>NC_059144.1:33782500-36220625 GCF_020740605.2 Lemur catta | reverse complement strand
CCCACTTAAAACTTTAGAAAGTTGCCTAAAACTGATCACAAAGCTTCTTCGAGAAAATCATGTTCTGTGTCTATGTACATTGTATGATTGCTTCCTAAATTTTATTCTGAATTAGAAAACTTTCAGAATTTTATGAGAATAAGGACCTTATCTATCAATTCTATCTCTCTAGTGCCTACAGCAGTGCTTGGGACATGATAGGTGCTCTACAAATATTTTGAATGAATGAAAAAAATGTGAATAGGTGCGAGAAATTTTTAATACTAATATTGAACACAAGCTCTGCAAAGGTGTCATGGCAGGTACTTGACATGTACATCTCAATCCCCCAACAATGCTAAAAGTTAGGTGCTGTTGATATCCCCAATTTGCAGAAGAAAATGTTAAAGAGAAGGCAAGTAACTAGCCTAAGATCTCACAGCTCAGAAATGGAAGATCTGGCATCAAACCTAGATAGTAGAATTCCAGCGTCCACAGTAAGAACCTCACAGTTAATAAACATGTTGTTAATCCCTACTTCTCATTTTCCCCTATTTAAGTAGACACTTGAGAACTCAGATCTGGCTTTTTATACACTGGTGAGAGATCATTCTATATTGACAACAAAGTTTGTGAAAGACAGAAATGTACAATTATTTTCGCTTATACACAAATTTATATTTTTTAAAAAAACTACTTACTGATTGTGACTTGATACAGAATATGTACTTGGCCTCTCCCCTGGTACCTGACATAGAGCACCCTGAATCCACAAAAGTGCCTAAGTGATAGGGGTGATAGGAGCATCTTTTTATTATAATACTTGGTCTTAGCCCTGTGTTCCAGACACAAGAACTTCTAAAACCTTGGAATTCTCTAAGTGAAAGGGGAAAGAGGAACATCTTTTGTTATTCATAATAAGCCCCTTTCAACCATACCTGAGTTTATGTCAGTGGGATGACTCTTGGACAATGGGTGCTTTCTGCCAGAAAATAAACCATGTGATCAGAGGGTTGGAAATTTTAGCCCTACTTCTTGACCTCCAGGGTGGGGAGAGGGACTAGAGATTGAATTCAATCACCAAGAGCCAATGATTTAATCAATCATACATATGTAATGGGACCTCCACAAAAAGTGTAAATAAAGGGGTTTGGAGAGCTTTTAGGATGGTGAACATACGAGGTGCAGGGAGGTGGCATGCTCAGAGAGGACATGAAAGCTCCCCAGCCTTTCCCACATACTTTGCTCTATGCATCTCTCTACTTGACTGTTTTTGAGTTGCATCCTTTATAATACACTGATAATAGTAAGTAAAAGTGCCTTCCTGAATTCTGTGAGCTATTCTAGCAAATTATCAAACCCAAGGAGGGGGTTATGAGAAGCCCCTGATTTGTAGCCCGTCAGTCATAAGTACAAGAGTCTGGGCTGTGATTAGCATCTGAAGTGGGGCAGCCTTGTGGGACTGAGCCCTTAAGCTGTGGGGTCTGTGCCAGGTAGTTAGTGCCAAGAGTGAATTAAATTGTAGGACACCCAGTTGGTGTTCTCAGAGAAGTCAAGAATTGCAATACGTGGAAAATCCCTACATTTGTTGTCAGAGTGTTGTGAGAGTGGAGAGATAGTGTTTTCCTTTACTAATAAATATTAAGACTCAACAACTAATTCATTTCTCTCATTTTAAGCCCCTTCATAAACCTCCTTTTACTTTTCCCTTAAGAGGGCAGAGGAGCAGAGCAAACCGAACAAAAACATGCTTGAAGTATAAGCAACTAATATGTCTGGTTGCAGCTAATGGAAAGCTGGTAATTTAAAACAGGAAGAGTGCTCTTAAGGTTTTTTTAGAAGTGGAAATAATGTAGGTGTCATTTATTGCATATACATCAAATGCAGTTTTGTCAGCAAAATGAACAGCTTTTAGTGAATTTGAGGAGTTGAGAATGTGGCTCATTGATATGTTGATTTTTTTCATGGGTGTTTCATATAGACATCCTTCAGGGCATGGCTCCATTAGCATGTAGCCTCCTGTGCATGCTTCATATGGGATGATGAGGACATAGGGCCCATGCTTTGGTGTCAAGCACCTTAAAAACGTTACCAGCCAGGCAGGGAGGGGACCTGAGTTTCAATCTCAGCTCCAATACTATGGATTTCAGGCAAATTACTGAACTACTACTTGCTTTTTGGTTTCCTCAAACTTGGAATAGAAGACCCCTAAATACCTTCTAGCACTAAACACATCTTTCAAATCACTACCTTCCAAAGCTTTTATTCTTCCTAAATTCTAAATCCTTAATGATTTATCCATATCTCTAAAGCCTTAAAAAGTGAAACAAAACACCTCTCCACTAGTTAGTCCACAAATGAATAAAAACATTTAGGTAGGTGACTTACCAAAATTTCTTACAGTTTGGTGATTTGGCAAGGCTATGAGCTGTGAGGACAGAATGCTAACTCTGCGCTGACATTGTCATGCAGCCAAACTGCCTCTGGACCTGATGGGATGGTGGACATAAAATGGTGAAGGAGTAAAACCTCCGAGTTCCTGCAGCTGGTGGGCACGAGGTTGCATGAATGTGTCTACTCAGAACTAACTATGGCAGTCACATTTCTGCTCAACCTGGAAAATCCAATTTTTCTTTTGTATTACGGTGGGTGCCCAAACAAAAAACGCACCGCATCATCATAAGAATGGCCACAGATTAAAGGGCTCAGAGGACAATAGCACTACCTAGCAATTCAAGTAAAGTTGGCCACCTGCATTCTGCACAGTTGGATACATACCATGATAAAATTTGAGTACCTTAAAGAGAATTTTGACCAAATGCCTAAGAAAAAAGCAATGATTTTTTTTTTTTTATAAATAGTAATAGAGCTCCTGAAAAAAGAAAGTGACACTCCAACATGGGCCAATGTAGAGTAAAAGTACCCAACGTTTAGAAACAGATTTATAGAACTTAGACAAAGTCAAGTCTAAAGAGAACAAAATAGAAATATTCCTTCAGCCATTCTTTAATGAAGTAGAACTAGACTTTAATATCTGAAACTATGGTATGCCCACTGAAGTCCATTTTGTATGTTTATTAATATTTAATACAATGCATGTAGTTCTCATTCCAAAGGACAGGTTCACTCATTCCTAATCAATACTCTCATCATTTTCACAAAGTTCTGAATTATAAAATACTTTACAAAAGTTGTAGCTACACATGGATTTGGGGACAAGGTGAGCCCCACCTCTCTATTTTAGTCAAAACTCTAGTATCCATGTAAGGAGTGAGCAAAACCAAGCAAGCAACTCCAGCCGTTACAGATTGCTAACTTAGTAAGTCTCAGTTCTGCCTGGATGTGTTTGCATTATAAAAATAATTCACATAGTCAAACATAAAGATACTGCAACACCTGTAACACCTTTTACTCCAATCCCATCAGTAGCAGATACTGACAGCAGGTTCAATCAGCATTCATTTCAACACCCTGCTAGTTTACTTTCATCACTATACTCCTGAAGACAAAAAACTAAAACTATTAATACATTTTCCAGGTTCTCTCAGAGCTAGCATGCAATGTGGATCCACAAAGCCAACTTAAATGTGTGAACCTTGGAGGTGAAAACAAACAACATAAAGTATGAACTGCATGAAAGGATGGCTCTTTGGGAAAGCATGGTGGCAAAGCATCTGGTTCTTCTGAGGAGTTGTGCCACAGTTTCTGGCACCTAGACCTAAATGTCATAAGCATCAAGATGTGGGTAGTAGCAGCAGTGGTGTTACTCCTAGGACAGTCTATTGTTGTGGTTGGTCATTTTTCAGGTGTCATAAATGGCTGTATAGTTCCCTGCTTAAACTACATACGTAGAGTGGGTTGTGTAGTATGCAACCAAGAGCTCCGGTTACATGCTGCTGTCTTCTTTTTCTCTCTGTGAACTTTCACCCTCTAGCATGATCAGCTGTAACAATCTTTTTTTTTTTCCTTTTTTTCCCCTTTTCCTTTGATTGAAGAAAACTTTTAGTGAAGGTTTAATCTCTGTTAACTACAGGATTCACCCCCACTATATATTTAGAAAATTTTAAATGAGTAAAAGAAGGTAAGATTATACTGAAACTATAAATTTAAGTAGTATGACTATCCAAGAAATTAAACATAAGTTTTTTCCCCCACAATAATGCAAGGGACGAACTGACAGTAAATGTATATATTTTATTAAAACCCATATTCATGGGAGTCACAGAAAGCCCAATATAATTATTATCAATCTAGTAAGGCCGTAAAATTAGTTAATTTTATTTCTTAAGGCATTCAGAACTTTTCAAGCAAACTTTTGGAATTAGTCATTGCCTGTCTTCCCCCTCCCCCCTTTTTAGTCCACATATAGATGACAAACACATGATACAGCAAGCTACAGTTTTTTTTTTTTCTTCCTCCTCATAAAGGAAAAAATTCATGTCAATTGGAAGAGCTGAAATCATGTTCAACACTCTGGGTGGACTTCGATTTCAGCCTCCTGTGGCACTCCACTCTCATTCGTATTCATTCAAGTCATCTCTCTGGCGTGATTATATTGGGTTTGACTTTATATGATATTCTGGGGCTGCTTGAACACTCAAACATAATGCTTCTTATTTTTAAAAAATCTGCTTCAGATACTTCCCAATTAACAAAAATGGTAAAAATGCCCCAGTATTACCTATAGAAAACTCCATTTAGCCAAAGTGTGAGGATGGGAATAGGACAGTGGGAAAAATAATACTAATATCCATCAAGAGGCTATGTGTCCCAGGTGCCTTATTGATGTGTTATTCATTTTCTCAACAAACATGTAAAAATCCAAGTAACTTGCTCAAATTCATATAGTTAGTATGCCACAGAAACAACACTGGAATCCAGTACTCCATGTCTCCAAAGTCATTTCCATTAGACTCACTGGAGTGGTAAGGAGCATGCTGAGTCCCTGCAAGTCAAGCAACTGATAATCCTACCCTATATCCCTCCCTTTGCATCTCTTCCAATAGGGTGCACCAAGACATCTTGTTTAGAAGATATAAGTTAAGGTACAAATTCAGATGCACATGTTGTACAATAAATGTAAAAGGTCCTGTGGACACAGCTGAGAATCTGTCATATTCTGTGTAGAAGAAAGATTGTCAAAGCACATTCTATACTATAAATCACAAATTTATGGATGACCAGAGTTTCTGGAGGATTTAACAGCTCCAGAGCCCCATGTGCAAAGAAACTTACAAGTTAAGCCTTCTATATGTATTCCACCAGCTTCCAATCGGGGAAATGTCATTTTCCTTTGCAAGGGTGATGATTCATGCAGAACCAATGAGCAAAGATAGAAACATGTAATGGCCTTTTATCTGGCAGTTTGATGACTAAGTCATGACTTCAGAAATTTCCCTGGATTTTTCATTACAAAATAGCAGCCTGGTGATCAGGTGCAGTGGATAAGTAATCATGTATAACTGCTATGTAAGGCTGGAATTTTCTGGAACAAAGATCAGTCTGGGACAGTAAAGCATTTTCTTTTTCTTGGATTTATTACCATAATAGCACCACAATGTTATGTTACAGAAGACTGAAAAGTATAAATAAAGTACTTAGAACTGGGCATAAGTTCAACTAAAGTTAACTTCTATTTGCCTTTGAGTTGGGATTGAGCTAAAAGGGTATAAGGGGAAAAAAAAAAAAAAAAAAAAACCACAGGTGATCACCGTATGGTGAATACAGAATTTGGAAACAATTTTCCTAAAGACGGCCACAAGAGACGAGCATTCATTCCCTAGTTCCAACCACTTGCCTCGTGAGGAGAAGTGAATAAGAAAAAAATTGTGCTAATACATTATATACATAAGGGGAGATATTTAACACAATCTTTAAATATCAGAGTCTGAGGCAGCAAGGCAATTGAGAATACAAAGCATACTGATAGTGCTTATTAGATTTGTAGCTTTTATTTCAGCCCAGGTTTTCCATCTGTGTTTCAATGATAGTAAATTTGACAAGAAGAGAATATAGGTTTGGTGACAGAAAGTAAAGTAGTATTTTTGCTTTCATCTGTGTCTCTTCAGAGATTAGGTCTCAGATTTCACAGTCCAAATACTAGTGTCTGCTAAAGTACAATAAAGAGACAACACCAACAGGATATTTGTTTGAGTCTCCCTGTTCCCTACCCCTAGAGTGTCCTGATTCACATTGAAGTGCTATATATATAAGGCTAATTGTTTAATTTGCTTATTTCCACAAAAGATCTTAGATAAATGCTCTCATCTACCCTTTCCTAGTTCACAATCACATCATTCTATGCCTTTGATACTGCTTGGACTTTCTGTGTCCGTCATATTTATCTCTACTTTCCATATAGTAGTACTAATATTTTTACATTTTTTTAATCTTCTTTACTTTTTTAAAAAGCATGATTTGGGTTACAAACCAATTTTCCAAAAACTGAAAATAGACTTGGTCTAATTTAAAACACTTTTGTAACAATTAAAAAAGGATATAATCTACAGGACAATCAGCTCATTATGGTCTACAGTATTTATGACCTAGAAGACCCAAAGAAGATTACTCCTAAGTTCATAATTTATTTTTTAATGACCAACAGTTATCATCTCTTTTCAGATGGAGCACCGAAGGAAAAATTGCAGAGAAACATAAGATGAATCATTTTCTACTTTATATGGAGAATCTTCTCTCCTCCCGCCTAAGAAACACTGAAGCAGGTGGCCTATAATTAAGAGTGGACCTGGAGGCCCACACTGTCACCCATCTTGAATATTTCAATAAGATAGACCACTTGAGTAAGCATGCAAGGAAAAGAAAAATCACATTGTTTGAGCTCATCCCAGAGTTAAAGATAATTCTCAGATGCTAATCCCTCCTGGAGAGCTTCGAGTTAACATCACATCCTAGAGATATTTAAGGTATTCTACAGTAAATTGGAAGCAGTTGTGGCTCCTACTGTGGCTTCTAAATATTTCCCTCTGCCAGAGACCATCATCCCCCTCCTACTTGGTGCTAACTCTTCAGATTATTTATTTCCTGCTAGATTTTCTGTAATTCCTATCTACAAATGGAATTTGTATGAAAAATGATTTTTTTTAAAGCAATGAAATCAGTCAAAAAGGAACTATCGGCTAAGGCTATCATGTCAACCTTAAGAACATTATTTACTATGGCAATTCATTCATTAACTCAAATCAAATCTGTTGACAGCCTGCTTGTTATATCTTACAGGATATAGTACTGAATATAACAAACAAAATCCCTGCACTCATGAACCACACCTTCCAGTGGAGGAAATAGACAATAAGCACAATAAAACAGTATATGTGGTGTTACGGTCTTCATATTTGTGTCTCCCCAAAATTTATATTTTGAAACTGGATGGCATAGGAAGTGGGCCTTTGGGAGGTGACTAGGTTTAGATGAGGTAATAGGGTGGAGCCCCCATGGTGGAATTAGTGTCCTTATAAGAGATAAAGACACTACAGCTCATTCTCTCCACCATGTGAGGACACAGCAAGAAAATTGCCATCTGCAAATCACGAAAAGCATTCTCACTGGAACCCAACCACACTGGCATCCTGATTTCAGGTTTTCAATCTCCAGAATTATGAGAAATAAATGTCTGTTGTTTAAGGCATCCAGTCTATGGTATTTTGGTATAATGGCTCAAACTGACTAAGACATGTGTGTGGTATGTCTGATGGCAAAAAGGTATAAAGAAAATAAGGGGAAAAAAAGGAACATGGAATTTCCAATTGCTACTATTTTAAGTAGGGTGGTCATGGAAGGCCATCCTTAGAAAGGTGACTTTTAAGTAGAAACCTGAAGAAGGCAAGGGCAGGGGAGGAAGGGACGTCCAGGTGAGGGAAGAATAAGACGACCTGTGAAGCTGGGATGGAGTATATGATAGAGAAAAGAGTAGGAGATGAGGTAGAGCCTTGTAGACTTGGTGAGAACTTGGCTTTGCTTGAATGAGACTGGGGAGTCATTAGAGGGTTTGAAACGGAGGAGTCACATGATCTGACTTAGGTTTCTCCAAAGAATCATTCCAGCTGTGATGTTAAACAACCTACAGGAAGTTAAGGACTGAAGCAGGGAGAAAATTAGGAGAATACAGCAGTCCTCTAAGAAAGAGATGATGATGATGGTGGTGATGGTGATGATGACGATGATGGGTGGAACAGAGTGGATGAAGTATCATAATTGAGAGATTGTCAGATATTGTAGGTATTTTGAAGGTAATGCTAACAAGATTTCCTGACAGACTGAACATAGAAAGTAAGAGAAAGAGGGCAGTCAAGGAGATCACCAAGGATTTGGCTTGAACTATGGAAGAATAGGCTTGCTGTGAACTGAGATGCAGAAAACTAGGGGAGAAGGTATGCATGTATTTTTTCAGAGTGAGTATAGTGCTAAATAAGAAACTCAGTTTTGGAGATGATAAATTTTAGATGCTTTTTAGAAATCCAAGTGGAGATACTGAGGTAGGCATTTAGCAACAGATATATAACACTGAAATTCAGAGGAGAGGTCTGGGCTGGAGATATAAATTTGTGATTTATCAGCATAGAAAGCCCTGAGTCTAGTGGAGATCACACCAAGGATGAATGTTGGCAGTTAAGAAGTTCAAGGACTGAACTCTGGGGATCTTCAGTATAAGGGGGCAGTGATACAAGTGGGATCCAGCAAAAAAGACTGGGAAGAAACAGCCAGTGAGGTAGGAGGAATCCAAGTGAAGAAATCGTTTCATTTGGGAGGAGTGATCAACTGTGTCACGAAAGAATTGACCGTTGGAATTGAGAATGGATGTGCCAGTGCTATAAGGCAAGGATGAGGAAAAGCTTTTAATCTCCTGCTCTTAACTTTAACTCAGAAGCAAAAGCTTTTCTGGAAATATTCTGCTCTCTTGTAGAAATATTCTGCATATATTTGTAACACTTAGGAAGTAAGTTATTTTACCTAGACTGTATTGAAATTCTGTTGCTAATTCACATTTTAAAATAATGTCCCTAAACCATATGCTCAAAATGCCCCCAGGCTTTTAAAATCCTTACTGAATGAGGAAATTATTCAATAAAAGGAAATTATCTCAGTGACTGTGTTATTAGAGATGTAGTTTAGTGATTTTCCAGGAAGACGGATTACCTGGCCCAGATGGATAATTTTCTTAGTCTGGTACCATCCACCCTGATAAAAATCAGTTCCAGTCACTGAATATGAACACTTGCCATTTCCCCTCTGGATACCAGTGCCTTGTCTGGGACATGGATGAAGCTGTAGATTCAGAGGACATAGAGAACCTTTAAAAGTTTAACATCCAGAAAAATTAATGAATTACTGTCCAGCAGAATATATTAGTATCATCCACAAGCACATAAAGGCAGATACCACTGTTTTCTAGACATAACAATAAAATAATTTGGAAAATAAAAACTGGTTTACTGAGTTCTAGAATATTCTTTGATTTGCATATTAGAAGTCCTACTTAGAAGTGCTTGTCTAAATTAGGGGTGGCTAAGAAGCCATGTATTTGTCTCAGTCTATTCACCTTAGGAATACCCAGGTATCTAAACACACACACATACACATACAAAACCCCAAAACAAAACAACAACAAAAATCCCTCTACATCTAAAGAGACTTAGGAGATATTGGGGGAAAAAGTTGAAAAGCAAATAGCCCTACAGTGTGTAGAAAGCACCTCTCTCTGACAAGGCACAAAGACAGTTAAAATGCAGGTATCTTCAATATTATAAACTGAGAAACCAGAAATAGTAAAAGATTAGAAAAGATTGGGCTATTTGCCCAATGTCACAGGTGAGTCATAGACATTGTTAGAATCTGGAACCCAGCTCTTCCCAATGCCAAGTCAAGCATTTCTGACAAGGCTACCCTGCAATCAGAAACCAATTAGAAAAACTACTTCTTCAGATGCTAAAAGAAACTTGGTTAAAGAATCTGATGCTTTGGTCTTCTTAAATAAGGTATGTACAATAATAGACATCTTTATAAACTCTGCATATGATGACTGAACAGTTACAGGAAATTCAATTTGTAGTACACAGTATGTACTAATATGGAAATGTTTGAGTAAATAATTTCTTCATTTGACCATTTTATGAGGCACTCTGCTATTCCTGTTGTCATTCTCTTAGCTCCATCCTGGTTACAATATACCAAATAATTATCTCTGAAACTAAATATATCTTAGCCTTAATGGCAAAGCCCCAGCATGCAGAATGTTCTGGATATTCTATTTATGTTGCCGTTTGCAACTAGCAAATATTCTAACAGCTGGGCAGACATCACAGCATCTGGAGCAGGAATTAGCCTTTAGGTATGCAGTGACTGACAAAGATGCCAAGGCAAAGACGGGTAAGCATTAACAGTTTCATGCTTTTATAGACATGACAGTCATGCTTAGCAAAATGGCTCAAATGCATCTAAAGCTCTCTATTCTTGAGAATTTTCAAAACCAATCTTAAATGTTTCTGGATCAATAAGAATTAGTTTAAATCGTGCTTGTCTCAGGCAAAGACTGCTGTAAATCAATCTCCTCCGAAATGTATATGAGCAAGCTTAAAATTACATCACATGCCATGGCCAACAAGTGTTGGATGCCAAATCTAAATAGAGTAGATCTAATTTTCGCTAGATTGGACTATGTAATACAGAAATGGATTTTTAAAATGTCATGGGAAATAACTGCATTGCCCCTAATGCCAATATGCTCCTTAAACACCCAATACACAGATTAAATAGACTAGTAATACACATCATAGCACAGAATTGATCCAGTAGTATTTTTTAAAAGATTTTATATGTTATATGAATATAGTTATTGCTTAAAGGGATGATTAGCTACATTCTCAAAGAATTGTCTTCCCTATTTCATATGTATTGCTAACCAAGGTTGTGGCACATATATGGGGGTCTTGCCCTTAATTCCTTAAATATTTAAAAGAAATGAGGGTTGTTTAAAGTTAAATTATTTTTTTAAACCAACAGAACTAACTCCCTTATGGTAGAAATGTGGAGGAACCCCTATACAATATCCTGCTATAAAAAAACAAAGTGATTTCTCCATTTTCTGGTTATGCATAATCCCTCTATTTTTATTATTTGCACTCATTACACTGCAACTTTATTCCAGAGAAAATGCAAGAATTAGAAGAAATGGTAAGTACGATAAATATACTCAACACTACCTTGACTGCATTTAACTATAGCAACATGCTTAAAGCCTGTAGTAGAAGGTAACTCTGGATAAATTAGTAACATTCACCTTCACATTTTATATGAATCATGAATACCTCATATATTCTAAACCTATAAATACTTTGAAAAAGTTCTATCTTTAATAAGTTATTCTAAAAAGAAAATAAATTAAATGAGAGAGCTGAGAGGTAACACTTAAAATCTGAGAAAATATTTAGTGAAATTAAAATAAATAATAAACTTCTAAACATATCTGGGTAAAAGGTATTCAGAAAGGAATACGCTGGCCTACTTACATTTAGGAAACATTAGATAAGATCAGATTTACTAGGGAATCTCTGTTTTAGATTTGGAGTGCCTTCGTAAAGATTTATGTTAACCCACTTACTATCTTGGTGAGCCCTGGTTATTCACACGAGGAAAGTTAAAGACTGGACCTCTATTTTCAAGCCTGGGGCAAGAGAAAGTTGAGCACCTCACAAATAAAAACTATTTGGTTTTCTAGGAAAGCTGCCAATTTATTCTCTATCCCAGCACCGGTAGTTGCTGAGGGGAGCCAGGCTGGGGTTAACTCAAAAGGGAATTAATTCATCTACTTTATTTCAGCAAAGGGAAGAGGTTTCTGCAGAGTTGCTGGCTGTTTGAGATGCAGAGAAATCACTAGGAAATGTCAGCCTGCAGCGATCCCAGTTGTGCTCACCTGCTGGGGGCAGGATGGGAGGAGCTAGATCCAGCAGGCTTGGTAGAAGTCTGGAAGCTGACTACTAATAATTGCTCTTGGGAGATGCTTTGATTTCTTCTAGGAAAAGAAGATAAAGGAGGAGCTAATGGGGTCAGGGCAGGTGGAGCCTTGAAATATTTTCTATTAATTTCTCCTGACTCTTCTTATTATTTTCCTCCAGCACTCATTGCAGTTTCTTCCTCCCTATCTGGTTTAATTTAGGGCCGGTATTTGTTTTTGTTGTTCTCCTTGATTTCCTGGAAGGCTGACAAAGAGTCCAAAGAATGTGAGTGCCTGCTTTGAATTAAGCCCACTGAGTTAAATTACTGATTGCAAAGGCAGCGGTTGGGAACAAGCAGATTTTGACTCAAGTTAGAAAGAGGCACTCATGGATCCAAAGCAATGCAAGGAACAAAGAGAACACGTCCCATGTATCCTTGGTTGCTTGCAAGGAGGCAGGAATAAATTGCTTGCTTGTTTAACAGCTTTTCAAAGTAGCAGATAGATTGTTTTTGGTGACTAAATGTGGTTATGAGAGGTTGAACAATTGGAGTCATTTTCATAATCAGCAATTGCTGTTGCTGAAATTAGAGAGAAAAATAAGTGATAAATAAAGGGGATACATGTCTGGCAGGAAGCATTATTCAATCATAAGCTGTCCCAAATGGTTAAAAATATAGCTTATATTACACTCCTGTGAATTTACAAAAACATGGAAGGAACTAGGCCACTCAATTTCACAGTTCCAGGGAAAAATGAGGCTCTTTCTGGAACTTTTACTTTCCCAGCAATGTGTTTGTGATGCATTCCAGATGGACAAGCCTTGAAAAGTGACAGTATCCATCTATTTGTGAGAATGAACACAGAGAGAGTGAGAGTTTTCACATCCCTGTCTCCCTCAAACATAAACACCGCAAACCACAAATGAATCCACTTAATCCAATTTGGGAGGACTCCCCAGGACTGAAAGGCTTTATCAGTTATCATCAAAGCATCCAGTTTAATTCTTCTTCCCTTGAGTCTCTGAGGGGAGGGGTGAGGGCAGAGTGGTTGATGAAATAAAAATAAAATAGAGCTAAAGACAGTTCTTTGGATGAAGATACACAGCTGATATTTTAATGTGTAGGTGACACAAAGCTGAAATACATCAGTGATATGTTGTGAGTTCAATTAAAGTATTAAAAGATCTTGACAAATTGGAAACATGATCTAAATCCAATAGAATGCCCTTTAATAGAAATAAATGTTAGGACTTGAACTTGGTTCCAGAAATGCATAAGTGTGGGAAAGAGGAGACACTGTTTAGCAGGAACTAGTGTAAGAAAATGTTTGTCATTTGCTAATAAACTCCAGAGAAAAACAACAGCATCACAAAAAGAGCTAATGTGATGTGACTGCACACTGGCTTTAGGGAAACATATTAACTCAATAAAGGGGGGTACCAATTCCACTCTGTGCTGGCTGAACCACACGCAAACCATGGCACACCCGGGTCCTCTTATCACAATGCACGAAGTCCTTCTAGCCAAAGGCAATCAATTCTCTGGTTGTCTGGACTTTACCTCATCACCTTCTGTCTAAGCAATCTCCCTCTAGCAGGTACCTCCTTTCTCTTCTATATCACTAACTTCTGCCTCTTTTCTGGTTCCTTCTTATCAGTATTTGATCACATGCAAGTCTTTCTCATCATAAACCTCCCCCCATACCCCGCATTTCCCTGGTGACTGCCACCCTCTCCTCCCCTTTGCTGCTGAATTCCTTCACAGTGGCTATTTCCTCTCCCTTACACTTCTCTGTCATCTTCATCCCACTGAAATTTGACTTTTGCCCTCATTGTCTCCATGGAGTGGCTCTTCCTTAAAATCACCACCAACTAAAGGGCAAGGATCAGCCCTTATTTTCCTTGGCCACTAAGTAGCTTAGATACCATTGACCAGTCTTTTTTTTTTTTTTTTCCATTTGAGATTTCTAGACACAACAACCCTTTCCTGGTACTTTTCCTCCTGCCCACAAGCTGCCTATTTTCAGTTTTGTTGTTGATATTTGTTTGTTGTTTTGTTTTAGTCAGTATGTTTTGGAGGTTTCTTTTCCTCTACCTATTCTATGTGTTGGTTTCCTTAGGGCTCCTGGTCCACTTCCACATCATGGTTCTCTCACCGGCAGGTGGAGGGGGTTCCCAGGATGGGAATGCCCACCAAGCGGGTGATGATGAGGACGAGTGAACAACAGAACTCCTGCATATGGGACCCATAATGGAACAGTCAGCTGTCTTCATACAGCAGTGGTTCCAAAGAGTTAACAATATTGGAGACTTTCAAGAAAATTCTGCCATAAGGAAACATTTTGAGCTTGAATACATGGAAGAATAGAGACCCCCATGTCATGCAAAAGCTAACCTCAGGCCTCCACTGGGAGGGGTTCTGGAGAGAATCAAGGATACACAATGGAGGGTGGAGTAAAATGCTGCCACAGAAATGCAAAACAAGCTGAACAGGGATGGAAGAAATAAGCCCACTGGGTCTCCCAGGGAAGGATTAGGAGACTTCCCAGGGCACTCCACCTTGAGGTAGAAAAGGAGCAGCTGTCCCTTTCCTTTCCCCACAGTGATAATGGCCAAAGGCTAAATTTGTTATTTAGCATTTAGGATGTGCCAAGAAATAGTGAAGTTTGGGTGACCAGCTGAGACTCTATTTTCCCCTAATTTCTCTCTTCCTTAGAAACAGACTCCCTAAATATTAGCTGGGGTCACAGTGGTCTGTGCAAAAGACATTTTTCTAGTCTCCCTTGAGGTTCAGTGCGGCCATGTGCCTATGTTTGGAATTCAACCAGAGGTAGTGAGTGCAGGAATTACACTTACACAGAAAAGACTTGCCCTTCTAAATCTCTTCCTCCTGATTAAGAGGTTTTCAAACACACAGAAAAGTTGAAAGAATTATATAGCAAACACTCATATGCCCACATGTCTGTTCACAATGGCTAACATTTTGCTGTATTTTTGACATATCTATCATTTAGCCACTCCTATATCCATCTGTTTTATTTTTTATCCATTTCAAAGCTGCAGACATGAGTGTATTTCACCCCTAAAATTATCTTGTTTTATATGTTTCCAACAACCCCATGAAGTAGATAGATACAATCATTTAGGTTTTACAAATGAGTTAGCAGAGGGCCAGAAGTCTAAGTAAGGAGTTTAGGTCACACTGATAGTAAGTAATTGGCAGAACCTGAATTGTTCTCCAAAGTTTGCATTTTTAACCTATGAATTTCTCATCCCTTCAACCCCACACCCACCCCCACCCCATAGAGTTTCTGAGGCTTTAGGGGTATACACCTTTAATCTGATCAGGACTCAGCATTGCAGGGGTACTATACAAGGAGGGTCCTGACCACTCTTTTCTATTCCCCAACTAGCAGGGAGGCAGACTCTGACCCGTTTGGGAATAACAGCCCTGCATCTGATGATGCTGCCTTTGGTTGCCTTTCTTCATTTTCTGGTGGGAGGGTAAAGTGGGCACTGTAGGATGAGGAACTTCAATAGAGAAAAGAAACTGGGTCTCGAGTTTCCATTACGAACATTTCTCTGTGGGAATAAATAATTCCATTAAATAGGATATACCCTCTTCCCTCTGATTAATGTGAAAGAAGTCTGAATTTGAAAATGCGCAGTTCTTTTTTCTCTTCCTGCAAATCAATGCTTATAAATGAGGCCTGTTTACCGCAGGTCTGCAGACTGTTACACACTTTGGGGTTTGCCCAGCCACCCTCTGATGGACCAAATTTCCAAAGCTGCTCCTTTGCGCTTCATCAAGAATCATGACTCTCAGCCGCCTTAATGTCACAGCTTGGAAGCTCCCAAAGCAATTGGTTTAGTAATTTATTTTGTGAACCGTGCTGTGGACATAAAACTTTTAAAAGTAAAGCTCAAGTTCCAATCTAAAGATCTGAAAAGAACATTTTCAATCTGGCGCAGACTGTTTTCCATCAGCCCAGCTGGCAGTGGTTACCCTTGGTACTGGGCGGCCTCACGCAGTCGGGCACAGCCGCTGCGGGGCTGCAGAGGCAAGCAAGGCACAGAGATTACCACATTATCATCTCCCAACTGAAACCGGAGTTCCATTTAACAAGCTGACAGGAGCAACAGGACCACAAAATAACAAGCAGATACACAGTGTGGTATTTGTCAAAGATAAAGGGCTGAGCTTGAGCTTAATGCTTCTCGAAGGTTTTGGAAGACATTCAAATCATCTTCCCCAAGCAGTTTCTGCTCCTTGAACTTCTTCCCATATCTCTATTATTTGGGGTTTCCATTGTGACACATTAAGCTTTGTTTGGTGGGATCTTTTGAAGACACCAGAAATGCCATTAAAGTCTGCGCTGATTTCATTGACATGTTTTAGGTTTCCACATATGTACTTTACTTACTCCGAAGGGCCATGGCTAAATTTAATTCTACTTTATTGTTATACCTTCCTAGAGCTAAATTTACAAATTGCACACAAACATGCACATGTGTTTGCAATAAGACTTTCTGCAACAACATATAGCCTCATTTCTTTATGGTTATAAAGTAAGCATAGAAAGAGATTTTTAAAACAATATTTTAATTCAATCCTGTGTGCCCTATTGTCCATAATATTACATAAAATAGGATTCTTTTTTAAAACTCAGTTATATCCACTGCCATTTTATATTTGATCTTCAGAGAGTGTAACATCCTTACATCTATCACATGTATAAATTAAATTTGAAAAGAAAAAAATTCTTCCTGTATTTTTTCAGAATAGCAAAAGCAGCCACTATAACATGAAATATGGCATGCATTAGAAAAATTAATTTTGGGGTGAGTTCGACAGCTTATGCCAGCAAAAGCTGAAGAGAAGCTATATTTGTTGAAACCGAATATTAATATCATGTAGATTTAGAGAAAGTAGATGTCCTTTTATTTTTATAGATAAATTCTTATGGAAATGAAATTTCTATAGCTGTCAAACATCCAGTGAGTCTGAAACAATTCAAACACTGAAATGTGTGGATGGGTCTCTCATTGCTCTTTCATGGTTTCATAGGAGAATCACATTGCAGGAGAATGTTTTGTTAAGGCAAAGTCTTCTGTCTTGGGATGAAGTTTTATTTCTTTTATCCCAAAAGCTCTTATATAGATCTTTAACTTGCTCATAGCAAGGTTGATTTCTTTGGCCACTACAATCTGGAGTTCTAGCCTACGTTTGGCATTTTGCAACATTGGCCTAAATAAGCTGAAATACACGTTACCACCGCACACTAAACATTTTGAGGGAAACTCTTGCCTCCCTAGTGCTTAACAGAACAATCTTGAATAATATGTCCCTTCTCTCCTCAAGTCTGTGTCAGGAATGAAACATTCCAACTGAGATCACTTATAACAGCAAATTCCCCACATATTTCCACTGAGTTAGGAAGCTGAAAATACAATAGCTCTCCGTATTTCAGCAACAAAGAATAAATGCTGCAGAGCTAAAGCGAAGATACCCAGAAGAGCTGGATTTGGGGAATTTCCTTTCAGAAAATCTCTTATATAAGGAATGCTGCAAATTACTTAGAGTATGAGGTATTTGCAGCCAAACAAAAAGAAATTATTCTAGCACCACTTACAGCTGCTTGGAACTATGGCCCAAGGAGGCCTGGGAGCAAGCTGTACCCAAGTCCTGGCTGCTGGCTGATTCTTTCCCAAGATGGTCCAAGATGGTTAGAGTTGTCAGAAAAACTCTAAAGTTCCTATCAGCGTGAATATGATAAGGATACATTATTAATATTCCAAGTAAATATGAAAAAACATACTATGAATTAGAGTCTGATAGAGGGTAGGGTTGGGAAGAAGGAGAAGTACTTTGAGGTATATGGAATTTTTATATGTCAAGAAAAAAATCAAAATCATACATAAATATGGATATCAGAAACTTCTGAGATATAACGTATAGTCCACACATAAATGGTATTTGTTTAGCCATTATAATAACCATGTTAACTAAAAGCTTATTGGCTCAAGGAGTAGGACAAACATATGGCAGGTGAAGACTACAAAGAAGAAAAATATAAAATTACAGCATTTCTAATTTTCTCTCAGTCTCTTGGCTGAAACATGGATCCATTCTATCATATACACACAATTATATTTACGTGCATGCACACAGGTATGCATATTCTAACACACACACACACACACACACACACACAACCTTTGCTCTCACAGCTATCATAATCCTCACTTTCATCTTTATTTCCTAACTGAACTGGACTATAGAAGACAGGGAGGGAGGAGGATTTAGGTTCCTACTCTGCTGAGTACTTTTAGATACTTCATATTTATGAGCCAACAGTAAGGCCTAACCCATCCGAAAACCTGAAGTACACCTAGGGCAAGTTTGTTAACCTGGGGGCATGGAGGGAGGACCCATCATGAGATCCATAGACAGCTGAGTGTAGGGGTAAGAGAAGAGAAAATCTGAGTTTATAAGCTTGTAAGTAACTTCTCAACTCAGTTCAGTCTTTCCTTGTCTCACCTTGCATTTTTGTTCCTTCAATCAGTACTAGCTCTTAAAGACAACATGGTCTTTTTCATGCCTTTTAGTCTTCACATATGTTGACCCCTCTTATCAGAAATTGGTCTCCCTGTTTCTCTACCTGTTCAACAGTCACAAATGAGCTCCAGTGATACAGTTTCTGAAGTCATTCTTCAGAATTCAATTTTCCCTTATTGGTCCCCTCTTGCCTTGGCATGTGTTGAGGGGAAATGTTAGAAAATTCCCTTGGAGACTAGCTGAGATGCCCCAACAAAAAACTGACAAAGTTTCCTTAGTATAGATTCCCAGAAGCTGCCAACAGGGACTCTGGATTTAACAGGTCTAGGGTAGCATTCAGTACCAGATACCTCTGAGTGATTTGCTTCTCTTGTTGAGAAGCATATTCATTGTGTTAAAATTGAGGATCCAATGGTCCTCTTCAATGATACTTGATCTGCCTTTTTCCCCCAAATCAATACAATAAAGTTTGAAGAGAAGCACAAGTATCAAAATATATCACACACAGTATATTTTCAGAAGCTTTAATTTTCAATCACATGTATCTACTGGGTTGGATATAAAATGAAATTTTTATGATGGGTTGTAGACAAAAAGTTGGAACGACTCTACTCTAGGGAATTCACAGCATTGACATTAGGTGACATGCAATCACAAGGTGTTCTAAACTCTGGAGTTATCTAACAAGCGTAGGATAAAAAACAGGTAAGCAGCAGGAGGGCAGAAACGAAAGGCTAGTGTGATATCAACCGGTGTAAAGAACTGAGCTACCAAGATGCAAAGAAAGAGCAGCCAGGAGGTTGTAACCAAATTCTGACCCATAATTAGACTGACACACATGTGAAATGCTTAATGCATGGATCAGGGAGCACCGAGCTCTGACAAATAGTGGAGGAAGCCTAACTTTAAAAGAGGCTTTGCGTTCTAACCAGCTATTATTACTAGCCCCTTCTCAGTCTCTCAACAAATTTCCTTTCTGTTGGAATTTTTCATGCTTCCTCAAAGCTTGATGGCGATTCCTTTTTTTCCCTTTATTTATTTTGGAAAGCCGGGAGAAAATTGTTTCAGTATGTTCTTTAAATTAGTTTCCTTGCAGTGTTTTCCTTGCGCACATTAATTACAGCTCCCTTGAGGGGCTTCAGTGCCATGTAACACACTGTAATTCTGCTCCCCAATCTTCCTTCTGCACTTTAAGTTGCCGATTCTCCCTACAATCTGGGCTCTGTATTATATGTAAGTGGGAATTGCATAACTGAGATTCTTTCAACTATAAGAAGAGAGAGGAAAACGTGATCATCAGTTCTTGAGCACACCAAACTTAAAATGAATAGTTTGTGGTCTATAAAATGAAGTAGTTAGACGAAATGACCTCTGAGGTCCTCTCTTCCAGCTCAAACATTCTCCAAAGGGAGTTTCATTTAGAATCTAAAATACAGAGAAGAGATCAGTGAGACTTTGATGAAGCTAAGTGATTCTTATTAGCATGATCTGGCTAGATTTCCAGAGGTTGTCAAGAAAACAGTACATGCCTGAGACTCTACATTTGACCTGTCACTGTGCTAGGCAGTAGGATAAAGCAGTTAGTCCAAGAAAATATAATTACTTTTTAATTCCCAAAGAGAGTGAACATTCCAAAGTGGCCATAATATAATTTAATGTTTCATGCTATAGCCACAGATGATTAAGGAAGAAAAACATTTGGCTAAACACAAAATACAGTTCTAAAACAGATCCCCAAATTCCTGTCTTTTCAGATAGGGAAAGCAATGGCGGGTTTGAGAATCAGAATAGGTCATTTATTGGCTAGTTAGAACTGGAAGGTTTATTAGGAAACTTAAAGAGGTAAATTAAGGAATGTCGGGACCCAACCACTCATTAAACAGCTCCTGGGGCATGTAAATTTTGCAGTTTATATAGATTATCTTATTCCCTCTGCTTGTCTCTTTGGAGTAGGTGTATATACTCCCATTTTACAGATAGAGACATTTAGGCTCAGAAAGGTAAGTAACAAATGTTAAACAGTGTCAGGTTCACGCTTTTAATTCGGGTAATAAATTACCCAACCTCAGGTAGCTTGAAATAGAAGACAGGCCTATTAGCTTTATGAATGTCAAGTTTGTGACCAAATAACATCCATCAAATGGTTCCTTTTTTTTTTTTTTTTTTTGAGACAGAGTCTCGCTCTGTTGCCTGGGCTAGCGTGCCGTGGCATCAGCCTAGCTCACAGCAACCTCAAACTTCTGGGCTCAAGCAATCCTCCTGCCTCAGCCTCCTAAGTAGCTGGGAGTACAGGCATGGGCCACCATGCCTGGCTAATTTTTTCTAGATATATTTTTAGTTGTCCAGACAATTTTCTTTCTATTTTTAGTAGAGACGGGGTCTCATTCTTGCTCAGGCTGGTCTCGAACTCCTGAGCTCAAATGATCCACCCTCCTCAGCCTCCCAGAGTGCTAGGATTACAGGCGTGAGCCACTGTGCCTGGCCTCAAATGGTTCCTTAATATGTACTATCTTCTTTGTTCTCTCAATTAACCAGATTCAAAGCTCTGGGCAGGCTCTCACTGTTAGAAAGAAATCCTTTTCTCTCGGTGGCCTGAGCATTCACAAACCTGGTTCCAACAGAGAGCGGTAATTAACAAGAGAGTTGAGACTTACATCCCTGACATAGGGAATAAGCTCTGCCTAACTTCCAGCCTGACCACTCTACCTTGTCTTAATTTATTCTCTTCTGCTGATGAGATCCCATCCCCTCACCATATTAAATCTACCACCTGTAAGAAATGAAATAGAATATATTTTTTTAAAATATCTTCAACTCTGATATCTCTTTTGACCTGCTGACTCATACCCTGTAGTGGTATAACCCACAGGCACTTCAAACTCATCATGCCCTCTGGATTCCTCATGCTTGCTCATGAAGCTGCACTTATATCTGAAATCGTCACTTCAGTAAATGACACCACCACTGACACAGTTAACTCCTGTAGTGTTGTCTCCTCAACAAGCAGACGGACACATACAAAGCAGGAGCCAAATTTAAAATAAATATTTGCTGCCACCTTATTTATAGACCTTCATCTTTTGACTGAAATATTGTGATAAATCCCTATTTTCCCTGATACGAGCATCACCTCTTCTAATATGTTCTCCACGTTCCTTCCGGGGTTCACTGTGAAGGTACACTTTTGATCATGCTACTCTCCTATTCAATAACTGTAAATGATTTCCAGTGACCTTTAGCAGTGGTTTGAACTTGGGTTCCAAGTTTATAGATGTGTTTGTATGCAATAGTGATTGTGTGTGCATGTTTTTTCTTGGGAGATGGCCTTGAGCTTTCTTTCAACAAATGCCTGAAGAGGGAAGTGCTCACAAAATAATGAATAAAAAGTAAAAACAGAAATGTACAAATAATAAGCCACTGGGATCAACAGTCGAGGTCCAGACTCCTTGCTTGGACGTGCAAAGCCCTTTATCATCTGGTCCTGGCAATCTCTCTCATTTCTTCTCTCACTACCCATCACCTTGCCTCTGTTCTCAAGCCATACGTTAATTTTGCGCCATCTTTTATCTTCCCTCTTTGTCTTTCTATTCCTTTTATCTGGCTGATTCTTTCTCCATTTTTTACCCAACAAATTCTAATTTATCTTTCAAAGCCTAGTTTGTGAATCGTTTTCTCAATAAATCCCCACAGAACATCTCAAGCAGACCTATCACTCCATCTGGACCACAGACTGAGCTCTATTCTAGCATTTATTGCATCACATACTATTCTGTATTTATATGCCAGCCTCCCTTTTGTGTACTTTCCAATGGTAGATTCTGGACCTCAATGTATTTCTTCTCCACAACACTGCCAAAATGTTTATTAATAACAAACACTGTAGCCCAGGACAAGAGGGATTGAAAGCTTTAAATAATACTTCGAGTAAAAGAAGCAATTTTACATCCTGAGAATACTTATGAAAGAAATAATATATTTGGAGACATGCAAATACCTTTTTCTTATAATGAACCTAAGCCCTGATGTTAGTTTCCAAAGAGCATTATTGAATGACATTTTAGAATATTAGATATTTATTTACTTCCCATAAAAACTTTAATTTTCTTAGGAGACTGGCTGATATCACTGCTAAACCTTATTCACCAAAAGAAAAGCTATTAAGAAAAGCTACAATGTTGACTTGAGCAAGATGCAGATATAACTATCCTTGAAACTGTAACAAGAAAAAAAGGATATTTCCTTTCTCATTATACTTTACAAGTATTGATAAACATTTTATTCTTATAAAGGCATCATTTTCCCCCAGCAATTCTTATTTGTTTCTCTTTGGTGATATTTTCGCTCCCATTCTTTTAGAACAGTGGAAATAGCAGGTGAAAAGAAAAACACAACAAAAAACAAGGAGAGAAGCAATAATGACGAGGAAGTGCCAGAATGAATGCTGCCCACGCCCACACCATGGAAGTGGGGTGAAGACTGGAAGAGGCACAGGCAAAAATCTAAACATAGCTGATGGAGTGGTTCAGGTGCTGGTGCTCTGGGCAGGGATGACACATCTGTGAATGACTAAGATATTTCTCATGTCCCCATCACAGAGGATGAAAGGTAGAATAGTAGAGTAGCAAAACTTAGAGTTAGAATGATAGGGCAACAGTCTTGGGTAGAGCCTAGATACACAGCATTGGAGGGGGTCCAACAAAGGGGACTGGGATATTCCAGCAGACGTAGAATAGTGACCCAGAGGATGTAATCTTCAGAGGAGGCTTCTAGACTATTAGGGCAGGAAAGAATCTTAGTCCCATCCATATGCTGTCTAGAGGGGAAACATGGATGGTGAAAAAGTTCAGGCAACATATTCAAAGTCATAGATGTCATTACACTGCTCAAAGTTCTTGTTCTTCCTCACCTTTATTTCTCACCTTATCTTTTCTCACTCCTGGCTTACAGAATAGAGTCCAACTCTTCAGTGTGGCATCAATGCTTTGACTTTCCCATTTGACCGCACAGTACTCCTATTTCTCAATTTTGCCTGAAAATATCCTGTGTTTTTCCCTATTTCCATCCTCATGCTATTCTTTCTGAATTGAAAAACCTCTCTAATCTCTATTCATTTCAAGAAATTCTGGTTTTAAGAGCTAGTTTAAGATCCAGAGAGTTTTAAATGTCCAAAACATTTTCTTTAAATCTCTCCCTTTCAGGAAATGATTTTAAAACCATATAACACTCTGTGGTATTTCTCCTGTGCAAATGTCACCTTGTATTATGACTGTTAGTGTTCTCATAATCAGGTGGCAAACTCTTTATAACAGTGAAGCTGCCTTAGTAATTTTTATGCTCACCATCTCTCAGATCTTTGTACATATTAAGGGTCTAGCAGTGTTTACTCAAGAAATGAATGAATGAAGCTATTAAATCCCACCAGTCAGCTATTTTCTATCTATTTCTGTATCTATCTGTATTATTTGTGTGTTATGGTGGCCCTGGAGGTCATGTCAGGCTTCCTACTATGCATACGATATGCATGATATGTATCACTGAGCACTTACTATGCGCCAGGACCTGTGTGAAGTGCTTTACATAGATAAATCTCATTATTTATCACAACCCAGTTTGATGAATAGCTACTGTTATGCATACTGTATACACAAAATAACTGAGACTTAAAGAGATTGAGTAATTTACATAAGGGTCATCCATATATTAGATGGCATCACAAAAATTTGAAAACAGATGATTTCAGGAGTTTATGATATAGCAAATAAATTATGGCTAGTTCTACTATTGTAGTTCAACTCCTCCACAGAAAGTTGTTTAGTTGTATACACTGGTACACAGACACATATATACTAATTTACATATCTATAGCATATACACATATAGGTATACATATATGTAAACACATATACATTTTAATTATATGTGGAACATAACATTCTAATTAGGGACAGCATTGTAACTTGTCAAAGAAATGCCACATCCTTAGTTCTGTCAAAAAATTATTTTATACGGACAAAATCAGTGAATAGTGCCAATTATAAGATTAGATACACACTGATGCTTCCTATTTTTATACGAATGAGTCACATAAACCACAGAGATCAGAATACAAGTCAAATTTAGGAGAATTGTATGCCTTGGCAAAATTTGATTATCCAACAGCATTCCACTGTGTTGCTAGGTCTACAAAATACACAGTGACTATATCCAAGAACCAACTTTGTAACCCATTCAGGAGTCTACACAGAACCCAGTATGTTTAAAAGGGTTGTTAGTAGATGTAGACATTGTGTCACAGTCCCTCACATAGGTCCAGCGCTTATCTGTACCAGACAGAAACTTCTTGTTATTTACCAAAATCCCGATCTCCCTTCTTTCTGGACACTTGGTGGGACTACACTTTCTAGTTTCCCTTTCAGTTTAGTGCAGGCCTGTGGTTATATTCTGAATAAAAGCATGTGAGGGAAAATCATAAAATCTATCATGTATATTCCTTCATGCTTTTACCCCTTTGATTAGATGAATGTCAGTGTCAAGAGTAATCACAAAAGCTACACACTAACAGTGGGAAAGTCTCCAGTGGCTTGTATTACTAAATGACTGTGTGTAGCAGAACTGCCTAACTCCTGCTGACCGGGAACACCCACCCACACTGGACTGTAAATAAACCTTTACTGTGTTCAGCTGCTGAAATGTGGGAGTTATTTGTCACAGTGTCTATCAATACCCTAATATATAACAGTCTAAGTGCTCCCAGGTCCAGCAATTTTTACTCCTAATATTATCTAAATAAGATGTTTTTTAAAAAATGAAATTTGTAAACAATAACCAAATATTATAATATTACTGGTAGGCTATAAACAAATGCAAGTATGTACTTAATTTCCGGCATAATTCTGTGTTATCATCAGTCTGTTCTCGTTAGGAGTGGATAAGAATTCTGCAGCCAAAGTTAACTCTGTCACGTCAGCTTTGTTCCTGGCCTTTGATATGTTCATCTGTTGTCTGTTTCTGTCTTCTTCAAATAAACCATGTAGGAAACCTTCAGATGTCCTCTCCCTTACTCACAGCCCACTTCTTTTACTGTATGGGCTTTGCTGATAGAAGAGCAAAAAAGTGACCTCTAATCTTTCCTTGTTGTATTACTTCTTTGTTATTCCCTGCGTGGCACCCGCTGCATTTACCTTTCATATCTCTTTCTCCTCATCAGCCTTTGAACTTCCATTTATGTACTGTGATCTGTTTCCCTCCTGTGGAGCTCATGGTATTCCTTGAGTCCTTCCCAGCTTTTGCTTTCAAGATTGAACTTTGCTTTTAGACAGGTTTTAGAGCAGATATTCCCCTTAGAGTCGCTACTGTGGCCTCAGGGCCACAAGGTCCCTAGTTTTTCAAACTTTCCCAGCATGCCCTGACCACCCTGCCTCTCCTCTTTCTTGGACATTGGGTCTTTGGCCACTCTGGCCACAAACTGACTCACTTCCCCAAGACTGACTTACACAACTAATTTGACTTTGAGCTCTCTGAAAAAGGTCACTTTTTCACTCTTATACTATGAAGAGGGTTAATGCTAGTTTTCTGAAAAAATGCCACAGGAAGACTATTTATTATAAAAAGAACATAGAACATGGTTTCTCTGAGGCCAACTCTTGTTTCACTTTGAAATGTTCTCCTTTTTGCACCAGCGAGGCGAGGAACAAAGTGGCCGACCTATTATCTGCCTCCTGCCTGCCAACTTTGGCTTACAGGCGTTACTTGGAATAAATGAAGGGTAAAAGGGGGCTCCTGTCTACTTAAAAACTTAACTTTTAACCATGCGTTTCAAAAAGTAGAACAAACAAATACGTACAGTTATGGCTGCTTTGAGAAAAGTTGATTTAAAAAAAAATTTTATTCCTAAAATGATTAAATTAGAGGTCAGTGTTTTGCTTCTACTAAAGCATAATTCTTTTTATAAAAGGCCCTTGTATATTTCCATTAATTTAGAAGTTTTTAGCACATGTAAATGTTAGTTATTCCATTTATTGCAGTTGGTTTTAAAAATCATCTTTTCAGAAACATATCTACCATTGACTGTTTAGAATGAGTTTCATTGTATAAATTTTATACCAATTTTGTGTGAAAGTTTTGACATATACCTTAAGATTACATTTCACAGTAAGACTATCTAAGAGGGCCTTTTCTACCTTTGGCCACAGTCAAATGAAGCAAAAGGCAATCAACACTGATAGACAGGCAATCCTGTAGCTCTAAGGATCCTTAACTTTTCAAGATACCTGTTCCCGTGTCTCAGGGCAAATGAGGCTATAGAAACTACCCTAGGCAATTAGATGTGGACTCTGATTTTGGTTTTGATGTATTTATTTTTAGTCTTCTAAAATACTTATGATACTGATTTCTGGGTGTTTTAATAATTGTTTTTAAAATGCAAAATTTATTTTAAATATACCACATATTGTAATCTGTCAATTCTTGTAACACAAACTCATCCATTTAGATCATTTCCAATACTTGTACTATGGCATATTTGAAAACAAAAACTTCATGAAATTACAAATGATAGACCATAAACAGAATATATTCTAAGTCTTGTTCAAGGGTTTTACACTGAATTTATGGTGTTTTTGCCTTAATGTCAATGACTTAGAATATTGTATGCTTTTAAAATATTATTTGGTAGGTTTGTTTTTAATTCTGTGTTTTCTTGAAAAGAACCTAGGATATTTAGCAGAAAGACTAAGAATGTCATAAAGTTTCCATTTACCAATTTATTGGAAAATGGAAATAACTGCTTTGAATTAAAAGATCACAGGTGCTCCATTTATGGCTTTTAATTTATAGGATATATTTTTAAAAGCTTCAAACAATCCAATGCTGAGCACTATTTTAAGTATTTTTAAGCTGCAGTAACACCACATCTACTAAAAGCAAAAATTAAAACATTTTAATATAAATGTCTGTCTTCCATCAGAGCCCATGGAAGGAAATCCAAACTATGATAAATATTATTTGGAATCTAAATGCCCTGTTTTTAAAGATGTCCTTTTGGTGATGTCCAAAATGCAAAACATGCATTAAAATGTTTTCTTGCAGAAGATCTAAATTACTCATTTAAATAAAGCATCTCTATTAAATTCCCCTTATAGTTATTACATTAGTATTTCTTAATAATTAATGCTTTATGGAAGGAAATTAGAATTGGCCTAAATTTCCTAGTACTTCAGAGTACATCTACAAGGAAAGTCTGAAAGAAACTAGAAAAAGAAGAGCAACTTAAATCCAAAGCAAGAACAATAAATGAAATAATAAAAATTTAAGCAGAAATAAATGAAATAGGGAATAGAACAACAAAAGAGAAAATCAACAAAACCAAAAGTGGTTCACTTGAAAAGACCTACAAAACTGACAAACCTTTAGCTAGCCTGGCAAAGAAAAAAAATACGGCTCAAATTACTAAAATCAGAATGAAAGAGGGGACATTCCTACTGACCTTACAGAAACAAAAAGGATCTTACAAGAATACTATGAACAATTGTATACCAATAAATTAGATAACCAAGGTTAAATTTTAAAAATCCCTAGAAAGGTACAAACTACTTAACTGACCCAAAAAGAAACAGAAAAATCTGAATAGAACTATAACATGTAAAGAGATTGCATTAGTAATCAAATTACTTCCCACAAAGAAAGCCCAGCCCTAGATCGCTTCCACTGGCGAATTCTATTATACACTTGAAGAAATACCAATCTTTCACAAACTCTTCTAATAAAGGATAAGAAGGAACCTTCCCAGATAATTCTATGAAACCAGTGTTGTCCTGATACTAAAACTAGACAAAAACATCAGAAGAAAAGAAAATTGCAGATCAATATTCCATGAGTACAGGTACAAAAATTCTCAACAATTTCCTAAAAAACCAAATCAACCAGCTTTAAAAAAATTATGATTATCATCAAGTGGGATTCAAAGTTGGTTCAAATTATGAAAACTAATCTGTGTAATACATTTTATTAATAAAGGACAAAAACCACATGCTCATCTCAACCAATGCAGAAAAAGTATTTGATAAAATTCAGAAGCCTTTCATGACAAAAATATTCAACAAAAAAAATATTTTTAGGAATAGAAGAGAATTTCTTCAATCTGGTAAGAGATGTTTAGTAATTCCTTAAGTTTCCTCAAAGAAACCATTTTGTTAATTTTAGCCCTGAAATTTAGCTGTGTGTGTAACACTCAGTGATCAACCAAGTCTGTCCAGTTAGATAGTCCTTGGTTTTAAAGTTTGTTTTTTTTGTTTTTGTTGTTGCAGTTATTTCTTTCAAAAAGGGCTCAGTATTTCAGATAAGTCACAATGAAAGGGCAGCTTTTTAAAAAGTTATGGGTTGAGTTGTGTCTCCCTTAAAAAGATATGTTGGAACTCTAACCCACAGTCCTCTGAATATGACCTTGTTGGGGGATAAGATCTTTACAAAAGTAATCAAGTTAAAGGAGGTCATTAGGGTAGACCCTAATCCAATATGACTGGTGCCCTTATTAAAAAGGGAGATTTGGGTAGAGACGCACATACAGGGAGAACACAATGTGAGAATGAAGGCAGTGATCAGGGTGATGCTTCTATAAGCCAAGGAATGCCAAAGATTGCCAGAAACCCACCAGAAGGTAAAGGAGACGTATGGAACACATTCTTCCTCACAACCCTCAGAAGAAACAAACCCAGCACCTTGATCTCAGGTTTCTAGCCTTCAGAATTGCGAGACAATAAATTCCTGCTGTTCAAACTATTCAGTCTATGGTACTCTGTCATGGAAGCACTAGAAAACTAATGTATAAATCTTCAATAAATATTTTCTCATTGGAAAAGCATGGCAAAATAAGCAGGGGAAAATAGTGCTGACTTAACAATATGGGTTAAGACATAAGGCAAATGCCTGTCTTCTCATAAACTTGAAAATATCAGAAGTGTATGCAAGGAAAGGAGGCTGATGTGCAGTTCAGGAAGAGCAACTGCACCTTTCTTGTAGAAAAAACCCTGGGATAAAAGGTCAGACCTGTAACCAAGGGCTTGGAGTTAGGGATATTAGCAACATTGTTGACTTTGTACGTTTTTGGTTATCCAAAACAAAGAGGAAAAAACTACGGAAAAGGCATGATTTCATAAAAATTTTTCATTGCCATGTATCTCTGTTGGTTCCTACCTGGTGTTTGTTCTTTGGATGTCCAACAATGGAACTATTTGCTATTGGGAGGAATCCTTCACCATGAGGGCCTCACCTCTTATTAAGAAGCCAATGGATCAGGCAACTAGAGAACTGGCACATGGTCTAAACTCAGCTAGTCAAAGGTTCCCACTTTGAACCTTGAAGCTCTAGAGAATGATGTGAAGACATGAGGACAGCTGAGGCACTATCTTTGGCAGTATGAAAACCCCAACACAGCCAAAAGTGCCCAGTGGAGTTGGGGCCAGTAGCAAGTGCCCTAACCAGACTATGGCTATGGTGAGATGTTAGCTGTGTCTTACTGCCTTGTTATGTGCTATGAACTGAGTATTTGTTTCCCTCCACACACACACACACACACACACACACACACACACACACACACATTCATATTTTGAAATCCTAACCTCTAAGGTAACAGTATTAGGAGGTGGGGTCACTGGGAGGTGACTAGGTCATGCAGGTAGACCTCTCATGAATGAGAAAGAAGCCTGAGAGAGATGTTTGCCACTTCCAGCATGTCAGGGTGTAATGACAAGACAGCCATCTATGGGGAAGAGAGTCCTTATCAGACACTAAATATGGCAGCACCTTGTTCTTGGACTTCCCAGACACCAAAACCGTGAGAAATAAATTTGTTGTTCATAAGCCACCCAGTCCATAGTATTCTGTTATAGCAGCCTGAACAGACTAAAACATTATAGAACCCAATTCCCACTGGGTCTCCTGCCCTTCTGCCCACTCAGTGAATACCCTTCCAGGACATCCTTATATTTAAGTTAGTCAGAGGCAATTTCTGTTGTTTGAAAAAAAAAAAGCAGCCTGATATGAATCACTAACTAAAATTAACTATATAAATTTCATTGCTGAAACTAAGATCCAGTTCTATTTTCTGTAAGTATTTTAAAAATAATTTTTATTTTTATTCCTTACACATCTGAATTTTATTTGGGGATCATTAATATATACATACATACATACATACATACACACACACACACACACACACATATATATATTTACAGGATCAAGTTCTTCATGTAAAATTTATCAGAAAAGCACATTATAAAAACTAATTGATGGAGATTTTTTAAATTCTTAAAAAATAAATTGTGAAGTGAACCTCAGAATTTGATAAGACCATAATTATCCCCTTAAAATCCAATTCTGCCATACACCCATCTTCAAAATAAATGTAATACAACAGCAGGCTGTGATTGAAACCTGTTTGTAATCAGTCCATAGAAAGTGTCTGCCTCACCACACACCTGCTTGTCAAGCAAAGAAAAATCTCACACTCAGTTTTTGCATCCCTAGGCCTTTGAATTCTTGAAGTAATATTTTAAACAACTGAAGAACTTGAGTGTGGAAACTTGGGGATCTGTAGTCAATCTATTGTAACACTGTGGAGACCTCACCACATCAGTTTAGGGCCATAAAATCTTGTTAGGCCATCCATCCCATGACATTAACCCAAACCAAATGTTCAGCTGTTGCTACCTTTTATTTTTATTTTTCTAAGCTAACAAGGAACTAACTATATGTTTATATTTACCTGGTTACTGCAGAAAAATTAATGCAACATCTTTTTTTCAAAGTGATTAAAAACATTGTTTATCCTGGACTGGAATATGGTAGGATTCATCATGCGGACTGGCATTTTGCCTGCAGCCATATGCCATCTGTCATTTTCTTTAATGAAGCTTGCATCAATTTACAGGAAGCACCAAATGCCATAGAACTGGTAGACTCGCTTTACTCAAGCAGATCAATGCTTGATGTCACTTTTTCTGTGGAAACTCATCTACCAGAATCCACATAAGGCAAACCTTCTGAGGGTCCAGTCCCTCAGGTGTTGAGAGTAGCAGAATAAGTTGCTAAGAAGCAATGTATTTAAGAGAAAAGGTCTGAATTCATGAAATGGCGCAAATACATAGACAAACAAGGAGTACTCCAGTAACCTTTCAGAATGCTAACTATGCCTCTAAGCATAGCACCTTCAGAATTTTGGAAAAAAGGAGTTCTAACATTCATTTTTTTAAAAAGCAATGATATGACTAACTTAAGACAAATAATTTAATACAAATTCCCCCTTAAAAAATTAATAGCAAACATGTTCTTTCCAAACGTTACTGGTCTAATTGACTTAACTCACTTCTAATTACTTGCGCTAAGGAGAAAGCTGTAAGGTAAATGTGAGCTCCAAGCTTAAATTTATTTGGAATTTAGCTAATATTTAAAATATTCTAAAATGTTCCTCCTTTATCTTCCAAATTTTTTATGTTATATTTTCTGACCCTTGTCTATTTTTTTAATTATAAAATCACTACCCAGATTTAACAGATGGTAATTTTTATTTTTTCTTCAGGTTTATTTTTTTAAAACATTAATAAGACATCAAAGATTATGGTAAAGCTGCTATCTCCCCACCTTTTCCCCATTTCCCCTTCCCCAGAAGGAAACACTATCCAGAAATTTGTGTGCATCAGTCCCATACAGGTGAATATATTTTTGTTCAGCAACATGATCCCTCTTGTCCCTGATCCACAAAGGCAATCTCCCTCTACATTCTCCTTTTACCCCACCTTTGCTATATGGATGTTTACTGTTACTGAATGTTATTTGTATCAAAATTTTGGGAGGCAGAGAATAAGCCTTCCTTTTTCCCCCATCTCCACGTGATGGTGGAGGACAGAAAGAGTTTAGATAAAATTAATAAGTTTAACAAACTTGTGAATTTAAGAGTATAAAGAGTCTATTAGCAGAAAATGAGATTTGGAGTTGAAAGTGGTTTGGGAAAGAGAGGAGTCCAGTTTTAGACATGGCAATTTTAAGGGGCTCTCCAGTTAGCATTGAAGAGTAATCAGCTGGCGCTCAGGAAAGTGGTAGGAGTTGGAACTAGATTTGAGAATATTCTGGATGAGAACTATTTGAAGCAAAAAGCTAGAAGAGGGAAAAGTCTAAAGGACTGTGTGCTGGGAAACAACTATAGAAAATCACCAGTGAAGTCTCTTTCTGTTATTGTTCAGGTTTTTCTTTAGTCTACATTCCTACAATTAGCCTGACTCAGTTATAGGGCCTGAATTATTGCCTTGCTGTGTGGCAACAAACACCTCCCACTAGGTTGTTTTCCCAACAACCTGGGAAAGAAGTTATCATTTCCACATTAATTATCTAGACAAAGTAACTGAGGCCTAGAGACTGTAGTTAATTTTCTCAAAGCCACTGTGGAGAGCCATTTGATAGTTTCAAGAAAAATGAAAATATGAATTATATACAACCCAGGAATTCCACATTTAGGTGTAGACCCACCTAGAGAAACTCTCACACGTGTGTACAAGGAGATATGTATGAGGTTGCTCCTAGCACAGTTCTTTAAAATAGAAAGAAAAAGCTGGGAACGATTTACGGATGCCAATCAATAGGAGACTGGATAAACACATTACCATATATTCATATGTCTTAATATTATTCAGTGGTTAGAAAGGATGATATAGATTTACATCTCTTAGCATGGATACATTTCAAGAACAAATTGTGGGAAATAAACAAGGAGCAGAGAGATACTATGTATATGACTTTATATATTCCCCAAAATACACTATTATGTCTATTACTACTAGATATAGTAAAAGCAAAAATTACGCACCAATTTTTGATAGCAGATGCCTATGGAGAGGGAGGGGAATGTGTTTCTAAATGGATACAAAGAAACTTAATCAGCAAATACCACACACGTGAGATCTGAAATTAATATGGCAAAATGTTAAAATGAATTAATCCTTGGCAAGGAGTTTATGTTTTGCTATAATATTATTTGCTATTTGAAATAGATTACAATATTTATCAAATAAAAAAATGTTTGGGACAAAATAATATTAAATCCTATACTACTAAATTCCTGATGCACTAGAATTTGATGAAAATATTAACACTAGAAAAAAAGAAATGAATATTTAATTGACTATTACATGAGAATAGATTTTCTTCATATAAAAGTAGAAGTAAATGTGAATTAAAATATTCATAGGTTTGACTCTGTGAGTAATACAGAAGCAAAAATTACAATAAGCAAAATTAAAATGTGTATGAACCCTGAGAATATTTGTAAGAAATATGAGATAAAAGAATAATGTATTTTATATGTTAAAAGCTCTTATAAATCAATAAGAAGTGTATAGAAAGCCCAATAGAAAAATATGTATAGATTATGAACTTATAACTTACTAAAGAAAAAATAGAATTGGCCAGTAGCTCTGTATGAAAAATATTAAATCTTATTAAGTCAAATAAATACAAATTATTTCTCACCTATCAAATAAGCAAAGACAAAATATATAATATTAAAGGTCAATTAGCTTATGCAAATATTCTGAAAAAACAAGAGTTTTTAAAAGCCCTATGTGTATCACACTTGTTAGGATGGCTACTACCAAAAAAAAAAAAAAACCAAAGTAACAAGTGTTGGTGAAAAATGGAGAAACTGGAACCCTTGTGCATTATTAGTGGGAATGTAAAATAGTATAGCCACTATCCAAAACAGTACTGAGTTTCCTTAAAAAAATTAAACATAAAAGTACCATATGTTCCAGCAATTGCACTTATGAGTTTATACCTGAAAGAACTGAAAGCAGGAACTTAAAGAGTTATTTGCATGCCTACATTCATTTCAGCATTATTCACAATAGCTAAGAGGCATAAGTAACCCAAGTGTTCATCAACAGATGAATGGATACACAATATGTGGTATATAAATACAATGAAATATTATTCAGTCTTTAAAAAGAAGGAAATCTTGTTATATGCTCTAATATGGATGAAGCTTGGGGACATTACGCTAAGAAATAAGCCAGTCACCAAAAGATAAATATTGTATAATTCCACTCATATGAGGTACCTAAAGTAATCAAATTCATAGAAACAGTAATCAAACTCATAGAAACTACAATTCAAGTAGAATTGTAGTTACCAGGAGCTGAGGGGAAAGAAATGAGAAGTTGTCGTTCAATGTACATAGAATCTCAGTTTTACATTAAAAAAAAGTTCTAGAGATCTGTTGCACATCAATGTGAATATACTTACTACTACTGAACTTCAATCAACAATGGTTAAGATGCTAAATTTTATGGTTTTACCACAATTTAAAAAAAATTCTCAGTGTCTTTAACATTATAATATAACTCCACGTTTAGAAATTTAATATAAGGAAATAACTGTTGAATGTGCACAAAGGCATGGCCATAAAAGCTGTTCATCTTAGTTTGGTGTGTAATGGAAAAGAGAGAATAACAGTCTAAACATTCAAACCAGGGGAGTAGTTAAATAGATTGTGGCATAGCCACGTGCCAGAATACTCTGCATCCGTTGGAAATGGTATTTAAAATAATTAAATAAGAAAAAGTTCTCATAATATAATATTAACAGATTTTTCTATAGCCATGCATTCATTTTATTAATGCTGAAAGGAAAGGAAGGGCAGGAAAGTATTTTTAAGACTAACTTCCTTAATATGTTTTCCTCCAACCAGCATAAGACCCTTTAAACTCTATTATCTACAGATTTCATTTGGTCACTGATCATGAACCCATCTTTTATTATTGCCTTATACTGTTCATTCTTTGCTACTGAATTTCTCAACTATGTCTGTGTTCTCTACTGAAGGAGACCATGAAGTCTTCGAAGGCTACAAGTTCTAGCAGTATTATCACTGTTCTTTCTAATTGTTTTCTATTACTATCTTCCCATTACTGACTGGGGCTTGTTCATAAAAGGGCAGGACCAGACAGAGTTGAAAGTAGAAAATTAAACTTACAAATTTCTATTGCATACCTACTATGTGCACAACATGGCCGGGTACAAATGATATTATAAAAAATAGAAGGTCTGGTTGTGGTCTTCAAAGAGTTTATTATCTTGCCAGGGAAGCCATGCATACAAAACAGACAAGAGAAAGCCTGGGTGTACTTTGAGAAGAATATGTGACTTACTGGAAATTACCAAGATGTAATAAAACAAGTTACTAACACTTTTTCTCCATATTCAGGGTAAGAAAATATAATTTAATGGCCAAAAATAAGTTAATGATTTTCTAAAATGCTTATCTGTTCTCTCGGCTGTTTTATTCACAAGTGTAACTTGAAGATAATTACAATTCATGCCAGTTTTGGAAGGTTGAGATCAGATTAAATAAGTGAAAATCTTCCAAGAGTTTAAAAAGAAGCTCCCAAAGGGATTCATTAAAATTATACTGTCAACAAATATCTGAGTTTGGACTTTTAGCCCACTTCAGTGACAAAGAAAGCAAAGAAAGTAGGAGGGAAGGAAGAGAAGAAAGGAAAGGAGGGAGGGAAAAAAAAAAAAAACACACAAGAGAAAATCCCTGTCTGTCTAATCAGGATTTTATCCCCATCACGCCATTCAAACTGCTCCCAGCAATCTACCCATGACTTCCACGTTGCTAAATCTGGTGGTCATTCTCAGTCCTCAGCTTACTTTACCTTTCAGCAGAATTTGACACCACAGTCTCTTTCATCTCAAAGTGCTTTCTTCATCCAGATAGCCTCTTCTTTGGGTTTTCCTCCTACATCACTGTTCATTTTTTCTTAGCCTCTTTATCTGGCTCCTACACATCACCCTGACCTCTTTTAATGGTGGAATGGCCAAGGGCTCAGACCTCCATCCTCTTTTTTAACTGCACTCACTCCCTTGATGTTCCTATCTATCCTCATGACTTTAAATACCACCTACCTGCCAAGAACTCTAAGTTCTATCTCTTGCCCAGATCTCTCTCTTGACTTATGTATCTTCCAGCTGGATGTCTAATGGTCTTCTCAAACTTGACATGTCTACACTTGAATTCCTGATCCTCCTTCCCCAAACCTACTTCTCCTAGGGCCGTTTCCATATCGGCAGGAAGCAATTCGATCCTGCCAGTTGCTCAGGCCAAAACCCTTGGTGTCATTCTCAACATCTCTCCATTGGCTCTATCTTCACAATATACACAAAGTCTGAAGTTCTGAGCTCCTTTTATCACTTCTACTACTACTTGCCACCTTGACTGAGCCAAACACATCTCCCTTCTGGATTATTGTAGTAGCCTCCTGTTTCTTTCTTTGCTATGCCACGTCATCCTCCCCAAGCATATTGTTCTGGCTAAAAGATTAGCCAGATTAATCTTTTAGAAACTTATATTGAATCATACCACTCCTTTCCTCAAACAATTGCAATGGTTTCTCAACTCACTCCGAATTAAACCCAGATATCTTACAACAGCCTACAAGGCCCTATATAATTTGCCGACAGCCCTTCCTCTGACCCTAAACAGCTACCTTTTCTGGCTGAACTCATCTTCCCTCTGCTCATTTGCATTTATCACTGATCTAAGGACTTCCTTGGCCATTTCAGATTACTTCTTAGCGTCCTTGCTTTAGCTGATCTCTATGTCCAAAAGGATCTTTCCCCAGATTATCTGTCTGGTTCACTCCTTTACCTCCTTCAAGTCATTGCTAAAATCTGTCCTTTTCAGTAATGCCTTTTCTAACCACTCTATTGCTTATTGAATACTGGAATCTACCCACTTCCTCCTTAATCTGCTCTACTTTTTTCTCTATTTATAGCTTTAGTTTCAAGCATGCTATATAATCTAAATTATTTAAATACTTATGGTAATTGCTTATTGTGTACATCACCCACACCCACCCCCTGCCAAAATATAAGCTTCTTGAGGGCAGGGATCTTTTCCCGTTTTATTCACTGATGTATCTTCAATGACTACAACAGTCCTTAAGTTTACACTGAATAGTTATTCCATAAACAAAATAAGGTGAGGAATATGATAGAATGAGATAGAAAAGGGTGGTCTGTGCTTTTAGCTTTACTCATAACTCATGAAATTCTATAGAAATTGTTACTTATACTGCTGTATATGGAAAATATCCATAGTGCAAAATGATGTAAAGCCACCACAGTTTACACATGCAAATGTATGCAGCAGTAATGATATAGAAAGTAAAGAAGTAATGTCCTTTGTTCTCGAGTAAGTAGATAAATAGCTTTTCTCCTAAAATTCATGGAAAATGCTATATGAGCAAGGATTATTATTTAATAAAGAGACTCCCAGAGCCCCTCGGTGTTATCATATTGGAAAGAATTACTCATTATGCTACTGAAAGAGGCATCTAATTTGGAAAGATCTCACTTACTCATAGATTGTTTTGTTATAGATGTTTTAAATTACAGTTCTTTAAGACTTGAGGGCAAAACATGGTTCGAGTGTATCATGCAAACATGGTGACTTCCAAATCAGGGTCACAACAATAAAACTGTTTAGGACAAGTGACTCATGCTGACACTATGTAATTGTGCAAATGCTTCTCCAAATCAGGATGCATGCTTGAAATTAATTTTATTTAATTTAGTTGCATGTCCCTCTTGCCATATAGTTATAGTAGCAGGACACCACTAGCTCTTGCTATCTGGGTCAGTCATGTCAAGATGGTAAAATTTCCATGAGCAAGTGACAGCTCTGGAACTAACCGGAGATTTAGAGAAGCGCGTATCTCTGGCTGGCACTCTCCTTTCCCTTCTGGAGCTGAAGCAGCATGCCAGCTTTCCTCTGGGCCTGGCGAGCTGGATGCAGTGCAGACAACCCCTGCAAGCCTCAAAACTCAGCCCCTCCATTTCCTGTCCCTCAGCAGCTTGGAGCAGTAGGAGAAGAGAGGATGCTGGTGGCAGGCTCAGCCCATGGTGTTAAGGCTGGCTCCAGATCATCCTTTATCAGTCTGCAGTGCAGAGGATGGGGAAGCACAGCTGACAACACGAAGCCATCACAGTGTACTCAGGCTCCAGGACTGACCACAGCATGTCTAGACCGGGTGAGAGGAAACCAACAAATAAAGGCAGGGGCTTATGGATAAAGGGACTACCCATTAACTAATCCTGAAGTGGTGCAGAGATTGTCATTCACCTTTTGATTTAGGTAACAAAACATCATCATTTGACTGGTCCCAAGATCAGAGACCTGGTTTTCCTCTTGGTTCTTCCTAGATGCAATTTTTGGTGCCACCTAATTTCTTTAGGACTCATTCTTCTATACAGTTTAAACAAAAGAACTGAATACAAGTATTTTTTTTTCTTTTTTTCCAGTTTGAATACTTCATGAGACAAGTCAAATGGTGATTCTCAAAATAATAGCCAGTATACCTTTCTCCTATGTTCCCCATTAAACCAAACACGAATAATATCATTTTTGTCAGTGAACAACTGTTCCTGCTATTATTCAAGAAATGCTAACCATATAATCAGGACAGGTATTAGCATATTTTTCTATCTAATATATTCTACTCTATTTACTTCCTAGTATAGACATTTATTTCCTGACTACATTATTCACTAGACTGTTCTCTAGTTGTGTAGCTAGAGAACTACCAATATAATTTATTACCAGTACCAATCTAAAGAAGTTGTAGTAATAAATTAAAAAGTTAAAAGATGGATCAGGGGCTGGCTTTCATTTACTCATTATTTCTGTAATCAAATAGATGCTTAAATTGAGAACCTATGATTCCTGGATACTGAGTTGAATGGTAGGAATAAAATATTAACAACCTGGACAAAGTTTCTCTCCTCACAGAACCTAGACACTAGCAGGAGGCAGAGACAAGCTATAGCCCAGGTAAAAAAGTTGTACGATGGGTGCGGGGAGTAAATGTGGGAGGATTTGGGGTGGGAAAGGGATCCCTTAAACCATAAATCAAAGGATGTTGCTCCTCTTCTCAAACCTTCCCAATGTCTCCTACCATACTTACTAAAAAAGCCAAAGTCCTTATAGTAACCTACAAGACTTTCTGTGAGCTGGGTTTCCATCACCCCTCTGACCTCATCTTCTCACCTTCTACTCTCTTTCTAGATCACTTCAGCTGCTCTGGCCCTTGCATTCCATAAACTAGGTTTCCTCTGTACAGAATATGCTTCTCCCAGAGAGCCTCACAGCCAGCCCCTGCACTTCATCCAAGTCTTAACTCAAGTGACACCTTCCCAGCAAGGCCTTCCCTGGGCTTTGCCAAAACTTCACCATCCCCACCCTCCAACATTTTACGTTGCCCGTCCTGATTCATTTATTTCTGCTTAGCTCTCATCACTATCTAACGTACTATATATGTTATATACCACATCCAGCTAATTTTTCTATTTTTTGTAGAGAGAGGGTCTCACTCTTACTCAGGCTGGTCTTGAACTCCTGAGCTCAAGGGATCCTCCCACCTGAGCCTCCCAGAATGCCAGGATTACGGGGGTGAGCCACCACATCCGGCCTAATTTACCTTTTTTGTTTGTTTATTGTCTGACTTTTCCACAAGAAGAGTAAATTCCATGGCAGAAGGTTCTTTTGCTTCTTTTGCTCATTGTATTCCCAAGGCCTAGAACAGTGCCTGGCACATTGTGGGTACTAAATCAATATTTTGTGAATGAATAAATGGAGTGTCATAAAATGCTGCCCAGAGGAAGTGAGTAATTAAAACCTAGCTTGAAATCTGAAGAACAAGACTGAATCATCCCTGCAATGGGAATGGAGAATGGTGAGAAAGAAAGGGGACAGGGAAGAGCATTTCAGAGAAAGAGACCAGCCTGCACAAGGTCTCAGAGGTAAGAGGAAGCAGAAGTGTTCGGAGTATATCAAGATTTTGGTAAAGCTGAAGCCTGAGTGCTAGGGGTTGAGCACGAGATAGAGGCAGAGCTGGCGAAGGAGGCAGGGCCTGGACCGTGCAGGGCCTTGTGAGCCATGCAAACAAATCTGCATTTTACCAGAATAGCAGTGGAGGATATTTGAGAAATTTTAATCAGAGGAATGCTACTATTTGTGTTTAAAAACAAAATCACCATGACTGGATTAAAAGGGGCAAAGCTGGAGGCAGAGAGACCAGTTAGGAGGCAGATGAGGGATGATGTGTATACCAGAAAAATGGTGATAGAACTCAGGAGAGGTGGAAAGATTCTAGGGCCAGTTAGAATGATATAATTATATAATTATAAACTATATGCAATAAATATTATATGTATTTCTAGGGTGGGGCATGGAGAGCAGGATAAGAGGGAAGAAAGGGTCAAAGGTGATCCCCGAGTTTCTGGTTTGAGTAACCAGATATCAATTAAAGAGTGTGGTAGCATAAAGATGGCCAAATTCTTTGACATTCCTCCCTATGAATGTCCCCTCCCCTTAAATTTGGGCAGAATTTGTGACTTCTTTGGCAAATCAAATACAGCATAAGTGGTGTCATACTAGACTGGAAAAGAGTGGCAGTTTCTAGTTCTGGCATCTTGGATCCAAGGAATCAATGACCCCAGACCACAGACCCAGTTGAGTTCCCAGGTAAGAGCCAGCACCAGCCATGTTAGTGACACATCTTAGAAGTGGATCCCCGGCCCACCTGAGCTACCCCAGCTGACTCTGCATAGAACAGAGACAAACCTTTCCTGCTGAGTCCTTCCCAGATTGTGGCTTTGTGAGCAAAATAAATAATTGCTATTGTTTTAAGCTAATAACTTTTAGGGTGGTTTGTTCCCCAGCTATTGATAACCAGAAAAATGAGAGGTAATGAGAAGAGAAATTGCCATGATGTTTCTGTGTGGAACCACACAGGGTTAAGCCATTGTGGTCCCTTACTTATTCCTACTCCGTGGGATATCACAGGAAAGCAGAGTGCCCTTTAGTATGGGGTACATGGGTACTTTGGGATGATCTTGGAAGGAGTTAATTCTGATCCAAATTAACAAGGGAGGAAACAGAACATATTAAATACTTTAAGATCATGCTTTCATTTTGTTTGAACCACTGGAGGGAATCCAATCTCAAATTAATATAACAAAACCAGAAGCTTACTTGAAAAATTATTTCATCAGATTCCAAAGTTTAGCTTGGGGTAGGGCACACTGGAACCCTTTAATAGTTACTCTGGTTAAGACATTCTTTTCATTTTGTAAGTGAACAGAAGAAGACTAAGTGAGTGCCTCTGGAACTGCCTAAGTTAGTGGTTGACACCGTTCTTATATTAAGTCAGAGATCAATAAGGCTCCAGATCAATAGCAGAGCTTCATGTCAGGAGCCTAGTACATGCATGTGACAGAAGCAGCCAGGTGGGAAAGAAAAGCAAACAACTCTTTGTTTTTATTTAAACTATTTTTTTTTTCAAGTTGGATACAGAAAGTTCATTTTAAGTGCTGGTATTCAAAGCTGGAATGTGGATGGGATTAAAGAAGTTTTATTAGAGAAAGCGGAAGCCCAGAGGGAAAAAGGTGTGAAAAACTCAATGACTTCTAAAGCTGACATCAGTCTGACATGCTTTCTGCAGAGCCAGAAACCACTTCGGTAAACCTCAGCCAAGGGCTTTATAAGCCTGAGTATTATTTCTATTACCATCCTAATTACTGTCTTCATTGAAAAGGAAGAAAACACGCTCTCACTGTAGACATAATGTTCAAATTATATATGTGTCCTGGAGCTTAAGAAAGATTAGATATGTCTTTTGCTTTTTCATAAACCTTAGACTTATCCATTCAGGCTATTAATTACCAGCATTTCTCAAATGTAATTACAGTCTTTTTAAGAAATGGGTTGTTGTGTATTTTTCTACCCAAAGACATAACAGTCTTACTCTTCCTTGATATATAAAACATGTTAGGTCAATGAATAGGTGAGTGGTTTAAAGGAAAGAGAAACAGTACTGCCATTATTATTCATACCCAGAATATGGTGTGGTCTCTGTTTCGTGAAGGCAAATGAATTTGGAACACCTCATCACAAAAATGGGGCCCTTCTCACCACTTTTATGGCCTATTTAAGAGGGCATTTTGGTGTCTTTTGGTTAGCAGTGTTGTTTCCTATATCTGTTACGTAAGGTCTGCATATTCAAATCCTACTTGAATCTAGTTCCAAGAGCAATTTTATCTTTAAAGAGGGATTTAACTGCTACTTCTTCTTAACACTGAGATAATGTAATCCGACATATTTCCTTTCATGACTTGAAATCTTAGAGCTAGAATCTTTGCCCCAATACTCTGATTTATCCAACTTAAGAGTCTGAACGTCTTTCTGCTTCTTTAGAATGATCTTATTCACCTGTTTTAACCTTAAATGGTTGGCCATCTTTAAACTATTCAACCAAATAGCATTTTTGGGGAGGGAGCAAAGAGAACGAAGGAATTGGGAAAGGGAGTGAATCTTATGTATCTCAACAACTCAAGTTCCTAATCTACTTAGAAAGTTATTTTAGGGGTTTTGTGTGTCATGAACTGATTATTCAGCTATTAGTATGGAGGTTATATAACAGGTATAAAACATGGTTCTTCCCTTCAGGAAAGTATTTTTTCCATTCTGGTTGGGAGATGACACATATAGGGACAAAGATATATCTAGTAATTTAAGGAAGTAAAAATTTCAAACCCCAGGGTTGATAAAAATTGAAAGAAAAATTTCACGATAGCATAGGGACTGAGAGAATTATAAGAGCATCATTCATTCATGTATTTACCCATCAAATATTTACAGTGTTTGCCATGTTTTAGTGACTGGGCTCATCTCTGAAAAGTCAGTCACAAGCCAGAAGCAAGACATAACCCTGGCAGTATGACACAATCTCCAAATGTGTGGGCTCAGGAGCAAGACTGTCAGAACTTGAATCTTCACCTTCGACAAGAGACATGACATTTCTGTGCTTCAATTTCCTCTTTTATAAACAGAAATAACAAAAGTAACCGCCTTTTAGAGTTGTATTGAGGATTAAATGAGTTAACATATGTAAAGTATGGGCCACATAAGCATTACACAAGTGTAGTCTACTCCTTAGAATATAAGGGGAGACTGGCCAATGAAGAGGCAAACCTAAGCAATGGGGACCTGAATCGGATCAGAATTCCTAAGAACTTCCCTTGGTCACTTTATTGACTTAGACTTACAAGACCCTGGCTCCAGGAAAAGGAGGGGCAGGTATGTCTCAGCTAGAACTCCTAAAGAATGCCCCACAGCTCTCAAACTCAAGAGGCAAGCCACTGCACTAGTAACACCATTCCAGAGTATGGAAGAGCTTGAGACAATTCCAAAGCCTGTTAGCACAGAAACCAAGTCAAAATATGATCCATCTTCTCACTGCCTGGTTTTTCAAATTGAACAGTATGAGAGCTACCCCTGACTCTTCCTGAAGGAAGAGGCTGTGTGCAGGGTGGCAGGCTAGGGAATTTATGGATTACCTCATTCAATTCCCGGCAATAAATTGTGAAATCAGAACAGCAAGTCTCATTTATAGAAGAGGAGACAGAGGCACAGGGAGGTCAAGAGCCTAATCAGTGAAAAGATTCAACAGCTTTTACCTTTGCTTCTTAGACCTAGAGACCAAGGCTTGTTCCACCAGAGTTCTTAAACTTTAAGCCAACAGAGGTGGTAGAGCTTTGAGTCACAGTATCGTTGAGCCCAGGAGAAGGGAATTTATAAAAGCACTCAGGCTGTCTGGCCCCAAAGCCTATGGATTTGCAATTCTAGTAGGAGGGGAGTAGGAGAAGATTCCACTAACAAGGGCCTAATGGGGGTTAATATGTTCCTTTCCATTGCAACATCCTCTCATTCCTGATAAAGAAATGTTAAAAACAATATGTGCTGTACCCCTTCCCTGAACCAGAGTAGACCATCTAGGCCCTAACTGGGGGGTTTTCTTGCAAGAACTCACACATGGGCATTACACAGGCTTATGACAAAGGTCCTGAGAAGTCACACAGCTGTCCAGCCCTCCAGGACCACTGAGGCAGGGACTATGTTGGGCAGCAGTAGCTCCCAGCAACGGGAGGCCACCCTGGCCCAGCAAACCCACCCCTGTTGTGGTAGGAGTCCTGTTTGTTTCCTGAGGCCAAGTTCAGACACAAAATAATGTATGGAATTCCAAGGCATTAGTTGGATGGTTCCATCAGTTCTTTTTGCTTTGACTTAAAAATCTCTGACTATACAACTTTATTTTTTGGCTTCTCATCGTTGGCTGTGAGAGGGAGGCTCAATGCGGCTGAGGGATGTTTTACCATATAGCTGTAGATTAGCTAAATGCATGAACTATTCTGAACTTTGAATAATGCTGACCAGGGGATTTGGGGATCTGCCCTCACACTCTTCAGAGAGGTCCCTGTGTTTTAATCATGTCAGATGCAATTAGGTACAGTTCATCTCTCTTAAGGCCCCATGGATTTATTACATGGGCTCCTGAAGGTTTCCCTTTCAAATGTCCATAGATTTTATATCCAAATCAGTGTTCAGTGATCACTTTCCTCTTGGCTTTAACACTGTGGCACTTATGCCTCCATTGAAGTTGAGAATGTAAACAGTAGAAAAGCAAACCTTGCTCTTTGAATTGTCACATAAAAAGCAGCAGAAGATAAAATTCTGTAGGATACCAGGCCATCAGAGGCTGTGCTGGCAGTAAGGCCACCAGCCTGGCTTCCATGCACCTCTACCCCCAAACTGGGGTGGGGTAAGACATATATTAATATATCTTTTCTTTCAATGGTGACAAGAGACTCACTTCTTCCTGATACAAAGCTTCTTTCTCAGACTCTGTCACAACACTGAAAGTAAATTGATCCTGTGCCTCCAGTCAGAGCTGGGCATGCTACAATTTGCAGAAATCCATCGCCCTGCTTTTCACCAGTCAACACACAGCTTGTATGTTTATCATCTGCAGCGAAAGGACAATGTATGCTCTGCTCTCGCGAGGCCAAAAAGGGCCAGGGGTTGGGTTTTCACAAGTTTAATTCCTACTAAGATTTACAAAAACTAATTCAGGAAACACATAGACTTTGTCACTTGGAAGGAACTTAAAAATGGCTTTCAGGAACCTCTGTCCATTTGCAAACCCAGGTGTAATTAAAATTTTTTTTCACAGTTTGTTTTTCAGCATCAGATTTCATGACAAGAACCAGGCTTCTGTGCTCTTTTAAAGCACTAACACACTTTAAAAAATAAAAATAGAAGAGCATAATGACCAATTGTTTTCTGAATCAGCTATACTCTGTAAATACCCCAATTAATCTAATAGTTTGTGATGAAAGAATAATGTAACTTCATCTTGTTCTCTAACGGTGCTGAGTCATTTCTCCACGAAAGAACTAACAAAGCAGGCTTATTTCTCATCTTCTCTCAGTGAGATTTAGCTACATTATTGTAGTATTTCACCCCTGTAGCATCTCCATTCTCCTCTGAGTCATTGTTTTTCCTCCTTTATAATTGGGGAAAAAAATAAGTTCATCTCAAATGCCAAATATATGTATACACGTTATGTCTGAATTGCAAAATTGGTTAATGTCAACATGAGTGAACCAATCTGAGCATTCTAAAATATAGGACAAATTACTACTGCCTTGGAAGAATATTTTTCCTTCTATTAGCCCAAAAGTTATATTGATTAGGATTTAGGTATACATATGACATATGTTAAATTTAAAAATGGCTTAATGATCAACTCACGCTTTGCACATTTAAATATTAATCAGAATGGTTTGTTAATGAATGCACAGGATGCATTTATTAATTTATCCAATGCGTATTTGCAGGGCATTTACTGTGTGCAAGGTTTTACTTCACACAATGCATGGCAGTAAAGATAAAAAATATGGAGCCCACAGTCCATCTGTTAGTGCAACAGGGACGAGTAAGATGAAAACCACAGAAGTACAAAATAGTGTTATGTGAGAATCAAACAGAAGATATTACATCTGGTTGAAGCATGTAGGAAGCAATTAGGAAGGGTGATTTAATGAAGTAGGAGATGGTGAACAGAAAGGATATATACTCCAAGTAGAAGGACAGGCATTAGGGCAAAGAGCTGCAGGTGAGAAAGCACGGGCTATGTAACAGAAGCAGCCCATTGCAGCTGGGTTTTTGGAATAGAATTTGAGTGTGGAAGGATAGGTTGAGTTTAGATGTTAGCCCATGGAGGGCCTTGAAAACCAAATTAAAATTCTGCTGGCTAATATAACAAGGACAAAACATATTTTCACCACAGCCAAACAACTGTTTAAAACATAAAAGAATTAGTCAAATAAATTATTAGGTAGAACTAAATATGTTTTTTGACCCCTTCACATGTTTTTGCTTCTTTGTTTTAATGAGTTTAGGAAAATGACACTGGTTCATGGTTGTACGCTATGTGGTCTTCTATCTTGAGTCTCTTTATTTTGTAATGTTTCTCTACATAACGCTTACTGCTTCTCACCAAACAACTAATTATGCTTACAGTTTTACTTTAAAGACATCTGACTTCAAACATCATACAAAAAAGACACATACTCCCCAACAACAGCAACCACAACAACATATATTTATGTACATGAATGTTCCCCAAGCAACCATGCTTTAACACTATCAGTGTTGTCTTTCATGGCGATGTAGCATTGCCAGTTAATCTTAGGCAATATCTCAAATTCTGCCAAATACCATGAAGACCAAGCAGTATTTGTAGAATATTTAAAGATGTACACTTTCTTCCCTTCTTCAAACCAAGGAATGTCAAATGACAAGCCCTCTCAAAGCTTACACACATTTAGCTGTAAGGCAAGTTGAAAGCAACATGCCTAGACTATTCTCTACCATATTACCTCATGAAGCGATTCCCTTTGATGCATGCATGGCCTTTGCAAAATTATGCTTGTAGGAATGTTTATAAAGATGTGTACAAATGTATCCTCCTAATCAGTGTTAGAGATAGGTAAGCTCAAAGCAATATTGCTCTGTGGCATAACGTTGTCTTCACTTTTAACAGATTGAACTCAATTCCAGAAGTTTCTAAACAATAGGGTTGACTTAATTGCACACAAATTTAAAATACTTCTTATCAATTAAAGCATCAACATCAATCAATGTTTAATATGCTTTCCTGAATACATTTTTAGACACAACCAATTTATTTATGCATTTGTGGCATTTTCCATTTCAAATGCTATTATCTGAATCTAGACCATTCCATTCTATTTTCAGGTCCCAATAAACAACAACTAGCAATTTATAAAGGCCTACGCAGGGCCCCAAAGATCAAGCTGGATCTAGTAAAACACGTGTGAATCTAGTGATGGACACAGGTGACTCTAGTTACAGACAGGTAACACTCTAAAAGGAACCTAAAAGGAGAAAAGCGAATAGATCTGGCAGCTTCTTATGAGTGGAAAGTCATGACAACACATTTAATACTTAAATGGAAGTATTGAGGAAGAGTCAATAAGTTACGATAATAATAAATGTTTACTGAACTTTTAACTAACTTGCATGCATGTACTGAGCTCAGTAACGTATTTCCAAATATGCCACCTTTTCTTAAAATCTTAACGATGATAATAATAACAATAATAGCTAATATTCATCTAGTGTTTGCTAGTTTCTAGGTACCACACTAAACCATTTTACATGTGTCATATCATGAAATCCTCACAACTATCCTATAATATGCACTTATTATGCCCATTTTACAGATGTGGAAACTTAGATGCAAAGAGATTTAATAAAATACCCTTAGCTACATACACCACTAGCCATTTTCCCCTTCTGAATAATGACTCTGGAAAGGTCACCTGGGTCCCTATCAGGCATCATGTGAAAGAAATTGTCTATTTGCCTTACTCATTTCTTTTCCTCCTCAGCACACAGCTAATTTCCCCAGCCTCCTCGGCAGTTGGGAGTGGCCATGTGACCAAGACCTGGCCAGTGTAACGTGGGAAAAAGTGATAAGTGCCACTCTGAGGCATGGCCCATAAACGCCTGCCAGGAAATCATTCTCTCTCTGTCCCTTTCTCCTAGCTGGGTATCAATGCTCACAGCTTCAGAAACCATTGGCTAAAAATGGCAGAGCCTCCTCTAGTGTTGCTTTCTGCATGACTGTGTAAGTTACTACCCTCTCCCCAACTGCTGTTTAGACTTGATGGGAACAAGACACAGAATCTCATTATATCAAACTATCAATGATAGCATCTAACATTTACTTTAATAATGGCTGCTCTCTACACTTTAGATATTTACATTAATGGCAGATACTACTTATCGACATTGCAGAATTCTATTTCTTCAAGTGCTCTCCCTTCTTGAGAAAGGGAATTTGCTTTCTCTACCAGCTGTAGCAGTGAAATTCCCTTTTACCATTTAAAATTCCCTCACGAAGACGACTTACGCAAGGTACGGAAGGAGGAGAGGTTGACAACCTATTGTTCCTCTGCAGTGACAGAGTCATGGCCTTGGTGAAAATCACCCTCCACAATGCTGCAGGCAGCTTAGACATCACTAGTGAGTTTATGGGGTTCCCACACTTTCCAGAGCCTCTGAAAGCTAATGGTGGCTTTCCTTGAGCTTTGATCCTCCAACACTTCCAACAGTTTTAGAAAAACTTCATTTGAAGTATAAAATCCCTTCCATCTTAAAATACTTAGAGAAGTTTCTGTTTCTCTGATGAAATTCTGAAGGACACAATAGAATATTCTTCTCAAGGCAACTGGTGCTTGATTATGGCCATTCAACTTATTTTCCCTGTCCCAGCACAAATCCCCTCCAAAGGTGGCAGTAAATGGATCTCAGACTACAAAAATATGCATTATTAAAATCTCACTTTGAACAACAACCATCAACACAGGACTGGCTTCAAGAGTGCATAACCTGTGTTGTTGCTGCACTTAGAAGGGTCAACATATGGTTTTGCTATGATCTTCTAGGAGTTCTGGATAATTTTTGAACAAGGGACCCATATTTTCATTTTGCACCTCACCCTGCAAATTACATAGCTGGTTCAGCATCAATGACAGTGTTTGACCCAGAGCCTAGGGGAGATATGCGAAGAAAGGCATCCAGGTGTCTTAAAGTCCTTTGCTTCTCTAGTTCAATGTGGTAACACCTACAGTTAAAGCCTGCATCTACCCTCAACATCTCAACACCACCCACATGCTGCCTATAACCATGGTGTTTACTCTGCTGAGTTCAGGAAGAACTGTAAGAACGTGATCTGTGATATGCTAAAAAGAAAACATAGCATGTCAAATTTTCTGGTGGTTCTCAGTATGTGTAAGAGCAGAGACCCTTGCATTTAGGGAAACACCTTAATGATTCCTTTCAGGCATGTAAACTTGGGCCCCAGACTCTAGGGAGGAGTTGGAGAATGCAAGTCTTCTGCATAAGAAAATAACAAGGATTTTGTTATTGTAGTAGCTAATGATAGGGAACTGGAACTCTGGAATAGGAGAAATGGGAGAGAGATGAATCCTCCTGACATGGCAGGGTTTGGGGGCCTAATAAAGGCTGGCTGATGTCAGTAAAAATGTCCTTATGGCAGAGAATGGTTAATGTGTTTTCAGGAACAGTACTTTTACATTTAAATTTAATGTGTTTCCTGTTTTATATTTAGATAACAACAACAAACTCTTCACCCCATCTCCCTCAGTATCACTGATCTTTAAGGAAAAATCAATTGTGAGTAGCCTTAAGGGTGTCTTAAAGGGTAGATGGGGAAAGACAGGGCAGAAAATGGCCATCAGTCATAAAAGGTGAGCCCCTGAGCAGGGGTTTGGAGAGGGAGGTAACACCACGGCATCAGGCTTTTTAGACAACTTGGAAATGTTGAGTATAATCCTGGACTTCCCAAAATTTACTGGGTGGAGACTTAAGCCACTGTATTTATCTAAGAAGGAAAATGGTGGCCTTAAAATCCAAGAGGACTTGGAGACAATCAGAATATACCAATATTTCCCAGAAATGTAACTACCTCTGGAGAAAATAAGAAATGAATACACAGAAGAAATGAACATGACAGATATAAGTAGAAGGCTGGCCAAGGGTTAAGGTGCAGAGTAACCTGTTGACTGGAGATGCACACAGAAATAGAAATGCCACTGCCTACAGTAACTTTCCTGTGCCTGAGAATCCCATTTATTAGAATCTAGATTCTTTCATAGGTATAAAACTCACTTCCCAAATGTACTAGGGAAAAAAAAAATTCAACTGAAACAACATTTACACTTCAAAGAGACTGTCACCTGGCATATTTTCAAGTCTTTAGCCAGAAACAAAAGCATCAGTTTACAAGCCAATCCACACTGGCATCAAGGCTCAATATCTACAGTGAGTATATCCTCATGTGAATCATAATCAAATAAAAAGGGTTTTTCCCCCCAAAGAAAATAATACCACACACTCATTCCTGCTATTTACAAGGCAGCTATGAATATTATGCCTTGATTCATAAGGTTTCTCCAGTATTTATTTACAAGTAGAACAGGGCTTTTTAGAAAAGCAGCCAGTAGGCCCACTAAAACAAGGCCCTTGAAGAATGCACACAGTAACAAAAGTCAGATTGCTCTCAATTGCATAGCATTGACAGCTTCCACATCCAGAGCTCTTAAATTACAGGCAGGTGGAAAAATTATTCTTATACAAAGATAATATAGTTTGAGAGATATAGTACTTTTATTCTTCAAAATCAAACAGCTTTGATTTAACCACTTTTCAGATTTGTTCTTTTGACAACGTTGCATTAACACCTTAACCTAAAGCTAATTCATATTTATCCAACATATATTCTATGTGCAAAATTGCTTCTGTCTAGATAAACATTCAGGCACGCCTTTCCACCCACATTCAAAAACTAGAATCGTTACTCAGACAAGTGAATATCACAAACACTGAAGAGCTTATCCTTTACCTATAAGCCTAAAAAAAAAAAAAGCAAAATATGTAATAATAGTGGGGATTGTATTTTTCTTGAAAGAACATATCTACAGACTTACAGATTAATTGTTGTTCTCCTGGAAAATTTTATGCTTGGGTCAATTTAATAAATTTGAACATGTCATTTACTAAATTATGAACACCAAGAAGACCTACTCACCCAGAAATTGTTCTGTTGTTTCAAATGCAACTTTAAAAAAATCATCATCTATAGCACTGAGAAAATTAGATTACCTGTTTTTTAATTTCAGCAAGCAATGGAGTGTTTCTACCTGCCAGATCTTGTGCCAACTGACAGACAAAAGGCTGAAGGGAGTGCACTTTGAACGCTATCAATTAAGGAAGGAGGTTCATTAATCTTTACTGTCAACACCTGAATTTTACTCTGCTGGCTCCTACAGTATGCAGTTGTTTGCTTGTATTTCAAACCAAGACCCATCCAGCTAAATTCACCTTATAGAAACATAACTTAAGCTTTTCCTGGTTATCCGTGAATCCATTTTAAAACAGCTACTAATATGCATGACTATGAAAGACAAAGTTCTTGTATTCATTCATTCATTCATTCATTCATTCATTTATTCAATATACAGTCATTTTGTGCCTGTTATTTGCCAGGAATTCTACATAAAGATTAATCAAACTGTATCGAAGAAGAATCAGACATTATGGAGCTATTTTTGGAATGTGACCTCTATACATACACTAAGAAGGGCTGAACTTTAAAAGAAAAAATTGTGGCTGCTTTCCAGATCCTTAGAAAATAAAAGTTGCAAGCACACCTTTTCGAGAACTTGCTACAAATCACTTAGTGCCTTAAGAAAAAGCAATGCTGTATAAATCAAGGCTGAATCTGGGCTTGTGTTCTCATCACAAGATAATCTTTAATTAAATACAGTTGGCAAAAGAAGCTTTATTTCAGGTGAGCACTAAAAAGACAGTTGAACTGAGAGCACATGGGTGCAAATCCAAATTTAACATATATTAATAATATATTTGAGGGTGCATATATTATCATTAGTAGTAGTAATTAAGTTTTAAAATAATGAGTAAAAGAGGATTTAAAACAAATATTTGTGGAAACAATAAATTCTGAAAAGCCATTAATCTATGGAGTTGGTTGTGACTGTTTTTCACCAGAATAACTAAGTCTAGGAAACTTTTGGTATTTAAAAGAAACTCTATCTATCAGGGGTTAACCAGGAGAACATAAACCAAGGAGCAACCTAAGTGAAGGGAATTTAATGTAGGAACTTTGTTTTACAGGTGATTGGAAAGCCAAAAAGCCAAATAGGTAACAGTGAGGAAACCTAGGGATTACCAAAGGCAGGAAACACAAAAGGACACAGAGTAGTGTCACCAAAGCACAGGGACCAGGATTACATGGAGTAAGTTGTAACTTTGGTAGGCTTCTATGGCAGGAGATAATATGGAGGCAGAGATGCTGCCACGGCAGAGAGGGAGGGGGAAAGAAATCCCCTGGCTTCTCCTTCCTTCTTTCCTCTAATCTCCCAACAATGGCTCCCATTACCAAACCCAGTTAGCAGTAAGACCTGGAAGACTGGGAAACGCAGCCTGTAGGGGTCTGCTCCCTGATGACACAGAGTACAGTGGGACAAGAATGGACACAAATGAAACAGGCCCAGGACCACCATGCCAGCTATCAGCCACTTGTACCCCAATACACATGAACGATTTGTCAAGGTGGGAAGTTCTTGCATTATGTGATTTCGGAGTTACCATGAAATTCAACATCGATTGAAAGTGTCAGTTAATTCCTATATACCCCAAGTCTTTGTGACTTAACATTCTTATAGTGAAATTAGAAGATATAAATTGGCATTGTAGCACAGGTCTAGAAATGTTCTTAACATAACTATTGTTTTTTAAAAGCAAGCTGGGATTTTAGATCTACACATCCATCCGCAGAAGAGGGTAACCTTTAGAGCCATTGTTTTCCCAGGTATGTTTAGAAGCACTGAAATTCCTGAAGCTGACATATTCTCGTGGAGCTGGCCTACCAGTGTTTATCTAAGTCTTTTTATTCTAAAGGCAAGGTCCCTGGGTTCAACACTCATTATTTCCCCATAGAGAAGTCTGTTCACATAGTATTAATTATCTAGAACTTCCTAATGTTTTGTTACCAAAAGCAAAACTCAATAGATTAGTCTGGCCTCAGAAGATAGAATTGCCTTATATGTTCACAATGAGTACAAATATTAAAATCTTAAAATTGAAGTCTTACAATAGAAAAACACTGATTTATAAAGCCATATAAAGCTGTCATAAGACTTGTGACCACATACAACCAAGACTGCCACCTCCAAAGGGTGCACGTGTGGGTGCTATTTGGGGAAAAGGGTTCTCTGGAAAAAAGTGTCTTCATTACAAGCCTTCTCATAATATTGAATATACTAATAACCATGTCTTAATCAGAAGGAACATTGGTACTTAGTATTCAGAGAAATATTTAACAATGAAACCTTTTTATTTTTGCAGAACACCTAGAAAGAGAGTGTTTGTTTGTCATTCATATTTCAGAAAATGGAAGCTTAAAGAAAAAGAAAGCAATCATACACTCAGGAAATAACACAGCATAATGTAGAATGGCCCCAATTCTCCTGACCATAAAAATCACCTAGGAAATTTTCAAAAATACATATTCTTGGGAAGAATATGGCAAACATCTTTTTAAGCCAACACTCCAGGTGAGTTTAACAATGGGGAAGTGAGCTTGGGGTTTGAAGGTAGATTAACTAAGCTCTGAATCTTGGCTTTGTTACTTTCTAGCTACATAATTTTGGGCAAGTTGCTTAACTCTTAGAGGAGCCTTTGTTTTTCCATCCATTATATGGGGATAATAACAGTTCCTATTTAATAGGATTGATGTGAGGATAAAATGGATGTAATGGCTGACAAATGTTATATGCTCTATACATGTTATTAATGTTATATATTAAGCCAGATGTCTTTTTTTCTTCCCAATCTGGAAACTTATGTTTCTAATTGTATTTTTCTAGGAATCTCCACCACCCTACCCCTAGCCTCTCACCTCCTGTCCAATATACTTTTATATTGCTAAAGTTGGTCAAATTGTATTTTCAATACACATTTTAAAATTAAATTATTCAGCCAGAAACATTTGACATAAAATAATAATGTTCACAACACCTGTAAATATTGTTTTTTTATTCCCCTCCCATACCCTCCTGCAACTCCTGGAGCTTTACAGAGACATTATAAGTGGCCTGTATCTGCGTGATTTAAAAGGAGATCAGAAGGGACAAGGAATCCACAATGTGCAATGCGCCCATAGATATAAGCACTGCTTGTGCAACGAGCCCACAGATATGTGCACTGGTAAAACTGCAAGTGCTACTTATAAAATGTCGCTGCCCTTCAGGAATCCCATTTTTCCTCCTACAGATGTCTGGTGAAATGAGAGGCTTATGATGGAAGAAACCGGTAAAGAATCCATGGTCAGTTTTCTTCTGCTTTACGGATCTCATTTGAAGCTAACCCATGGAGTTGGACAGAGTGGCTAGTGAATACTGATAACACCTTATTAGCAACTACAGTGTGGCTTCATCTAATGTGAAACTAAATTTGTAGTCACTGACCATGTTCTGTGTAAAACGAGGGAAAAAATGGCATACACATCAGCATTTTTGCATTGTTATTTAAATTGAGGTTCTGGTCATTTAAACCAGGGTGGGAATGTGCTTCTCATTGCTCAAAATCCCTCACTAAAGTGAACATGCCAACTCCAGTGTTCACTTCTGCAGTGTTCTCCTACGATTCAGTGCCTATTAGGAAGAACTGTGACACCTGTCAGACAAAAGGCAAGAGCCAGTGTAGGTGGGACTCACTGCTCTGGTCTCAATCGTCTCTTTGAAAAAAACAAACTCTGCATCCCATGGCTCCCACCAGCATTTCAGATCATGATACCAGAAGTACGTACATCCCAATGGCCTTGGGGTCCTGCTAGGCCAGCAGCAAGAGAACCGCTGATAGATGTTCAGGAGAAATGTTGTAAAAATGTGCCAGATGGTGTTAGCACTTTAAGAAGTGATTTTACCTAAAGGATGCCCTGCTCAATACCAAAACAGCATGGAATTAGTTTAATGAGAGCCACCTTAATGAGAAAGTGCGAGTCTGTCCTTATTTCTAATTTCTGGGGTTGTGAGGGGTAGAGGCTGTTTGTAGGGTTTCACTGTAAGCTCTGAGCTGGTTATTCACCCATTTTCCCTACTGCCTGGACTACAGGAGGCCGATCCATGTGGAGTGCGTTACCCCAGCTGCCTCATGGTCTACGTTCTGATTGGAGACCACAGCGGGATGTCAGAGAGCAGCCGACAATTTAGGAAGCAGAGAGAGAGAAGTAGAGAGCAGGAGAGAGAGGTCAGGTCATTTTCTTCGCTGTTGGCTCCTAGCTCTGGCACTGTATTTTATCAGTGACCTGTGTCCTTCTATGACTGTGGTTCTTTTATTTACTGCACATTACAATTACTTGAGCAGTTTTTAAAATTCTTGATGGCCACAAAAAAAGATCAATTGAATCAGAATCTGGAGGGGTGGAACCCAGGTGTTAGTATGTTTCAGTTACTCCAGGTAATTCCAATGATTAGACAAGATCGAGAACAACACTCCGCTGCTCGCCCTGTCCTCCGTGGCAGTAACGCTCACAGGGGTCCAGTAACACTGTCATCCCATTGCCTCTTTAGGCCTAAAAGCATAGTAACAGCTTCCACCAGTTGTTTGTCTTTGAGTGACTCAACATCTTGTGTCGGTTTCCTCAATGCTGCCCACACTTCTGGAACTACTCCTTTAATTAAATTCTCTTTCTTTAAGCCATCTGGGGTAAATTATACTCCTACCATGACCCTTTGTTATACTCCTTTGTTGCATAAGAGACTACAAACAGTGAACTGGTAAACTGATAAACATGAGATAAACAAACAGATCAAAATTAAAAAAAAAAAGTCTCTAAAATGAGGATCTAGTTAGAGATGGAGACGATCTAATTCAGCCCTGATACCCAAAAGAGAAACCTAGGGAAACGATTTAAAAAAAAATAGCCACATTGAATTTATTTTGGAGAGTGCACTAGGATGCTGGCTGTGGCTTGCAGGTTAAGAAGGCTGTAAATTTCATTTTCTGGCACTAGTCGCAGTGTTTGCTTAGGCCGTGTGGTCTTAGCCTTGGAAGGGAGCATCTCAGCAGGAACCCCCACCTGGGTTTTGCTGCCCTCTTTCATGTGAAAGGATTGCTTACCTTCCCATTTTGTCCTGCTGCTTTGAGAGGACTCGCTGAAAAGCATCAAAGGGGCCAGCGAGAACTGGAGGGCATGAGCACAAGTTGCAATTAGGCAAACAGAGACACCAGATCACAGAGTGCAGGTTCCAGCAGGGAGGGAGGGGAGGCACAGCACTGGTTCTGCCCACAGGCTTGCAAAGTTCTCACTCTCACCATAAATTAGGCCCCTCCCTTCTCATTAATGCTCCCACCCCCCTCCACAAAGAGGGAACGTGGAGAAAATAGAATTGTCACACTGCCTGCATCCCTTATCAAAAAAAAAAAAAATTGATTCAGGGTCTTGCGTAAATTCTTTTGCTTAAAGTTTTGTCCTGTCCCTCCTCAAAATCGAAAGCACTTATGGCATAGATCCTACATTTGACAAGGATTAAAGAAATGTCCTTTTCAATTTATTTGAGGCTGTATTCAGAAATGGAATAGTAATCTGTACAATTTAGGAAGCAACCGGACAATATATTAAATTTTTTGGAAGGTTCTATGACATGTTCCTCCTCCTGCTATGATATTTATTTACAAACCTTACATAGCTTTAATTTTTATTCTTAAAACGGTCTGAAATTAATGGATATGCTTATGTGTGCATTTATTCAACGTACATGTTAGTACACAGCCTTTAGGACTGTTGTCTTGAATTTGCCTCTGACGTGCTAGGTGACACTGGACAAGTCATGTCTCCTTATCTATAAAATCAGGAAGCTGGAGACAGTAACCTCCAAAGACCCTTTTCCTGATTTAACATTCCAACAGACTTTTCTCCTATTTAATACTTTAGAGAACTGAGAATGGCTATTATTGTATACCTCTGACCATTGTCAAAAATCTAACATGGGCAAGTCTCATAGAGATGATTTTGGAGAGTTAACTAATAAGTAATGGGCAGTTATGACTGTGCACTGGAAACACAGAAGACACTGGCGTGTTCCAAATGGAATTATAAATGGAAAAAATGTTGGTCATGAAAAAATTATCTCAACAGCAGAAATAAAGTTATCAGTGGTTTGGAAAAGAAAAATTTCTCAGAAAATTTCTACTCCAATGGGTTAATAGTTGTCCTAAAAGACAAAAGATAAATATCCAACAAATATTTACTGCATTTATCCTTTAGAATATTGGCTGTGATGGATACTCCAGAGGTCAGCTGAGGGTGAGCACTGATGTTAACAGTAACTCCAACAATAACAACTAGCATTTTTTGAGCACACATAGACACAGGCACTGCTTTAAGCACTTTACATGAATTAAAACACTTCTAAAGATGCAGTCCTTGTCTGTTTCTTAAATCCACAGCAGTAATCACAATTATTATAATAATTGACATTTATAGAATGCTTCCCATTTGCTAGCCAGTGAAGCCCTTTTAGCTAGTACTACATGGAAGTATTAATTATTGGTGATTATTTAATCTCATTGACCTTATCTGAATAATCCTTTAAATTAGTACTTAATTTTTTAACTGCCTCTTTCCCTCTAAATCAAAACTTTCACTTTACTCATTTAAACCTCAAAACAACCCTTTGAGGTAGGTAGTATTATTATCGCCATTTTACAGATAGAAAAACTGAGGCTCAGATAGGTGTGAAAACATGGTTAAGGTTACACTGCTATTAAGTGGAATAGTCTTCGGAGTGTTCCGCTTAGAGGAGTAGGAGGTGCCTCCCGTCCTTCCTGAGTTCACACAGACCAATAGACACATCAGTGTAGTGGAACATATTGCTGACACCAAGTGCCCTGGGTAGCTTGAAAATAAAATCCTATGGTTTGGATGTCAATTTATTGGAGCTCCCACAACCTCCTAACTGTATCATTCTATTAATAAAATCATAAAGATTACCCATTCTCCTACATAATCAAGCACGTAACCTGCATCCAGATGGCATTTTTTCCCTTTTTTTTTTTTCCCCTACCACAAAATCACTCAGGAAGTATTGAGACTTTTGTGTCACTTCAAGAACCTGTAGGGTGGCTGTTAGGGAAAACAACCACCCAGGAAATTCTTCTAGCCAAGGGCCATGCAGGTCACTGCCACCCTGTCTCACCCTTGTTCAGGGGTCCATTCAGACCCCTGCTTTGGTAACTGCATTTCCCAGCTGCACCCTTGTGGCATATTTATCACTTTGCTACATGTGCCAAATATCTAACAGGTAGGAGAATAAAAATGCATCATGTGGCTCTCTAAAAAATATCCTGCAAGTGTCACTATTACATAAAACATTTCCCTATTGACTAAATACCTCCACAGAGGTACTAATTGTTAGTTGATTTTATTGAGCTTAATGTGAAAATTCCTTTAAATTAGTATTTAATTGTCCGACTGCTCCTTTCCTCTAAATCAAAACTTTCACTTTATACATTAATTACCTATTAACATTGTGGGTTTTAATTCAGAGTTTTGTAAATGAAAGCTATTTATAACTTGTGGCGTTACATCTGGACGTGTGTGTGTGTGTGTGTGCACACACGTGTGCACTATGGCAGTGCTCCATTGTCACATCTCCGAAGTTTGTAGAAATTTCCGTGATACACTGTCTAAAAGAAACATGCTTTGGGAGTTGACGGGCACTAATATTCAGCGGCTTTAAAATGCAGCGCATAAGGAAGTTTAAGAACAGCTCCCAGTAAACGTCAGTACAACTCCAACAACTCTTGAGTGTCTTCATCCTGCTCAGCTCTGTCAGGTGACGAGTGACCAGGCCACTCAGAGCCTGTGAGTGCAGGAAAGAGTTTACAAGAAGATTTCATGAAGGGCAGGAGATATAGGTGGGAGCCTTATGTGCAGAATTTGGATTCAGGAATAAAAGCAGCCTATATGGAGGACAGTAAGACGATCCTTGCAGAACAGACAGAGAATAGGGACAACGGTTTATAGCATTGGTGAGGTCTTGGAGAATACCTTCTGGAAAGATAAATCTGGCTACGTTTTGTTCGTGCTTGACTGTATGAGCTAAGATTCTGAAATAAATATTCTTATGTATCTGGCTTTATAAGCAGTGGCAATGAAGCTGAGATAAAGTATATGTCATTACATAATGTGAAGACCAAATTGAGACGATGGAAATATGTGAAAGCACTCTACAGCTGAGAGGTGGCATTATTTAAATATTATTGTCAGTGCAGTTATGGTGATGATAGTGGTGGCAAATCCCAAATCTCAAATCCCCAAACCAACTGTGTTCCACTTCACTGTCTGGGGCCTTGCTCCTTGGAGCAGTTCTCGGACCAACAGCATGGGCACCGCCTGGGAACTTGTTAGAAATACTGAATCTCAGGCTTTCCCCCAGGCCGGCTGAATCAGAATCTACATTTTCACATGAGCCCTGGATTATTCATGTCCACAATAAAGGCTGAGAAGCACTGGTCCAGAAATCAAATTTGGGAAAATAGCTTGTCAATCTAAATTGCTATTTAACAAGTGAATTGCCTAGTTATTCACACTTTCATTTTATGGTTATAATAAAATAGAAAAACAAGAAACAACCCAATTTTTATTGTGGGTACAAATTCAACAGGATGTGTTTTGTGTATTTAGAATTCTAACTAAATATACAGATAGCTTTTACAACTGGATTTCCCTCGTTCTCCCTGTTTTCAACTGCTGGCCTCTGTTTTACTAAACCTTTATCCAAGTCAAGTACTATAGGTATATCTTACAATGTCTAGACTTTTTGCCAAATTTTACTAAGTCAAATCAGATAATTAAGCACTATTAAATCTTGTGAATATTTATTTTAATTAGATTCTACTTAACTGCTACCAGACAGCATTACTGGGGAAAAAAAATCCAAATTAAATTTGATCAGAGGCAACATGATTAGGTTGCTGAATTTGTGTATGTATAGGGGGCAGGAGGCTTAAAATAGGGGGGAAGCCCAAACATCTTTAATGAAACCAAATATGTCTAATGCAATAAAATAGACCTTGATAAATTTAACAGAAAGCCATATAAAGTGCAATGGGATCTTTATATCTCTTCTGAAATCTCAAATAACATAGCTTCATTTTAGGCTTAGAAATAACAACATTTTAAAATGTTAGACTCTCCTGTACAAGATGATTGTTTAGACATATTATATATTTTTAAGTATATATTATCTGTCCAGATTACTTAATATTTTAGATGACCACAACTAATCTAGTCAATGGACTATAAAAGACATACCATAAAAGATAACATCTTTAAAAATATTTTCGTGTTCTTATGTGAGAATTTAGTCTCTTTTCATGCTATCAAGGATAAATTAAAGCTTGTAATAGATACAAAGATATTAACATAGCAGTCTTACAATAAGCCATTGTATGTCAGTCAAACCAAGAGATAAGAACTGAGCTGTGCCTTATTAAAAAATCTTGGTAGGATCACTAAAACGCTGACTTCTTCCTCAACTGCCTTATTGCATCTAAGCATAAAAGGTTATGCTGGTTCATTGGAGTATTGAATCTAAGGCTGTTTGGAAAGATTCAGTGGAAAATTATGATGCTGTCAGATCAGAGATGAATTTACCAGGAAACAATGGAGCTTAAGCTTCGAGACCCTTTTCATTCCTGGGCCCCTTTTAAGGCCTTGGACAGGGTCCTAGCAATGTGCCTACATGTTCATATTTTTTTTTTAATTAGCAAAAATGAGAAAGTTATGGTAACAACCTAGTTAGTGAGGATAATCAATTCCAAAGGTATTTAAGATTAGTTCCTGCACCAGAAAATTTGAAATGCTTTAAAATCTTACAGTTCATCTGGAAAGAAGCCTAAAAAAAGTTTCTCCAAATTTAACTACAATTCTAACAATTATTATCAATAGTTATAAAATGGAGAGAAAATTTTCTCAACTATTAATAATTTTTGAAAATCCCATTACCTTAGAGGAAAGACTGAATTTAAATAACCAGTTTATACCTAGTTTTATATTATATGTTTTTTTTTTCTTAAAGAGGGTTCACTCCAAATATTGTATAAGTTTCAGTCCCCACAAAACCTGGATTATTTCCTGCATTAGATATAGGTGTTTACTGTTGAGTGACAAGCTTAAAGTCTTTCTTCTTTAAAATAACCTTTATAGTGTAAAATATCTATTTCTTTTCCATTGCATCAAAAGATAGGATAAGCCCAAGGGCGGCACAATAATTAAACATAAAATGTCCTAGAATCAAAATAGGCAGCCCACCCAACCACACTTAGTAAGATATTCTGTGTGTTAAGTCCACGTCTATCAACTACCAGTACTGTATACATCATTGATTAAGTGCACCAATACAGCCATAGAAAAACTATTATTGCAAAGGTATGTAATTAACAAGGCTCCCAGGTCCCCATTTCTTATAAACCAAATTCAAGAATGAGCATTCAGTAGCCACTAATTATTGCCTTTCTCACAGCAGTTTCTAATTTTTCTAATGATGGAACAGGCTGTTCTTTTTATGTAAAGGGTAATCCTACTTATCTGACTACAGCTTTCTTCTGGTGAAGACAGATGTGCTAGAAAAGCCATCAACATTCTCTGATTGGCGCCTGCCTGAACTCAAAGACAAAAGTCAGGGTGCTGATGAGGTTGAAAGTGTCCTGGGGTCATGGAGTAGGTTAAAACCAAATAGCCTGCAGAAATATTAAGCCCCTAATTCTGACCTCATTACCCCAGGATTCCAGCCAAATGAACAAACTACCCACCTGCCTAAAGAGACACAGACTACATCCAAATGTAACTGAAATACACTCTGATTAAGTAGGGCTCATTTAATTATAGTTATGTTAATGGTTCCTTTTAAATTTCCTCATTACTCACTAAATCCTTGTCACTTCTACTTTCAGCAACAACAAAGAAGAAATGTTTGTCTATATTGCTCCTTTTTAGATGTCTAATAAATTCTTAGAAGCAAATACTTGGCCACCACCACAGTGTTTCTAAGAACTCACTTCTCAGAAGCTCTTCTCATGCAAGCCATGGTCACTCTATCAATGCAGCAGACTCATTTCTTTAGTAATGAAAAAAAGAGGAAAAAAGAAAAGTATTGCTGGAAAACTGAAACCAAAAGGTGACCTAAGACATGGGTCGAGACAGCAAGTAATTGCTGGCCCCTCCACTTCTTTTTATTGTGTTCCTTCTTCTTTTTTCTTTTTTTCCTCCTTGCTTTCACTCTGTATAACTCTGTCCTCTGCCACCAGACTCCACCCTATTTTTAAAACATCTATGAATGTCACAATCTAGACAAGAAGAGGGACCATAAAAGCGTTTCTATACACAACTAGGATAGAACCTGGGAGGCCCTGTGGCACCCACCTCTTTGTTGTCCCTGAATTCAGTCACTAAGGAAAGCCAGTTTTACCTGCCCCCTCCAAAGCCACTTTCTCTGGCCTTATTCTGGTCATGGTTTCTTGCCTGAACTTTTGCTTTATATCCCCAAATTACCTCTCTGTCCAACCCATCTCTACACACACACACACACACACACACACACACACACACACACACACACACACACACACACACACATTCACACACACTCAGTCAGAAGAATCTCTGTAAAGGACCAAAACAGTAAAGCTGCTTCCTATTAAAATACTATGGCAGCGCCCCATTATCTAAGGAATAAGAGCTGAGAGTCCACTGTGACCCCTAAGTGCTTTCACACTGGCCCGACCCCACTCTTCAGCCTCAGCTCACAGCTCGCATTACCCTCACGTTACCTTTACTTACCTTTACCACATGTGGTTAACTAAACGAACCTCTAAGTCGTACCTCTAAGTCTTTTCTTAGTGTTTCTCTCATCCGAGTGGATGATTCCTACCCATCTTTCAAGACTTGGTCCAACCGTCATCTTCTCCAAAAGCCTCTGAGATCCTTCGGGCTGGACTAGACGCCACATCCATCCCTCCCCTGCAACAGCATGCATGAGATTGTAATGAAATGCTCTGTTTGTTTCTTGCTTCCCCGACAGGGTTATGTGTCTTGAGGGCAGGAACCGCTTTTAAACACGTGGTAGACTCTGAGCCGTAGCAGGGCTTCACACAGAGTCCCCTCACTCTAGTAAAGCTGTCCTTTCTGCCAGCGCCAGGGACCCCCAAATCAAGAATGCTATTGGGGTCTGTCCCTGTGAATCTTCCTCCCTGAAGCTGATACTGTGGTGCACTCCCCCCGACCTTGATTTTCTGAACTGAACTGTTTTACCTTGGTTTCTTGGCCACCTCACTGTCCTACAGGCCCCCACGTGTGCTGCACTGCTCCTGCCCTGTCTCCCTGGCTGGCTCCCCCTCCTCATCCTCACCCCTACCCCCTGCCTTCATGGAGTTGTTCCAGGGGCTCACTTTCAGACGTTCCTCCCAAGCTCTTCTCTCCCCCTTCAGGTCTCATCCATCCTCAAACTTTGTGCTTATGACTCTGACACCTCCAATCTGCCTGCCCACCTTTTGAGATGACACCTGTCTCTCAAAGCCCATTACCATGTCACCTCCTCTATGAGATGTTTTATCACTGGCCCCTGCCTAGCACCAAGAAAGCATTATAGTGCGGTTGGGATTATATAGCCTGGGTTCAAGTCTTGTGGCTTTACTAACCAACTGCATTGCCTTGTGACTCTGTTTTGTCTTCCATTTGTAAAATGAGAATAATTATAGTATCTTAAAACAGGGTTGTTGCGAGGGGCAAACAAGACCTTGTACAAAGAGTACAATATCTTACTTTATTACATAATCACGTGTTGCTACATGTTACGTAATATACTTGCTATTACATGATAACATTTGCCATATTTTAACTATTCATCTTTGTGTACATGACCCTCGTGTCAACTTAATTAAGGGCATTGATTTGGTAGTCCTATGACTCCTAAGACAGCATTATGTTTCATGTCTGAAACTCTGAATAAATGTTAGTTGAATTAAATTAACCCTAGAAGTTTATCTAAAGATATAATTTTGCCCCTCCATGGAAATCATCTACCAAGAACTCTCAACTTTAATAAACTGACCTGCTAATGGGGTGAGGGAGATTAAACAGAATTTGGTAAAATTCCCCTGGTGCTCTTGAAACTGTCCTTATATTCATTCCATTGTAATTGTTCTGTGCTGGGGACCAAAATTTATTAGCCACTATACTAATCTCATCTCCCTGGGGGCTACAAATTCGAGGAGGGGAGTTAATCTGTTATTTTGGTGTCTAACCTCTAGTATAGGTGGCTCTCTAGGGATAATGAAATCAAAAATGTTCAAGAAGTTCCAAAACCAATAAAGTCACCTGCATAGTCTTAAAAAAAATCATAAATAAAGCAAGCCATTCTTTTTAACTCTCTTTCCCTCAATGACAACTTACTTCTTTGTGTATTTCCATTACTCCCAAAGATGTAGCCATTTCTTTTCCTAGACAGGAGGCTTTTTAAAAAAAATTTTTTCAATAGCAAAAAGCACTGCCTGTCTTAACATAGCCTTTCACTCAGGACTCTAAAGTCATTGCTATTGTGAAAAATATTAGAAATAGCAAATCTGGCTTAAACTCTTCCTTTCCCCAGCTACTTGTCCCTCTCTAAAAAAACACTATTATCTTTTTTGATGAATCATAATTGCTTTTAACTTCCTTATCCCCTTTACCTATGCTGTGGTCCCTTACCTGTCAACATTTTCAAATTTTAAAATTTACCACTTCATTGTCTACTATTTTAACTAATAAGACATCTCTACCTGTTTGTAGATCTAATTCCAACTAAGATGATACACTCTGCTGTGCATAATAAGCTCTTCAATATTTTGAATTATTTAGAAGGTCCAGCTGCATCTAAGATCAGAATATTCTAAAATGTACTCATCAGTGTGTGGTATCCTGAATTGTTTCATCTCTCTTTCATCAGAGAGAGGACTAAACAGCACCTAAAACGGCATAAGGGTGCCAATTAAACACTCTACTTGAAGTACCCCTGATACAACAGTGGCAAACAAAACTCAAATATTTAATACTAGCTGCATGCTAACTCTTTTTTCACCTGCAGGAAGTCAACATGTGTACATTTCTCCTTGAGTTAAACTTGTGAAGCTCTGATACTCCCTGAGAGTAAATGGGTAAATTGGCCCGTGCCACCTTAGCTGATTTGCATTTTTCTATTTCAAAAGCCATTTGCATATCTTTATGAACATTCCTCAGAATGTTTCATACTTTATTAGGCTAGGCTTTAGAATTGTCATAGAGCTTCAAATCACCCATGTACTGAAGGCATGAGATGTTCATCTTCCGGGCTTATCTTGAAGCTCTTTGTCTTCAGGCTTAACACATTTGCAAGCAGAATTAAAATGTCCTAGATGACTTGAAATGCTCCCTGCTTTTTAAACTATGGCTCTCCCTTCTACATTCTTTTACTTAAAAGTTAGTGATAATCTTTGGGAATCCAATTTTGAAACATACAATCTGTTAGATTTTTGGGTGGAGTGATTGAATTAGTAGATTCCTCATGAACAGAAGACGATTGAGTCTTTGTGGCTTTCTTGCATCCGAATCTGCTATGATGAAACACAGATGCCAGAGTAAGGATTGAAAACCTATTTTCTACTGGCCGTGCGACTATTTGCTACTATAATCTGCCCTTGCTTTTTAGATGGGAGAGTTACTATTTGTTGAGAGGAAGGACATGACATAATGCTTAGAAGGCCCACACTTTGTTCCCCACTGCTGCAAGACAGCTCCAGCAGGCCAAAGTTAGAGTTGCACCATCAACACACCTATAATTTAAGGATATCAATTTATTCATTAGCAAATATTTTCACACTATTGTGGTGAAACAATGGTGAGCTCAGGAGTAAGACCTGAACAAAGTTAGTGGAATGAAATGTGGATGACAAGCATGATTGGCTAAGAAGAAACAGGTAGGAGGAGACCGAGTATTTCATTGCTTCAAAGATACCTATATTTTCACATCTTAACATCTAATTGGAAGCTTAAGATGGGCTGGGATTTCAAAGGTCTGTCCAAATGGTCAGAGCACCTAACTGTGCCAGAGAGGGCTGACCAGGCCAGAGTCAGCAAACATGTTTATCTCACTTTCCAACTCCAGTCAATAGGTGAGGCCTGCCCAGATCACAGTGCAGTATTTATTTATTTTTTTATTTTTTTTTTTTTTGAGACAGAGTGTCACTTTGTTGCCCGGGCTAGAGTGAGTGCCGTGGCGTCAGCCTCGCTCACAGCAACCTCAAACTCCTGGGCTTAAGCGATCCTACTGCCTCAGCCTCCCGAGTAGCTGGGACTACAGGCATGCGCCACCATGCCCGGCTAATTTTTTCTATATATATTTTTAGTTGTCCAAATAGTTTATTTCTATTTTTAGTAGAGACGGGGTCTCGCTCAGGCTGGTCTCGAACTCCTGACCTCGAGCGATCCACCCGCCTCGGCCTCCCAGAGTGCTAGGATCACAGGCGTGAGCCACCGCGTCCGGCCCACAGTGCAGTATTTAAAAGAATTCTGAGGCTTTGTCTTTGTGAGACAGAGAGCTGTTTCTGTGAGAGAAATGCCATGACTGATGAGTGACATCTGCCTGAGGATGAGGAGTATCTGTCTGCTGGCCGTGAATTTGTCTTCCTTGGCTCAGGTTGTCCTAATCAGTCGGTAAAACCTCAGGTAGATACATTCTTCCCAGAAGGAAAGAGTTTGGTTTGTCTTCGAGATGAAAATTTGATTACATAATCTACTCATAGAACTGATAAACATTATTTTAAAAGAGGGGATTGTCAGCTTCCCAAGAGATGCTGCTCTAGAGGTCAAGGGACAACTTTCTCTCCCATATTCCTCTCTCTGTTGTATAGACTCAGAAGATGCTTTGAAAAGACCTAAAAGGACAAAAATGCTAGTCATGCCTACAGGGAAGCTAGGGAGATAGATAAAGTTTTACAAACCGGCTACCACATCCCAGAATACATACTGGTAAAAGTATATTTGGGAGTGCGTGTGCAAGTTCTTCATCCAAGCCCTGGAAAGCCCATTAAGTGGAATGAATACAAAGAGTTGTATAACAAGCCATAAAGGATCATTGTTTCACCTACATTAGTAGCCTTATTAAAATATCCATCAATTTTAATTTCACTCCAGTTAAAGAAGGTAAAAGCTCCGGTCTTGTATGCATCTCTTGTATTTCATTTCTAGTGAGATGAAAGAACACTCCTCATCAGCAATTATCAGATCATTTTTTTAAATACCATTTTCCACATTCAGCTCCCCCTCTTCTTCTTGCATAAGAATGATGCTCCCTAAGAATAGAACTCAGTGATATATGCTTCTAAGGGAGCCACGGGGCCCCTGGAACTCATTAATCCTGCAACCTTCTGTGAGCTGCTGGCCTAAAATTGTTGAAGTTCACTTTAAACCGGACTGAATTTCAAAGCAAAGGCCTCTGAGGTGGCAAACAGCTCATTAATTCAGAGTGTAATTCAGTGACAGAATTGTTTTAAATGCACAATCTAAAACTATTTAAATTCACATTATAATTATAAGCAAAAACTATGCACTTCAAATTTGAAATCTGGATATGTAATCTACCGATAAAACTAATGAACAATTTTTTTTTTAAGAGGGGACTGTCATCTTACCAAGAAATGCTAATCAACCTACTTTTTGAAGTGTGCCTCATTTGCATCACAAACATTATTATGAAAATTCAACATTATGCTTCTGTGTATTGCATTGTACTGCTCTGCTGAACATCAAAAAAACAGGCAACACTTCCTCAAAGTGAATAAAAATGGAATCAAAAATCATGATCAAAGATAACTTCAATTCCTTGTTAATTTTACCTTAATTCCACTTCTGGGACAAGAAGACTTCTTCATATGTTTTCATTCCTATAACAAATTCTCCAGCAAGCTTATGGTCCCTAAGTATATTCCCAAATGCAATGTATACATAAATAAACATCAGTCCAATTTGCATAGCCTCTACCATAAATATGGCAGCATGTTCATAAACTCATTAGAGTTCACTGTGAGAAAAACCCGTAACACTCCCATTAGAATATGGGTATTAACTTTTATAAATTAATGTTACAGAAGTAGTTGTACTCTTTTTTTAAAAGTAACCAATAACAATCAAAAATTCATTTTTTCTTTTGTCTAAAGATGAAAACATAGTTATTTCTTTTAGCAATATTTATGGTGAAAAATTATAAATTGATATTGTCTAAAGCATCTATTGCTACACACCAGTTTCTTTATTTACTCTAAGTTAAAAACATTATTTTCCTAAAAATTAAAATAAGAAAATCAAGCATGGGAATTTTTAATTATTATTGTTCATTATTTTAGCTGAGGAATGTGTTAAAATGGTAAAGAACATTTTGTAACTGAAATCAAATTTAACTAAAATTTAAAGTGCTGGAAAATTACATATTGAAAAGTGATATGCATTTTTCCACAGAAAGTACAAAGTCTACCACATATAATGAAATATGTATTTAGTTAAAAAATATGTTGATATGTTTAAGGCCATTTTTTCTTAAATTGATTTTTTTCTACCAAATATTTATAATTAGAAGTTCAATAATGTATTATAAATTTTAATACAGCAAAAATATTTTGTGGTATTTCCTAGACAAAATAAATATCAGCCATAGAATGCTTAAATGTACTAAAAAAAATACTCAAGTGTATTCGGCTTACACTCAAAAAACCAAAAACTGTTTCAGTGATAAGTATTGCTGTGAAATTCTCATGTTCTTGTTCAATTACTTGACGCCAAGTGTCTTTGTTATTGTTACTCCTGAAAAATGCCATTTGGGAGAAAGGAGCATTTTTAATAGCCCAGAAGTCAGCCAAATCTTACTGATGGTGACTCATTTCTACAGCAAACCTCGGTACCTTCTCTGACAGATCAAATTAAATTCTCCTTGGGGAAGGTATGGGGCACTCCTCTTGGTTAAAGCAATGCTGTACTTTTTATTCCTGCTGAGTAAATAGCCTCAAGTCAAACTACTTGCCCTGACTAATGATCAAACATATCCAGGAATTCTGTACAAGAAATGCATTCTTCTCCCCTTTGAAGTGCATTGCTGGGAGCGTAATTGGGTTTGCTGGAGATTTTCCTTAGAACTGCAAAAGAATTTCTTGGCTAAGCATATAATAAAGCTATAGATTTTCTTTTTCTTTCTTTCTTTCTTTTTTTTTTTTATTAAATATCTGCTTGTGAGAAGGTGGACATTGAATAAACATGTGCTTCAAAAGAGTGTCAGAATGATGCACTACTGTCTCTTTGCTGACTGAGGAATTCTCAGTAATGTTAGGTTAAAGAATTCCATCAGAAGAATATATCATTGTGAAATTTTGTTCAGTCATATAATCCCATCTAGAAATAAAATTGTGTCTCCAATATAGTCATATCATTATAACTAGGCTGTCAGGAATACACAAAGATGAATTTGACATAGAATTTCCTACAAACTAGCAGGTTAGGCATTATAAAAATAATTTTTAAAAATTATACAAAAGATAATCATAAAGTCAGGATGTGACATAGTTATAATAAGAATGCCATAAAATAAAGGCCACAAGGCATCATATGAGAGAGAAACAGGTTAATTTTGTTGGGAGTGGTTAGCAGAGGTTGTTCAATGCCCATTGCTGTTACATGAGGTAGATATTCAAGGATGGATAAGATTTCAACAGGTGGGTTGTGGCTGGGAAGACATTTTAGCGGATGGACAAAAGCCAAGAAGTAGGCTCTGTCTAGGGAACAGAGAAAATAGTTCAGTGCCACTGGAGTATTTGAAAGAAGAGAAGGGTGATAAGTTTAGGAGGGCAGACAAGGCCAGAACATGGAGAACTTGAATACAGATGTCATTCATGGAGAATGAGTAGGGAAAGCTCTTCTGCTTCTGTTGAAATTCCAGAAGAAATATTCTACTGTTCCTTTTGAAGTTATTTGTCTTGGACTGACCTTAGTACAGTAATCATAAGGACCATTTTGGCTAAGATAGTGTATTTATATCTTTCTCCTTGAGAGAAAGGGGTATCCTTTTGTCTTAAAGTATTTCCATTTAGACTAAATTTGGAAAAGGAAAATAGGAAATAGTACTAGGCAGTTGGCAGTCAGGGGACAGTTAGTTTCCCAAGATACATCCTCCTATCAACTTTTCTGAGCCACTCCTTTGCCTCCCAGCTACTGGGATTTTCGAGAAAAATAAATTTTCCTACTATGAAGAGAGTATGAAATGTGGAGGCCCTCAGACCATAACAGGAATGCCATCGTTAGCTCCTATTATTGCAAGAATAACTCATAATCAACATGAGTGAAGTATGATGTATAAATCCAGGACAGTGTCAGAATTCGCACTGAGGTGTCTAGGTATGAGAAAGTATAAAAGAGGCAAAGTAAATTGATGAAGGGAACAGCTTGGGGATGGTGGCAATGGTGCTGATGGCAGTACCCGTAGCACCAATGATCATGGAATGTCTGGGGTTTGAAAACTACTTGGTAGGTTGAAAGCATCAAAACATAGTGCCACAAGTTAAGAATGCAAGAGAAACAACTACAGAATGGAAAAGAACAAGTACAGACAAGAACGTACATAAGAAGTACAGTCTAATGGCAAAGGAGTTAACAAGGGTGGGCAAACAAGAGCCAATTTAGGCCACATGTAAGAAATGGAGTTGGTAATCTCTTTGAAATATGCCCAAGGGAACAAAAATTCTCAGAAAGAAAAGTCGGGAAAGAAAGAGGTGAATAACAGCTAGCCAGTGTTTACCAGTTGTCTTCTTGGGAAGGAAAAGGAATGTGAGAAAAGCTAAACTCCTGTAGCATAGTTAGAGAATGTGTCTAGGTTAGTTCTGGGTCCACCAAGAGGATAGATTTAATTTACCTGCCTTGCCCTCCTAGTGGAAAGCAAAAGGAAAGAAGAAAGTTGCATCAATAATCTACAATTTGTGTGTATATTCTCTTAGTAAAATGTATTTTGAGCCTAACCCATTATATGTGTATTTATCAATTACATTCATGCATATTATACTGGCAAAGTATATATATATATTTATAAAATACACACAAACGTATAAAAAACTTAGAAGAATGAGAAAAATAAATTTATAGAAAAGTTCTAATATTTCCTTCAGAGGCCATTAAGTTAGATGATTGCTTTCTCTCCTGGCCCCAATCATAACACAAAGAGCTTGGACTTCGTTTTCTATAGGCGGTAAAAAGACAAGAAAAATTTATGACATGAAATAACATGATCAGATGGTTGTTTTTGAAAAATTAAGCCAGAGATCAGAGTTGGGGACAGTAGAAGGGGAGCTAGATGGGTAGATCAGAAGCGGGAGAAAGAGCAACATTGACAGCAATGGTATGAAGTGACAAAGGCCTGAATTTACGTTGCTAGTACAAATGGAAAGAGAGGTGTACATACACTCTGGCATTTGAACCATACGGAAAACAACCATAAAAATGCATTCCTGTGAAGACAGGAAATGGAGCCCAAATTTGACTAGAGAAATGTCTCCTGGAGATGACTCCTAGAGTTCATCTCCTGTTCCGACTGAATATTGGAATTCATTGCTTCACTGAAGAGATGTCAGCATAGAATGGATGGTATTTTTTTTTTTTTTAATATATTTTTTTTTATTTCAGCTCATCATGGGGGTACATAAGTTCAGATCATATACATTGTCCCTGTCCCGCCCATCCCCCCGAGTCAGAGTCCCAAGCGCGTCCGCTCCCACTTTCCAGACAGTGCGCCTGGCACTCGCCATGTATTCATACCTCGATCCCCTCCCCCCCCACCTCCCCGGGTCTGCACCCTCAAGCATGACCATTCCCCAGAGGGTGCGCAATGCACTCGTCATGTAGGCATACACCCATCCCCTCCCCCCACCCCCCCATCCCAGTCTGATATCCAATTGGTATCCTTCCCTGATGTACATTTAGGTGATGATCAGGGAAACCAGTTTTCTGGTGAGTACATGTGATGCTTGTTTTTCCATTCTTTGGATACTTCACTTAGTATAATGGGTTCCAGCTCTCTCCAGGAGAACCAAAGAGATGTCGTATCATCGTTATTTCTTATAGCTGAGTAGTACTCCATGGTATACATATACCACAGTTTACTAATCCATTCGTGGATCAATGGGCACTTGGGTTGTTTCCACATCTTTGCGATTGTGAATTGTGCTGCTATAAACATTCGGGTACAGGTGTCTTTGTTAAAAAATGACTTTTGTTCTTCTGGGTATATGCCCAATAATGGAATTGCTGGATCAAATGGTAGGTCTACTTGAATCTGTTTAAGGTATCTCCATATTGCTTTCCATAGGGGTTGCACTAGTTTGCATTCCCACCAGCAGTGTATGAGTGTTCCTGTCTCTCCGCATCCACGCCAACACGTGTTGTTTTGGGATTTTTTGATAAAGGCCATTCTCACCGGAGTTAAGTGGTATCTCATTGTGGTTTTGATTTGCATTTCCCTGATGATTAGGGATGTTGAGCATTTTTTGATACGTTTTTTGGCCATTCTTATGTCTTCTTTTGAAAAATTTCTATTCATGTCCTTTGCCCATTTTTTGATAGGATTGTTTGATTTTTTCTTGCTGATTTTCCTGAACGCTAAGGAAGGAAATTGCAGAACACGTAAATAAGTGGAAATCCATACCATGCTCATGGATTGGAAGAATTAACATCGTTAAAATGTCTATACTACCCAAAGTAATCTATAGATTCAATGCAATTCCTATTAAATTACCAACATCATTTTTCACAGACTTAGAAAAAATAATTATACACTTTGTATGGAAACAGAGAAGACCCCGTATAGCAAAAGCAATCTTAAGCAATAAAAACAAAATGGGAGGTATTGATTTGCCAGACTTCAAACTATACTACAAAGCTGTGGTGCTTAAAACTGCTTGGTATTGGCACAAGGGCAGGGACACAGACCAGTGGAACAGAACAGAAAACCCAAATATAAAACCATCCTCATATAATCATCTAATCTTTGACAAAATAGACAAAAAAATACTCTGGGGACAAGAGTCCCTATTCAATAAATGGTGCTGGGAAAACTGGATAGCCACATGTAGAAGACTGAAACAGGACCCACAGATTTCACCTCTCACAAAAATCAAATCACGGTGGATAACAGATTTAAACCTTAAATGGGAAACGATTAGAATTCTAGAAGAAAATGTAGGAAAGACTCTCACAGACGTTGGTCTAGGCAAAGAATTTATGAAGAAAACCCCTAAGGCAATTGCAGCAACAACAAAAATAAACGAATGGGACCTGATTAAATTAAAAAGCTTCTGCACAGCCAAAGAAACAGTCACGAAAATAAACAGACAGCCTACAGAATGGGAAAAAATTTTTGCATACTACACATCAGATAAAAGACTGATAACAAGAATGGATGGTATTTTGAGTGATAATAATTTCCTATATGAGTGAAAAAATTAATCCAAAAACAAAATAATTCTGGAGACAGAAGAAAAATCAACATGAAGAGCCAAAGAACATCAAAAATGTCTCAAAAATAGAAGGGTGTCATTTTCCACTTTAATTGCACTCAAATTTCTGCTTTGATTCTAAAAGTCTATCCATCAGTGTCCTCCTTAAAGCTATTATGTCTGCCTTGGTAATAAAACATTAGAAAGCACAATAACATACATTTTATATTTCCCCAGCGGTACTATAAACAGAACCAAAAAGAATGACATTATAAATAATTTCTAATAAAGATAGGCCTCAATTTTAAGAAAATATCTCTAAATGTGAGTGTTTCCATGACATATGAAGGGCTAAAGATTACTGTTCTGGGAGATTATAGAAAAGGTACTGGTATGGTTTGAATGTCCCCTCTAAAAACTCATGTTGAAATTTAATTGCCATTGTAGCCATATCAAGAGGTGGGACCTTTAAGAGAGATTAGGTCATGGGGGCACCACCATTGTGAATGGTTTAAGGCAGTTATTGTGAAAGTGGGTTAGTTATTAAGGGAATGGGTTAGTTATAAAAGGAGGGAGTTAGGCCCCCTTTCCCCCCTCTGGAGCATTCTCTTGCCTTGTCATGCCTTCTGCCATGTTACGATGCAGCAAGAAGGCCCTAAACAGATGCAGCTCCTCAATATTGGACTTCCCTGCCTCCAGAACCACAAGCCAAATAAATCTCTTTTCTTTATAAATTACCCAGTTGTTGGTATTCTATTATAGTAGCAGAAAATGGACTAACAGAGGCACTTACAAAAAAAAAAATCTATAGAATGTTTTAATGTCTGGGTGTGCGGTGCGGGGGAGATGACATGATCTCCATTGTATAAAACTCCACCCAAAAGAAAAGTCTTAAAATCAACCTTGGTGTAAGTAATACTAAGATAATAGAATATTTCTTTATTACCTGAAAGATGCAATTTCTGTCATGGTGCTTTACTACCTTATAAATGGCAGGTAATAAAACAAAACTCAAGTTTACTTATAATCATGTCATTTTGACTTTCATTTACAACATTGTATTACAGTAACTGCCTTGATGAAGGATGTTAAAGCTGAAATTCAATTGCACATCAAGGCACTTCTATCTGATCACCTAAGAAAGCCACATTACAGTGTCATTCAGATATATTGTATGTGGCAAGAGCTGCCTTTCTACATTCTTTTTTTTTTTTTTTTGTAAAGTCTTCTACATTCAGGTGGTCTCCAATACTTTCAGCTAAGGTGTTGAAAACTAGGAGAAGTATTTCAAAGATCCATTATTTCTTTTTCTTCTTCACAACAGTGAAGATGATAGGGTTGCCTCTTGCCCCTCACATAAGTGGAAAATCCCTATTAGAACAAATTACAAAGTAATTAGTTCATTCACTCAGTCTACATTAAGAAGGAAATTTCTCAATCAAAACCTCTGATTTGATTGTCAGAGGAAGTCTCAAAGGAATGCCTATTTAATTTCCTTTGTTCATTATTTGATCTTTGTGATAAAGTTATCCTATGGAACATCAGTCATTTAACTATAACCAAATTCTCTATTTTCACAATTGCTTCAATACACAGATGTATCAATGGAAATATTTCTAACATTGGTCAAAAGAAAATATTTACAGTACAAGCAACAGAGCAAATTTGACACTAAAATGATAATTGTTAAATATTTTTAAACACTTTTAGAGTCATTCTTGGTTTGGGCCTAAAATTACAAATTTTTAAAAAAGAATAATAGCACATATTTTATTTCATGCAGTAAAAGATGTGAAACACCATTATAGAACATCTGATAAAGACAGATCACTTTGGCTTATTTCAAAGTACAGTGTCCTCATACTTGCCCTATACTCTTTAAGCCACATTCCATTCTTCATCCTGAAACCTATCAGGATCATGATAAAATATTATAGGAGAATGGTGTGATGAGCTTTCAGATAAGAGCAAAGAATAGAGTTAAGTGAAAAAGGTTGCTTAAGCTCCCAAAATGACCTTTCTTTGAAAGAACCTGTCAACCTTTCTAATGATAGAACATCAATATTTTTAGGCCCAGTTTAACTCAGCCTTCCTCTTTTTCTTTTAGTTTTAAAGTATGTAGTCCTGGCTGATAAGATAACTGATTACAGTCCTCTGAAGTCTCTCTGGAAACAAGCACCCTTAGAGGAAAACCCTAAAAGAACAACAGGGGATAATTTAAGGCTTGGTCACTTTACCTTTTCGGGAAGCCAGTTTGAAATGGAGATTCCAAGAGACATTTTATACCCTAGGGGCAGGTAGAGGGATGAGTAACAGACCTCTCTGAGAAGAAAGGGGAAGGGAAGAAACATTTTCACCACCACTTTCAATCTGAGAAAACAGAGAAGGAAGGATGGAGTAGTCTGGAGATTCAACAGTAGGATATTGAGACTTTCTGATAAAACCTAACCTAAATTTTAGAAAATGCTGACTTATAGCTATAATCAGAATTCAGTTCTGGTAAAAAGAAACCCTCTCTTTTTCCTAATACAAAAAAAAATTCTCCTCCTCCAAATATAGGTTATACCAAAACACTGGTCATCAGATGAGTGTCTACCAGCAGCATTTTAAATGGCCAATGCGTCATAAATCACTGTCAATTTGGGAAACATGTTCACAGATCACTGCAAGAGACTGGAGGAAAAATTACTTAGGGAGCAATTCTGAGCCCCACCAGGCCATGATAAACATTATTTTATGGGAAATGGGAAACCTCAAGTGACCCAATCCATATAACTTGCATGTGTATGTCAACTGGAGATGGGCCAACAGCCATTACAAAGATCATGTTGCTTTGTCTTACATGCTGGCATTCCAGAGGCAATGTAATTTAAGACAAAAGCTGGTTTTCCAATGTCCACAAAGTACTCAGCTTAAATCAAATTCTTTCATGCAATCTCTCATTCCATCAGACTTATGTTTTGAAGTATTAGGAAGCCAAAAGGAGTTCAAAATCACAAAGGGAAATGCAAATCAATCTACAACAAATCACCTAACAGGTGCCCTGGAAGAGAATTTTATTGCTACTGACATTAGCCATTTGCTTATCAGTGATGCTATCTTCTTTATGGATAATACTGGTTCTCCCTGGCTCACAACTTAGAGTCACATGGAGGAAAAAATAGCCCAAACAACCCCCACACTTCTTCAAGGATAAACGCATTGAAATGACTAAACTTTCCCAAGGTCATTAGGCCAAGAGATGGGTTCTTCTGTTTCAAGATAGCTTTCCTCCTGACCCACAGCATATGGCTTCTATTACTGCCAGACCATGACCACAGAGACATTTCAAATCCCTGTGAAAAATGTGATTCTATGTCTCCTGCACAGTTGTATGTCATAGAGGACAGTTGAAGTTCTGGGCAGTGAGATGGAGGGGGAAAGGTGGAAGCAGGGATTTAATCCACGCCATCCCTTTACATGATACGACTAGGTTTGTAACAGAAACCTTCTCACTTCTGCTTTCTCTCTTTTATCTTACAAACCACTTAATGCTCATAAGGGACAGTGGACACACTTCAGTGTATCATGTTTAAGCTCTCCAAAGATGTGAAACAGCTTTATCAAGGGTGACAGCTCTGCCATTCACTAATCTGTTCTTCAAATTTTGTTTTTTCTTAAAGGGAGATGAAAGTAAATTTATGCTATTTAATCTGCATTAACATAACAAACAATATTCTATCTGTGATGATTAAGAAATGTTTATGAAGTTATTTTGAATAGATATTTACTTGTAGGTATTACAGTTGCCTCAGAACATTAATAATGAGGAGAAGAATTAGTCAACTAACACAAGATATTCCACTAGGTATCTTTAATCCACTCAGATTAGTCAGACTTTCAATATGAATACAATAATGTTCTGCTTTATTAGATTTCACAAATGATGTTTTCTCAGTTTTTAATATAACATAAAATGTAGAACCATTGTCTTGTCTTGTAAAAGAATTTTATACAATTAATTATGAGTTTCTAGCATATCCTAATTTTATAGTAGCTGATTTGCTACATTTCTCTGGGCACTGGATTTAATGGCTCCTGGCAAAAGAGATGGGCAAAAGATTACACACGTACATACACTCACACACATTTACACACACATAAGCAAGTAACTCAAATAAGCTATTTGCTTTACAAGTTCAAAACAAGAAGCAAAAAAGCTTTGAGCAATTTTCCTTATTTTACCTTCATTAACTATTTTTGTCCCAACAGTATAGAGTTAGCACTTTTTAATTTTGTTCTTTTCATTTGTTTGCTCATGTATTGTTTTGGTTTTTGACTGTACTGTATAATTTTTTTATTTATTTTTCTCTCAGGGGAATCTTCCACTCTGTGTGATCACTGTAGAATTTTTCATAGAAAAAAGACCCCAAAAAACCCTAACCCCACCCTATGAAGCCCTGCATGTGTCCAGATAGAAATAATATTTTAGTATATACAAAACACTAACCAAATTAAATTTCCTGGTTGGACATGATATAGGTAAAGCCGTTGATATCATGTTTCCTATGTAAAACATAAGAATTTGTCTTTCCAAAATATGGTTCTTCTAGTCACTGGGAAAAGACTGACAAAAAATAATTATTGTATTGAGTTGGCTGGTCCACATCATTGAATGTCGTCACTCTTGCCTCAAGTAGCCTTTTGTAGTATTTTCTCAGGCACTTGATCTTAGTAATTATGAAGGCGGTGGCTTTCAAGATACAGTTAGTTTCAAGGCCAGAAATTTACAAAGAAACACAATTACTGGGAGGAAACACATTGTAAAGGCTTTGTTACATCCATTCATACTCCAATTGGTTAAATAAGAACACTATGATGTTGAGTTGTGTTTGTTTTCAACTCAGATATTATCATCCTCACTGGAGGCCCTTATGCACATCTGATTTTTTTCCATTGCTACAGCAAGTTTATTTTTTAATTGACTTAACAATTTCCATCCTGGATTTCTGGATCTTTCTCTCTAGTAGACAAGGATTGAATGTTCTGACTTTTATACCAATTTCCCAATGGCTGAGCCCAGGTGACAGCTACTACACTTCCATGATGCCAACCTTCCTCTACAAAGGGGGTACTTCAATCAACTGGCCTGTCTTAAACCCTATTGACCATCTGCCCAATATGGAATCCTGGACTCAATATGAACTGAATGTTAACTCACATTTCACATGATCTTTCATTTATGAGTAGAGTTCCTGCTTCACACAGGTCTACAGGTAGCCACCTTACTTCATGCTCCAATTCCTAAACCTCTTCAGGTATAATGGTCTGGAGTTCAAAGGTTGCCTTTTCCCCCATGTATCCAAGGCCCAAGTATAATAATAAAAAGTAACAGTGAGAGAACCAGGAGTACCAAGGAACTGACATAGTTTTAATAAAATGGTTGATGTGGAGGAGTTTACATGCATACAACAGCATAACTAAATTAAACAAATGTTATATTTAGTTACACTATAACATAGTAAGGGAATCGGCAGCTTTGATGAATCAATCTCTCTTTCTCTATCATTCACTCACTCAAACATACATATATACATATTCTCATAGATGTGTAACTAGTCAGTCCTCACGGAAGAATAATTTAAAACATATTTTGAATAAGTACCTAGTGTCAGTTACCCTAATTCCACTGAGCTCTAACAGGGCTAATACAACTTGGAAGACAGTATTAATTAAATAAAGTTATTTCAACCAGTGATTATGGTGGTTCATGGGTAAATGTATATTGTATTAATAGTACCCATTGTAGATTTTGCAGATATAAAAATTCCCTAACATATTTTGATGTATATTAAAAATTTTATTTTATTTTTTTTTTAATTTCAAAATATTCGAGGGGTAGAAATATATTTATTACAGGTATACCTTGTATAATGGTTAAGTCAGGGCTTTTAGTGTGTCCATCACCAGACCAGTGTTCACTGTATCCTACAGGTAAGTTTTTACCTCTCACCCTCACTCCCCTCCCCCCTTCTTGGTTTCCAATGTCCTTTAAATCTCTTTGTGCCCATGTGTGCCCATCATTTAGCTCCCAATTATTAGAGAGTGCATGTGGTGTTTGGTTTTCCATTCCCGAGATATTCTACTTATGATAATGGTCTCTAGTTCCATCCAAATTGCAGCAAAAGAAGGGGCAAATGCACTGTGAGCCTTTAACACTGCTGCTTTGCTGTGTCTCCACTGTTCCCCTGTGGTTGTCACTAGGCAGCTATGGCTGACCCCTGGTGCCAGGTGTGCACCTGAGGTGGAGCTGGCACAGGGATGGAGGAGGTCCACTGGGCACAGAGCGCAAATGTGCAGTCCTGGACAGCCTAGGTGCCAGGGACGTGGGCTGGGTGAAGTCTGCATTGGGATGCAGGGCATAGCCAGTGCTCAGGGCATAGCAGGCGGCAGGCCTACAGGCATGGGGCAGAGTAGCCCCCAGTGTGGAGTGGGCCTGCAGGTCACAGCTCATGCGCCAGGTGCAGAGGGCCCCCCAACTTGGGATGGAGTAGGTCCTCGGGGCACAATGGCCTCACATGCACGGCCCTGAAGCCACAGAGCAGAAGGTAGGGCAGGGCACAGCGCCCAGGGTGCCTGTGCAGGATGGTGCGGTCCAGTCCATGGTGTGCAGACTGACCAGAACCAAAGGCCGTGGCTGCACTGGCTTTCATCCTGCTTGGGGCCTTTTAGGCAGCAGCAGCCACGATGGCAGCAGTCCAATGGCCCTGGCAGTGGGCAGTGGGTGCCAAGAGCCGTGGGCATGTGCTCTGCCCAGGCCCTGCAGGAAGTGTGGTTGAGCAGGATTGCCCAGGCCACAGCAGCAGAGGCTGGGCTCTTGGTGCCTGCTCTAACCAGGGCCCCCAGCAGTAGTGGCAGCAGGGGTGCACATCACCTGTCCAAGGGTTACACCAGAACACCAGGATTCCCCACTCACTCGCCACCAGGTGGGAGAAAGAGGGAGGCTGCAGGCACAGATCTGACTCCTGGGCAAAAGTAGTGTTTTGGGATTGGGATGTTACAATGGCGCCAGCCACAGAGCCCAAGGCTCAGATGCCAGCTGTCCCTCTCTCCAGAGTAGGGAAGCTTGCACAGCTCCAGTCAGGCTTCTTTATCAGTCGGAGGCCTGCTGCAGTGGATGGGCCCTGTTGCAGTATCCTCAGGGCAAGTGTGGAGCCAGGGATTTTTCTCTCTGTCCCTTCCCAGTGTGTGAGCACCTTCGCCAATTACCGCTGGTCCTGCTGAGCAGCCCGTCCCACTTGTACCTTCTTCGCTCGACTCCTGCCTCCTCTCCATGGATCCCCAGTGCTCTTGCTCAGAGATTGATCCAAAGGTGTGTACCTATTTGCACTTCCAATCCTCTCCGCGAGAGCAGCATCCTGCTGGCGCCTTCTAGTCCGCCATTTTGGCGTCCAACCTCTTCTTAAAATTTTTAAATGTCAATACATAGGACAGAGAAACTTAATCCTGTGATCACCAACATACATTTAACTGGTCCCTTCCAATTTTAACTCTTCATTTCCACAGCGTATGCAGTGATTGGGACCTCTGATTTATACGACTTAGAATCATTCTCCCACTACCGTTGTAGGCATCAAAGCATCATTTTACAAGGTTGAATTGATTCATGACAAGGCACAAATTAGCCCTCCTCATTGGGTATGAAAACATTGTTCTGGACAGTTGTTTAAGATAAATGTTTTCTATCTATTTCCATTTCTAGTATTTTCTCTGAAGTTTGAATCTTAAGCCCAAAAAACCCACACTAGCAGCAAGGGTAGAGGTCACAAATCGGCATTTCTTCTTAAAATATCTCCATTTAAGTGCAAATTTTGGCCTTTATCCCTAACCTTTAAATAGTTATTTCATAGAAATGCAAAAAGTAAGAGTAAATTTTGTGTTTTAATATCTACAAGTAACACTCTAATATGTTATTTAGCTTCATTTATGCTGTATAAACCCTACATTTTTAGAGCTAGATGGCTATCTTTAGGGATAAGCATAATTTTTATAAGAAATTTAATTTTCAAAAATGTAAATATTCGTAAATGGTTTAAATCCAACTTTAAGTAAATAGAGCCTCATCATTTTTCAGTTTGAATCATTAGAGTTGCCATATTTTTTTGTTATACTACTTTTATGTAGCTTATGCAATTCACAAAGCTATAGCATTCATTAGTGACAAATACGTTTAAATAGTCTTTATGATTGTCGAAACCAATTCAAATACACTTGTACGAAAATAAAAATGTAAAGCAGATAGCATTTTCTACTTGCATTTCAAAATACAATAATTGAAAACACAGTAAAATACTACTTATTAATGGGGTGATCATTTTGTCTTAGTGCCTAAATTAAAGTAAAATCAAAATGATTAAAGTTTTAAAAAAGAAAAAAGCTATTTAGAAAACATTAAAAGTTTCCAAGCATTAAATTAACTTAAAACTTCAAGATTATTACCAGAAATAAATTTCTTATGATGTGAACTTTGACATTTCAGAATTATATTTGATTCAAATATCAGAATCAAAACATATTTGAATGTACCAGATTGTGGTTTTTTCAATCCCTCATAAGGCAGCATAACCAGAGGCATTTTGTACCTCCCATGTGGCCCTTCAGCCTGCCTGTGATTTCCTCTGTAGCCATCAGGGACAGTTTCCTTGAGCCAAGGCAGTGTTCCATCTCAAGGACTTTGATTCTCTCAACTTTTCTTCCTTGGGAATTTCTCCCAAGCCATGATAGCGATCTTAGCCCCTTGCAGGAGAGGCTGGAAGTAGGAGGGAGTTAACACCCTCATACGCCCATACGCCCTCACAAATGAGGGATGGTAGTTAGTGATAAATGCCTGAGTCTCTGATCCTTTAGATCTGTGCTGTCCAATCTAGCAGGCATTAGCTGTATATGGCTATTTACAATATAATTAATTAAAACTAATGTTAAAAATTCATTTCCTCAGTCACACTAGCCATATTTCACATGCTAAATAGCTACACGTGGCTATCATAGTGGGCAGTGTGGGTATATAATATTTCCATCGTGACAGAAAGTTCTATTGGGCAGCACTATCGAGAGGGGCATATCTGAGGTTATATCTTCTACATGGTTCTTCAGAGAGTCCCCAGCAGGATTGAGCCTCAGTTGCCCACAGTGGTGATCCACTCAACAACACATCCTTTAGTGGGTTTTTCCTTGTTTCCTAGCTCACTCCCTGCTTCCCTTCTACTTCCTGGCATCACACGCCAAATAAACTGCTTGCATCTAAGTCCTGGTCTCAAGTTCTGCTCTGTGGGGAAACCCAAACTAAGAAAAGTATAATAGCATGTCAACATTTTTGACACTGCTTTAGTTAGAAGAATGCCATGGCTAACTGAGCTGCAAAAAGGAAGGAGATAATTATAATAGTTAAATTATATGGATCTACAATCTCTTGGAGACGCATCCTGACCGTGTTGGGTCCCCTCAAGACCATTGCTGAAACCGAAAGAAGCAGAAGTCTAACTCTAAAAATCCTTGAAAACAAATGTGGGTCTTTCCTGAAGGTCTCTCTGGGAGGCAGCAGTGAGGGGTATCAGAAGAGAAGATGGAGATCCAGGCTTCCTCCAACTCTCATTTAAATAACTCTCTCTCCACAGTTCCATACCGTAAGGCATCTGCTCTTCTCCTATCCTGTGTACCTCTCTCTTTCCCACCCTCCTCATTCTTCAACCATCCTTACTTCCAAAATACAGTATTTTGGTCTATCTAGTTGGCTTCTGACACTGTCCTATTCCCTCCTCAGCCTGATCAATTCAGTGAAGACCAAATAGTTAGAGAATTAGCAAAGGCTTGAAGTCTGGGGTGTGTGGTGAGGGGTCTTCTCTACTTCTCTACTTCTTTTGGTTGCAAAACTGCATTCAAGGGGACTTGACATAGTCAGGATGCATCTCCAAGAATAAAACAATCATCAGATGTGAATCTTACATATGTACCATAGCACCATGCATTATTTAACACAAGAACATCAACAAATGAAACCATGACAAACGCAAAACAACTTGACACTTAACAGTGCAATATGAGCAAAGCATCTCATTCTATTGCTCTTTTTTTTTTCTTTTCTCTTTTTTTAATGGGAGGGCTGAAGTAGATAGGAAGATTGGGGAGTGACTGCCAAAAAGCAAGCCTTACATTCATAGTCCCAAAGGATATGTGAAAAGACCTTTTTCTTAAACATTTTTCCTTTAAGTCTGTTATTATGCCTCTAAACAGTAACGTCAATAAAATTGGAAATATTCTCAAACAAATGGTAAACTCACCCATTCATACGTACACATTCATTCACTCACTCACAAAACGCAATAACGGTACGCTTGTGTCAGCCACTGCATCAGAGGGTAGGAATCCAGAATAATTAACTTCTTCGACAAATATTTATTGGACGCATACTATATATTAGGCCTTATGGTGGGTGGTGAGGTAACAGCAGTGACCAGTTCCTCCCAAAGATGAAACGCAAGAGTGGGGGAAACCCAGGCATGCAAAGTGAGGCTTCCAACATAACACGATGGAAGCTACCACAGGGAGGCAGGCTCACAAACCACTGCCCACAGCAAAATGTGCAGGTAAAATAACAGAGATTTAACAGTACATATAAAGAAAAAAAAAAAACTATTTGAACTAGGTACAGATAAGAGCAGTTGAATTTTTTTTAAAGAGATGGAGTCTCCCTCTGTCTCTCAGGGTGAAGTGCATTGACAGCTCGTAGCTCACTGCAGCCTCGAACTCCTGGGCTCAAGCAATCCTCTTGCCTCAGCCTCCTGAGTAGCTGGGACTATAGGTATTCACCACCACACCCAGCCTGAAATTATTTTTAAAGAATAAATGTTATTACTTATAAGGGCGTTTTTTTGTTTTTGTTTTGTTTTTTAAGCCAGCAAAGCACAGGCAGGCTGATCTTTGGGGCCTGTTTCGATAAAAGAAGTATTTTGGTTGGTCCAGTTACAGTAAATTATTGTTTCTCAAGTGCTTGAGTACATGTTGTTTTATCATAAAGGTTAAACAAGCTCTTCCCTTGTAGATCTGGTTATGATATGCATCTGCCTAGTAATTTCCTGCCTATAGTAACGTCACCATTGTTTCAGTTCACTCTTGACTGAATTGTTGCATTTTGAATGTGGTTTCTTTCAATCTGCATGCTGGGCATTCAGTAAATTAATATCTAGATTACTTATTGATTTTTTAGTGCTATGTACACTTGCAGATATTTCATTCAGTTTGAGAAAATGGAATAGAAATAAAGATTACACTAGCATACTCTTTCTAATAAGTGAAAAACAAACTTGGCATCATATTCAAATTTGGTTTGAATGTTTTTTAGAAGAATCTCATTTTTTAAATCTTGATTGATCAGCAAAAAGATGCCATCTCTAAGATGTTTGCCCAGTGCTTTACACAACACAAAGCTTAACCATTAACTATTTTTTTTAATACTCTAAAAACCATTGCAGAAGTAAAGCACACAACATAATGTAGCCGTTTACCACTACAGAGAGAACCAGCAATCACAGCATGGCCAATTCAAATTTTAGTGATGCCTCTTTAAGCCCTAATGAACCATAGTGCCCTAATGAGAGGTTTCACTGAATCTTGGTCAACCAAGCATACATTTCACACAGAAAAGAGAAAACGAGAAACCCACTGATCTTAAATAGTGATATTTGCATCGACAATGTTTATAAGTCACTTTTTCTTCGGATAAAGAAACCAAATAGCCACAGTTCTTTGGGACTCACATATAGGGGTGTTCGCTTAATTCAACATGAAACTCATATTACATCATGCAATATCTTGCATCAATTTATCAATAACAAATTATCGATTCATGAATTGAACTTATTTTAGGAAAGTAATAGTTGTGGTGTTTTATACAATAAAGAGTACATTTTGAAATGTTTAACAAAGAACCAAAGTTTTCTTGTATATATAAAATTAATGCTGAGACTAAAGAAAATTATTGATGCAACAGAAATAAAGGTATTCAGTTAATTCAGAAAATAACATTGGTCCCAAATCTCATTCAAAGGCTACACACATATTTCCATTTCCTTACTAGTGATTTTGGCAGTTGTGGACAGAGTGATGGATAAAATTTGTCCAGAGAGAAGATCATACCATAGAAGGATTACTATTCACATTCTAAATATGATATTGCCCCAATGCCCCCTCATTTTTGCCTAAGTCTCTTAAAGAGAATCATTAGACAACTGTGATTAGAACTTTACGTGGCTCCACGTGAAAAAATGAATAGCATTGAGCTACCTGAATATACTGCCTGTAAGATGAAATCCCATCTTGGAGATATATAACTCTTTTGAATGTGGACACCATTTTTCCCTTTAAAAAATACTTGTTATCATCATATGTTAATTATTGTAATTGTTGGCAAAAAGAGAGGAAGAGGAGTGGAAAAGAGACCTTGTAGTCCATTTTTTGTCCAACAATAAAATACAAGAAAATGACCTTAAAATGTGCCAAAGCATTCATAACATTCCCCAGTAGGAATGTAATGCTGAATGCTTGTTAGTGTGATGTAACACAGTACATAGTAAACCCATCCACACTCACCCCTTTTAAGTGTCAAATATCACTTCTTCAGGGAGGCCTTTCCTGACTCCCCATGCTAGATCAAGTTTAATGACTCAAAGTTTCCTTCACAACACAAATTCCATTAGGTAGGCATATGTACAATTATTTATTTCAGAGTTGTCTCTACCCACTGTATAAGTTCCAGGTAAGCAGCAGGAACCATCTGTCTCCTGTCATTGCTGTATCTTGGGCCTTGCACAAGACCTAATGCATGGTAAACACTCGAATGATTTTGAATGACTGAATGAAGAAATGAATGACCATGGTGTCCTAGTTAATCCTAAAAGTAAAGTGAGGATCAGGCAACTTTGTACACAGGTGTAATTCCGGAGGGTATTTTGGTAACGTGACTGAATATTTAACATGTATAACCTTTCACCTCCTTTCATAGAAGCTACCTGTATAGGAATGGCCAAAGAAACATTGTTTATAGCCACAATAGCTCAGATTCAACTTCCAACAGCAGATAATTAACTAAATAAATAATGCCATATCTTTAGAATGCACTAGCACAAAATTATTTGTCTAGACTAGTTGTAAAACAATATAGATAATGCAAACATATGAAAATTTTATACATATGCAGAAGAAGATATATATGAAAAATTCTAAAAGGATGACCATTAGCAGGGCTTACACTTAGGTGGTGAGACTATATGTCATCTTTATTTTATTCATTATGCCTTCCAGTTTTCTTAAATTTTAGCAATGAATGCACATTAATTTCATAATAGAAAATTAAAATTATTGCACTAAGGAAACAAACAAAATGGATTATGACAATAACATGGATAGAGTATAATGTTTCTTGCGCATCATATTTTACTACTTCGTGTGACACTATAAAATATTAGATAGTATATAAAGAAATGAAATGATTACATATTTTGAATTACTATCAGTAATTAGGCTTGTTAAATTACATATCTAACCTCCAGTACTTTAAATAATGAAGGCTAATAGTTTTGAAGAGGAAACACAGCAAGGAGTATGTTTCATCAGCTTTTTCTACCAGCAAGGAGAATATGTGTACATAAAAATAAACTTAATAATTAACTACATTATCTGTAAAATGCAATCTCTGAAGTCTATCAGAGTAAAAAACCTAGATTGAAAGAAAAATTAAAACTTCTTTTATATAAGTGTGATCAATGGCATGAGCTTTGGTTTGTGGTGTTGGATAGTGAATAAACTAATGCTTAAATTTCAGAGAGGAGGTAATATCTACTTAGGGGTTACTGTCAAAGAAATCCAGATACCATGTAAAGAAAGCATTCATGTCATACCGGAAAGATACTTTTCACTCCAGCCGTGCTTATTACTATTATTGTTATGTGTGGGGGCTGGATAGAGAAAAATAATTTGCTCAAATCATCAGTAACTGTTACAACTTCCTACTTAATGTAGTTGCTGTGGAAGGAGACTAACTACTGTGTAGATTGACAACAAAATCCCAAGGATATCAATAAAGGGTTCAATAAGTCATTTGATGCCAACTTAATTTTTTAATGTAGTTGGAGTAGTCCCCAGGGGCCTTGTGGCTGCCTCAAAGTAGTTCCATAACAGCAAATGTCACAGCCGTCCAAGGACGTGAGGATGCTAATGTAGCATTCTTCATAAAATAAAACAGGGTTGCTGCTCCCCCTGACATCATAACAAAGCCCTGATGGATGTGCACTCTGCGTGCTGAATTGATTTTTGTTAAGTCCGAGCTCTCATACTATTTTATCCTAATGTGCCTAAATAAGCAGTGTTGACTCCTTAATTTACTCATTTTAACACCAGTAGCTTCCAGGACTCCATTAACATGATGCCACATTTAGGTTGTCTGCTGAATTTGCTAACCTCCAATGTATGAAATCTGCATTCTTAAAATTGATCATACTACCAGAAAAATCATTTCTTTTAAGACCAGTAGGAACTACTGTATTAGCATTTCAACTAGTCACCCCTACAAATACTTAAACTGGAGGGTACGGTGAATTAATTAGGATGCTTGGCTTATTATGAGGGTTGATTTTGGGTACATGTTACAAATGCAAGCCAAAGGCCCTAAAGAAGTAGTTTAATGTTTTGTCACGGAAAGAAGACATTCACTGAATGAAATTCAATAAAACAGAATGCAATTCAATAGATATACGAATTCTGCCAAAAGCAAAATGGACTATTAGGGTCTGGAGTAATTTGGAAATAAACACTAAATTATATAAGAAAAGGAAATAAAAAAGAAAGAGGAAAAGAATTACTGCAAGTAATACAAACAACATTTTAAAATAAATTGAAAATACACACCAAAATAGAAGATTATTTTAACCAAGGCAAATCCAAAAAGAATTACTGTTAGGGACATTAGCCTGATACACAGTGATGATGCTAAAACCTTGGGGATATAGCAATACATGTATTTCTTTGGGAACACAAGAAATCTATTTACTTAGAAGTCAACATAGGGGTATTGTGGGTTCAGGCTTGTGTTTCATTTCTTTTTTAACTATCTGGTGTTTATTTCTGAGTGTTTGGGGGTTGTATTTTATCACTCAGGGAATTGAGCTATTGCAGGGTGATATAGTCAATGAATTTCTCCTTCCATCAAGTTCAGTGTTTTACTGGTTTTAAAAGCAGCCATTACTTTTATTGTCTCCAGCAAAACCAAACACATGCTTTACTTTAGTTCCACATCTGTATTGGTAATGATAGGTCACCAGCTCTTCAGTACAACCCAAACTGTGACATTATAAAAGCCTGTCTCCTTACAGAAGCTTAGCCTTCGCTTGTAAAAATAAGGCGAAGGTCCAATTAGCAATTTAGAGGAAAACGGGAGGGCAGTCTTTTGTGTACAGGCATCCCCATTGGAAAATCTATAATCCATAATGAGCCCTGTTTAACACAATGGATCCTCTCCTTTCAGACAAGCCCAAATACCAGGTCACTAATAAGCAAGAATTTAAAACGTGAAGGCCATGAATGAAACAGGTTATTGTGAAAATTGGCTCATATTAAGAGATTTAAAAGACTTGGCTAGTTCTGTTTGGCCTGACAGGTCTAGCTAATTAATCAAATGCTTTGATAAGTAACTAACTTCTCCCATTTTAAAGAGGAACTCTAATCTGCCAAACAGCGAAGGAAAAGAACAATCTTGATGCTGCTTAAGAAATAAAGAATGGAATTTCATGGCCATGTGCATGACCCATGCTTATTTTGACAAGCGTATTGCAGTGAAATCTATGATATCTGGAATACACCAATTAGAAAGCATTAGAAATTAGCATATTTTTAATGCCCTTGTTATAAGCCTTTATTCCAGGAAAAAGGTACCGATATATAGAGCTTTCTAGAAAAGACTTGAGATGCTATTTGCTAAGAAAGAGCTTGCAATGGGGCAGAGCACAAAGGAGCACGTTTCTTGTCTTGCCTCAATGCCAAGCACTTTCCTTTTATGGCTCTCACTACTAGGGATGTCTGTGGCACAGGAGCTGTACTTGGTTAATTAGAATGTCCAGGAATCTCTTTCCCTTGTACTCAATTCAAAAAACAACATATCAGGTGGCAAGGCTTTTATTGTGCTTAGAGTAAAAGCACATAGTGCAGACATGCCTTCAGCAATGACAATGGACCAACTGGTTAAGCAGGCAGCTGGAGGCTGTGCAAAGTGGAAAACTTTGGAGGCATTCAGAGCTGGGCTAAAGAAGGGGTCTCACCAATGAGGAACTTTGTGGCCTCCTGCAGGTCATTTAAAACATTCTGAAACTCATTTTTCTTATCCAGAAAAGGGGACAAATGGTATCTTTTATTTGCAGGGCAACTGTGTGATTAAAGACAGTGACTGGCACATGGCAGTAACTCAGTAAATGGTGTCCATTTTTTTTCCTTCTGAGAACTTACTGTGGCAGGCATTTACTTTGATGGCCCCCCCAGAAGAACCATACCATACCTCCTGGTATTTATATACTCATGGGTAGCCCCTCCCACTTGGACTCTGGCCTTTGCCATGGGACTAGCTTTGACGAATGAGACATTAACAGAAGCTTGATAAGTGCTTGCGCATTGGGACTTGCCCTCTTGGAATGCTTATTTTTAAAGATGATCCTTCTAGAAGCTCAACTTAGCCATGTGGAGAAGCCACATGAAGAGAACTGAGACCTCCAGTTGACAGCCAGCACTGACTTACCAGCCACGTACATGAGGCCATCATGGAAGTGGATCCTCCAGTCCCTCCAGGTGAGCTACCCCATGTGAGGACATGTGGACCAGAGATAAGCTGTCCCCCATAAGTCTTGTTCAAACTGTAGAATTGTGAGCAAATAAGAAACTATTGTTGTTCCAGGCTACTAAGTTTTGGGGTGATTGGTTAGTAATAGATAACCAGAAGACTTAATTACCTTTTCATCATCTGCTATTGATTACCGACTCCCGACTCCCAAGAATTCTATATAGTGTTTAAAGAAGCCACATTGTGCCATACTGTGACTAGCCAAGTATTTTCTGAGGCCTTCAGAATTTTATAATTGTTCATGAACTCTAAATTGTTTTTGAAGATTGGTTGAATGAGGCTAGGCTAAATATACAACCCTCTCACTTATAGATATTCTGAATAAATGAAGTTGCCACATAAATGATTACCATATAAATGAATTTTGGAATTTTTCAAAGAGTTGTTAGAAATTTTTAACTAAATATAAATATTTAATCCTGGTATTTCCCCTCCTGTGGTCTACTGCTTTTTAGACAAATGTTAACAATTAACAATATAGCAAGTTCCTAACCAGCTTTACTTATATCATTTATTTTATTCTCTGTCAACAAGGATATTATTGTACTTTGAGTACTTTTAATTTGAGTATGTTTTATAATATCACAATCTGAAAACAGTGACGTGGCAAAGACTACTATTGCCTAGCCCAATGTCTATTCTTTTCTTCCTCCTTAGCAACAAAAACAAAAAACAAAAACACAAGAAAGGGAAGGAAGAAAGAGAAGGAGGGAAGGAGGGAAGAAAGGCAAATATATTTGGGATGGTATTATACTCAACTACAATTCTAGAATTCCAAGCCTTCCTTTCAGCAAGGTATGGTCACGTAAGTTAGTTCTGACCAATGAGACCTATGCAGAAGTGATATATGGAATTTATAGAAAGACTCTTTTTAAAGAAGAGGATAACCCTTTTGGTCCCCCACTTCTCTTTACTACCTTCCTTCTCACTGGGATGGCTGGCAATCCAGCAGCAGTCTTGGACTACGAGGCAACCTTGAGGATGAAAGTCATGTTGCTAAGGATACAGAAACCAAGGTCCCTGGTGAAAGCTGAGGCACTCTACCTGCTCCATATTCCCCATGTCTGCACTTATTTTACGTGAGGATAAAAAATTAAGTGCTATGTCATTTAAGCCACTATTATTTAAGGATTTCTGTTATTTGGAGATAAACTTAATCCTAACAAATACAAGTAACTTAAATATTACTATACATGAAAAAAAGAAGGGCTTGATTTTAGTCTCAAGTTTAAAAATTTAAAATGGAAAACAAAATATTTCTAAAGAAAATCAACAAGTTATAAATAGGGAGAAGTTTGCTGATGAAAAATCAATACACACAATCTAGAATCTAGCAAGAGTCCACACCTTTTTATTATAATTTTTTTTCATATTCAAAGATTAACTGCATAATAATAACTATAAGATTATGCTGCTATGACTGGTGAACATAGAAAGGCCCAGAGAAACCGTCCATCACTGTTGTAGTTCAATGGTTTGGCTGTGCCATTTAAGTAAACTTTGAGAAGATCCAGCTAAAAAACACTAAAGTACACATTTCAGATGATAAAATAAGTGAGGAAATTTGCTTAAGTGTAATAAAATGACAGAACAATTTTTTTTGAGATTGTTGAAATACCCAGATTCTACATAGTGAAATTCAACTTGGAATCAATTCATAGCTCCACTACTGACATGGATGGGAGATGAACACAATGGTGTGTGTGCGCTCACAGATGTTATGTTGGTAATCATAAAAAACTCAGTAACAGCACATTTTTATTTTTTAGAGGAAAATTTCAGTGAGGTTCTTAACTTTCTTTCAGTGGTTTAAAACAGCCAGTTTTATACTGAAATCTCAATTTTAATGACAGACTGAGTTTCATGGTGAAAGACCATATATTCAACAAAATATTCAGATGCCCCAATTAAATGAAAGTTAGAACTGCTAGGAAATAGTGAAAGTACAATTGTTTTCCTAATAATTGCTGAGAATGCAAACTCAGAAGAGACTTTGACTTTTCCGGGCCTTATAATGCCAAGTCATAGCTCCTGATGTCACAAGCACAGCAAGTGGGTTGCCAGTAACTAGCTAGAAGAATGAAAAAGGGAATGTTGTGAATGACAGAATTTACCATTAGGGAGAATGTTATATAAATTATATCTATAATGTCAAAAAGCCCCAAATACCCTAAGATTTATTTTAAGTGACTATAAGATATAAATAGTACTCATAAATGAAATTACTTTCTTTTTGGATGAGTGAATTTTCCCTCCCCTTCCATTATATGTTTTTATTACAGGTGTTTTCTTAAAACTTGGGGCAACCTTCTGAGCTAATAATATTTTTGAAACAGTTATCCATCTTAAGTAGAAAGATATCTTATGGGTTTTCAGTAGCTAGAATGTTACCATTTTTGACCAAAGCTTTAAATGTATGTATAATTCTTTAAAAAAAAATCCAAAGATAAGTGATATCATATTACCAGCTAAAGTCCATCACATGTTAAAGAAATAAGAACTTTTGTTATGTACAAGATGGTAGAAAATAGGATTCTAAAAGTACTGTGGCACTTGTGCCTTCAGGATATATTTTGATATATTTTGTTCTTGCCATCTTGCTCAAAGATATGAGATGTTCAATACCTGCTTTATGGATTTATGAATAAATGTTTGAATCCTAAACCAATATTAAACATCCATTTAAAAGTATAAAATAACACAAATATATTTTCAGTAAAAAGGACAAGTCTAAGGCACCTGTGAGCTCAGAGATTCCTTACTAGACAGAAGTCCTTGGCAATGTAAGTGTCCACCTGTCGGCTTTGCTCACAAGCATGCCAGGGCAAGCTGGGAAGTGCCAGAGGGGCTCTTGGACTCACTGATTCACCTGCACAATAGCTTATAGTGATTTTGAGTGTTCACCCTAAACTTCTATCTGGTCAATTTGAGTATAAAATGGAGCCATTTGAATCTTGTTAGACCATTCAATAACTCCCTTATTCTCCTAGCCCAGGACCACCCCCTGAGATGTGAGCCAGACTTAAGGAAAACAAAAGAGAAAGGAAGAATGGGGAGAGAAGCGATGGTGTTACCTTAGGGAAGTATTCTCTCTGTCACACATGACGAGAACACTCGCTGGCAACCTTGGCTGCACATTGGAATCACCTGGGAGCTGTGAAAACTCCAGGTGCCCAGGCTGTACCCAAGACCAACTCAATCAGGATTTTGGGGAGATGGGACTCAGACGTCAGGATTGTTTGGTACTTTCTCCAGGTTATTTCCATCCCTTTGTTTGACCAAACTCTCCCCTGGTTATGAACAGGTAGGAAGGTCATCAAGAGAACAAGAAAAAGGAAACATGTACATTTCCCCTGGAGAAATTGTGTGATTGTGGGTACACAACCTAATTCCTGACTACCAGATTAAGATATTAACCCAATTATGCTCATTTTATTACATTGGGGGAAAAAAGGAGCCTTCGTTTTATTTTAATTTGTTCAACTGCTAAAAGAATAATGCACTCCAGTGTCAATATGCCAAATCAAATACATTTCATATGAAAGGCATCTATTTACGAGTCTTAACAAGACTGGAAAACTGCCAATGCACATTTTCCAACAGACCTAGGAAGCTTAGCAGGTAGTAAGCTGAACTGGCATGTAGGGCCCTGTGTTAATGAAAATGCAGAAGTCTGGTTTCCTAACTATTCATGATTGGGAAATTAGAGTTTATGGTTCCAGAGGCTTTCCATGTACTCCACATTGTCTGGGCATAATGAAAATCTGACACCTAAGTACCCAAGCATCATGTGAACACTGTGCAAATGCTACACCGAGAGGCACGGCAGCTTAACCAGATAGAGAACAAAAACACAGCAGCACACAATGAATAAGGAAAATCCCTATGAATCAATTCACTCAGCCATAATACCCTAAATCCTTAAAAAAGGAAAAAAAAAAGAATGCAACAGAAATCCGTTTCCACAGTATCCCCAAGGGTAACTGATGTAACAAACTGGTTAATGGCAATACAAGATTAAAATAAACACCAAAACCTGCTATGTCTGGATTCGTATTACTTGGATGAGAAATTAAAGTGAGATATTCTAGGAAAGCTCACTTCCTTACACTGGTGATGAAATTGTCTTTTCTTTAGTTTAAGCAGTTATGACTTGGGCCCAACTCTCTTGACCTTGTAAGCTGGGCCACATGTTCAGCTGAAGATACCATGGCAGCTGTATCTTTATAGAAAGAGCTCCTTTTTAATTATAAAATTAAAGGAAGAAATAAAAAAAGAAGGAAGAAAAATTATTTCTAATCCCACCACTGTCAGATACCAAAACAGTTACACCTGCATCAGTGTCTCTATTTAGAATTAGGCGGCAAGGTTCCTCCAGATCTTTGTCCTGCAGGTAGAAGTCAACTTTCCTGCAGGCAGCCTTCTTAAAGTTTTCAGAAGCTGTTTCACTAATATTTGCCCAAACCAAAAGCACAGGCAATGCTATATTGCTCTCTCCCTCCTTCACTGCAAACTCACCCAGTCTTCTCTTCCTAAGTCCTCCAATATTCCTCAAAGAAATCTACTTCTTTTCATGCTTACCAGCAGCACTATGCAGTGACCATCAGAATTATTGGTGGTGCTTACTTGCCTCTGGGTTTATTCCTCTTGAGTCTATCTACCACACTGAAGCCAGAGGTATCTTGTAAAATGCAAGTCATGATGCCACCTCCTTCATGGGCTTCCCTTGGTCTTTGGGATGAAATGGCATCACGATTTCCACAGCCTGGTTCAAAGGGCCTCTGCCTCTCCGGTTTCTTCTGTCTTCCCTCTCCCTTGTGGACTCAATGCCCAGGCCATGTTGTGCTTTCAGTGCTAGGACAAGGTCTCTGTGCCTCTAGATATGCTCTTCCCAGTGCCTAGAGCACGTTTCTCTTCTACCTTCCCCTCACTCCCACCTTCAGCCTAGCCATCTTTTAACTTTCAGGTTAAAATTTACTTTCTCAAAAAAGTCTTTCCTATTCCCTAAAATCAATGATGTAATCTGGCTTTTTGGCCTCCCTTAGCACCTGAATTTCCTATCCTAACACTCATCACCCAGTATGTCCTGATTTAATAGCCTAGCTACCATCCCTACCAGACTGTGAGCTGTATGAGGGCAGGGTCTGTCTTGTTCACGGTGGTGTGCACAGTGCCTAGCTAAAGGGCTGGCCTATAGTGAATTTCCTAGATAATCTTTGTTGAACAATTGAGTGAAACTTGGATTCCCTTATGTTGTACCTTATTTTTCTTATCAATAAGTTTTGCAGCCACACCTCAGAATTCAAGAAACCCAGGTTAAAATCCTGGCTGACTGGTTTTGTGATTTGAGACAGGTTAATTAACTTCTCTGAACTTCAGTTTTGTTAATATAAAATGAAGGCGATAATCTGGCTTGCAGAACAGGTGTCAGGCTTTTAGAGATAAGGTATGTTTGGTGACATATAACAGGCATTCAATAAAACAGCAACCACGGCTATCATTGCCATCTCTGTAGCCACCTCCATGATGGCTCTAAAAAAGTCTAAGGAAGAGTAATGAAAACACTCTCTAAATAGCAATACTATTTTACATGATGTTAGACTTCCATTCACATTACTATAGTTGGGCTTCTCATTCTGGAGAATAAGTACATATCCTTAAATATTATATGTTTATTTTTTACTACTTCAGCATGGGCTCCTTCAAAAAATGTGTACTGGCCATGTTCTATGTGCATGCTACATTCTAATAGGCATTCTTTAGATAAAACTAGAATTTTGGTAGACAGAGTCCCTATCTTTTCCTCTAGGTGGACCAGGAAGCTTCCCATGTTAAAATCTTGAACAATCTTCTGAATAGTTCAGCCAGAGGATGCAATTATCAAAATGCCCCAATGGAAGAGCAATATATGATTAGCTCTTCCTTTTCTGTATACATGCATCTTCCAGTGCGGTGCTCAGAGATCAGTGAGCTAAAACAGAGACACTCAATGCAAGACAGAAGGCAAAAGCCACTCTGGGAGGTAGTAGGATTCTGTACTTTCCCGTAGTTGGAGTAAATGATTCAACCCCCTGTGCACTGCAAGGACTTTCCATGGCTCCTTGCCTCTGCCTCCCATTAGCCTGACCGTGAGGGCCTCAGGGATGGGGATGTCTCATAGTCTTCCCTGGTGTCTCTGCCTCTATGCCTAGAACAGTGGCCCCTCGCAGGGGATCTCAATCAGTGTGTGTAAACTAATGAAAAAATGAATACACAATTGAGAAATGATCCTTCCATCTTTCCATAGAGGGGATCAAATAAAAATAACACACTGGGTGGACATAAGCACACAGACGTTATGGCAGATGCTTTCGGCGGCCCACCTAGAGCTCCCAGCTGTTACTGCTTCCGTGTGGTCCAACTGGTGTCCAACTGCTAGTACAGGTATCTGCCTCTCTTTTCCTCAGGGGCTTTCTCTGAAGTTCCAAAGATGACTCTGTCCTTTTGCATGGCAGGCTGTGTCAGGGAAATCACATCTTCTTTAAACCCTGTGGCACTCAGCCAGCGATGCATAGAAGTTAGTATATAAATGTCTTACCTCCCTCACCCCTTGCATGTGATAACTCTGAGACATGGTTTTAAACCATTTCCAAGGAGTCTCTCAATTGTGTCCCCTTTCTCATTTCTCACTCCCCTTTCAGTATTTTTTGAATTTCCCAAATAAACTACTCACACAGGAACCTTTGACACAGTGACTGCTTCTGAGGAAATCCAAATTAACACAAAAAAGCATACATGAAGACTACGGAAGTTAACATATAGTCTAGCCAATACAAGCCCAGGAAGTCAGTAAGATCTGCCTGACAGCTAAAATGCACAGTCCTAAATAAAATTTTCATTAACTTCCATGTTTCGTAATTTTCTAAATTGTATATACTCATATCGATAAGACAACATAGTGTACACATCTTTTGCATGCAGTTTTCAACATTAGACATATATGAACCACAAGAGCAGCAAGCATTGTGGAAATGAATAAACCAGTGAATCAGTCATGGGCAATATGTTCTTAATGAGAGCACTGGCTCCCTGCCACGAAATGTTTCTTCAAGCATGATTTTAAATGTGATATCAGTCAAAAAAAGAGTGCAGTTTCAAAATAAAATGCTCTGATAGTTCTATTTGCTTAGCAACAAGTATATCAGTTAAGAATCCCAACATTAATTAGCACTCCCACGTCAAACCTTCAAAACAAGAGGATGAAAGCAAAAACTGTAAATCGGCAGTTTAAAATTAAAAGATTTAGGAACAACTTGGTTGTCTTTGAATAAAACTCTGGAAATCATATTGCTCAGTGGTAAGCATTCAGTTAGGCATGTTCTTGTAAAATGTTAGTATATATGCTTTAAATGTTTAAGAGATATTTTATTTAGGTGAGTTTTCTTTCTATTTCATATAACTAGTGCTCTACCTTACACTTTACATATTGCAATTATTTATTTTTTTATCAGTTTACGCAACTCAAATGCAATTGTGTTTCACCAGAAGACATAATTAAATGAAACAGAATGACAGTTTTAAGGCCAGCACCTCATGTGATATAATTTAGTTCCATTACCCAATTTGTCCAACTATTTAGCCTGAACATAGTAATGAAAAGCACTTCAATCCCTCTCTCGTTGAATTGTCTCATAATTTTCCATTCCTAACATTAGTGTTAGGTGAAAAAAAGGGAACATTGAAATGTATCCTTAAAAATATAATTTATATATGTATAATACACACATATAAATAAAATATGAAAGAGGTTTTGCTCTATGTTAAAAATTGGGGAAATATGATCTATTTATACAGATAAAAATAGAGATATAAAGCAATTTTTACACTACTAAAGAATATATAAGCTTCTAAAAGCTTTTGAAGGTCTTCTGTAATTTAACTTCTCTAACGCGGGTACCCTGATGGATCTGGGCCCTTGCCTTATGTTGGGCATCCTTTGCTAATTCATCCCTAAAATGTTATAAACTGTTGACCTCTTAAACATTTTTTCTATTATACATTCAAAAAGAAAAAATGCAGATGTTTGGAAAACAGAGAAAATAAAGGAAGATAGACACTATAGGTTTCTCTGTGTCTCGTCTCTTAGAACTTAATCCATCATTCTCTCTCTCTTTTCCATCGTAAATCCCTCATCTACTTATTTTTTCCTTTTGATAAACACTCCTTCTACCCTTCTCCCTCCCCCCCCTCGCACAAATCTACCATCTTATCTGTCTGCACCTTCATTGTCAAATTTCTGGAAGGAATAGTAAACTACAACTGTTTATTGCTCATTCCATTTTCCATTAAACTCCTTTTAGTATGGGTTCTGCAACTAAAAGCAAAAAAATGTGATGGAAAAGAACATCTGAAGGTGCTAAGAAGACCAGACTTATTTGGGAACAAAATCAGCAAACGACCTACTTTAAATACAACAATTAGATATGAAGATTCAGGTAGAATGTAGAAATGCCAACTTTTAAGAAAAACAATCACCAATTTTGTATTTGGCACTTTAAAATACAGTTTTGGATTGTTAATCATAAAGGTTAAATGAAATCATGTGTGAAAAGAGTTGACAGCTTTGGCACATAGAAAGCACTCAATAAATGTTATTATGTTCGATATTTTTAATGTTCTCATTATTACTGACTTGTGATTGAATGCTATATTACACCAGAGAAGGAGTCTCATTCAAAGAATAATTTGACTAGTATTTAGCTATAGATTTAAAAACTGAACAGCACCTCTAAGAATGACATGACGATTTTACATTTTTATTACTATAGAGGGAATTCAGATGTTGGGAGATAAATTCGCATGCACACACATACATACACAAATAATTTCAGGGAACAGATGTAGTGATATATTCTGTTATGACAAATATAAAATCTATAAAAAGTTCAATGTCATTTGGAAACTTATGAAAGCAGACATTAAAACCTATTTATGAAAGCAGACATATAGGATCCTAAATCAAAATCATCTACTTATGATTTTAAGAGATTTTCTTTCCAAAAGACTCACCATTGGCTCTCTTTAAAATGGATAGCCTGTTATATGATTTGAAATAAGCCATCACGCAGAAGCTTGACCTAGACACAACTTATCCCCAGCAGACTATACCTTTTTAGGAAATAAAAAGATGCAGCTTAAATTATTTAAAATATGTTTCTAAATTTTTAGGGGGATGTAGGAGTCATAAAGCTTACCCTCTCACCTTCAGTCCACAGTGTTCTACAAAATGTGGATTCTGCCCTGACTACCCCATCGAACCTTCCCTTTTATTTGCCAAATTCCAGGTCATCTTCTCGGGACATAGCATGTGATGCTGTGATTATATAAGCTTCCATGATACTATTCATTCATTCATTCATTCATTCATTCAGTAAATGTTCAATGCATATGCTTTCTTTTGTGATTTTCCCAAGTGTCCTGAAGCTGATAATTTCCTATTCTGTGCTCTCTCAGCATTCTTTTTTTTTTTTTTGCCTTTATCATCATGCTTAGTGTTCATGTTCTGTAATTATTTCTTTCATTATCTGTTTCCTTTAAACAGCACTTCAAGGGCAAGGATGACAATGACTTAGTCATCTTTGTTGCCCCAGAAAATGACCATGTACATGGAACATGGTAAGTATCCACAGCTTTTGGCCAAATGAATGATAGTCACAATAATATATTCCCCTTTAGAAAATACTATAGCTCCAAAGATTGCATTCTCTCAGGGCACCCATTTCTCTCTATTGATGACTTTTATTTACATACCTCATTATAAAACTTTAATTTTTCTAGTGTCTGCCAAAAAATGATACATTATACATGTATCTACCAACCAGTAAAATGTTTTATTACAAAGATAAAATATCTGCTAACTCTCCTTTATAACTGATTTCCATAAAGTTATAATATCAGTTTTATTCTGCAAAAAAAAAAAATGTAAGCATTTACTGTTGCCAAGCAATGAACAACTAGAAGGCTGCTATCTCTTATTCCTTCTCATATGTAGCTTCTGGATACCACCAGGGCTGAGAATTTCCATTTAGAAATGGGTAGTAGTCAGATCATAAGATCTTGAGACAAAACTTTAGATTACACAGTGTGAAGAGAGACATGAAACGGCACTGATGTGGAATGCACTCTGGGCCCACATGTTCCTCCCGGGCTCATTTTCCAACCTCTCCATTCTGATGTTTAAAGGTTATCAACCAAAGTTGCTAGGGTGGGGAGGAATGTGATTGTGATTTATGATAAGAAATATATATTTGGTCTTCATCTGATTTCCTGGCACACAACTCCTAAAACCCTTGGAATCTCCAGATTGATGAGTCTCTTTTGTATGCTAATGAGATGGCTGGTAGCTGAGGACCCCAAGACAGCTTCATAATAGGGGCTTGTCACTAGAAAGATCAAAGCATGATTAGAGGGTTGCTACTTTCAGCCCCACTCCCCAACATCCAGGCAAGAGAGGACTGAAGGTTGATTTGGTCAGCAATGGCTAATGATGTAATCAATTGTGCCTATGTAATGAAGCCTCCACAAAACCCAAAAAGGGTTCAGATGAGCCTCCAAATTGCTGAACACACGGAGGTGCCTGGAGGGTGGCGTGTTCAGAGAGGGCATAGAACCTTCTTCCCACATGCCTTTCCTTGTGCCTCTTTTCCATCTAGACATTCACTTGTATCCTTTAAAATATTCTTTGTAATAAAAGAATAAATGTTAGCAAAGTGTTTCCTTGAGTTTTGTGAGCAACGATAGCAAATTAATCGAACCTGAGAAGGAGGTTGTGGTAACCCCTGATTTATAGCCAGTAGCTCAGAGAAGTACAGGTCACAACCTGGGGCTTGCAATTGGCATGTGAAGTAGGAGGCGGTCTTGTGGGACTGAGCCCTTACCCTGTGGCATCTGACTCCAACTGCAGGTAGATAGTGTCAGAAGTGAACTGAATTAAAGGACAACCAGTTGGTGTCCACTAGAGAAGTGATTGCTTGATGTGTGGAGAGAAACCCCCATGCATCTGGTGTCAGAAGTATTGTTTTGAGTGACGTGTAAGAGTAGGAAAAACACTTTGGTTTTTCCTATCTCTATAGGGAGTAGAAAAATAAAGGAGGGGAAAAGCAAATTTCAGACATAGAATATCATTCTGAATGAATCGCTGTCATTTTCAAGGCCACGTTTATCCAAAGGCATACTAGATGCGCTCAGGAAATAAGACTTTCTATTTGAGTTATAAGAACACCTATATTTTATTGAGTGCTTACTATGTACCAAGCACTGTTTTTAATTCTTTATTTGAATAAACTCATCAAATTCTAACAATGATCCTAGGGAATTTAGACACAAGGGAATTGGAGCATAGAGATGTCAGATTATGTGTCTGAGGTCACACAGAAAGTGATAGCCCAGGATCTGAGTATCCACAAAACCCTAAACAAGGAGTCAACCTGAAATTCTTAACTTTGTGAACTGGGTTAGCAATAACTTGCGAGGGTACACTTTTTTCTGGTTAAGCCATTGCTCTTAAACTCCAAGAGAGAAAAAAAGAGAATGTTCAGAAGATGACTCTTGTTAAATGTATGATACTTAAAAGTGGGCTGATGGGCTTTGTTCATCCACTATGGCTGGCATCACAGCACAGTGGTTAAGAGCATGAAATTTAAAACCAGAGACCTAGGTTTGAATCCTGGCTCCATTACTTCCTAGCTGTGTAACCTTTGCAAATTATTTAACCTTTCAGAGCCTCCCTAAATTTTTACAAGAGTTTGGTCAATACACATAAAGCCTTTAGCAAGTATGACTAGTATGATCATCCAAGTGATCAATATTTAATATGAATAGAAAGAGACCACTTTTAATATGGTACCTGGTTGGCAGCCCATAGAATCGTTTTTTTCCTAGTCGTAATTCAAAACTCAGAAAAAATAGGGATAAAATGAAAATAAGTAAAACTGAAATGATAACAGATACCAAGCCATTCCTAAAACCTAGGAGGAATTTTCTCCAATTAGGAATTCAATTGAACTGGATTGTAAAGTACAACCCATGACCCATACATGCCAGGACTGCCTGAAAGTTGCCAGAAAAACTGTAAATTTTCCTTAAAGAATAGAAAGTATCCAGCATCCAAAATTTTGGGCAATCATAATACTGCACGAGGCAGAATTTCCCCTTGAGAATCTGGTAGAAGTAATGAACTCTCTCTCCTGAAAAGGCACATGTGCACATACACAAAATTTTAAGGGGTCCGTGGATTCACTGAAGCTCATCAAAAGACCCTGTAGAGCTCCCTAGATATCAACTTAAGAACCCACGTTTTCTGTGTAGGAAATCATTGTTGAGGCACCAGAATTTACTCCTCACTCCCCATCATCAACACTTACACACACACACACACACACACACACACACACACACACCCCTCTCGATACCTCCTCATCTCATTTGTTACATCCTGTCAAAAATAGCAACCCCTAGATAATAACTGAAAAAAGTAGCTTTGGAAGGATTAACTAACATGGGCACGATCACTGGTAACTGTGACAGAGGCAGCTCTCCTGCTGATTCGTACTATTGCTGACAGCTTTCATCGAGGTCATAGGTTTGGAGTATCCGAATGGCAGGTGGGAATGAGGAGGGATTTAAGACCCCACCTCAGTTCAGCAGAGCAGGCTCCAAACGAGGGGGCTTTGCCAGGGGTCTCCTCTTTCCCAGGACACTGATCCTTTACTTTGGCACTTTAGTGTTTTCCATGGACCTATGTTACTGAACATTTATTTGTAAATGAGAAAAACTCTGGATTCCCAGTTTAACATAGGCAGGTTGCATGGAGTGCCCTTGAACCCTGAATTCTATTTGTCTAGATGCTGAGAAAGTCATCTGCTCAGATCCTCTACAACTTAGAGAAAAGTCAATGTGCACAACTCCTTGGCAAATTCTCAGTAGAAACAGAGCATCCTTTCACAAAAGAATCTAAATGAAGCTTAAAAGTAAACAATTTCATTATAACTATAAAAAACAGTATCTAAAAATAAAAACAAATAGCTACCTATTCTTAGAAAAAAATAAAAATAAATTTGCCAAAATACAATTGTATTTTGTTTTTGAAGGGTGAGATTTAACAGTGAAAAATCAGTGTTAGTCAATTGAATTAAATTTAAATGAAATGGAAAGCCACATATAAAGCAAAGAGACACAAATAAGTTATATAGTTTGCTGCTCTGAAGATTTTTAATTTTGCTAAATAATTACCAAAGTTATGCACACTGAAGTTCACAATTTTTGACATGAAGTTGTAAATGTTCATAAACTCTCAAAAAAGTTTCATTTTGCCTTCTTTGAGTAATACTTAATCAAGAAAAAGTTACTTTTCTATTAAAGAATACTATTGAAGCTAATATAGTCCAATAATTATTTAACCATTTACCTGTCAAAGTGACAGTAAGTAATTTGTTCAAATACATGAACTTCAAGTTAGGGAAGAACAAAAAATACTGTAAAATATTTCTATGAATTCTGAGCAAAGTGTGGCTTAATTTATGAATAGTCATCTTAAAATTAAGCATATATAAATTCCAAAAGGCCAGAAGGGTGGGAAACACTGAGTGATTAAAGTGATTAATCAATAAGTTCCTTGCTGTGGCTTCTTTTTTAAAATGCCAATATATTTCACTTTAGGAAACCCTGTATTTTCCTTCAGTTCTGTGCTGCTAGTAATTAATTCATTTTGCTTACACTGCAGCCAGCATCAAATCATGGTCTCCATTTCTTGGTAATAGATTCTGCCACAGGCAATATGCTATGCCATAACCTCAATTACAACTTACAAAGGAGAAGACTGCACTTATTTTCTGCTAGAGCTGCTATTTTGTCTTAAATGAAATTTTGTATCAGTGATGGGGAGCACCACTGTAATGGGAACTAGTGGGCCCCAAACTATATTGAGTGTATGTAAAAATTCATTTCAACTCACGGTCTAAGAATGAAAAATCCATTGACATTAAACAGATGGTGAAAGATGACTAATAAAAAAATTCAATTATAGTAGAATAACAGTGGTAGGCACAATTCTAATATTATTATTAAAAGTGAGAAATTCTAACCAAAAAACTCTTTGTGCAGATACTAACAAACTGTAAAATTAGTTATTTCTTTTGAAATCACCAGGGGAGTGTGTATAGTAAGAGAAAAATAAAGAAACAGAGATACAGAGATAGAGACAGAGATACTCATTTGTAATACAAATTCACAAGGATATCAGATGGAACAATAATTATTTTGTCTTATCATTATTTACTTTATAAAATTATGAATATTCTATATCTGTTTAATATAAAAATTATTATAATTTACATCTACATTAACACTCATAATGTGTTATATGTATGAATCCAAATTAAAAGACATAGTACGTGTGGCTGAATGTGCAAGCACATGTGTTACTGATGTGTGTTAGGGAAAGCAATGGTTTTAGTTCTTTTGAACTTCCCTCTTAAGTTATATAGCAGAAGGGAATATTTAACAATGACTACACAGCGCCACAGATCTTTAAATCTTCCATTAATAAAAGTATTTAACTATAAATGGGAAACTCAATTACTGTAAAGATGTCCAGAAGATGTCCAGATGTCAGTTCAGAGTATATATGACATCATGGTTGATGATGGGCTGAGATGCCCTTGTCAACCACTCACAAGCTCTTTAATTTGATAAAGACATATATGATTAATTCTATTCCATTCCTGATGTTTCTAGAACTTTTTTTTTTTTTTTTTTAGATAGAGTCTTGTTCTGTGGCCCCGGCTAGAGTGTAGTGGTGTCATCATAGCTCCCGGCAACCTTAAACTCCTGGGCTCAAGCAATTCTCCTGCCTCAGCCTCCTGAGTTGCTGGGACAACACATGCTCGCCCACTATGCCCAGTTAATTTTTCTACTTGTAGTAGAGACAGGGTCTCGCTCTTGATCAAGCTGGTCTGGAACTCTAGACCTCAAGCAATCTTCCCACTTCGGCCTCCCAGAGTGCTAGGATCACAGGCGTAAGCCACTGTGCCCAGCCCTAGAACTTAATTATTTTGAAGTCCTTGAAGTCACTGTTATTGATCTGCTGTACCCTTGGTGGGTGAAACTTAAGAGAGAAGTTTCTAAGACTGCATCTTTTGGAAAGTCAAAAGGAAAACTATCAGAAAAATAGAACTGGGAGCTATAAAAGGAAAGCACCGTGATGCTCTGTGTGGATCAACTGCCTGCATTTCTGTGTCTGCCTTTTACTTTCTTTTTTCATAGAACAGTAGAGCTGTCCAGTTGGAATGGCTGTAGAGACCACAGAGTTCAATCACCTTACTATCACAGGTGAGGCCAAGACAGTAGCCACCATACAGTAGCAGTCTGCACAGTTAACTAGGTTATTGGTGAGCATACATGAAACTCCCTCTGGGAACCCTAAATATGCTTGGTTTTTCTGATGGGAGATATTTCAGAAATATGCCTTAACAGATGGTCAATATATTTTGTCATTGTAGCTATAACTGTATGAAAAACTCCTGGTGTGAGAATATGTAAAATAAACAGATTACAGAAGGAGGTCTTTACAAAATCTTTGAGAACCAGCCTGGGCAATAGCTAGAGCCCCTCTCTACAAAAAATTAAAAAAAAAAAAAACTAGCTGGGCATGTTGGCATGTGCCTGTAGTCCCAGCTATGCCAGAGGCCGAGGCCAGAGGATTGCTTGAGCCCAGGATATCCAGGTTGCAGTGAGCTATGTATGATTATGCACCAGTGCACTCCAGCCTGGGTGACAGAGTGAGACCCTGTCTATAAAGAAAAAAAAAATCTCTGGGGAAAAATATTAACTTAGAAATTTTTAATAGATACATGAATATATTAATACAAAGTCTGCACAAATGAATATACAAAGCATGCCCTTTGACTACAAGAGATGTTAAAATGGACAAATTGGTCTAATGATCAAGGTCCATGGGACTAATGGAATTGGGGCCTAGGTCATGTTGCATAGACAGAAAGTAGCTTCTCTAGAGAAAAGCACCAGTTTTTGTACAGTGGCATGCTGTCAGTGGTGGAGGACACAGGCAAAGTGACTTATCAGAGCCTTTCAACAATGCTGGCAACCTATTATAAAGCATTATCTCAACTGATTCTGAAAAAAAAAATTATCCCAATTATGAAAAAGTTTTTCACCAGCTTCTTCATTTTAAAATTATTTTAAACAGGGATGTGATTACATTTTCTCCTTTCTATTATGTTGAAGTTAGAATTTCAGGAGAATTAGAAAATTATGTGCTAAAAATTCCCTTTATATAAACATTGAGTAAAAAGAAAACTCGCATATGTGTTGTCAAGCTAAATCATGGGTGAAATGGAGGACTGTAACCATATGTGTCCACATGCGTTGACTATTGCGGCAGATTTAATTAGTAAAATTAGTCAAACCCACCATCTAAGCTGAGTCAAATCAAACCAGTACAACCTGTGTTTGTTGGCAGAGCATTACAATTAAATAGGCTGAGATTATTTTCAATTCAAGATGATTCTAGAGTGGTAAATATACCCATAGCTACGACTAACCTCCAAATGAAATTATAAAGTATTCTGGCCTTCAGAAAGAAAGGAGTCAACAAGTTTCCGAAAGTACTCAACAATAGTCTTATTGTATCCTGAAAGGACTTATTTTAATTAACCTGGAGAATCCCTTAATTGGTTGAATTTCTGGAGAAAATTCCCCAGTGGAGCATTTATGTATAAGAAAAGACCTTCCAGTAACTCTTAAATTGCATTGGGCAATCTAATCTCATCAGATACATCATATTGGAACAGTTAGGCTATGTAATATATTGTTTTTTAAAAAAACAACAGAAATAACCTTGAAATAATCAATGATTTCCACCTATAAAATCTAGGCAAACTAATTTCATCTATACTTTCATTTAAATTCATCAACATAGTTATAATGCATAAGAATTTCCTTAGGACAAGTATTTTTTTACACTACTCTCTAAAATAGTTGGAATTTGAGGGGCACCAATTGAGTAGTTAAATTTCTCTCTTTTAGGCATAGAATCGCTTTTGGAGATATCAGAATTAGTTTTGGTTGTCTCCTTTAAAGTTTTATGAAATTTCTTTACCTGCTTATAAAGGATAACTAATTTGCCTGAAGTGGAACCAGAAAAAAAAAAAAATCTTAAGACACAGAAATCAAGAAATCATTAAGGCAACGTCCTCCTAGTTTTTGTTACTGGGTGCCACTTAGTGACCTCAGCAAAGGTGTTCATGATGGAATGCTTGTCTGAACTGTCAGCTTGACTAAGTACAATTCTAAAGCTTTCCATATTGGCATTTAATCTTTCATTTAGTCATGGAAACGTGGAGTAACCATTTTTAAAACTGCCAAGCGAAACTGGAAGAGAAAACTGTTATCTTTTTTCAGCTCCCACCAAGACGTTGCAAGATAATAGGAAGATGAGAATATTTCTTCCATTAACCCTTGACCCTATAAGTTAATGGTTTTTTGCTGCAAATATATCAACAAACAGGGCCCCAAGTGAGATTCTAGCCCAGGGAGTAAGGTCTCTGTAGTTATATGGAAAAGCATCTTGGTGTGCCATACTGTTCCCTATATGCTTAATGTAAGGGCCAGTTTGCCCCACAAGCTGGCCAGGAAGCATAGCTACTATCTCCTCAGAGCAACTTCTAAGGAAACACACAAAGACATTTAAATTATCAATTTAAACACACTAGAGGTGCTGCCATGCCTATTTTGGCCTTTATCAAAAGATGTTACCCTATTGCATAATGAAGGTGACACTTTCCTTGTCAATGGGAAACTCAACATCTTCCATTCTGAGATTAAATGAGTGAAAAAAACTTTGAAACCCAATTTTAAGCAATTTCCTAAAAGAAAACACATTGAAATTTGCATAAACTATTTAATTGGTATGCTTTAGCTACTGTTTAAAAAGGTCACAATGACAATCAAAATTACTATCACTTATTATTTGAATATTAAGATTGTGCTGGGAATTCCCAAATTAAAATGTTAATAAGTAAGGGCTTCATCAGTTGATTTGGGAGACAAGGAAAAAATGACTTAATTTCTTCAAAATCAAAATCTCATCAGAAGTGTATTTATACAAATGAGAAATCTTTACAGGCTAAAATAGGATTAAATTATTATATTTCATAACTTTTTCTAATTGTAAAAAGGCCCCTTCTCTAACAATTTCTTTAAGTAAATTTCTAAGACAGGAAATATTATGTTAGGAAACATGTTGAAAGATATCAATATATACTGTTAAATTAACTGTTACATTTTAATATATATTTGATATCTACAACTGTTATATATTTCAATGTATACTGTTAAATTCTACCCCAGAAAAATCTGTCCCAGTGTACATGTTATATTTTTGAGGAATAAATCTGAAAATGAGAGTTTTCAGCAGAAATATTTAATTCAAATCACAATTAAAAATTAATTGGGAGTAAGAACTCAGCATACTTATGTCCCATTATTTCCAAGTTATTAAAACAGAAGGTTACAAAGATACATTTTCTCAGTTATATGGGGCTGAAGCTATACATCAAACTAAAATAAACAATGCTTTAAAGAAATGAAAGGATTTATCAGAAAGACATTGAAATCAGTTACTTCCTAAATTATAAATTACACTTGGATTAGCACAATTAATTAATATTTATTGTGTGCCCATAATGCAGTATGTACTAATAAAATACAAGTAGCAGCTAAAATTAAACTAACACAACTATTAATGTTCAATCGATGTATAAAATCCAGTAATGAGATAAAAAAAAAACCCTCTCTCTGATCAATTAACTGCCAATTATCTGTGTGATACAAATGATGAATTCTCTTTTTTCGCAGCTACAAATAGAAAAACAATGATCTTCCTAAATCAAAATTGTGCTACAAAACTATCAAAATAAGTCCAAGTTGAGGAATTATAGAAAAAGTAAAAGCTTTAAAATACAGTGAAAAAATTAGTCTTCTGTTCAGTGTATTTATAGTAAAGTTATATATACCTCATATCTACATCTAAAGCACTGTTTCCAATTACATTTTATATTAAATTCATTTAAAGTAAATAAAATAAGGTTTATGAGTGGGTTTTGCAAGCTAATAATGGTAGTTATTACGATTATGAATAGTAACAATAAATGCTATAGAACATATCTGAAAATAATTACTTTTACGGAGCCCCATAGTCTGACATTATTAATTACACATCAATCTATATATAGTAAGTTCACAGAAAATCAACTTTAATCTTAAAATTTACTGACCTTTACATACAAGGAAGGTCCTATTAACTCAGTAGGATATGAACTTTAAGTTGTTTTTTCTAAGTCTTGGTAATAAGATATGCTGAGTCAGCCTGATATTTTTATGCGGTCCTCTCAAGACCATTCATTCATGTATTCATCTATTAACAAATGCCTACTGAGTGCTCTTATGCTACTGGCAATAGATGTTGGGAATACAAGGTGAACAAAAACAGGCACCATCCAGGTCCTCGTGGAATTTATACGCTACAGTTAGAAACAAACATTAATCAAATATCCTTCATAGCACTTATCACAGGGTGTGGATAAAAAGCTACAGCTATAAATGTGTGAAGGAAAGGTAGCCAGTGCTACAAAGGGATGGGACTGAACCTGGGGTTTGAGGAAGTGTCATTTGAGCAGGAATCATAAGCACAAGTCAGCATTAACTAGCTGAGGAAGAAGGGAGAGGGAGAGGACCCTCCGCAGATGGGACAGCAGGCACAAAGACTCTAGGGTAAAGAGGCTTGGTATGGTCAAGAAAGAAAAGGCCCGTTGCACCTGGAACACAGAGTGAGAGAAGGAGAGAGAGAGAGAGAGCAAGCAAGGGGGCAGAGTGCTACAAGGTGAGGCAGGAGCTAGATCATGAAAGCTTGGTAGACCTGGTTAAGGATTTTGGTCATTATAAAGACAATGGCAGGGCATTGAAGGGTATTAAACAGAGGAATGATATCCTCAGATTTGGATTTTGAAAATAGCATTCTGCTTGCAATCTGGAGAACGGGTTGAAGGAAATGTATCGAGACCATTTAGAAGAATAGTGTAGTAGTCTACGTGAATGGGGATGGTAGTTTGGGCTGGGAAGGTGACATGACAATGAATATGGAGAGAAGTAGGTGGAAGAGGTACATGGGCAGACGATGGTAATGGGTTGGTTATGGTAGTAAGGTAGAGTGGGGGCTCAAGATTTTGTCTTGACCTCCTTGATGATCGTATGCACTGTAAGAAACAATGGAAGAGGAAGGGGCTTGTGGAGAAAGACTGTGAGTTTGTCCCAGGCTTCTTGGATCTGAGAAAGCTAAGAGAAAATGTGGAGAAAAGTGTGGAAATTGAGACACATTTGCAACGCATACAGCCTAGAGTTTGTTGGGACAAGGCAACACTTCTAGGATGTCCCTTTGAAAAATTTAAAACTGGATTTAAAATAAATAAAAGTTTACAAATTCAGTAAAGCTTTTACATAAACATATAAATTAAAGATATGTGCATATATCAGCACTTCATGTGGTAAAGCAAAACTCTATGTGAGAATATGAAGGGCGCATTTCTGCACTTACAATTCAGTACTCCAAGTGTATACTCGGATAGCAATGTCTTTTGCCATCAAAAACAAAAAAGTAGAGCACAGTTAAGAAAAACAAATGCTATGCGCTTATAAACTAAAATAACAGCAGACAAATTCAGCTTGCCCTCCTATAAGGAAATAATTCAATAACATCCACAGACATTATGTTTTTTTGCTAGAGAATATCCTTGAATAAGTAAATTCTATTTCACTTTTTAGTTCAAGTAAGTCATATTGACATTGAATAAAAATGAAACTGGTAATTTAAAAAAATTTATTCTAACATTCTAAAAAGAATCTGGTTATTCAGATGAAACAGTTCTTATTTTTCCTACATTAGTTACTACTAGTTTTCTCAGTCTGGTTGCACTGAAACAATTCTTGGTCATCATTTTCAGTGAGTGTCCTACAGAGAAAAAGCGTAAGAGATTAAATAGGAGGATAGCATTCTTGTTACCACGCTGGATCAATTTCCAGTTATGGATTCCAATCAAGAGGAGATAGAAAACCTTTCAGAGCCACTTACATCAAATATTATCCCCTAATTGAAAATGTAATAAGTCAGCAGACAGTTCTTCCTCAGACTTGACAAAAATTGTGGTGATTATTAGTCCTTCCTATCAACCACCTGAGGCTCATAAAAACCTGAATATATATAGGCTCATAAAACTTCATATGATATGAAACTGTTCATGTCAAGGTCAATGTAAACCTCCACGTGGCCAAATCCAATGGACACTTCTATCTCTTGATCTGCTTGGACTTTTCTGCAAGCTCACTTGGCTCCTACAAGATATACTCAGCTCCTTTATTCATGCAACACTCTTCTCTCTGTTTTCATAAGGATTTGCTCCTGCTGTCCCTCCTACCTCCCAGCTGCATTTAGTTGTTCCTCCTATTATCCCAGTCTTCGAAATGCTGGATGTTCTCTTTACCTATGCGCATTATCTCCCTAAGTGAATACATCCGGGCATGTGACTTCATATTCTACACGATGATTTTAAAAAAACAAAAATAAAACTACTAATTTCTATTCCTGGCCTTGACTTCTTTCCAATTTCCAAATTTGGATATCCAACTTCCTATCTGATATCTACTCTTGAATATCTCACAGGTGTTTCAAACATTCTATGGGTCTAAAATGGGATTCACTTTTCTTCCAACCTTTCCAAGTGTTCATTCCCCTCTTTGTTTCCACCAGATCCATAAAGGCATCAACATCCACTTGTTACTTAATCTAATCTATAGGAAGAATTCTTAATTCCTCCTCCCACTCTGAACCCTCCCACCCTCCCCCATATCCAGGTTATCAGCTAGTCCCTCAAGGCTCACTTCCAAAGTATATCTCAAACCATCATCTTCATCTCTTGCCTGAATCCTGGCTCTCTTCTCCTCATTCTCTCCCCATTTCTACTCTAAACTCTAGAATCCATTCTCTGTAGTCACCAGTGTGACCTTTAAAACTATAAATCAGCTTTCATGACTGTCATATTTGAAACATCCTATGGTTTCCTATTTTTGTAGGAATAATATCCCAACTGTTTACTGAGCCCTACTAGGTCCTTCACAGTCCGTCCCCCTCCTACCCTTTCAAACTCATTCTCTTCTCACTGTGCATTAGCTGCAATAGCTTCTATAGTGGTACCTAGAAAATGTCAAGTTGTTTTCTACTTAAGGGGTGTTGTCCTTGCCATTTTCCATGGCTACCTCCTTCTTTTTGATCCTTCAGGTCTCATCTCAAATATCACTTCTTCCAAAAGACTTTTATGACTACACACACAAACATATTCTCAAAAATAACCCAGTTCCCCCCGCCCCAGCCGCCCTTTCTAGCATTTTCATTGTTTCTGTGTTTACTTGCTCACTGTCTTTCTACTTGTCTCCACTAGAACATGTGCTCCCCACATGTTTACTCTGATTCCTCCGTGCCTGGCACTTGTAAGACCTAAACATTTGTTAAATAAATTGGAATGCTCCACAGATTTTTTAAAAATATTAGAAGTAATTATAAAAACCTAGCATAAACTGTTATTCAACAAAATACAAACTTGTAAATACTTTACCAGAATTCATCTTCTGTTAATACATCTCCTTAAAGAGGTTATGTTGTCTTCTGACCATTTCAGTTGAAATGAAATAAACCAGGAAATATCTCGTTTTAAATTTCTTGGATAATTTTTAGCAGTTAATAAATGTTTAACCTCATATAAAATTTCCTAATGATAATGGTCATATTTCTAACCCAATTTAGCTGCAGAAGGATAACAAATTCATCTTAATTATCATTTGCATAAACCAGAAATATTTCCCACATTTTTGAAGATTTGCCTTTTATGAATTTTGAAAAAATAGCAAAAGTCCTCTATTGAGAAGGTAGTCTTCAGGTGATGCAGTAAGTAGGAAAAGCCCTATCTATTCTTTTCAAAAGAAGTTTAAACCTGAAAATTTAACCACAAATATTTACTTTCAACATTCACATGGATTTGTGTCTCTTCAATCGTGAATGTATGATAGTAGACTAAACCAAAGGAGGCAGTGAGCTCTCAAGTCCTTTGGGTGCAGATTTTCATCCTGCAAATCAAGGCATGAAGTCACTCTGCTAATACAGACTTGTGCCAGTTGGTAAGTCAGCTGTTGTTTCCCGGCCTGGCCCCAGCCTTCTAAGTCCTAGCTCTGCGATGTTGCAGCTGAGACTGTGAAGCTGCATCTATCTCCTCTTGACAGTGGCTGCCTGTGAGGTCCAGCCATCAGGGCACTGGAAGGAAATTGGCAGGCGGGAAGAGAGAAGAAAGGACCTGCCTGCTCCTTCCTTTTTAACTCATCATTACTATCAGAGTAGCCCTGGCCACAGCCCTGGCCCCCAGCAGCAGCAGTTGGCCTCAGCTTCTACTGTCTATTTTTTGGCATGCCCAGTGCAAGTCTCATTGTACCTCAGGGGTATCAGCTCAGGAGGCCAGCCCTACAGGGACCCCCCACCCCTCCAAAGCCTGGGAGCTATCCACATCAGCTGGATAGAGGTCTAAGCCTAAATTTTGTGGCATCCTTTCTTTGAGCTTCTGGGATCTGATAAACCTAACCTTTTAAATTTTTCCCCCCATCCTTAGGATTGCTGTTAACTCACGATTCTCTTCTTATTCTCTTTTTGCCTTTGTAGTTGTCTAATAGTTGTATAATCAATTCCCCTTTCCAATTGAAATAACGACTAAAGATTCCCATTTCCTGACTGGACCCTGGATAACACAGAACAAGAGAGGGAATGTAACCTACAGTGAACTGAAAGGAGAAATGAGCCAGAAAATATGAAGTATCAGTACATTTTATGAATAAGTTGGAGGGCTCTTTTTTTAATGTTAGGCATCTCATAAATTATACCAACGAAATGTAAACTCTTCTGAGGACACAGGCTGGGTCTTATTGATACTACCATGATGCTGAGCATCATTATTTATTCTGTCACTGTGCTTTCATTGGGTGCTGTGTGAGGTACGTGAAATGCTTAAATACTAATTCACACAATAACCTAATACAATAGGTATTATTCCCACGTTCCATACACACACATGTAAAGAGAAGACAGAGTAGACATAAACCCCAAAGTTACACAGCTAACAAATAACTAACATGTCAACCCAGGTCTTTAGGACTCCAGTGTCCTCATTTTCCATTAGACCATGCTGCCCTCTCTTATTTGTAATTGTATTTTGTAATTGTTCTCTCTTATTTATATTAAATACCTTTGTATTCCTTTCCACAAATAAGATAGAACCATGTACAAATAGGTGCTCGGTAAATGCTTGTTGAGTAGATGACTGAATAAACAAATAGAAACTTTTCTAAATACTAAGATGACTTGTATTGGATAGCTGTATGATGTTGGCATTGGTAAATAAAACTGCGAACATTTCTGTTGCAAAAGTAACGCAGCTTTGTGGCTACAATTCAGTGATAGCACCATTCTAATAAATAAAGGGCCCATCTGCTGACTAGGACAACACTGGGGGTGGGCGGGGGGAAACAAACTGAATCAACTTGGTAAATGGAATTTCCAATACGGTGATAAATCTAGGAGGTTACACTAACTCAGAGGAAGGGACTATCAGTGTTCAAGGTGACAGCCAGGCCCTCATTGCACGCTGTAATCAAAGTGTTTTGAGGTGCAGGTGCTTGGCCCTAATGACTCTATAGAGCTGTGATATCAGTTGAGAAAATCTGTTTTATGTGATCTGATTCTTTCTTTTGACAGAAAAGCTTCCTTTTGTGAACAAGAGCGTTTTGGCATATCACCAAATGATTTTTCATGCCCAGATAAAAAGCTTTAATCTTGAAGACTGTTTCTAACTAGTATTCAGCCTGAAATAATGAATGCAATTAGAATCTTAAAGAACAGAAATAACCTGGCACTGATACTGGAATGTGGAGGTATGTTTATTTATTATGGTTGAATAGGAGAGAGAAATGGATGTAGAAGAAAAATAATATATTCTGTATTAAAATATGTGCGTTCACAAATAATACTGAACAATTCAGAGCTAATCCAAAGGTCTTATATTCACAATTAATACATAACAATTCAGTGCTAATCCAATAGTCTACTGGTTGCATGCAAAGAGAAACACTGCTATTCCATAATAATAAACAATTCCATAAATTAAATCCCAAAGCATGTGATACATGATTCAATACAAGTTATATGATGCAGCTTCCATGAAAAAAACCTTCAAGTGTTTTGGATAAAAATATTAATTCTAGACATTGTATAACTGTAAGGTAAAGAAATATTTTTAATGTTGGGGAAGATAGGATTTTTTATTGGGAATACCAAAAGATTTTGCCAAATTTTTAATATCAACAAAGTACTATCATTAAAATTTTTGAATTCAAGACTATTCTAACTTGAATTATTTACCTAGTAAAAAAATGTAACTATATACAATATAAATGCATGATATAGAAACAATATATGAATGCATTCATATTTATACATTGTTCATATGCTCTTTGAAAGACTTTATTATATTATACCAAATTTGGTCCACAGTCATATATATGAATATATTCAGTACAGTATATATTGAATTTATGGGTGCTAGAGACCCATAATCCACAGTCATATATATGAATATATCCAGTTTAGTATATATTGAATTTATGGGTGCTAGAGACCCATAAATACACCCTGAGTAATGATGGAAATAATGAGGAGCTCCAAAGAGTCTTTGATTCATGTCCCAGGTCATCACTTCAGAATACTCAAAAACTTACAGTCATTTTATCAATTTCCTTCACTTTACTTATGAAGAAACTGAGACCCAGAGAAAAAATATATATCGACAAGACCACAGGTAAAACTAGGGGCAGTGACCATGTTTCTTGATACCAGTTGCTGTGTTTTCATCCCTCCATTCCATCCTGGGTCTTAGTTTTCTCAACTGGAAAATCGTAATAACTCCTGTGTAAAGCTCACATCTTTTGTAAGGATCCAAAAATGTCCTTGTGAAAGTACTTCCTAAACCATGAAGCACTCTACAGATACAGGGATTGTTGGAGTACAGATGTGATACACATCTTCAATCTTGCTTGCAGTACACACTGAGGCTCAAAATTTAAGCCCAAATATCTAGATGCATGAGTCAATGTACTGTGTTTAAACAGAAATGGATTCTCTCATTTATTAAATTGACATATTTGTACAATGTTGGATGAATTCGTTTTTATAATACCCTGGGCCAAAAAAAATATCTCTTGCATATAGCCATATCTGGGGTTTTACAGAGCTTTTTCTAAAAGGGAAAACCCAGTCTAGAGCAGACACTGTTGCTGCCCTGCTTCATGGCCTTCTGGACCAGCTGAGTAAACCTGCGGCTGAGAACACTCCCTGGTTAATGTCTTCCCTCAAGCACTTAGAGCTCTTTTTCTCTGCCTTCCTCTGTCACCCCCAGAGCTTGAACGGAGGCGCAATCTGGAAGTCAACTGAGGAGATGCACAAAGGCGACTTAACACCCCTGGGGGCAACTTCAATCAGTGGGGTGGATGAAAACATTATTTTGAATGTTTGTGATCTAAACTCTATTTACAAATTCATTCTGAAAATTGAACCATCTCTGCCAAAGACCATGGGGCAATTAGTTAACTGTGGCTGCTTTAAATTTTGGTCTTCAGGGTCTACTTTTAATTTTGTGAGCAAGGTAACGTGATGCATGACTGGTAAATACAAAAGCACACAAAACACTGACCAGTACGATTATGACTAGCCTATAGTATTCACAGAAATTTAATTAATCCTTGAAGTGCTGCAACACCACAAGTCTCTGCTTTGTTGAAGGTTATTTGACTATGCCTACTGTGTGAAATGATGTGTTTTTTTCAAAACAGAGCAACTTCAATTGTGGCTCATAAGGTCAGCTTGGTTATAATCCTTTTTAGGGAAGTACCTCTGAAACATGACATATAATCCTTCTCAGCAACTCCTTCCAACTTATACCTACTCAGAAAACACACTACCTATACTTTGTGCTGGGCCTTGAATTGGCCTTTGGCCCAAAATAGTAAAATTGCACAAGAGCTGGAAAATGTTTATTATGAACCAAATTATCACCTGATATTTATTGAGCACACTGAAGGCTCTGGCATACTTGCAGTCTGTAAAACTGAACAAAAATAATTTTACATGCGTTTTTATTCCTAAACAAATAACAAGTATATATGTAAAAGATGCACTTAAAGAGAAAAATGTTGCCAATTGAAATAAAAGGAAAAATGTTGGTTTTATTATTTATGTTAGATACATTGTTTAGGTTTGTTTAAATTTATGTATAAGTGGATAAAAGCACGTTTTAGCATCCTAAGTGATCATTTTAATATTTCTATTTTCTTCTAATACAAATGCAATCTAAATTTCATCTTATATGGTTTTCTTTTTATTTCAAATCACAGTTTTTTTTTCAATTTTAAGCATTTTAAGTTTTATTTCTCATAATCATATTTATGCAATGTCAAGAAGGCAAATACAATGAATCTGGATGGTTATAAGTTTGCATTAGAATTTGCAGTGCCTGATTAATCCACAGGATAAAGAGACATTTTTCCAGAGGTCAGGCTTTTGGTCTTTTTGGTGGCTGTCTTGGATTGAAAGAAAGGCTGCAAAATGATGTTATTTCTCTTTTATCCCCCAGAATGCCCCTATCTAATTAAAGAAAAACATGGATGCTTTAATTACAATTTAGTTCAAGCACCTTGTATACATATGGCAAATTTTCAATTGTACTTATTTTTTTAAATTTCTTTTTCTAGCTGAATAATTGTATGAGACCTTAATGCCATACAATTTTTGATACAGGCCTTAATTTTTAATGGATGAATTAAAACAGTTTATATGAAAATTTTAAATAGAAAACTTAATTAAAAAAAGAAAACATAGCATGGGTACCTTTTAAAAATAACACTGATTTGAGGTTTGCTTTTTTAAATACACACAAGTATAAAGAAGAAATTAAAAATGGCCCAATATCTTGACATTCAGATAAACCCTATTAATATAGAATTTTTTAAATCAAATTACTTAAAAGTAGGCAATCAGAATGCTTTCTTTCTTAGCAGTCCTTCTTATTAAAGAAATCCACTATTAAAAGTTCTGGCAAATACAACTTATCTCCAGGTGTTACAGCCAGTCACCCTAATGTGCCTGCTCATCCGTCCATCTAGCTACCTACTCATCCTTTAAAAAGAGAAATAATACTATGAATGTTATGCAACCTAATCCATTTCTTGGTGCTTAATATACACTGGAACATCTTTCCACATCAGTACAAATGTGCCTTATTTTTTATGGTCTGCATGGTATTTCAATATTTAGAAAATATGCACTTTTTGATGCCTGGACTTGATTGTCAGAGAATGGGCTAAACTAAATTTAATAAAAAACCCTTCTAGATAAGTATTTCATGGAGTGGAAAAGCAAAGATATGTTAAAGAGATCTTGGAAACTTGCTGTCTTACTCCCAACCAAGTGCCTCTATTCATATGGTCCAAGAATACTACAGAATAGACTGCAGCATTTCTTTAGGGGAATATTATTTAAGGGAAGAATTATCTGAAAAAGACCAGCCCTTAAATCCTCTGCATGTACTGTAAAGAGTATTAATTCTGCTCTGTCTCCCCCCATAAACCATATTCTGGAATAGCCTCCCTGGCATGAACAGGAAAACGGGGAGTGGTGTTATGTCTATAGCACTCACTCTACAGACAGCATCCGTTACTACTTAAACCTCCTGGATACACAGGAAGATAAAGCAGAACAAGGATTTTGTTTCAGGTGAGATCATGGAACACATGATAGGGGCCAAGACTCCTTGGTAAACTTTATCTTGCTTGTCCTGTGAACTTACCTTTGCTTTGACTTCATATTACATCTCTTCAAATGAACTCACTGTCAACTTTGAACTTTCCCCAGGCAGAGGAAAAAAGGCTACATGCTCTTTAATGATGACAGATGTTCTTTTCTATGGACCTTTGAGGATAAGTCACATTTAGTATAAACACTTTTATTTTTTTCACTCTTTACAGTATATTCAATGACAGGGCTTTCAAAAAATGATCATTTGAAATATAAAAGGTAATTGAGAGAAGATTGATGAAGATTCTTCAAATTAATTATTAAAACTCAAAGGCTGACCATCTCTTTAATAGGCATTTAATCTTGAATCTAATGATTTATTCCATTTAGATCATATTAGATATGAAAGATCAAAAGCGGAATAAATACTTGCTAGCCATGATTATGTCATACATTATGTATGTAGCTGGTAAAGGTATTAGAGCTAAACAATCCTTGTAAGACTTAAACCTGCAACCTTTACCTCCTTAGAAATTGCCCATAATCATTTGAATGTCCCAGTGATGACTGTCCTGAGGGACCAACAAGTATATCACCTCTCCCATTCAGCCGTTGCATTGCCCCAATTGCCTTTTTTTTTTAATATACATATTTGGAGGTTTGAGAGGATGGAGAGAGCAGAATCAGGAATCTGAGGCCCCAGCATCCAATTTTATGTTCTTACTAAAAAGTGAAATGGAAAATTCCTGTTTTGAAATTCTATAGGGTTAGGAGATCATCTCAACAGAAAACCAGGGCATTCCTCTCTAACAAAGGGTATGGATTCTGGTGCACTACACCCACTGAAATCCTGGGATTTACTCTAGCTTTTGTCTTTAAGAGCACAACTTTGGGCCTCCTGGTCTCCATTTCCATCAGAGCCCACTCAAACTTCTTTTTTTTTATTCTTCTGATAATGAATCCCTAAGAGTTTAAAAGTGGATTCAACTCAATCTCTTTTGAAAGCTGAGAATGAACAAAGAGACAGCTTTGGCCAGTAGAAAGAAAATAATGATACTTGCTTCCCTCCAGGCCCAACTCTCCCTCAGCTAAGAAATAGAGCTTTTAAGAGGTGAAGACCTAAGTCATGTTAATAAAAGATTTGTACTGTCCTACCCTAGAGTTTGGTACAAATTTCCAGTGTTTAGAATTCCAGATGCTGAAAAATGCAAGCTATTTCAAAAAGAGGTTTCAGTACTTCAGAAAATGTCAGGCCTCTTAGTACATGTGTTCATGCTCACTTGCTCTCTCTCTCTCTCTCTCTCTCTCTCTCTCTCAGTGGACCAAACAGTATCAACAAGACAACTAGAAATTCACAGAGACTTTTTAGGCACTTAAAGCATGGTGTCACTACCCTTTTGTAACCCAATCTACATAAGCATCTAACAGAAGCAATATTGTGTATGTCTGTGTGTTTTACCTTCCTGATATCCACTCTTCCCTTCTTTCTTAAGAAAGAAAACCTAAGCAAGGAGCACAGGTATTAAAATGCATTTCCTGTTCTCCTTTTCTGATAGAGGTGACCAATAAGATATAAGAGAAAGTAATTGGGTGGGATTTCCAGGAAAGCTCCCCAAAAGATGCGGATCGACTGAGAGAGCATTGTTTTTGATCTTTGCTCCTTTTTCCTTGATCCTCTTTTCTCCTGCTTGGAACACAGAGGTGACAGATGGAGCTCTAGCAAGTCATCTATGACCATGAGTCAATGCTGAAGATGGAAAACAGATATAAACAGAGAAAGATGATAAAAGGAGTCTAAGTCCCTAATGATCATGGATCTCCCATATCACTCCTGGTCTACCTCCTTCTCGGATAAGAGTAAAAAAAAAAAAATCAAAAAAACAAAAAAACACACAACAATAAGAAACCCAAATAGTCCTAGATTTAGTTGAAGCCATAGTAATTCAGGGTTTCCATTAATACAGCCCCCTGATTAGGTGTGTATCAGCGTTTGAGGTGGGACTTCAGAGGGAGTGGGCACGTAAGAAGTGAAATGGATCAGAGAGGAGTGCCAATGAAGCTCACCCACAGTCCTTAGTCTTGACTCCTAGTCCCAGGAGGAGACTGTCCCTCTCCTCTTCCCTCGAATATGACTTCATTTGAATTTATTTAAACACAGTGGGAGCATTTCTTCTTGTCCTCAGACCATTAAAGTCTGTTTCCCTGCTTGTTTAAATTATGTAGCTTACGGAAGTGTGCAAATGTAGAAATGGGTGGGGAAGGGGAGAGGGAATGATGGACGTTTCACATAAAACAAAGTGATTTACACAGTCTAGGTCCTTAATTCTTGGAGCACTGGCCAATGCCAACCCAGATTCCTAAAATGATCCTTCTCAGAGTCATGTGCATGCTTGTGTGTATGTGTGCACATGAGAGACAGACGACAGAGAGAGAGAGAGAGAGAGAGAGAGAGAGAGAGAGAGAGAAAGAGAGAGAATTTACTTTTTTAGCATGTTGCCATGAGGAAGTTAATTGAAATTACAGGGTAACTAAATGGGCGCTGTCTTTTTTTCCTAAGGAGAAAATGCTTTTTACAGAATTTACTGTCATTCCAGTGAGTTTTCTTTCTTCTTAGAAAAGTAAGTTACAGAGCACACCTGCCCCCAGGCCCTGTTTTCTCATTTGTAATGATATACTATATGTAAAGTTATATTACTAGCACTTGCAATTTCCCAACTGCTTGATGCCTGATGTCACAAAATTATAACTAAGAGAGGCTGTTACATCTACCGCTCCAAGGCACAGGGAGTATTAATTCGGCAACAATGCAAGCATATAATAAAAGACTTTAATTTTAATGACAGCTCGAGTGCAAACTGTTAGAAAAATCATGTTTTCCCTATCCAGGTAATCAAATGCGGTGGCCTCTCAAAACAGCATCCTTTCCCAACCCATTTTGGATTTAAATTATTCAATTTAAAACATCTAGCAAATATCTACTGTGTGTGAAGCATTGGAGTGGGTGCCATAGTAATCGAACACCAGCACCTGCCCTTCGGGAGCTCACAATCTAGTGAGAAAGAGAGATGCCTATTAATCTAACTTAATAAAAGGCTGAGTATGAGAAGGGCTAAAAGGAGGCTAAAATGAAGTGCCACAAACTACAGGGGAAGGATGTGTGAAGTACCTTGAAGAGGTGGGCTTTGGAGAAGGACTGCAATAGGCATGTGTAGAGGTGGAAACACATTCCAGCAAAGGGACTCAACCTCCACCCCAAAACAAAGGCTTGGAGGCAAGAACTCTTGGGGTGTGGTAAGAGGCAAGAATGCAGGCATTCCTGACTAGAAGATAGCAAAAATAGCAAAGAAAGGGGAGGTCCCAGAGCTAGCAGGGAGGCAATATCAGCAGGTATGGGTGACTGACTGGAAGTAAGAGTGAGAAAGAAAACACCCGGTCTATGCAATGTGATTGCAATACAGTGTTTTCCCTTAATTAGCCAGCGTAGCTGATGTTTCAGGATCTTACCCACCTGCATTTACCATTTCAGTGCCCATAGTCCTAACTGCCAGTATCTGTATTATATTTATTTATTTTGTCTAAGGGTTTTCTCTGACTTCCAGAGTCTGCTTTGCTCAAGCACATGGGAGACCGAAAGTGCTGAGGATTTAATGTCCAAAGGGAGCAGCTCTTAAGAGATGACAGATAGGAGTTGGTGTATAAATAGTCCAGTCCCCTTGCCCTTTTGTGGGTAAGGTGAGGTACGCATTCTACATGGGCTGCCAGAGTTCCCTAGTTGGATTAAGCTCCAGTAGCCCACAGTGGTTAGGTGCTTGATAATACACCTTTCTGGACTGCCTTTTCTTCCGTATCTCACATTCCTTCTCCCCTACCTGGGATCACCTCCCTAATAAACTACCTGCTCTCAAGTCCTTAAAATCTCAGGATCTGCTTCTGGGGAAACCAAACTGAAGACAACCAGTTCAGTGATGACAATTCAGTGTTACAATACATGTATGTAACAGCACAATGAATGGCAGAACCTCATTAAAGGATGGACTATTATCACCATGAATCACCAAGGTTTCCTTTAAAACCACAAATCAGTGAGAGAAAAAGCAGAATTATGAGGAGAATAAGTTATGGTGAGTGGAAAAAGTAAAATATTAGAGACAACAGAATAAGAGATGTTTGTGAGCAGTATTCGGGCAAAAGCATTATTTAGTCAGATCAATGCACATTAGTTTCTTAAAGTGAAGAGCTACACAATAATCCTGAGAGAAAGGCAGCAATTGGACAGGGTTCTACTGCAGGAAACACAGCTGCCTTCTTGCAGGACTTTGTAGGCTATTGCTACTTCTATGGTATGTATACAGATTATTAAGTTTTAGTAAGAGGGTTGAGAAAGGTAACAGCATAAGAATATGATCCCGCAAATTGTTATATACTTGTACAAACACATATGGAAAAGTTGAATTATTTAACATTCTGAGATGGGTGCATTGGGTGGCAGAAGGAACATTTAGAAGATTTCCTGGGGTCCCCCAGCTCTCAGCCATCTCTGTGGCTTCTGAGGTGTCAGAGCTTTCAGAACCTGAATGGTTCATTCAACCCTTAGCCTTCCTACCTAGTACGTACTGCTGTACCTTGTCTTTTAGACTAGACTGTAATTCCCCTTGCGCAAAATTCTTAGTGGCTTGCACAAAGTGACTTACACTGTGGCATGCTGGTTTTCCAGAGAAGCAGCTTCTGGGATGGAGACTGGGCTATCAGAAATTATTTGGGAGTGGTCTCGAGATTACTAGGGTACAAGTGAAGGAAGCAGGACTGGGCAGAGAAAGAAGTTGGGCTGTGAGGCATTCACCACAAGGCCTCGCTTAACCCCATGGAGAGATCTGGAACTGGGACACCCTTTGGCGTTGTCATAAATTGAGGTGAAGAAATTAGCCTTTTTAGACTTTTGCATTAACCAGTCATTGGATGTGGGTATCTACTACACTGGTAGATGATATATTTTTGGCTGATTTTGGTGATATCAATGTCCTTGTAAGCATTTGGGGATCTCAATAACATATCTTAGTTATGGAATTGAAGGACTGAGTGTAGAATGTTATATCTATAATTAACATAAATTCAGTAGTAATGATATATATTAATACTAACTTAAATTGGCTAGCCATATAAGTTTTGTCTTATTTTCTGCCTAGAGGTTTAAGGCCCTGAGGAGCAAACCTCTCCATATTTCATTCTTTGACTCACACAGTATTTTTGACATAATTGTTCAATTGTTAGTGATAATGATTATAATTTATTGAAAAGCAACACCAAGAATTGCAAAATTTTAGCCTACTACTCCACAGACCTGACTTAGGAAAGTTTGAAAAAAAAAAAATATATACATATATATATATATGAAGCTTTCTATGAGATAATCTTTCAGGACTGTTATATATTATCTTCTATGATAATAAAAATCGTAACTAAATCTGCTTTTTTGGGTTTGGCTGCCAAGAAGCCCCTTCATACTGGTTCCTATTTGTGCATTTCTACTCCTGATTTTTCTATTATGTACATTTACCATCATTTTATTACATGGGTAGTGAACAATGCAGAGTATAAATAAATAAATCAGTATTGCCAAATTGCAAGACTTTTCTGGCGCCCCAAAATACTATAACTAAAGCAATGCTTTTCCCTCTAAGGCTTTCTCTAAGAATTCCAATCACTCCAGACACAGATTTGTTTACAGCGCTGTGTTCTATGGTTTCTCAGGCCATAGCTCACTAGAAGGAAGAGAAGCAGCTGAGGGAAGACTCAAGTGTATTCAAACATGAGAGAAAACAGCGTCAAGAGGGGAGAGCTGAAAGCAAATGACAGCAGACCAGAGCTAGCCCACTCGTGGTAAAATCCTGGACTTCTCAAGCGATGTCCTTGGGTCATCTCTCTATAGACAGCATACAGAAATGCCTATAGAATGGTTTAGAAAGAGTTTCATTAAAAGTTACTTTTTTAAAAGTTTTGGTACTTGAATCAATAAAATTCAGTTATCTTGAGAAAATGGTTTTATAAAGATGTGAAAGTAGCCAGTTGCTAGCATTGAAATAGATTTGGACTGACTAATACCACCCCCATACTGCTCTGTGTACTCATACTTCTGTTTTATTGCTATCTGTCAATTCACCGGTAATTACACTATGAGTCATGGTATTTTTATTTCCTTTTTTTCCCCTTATAGATAAAATGGTCCATGTGAATATGGAATAAAGAAGAAACGTCACTCATTTCAAAGGCAGAATAATGTGCTCTTGCTCTTAAGAGCACTTTAATGTCAGATAGTTCTGATCAGGAACCATAATTTGACCACTTTTTTTTTTTAAACAGGGTCTTACTATGTTGCCCAGGCTGGGCTGAAACTCCTGGGCTCAAGTGATCATCCTGCCTCAGCCTCCTGAGTAGCTGGGACTACAGGCATGCACCAACACACCCAGATTGACCCCTTTTTTGTGTGACAGTGGGACTCTGACTCAACCTTGTTGAGCTTCAGTTTCTTATTTGTAAAAAGGGGACAGTGATACCTAACTCATAGGATTAAGGTGAGGACTAAATCAGATAATCTAACTGCTTCACAAAGAGCCTGGCCCACAGCAAGCAATCCAACTGCAAACTGCATATGCCATTATCTTTATTTGTTCTCTTTATTATATTTGTTAAAATATGAGCAATGAAAAACTAAATGTAGGATATAATGATGTAATAAATATTGACTGAAAATCACTTAAGATATTATAAAGTTTTAAAATAAAAGGTCTATAGTAGATAAAAAATAAAGAGGATTTGAAGAATACAGAAGACAAAGATTATTAGCAAGTTATTTTAAAACCTATTATCTGTCAGACTATTAAACATTCTCTCTGTTAAGGAGAATTTGGTAAACAGAATTTTATTTTTACCATACTTCTTAACAATAACACAATATATACAATATAAACAATAAATAAGAAAACTAGGTTATGGTATATGACACAATGTGAAGTTCCCAGTTAGATTCTATTCTGAATAACAGGGAGTGGTAGGGCCATTGTGACCTGCTGACTAAGTGCCTTGTATTGCCAGCCTCCTGTGAAGGAGAAGGAGGACCTAGGGATGATGACAAAAAATCCAGGAACTCTTTTATAGCTTCTCAGTAGCAATCAGAAGAAATGCAAATGTGATCTTGGAATATGAATATATAATCACCTAAAGGCCAATACAATCATTGTGATTACCTTTTGAAAGGTAAAAGATGCAATGTGTCTATAAGGGGAAAAAATCTGCATTTTTACACATAGGGAAAGCATGACTAGTATTGAGAATAGGAAATTAGATAACTTCAATTCTGATTTAGGAAGAGAAATAATTTGCCATGGACATGCTGTGAACAGCAGATTGCTTTATGTACACTCTGAGCTTGGAATGAAGACATCTAATGATGGCTTTTGGTAGAACAAATCTGATAATTTTTTTTCTCTCAACCATATTCTCGCCTAATTCATCACTGACTCTTATGCATTTTTGGTCAATGCTAGAAATGGAGTTTGTTTAACCAGCTAGCTTCATTTAGCTTAATTTTACTCATCTGTGAGATTATTATAACAATTTTAAAAAAATCAAAGAAGACAGTACTGTGAATTGGGAAATTTTCATTCTACCTCTCATTTCTTTCTAACTTGGCATTCTTGGATTTGACTTTTTGAGCTTCAATCATTAAATGAGGCACTTTTAATGCCTGATCGTGAAAGTACTGTCCAACTCCATCATTCAAGTACTGATCTCAGATGTTACAAGGAATTGAAACACTTTCCTCATCTGGGCTACCAGTTCACATCTACCTTAAACTCAAGCTTCCTAATGTAGCTCTCTAAGTGAGAGAGCCAGATGAGCACACAAGTCACTTTAGCTGTATCTTGAGAAGTAATATAATTTGATGGTTCTGATGTGATTCTAATAGGGCACAGGAAAACCTGTCCATGCTAAGATTGCTCCCCAAACTACCATAAATTCCATATGCTGCCCCAGACTGTCTGAGAGCCTCCTGCATTCATTCTGGATCTGGACTGGGTAAGTCATCTTAGTGAAGAGCAATGGACAAATTGAGGACCCATTTTACAGATAAGGACACTAGATGGGAGGGGCAGGGGTTAGCAAACTACAACATAATGGAAGAGAGATAGATACAGACAGGGAGGTGGGAGGACAACAAAGACAGTGATTTGTCGAGGCTTGGCTTGCCTTTCTAAGATAGCAGAAGGTAAAAGAGCCAACTGGTATTCAGCTACTCCCACCACACCGAGTGGAATGAGAGAGATGTAAAGAGCATTTGTGTTGTCTATCAGAGAATTTTTTATAGTTTGCCTTCCATTTACTGCCAAAACATACTACTCCCCTTATATGCCTCTCTGGCAACATGAGGCGGTAAAGAATCAGACAAACCTACATTTGAAAATGGCTCTGTTGTTTGCAAACTTTGGGAACTTGGACAAGTGATTTAACATCTCTGGGACCAATCTGTGGGAAACATGTTGGTGAAAATACTCAACTGGCAGGGTTTGAGGATAAAGAGTGAAAGGCGTATGTTAGACCTCAAGCTCAGTAGATGCTCAATCCATTATTGAAATTTTTACTTGTTCCTGCTAGTTCGTGGCTTTAGCATGACTTTCCCTAAAATACAGAGGTTTGTGAATGGTTTGAATTAACACAAGATCCCATATTTATAACCCATTTTTCTCCTCATTGCTAAAATTGGAGGCCACCTGATAGTTGAAATTGCTATCGGTAAGGGAGGATGTCAGCATGAAAACTCACACATTCCTTACACTAGCTGTCAGATACTTCTACAATTTCAAACAAGTTTGTCTTAGCCTTTTATGTTTAAACAGTATATTACTAAATTTCATGCCTGGGTCCACTAGTTACCTAATAAGTTAGTTTTTTTTTTTTCTGTTTTTGTTCTCTGGCGCCACTCTAGCCCATATTTGTGTTATCTAATATGCTTCTTCTTACTTGTGTGGTCTATATGAATCAGGCTGCTTTCAAACTCGTTTCAGTTTCCAAGAAAACATTAGAAAAATAAATCCACAGCTGTTAAGGACTGCCATCAAAATATATCAAGCCATAAAACAGAAGCAGAAATGCATGGTTCTGATAGCTCTCCAACCTCTCACACATACCACAGCGCAAGTCCTACTCTCAGCCATCTTTATGAGATCTAGTGCCCACAGGGAGCCCTTGTAATGCCCACTACAACTGGGCAATCTCAAATCTAGGTACATATTTGGCAAGAATGCATCCATTTGTACACCAAAACATATACATGAGAATACTTATAGAATATTTATTTATAATATCTTCAAACTAGAAACTACCCAAATGCCTGTCAATAGAAACATGGATAAATTGTGGTATATTCATACAACAGAATATTAAGCAGCAATTATAAAAAGAACAAAGCACTGCTACATGGAAAACATGGATGAATCTCATAGGACATGATGTTGACTGAAAGCAGAGATAAAAACATGTAAAAGCTGGGTGCAGTGGCTCATGCCTATAATCCTGGCACTCCGGGAGGCCAAGGTAGAAGTACTGCTTGAGGCCAGGAGTTCAAGACCAGCCTGAGCAAGAGTGAGACCCCGTTTCTACAAAAAATAGAAAAATTAGCCAAGAGTAGTGGTGCATGCCTGTAGTCCCAGCTACTCAGCAGGCTGAGGCACAAGAATCACTTCAGCCCAGGAATTTAAGGTTGCAATGAGCTATGATGATGCCACTGTGACATAGCCCAGGTGATAGAGCAAGACTCTGTCTCAAAAAAACAAAACAAAATAAAAGACAATATGTATAAACTATATGGCTCTACTGATTTGGATTTCAAAAACAGGAAACATTAATTTATTAGCCCAGGGTACACTTCCTTGGGGGAGTGGAGTGACGGGAGGAAATGTTCTGTTTCTCACCGGGGTGCTGGCTACAAAAATGTTCAGTAGGTAAAATTTCATCAAGCTCTCTGCCTGATATATGCACATTCTCATATGCATATTATGCTCAATAAAAAGCTTCTACAATAGTAAAAGATTATAAAAATATATGCTCATCTCCAAAAAAAAAAATCTTGGAAAAAGCAAAGAAAAATATCCAAGTGATAGGATATCAGGTTCATCATGTCAGCATGATCACAAGTTCAAGTAGAGACTCTACTAAATCTGACACAGTATGTTTTAGGACCACTAGGCCAATGTCTTTGTCATATGTGGGTAGGAAGGACATTATCATCATCATCATCACCATCATTATCTCCAATATAGGCCACACATTGTATTTGAGGTTCCTTTCATCAATATCTCCTTCATCCTCACCAACAATCCTATGAGAGAATACTTCCCTTTTGTAGGTGTAGAAATGGCTTGAACATACTAAACTATTCATCTCAAGTTGTTAGAAGACCCTGTATGAGAATGACCTGAGGTCCTCTTGAGTCCAGACTATGGGCTATGTGATCTCACCTTTTGGCTCTAGGAAATCCCCTCCCATGCTGTTTGAAATGCCTATGGTTTATTCCTCTGATATTCACTTTTCCTCTGCGAGTTCTGATTTATTCTGCCTATGCTCTTTAGCCAGTTTCTGAAATACAGACTGTTGAGCAGCCATAGCAATATCCGGCTGTCCTCTCTCCCACACACATGTGGTTCAGTTCCACTGAGCCCAAAATTAGGGCTTCCAGACTGGCTGGACTCCAGGGACTCACTGTGACTACGATTTGCCTATTGGAACTATCAATGTGAACACAGAAGTAACCCAATCTCTTGCTTGCTCTTAGAATTTTCAAAGGTTGATATGAGGACACATCAACCTTTTTTCAGAGTTCCCAGAGAAGCCCAAAATTTGTTTTTTTTTTCTTTATGGACCCATATAAAATTAATTGTAATCAACATTGGCAAATTGGTAGAGGTTTTTTGTGGTGCCAAGGAAGAATATGGCCAGTAGGTACTTACATGAATCGCTTTTAGAAATAAGCACACCTAGGTTCAAATCCCAGCTAAGTCATTTACTAAGCCTATTTCTTTATTTAATCAATGTGGGAAATACCTCCATCAGAGAATTATTATGAAGATAAATGAGACGATGTGGAAAGCACTTAGTTCAATCTCTGCCATGTGTTATGTTCTTTCATAAGTGGTAAATGCATACACACAAACACATATAATTTATTTGGATGCTATATAGTACCGTCATGTATCATATACACACAGATACACATGCACATACTCTTACAATATCAAACATTTATAATTTCTCAACCTTCTAAGAGCTATGGTGTCAAAACCTGCTTTTGAGAGAGTTTGGTAATAGTGGTAGTTTTCTAAAACAGCTGAGAATTATAGAAAAAAATAACTGTGAAAAGCAGTACAGTAAATAATATGTGAAGCAGCAAAATCAATTTTAAAGAAATCTGAGTGTCTAAATTCTGAGGATTCAAAAAGTATGAAATCCATCTAGTATTATACATTTCTAGGTCAATTATTCAAATGACAACTTTGATCATATATGTAGCTTGACTAGCATACTATCTTATTCATTTATAGAACACTTTGACACTTTGAGGTTAATAAACTCTTAACTATTAACAGCCTATAAGTCTAGATGTAATAATAGCCTTTTAATCCATTGTCTTCCCTTCTCTTTAAGGACTATAAGAGTTGCACAGTCTGCCTTTATATTTCATATGGCCTCTCAAAGAACTGAGAAGGAGACATTTTGATAGAAATTAGCCACAGCCACAGCTCTGCTGGGGAAGCTAATTCACAGCAGAATTCAAGAAGTCTGTTCCCTAACTCACTGGTATTTAATGATTTTACTTCCTCATTACGGTTCTCTTGCTCCAATATACAGAAAATAATTAGACCTTGAATATGGCAATGAAAAAGTAGATATCCTGAGCTCTGACACTTCCAGCAGACTAGCAGACTGTTAAGGAGTATTGTCACCCTGTCGGCAAATTTGTAAAAGGTTATAGAGCACTGCTGAGAAAAAAATCATTTACGGGCAGGTATGACCCAAGAGTTTAAATATTGTCCATTTATGCTCCTGAAAAGGATATACATATAAGAGCTGACACTTTTTAACACTGCCATTTTTCTTTCAAACCTTGCACCAATATTGTATTTCAAAGGTGTTTAAAAACTATCTTCTATGATAATAATAACTTAAAATAAACAAAATTATAATGTTGGGATAAAAACACTAGTAATAAAGTAAATTTATATTGTGAAGATAATGCATATAGTCTACAAAAATGCTATTATTAGACACAATGAGATTTATCTAAAAAAGAATTAAATATACTTCCCTATCAGTTAGTGGTTCTCACTAATGCATATTAAGAAAAGACATTAAGATGTTTGGCACAGAAGAAGTTAAGTATAGCTATATCATATAAACACACTTCAATCTATGAGTGCATTACTATGGGTGAGAATAATTTTCTGTTCTTTAAACCACTCAGTTTGTGGTACTATATTATGGAAGTCCCAGAAAATTAATACAGGAACCATACCTAATCTCAGACTTATTGCTCAATGAATTCAACTATATATTAGAGATATTAAAATTTGAGTCGAGCACTTTGGCGAATCAGTCTGCAAAACCACATTCACTTGAGGCATATTGTGATGAAAGAATTATTTTTGTTTGAATTCAACCTTTGGTGTAAGACTGTTTACTATCTACTGCTAACTATCTATGCAGCCTATGGAGAGGTCCATGTGGTGAGAAACTGGGGTCACTTGCCAAGAGTCAGTGAGCCACCATAGAAGTGAATCTCTTAGTGGCCATGCAGCTTTTAGATATCCACAGTCCCTGATGACATCCTGACAACTCATGAGAGAACTTAAGCCACCCAGCCCAGTTACTCCTGAATTCCTGATCTACAGAAACTGTGATATAAATAAAATACTTGAGAATAAATTTAACCAAGGAGATGAAAGATCTGTACAATGAAAACTACAAGACATTGATGAAAGAAATTGTAGGAGATACAAATAAATAGAAAGATACCCATGTTCATGGATCAAAAGAATTAATAGTGTTAAAGTGGCCACACCCAAAACAATCTGCAAATTTAATGCAATCCTTACAAAAATTTCAATGATATTTTTCACAGAAATACAAAAACAATCCTAAAACTTGTATTGAATCACAAAAGACACTAAATAGCCAAAGCAATTTTGAGAAAGAAGAACAAAGCTGGAAGTATCACACTCCCTGATTTCAAACTATATTACTAATCAAAAAAGTATAGTACTGGCATAACAATAGACAGACCAATGGAACAGAATGGAGAGCCCAGAGATCAACTCAAGCATATAATGGTCAACTGATCCTTGATGGGGGTCCCAAAAGTATGCAATGAGGAAAGAAAAGTTTTCCTCAATAAATGGTGCTGGGAAAACTGGATATCCACATTCAAAAGAATGAAATTAGATCCTTGTCTTATGTCACATACAAATATTTTAACTAGAAATGGATTAAAGACTTAAATGTAAGATCTGAAACCATAAAACTCCTAGAAGAAAACATAAGGAAAATCTCCTTCACATTGGTCTTGTCATTGATTTTTTGTGTATGACACCAAAAGTATAGATGTGAGCTATCACCTCACATCTATTAGGATGGCCATTACCAAAAAATAAAAGATAAGTATTGGCAACGGTATGGAGAAAAGGGCACACTGTTGCTGGGAATGTAAACTGAGACAGCCATTATGGAAAACAGTATGGAAGTTCCTCAAAAAATTAAAAGTAGAACTATGATAAGACCCAGCAATACCTTCTGTGTATATATACAAAGAAAATGAAATCAGTACCTTGAAGAAATATCTGCATCCCCTTGTTCTTTGCAGTGTTAGTCACAATAGCCAAGATATGGAAACAACTTAAGTTCATCAATAGACAAATAGATAAGAAAAATCAGAACAAATATATATACATATGCACATACATGTAATAGAATATTATTCAGGCATAGCAAAGAAGAAAATTCTGCGATTTGTGACAACATGGATGAACCTGGAGGAGGTTATCTTAAGTGAAATAAGCCAGATGAAAAAAGACAAATGTGTGATCTCACTTATATGTGGATTCTAAAAACTCAGACTCATGGAAGCAGAGAGTAGAATGGTGGTTACCAGGGGCTGGGAAGTGGGGAAAACTGGGAGACATTGGTCAAAGGGTACAAAAAGAAAAAAGAAATTGTGAGCTAGTAAATGTTGTTTCAAATCACTGGATTTTGGGGTAATTCACTGCATAGAAATATCTAATACATCTATCTGATATTCATTTCCTCTTTCTACAGAGAGAAACCTCATTTATTATTCAGTTGGCAATTTTATTGGCTAAAATATATTTCTCAGTCTCCTATGCAACAACTAGAATTGACCCTGTAGCATGGCCCTGTATGCAATAAATGATAAACAGAAATTCGCAGAGGTTTTCTAGGACCATTTTGCTGTTCTAATAAATGTGTTTTCTTTCATCCTACCTTGAATATGAATGGGATGACTGAAGTTGCAACAACTATCTTACCAGTAGGTGGGAAAGGTCAAGGGAATCATATTGACTTTGGCTCTAATACCAATGAGCTGCTAAAGTAATGCCAGAAATTGCCTACTTTCGTACTTGTTATATGAAGAAAGAAAAAAAAATTGTTTAAGCTATTTTTCAGTCCGTTTTTCTGTTACCAACAACTGGAATACAATCTTTACTGGAAAAGCTACTTCTCTATTTTATGTTATTCAGGGAGTTTTGGCAGAGCTTCTCTTTTTATTCTCAAAAATTAGCATTCACTCATTGTCATGAAAAGTATCGTTAATTTGTTTTTAAAAATCTTTAGAACCAGATCTTTTGCATATGTTATCTTTATCCATATCATTAGTATAGATAAAAAAATTAATTATTAGAAAGACAAAAATGAAAGGGATAAAAGAAAAGAAGGAAGAAATAGAAAGCAAAGGAAAGGGGCCAAGAAAAAAAAAAGATGTATATATTGAAAAGAAAATGGTAAAGGGGAAAAAGTACATTTTTAAGCTTGTGCAACGAAATTGGTGTGAAACTGGTTTAATGAGTCTAAACATTAAAGAGTAAAAACATTTGTTGTCTCTTTCTAGGTTGTTAGGCACTTTTTAAAATATCATGCACAATGAGACTTTTGTAAGCATAAATTTCTTTTCCTGATGTTTGAACTTTGACATTAAACAGTGAAAGCCTAAACTTGAGATGCTTTTGATAACTGTCTTTCCTGGAAAGAAGGTGTGAGGTGATAATGAATTGAACCTTTGAAAACACAGAGCGATTTTGCACGTTCTAATTATTTTGTGAATTACATATTAAAAAAAAAGAAAGTGTGTGTCTCTGTGTGTATATACACATATGTGTTCCTAGATATATAAATATTCCAAAAAAATATTAAATTAATTGTCACAGAAATCATTTATTTTAGGATATGGTATATTGTGACATTCATACAAAATATGTCACAGACATTAATAGAAAGAGAAGAAATTACAAATTCAAACTTTTAAATCTCTTTATAAGTCATTTGTGAAAATGAAATTCTTGGGGGATTTTTGTTCTTCTATTAAAAATATATTACCTACTTTATACTTACATGGGTAATAGGCTGGTATGGTGTTTGAAGTCTTCTTCCATTTAAAATGGACATTTTTATTAATAAAATCTATATTAGTTAGGGTTCTCCAGAGAAACAGAGTCAACAGAAACTGAGTCACATGATTATGGAAGTTGAAAAAGTCGCATTATCTGCCGTCTACAAACTGTAGGCCCAGGGAAGCTGGTGGCGTCGTTCTAAGAACTGGAAGGCTGATGAGGTAGGTCTGATACAATCCAGAGTGGGAGATGACGGATGTTCCAGCTCAAGCAGGCAGACAGAAAGCGCAAATTCCCCTTCCCTCCACAGTTTTGTCCTATTCAGGCCCTCCATCAATAGATAACGCCTGCCCACATTGGAGAGGGCAATCTGCCCTATTTAGAAGCCAATTCAAATGCTAATCTCACCCAGAAACACTAGCACAGACACACTTTTTAGCCATTTATGTGGGCACCCTGTGATCCAGTCAAGTTGACACATAAAGGTTAACCATCATAACATCTCTGGTAAATATTAAAATATAGTATAGCTCATGTGACACACATTTGTTTGGCACCGGAGCCAACCTGTTTGATTCGAATCCCAGATCTACCACAAGGTCTTATGACTTCCACCAAAGACTGACCTTCCCTGGGCTTCAGTTTCTACATCTGTAAAATAGAGAAAATACTAGTACCTAGTGCATAGGGTATTGTGGAAATTAGGTAGCAAATATATGTGAAGTATTTAGAATAGGTCTGGAATGTGGTCAGCACGCAATGCATTTAACTATGATTGTGGAAATACAGACTTAATAATAATGAAATGTTCTAGAATTGAACATCATCTATCTTGGTTGCACAAACAAATGGAAAAATTAGAGTGAAAGTGTAGGGATTAGTCAGTCAAAAAGTGTGAACTGACAGAGCTATTTGAACCTCAGAATAAACACATAGGACAGCCACAATTTTTATACCTATATTTTAAGGCATATTTATTTATTTATTTTACAAAGCTAAAAAGAGAAATCCTAAAATCAGGATGAACCACCTTCAGTCAATTTTCACCACCTCCCTCCCCTGTAGTACCCTATTTGAAGATGTGTATATCATTCTAAACAGTTTTGCCTACTTTTTATGACATAAGTAATATATATTCACTACAGACCAATACAAAATACAAAATAACAAATAAATAGGAAAAAAGAAAAAATAAATACTACCTACATTTCCACTACCCAGAAATAACATTGATGTTTTGGTGTGCGCCATTTTCTATGCATTTTTAACAACTTAAATAAATAATATATATTTTAATACCAAATCAGATCACATATCCATATTGTTTATAATCTGTTTCTTTTATTTAGAATTCTAAAAAATGATTTTCATGTCAATGAATATAATTTTTACAGCATCATTTTAAATGGGTAGTTATGAATTTTTCAAAATTTCCTCAAGTAACCCTTATATTGGACATTTACTTAGTTTTTGGTTTTTCTGTATTATAAACAATGCTGACTGTTTCCTTAGATAATAGTTTTGCATATGGCTGAGATCAACAGCTAGGAATAAATGAATTTAGATTTTAATGCATAGCACAGCTATGCAGTCCAAAAATGCTATATACCTTGCTCTGTTTCTTGGGTGTTTCTAATAGGTGTCTAAGGCTTCAAGCATGTGACTTCACACCAGATATGCATGTAAAGTTGCTCCAAAATCATGAGAAAAAAGACAAACTTATTTTACAGGTAAGAAGTCAAATAGAACCCAGAATCACTTTTGAGCATTTTGACTCTGATGCAATCCCAATGAATGACTCGATCAGGTACAGGACAGGAAGAGGAACTAAAAGAGTTAAAATTGAAAGCCTGTCCAACACCTAAATAATGATATTTCATTATTCTGGTTTAAAGTAAGAAAATTGTATAAATAATTCATCCCTACTCCCCAACAAAAACAACAACAAAAATGTCTTTACACTTTCAAGTAGGAGTTAAAATGGGAACTGTTTTGCCAAAAGTAAATAAGTGGAGTGTGAATTTCTCTTCCTGCCAAGACAGAAGAGATTCTATATCATAGCTGGGTAAGGAAATAAGATTCACTACCAGAAAATACAAGAACTACCCCTTTGCACTAAGGAACTCAAAGAAAGAAGAAAAAAAAAAATCCTTGGCTCTGTAACTAACCAATTCCATTTAATATTTATGTTACATGAACGATGACTACCCTGGGGTCAGTTCTTCATTTTTCTAACTGCACCAAAAGGGAAGCTTTTCGATGGAGGAAAACATATCTCTTTTTGTAAGCTCATCAATGGTTAGGTCTTAAGGGTATCACTTCATATTCTAGGAGGAGGTCATTTTAAAAATGAGGTCTAAGGCCTCACTATTAATAATAGATTAAGAACTAGCTTAAACTCTGCCTTTTGGTCCCAATCAAACTCAAACATTCCTTTATTCTTTTCTTGAATTTCAAAACCTAAAGGGGAATGGCTCCCTCACTTCCTCTTTATTGAGAAATAAGTTGAAGGTACTCTTTAGGGGATTTTGGTTAAAAAGTTACTGTTACTGGAATTTTCTCATCTTCTTGGTTGTTCACACAGTAAGATGTGCAATCAAACACTCTTTTAAAATAGGAAAGATTCACATCTGGCTAGGTTTTTAGGATTCCATATGGTATATCTGAAAACAGGAGAATCAAATTATTATAATATCAATTCCTAAGTTCATAGGAAACATTCACATATACTATCCCACTGAGTAAGTCAGATGGTATGGTTATTCCAATTTAACCAAAGAGGAAATTGAGGCTTAGTAAGATTGAGAGGGTTCCAAGGGGCATAGCAATAAATGGTGGAATCAGAGTCAAACCCACTCTTTCTATACATATATTGTCTTCAGGCAAATTGACACTCAGTATCTTTTATCTGTGAAGACTTCTAACTAAGGGCCTGTTAATACACCACTTCCTCATTTGCATTTCTAAAGTTCCTCTCAATCTTTCATCATCTTCGATTGGCTCCAGCTAGTATTTTTGCTTAAAAAACAACAATAACAAAAATCACACTTTTATGTTAAGTCTGATTCTGGATAATTTTTGACCGTGGCAACTGTATTTGTTACAGAGTTATTGGCTCTCCAAATGACTTAGCAGACAACATTAAAGTGTAACTTAGAGTCCAGTTAAATTAATATGATCAGCGTTGTTTAAGCCCATGCTTGGAATAGAGCTGAAAATTGTTTTTGGTATATGACAACACAAAAGGAAAAGGAGATCTTGCTTCCCTTTGCATTGAGTCCTTAGGTGAACTGATAAATAAACACACTATTTAGCTTGAAGAACAAGTTTCTTCAAATGGTAGAACTATTATAATGTAATCCATCCTGTGTGGATTCCTTGAAGCATAGTCTTTTTGAATGTGTTGTTCTTGACATCAAATATAAGCAATCAGTTTTCTTTTTCTCTCCATATCTGCTGAACTTGAGATATGCCTCAGCAATAGTTTTATTGTTTTTTGGTTTTTTCCAGCAATTGTCCATACAATTATTGGTTAATCCTTCCAGGCTGCAGTGAGGTGTATGTCTCTCATATGTCAAAGGACTTCCACCAATCTCTAATTGTTTTCTGAACTTCACCCTCTTTTTTCTTTCTAGAGCTGTCATAAAACTTGCCTTTAATCACCCAAGTGTTCACTTTTATCAGTACTTGAGTTCTGTTTTTTAGCCAATAATGGTCAAAACTGTATGCTAGAGCACGAAAGTAACAGACAGAAGGAGCATGGGAGAGAAAATAAATAACTCAAGGGTGCCATTCTAAATGAGGGAAGTACAGCATGGGTGACAATCAGATACTTGTTGGTTAAGAGTGTAAGCCAGCACTCCTTGCACAAAATTGCCCGACCACTCATGAGGAAAAACCTATAATGACTACACTCTTTGGTGTGCACACACACCATTTTAAATATAAAAACATTTTCTGAGATAAACATTGCTATAGTCAATCAGAAGCGTAGGGGCAGTGCTGAGTGAGTTGTCAGGTGTGTGATCTTGAATCCAATGCTGTAGAACTGAATAGACAGTATGGAGGAGGGCAAAGTAATGTGGGGATTAAAGGGCACCCTCTTAGATCCAGGAGGCTCTCTGACTATCTAGGTCATTTAACGTCTATGAGCAAGTCATTGAACGTCTGTGGCACAGTGGATTGAAGGTTTGCAAAGTGGACTTCATGAAGCATTCAGTGTTCCCAGGAGCCCACACACAATATGCCTGTGGGAAGGAGCCCTGGGTATTCTCATGAGGATTCAGACTTCCAACTAACTTCATCCAAAACAAGACCTGTTTCATGGATGGATTTATTTCTAAGATTTTATTTAAATACAAATTTCTAATTCTTTTTTAAAATATATAAAAAAAATTAAACCTAATGATCTCTAGAGTCTCTTCCAACTCTAATATTTTACTCCTTGTTTCTCCTGGAAGAGAAAACGGTGAGAATCTCTATTCTCACAATCACAAGCAATCCTCTCTGCCAACTTCTGATAAATTACTGACTTGGCTACCAGTATGGTTGGCAATCTGTTGTAAACATAGTCACACAAGGTTGGTGGCCCTCAAGTTATCTTCACTATTCAACAAAAAGTCAGGAAGAAAAAAGTATGCTGATGAGGAGTGTCACTCGGAAAAATCTGGCCGAAGGGAGACTGACAGGAGTACATGGAGAGGGAGCTTGCAGTCTTCTCCTCATACCAGGCCTATTTCTTCCGACTTCTGTGTGTCTTCAGAGAGAAAGAAAAGACATGCAGTGGGGGAGGAAAAGAGAGAAGTAGAAATAGAAATGGTGTTGTTAATCCAATTGGTTGGAGTCTAAACTACTCATTGAATCACATACTCTAACGGATGGGGTCACTGTTTTGTAAAATGTACAAACTCACATTCCACTTACTTGATCCGAATTCTCAAATTTGGAGAGAGCAGGAGGCACTGCTTGTGTCTTGAGCTGAAGTTGTCACTGGAACACTGGGCACTGGCGCAGCTCTTCAAGCAGCACTTTGGTATCCAGTTCACTGCCACTGTTTGCAGTATAGTATTAGCTGGGCAAGGCTGAGACATTCCTGGGTTCCTTGACTGTCTAATATTCCTGATCCTCCTCCCCCCAAAAAGTAAAGGAAAAAGTAAATATCTAAAGCACAAGAAGAATGTTTAGGTTAGACTGAAGCTATCAACATAACATTCAGCCTTCCTTATGTCACTGGACATGTTCATGTATAAATTGGCACAGATTTTGGATGCTCATATTCTCTTCCCCTTCTGAGCTTAGCAATATTTAAGGCCATCCTAGGAATTTGGGACAATACTTGCTGGGTCCAGTTTCACCTGGGATTTGTGGTAAAGATAACTTCTTGTCACCAAGATTCTAAAAACTGTTTTACAGTAAATAAGGGTAAAAGAGAACCCCTTAAGGTAGCTGCCAGTCCTCACAGGGTAGTCCACAGGCCACACTCCGTGGGCGAGTTCAACCATTAACAGGGCTTATCAGAGCTTTTCCTCCCACAAATGCATACTAGAGCATCAAAAAAAAAAAAAAAAAAAAAGACACACAGACTATGTATTAGTCGGGAATCTGGCAAGAAATAATCCACTTCAGATGGCACAGAGACTGTAATGAAGTGATTCCTTAGGATGTATGGGTAGGTTTCAGGCAGCCAGGAAGATAAGTTGAGTAACTGAGAGGACAGCAAGAGCGGGAAGTAGTTCCCACCTGGAACTGTAGGCTTGTAAGTGCTGGTTCCATGAAGAAGGGGACTGTGGACAGGACTGTGGTCCTGGAGTAAAAGAACCTCTGCCAGAAATAGGATCCAAAGCAGGGAGGAGGAGGGAAGAAATTCCCCAACCTTTCCATTCTCCTTACCTCTCATCTCCTGCCAGGGCCTCACCAGGAGTCAGATGGCAAGGGAGTTAGATAATGCAGTGCGAACACATCAGCGTCTTGGGGTCTTAGGGACACAGATTAGGGCAGAGAAGGGATCTACTAGATCTAATGCACATGTATGCATGTGGGGTCAGGCAACTGGAAACCCTCAGCACAGATCCTTAGCCCAAGAAAATGTGTGTATGCATACGTAAGGCTTGTGAGCCCCCTCAAGGGTATTCATGGATACTGGGTTAAGAAATTCTAAATATACTAATGACTTTCAAATCTATATCTATAGGTTCTATCTTTGTCTTTCGCCAAAGTCTGGGTTTTAGATGTGCAACTACTCATTAGACATCTTTTGGCAGATATCCTGTAGGTATCTCAGATTCAGGCTGCTCAAAACAGAAGTAGTAATCTTCCTCTTCAGCTCCTTTTTGTATGACCTTGAATCAGCCTGGCCAGATAAGTATAAATCTTTAACTCCTTTTTCCTTCTCTCTTTAAATCTTATCAGTGACTAAGTCCTGTTAATTCCCTCTGTAAGTGTCTCAGGCACTTGTTCTTTACTGTCAGTCATACTGCCAGCACCTTGATACAGACTGCCGTTGCCTCCACCATGGACCACTGTCCCTTCACGTGCTTTCCTGGCCTCTTACCTCTTCCCCATCACTGTATTTTCCACAAAGTCATAAAGAGCTGCTTTTCCAAAAAGAAAATCCCATCATGCCACTTCCTTAACTAAAACTCTTCAGTCTCTCCCTTGTAGAAATGCAAATCCCTCCAGATTCAGCTGCATGCACAGCAGCTTTGCCTCCACTGTTTCCCCATGACGCTGAAGCTCTGGCAACACCTAATGAGTGGCAGGTTTTGTTTTTTGTGTTTTTCAGACTGTGTGTTTTGAATGCCTTTCTCCCACCTTCAACTCCACTGGCCTGGTAAGTATTTGTTAACTTTTTATTTAGAAATACTTTTGAGGGCCAGGCACGGTGGCTCAAACCTATAATCCTAGCACTCTGGGAGGCTGTGGCAGGAGGATTGCTTGAGCTCAGGAGTTCAAGATCAGACTGAGCAAGAGTGAGATCCCATCTCTACTAAAAATAGAAAAAATAGCCCGGCATTGTGGTATGTGCCTATAGTACCACCTACTTGGGAGGCTGAGACAGAAGGATCACCGGAGCCCTGGAGTCCGAGGCTGCAGTGTGCTCTGATGACACCACTGCACTCTACCCAGGGCTATATAGTGAGGCCCTGTCTCAAAAAAAAAAAAAAGACAGAAAAAGAAAAAGAAAGAAAGAAAAGAAAAGAAATTGAACCCTCCCTCCTTATCTCCCCTTTAAAAAATATAAATAAATAAAATAACTCTGAAATTACGAAAAGTTGCTTGAATAACACAGAGATCTCCTATACATCCTTTCCCCTGAACTTTTATTAATTCCTTAATGTCCATTTCCTGGATCATTTTCTCTGGTCCTAATTCCATCCTATGAAGCTCGTTTTCCTCTTTCTCTGTGCTGTTATTTTTCTGCACTTCCTACAACGTTCTGTGCTGTGTTTACCTGTCTGTCATTTAACAGGCCAAGTTCCACACTGACATCGGCAATGCCCGGACTGCTGCAGAGCTTACCTTCAGTAGGCGCCCAAATAATACGTGCTTAGTGAGCAAGTGAATTCCCCATCAAAGACAAAAAAAAAAAAAAGACAACAAGGTAGGTAGGTTTTGTGTTTGTTTTTGATTCTGTGTGATTTTTTCTTTTTCTTTTTTTTTTTTTTTTTTTTGCCATCTTATAAATCAAGTCAGTACCACTAGCTCTTATCTGTTCCAAAGGAGCAAAGGAAGAGGAAAGTATCCGTAGCCCTGTGAAGAGACACCATGACCCCACTCCTGGTGAGTCTTCTAAACTTACATAGACACTTGAGAGGAGATAAGTTCAAGGGGAGGGAATCCCTAATGTGCTACATGATGGGCTAAGTGTAGGGTTTTGATAAAGTATAAGAGAGACCATGGCAGGTGTGGAATGACTGTGAGTCTCTCTTGGGGAAGGCTGTGGAGAACTTGCAGAGCAAATAAAAGTTCCAGGGAAGCAAGCAGCCTCATCAGCAGCAGGCAATTTGAACAAGCTGAGGCCCCAAAAGGGGAGAGAACAGGCCTTGGGTCATATTCACCAGCAAAAGCCGTATTCAAGGATGTCACATAGATCTACCTAGTATGGAATGGGAAAAGATTTGCAGGAACATGGTGATGATTCAGGCTGCAGCAATTAGGACAGAAAATGCCTAAGTATTTGCTGATTTGTCTTCATTGTTGACACAATTTCTTTCCAATACTTCCTAACCTGAGTGCTTGCAAATGCAAAGTAAGGAGCTCCTAGGTTTGCTCACAGGGACTACAAATGGGCACCTTAGACCCAAGGGCAACTAGTGCATTTTCAAAATAAGCTCATCTACAGCTCTGCCAAGTGGAAACTGCATTTTAGATTGGTGGCCTTAAAAATGCAGTCAGAGAAAAAGCACCTCAGGAGAGGAACCCAGCAAGAGCAGGAATATAGGACAAGTGCCAGGACTCAGCACTCTTAGACTTGCCCTAGCACATCAATGAGCTAAAACAGCTATCTCATAATAAGGATCTTGGGAATGAAACACAAGTTTAGGTAAGAACCACTTCAGATGAAAGAGCAGTGAAATCACTGAAATAAATGCATAAGATTCTAAGTGTTCACCAAAAATGGAGCACAGTCACTAGCATGAGTATGATGCTGGAAATTATAAGAGAAATTTGCCAGGCTTTCTACCTCAGATTTATATACCATCAAATGTTAATAATAAACAGCAATGGGAATGCTTCAATAGATTGCACCCAAAAAGAAAGCCAGCCTCAGCTGCTGTCTACTGGGAATTTACTCACTGAATGGTTTTCGCATACATGTAAGACAATTTCCTATCCCCAAGCACCTCATTCTCAGGATCCAAGGCAGAGATCTTAACGATACCCAAATATTTATAAATCAAAGAAGAAAACAGCCTTTCCAATAGAGGCAAAGACAAAATGGTATTGAGGGCAGCAAGGAAAATCAGGAAGGTTCCAACAAGAAGAAAGCATCTGAGATGGAACTTGAAAGTGTAAGATTTCAATAGACTGAGTTGTGAGATGAAGAGGTGTCAGAGAAACAAGGAGGAAGAGCTCCAGAGAGGGAAGCTAAAAACCTTGATACTGCAAAGGAATCAAAGAGAATAAGAACAGAGAAAAGACTATGAAATTCTGCACAAAGGAGATCTTTGGTCACTTTCATAATAGCAGTTTCAGCAAAGCTGAGGAAACAGAGCTCAATTTTGAACAGTTGAGATTGTAAATTGCTATTAGAAAAGTGACCATAATAAATTGAGACCAAAGATTCTAGTCATTGGCTGGTAAAAGAAAGGAGAGGAAATATACAAAACGCTGAGAGGAGGCAGAGACAATTTAAGGGCATATGTTCATTTGGGGGAGGGACAGATGAGAACTCAGAATAATGAGCAGAAGGAAGACCCCAGGACAAAGAGAATCTAGAGGGGTGGTGGATGGCGTGTTAGGGAACGAGGCCCTAAATGGAACTGGGGCAGAGGGATGCAGGACAGCCACACTGTATCTTGTTCTAAGATTTATTTAACTCATGATCTAGAGGACTATGTTCGGTAATAATAGGCAAAGACTATGAATAACTTCCACTGACAATTGTATTAAATGCCAGAAAATAATGAGAACTAACATTAATTAATTCTTTACTATGTACCTGGCCCCAGGCTCAGAACTTTACACTGGAAATAAAATTTGGAATCATTTCTGTACACTTATAATATCAGATAACCCTAGAGTTATAGTTTTAAAAATATAAGTTGGCAAACATCCAGCTTGCCAACACCTTGAAATAAGGAACTTGCAATCTGCTCATGATCCCTCCCTGCCCTGAGGCCACCCTGCCCCCAGCTCTACTGACAATATGGGGACCTGTGTGATCTAATATCCCTTTATCCATAATTCTTATTTTCCCCATAGGAGTTCTGTGCAATACATGAAACCTCCACGCCCCACATGATTTCAGTACTTTATGGCTCATTTAAAGCCACCTCAGAAAATCTCTCTTATATGCCCAACACTTCCCTTAATCAGATTTTCCCCTGCCTCAGTTCTTATCCATTCACCACAGGAATAGCAATCCACTCACTCTATCTTTCGCTCTTCCTCTCCTCTGTTACTCATTCTATTTTTAAGTCAAAAAGGGAACTTAATCCTGGTTGATAGAGAGAAGAGTACCTACCCATTAATGATATATTTACAAAAAGAAAGGAAAACTCATATATTGTGGAGTGAAATTACATAGTAGAACAAATCCTACACCTTTTAGAGATATCTAGAATTTCTCTCTAGTGTCTACATGAACCTGTGTATCTACATCCTGATGTTTTAATTATACCATTTTGGTCTTAGGCTTCAAAATTAAAATAAAGTAATTCTTATTTTTTTTTCTATTTTAAGATACAAAATGGTATTTTCTGTCATTTCTCACTGTAAATTAATATTATTTTTTCTACACTGTGGGTAAAACAGATTTTGTGGGTTAATGTAAGATCCTAACCACCATTTAGAAACTTGCTTGTTTCTGAAAATGAATTCTGCACTCTAAATGATTAATTTAAAAATACACCTTTGTAATACAATCTCTTTGTATGTTGGAAACCATCTGAATATAAAGATAGAGCATATTATGATATTGTTATGCAAATGATGACAGAGAATATCTAAACAGCAAGGATGCCTTTTCCAAGATTAATTAATTTTTATACTAGATTAGTTATGTTATCAAATACTCTTATATTATCTTTAAAATCTCTCAGCAGCTGCCTATGCAGTTGAAATTGTTTAAGAAAATTAACTGAAATAAAAACATTTTAAGAGTGCAAGACCTTCCCAAAGCCTAGTTTTGATATGCCTGCTAGCATATCAAAAAATTCTTTCTAAATTCTCCTGTTGTGCTAATGACTTGAAAATTACAATGAGCCAGACAAGCAATCTATACAGTAATTAATGAATTAATAATCTACCTTATTTCAAAAAGGGACTCAAGTCAGCCTAATAGAAAGCATATAATTAAGCAAGATATAATGAATTAAATTTGAACAAGAAAAAGGAGATAAGGAGAAGGAAAGTAAGATGGAGAGTAGGTAGATTCATACACAGATACATGACATGAAATATTGGAACTGTAAGTGGGCCCCAGATTTGGTTTCTAGAGTTATGGAAGCCAATATAAAGAGAAAAAAAAATGATCAGTTACAATATTCACAGTGTTTACATAGTAAAAACTATCCTAATGGTACTTATCTAAGGATGAGAACAACACTATTCTCAGAATAGTCCCATTGATGGGATACACAGTGCTGGGACTCAAATCCTCTCCACACAAGTAGACAGCAGCATGGTAAAGCCTTGTTGGATAAAAACCTGTTCTATGGGAGACTACTGAAATGCGGTCCAGGGACTGGATCCCCCAATCGACATGCTCTGTCATGAACTGCTGTAGAGCACCTATTATAATACAGGTTATTAAGTATGAAATGTCTGATTTCCTTAAGTATTAAGTTTGACAGTTGACAAATATCTCTGACATTTCACTTTGACACTTCCTATTTACTTTTATGGTGGAGGTACATTCTCACTCTTGCAAACACATGTTTTGGCTTGTGACTACCTTTCAAATGTTGTTTTAGAGCAATTTTTGTGAAACCATGGATAAGTCAAAAATTCATGTTATTTTCAAATATGAGTTCCATTGTGGAACCAATGCAGCACAGACAGCTCAAAATATCAACAAAATGTTTGGGAAGGATGTGGCTAATGAATGTACAATATGTTGATGGTTTGAGAAGTTCTGTTCTGGTGGTTTTAATCTTGAAAATAAGCCGTGTGTGTGACCTAAGACCAAGGGGGATAACGATGAGCTGTAGTGGAAGTGAATCCATCTCAACTTACCTATGAACTAGCAGCAAAATTGGATGTTACTATTCTAACAATATTGGACCATTTGAAACAAATCAGCAAGGTAAAGAAGCTGTATAGATGGGTTCCACATGAATTAAGCGAGCATCAGAAGAGAAGTCATCTTGAAGTTTGCCTTTGCCGTCACAACACAAAGGTGAACCATTTCTACACCATATTTATACATGTGATGAAAATGGGTTATTTTTGACAATTGTAAACATTCAGCGCAATGGTTGGATAAAGATGAAGTGCCGAAACACAGTCCAAAACCAAATATTCATCAAAAAAAGCTAATGATGTCTGTTCGGTTGTCCAGTGCTAGTATTATCCACTACAGTTTCAAGAAACCTGGTCAATCAATTACAGCAGATGTCTACTGCTACCAACTGGATGAAATGATGAGGATGCTTGCAATTAAGTGGCCAAGATTGGTCAATAGAGACAGATCGATCCTCTTGCAAGATAACGGTGGACCACATGTTGCACAATGCTGCTCAAACTACAGCAGCTGGACTTGGAAACTCTCTGAGATCCACCGTATTCACCAGACCTTGCGCCAATTGACTACCACTTCTTCCAGGCTTTGGACAACACTTCTTGCAAGGACAAATATTCAATTCTCAACAAGTTGTGAGAAATGCCTTTCACAACTTCATTGCCACTCGCTCTCTAGGCTTCTTCACAGATGGCATAAACAAGCCACCGTTAAGATGGCAAAACTGTGTCTATAGTCTAGGCACATACTTTGATCAATTGTAGTGTTTCTTGTTTCAGATATAATAAACTACACTTTAGATCTGAAATCAGACATTTCATATTTAATGACATAAATATATGGACTAATTATCTTTAAGTCAATCTTACATGAATATTCAGTTCTAGTCTATGTTTTGAAATATACTGAGCATCATCAAATTCACAGGCCTGGATCCAGCTACTTAGTGTGGCTGGGAAACCATAGGACTGTATGCTTTAATAAACAGCAAAGCTTAGGGAAACATTCTGCATATGAAATTGCCATTGAATCTGAATGCAGATGACCTCTGCTTCCCACAATAAACAAGTGTTGACATTATCCTAAAATGGATAATGATATTACTGAAGTGAGGAATACTTAACGCTGTATAAATCCGGTGGCACAGGTGATCTACTGGCTAAACAGAACAAACATATACAGACAAGGAGACACTAGAAAATTGAAATTACCTGTGCTTATTTTTTTTAATAAATCTAAAGTCAGTAAAGTTTATGTAGTCTTTTAAAAAGAGCCATATTGGATCTCTTTTCTTTAATAAGCTGTCTACTGGAGAAAAATAACACTATTGTCCAAATTTGTACTTTGTAATTTCTTGAAACCAAATGAAATTTACTCTTCCAAATTCCAAGGTACATTTTAGAGTATTATGGCTTTGAATTTCAAGTGTACCTAACAGTGCTTTTTGTTTTGTTTTATTTTTCTATTTGCCTCAGAAAAGTGAAATATAATAAATCCAGATTTTAATGTACTGTCACTGAAAGTGATTTCCTTTTAAAATCCTAATTGTATTATTCATTTCCTAAGTTTTCCTAAAACTTTGTATTACTTCTTTATTTCTATTATGACAAGGATAATAAATGAAGAAAATGAAAGTATAAAAGATAATTTTCTTTCCCTTCAGATATTAATTAAAATATGTCATCTTTTGCAACAAATTTATAGCAGTAAAATGTTGTCAAGATTCAAAATTTAAACAATTGTCATTTTGTTCTCATTTCATTTGCTAGAAATGTTTTCATAAAGCTGGGAGTATGTGGGCTAAAGCCTTATCAGATCAAGATTGGGGAAATAGGTCAGTCGCTAACCATGAAAGGGCTTGACAGGCTTCCAATTTATACTTGGAATTCATCCACTGCAATTTTGTGAATACTTACTATGTGTCAAACAAATTATGAGCACAAGGAATATAATTAATACCCAGGACAGATAAGGTTCCTACTTCATGAAGCTCACAACCTAATGGGAGAGGCCACCATAGTTTTAAAACCATAAACTGTGGCAAGTGCAATGACAACAATAAACAGGTGCTGTGAGGAGAGTAGTACGGGATGTTGAATTGAGACAGGTGGTCAGAAAAGTCCATCCTGAAGAGAGGATATACTTAAGCTCAAACCAGAAGAAGGGGTCAAATATGCAAAGAGGGATGTGTAGGAACTAAGTGGGTGAAATGGGCAGAGAAGAGCACTCAAGACAGGGGAGGATGGCTTCATCGAGGGCCCACCACGTGAATCTCGTATATGTGGTATACTTGGTACAAAATCTCATTTCATGATTACAGCGGTTTCCTTAGAAACTCATTTGCCTTCTTCCAAAGACATATTTGAGAATTGCTTCCTTTCCTCCAAAGACAATTCTCTAGAAACTTGGACACTCTGTCAGTGAAGCCAGATCCATGAGGCCCAGGTGGGTCTTACCTGTGGTTAACATGTGGATACTGTCCTGGTAGAAACGCAGGAGAGATCCCTCTGTTAACATCCCTCCTACTAGGAGTTCACTTTCTCTTCCATTTGACCCTCAAAAATTCTTTCTGTTTCTCATGTTCCTCAAAATCTATACCATTGTACCAGCTGAGATAGGAGCAGAGGCAAACCGAGGTTGAAATCCTTTTTCGTCACTGCCTGAGGACCTCTGTTGTACCTTCTCAATCCCTTCCCTGACTCTACTGAGATTCTCCATTGGTCTTCCTCATTCCGTCTCAGCAAAAGTATTGAGGACAAAAAGAATGGCAGAAAAATTGAGTTATTTCTTGTAAAGCCTTCTAGTGAATCAAATGCCTAGCTTTACTGAGCAATCCTACCTAGCTGAGCTTGAATCTGTAGCTGACTTTGAAATCTAAGAAGTGAGGGTGGCAGAAGTCTTTAAACCTGATCTACCTCCAGGTCTTCACCCACCCACTTACCTAGCTCTCAATCTTCATCTGTACTGCTCATCCTAATTTCTCACCACCCTCTCATGATTCACAAACCATTCTGTCTCTTCATTCTCCTCAGCCTCTATCTTGATGCTTAAAGCCTATTACACAACTCCCCTGTCCCTCTGCACTTCTACCCTTAACCCCCAACACAAACAATGAGAGTCATTGCTGCTGGATTACACTGGTCTGCGTTCTCATTTCACTTCCTTTTAGGTTGGAAGAATGAAGACAGGAAAGTCCTCAGTCCTACTGACAGACCTGCTATAGAATGAGCTCTAGGCCTTCCAATCCGTATCAGGCAAAGCATTCATCCTTCACATGCACTGCTATTCATGTTGCTTTGGCTGGGCAGCAGCATGAACACTGGGCGTGTGATGGGTTACATTGACTTCTGAGGGCTATTCTGGGAAACCACCCAGCATTTGTAGCTTTTATTTCTCTATTGAGAAGTACCTTCTAAGTTCCAAATAATCAATTCACAAATGAATTTTTGGACCAGAATCATTTGTAAGATGAGGGACTGACTGCAATTAGAATGAAACAATGTAGTTTGGTGGAAATTCAACTGAATTAACCAAAAAGCAGAAAGATGAAAGGCTATTCCACAAAGCCAAGTAATTCCTATGAAAAGATACCATTAGCTAGAAATGAGACCCCTTGTGAAACCTATATTAACCCTTTCAGGACACCAAAGTAGCAGTACACTGATGCCTTAGTGGTTTAAAAAGGCCTCAAACTTGTGTCAGCACTGGGAAAATTTGATTCATTATTTTACATAAGGCCAGAAGAGATACAGTTATTTATCAAGTAACTAAGTGTAAATGTAGCAGAATGAGAAATATTAGGATGATATAATTTCTATCATATCTTTACATGTTACAAGACTGCACACACACACACACACACATACACACACATATACATACACACACATCCCTTTCCCAATACAAACATTATGGTCACAAAGTATAAATTCTTCAACCTTAGATTTTGTAAGATTCACATATTTTCTCCCTTTCAGGCCAAACTATTTGGCAAGAAAATAAACCCATTAAAAAGGTGCTAGAAATTTATTTTAACAACAAGTGCTATTAAATCTCATTTTCATTTTAGATTCTTATATGTCAGCTCCTCTGAAAGAAAAAAATAATCTGCAAACATGAGTGATCACAGCAGAAGGCAACTGTAGGAGCTCCTCTCTCAAGATGTAAAGGCAAACTCCTGGCAGTGAAAAGCTGGAAGCAGCTGGGAAGCCTGAATGGTTATTTCAGTTGACTGAGTTCATGGTGAAGGGGACAGAGTCATTGTTTCTATCCTCAAGGGCATCAGTTAGCTTCACTATATTCCATGGAAATAAATCTCATCTTCCTAATACGAAAGGAATAGTCATGATGCTGTAATTTGAGAAATGGAGGTAATTTCAGAGGTCATCTGGTCAAGGTATCTTCACATCGTGATCCTTCAGAGCCCTAGAAATTAATACACAACTCTCCCAGAGACCAGGAGGGACTGCTTCCATTTTTTAAGGAAATTTCCTGGTAGTAAGTTTTCATCAGAAGAAAATGGGTCTTAGTTTCCTTTTTGCAAACCTCTGATTTCAACCACCTGACTCAAGGGTTCCAATGAGGTAACACATTTTCTTCAACATAACACAGTAGCACAGCTCTGGCAAGGCAGACCCTGGGCTGGAGTAAAACAGTCTGGTTACTCTGGTACATACAATGAGAGACATTTATTGAGCACTTACAACAGGCCAGCAACTCCTCTAAATGTTGTACATTAACTCATGAAAGCCTCACAACACCACTATGAATAAGTAAAATTACTATCCTCCTTTTTATCAATGAGGAAACTGGGGCACTATTCGATAAGGTAAACACCCTAGTAAAAAGTGGAGCCAGAATTTGGTAGCTGAAAGTCTATTTCCATTGCCATAACCTAAACCGCTATGATCTACCCCTTGCTCCCAAACACATTCAAATACCCATGGAAATGTTCTGAGGCATGCTCTTGGTGCTGTAACACCGCATCTGCAGAACCACCATTAGCCATAATACTCCACGTCATTAAAATGTTAAGTGCTTGCTTAGATAAGCCCACCTCTGCCATACTAATACAGGCCTATAAAAATACAGAAGATATTAAGCAATAGGGACGTTCTATGTTTCATTTGGAATCTATTCAAAGGGTAAAAATCTTTTATGAAAATATTGCTAACCTAATTACTTTGGTTGGATGTATTTTGGAGGATAAGGCTAAAAATCACTGGGGCTGAAAAGTACAAGTCAAGGTAGCTCACTTTCAGTAGTTTCAGGATGCCTAGGGAGTCCCTGATCCAATTTCTAGCTCAGCCCCATGAAAATCAAAGGCTACAAATGATTCAAAAGAAATCTAGTGTAGGATATCTAATGCTACCTCCTAATGATTGCTGGAGGAACTGTCATGTCCAAAACATATCCTATAGCCAAAGGAAATAAGTGTACTATGTTGGTTATCTACTGCTGAGAAACAAATCATCCCAAAACTTAGTGACTTCAAAAAACAAACATTTATTACTTTTTACGATTTTGTGAGTTGAGTAAGTAGTTATTTTATTCTAGACCAGTTTGGTTGGAGCTTGATAGTCTAGGATGTCATTACTCACACATTAGAGGTCTTAGCTGGAACCTCCCTCATCCTCTAAGAATCTAACCCAGCCTTCTTCAGACTGTGAGAAAAGGGTCCCAGCCATAAGAATGAGCAAGTCCAACACAAAAGCATTTTTTAAGCCTTTGGTTAAGTCATATTAGATATTGTTTCATTGGCCATAGTAAGTCACATGGTTAAATCCAAAGCTGGTATGGGAGGGGCCTATTCAAATTGTGAAAACAAAAAGTGAATTATGATGGTCATTTTGTAACAATCTACTACACTTTAAGTTTTTCAAGTTAAATTCACTTAATACGGAAGTGAATACTTGAAAAATGCTAAGAGTGAATGTATTCTCACCACAAATTGATAACTATATGAGGTAATATATGTTAATTAACTTGATTTAGTCATTCCGCAATGTATATACACTTCAAAACAATATGTTGTACATTGTAAATACATACTATTTTATCTGTCAATTAAAAAAATTTTAAAAAGAAATAAATGGACTTTTACCTGGAAAATACAGTTTCTATGACTTTACTAACATAATTTTTATTCAAAAATCAGAAATCCAGCCTGTGCCTACATAGCTTTTTGCATATATGTACTTTACTTTATATCTTACATATGTCTCTATTAGTTTACTATGGCTGCCGTAACAAATTTCCATAAACTCAGTTACTTAAAACAACACAAATTTATTCTCTTACAGATCTAGAGGTCAGAAGTCCAAAATCGGTTTCACTGGTCTAAACTTAAGGTGTTGGCAGGTTGGTTCCTTTTGGAGGTTCTGAAGAGAGAATCTGTTTCCTCACCTTGAAATGGCTGCCTATATTCCTTGACTTGCGGCCCCTTCTTCCACCTTCAAAGTGCATCACTCCAAGCTCTGCTCCCAGCATCACATCATCCTCTCCTCGGACTCCTCCTGTGTCTCTCTTAGAAGGACTATCATGCCTATACCCAGGCCCACTGCATAATCCAGCATAATCCCTGCATCTCAGTGTCCTTAATTTAATCACATCTGTGAAGTCCCTTTTGTCATATTAGGTAACATTCACAGGTTCTGGGGATTAGGATATGGACATGTGTGGGGGGATCATTCATCCTACTATAATACATTAATTTTCTATTGCTATTTATCAAGTTAACACAAATTTAGTGGCTTAACCAACACAGATTTACTATTTCAATGTTTGGTACATCGTAAATTCAACAGGGGTCTCACTGGACTAAAAGCAAAGTGTTGGCTGGGATATTAGGGAACAATCCATTTCTTTGCCATTTTTAGTTTCTAGAGTCTACCCATAATCCTTGACTTGTGGCCTCCTTCCTTCATCTTCAAAGCCAGCAACATTGCGTCTCTGTCCCTTTCTTCCATAGTCACATCTCCTGATTATAGCACAGAAAGGTTTTCTGGTTTTAAATATTGCTATGACTGGACTGGGCCTACCCAAATAATCCAAGATAATCTCCCCATCTCAAGGTCCTTAAATGTAATCACATCTGTATAATCCTTTTGGCCTTATAAAGTAATATTCACAGGTTCCAGACATTATGGTATCGACATCTTAGAAATATGATTATTCTTACTACTATGATATGTTATTGGAAAGCTGTATCTAAATAAAATTTCTAAATCCCATATCATATTGAACTGCATTGGAGAAATTATCTATATTAAAAAGAAAAGTCTGAGCTTTATGATGGGCTTTCTTTATAGAAATCCAGCTTTTTAAATAAAGTTTATATTACGTTTGAACTTTAAGATGCAGATTTAATATTTTACAACTCTTTTTCTCTTTTCAATAATTTGCCTAGAATAATGTCCAGGGCAAGGAACTTCACTTAGCATAGGAGAGAAATATATCTAGTCTGTGCTTCAGATTTCAACCATGATTTTAACACTTTGAAAAGAATAAAAGTAAAATTTTAATAGTACAACTGAATTGAATAGAATATACTTTGAGGTGCTGAATTAATGATAGTTTATATTAGGTACTATTCTCTCTCTCTCTCTCTCTCTCTCTCTCTCTCTCTCTCTCTCTCTCTCTCTCTCTCTCTCTCTCTCTCTCGCAAAACTGTTAATAATTGGCCAGGTGCAGTGGCTCACACCTGTAATCCCAGCAGCAATTGGGGAGGGCCAAGGCAGGAGGATCACTTGAGCCCAGGAGTTGAAGTCCAGCCTGGGCAACATAGCAACACTCTGTCTCTGTAAAAAAAAAAAAAAAAAAAATAGCCAGGTGTGGAGGTGCACGTCTGTAGTCCTAGCTACTTGGGAGGCTGAGGTAGGAGGATCACTTGAGCTCAGGAGTTCAAGGTTGCAGTGAGCTATTATCTGGGCCACTGCACTGCCCTCCAGCCTGGGAGGCAGAGAGAGACCGTATCTCAAAAAAAAAAAAAAACTTGTTAATAATCAAAGCTAAATCAACCCTGTTTGCATTTTCAGATTTTCGTTAGATATTTTCTAACTCACCACAGATACAACTGTCAAGAAATGGCTCTATGTGACCATGATTCCATATTTCTGCAGTTTTAAAGTTATTAACACTTTTCTCAGCAGTCAGCTCTGTTTCTCAGATTAGGAAATCATTTTCAAGAATTGTCTCCTTTCTCAAGCTATTGAAGTGGTTCCTCTTGGGATTCACACTCTGTTTATAAGCAACTGGAAATTATCCAGCAACAACCTCAGTTCAAAATTGGCTCTGATAAAAATTCTTATAAAAATTCTTCCAAAAACTGTTTTTGTAAAAGGCCCCAATTCCTTTATTCAAATCTTTGTGCACAAAATTTAAGCAAAGTTTTGGAGTAGAGACTTAATAGTGCATTAATGACATTTCTGTGTTTCCAAATATTCTTGAAATATCATTTTTCTCTCTTCATGATGGCAAAAATATTCAGTACATTTAACTTCTATGAAAGTAGATGGAGAAGTGTGCAGTGACAGATTAGTAATAACTATTGAAAGATTTTAATGTAATTTTTTTCTTGCCTACAAAATGTTTCCAAACAACTGCTTTATTTTTCCTGATTTTCTTTTTAATTCAATGGGCCTATTTTTAAAAACTGGACGTGAATTTATGACCCCTTTTATCTAGACTCGTATATTGCATTCTTGAAAATAAACTATTGCTTGGTCAAATAATTACCGTATTAGCATCACAAAACCTACTAGACTAACAGAGAATTATTATAAAAATAGACATGGGAAATTAAATTTTTCAAAATTTACTTTAGGTAATTTTGATCATTCATACATTCTGTCTTTAAAAGAATTGCTTTTTTTATTCTTACATAATCTCAAGATTGTGTATCATAGAATGAAATCAGCAAATATACCTAACATATGAAATATGCCTCTCTTAAATTTCAGAATTGTGTGTAGTAGAATGAGATTGGCAAATATACCTAATCATGAATCATCACTCATGATTTCTATAGTAATATCACCCTCCCAACACAGTTTTTAGAAGATGACCAATAAGTAATATCCCTAATATTATCTTCTCTGAGTTCTTAACGCAATTAAAAATGTTATTGCTTATAAAATAAAAGTGATTTTTAAAAAATATTTGAATGGGTAGACACGATACATAGTCTAAAGTAAAACAGAGTGCCTAAAGCAAATTGTACATGTGCTGCAATACTTTTACACATACAATAAGTGTGAATACTGACATAAATATTTCAAATTCAGAACAGCTCCTCACTTGAAAATTAATAAAAGTTGCATTTCACTTTGTTAATGATGACAATATAGACGTGACCAGAAATGAACACTGTCCATTTTGTGGTGAAGCTTTGAAATGAATAGTCAGATTAATTATTTCTGAATGATTTGCTTTTTTCTTTCTGAAATCCAATATATTATTAAGATGCCTAGACTCTCCTGATAATAGACCAAGGTGAGCCTTCTGTCAGCACACACAAAGCAGCTGAAGTAGAACTCACAATAGCACATGCAACCCAGTACGCTAATCCACAACAAAGAAGCAGGGCCCACAAAAGGCCAAGATGGCAGAAAATTCTCAAAAGAGTGCTGCACTTCAGTAACAAGATTTTCTATGAGCTCATTAATATTTACCAAAGCCAAAGAGAGCTGTTTTTTTTTCTTTCATTTAGCCACAAATGCCTCCTTAAAATTATTCCTATATTGAGATAGCATTAGAAAAATAAACTATGCATATACAAGAAGCTTCAAATGAAAGACAAGCAGCTTTTAAGATAAGCCTGCTTTCAGTGTGAGCATCTGCACCCAGAAGACCATTTACACAAATTAACATATTTTATCTACTGTAAAAAAAAACATGAAATAATTCACATATGCAAGATAGTTTAATTTAAATTGCTATCGGGGAATGCTTGAGCACTATTAGCACACCCCACAAAAACATAAGTTCTGATAACCAAGGCAAAGATTTGCCACTTAAAAAGAAAACTAGTAGGAAGAATGTTTTCCAATTGCAAGCAGTGTTTTCATTGAATTATTTAGTAGGGTGATCAAGAAATGAGTGTTGGATGCAGACAGACCTGTGTTTCAGTTTTGCATCTTACGCTAGCTGTGCAGTATTGGATAAATTACTCAATCTCTGTGAACCTCAGGTTTTCTGCCTGTGAAATGGTTAATAAGACCTACCTTGTGTGGTTTTGAGAAGTTAAGGAGACTGTGCTCAGAATACTTAACATAGTGCATGCCCCATTCAAAGCCTTCGGTAAATGTTGAAGGTTTTTTAGTTTTGTTTCTGTGATTATTATTTTGCTCAAAATGCTTAATATAGTGCATGGTCCATTCAAAGCCTTCAGTAATGTTAAAGGTTTTTTTTGTATCTGTTTCTGTAACTATTTATTAGAAGACTTTAAAGAATAAAGATAATAAACAACTTAACTCATCATCCCATTACCTGAGAGAAGCACTATTACCAGTTGGTGAATATCTCTCTAGTATTTTCTCTATACGTACGTATAAGCTTGTATGTATGCTTTCCAAATTTTTGCTTTACAGATATGGAATCCTACTTTGCATACCATTATCTCACTTGTTTTCCCTACTCTTGTCCTCCATTACTATACCATGAATACATTTCCATATATTTAACATCATTTTACATATTATTTTACAACATCGTTTTAACTGCTGATGGTATTTCATTGTGTGGATGTATTACAGTATGTGGAATGCTTCCAATATTTAGTCAGTGCAAACAACAGTGCAATGCATGTAGCTGCCAAAAAATATTTGTATACATACTTAGTTATCTTTTAACCTAAATATCATTATGACAAATATCCCGCAAACAAAAGCATATATATATTTTACTTCATTCTGAAAACAAGCATTTCTAGACATCCACTGTTTTCCAGTTTTTTTTATATTTAATTTTTGGGTAATGATTTGTTTGACTAACAAGTTATTTTTATATAGACAAAGAGTAGACAGTAAATAGTCTTGCTCCCTCCCTGTATCTTATTTATCTATTTCTACTTCATCCAACCTGCAGGTAACACTGTTATTAATGTACATAGTTCCTTTAGACTTTATGAATACATAAGTAACTATGAACATAAACAATTATTTTATCCCTTCTTTCCAAAAATGGTAGCGTACAATATGCATCATGCTATCTTTTGCTTTTTCCATTTAATATAGTATATAGTTAGTTCTGTATCAGTTCTTAAAGAAATTTCTTATTCTTTTATTTATAGTTGCATAGTATTCCATTGTATGTTTTTACCATAATTTCTCATACCTACAGTTCTAGAAGTAAAATTATGAGGTCAAAGGTAAGAAAATTTGAGGGACTATATTCATATTGCTGAATTATTTTCTCCAAAATGCCATACCAATTTAGAATCCTAACAGCTATGAATGTACAATGGTGCATATATCACTAGATGTACCTACTTCATCATTTCTCTATAGAATTGAAGATTATGATTTAAAGGTTTTACAAATTTTATAGGTGAGAAAATGGTATCTCCTATTGATTCCATTTGTGCATTTTAATAATTAGTAATGTGGAGCTTTTAAGATAGTTATTAGTTATTTATATTTCTTATTTAGCAAATTATCTATTTATATTTTTTCTCACAATTCTATTAAAGTATTAGTATTTTCCCTTTTGTTTTCCAGCAGTATACTCTATATTAAGGTTATTTGTGAATTTTTTAGTTCATTATTTCTCTTTTATTTCTGGTATCTAAAATTATTTGGAAATGGCTTGAGTAGATATTTAAACTATATATAATTTATGTATTATATATAAATATATAAATTTTAGAAATAAACTCAAAGAAACAGGTACATTCATTTATTCATGCATGTATGCATTCATTCACTCAAAATGTATCAAATATCTATGTGCCAAGTATTTCCCTAAGCACTGAGGACACAGATGAGGATCAGTTCTAGCCCTCACTGCACTTACATTTCAATGAGGGAAAAAATAAAGGAGGCGAAGAGGGTAGAGACTAATGGGTGCAATGAGTTGTATTTTACTTTGTTTTGTTTTTAGATAGGGTAGGAGAATTAAAGATGCCGATTTTAAAAAAGGATTGATTAGCCATAGGAGCTTTTTTCTATTACCAAAGTTATCTTTATGATCAGAAAGTGTTTTAAGTACTCTTTCTTCAAGCTTTAGACATATTTCTCTTTGGTAAATTTTTCTGAAATTATTCCCTCTTAATTCTATTTTGCCTTTTAAAAATGTTTGCCTAAACACCTATCGGAAAACCGATTTTTAAAATACTCTCCTAAGATAGGAACACACATACACTGCTGGTGGGACTGCAAATTAGTGTAACCTCTGTGGAAAGCAATATGGAGATACCCCAAAGAGATACAAGTAGATCTACCATTTGATCCAGCAATCCCATTATGGGGCATCTACCCAAAAGAACAAAAGACATTCTATAAAAACACATCTGTACTAGAATGTTCATAGCAGCTCAATTCACAATTGCAAAGATCTGGAAACAACTCAAATGCCCATCAATACATGAGTGGATTAATAAAATGTGGCATATGTATACCATGGAGTATTATTTAGCTATAAGAAACAATGGTGATATAGCACCTCTTGTATTTTCCTGGATAGAGCTGGAACCCATTCTACTAAGTGAAATATCCCAAGAATGGAAAAATAAGCACCACATGTACTCACCATTAAATTGGTTTTAACTGATTAACACCTAAGTGCACATATAGGGATAACATTCATCAGGCACTGGGCAGATGGGAGGGGTAGGAGGGGATGGGTATATACATACATAATGAGTGCGATGAACACCATCTGGGGGATGGACATGCTTAAAGCTCTGACTTGGGGGGGAAGAGGGGCGAGGGCAATATACGTAAAGTAACCTAAACTTCTGTACCCCCATAATATGCTGAAATAAAAAATGCAAAAAAATTAAAAAAATACTCTCCTAAAATTCGAAAAAGCAACCTTATTTATCCCCAAATTTCAATCTCAATTCAAGAGATGAAAAAACACTTGATAGGGACAAAAATAAATATAAAGTTATATTGAGAAAATCAAAGTAGTTTGCAACAGCTGAAAAATGTATATACCAACTATTTTCAGAAGTAGGCATAAAACTGACCAGGAAGGCATAGAGTGACAACAAAATAAACAACTAACTCCTAGCATGTATTGCTATTTTTCCCAGCTATAGAAAGGTATAAAAACACAATGGTGATACAAATTCTGATGCACAATTTTATTAACATTTTCTAATATAAAATCAGGTCCAAGATGTACCTATTTGTTCCCATTTTCTGCCACAGAGACAGAACAATGTACTGGCTAAGAGCTTTGGTTTTGGAAATGGACCAACTGGAATAAAATCTCTTATTAACCATGTATGTGATGTTATATAAGTTATAAACTTTCTGTTTTCATATTTAAAGAAAAAGAGGAAGAATGCTTCATTGAGTTGTCATAATGATTAAATGAGTAAACTCATGCAAAACACTTAGAACAGTACCTTGCACACAGTGAGTGCTTTATTATCATCTATGTTTATCACTAACATTAACTATATCACTGTTGTTGTAGAGAGACTTCATGTAGAAAACATAAAGTATGATTGGTTTGGTTATTATCTGATGCATTTGAAAAGCACTTCATTTATTTTTATTTCTAAATTTTTAATCTTTTTAACCAATTTGAAGTATACAATTCAGTGGCATTTAGTATATTTACAATGTTATACAACCATCACCAGTATCTGGTTCCACAACATTTTCATCACCCCAGAAGGAAATCCCATACCCATTAAGCAATCACTTCCTATTCCCGTCTCATTGCGGGACCTGGCAACCACTCATTTGTTTTTTGTCTCTATGGATTTTCCTATTCTGAATATTTCATATAAATGGAGTAATACAATATGTGGCCTCTGTGTCTGGCTTCTTTCACTTAGCATAATGTTTCTGAGGTTCATCCACATTGCTGCGTATGTCAGTACTTCATTCTTTCTTATGGCTGAATAATATTCCATTATATAGATACATGGAATTTTCTCTATCCATTCATCAAATGATGGATATATGGGTTGTTTCCACATTTGGGTGATTATGAATATTGCTGCTATAGACATTTCTGAACAAGCTTTTGTTTGAACACCTATTTTCAGTTCTTTTGGTTATATATGTAGCAGTGGAATTGCTAGATCATAGAGTAATTCTATATTTAACTTATTGAGGAATCGCTAAACTGTTTTCCACAGTGGCCAAACCACTATATATTCCCACCAGCAATGTATGAGGGGTCCACCCAATTTCTCCACATTCTTAACATTTGTTGTTTGCTTTTTATTATTAGTAGTAGTAGTATTAATCATTCCCATGTGTGTGGAGTGGTATCTCCATCACGGTTTTCATTTGGATTTTCCTAATGACTAATGGTGTAGACACCAGTTCATGTGCTTCATATGCTTGTTGGCTGTTTGTATATATTCTTTAGAGAAATGTCTATTCAAGTTCCTTGTCCATTTTTTTTTTATTTCAGAGTATTACGAGTGTATAAATGCTTTGGTTATATAAATTGCCTTTGCACCATCCTACAAGTGTGCCCATCCATTAGGTGTGGATTTACCCATCCACTCCTCCCCCCTCCCACCTGCCCGACACTCTATGATTGTTACTTCCTATATGTGTACATTACTGTTGATCAATTAGTACCAATTTAATGGTGAGCACATGTGGTATTTGTTTTCCATTCTTGTGATATTTCACTTAGAAGAATGGGCTCCAGCTCCATCCGGGATAATATGATAGGTAGTTCATCATTTTTTATGGCTGAGTAGTACTCCATGGTATATATATACCACTTGTTAATCCACTCATGTATTGATGGGCACTTGGGTTGTTTCCACATCTTTGCAGCTGTGAATTCTGTTGCTATAAACATTCAAGTGTGCCTTTGTCCAATTTTTAAATGGGCTGTTTCTCTCTTTTTTTGCTTAATTGTAAGTGTTCTTTATATATTGTAGGTTGTGGACACTTATTAGATATTTGACTTCCAAATAATCTCTCTCATTCAGTGGGTTGCCCTTTCACTTTCTTGATAGTGTCCTTTGAGGCAAGAAGTTATTTTTTAATTTTAATGAGGTCTAATTTATCTATTTTTTCTTTTGTTGTTGCCTATACTCAGGCCAGTGCTACACTGTTTTGACTACTATAGCTTTGTAGTAAGTTTTAAAATCGAGAAATGTGAGCTCTCCAACTTCGTTCTTCTTTTCCAAGGTCATTTTGGCTATTGGAGGACAAAACACTTCATTTTTGAAAAATTTATTATTAACAGAAAACAGAGTTATTTTTTAGATGAAGACATAACAAAGCCCTAGTAGTTATTAGTGCCTCAGTGTGAATTTTAATATAAAATATTTTCCAGACATTGTAAGAGTGAGGTCTTGTCTGAAAAAGTGGCGGGAAGATTTTTTTTTTAGAATCTGCAGCAGATTTTAAGATGTGTCACAGTGAGAGAAATTGGAGGGCAAGGAAGTTTAATAATAATAATAGCTTTTCGAAATTAGTAATATCAGATCATTTTCAAAGCACTTGTACATACAGTATCTGATATTTTCTCACAAAAGTTCTGTAAAGTAGTCAGAGCACATATGATTATCCTCAATGTTACAAATGGAGGAAAGGCACTGAGAGGTTATGCAATGAGCCCAAGGTTGCACAGCAAATGAATGCTAGAGCCAAAACAAAATACCTTGTCCTCAGATTCTCAAGTCAGTCCTATTTCAGCTTCAGTATCAGTCTTGAATAAACTTGGCTTCACATATAATTTTATCTCAGTTTGGGGAAATAAAACATCTATTTTATAATGTATAAGAGCTTTTATAATTTCTTTTATAAGTTCATTGTTTATTCCAAGTTCTCAGAGAAACAAACATTAAATGCAGATGCTAAACAAAATTTACCTCTTCTCAGAATCATTTGCACGCAGATTTAACATCTTTGAAGTGATTCTCTTTATACTCTATGCTGTGCTGTAATTCTTCTCCATGTACTAATACATTGTCAATTTCTAATTCTCCTTGCCCCCACAGTTTTTCCTTGACATTTAAATTATTATTAACTGTACAATATTTTCATTATTCAACTAAACAACACAAATTGTTCTGTATATTCTGTGATGAAAAAAAACAATGCAGGAAAAGGGTTACCAGGAAGGAAATGGCCTGAACCATCTCTATTCCCTGTCCCCAATGAAAGTATCACAGGAATATTATGAAATATAAAGGATAGAACTTGGAGATGTATTATATTTATTGCCCTTTAGAGAACTTATTTAATGCCAAAAAATGCTAAATATTATGCATTTCCTAGTTAAATAAGGTGTTTAAAATACCAAAGTCTAGTGTGAGATGGGCCACTCAGTCCAAATTCTTTCAAATTAGTGTGTTAAACAGTCTTGTTCTAAATATGCAGTGGGACAAAAATGCACTCACTTTCATAAGAAAGTAGACATAAAAATTTCCCCCCAAAAGCTTGAGTCATTACAGTACAATACAAACTGAAATTCAATTTCAATTATCCTCAAGTGTGGCCATGCTATATCTTTTATCCTTCTATTTGGTGAAATGACAGTCTTGGTAATTGAATATTAATTTTCTCCAAAAAAAAGCATTCCGAACTCTTCTTCAAAGAGGGAGTTAAGCTTATTAATTCATTCCTTAACAAGAGGACAAAGTGCATGACTTGCTGTATAAGGAATAAGAACTCCTAGGGGCCAAGAAAATTTAATCAAGGTATTGAAGGGGAAGAAAAAGTGAATGAGCCAGAAGGCAGAAGAATGTGAGAAGGTCACCCAACTTCAGGGGAAAAGAAAAAAAAAAAAAAACCTTTCCAGAGCTCAGCCCAAGTGAAGCAACAGAGCAAAGCAATCAGAAGTACAAATTCCTCCTGAGATACAGGCTAAAACATCGACTTTCCTTTATAATGCCACTTTAATTTCTGGTATAATTCCAAAGCAAAGGTTTATATTTCATGATATTGTCAACTTTACATAAGACTACTTGTGCTACTCATGACTTACACAGCCTTAGGGACACTATTGATTTTTTTTCCCCCCTCATAAATCTAAAAATGCTCCCTGCCTTCCCAGTAGACCCCTTATATTTATCGGTGTCTATCCTAAAACAACAGTTCAAGGTTGGAGTTATGAAAACATTTGGGGCTCTAATTTACCACAAAGTCCACCAAAGATTACAGATAATACATAGCATTCAAAGTTTGCCCAAGAAATACTGCAAACACCTGCCCCCAAATACACATACACTTTATTTATCCCAATGGATGTTGCAACACAGGAAAATTACAAAATGACTCATGCCACAGTCCCCTCTGAAATGCTTAAGAATTCTTACCTATACAAAGTCTTACTTTACCATAAATAATCCCTTTCTGTCATCTTAGACCAGTGATTCTCAAACTTTTTGTTCTCAGAAGCCTCTTCACATTCTTAAAAAAAAAAAAAAGACCCTAGAGTTTTTGTTTCTGTGTGTTTTACCTATAGATATTTACCATATTAGAAATTAGCTGAGAATTTTTAAAATAGTTAATTTATTTAAAGACAACAATCCATGAAAGATTAATAGAAATAGCATATGCTTTATCCAAAATAACAATGTTTTTCAAAACAAAAAATCTATTGAGAAGAATGGCATTGTTTAAATTTTTGCCAATATCTTTAGTATCTGGTTTAAAAAGAAGACAACTGGATTCTCATATCTGCTTCTGCAAACCATATGTTAAGATATCATTTGCATACAGCTTCTGAAAAACACCATATACTTAAGGGAGAATGAGAGTGGAAAGGGTGAATAGCTCCTAAATATTTTAACGAAAATAATGTTGACCTCATGAACCCACTGAAAGGGCCTTGAGGACCTAATATTAGAAAATCATATAGAAATTGGAGCCACTTAAAGGAGATAATTATTAGCAGACTCCTAGCAAGTAACAATGGTAGTATCATGCTGTGGTTTCCATACTTATTTTTTTCTAAATAAATGTCCTATCAGTTATTGTTTTCTCTACTTCTGATTTCATTTAGGCAGAGATTTATTGTCAGCGCCATGTAGAACATTGGAAAGGTTGCCAGGTCTTCTAAGAGATAGGGGATCATGTCTGAAAAAGTAGATTTGGGGACATAAGTCATTTCCCATTAGAATCATCTCTGTAATGAGGGCATATCTGCATTTGTTCTGTAATCCCACATTACCAGGGCCAGTATCAACTCAGAACAGCCATGTTTCCCCCTATGTAGACCAGTCAAGTCCTCTTCTCTTTAAAGTGTTGCTTTCAATGGCATCTTTATATTGTTCAGCTTATGACTTCTCTCATGACAAGGGCTGATCACTGACTAATTTTGCATTTCTCTTATTGGATTCAAGTAAGGCCTATAAGGTGAGGAATAGAAAATAGCTCCTAAAATCACAGAAGACAGCATTTTTGGTGCAAAATTAATGTGTGTGTGTTTGTGTGTGTGTGTGTGTAAGTATAATCTGTTAATACAGTGAATTTCCATTCTTGTAGTGTTTACCCTAAAAATATAAAATATATACTTAATTTAATAATATTTAAAGGTAATTTGAATTGTCTTCCTGAATAATAGAAAGACCTTTTAAGAAACACATTGTTTCTGATCTCCCTCTCCTCAATTTACATGTAACTTTTGTCCAGTATTTGTTTTATCTGTTTTTGAAGCTCACAAACAGATGCTATTATTGATTTACACAATCAATATTTTATTAGATTTACCTGTATATTTACCAGTTTCTTTTCTCACCATTTATTCTTATACCTGGACCTTCCTTCTATGATTGGTTTTCTTCTTGAAGTGCATTACGTAGCAACCTTCAGTAAGGGTCTGCTGGTGGTAGATCCTTTGTATTTAATTTCTTGAAAGGTATCTTTATTTCACTCTCCTTCCTTATAGACAGTTTCACTGAGTTTATAAATCTATTTTGACAGCTATTGTTCATAGAACTCTAAAGCTTTTTTTCCCTAATGTTTTCCATCTTTCATTGAAGCTATGAGAGAGATCTATCAATCGAACAGCCATTGTTCACGTAGGAAAGTCGTCCTTTCTCTGTGGCTGCTTTAGGATTTTATTCTTGTCGTTGGAGTTGTATGGTTGGGCTTTAATATGTTTCAGTGAAGATTTCTTTCTATTTATCCTGCTTGGGATTTGTTAGTGTTTCTGAAACTAAGGATTTATGCCTTTCATCAATTCTTAAAAAAATTCTCACCTATTATATTTTCAAGTCTCAGTTTCCTCCATTTAATCTATTATCTCCTTCTGGAATACCAGTTAGATGTATGTTAGGCCTGCTCTCTATAGCCTCCACATCTCTTAATCTGGCTCTTCTATTTTCCATCTGTTTGCCTCTTTATGCTATAATTCTTTAGATCATCCATTTTGCTAGTTCTTAATTGTTCAAGCCATGCAGTGATCTTTTTAAATTTATTATTTTAATTGCTAATCTTCTGTTTGATTCTCTTAAAAAGCTGTTTAATCACTTTTGACAGTCTCTCATCCCTTAATAACATTTTAATTCTTTTATTTTAGTAAATGTAATACAAATGCTTATTTACATTGTTACCTGATGATTCTAATACTATGATTTTATCTTTTCAGCTTCTGTTGACCCTAGAGCCTGGTGACTTCCTTGTATATTTAGTGATCTTATTTAATATACTGAGTCTGTGGCCATTTTAACTTTATCCAGAAAATTATTTGTGATTTGTATCAAGATTGTGTACCTCTAATAAGGACTTTAATTTGCTTCTAGAAATCACCAAAGGGTACTTTAAACTAAATATTTAGATTGGGAGTTTTCAAGCAAATAATTAGTATAAATGTGTGCTGCCAGTCCATTTGATGGTTAGTTTGTAGTTCCAAAGTCCTCAACTTGCATGGTGCCTGAGCTTTGGTCCTTATTCCCCAAATAGAGGCTAAGATTTTTCCAGGTTAAAGGAGATCAATGTTCCCTTGCGTATCTAGATTTCTGCTCTCACTTAGTCCCTTGACTTTAGAGAATTTCTTTATTTTCAAGCCAACTTAATCATATATCTTATGTGGTTATTGAAGATACTAGATAAAATATTTTAAGTGCTTTTAATGAGTGATAAAAATATCATCAGGATATCTAGTCAGACATCAGAAGAGGAATTTCTTGATTTAAAGTATATACTGAAGCATGCTTATATGGAAATTCTACCACTAAAACGTATCTTTATTTTAACTTATATGATTTATGGTATTCATATAATTTGGTAAAAACAGAATAACTGTTCAGATTCATATAGTTTTATAACTTACAAGCACTTTTGTGCCATATATTTTAAACTATATGAAGGCTAGAATAATCATATGGTACTAAACCTAATTAAAATGTTGTTTTCTATTTTCATTAGAAAATCCTAAGACGACAAAAATAATCAGAAATTCATCTAAATGGCAGCTGTAAATACAGTTATATGACTATTAGTTAAAATCTAACCTAAATGTTTTTGCAGCTTTTCAGAAGTCTATTAACCATAATGTTTCTTTTATTGCCTCTTGGATACAAACACAATGGTAGAGATTAATACTACAATTAACTCTACTTACGCTCATGTATAACTTATGTGGAGAGTAATCAGAGGTGATGAAAGCTTATAGTAATAACATACCAATTAATTTGTTTATCATGTTCATCCTTACATTTTCCTGTTCTTCCAAATCACATTACAAAATCCTGAATAAAACACAACTGTTTTTTAAAATGAATATAACTTTACAAAACTGAAATTATTGGATTGGCCAGAATTTTAGATACCAAAAAATTTAGTATCAACCTCTAAATTACTCCACAGATATCTGGAGCGTACCTCTGGCTGTGATTGACATGGACATTCAGACTAAAATAGTTTTTCTTTCTCGTATTCTGTGAAGTTTTTTAATGGAATCTGGCTGCAGCCAGACTTAAAAGAGGGGCTTGGGTATTCAATCTTTAACCTTTAGCTATTACATATGCTATGCAAAATTGCATATCTCAGGACCAATATCAGAAGAATAAAGAAAATAATGATCCAAATAGGAAGTACTTAAGCCAATTTATTTTTAAAGTACTTTCCAAAAAAGAATGTTTAAGTGGTTTAATTCATTTACTCACAGTTCTATCCACTTATAAACTAACACTCTAAAAAATAAAAGTTGCTACATCTTTAAGTGATTAGTATTATAAGAATGTGCCATAACTAATTTTCAATTATTCAAATACTTCATTTTCTACCCATCTGAAATAAAAACAAAAACTAAAATCAAAACACAGACATAAAAAATCTGGCAGTAACTTTTGGGACATGGAAGCTTGACATTTTAAATAAGAGAAGAAATACTGGGCCATAATTTCTTCTGTGGCTCTAGTTTAACACAGATGTAAGTGGAAACAGAATTTTGGGGCCAATAAGTTAAGCACTTTCCATTTTTGAAATTCATGGGCTACGAAAGGATTGCACAAGAGCCTTTAAATCCTCTCCAGTTGGATTTAAAATAGTCACTGATATGAAGTAGCTTGGGAAAAGTAATCGTAATAACTTAGAGTTAACTGAGGCTGGGGAGTTCTTCCATATGTGGAAGGAGTTGGAAGGACATGCTAGGAGTAGTCCCTTCCCCATATGGTGGGATATCAGATTCTCCTGTGTTATGAAAGTGATCTTGTAGATCTACCTAGTATCAAAAATCTTAATGAGGTCAAATAATGTAACATATTTTAAATTTCTCCAAAAATCAGGATTAGCCATTTGGTAAGGTGGGCAGGTAATAGCAAAGGAGACTGAAGAGGAAGTGGATAAATTAGATTTGGGGAGTGATACAGTGACAACTGCCTTCTAAGGCACATATAAAAATCACACATTGTAGAATATTTCTTGGGAAATATTTGGATCCACATGGTTTCTTCTCCAAAGTACAAAGTATCCAGCTGGCTGAGTTTCCTTTCTAAACCAGATTTTTAATGGAAGTTTATTGGTAGGAGTATTTCCTGGTATGCTGCATATTTTTGAACCTAATGATAAGGCATGAGAATTTACAAAAGGTCAAAATCACACTGTTAATGAATTGTATGCATATCTAAATGTATGAAAAGCTAGTCACTTCAAACAATACAAAAGAGATTTAATGAAAAAAAACTCAAGTAAAATGTTTTTTTAAGATGGACTTATGGAAAAAGTGCCAAACAAATCATGTGTGTGATTTATCCAAGGAATTCATATAGCCAGTGATCAGATCACAGCCTACAACTGCCACATAAGCTGTGTAGCAGAGTCATTTTAAGAGAATGGATCTGGAGGTAGATGCTTGGTTTGAATCCCTTCTTTTACACTTAGGAGATGTGAACTAACTGGACCAGTTTCCTAACTTCAATGCCTCAGGGGGTAAAATAGAGATACTACTACCACTTCAATCATAGTGTTGCTTTGAGGATTAAATTAGCTAATTTTGTAAAGTGCTTGAGGCAGTGCCTGGCACATAGTAAGCACTAAGTAACCATTTTATCATTTCCGTTATGGCAGAGAGAATAGAAAACCCGATCAGATGTAATAAACCTAAGTCTTGGCCTTAGTAGTTCCACTTGCTCGGATAAGAAGCTTAAAAGCAATTCAGTTTCACCTGTGACACTAATCACTTCACTCACTAACTTCCCAGGAATTAGAATCAAGTGATTTCCTGTTTACAAGGTGCTTTGAAAAACATCAAGTGTAACCTTTGATCTCTTTGGGAGAGAGGCACTGAATTTCAAGGTACTGTATCTTATGATTTGTTATTCTAGTATTTCAAAATATCAAACACCAAGGTCATATGTGTTTATCTTCATATGTAATGATGCCACATTTAATGGCATCTTTGGCACTTGATAAACATGCCTTAAAACATACTGCTACTTTAGATCAACAATATAATGAGAATTATTCAGCTATTGGTTAATATATATACTTCAACTAGTTGGTCATGTCTTTTGGTATGACCATCAATGAAGAATGATGAATTGTCTCTTGTTTTAAAAATTCAGTGTTATCAACTGGAATACCTTTTGTTTCTCTAATGTTTCAATGAAGAAAGGTAAAAGGATTAGGGCCAGTCAAGAAAGGAACATGATAATAGTAACAGCTAACTGTCAGATCTGCTCAGTACTCCTAGTACACCTGTCTGTCATGTCCTACCACACCATCTGCAACCCAACCCCCTGAGGGCTTTCTCTTGGCCCACAGAGAGCAGACACAAAGCACCAATGAGTCTATACCCCAGGGAGCAACCCTCTGCTAATGACAGATGGGGGCTGGAGGACAAATACACCTGTGTCTTCACCTTTTGGGTGGGGCCACCCTGAGGTGTGATCTATACTGCTTCCCCGGAGGTCACCAGCAGAACTGAGCTCCAGCTTTCCAGGAGGGTAACCTGATTGGTAATGCACCCTCCATTCACTTCCTCCCCTTCCATTATCTCACTTTCTACTTCTATACCAGCACTTTCTTGGATCACCTCTCAATCTATTTACCTCAATGTTCCAAAGAAACCTACATAAGATATTAACATTTATAGAGAAGCTACTATGTGCAAGCATGTTAAGGGATTTATATTCTGGTTTTTCTCCTATCTCAGTACCATGCCTTCTTAATCTCCTTTCTGATATCTCTTTTGCCTGATTTCTAAACATTGGTGCACCTAGGGTTCATCCTGGAACACCTTCTCTGTTTCATCTCCATTCTCTGCTTAGGGGATCTCCTCTATTCCAAGTGTTTATGTACCAATGACTCTAAAATTTCTATTTTCATACCTGATGACTGGTCCCCTAACTCCAGATTCATATCTTCAATATCCTCACCTAGATGTTAATAAGGCCAAGCAAGGACTCTTGATGTGGCTTCCAAAACCTGCTTCTCCTCCATCTTGCCTATCCCAGGAAATGGTGTCACCATCCACTAGTTGTGCAAGCCACAAACTGAGGAGTACTTGATTCCTTTCAATTTCACTCCCCATATCCAATCCATTAGCAACTCTTGTTGACTCTCCAAAAACATGCTTTGAAACTACCCATTTGTCTCCACTTCCAGAGCTACCACCCTCATCTGTGTCACCTCAATTTCTCATTTGGGCTATTGCAGTAGCCTCCTACAAGGTCTTTCCATTGCTCATTCCATTCTCCACAGAATATCCCAAGTAATATTTTTTAAAACATTAAGCAATCCATGGTGCTTTCTCCTCTAAACTTTCCAGTGGCTCCCAATCACACTTAGAATAAAATCCCAACTCCTTTTCCTGGCTGGCAGGACTCCAGGTTTCTGGTGCTATCCTTCTGTAATATCCATATGATTTTCTTCTTAGATCATGAGGCTCAAATCACATTGGACTTTTTCCCTGTTTCTTAAATACAGCAAACTCATTCTTGCCCCAGAGCTGTTATCATATCTGTGTCTTTTGCTTGAATGTTCTTCCCTGAGATCTTTGTATGGTTATCTCCATCTTATTCAAATCTCAGCTTAAATATATCCTCTTTAGTAAGGATTTTTTTAAAACTATCCAGCCTAATATAGTCCCTAGTGCTATTTTATCACAGTGGTTGCCACTGCTTATTCATGCTTATTTATTTATGTTGTTTACCTCCTTATCAGTAAAAATTAAAAAATAGGAATTTTGTCTTATGGAGCATTTCTAGCATCTAGAACATGAACTTACACATACTGGGCCTTTGATAAGTTTTGTTGAATAAAATGAATGATGGAAACTATGATCATTCCCATTTTGAAGGTGATGAAACTGAGCCTGAATGTAGTTATGCAATTTGCTCAGGCAAAGAGAGGCAGAGATTGATACCCAAATTGAATCAGTCTGACCCCAGAGCTCATAATTTGAACTACTATACCAAACTTCCTCTACATCTGGATGGTAATGGAATACGAATTTGGAAAACAATAACCTTAGTCCAAGAACTTAGTACATTCATTTTTACAAAGTACCTTTTGAGAAAAGACTCAGTCTATCTGAATTATTGTGAAACTTACAAAACATTCATAGTCCTTAAGAAATAAATCTTAATTTTTATGTTGTGTATACAAGAAGAAAGGAAACCAAAGCTATCTTAGTTCTCATCCTCTATACAAGCCTAGTAAGAGATATCCAACAGTTTAAACAACAGGATATAATTTTTAGATTATTTCTCATAGGAAAACAAAGAGACTTCAGATTACAATAGAACATAATTCATTTCACATGGAAACCACTAGAAGAGTCGTCATGTTCAGTAATGTTTCTTTTATGAGAATGAAACTGCATTTAACACATATGTATGTAATTTGAGATCTGAGTCACAATGGCCCACAGACCAAGGGATATGAATAGATATATATTTTTTGTGAAAAGCTGAATAGCACCGAATAGAAATAATCATAAAAATGTACCACCAAATGTACATGAGGAAACTTAGCCAAAATTACCCAGAAGACAATAGACATATAAAGTGAAGTCTTCTAAAATTATTTTGATATGTTTTACAGCAAGACTCAAGCACACAGGATGGATGACAAGTTCCAGCCAAGCTTTCTAAGAAACGATGTATTTATTCACCTCAAATAATAAATCCCAGGAATAAAGAAATACTGAATCTGCATCAAGAGGTGGTAAACATATTTTTTAGATCCTAATATTACTAATAAAGGAACATTAGTTCTGCTGCCAGATTCCCAAGAAGTGACTGAAAATGGCACACACACATTATTTAGTCAATGTTTTATCTCTTCTTTCCTCTGTTCCAATGAATAGAGCTGCAAAAGTTCATAATCAAAAAGAAAACATAAGAATAAACTTAATATATCTCTATCATGCTGTTGCTGAAGAAACTGAGGCCCAGCTAATGAATTGCAAGGCAGGGATTTGACCCAAGACCTCTGATTCCAAGTTCAACAGTAAGAACAGTCCGTCCATCTTACCACACAGTCACCACACAAAGAATATAGCAAAAAAATAAATAAATAAATACCTATTTCTTGTGTGTGCTTGGATAGCAGTCATAATAGAATGTTGTAAAGTTTGAGTTTAATCCACTTTGAAAAGTATAAAAACTAAAGAATCAAAATGAAGGTGTTTGGGTTATAGCTCTAACCTATAAGGTGGTCATACAAGGCAATGCTCCCACCAAATATCTCTGGTGGCCACTGTCAAAGTCCAAAGCCAGATTAATATAAGCTGATAAGCCATTTCTTATGATCTCAGGTTCTTATTAATGTAATGGATCTGATATAAATATTATCTATCTTTGCTCTGCAGAAAATAAAGTCAGATATTATCACTCAAATAGATGGCTATGCAGAAAGCGCTACTTGAAAGTAGAGAAAAGACCTGGCATCAGCAAACTAACTTGACTCAGATGCAAGGATCATGAGCTCTGAGGTCTGATTGACAGGAACACCAGGAAGAATGACAAAAGAGCTGAGGAGGCATAATGTTTCCCGTGTGTGATTTCTGCATGGTCATTTCACATACCTGTCAAGAAATTATTTATCATTTATACACTGAAACTATTTCTATCAGCTTTGCCCTAAGGAAATATGAGAGTTTAGGTAAAAGATTATACTCATATTCATATAATATACAACTTCATTTCCAGTTAACTTACAAGCTTGTTATTGTATGATTTTTGGTATTTTTTTAAAGAATTCCATTGGCTTTCTTTCACAAGGTTTGGGAACTAAAATGGCTCTATAAAATGGCAACTAAGTTCTACTTGAACTTATAACAAAATTTAGAATTGATGAGAAGAAGAAACAAGGGCTGGATATAGGTTGTTCCATACATATTCCAGTAAAAGAGCAAATAAAAATTGATTATAAATTTATATTTAACCTACACATTTACTGAATGCATACTATGTGAAAAGTACAGGAAGTTCCAGTAATAGAATACTAGCTGCAAGAGTTTTGCAGTCTGTTTATGATGATTAAACACATACACTATAGGTGAAGAGATAAAGGCTGTAAATCAATTATTACAGGTAGAACTAAGAAAGAAGCAGTTAGTTTTCATGGAAAGCAAGGGAGACTTCAGAAAGGAGATGATATCTCCTTGGAGACTAAAGAAAGAAGGAGAATTTGAACAAGGAGGTGTGAGGAAAGCATAAAGTCAAATGTGTTCTGTGTATTGTGCCACATGCTGTGTTAGAAACCAAACTTAGATAATCTGAATTAATCTCTTAATAATGCTACTGTGGAGATTCCATTATTATTCCCAATTCTTTACCCCATCCTTATATCTATGCCTTTTCCCCTATGACATTACAATTCCTCCCACTAGGAGTGGACTATATTTCCCCACTCGAGTGGTGTGACTTTTTGAGGCCAAAGTGAATACAGTGCAAGCAAAGTCTTGAATAGTACTTGCACGTCTGGATTTTCTGCCAACCCCATGAGAAAAACAATCCTTGTATCTCACTGATCTCCTAAAGGGTGAGAGTCTCATAGAGAAGTCCTAAACTGACCCAAACCACCCACAAGTGCATGAGAAATAAATGGTTATTTTATGCCACTAATTTTTTTTTGTGGTTGTTTGTTACTTGGCGTTACTGTGCCAGTAGCTGACTGATACACCTTTACAGACTGAGGAACTAAGCTCCAGAAGAAAGAGGTGATTTGTGCAAATTTACATAACTGGTAAGCGGACAACTCAGTTTAAAATTCTGGTCTGTCATGGACCTAAGTCTATATTCTTTCTATCACGCTCATCCATAAAAGAAGGGGAGAATTAGCATATTGCCAACGCTGAAATTGTCTGAGGGGGCATAATGATTCATGAGATTGGGAAGGTAACTTTTGTCAAATTTAGGGGAGTCCTGAATGTCAGGCTTAAGAATTTCAACTTCAACCTAAGGACATCCAAAGTCATCAAAACTTTTTGAATACAGAAGAAACCTATTGAAGTAAGGCAATTCAGAAAGCCCCATTTAGTCCAAACATTTAAAGGGATCACCCACAGGCTTTTGTAGTAATCTAGGAAGTAAAATAATAGACGATAGAAAATTATTTCTCATGTTTAATCCAGGACTAATTGTACTTGCCCTAATAGAGACTTCTTACAGAACTGCAATATTTACTTAAACACATCTAGATTGGTCTAAATGTAAATTAGCTCCTTGAGTTTTAACTTTCAATTTACTTCAACATACTTTTCATCTAATATTTATAATTCATTATGTGTGAATGCAAATGCATCCAGTAATTTGTAAATGAGGTTAAAAGTAGTGGCATGGCAGCTAGGAGATGAATCAGGCTAAAAAACATACATTCACTGGCTTTAGGCTAAAATGCTAAATAAAGGAGGAAATGACTATTATATGACAACTGTATCAGCCAAAACAGCACATTACTCATGATGAATGTTCAGAACCCTGGTTCGCTGGAGACCTTTTCCAAGCCAACTATGCCACGGGCTTATGAAGAGGAAATATATACATATTTTAGTTTACCTACTTCCTTTAACAAAAAATACTTGTTTATTCAAAGAATAATCATGTATGAAATATTAATTTAATTGATTAGAAAACTACAATTTATTCTAAAGGTCATTTTGGTACAGAAAACATTTAAACTTTATGGTTTTTACTGAGACCTAAGATTTACAAATATCAAACCATTATTACCATTGTATACTGATCACTGTATTTGAGAAAATTATAAACAAAAGGAGGGTTTTTTTGTTGTTGTTGTCATTTTTTTAAAAGCACAACACCCTCCACTTTATATCATATGCAACTGCCTTCCAAGAAAGTTGTCTGCAAAGCAGACCATATAAGGAGTCTTTCTCCAGAAAGATATAGGGTCAAATTACAGACATGAGAAGGTCAGAACTGTCTACATACCCTTCCATCCCTGCCTTCTCCCATTCACAGAATTTCTTTTTCTATCACTCTTTTTTTTTTTTTTATTTTTTATTTTTTTTTTATATATATATTTTTTTTTATTTCAGCTCATCATGGGGGTACATAAGTTTAGGTTATATACATTTTCCATGTCCCACCCATCCCCCCGAGTCAGAGTCCCAAGCGCGTCCGTTCTCATTCTCCAGACAGTGCACCTGGCACTCATCATGTAGTCATACCTCCATCCCCTCCCCCCCCCACCTCCCCGGGTCTGCACCTTCAAGCATGACCATTCCCCAGAGGGTGTGCAACGCACTCATCATGTAGGCATACACCCATCCCCTCCCCCCACCCCCCATCCCAGTCTGATATCCAATTGGTATCCTTCCCTGATGTACATTTAGGTGATGATCAGGGAAACCAGTTTTCTGGTGAGTACATGTGATGCTTGTTTTTCCATTCTTTGGATACTTCACTTAGAATAATGGGTTCCAGCTCTCTCCAGGAGAACCAAAGAGATGTCGTATCATTGTTATTTCTTATAGCTGAGTAGTACTCCATGGTATACATATACCACAGTTTACTAATCCATTCGTGGATTGATGGGCACTCCAGACCACCCTGAACGCGCCCGATCTCGTCTCTATCACTCTTTTTCCCCTCACTGAAGGTCCAAGGCTCTAGTGGGACTTGGCTGCAGATTGTGCACACATGGGGAACAGAGTCACTGTCTTTAGACAATAGTTTTTTGGGTTTTGTTCTTTTTAGAGACAGGGTCTTACTCCATGTGTGTGCTGTGTGCCGGAGTGCAGTGGTGCAATCATTGCTCGCTGCAGCCTTGAACTCCTGGGCTCAAGCAATCAGACTCCTGAGCAGGTAGGGTAGTCAATTCTTTTATTTTGTGTCTTGCTATGCTGCCACAGGCATGTCTTGAACTCCTGGCCTCAAGTGATAGTCCTGTCTTGGCCTCCCAAAGTGCTAGGATTATGGAATGAGCCACCACGCCCAGCCAACAGTAGTGTTTTACTTTGTTTTTTTTTTTTTTTTTTTTTTTTTTTTTTTTTTTTTGAGACAGAGTGTCACTCTGTTGCCCGGGCTAGAGTGAGTGCCGTGGCGTCAGCCTAGCTCACAGCAACCTCAAACTCCTGGGCTTAAGCGATCCTACTGCCTCAGCCTCCCGAGTTGCTGGGACTACAGGCATGTGCCACCATGCCCGGCTAATTTTTTTTCTATATATATATTTTTAGCTGTCCATATAGTTTCTTTCTATTTTTTAGTAGAGACGGGGTCTCGTTCTTGCTCAGGCTGGTCTCGAACTCCTGAGCTCACACAATCCACCCGCCTCGGCCTCCCAAGTGCTAGGATTACAGGCTTGAGCCACCGTGCCCGGCCTTTTGTTTTGTTTTTTTAATCACCAAACACAGGCCTCAAATTAGAAGTAATATTAAATACCATTTCCAACTGATATTTAATTTAAATTCTTTAACAAGGTTCCCCATACAGGCAACCGTGATCTGTGTTGAGCAAGAACTCAGATCCCATGAATCACAGGATCTGAGGCTGCATATTTGGCTCCTTCCATCAGCTCCAAAGGGACAGCCAGGTTGGATTTCTGGGAACACACTGTGCATGAGCATTGTGGGTTCTGCATCACTGGAAGGAAGGAAGGGGCTAAAAGACACCTACTCATTGACTACCTTGTCTCTGCCTCACAGCCTTAACACACTAATGTTTGAATTACATGTACCACATAGTTTCATCTAATACTGTGTTCTCATATCGGGTTAGCATATTAATATGTATGTGTGTATATATTCACAGATGTGTGTGTGTGTCTATTTTTTGAAAGGTAGCATCTTGGACAATGTGCTCAGGGACAATTGCCAATTGCTCCTTCCTACCTTGTCTATCACTCTCCTTTCTCACCTGGCTCCAGCTAGCTTCTGCTAAGTCCACAGTCATGTCCAGAAGGTCAGAGGACCTGATGACACCCTTCATACCCACCTGACTTTCCAGGAACCAAGGCAAGTAACTGAAAACCACTTCCTAACACACCAGTGGCTCAAGGGTCAGTTCTACTACCTCTCCCCAATCCTTCCCCACCTCCCCAAATCCCCACTTCCTTATCCCCCTATTGGTCATCTTAAAACTCAAGGGAAATGAAGTTAATCTTCTCCTGAAGAAAGGTTAGGCATCGCTCAGTTAATGAGTAACTATACCCTAAGATTGTGTGGAGGAGATGTTAACCCCAAAAAACTCACTTGAAAGGTATTCAATATAACTGCCAATAACTTGGTGATTAAAAAGTAAACTATAGTATTTTATACTTTAAATGATTAATTTCACTCTAATACCTAATATTTCAGTTTTTTAAAGGAAAGAGATATTTAAAAGTTCGTTAGTAATTCCTCCTACCACCCACACCCAGTTTCACTCCCAATACACACACACACACACTTACACACACACACACTTACACACACACACACTTACACAGTCCTCAGAAGAAAGAGACAGATAAACACATCCTGTGTAACTTGTTAATGATTGCACCAGGAAACAAACTTGTCAATTATGCAAACAACTGTAAATTTCCAAATATAGAAAATAAATATAATATGGTATAATAATATATAGAAATAATAAATAAAATAAATATAGTATAGCATAACTTATTTTCTATATTTGGAATTCTACAGTACTTTTAAAAAGTAACTACTTTGATTCAGTGTTAAAAACTAGAAGACTTCATATGAAGTTCAATTTACACAAAAGCAGAATTTTAAGAGTCAGCGTTTATAATATTCAATACCCCAAATAATGTTTCCAATTTAAAAAAAATATGAAGAGTTTTCATATCTCGAATTTGTCAGTTGACATGCAAAATTAAACATAATTCAAGGACATATTGCAAATTTCTTTTCAGAAGGCAAAATGAAAAGGCTTCACCTGCATCTCTAAAAACAAAGCCAATTAATATGCCAGACTCCTTTCCTCCACCAAAAATAATGGAACATTTGCATACAGGAGAAGGAGGAAGCTAGTCTCGTTCATCAGCATATTATAATGCCTCCTGACAGCCTCATACACTGCCTCATCAACATCATACTGTTTCAATTACACATTTTTTCATCCACTTCACGTGTTAAGCCATCTTCACTTCCATCTCACCTCGAGCTGCAGTATTAAATTGAACTACATTTTTCCTAGCATAGATGGATTCTCTGCAAGTCAGAAACAGAATCACTAACATTGTATTGTTCCAGGCTACAAAAGAAAGGGGAAAAAGGTGGGAGGGAAAAGAAGGATGGTAGATTTTAAAGAAACAAATAATCCCTCCCCATAAAAGCCTACTTCTCAGAACCAATGGCATAAAGAATTAAGAATTGGCTGGAGCACAGTATGGGGCCCCTCTGCCAAGGAAATGGAAATGGTCTTTTTAAGAACCGCTGAAGCCTGCTCACTCCCCTGTGATCAGCCTACCAGTCTGCTTTGCAGTGCAGGAGTAAGGAAGCAAGGTCTTTGATTTTGCCAGCAAACTATTGAAAAACAAAATAAAGACTGGGCTTGAAAAGATGAGCTTTAATTTAGCAAACACCACAGAGACACGTCCCAAGACAACTGCCACTCACATAAAAAAAGGTCTTCTATTTGGATCATGAAGAGAAATGTAGACAGAGCAAAATAATTCCAAAAGAGCATGGCTCTTATTAATTGGCTTTGTTCCTTTGGAAAAACTCTAGGCAAACTGAAGGAAAACTCCCTCATATCATTATGGAATCCATCTTTCAGAAAGAATAATAATTGCATGAATATGTAGTGTTCAGAGAGCTGAGCTATGAGAGTGAGTTTTCATAGCGGTAAAGCAGGTTGGAAATCAGATGTAACAGATTTCTTAGTGTTTGGATGATTTAGGAAAGTTTCACATTACCTTCTTCTCAAATTGACATTTCATTCTGATTGGTTAATTACCATTTTTCTGTTTCAGCAGCAAAACGGTCCTGAATAATGCAGTTGCAGCTGGACTGTCTTCATATAACTCCCATGTTGTGTAATTTTTGTGTTTTTTCACCCTTGTTTATGTTTAACTTAAAAACTACAACAGAAATAGTTTCCTTTGGCTCATAGACCCTAAGCCTTACTGTAAAATCGGGGAAAACTAGTAATCTTGGCCTGTTTTGGCTCTCCCAGGGCTCAGAAAGCTTAACCATGTCTGAGCAGATGGAACAATTTGAATGAGAGCTGCATCTACCCCCAGAGGTTCTCTACATTTCAGTGGTAGCTTTACATACCAACAGAATGTTTGCCTGCATTTGTATTGGAAGCCTATGAGTCAGACTCACTTACCCAGGCTTGAAGGATTCTTCAGCCCTAGTCTGTGATTTTGGAATGTAATTCCACTGCTGAGTATGTAACATGCAACAGCTTTTTTTTTTCTTTTAATCAATGCCAAAGGTATTTAAAAATAAGTAACATTTCTAATAACTAAAGCCTTCAAATCTAGACATTTTCATGTCATCTTAAATTCTAACCACAGATCGTTTTGTTTTCACTATGTTATATTTATTGTCAGTCCACTATCGGCTAGGTATATGCTAGATTCTGGAGCTAAATGGAGCACAAAAAACAGACTGTGGACACTAGGAGAAAAGTGACATTAATTAAATGTCATTTAATTAGATAAATGTACAAATTGCAAATGTAATAAAACCTGCAAAGGCGAGATAGCTACATGGGGTTATGAGGCTCTTCTATAGGGGGATTTGATCTAGTCAAGGTCTTTAAGTAAGACTGAGCTGACCTAAAGAATAAATAGAAGTTGACAAAATAAGAGATGAAATAAGAGAATTCTGGGAAGAAGACACAGCATGTGCAAGGCCCTACAATGGGGGAAGCATGGTGAGCACAGGGAATGGGACATGATTTTCACAAAGGCCAAACATGCATAGACAGCAAGAGTGAGCAAGGTGGAAGATGAGACCAGAGAGGAGGTGGAGGCCAGGTCTTATAGGACATGTTAACGGGTAGGAGATAGAGGCAAAAACAAGAATGTCTTTAGAGGCCATGTTGAGATCTTTTGCAGAGGGGACAATTTGTGATTTGTAAAGAGCACGCTGGTCTCACTGTGGAGAACTGAGTAGAGGAGGGCAAAAGAGGATCTGGGTAGATGAGCTGGGGGCTGCTGTGTGCCGCAGGCTGAGTGGCAGTGGGTGGTGAGACCTGCATGGTGGGGTGGGCTCTCGGTCTGCCCCACTGCAGAACAGACATATGGACACACTTGTTGCCTTACTCTTTACGTGTAGACATCCATCCTCTATCCCACACCGTGCTGCCTGTATAATCTTCTTAAAGTATAACTCTGACTATGTCCTTTTCCTGTTTATGTCCATTCGTGTGTCCCCACAGCAGCAAGCTCAATATACCCTAGCACTCAGGACTGACAGCTGATCCCAACCTACTTTTTAGGTCGCTTCTCCACTTCTATCTGTCTAGAGCTCCGCTCTGTCCAAAGTGGTTCACTTGCCTCCCTATTGTCGTTTGTGTCCTTCAGCCTACTCAGGATACCCTTAGCCTCCTGCTGTCCTCCTTCTCTTTAAACTTTTGTTCAGGCCTGAATTCACCTCCCACCTCTGTCCTCACTTTCTAATCCTGCCCATCCTTCTCATCCAGCTTAAAGCTCTTCCTGTCGTCTATTAAGAATTCCCAGACTACTGCCATCCAGCCTCTCAACTTCTTCCACATGCATTTTGTTATCTGGCAATTAATCATGCCTTGTATTGCTATGTCAAATTATTTTTTTTTTTTTTTTTTTTTTTTTTTTTTTTTTTTATATATATTTTTTTTATTTCAGCTCATCATGGGGGTACATAAGTTTAGGTTATATACATTTTCCATGTCCCACCCATCCCCCCGAGTCAGAGTCCCAAGCGCGTCCACATATTAATTGATAATGGACCATTTTCAGCTTTTCACATGTGTATGTTTTACCTCTTCACCTAGTTCATAAGGCACTGGTGGCAGGGACCATATCATGTATTTCTTTGTGTCTTTGTCTGCACCTGCACAAAGCTTTGTACACAGTGGGTCTTTAGTGAATAAGCATTGCTTAAATTTTGCACTGAGATATATGCTTTACTTTTACCCAAGTCAGTAGGGAAGGGCTGTGGAGAACTCCACACAATCTATTTAAGCAGGCTTGCAAAATTCATGGAGCAACATACATCAGGTGGCAAAATTCCCAGAGTGATTTTGAACCTAAATCTCCAACGATAAGTCTGGATTTGCCAATGAAGAAACAAAAGGTTTTAGAATAACAAACAAAATAAACAAAACAAAACAAAACAAAAACATGTACTCAAATCCTGGCTCAACCACTTATGTTCAAAGAGATCTTAATACAGTTCCTCACTTCTCTAAGATTCTATCTCCTCATCTGAAAAATGGGGATAGTTGTACCTACCCAGAAGACTGCATGTAAAGATAGGATACAAGTCTGAGTAAGCACCTAGCAAGCTGTCTGGTTATTGGTATTCAAAATACTTTCTCCTCAACTCTTCTTCTCATCACCCCTACCCTAATGCGCACACATGCACACATTTTCACAAGCATGCTCAGACACACACACACACACACAGATACACACTTCTTTTAGTCCCTCCTTTAGTCCCATTTTGTGACAGAACTGACTTCTCAAATCTATCATCTTTTTCTTTTTGTCCCTCTTTACTTCTTTCTTTCTTATTTTGGTGAACACCTAACAATAAGATGCTGGAAATCACAGCTGAAAAAATCCAGCCACTATTGACAGCCCTTTCAATATACCAGTTACATTATTGAATGTAAACAGGAAGGGTAAGAACTTCTACCAAATTCCCTTCCTATTGTTCAATAAGCAAACATTTCTGTACTGAGCCATTAATCCCCCTTTTGTATTCTCTTCCCAACAGTCTAACTGAGTGAGATTAGAAATCAAGAGAAAAAAATAGTTGAGAGATTAGAAGATACTGACAATTGAAGCTCACAAAAAGTCTCTGAATGCCTGAGAAGCAAGAAAGGTCGGCCTTTCTCATTAAAATCTTTTTGAATCAGTGCAAAGTCTGAAGACATCACGTAATGTTTATTTGTAAGCTTTGTATACTTGAGGTGTGGTAAAACAGTCAAAACAAGATTGGCCCCATTTGATATTAACTTCTTTAAATGTCCCAACCATGACTATACCCTTAAGAACTGCAGGTATGCAGGGCATGCAACCTGTATCAGGAGCCGTAGAAAACAGAATGAGAAGAACGTCAGGCTGTTCCAATTCTCAATCTCTATTAATCACTTTTCAGATGTGCATTATTTTGTCACATGAAAATAAGCTGCTGTGTGGCTGCCTACCAAGACCCTACAACAAAGTCCACTTTGGCTGCTATATTCCTTTATTTTTCATAATGCATATAAATTTTTATCTATCACTGGCATGCAGCTATACATTTCTTTAATTAAAAATAATTCCTCTATATAGAAGTATAGGAATGAAATGAATACGTATTTCCAACTCAAAGAGAGATACTTTTTTTTCACTAATTTATGTGACTTTAACCTGGAGATGTATGAAAAAAAATAAAGCTCTCAAGATTTTAGTGAAATTGACCCAATCTTGAAAAGATCTATGTGAAGTTTGCCTGAATCTATTAGTTTTTCATTATTATTGTTATTTTAAAGAGTTCTCTTCTCCAGTTTCATTAAACCTCTGACATGAAAAAGTGAGTGTTCCATACAGATGGAAGAGGTCTGGTCAACACTTAAGAAGTCGACTAACAGGGGCTTAGCTAGCTCCAAAGTGATTCCTATTAGAATGAAAAATAAATAGACTAAGTGCCAAACTCAAAACTATTCTCTTACAGAGATAAACTGTAAGTGCTCTACAGAAAGTGAAAACAGCCCTCTGGGGAATGCTTGGGATTTGGGAAAAAGAACAATGCAACTATTTCTGTAAGTCAATTGGAAATACGGGGGTGGGGAGCAGTTGGAAGAGTTATGAGAAATGGGAAAAAGAGCTGACAGAGGGTGAAGCTGAAGATTTGGTTCCCATTTAGTTCACTGATCTTGTCAACAAACACAAGGTCAATTTTGAAAAGGAAACAAAGAAACCTCATGACGAACGTGGACTCCATTTGTAACAGGATGGCTGATTATATTTTTAAAGTCTTTGACAATTATATAAACTATCACCTAGTCTTTAGGATTAATAACATTTCAATGCTTCAAGAAAAAATGAGTTTCTTAAACATGACTAAGTTTATAATTTATACACTCTGCTTTTGGAAAACCTATATGATACAATGATTAACTTGAGTGTTTCTAACTTCTTCAACAACACTGAAAATGATTCCTGAAAAACTACAGAACAAACATGGAAACATGATTTATTTCTCTTTTCCTTCAAAATAAAAATGCTGAAATTGACTTCAAAAGGATCTCTGGGAGTTGTAATTATGCTTCAGCAAGAGATTCCAATAAATCAAAGATGGCTGTCTATTCTGAACAAAAAACCAAGAAGAAAACCCATGACCCACTCCAGAGAAATCTGAGCAAACTCTCATGGTTTAGAGTACAAACAAGTCTAAGCTGGAATTTACAGCCTGGTGTTTGGCTTGCATATAATTTAGAAAAAGATAAAAGCGTTTGCATGTTCTCTCTCAATTTTAACTCCAAGACCCTTGGCAGGAAATTGTCTCCATTTGGAGATGCTGGTATGGAATCCCCTCAGACAGAGGGCAGAAGCTGATCAGCAGAAACACCAGGATTCCTCAGAAAAGCCCACGGGGCTCCACTTTTAGAAACAATGGGATACCTAGGGATGGAGGCGGAAAGTGGGTTATCAATTAGGAAAAACATTGACCCAGCTCAACTGCATTTGTTCAGAGAGGTTGAAGAATGCTGCAATAAGAATTACTGAATGAGTAGGTAAAGGAAGTAAATATGAAACTAAATAATATCAAACTATAATATGTTACATGATATGGGCAAAACAACAGAACACAAAATGGCAATGAGGGACTGTACAAAAGAGGTAGAAACAAGGGCCAAATCCAATATGCCAAATAAACCTTGCATTTCTGAATCACGTTAAAAGATATTTTAACTTTTACATTTTCCCCAAAGGGAGGCTCAGTCAATAACATGTAAAAATCTGAAACTTGAGCTACTTCTCTATGAGTGTTTATTGAAGCAACAGCTATTTTAGGAATTCTACCTATGCGATAGCAAGCCCTATGCTTATCTTTTTTCCCTAAACCACAAGATATAATTGTAAACCAAATATTTACTGCACCCTTACTATGAATTTGATTTTTTTAAAATCCTACTCAAAACATTAAACTTCACTTTTTGAAAATTCAGTTAAAGGATCTTTTTGCCTATCTGTTGTCTGTCACAAGCTCAAGACTGAGCAGATAAAACAAGAGTTCATAGTGGTAGGACTTTATCACCTGCCCTGAGCACATGCTGTGTTTTCCTATTGATTGTGGAGTCCATTCCTTCAAGTAAATATAACTGGAGCCTCTGGTTTGGCCATTCAAGGTCTTTCTCATTTTTGGAGTTATCGAAGATAGTTTGGCCTCATCAAGTTGTGAATTATCTTCTGATTGCTGCTGTCTCTAGATTTGTCCTATACTAAGTTTCTTTTATATTGATCCACTATCACTCAGCTGAGCAAAGAGCTATTTGCTTTGCACGAAGAAAGATACCAATAAAAATAAAATAGCTGTATGTTTGAAAACATAAAATTCACATTCCCGCTTACAAGATAAATTTTATTTATTTTATTTTGAGACAGGTTCTCACTCTGTCACATGGGCTAGAGTGCAGTAGTGTCATGAGAGCTCACTGTAGCTTCAAACTTCTGGGGTCAAGCAACCCTCCTGCCTCAGCCTCCCAAGTAGCTGGGACTACAGGCGTGTGACATCTCACTGGCTAATTTTTCTTTTCTTTTCTTTTTTGTAGAGATAGGATCTTGCTCTTGCTCAGGCTGGTCTTGAACTCCTGAGCCCAAGGGATCCTGTTGCCTTGGCATCCCAGAGTGCTATGATTACAGGCGTGAGCCATCGCACCCGGCTTAAAAGATGAATTTTAGACTATAATATACTAATAAACATGTGGAAATTCCACATTTATCCAACATCAGAAAAGGGGGAAAAGGAGTGTTAAGTGAATTTTTCAGAAAACTCAATTTTACAAATTAAGGGTCAAAACTTATAATTGTTAGAATGAATTTAAAGCAAGATGATCCTAAAAGATATTATACTTGTTTATGTTTAAATAATCAGAGTATAACTTATATAAATGAAACCTTTCTTAATAATTGATTCAGCAAGGTATCATGGTATGATTTTTTTAGTTTCTTGGCTACTTTGGTACCTAAAGGTCAGCTGTCATCTCAAGCTGCTGACGGTTACCCTTTACAAGCAATACCCCTTTCCATATTTACTGCTTCTAATTTGTGGTGGGTTGAGAAATTTGGTGCCAAGCCTATTATGTTTCAATCTAAATACATAGATGTTGGATAAAGATATATGTTGTATCAAGATACATGTTGGATATAGAGGTCTGAGGCATCCTCTAAAGAGTTTGAGAGTTTAGTGCATGACATCCACTTTTGGACACCTAAATGCCCTCTCTATTTTATCCGTGCATTTGTGCGTGTGTGCGTGTGTGTGTGTGTGTGTGTGTGTGTGTGTGTGTGTGTGTGGCCTGGAAGCATGTGTAAAAGACTTTGCTCAAGCCACAGACTTCATGCTACTCTCTAGATTTCTTCTACAATCAAAATTTTAGGGCATTGATTCATGTCCCTCAAATTAGCCCTTTCTCTTAACGACTCAGAACCCAGAAGCATGTTCCAGCGGAGCAATCGGTTACCGCACGGTACTTACACAGCAGAACCCAGGAATATATTTTTGACTGAAAAAATATACATACTTTTAGTGTTATTAATCCTGTAGAGAAAAGTATAAAGAAATGCTTGAAGGTGCTACATTTCTACTCCTCAGTTAGGATTGACACAAGCATCTGCTTTTGCCCATTTCTTCTTATGACCAACATTCATGCTAGTGAGATATTTAAAATTGACGTCTCTGCTTTAAAACAAAGTAAAAGAAGACTGCCCATATCAACCCACACTCTAATCAATAATGCATATAAGTCTATATCTTAGGGGTTGCAGATGATCACTAGATAAGAAATATCCATCAAAAATGGTTCTGCAGAAAAGTCTGAAATAAAGTTAGAAAACAATACATATTACTATGACATATACCACTAATTAGCAGTGGGCCCACAGGCAATCTCCTAACCAACCTGCTTGGATATTCTCCTTTATAATAGCGAACGGAAAGCTGCCAGTAATAGCAAACTACAGTCCCCAGGCCAAACCCCTCTGGACACCTAGTTTTGTAAACAAAGTTTTATTGGAACATAAACACACCCATTCATTTGTATTGCCTTTGGCTACTTTTACACTACAATGACAGAGTAGTTACAACAGAAACTGCATAGCCAGCAAAGCTAAGCATATTTACTAGCTGGCCCTTTATAGAAAAATTTGTCTACCCTGTTATATATTATAGTAAAAGGTTATCAGGAAGATTAAATGTCACAATGAACAGGAAAGAGACTGAAATGCTACTACAAATTAATATTGATAGTGCTTAACAAGTTTCAGGTATTGTGCTAAGTGTTGTACATATCATCTCATTTAATCCTTAGAATAATCCTATGAGTTAGTCACTATTACTGTGTCTATTTTACAAATGAGAAAATTGAAACCAAGAGCTCAGTAATTTCCCAAGCACTGACAGCTGGTTAGATCAAAAGGGCAGGTTTAAACTAAGGTTTCCAGATATAGGGAGTTCTTAACTATTAGGCTACAGTGCCTTTATGTATCTCCAAAGCTGTAATTGTCATAAATGAGTATTTTTATTAATTCAAACATTATTGCCATTATTTTAATGTGGAATTTAAGATAATGCATAATTAAATATTTGCTCTCAATGTGAACTGCTTAAGTGTTAGGCAATTTAATTTTTCTCTTCTTCTTTGGGCCCATGATTTGTTTGAACAAATAGTGGAGATGAACTTCTGCACTATCCTATTTATATATTTGTGATTTGTCTGTAAGGTTCCAGTCAAAAGAAACAACGAGCTTGCTGAGTCTGAATGCAAGACTCCCAGAAGCAGGCAGCCAGGATATTCACTCCATCTTTGTGTTTGAGGTAGGTGAGTCTCACAGAGGAAGCAAACTCTACAGCACTGGGAGGGCCTCACACTGAGAGATCAAGACTGAAAATGAAGACAGCGATGTATTTTGTTTTCTAGGGAGGCAGGACGTAGGATAAATTTTCTCTATCTTATGGAAATGCAGACCCTGCCTTTATTCGTTGGGAAAAAAAACTGAGGCTCTTCTATAGAAATGTTAAGATGTATATTTCTGTAAAGAAAACTAATAAAGAATTGTACTCAAATTGGTTCATGTTTAGAGCCAGTTTGACTTAAACTGCAAGAGCCCGCTGCTGTGGGTTGGCCGGACAAATGGCTGCCCCTGGTCTTCTGCCCTCAGTGCTCCGCCCTGAAGCTTCTGGACACAGCAAAGGTCAGGAAGCTTCTACCTCACAGCTGCCATCCCAGCCTTTTGGGAGGTGACTGGAATTATGCTCAGTTCTGCAACGTTAAATGTCTCAAAGAGAGAGGAGGAAACTATTTTGTAAAACTGGGATCCTATTCTCTCACCCGTGCCAACCCCATCCACCTGACCATTAGGGAGAAAAGGGAGGCTTGTGAGGGAAAGAGAAAAAGGAAGCAAAGAAAATTCGTGCCTCAGATCTAAATTTTAGCTCCTAGATTTCTGCCTCCTATTTTATGAACTCCATATGTAGGATATTATTTATTTATTCACCATATTTCAGGCAAACAGCTTTTTCACAGCAGCACCAAATAAGTTAAAATTAGAATGAGGGCTGAATTGAATGAGGAACCTTTCAGCAATTGTGCCCTGCAGTCTGGACGCTGCTTGCTTTCTGCCAACAAGCAGAGATAATCTGTGATGAACTCTGGAGACAACTGGAGGGACAGTGATAAAGTCAATCCAAGAAGAATAAAGCCGAGCAAAAAGAGAGGCCTCGCCTGCCCAACCAGGCCGGGCGCCGTCTGAAAAGAACTGAATCTAGGAAATAAGCTTTTTGAAAAACAGTTTACAAAATCAGTACTCACTATACAGGTTCAAACAAATGGTAAATAGAATGTTTCCCAGTTTGATAAGAAAAAAGTTTCTTCAGTTTTTAACCTCAGTTACTGAAGTCTTGGAAGTCAGAGGCCACAAGGGCTGGTCCTCATTTCACAAAGAAAGTAAAGACTATAGACAGCGGCCCCCAACCTTTTTGGGACCACGGATTGGTTTCGTGGAAGACGATTTTTCCACGGACTGGGGGCAGAGCTCAGGTGGTGATCCAAGTGAAGGAGAGCGGCTGTAAACACAGATGAAGCTTTGCTGGCTCCCTGATGCTCACCTGCCACTCACCTCATGCTGTGCAGCCCCGTTCCTCAGTTTCAGGGAAGATAATTTTTCCACTGACGTGGACGTGGGTAGGGGGTAGGGAGAGGCGGAGCTCAGGCGGTAATGGGGCCAGTTCCTAACAGGCCACGGATCTGTACCGATCTGTGACCCAGGGGTTGGGGACAGCAGCTGTAGAATGTGGACAAAGCATTCACGCTCAGGGAAGCAGTCATTTATTTGCTAAGCAAAACCATAAGCTGTCAGTGTCGCTCACTTGAATTTTTCTACCAATTTTTAACTGTATGCAATATTTAGCCAAAATAAAAGAATTTTTAAAAGTCACAAAATTTAAAAATTTTATTTCAATCAGGCTGATTCTGCATGGAGTGACGATAGGGAGAGAGGAGGAGAGAGAGAGAGAGAGACAGAAAATCTAGACACCATTTCATAGGGGGAAAATGGGGCAAAAATAGTTGAAACAAAGCATTTAGAACCATTATATTTGAGTTTCTTTGTTTTTAACTTTAAAAAATCTTGATAATAGCTTTAAAACAAAGCTATGGATAGATTTAGAATGAAAGGCATTAGACAAAATTTAAAAATTCTAACTGCTACTTCCCAACACATTTTTTGTTCCAAGTTATCTGCTGATTTGGCTGAAATGTTCTGAAAGTGTGACCAGAGAGAGTATGTCTTTATATAGCCCCCATAAAATGGATGCCCCAGCTGTAACCTTCTGACTGTCAGGCCCTCAAGAGGTCAACAGGAACCACAAGCCTAATGGGAAGTTAATTAAGAGGCAAAGAAATCCAAGGAGAAGAGATGGCTGGTATCCACAAAATCAGTCCTGGGGGGATGGAGTTATTAGGACTAAATTATTCATTCCATGACAATTTACTACATGGGTACATTCTGCTTTGGTCCCATGCTAGACACAGAGGGGCATTACAATTTTAAAAAATAAAAATAAATTTAAAAATAGAGTTCCTGGCTTTGGGCAATTCACCTTATGCTTGGGAGGAGGAGGGACACGGGAGGTAAGAACATGAAAGCGGGGGACGGGGCATTGTAGGTCAAAGGATACCAGGTAGCAGACATGTAGGATGAACAAGTCTTAGGAGCTAATGTACATCATCAGGACTATGGTTAATAAAATAGTATGGTATTCAGGGCTTTCTACTGTATAAGTAGATTTTAGCTGCTCTTGCCACACACACACACACACACACAAAAATGAGTGACATAATGGAGATGTTAATTTGTTTCACTACAGTAACTATTCTACTATCTATATGTATCTCATAATGTTGTGTACCTTAAATACATACAATCACATTTATTAAAAAAAAGACATGAGAGAAGTCCCTTGCACCCCTTCCACCAAAAAGATGGAAGCAGGACCTTACGAGATGCTGAATCTACCAGGCCTCGATCTTAGATTTCCCAGTGGCTTCCAAGAATACGAGAAATAGGCATTTGTTGTTTAAGCCAAAAAAAAAAAAAAAAGATGAACAAATGTTGTAAGGGTCTAAGCAGCTTAAGCTGGAATAGGCCAGGAAAAATGTTGGAAGCCTGTGGAATTGGGCTGGAGCTATAAAAACAGGAAGGATTTGAAGAGGTGGCAATTTGTTTGGGTTTCTCTGGAAAGAAGATTCTGAGGTAAGAATCTCAGATGACCTTAGAAAACAGTGGCCACAAGCAGAGAAGTGAGACAGGAGAAGGAAAGGGATAAAAAACAGTGCTGATACCAAGCCAGTTACCACTGCAGGTAAGTGAAGCCTGATCCCCCCTGAGAAATCTGAGGGCCACGTGGTTCATAGTTACCCTCCCAAGAAGCAAGAGAACTGGGGTATTTATGCCATGGGGAAAGGGCATAAGCCAATGGCCCAATAAGGCCAAATGCCTAGAATTAGGAATTATATTCAGGGACAGCAGGGCAGCGGTTTGGGGGACAATGGAGACTTAGGCTGTGGATCATTTAGTTCAATGCTGAGGAGGTGTGTTAACATTAAAGAAAACTTAGCCTTAATTCAGATAGCTTAATGCTGGCAGAAGTTTTAAGGAAATATCTACTACTTATGTTCCAATAAGAAAAATGAGATTCAGAGACCATTAACGTATTGCTTTGTGGCATAAATCTAGGTTTGAACACAGCTGGGGAGGAAATCCAAGCCTCTTGCCTCTGAGCTCAGAGTTCTCTTTATCAAACCTCATATACATCTAACATCTAACATGTATTTATAAGGCCTTCATAAAGTACGGACTTGGGTTCTCGGTTAGCAGTAGAATTTATTGTAATCCTCTCATAATCATAGTAAATGTTCTTGCTCAACTTTTTCCTTTAATTCTCAAATGCAGTCTTGATGTCTCCACCTCCCCAGATGCTGCTGTTCCATGTACTTTGCTAGATTTTACTGCACACGCCACCCCAACCCGCTATCCCACTCCAGGAGGCACATATATGTGAGGCAATACGCACTCAAAAAATGTTCATGTCAACATTGTTTATAATAGGAAAATATTGGAAACAACTTAATTACCCATTGTTAGGCAAATGAATAAAATTGGGCATATCCAGAAGACACAAATTAAATACAGCAGCTAAGAATGAATTATAGCTAGACTGATCACAATGAAGAGGTTTCAAAAATATGTTAAGTGAAAAGGCCAAGGAGCAGTACAGACCATACAACACGAGGCCTTTTGTGTACATTTAAACACAGACAAATACAGTGTATATGGTTTATGGATATTTCTATTTCTGGTAGAAATATAAGAACACAAACTAGGAGGATTTACATCCAGCTCTTAAGAGTGGTTGCTCTGGGAGGTGGAAAGGGGGAAAGGAAGGAATGAGGCCAAGGAGAACTTGGTCAGAAATGACTGGTCCTTTTATTTAAAAACCAAAGAGTGGAAGTAAAGAGACCAAAATATTAATATTTTTAAAATTCTTGGTTAAGGATGCATGAGTATTTATTATTTTTTTGCATCACTTTTCTGAGCTTAAACATTTTTCAGGTTAAAAAAATAAGCTTTCTAAATAACATGGAAAGAAATCCAAGAGAATCAGTATCAATGAAATTAATTCATATATAAGCAAATCTTCATGTTCATACCTAGGGATAAGACAAAATCTCATTTACAGGTGCAGAGCTATACAGAGGGGCTGCCTGAGTTTGAATCCTCGCTCCACCCTTACTGGCTGTGGGATTGCAAGAAAGTTATTGAACCTCTCTGTGTCTGATTTTCCCAGTGCATAAAAGGGATAATAACAACACCTACCACAGAAAGTTTTTTGAGGATAAAAATGTGGTAGGTAATATTGCAGAAGTATCTAGAACTGGGTCTGCTACACAGATTGAGCTCAGTGACATGCAGAGAAATGATCATCGTGTTTTGTTGGACTGTCTTTCTTTACAAGGGTATTTCTCCTTTTAGTGAAACTATGTTTAATGCACTGATATGATAATTAATTATAAGAAGAGAAGATTGCACTGGCTCTCATCTGCAGCATCAAGTCTTGCTTTACAGCATGAAAAACTAATGAATTGCAGCAGCAGAGTTCCCATTCATTCATTTAACTAAAAAGTTCAAACCTCATTATAATGTCATTTACTGTACAGTGCAATTCAGCACATGGGATCTCTCTTGGGCCTCAGCTAGAAGAATTTAATTACTGGATTACCAAGAGTACTTTTCAGTCAAGTGGCATCACCTATGAGGTAAACTTGAAGGACAGAGTTATCCAAAGAGTCCAGCATCATTTTTTAGAAGTGTAGATGTTCTGGGGTTGATGTGGAGAACACGTGAGACCTTAAAAAGCTTTCAATTTACACTAGTCAAGATTGAGTGGAAGTAAGAGAAAATGAATAGCAACGTAAGCCATATACTGAATTACCAGAAAGTCATAGGTAGAGAGTACCTACTCGCTATAGACTATACATAGATACCAATGACATACAGAAATACAAAAGGCAGAAGAGAAATCTGAGTGCTCTAAGGCTAAAGAAATCATTATTTGTGTCCTTTTTGTTTTGTACATTGCAAATGTAAAACTAAGGACATTGATTCCCACTTATATTCTGTACATTTTTAAATGTCAATGTTTCAACACATTTTCTGCTCTTCTTAGAAGCTGTAGGCCTTATGACCACAGCCATTCCCTAATAGAAGGAAAATAAGAAAGATGAGCTGGGCTTCTCAAAGTTTTGCCCTACAACAGAACCTATTATTACGAATTGGAAAGCCCACTCTGAGGTTCAAGACAGCGGACTCCGGGCCCCCATCGATAAGCCATTTCTCCAGAGGAAGAAGGAGAGCTTGCTTTAGCGAGCAAGCTTACTCCTACGGCTCTAGCAGTGCCAGATTGTTTGAAAGCTAAATACGTATGTTTGGTGTGTAGATTATGACTGTGTCGGAGCCCAAATCAGCATGCATCAAACAAAAAGTGCCAACATTCACAGAGGGAAATGTATTTTACTACTATAAGCAATTTAGTTCCCCCATTTAAATGAATTTGATACAAAATGTGGATAGAACGGCATAAAATAAATGCACATACCACAGATCTCTTTGTCCCCCAAAGTACTAAGCAAAGATTTTGGCTCTCTGGAACATCTATCTCACACACACACACACACACACACACACACACACACACACACACACACACACACACCCCTAACACCATATGTTTTAACTTTAAAAGAACAATCTTACTCATCTATGTCCAAACACAACTGAATAGTTGAGTGATATTCAGTTTCATAAATGGAACTTTTGTTTTACCTTATGCTAGATATTCAATTAGGGGGCGGGGGGTGGGGGGAGGTGGAGCTCAGACAGTGATGTGCGGCTGGGTTCCTATTAGGCCACAGGCCAATGGGGCCCGGGGTTTGGAGACCGCAGGTCTAAAAGGTCTATCATTTAAATTTTTGAATTAGTTCTATAAAACTGAGTTTATAGTACTATGAAATTTAATGCTATACAGCACCTTGCAAAATATAGCATCCTAGAACATTGCATGAATAGAAGATGTGAGAAATGAGTTTTCCTCAAACTACAGTGCATGGATATGTTACATATAAACACACACATATAATGGCTAAAGATCACCTCTTCGAAGAATACTTGTACTGTTCTTTTAATATAAGGAAACATTAACCCCAACTTCTAGATTTAAAGTTCTGTGATGAAACTATTAATAGATACTTATGGAAAAGAAATTCGCTTTTACATAGGTATTGAAATACATATCGCTTAAGAATATTTCTGCACAAATATAGTTCAAGTTCTGAGACTAATTGCCTTCTTTGTAATAAAAGACAATTCTATTTCTGTAAAATTAATATCCTCTAACCACTGACTAGCATGCTATTTATTTCTCTGTCCCAAATAACAATGAACTCTGGGGGCCTATAAAAGGGGAGATGCCCAGCTTGCTCTGACACAAAATAATAAATAGATTTCTCATGTTGCTACAAGGTCCCTAGCATCCTATTTGTGAAGAACAAGTTGTAAAGCTTTATTATTTACCATAAAATCTGAACAGTTTGAACACACAGGAAACACACATCAATATTTCCCCTTTTAACACATTTACGACATTTAAGTAAGTTGTAAGTACTTGGCTAGCAGTCTCAATCAGAAAAGTCAGTCATAACACATTTCAAACCTATAAAATTATCACTTTATTTTAATGAGGTTTCACAATAAATTAAGCTTGGAAATCATCTTTGAACGCAAACTCTATATATCAATGGGAAAGGACCTCACTATCAATTCATGGGTTTTTAGTGAGGCAGGTCAGAACGTGGTTCCCAGGTCACTGCAGTTCCTTAAGCCTCTTATTTCCTGCTTTATTTCATCCTGACACTACCACTTGAACTACAGGGTTTTGAAAAATATGAAGAAGATGTGCAGCACACCTAAAACATGCTTGGTAGATATACCAAATATTAAATATGGGCTTGATCTTCCCATACCTTGATGCTATTTTCCTGGATTATTGGTAACTATTAGCCAAGTTACTAGAAGAATCAAATGGACAGAGCATAAAACTCAATGTGCTCTTAAGCTAGTTCTTCCAGTAACTCTGATAATAATTATATATAATTAAAGTTTCCTATGCACATACATTTGTTCATTCAAGGTGGTTTGAATATGATTCTAGAATATGGAGATACAAGTGAACAAAGTTCTTACTTTCATGAAGATTAAATTCTAGTGGAAGAGAAAAACATTCAACAAAAAAATCCCAATAAATACCTAAAGTAACCTCAGATGATAAGGGCTACGATGTCAAAGCAGGGCGAGAGGATGGAGAGTGATGAGGTGACATTTTAGGTAATAATAAGATGGTTGGGGTGACCCTACCGAGAAACAGCTAATCTTGTGCAGTGTTCTCTCAGAGTCAGGCAGTGCTCTGAGTGCTACGCAGACATTACTCATGGAATGTGCAATACCCCTGTGACGGCAGAGTGATTCTCACACCACTTTCCAGATGGCAAAATGAAGGCACAAAGAGGTCAGAAAACTTGTCCAAATTCAGACCCTGAGTTTGAGCCTAGAATGTTGGGCATCGAAGTTCACGTTCTTAACCATTTTAGATGGTGTGGTGTGGTATCCATTTAAGGTCAACACCACCACATCTTTTCATTACAAGAGTCTGCTGTACAATCCCCATGGAAAAGAAGAAAGGACCACAGACTGAGAATCTGACAACCTGGATTCTCAGTAGATTTCATCACTTAAATATCTGTGTGGTCTTGGGAAAGTTGCTTGATTCATTTCAGCTCAACTCAACTCAATTCCATGAGAATGAGATCCCTGTCTGTTTTGCACACCATTATTTTCCAAAAGACAAGCGAAGACCTGGCACATATTAGGGAGCCAATCAGGGTTTACTGAATGAATAAAACACTTGCCTACTATGTACCAGACAGATTGGTAGATGCAAAACATACAGACTTAAATAACAGGAAAAAAAAATCCTTGCCTAGTTTTTAATGGGAGAAACTGGCCTTAGTTGCTAAAAAGTGATTTCTAGATTTCTTTCCAGCTTTAAACTATTGGAATTGTGAAACTCTTACCAAAGTTCCATTGTCCCCAAATATATATCCTCAAGAACAGTGATAAAAAGTTGCTAATTTACCATGACGAACAGTAGATAGAAACTTCTCACATATAGGCTTTAAAATATTGATCTCATATTTCTGAATGGAGCAGTAAAAAAAAATGAGAATAAGAGAGAAAAAAAGGCTGTGTGACAGTTAATCTCACTATAGGCATAAACAATAAGATGTTAATTGGAGTGTGATATTAATATGTTTAAGGTAACAGGTTTGGTGCCCATGACAACCAGTTAATTTGGTATATGGAGAAACACTGCAATTGCACACAACAGAGAATTTAAGGAAAGGTATGAAATACTGTATTAACTCTTCCTTGATGTGTAATTCCCTACATTTCACTTCCCCCATTGTGCATAGCTATATAGATTGATCTTGTAACTATGGAATATTCTATGTACAAAGCACTGATCATTCTTGAAGATACATTTTGATGTGAGGTTTCTCAATGTCGTCATTTTTCGCATCCACCCACCTACTCAGGCAGTAGATATTATTAGGAGGAAGATAATCAAAATGACTTCTGTTAATTTTAAAATGATAGGCGGACATGTCCTGGGCACATGGAGGAGGGAGGCCCAGTCCCATCGGCCAGCCCAGCGCGGCAGTTAGCCTTCCTCTGCCCGCCACGCCAGCGTGCCCACCAGCTGACTTCCGTGGGATCAGTCATGCCGTCCACCATAGTTCTATCAAGCCACTCCCCAGCCCAAACTCTCCCAGACCACTTTCCTAAATAGCACCACAAACTAAACAAAATCTATGAACTCCATATCTACAAAACATAACTCAGAGGGAAATCAGTGCTCCACATAATGAGAACAGAGTACACGAAAAATGACATGCACACGTACATGACACACTGTACTGAGTGGAGGAGTAACGTTAAGGCAGGAACAACACTGACTGGTCATGTAAGGAAGGACACTAGTTGGCATCATGTACCATGGTATAAGAAAGGAAAGCTGAGTATCTGTAAATGGGAGGGATTCCAAGACAGTCCTTTGCCCTCCACAGACATTCACATGAGTAACTGGACTCCAAATACAATACAGACACAAATTTGAAAAAGAACTTGCAAAAAAGTACAGCTAAAGCTGCCTCTCATGATCTTCACTAAGCAGAATAAACACAGAGGGGGAATAAATCTTTCCTCAAAATGTCACAGGTAGGAAGAGGAAAGCTTTCGAAGGCCTTAGGAAATTATAGGGATTTCACAAATAGCATGTGATTAGAAATGAAGCAAACTCTAGGTAGTTATGAAAAATAAAGCAGCTAATGGGAAACATACCACCCAGCACAGCAAACAGACTTAGAAGGGCACTGCCAGGAATGTAAATAGGAAGTTACCTCTGCTTCACTTAGCTCGCAGCATTAACACAGGGTAGGAGCTGAATTCATTTCCCCTCCCCCAAAATGAAAACAGCAATTCCTATCAGTGAAAAGCATGTGAATGGCAAGTGTAAAGACCAGAAAACACTAAAGGAATGGCAGGTAAACATTAATACCCAGTTGTGTGCTTTTGGCTTGTGTTGTTTTCCTCCCAGTGCTTCTTTACTAAGCTGGATTTGGGTTCTCTTTGACCCGTATCTACCTATCTGAGAAGTTTCCATTCATAACAGTTTTTCCAACCTAGTACGCTGCCTATGACAAAGGCATGGTGAAGGGGTATGGCTCAATTTCCTGATTTTAAGATCACTGACTAAGTGTAACATTAGCCCCGAATGCTATTTTGCTGTCACCTTCCATTTTAGGCCTGTCCCTCAGCCAGGCAGGTCATGCACTAAAAAAATGTAGTAGATATCAGCTGCTTTGCTAGTGAGCTCCTTACCGTGCATTATAAAATTCGTGGTCCTAGTTGCTATATTAGTTACCTATTGCTGCCTTACACATTACCCCAGACTTAAAATAACATTTATTAATGTCATCTCACAGTTTCTGCAGGCCAAGAATTTTGGAGTGGCTTAGCTGGGAGGTGCTGGCTCAGGATCTTTCATGACGTTGCAGTCGTTGTCATCCAGGGCTACAGACATCTAAAAGCTTGGTTAAGCTGCAGGATGTGCTCCCAAGCTCACTCAGGTGGCTGTTGGCTGGCTACAGATCTGCTTCCAAGCACACCCACACTGTTGCAGGAAGGCCTCAGTTCCTCACCATATAAGCCTCTCTAGGGGCTGAATTCCCTCACAACATTGTAGCTGGTTTTCCTCTCCTCAAGGCTATCTCATGACATAAAAACTTGATTTATCTATGAAGAGTGTGTAGTGCATTGAATGGTGACTCCCAATAGACATGTCCATGTCTGGAGCCCCAGATCCTATGAAAGTGAATTTATTTGGAAAAGTGTCTTTGTAGATGTAATTAAGAATCTCAAGACCTTGAGATCGTCCTGGATTAGGGGGAGCCCTAAATCCAATGACAAGTGTTCTTAGAAGAGAAAGGGAGACACAGGGAAGATGCTACGTGAAGACAGAAGCAGAGGTTGGAGCTAGGTTGCAACAAAACAAGAAACACCTGGAGCCACCAGACACTGAAAGAGGAAAGGATGGATTTTCTCCTAAAGCCTTCAGAAGGAGTGTGGCCCTGCTGACATCTTGATTTTGGCCCTCTGGGATCCAGAACTGTGAGAGAATAAATTTCTGCTGTTTTAAGCCAACAAGTTGTGGTCATTTGTTACATCAGCCCTAGGAAACTAACACAGAGTGATGAGAAAGAGGGAGGAAGGGAGAGAGAGCGGACAAGAGAGGACACCCAAGAGGGAAACCACAGTCTTTTTTTTAACCTAGCCTCAGAAATTTCCATTACTCTGACATATTGTATTCACTAGAAGGGAGTCATTAGGTCCAGGCCATGTTCAAGGGGAGGACAATTAAGCTCTACCTTTCCAGGAGAGAAATATCTAAGCATTTGTGGGCATATCTTTCAAACCAATAAAGTTGCCATCTGAAGATTCTCAAAAAGACTTTTAAAGTATCCCTTTTCTCTGAGGTCAAGACACTGGAAAGAGGCAGGAGCAAATGTCTGCATCTTGAGGATAGGAGATTTATTAATTCCCATCTGTGACTTCTGTATTTTCTCAGACACCAATCACTGTTGCATATACTTGAATGGGCCATTGTCATAAACTTTACTGGTGGAGCTTATGGGACCATAATAATTAATATTCAACTCATCTAAAATTCCTATTAATAAGGTGCCATTTGAAATAATAAATTATTATATTAAAAGTACATTCATGTCCATCATCTTGCTTAATAGTGATTATATTTTCACAATACTCCTATAAGAGCGCTAGTGTGATCAAAGAGAATAAAAGAGGCAGGGCATTTCAGCAGAAAGAGCACTATACTATGAGTCAAGATACGCAAGCTCTAGTCTTGGCTCCGTCCCTTACCATATGACCCTGGGAAGAAATAAGTAATTTTTCTGGGCCTCAGTTTTCTTATCTGTAAAATTATGAGGTCAAATTAGGTGATCACTAAAATTCCTATTAGCTCCATCAGCAACAGAATTACCTTTATTACTGCTAAAAACTAGACTAAAATTATACATATGTCAGGACCGAAATACGGTATTTGTAGGAAGGAAGAACAATGGAAAAATTTTTGGACTGTCCTTATTTTACACATCTGCTAAGGTGATTTTTTTCCTCGTAGCCCTTACCATTATCTGAGATTATTTGCTTTTATGTGAATTGTTCATGATCTGCCTCTCTCTGCTAGAATCTAAGCTCTAAGAGGACAGAGGGACCTTAGCTGTCTTCTTCTCTATAGTGGGCTACATTCTAGAAGAGCACTCTGGCTTAGAGTAAGCACTCAATAAACATAGGTTGAATAAGCAAATGAAGTAGGTCAAGTATTTTATTATACAAGTAATAATAGAGCCATATATCTATCTCTCTGATATCACAGAGTATTAAAAAGTGGTTCGACATATATTCCTACCCTCTATCATGTGTGAGGAAACTGAGGCTCAGAGGTTAAAGGACTTCACCAAACAATTACAACATCCTGATCCAGGCCTTCTCAGATCTTCTACCTTGACATTTAGCGTTCTTGACACAGAATCAATCTTTTATTCTATAGTACAGACCTTGGTTCCATCAATATTTTCAACTAGAAACACCTCTAACAAAGTCATAAAATTGTCTAATATTTAATCTTTGGGATTAGTGATTACTCGCAAGGTTAGTTAATATATTTACAAATTGGTGTTGATCACTTTTTAATCAAATCATATATGTTAGTAATAACTCAAGGAACAGCTGAAGACAGAGAGAAAAAAATCTTCACTTAACTCAGCATTTGCTACTTATTTCAATAAATGTATTCTGCAATCTCTGCACATTAACTACCATGGCTATCAGATTAACCTTTCTTGTTTGCTTGTGCCTGACCTCAGAGCATCCTAAATTACTCAAAGCCATTCTGATGGCTTTAATTTATGAGAACACCTTCAAATATTCATCTTTTAAATCCTGAAAATGATTATCCCTGCACAACAGTGGCTCTCTTTTTAATCTTAGCTGATAACTCTGATTAAACACATTGAAGGGCTGATTACCCCCACTGTGGTTAATGCCAGTGTCACTGCTAACTACTTATTTCACAGCGGGAATTGCTTTCAAGAGCCCATTTACATTATTACCCAGAATTGATTTACACTGTTATTTCCTATTGATCACATAGGAAAAAGAAGGTATAGACAGTGTCCTCTGAAGGCCAGCTAAGATGGCAAATAATGCAAGGTACAGCCATCTAATTCTACACTCAGCCAGTAATATAACACCCTAAGTACTAGGGGCTTCCAAAATGTAGATATTTTTTAAAGACAATAGTATTAGAATCGCTTAGTTATTTCATCACAAAACCACTTGGGGATGGAATTTGTGTTATCACAAAGGGTCAAAAAAAGAGAAAATGAAAGAAAATCATCTAAATGTAGAATATACATGTGACATGTTGATATATCAAGCAAATTTTGCCCCCTGGGCTTTTTTATCCTGCTGGAGTCTCTGAGCAAGAGCATGTTTGGCAACAGGATAACAGAGATGCTGACAGCAGCAGCAGTACTGGCTCTGCAGATTCCTGGAGTCATGGAGTCCTCTCTGATGCCTTCCTGTTTGGTTTCCTACAGTGGCAGTTATGATTATGACAAAGGAGAGGAGGGGACAAAGACAATGCTCTCACTAATTCCTCCAGTAAGTACATATCAAGAGCCAACTCTAGGACATGAGGGTGATCTGGCTATGATATTTGTCACTTCATTGATCACCAGGGTTGATCTGGCTGATCCGGCTGGCCAGGCAGGTGTCCCCATCCTCCCTCACCATTCCATGTGGGTCTTCCTCAAGCTGCGTACTTGGTGGAAGAGCACGTCATCCCCGATAGAGGAGGGCTGGTCTTCAGTCAAGGGTATACAAGTAGCTATACTTCCCTGCTAGAACCTCCAAACAAGTTCTCAAGAGCCAACCCTGAGGACTAACTCAAAACCATCTCTGTTCTGGGTACCGTGTCAGATGCTAAAGATACCAGGGGTGAATGAGACCAATATGACTTCCTCTTCCCTCCTTAAAATGTTATTTTGTCTGAGAAGATAGGTAATAAGCAAGTAAACAAACAGAGCTATCAGCTTAACAAAAATTCTCCAAAGGAAAAGAACATGTCATTTCTCTTCAAAAAAAAGTGCTAATCTGTGACCCAGAAAGATTTCTGTGTTGTAGACGCCCCAAAAGGAGGTAGAGCAAGGAATCAAAAGGCAAGGGTGCCACTCAGGATCTGCCGCTCTCTAGGGCAAGGGCCCACAAGCTTGAGTGCACAGCAGAGTAGCTTGGACAGCTTGTTAAACCAGACTTTCTGATTCAGTAGGTCTAGGGTGGGGCAGGATAATTTGCATCTCTAACAAATTCCCAGGTGCTGCTGCTGCTGCTGCTGTTGCTGCTCCAGGGACCACATTCTGAGAACCACTGCTCTGGGTTTCAGCATATTTCTGCCCCTCTTACTTCCACATTTATCATGAGGATCACTAAGGAGATAAATTGTATGAAACTACTTAATATGATTGAAAGGGGTGGTAATTATGGAGAAATAGATTCAAATAGAAACTAAATTCCTGAAGCACTTAAGGAAAATGAGCCAATCAGAGTTGATTTTTGGAAGAACAATCCCAGCTTCCTCGTCAGAAAGGAAGATGATTTTATGGTCTTCAAAAACAGTTTTTCTCTTTATGTAATATAAGTCCTTTAATTATGGAAAGGGCTCATGAGGGCCCCAGGTCTCCATCAAAGACTAGGAGAGTCATACTTTTAGCAGCATGTCCCCTCCACCGCTTTCACAATCAGACACCTGCTGGGAGAGCCCATGATGGCCAAGGTCAGGTTGCCCTTTTAAGAGGACTAATTCAGAACCATCTTAAGAGTTACCTACTCTAGATGCTGAATTTCTCCAGGACTACAGGCTCTCTTTCAGTACATTAGCTAACACCGCTGGAGGAAGCAAGGAATAAAGATTTATTTCCTAACACTATGGTGGTTTAAACTAACTCTTCCTTCAGAGACTTGACTTATTCACTTCCCAGGTTCTGGCCCTATTTAGAAAAATGATCATTTTTTCCTAGGCATTTTTTTCAAGGTAGCCTTATTATTTGAAAGATGTGAAATATTCCTCCCAAGGTAATATTTTCTTGAGGCAACAGAAGCAAGGGCTGTCCCAAGAAATAGACGGCAGCATTTTAGTCTTGACTTTATCAATTGTGATCTGAGCAAGTCACAGACATTTAATAAAATCCAATAAATATTTAACCTCTCTGAATTTCACCTTCCTTCTTTATAAAAACCGAAGATTGTCATAGACCAGGGATTGGCAAACTTTTTCTGTAAAGGCCAGATAGTAAATGTTTCAGGTTTTGTGGCCATACACTCCCTGCAACAGCTACTCAGCTCTGCAACATGAAAGCAGCCATAGATGGTATGTAAACAAATAGGCATGTCTGTGCTCTAACAAAACTTTATTTATAAAATCAGGAAGTAGGTCTGGCCAAAACTCAACATGGACTCTTTCCATGGCTCAGGGATCCTTGGCCAATTGCATACATCTAATGTGGATGTAGTTTGTTCTTGGGAGCAACAGATGTAACCTCTCTGTACCTGAATTTCTCTTTGTGTTGGAAGAAAATATCATTGCTTGTCATGTCACTTTCTCATAGAAATTTCAAAAGGACTGATGAGCTAGTATTTCAAAGTACTATGATTTCTTGATGAAGGGCACAAAAGAAGTACTAATTATTATCAACACTACCTTTTAAACTAGTATCATCTGATTATTATTGCACCTGGGAATAGAATATGCAGTCTGATTGATACCACTCATTCAAACATATTGTGCTATGGTCTCTCACCCTAGAGATTCTTTTCAAATGATTAATGAAAAGCTATGAGTTGGATGCTGATATTACCTTTTGATGCCTCCCAAAGATTATTATTATTATTGTTTTCGTTGTTGTTTGAGACCAGAGTCTCACTCTGTTGCCAGGGCTAGAATGCAGTGGCATCATTCATCATAACTCACTGCAACCTCAAACTCCTGAGCTCAACTGATCCTCCTGCCTCAGCCTCACAAGTAGCTGGGAATACAGGCATGCGCCACCGAGCCCAGCTAATTTTTTCTATTTCTAATAGAAATGGGATCTCGCTGTTGCTCATGCTGGTCTTGAACTCCTAAGCTCAAGCAATGCCTCGGCCTTCCAGAGTGCTAGAATTATAGGTGTGAGCCATTGCGCCTGGCCCAAAGATTAAATATAAGAAATAAAAGAAACAGATTCCATCATTTTATATATACAGATTAAATATTTTCCTTTTATCTTTGATGATTATTCAGCCCTAAATTTTAAAAGTGAAGCATTCTAAAGAAATAAAATAGATGTGAGCTGTGCTGAAAATCATCAAATAAGATTGATATGGCGTCTTTATTTTTTTTTCCTCTTTAGTAGAAGCTCCATTAAGAGTAAATTTCAGAGATAGGAGACTTTGGAACTGTACATATATATATATATATATGTATGATTTAAAAAACACAATGGATAATTGATACTAATTTCATCATTTCTTAGGAATATTAGGATAATTTTTCTTTTATATCTCACTCACCACCAGTTATCAACCAGTTTTGACACTTTACTATTAATAATTCATTTGATAGATATTTCTCTAGTACCTGCCATACACAAAGGACGCTGTTATAAAGATGGAAAGTTTGCACATACAGCAATAAAAGGCAGCACATGAAAAGCGCCCTCAGTGTGTTAACCTACAGTATTCTGGAGTTTGAAGAAAAATGAAGGTACTTTTAGCTGAGGTGAGAAGAGAAGACTTGTTTCATGATAGACATAATATTTGAGCTGAGTCTAGAAGACAGGTAGAAAGCAGAAAAGAAAGAGCTTTCTAGATAGCACCAGATGCAGGCCCCAGGTACAGACATAGCATTGTGAGCAAATCATATTGTACAAAAGGTTGTAAATACTTCAAGGTATGGCCATATGTCATGGAAAGCCAAAGACAATCAGACTAACAGGGAAGAAGCCATTGGCAGATTTTGAGAGGATTTGAGTTACATTTTATTGATCATTCAACAAATACCTTTCGAGCCCCAATTGTAAGTCAGGCATTTTTATAAGCTGTAAGGATACAGGAATAAATTTAAAAGATGAAAAAAAAAAAACCTATGCCCTTATTCTGGTAAGGAGAGGTATTAATAGATACACAAAAGAAATAAGTAAATGCTATAGTATATTTGAAGGTTAAATTCTACAGGCAAACAATTATAAAGAAAACAGAGAAGCAATTATAAACAGGGTGTTTAGGGTGACACCTGATGTTACATTTGAACAAGGGTTTGAAGTAGGTAAGGGACAAGCCGCATAGGTGTCTAGCAGCAGATTCCAGGCAGAGGGAATGTCAGTGCAAAGGCACTGGGGATAGGCAAAGCAGCCTGTGTGAGTGTGGGAGAGCACAGAGGAAGATGATGTCAGAGAGGTAAAGGTCACATCATGTAGAGCTCTGGAGACCATTTTAAAGATTCTGGATTTACGTATATTAATTTACCAGGACTGTACAGAATAGATTATAGCAGGACAAGTATTAGAAGTAGAGGCAATAATTACAAAGCTATTTTCCAGGTGAAAAAGTCCTGAAATTAATTTGATCCTTCATTTATTCGCATTATTTCAGCACATATTTGAAAGACACTATACTAGATATTGACACTGGAACTGTGACTGAAATAGACAAGTCTTGCTTGCATGAGGCTGGCCATCTGGTGGGATGAGGATAGTATGAAAAGAAATGTCCCACATGTCAACAGGCTTCTAAAAATCTATAGAAATCTAAATTTTGTTATGAATCAAAAGAAATCTAATATTGTAGAAGAGAAGATCTCCAAAAGATCCAATTACATAAATAGTCTATCATCCACTTCCTAAATCATTTCTGTAGCAATAGCCTTCCATTGAAATGTTGGCCTATATTCTTGCCACTCTTAAGATTTCTTTTGAAAAGAATGATTGGATATTCTTAATCCCAAAAGGAAACCATTCAAAACAACCAAGCGGTGAAGAATGAACTAAATATCTGGAGCTTATCATTCCACCAATCATCATGAGTCGCAGAACACAGACTACAAGTATAATTAATTCAAATACAACCGCTTATGAATAGATTAATTTAGCAAGCATAAAAGAAGTGAAGACCAGTTCAAAATTATCAAGTTTTTCTGTAACCCAGACAATAGCATTTTCCAAACAAATTGCTGATGCATGAAGATATTATCACTTGTGGCTAGATGAATGGCTTTAGTACCCCTATAATGATAAACCCGCTGTCTCAGAGGACAGGTAGGAACCAGTTTTTGCTGTCAAACTGTCATGGAATTATTAAATATGGAAGGAAAAAATGACCCAAACAGTATGTAATGAGCTCCCTTTTCATTCTCTCACTACAAAAGCACATCTGTGGATTGTTAATGACTCTGAAATGGATAAACCAAATTGATGAGAAAGAAAACCATCTCTCAGGGATAGGGAAAGGGAAAATGAATACATACACACAATGTTTATAAAACATAATTTAAAATATAAGGGCTTGTGAAAGCACTGTGAAATACTATAAAGTGGCATACAAATGTAAGTTATTGCTGCTCATTTTCATATTGCTTTCCTTGCTTTCCTTTATGCTTTTAATATAAATCATTAATCTTTTTAGATATATAGAAAACCCAAAAGGTATTCACAAATATTCCCTGTTTATGATTTTTATGAGGTGGCACTGCCATTTCTATTCTATTAGATGATTTTTTACTAAATGTGCCCTATGGGCTGCATTTGGTGATTTGAATATGTGTCAGGCTCTCAGTATCTCAGCTCATGTGGATTCTATACCTAGTCCTGTGGACTGACTTTTCATGTCTAGAGTCCTTGCCCCACCGAGAACCACTTGCCCCAGAAAGCCCATGAAAGTCACACCTTAGTTCAAATATTTGACTTAATCACTGAAATTCCTCAAGCACAGATACTGGCTTATTGATCTCTGTACCTCAGTGCCTGGTATTGTGCAAGTCTTCAATGATCCTGAAATAAGATGAATGACATTCAAAGGAAGCCAAATAACATTTTCAGAGGGATATCAAACAGGAGCAAGAACATTAAAAACATTATCACAATGTAACCCATACACTACAGCCACCATTTTATTTGGGTATATTTAATGATTTTGAGTTTAGCTGTCTTTAGAAAGTTCAGAGTCGGGGAGTTTTTGATTTGTGCTTTAATACATAAGAAAGAAAATAGTGAATCAATAGGTGACCAGGACTATTACTTGGTTTAAGGACAGACATAAGTCTGAAAATAGTCAATAATCTGCTTGTCTCAGGGTGGTATAGATTAGCTAAATCACAAACGTAGCATGGTGTGAGAAAGAAAAAAGGACCAACATTTGTTAGCATAGAGCTATATAATACTGGAGAGGGAAATCACCTCTGATACTCAGATCATGAGCCCTGAATTTCATGTTTACACTTGGGTCCTATCCCCAAGATATCTCATTATGTATGTGCAAATATTCCAAAATCTAAAATAATCTGAAATCCAAAATACTTATGGTTCTAAGCATTTTAGATAAGAAATACTCAACTTGTATTATGATCTTATCATGGGGAGAGCCACCGTCATATATACATTCATTGTCGACGGAAACGTTATGTGGTGTGTGACTGTACTTTCAGTAGCAACCCACTGTGAGCACTATATTAATAGAATGCAGTATGATAATGTTTATAAAGAAAAATACAATTTTAATATGCTACAATTTACTACAAATCTTCAAATGTAAACATAATTTTAAAGAAACCTTTAAAATGTAACACCCTATCCACGGGAGATTGATTCTTACACGACCTGTCTATATATAACCCAAGTTGTGTCCTACAGATTGTGTTATAATTTTTTAGTCATGTTTTCTCCACTACTCAAACAAAAGCATAAACCAGCTTCACTTTTACATAAAATATATTCACAGACCCAAGTAGTATCATAAGCAGCAGGTGAATGGGATAATCGATAAATTGGTGTCTCAGTTTCCAGGTTGATGCACACCCAAACAGTGAAAGGAAACCCTCCACCTCCATCCCCACACCCTGGAGATTATGTGATAAAAGAAGCTGTGCCTTTAACCAGTTTCTCTCTAAGTATTTTTATTCCATGCCACCCTACCCCGTTGGCTAAACGACCAAGCAACAAGGTCAATCAAATGCAATACTTCTCTCTATTCAAATATAATGGAAATTTTGACCATTCCACATTCAAAGAGCAAATACATTCTCACACTGACAACCAGATTCCATTGGCTTTTCCTAAAAGCAAAGTGTGACAGATGCCTTGGCTGTAATTGCCAATCAGCCTTTACATGGCAGCTGAAAACACAATACATCACTTTGATCTCCTTTGCTCTAAACACATCCACAATCAAGAAACCTGAACAAGGAATAAGAAATTGGCATCATTTCCAGAAGCTGTCATTCTCTGGCACTTAAATGCTATAATGTATATTTTGCTCATATTTTTATCCCCCTGTTTCAGAGACACTCTGTCAAAGACTTGAACAAAAATCTACAGTTAAACAGCGTACACACACACACACACACACACACACACACACACACTAATATATATTTGAAGACATATTTGGAAAACACATTTTTATTACCTTGTACAAACTCTAAACACAAGCGCATGTCATTAAATACCACCATCACCATTTCCTTTTCCAATTATATACCTGATGAATAAAACAAGGTAAGAGGTCTCATCCGATTTTGAAATAGTGTTCAAAAAAGTTGTACTCACATTTTGCAGGCAGGTCATAGCCACATGTGATTTTTGCATGTCCAGTATCACAGCCGTTCAGGTTACGACATTCAGCTAGCAAACAGGGTCCAGCTGCTCTATGAATACAGCCATCCACTAGGAGAGAGAGAAAAAAGTTAGCCTATATTTGGCCTTCTGGAAATAAATGTTAAACTTGAGATGGGAAGAGAAAAGAAACTCCATTTGTTCCTCTTGGAAATCACTATAGCCCCATGGAAGAAAACCCATGGCGTCCAATCCTTCAAACACTAGTTCTATGTGCATGTGTGGGGTGTGTGTGTGTGTGTGTGTGTGTGTGTATGTGTGTGTGTGTGTGTGTGTGTGTGTGTGTGTGTGTGTGTGTGTGTGTGTGTGTGTGTTATTTATGTGGTAAGCAGAAGTAGAAGGACTATAGAAGTGGTTTCCTGGTAAATGTTAAATGGTTTCTCCTGGAGTTGGGGGGTCCCTGATATGTAGCATTTTCTAATTTTAATGGTATAAATACTGCCCCCATATCAAATTTTAAGCTATCAGCCCCATGTCACCGAACAAAGAATTGGGAAGAAATGCTAACGATGGTCTCTCCTGAGCTAGTAAGTGTTGCCGCCAACACAGCATAGGTTATAGAAGAAAGAAAGGTCACGAAGAGAGTTAGAAAGGCCCCGGGAACATTTTTACTCACCTCAAAACTGAGAGAGTAGAATTAAAGCTACCAAAACAAGAACCAAACATCTGAGCAACTGTCCCCTCCATAGCAAGCATGACACAAACATGATTGCATTTCTGCAGGGTGTGTGGCTGGGCTGGATGATGGGCAAGGCAGATTAGGTCTTGCTAAATACCCCTAAGACCACTCTGCACTCTTATTGGACAGGGACTGAGACAGAACTGCTGCGCTGCTCTGACTCCGCTGCAGGGGCAGGCTTTGTGCCCTTCACCAGCCTCAGGTGTCATCAGCTCTCTGGCTTTGCATTCGGGGCCCCTTCACATCTAGCAAGAATAATTTTTTCAAAGAATAAAACCCTCTGTGACTGAATTGGGGGGAGCACACAGGTGGAAAGCTAAAAAAAAAAAACATATACACATGCACTAGGAAGTTGAGGATTTGGGTTCTTATTTGTTATTGAATGGGCCCCTTGGACAGAAAGGAAATGCAAGATTGCAAAATGAAGGGAAAGAGAAGGAAAGAATAATAGGAATCCAGAATGTGAAAACAGATTGACTGTTAGAGGTCTGAAGATCCCTACAGTTCATAACACCATGCAATTAATCATTGCCCTTCATTAATACCATCATCATCATTATTATTATTTTGAGAGGAAGCTGGATATTGGACTGAACATTGGCACTAAGGGAAGTATAACTTGTCTAGTGTCCAATTTGGCTTCTGCTGCCACTGACTGGCATATAGGCATCGTTGGTGGCCGAAAAATTCTTTTAGGAAAACAAGATTATCTGGGCTTTACGACATCACCACATGTGTGGTATCTGTAAAGTCTCAGAATGAACCCGGGCCTCAGAGACCTTCTCAACAAAATGAATTCACTCAAGACTACTGTAGCCTTGTCTCACAAAACCTAGGTTTTAATCCAAACTCCCCTTTACCAGCATGTGATGCTCCAAACCCTGGTCTTCCTATAAGTCAGTTGTCAGTAATGGCATTACCTCAGAGAGTTGCGCGTGAAATTTGAATACTGTTGTGCATGGAAGACATTCAGCATGGTGTCTAGTACAGTGTTATAAGCCCTGTTGACGGTAGCTATCTTAAATACCCTAAGTCAAAATTTTGTGCACATTTTAAAATAACTCTTTTCTTTACTTAAAAGTGTGAAATATAGAGAAACAAGAAGAACACGAAAACCTCCTTTTACTCAACTACCCAGAGAACTCGTCCACATTCTGGTACTTAATCTCTCACTGTTTGTGCACACACACACTCACACATAAAGCCTTTTTCTCTTACAAAAAAAAAATTGATAAATTTTGCTCTTTCAATTAGCAATTTTCCTTTTTTGAATTTATTACATGAAATTACTGACACAAGTACAAATGATATATGTACCAGGATGTCACAGATGTCACAGTTGTTTATAATAGCGAAAACCTAGATCTACTCAGATGCCCATTAGTAGGGAGCTGGTTAAATAAATAAAAGCCCATCAGTGCCATGGACTATATTGTGCAGCTGCTGAAAAGAATAGACCAGCTTTTACAGGTAAACAAAGTCCTTCACATGAAAAGATTTCTAAGTGAAAATGCCAGGTTTAGAAGGGTATATATGATATGATCACTATTTTGTTTACAACAGTATACACATACACATATATACATACATTAGTACTGCAAAGATATATACCTTTGATTATGTGATTATGGGATAGGAAACAGAGATTGAGACTATAGTATTAGGAAAAAAATTTAGTTCCTAATTTCTCTGTGTATGAAATTTTTTATAAGAGCTTCTAGTATTTTTTTTTTTTCTTTTGATACAGAGTCTCACTCTGTTGCCCAGGCTAGTGTGCTGTGGCGTTAGCCTAGTTCACAGCAACCTCAAACTCCTGGGCTCAAGCAATCCTTCTGCCTCAGCTTCCTGAGTAGCTGGGACTACAGGCATGTGCCACCATGCCCGGCTAATTTTTTCTATATATATTTTTAGTTGTCCAGATAATTTCTTTCTATTTATAGGAAAGACGGGGGTCTCACTCTTGCTCAGGCTGGTCTCGAACTCCTGACCTCGAGCGATCCTCCCGCCTCGGCTTCCCAGAGTGCTAGGATTACAGGCGTGAGCCACCGTGCCTGGCCAAGAATAGTATTTTAAAGTGAACAGTTTTTCTTGGCAAAGAGATAATTAGTTACTTAGTTTGAAATGGATAGCAAAAATAGGATTTGCTAGTGTACTTAATCATACGCTCTCAAATATTGTCTACATTATTTAGATTGCAGTCTAATGCAGTTTGCAGATATCTAATTTTAAAAATCTTCATGGTTATACCAGTATTCCTGACTGTATTAGAGTAATGAAACTCTAGCTGAAGAGCTATTTAATAATAGTGACTGCAGCTTAAATTTACTGAATACCTCTATGTGCCAGGCACTATACTGAGGACAACCTTATAAGGTAGATACTAATTTTATCATTTCCATTTCATAGGCTCTTAGAAGAGGTTAGTAACTTGCCTACATTCACAATGCATTGGCAATGTGATTCAAAACTCCACATTTGTCTGATGCAGCAAACATGCTCTTAATCATTATAATTTACTGCCTTCAGGACTTGAATCCAGGCAGTCTAACCTCAATTCCTGCATGTGGCATATTCAACTACTATATTACATTACTTTCAAATTCCCATTCATCCTATTTATGACACAATATACACACAATCAAATGTACAAACTTTTAAGTGTGCAGTTTTCATGAATTTTAACAAATGCGTACTTTACGTTCATGTAACCACAATGCCAATAAAAGTACAAAACATTTCCATCAAACCAAAAATGTATCCTGTGCCCTTTTATCCAATGTCCCCTCTCACCATCCAGAATGAGTTCCTGTTCTGATTTCAATCACCATAGCTAAGTTTTACCTGTTATATAACTTCAAATTTTATATAAGAGATAGATGGACTATCTTCTCTCGCTCAGCATATTTTTGAGATTCATCTGTGTTGCCTGTATTAGAACTTGATTGCTTTTTATTCTTAATATTCCATTGTTGAATATACCACAATTTCTTTACCCATTCATCTGTGAATGGACGTTAAACTGTTTATAGTTTTTAGTTATTATGAATAAATCTGCATACTTGCACAAGTCATTTTGTTGCTAAATGTTTTAATTTCCACTGGATAAATATCTTTGAGTGAAATTGCTGGGTAGGTATATATTAATATTTTACTTTATAAAAGGACTAACATACAGTTTTCCCAAGTGATTACACCATCTTACACATACTCCCAGCAATGTATGAGAGTTCAAATTTTGTCAACCCTTTGGTGTTGTCAGCCTTTTTAATTTTAGCAATTCTAATGGCTATAAAGGAGTATTCAATTTACATTTTCCTGATGACTAATGATGTTAAGTATCTTGCCAAGTGCATATTGGCCATTCATATATCTTCCTTTTGGAAGTGTCTGTTCATGTCTTCTGTTAATTTTTATTGTCTTTTCAATACTGAGTTATGTTGAATCTACTATTAATTCCACCAAATTTTTCAAAAATTTCAAATACCTTTTTTTAGTTTTAAAAATTTCCATTTGGTTCTTTTTCTTACTGTTTTCATATCTCTCCTGAAATCTCCCATCTCCTCACCCATTCTATTTATCTTATCATGTAAATTTCTTAACAGATTTTTACACAGTTATTTTAAAGTCCCTATCTGCCAATTCCAATATCTAGATCAGCTATGGGTCTGTTTACATTGACTCATTTTTCATCTGACTCTGGATTACATTTTCTTGTTTCTTTGCATGTCTAGTAATTACCGATGGCATATTGGAAACTGGCAATAATATGAATATATTGTAGAGGCTTTAGATTCTATTATCTTCCTCCAAACAGTGTTGAAGTTTGTTCTAGCCAGTAAGTAAATTACTATTAGGTAATTAAAGGCTTGTTAAGGGTCTCTTTCCGTTTTTCCCTTAGTCTTAGGGTAAGTCCCTTAGTCTCAGGATATAGTCTTTACTCCTAAAGTATGGCCCTTCTGGGGTTTTAATGGAAAACCAAAGGTGCTAGCCAAGCCCCTTTAACTTGGGGGAAATACCCACAGTAACAAGCTGCTGAATTCTCTGCTCAGTTCTTGCAGCCTTATAGCTTTTGTTTTCTTCCTGGGCTTCTTACGGTCTTTCACTACATGCATAGTTCAAGATTCAACCAAGAGGTAGATCTGGGGGCTCCCTCTTCTGTAACCGTCTCCTTTCTAGCATCTCCTTCTCAACTCCTAGTCATTCTGACAACCCTGAATTCAGTCCTATGATTCCTCATACCAATAAGACTACTGCTTTCTGTTTGAGCCCTATTAGCCATTTATCATATGGGGTAAGGAGGGCCCTCAGGGTCAAAGCCATGTGATCTCTTAAATGTGGATCTCATCCAGTGGGGTTTCCTTCTTTCACAGGTTGAATCCTCTTTAGCTTTAGTCTGCTTTTAGTTGCCCACTATTGCCAATAAACAATTTCTGTTGCTTCTTATATTTTGTCAAGAATTTATAATTACTATGAGTAACAAGGTTATTCTGAAACAAGCTATTCTGTCATTATCAGACACTGGAACTATCTACTACATTTTCAATTAGTTAAACCATGATGTCATATTATTTCAAAGTTATACTTGTGGCCTTTGGAAAAAAATGTGTGGGAGAATAAGGTAATAGTAATAATGACTGTACCAATTCTGCGCTTAGAAATGTGTCTTTGAAAGACAAAATGAGACTATCCCTGTCTGTACAAACTTCCTAATAATGTGAGAGTTTAAAATTCTCTAATATATTGTCAGTTTTGTTATTTTTCTAAAATGTGAATCTGATTGTACCAGTTTCCTCTAAAGTAATGTTTGCTATTCCCCATATCTTACGTCACAAAACCCTGATTTCAAATTACAGTGTTTGAGACCCTTTGCTAATATGGTTCCAACTTACACTCCCAACATCATATCATCATCCTACCCTGTCTCCCTTCACAACCTCTGATCTAGCCACACCCAAGTCCTCACCATTTCCTAAAGGTACCAAGGCTTCCTTTGCAAAGTACTCTCTACCCAGGCTAGCTACTCCCTCCCCTTTTCTTTTCTGCCTAGCAAGGTCTTTCTTATTGTTCAAATGTTTTCTCCTCTACAAAACCATTTACAACCATTACAGGACAAAATAATGCCTCTTTATGTTTCCATAACATTCTGGTTTGTGCCCTTATTGTCATCTCCCCTGGGGAGGAGAGTGGGGATGAGACCAACGGCCAGTACTCAGGCTGACACAGAATGTCTAAACCTAATTACAACTAAAAAAGAAAAGAAAAAGAACAAAAACTCAAGAACAGAAGTCTAAAAAAGAAAAATAAGGTGAACACCATTTTCCAGAGTGCAATAGGACCGTTTATGCTGCTTATACCAAAAAAATATATCCTGCAGGAAACAAGACAACGAAGCTCCATAAGTAAACATAACAACTATTCATTGCATTTTTCAAGATCACTGTGGCTAGACTGTTATGTGTTCACCAAAGCCCATTTAGTTTTATTCCTGGGCATTGTAGCTAGAGAGCACTTCCCAGTCACCCCTATAATTTGGGGGTGAGGGGAACATGAGATTGAGTCCTGTTAAAGAGTATGAGTAAAAGTGATTTAACTACTTTTATGTCCAGTCCCTAAAAATCCTGTACAGGGTCCTCCATGAGACCTACCATTGTCTGCAAGCCGGATGCAGAGGATCCAGGTCAGGACACCAATGCCCCAGGAGATGGTGCAGCAACTAGATAGAAAGTGCCTGAGCCCTGGGCGGAGCAAAGGCAATATATGTAACCTAACATTTGTACCCCCATAATATGCCAAAAGAAAAAAAGAAAGTGCCTGGTCCCTAAATGGCTATGCGGAACAGAGCCCCACCCCACTCCCATACTAGACTATGAATCAAGTGATAGATAAACCTTTATTATATAAAACCACTGAGACTTTGGGATTTTTATGACGTTAGTTTGCCTTGGCTAATACTTTTACTTCTATTATAAATATCATAATGGTTATTTTCATTCAGCTTGATCACTGCTACTTTTTAAAGTTTCGTGCAAAAATTTCAGATTTTGTTACTGGAATGAACATATTACCTTAGCGAAGTTCATTTCCCTAGGTTTGTTTCAGAGTTCTTAATCATGCTGGAGTCTGAAGACTCAGTGAGCACCCAAAGCCAGCCTCTCCCACTGACTCAAATAGTTGATTCTCCTACTGAGTGATTGAAACCAGACTAAGATGAAAGCTGAGGACTGTCTGTGGCACAGTCAGCTCGTATTGGAATGAACATTGAGGTCACTCACAGGGCTGCTCTTCATCAGGGCTAAGGGGGGTCTAGCTGTAGCTCCTTCTAAAGGCCAGGCTTTCTGCTGTACTGACATACCTGTCATTTACCAGCCTGACAAGGAGGTCAAAATGCTTGCAGGCAGATGCCTAACTGAGGCAAGGGCCTTGACTCCGAGACATATTTCCTCCAGTTATCTAGCAGAGGCTAAATTCAGAGGCCTTCAGCCTATTACTTAGGCCATCTTAGTTAAGTTTCCTTAAACTACAGCCTGAAGAATGACACTGTCTGAGGGTGGGGTAGAAAGACAGGTCTTGGTTATGCTTGAGGGTGCTAGTTTTTCACTTTTGTCAATATTACCTTGGGGCTTAGAGTTTGAGTAAGTTAATACAGCATACTCTCATCTCGTTATTTAAATACCTAAAATAAAAACAAAAGAAATGAGATTGGAACCACCTCGATTTTTTTTTTAACCTAAGATTTATTTTGCCCCATCGATTCCAATCTGCCTCTCTGGCATTCCTCAGGTAAATCTCCCCATTTTAAAATAAATGAACAAGTTGAGGCTGAGAACAGCAGAGAAAAATCAAGCCACAAAGCACTGAACAGGAATTTATCAGATATTGTGGACTAGTGAATGTAAGGGATATCAAAAAAACCAAGAACTAAGAAAGAATTCTAAATATGGGTTTTGAAAAACACTAAAAGCACAATTCAGTGAAATCCAGTTATTTTACAAACTGGCCCTGTGAGGTCCCTTTGTTGTCTTGCAAAGCCAATTTTCTAAACAGTTTTTAGCAAGGGGGATTTTGAACTTCTTAGGTTTACACATATTCATTTAATCTTCTTTTGTAAATAAAATACAGTAATTTAATCTAAAAGCAGCCACACAAATCATATTAGCCTGAAAAATAAAGGCTTTTCTCACTGAATATCTCTCTTAAAAGCCCAAGAGGATACAACAGGGTTCTTCTGAAATTAAATCAACCTAAATTTTTGAACTACTTTGCACAAAGTGTTCTGCAAGAAGCTGTGAGGAAATCAAATAATAATTATAACAATAACAATAATAATAATAATGTCACATCTTTTGAGGATTCGCTGTGTGCCTGCTCGTGTGCAAGCTTTCACTTTTTTAAGAGATAGTGTCACAAAGTGTAAAAAGGATGGCTCAGGTGTCAGACAGCAGAGATTTGATTCCTAGTGATACCATTTCACTCCCTATATCTTGATTTTTTTCATCTATAAAATGGGGGACTTCATAGGACCTCCACTCAAAATCATAGGACTTTTGTAAGTTGACAAGCCCTTTAACTAATGCCTCGTACACAGCAAGTATTCACTCAGTAGATTTTGGCTATGCTATCACATTTAGTCATCATAAAAATTTTTGAAATGTAGGATCAATTAGGATCACTAACTTAACAAATAAAGAAGTGGAAGTTAAGTAATTACTGCCAGATCATATAGGAACTGGGGTCAGAGCTCACGTTTGCCTGAACTTACAGTTTCTGTTCTTAATCGCTACTCTCTCCTCTATACATTCATGAAAAGAAATATAAACCATGATCTCTTCTCTTGAGACCCAAATGAATAGGACAGAAAAGTTCAGAACCATGTTTTCATTGAAATTAAAAGTAATTACAATACATAGAATACCTTAGTATAAACAATAAACCTTTTGGGAATGTGTCACATGTTAAAGCCCTTTGACAAAATTATTACATATTTAGTTCTCAAAACAAGTGTGCAAGGTGGTCTTGGGTTTTATTACCATTTTATAGTTGATGAAACTCAACAAGTAGACAAATAGATGATTTGTCTAAGGTGGTCTACCTACTAAGGGGCAGATACAAATTCAAGTTTTATGGCTCTCAAAGTATGGTCAGTATCACCTCGGGAGCCTGATTAAAATGCAGATTCCTACACTCAGCCCCAAATGTATAAAATCAGTCTCTCTAGCAGTGGGACCCCAGTCTGCATTTAATAATCTCTATAAATAACACAGATGAACACCGCCAATTGAGAACTCTGAGAATCACTCCTCCATACTATCTTGTTTTTTTGACAAAGCTCCAGAGAGCAGTGAGCAATCGAGCCTGTGGTGAGTGATCTGAGAATTCACTGGACAAATGAAACCATTGAGTCTCGACTCTTATAAATTAGAAAATCCCCTTTAAATTAATTAGAACCTTGCCCTCATATTTCCCTATAAGTCCTAATCAAATATCCAAAGAGCCCCCGTCCTTAACAGTTTGCATTTAAAGCAAGCAATATTAACTGGAACTAGAACTGAACTCCAGTAGCAAGTAGGATTTGGATTGAACACTGCTTCACTTGTAGATAAATATGGTAATCATGAAATGCCTTGGGCATGAGGAGATCCTCGCTACATGGTCTCTAAAGTGAGGACACAAGACATTCATACAGGGGATGAAAAAATATATTCAAATTTTTCTTGACATTTATAATTTTTAACTAAAAGATAAGAATGAAGTTCAAGTTTACTAATATTTAATATATAGATGGAGAGTAGTACTTATATATAATCTATAAGCAAACATATGCTTCCATCAAGAGATGGAATCTGTTTCCCCACTCCTGGAATCTAGGCTGATCTTGTGACTTGCTTTGGCCAATAGAATGAGGCAGAAGTGATTCTTTGCCAGTTCTAGTCCTAAACCTCAAAAGGCCTTTCATGCTTCTGCTCATTCTCTTGGAACCCTGCTCAGCTCTCACGCGAACAAGCCCCCTTGCTGAAGGATAAATGACTACATGGAACAGAGATAAGCTCTCTGTGGAGGTCATCCTAGACCAGTCAGCACTCGGCTTTCCTGGCACTTGACCAGACATATGAATGAGCCCAGCTAAGAGAAAAACAACTACCCAGCTTTATGGTAAACCCACAGAATTGTGAATTAAATAAATAGATACTGTATTAGGCCATTAAACTTTGGAGGTGGTTTATTACACAGATCCATCATCATCATCATCATCACCATCATCATCATCATCATAAAAGATACAGAGTAATAATCCACTCTCAAGTGAAGCCACAAAGGAATAAGGCTAAATAGCTCTCCTAAACTCTTGGAGAAGAAAAACAATACAGCTGAAGTAATCAGGTGAAAAGCTGATTCCATTAGAGGTCACCTATAGCCTGCATGAAAGATTTATGTGCCAGGTACTGAATAGCATCAGTGTTCCCTTTAGGGAGGTGAAGAAATATCTGTGAGAAAATACGATACAATGACAAGGAGATCCACATCTTGAAGCTTCACAGATGTGAGGAATTTGGTTTAGCTATTTGAGACTGCCTTCCGCTGACTTAAAAATTAACTTCTGTTATAAACCTCCTGATTTTGCTGGTCAATTTGAAGATGAAATTTGGGCCATAATCCCAAGAGAAGATGATAAATGTAACAGAATAAACATTTTCACACTTAGTTCAGGAACCTGGAGCAGTTTTTAGTTATGGATCACACACCGAACTTTCTCCGTCCCTGATCCAAAAGTTTAGAGACTAATCTTTAAAAAACCAGGAGATGCTTCCTTCTTCCAGACTCTCACACCTAACCAATGGTCAGATGAAACAGTGATTTTTTTCTCTTATTGTTTCTGAAGTCCCAAATGAGAAAAAAAAGAATACTTTTTCAAAATGTTTACAACAGACCCCTAAAATTTCTTGGAAAAATATGAAGCAATGACCTACATCTCACCATTAGGTTTGAGGGTGAGAAAGTCAAGTTGATTAAAATCCTGCTCAGAGTAGGAGTAAGATATATTCAACCAATGCTAACTTCATGGTAAACAAAATATTTCAAGACCTAGACGATGTATTTTCTTCCAGATATCCATGATCCCCTTTAAAACATCCTCAACCAAAGAAAATGTCACTATGACACAGATTGATAGTTGCCTACCCACTACCAATTCTCATTTTCCCCACTAACAGAATCCCTGTACTGATTGGGGTGGCTACATGCCCAACTTAGAATCTACATTTATCAGTGTCTCTTTCAGAGATGAGAAAAAGACAAGGGACCAATTTAGATGGAAGTAGATGCCATTAGGTGGGCTTCCAGGCAAACTCATTACAGAGGGCTTACTTCCATGGCAGATTGTTTTATTCACTTATTTATTACTTATTATCATTATCATTATTTTGATTTCCTATTCATCCAGCTTCCTGCACAAGACTAACACATGGTGGTAAGCGTGAGTGAGCATGCTGACTACAACATGGGTGGTAAGAAGAACAGCTGGGAGGTGTCTGAATCTCTAACGTCCTCTGTGGAGGAGTCATATTAGCCCTGAACTACTCATTCAATGAGAGAAAATATTTTACCTTTAAAAAATGAGCTTATGTTGTGTGTATGTCACTATGTGGGCTGGGGATAGGGTTTCTATAACTTGGAGCCTAAAGCCATTTCTAAATGTTGTAGGCAGACATTTTGATTTATCTGAGACATATTCCTTGAAGTTCTGGATGAGAAACCTCTCTTTGGCCATTATAGAAGTATTAATTACTGGGAAATTCTAAATTGACGAAACATTGAAAAGAGAATGCCACAATGGGCACAAACCCCAACAGTTCAGTGGAGGGGACAGGATAGTGTTGACCACATCACTGAAGAAGAAATGGCAGCTGGAAAAACCTAGAGTATGCCAGTCTTGTGGTCATGTAACCTTAAGATTGCTTATATTTCATCTGTTCTTACCAGGGAGAGATATTTCCAACAACAATAAGGCTGGATTTACTAAAGATAGATGCTACTAAAGGATCCAGAGAAGAGAATGAGGATCATATTTTTCTGGTAGTCCACAGAGACAGTCTGAATGAGGAGTAAATTTGTCATCAGAGATGACAGGGATTTTCAGGTAAAGAATATATTAGCTAGTGAAAATGGTGCTGTAAGATGCTATTAAACTGAAGACATCTCTGGTATTCTGAATAGTACCTCAAAAGCTAAGAAACACACCTTTTTAAAAAATTGGCAAATTTACTTGAGAAGAAATTCAAGGGCATCTTCATTCCTCCATCCAGGCAGAGACCCTTCCCAAAGGACTATGAAAAGGCAGTTCCTAATACTATATTCCTTGAAAGAACAATTCCTCAAAATAATCTTCAAACCTGCTATTAATAGACTCTAAGCAGTAATGGAAATCTTGACCTTCAGTAAAGAAGAAATAGTAGGTGTATTCTTAGAGCACTCACAATAGACCTGCTTCTAGTATGTGGCTTTGCCCAGGTAAAAGGCACACACTGTGCCCTTGCTTCCGTGGAAGTCTTCTTAACAGAGCCCAGGTCAAGCAGAAACGTGGGGGGAAAGAGGAGACCTTTCTCTTTCCAAGAAATAAGAAATGAACCAACTTAATACTTCCTTTTCTACCAGAAACTTCCCAGTGGCTGGGGACACAAGTTCAGAACCGGGGATGATGTAGGTCAATATTAACAGGTGCCTCTGAGACAACTTCATTTGTTTTATCAGAGAATGAGATCTACTGAGAAAGGTAATCCTTCCTCAAGGAATTTATCTTTTAAACTTCAATCGTGTTATAGAATTTCTTCTCCTCAGTTTCTTCCTATAAAGAAGTAAATATGTCATTTTATGGCTATATGCCCATCTGCTCCAGGAAATACTAATGCTTTTAGGTGAGATGATAAAGGATTAAAAATCTTTAGGAGAAAAAAAATGTCTCTGAACTTTCACCTGCATGTCTAAAGGAAAATGATAAAAACCTGCCTATATACGTATTCGAAAAAATATAACATCTTGACATATACAAAACAGAATCTGTTTTGGTAAACCTTTTGCCAGCCTCTCTGTTTTCCATAGTTTTAAAAGGATTAACTACAGTGTATCTGTAACTCTGGAAAGGAAATGACCAACAAGGAACTCTTTCTCCATAGTACACACATGAAAGTGACATTTATTCCCCCAGTCCAAACATCAACTTTTTTCCCATTATTTATTTTTAAGGCAAGCTTTGAGGGATAATCTTATGTAAAGAAAAAACTTAGGAGCAGAAAATATTTTCATCATTTTGCCAAGCAATGAAATTATTCTTTTTCACATTTTTTTTGTTGATTAAAGAAAAACTCAGGCTTCACTTAGTAAAGGTTAATTTTTAGCAAAATACTACTTATATAATAACTTGATTCTGTTTTTTTTGTAGTAGGAAAAAGTTATCTAATGAGGCTCATAGTAGTTTATAATTTTGATGAAATTTTATTATTTTAAGTAAAAAAATTCAATATATTTGCACATGTGAATGAAGATTTTGCCCTTAAGACTTCTAAATTTTTATGGAAATGTGTTAGTAAAAAATTCTCAAAGAGCCAAAAAAACCACCATCGATCAAATTAAAGTTTAGCATTTAAAAATATTTTTGACCTAAACTGATATGTGAACAGAACGAATCATGCCACATGTGATTTTTATAACTAATGTTGCATGGCCATGTGCTCATTTAAAATATTTCTAACTAAGAAAATTTTAGAATTATTTCTTTAGGGAAAGGAAGTAGCAGTTTCCCAAGTGGAACCTACAAGGAGGGTCCTGGTGCTAATCAAACCCGCAGCGGACCTTCAGTCCCGGCACTGAGGCCTGTGTTACTTGAATGTCAGTGGAGCCTCAATATCCAGACCCTCAAAGACGCCCTTCTTCTGCAAGGCTGCTGCCAAAGCAAAATACATTTCCAGAAGTAAATGGAACAAATCATTCAGTTTCCTTCCCCTGATTCCAAATCTAGACCCAGGCACCAAGTGCAAAGCCCTTGTTTAATGTCCTCTTCTGGACAAACCTCCCTCAAAACCTGTTTGTTCCCTCTCTGAGACATTGGGAGTTTTTCTTCAGAATGATAGCTGAATGAACACTACACAATGTCCCAGGGTTTAGTGAGGGCGTTTGATTCTATACTCACCTATTAAAAATTAAAAATATGGGGGCAGAACAAGCAGCAGTGGCTACGAGGAAGGCAGGAAGTGGGTTTTCTCTGTGCCAATAAAGAAAGTTTTTTCATTCTTCAAGCTTGTCGAAAAGAGATTTCACAGAGGATAAAGCCATGGCTTGGATAATCCTGCAGCTCATCGAAATGTCTATTTTCTTTTTCCCCGGTGGAACCATTTTGCCCCATCTAAAATGTTTGTGTGAGAAGTTAAAATGAGCCACGTGTGTTTTCCTCCACAAAGGAGCCCTATATTTAACACAGCACATACATCCAACACCTCAAACGGTTTTGAAGAAAGCTGTGTTTATTATGTGGGCTTATGAAATAAAAAGCACAAACTTTCTCATCCTAGAAAAATATGCAATGAAATTTACAGCCAAAATAAGGAAGCTGTGCATAATGTAACACTTGGCAAGAATTTTAATCAGTGGATTGGCAAGACTGGATGCAATACTTCAGCTCCTTTCAAGACATGTCTAAGCTTCCTTAATTTAAATACCACACACTAGATCTGGGGAGAACAGTTAGGAGACATTGTGATTTCTGCAGGAGTGCTGACTAGCAACACGAGCTGAGAAGGGAGAATTGTTGATGTGATAACAGTTTCAACCTCAGGGAATGAATGATGGCAAGAGATAGACAAGCTGCCATTGTAGAGCAAAGCAACACAGATTTACATTATGATAAGGCATTCCAGCCGCATTACTTTACTTGGAGCAGGTAAAGATTCTTCCAGGTATCAGTCTGACTCAGGTTTGCTATAAAGAGAACAATTCTGGACCTTGTCAGAAGTTTTCAGGCAGGATTATTGTTTTCCCAATTGGAAAACAACAGAACTATCTAGTAGCCTTCAATTCCTGAGCAGCCTGACAGCGGTTCAAACAAGTTGAAAGTCAGGTCACATAATGTGGGCCCCAAACTGACCATCACAGAAAGAGTTATAATGTGATAAAAAGCTCCGGGGAACCTATTAAATCCACCATTCCTGTCAGGATGAAACAAGAGCAATCCTGCCTCTACAGCTACAATTTTTAAAGAACCCATTAAGAAAACATTTATCCCTCTGCCACCTAAACAACACTTCAGTAATTCACATCCAGCATATCACATGAAATCTACAGAACTGAAATATTAAGAAAGAAGACTCAAAAAGTCAAATGGTAGGGACATAAATAATATACTGTTTGGACTTAGCTGTGTCACTTCCATGGAGTCATTTTCTTTAAAAAAAATATGCATGTAAAATATTTCAATGTTCTTAAATTTGCAAATGAAGCAGAGTCTGGAAACATAAGATGTTGTTTAAAAATATTCTAAAGTGACTCAGGACTTTAGAACTGACGTCCCCAAACCATGGGCCATGGACCTATACTGGGCTGCACAGCAGGAGGTGAGCGGTGGGCAAGCCAGCAAAGCTTCATCTGTATTTACAGCCACTTCCCATGCATTGCATCCCTGTCTAAACTCCACCTCCTGCCAGACTGGTGGCGGCATTAGATTCTGCATTGTGGTAAGCTATATAATTATTTCATTATATATTACAATATAATAATAATAGAAATAAAGTGTGCAATAAATGCAATGTGCTTGAATCATCCTGAAACCATCCCCACCCCACCTGACTCCACCCCTGGTCTGTGGAAAAATTGTCTTCTATGAAACTGGTCCCTGGTGCCAACAAAGTTGGGGACCACTGCTTTAGAATGTAAATGAAGGATGGGAAAGGACAATTTGCCATGAGCTCCACTGCACAGAAATCAAAAGTTAAGGGATGCAGAATGTCCCCAATGCTTTGTAAACTCTTCTGCTAAGAATGTTTTCAGAGATTAATTCAGAAATATGCTCTGTTTAGAAAAAATACTGATTATTTTTATACAGCAGTATTTCTTCCTAGGTAATAAAGAATTTATATACCATGTATCATAAATATCTGGAGAAAGTTATTATTTGGAGGTTTTGTGCTGTTTTAAGTTCTGCAAAACCCAGAACTTAATAATGAATACACTTTGGGACATCATGGCTTCACTAATCATACCGAAGCATTTTGGTTCCTAACCCTTAATGGGAGAAGCAGAAGGCTGAGACCTTGGCAGAGCCAGAAAACTTCATGGACTGTGTTCATGGCCTGCTTTAATTTTGGCTCTGTAGAAAAGGAGTCTAGGTTTTCTTAACAAAGCATGTTTGAACAGGGCATACCTCTTGTTAGCAAACAGTATAATGGTAATCTTGATAGTTTCTGTTGAAAATGAATATTAGAACTGATGAAAGAAAAAAAAAAAACAGTTTATTACCAGGAGGCTGAAGAAAATGGTGCCTCCAAATTCCTATGGAGCATAATACCTCACAATCCAGGGAGAATGTAAATGGAAGTGTTCTAGAATGCGGAGATAAAAGTGCCCCCAAAGAATTTGATGACCACCTCCCAGTGTCTGTGGGAGAAAACGAAGTTCAAAGAATGGACATTTCTAAGTTAATTATGCTAAGAAAGATGGCTTGAGAAAAAAAATTCTAATATACTAATTTAGGAGTATGAATGGAAATTAGGTAAGAATGGCTTGACAATTAAAAGAAAAACCATGTGACTTAAGTAATATAAAATCAGCAGGCATAATATCTGTGGGACCTAGGCATTTATAGCTAAGGAGAGAGCAAAAAATACAACCAATGGAAACAGTAAAGAAAAAAGAAGATAATTACTACTTTTATATATCTATTCCTTTATTAAAGTAATGCTTAAAAATGTAATTCATTAGGTCAGGGCTTAGTATTTTTTTTAATTCATTCTTAATTCTTTGTAAACCTTACTACCTTACTCCTCTTATCCATACTGGAGTTAAAAAAACAAACAAACAAAAACCTGCTTTTGAAGTCTTAAGTGGTAATTGCTCCCTAACTCTTCAATCAGTTAATTCTAGTCACTAAGGTACTGTTCAATAAGTTACTCTTCTATTACATAATTTATTCTCTCTTTTATTTAACAAAGACTTCCTAGGCCCTACTACTTGCCAGGTACCACTAAACACTGTAGATAGAAATACAAAGAAGATATAGCCTTTAACGGAATGGCATCAGAGTCACGTACAATAATTACCTAACAAAGTTCTTTGCACTTAAATTAAAGGATTTGTCAGTATTTCTCCACTTTATTGCAACCAGCAAAATCTGCCATCTTTTGAAATCCCAATGCTGTCTGTCCACCTGTAACTCCTCTTAGCCATGCCAGTAACTATTTGTTATCCCTCAGACTTTGGGCAGGCTTTGTAAAAAAGGCACAGGTTCCAGAGTCAGATAGAATGGGCAAATTTCTCCTCTACCCCTACTATTTGTGATGCTACACAAGCCACTTCGCCCTGTTGAGGCCCAGTTTCCTTATTTGTAAAATGCAAATAATACTTCTTATCTTTAAGGGTGGTTTTGAAGATTAGCTTGGATCAAGAATGTAAGGCACTTAGGACATGGAAGATGCTCATTAAATGGTGGGTGCTGTGATTATCATTAGCTTTATTATTTTATCTAATATCAGAAATACGCCACACATTGGTGTTGGTTTCAAAGAGAACACAAGGTGTCAAGAACTGGCTTTGGTCCCAAGTCACAATGATGCGACCTACAGATATCACAGCTCCATGGTAGTGATACAAATTTTGTCCCCCCAACTAGCATGTGTTGATAACAGTCTACATAAGTTCCAAAGTAAATCTTCTAATGTTAGTGCATGCCTAACCAAAAGGAAAGAAAGCAATGGTTATTATTACAAGCCAAAAGGATTTTCTCCTTCAAAGAGAATGCCATGTTCCTATCCAGCCTCTGAAAAAGTTGCCATGTGAAATTATTTCACATTCTTTTCAGCCCACTCAAAGCACATAAGGGCTTACTGAAACATGGGTCTTGTAAATATGCCTGAATGTCAGGATTTTGGCTGTAACAGTGGAACTAGGAAGGACTCCAGTTGTATCTTTTTGTCCTCTTCCTGATTTATGAGCCAGAATCCTGGTATTTGATGCACATGTGAGAAAATACAATGTTTTCTTTTCCATCTATTATGATTTTCGTGAAACCTACAATCATGTAATTCTCACCTTTAGTAATGGACAAGAAGAATTTCAAAATTAAAAATATGTTGCCAGTGAAACAAAAAAAGACAATGCTATATGCAACAAAATGCTTTAATTATATCTTGAAATTGTATTATGTTTTAATATATTCTAGAATTATAAACCCAGAAGAGTCATAGAAAATAAAGTCAATCCATTGGTGAAAAATATAGATAGCCATCAATGTTTTCTGTTAATGGTCATAAAACACAAAGTGGTAGGAAAAACAATTCTAATGTTTTCTTTATTCAAAACCTAAATTACCTACTCAGAATGTTCTATGACCAAGAGTTTGTACAAATTGTATAACTATAAAAATAAATGCCATGACATATAGAATCAAACTAAATACCATGATATAAAGCAGCAGTCCCCAACCTCTTTGGCACAAGGGACCAGTTTCATGGAAGAGAATTTTCCCATAGACAAGTGTGGGAGGTGGGGTGTGGAGGAGGTGGCTGGAGGAGGTGGCTGGAGGTGCGAGACGGAACTCAAGCAGAGCTGCCAGCCATGGGAAGCTGCTGTAAATACTCTTGCTAGCCCAATGCTCACCTCCTGCTGTGGGCCCCCCCTTTCCTAAGTTTCATAGAAGACAATTTTTCCATGGACTGGGACAGGGAGGAGCACAGGTAGGCAGTGGAGCTCTGTGGCCTGGTCCCTAACAGGCCATGGACCAGTACCAGCCCATGGCCCATTGGTTGGGGACTAGAGAAAGAATGTGAGAAACATTGCAGCAATAAGTGTATAACTACATATTGTATTATCTTTTTATATAACTTATTTTTATAATAATTTCAAATTTATAGAAGATTTGCAAAGCCAGTATAAAGAACTTCTTTATTTCCATATTTCCTCATGCAGATTTCTCAATTGTTAATATTGTATCCCCACTATATATTGACAGATGGATAAATACACACATACACAGTCTCATTTTCTCATTAACAGTCTTTCTGAATGGTTTGAAAGCAGGGTGCAGACCTGATGCCCCATCACTCCTAATCGTTCTACTCTGTATTTCCCCAAGCAAGGACACTGCCCCCACAACCACCTTACTGCTTTCTGAGTTGGGAAATCAACATTGGTATAACTCTATTATCCTATTAGAATTTTGCCAATTGTCTCAGCAATGTCCCTTTTTGCTATCTGGAGACCAGAATCCAATCTAACATAAATGTATTTAAAGCTGCCATGGAGAGCAACGATTTGTGGAAGAAGATTTCATATTGCAGTAACTGTTTCTCACAATTGCTTATTTTTTATAATATGATTTTTAAACTTCTTTGCCACCATATTTGGAGCCCTTCCATCCTGCCAGTGCTGATCAGTAAAAGCAGGCACTTCCATGTCACTTGGAAGCAATTTATGAAAAGAAGAAAAGTGTGTTTTTGAAGGGACTGAGATTATAAATTTGCTTTTATTGCTTGAATTCATAGATTTGTTAATAAAACAAATAAATATTTTATATTTTTATTATATCCTGGTTTCTGAAGAAAAAAATATTTTTAAATGTATATTTAAAGTTGTGTTCTCAACCTTGACTGAATGAAATTACATATATGTGCCTAGGTAGTGTAATGTCATATATAATATGTAGTTTGATGATCACTTATTAAATTAACAAATAAGTTAAATATCTTTAGGAAAATATTTACCAAAACATTCTAAAGCATTTATGAAGGAGATAGCCATTAATATGTATGTGAGAAGCATAGGTACATTAAGTTTTTTCAAGCTATTACTTACAGTTTGACTATGAGTCAACATCTTGAAAGCCTTTTGCAACAAGTTATTTATTTATTTTTATAATGGAATATGGACTTTTCTTTAGAAAAACATAGGCTCCACTATCTAGCAGGGATCTCGATACTTTCTCATCAGTAACAAAGTATGACATCTAAATGTGGCAAACTCACGTAAGCCTGAATGCAATTCTAGACAAGTTGAAGGGCAAGAGGTTAAGCCATGGCTGTATTTATCAATATGCTTTTAAACCAATGAGTGGATCAAGTAACACAGAGAGTGAATGGGAATTAAATGTAATTAAAATCACTGTCTCAACAGACAGAGCAGGTTATAACCTTTATTCTCTCTAACCAAGCCCCCTACCCTCACATGCCTGTAAGAGTCATAAATAAAAGAATGTAAGATATGTGAAAGGTTTTTTTTTTAGGATACTTAGTTTATGTTTTTTAAATCTGTGATAAAAATTAAAAGGAAAAGTGTCTAGGAGAAAGTTACTAGAAGAGAAGCACCAAAAGAAATGGCTGAAACTTTGATGACATATTTTAGTTTGTTTTATATTATTTTGTTTGATTTATTTTAAGGAGCTCTGCGTGAGACAAGTTTGTCAAAAGTGAATAAATTTCCAAAAGGAAGAGAAGAATTTCTTAATATCTGAACATACATGGTGCCCAGCTTTTGTCCATCAGACCCTTTTCTCAATAGTGTTTAGATCTACATAGAACTTTTTGGAGTTATAACCTCAGAGAGGGTGGAGAGAAAAAAATTGGGAGAATTTTTAAAGTATAATAAAATGATTTGCTAATTCTGGGGAGCCAGCATTCCTTGTACTAAATTCTGGCACAATCAGAACTGTACTATAATAGGAACCAGGCAGTTGTCTGGTGGTTGCTGAGCGAAAGCTACCTTGGAAGACACAGAAGAAAATCTTTGCTCCAGTAGGTGAGAAGGACTGACGACATCACTATATTGCTACAAGACATCAGAGGGGAAAAGTGAACAGAGATTAATGAATTAATTAATAGTTCAATAAGTATTCTTCTAAAAATGTACATTATTATTTTTTCTGATCATATATGTATTATGTATAACTTGTGGAAAATGTGGAGAAGAGAGAAAAGTGGAAGTACAAAATTTCTAATATTCTCATAACCCAAGAGATAACATCTCTTAATATGTGGTATATTTCCCTACCATTCTCTTATGGAAGGGGCTGGTTGTTTTAAGGCATTGGTTCTGAAAGTGTCCCAGGAGCTAGTAACAATAGTCTCTCCTGGGAATTTGTTATTAATAGAATTGTAAATTTGGGGGGGTCCTTCCCAGACCTACTGAATCAGAAACTCTGAAGTTAGGATCCAGCAATCTGGATGGTGACAAGCCCTTCAGGTGATTCTGATCATGCTTATGTCTTAGAACCATTGTTTTAAAATACTCTTAAAGCATTGATATAAAGAATATAGGCCAAAAGTATCATCCTCACTTTTTAAAGGGAGAAATAAATAGTACTGGGCTTAGATTGTGCTTAATTGCTCAAGTAAGAGATAAATTCAGCAGTAGATCAAAGGCTCTGACACCTAGTTTTAAGAGTATAGTTCTTCTGCTGAAAAACGAAATAAAATTAGGGAAAATAAAAAAATATTTCTCTCTTCTTCCTCCATTCCTGGTCTTATTCCAGAAAGAACTAAGATGATTTAAGTTGCTGAGATCAAGATATCTCTCTCCAGACAATTTTAAGAGCTTCACATGCTATGGTTTTACCTGATTTTTCCAAAATGAGTATAACTTGGAAGAAAAGAACAATTAATCAGAGTATGAACATAAGCAGTTGGCAAATTTATAATTAAAGCAGATAACTAAACATAACTAATTTTAAACAGCCTTGTGACAAGATTTCCAAACCTTAATCATCTTTCTTCCTTATCATCTTAAAAAGTGAAACTTTATTGAAGAAAAGTATACAAATAGATAATTCACTTTAAATAAGGTTAAACTGTAATGCAGTTTCTATTATAAACATGTTATTGAAATTATCAGGTTCCTACAATCTTATGTCTTTTTTATTTGAACTATGTCCATACTTTTTTGGAAAAGGAAAGAAATAAGTTCAGTATGCTAAGCCACTCAGTCATTTTAGAGACATCTGCTTACCCAAATGAATGTGACTTAGAAGTCAGAAGCAAGTTATTACAGGCCAATGGCTTCACTTATTGGCAAAGCATCATTCTTCCTTGGGTGGTCTGATAAAGACTGGTAATTCCCTAGAATTATCATGTACTTGAACTAAATATTAGTGAAGGAAATTTTAAAACAACATGAGAATAAGCCTCTCAAAGAGTCTTTTCATATTGTTCTACAACGTTTAATGTATTTCTGGTTTAAGGTTTTCTTATCACAGCTAAACCAGAAAGACGTATACTATTACCCTTGTGATAATGATTGAATTATTTTATATTGTCGTCCAGCCACACAGGTGGTACTCTTCATGGACAAAGAAAACCCCAGTAATTAGAAGGCCAAGACCCCAGAGATATGTAATCTTTTCTCACAGTGTGCAGCAGTTCAGGCTGGTATTTTTCCATGCATAGCCCTGCAGTGTTTCACTCTGCCAAACCCAAACAGAAACTACTGGTTTATTTCCAGCTGTTGCTGAGGTTTTTCATCTGATTTTTATTTACTTGTCTAAAGTGGCTGTAACAAGTACCAAATAAGCCACAATTGCCAGGAGCGGAATACAAAATTAAAGGGCTTCAATTAATGAATAAGTAATAACACACTTAGAAATGGATGCTAAGTTGAATCATTGAATGAGGCACTGTAACTTATTAGATTATATTTTTAAATGATTTTGAATCAACATATTCAAAATTATACAAATGCCCTTTGGTACATTAAGAATTCATAATGCTAATGCATTGGAAAATGTAAAATAGAGCAAAAATGTATGAAAATAACAATATGGCAAGAACAGTATACATTCCCCCTCTTAAGAGAGAGTGTGGGTCTGTGTGTATGTGGGCATGTGTGAGAGAGAGTACTGTAATTACACACATGTTATCCAGGGTATGTCACCAGCCATGTGAGAAGGCAGTGAGGTCTATTAAGCAGAAGACAGTCATGTACATCTTAACTCTTGCCTACAGCCTAGGAAGCAAAGAAAGCTAAGACAGCACAGAGAAAATACTTCCCACAAATAGAGTAGAAACAGAGCAATTTTCAGGATGAAAACTCCAAAATTCTCTACCAGGAGTATTTATCAGAAAATAATCTCATGACAACAATATAACCCCCACAGTAATGACACCTCTCATATCAACTGCAACGGTCACTAAGCCAAACTCACTGGCTGGCCATTTTTGCAGCAACAACCCTGATATACACATTTTAATCACAATGCTTGTATAGGGCTGCTAAATGTATTATAATAAAATATGAATAGTGTTTTCTCTATAAGGTATGGTTTAGCCCACAGGCATTGCCAATTTTGGCAAGGATACATAAATAAACCAGTTAACCTATATCATAGACAAAGGAAAATGTGTAAATGAACTAGGATACTTCTATTGGTGCCAGACGGAAATGAATAGCTGTTTTATGTGGTGTCATGAGTTCTTTCTTAAGCTTGGATGAGGAACAGTTCAGTTTGTGCTTTAAAAGCAGGTTTGATCCCCACCCTTTTAAAGTTAAAATGGCTGTAATGAGATCATAAATTTGCTGTATACATTTGTTTTGGCATCCCAAATCTCTGGACTCAGTTTTCTCCTCCAAAATACAAAATAGGGTAGAAAGAGGAGGTCTTGGAAACCTCTTGCACATCCAATCTTCCATGATCTCTGTGATCCTACTATATCAGGCAAGATAAAATGAGACACCCTCTAGTCCTACGTGGAAACGCCACAGGACACCTGGCAGAAAAGGTGAATTACAGGGAAATGAATTGGCTATGGCAGAAGAGGGTTCTATTTTCAGTCTTCCCTCTTACTTAGCTATATGACTCTGGGACAGTTTCACAAATACTCTGGGCCCTGATTTCCTCACTTACAGAGGGAGGCAGAGGACCCTAAAGCTCCTTTTTTCAACTCTGTTTCCAGTGAATGAGAACCAGCCCATGTGCAATAAGTCACAGTGACAAATGGCTTCTCAGAAAATAAAAAGATATCATAGAGCTTTGGAATTTAGGACAGCCTCTATCATTTTATAGAAATCCAATTAACTCAAAGCTAAAATGTTCAACAGCAACAATTTTGAGTGAAGGCAGGTCCATAGAGTTTTACTGATTAATCACAGGGGGTTAATTTCTATTTGATCATTATGTCAATCTATCAACAATATAGCTATATTTGCATATAGCCCTGAATGGTAACACATAGAAATATCACTTCATTAAGGAGAAGAGGTAAAGGGAAGGAATATTAAAACATGTACAGACAGGTAAAAATAGACTCAAAGCAAAAAGAAGTTAAAAAATTCCTTTTCTGTCATGGCTTAGCAGTAATGTTATTGGAATTTGTAAACAATGACATTTGAGAAGAGTTAGGTAAATTTTAAGACCCAGACCCAACTAAACATGATTTTATCATCATTAATTTTTTTTTTTTAGAGATAGGGGTCTTGCTATGTTGCCCAGGCTAATCTTGAACTCCTACATCAAGCAATCACCCTGCCTTTACCTCCCAAAGTACTGGGATTAAAGCCCCTATACCTGGCCATCACTAAGTTATTCATCTTTAAAGATCTGTGTGTAAACAGATAACTGTTAAGAAATGAACAACTATAGAAGCAAAACATAGATATGAACACACAGCATTCGATTTTGACTTATACATAAGCTTTGTATTACAGAGGTAATTAGTGCATTTATCACACTGTTATTCCACTGACAACATAGCTACATTCTTTTATTAATAGAATAAAGAGATGAAATAGATGGAGGGATCGTTTCTTCTAGTCTGATTTTTTAATGTTATAAAAAATAGTCAGCCATTCTCAGTCAGTCTCCAAAGAAAGAAACAATGAAGTAATCCATGGTGACCAGTTCTGGATATTACTGAGGGCAACTATGGTCAGGGAAAATATTCAACAGAATATTATAATTAAAAAAAAACTATGTATGAAAGAACTCAATCTATCCTAGTAATTGTTTTCTGTGAAATCTAACCCTTGGTTAAAATTAATGAGTTACAGGTGTGAATCTAATGCTTTCCATTTTGCCTAAGATGTTACTGTCGCTTTTTCCTAAGACACTTGGCCTCCGAAGGTATTATAGTTAATTTATCATAACACACTATCAATGTTCAGTGTTTGCTAAGAAGGGGAAATTGAGCCCTTTTGGTGAAATAGAGAGCTCTTGCTTTTCTACAGTGCTGTCAGAAACTAATATAATTTTTCTTATGTATACATTTAACATTCTGCTTTTATTATTTTTCTGATGAACTGCCAGACCAAAGGAAGAGTCAGAACATTTTATTTTAAAAGGCAGAAAAATGAATGCATGGGTAGTCACTGTCCAAATTCGCCTGTTGAACATGCTCCTACTGTTCAAATAGAAAACAAATTTTCAAAGAATGATTTTTTTAAAAAAAAAAGAAGAGAAAATGAAAAAAAGAGTAACAGATGTGGGAGCCATGAGGGTAGTTTTCAAAAATATAACTCCTTGTTTTACACACTAATCAAATATGTCCTCTGGAATTAATACGTATTATCATTTATTATGTGCCAGACACTATACTAAGTGCTTTTCACATATCTTATTTTCAGTTCTCTCAGAAGTAGACCCTGAGACAGGATTTGGGTGTAAGTAATTTATTTGAAAGGAGATCCCAGGAAAATCATTAAGGGAAGGAGAAAAGAGGCCAGGAAGGAAAAGGAAGGAGATACTAGAAAGCAAGCAACTTCTATGGGCAACTGGAGCTCAATTCTGCTGGAGAACTCTGGAAAATGTGTAAAACATGCCTCGGACGTATTCCAGGTAAGGGATTGATTTTGGAGGCCTTACTTTTGTAGACTTCCTGTTTGCTTTAGAATGAGCCAACAATGCTCCTGCAGCCAGAATAAGGGCAGGGAGTAGGACGTATTCTCAGTAAGGAGCATCTCAGGTGTATAAATGAGGATCCTAACATAGTCTACCGCAACACATTATATCATTTAAAGTTCACAATGATCTTATGATGTGAGTTATAAGACCCCCATTTCATTAGCTGAGTCTCAGAGAGGTTAAGCAGCTTAATCGAGGATATATAGGGTTAATGAATGATGGGGCAGGGACTGGAAATCCTGGATTATTTGACTCCAAACTTTAGACCTGACCACATTGTTATACTAGAATGCAGGCAAGAAATGAACATATAGTACATTATAACGTGTCAGGAAGCCCAAATGTGAGGCAAGGACATTGCCAAAGTCCTAATTCCTTTCCAGTAGCAAATAAATAGCTACTGGGACTGAGGAAAATGAATAGAAGATCATATGCAACCTCAAGGACTTTGCCAAGGACAGACAGAAAAGAACTATTATCCTTGGTTACATATTGAGATAATCTTGTAGTCACTTTGTCATCTTTAAAAGACCTCCAGCTTTAGAATTCCTTCAACGTGGTGGTCTGAATGAGCCCAGGTCCTCATTATGTGGTACATAATAATGTTTGCTAACATGTCAATCGTTTTTGAGTCATGTTTAGGAAAAACTGCTGTTGTCTTTGTTATTGTTTTTCATCTTCCAGAAATTTTAGTTATTGTTTTAAGTTACTATCTTATTATGAAATTCAATAGTCCAATAATCTCATACTTTTTCCCTTAATATTAAAAAGGGAGAGAAATTAGATAAGAAAAAAATGGAATTCTTGTGGAATAAGTGATGTATTTGAAATTAATAACAATGTATGTGGTATCTACAAATGCTGCAGCTAACATAGTTTGAAAGAAGAAATATCAGGTAGCTGTCATATGAAATAAAATATTATGGCAAAATTACTTGCTATTATAAGTTTGAAATATGCAAAATTATTGTTATAACCAGAACACTGAAAGTCACTACTTACAGAACACTGAAAGTCACTACTTACAAGTTAAATTATTTTAGGTTAGGGGATACATTTTTGAATGGGGATTCCCAAAAGTGAGCTGTCTAAACTTATAAGTAAAGTAACTAAAAGAAAACAATGATAGGAATACGAAATATGAGACAATCACATGTTTCCAAAATATTGATGGAGTGACCTCCCCTGGCTGGGTGTCTCTGTACCCTGACTCAGTATCTGTCAAGTGACCAGATAGTTCTTAGACCTTTTAAAACTACAACTATTTGTCATGTAACCAAGCCCCTAATAGACACTCCAGTGGGATTTATTATAATATGAATGTTTATAAATTCATAATTACTCTGTGAATAAACAAGAAACAGAATCTACTAAATAGCTGAGACGCTGCCTTGGCCCGAGTTTCCCAGGAAGCATCAACACAGAAATCCAGAGTGGGAATGGGACTTGCTGAGGTACTGGTGGGTTGTACCTTGGTGAAGCTAGATGGAGCCCCTCCCTGCAGAACTGGTCGCCACAGCTGTGGCTGGAACAAGAGACAAGTGAGGCCAAAAGGATCTGGAGAGACACATATTCAGATACAGGAATTGGGCCTATAGGCCCAAGGCACTATAGGCCTATAGGCCTACAGGCACTCACTGTAGCTATCTCACTCTTGGACTTCCTGATACATTATGTATGTGACATTCATCTCTTGACTTTATTTCCATAGAATAATGTGGTCCATGACTGAGGTTTGGATTCAAACAACCCAGGATTTCCAGTCTCTACCTCGTCCTGCCACCTCCTGCCCCCCACTCCCATTTATTAGTCTCGTGTACCCTTGGTTAAATTGACTTCAGCTTTGATCACCAAAGATATGCGGCCCTGTCTTCTCCACCCCTTACCCTTCTCTCTTCTCGTCCTCTACTGTGCCTGTTGGGGTTAGGGTCCAGGTAATGCTAGTTCCGTGGAGGTACCAATTTCCTCTTTGTAAGTCCTTATAAACTAATTTTCTTGACATGCTTAACTCTTTTCCTGGGCTCTTTTCTCTTAGGCATTTCATCATATCGCACTATAAAAGCATTGTCTTAAGTGGAACCTTCAGACTATATAAATTTGGGAAATGCAGCATATACTGTCCCTGTCTTGGAGATTCATAGTGCACACTAGCATAGTGAGTGATACTACAGGAATCAAACCCATTTAATGACATTTAATTCAGTACTTCCCAAACTTATCTGATACACAGAACGGTGTTCTGGACATAACCCCTGTTGACATTCTATAGCCCTAGTGTCCTTTGGAGTGGCTATGGAAACTCTGACCTCTTTTGTTCTATATTTTCTCTGTTCCACTGATCTCATTTCCATAACTGCAAGTAATTTTCAGCTCTCAGTCTGGGAACAGCGCTTGTACCTTACTTATCCCTGTTTTGTGTGTCAGTGTGTGTGTGTGTGTGTGTTGTTGTTGTTTTCTGACTGTGAATGCTTACCATAGACCAAATGACATGAGTTAACTTTTCATTTCAGTGTTTCATTCAAAAACTGCTTTTGGCAACTATACTAAAAGCTGCACTTTGGTCAGTAGTAGGAAGGTGTATTAACAAACAACCTTTCTGAACAATGGAATGGGTTTATATCTGCCCCTCAAAAAATCTCATCTTTTGGTGGGAAAGCAGTACAGAAAGATAAAAGAAACCAGTCTCCACTAGGGTTATATAATCACAGATGAACATTTAGCTGCTTGCTGTTAGTCTACATAGACAATTGAAAGTCAGAAAAAGTCAGCTGCATTTGATTCTTAAACCTGTAAGAAAACCAATTACTAATTTTTGACAGTGGAACTCTAATGTTCCCATGGCTGAGAATCATTGATGACTATGCCATAAATTCTGATCTCCATCGTTATTTTTAAAAAGCCCAAAGTTCAAAAGGGAAGCAGGAGTGAGGAGACAGTTACTGAAGTTGTTTTTCCGGTCTAGGGTAAGCTAATGGATCAAGTTCAACAATTAGACCTGAAGGAAATAGGAAGTCAGTAATGACAACCAACTGTCTCACAGCTAAAAGTCAGATCAGGCATGCTTGCATGACAAGGTGTTTAGGTTTTCTACACCTAAGACTCCTCAGTAAGTCACAGACACACCCAACTTGTACTTTTTTTTTTTCCCCAAGTAGGAAGACTTGCCCACCTAAATATATTAATAGTAACAACCAGCATGAAGAGACACGTTTTTTTCACATCTCAGCCATGCAAGCACCTGGAACAAATCCTCTCAGATTGATAGTAGGATATGTTGAGTCTAGTACTGTAAAGAGATAACAAAATTTCCCCTTCTGCCTCCTGCCCCCATTCTGAATATGTATAACTGACTTTTCTGAGAAGAAAGTTAATGGCTCAACTCAAAGCCTCAATCTCCAAAAGCATTGCAAAAACCAGTAATCAGTCTATGCATGCCCCACCTGGATGCAGAGGCTGAGCGTATTCAACCAGTAGGCCCAGCCCCACCCAGCCTGTGACTCAAAGAGAACCAAGCCTGGGAGTATATTACATATAGAGTTCTAACAAAGGGAGGGCCCTGGCATTAACCTCTGCATCCTAACCTGACATCCAGAATACCCAGGGTAAACCTTCTCACACAGCTACAGCTGAATGCCAGCCGCCAACATATGTAGGCCCTGATCACCCTCCAAACCCAGGTTTTTGTTAGCACTGTATGTCCTTAAGAGAACTGCAGTCCTACCCTGAAGCTTGGCTCACTGGGCTGAGATCTTGGACCCCTTCACAGATGAAGCAAACTCCGCTTCAGGGACTGGATCTTACTCTCTCTACCAGCACTGTGATCATGGCTCAGTTCAGAAGAACGTTCCTATAAGCAGTGAAGATGCTCTCCCTTCAAGATTTAAATGACTACTGTCCAGACATTCCTACCCATGAGAAGAAACCTTTTTAGATATCAGTAGTGATCAATATTTGAAGAAATTGGCTATGTCTTCTTTGGGACCAGTTCCACTAGTGCTGGCCTCACTAATCTCTAAAGTTCTTTCCTCCTACCAGATAGTCCATGCTTCATGGCTGAGCTAACTAAGCCCATGACAGGAAGAAAGAAGTGCAGAATAATGGAACACAACTTGCTATTCCTTTTATTTTTTCCATGTCCCAAGAAGTAAATATTCCTTTAACAAAACTGGGCAGGGAGGTGGGCCTTAATTATGCAGGGCTTGAGTGTGAAGTGGAGGAGTGTGGACCTCTGGAGTTCATAAACATCTGCAGGACTCCAGTTCTGTTGACTGTTGCAAGCCCAAGAAAACACACTAATTACAGGAGTTGCCTCATGGACCCATTGCATGTAGCACTTTGAGGAGAAATTGTAGACTTTTGTCTTTTTCTTTTTCTATTTTACAGATGAGAGACAGGCACTTAAATCCTCAGGAATAGTAGATTAATTGGCGTAGGTGAAGATTATCTTATTTAACAGAGATGTTCTTGGTTGAATACATAATGGTAAACAGTACAGAATATTATGCAGCAATTAAAAAGGATAAGTTAGATCTTTATCAAGACCTTAATAAATGTTCATAATATATTCTTAGGTACAGTAAATAAGTTGCAGAGTAATATGTATGGCATGACTCCATTTATAAAAACAAAACAAAACAATAAACTTCTGAGTGTGAGAGTTTTATATATGTTTAAATGAGCAAAAAGAGAGAAGTAGAAAGATCCACATCAGACTGCTAGTGTCTGTTACCTAAACACTTTGATGCTCCCTGGTTCAACTTCATTTGTTACATTGAGCATGGTTTACTTTGTAGAATTTTTAAATTTAATAAAGAGATTTTAGAAAGATTATACTAAAAGTAAACTGGATTTTAAATGTCATATGGGTACTTTCAGTTAGAGAGTCCTGTAATGAACCATTTTGTAAATTTTGTAAATGACCTAATATATCTTATTTATAATATAAATATTGATATTTTCTTTTAATGTAGAGTAGTGAACTACCTTACTGTACTGGATCAGTCACCTTACATAGATAAAACATTCTAATCTTTAGGATTCTTTTTTTCCAATGAATATCACCTTGCCAAAATGTTGAGCTATAACCCTGACTTGTACTACCACTCTATTTCTAATGTCACATAGATATTATTAACAGCTATTAATACTCTAAGCAGTTACCCACCACCCAATAACATGTATTAGGCACTGTGTATCAGGCACTATGGAGGCAAAGATAATAAAACTTGGGTACTGCCTCTAATGGTTCTTAGTCTACTGGAAAACATTTTTGCCCTCCTGGATAGCAATGGTAGTTCTTTGGAAAAAGAGGTGGTCTTGGGTTTTATGATTCAGTATGGAAAATATGGTTGTTGCCCTCTAGAGAGAAGAGTAACACAGAGGTAATCCTAAAAGCAGTAACTCCCTCCCGGACAAAGGAAAAAAAAATTAATAGGAATAGTGGTGCCTGAATAATGAGATGGTCCTCAGGGATGCTGCGTCCCAGATCAAGAGACCTGTGTCTCAGTCAGGAGTGGCAGGAATATTTATCTGTTCTATTAACAAGGATGTTTGTCGTCATTTATGAGAGGTATTCTATTAGCTGGAGTGCATTAAGAAATGAAAATTGAGAGCCAGAGGGGCTGGGAGTCTTGTGAGGAATCAAGGAATCCAGTGAGAACTTAGTCCAGGTTTCCCTAGATTCTTGTCCTGAGAAACAATTATTGTACAAATGCTCAGGCTGAGATGGTGTTAGCCGTGATAACTCCTTCACATTTGCAATTACTGAAATACTTGCTTGATATATATATATATATATATATATATATATATATGTATATATTTTAGGAAACAAAACACTGTCTCTTTTATCATTACACCACCCTCAAGGTTAATGAGAAAATTTTTACACATGTACCCAAGAACCTTCATCTGAGGTTTCTGCCTCTGCCAAAATGTGAGAGGAAAGCATCAGCTGCAGAAATGAAAATTCAAATCATGAAACAAACTGGGTAACTTAATCTAAATCCTTGAGTTCTCAGCTCCAGGAACCCTGGGGATCGTGCAGTATGTTCTTTTTACACAAATAGATTTTTCAGAGAACTCAGGAAAGGCCAAGTAAATCCTCCTGAATTAGTAGCTGCTGGCTGTACAGCCAAGGCCCTCAAGTGTGGAAGAGAATAGTTTAACGAGGATTTTCTCAAACTTGTTTTAGAGGGAAAATGTTGATTACTTTAATAAGATCACACATGAGGTATGCCAGCATGATAGAGAGCATTAACAGAAGGATTATCAAGAAGGTTGACAGCAAATATTCAGATGTGTGGAAACACTCCCCACATCTTAACTAACAACAAAACCTCAGACACCCACGCATGTTTACGTGTATGAGAGCAGATGAAGAAATACACACACACACACACACACACACACACACAAACACACACACACATACACACACGTAATGGCTGTGTTTTAATAGAAAGGAGGATGACGTAGTAAGGAAATGTAATTACACAGGATCTTCAGAGTTTGCTTTGAAGCTACTTTCTGGTGCTAAAATGATAAATGACAAACTAATGATTTTGAATATGGTTACTTCTCATGAAATGATGTACCATTATGTTAGGAATAAAGGCTTGATGACAACATAAATGATGCAAAGGGTAAAAGTGAAGTGTATCACCTTATTGTTTCTACAACACAAAAACAAAGACCCACTATAACATTATCAGAAGGAAGATCAGTTTTTTCCTATGAAAAAAAAAATCTCACCATTAAAACTTTCATGATGAATCTACTGATTTCTCTGACTGACATTTATATACAGCTAATCATTCTGCTACAGTGGTATAATATAATGGCACTATAATGGATATTATAAGGGAACTATATTAATGGACTTGAATATTAATGAAAGATTTGGTCAAATATGAAAGCTGTTTGTTTGCAAAAAACACTTGAGAAATAAGGTAGCTTTATCAACGTTAGATTTTCATCACAAGTTTTATGACATACCATGGAACATAAGTGCTTTTATGAGTTGTAAAAATTGCTTCAATATTTGACATTCTGCGCTTCAAGGAATCCTGATTGGCAGCTGATTAGACTTTTGCTCCAGTCATTAGCTTCCTTAGTGAAATTAGTAGGCTAGAAAATTACAATGTAATTCATCAAGGGGAAACTAATATTGCAAGACATCTTAAGGCTATGATTGTATATTTACTTAGAATAAAATATAAATTTTTTTCAAGAAATTTCTAATAAAGAATGTGCCAGAGAATATGTATTATCGATTCATCTGGAATTATGACAATCCATTTCTGCACATTTGGTCTTTGTAAATGGAGAAGTTTTATCTGCCTTGAATTCCCTGTGTGATGGCATTAAAATAAATTACAGAGAGAATGTGATCTCTCTGTTATTACTGTCTCTTCCATGTTCCATTTAGACCCATCCAGAGCACCAAGTACTTTCGAAATAATTCTTCAAATGTAACCAATACTAACAATGTTTTCACTTTGATACAAGTTAATAATTTACTGTCAAAATCTCTCTCCTGCAAACCAAAATGCTACATTATGGCAATACTCTAGAAATCCTACACATGGAAATATGGTAGCTAAATAATGATGTTAATTGAGTGTCAAAGGTATATATAGATCTATTTTATTAAAATAAAACCATTTTTAAAGGATTACAAGTTGAGCACATTCCAATCAAATTAGAAGAAAGCAAAACATATTATTTTAGTTATATATTTTACAGTCTCCAGAAGTCAATTTTATGACCCCAATATTTTATTTTCTTAAGCTAGACATAGAGGAGGAAAAGTTTACAATATGCAAAAACTTGTGGATGGGAAGTATCAGAAAACGGAAAGGCTGACTACAATATATTATTCATTCATTTAGCTATAATGACAAATTCAAAAGACATATTAAATTCATGTCTTATTTATATTTTATAGGTATGGTTAATACATTTGATACTCATTGAATTAAGAAAAAAGCATCTAGATGATATATTTTATTTCTCAAAGAGCTTTACAGTTGCATTTAATCTTAGAGTGAAAGAAAACTTAATAATGACAAAAATAGCATTGAAGGGGAAAACAATTTTAAGAAATTGGATTGTGCTTTTAAATGAAGTTATTTATCACCACAAGAATTAACTCTCTTTATCCCTGTGAAAATAATATTTTCCAACTCCTTGTAAATATTACTCAATACATGAGTGTAAACTCACCATCAGAACATAGTAATCTTTAGTGATATCAGCCTTTTTCCCTTTCTATGTTCCCTTCCATGACTTTGCTTCTATCTGTCCTCATCCCATTTTCATTTGTTTGTCTGTCTGTTTGTTTGTTTTTATTGTTTGCTTTTGGTCATCTACTTCATGTTCACATAAACATAAGTGGTATCCGGTATTATTATTGTATTAGATCTTTGAACACATGGTGATAGAATTCTGCCTATGTAGCCAGAAATCAGGCAAGGAGAAGAAAATAACATCAGGTTGCATATGCAGACTATGAACAGCATCAATTTTCTGTCATATAAGCATTAATTCTTAACATTGTTTTGAGATAGTTCACTGATTGCATATTTGATAAACTTAAGTAAAAATGGAACTCTATCTAGAGAGTTTTGGCAATTTTCAATAAGGACTTATTAATCTACACTGGGGTGAGAGAGTGGGAAAAAATTACCATATAACAATCTATAAATATGAAATGTCATTGGAATCCTAAATTATTAATACAAAAATAATTTCTGAAAACTCTTTGTGGATGGATCCAAATTTTTCATTTTAATAAGTTGCCAAGAAAGGCAACTAAAATGCTACAAAGTAGCAAAAGGGCTTTGAAATGGGCTTTTGAAGAGGAGCACTCCCATTTATTGATCACAGTTTTCTAGCAGACTACTGGAGGTCCATCCAGAGTCACTGATGGTTGTTAAGCAGCTGCATCAGGCTCTTAGTCATAAAAAGAAACCCCTTACACCTTGTGATGAAACATTATTTTCTGGACACAAAGAAGACAAAACTACAATCCAAATTCACTTCTTTTTCTTAGACTCACAAGGGTAGTTTTAATGCCTGGCAAAAAATATATAGTTATTTAAAATAACCAGAATTTTATATTTTATTAAAGCAACAATTTATTTAGCATTTGTCATGTGAAAGCCATTCTGCTAAGTACTTTATATACATCATTGCTTTTAATTCTCACAATAATCCCATCAGTTAGGTATTAGTATTCCCATGCTACAGATGAGGAAGTGAGGCTTAAGGAAGTTTGTTTTTTTTAATTCCACCCATCCATGCATCTAGGCATCCATCTATCCATACATTCATTAAACAAATATCTAAAGAACAGTAGGTTTCAGGCACTGTGGCATGAGCTAAGGCTACAGCTGTGAACAAAGAACACAGGGTCACCAGAGTGCCTTTTCATAGATTAGGGCCACATATGTCAAATGATACGTAAGCTAGCTAAACTCTACTACTGCCCAACAGGCAAAAACTGGTATAACCCATTAACACTTTTAATTTAATATTTCCTTTCTTTTCCCTTTCTTTTCAGGAAGAGTAAATTATGAATGGTGTGATATGAAGTAAAATGAAATATTTTAACACCTCACTTTATTTACAAATTTAAATTTGTGAATGCTCCTAAAGTCCATCAAGATTGTCTTATCTCAAGTGGACCAAATGAATTATAAACTTTTTACAGTGTTTTCACAAAATGCCAGTGCCATTTGCACTAGTAAATAAAAACACCGAGTATGTGTTGTAACATTAGCCCAAAATGATATGACCTTTGAATTGTGTAAAGGCCTCAGGATCACACCTGCCCATATGACCTCCCTGTAACAGTTACCCCATTGCTCAACCATCAAGTTCTCAGCCTTGCACAGACTTAACAATAATTTTGGGAGACTGCATTTAAATTTGCCCATTTACTTTTACTTTTCTGGAGCCCAAACCCAGTGAGGGCTCCAGAATTTCCACATAGAAGAATGAGTGGAGGGAGACATGACAGTGGGCAGCAATGGTTCTCTCAAAGCAGAGGTAAGGGATTTGTGGAAAGTCGTAGTCCCATAAAAAAAATGCAAGTTTTATTTGGATTTTTGGTTATGCACCAGTAAAAATATTAACATTTTCTAAATAAGACTTTATTAATATTCAATCTAAGATTTTATTCTTTCTTTTTAATACAAGAATACTTTGTTTTAGTGTGTCTCACGTTACTGTTTCCCAGATTTTGCATTTTTTATAAATCGAAGGTTTATAGCAACTCTGCATTAAGCAAGTATATCGATAGCATTTTCCCCAACAGTATGTGCTCACATTGTGCCTGCCACATTTTGTTAATTCTCAGTATTTCAAACTTTTTCATTATTCTATCTGTTATGGTGACCTCTGATTAGTGATTTTTGATGTTACCATTGTAATTGTTTCGGGATGCCACCAATCACACCCATGTAAGATGGTGAACTTAATCAATCAGTGTGTATGTTCTGACTGCTCCACCAACCGGCTGTTCCATTCCCCACCTCTCTTACTTTCTGTGGGCGTCCTTACTCCCTGAGATATTAATACAACAGTGTTGAAATTAGACCAGTTAATAAAGCTAGAAGGGCCTCTACATGGTCAAGTGAAAAGAGGAGTCACATGTCTCTCAGTTTAAATAAAAAGTTGAAACTAATTAAGCTTAGTGAGGAAGGTATGTTGACAGCCGAGATAGGTTGAAAGCTGGGCCTCTTCTGCCAGTTAGCCAGTTTGTGAATGCAAAGGAAAAATTCTTAAAGGAAATTAAAAGTGCTACTCCAGTGCACATGAATGGTAAGAAAGCAAAACAGCCTTATTGGTGATTTGGAGAAAGTTTGAGTGGTCTCAATAAAAGATCAAACCAGCCACAATACTCACTTAAGCCCAAACCTAATCCAGAGCAAGGCTGTAACTCTTTTCAATTTTTTAAAGTCTGACAAAGGTGAGGAAGCTGCAGAAGAAAAGTTGGAAGCTAGCAAAGTTTGGTTCATGAGGTTGGAGGAAAGAAGCCATCTCTGTAACATAAAAGTGCAAAGTTAAGCAGCAAGTTCTAAGAGAGAAGTTGCAGCAAGTTTTCCAGAAGATCTAGCTCAAATAATTGATGAAAGTGGCTACACTAAGTAACAGATTCCCAATGTAGACAAAGCAGCTTTCTATTGGTAGAAGATGACATCTAGGACTTTCACAGCTAGAGAGAAGAAGTCAAGGCCTGGTTTCAAACTTCAATAGACAGGCTGATGCTCTTGGGAGGATCTAATACAGCTGGTGACTTTAAGTTGAAGCCATTGTTCATTGCCTAATATGAAAATCCTAGTGTCCTTAAGAATGATGCTAAATCTATTCTTCCTCTGTTCTATAGATGGAACAACAAAGCTTTGATGACAGCACATCTATTTATAGCATGGTTTACTGTTACTGAATATTTTAAGTCCATTGTTGCGATCTACAGCTCAGAAAAAAAGATTCCTTTCAAAATATCAACTGTTCATTGATGATGCACCTAGTCACCCAAGAGCTCTGATGAAGATGGACAAGGAGATTAATGTTTTCATTCCTGCTAACACAATATCCATTCTGCAGCCCATGGATCAAGCAGCAATTTCAACTTTCAAGTTTTCTTATTTAAAAAATACATTTCGTAAGGCTATAGCTGCCATAAATAGTGATTCCTCTGATAGATCTGAGCAAACTCAATTGAAAACCTTAGAGGTAAAGGAGTCACCATTCCACATGCTATTAATAGCATTTGGGATTCATGGGAGATAGTCAAAATATCAACATTAACAGGAGTTTGGAAGAAGTTGATTTCAACCCTCAGGGATGACTTTGGGGACTTCAAGGCTTCAGTGGAGGAAATCACTACAGATATAGTAGAAACAGCAAGACAACTAGAATTGTAAGTGGAGCCTAAAGATGTGGCTGAATTTCCACAATCTCTTGAGAAAGCTTGAATGGCTGAGGAGTTACTTCCTACGGAGAAGCAAAGAAAGTGGTTTCTTGAGATGAAAACTACTCCTGGTGAAGATGCTGTGAACACTGTTGAAATGACAACAAATGACAAAAAAGGATTTAGAATACTACATAAACATAGTTGATAAAGCAGTGGGAGGGTTTAAATGTACTCCAGCTTTGAAAGAAGCTCTGTTGTGGGTGAAATGCTATCAAACAGCATTGCATGCTACAGAGAAATCTTTCTTGAAAGGAAGAGTCAATGAATGCAGCAAACTTCCTTGTTATCTTATTTTAAGAAATTGCCACCACCACCCCAATGTTCAGCAACCACCACCCTGATCAATTTGCAGCCATCAATACTGAGGCAAGACACTCTACCACCAAAGATTATCACTTGCTGAAGGCTTAGATAATGGTTAGCATTTTTTAGCAACAAAGTATTTTTAAATTAAGGTATATACTTTTTTAAACATAACACTACTGCACACTTAATAGACTACAATATGGTATAAATATAACTTGCATATGTACTAGGAAACCAAAAAATGGGTGTGACTTCCTTTATTGCAATATTTGGTTTATTGTGGTGGTCTAGAACCAAACCTACCATATCTCCAAGGTATGCCTGTATTAGATTTAATTTTGGGTGGATTGGAGGGCTGATGGAGATTATCGGAGTGATAGAGCTCCCACCTTTCAGCATTCTTTGACCCTGCCACCTGCCTCTCCCAGTAAACTCTAAGCTCCTCAGGGATAGGAAACCAGATTTATATATCTGCATCCTCAGGTACTAAGGGGTTATGAACTCGGATAGAAAAAAAAAAAATCCTTACTTTCAGTAACCTCTGACAGAATTTTCCCATTTCCTTCAGTTGTGAATGAGGAAAACAAGTCAAAGTGGTTTCAGGAAAACTTGTGACTTTCTCAATAGTGGAAATCATAGATATTTTCCTATTACACTCCAGTTGTTACAGAAATCTCAAAATATCATTTTTACCCATCATTACTAGGGAATTACTGTAATTTTTAGACCTGTTGTCAGCTCTTACTATTTAATGCTCTAATATAGAAGCATATAAATTACTATTTACAAATTTATTTTAAAACTGTGATAAGTATATTTCCATATAATTGGTTTCCTAAGTAATTTTTTGTATTTTATTGTATACATTTAAAATATTCTGAAGAATGGACCATTGGTAACTCCTAAGTACCAAAAAAGTCAACAACAACAACAGAAAGATATTTAAAAACCTTTGCCCTAGCCTGGAAGTGGAATGAAAGGAAAGGCAGGGGGTTGAGAACCATTTACCATCCTACGGGTGGTTCACTTGCTTGGGAGAGTGACAAAAGGTATCCTCTACCCAGAGTTTATAAAAAATTGTGTTCTCCATTAGACTGACTTGGGCTATCATTATATAGTACTGTGTAAGTGTCCATATATCATTCCAAATACTTAAGTGATACTGGAAAAACTTAAGAACTTAAATCAAGGGGGAACTGGAGTCATACCTCAGTAAATCCTACTTTCAATGGAGTACAGTTGCAGTTGGCTAAAGGGCTGTGAACTGCAAGAGAATTATACAAGCCTTTAGACTTTTATCGAATGATAGCTATTCTGTAATCAGTTTTTGAAGGAAGAAAAATGGTAGAGAAATCCCCACTGAACTATGTGAGCGTATCCTGAGAGCAACTGAACTAAACCACAGTCCTGCCTGGCCATAGGACATAGGAAAACTACTGATTAAAGAAATTTCCCTAGCCACAGGAATTAACTCTACCAGAACCTTATAGAATAGTTGTATAAATAATAATAAACCTTTCCAAACATACCAGAGTTGATTGGATTACATGAAATCGGGTATGGAATGAGTGTTCAAGGTGCCTGGATGTCTGTAATGTGCTAACTCCTTGAACAGATAATCTCCATCTATTGAAAACAATTTTAAGTTTACTCATAACAGGGGGGAAAAAAGAAGGGAGTTTCCTAATACAAATGGCTTACATGTATTAATTCTTCCACATTAGTCAGGAACCTCGGGGGAGTTTGTTGCTACCAAGGTAAAACTATGAATGCCATTGTTGGATAAGATATGCAGTTGTCCTGTACCAAAATGTGAGGTCAGATATAAGTTAAATATGTATGTATTTCTTTACCCATCACAATGCCTACTACATGCTGCTAACCTAAGTATTTTATATATGTTCGCTCATTTAATTTTTACCATAACCCGATGAAGTGAATATAATTCTTATTATCCTCATTATACAGATGAGGAAACTGAACAATGGAGAGGGTAAGGCACTTGTTCAAGGTCGCATGAATCCTGGTAGAATCAGGTTTGGGGCCAGGCTGTCTTATAAGTCCATGCTTTCAATAGCTATGCTGAGCTCTCTCTGTGTAAATAATCTTGTAGGGGTATATCTCCAGAGTTGCTTAAATTGGAATGTCCAACAAGAACTACTGAAAGTTGCAGCCTGAAGTAGAGAAGAAAGCAGAAAAAAAATTCCAGGTATATTTAGAAGACTTTCATCTAATTCCCACAGTTCTAAGTAAGGGAAATTTTGAAATGTCTAATTTATTTCCCAATTTCTTTTTTTCATTTCCTTCTAATAATATTAGGAACTGAGGAGTAAACAGAGAATTTTGGAAAGAAAAGTTTATAAGACAGGGGCAATGTTCTTTTTCCACCTGCTTTCAATGTACAATAGATTTGTATGTATAAAGGGCAATGGTATTTTTAAAAAACATGTGATACCATTAAAATGATCACTGAAGCATTAGACATTGACTCATGATAGAATTCAATTTAAAATATAATAATTAAACTACTTGTACAAAATATCCCTTCATAGAATTCTACTGATAGACCACCCTCTATATCCAATTAATCACAAAGAGGAATTGAGCTGTCTTTTCTTCCCACTTGGGTATTGAAAGAAATAAACTCCAAAAAGAAAAAAAAAGTCATAATTCAGACTTCAAAAACAAAATGATAGAAAATCACAACTGGAAAAAAGTTCCCGGACTTCCAAAATCCTGACAGGAGCTTGACAGGAAACATTTTTTGAAAGTCAACCATCTAAAATGTTGCTTATTCATGATGTTGCCTGAGAATACTGAGAGGGAAATGAGATTGCAATCTCTCCTTGTCCAGCTGTCAAAGAAGACAGCAAATTTTTCTTCCACCAAAGAGACAAAACTTGAAAAAAAAAATTCATACTGTCACAAAACCGCACATCACCTCAGTGGGTTTGAGGAACATCTAAAAATGGATGTAATGTGACAGCAGCCACCTGGACACCAATTCCAAAATGACAAAGATTATTGCTGTAGTACAGTGTGAGCAGCAGGGAATTGGCAAATCACAATGAAGAAGGGAGTCTACGCATGTAAAACTACACAGAAGGCATGATTAGGCCTTCAGGGTGCTGGGAAACAGAGATACTGAGCAAGGTGACAGCTTACAAGCCTCAGATAGGATTTCCTTTGGTGTTCACTTAAACATTTTACCCAGACTTCATCTCAACATAACTACCAATTAGGCAGTTTAATTATAATGAATCAAGGACCCTGATATGATTGCCAGTTTGTACAGGACTTATACATCTTGGTGATCAATTAGAACACTAACCAGTATCTGAAGACCTCTTTTAAAAGGTGACTAATCTCCATGATAGAGTGGATTTTTCTTCTTTTTAAATTTCGAGAAACATACCAGGAGAGTTGACTCTTAGAAATATGTAAGTCAAGGCAAACTAATCCTCCAAGCCAGTATAGAAAGGCAGCTGCAAGAGTGTTTGATGGAAACCTTTCTGAACACTTCTTCTCCTCCCCCGATTCTCTCTTGCCATCATTCCTCCCATCAGCTCCCTCATTTTCTAATAGGTGTATTATATTTTAAAAACCCATCTTGTTTGTAGAATATAAAAAGCCATCTCAGCTCAGTGATTCTATTCTTCTTATATGTTATCATTACTGTGCATCTTGGTTTTTGGGAGACTTGTTCTAATTTGGAATTCCAATCTTCATGTGTGTGTTACCTTTGCACAATTCAGTGCCTTTACTTCAACAGACTCCATCAGCATCCATGTTTGCTTCCTTTGGGTTCCCCAATCCTCACCAGTAATTTATCTGCTTTTGAACGTCTTCCCCAAATAGAGCACGCACTATATTAATTTCTATATCTCTGAAACAGGGCACAGTCCCTTACACTTAGTAGGTGCTCAAAATATTGTTGTACGTGTAATGTACAACACCCTGAAAAAAATTCTAGAACATGTTGTTGCTATCCTCTTTTTTCTTGCAGAACAAAAAGAAAAATTTTGAGCACAGGTGCAAACCACATGAACAGTAAGAAGCCTGGGCATCTAGTCAATCTGGTGATGAATCGAAACAACATTTCTAGGCATCATTTCCTCTCCTCTACGGGCCCCCCCTTGGCTTTCCAGGATCACTCTTGTCTTCCTTGTCTGGACATCACAAGTGTTTCTTCTGGAGTCCTGGAAGGAGAGGGTCCCCTGTCAGTGGTGTGTGTCAAGTGCTTCAGTGTTCCACAGTGAAAGAAAGAAGAGAGAGAAGGAGGTAGGGAGAGAGGAAAGGAGACAGGGAGGCAAAGAGGCAGGGAGAAAGACAAAGAAGGAGAGAGGTAGAGAGAATACAGATGAATCTTCTAACTCTTTGTTAACTCTAGATTAATGGAATTCCATAGGAGAAAAGTACTTTTTACATCCTTCACCTCTGTACTTCAGGTTCATTGCCTCCTCACTTCCAAAATATCTACTAGAGACCCTGCTTAGCTTTGCACAATATGGCTCCAAGCATATTCAAGTTTTATGTATTTAGGGGTGGTGGCTGGAGGGCACATAGTTGAAGAGCCTTCAGGCTGTCCTTAGGGGTGTCATTTGGGTGTGGATACAGGGGTGAGGTGGGAAGAACTATGTATAGCTCCAGGTCATAGTGTTAATAATTATCTCCTCCTCTGAAAATACTAAATGGGATGAAGAGATTGATTTCATTTCAATTTTACAGAGAAAGAAAAAGCATCTATCCCCCATATCGATGTCACTCCCAAATATTTTTGGCTTAATGGAAACATCTTCAACAAATTCTATCATGAAAAATGAAATAAAGTTAAACTCCTATTCCATTCATTATCACATTCAAATGATTCATTTTCATAGGATTCTTATTCTTATAGATGACAAGCTTTGTGTAATATAATAAGCAATAGAATTACATCAAGTAAACAAAATAAATAAACCCTGAAAACAAATTATGTGGTATTTAAAAATTAGTAAATGCAGTAAAGCAAAACATAAATAAATCAAATTCCATTTGTCCCCACTGAACATTAGACTAATTTAGTTTATAAATATGTTCATAAAATGTTGTATTCTGTCAAATTTGTCTCATATCATTGTGAAAACTCAGCATTTATTACCACTTGACTTCACATCCTTACATGTTTTATTCCAATACTACATGAGAATTAATTTTATAATCCTAGCTTTGCTTTCATCTTCTTCATTTTTCAAAGCATACTTGTACCCAACATTTAATATTCATCATTTGTCTAATAGTTGTTGTTCATGACTTCAACATAAGTCGAGTATAATATAATAAGGGAGTTACATACATGAATAAAATATTGATCAAAATAAAGAATGAATCAAAAGAGTGACATAAAGTCTTGTGTCATTTTGAATGGTAGAAAGTAACTGTCAGAATCTGTTAATAAACAAAAATCAATTGCCGGCACAATATATGATTTTATGTTAGCACTTGCTACCTTTGTATTGCAAAGAAGGGCCTCTCATTTCTGGACACTCTTCTGAGCACAGAGAATTCAGCATCAATGAGCTTTTTCTACTGTGAGCATGGTCCGTATTGTCACTACTTTTTGGAAAGTTGGAAAATGGAGCATTTTAGTGACTTTTCCAAGCACAAATATCGCTCTGTCAGACCTTTGCTAGTAGGTTTAGTGAAGAAGTTTCTAGCCTAATCAATGACAAATTGAGTGAAAAAACTGGGGAAAAGTCAAGCAATAACTTCCAACAATAACAACCACCACAAAATAGTAATGCTGCTACAATGCCCGAGTGCCTGTGCAGGAGTTTCTGACTCTGAAGAACACAGAAACAACTCAACACTGATTATACAACTGTGATATTTGCTTTTTTAAGCACTCTTTTTTAAGAACTTTATTGTAGTTTTTTTCTGACAAATATTAGGTTATTAAGAATGAAATGTCTAATTTCCTTAAGTACTAACTTTGACAGTTGATATCTCTGACATTTCACTTTGACACTTCTTGTTTTATTTTTATTGTGGAGGTACATCCTCAGTCTTGCAAATGCAAGTTTTGGCATGTGATTATCTTTAAATTTTTTTTTTTAGAGCAATTTTTGTGAAGCCATGGATAAGCCAAAAATTTGTGTTATTTTCAAATGTGAGTTCCATCGTGGAACAAATGCAGTGCTGACAGCTCGAAATATCAACAAAGTGTTTGGGAGGGATGTGGCTAATGAATGCACAGTACATGGATGGTTTAAGAAGTTCCATTCTGGTAATTTTAATCATGAAAATAAGCCATGTTGGCGACCTGAGACCAAGGTGGATAATGATGAGCTAAAAGCTATAGTGGTAGCAAATCCATCTCAACCTTCCTGTGAATTAGCAGCAAGGTTGAACATTACTATTCAACAATATTGTACCATTTGAAACAAATCAGCAAGGTAAAGAAGCTAGATAGATGGGTTCAGCATGAATTAAACAAGCATCAGAAGAGAAATCATCTCAAAGCTTGCCTTTCTTTGCTGTCATGACATAAAGGCAAACCATTTCTACACTGTATTGTTATGCGTGATGAAAAATGGATTCTTTTTAACCATCACAAATGTTGGACACAATGGTTGGATAAAGATGAAGTGCTGAAACACAGTCCAAAACCAAATATTCATCAAAAAAAGCTAATGGTGTCTGTTTGGTGGTCCAATGCTAGTATTATCCACTACAGCTTCATGAAACCTGCCCAATGCATTACAGAAGATGTCCACTGCAAGCGGATGTCTACTGCAACCAGTTGGACAAAATGATAAGGATGCTTGCAATTAAGCAGCCAAGATTGGTCAATGGAGACAGGCCAATCCTCTTGCATGACAACACTCAACCACATGTCACACAAACAACACTGCTCAAACTACAATAGCTGGACTTGAAAACTCTCTGCCATCTACCATATTCGCCAGACCTTGCACCAACTGAATACCACTTCTTTCAGGCTTTGGACCACTTCTTGCAAGGAAAAATATTCTATTATCAATAAGCTATGGAAAACATCTTTTTCCATTTCATCACCACTCACTCTCCAGGCTTCTTTGCTGCTAGCATAAACAAGCTACCTTTAAAAAGGCAAAATTGTGTTGACAGTTTAGGCGCATACTTTGATTAATTGTACTGCTTCTTGCTTGAGATATACAAACTACACTTTTGATCCAAAAGCAGACATTTCATATTTAATGACCTTTAATATAGACACAGCTCCTTAAAGGTGCAGACTACAGCATCTTTACCTCCTTACCCTTATTGTACTTTGTACTCAGTAAATATTAACCAGAGGATTGTTGACTAAAATGTTAATTCCAGAGTTCTACCTGAAAGAGAAGAATAGAGCAAAAATTTCTGCAGATCACGAGGAGGTAAAGGGGATTAAGCTTCAAGGTCTAAACTTTTTATTCTCTTCCTTGCAAGAATTATGTCTCCAGGCCACAGCTTCATGCTCAGAGCTATTAGTCTCAGGCAAACACATAATTTCAGACTAAAGAGAGAGAGAAGTCCAGGGTTTTTCCTTATATTAATATATGATATGCCTATTTTGGATATCTAGAAAATAAAAAGATTTCAATATTGAAAACCAAAAGCCTATCACCCTATGCTCCACAACATTTGCAGCTTTGTAGGCAAGGTATGCAAAACTCTCTCATGAAGTCCTGGTTTGCCCAGATTTTCTCAACAATTCTGCTGACAGAACCATATAGGAAAATAAATTTGAACCTCCAGTTGGGAAGGGGGCGTAACTAGGAAAGAGCCAAAATTGTGACCAAATGTTAAGCATGAAAAATTGTCACAAGGTTCATGAACAATATGTGATCAGAACAGCAAATGGAAAGAAAGAAGAATACACAAATCAGTGTGAAAATAGCAAATTATTTCAAGTTGTGGCCTTTAAAAAATTCACTTGTGAAATATTTATTAAATTCCTACTCCATGCTAAACACTGTAAAAAAAAATTAACAATGGACAAGGCATAATCCCTGCCCATTAAGTGCGCATCCTCCAAAGGAACAACTTGCTCCCTGATAAGTACAACCCAAGCTAGTAACGTAACAAATGTTACTTACGAGTGTGAGAAGAAAAGTCTTACTTCAGGCCACATCTCACATGAGTCTTGAAAGGTGAGTAGACTTTAGAAAGGCAAGGTGGAAAAAGGCACGTCAGAGAAGAGAAACGGATGCAAAGACTTAGAGCTGGGGGATAAATGGCATATCCAAGCAGCTTTGAACAGAACAATTTACCTGGAGCCTTAGAGTCAGGTGAGGAAGATATCAGAAATAAGACTAAAATAAATTCAGGGCCAGGCTGACAAAGGCTGAGTTTATATTTAAACTCAGATGAAATAAGGAGCCAAGTAATGGTTCTATATGGGAAAATTAGATGGCCAAGGTAGTATGTAAAACAGAATGGAATAGGGGACTGCTGAGCATGAGGTGGTTAGGTCATTACGCCACCTCAGTCTTTTAACTAAAAGGGTTGGGGTGGGCTCCTTGGGCCAGAACTGTCTGGTGATGTTTGAAGTGTATAAAAACTTGAGAAGACAAGTTGTGGGAGAAAAGAAAGTAGGAGTCAGAAATGACAGACAAATCTAACCTAGGTAACTGGGGTGATGGTGACGCTACCACAAGAATGAGGAGCCAAGAGGGGTTGCTGGCTGACAAATAAAGACAAGGAATTTGGTTTCCAGTGTTTATTTGAATTTAGTTTATGTGAAGGCAGAGCAACCAGGTGGAAATAGGTAGCAGGTATCTGTAAATGCAGCACTGGCTACAGAAAGAGGGGTTTTATATTTACCATTAACTCATAGTAGTTTAGGGAAATGGCTTCTCTCATTGGCTTCAATTCCTTTCCAAGAAAGATGAAATATGAATAATTACTATAGTCAGCTCAATGATGGCCTTTGGACCCTGTAAATGTTATATGGAAAACGGGTCTTAGCCAATGTGATTAAGAATTTGGGGATGAAGAAATGACCCTGGATTATCCAGATGGGCTCGAGAGGCAATCACAAATGTGCTTTCACAAGACAAGACAAGGGAGATTCAATACAGACAGATGAGGGGAGGCAATGTGACCACAGAGGCGGAGATTGGAATGATGCAGCCACAGTACAACAGATGCCAGCAGCCACCAGAAGGTAGAAGAGGCAAGAAAAAGACTCTCCTCCAGAGGCTGTGGAGGGAGTGCAGCCCAGCTTCACCCACATCTCAGCTGTGGCCAGTGATACTGATGCCAGACTTCTGGCCTCCAGAGCTCTGAGAGAATAAATTCGTATTGTTTTAAACCACCAAGTTTACGGAAATTTTTTACAGCAGCCATAGGACACAATTTCAAATGTCATTTCTATCATTTAAATAAGAAACTTCAATATATGCTTAAATTAAGCATAATCAAGTAATAATAAGCATAATTAAGTAATCATCAAAATGATTTTTAAAATTCATAGAATTTCTTGTACTTTACATTAAAATGTTCTCTTAAGACAGTAATTGTCATAAACTTCTTTGGCATTAGAGAAGCCATGCTTCCTTCTACTTTCTGGACTAAATAAGGAACATCACAAATCAACAAGAGAAGGCTGGTGTTGAGATACTACCAATCATAATATAAAAACAACAAAAATAAAAACCACAGATGTAGGAAAGGGACTCAGTGAGGAAAGGAAACTTTATCATTATGTACTTAAGAAAACAGGATAAGCATATTTCTTAAATGTCTTTTTTCCTGCATGAATTACCCATGCAGTTGACAATTTTCTATAATTTCTCATGCCTGCCATACTTTAAAAATTTGTTTTTACTGATCAAATCATATATCCAGAGTTCCATGAAGAAAACAGGTTTTCACATTATATATTTCTTAATATTTTTTTAAATGATCCTAACTTTTAACCCTGACACATAATGTATAAATTAAATCCTAAATATCTTAAGAGAAAATTAAAGAGTAATTTTTGCCAGAATTCTCCCTTGTTCAGTCAGATTTTGAATGGTCACCATTAATGAAAAAAATCACAACATTCACATTGCAGTATAGTTTACCTTTCTCTGAGTATCACTTAGACTATTAATACAATCAACATTCCTTATATCCAACTTACTTCATCTTAAATGAAAAGCAGTCAAAAAGACCTTTGACTCTCAGGGAAAAGCCAGTCTGAAAATTAAATGCAATTCCAATAAATTACAACATAAATACTACATTTAAGAATTTTAAAATCACAACTGAAATTTTTGCTTCTTCAGATGGTCATTATCTAAGACTTCGATTGGCATGCTAACTGCAGTAGTAGAATTTATAACAACACAGAGAAGATTGTCAATGGCATGCAAGTTCATGAAAAATCTGTCAAAAGACAATATTATAACAAATTTAGTTTACAGATCTACTTGGTGTTTATTAGATTAAAGATATAATTGGTTTCTATTGGAGTCTAAAATTGGATACTATCTCATTCTATAAAATAGAATGGGGGTTCTGATGAACTGAGCAGAGGAGGTTGGCTTTATAGGCAGCAAAGGGCTAAAAAAAGCAGAAACAGGAAACAAAAGTGAATTGGTCTATCGAAGTTACTATCCACATATGGTTAAAACAAAGGGGACTTCCTTATCACTTGGGCTCAAATAGACTGAACCCCCTCTGATCAGTTGCTATGAATCTCCTGTTTTTTTGAAAACTGGCTGTTTCAAAGTTCAGTTTGATTACACGGCACTTAGCACAAGTGACTCCATTCTGGTTTGGTCTAGTCTGTTGGGCCTAGTGTAGGAGCTCACTCCAAAAGAATGGCCTTCCATAAATTTCATTTAATAATCTCATGTATTCTTTAAGAAAACAATAACAATTATAAAGAGAAGATAAACAGAAATGTACCGATAATTCCAAACTGCCTTGGTAAGAGGTGGACAAATCACAGCTGTTATGAAACCACAAAAATGATCTGTAAGTGAATTACACTCTTGCTAAGTGGGAAAATGTAAAAAACACACACACAGACACACACACAAAAAAAAACTATACATAAAGGAAAACATTTAAAATTGTTAGATTCAACTAAAGATCTGTAAATCATCTCCTTGAAAAGATGTTCCAAACTTCAATAGAGATTAGACAATATGTAATTCTTTCTAATATAGATAACTGTTTTTTAGACTTACATTTTGCTAGTCTATCTTCTTGAAATGCTTACAAATTCCCAAATAAATTTATTTTCTTGACAATGAGCATATTTCTACTCAAACATTAGGCATGCAGGCTGGTAAGAATCAATTAAAATCCTATTGTGTAAGAGTTCAATAATCTAGAAGGAAAGGCATTATAATTAGAAGTAATCTGCATATATAATTTATGTTGTTTAGAAAGCCTAAATCATTGCTAAGAGTTGCAAGAATTTTTAGAAAACAATCGCTAATTTTAATTCACTTCACTTTGATTTTTGAGTTTCTGGGGTCTACTTCTTAAAGCCTCAAACAAGTTTAGATAGTTAAAATTATCTTTCTCTAATGTGCAACAAGTTTAAGCAGGAAAAGAAAATGTTTTTCCTACTTCTCTTACAGTCTAAGTTGTAGAAATCAGTGTAGATGCTCTTAGGCTCTTTTAATCTTGGCCACCTGTGAAGAATTTCTCTCTTTTTTTTTCCTTTTTTGTCCATTTTTGCCCAAATCCCCTAACTGCATGCTGCACCACACCAAACAGCTCTCATTGTTGTATAAGCCGCCAGTGTTGAAAGGCAGGAGAGCAGGATGGTTGAGAGGCTGGGCTCAAGCGCCAAACTAGGAAGACTTCAGTCCTGGTCCTATCTCTTTCCAGCCACAAGCCCTCGAGCAGGTTACTTAGCTTTCCCCTGCATCTGTTTTTTCACCTATCAAAAGAGGATAATAATAATACCAACTTACAGGGTTGACCTGAATCCTAAAACGGTGTGTGTGTGTGTATAAAGCTTGGCATATAACAGGAGCTGATGAGAGTTACCTAATGCTCTGATTGCTTTGTATATGTGTTTCTTTGAGACAGAAAAAGGGGACAAACCTTAGCATTTTGGAGTTGAAAATTCAAAATATTATGATGACTGGGAAATAAAAAGATGGACTGGGGTTCTTCAGAATAGGAAGAAAAAGGGTTGGGCTAAAGGCAGTACAGCTAGTTTCCAACACATCTTTATAATGTGGCCCTTCCCCGTGTCTGTGCATACGTTACACCTTCAGAAAACTGAGAGGGAGTTAGGGGAGAAAAGATGAAATAAGTCACTCGGGACTTGGAAAAGCCATCTTTCCTACAGCTTTACAATCATTACAAGCAATTGAAATACTCTACGCACTCACTATATATTCATTTCAGATAAAAAGAGTTTTAAAAATAATTTAACCTTTCCCCAAAATAAAGGATAAAGCTTGCAATGCATGAAAATTATCTCAGATTATTAAAGTTGTCATCTGTTGCTTTTAAGTTTTAAACAAAGGTTTATTTTCAAGAAAAAGAAGTATAACAGCTAATTCTCACAAATCAAGAAACTGTGTGTTGTGTTTTGGATTACACTTGAGGGACTTTTCAATTTTTATTTAAAATACGACTCATTTAATGGAGAGGTAGAAACATTCTTCAACGGGTGAAAAATAATTAAATTTATTTCTTACTCAAATGACCTGGCATGTAGAACCAATGACAACCTAAGCATGTGTTTTATCATGTTGTGTTATTCAAAGACCGCACTGATTTTTTACATATAAGTCCCCTGTGACATGGAGGAGTTGCCATTAAGGCTTCCGCTTTAGGGAAGGGACAAGTGGACTTCCTGTTTTCCTGGTGCAGTGATGCATAAGCCATCCTAGGAAGGCTTCTTAGCCCTAGTCTTGTCAAAGATGATAACAATAAATATAATTTGTGTAATTCTGGTCTATGCAACTAAATGGGAACAATGGAAAACTCTGTTAAAGTTTTAAAGAAATTTAAAAGTAGAATGATGAGGAAAGATTAAGGAACCTTGAATTATTCATCCTGCATAACAGGCCACATTAAATAGTATCTTGTAACTCAAGATTCCTATAGAGAGGGTGATGAACACAAACACCTCTTGTCACTATCTTTGGAGGTAGAATTCTCTTCAGCTCTGTTCTCTTTCCACCCGACATCTGCTCCTGGAATGAGATCATCCATGACTTCTATTGTCAACATAATGTGGTCTCCCACGCCAGGTATCTCTATCCACACATCCAATCGTCTTTGGATATCTCAAAATTTCTCAAAAGAAATATCAAAATAAAAGTCTTCATATCTTACTCTTTCTCTGTGCCCCCACCCCCAGCCCACATACAAACACACTCACCACCATTGCCCCACCACATATTCTGGTGAAAGGCATTTCTACTTCCTAACCCAGATAGATACCTAGAGGCATCTTTAACCACTCTACATCCCCACATCCAATCCATTAGCCACTTTTATTGATTCAACTTCCTTCCAATCTCAGGACTCCATTATTTTATTTTATTCATGTTCTCTACCACTACATTGGTTTAAGCCATCATTTCTTAGCTAGATTACTGCAAGGAAGTTCCAATCGGTCTCCTCTCTAATTCATTCTCTCTACTTCCACTAGACTAGAATAACAATTTCAAAATGAAAATCCGACCATTTTATTTCCCTGCCTGAAGTTATTCAATGGATGCCAACAGCTCTCTGTATCTCACCTTAATCTCTACCACACCCCTTGCTCGGATCCTAAGGAACTGTTTCTTGCCTCCAAATCTGTTTTCTTCTTACCTCACGCTGTTCACACTCTTTGAACATACTCTGTTCTCTACCTAAATAATTTCTACTTATCTTGAAAGTTCAGATCAGATACTTCTTTCAGAAAACCTTAGATTTCTCTCTGTGTTGCCTGTCAAAAAGCTAAATTAAATATCCCATCTCTGGATTCCCACATTACGTTCTATTAATCATAGTGTATTTTAATTGTCTATTAATTTAACTCCTTTTCCCTTTCAATCATCAGATCATTAAGGCTAAGAGTCTTGCATTATTTGCCATTAAATCCAGAAGGCCTTGCACACTGCCTAATACACAGCAAGAACTCTTTAATTGTTGAATCAAATAGAATGAATAAAGGACACACATCTTAAGAATCAAAACATGTAAAGGGAATGCTTAGGCTAATGGAGAAAAATTATTAACTTTCCTTCACTAAAAGTGTTTTTAAATTAAATTGTGTTTTGATGTTGGGGACAAGATCCTAAGTTCTACTTCCCCTCAAAACAGACTCTGAGGCAGATTTATGTGCAGAAAGTTTATTGAGAAGTACTCCCAGGAACAATGCCTGTGAGGGAGTGAGAGAAACAGGATTGTGCTGAAGGAGAAGTTGAAATACAATGCAGCTACAACAGAGACCTCAGTTGATCCTACTAGGACCTATGAACCTGAGATGACCCTTCAGAACTGGCCCTCATCAATAGCATGGGGCTAGGCTTTTTCGTTCCTGCTTTGTAGTTGTTAGATGCCAGTTACTCCCAGGAAGGGCCCATGACCTTGGTGAGACAGCTACTTTCAGCAGAGGTCAATTCCCAGTGAGGGAATTAGTTCTGAATCACCAGCAATCAACACTTCCAGCAGCTTAGGGAATGAATGTCTCATTCCCAAAGTGAGTATCTGGGTGGTACACACATTACCCATTTCAGTTCATCCCTCAGGCCACTCAAGTCCACTTACTTTATATAGTAAGTTAATGACTTCTCATTATCTAGGAGCAGCTCCTCTAGGATTCTGCTTTGTCTCTTTTCCTGGAGAAAATTATAAGAGGAATGTTACTGGGACAAACTATAGCTCTTAGTGCAGGTGATCTCAAGGCCACAACTGATACTCAATTGTCTCCATCCTCTAATACCTATTCTCAATTCTTTTCATGTCTGGCTAGCACCTCTGCTAGTCCTGGTGCTTTCCTGGTGGAATAACACAGACCTTCAACTGTGAGGGGACTGAGTCCTGGGTCACTATACTTGTCTCAGGTCATGGCTGCCACACTTGTTTGCTGGACAGGGAAGTACTAACCATCTCCAAGCTGGTTCCCTGCAGGTGTCATCACCAAACTAGAATCCCAGGTCCATGCTATGGCTTTACCAGGCTGACAGGTTCTAGAGGGTATTATATGTGATGGGATCCTATGGCTATGTGCCCACACCTGCTATTGCCCTTGCTGTAAATATGTCCCTTGATCTAAGGAAATGTTATGCCATATACTGTGTTGGTAGATCAAAAACTCTGATCCTTCAATCAGTGATGCTAGCTGAGCCCCAGAAGGCAGGAAAGGCAAAGTCATACCTGAAATATGTGTCAATTCTGGTCAAGATAAATCCCCACCCCTTCCAGGGAGGAATGGGGCTGATGTTATTAATTTGTCTCCAAGTGGCTGGCTCTTCTCATAGAGAGATGGCGCCATGTCAGAGGCTCAGTGTTGGTCTCTGTGGCTGTCAGGTTAGACACTGGGCAACAGCAGCAGCTAAATCAATCTTGGTGAGTGGGAGCACATGCTATATGGCCCATTCACAGACCCTATCCTTTTCACGTGTCTTCTCCATTCACACAATCATTATGTCAGCACTGGAGTGGCCAATGACAGAGACTGGCTGATGACAAAAGTTGTTCTCTAAATTTTATTTTTAGTGTTTCTTCTACGGTAGATGCCCTCTGACAGGCATTAACATATTTGTACTACAAAGATCTTCACACTTTAAGCCTACTCCATTGGTCCATCTACACCACTTCCTAGATCCCCTCATTCCTACTCTTTCCATTTTTCTCCTTCTAGGTTCCTGAGCAACTGGCCACGTAATTCACCACTAAGCATGAATTAGTGTATATTCTTAACTTGGACCACACAAAAGGATGAGCAGGTACAGTGCCCAAAACTCTCACCATTGGGAGGATTTTCCCTCATTGCTGTCACTCAGGGGTACTCATGAATGGGGCAGAAGTGCAGCAGCACTACATTTCTGGCTGGCACTTGTCTACTAAGTTGATCAATTCATGAACCAAGATCATCCTTTTTCCTCCTTTATCAGCTGGGAAGAGATCCTCCTCCCTGCATGCAGCCATTACTATGAGCAGAGGAAGAAGCACAGTTGCAATTGTGGTGCATCACTTGGGGAAGTGGGCCACATGCTCAGGCAATTTGCCTGTGCCTTCTGGCCCTGGTTGTGCTCAATCCCAGATGTACCACTTCCATTTGACAATGGGTTGCTACTGGACATACCAGAAATTATGACTTGTTATGTCAGATATCACCTAGCTCATAAGGGACAGAGTTGGCCATGGTCACTTGATGTTTCATGGTTAGATGCTCCATACTACCAGCACCCAGTAGCATACAAAAGTTATTTTTCAAAAGGCGCATAACTATCAGTTTCAGAGGGCAGGTCCTTGCTCCTTAACCCTAGAGATCTGTTTTGAGATTTTCCTGTTGGGGTTTATGATGAGATCTGCCAGATTATAAAATTCCAGTGGGAGGGCTGCTTTCACTGTGGCATGAACTTACTATCCAACACTTTTCTGCTCTAAATCTCACTTAAGGCTGACAGCATTATATGTCCCTTACTAGAATGCTAGAACAGTATTACTAAGTGAAATATGCTACCTTCAGAACCCAAGGAGGCCTGCCAGGTGCTGAGCTTCCTTCTTAATGCTGGGGAGTGTACGTTGCAATACTGTCTTCTTTACTTTGGAGAGTCCCAGCATGCCTCAGACTCCTAAAATCTTCACTGATATAGAAGGTCCTGAATTTCCATAAGGATTATCTTTTATCTTCTAGATAAAACATGCCTTACCAAGGCTTGCCACTTGATCAGTCTGATAAACATGATGTCATCAAATAATAGACCAATGTGATAGTCAGCAGAATGTCCAGACAGTCCAGGGCCCTTAAGAGGGCAAGACAGAGAACATAGCCCTGGGGCAAGACCATAAATTTGTACTGTTGTCTAATCCAAGCAAATGCAAACTGATTGTGTTCTTCCTCTCTGATAAAGATGAGAAAGAATGGATTTGCCAGATCAATGGCTTCCAACCATATATTTGAAGTTTGGCTGGGTTTGTGGCAGCCCTCTGATATCCACTAGGATTTATCTGGTTTTTGTAGAGGCCAGAGTCATGCCCATCACCATCCCCTTTGCTATCAGAGTCCAATTCTGTGATAGCAACTTTTCAGTCAGCGTTGGCCAATAGGATGGCTACCACTGAGCTTCTCGGGGAAGATGGGTGCTTCTCTCACTAATGTTTTTTTATTATCTCTGGCTTTAGGTCCTCCTGCAGAACATGGCCATCTGGTTAGTTTCCCAGCCTTATGTGTACCAAGACAATGTCTCTGAGCCTTTTGATTTGTTCATCCACTGTCTGCTACAGCAATTCGGGCATTTCTATTTCTTATAGTGTTGGCCATCATGTTTCCTAAGCTTCCAAGAATGATTCTAGCAATATGTTAACACCATCTACCCAAAGCCCTTGTCAGGGTGTTAAATTCCTATCATGGGCAAGTGCTCTCCCTTATTCAACACTACATTCCAGCCACTTTGATCCAGCACCCTCTGTAGCTAGTCCCACATATACGCTCTCAATTCCTGGAGGATAAATGGTTCTTTGGCTTTCCTCCCATAGCACACCTAGCACTCTCTTGGCCATGTTATGATGGGACTTGACCTTAGATATTAGTCTGATGGCCTGGAGGTTGTTTGAGAAAAGACATTAAACTGTAATTCAGTTGCAACACAGGTCTCAGCCAACTTTACAGAGTGGTCTGTCATTAGAGTAGTCCTTAAGAGTTGTTCCCTGTTAAGGCAAAGGGATGTGGCTTTGTACTGTCTGTGTTGATCAGTCACTGGATGTGAGCTACCCCAAGGAGGCAGGTATAACCTTGGAGGGAGTAGCTCCCTTCACCAGCAGTCAAGTCCAGTTGAGGGATTTAGCTATGAATCATCAGCAGACAACACTTCCAGTAGGTAGAAAAATAGTGCCTCAGTTCTGAAAGGGGGACCTGGGTGCCTCATGAGAGCATCCACTGCAAGAAATATGCCAATAAGACTAAAAATAAGGAGGCAAACCTTACACACTCTACCATTACCCTCTTCTTTGGGACCTCTGAGGGGATAATCAGCTGTAGTACACTGGCTCTCATTTCATACCGTCAACATTTTTAGGAGAGCAACTAAATGGATTGTGGGATTTGTTCTTCTTGCAAAGATTTAGGTCATCACAAGAAGGGAAGTATTTGGGAGAAAATAATGGTGCCTCAAGGGTAGACTTAAGAATTTGAGTCCTCTGATCCTAGAAGGCTAGCCTCTGAAAATTTCTGGTCTCTAAGACATTTCTGGAGGTGTTTATCCCCTAAGATAGAACAAGATCAAACTCTAAAAACTCTTTTATTTCTTGGACTTAAACATTAGATTTCTTTGGTAAGAGTTTTATTCTTTTGCATACTAAACAAATCTCTTCTATGTTCTTAGTTCCTGGTGATTTAAAAATATAATACTGTACAAGTACATGTCTGTACACAGAATTAAAGAAAAAAAGGATGTGCAATAGCATTTGTAAATGACCAAAGATGCCCACTCAAATCTCTGACACCCCTTGAAATACTTAATGGGCAACAGAGAAAGTGCTTAGCAACTTCTTTCTTGCTATGTTATAGACTATAACACTGAAAGCATGGACTTTGGAACATTTCAAAGAAATTATTTGAGTTACTAATATCTTTATTGTCCATGAAAATATACTCAGAGGCTTGTTAACTCAAGAACAAATTTAAAATAATTCAGAATGTTAAATAAAATAAAATACAATTTAAATAGTTCATTAAACTTGTAAAATATTTTCCAAAGATTTTACCTTCTCCATCCCCTGCCAAAGCCCTCTTAGGTAAGCAGGAATTATTTAACACACACACACTCCTCTATATGGAAACTAAGGGAGATGTTACATTATTTTGTTAAAATATACACAGCTAATGAGTAATCCTCCCAAGGCCTGACCATGGTCTTTTTGCATCAGAGTCAGTAGTGTTTAGCTCTACAATGTGTAGTCATCTATAAACATGATGTATACTTGACCTTCAAAGAATAGCTTGTTTTTATGGACCTAGAAATACATTTCCCAACAGAGAATCTATAAAACAAATAAAAATTACTTTGGGTGGGGGTTTTAACTTTTTGTAAATGCAAAACACAGCCACAGATCAGAATTTCTCTCCTTGGGAGTATACCTCACTTGTTTTTATCCTTGAAGCAAACACTGTGGGAAAATTAGAAAGAGCTGGTTCAGCTGATTTAAAGTTATCTTAGCAAGAACATTTCCTATGTATGCCTCACAGAAAATTCCTGAAGTTTCACATTTTGCAGGTTGTTAGACTTTCCTGAAACACAGGGCTGTATGAGGTTTTAAAGAATTGATTGATACTTTTAAAGTTAGAGCAATTTCCATTTTTTAAAAAGAAGATCATTTCCTATCTTTTTATCTTGAAGACACTCTTCATAATGATGATTACCCTAGCTGCCAAGCATTTTCTCCAGGCAAAAAAGGGGCTTGAGCAGCACATCTGTAAACTTATTCAAACCCCACAGTCCACGTGGAAGCTGACTTCAAAGCAGAGAGAAGCCCTAATAAGAATTAAACACAACACACTAATAATACTTCTTAATAATAGCACCTGACAATTATACAACGCTTTGCACTTTCAAAGCATTTTATAATCATTAATTAGTTTATCCACACAGCATCCCTATGACTTATGCCAGTATTATTACCCTCATTTTAAAAGTGAGGAAACTGAGATCCAAAGTGATTAAGTGCCTTGCCCAAGGTCACATAATGACTCACTAGCAGGATCTGTACCTGAGTTCATAGCTCTCTGTCTTATTTTAAGGACTAACAGAGTACGGAAATCCTTGAGGTCCACAAACCATCTGCTTGGACTGCAAACCTGCTTTTCTCCCCCCTTGCCAATGGTACCCTCCTCTGTGCATTGATATCTATAGAATGAGGCTAAGAAATTAAGAATATGCCCCTTAAAATACTGAAGTACATAATAAACTAATTTAAATCAAACAATAAGAAAAACCAGTATATTAAGAACATAATGTGTTCTATAATATCCTGCCATTAGGACGGATGTATTTGTGATAGATCACTAAATGATTTTCTGTCTTCAGTAGAAAATAACTTGATAGCTCAACCTCTCCCTGCAGCTTTAGTTAATATAGCTTCTTGCTCCAAAATATGACTGCTCACTAATACCAGCACCACTACCACTAGTCAAATGAACAAATAAAAGGTGCCTACATAATTTTTCTCCTTATAATATGAAAATTTTTCCCTTGGATCTTTAAGTTTGTGAATATATAAACCTAGATGAGCAAAAGAAAACTATTTCTTTAACTTTTGGAAATTTATCCTAACATTTCCCCTATCAGAATCAGTCATAAAGTAGGCTAGGATATATATGGCAGAACTTACAACTTCTAAATCTCAATGACATAACACAAATCTGTTATTTCTTTCTCAAGTTAAATGTCCATCTTAGGTTGGTGGAAGGGCTCTCCTCTATCTCTGCTCTGTCCTCACTCAGAGACCCAGATTGACAGAGCCGTAAGCATCTGGGGCACTCTGACAGTAGGAAACAATATTCCAAGCTGCACACTAGATCTTGAAGCTTCAACATGGAAGTGATACATCATCTTTACACTTCACTGGCCAAAGTAAATTACATAATCACAATTAATTCAAGTGGGCAGAAAAGGAGAAACAGAATATATGAGAATTGCAATAATGCAATAATGACTGCTTACCTTTCTGGCCACCGAATATTTTCCACATTCTCCTCCCAGCCTACTTTCTGCCTCAAAGTGACAAATGCTAGGGCCACATCATCCTTTGGCCAAAGACATACATTAAGAGCCTGATCACAATTTGCTATCTTTCCTCCCCGTCTCATAGCCACTAGCAACGATTCCAATGGCGAAGGCTCTGTTGGCTGAGAAAGCAAGAAGTAGGGTAGAGAATCTATCCAATCAATAGTGGAATTGTAACATGAACAAAAAATAACCTTTTGCTGTTGTTGTTGACTTAAGCTCTGAGATCCTGGTGGTGTTATCGTAGAGTAACCTGGCCTGTCCTGACTAGTACATCACCTCACAAGGCAGCATGGATTGATGACAGCCATATTGCCCTCATCAAAGTCAGATGAAAAGCTCCAAAAGGAAGGGAAAAATAAGGAGTTCAATATGAGTGACAAAATTGACCTTGATATCCATTATGCCTAGTTCTCTCTACACCCTCTTTTCTTTCTTTCCTTCTTCCTTCCTTCCTTCCTTCCTTCCTTCCTTTCTTTCTCTCTCTTTCTCCTCTATTTTTTTATTTTTATTTATGTATTTACTTATTTTTATTTTTTTGTTAACACCAAAGCCTCCTAAAAGCAGCCTAGTTAGAGTGAGGCTTTGGAATCAGAAATGTCTCTGAAGTCGTGGTATCATTTTAAGAAGGAGCTCATGGATAAAAGTTTCCAGAACAAAGGTACTGCTCCTAAGACAAGATACTTTCATAGAGCTTGTTACCCAGAAACCACCTTGGTACTTTCTGAAGAAGTTAGCAAATGAAAGAGTGGTATCTTTACTCAGTAATGTGCATTGTTTTTGTTTTCTTTTTCCCTAATCTTTTGGACTCTGGATCTTTATTGCTATAATAGTTATTTTAAAACTTTGTCATTTATTCATCCCTATGGTGCACCTGGCACTTTACATGCATATATTAATAGTATCGTATTTAATTCCTTGTATATAAGAGATTTTTTTATTCAATTTACAAATGGGGAAACTAAGGTTTATTCAATTTACAAATGAGGAATAGTTTTGCCAGGACAGGCAGCTAGTGAGTGGCTGAGCCAGTCCACACATTAGATTTGGGTGGCACTGAAGCCTATAATATTTCTTGAGCAACATGTCTCATTTTTACATGTGCAGTTATTTACCACATATATTCACACTGGTTGTAAGCTTTCAGCATGGCTTCTGTTACACTTTTAATCTGGGTATCAATATGGAGCATGAGGAGGTGCAAGTTTTCAGAAACCCACCCCAAAACCCCATGCTTCCATGTTGTTTAAGAAGCGCTTGTCAAGTTCCAGACTTCCCTCCATGGGAGGAACTCTGTGAGTTACACCCCGTGCCACTGACCACCCTCTCCCACTATGACAGCTAACACAGATTGAGTGCAAACCGTGTATTAGGTATTATTTTAAGTCCTTTATGCAATTTAAATAATTTAATACTCATTGTGAGAGATGTATTCCATTATTGTCTCTATTACAAGGAAATAGAGGCACAGTGAGGTAAGTAAGTTGCTGAAGATCACACAGCAGGAATTTGAACACAGGCAGTCTTTTTTCATAACTTATGTACTTGACTATTCATTTTACTATGCTGCCTCTCCACACACACACACACACTCATAACGGATGAGGCAATGTTGGCTGGTAGAAAGGCTACTTTAAGAGGAAGACAACTACTATTCCGAATGGCTTTTTCCCTTAGCTCTGCTCACCAGTTCATCCATTCTGATGAATCAGGCCTTCTAAGTGCCAGGCATTATTTTAAGTACCTGGGATATGTTGGTTTAAAAAAACACAGTTATGGGGAGTGAGGGATGGGATGTGCACTGTAGACTCACTCAAGTGGCCTCGGTTAAATCGTTTAATTACTCAAGTTGCAAGTCGTTTCGTTGCCTTAGTAAGAATGCCATTCTTCTGGTGTAAAAAAAGAAGGGAGGTTGAAGAAACTTCCCTTCATAACTCCCTTTGGCTCCAAGACTCGGAAGTCTGGTTCTGTACAATTTGTCACCTGCACAAATAGCCACCAAAGCACTCCTCTCTCCTCTTTGTGACTGTGAGGCTTTGACTGAGGGAATTTGGAAAAGGATCTCTCTAACATCATCTATAAGGGCTCCGGATTTCACTAACAAGCAGAATTCAAATTTGGCATTCTCATAGCATCTTGACTGTGCTACTGAGCAAGGAAAGTAGATTTTATGTTATTTTACTAGGCATAAAAAATGAGTAGGAGAAATACTTGAGTGAGCTAGTTCTTTAAAAAAGAGAACTCGTTCTTAGGAATAGTTAATTACTCCTTAATTTGATTTCTAATACTATAAGTATGAATAAGCATCTTTGAAGCAACCTTAATGAGTGTTGTATATGGTTTCTTAGTCTTTAGATAAAAGAACAATTCTTGCAGGTAAACAGAGGAGGGTGGCACACATCTATCTCTGCCAATAAATAGAGAGTGGTTTGTGTTTATCCATAGAGCGGCACAGAATCCCATAGATCAGCACAGAATCGCATTGACCACTCAGAGAATAGAGTAGGTATTTTTTTTCCTTTTTTTTTTTTTTATTTCAGCTTATTATGGGGGTACAAAAGTTCAGGTTATATATATTGCCCATGTACCGCCCATCCCCCCCCAGAGTCAGAGCTTCAAGCCTGTCCATTCCCCAGACAGTGCGCATTGCACTCATCATGTAGTTATACCCCCATCCCCTCCCCCCACCCAGAGTAGGTTTTAAAGACACAGAGAAGGGTAAAGTCTCAAATGTAAGCTCATCAGTGATACTGGAGGCAGGCAAGTGATAAATTACCACAGTGAGTCATTACTCCAAGAGGTTTCTTGTAAACATTAGCCAACAAAGGAGGAAAGATTGGCCACTTGGAAACACACATTAATGACTTAGGATGAAATATAAATCATTTCAAAGAACAGTGTTGAATCTGGGAGTTGAGAGAGAGAGAGAGAGAAACAAGCAGTAAGAGTGGGTTGCTAACCAAGCCAAGGCTGAGTGCTAATCATAGCTGGGAGAGTGCTTCAGCTGACAATGTCAAACTAGGTAGTTCAAGTAATAGGACTGAATGACGTATGACTAGGAACTTCCCAACAAACCTGATTTATGCTCCTTTGAGAAATATTTGGGGAAAGTAACTAGATAAACTCTAAATTGAAATTTCTTTGCAAAGCAATAAAATGGAGACTCTCAAGTGTCTATATCTCAATTACTTTCTCCCAAGGTTTTAGAATGGAAAGAGAGATTGTGCAGAGTTTTGTGACTTCACAAAGTGACTAGTTGGGAACTAATGATATTACACCACAATTTATTTTGAAATAGGCCTCATTTAAGCTATTCTTAAATGAAACACCACAGACATTAAGATGAAGTAGGACAAGGTCTTTCATAACAACAAATTACAGAATGATCAGTTCATCAATTTCATTTTTGTGAGAGGAGAAAAAAGAAATTATAACAATATCAAGGTATACAATGTCTGCAATGGAGTCCCCTAATAGGCAGTGTTTATATCATTCCAAGACCTCCTTCCAAGGCTAAGAAGCTACAAATATGACTTAATTTTCCATTTTGTTCAAATCTTAAAAATGCTGGCCCTCAAAATTAAATCACTGAGGGTGACCTTATACTTAACATCATTTGCAGGGGCTCAGAAGCCCTCTTGCTCAAAACAATACTATTCACCAAAATTTATCTAAAAAGAATTAGAGTTTAATCCTACAACACAGATACATCAGGAATAGATGACACGTAATTGGAGAAACCAACACTGTGGTATAAATGACCTGTTTTGACAGGGAAGAGGGGAAATAGAAGGGGCATAAGTAGGCTAAGGTCCTACAATGGATGGCTAGGGAAGTGAGAATACTGATGGCTAGCATTTTGAGGATAAATGGTTATTTCAGAGCTTTGCCTATTACCTTCTAGGACAGTGCTCCAACATAACTGGGCTCAGACCACTGACATGCTTTTCTTGATGGCCAGGACACAACGACCTGACTTTGTCAGGAAAGCCCCAGGGAATAACTTAAGAATAGAGGATTCAAGTCAACCTGAACAATCTATCTTCATGTACTTCCAACACTCTATGCAAAACCTTGGCCACATCTGTCTCCTCCTTTTCTAATAGTGGATCAAAGCCACTACCCTTTCTGGACCCTCTTCTCTCACTATGCCTTTCCTCAATGCAGCCATCCCCTACCTACTGACCACCCACAGAACCTTATACATATAGGGACATTCAGTCTGCTGTCAAACCTGTCAGATCCACCTCTACGCTGCCTTCTGCACCCACCAAGCTCTTTCCAGTTCTCTGCCTCCCTGTCTATCTCAGGTGCTACTTCCTTATGTTGGTTTTTAGAGAACAATTTCATTGGTTTTCTACCTAATCTGCTTGATCCCGAGCTCTGCCATCACCTATTTCTCCATATTGCTACCAGCCGAATCTACAGCACACGCATATATTTTCTTCTGTGCTTTTGAATGGCAACCAAATTAGGCCTGCGCTGCTTAGCCTGGCCTTCTAGACCCACCAGCTTCTAAACAAATCTATACTTCATATTTTCCCAGCTTTACCTCCATGGTTTCCTATACCTGGAATAGCCTGAGCCTCATTGCAGCCTCTTAAAATCTTACCTATCCTTAAACATTACATTGTAATGGCATCCACTTGAGAAAGTGCTCCCCAATTTACCCTGCTCTCCTTTCTCCACCTAAATAAATATGATCTCTTTCTTTTTGAGCCAGGGTAGCTTTTTTTGTTACTCTTTTTTATTGCACGTGAAGGAAGTTGTGATATTCCATCCAAATCCCCCTGTAGGAATGAAGGACGTATTTCCCCGACTGCTGGGAGAGCTGCCAGAAGACACCCTGAGCTGTCAGTTGTATTTGGAGGTTGTTTCAACTAAAGAAACACGCCTCACTCAAGGTCACTACTTCTAGCAGCAGTTGTAGCCAAGTGCTAATCAACATGGAGGGATTAAAAACCTGGCCCCTCCTCAGCCCAACTTAAGACAACTCTGAGGAGCCACCCAGCCCCAGAGCTCCTTGTGGGGTTAGAGCTGAAAACTTCATTGGGAATGCATCAAAACTTAACTCCTTTCCCTGCCCAATTATGCTTCTTCCACACCCTCCCCTTTCTCCACCACTCACAGAGGTGCTGCTCTCTAGAGCACTAACAAACACACTGCATGCTCCATCTTAGAGTCTGCTTTCTCGGGAACCCAAACTGCAACACAGCACTTAAACATGGTCAGTTTCCCTTCCGTTAAAGTCATATATGCATTTACTCATGTTCCCCATCATACACTAGATTATAAACCCTGTGCAACAGGGATGGCATTTTCAAATCATATATGCCTGCAGTGTTTAGCATCAAGACTCTAAAGTGTGTAGCTTGTATAAATGAATAAATGAGGGAATGAATAATTAATGCCTAAAATTAGCACCTCTATGGTATTGCAAGGTCTTTACACATCTAAAACATCACCAACATGTTTTCTTTAATTGATGGTATTTAATGAGCATTAGTTACAAATAAGGCACTGAGCTAGGGAGGAGGGTATAAAAAGAATAGACTCCCTGCCCTTAGGAAGTTTGTAATTTAATCAGCAGGATAATTACAGCCAACATTTCCAGCAGTGGTTCCCAGCACTGGCCGCTCATTAGAATCACCTGAGGAGTTTGACTGACTCCCAGTACTGGGCCCCACCCCCAAAGATTCTGATTTAATGGGTGAGGTGTGCAGCCTGGACACCAAACTCCCCACGTGAGTCTAATGTGTCACCAATGTGAAGAGCCACCGAATTATAAAGAGCTTATGTGTTCTAAGTACAGTCCTCAGTGCTTATCCTAAACTAATTTAATCCTCATAACAACATTAGGAAAAAATTACTATAAAATTATCATCATTTTATAGACAAAGAAATTAAGGCACAGAAGAACATTGAAGTACTTTGCCCAAGGTCACAGAGTCAGTTAGGTATGGAGTTAGAATTCAAACCCCAAAACTCAGGCTCTGAATTCATGGCTCCTAACTACTCCACTATACTTTCTCCTTTGCAGGGACAGAGTGAAAAGTAAACTAATTTATATTAAGTATATTTTACATAAATATTTTTTCTTTTAATTTCTTTTTTTAAATTTTTTTATTTCAGCATATCATGGGGGTAACAAATGTTTAGGTTACATATATTGCCTTTGTCCCACCTAAGTCAGAGGTTCAACTGTGTCCATCCTCCAGATGATGCGCACCGCACCCATTAGGTGTGCATACAACCATCCCCTCCTCCCACCCCACCTTCCTGACACCCGACGAATGTTATTACTATATGTGCACTTATCAATACATGAGTAGATTAATAAAATGTGGTATATGTATACCATGGAGTTCTATTCAGCCACAAAAATCAATGGTGATCTAGCACCTCTTGCATTATCCTGGATAGAGCTGGAGCCCATTCTACTAAGTGAAGTATCACAAGAATGGAAAAACAAGCACCACATGTACTCACCATCAAATTCATATTAACTGATTGACACTTAAATGCACATATAGTATATTTTATATAAATATTTCATCATTTGAAAATTGGGAGTTCTCTATGGTGGAAATGATAACAACCTCTGACATTTAGATTATACTTTCACCTTAAATATTAGAGTAAGAAGGAAATCTTATTTCATTTATTAAAGGAGGCTAAAAATAATGAGTTTACATAGGCAGATGAGGTAACATAAGCTAGATAAATTAACAAATTTGTTAGGACTTTGCAACTTATGGCTGAAAGTATATTCTTATTAAATTGTTTTATAATACAAATGAAATACTTTTTGTACTTTGTAGAAACTCCAGTTGTTCTACTGAGTTCATTAATTGTGTCTAAATAATTTTGGGATACTCTGTCCTTCATATTCAGAAATAAATAACAACAAACAAAAGAAAACTGGAAGCTAGCCACACGAGCCAGAGAAAAACATGATGGTATTCTTTCTCCACTGTGGTGATTTTTGTTGTTGTTGCTGTTGTTGTTATTGTTGTTTTTGGTCTCCTTAATACCTTGCTCTTGCCTTTCCTTATCAACCTTTACTTATCTCCATAGTTAACAGACTTGCAGATAGATGTCAAAGAAATAGTTGGATCCTTAACTGACTTTCTTCCTCTCCATTGTCCTTGTCCACACTTGCCTAAGTCTCTTTTTCTCCCTCTCAATCCTTCCTGTTACCTTCTGTTGCTCCTCATATACATTAACCAAGAGAAACAGAAGCATCTCCCAGCCCAAAATAAAATATTCTATCACAGGGAAATAAAAGTCCAAGAAAACATGTCCATAAATCTCTGTTGAGTTTAGAGTATGGTTTAGGGAAAGTGTATGGATCATAACTTATTTTCTTGGCTCTATATGTATATTTCTCATATATATTCATGTATCACAAACATACTTCAAGTGATGGAACTCATGTTGTCAAAATTCGGAATTGAACATAAACTCCTGGTTCTTATTTAATACAATTTCCACTAGACCACTGATTTTAATACCCTGTTAAAAATTAGGCTCAAAATTAATATTTGGGAATGACTCCCCAGCTCTCCAATGAGACTTGTAAATGTCAAAATATTATTTTTAAGTTCTTCCAGGAGATTTAAGAACTCAGAACGTTTATAATGTAGCTCAGAATATTTAAAACTACCCTATAGAAGCATAAGAAGTAAACTATAACACTAAAAATACAATGGAAGACACAGATATAGATATATAGATATAGACAGGTGTGTGTATATATATACATATTAGATAGGCACAAATGATTTTTGTTAAGGAGTGGCTGATTTTTTTTTATTTCTCTTTATTTTTCAAACCCAGACTTTCTGCAATTTGATATTATGTTCATAATTTTAAAAAATTATTCAGAATATTTAAAAATTCATCATAATCAGATGTATTTTAAGAATTTTGTAATTCCCAGCATTATTGTTTTAGAAACTCCTATCTCCTAGAATATCAAACATATTAAAACATGCCCACATTCCACATTAACACAATGTTATATAGGTGACTATGTAAGAGTTGAGTTGAGCTATAATTGAGCAACTGGAATAACGCAACATTATACATTCTTATTTTTATATTTGTGTGTGTGTGTGTGTGTGTGTGTGTGTGTGTATCCCTGTATCCCTGTATCCCCCACCCCACAGTCTGTCCTTGTTCTCAGTTATGTTCATAGGCCCATAACAATTGGTGTGATTTACCTGGTGGGAAATTACAGTGCAACATTTGACCTGTCCTAATATCCATAAAGTCTAGAATTGTCATACCAGGCAATGACAAAGGCAGTTAAAAACCAAAATTTGAGAAGCCACTTGTAATGAACAGAATGTTCCCTAATTTGGCAAAGTTTATAGAGTTTCAAAATCAGGATTTTGTATCTTTTATTTTGTTATCTAAATAGTTATATCTATATATATGATGGGGCTCAAAAGCTTGATTTCGTGGCCTACTGCTGAGAATTAACTACTTGATAAATGAAGACTGTGTTAATTATATTTAACTTGTTTCCCCTTGGTGCTTAAACATCTGGCTATATAATTTGCACCTAAAACTCTCTATAAACAACATAGTTCTTAACAGATAGAGCCCAGTATTTTTAAATGCCAAATTGATTAAAACTGCAAAATCTAAGGCAAGCAAGAACAAAAAGACCATATTTCTACTTCCTTTCATATGTGATAATCTCCTGCCTCTTGCCTTTTTGAAAAATTTATACTGTTTACATTTTAAATGTTAAATGAGTACCTGAATAATGCACTATGTAATTTAAAATCATACACTTTAAAAGGCTGCTAATTTAAGAACAGAGAAAATATTAGATAGCTCAATGAACTAAAGTATGTGTTTTTAAAAAGCTTAATATTTCAGTAATAATACTATAGCTTCAAAGTTTCTGATGCTCTTAACATTAAAGGCCACACTTAAGATAAGAATGCTATACAGATTTACTAAGAATTCAGGAGTAAGGCCCTTCATTATAGATCAGAATCCTGGGCAGAGGTAATTCATGGGTGGACTCAGATCTACAGAGTACCTACTATGTGTCAGGCACACAGCCAGGTCCTTGGGTAGAGCACAAACTTGAGATGCTACTTTGTTTTTCCCTTCTGAAGGCCAAATCCTTGTTTTTTAATTATATATTTTAATGTTTCTATTTTATGAGGTATAATAATTAGGCAAATTAGGACACTTTTCCCCCACAGCCCCAAAGGACAATGCAGGACATTGCTGATCTCTGGACATCATTATGTTCAGGACCAATGCAACCTAATAACCAGGTAACCTGAATTTTTACCTGGCTTGTGTAAGAAGTAATAATTGCTGATGTTTGTTTTTTTGCTATGTGCCAGGCATTCCTCTAATGTTTTACTTATATTAGTATATTTAATACTCAAAACTAGGTATTATTATTATTGTTATCATTTTACAGATAAGAAAACACAGGTACAAAATGCCTATGTGACTTGTCATAGCTCTTACAGATAATAGTGGCTTGGGTAGGATTTCAATCCAGGCAGTCTGGCACTATAGGTATAGACCACATTCTTAATTACCAAACCATATACTGTGTTTTATGAAAATATCTAATAACAAGTATTCTAAGAATCTAAGAATACTAAAGACAAGTATTCCAAGCAATGTAATTCCACCAAAGCCCACTAAGAAATGTCTAAAATATACTTACCAAAAAGGCTTATTAATAACAGTTTTCAATATAGGATTAACTGTCCTTTGTCTTTATTACTTAATGCTGGAATTACAAACCAAGCTTAGAGCATTATCTAGTACAACTTAACAATCACAAAGGATAATAAGAATAAAAATACCTTACATTTGCATACTTTTACCGTTTTCAAAGCATTTTCATCTGAATTCAACTTTTATTATTATTATTATTATTAATGTATGCTTTCACATATATTATCTTGAAAAAAGAAAAAGAAGCCCTCAAACAATGCTAGGCTTTGCTGATTAAAATCTATCATTCTGTATTTCCACAATCATTTAAAACAGATAATAGGGGGAAAATGTATATTTCTACTCAAATACAATATCGGCAACAAGTAAACACTGTATTTAACTCATGAATAAAAGACATTTTCTTTTCAGCATGCAAAGAATAGCTATTTATGAGTATATCCCAATACTATTGCTGACTTGAGAAATAAACTTATCAGTGGGTAAAGAAGAAACCTCAGGTAAAAATGAAAAATTACCGAAGCGCTCACATTATAACAAAGAGTGGCAAATATTTTATTCATTCAGGAAAATGAAATGAAAGATTATATTGTGTTTTCCCGGAAAAATGAAGTAAAAATCCCCATGCTACTTTATCTATGCATTAACTCAAAACATTTAGATCCAACACAATGCAGAAGAAGGTCCATGTTAAATGAAATAAATGTGTCTCAGAGAAACTGTTCAGGAAATTATATTTTAAATCTTTTAATGTTTTTCATTATTTAAAGGCATCCTAAAATAAACCCCTTTCCAAAGTAAATGGTCCATCTTGTTAATTTTGTTTTGTTGTTGCTGTTGCTCATTTATTTGTTTGCCAAATCAGATTTTCTTAACTTAAAGCAGGGAGCACAACATTTGGATTTTGGTTACAGAAAAAGTCTACTTATTGCTGCTTGAAATTTAAAGACAAAGCATTGTAAGACCCTGCAGGATACGTGGGCTTTCAACTAACTTCAAGAAATAAGAAAACAGAAGAACAAACAGTGTCTTAATCATTCACTGGAAAGGGATTAAGTTCTTGAAGATTTTTGCTGGGTAATGCCATGTGTTAACATCCTGATTCTTGGGATGTTCTCTCCACCGTAGAAAATGAAGCTTCATTCTGTCCCATAGCCCAGGACCCCAGACAGTCATGTTACCTACCTGAGTCAGGGATCACACGGCAGATGAAGCAAAACAGCTCTGTTCCCACAGAAAACCATCACTTTCTCTGAAACTACAACTCTGAACACATGATTTACTCAGAACTGGTGTAATCTTCACATATGCATTTTTTCAGAGAAAAGAATGATGTTTCATAGTTTTTGGTATTTTAAAAATTAGGTTGCAATGCAAATCAAAGTCAATGACGTTCAGAGTAGGAAGCAATGGAAAGATCATATAAAAAAGGTGCACACTCTAATTTCTTGAGTAACCACAAAGCAAAAAGGACACAAGAAGGGAAAGAAGTGACCTTTAAGTACCTCCCAGCCCAGTTTCCCCAAACACACAATACTAAACCGGCTAATCCCCTAACAAATCTTTCCTACCTCAGGGAATGGTATATAACCTTCCCAAATGTTCAGACTCCAAACCCAGGAAGCATCTTCGATTTTATCTCTTTCTTCATCCCAACATCAATACGAGAGCAACTACTGGCAGCTCAACTTCTATAATATATTTTGGATCCTCTAATTTCTCTCTGTTTCTAATGTTATGACTCTAACTCAAACCATCCATGTCTCTCACATCTTCAAAAGTCTCTTAATGTATTTCCCTGCCTTTACTCTTGTCCCCAGAATGGTCTTTATAAATGAGAATATGTTAAGTCCTCTGCTTAGAAGCCTCTAATGATCACCCCATTGCCACAATCGTGAAATGGAACTGCTTTCTGTGGCAAACAGACCCTACCAAACCCCCCTTCTTAAATTCTCTGTTCTTTCCACACTGGCCCCCTCACTGCCATTCAACAGAATTAACTTATCCGTATCTGAGGATAGTCATATTTTCTATCTCCCTCTTCTGGAACATGCATCCCTGAGTCTGTCTCTTTCTCATCTCTAATGTTACCTCCTCAGAGAAACCTTTCCCAATCATCCTGAGACAGCACCTATCTATCCTCCAGTCACTCTACCCAATTACCTATTCAATTTTCCCTATAGCCCCTCTCACTGTTGAAGTTATATATCTGTACACTTTTTCACTGATTTACTGCTTATTTACACTTGTCACTCTTCCCTCACCCTCCCAATAGGCACATTCCTTGAGAATAGGGACCTTGCTGATTTATTCTTTACGATCCCAGAACCTAGTACACTCCTGGCACATCCTCAGTGTTCAATAAATATCAGTGAAATGAATGAATGAATGAATGAATGAGGTGCAAAGTAAAATCCAGAAAGTTATACTGACCTGAATTATGCTGACCTCAGTCTTCACTCAGGCCTGACTTTTTACACTTAGCATTGTAGAGCTAGCTTGGAATGAGAAATGCCTTTTTTTCCCCAATTCCCTTTATTCAGTAAATAGCAAAAGAGTATTAATGTGAAATTGATGTGCCAAGGGGAAATAAAAGTACAGAGTCCTTACAGTGGTTATAGGGGGAAAATATGACACATCACTGATAAATATTTTCCAGGTAACTTAAACAATAACAAGAATAATTCAATCGGCTGTCTACTACGGAGAAAGAAATCTTGTTCTTTCTTTTGTCTTCTGCTTCTGCCCTTTTCTCTTCTCTTTCCATATCCTTTAAGTGTGAATATTTTTTTATCCCTCCTGGGGATTTCTCTCAACTTAGGGACAAAACTATGGCATGAATTTATTGGATTACTTTCCCCACAAATAGGCACCATTCATAAAGTAGCTGTAGCAAAGCATCATTCTAGCCTACTTGTAATGTAGTGTTATCACAGAGGAAATCTATTTACTTAAGGAAGGAAATGTATTAAGTGTCATTAATGGAATTAAAAGGCATTAAGTCAAGGAATTCAGGGAACATGACTTGGTCTGCAAGACACAGTGAGAAATGGATGAAATAACGAAGAGGCTGCAGTCGTTTATACCCTCATTACCACAAGAGCAGTGTGAGTCCAGAACAGAATGAGAGTTCAGAAAATGGGGGTGCAACTGAGACAGAACTGCCTTTCTGGGGCTCTCCTCCTTATTATACTCATCCCTGGCTAACTCCTTAAACTACTACAGACCCCCCAACACCTATTCAAGATCTTCAGGGCCAGTTGTGTTTCAGAATTCAGACATTTTTGACTTTTACAAGGTAATCTAGTGCATCCACCACCTGCTACATGACACCCCCTGTGGAATCTGAGGCAATGTCCTATAGTCAAGCACATATATATTTTGGTATCCAAACATACTGATATTCACATAAAATGATAAATAATTAACTATAAATAGCTTCATGTCAGCTAACTTATGGAAATATTTTGATTCTTAGAACTTTTTAGATTCTGAAAACCAAACTTTAGAATTATATTTGAAGTATTTTGAACTTTTAATAGTACAAGAGGAGAGACATATGCCAAAGAAATAAATTGTCATTAACTCCACTTTGGAAGAGAGATGGGAATACAGTTGGAGAGAGTGACAGGCTGGAAACAAAGGGTAAAATCATGAGGGACAAACTTAGGTTACCATCCCTCTAAGCTGAAAAACTTCTTAGGTGCCTCATAGCTTGTTTCTCTCCAGTTGGCAACAGTAGACAATGCAAATGAATTTAATTTTGTGAATTCAGGCTACTGCAGCAATCTTACTGGGTTTCATCCCCTACATGAAAGGAGCCCGGAACTAGGGAAGAGATGTAGAGCCCCGACTGACTCTGCTTGCTGCCTGAGTTCTCTTCCCTTTTCACTGTTGAAACCAAAGGGGTTAGCCAGGTATAAGAGAGTGCCAATCCTGATGAAATTCATTTTACTAAAAAATAGTTTAAGGGTCAGAAGATGACATTAAGAGATGCTATTAATATCTCAAAATGCAAACACTGATTTTATGTGAAGTGTAAGACTGTGGGTGCCTTGAATTTTTTTTTGTATGTGTGCTCATCTATTTCTTCAATGTGTTAACTTGTATACCAGAGATTTTTTTTTTATGAGTATTTTTAAGTTAATAAACTAGCACTTGAAAACAAAGTGCTTCATCATGGAATGAAGCTACTTTAACAAATAAAACTGCAGTCTTGGGAATAAAAACGCAGGATAGGATGTCTGATGCTTTTAAAAAAGCAAAATCAGTAGCCAAATGATAAGAAAAAATATTATTGTTTTTAATCTTAAAAGTTTCTTCACAGGTTCTAACTCAATTAAAATTATTATTGGTACCGAAAAACCTATTCAAAACAATAGACCCATTAGACCTATAGTTGTCATCTCTGACAAAAAATAGTAATAATTTATTGCCAACTCTGCCTCTAATATTGCTGTTAAGTACAGAATCACTGCAACTCCTGCTCTATAGGCTCAGAGTTTTAATTTAATAGAGTAAAATTATAATTACAATTTCAATGGAACTAATTAATTTAATTGGTAGTGACAATATAGTTGATGTTTATTGTCTGCTCACAAAGTGCCCGGAACTGTTGTAAGCATGCTACACATATTTTCTTACACAACATTCCCAAAAGTCCTATGAGCAATGTGGTCTTATTATCTTAATTTTAGACATGAGAACACCGAGGCTTAAAAGTTAGATTACTTGCCCAAGCTTACTCATGTAATAATGGCACAGTTGAGACACAAACATATTTGCTTTTCTTACTCCAAAGTCCATTTTTATAACTACTCTGGTGTATTTTTACTTAAATGGATATAGAAAAGATAATGACAGTAAAACTCATTTGTTTATACTTAAGAAGCATTTCAATATTATTCTGAAGCATGCTTACAAACAGTAACAAGTGCCCATTCTATTTTACAACTTTAAAATTACTTACACGTGGTATATCCCTGTGAGCTTATATTCACAAGAGCAATCAAGCAACAGTGAATAAATTTTTCATTCTATTATACCTGGGTAATATAACTAGACAAAACAAATTTTTTATATATATACACACACACATATATATATATAAATCACAAATAGTAATCTACATTCTCTAACAGGTATTAGTTCCCTATTTGTTTTTCTTTAAAAGCCTAACCACATTTTTTATTTAAAGAAATGTATCTCAATGATTTTTAGAAGTAATTCTTAGAAAAATGGATTATATTATATTAAGGCAATGAGTCAAGATTTAGTTGAGAATCCTCTTGAAAGAAATGTTTTTCAGAGATAGGCTTTAAAAGAAAAGAAATTTTTAAAACAATAAACAAACCCTATAAAAGAATCAGAAGCCATCAAATCAATAACAATTAAGTATATTCCTAAACAAATGCTTTAATAGTGATTACACAAAAATTAAATTGCAAGAGGCTTCAGAATATAGCGCGAACCTTGTGGTAATTAGTATCAGAAAACCTAACTTGTAGTGTGGGCTTTGAACCTGTTGAATTTTGTTGCCCACAAAGGAAGTCCTAATCATCAGCACCTATGAATGGGACCTTATCTGGAAATAATAGGGTCTTTGCAGATGACCAAGTTGAGTGGATCATTAGAGTGGATCGTAATCCAACGTGAGTGGTATTTTTCCAAAAAGAGTACATTTGGACACAGAAAATATTCTGATACAGGGAGAACACCATCTACAAGCCAAAGTAACTGCTCAGGCTACGAGAAGCTAGGAGACTGGCATGGAACAGATCCTCCCTCACAGCTCTCAGAAGGAACCCTGCCACCACCTTGACTTCAGATTTCTCCAAAACTAGGAGACAGTACATTTCTGTTGTTTAAGCCACCTACTTTGTGGTACTTTGTTAAAGTAGCCCCAGGAAACTAATATACCCCTTTACTAGCTATCTGGGACACGTCCAACTTAATAGGCTTCAATCTTTCTATTAATGCCATAATTTGGAGAGATCAATATATATCATAGCTACCTCTTGTAAGAAGCCAAGGTACAAGTGCAAACTGTATAGCATTATGCAAATATAAGTGTGATAAAGGCATGCTCAGAGAGATTAAGTGGAATGACCAATGGGGATTTATTTTAAAATGATACCAGCCTTTCCATGAAAGTAGAGACATGGATTTTCCTGGGCTCTTTGAAAGTATCTTCATAGTCATATGAATATGATACATGAGGGCAACTTCATCCTTGAAGAGGGGAGAGAGAGCATTTGGAACATGACCAAAGATGTCATTTGATAAGACCCTGCTCCCTAAAATTCAAAGTTTGGGAGAGTTGTTAAGATGGATAAGGAGGACCTCCACCAAAGCCCTGTGGCAGGAAAGAGCAATAAAACACTGAAATAAAATTGCATTATGGAAAGTGAGCACACCAGCTTGAGGCTTAGGTTTGGACATAGGGATGTTTTTGAGGATGAGGGATGATTCTAGCTTGAGGCTTATGCAGGAAGCTCCTATAAATTCAGCCACCTGCTGCAATGCTATCCTGCCTTCAGGAATAATGATTGGAACTGAAAATGTGAACTAAAAGATCTATAATCATGGCACCCAACGTGGGGTATGCCTATAAACTGACATGGGACCTGTACCCACAAGGGCAACCAAGCAGCAGTGAATAAATATTAGCTACAGAATTGTACAAGATAAATTTACTATAGCAGCAGTGTGTGATAGTCAGAACCAACGGCCCAACTCAAAGTTGTTCTCCGTTTGGCAGTTGGAAGGTAAAATGCCCCCTCTTGATTTAGCAAGCTTTGGGATTTTTGAATTATTAAGGAGAAGGAGAAAAATCTTAGGAAAGAGAAACTAAACTTCTTGCTATACTGGTATGTAATTATTTGAGTTGTTAATTTGATAAAAAAAAGAAATGTAACTATTTCCAGGCCAAACTAAAAATATAGGCGAGATCACATATGAAAGCCAAGTCAGAGGGTGTGGAAGCATGGATTAAGCTCGAAGGGGCCAGTGAAGGTGGATAAGGTATCTGAGGGAAGTGAGCCTGGAAAGGGTCAGAGAAAAGTTGTTTTTGATCACCTTCCAATTGTGGCAGGAGGCTGGCCCTGTGGTTTGATCTTACTAAAGAATTCAGAAGCAAGAAAATCATAAATAATAAGAGATTTTTAAATAAGGAGAAAACACAGAATTAGGTCCTAATACTGCCATTTATTAACATGAGATCTTGTCTAAGTAACTTAAAGCCCCTATAGCTCAATTTCCTCATCTGAAAAATATTGATGACAATAATATTTTCATTGTGGAGAGCATCAAAAGAAATAATGCCTTAAAAGCACCAAAAAATGCTGTACCTATAGAAGATACCATCATTATTACTAAAATGAGAAAACCATCCAGTAAAACCTCACATCAAGGTAATCATCCATTTTTCTTACCATCTTTCCTTTATAATTAAAAATTTAAAAACTTTAGAAGAACCTATTTAATAAATATGAGATTCCAACTATTAGACCATATCAAAATTCTGAACTTTCATTCTCCATACATGAGCCTACACACTGGTTTTCCTCAGCTAAAACCAACCACTTTTCTTTCAAAAAGATATTAAGAGTAAAGTAATCTCTACAAGTAGTCAACCCTGTTACAGGTTACCGTGTGCTACCACTTTTGAGAAACAACAAAAAATACCCTTTCCTCCCACTTCTGTGATGTAATAGGTACCATCATCACAATTGTCCAAACTGCAAACAGTTTATCCCCACTCAGTGCTTCACTCTTCTATACACCACAAGCTATGAGGATGTAAAAGCTCTTCAAGGGTGAGAAAGTTATAAATCAGAGAATGAGAGAGATAAAAAGAAATGAAAAACAAAGTGGCACTTCACAGTCCCTTAAAAAAATAAAACAACTATCTGGTACAAAGTAATCAGCAAACAATTTCCTAATAATTTATTATGTGTTCTGCTCCATCCATAAAGACAGATACTTAAACCCTAGTAGTGATATATATTGTCTCCTATATGCAATTAGGTAATGCTTGTCTCTCTTTGGTACTGAGGAACTAAGGCTCATTTCTCACCCTCATACTGTATTCCCATTAGGTCAGTGGGACAGAGAATCATTTATAATATTGGCATGCATACATGAAGATTCCAAAGGCCTTGGTTATTTTCACAGGCCCTTTGTTAATTAAATTAATCCAGCAAGGGAGGTAAGAAGGCTTGATAAACCCATTTATTTAACTTTTCAATTTTTAAGAAGTAATTAGGCTGGTAGAGAGTAGTGCTGAAACACATAGGAAACTCATAAGGAGGAGATAACTTTGTAGGATAGGTGACAATTTTTCATTTCAGATTTACAAAGTTTTAGGTGAAATCTTAGTTACAAAGCCCATTGACAAACCAGCCCATTGCCATTGTGGCTGGCAATACAAGATCAGCGTTGCAAACAGAATCAATTCATCAGACTTGTATGAATGACTTTCTGTATGCCATGTATTCTGCTAGTTATTGGGGACACAGCAGCGGCCAAGACACAATCCAAGTTCTCAAGAAGCTTTCGCAGTCAAGTAGGAGGGACAGATGTGTAAACAAATAGTTTAAACATGATGTGACATGCTTAATCACACAATACAGAGGTAACACAGAAAAGGAAATAATTAACTATGTGGGAAGGGGGTGTTAGAAAAATCTTTCTTGAATGAGGAAACATAAGGTCAGCTTGAATTTTATTTTAATTGACGTAAGCTAGAAATTAGCTAGGTAATGAATCAATCAACAAAATGGATGAGGAAAGCATCATGCCTCAGACACTAGAAGAGGTTTAAGGGAATCTAAATAAGGGTGAGAAGTGATTTCCAGAGCTACATTATAACCTTCATGGGCTTGAGGCACTTTTTCCTCTGTGGGTCCCTTCCTCCTTAAAAAAAAAATGTTGAAAATTATATTTTACAACTGTATTGGCCTAAAGATGAATATATTAACATCATATAGTAAGCATGTTATTCAACCTAAAAGTTCATTTTTTTCCTTGTTATTAAAAGAAATGCTCTTTTGGATTAAAATATTTTTGCAGGCCCCTAAAAGTATGGGTTCTCTACACTATAGCTACTGTGCTGAATGGGTAAGTCAGCCCTGGTGATTGACTTTTAAGAGCCAGACACTGGAGATATTTCATAGATACCATGTCATTTAAGTCTCTATAACTCAATGTTTACAGATGAGGAACTGGGGTTCAGGGTATAAGCAACTTTCTCGAGGTCTCACTGTTAACAAGACAGAAGGCTGCGATTTAAACCAATCATTTGGACTAAATCCAAAGCCTGTGCTCTCTCTTCATGCCACACAATTCCCTGTATAAAACATGGCACCAGCCCTCAATTAATTTATATTCAGAGCAAGGAAATGGGGTATGTGTGAAAGCAATGACAGTGCATCTGGGCCACATGAGCTTTAGAAATAGAGAGGAGGTTAACAGAGATGGCCACATTAACACAAATGCAATCACAAAATAAAGCCTGGTCAGAAGCAGATGTTTATGGATTATGGGGCAAAAGGGACTAGTGGTTAGGAGTCTGAGTGCCTGGGTTCAATCCCAGCTTTATAAATGTTGTTTAATTTCTCTGAGCCTTGGTTTCCCCATCTTTAAAATGGAAATAATACAATCTTACGATATTAATTAAAAGGTTAAATTATTTAACATTTGAACAGTACTTAGAATTGTGCCTGGCACAGAGTAAGAGCCCAATAAAAGCTAATTATTTTTATAAGTTTTTGTGTTTGCAACATCTTATCAGGTACAATTAAAAAATTAAAATACTAGCTGTATTTTTTCCTTATAAACTTCTTGCAATATAATAGTAACAAATATATATATATAAATACACATATATATACATGTATATATGTACACAGCCTCCTATTTATACATTTTTGACCAAACCAATGTCTTTAATACAACCCCAGAAGTTAGGAGGTAGACGCAAAACTAGTGCTGTTTTTCCCATTTTATAGCTGAGAAAATTAAGCTATACAAAGATTAAGTGATTTTACTGAGATCTGGGAGTCACACTGAGGTTGTTGGTGTGTACTACATGGATGATGATGGCCTTGCTGCATTTTCCAAATTTTCATCATTTGTTTCTGAAAATATTAATTTCCTATCATGTCAGCACTACCCAGCAGTGTGGTAGACTCAATAGCTGAGTTCTCCTACTCTTTTTCAGTCTCTTAATTCTTAGTGACTGCCGAAAATGTCAGCCTCTAAGTCCTTTCAACACCTTAATCAATTCACAGCCCTATTCCTACCGCAGTGATAGTGATAGCTATCTCAGTCACTGGTGCCACCCTCCTCCTCATCACATGGGCTCAAAGCCTCCGCTCATCCTGAAATCCTTCCCTGTCCTCCTCTGCAGGTGAGACATTGCCAAGTCTTGTCAATTCCTCATCCACAATGCCTCTTGCATCTGCTCCCACCTTCCCATTACTACTGTCACTGTCTGCCCCATTCAGGGCCCTATTAAATCTGCCCCTCACTGTTAGAATTCAATTACTGCCTCCTGACACATAGCACGTAGCTCTCCTTCCAATCTCTCTACCTTCTAAGTCATCTTATATGCTGCTGCTGAAAAACTTCCTGCAGCTGGAAGTCCAAGCAGCTCGGTTTAACTTTTTAGGCTTCCTTCTATCTGTTCCCAACCTGTTTTTCCAGTATTATCTCCTTCTTATATACCCCACATGCAGCCAAACAGGAGCATTGCCGAATATGCCCAGCATGTTCCCACTTCTATGACTTTGCTCCTGCTCTTGGACTGCCTGGATATAATTTACTCCATTTATGTCTGTAAGAATTCCACCCACCCTCCAAAGTTCCAAACATGCATCATCTTCCAATAATCCTTCTCCTATCTTCCAGCAGTTCACTACCCACCTCCTGTCTTCAATGATTTAATGGTACTTACCATAGATTTTAATAGGGCACGACATAAGTACCATCCATTCTGGAAGCTTTTGCTTTTGCCATCCCTCCTACTCTTTCCTCTGCTTTCTAGAGTTTGCTTTTTTTTTTTTTCAATAGCTTCATTACTGTACTTAATACACAATTTTATAACTATGTGGGTATGCCTGTACCCTGCTAGATGGTGAACTCCTCACACTGACATACCCAAACACCTTTTGTGAACTTCAACACAAATACATACTCTCTTTTGTCAATATATATAAATCAATGTAGTTATCTCCATTTATATCTGTAGTTTATGTTAATCTTTTCCAAAGCTAAATAGCCAAAGACAAAACTTATCCTATTTATATAATTCTAATACAAATATAATCAAGATGTGCTTAGAGTGTAACTTTTCTATCAAACTGATGAGTTATATAATTCTTCATCTTTGAATCTAGCCCAAGATTTGTGGCATATGTCCTAGTACCATGGAAAATACATATACTGTGAAATTGCAGGGCAATAGGAAGACTGAAATCCTTCATTAAAGGCTTTCCTAATGTCCAAACTGCTTTCCCTACTACATTTCCTTTTATGTACCTAGGCTATCAGGAGAGCTTCATAGCAACCATATTTTACCATTTTCACAGTACCCCTAGTGAAAATTACTTAATTAACATGTAAATCAATAAATATTAATATATTTAGTTTCCACAGAGAAATGTTGGTTAAACCAGCATGAAGAATTAAGACTTCAAAATACAAACAGGATATACTTAAGCACTGCATATAAAAATCATATTAGCACAATAAAATTATATTCTATATTACCACCACTATTTTTAAAAATCATAAGCTATGGGAATGAAAAATCCTAGGAGTTCAAGTCTACTTAAATGACAGCCGAAAGATTATAATATTCATAGCGAAGGTCAATTTGAAAACCTAAAAGATAAATACTTCTGGAAAAATGGTTACAGTCAATATAAAAATATATAAAAGGAAATAAGACTAGACTCTAACATCTTAAAATAGAAATATCAGGAAAAAATATAAGGAAAACTTGAATATAGCTTAAGCAAAATGGTCCTAAGCAGAAAGAATTTTTAATAAGATCATGAGATTTGAGTGAGTCTGCAAATGAACACAATACTTACAGAAATGCTTCTGGGTATGGCCATATGTTTGATTGTAATGTTCATTACTTTTAAACTCTAATTAAAATAAACTTCCAACCCCAGTCCTTATTGGAGGATGTAAGCAAGCAAACAAAGACAGAGAATCACAGACTTTTTTTATGTTGGAGGCCTTTGGGAAGAAGAACATTTTTTTAATCACTCATATTTGGACACAAAGCCATACAGTAATTGAGTGTAACTAAAAGTTCTATAGATAGCTCTAGTATAAATTTTAAAGATACAAACTTTCGGATTTATATTAATGTCAGTGAATATTACATAATTGAGTACTATAATAATTCTATTTCTTATTAAAATTTCAAAATCTGAAATTTATAAGTTGGGAACAATATTATGAGGCTTTTTTAAAAAAATAAAAAGGAAAGAAGAAATAATTGGATTTTGCCACACATGGGGTAAAAGGCAACAATTGAGCTAATTATAGCCTTTCCCCTAAATGTGATTATCCCTAAGGCTAGTGAATAATGAACCAGATTTCATTTCAGCCAACTAACCTTCTCTGTTTTCCTTGAAACAAGATAGTTGGGTAATCCAGTTCCTCAGTGTTAGGAGCTTAATTTTCAAAGCAGATCTTCCAAAATGATTCCAGATTTGAAGATGACAAAGTTCCTTGATATTTTGCACATGTTTTTAAGAACTAAATAAACACTTCCAAGTCAACTTACTCTTCGACTCTCTTCCCTGTATATTTCTTCAAAAACACTATTGTATTTAGAAATTAAAAGATTAAGAAATGGTTTTGGGAAGGGATGGCAAGCCAAGAACAACAAACTGCCTTCATTCCCACATAAGACTTACTTGGTTTCAATCAAATGTTTATGTAGTAATTTATTTACACAGTAATGAAAATATATCCACTGTATGTAAGCAATAATGATGCTATTTCATCAAGAATTCATCACTTACATCCCCTGAAAGGTAATAAGACTATAAAAATTGTTCTTTAAACATGACTTTATGCTTTTTTATATTCATCAATAAAATATATCTACAGATCAATAAGGGAGAGATTGTATGCAAATCATATTTTTGAGACAAAATAGGCATTTTGAAAAGATGGCACTTTATTATAAAATTTCAATAGAGTGATGTTTACAACCATGATACCGAACATGAAATTTCAAATCATAATTTAGATGATGTAAGTAATTCTGAATATGAAATGCTCAAATGATAACAGGCTGCACCTTATGCAGGGCTTTGTAGACTACAATTCACATTTACAAACATACTTTATTTGATTCTCAAAACAATCCAAAGAGATAGGTATTATTACCTCCATGGTACAGATGGGCAAAGTGAATCTTAGAGAAGCTGAGCTACTTGTCTAAAGTCACAAGCTAGCAGGTATAAGGTCAAGGAATCAAAACTGGGTCTTCAGATTCCAATTTCTTTATACTCTGCTACCTGTAAAAATATAAGTATAGCAACCAAAATAGACATTGAGTCATAATACTTTGGTAATTTTATTGGTGCAATAGTACAGAAAGGTAAAAGCATATTTTATATGATAAGTTAATGATGGGAAAAAAATTTATTCAAGAAAATAAGTTCTCAGGGAGGGGGCAGAGCAAGATGGCCAAATAGAAACCTCCAGCCATCGTCTCTGCCCACGAACACCTAATTCAACAGCTATCCATGCAAGCAAGTACCTTTAGAAGAACCAAAATATCAAGCGAATGATTATACTACCCGGTTTTAACATTATATCAAGGAACGAGGCACTGAAAAGGGCAGAAAGACAGTCTTGCATTGCCTGTGCCACCAATCCCCTGCCCCTTGGCAGTGCTGCATGCCCAGTGGAGAGAGGATTTCTTTGCTAGGGGAGGGAGAGAGAAGTGATTATGGGACTTTGCATTGAAACTCAGGGCCACCCTGGCACAGGGGAACACAGTAAAGGGCAGAATTCTGTTGGTGCCCACAGAGGGAGTATTTTGACCCGCCAGCCAGAGGGAAATCCTCTACCCCAAAACCCAAGTTCCAGCTAGTCTCACCATCAGCTGACAAAAAGCAGTCTGGGGCCTGGAGTAAATTCTTAAGGCAGTCAGGCCACAAAGGCTGCAGTCCTTGGGCAATTCGTATGGCTGTGCTGGCTTAGAGCCAGTGGACTTGGAGTGCACATGACCCGGTGAGACACTGGTGGTGGTAGCCAAGCCAATGCCTATGTTAACCCCTCCCCCAACTACAGGCAATGTGGCTCAGAGAGTCTTTTTCCACTTGGGGAAAATCAAGAGAAAAGTTCAGAGGACTATATTTTGCAACTTGGGTACCAGGTCAGGCACAATAAAATAAAGTACCAAGCAGACTCCTGAAGCCCCCTTAGTCCAGGCCTTAGTTCTTGGATGGCATTTCTGGACCTAACTTGGGCCAGAAGGAAACATGCTACTCTGAAGAGAAAAACCCAGTCCTGGCAGGATTCACCATCTGCTGACTAAAGAGTCCTTGGGCTTTGAATAAACATCACAGGTAGCTAGGCAACAGTTACGACAGACTTTGGGTGAGACTGGGCTGGCGTCAGGTATGACCTGGTGCTGGTGGCTATGAGGGAGTGCCCACATCACTACTCTCTCAACTCCAGCAGCCTAGCACAGAGAGTGAGGGAAGAGAGTGAGAGACTTTGCCTGGTATTCCAGGGAATTCTCTCCTATCTTACCCAAGTCAAAGGCAGTACCACTAGGAGTCTGCAAGAGTCACACCATTACTGGACTTAAGGCATCCCCAGTGCTGACACAGCTGCAGTCGACAAAGACTTAGATCACAACACTCAATTCCCTTTGAATACCTGGAAAATCTTCCCAAGAAGGTTCAAACAAGTCCAGGCTGCAAAGGTAAACATAAAAACCTAACTCTTCAATGCCCAGACATTGACAAATATCCAAAAGCATCAAGAACATTCAGGAAAACATGACCTCACCAAACAAACTAAATAAGGTACCAGTGACCAATTCTGGAATGATGGAGATATGTGACCTTTCAGACAAAGAATTCAAAATAGCTGTCCTGAAGAAGCTCATTAAACTTCAAGACAACACAGAGAAGGAATTCAGAGGCCTATCAGAAATTTAGCAAGGAGGCTGAAATAATAATAATAATAAATCAAGCAGAAATTCTGGAGTTTAAGAATTCAATTGAAAAACTGAGAAATACATCAAAATCTAACAGCAGAACTGACCAAGCAGGTGGGAGGCCAAGGCAGGAGGATCCCTTGAGCTCAGGAGTTCAAGACCAGCCTGAGCAAAAGCAAGAGTCCATTTCTACTAAAAATAGAAAACATTAGCTGTGTGAGGTGGCACACACCTATGGCCCCAGATACTCAGGAGGCTGAGGCAGAAGGATTGCTGAGCCCAGCAGTTTGAGGTTGCCGTGAGCTAGGCTGACATCACTGTACTCTAGCCTGGGCAACAGAGTGAAAATCAGCCTCAAAAAAAAAAAAAAGAATTATCAAGCAGAAGAAAGAATTGGTGTGCTTGATCACAGTCTATTTGAAAATACACAGTCAGAAGAGAAAAAAGAATGAAAAACAATGAAGTACACCTCCAAGATCAAGAAAATAGCTTAACAAGGGCAAATCTAAGTTATTGGTCTTAAAGAGAAGGTAGAGAAAGCAATTGGGGTAGAAAATGTATTCAAAAGGAATAATAACAGAAAACTTCCTAAACCTAGAGAAAGATATCAATATTCACATACAAGAAGGTAATAGAATATCAAGCCCATTTTACCCAAACAAGACTACCTCAAGGCATTTAATAATCAATCTCCCCAAAGTTATGGATAAAGAAAAGGTCATAAGGGAAGCCAAGAAAAAAAAATAGTATCTAAAGGAGCTCCAATGTGTCTGGCAGCAGACTTCTCAATGGAAACCTTATAGGCCATGGGAGAGTGGCATGATATATTCAGAGTGCTGAAGGAAAAGAACCTTAACCCTAGAATATTATATTATGCAAAAATATCCTTCAAACATGAGGGAGAAATAAAGACTTTCCCAGAGAAACAAAAGCTGAGGGATTTCAGCAACACCAGACTTGTCCCACAAGAAATGCTAAAAGAAGTTCTTCAATCTGAAAGAAAAGCACATTAATGAATGACAAGAAATCATCTGAAGGAATACAACTCACTGGTAACAGTAAGTACACAAATAATACTCTATTGCTAGAATTATGATGTATAGACCACTTATATCTTGAGTAGGAAGACTAAGACAAAACCTATCAAAAATAATGACAACTTTTTGAGAGATAGTAAAAAAAGATATGCACATAAAGAATAAAAAGTTAAAAAGTGGGTGGATGTAGTTAAAGGGTAGAATTTCTCTTAGATTTCTCTTTGATTATTTATCTCTTTGTTTGTAAGCAGAGTTATTACTACCATCATCTGAACAGATAACAATGTGAGAGAATAAAACGTATAAATAATCATCTCAATCTGTGGAAATTCACATGTGGTTTATAGTAGAATTTCTCTTTAGAAACTTTTTGAGGAAGGACATAAATGGCTTTATTATAAGATTTTTTTCTCCATTCACATTTAGTTGTTTAAGAGTTAAATATGAATAAGGAGAAAAACTGGATTCAACTAAAAGGGCTTTGGTAAGAGAATCTAAGAGAGAAGCAAGGAGTTGAGGGAATTTGCACAACAATTGTAATGATAACCCGGGGAATCCTAGTTATACCAGTAGGGAAATGAATACAGGAGGGAGCTGAGGGATGGTGAGAAGGTGATAGGGTCAATGGATTAGTCATCTTACTAAGGTCAAATAGTTGTAATGGGGCTACCAGGGCAAATAAACTAATGGTTAAACAATGGTCTGTTAGGAAATGGGATTTCAGGGGTGATGCAGTTTCTAGTGACACAAGGCCCAGAGTGTGACCATAGAGATAACTACAGTAGGATGGAGAAAATAGCAAACCCTGCTGAGGAGGACAAGGAATTAAGATGCCGGGGCTTCTCAATTTAAATTGGAAGTGCCATTTGCACGGATGCTACGGTTACTTAGGATGATGTTAGGAGTGGGAGAAGAGAAAGAAAGTGATTTAAGAGCTTGATTCTTCACTGAAGAAGGTGGAATGATCAGGAGATTGATATTAAGTCAGGAGAGAGGAAAGACGACCTATTTTACAGTCAAGAAAGCAACTAGGGATCATGATTCAAATTTCAATCCTTTACTTGTGATCAGAAATGCATACAAGCCACAGAAGAGTGAGACAGATTAATGAATTGTGCCATTAAAGAAAGGAAATTCCCTTCCAATCCAATCTTTTCTAACTTCTAAGATGGAAGGCAAGATGAAAACAATACTCTGTTTAATTTATCACCTGTCATTTGAAACATGGCTAGGACAAACCAGCTCCTATAAATTTCATGTAAGATAAAGCTTCTTTTTCATTAAACTTCTCAAAGTTACTGGAAATCCTGAAATTTTTGTTAGAAATTTCAAACAAACTTTTCAAACATAAATATATGTTTGAAACACACACACACACACACACACACACACACACACACACACACACACACACACACGAAAGCCCAAATTTCCGCCAATATTGAAACCATTCAAAAAAAGATTTGCATTTTGATGGGAAATCTTAGTTTACACAATAAAGACAGAAAGTCCTCCCTGAAGTATAGAAATGTTCATTGTTATTGGGACCATTTAACAGTGGGGAAAAATCAAAATAATACATATGTTTGGTATAGAATTCAATTATTTAATTGGTTTCTGGTATATAATATAATGGTTACAAATGCACATACAGTACAAGGTATATCTTTCTACAGAACATTATTTTCAGTGCTAGTCAGTGTATACATAGGCAAAACATAGAAGGAGGGCAATTCAACAATGCATACTAAAAACCTTAAAAAGTGCAAAACATTTAGCATAGAAATTCTACTTCTGGCAATTCATCCTGAAGGAAAAATTAGACATATACAAAGATGTGCTGACAAGGATGCTACTAATGCAGTTATTTATAATATCAATGATTAGCAACATAACTAAATATAGACTGGTTAAGCAAATTTTGATATATTCATAGAGTAGAAAACTATGGTATCACTAAAAATAAAGATGGAGCTGTGTATTTGCTAACGAGATATTTATAATAGGTTGTTGAGTGAACAAAGCTGAATACAAAACAATGCATATGGTTTGACCCATTTTTATGAATATGCATTTGTTGTTAGTATTTATATGTATATATACATACAGGAAAAAAAAAGCTAGGATAGGTGTATAGTGAAATAATGGTAGTGAAATCTGGGGTGCTATCTTTTCTTATTTAGTTGTATTTTTTTAACTTTTCTACAACAAATATATATTGCATATATATTTATTTTAAAGAAAAGAGGATAAACTACATTATTTTAAGGTTTGTTTAATTTAGATTGTCTTACTTAGCTTGTGATGGACACTTCAGATATTTGGCAGGTATGTAACATTTAAAAAAATATAGTTTTAATATTTAATATATTTGATTGTAACAAAGGACTGGGAAGTTTTATATTAGTTTTATCCTAAAACAGCCTTTTCCATATTGTAATAAACCCAAAATTACGTTGTAAGTTCTAATTATCTCTTTTCCTTCATTTAAAAGAAGTAGACCAATGCCAATCAAGTTAGAGAGAAACTGAATAGAAAAGACCACAGATGAATGAACATTAGACAGAAGAAAATGGAGAAAACAAACTGCAGAAATGAAGAACCAGGGTGAAGAGGGTAGAGTGAAAGTCAGCAGAAGTCCTCTCAGTTCTTTACCATTCCCAGAGTTATTTTCTCCTTCTTTGTACTCCTACTATCTTCATTGGGCTGTCTTTAATAGCACTGACCATGTCTCATTTAATATACCTCTTTACCTATTTGAGAGCCTATTTTCTAGCCAACCTACTGGTGTTGTCTGGAGCTAAGAAATATATATCAAGACTATTTTAGAGGGAGGGAAGGATGAATATTGAATTAAAATCACCTGACAATCAGACCCCATTTTTGGAAGTCAACAATTCTATATTCATAATGTCTAGTTCAGTAAAAACAAGCAATTTTCAAAACAACATGATTTCAATATGATCACTTTTAAAAAAATATAAATATTCTATATATACTCTTATAAATATTCCATATACATGAAATTCTGGAAGAATACAAAGAAAAATGTTACTATCAGTAGAAGCAGCATGCTTCGTACTTATATGAATTAATAAATGAATATATTTATTAATAATACACAAAATTGGTGAAATTGATCATATACATGTCTTCTGACACAAATATTTCATATACTTTGTTTTTCTTTTGTCTGTCAAAAAGTCAATAAAACATTAAGAATGTAAACAACTTTTTCCAAAGAGGATGCCACAATCCTAGTTATTCTTAGCTTTGCCAAAGCACATTTGTTTTGCCACCACAAAGCTGTTAATTAAAACAGCTACAGTCCAAAACTACTGAGTCTGTTAATTATATTCCTTATTCCTTCCCTCCCTCACCTCACTTTGTTTTATTCTTAATTCACACTGCATATAAACAGCAATTAAAGTACAAATTAGAATGTTACTTGCACATATACACTTCATTATTATACACAGTCTGTACTCTTAAACACATCTGCCTTTTATGGGAGACTTAGCCAATATTTTCCTCTACTCAAGTAGGAAAACTAACAAGAGTATATATAGATTGTAATAAAAATATACTTCATAAAACACTTTAAAAGTGTTTTATCATTTTATTCTTGAAAGAATTTATGTCACCCTTATATTTAGTAGCTGGAATGGTAGAAAAATACAATTTCATATAAATTCAAAATGTACCTACTTTTTACCTGATTTATTAAAGAAACCACATACTGTGATGTATGTTTCTAAAATAAAACATAGACCTAAGATTTTGAGACCTAATGTAGACCTATGTACTGAGTAATATTGATTATTACAATCATCTACCACAGCAATCCCCAACCTTTTTGGCAGCAGGGACCAGTTTCATGGAAGACAATTTTTCCATAGACTGGGAAGGGGATGGTGGTGAAGGATGGTTTTGGAATGACTCAAATGCATTACTTTTATTTATCGTACAGTCAAACCTCTCTTCTAATGATAATCTGTATTTGCAGCCGCTCCTCAGTGCTAGCATCACTGCCTCAGCTCCCCGTCAGACCATCAGGCATTAATTAGATGCTCATAAGGAGCACACAACCTAGATCCCTCACATTCACAGTTTATAAAGGCGTTTGCGCTCCTATGAGAATCTAATGCAGCAGCTGATCTGATGGGAGGAGGAGCTTATGCAGTGATGCAAGTTTTGGGGAGATGCTATAAATACAAATGAAGCTTCTCTTGCTTGTGTACCACTCACCTCCTGCTCTGTGGCCCGGTTCCTAATAGGCCACAGAATGGTCAGGTACATGGCCTAGGGGTTGGGGACCACAGATCTACCATTAACCTAAAACTTAAACCATCTCAGTAATGCTGATCACAAAAGGCCATAATTGAAAGAATGACTATATTTTCTCATATCTAAATATGAAAAAATATTACAAAGGCAGAAAATATGAATAAAAAGAAATGTTTGCTTATATTGCTTACAGGAGAAAAAATGTAACCTATTGAGATAGATCTTCGGTAGCTACTGCTAGTAAATGATACTTCTGCAGGCCAATAAAACCAATCAGTTTCAAAGGTGGGGAATTAAAATATCTAGAGACATGTAGGAACATACATTTCCTCTGTATTTTAATTTTCCTTTCTTTTAGTAGGCCAAATCAAATTTCCCAAAGTTCCTAGAATATACATCATTACCTACTGTCCTTGACTTTTTGAGCTGCTTCTTCCCATCTAGCCTAGCCATGGCATAGTCATATTTAACTTTAAATACAGAGGGCTTCATGTCACCATCTCATTAAAAAATCCTTCATGGGTGCTTTTTTTGATTTTTTTTTTTTTGTTTTTTGTTTTTTTTGGTCTCATTCTTTAAGAACTCCAAAGCAAATAGATCCTCCCTATTCAAATCTATTTAGTGCAATTCCCAGCAACACATATGCATGTCTAATCATGCCCATCTTCACTGCTATTTTCCATGCCTTTCCACATGCAGTTTTCTCCATCCAGCATATATCTTCCTTTCTCCCATCTGCCCAGTCATTTCCTCCACATTCACATTAAGTTTAAATTCCTCCTCAAGTACCGAGCTCTCCCTTTTTAGAAATACTATAGCACTTAAATGTATATTCATTCATTAGGCAATTACATGATCTCAAAATTTTCGTGTTTTTATATTTTTCCAAAATTCCCAGCACACTGCTTGGTATATGGTTAGCTTTCAATAAAGATTTGTTTGACTGTTATAGCAAAAGTGTGTTGTAACACTAGCTAGCCTGTGAAGATAATATTGCTCCTGTCTCCAGAACTTGTCTTATAAAGGCATTACACTAACGCTTAAAGTACATAAAAAAGATCTCCTCAAACTTTATGAGGCTATACATTTTCTTCTAGACACCACACTATGCTAAGTTAATGTTCTTTCTTTGCAGACATAGGGTAGTGATATCCAGTTCATTGTTGGCTTTTGGTGTTTTGAATATTGCTCTAGAATTAGAGGTGGCCAGATTTAAGCACAGTTGTGGCTAAAATGGCTTTTAAAACAGAGATCTCTAGAGATATTCTAAGTCTTGTGCTATGAGATATACTTGTAGGGAGCCAATCTATCACGTAATTTACAAAAAGGAAACTACAGAGAAAAGAAGAGAGCAAAGAAAACTGATATTTAATAATTTGACTGAAGCCTCTTACATCCCCAAAGAATTTTGTTAACAGCCTTGTGTTCTTTGGGGGAAGAAGGCAATGAGGGAGAAAATAGATTAAATGCAATAAATTTGTAATACACACAGAAAGAAGTTCGATGGCATCAAACTATTAGAAATTAAGTGCAGCCAACGCACAACTGGGCAAGCAGAGTCATTCAAGATAAAATAACTATATCAACATATATAGATAAAAGAAATAGTAATATGACCACAATAGCTATATAAGAGGCAAAGCTGTAAAAATGGAAGAGTGAATCAGATCACTAGTACACTGTGCAAAATGGATGAATTCAAATTCATATTTTTTTTTTTGAAAAGGATCTGTTTACAGCCCTACCCTGATAGCCACTCAAGTGTACGGGGTAGGCTAGGAGTTAGAATGTGTACCCATCTAAGCCATGCCACACCATCATAATCTCACTCAAATCTTACTGCCCTACAAACCTCTAAACCCAGCCTGAAAATCCTGCCTGCTACACCTTGCCTAGTAAGTATTTTTATGAGTAAAGGGGTGACAGGACAAATTTTCATTCACATTATACCTACATTCTCTTTCCTCTGATGAATAGGGTTAGAATGACTCTGCATTCCATTTTGCCCCAGATGATCCCAGTTCATACCTGTTTACTCAGCGTTAGTTATTAATAGTGTTACCTTTCATGATCAAAAGCATCCCAGCGTGCATAACATATTTATGATCACCTAAATGTAGTCAAAATAGCTTAAAAGTGATCAAGGGATATAGGTTATTAAATATTAAAAATATAATTCTTTGTAGAGCTGCACAGAGAAGAAAATGTCCAATATCCACAGTTTTCAATTCTAACCCCAAGAAGCTGTCATACAAATGTATGCCATGGCTCGATATAACCCTTCACCAACACATCAAAAGCAGCTCAAAGCACATGTCTCACAGATGGAAGGGTCAGTAAGGTCACCTTTGTATATCAGGACACCATATTTTTATAAAGTGCTGCAGAATTCATGCCATACAGCAGTATGTAGCATTTAGTGAATTGCATACAGATGTACCATTTTCCAGCTGGTTGTTGTTAGAACTTTTCTCTATGAATTTAAAATAGATTTTACCTGCATTTTCAGCTTAACCTGGCATCTGGCTAGCCACATCTAATATAGTAATTTTCTATACTGAAAATAGTATAGAGAAAACCAAAAATGTAATGTTATGAAGAAACATAAACATTTCAATCATTATAATAAATGTGAATGGTTTAAATTCTATTATTAAAACATTGTGATTCTCAGAATGGTTAGAGCTACATATATAATTAAATGGTATGAAAAGGTTAAAACTAGAAGATATAATAGTATAACAGACAAGTAATAACAAAAATCAAGCATAAATGGCAACATGACTATCAGAGATAATAGAATTCAATGTGAAAAGCATAAAATGGAACCAAGAAAGATGCTTTATTTTGACAAAACATATAGCCAAACAACTATATAGTCAATATCTCACTTACTGAAATGTTATGCTAACATTACCTCAAAATTGATAAAATAATAACAGATGGAAACTAGGAGAAATTAACTATTTTATAAGAATAACTGGGGATTTTAGCACAACTCTCTCAGAAATGAGACATTAAAGTATGTAAAAATAGAGTGATTAGAATATTTCCTTATAAATTGTTCTAATCATTATATATACATAAGACAATGCACCCAAGGGAAAAAAAAACACAAGTCAAGAAATATATTCTTTTCAAACAAAAATAATACTAGTTTAAAATCTGTGATATAATGGAATATTATTTAGTCATCAAAAAGAATGAAGTCCTGTCATTTGCAGCAACATGTATGGAACTGGAGGCCATTATGGTTTGGTTTTGTTTTGCTTAATTTTTTTTTTATTTCAGCATATTACTAGGGCACATACAAATGTTTAGGTTATACATATTGCCTTTGCCCTGCCTGAGTCAGAGCTACAAGCGTGTCCATCCCCCAGATGGTGCGTACCGTATCTATTAGGGGTGAATATACCTACCCACCCCCAATCTGCCTGACACCAATGAATGCTATTACTATGTGTGCACTTAAGTATTACACATTACTTAGAAATTAATGACAAAAAATATACATATCAAAATCCATAAGATGACATCAAAGAATATTTTTATAAAATGCTACAGACTCATAACATTTACTATGTGATGTATAAAACATAAAATTACATAAATATATTAGAAAATAAAAAAATTCTGAAAATAAACATTAATTCAAAGTTTTAGAAAAATCACCTCACAGATACTGTAAGACTGGGAGAAATTATCAGACAGAGAAAAAAAGGAAAAATACAAAACCAGAAATGAATGAAATAGAAAAGCAAATAGTAGCTAAGTATAAAAGTAAAGCTGTTCTTTAAAAAAGTTAGGTGAAAAAAAAGTTTAAGACCCATCAAGGTAAAGAATAGAATATGATTAAATAACACGAGGTCATAACTACAAGAGAAATATAAATAAATACATATATTAGCAATTTTCCAGTAATTCTGAAAATTTAAATAACATGGATAATATTCTTGGAAAATATAAGTAATAAAAATTACCTCAAGAAAATTCAAAACCCAAATGGAACAATCATGAGGAGAAAATAAAAGGGTGGATGGTCAAAGATCTACTTGTAGGAAGGAGCAGATTCTATGAAATCTTTAAGAAATCAATGATCATTGTGTTATTTACTGTTCCTGGCCATCTAAATAGATAGGAAAATTCTTAATTCCTTCCATAAAGCTAAAATAAACCTGACACCCAATTCAGACAAAGACAGATAAGATAAAAAATAGAAAAGTATGGTCCTATTTCCCTTATAGAATTAGAAGCTAAAATCATAATCATTGCAAATCAAAGCAATACCTCTGAATGGGGTGGTGATAACACCATTGTATTCATTTGTGAAAACTCATGGAAATATATACTAAAATGGTGAATTTTACTGTATGTAAATTGTACCTCAATTTAAAAATAGCACACAAAAATACATCAAAAGATCAATGTATTATGCTCAAGTAAAGTTCATCTTAAAAATGCAAGGATGGTTCAATACTATAAAATTTGCTAATGAAATTCCTTAAATTAACTCATTTGAAAGAATGTGTGTATATGAATATACATATATAAATTCAATTCTATGATTTATATGTTTTTAATAAAATGCCCATTTCTATTCTATATAACCTAGAAATAAAAAGAAACCTTAATCTTAAAAGGATTTCCTCCTGAAACTTAAAAAAATAAAACCTTTTAATGATGAAATATAAGGAGCATTTTCATTTATGTCAGAACTTAGATAAGAATACCTATTAGTGATATACTATACAAAACTGAACTCAGTCCTAATAGGAAAATAATTGATTTATTAAAATATTTCAAAAAGGAGACAAAGCTGTAATAAAGTGCAGACTATAAAATAATTTCCAAGAAAAATAAAAGATACTAACTGAAAAAATTTTGTAACAAAAGGGAATCCAAAGTAGCTAGATAGGAGAACATTAATATGCAATATTTAATAATGTCCCCATATATCAAGTTAAAAATTTAATGAAATAAACATTTTAATCACAATAGCAACAGAAAACAGTAAACACTTAAAAACAAACATAAGGATGGGCAGTCAATGTATAAAATTCTATGAAAGCTATAAAAAAGATATAAATGAGAAAACCTATGTTGGTAGTGGATAATATTAATAAAATTCAGTATTATTAAAAAATTCATTTCTCTAAATTAAATCTAAAATGAACTTTAAAAACATAAGAATACTTTTCAGAACTGGAAATAATTTTTAGGTTTATTTGATGGGAAAAACATTAACAGTGTAGAAATACGGCAAATTTCTGAAAAAGACTAATGAAGAGGTATCAGCTTGTCCAAATATTATGATGTTATAATAATTAAAAATAGTTTGAAACCTGAGTTGATATAGGGACATAGATCAGTGACACAGAAAAAAAACTTTTAAAATAAATTTCAATATGTATGAAATTTTGTATACGACAAATGTAGCATATCAAAACATTGGGATAAAGATGGATTATTCATTCATTCACTAACTTTTATGGAGGGTGGTAAAGAAAAGTAAGTGTACAGAACAAAATTATGTCAATTAAGAGCATTTTGAGGAACTTAAAATGTTTGAAATTTGATCAAATCACCATCTGCATTTCCAACCGGTTAACAACAGAGAAAGCCAAATTCGCATTTCATGTACAGTTCTAAGTAATGATTTATCTTAGTCTTTTGATATTTAAACTAGTACTTGAATTTTCCATTGTTACAGCAGAAAGTATTTATTCCTTAATATCATCTGTGAAAGCACAACTTTTCTTTTGCATATTTTCACATGGCACCCTAGAATTAGGAAACTTAAAGAAAGATATTATTGATTAAATCACTTTATCAAGAACATTCTAAGGCAGAATATAAAGAATCTATTTAGTCAAAGAACATGCAAACACTCACTGTCAGAGTTAACAGTTAGGATGCATATCCACACACAATCACCGAACTGCATTTCATCACCCTTCATCACAAGTCCTTAGACCACCTTTACTTAGCAAGATGGAAATATATATACTGTCTGATTGTTCCTGCTTCACAAATTCACATTTCCCTTTTGGCAACCATGAATCTCCCTCTCTGTTCTCCAAAAGGTAAGGAATTAAAACAAAACAAGCAAACAAATAAATACATGTAAGGGCATCATAAGTCTATCCTATTTAGTGCACTGGTTGTCATTATAACATACACATTTTTATTCATACAAAAACATCGCTATCATTTTCCTCTGTGCTCCCTAATGGTGTTTAAATGGTTGGTCTTACCAGGACTTAATAACAGTCAATTCTAGCTAAGGAAACTACATAGAAAGCTACACACATTACATAGGAAACCTAAATGTCAGCATTTTCTTTAAAAATATTTTAACACGAACAAAAATATTTTAATCTACCAAGATCTTGTATTTGAAGAAGATCTTTGTCCAAAATCTATTTTTCTGTGGAACGACAGGCAGTCTCCTGAAGATTGTTCTCTCATCAGTTTGTAGGAACACCTTACTTAGGTAATCTTTTCTGTAAACTTCATGAGTCAGGAACCATATCTGTCCTGTTTATTGATTACAGAGCAGTAGTTAGCAGAGCAAATGTATACAATAAATATTTTTTGAATTAAAAACTAAAGAGAAATATATATAATACCATTATATATAATAACATACCTAAAAAACTAGCTATGTAATTATCTATACCCAAAACAAGTCTCTGCACTCAAGCATTTGCATATTCCTGTTATGATATCCTCTGAAATTCTTAGTCAGAACCTACACTCATACTTTACACATGACTCTAAAGGTTTTAATTTCAACTACGCAGAAATGGAGTTATGTCAGTACCACAGTGTGTGATTTGGGAGATGTTAGCACTCCATAATTTTCATAGATTCTAACACCTCCCAAAAAAATCACACATGCTAAGTAAAAAGCAATATGCTTTTATGTACACCCAGATACCCTTCCAACTAGATTGTCCTTTCTATGTAAAAATTCTGGCTGAAGCATGTCAACTTCAGGATCAAGCTGTTCCTTTACTCCAGCCAGAACTAGGTTGCTCTAAAGAGGTCAGCATAAGAAATTCAATCATGGTCCTTAGCTATAGTGACATCAGTCTATAACTGAGGAGACCAGTACCTCCAGTTTCTTTGAAGAGCTTAAGACAAGTTTATTGAAAGATTTGTTCCTAGAAGATTTGCTAACCACAGAATTTTAGAGTTGGAAGAAACCTCAGAAAAGAGTCAGGCATCATTCATTTGATTATTCAATAATTTATTCAACAAGTATTTATTAAGTACCTAGTACAGAATTGACAATAACTTCTAGTTCAGCTTCTTGTTAACTAAGGTATCAAAAACTTTTAATTAAGCTCAATTGTATTCTATTTGAAAAGGTAAAAAATATGCAATAATTTTGAAAGATTTGTCATTCTTTGCTATAGACTGAATGTTTGTATACCCCTAAAATTCATATGGTGAAGCTCTAATGTGATGGTATTGGAAGTGGGGCCTTTGGGAGGTTATTTGGCCATAAGAGTGGAGTCCCCATGATGGAATTAGTGTCTTTATAAGAAGACAAAGAAAACTCTCCCTTTTTCTCTCTGCCATGCAAGGATACAGCAAGACGGTGGCCATCAGCAAACCAAGAAGAGGGCCCTTACCAAAAACTGAATCAGCCTGCACCTTGACCTTGGACTTCCCAGGGTCCAGAACTGTGAGAAATAAATGTTCGTTGTTTAAGCTAACCAGTCTATGGTATTTGTTATAGCAACCCTAATTAAGACATGGCCAACATTTACTATATTAAACTTGAAACAAAATGGCTTGATTTTAACATCTGTATTCCTAAAGTAAGCATAACTTAAAGAAATGAGCTTCAGTTATCTCAGCATGCTCTATACGTGGAAGAGCTAATGTCTAAGCAACACACTACTGGGTAAATGAGGTTCTTGTGGGAAATCTGGACCCACTTGAGCTTGCTGGATAGGAAAGCCCTTAATGGAATTAGAATACTTCATTGGTTGAGATAAGATATAATTGGAATAGTTAAAAAGTGAGTGGACTAAGAAGATGAAATTGAATCCCTAATTCCTGGAAGCATTTGTTAGAGAAGGGGAAAAGGAACAGAACAGCAGGGCAACCCAATGCCAGGTAACACAAGAGCAAAGGCTTGTTCTAAGGAGGACTGATTGTGCCTATGGTAATTGCCTCAGATGACAGAAGGACAATAGTGGAAGTATTCATGCATGTGGCACCTCTCAGTTCTGCTCACTCTGTCTTTTTCTTGCGTTCTCTATAGAAATCATGTTAGAATGAGGTTTCTATTTGTATTTGTCTGTCTCTTGCTATCTACCTGTCAGTTTTTGAAGTGAGTCATGTGCCATGGATAGGAATAAATATTTTATATAAATTATATCCGGTCCTCTCAACAACCTTGTAAAGTAGATCTTAATAATCTCATTTCATAGATGAGCAAGTATGGACTTGGGGAGATGATATTACTGATCTAACATCACTGTGTTAGTTTCTCTTCTCCTGAAATCAGAGCCTGAGACAAGGAATTGGATACAGATAGTGTATTTGGGAGGTGATTTCAGGAATCAGACTGAAGTTGTGAGAAGAATGAGAGAGGGAAGAAAGTGAGACCAATATAAGAGTCCATTACTAAGGCTAATGTTATGGGCAACCAGGCCTTGAATCCATTCAGACATCCTGAGGAAAGTACAGATATGCCTGACCCCTTTGGTTAATGCTTGTCCTTGGGGCATTAACACCCCCATTCTTCTGGCCCCTACTGGTCTGTGGAACTCCAGCAACATAGAGGAAGGTCATGGGCAGAAGGCTAAAACACATATTCATGCTTGAGTTGGAATACTGTTAGCTTGTAGTGAATCTGAGCTTGCACAGAACTATCCACTGCAGCTGTTTCTCAAGTCAGAGAGAAGGCAAGTAAATGTCACAAAGCATCAGAGTTATGTGCTATAGTCACACAGGTCCTCAGTTCCTGAGCCTGGAAATAATCCCAGACAGTGGAATTGCATCATCCATGCACATAATCGCCATGTACTCAACTGCACACACTTGGCCAAAAAGAGACAGAGAGAAAAGATCAGGAGCTCGGAGGATCCTGACACCATTTCACTTGATGCATATGCCCCAGAGTGAGTGTGATTCTGGAGCTATGACCCCCTCCTGTGTTTTTCTTATTATATGAGTATCTCATGGCAAAGAATGTCATTATAATGTTCAAATACACATATTTTCAAACATCTGGTGTTCAACTGAAGAAATTGAAATCAGTTTTAATGCTGGAGGAAAAAAATGGCTGTATGGTCTTTATCAATATGTTTAGCCCTATTTATTTTCTGGGCAATGGATGATGCAATTACCCTGCACTGGGACCCTAACTGGAAAGTGCTTGCCTTTCCACTGCACAAATCGCATCACACTGCATCAGCATCATTTCTCTCTCTGCAAAATCTCTCCTATTTCATTTAATACTGTGCTGATGGTACTGAGCTATCATATTGTCTGAATCTATAAAATGTTTGCTGCACAGTCTAGAGTGAACGTGTGGTGTGGGTACTGATCAAGAAAGTAGGGCAAGCTGTTAGGAGGACACCAGAAGGAGGACTCAAGGTGAAAAACTTGCGGAGGATGGTAGGGGCAGGAGACACAAGAGTAAGCCCCCTAACCAGTCCCCAACCTTCTGGCACCAGGGACTGTTTTCATGGTAGACAATTTTTTCCACAAACCAGGGAGGAGGGGATGGTTTCAGGATGATTCAAGCGCATTGCATTTATTGTGCACTTTATTTCTATTATTATTACATTGTAATATATAATGAAATAATTATACAACTCACCATAGGTTGGGGACCCCTGCCCCAACAGATAACATGGGGATAACGTTCTCTTCTGGATTTCAAGATTTGGGAGTAAAGTGTTCCATAACATACAATCATTTAATAAAATTAATGCATTAAGTAGAAAAGTAATGGGATAAAAAGAAAAACCACAACAGAAAAGGGGGCGCACACTAAAATATGCCTACCATGGTTTTTCTCTTCCATACTGTCTTAGCTTGGATGCAGTTAAACAGCAGAGCTTGAGATGAGGTCTTGTATGCAGGTAGTTTATTTGGGGAAGTGGTTCCCCAAAATCTGGAATGGAAGTTGCGAGGAGTGGGAAGTGTGAAACAGGAAGGAGAAAAGCAATTCCAAGGGTGTATGGTTGCACTGGTGATTGATGTGGGCAACTGGGGTTCAGTCTTTCTCTGGAAACGTGTAGAATACACTTCAGAACTGTCTGCCTGAGGCACAGAAAAGAGGAGCGTTTTACCACTTGCTCTTATTACACTGGTCAAGAATTGAAACCGTTATATAATGCACTGCACTAGCTGAGTCCTAAGAGAAGTAGCTGAGAATCCCCAGAGCAGAAAACATAGTTTGAGGTACAGCTGAGATGAGAACTTATCAGGCTATATCTCTGTTCAGCTGATGCAGCAACAATGGATGAAGAAAAGAAGTAGGCAGGAAAGATGTGAGATAGGGCATAAGAGATGTCTAACACTCATATTAAAACATACTTTGTCCAGCGAAGTGTCCACAGAAAGGAGCCAAGCCATGGTGACCAAGTTTTATATACCTGAATAATGTAAAAATAAGTCTAACTCCATAAAAAGGATATTTTTAAATAGAAAATCTAGCCCAGCATTCTAAATTAAGGAAGTCATGCTACAGGGTTTTTAATAAGGTCAAGAATAATAAATAATAAAATGAATGAAGAAATAGTAAATGTTTAAATCAATGGTTCACAACCTTAGCTGCACATTGGAATCGTGTAGAAAGCTTTGAAAAATACAGATGCTCAAGTCCCACAGTCAGAGGTTCTGACTTGATTGGTCTGGGGTATAGCTAGGACATGATAATTATTAGACGTTCCCCATGTAATTCTAATGTGCAGCTAAGGTTGAGACACGTTGGCTTAAACAAAGCACAAGTTAAAAACCAAAAGTGTTTTAAGTACTAGTAGGGCCTAGAAACCAGAATGTTTTTCCTCTAATTCAAGTATTTAGATCATATGCTTCAGCTGAGAATGTCTGGGCTGTGTTACTGTTTTAGATTTCCAAAGGAGCCTCTAATATGACACTCACAACATCAGCTTTTGCAAACTGCTCACAGGTAGACTGGTAATTATTAATTTTTTACCCATAAGGGACTGCCAGGTGAGCAGAGGATCAGTTTAACTTTTTCAATGTGTTCTTCAGAGAGAAAGCTCTGCAATGACTGACTGAATAAATAAATTCAATGATAATAAATGAAGCAATATGCTACTGGATGTTTGCCCCCAAAGTACGCATTACTAAGTAAGTTTGAGGTCATTAAAATGTTAAAATGGTAAAAGAACATTGACAAAAGAACACATGTCTACTGAGTGTTTGGCACAACTTGTTAGCTTCAAGCTTCCTTTCTTTGGTAGAAAAAGTACGTCCTAAGGTCGTGACTTCCTAGTTTTCATTTTCACCTATACTACAGCCATTATAACTTTTACCTGACCACCCTCTTAAGAGAAGCCAGGGCTTTGCTAGCATGTGTTTACAAAGCACAATCTGAGCCATGTCAGTCTCCTCATGTTATCACCAGGAGTGTCTTAAAATACAAAATGCAGATCTGAAAGATGACATTCAATTTTTACTTGATAGTTGCAAATTGCATTTTATAATGAAAATCATAATACTTGCTTCTGATATTTTTTCAGGCAAAGGGAAAAAAATCAAATTCTAATTATCCAGATCAATTGAAAAATGGAGTAACCATAATAATGGAAATATCCATTTAGTGCCATTGCATATTAAGTCTGCATGGCTTTCCAGTTTTCAGAAACTTAGAACACAGTAAATACTCTTAGTGCTATAACTACCCAGGGATGATCAAGATTTTGCTGAGCAATTAAATTCATCATTGTGAACATCTGCTACCACATACAAGACCGTGAATTTTCTTCCCAACTGGTCTCTATCTATGTAACTGAGTTAGCCTCTTCAACCAGACTATCTGGACTCAGATGTTTAATTATTTTTTTTAAAGAAGACCTCTAATCAACATGCTTTGAAAAATTCCACTTAGCAGCAAGGCACTTAATTATCTTGCTAACCTTTTGTTCAGTTGCTTTGTAAATAATGACATGAAACATTCCATCTTTTTACTTGCAAGCTTTTCTTCTTACTGATTAGATTCTACTTAAATAGCATCATGTTCCTTCAAGTTCTTCCAAGATGAGGGATTTTCTTTAATCACCTGAAACCTGCTGGTCTGCCTCTTTAGCATCCTGTGATATCTCATTCAACAAGCTTAAATCAACAATACAACTACTTACTCCTAACAGGTTGAGTACATTAATCCTCATCTCTTTATCAGGCTTTTATATTAATTCAAGTATTCAAAGATATGCAAAGTGGATTTTGAAATACAAGATGATTGCACTAAAGTGAGCTTTTCCTCCAAGTTTTTAACCATACCTTATATTAAAAGAAAAAGTTAATACAATCAAATGACTTCTTTATAAGAAAAATCAAATTTCTATTAAAAATAAAAAGTGATAATTAACAAAAATGTATTAATCAAATATTGAAATGGTTTTTCCCTGAAAAGCACAAAAAGCAGGTATTAAACATGTATTTTCAATCTGATTATAAAATGTCATTTGCACCTGTCAAAGAAAGAGTGGATATCAAAAATTGAATATAGCTACTTCCCAGAATTAAAAAGAAAGGAATGTGTTATGTTTTTTAAAATTTAGGCAGATACCCAAATGAAAAGATGATGAAATGGTAAAAAATAGGGAATAGGGCTTATAGCCCTAGCTTAAAGAAATGCAACCCATAAAATTTACAAGAACTTCCAAGAAACATGAGAAGAAAAACAATTAAATTCAAGAAGATTTAGAGAAGAAAGGAGTTCTTAGAAAAAAACAGCTGAAAAGTCTTATAAACTAGAGACATGTACTCCTCTCTGTAAAATTTCAAAGCTGTAGAAAAGTAAATTATTATCCACATACAGTCAATATCTAGCTTAGGTTTCAGTGAATTTACCTTTGTCTGATATAAGCTTTTTTTTTTATTCCAAAGCAATACTTGCACACCTATAAAAATAAATTGAATTGCTTGTAACTAAATCCACCTGAAATTTGGCTGTAATATTTTTAGAATTTTGACTGAATAAAGTAACAGGCATATAGAATTAGATACATTATTGTCAAAATTATACTCTTATAACAATTTAAAAGGAGGAATGAAGTTCCCTGAGTTACTTTTTGTTAAAAAGCAAGTAAATATTTGACTCAACAGGATTCTTTAAGGAAAAATAATGACATTTTAGCAAAGCATTTCTGAGAGGCAGCCATCTGAATAAAAATCACTGGATTATCAATCCCTGCATTAAATAAAACACTAAAAATCTCTATCTCCAATTTATAGAATAAAACAATTTTCTTTTTTATGAAAGTACATAGCCTTCATAACAAACTACCTTGTCTCTGAATACTTTTAATGTCTTCCAAATAAATGTAAAAATTCATCATAAACATTTTATCAGTTAAGTAAAATAGTAACAGGATATTCCAAAGTGTAAGAAGCATAAAAGCTAAATTTTTGGAAAAAAATCCACCATCAGATTGTTTAAAAATCATGTTATATATAAAGGAAAATTATGGAGATAATTTCAAAAATTAGATAAAAATAAAGGCATTTAAAATAACACATTTAATATTTCTATAATATTATATTGAAATTTGCACTAGTTTTTTCCTTAAGTTTTGAAAAGCTGCTATTGATGTGTGATACATATATATATATATATATATTTTTTTTCTTTTTTGAGACAGAGACTCGCTCTGTTGCCCTATATAGAGTACAATGGCATCATGATAGCTCACTGCAACCTCAAACTCCTGGGCTCAAGGGATCCTCCTGCCTCAGCCTCCTGAGTAGCTGGGACTGCAGGTGCATACCAAGACCCCTGGCTGATTTTTCTGTTTTTAGTAGAGACAGGGTCTCACTCTTGCTCCAGAGCTCAACCAATCCTCCCTCCTCAGGCCCCAGAGTGCTAGAATTACAGGCACGTCCAACTGCACCAGGCATATATATATATATATATATATATATGTATATATGTTTATATGTATATATACGCACACACATATATATATATCTTTTGAAAAATACAAAAAAATAATTATCTTTCCTCTTGTAAGAGCCTTTAAAATTCCATACCATTTTCTAAATAAGAACAATTTTTAAAAGGTGGCAAGTCACAGAATAAAAAGAACATCAGGTTGTACTTCAGAAATCCTGTACTTCACCAAACTTGCTTGGAGAAATCAATTCAGCCCTTTAGTGTTTCATTTTACATAGAGGAAATTGACATCTATTTATTCTACTTTCATTTACAGTTTTATGATTCTAAGTCAAGGGATGATCTTCCCAATTCTAACTCCAAGCTATTCCTTATACAGTTCTAAAGCTAAGTTCTAAAACCATAATTCTAAAGTTCAGATTAAACCTAATCACTGTTAGGTTTAAAAAAGTTACAGTTTTGAAGTATATACAAGTTCAGAAAAGTAATTCTCAATATAAAATTATTTATTGATGACTATATTCAGATATTAAATAGGGCTTTTCTCAAGGTTGAACATATTATTTAAAAACTGCATATTTTTGGATTTCATTAATAGGATACTTACATATAGCATTTTAGAATTTGGAAATCTCTTTCTCTCTGAATATTTATATCCTCAAGGATTTGGCTATCCAGTGCCCTAGGTCTAAAAACATTATCTTAAACAGTAACTGATTATTGATGAAGAGATATCACTCCTTTAAAATGGAACAGCAGAGCCTATCATTTGAGAATCACACTCAGAAAAAGTTTCAAATTTAAGACTCCATCTCCAAATGTGTCATTCACACAGACAACTGGACATTCTGACTAGATCAAAAGAACATGGTTTTTAGCACACAATTCAAACTCATGACTACTACCAGCTATATTTATAAAGTTATGTAACAATCCTTACTTAAAGATATGTTCAAATAAATTCTGCAAGTACTTTGAGAATGCTCCAATTATATTGCATTATATTTGTGTTAAAATTGTTCATTTGTCCAATATAAGTCCCTAAAATAAAATCCAGTTTTTAATACTGCTTTTGCATTTCTCCATTGTTATAATATGCCAAAAGTTTTTAAAATGGAGTGGCCTCCTGCTCTCTTGACCTCTGAGAGCCCTTTATAACAGTGTTTGCAAACAGAAAGTCCAGATGTCACTGGAAAGTGTCACATTTATGTTGGATCTGGGCCTTTTAATTATATCCAAATAGGGCAAATTCCTATAGCGCGTTCTTAACTTGGGACCTCCATATTTTGCATTGTCTAAATTAATCAACTGGTTTCCAAAAGCAACTTTGCCATTAACAGCTCTGAGGCATATTGAAAATGGCAGTTACACTTTCAATCGGTAGCAGAGATTAAAAAAATATGAAATAGACTCTGGCAAGGGAACCAGGCTCACATAAAGGGCCTCTCATAAAGGCTTCCTTGAATTGGGGGAAAAATCTGTCAGGTGGCAGCAGGGCTTTGTGGTTCGTGCCATCTCACTCCCCTTGTCCTTAATCGCCCATGAAGAGTGGCAGTTCTGTTGCTATTGGCCATCAAATCACATCAAAACCTGGGTCTGAGTCTGCACATTTTGAAGCCTCTGCTCAAGCGGCATAAGCCTCTCTGTGTCATCTTGGGAACAAGTAATGACATCCTTTCTTCTGTTTCCTAAATACCCGTTGTGGGGGTGGGGAATCTGAATTAGGAAATTAGCGTACTGGTACCTCTTCCCCATGCATGCTATCTAAAAGATCATGTGCCTGTTGAAAAAATTCATTGTTTCACAAAATGGGTATAACCTAGGCTCTCCGATGTAAAATGAAGACAAATGCTTATTTAGGTGCCTGTGATATATACAGGGATTTTCATAGAAATAAAATTCTCTTCCAACAAGTTCTATATACTGAATTGCAACATTATAAGCATCACTCAACAGAAAGATAAATATTTGTCTAGGTAATCTTATTGCACTGAATTTAAGCAATAATCTGCCTTTATTGTAAAGTTCACTGACCTGTGTAGACCATTTCCTTTTTAAAATTACATTTAATAATTTCCTTACCCAAATAAAGCTCTAAGTAATAGGGCATTATAATTTTTGCCTATGTTCCTAATGAATATTAAAATATATTCATAAAATATATATGCCAAAATTAATTTATTTTCTAATTTGAAATAGGATTATTAAGATTCTATGAATACCCAACTGAAATTCAATTGATGAAATGTGATTTAACATGAAATAAATAGAATTGTGAGTTTCTCAAATCATTTCTGAAGTGTGGTCCGGGGATGTCTGGGCATTCCCGAGACTTTTTCAGGGAGTCTACAAGGTTAAAACTATTTTCACAATAATACTAAGACATTATTTGATTTTTCACTCTCATTTCTCAAGAGTGTATAGTGGAGTTTTCCAGAGTCTACGTGATGTGTGATATAACAAATTGAATGCAGAAACAGATATGGGAATTCAGCTGTCTTTTATTTTAAGCCAGACATTAAAGTATTTTGCAAAACTGTAAAATGATGCCCCTTTTCTTACTAAATTGTTTAATTTCAGAAATATAGTTATTTTTTATTAAAAATATGCTATTTATATTAACATACAATGGGTTTATCATTGCTTTAGATAATTAATAAATATTTTTAAATTTTGTTGGTTTTAATTTCCAGTTCAGTAAATATTGCTATACGTAATACAATAAGTAAAACTCTATCATTTTTAAGAGTGTAAAGGGGTTCTGAGACAAAAAAAATGTGAATACTTCTTTATAAAATGTAATATGTCGTATTTTATATATTTTTGTACAATACTTATTTTAGAATTTATATATATAATTTGTCAATCACTTTCCAAATGCAGGACACTGAAAAAAGAGTTTTATGTATATCACTCGTCTGCCTTAGCTAGAGTAGTAGCAGGCAAGTGAACAGAGAGCCTGAATCAGAAAAGCCTACACCGTGTTGGGTTCTGCGGGGCTTAAGCAGGAGGCATTGTGGCCAAGGCAAAGAGATCACTGCTTGTCTTGCCCATTATCCCTATAGACTTTAGCACATATTAGATGAATGAATGAATGAATGAATGAAAGGCAGGGTAAACGCTATCGATAGGTTAGAGATGCAGCTGAGAGAGTAGAGTTCAGTAGAATGAGAAAAGGTAACATTCTGAATGAGTCAATCCAAAAGAATGGAAAAAGACATGTAGAAGTCCAGGCAGGTAGCAGAGGCTTGAGCCCAAGGAGCAATGAGAGCAGAAATGAGATATAGAGCCTAAGCTAGTACCGGGAGGACAGCCTTAGGCATGTCTCATGTTCTCACACGCCTGGCACCTGATCACTGCCACCAAATGATACTGTCTCCCAGACAGTAGAGTCCTTCTTGGTTATCTCTCTCCCACATGGGATCCTGAAAGCATCAGGCTCTTATTGGAAGGTCAGCCCCTCACGGTTGAGGCTACTTCCTCATGCACGCAAAAGGTCAGCCCTGATGGAGATGGTACCAACAGCTGAGCCCGGAGATACGGGATTCCCATCGCTGAAATAAGCTATTTCTCCTGCTCCTGGAAATTTTTCTCTGGAACCCATCCAAGCCTTGCTCCTATCAGTGAACCAAGGCAAAGACGGACTTTGGGTAGGTTTAACCACCAGCCATACATCTTAGATAAATTGGGTAAAGATCTAATTTCTCAGTAAGTACAATTGTTTGGTGATTTTTGTTAGACTTTTTCAACAGTCTATTTCTATTGTGAGATATAGAACACTTTCAAAAGGACAGCAGTATAGCAGTAAGTATTCTCTCTAGGACCCAGGATTCTAAATCCTGGAAAGAACACCTGAATAAAGTGACCTTCATTTTAACGAGTATTCCTGAAAAAAAAATGCGGTTTTCTCTAAGGCCTAATCCCATCCTTTATCCATAACATTCTTAACAGGTCTTATCTATTATAAAATATATATACATACATACTCAGGTCCTCAGAAGTAGATGAGGACATAGCAGAGAATTGAAAAGAAAAAAAGATTTGTATGAATTTCCATTTAGTGTCTGTCCCTTAGAAGATTGGGAACTTCATAGGGGCAGATAGTGTTTCTTACATATTACCGGCACTCAACAAGTATTTGTTTAATTAATAAATGTAGGAATGAGTAAATGAATGGATGGATTCACTAGCTCCAGAAAGGAGAGCAATGACAGGTAATACTATGGTATGCTAGGCCTGGTTATACTGTGATAATTGTTATTTATTTACATTATTATATATGTTACCTTGAATGTGGTAATAGTTCACTAAGCCTAATTCTATACTACAATGAGTAGTACAGCAAAGCACAAGACTCAGGTTTCTGGTGACTTTTAATAACAGTCTGAAAGAGCAGCAGCTTGAATGTACATAGATTTTCTATTTTCATGGCTCTTTCAGTATTCTTGTTTTCACAATTTATTAACTTAAATATTCAGTAAGTGCTAATTACTTGCCAGATATAGTTCTAGGAACTTGGCATGCTACAATGAATGAGAGAGAGAAATCTCAGCCCCCATGAGATTTGCATTGTAGTAAACAAACAATATAGAAAATAATTTATAATTCCAGGGACTCATCATGGTCCCATAAAGTCTTAGGTATTATTATACCCAGTTTACATACGAGCAAAGTAAATCCTAGAGGGGTTAAGTAAGCAACTGGGCCCAAGAACTCAGTTTATCAAGAACAGAGCCAGAACTTGATTCTGGTCTAATAATACCAAATCCTGATGTTATTCCACCTGGCTATAACACCTTAAAAACTATGCAAAAAAAAAAAAAAAGCCCATTTCACGATGAATAAATACTGTTTATACTTACACTATTCTCTATTTTTCTCTGAGGCTGGCATATTCTGAAATAGGTGCATGTAAACATAACTGATAAAACTGGAAACTGATTCCAATTCACATCAAACTCATGATGTAAATATCTTTAAAGTTTTTATTGGAGTATTATAAATACGAACACTTATCTTAAGTGTGCAGCCCAGTGAATTTTCATAAATGGAACACACCCTTCTAACCAGCATCAAAAACAGAACATCATTACTCCCTGAAAATCCTTCCTGATGCCCACTACCACTCACTATAAATCCCCAAGGGTAACCACTGTTCTGGTTTATAACTGCACAGATTAGTTTTGCCTATTTTTGTACTTTGAATAATGGGTTCATACAATATATACTCTCTTACATCTGACTTCTTTCTCTCAATATTGCATTTGTGAGATTCATCTATATTATGTATAGTCAGAGATTATTCATTCTCATTCAATTTATTTATCTTTTCTACTATTGATTGGCATTAGAGTAGTTTCCATTTGGCAACAATTACAGATAGTGCTGTATGAAGATTCTTATACAGTCTTCTGGTGAACATATTACATGTTTTTCTTGAGTATCTACCTACGAGTGGTATTGTTGGTTCATAGGGAGATACATGTTCAGCTTTAGTAGATACTGTCAAACAGTTTTCCAAAGTGGTTATACTAATTTACTTTCTCACCAGCAGTATTTGAGAGTCCTAATTGCTCTAGGCTATAAATATTTAAATTAGATGCCAAGATGCCTTCAAAAATGAGTACCAATTTATGTCTGAGATAGTCTCATACTGTTTTATTTCTTTGCACAGAAATACAGGTATGATTGGCCTATATTTTTAAAACAGAAATAATGTAACAAATAAACACAACTTAGTGCTCCCTATCATTAGTCTTTTCTTTAAGGCACTTCTGTGTACCAGTTGGAACTAGACAATGTAGGTAGGAAAGAAATGTCAAGAGGTCTGAGATCCCATACTATCTACGACAAAATGTATTAAGCAAACATTTCCAAACTGAATATGACTAATTATTTGTCTGGAGTGATAATATTCTTTTTCTTCCTTTTCCTTCTCATATATCTGTGCATTCTTGAAATAATAAAGTGCCTTCTCCTAAAATATCAGCAACTACATAATACATAAAGACAAGGCTTTAGACAACTAAAGTATCTAGGAGATTGATAACTGCTCTTTCCTAATTGTAGAAAGAACCCATGACTATAATTTGCAAGGGCTGGTGAATCCCGATTATAAAGTAAATCCATTTGAGACCATTCCTCTGCCTTTTGATTTTAATAGAACACCTATCAAAGAACTATGAGCAGGTAAACACCTATCTTTATTCTAATTCTGATAAATGGAACATCAAAAATATGTAAGACTTTGTACCATTTGGAACATGAATATTTTTGCTCCTAAACCTCCAACCAGAGCCCATGAAATCACAGGGACCAAATCACATTTCAAAAGCCAAATACATAATAGGTAATAAACCTTTAATGACTAGAGAAATAGATTACTTTTTTATTAAAAGTGATAGAAGCACAAAAGGAAACTCAGGGCTCTCCAGGTTAATTTTCAACTATGATTATAATATAATAGTGCTAAAAAGAATTTTAATCATCTGGACTTTGCCACATTCCCAATGCTTATTGGCTAAGTAGTACAATCACAGGTGCTGTCAAATTGCCCCTAGGAGGAAATGAGACACATACTCCCTATCTCCTATGACATTAATATTTATTAGGGACTTAATAATCAATGCTAGGTAACTAGCCCAGTCATAAAGGGGAAAAACTAAACCAAATATATATGTTTGGCTAATGCATTTCTTTTTTTTTTTTTTTTTTTTTTTTGAGACAGAGTGTCACTTTGTTGCCCGGGCTAGAGTGAGTGCCGTGGCATCAGCCTAGCTCACAGCAACCTCAGACTCCTGGGCTTAAGCGATCCTACTGCCTCAGCCTCCCTAGTAGCTGGGACTACAGGCATGAGCCACCATGCCCGGCTAATTTTTTTGTATATATATTTTTTAGTTGGCCAGATAATTTCTTTCTATTTTTAGTAGAGACGGGGTCTCACTCTTGCTCAGGCTGGTCTCGAACTCCTGACCTCGAGCGATCCACCCGCCTCAGCCTCCCAGAGCTAGGATTACAGGCGTGAGCCACCGCGCCCGGCCAGGCTAATGCATTTCTTTTTCTCCAAGCCTGAGTTTCTCAAGGTGTACTTCTGAGACCACCTGATTCTGAATTTGTGTACCTTCTAGGGTACTTATGAAAAATGCATATCCTTGCTTGGGCCTCTCCTCAGACTTAGCAATTCAAAGTCTTTGGGGTAAGGCCAAGAAATCTGCATTTTTCACAACTGCTTAAAGCAACATTTGAGAATCACGGCTCAAATTGGAATTGGATATATGTGGGAGGATTGGGGTAGATGAAGGAGAAACAGAAATAAACCAGGCTGCATCATTATTGGCTGCTTTGGGAAAAAAAAGAAATCATATAATTTTGTTTCCCTCTTTTTGACTAACCATTAGAATTATCTAAGGTGTGCTTTAAAAATAAAGATTCCTGGTCCCCTCTTAAACAGACTAAGCTAGAATCTCCCAAGGAAGAACTGAGGAGCAAATATTTTTGAGACAATCTTCCTTAGTGTTCTAATAATGAGGAAACTTTGGAGCATGCATTCTGTTCAATTAGCCTAGCCACTAAGAGAGTTTAAAAACTTTGACTCTCAAATCTTCATAGGCTTTAATGATATATCTCTTTCTTGATTTTTTTGTCCATGGGTGAAAAAAAAAATAAGCAGACTTTTATGCTGCCAATCCTCTTCTTTTTGTCCATTCTTTCTTTTTAATCTTTCTTGTTGGGGTAAGCATATATACAGAAAATTGCACAAATCATAAAGTGAACATACTCAGGGAACTAGTGCCCAGACCAAGACACAGAACAATACCAGACTCCAGAAGCCTCTCATGACCTCTTCTTGTCACTACTCCTCTCCCTCCACCCCAAATAATGCTAACCACCACTCTAACTTGTAACACCATAGATGAGTTTAACCGGTTTTCAAAGTTTATACAAACTGAATAATACTCGGTATTCTGATTGGTATTCCATTTCTTTCACTCAACATTGAGCTTGTGAAATTCATCCATCCACATTGTTACATATACTTAGAGATGGCTCATCCTTTTTCCTATATTATTTTTTGGTAATAATGTACCACAATTAATTCATCTATTCTACTGTTGTTTCCACTTGGGACTATTACTAAAAGTGCTGCTATGAATATTCTACTGCATGTTGATGAACATATGGACTCAGTTCTGTTGGTTGTAGACCTAGGAATGGAATTGCTAGTTAGAGGGTAGGTGTATGTTTAGCTTCAGTTCTACTGCCAAACAGTTTTCTGAAGTGGTGGCACTTTCAACAGCAGAGAAGAACTCCAGTTGTTCCAGTGCTTGCTAGTGTCTGTCTTTTTCATGTTAACCATTCACTGTGGTTTTCATTTGCATTTTCTGTGGCTGGTTTCCCTCAATATGATGTTTAGGATCCAAATTGCTTTGTAGCTCTAACCTTCACAGTCTGTAATAGTCACAGAACCTGAGGCATCTAAGGTTTAAGTTCCTGGATCAATTTAGCCATATAAAAGATAGTAAGGTCCCTCTAAAATAAATTTGCCTAATTCCATTTTACTTTGATTATGTAAGCAGAGGCAAAAACAGTCCTTTTCATCCCTCACACCTAATTTCAGCCTCTCCAAATATTAAAAAAAATGAAAAAAGGTGAGGGTACCTAAATGTTGGTAGATTGCTAAACCACGACTAGTAGACAATTTCTTCAAGAAAGAGTGAAGCATCATAAAACTATGTTGGGGAGGAGACTGGATAGCAATGGAGGGATACAGTGTCTTCATTTTTTTTGATATTACTCTTCCTGGCTGCAAACTCCAGCCAACAAAAATTCATTTTCAGTAATGGCTCTGTATCTATACTATTAACCAAGGTATTTGTGAAAGCAACATAATATGAAATGGAAGTTTTTATAGTTCTTTTTTTTTTTTGGGAGAAGAAATGTAATTAACTCATGGAAAGTGAATGAACAATATTATTCAAGACTCTTGTGTTATTTTTCATTATTCCTGTATGCTATTTTGTCACTGAAAAAGCAGCATAGATTTAGGACAGAAATCTAACTCCTAAAAAGCATTGTGTCAAGAATACCAGTCCACTAATGAGACATCTCAAAGACACTGAGGTAGACAAAGGACAGAAAAAGATTTCTGGTTCGAAGAGAGAAAGAATATCAGTGAGAATACCTTTTTTCATTTCTCTTTCTTTTTCTTTTTCTTTCTTTTTTTTTTTTAAGCAAAACAGAATTTCAGATTTACTTGCTGCCAGAATTTCTCTCCTTGGCACTTCAAAGATAGATTGGGCTGGAAAGAGAAAGAACATTTTGTGTACACCCACATGGTTTGGTAACCTTAATGCTGACTGGGCTGAAGCCGTTTGCTGGGAGGGGGTTAATTTGAAAGTGAGGAATGATACAGCTAATCCATCCCCTCAGGCAGAAGTTGTAATGACTGTTTAGAGAGAGATTTAAAGAAAAAAATCTCAAGTCTCTCACTTAGAGAAATGTATGTTACTTCTCAGAAAAGCCTAAATTTTCAGTGCATAATCTTTTCTTGCCCCCACTCCAAAAGAACATAACCAATGTTATTTAAAGATTAATTAAATTAGGTAGGGAGAAAGTTCACTAAAGTTTATATAACACAAACCCATATAATATTTTTTTCTAATTATAAAGATTTCATGTTTGAACAAACACCTTTCTTCTAAGCTGCTGAACATATTCAGAAGTAAATTAAACTGTTTGAGTAAGTTAAGCAATTACAACAAATTAGAAAACAGCGTCACTTGCTCCCTAAACCACAAAGTCTTCATGAATGCTTTGCATTGACCCACAAATGGAACAATAAGAAAGATGTTAAAAGGTACTGTCAAAGCAACTGAATGCTAAATGCTGCAAGCTTTGTCTAAATCCATTCAAATAGAGGCAATAAATTGCCATGTCATGCATTGGGGAACCTTTCTTGTAAAGACCTGGGCAATAATGAGATCTTTCGCCCTTCTGCAGTGTCAGATCATATCAAATACAAATGAGCAAACTCTAAGTTCAATGTATGTATTTCTTAAGTAATTATCTATTTCTTTAAAGAACTGATCAAAATACTCTTTCATTCTACTGTTATATTTTCTCTAGAAGAAAGGTATTATAAATCATACAAAGATAACACAAAAATATGCTTATTACTCCATCAACAAGCTCAAAGCCCTTACATAGTATCACTTCTCTCTTTTCTTAATGCATTTCTGATATATGCATTATGCTTTACAACAGTGTTTTCTAAATTTCAGAATTTGAGTCTCCTAACTACATGCTCCAGTACCCAAGAAGACCATAGTATGAGTAATGAGAAGTGATGCTTAGCCAGTATTCATTTATAAAATGTATAATCTCTCCCTCCAAATATGTGCTATTCATAATGAAAAGGATGTATCTCCAGAAAGCTTATCATATAGAACTATGAGTTTTGATTATAATTCTAGCTTATTTATATTTGTTATACAGGAACAATATTTGTATTGAATACTTCCTTTTCCAACCAAGTATTTGGTATAATCTGAATACAAATGTGGTTTATTGAACATTTCCTGTTTCTGTAGCCAACTACATGAACAGGCTTTCAAAAATTATCAGTCAGCTGACAATAAACTTCAATCAAAAACTTCAATCAATAAACACAACAATCAAAATAATTAACAACCAGGGACAGCACATGCACTGACTGATCAGAAAAAACACCCAGCCACTCAAAATGGCTACCACCATAAATAACAAGTAAGGCCATGCTACCATGTTCTGGCTAAAGAGCAAGCCCAATAAAACATGTCCTTCTACCAGTCACTGATATTTGGTGATCTTCAATAAGCTATATAGCAAGACAGATGCATGCACAAACATATGCATACATACATCTATAACTTGCTTTTCTTTAATTTTTATACATTATATCATTGACATTTGGACACCCTCTGCATACCACTAAATACAGATCTAGCTCATTCTTTTTTTTTTTTTTTCGTAGAGATGGGGGTCTCACTATGTTGCCCAGGTGGTCTCAAACCCCTGGCCTCGAGCAATCCTCCTGCCTCGGCCTCCCAGTAGCTCATTCTTTTTAATAGTATCATAAAATCTCAAGGCACAGATGTCTCATTTCTCTAATTGTAGATCATTCCTCTACTGATGGCTATTAAAGCTATTATCAGTTATTCCAGCAAACATCATTTCTACATATATTTTTATGTACTAATGTTTTCTTATTTTTAATTCTCAAAGACTGTGTGAAAATTAGGATTGCTGAAGCCAGGGATGGTGGCATGTGCCTCTAGTCCCAGCTACTGGGGAGGCTGAGGTGGGAATATCACTTGAGCCCAGGAGTTCCAGGTTGCAGTGTGCTATGATCCCTCCGGTGAATAGCCACTACACTCCAGCCTGGGCAACATTGCAGGACCCTGCCACTAAAAAAACAAAAAAAATAGGATTGCTGAGTCAAAAGATACATATTTTTCTTTTAAACTGATTATGTGAGATTGCTTTTCAAAAGATATTATAACAATTCATACTATTAGAGTTCCTATGCTCGTATAGACTCACATATGCTGAGTATTACTCCTGTGCTGTGGGTTGGATTTTCTGGAAAATAGACCTTTCCAGTCTTCAGACAAAGAGGTTGTACTTTTATATCTCACATCATGACTCATTATTTGCAGGCCATCCTCAGGGAGAGGCCATAATCTTGGGCAAATCAGATTTCTTTGAGAAAAATTCTTGGAGAAGGCATCAGGTAAAGGAAAGTTTTCTTGCCCAAACTCTTGGCAGCAGGGTGCCTACTTCAGTCCTAAAGGGGATTTGGACCCTTCTTATGGGTGAAAATGTATTTCTCATAGGTGAAAATGTATTTCTTCTTTTAATGAAGGAGCATATTTTCACATGTTTATTGGCCAGTTGAAATTTTTCTTCTGTAACATACTTGTTCATGCCTTTGCTCATTTTTCTTTTGGTCATTTGTTTTCTTCTTTTCCTATTATAGGAACTCTTTGTATATTAGAGAGTGTAAACCTTTATTTATCACACGAGTTACAAATATTTGCCCCAATATATCATTTGTTATCTCAATTTATCTATTTTTGGCTAAACGTATTAGAGTTCTAGAAGGAAGAAGATGGTACACTCAAAGATTTTAACTTTGAGTGAAAGGAATTAAATAAAGGACTATGTTCAGAGATAGAGGAAGGGTTAAAGGAACCAACAAATGTTCTAACAATAGGAGAATGCTGTCTCAACCACTAGGTCTCAGGGGTAAGAAGAGAGAAAAGAATTAACAAAAGCTGATAATAGCTGGTTATGTGGAAGAGGGGGGACCCAGATGATACATTCCATAAAAGTAAGCCTCTTGGGACATGGAGCAGGCCAGAGAAGGGCAAGTGGTTTGAGAGTAGGAGGGAGAAGAATGTAGAAGAATTAACCCATCATATAAAATGTTTAGCTGTTTATGTAGACCAATATTTCATTATTTTTTAAAACTTTTAAAGCATGATGATTTTTATCATTGTAAACTATTTTTTATAACTTTTGATTTTAGAATAGTTTAAGACATGTAAGAAGTTGCAAAAATAGTACATACAGTTCCTATTTACCCTTTACCCAGTTTTCCTGAAGGAGGATAACCACATTGAACATAACCACAGTACACTGTCAAAACCAGGAAATTGATATTGGTATATTATTCACCCAAGTGCAGATTTTATTTAGATTTGACCAGTTTTACATACATTCATTTGTGTGTATGTGTGTATGGGTATGTGTATGTACAGTTCTATGAAATCTTATCACAAGTATAGATTTAAGTAAGTATCACAACAATCAAGATACAGAATTGTTCAACTGCCACAGAGAAACTCTATTGTATTAACCCTTAATAGTCACATCCTTCTCCCAACAGTAACCACTGGCCAACTAGTGAATTCTCGTGCACTATAATTTTGTCTCTTTGAGAAGGTTTTATAAATAGAATCATATAATACGTAGCTCTACAAAATTAGCTTTCTTATCATACTCAGCATAATGCTGTTGAGATTAATCCCAGCAATTACATGAATCAAAAGTTTGTTTCGTTTTATTGTTGAGTATTATTCTATTACATGGGTATACCACAGTTTGTTTATCCATTCACTGACTGAAGGACATTTAGCTTATTTCCAGGCTTTGGCTATTACAAATAAAACTGTTTGGAACTTTCATAACAGGTTTTTGTGTGAATATAAGTCTTCATTTCTCTGGGTTAAGTACCCAAGAAGGTAATTGCTAGATCATATGGTGATTTATGTTTAGCTGTAGAAGAAACTTCAGTTTGCACTTCTGGGTAGACGAAGTAGGCATAATTTTCCCTATTTATGATGCTAAAAACAACTAAAATCTCTGAACATTATGTATAAAACAAACATAGGAAGATTCTGAAAGGTAAAGCAAAAAAGCAGACCAGTTAAGGAGTTCAGGACCCAAAGAATGACACGGTAATGAGTTTCCTGAGCTTACTTTTTGTCCCATATGTCCTAGACTTAAGCTGAAGAAGTTGTTAACCCAGAAATGTCAATGGATGCAAACAAATAAACAAACAAAAAAGCCTCAGCAAAAACCTGCAGCAAAGGGAGACAGAAAACTTTTAAATAATAGCTAGCTTATCCCAGCCAAACATGACAGAAAATTGTGCCCCATTTCATCGGCAAGAACAAATGAGTAGCCTAGACTTCCATCTTTGCAAGGTTTCAGTGAGGCATCTCAACTCCCTTCCCTCACTAAGGTGGGGTCAGGGAAGGCCAACTAGGGAACTGGGACTTTCATTCCTACCTAAGGATAAAGAGGCTTTCACACGCAGTGACAGTGAAGACTGTCTGGGGAGCCACAACACTCATTCTCATTCAGCAGTAATTAGAAGGCCTCTGGTGTGAACAAAGGCCAAGTGGGGTACCTAGATTTCCACTTCTACCTGGCAGTAATGAGGCAGTGCCCCACCCCTTTCCCTGAAAGAGCAGAGTCAGAGGAATTCAGTTAAAACAGAAGGTAAACAAGATCCAGAGTTTCATAACACAGTATGACAATGTCCATGTTTCAATAAAAAAGTTACTCATCATACCAAGAACCAGAAATATATCAAACTGAATGAAAAATAACAAAAAATCAATGCCAACAACCATGATGGCACAGATGTTATAATAATCTGACAAAGATTTTAAAGCAGCCCTGATAAAAATGCTTCTGTGAGCAATTACAAACACACTTGAAACACATGAAAAAATAGGCAGATTTAGCAAAGAAGTAGAAATTATAAAGAAAAACCAAGTAAAAATTTTAGATCTGAAAAACAGAATAATAGATATAAAAAATTCAGTGAATGGACTCAACAGCACAATAAAGGTGACAGAAGAGTCAGAGAAATGGAAGACAGAACAATAGAAACTACCTACTTTGAACAACAGAAAAATATAATAAACTGGGGAGAAAATGAACAGATCCACAGGATAGTAGCAATCCTATCATCTGAGCCCTGAAAGTAGAGGAGAAAGAGGGCAGGGTGGAAAGAGTACTGGAAAAAATAAAAACTGAAAACATCCCAAATTTGGTAAGAGACATACTCCTACAGATTCAAGAAGCCAAAAAATTCTTAAACAAAAAACCCCAAAGGAATCTATGCCAAAACACATCATAATTAAACTTTGGAAAACTAAAACCAAAGAATGTTGAAAATAGCATCTTACCAACAGAGGAAAACAACTCAAATGGTAGTGGATTTTTTGTTTAAACCATGTAGGCTAGAAGGAAGTGGCAAAATATATCTCAGTGCTGAAAGAAAAGAACTGTCAACCCAGAATCCTATACCCAGTGGAAATACCCTTCAGGAATAAAGAGAATATCAGAACATTCTCAGATTAACAAAAACTAAAAGAATTTATTGCCAGTAGACCTGCCCTATAAGGATGGCTAAATGAAATTTTTTAAACAGAATGAAAATGATGAAAGAAGGAAACCTGGGACATCAGAAGGAAAAAAGAACAGGGCATGCAAAAGTATGGGCACATATTATAGGCTTCCCTTATCCTCATGAGTTTTCCAAAACATGAATATTATGGCTAACGCCAAAATTACAATCGTATCTAATATGTTTCTAAATGCATATAGTGGAAATACTTAAGATATTATAAATGGGAGAAGGCAAAGGAATTTAAAAGGAAGTAAAACTTCTACATTTCACTTGAACTGATGAAATGATGACACCAGTAGACTATGATAAGTTACGTATAGATAGCTAGAGCAATCAAGACTGTGTGGTACTGGTGAGGGATCGGCACATGGATCACAATGGAACAGAAAGAATAGAGAACCTAGAAATAGATATATATGCCAAAAGATTCTCCCTAAAGGAGAAAAAACAATTAAAGGAAGGAAAGATGACCTTAAGAAACGGTGCTAAGCAATCTGACATCCATAGTAAAAAAAGATGAAGCTTACCCTATCTCTCACATCTTGTTCAAAAATTAACTCAAATTGGATCATAAACATAAAGGTAAAACTTTAAAACTTTTAGGAAAAAAAGGAGAAAATCTTGGGGACCTAGGAATAAATAAAAAGTTCTTATAATTGACACCAAAAATATGATGCATAAAAGAAAAATTTGACTCATCAAAATTTAAAACTTTTTCTCTGTGAAAGACCCTGTTAAGAGGATGAAAAGGAAAACTACAGAGTATGATAAAATATTTGCAAACCATATATCCAACAAAGCATTATGAGCTAGAATAAACAACTCTCAAAACTAAACAGTAAAAATCAAACAAATATACAAATAATCCAATTAGAAAATGGGCAAAAGATGTGAAGAGACATTTCATTGAAAAAGATAGACTGACGGCAAATAAAGCAAATGAAAAGAACATTAGCCATTAGGAAAGTGCAAATTGAACCCCCAGTGAGATAGTACTGCATACCTATCGGAATGGTGAAAATAAAAAATAATGATAACACCTAATGCTAGTGAGGATGCAGGGAAACTGGATAACGCATACATTGCTGATGGGAACGTAAAATGCTACAGCTACATTGAAAAACGTTCCTGTAGTTTCTTAAAAAAATACACATGCAACTACCATACTAACCAACAATTGCACTACTGGATAATTAACCCAGAGAAATGAAGACTTATGTTGACACAAAAACCTGTTTATAGCAGTTTTATTCATAATAGCCCCAAATTAAAAATAACTCAGATGTCCTTCAATGGATGGATGGTTCCATACTACGGAACACTACTCAGCAATAAAAACGAAATGACTCTTGATATATGCGAAAACCTAGATCCTAGATGAATCTCCAGAGATTTACGCTTAGGGGAAAAAAGCCAATCCCAAAGGTACATCTTATATTATTCTATTTGCATAACATTCTTGAAATGACAAGAAGGTTAAGAAGGGGGTAGGTGGGAAGCACTTGTGGCAATAAAAGGGAAAAATAGGGATTCTTATGATTATGGAAGTGTTCTGTATCTTGACTGTCAATGTTAACCTGGCAGTGATATTTTACTATAGTTTTGCAAATGAAAACTTAGAACTTCTCTGTAAAGACATGAAACTTATTAAAGAAAAGAACCAAACAGAAATGATAGAATTGATATCGTACTATAGTCCTGTAAGATGTTACCACTGGGAGAAACTGAGTAAAGTGTACACGGGATCTCATTATTCTATGTAACTGCATATGAATCCACAATTATCTCAGTTTAAAAAAGGAGAAACTGCTAAACTCCTTTGCATAGTGGTTTTACCATTTATAGACAACTACAGTTGCTATCCCTGATAAATGTGTTTTGGTGTAATCATCCTTTTGCTATCATGTGTTACTTAATGAACATTAATATTCTTACCATATCTATACCTTTTTAGTGTAAAGTTGCTCACCTTCTTTTTGGAATAAACCAAGTTAAACAAGATAATGTTGAATTTTTTTAAAAGCAAGCTACATGATTATTATAATAGGTTTTACTAAGAAGTGAATTTGACTCTATTTATATATTTAAACAAAATGAATTTCTTTTATCACTTCGAAAAAAAATAATGCTTGAGGATGTGCCATTTCCAAATCTCTTTCCATGTAGAGGAGATCACGAAAATAGCAGATGTCTCAAAATTATGGCCATTGGTTTTATATCCCAAATCCCAAGACATTAAAAAATGGGTCTTTCTGCCAAAACATCTATCTAATCATTATGCCTTTTGCTCATCCAGAGGCACAGGTTCTACTCAGGATGTCCAGATGGCAGTAGAGTAACATGTTTCCTGTTAAATCAGTGAATTGTTGATTATTGCTAAGGACTGTTAAAGTTAAAAAATAAAAAAGATTATGCCTCACACTCTGGTTTATTTACTTCTGTGACTTAGACTGGGAATTCTTATTAGAATATTTTCTTGGTATGTTTCTCATATCAATCGTTTCAGTTTTCTAAACTGACTGCAAAGTTCATTCTTTATACATGACATGCAGAGTGCAGTTAAAACTGTAATTGAGAGGAGACAGCACTAGAGATTAGGCTTCAAAGTATATTTTTCTACTACATAATAGTTTTGGACTTGTCATTTTTAAGTAACCCACATGAAATATTTTATGTGTTCAACATGCTATGGTGTTCCTTCCTTAGTAATACAATGTTTACAGGTGGAACCTATGCAAAGATAATATTAACAATAATACTATCAAAAGTTATGCTGTCCCTCAGCTATTAGAAAAGCAAAAACGTTTAAGCTCCCAAATGAACCATTAAAACCCCTGTAGAAATCTTGCTCTGTACTGAAAATAAAAATACAAAATTTCTACACCCAGCCCCAAAATCTAACATAGGGCTCAAAGCCACTTTGTTAAAATCCAAAAGTCCATGACAATAAAAATATCAGCACACTACAGGGTTCTTCAGCAATTATTTCAAAATATTTACCCAAGCTTACAGCAGTTTCTATTCCATAGTCATAAGGAAATTTATGATTGAACTAAAATTTCTCAAAGGTCAAGACATTTAAAAAGAAAATGACAGTCTTTTAATCATATTACAAAAATTAAAATAAATCTGATAAAATACATCTAAATATTGCCTTAGATTATAAATAATTCCTCATATATAATTTATATACAAATTATAACAATAAACAGAGATGTTCCTTGGTCTGTACATGGTATTACAAATTCACCATATACCAAGATTCTTTCAAAGCAAGGAAAAAGAGCACCAGAGCAGAATCTAGCTTGATCCCCTGGGTGAAGGCTGGCAAAAACATGACAAGCAACCTGGATACCACACTGTAAGACTCCCAGGGTCTAGGTCTAGGTGTTAATCTGTCTGAACAATATCTTAATCACTGCACATTAACATATGGCAATAAAATTTCATTTGAATCTGACAGTCCATCTATTAAAGCTACTGGTATATCAAATGGATGAAAAGAAATCAAACTTGATTCCATGGAAATAGTTTCTGAGATTCCTTATAGGTCAATAAGGTCAAATTCTAAAGTCTATTAATAAAAGAAGAAATTAGAAGTAAAAAGGCAAATTAAAATTCAATATATTTTATTAGTTTGTTTACTGTTATGTAAACCTTAGAAATAAATGACTCTGTGGAATTAATACTAAAATAAATGTTGGCATTCCTAGAAATCAATTTACATTGTCCAACAGTAGTAGTAACATAGGATGAGTAACCTATGACCAACTCTGATGCTCACAGGACTGCTGGAGGATGCAAAAACACATTGTGGGGCCGGGCATGGTGGCTCATGCCTGTAATTCTAGCACTCTGGGAGGCCGAGGCGGGTGGATTGCTTGAGGTCAGGAGTTCGAGACCAGCCTGAGCAAGAGCGAGACCCCATCTCTACTACAAATAGAAAGAAATTATCTGGACAGCTAAAAATATATAGAAAAAATTAGGTGGGCATGGTGGCGCATGCCTGTAGTCCCTGCTACTTGGGAGGCTGAGGCAGGAGGATCGCTTAAGCCCAAGAGTTTGAGGTTGCTGTGAGCTAGGCTGCGGCCAAGGCACTCTAGCCCGGGCAACAGAGCGAGACTCTTGTCTCAAAAAAAAAAACCAAAAAAACACATTGTGTAACAGTGTTCTCAAGAAAATCACTTAAAAAAAAGTTCTGTTTGTGACATTCAATCATAGAATGAATTATTATCTAAAATAATAAAGCTGAGTGATAATCATCAATAGAACGAATTATGACATGTAAAATTTTCATATTTTCCCCCATTCTTATCCTTCTGAATCCCTGAAATAGGCTGCACTTCCTGTATCAGGCCCCATAGGTCTTGGACAAGCAGCCACAGATCAGTGTCTGTCTGCGTTTGAATATTCTACAGCAGCAGCGGTCCCCAACCCTTTTGGCACCAGTGACTGGTTTCACGGAAGACAACTTTTCCACGGATGGGAGTGGGGTTGTGAGGAAAGGATGATCGTGGGATGATTCAAGCACATTACATTTACTGTGCAGTCAACCTCTCTGCTAATGATAATCTGTGTTTGCAGCCACTCCCCAGTGCTAGCATCACAGCCTCACCTCCACCTCGGATGCTCAAGTAGCGTGCAACCTAGATCCCTTGCATGCAGTTTTCAGTAGGGTTCACACTCCTGTGAGAATCTAATGCAGCAGCTGATCCAACAGGAGACGGAGCTTATGCTTATGCGGTGATGCCAGCCATGGGAGTGGCTGTAAAGACAGGAAGTTTTGCTTGCTGGCCTGCTGCTCCCCTCCTGCTGTGCGGCCCAGGTTCCTAACAGGTCACAGTACCGGTCCCTGTCCAGGGGGTTGGGGACTGCAGCTCTAGAGGTCAGGGTTTTTAATTCTATTTTCAACTCCTGTATACTGGAGTGTGTGTATGTATGTGTGTACTTTAACTATGGCTATCCATTCCCGAGAAACAAAATGTGATTAGCAAACAATTCTGCCTAGCAGCTGCACCAAACTCACCATACTTTTAACATATTTAAAGTCCTTTTAACAAAATACTAACAATCTTACTTTTGAAAAGTCTCTATAGAGTATTCTTTAAAACATGAAGCAAGGTCTTGTCCCCTCTTGCTCAAAAAACCTTTGCCTAGTGAAAAAGCACAGGTAAAATGCTATCAAGAACTAAGCAGTAGAGCTTGAATACTTAAATATGTAAATATACATGCTATTAAAACACTTTCACCTTTAGGAGGTCAAAAACAAAGAGAAATGTGAATAGACGGAGGAAAGAAAAAGCTCCAAATTACAGTTTTAGGTGGAACCCTGAGCCCTGTTTGACACCAGAGAGATAGCAAAGCCAAATGGTAGCAGCTATTACTGTCTCCTTTTAATGACACAAGGAAAACCTCTTAGAATCTTGGTATTTCCCAAAGGGTATTTACAAATCACGCATGATTCATATCATTAGAAATTATTCCAGTCAACTTATAGATGGAGAATCAACTGTAAAAATTTGGAGGTCAGCCCTAAAATAATTTATATATATAACTAAACAAAAAATTGGAATTATAGTTATAGAACATACAAATAGTATAAGCCTTGAACATTTTAGAAATAATAATTTTAAAAAACAGAAAGTAGAGAGAGGACAAGTAGGAAAGTGTAAATGTGCTGATATTCTAATTTTGCATACAGAGGTTAAGAGACAATGCTTAAAGCTGATAAATCGAGTAATAAGGATTTAAGTATATAATCAAGATGTATACAATTTCTGGGCAAAGAACAACAAAGATTAGAAGACAAAAATGAGGAGTAGTGGTGGTGGAAGGAGCTATGTAGGTATACTAGCTTCATCCTCTTCCATAGCTGACCACTTTAGAGGTTACTTATTCTAACAGATAGGATTAAAATGCATAATGTATTAAAATTACCACACGCTACCTGGTATTTTTATATAAAATACAAGTAATTATTTGTCTAAATTAAATTTGCATATTTTATTCATTTAAGGAAAAAAACACTGTTAAATAGAATATTTCATCTGTATCCCTTAAGAAGAGTAAATTCAAAGAACACAATTTTTATACTTAGGAGGTTCAGGGACAGAGGAGGCAATTATATCGCCACTTGATAAATATTTCTAACAGATAGTTTATTGCTCCTCAATATAAATGCTGAACTTTGCCTTTAATTTTAAAGTACCTACTATCTATTTGAGTAGAGATCTTCTCATTCATATCAATTACTAAGAAATGGTGATTTAGGAGTTTCAATTTTGCAAGATGAAAAAGTTGGTTGCCACAACTATGTGAATATACTTAACACTACTGAACTATACACTCAGAAATGGTTAAGAAAGTAAATTTTATGTTATCTATTTTATCCCCCAATTAGAAATAATTTTAAAAGTAAAAAAAAAAAGAAATGCTGCTTTAGAACATCTATATAATATTAAAGCTATATGCTCATTAAGAACGTTACAAGTATATACTCACAGAATTAAATTGACTCTGTATTTGTGAATCCGTGTGTGTGTCTCTGTGTGTGACATAAAAGGAGGCTTGAAAAATTATCATATCACCTTAAGTTCTATGACTGTGGAATCATAGACTTTGTCTATATGGTATGAATATATACCATACACTCCTAGTCAACACACACACAAACTTCAATACTTAATATTAATACAACATTGTGTTTTGAGGGTGAAAAGACAGAGGCAGCTCTTTCAGGAATTATACTTAGCACAGACATAGATACGCCATAATTAAAAACCTATAGATACTGTAGGATTTAAAGAATTTAAGAAAACTGGGGTTACCCTCTCTTTTGTTGCTTGTAGTATGCGTGCAGGAACTGAGACATAATATTTTGTTTTGCTTCATTTATTTTGAGGCTCTATTGTTTGATGGGCACACATTTACAATAGTTATGCTTTCCTAATGGGTTGATATTTTTATAATTATATAATATCTCTATCTCCAATAATTTTTCTTTGCTCTGAACTTTATCTAATACTAATATAAAAACAACTGTCTTTTAAAATTAATGTTTGTATGGTATATCTTTTTCCATCCTTTTACTTTTAACCTACCTGTGTTGTATTTGAAGTGAATTTCTTATAGACGGCATACTGTTGGATCATGTTTTTATCTACTATGTCAAAATCTGTCTTTTACTTGGTGTATTTAGACTATTTACATTTTTAGCTGATTTACTGGTTCACATACCAGACCCATTTAACATACACAATTTAATGGTTTTTGTATATTCACAGACTCTTTCAACCATTGCCACATTCAATCTTGGAACATTTTCATTATCCCACAAAGATTAATATTCATTCCCCATTTCTCCCAACAATCAGAAATCTGCTTATTGACTCCACAGATTTGCCTACTCTGGACATTTCATGTAAAGGGAATTTGTACAATATGTAGTCTTTTATGACTAGCCTTTTTTTCACTCAGCAAAAGTTTTCCAAAGTTCATCTGTATCATAGCATGTATCAATACTTCACTCCTTTTTAAACATGAACAATTTTCCATTTTGTGGATATATTTTGTTTATACATTCATAAGATAATGGACATTTGAGTCATTTCCATTTGGGGGCTGTTATGAACTGCTACGAACATCCATGTACAAGTCTTTGTGTAAACATATATTTTTTAATCTTTTGGGTATATACTTAAGAGTAGGATTGCCGGATCACATAGTAATTCTATATTTAACCATTTGATGAACTGCAATACCATTTTCCATAGTGACTGCACATCTTACATTCCCACCAGCAATGTATGAGGGTTTCACTTCTCCTACTCAACACTTCTTATTATCTGTCTTTTTGATAATATCTCTCCCAATGGGTGAAAGTGGTATGTCATAGTGGTATCTCATAGAGGTTTTGGTTGAGATTTCCCTGATGGCTAATGATGTTCAGTATCTTTTCATGTGCTTATTAGCCATTTGAATAATTTCTTTGAAGAAATATCTATTCAGACCCCTTGCCCATTTCAAAATCATTCTATTTGTCTTTTGATCATTGAGCTATAAAAATGTTTTTAGCATATTTTGGATGTAAGTTCCTTATCAGATATGTGATTTGCAAATATTTTCTCTCGTTCTGTGAGTTGTATTTCATTTTCTTTATGGTGTGATTTGAAGCACAAAAGTTTTCAATTTTGATGAAATCCAGTATATCTTTCTTTTGTTGCTTGTGCTTTTGGCATCATATCTAAGAATTCATTGCCTAGCACAAGGTCATGAATTTTACACCTAAGATTTCTTCTACAAGTTTTATAGTTTTATCTCTTCCATTTAGATCTATGATCCACTTGGAGTTGAATTTTGTGCATGTTCTAAGAAAGGGATCTAAATTCATTCTTTTGCATGTGGATATTAATTGTCCTAGCATAATTTTTTGAAAATAAATACTATTCTTTCTCCATTGAATTGTAGTGGCACTCTTGCTGCAAATCAGTTGGCCATCAATAATGTAACAGTTTATTTCTGGATTCTCAATTCTACTTCATTGATCTGTATATTTATCCTTACGCCAGTCTCATGCCATCTTGATTATTGTAACTTTGTAGTAAGCTTTGAATTTGGAAAGTGTGAGTACTCAAACTTTGTTCTTCGTTTTCAAGATTATTTTGACTATTCTGGGTCCCTTTCCATTGACCATTTAAATTTAAAGTAACTTAGTGATATATTAGGTCTTAAGTCATTTTACAATTTGTTTTCTGTTTGTTTCCCATTTCTCTTTTCCTACTTTTCTTTTGATTATTTGATCATTTTAAAAGTTTCTATCTTGATTTATGGTGGGTTTTTTTAGTATTATATATTGCTGCTGTATATAGTTTTCTTAGTGGTTGCTCTAGATAATACAATATACTTGTGTAACTTATCAAGTCTAATAGTATCAACATATGGAAATGGGGGGATGAATTTCCTGCTCAGCAGCACTGAAACCATGAAGGGGTTAAGGTATGGTTATTCCAAAGGTGTTTGGCAGATACTGCTGAAAAATTTTCTTTTGTTAGGCCACCTTATTCCTGGTTCTTTGGCTAAAGGAAACAGGATTTTCTTAGATTTTCTTAGAACTTTTTCACCTATGCCTTTTGGCAGTTCTGAGTTGGAGGCTTCCGTAACACTCAGTTCAGGATATATGAGAGATAATAAGAAAATTCAAGGAACTCACCGCTGTGTAGTTTTTCAAGTCCCAAGGGTCCCTAGCAGCTCACCTTCTTCTTTTAATCTTTCAGAAGCTTCCTATGTTTGTAGTGTTATATCTAGGGATTTTTAGTGTAAGAAAGAGGACCTGGGAGTAATGGGGCTAATCCATTTTGGTAGAACTGAAAGTAAAATTTCATTTTAGTATTTTTTAAAAAATGCCCATTTGTGTCCTTTGAACTTCACTGATACACTCTGATGTTTCCGCCAATAATTTCTTCGGAGGGTGTGAGTATTTGGGTAAAGGTACCAAATTATTCCTTTTGTTGTTTATATGCAGGCACACATTCATTTACATTTATCTACAAGTAATTGTAAACATTTGAAAATAATTATATGGTTAAGTCACTTCAATTAGTTAAAAAAACTGGATGAGAACACAACAAAATATTTCAAGCAACAGCTGAGTAGAAGATTTTAATCTCATTACAACTGATGTCAGCATTCTACCTGAGGCAAAACTAATTGCAGCAGCTTCCGCCCACAGCCCCAACTCACAACATACTCACGCTGGACAAGCAAGCAAGCAAAATGTACAAATAGAGAGGATATGGAGCACACAGGGCTCTTATTTGGGCCTTAGCAGTTATGTAGCAAGCTGGAGCACAATGTAGTCAGAGCCCTGTGGACATAACAGAAAGTGTCCACGTCCTTTCCCAGTCCTGTCCGTGCTGTCAACATCTGTGATGGAACGTTGGCTGCAAGTGCTCCTTTGTGGGAACAAGAGGCATATGGTTTTTTTTCAGGTGGGAGGAACCTAATTTAGAGTCTCAGTTCCACTTTGGGTAAGTTACTTAACATCTCAGAACCTCAGTTTCCCTGTCCATAAAATATGGGTCTCTGAAGCTTTTATCTCTCCTGAAGGATTAAATGAAAGTATATAAAGTACCTCTCAGAGCTGCTGGTTCAGAAAGTGTCAAATAAGTATATATTTGATTCCCTGATTTTGTGCTGACCAAACAGTGGAATTAGAAGAGCTCACATACCTCAGGAGTACTGGGATTGGTTTAAATTAGAATTTCCCTAAATTCTAATTCAAGGGGTGGAGTCCTAGCCTATATTTTTCTAATAAAGGATCTGTCCCAAAATAATTAAGACAAACAAAAAAATAAACCTTGGCCTCAAAACACACACAGGTATTTAATTTGAATAAATATAAAAATTCTAACACTCCTGCTAAATCTTTCACTACAAGTTAACTGATTTCAAATATACTTTTTCTAAAAATATATTCAAGGACAAATCTTAAGAACTTTTGTTTTAATTATGTACTTTTTTTATTCCTTAGAGCTCTTTGAGGATTAAAAGGAATTTTAAAGTAATGTGTAGAAAGAGTAAAGATTCTCCCACACATATCCCTTACCGATAAGTAACAGGATCCCAATAATTAAATACCTGCTAACTCCTCCCTTTCTGCTAGTGCTCCCTGTAAGCTGAAGGGTAGTTTGGGGTTAAGTGAAGTTTCTAGAGATCAAACTACTCTCCTAAGTTCTACTTCTTTGGTCCACAAGGCCATAGGAGCACTTGAAATGATGTGTCCAGTTTATCCAATTTGTTCTCTGAAAGACTAAGTCAGATTCTCCAGGCTGGAATTCTGGCTTACCACAGATGGGTTACACAAACACAGCAAATCACTTAGCTGCCTAGGCTTCTGTCTCCCAGCTAAGTGGTGACAGCAGCACAGCACCCCACATTCCACAGCATTTTCTCATCTAGTGTGACCACACCCTTCAGAGTCAAGGGAAATGTCAGCAACCATTACTGACCTCATTTAAGGAAGGACAAAGAAATGAAAGTTAGGAGAATCCTGGTGTTTCCCAAAGAGGGATCTACAAATTGTGAGTGATTCATAGGCAACCTCTGAGACAGGAGAAATACCGGCTCTGAGGGTTGAAGAGAAAAGCTGGCAAAGCATAGGGACATGGGAAAAATATTAGAATATCAAAATAATAGCAGATATTAAACTGGCAAATGAAGGGATTAAGAATGAGCAAAATAACTATACAAGACCTGGGGAAATGGAAACTTGATTCATGGTACCATTGAGGGCCAGAGATTTCAACATTGGATAGTTACTTAAACTCTGTGATGGATGGAAAAATCATACTTCAAAATTTTGAAATGTCTTAGATAATGGAAGAATTAAGGTTAGAAGGAAAGTTTCCCAATCTCTTATTTCAAATCAGACTAGGTCCTGACCTCATGTAATGCCAACATTGATGGACATTATCCAACTGCCCATGACCTAGGACTCTAAATTCTGTTTCATTGGCTTTGGAGTAGGTACAGTCACATGCTGCATAACAATGTTTTGGTGAATGATGGACTGCATATACAATGGTGTTCCCTTAACATTACAATGAAGCTGAAAAACTCCTATTGCCCGGTGATGCTGCAGCCATCATAACATCACAGAGCATTGATTTATGTGTTTGTGGTACTGCTGGTGTAAACAAACCTACTGCACTGCCAGTCACATGAAAGTTTAGCACATACAATTATGTACAGTACATAATACCTGATAATGATGATAAACAGCAATGTTTCTGGTTTATGGATTTATTATAGTGTACTCTTTGTCATTATTTTAGAGTATACTCCTACTTGTAAAAAAAACAGTTAACTATAAAACAGCCTTAGGCAGGTCCTTCAGGAGATATTCTAGAAGAAAGCATTGTTATCACAGGAGATGACAGTTCCATATGTGTAATTACTCCTGAAGACCTTCGAGTGGAACAAGATGTAGAGGTGGAAAACAGTGATACTGATGATCTTGACCCTGTGTTGGCCTAGGCTAATGTGTGTTTTTGTCTTAGTTTTTAATAAAAAGTTTAAAAAGTAAAAAATAAATAAATAAAATTTTAAAATAGCAAAAGCTTGTAGAATAAGGATATAAAGAAAAAATATTTTTGTTCAGCTATATGTTTTTGTTTTAAGCTGTGTTATTACAAATAGTCAAAAAGTTAAAAAAATAAAAGTTTATAATGTACAAAAGTTACAGTAAATTAAGGTTAATTTGTTATTGAAGAAAGAAAAATATTTCTTAACAAATTTAGTGTAGCCTAAATGTACACTGTTTATGCAGTCTATGGTAGTGTACAGTTACGTCCGACCTAGGCCTTCACATTCACTCACCACTCAGTCACTGATCCACCCAGAGCAACTTCCAGCCCTGCAAGCTCCTTTTCTATGTTTAGATACACAGATACTTACTGTTGTGTTATAATTGCCTACACTAGTCAGTACAGTAACATGCTGTACAGGTTTGTAGCCTAGGAGCAATAAGTGATACCATACAGCCTAGGTGTGTCGCAGGCTATACCATCTACATTTGTGTAAGTACACTCTAAGTATTAATACAATGACAAAATCACCTAAAAATACATTTTTTAGAATGTATCCCCATTGTTAAGTGAAGCATGACTGTATTTTTAATGTCTCCCCCACAGATGCTGAAGCCCAACAGAGCTGGAAATTCTCTGTCATATACCAAAAGCCTTTTATTTTTTTCCATGTATACTTTTTTTTGAGAGACAGGGTCTCACTCTGTAGCCCAGGCTAGACTGCAGTAGCATCATTATAGCTCACTGCAACTCAAACTCCTGGGCTCAAGTAATCCTCCTGCCTCAGACTCCCAAGTAGCTGGGATTACAGGCACGTGTGACCATGCCCAGCAATTTTTTTCTATTTTTTTGTAGAGACTGGGTCTCACTCTTGTTCAGGCTGGTCTCAAACTCCTGGCCTTGAGCAATCCTTTCACCTGAGCCTCCTAAAGTGCTAGGATTACAGGTGTGAATCACCCCACTATGTCCAGTCTTCCATGTGTACTTTACTCTTCTTGCAGCTAAATCTATTTTAGGGTAAAAGGTTGTAATTTGTTATTTTATTGAGAAAGAGGTGTCTTCTCTATGACCCTTGTTTAGGATATGAATAGTTTAAATTTTACTTTACTATAAAGATTTTAAAAATACAAGTTAGTTAGAATAAGAGTTAGAGAACTCAAAGGGTCATTGAAATGTAAATGAAGGGGAAATGGAGTCATTTTTGAGAAAATAATCTAGAAGCCACTGCATCATTCCAAGGTCAGATAAAATAAAGAATTAAAAAAAGATGTTCTGATACTAGGTTCAGCACCAGTTATTATGCTTTCTGACCTCCCTGAGGAGAAGCCCTTGTCATTTCAAAGGAAAAGATAAAAAGCATATATTTTATTCATGAAAAGGATTATAGAAATTAAACATTTTTATGAAATGTTATATTCACTGAGTGCCATCTTGAAAACAAATAACACTTGATTCAAAAGGAACTGGAAGTGGAGCTTCACCTTTAAAATAATTCCAGTCATATTCATGCATTTATAGTCATCAAAAGAATGCAAAATTATTGCCAACTTTACTGCAGAAATTGGATAACAGCTCAGGAAAAAGTCATTCAAAATTGAAGATTAATTAAAATTTAAATGAGAGACTAGCAAACCAAATTCAAGTACACATCAAAAAAATAATCCACCATGACCAAGTGGGCTTGAAACCAGAGATGCAAGGATGGTTCATCATACATAAATCAATAAATGGGATTCACCACATAAACAGAAGCAAAAACAAAGACCATATGATCATCTCAATAGATGCAGAAAAAACATTCAACAAAATTCAGCACCCTTTCAAACTAGGCATGGAAGGAACATATCTCAAGATTATAAAAGCCATATATGACAAACACACAGTCAACATCATTCTGAATGGGAAAAAGTTGAAAGCATTCCAAATAAGAACTGGAACAAGACTAGTGTGCCCACTGTCACCATTTCTATTCAACATAGTCCTGGAAGTCCTAGCCAGAGAAATCAGCCAAGACAAGGAAATAAACTATATCCAAATTGTGAAAGAGGAGGTTAAACTATCTCTTTTCACTAACAATATGATCTTATATCTAGAAAACCCCAGAGACACCTGGAATTGACAGATAAATTCAGCAAAGTTTCAGGTTGCCAAATCACTGTACACAAAGCAGTAGCATTTCTATACACTAGTAATAGTCTGGCTGAGAGTCCAATCAAAGACTTAATACAAATAATGGCCACAAAGAAAATGAAACACTTAGGAATATATTTAACCATGTAAGTAAAGATCTCTACAAAGACAACTATGAAACACTGAGGAAAGAAATCATAGAAGACACAAACAAATGGAAAAACATATCATGCTCATGGATTGGTAGAATCAACATTGTTAAAATGTCTATACCGCAAGTGTTTTACAGATTCAATGCAATCCCCATCAAAATAACAATGTCATATATCACAGATGTAGAAAAAATAATTCTGCTCTTCATTTTGAAGCAGAAAAGAGCCCAAATAGTCAAAGCAATCTCAAGCAAAAAGAACAAATCTAGAGGCATTACATTACCAGACTTCAAACGATACTACAAGGCTATAGGAACCAAAACAGCATGGTATTGGCATAAAAACAGAGACATAGACCAATGGAACAGAACAGACATATAACCATCTGCATATAGCCAACTGGTCTTTGACAAGGTGGATAACAATACATACTGAGGAAAAGAAGCCCTATTTAATAAATGGTGCTGGGAAAATTGGATAGCTACATGCAGAAGATTGATACAGGATCCATATTTCTTACCACGCACAAAACTAATTCAAGATAGATAAAAGACTTAAATGTAAGTCACGAAACCATAAAAATGCTAGAAGAAAATGTAGGAAAATTCTTCTAGATATCGGTCTAGACAAAGAATTTATGAAGAACCTAATGGCAATCACATCAACAACAAAAATGAATAAATGGGACTTCATTAAATTAAAGGGCTTCTGCACAGCTTAGGAAATAATCAACAGAGCAAATACAAATCCTACAGAATGGGAGAAAATATCCACACCTATACATCCCATAAAGGGCTAATAACCAGAATATACAAAGAACTCAAGGAAAACAGCAAGGAACAAACAACTACATTAAAAAGTGGGCAAAACACATGAACAGAAGCTTTTGCAAAAGAAGATAGACAAATGGCCAATACACATATGAATAAATGCTCGATGTCACTAATTATCAGGGAAATGCAAATTAAAACCACAATAAGGGATCACATTACCCCAGTTAGAATGGCTTTTATTAAAAAGTCCCAAAACCAGCTGGTGTGGATGCAGAGTGAAAGGAACATTTACACACTCTTGATGGTTCTGCAAATTAGTCCAACCTCTATGGAAAACAGCATGGAGAGTCATCAAAGAACTGAAAGTAGACCTGCCATTTGATCCACCAATCTCACTACTGGGTATTTCACCAAACGAAAAGAAGTCATTTTATCAAGAAGACACCCACACTCAAATGTTTATTGTAGCACAATTCACAATTGCAAAGATGTGGAATCAATTCAAGTGCCCATCAATTCATGAGAGGATTAACAAAGTGTGGTACATATATTCTATGGAATAATAGACACAAAGAAGGATGAATTAAGGCCTTTTGCAACAATTTGGATGGAACTGGAGACCATTACCCTAGGTGAAGTAACTAAAGAATGGGAAACACCACATGTACTTGCTATTAAACTGGAACTAACCAATGAACACACATGTGCACAGAGGGAAGTAAAATCCAGTGGAACTTAAGCAGCGGGGAGGAGAGAAGAGGAGGGAATGGGTGACAACCTTCCTATTGGGTACAATGAACACTATCTGGGTGATGGGCACACTTATAACCCTGACTCCAACATAACAAAATCAATACATATAACCATAAATATTTGTATACCCATAATATTTTGAAATTAAAAAAAAAACTTACTGTGTTAGAAATTATGAGGTATAAAGAGAACTGCTCTTAGCTTGTGTTCTACATCTGATTCAATTACAAGAGACGAAAAATATTTTCATGACATTCATGTATTGCAGTGAAAGCAAGACTATCTTTTCAACCATACATAATTTAACATCATTATTTAAATCAATATTTGAAAACTAATAAAGAGATTATTGAATCACAAGTTGATTTAATTTACACTATACATCTATGCACTGCATTAAGGAACCATTCCAGTACATTATCCTATCAGAGTCCCAGGACAATCAAATCTTAATTTTCATGTTTCCCAAAACAATCTACATGATGAAACTGCACAGAGAGAAAAGCTAACATTCAACTGCTTGTATGGAGACCTTATATCACAGAAGTTACTCCTTCAAAGCTAGTAATAGTTACAGTGGTTGAAAAGAAAAATCTTATTTTCCCTCTCCAACTTGAATATCTACTGCATAAAAAGATAGGGTGACAGTAAATAGAAGCAGTTCAAAAATCAGTGCAATTCATTACTGGTCTTCATTTGGAAGTGAAATTTATGAGGAAGCGTAGCATCATTATTTCTCAAAACAAAACTACTGACTACTAGTGATATAAGATGAGGGTCTCACTCAACATCTCCAACCTCATTGTACTCTACCTCCTTCCTTCCAATCCCCACATGAGGCCACTGGGTAATGACTGTGATCAGATGATACTTTCCAGGTTCTGGGGTTATGGTGATGTGCGACAATAGACGTAAACCCTGCTTTTGTGAATTTGGAGTCCAAATCCCTTTTGTTCCTTTCTGAAAATGAGACAGGCCCATCAGGTTATTCAGCATGTTTTGAAACTGCCATTCCCTTTAATCTTTAAAGATCTCTTATGGTGTGACCTGAGGCAGCTGAGATGGCTATAGAAGCATGAGGGTTTTTTCCTCAGTAGTCCTTTTAGCTAAAACCATTTAGTAGGAGGGGGAAATTTATTTCTCACAGTTTTGGTGGCTGGGAAATGTAAGATCAAGGCATTGGCAGACAAGGTGCTTGGTGGGGACCTGTTCCTGCTTCATAAAGAGAACACTGTGTCCCCATATCGCTGAAGGGGGAGGGACCTCTCCACCGTCTCTTTTATCAGGGCACTAATCCCATTCATGAGGCTCCACACTCATGACCTAATTACCTCCCATAGACCCCACCTGCTAATATCAGCACATTGGGGGTTAGGATTTCCACATAGAAATTTTCAGAGGTACACAAACATGCAGTCTATAGCAGGAAAGGAAGGGAAGGGGAACACAGGGAAGGGAAGGAAACGATATTAAATTAGAGGTGGAGCTGAATGAATTGACTACATGGGGTTAAAAGTGTAATTGATATGGAAAGTGGTTATGCGTGTGTGTCAGATGACTATATTATGTGTTACTAACAATGGCTATAAACTAAGAGATTTCAACACAGTTGTATTTTAAGGACTATAAGATTTGAGTTTTTCAAGGGCAGAGATCACATTTTATTCCTTTTTGTATGTCTGGCACCTAGTACAATCACTGACATAAGATAAATACTTGATAAATGTTGAGTGAGTGAATTTCTACATCTTATCTTTTTATTAGGGATTGGACAGAGAGCTAAAATTTATTAATTCATATTCTGCCTTGACAATATCTGAAAAAATAAGTAGAAATAATCTTCCATACATAATTACCCCAGCTAAAAGAAATCACATACAAAATTACTAAAATTATCATGACAATTTTAAAGCAAGGCAATAAACAATTAAAATGCTTTATGCAAAAATATCACTTATTTACATATAAGACAGGTGATAAGAACAGTTTACAAAACACATTAATGATTTTAATTAAAAAGGAAACTGGTACTTATTTTTAAGTCTAATTTTTTCTTTAAATATTTTGCCATGACAGTAGGACATTAACATTTAAAAGGGGCCAAAGAACATATGAAGAAACTGCCTTCTTAAAAAATTCTTTCTGGCCCCTAAAATATGGATTCTAGCTCATTCTATAACTTCTGAATACTTGAAGTCACCAAGAAAGCACGAATATGGTTTGTTTTTGATATTGTCTCGGATGAGAATGGTGTGTATGGCAGTCGCTGCTGGTGCAGTGCCCAGGTCCCCAGGGCATGGATCATTCCATGCTGTTGGTACAACTTGCAGTACCTGTGTCTCTTTGCCTGAGGACTTTCTCTGGCCACTAGGGTTTGCTCTGTCTGTGGGCATGGAATGCCATTACTGCTAGAAAATTAATGTCCTCCAGCTCTCTCGTCCCTCAGGTGGGATAATTCTGAGGCATATGTCTACACTGTTTCTCAGAATTCCCCAGTAGAAATAACTCCTAATAGTTCCGGGTTAACTTGTCACCCTTTTTTTAGCTCCATCAATTTCCTGTTTTACTTACCCTACTCCCCTGTGTGTGTTTCCTGGAATCAGTTCCCAGTGAACTACCTGCATTTTTCTAATGTGTGACTTAGCAGCTGCATCTAAAGAAACCCAAACTAAGATAGCATATTTTATAGTTTTATGTCTACAATATAAACTCAAAAGAGAAAAAATCAATATGTAGAAATACTTCACATCAGTATTCTTAATATAAATCTGAATTTATCACCAGTGGTTGGAGTAGAGTGAGAATTATTATGGGGTAACCATTTACTCAAGAAACAGAGAGGAAAATATATTTTATATTCTTCTTCTAAAAATATGAAGAAGACACAGCCCTTGCTCTGAAGAAATCAAAATCTAATGAGAAAGTCAGATATAAGTATGAAAACAGTCTCCAAAATGGTCCCAATAATTCCTCCTATTGTTTACACATGCCTCTTTGCAAAGTGACTTTGCCTCTCTTCTCATCAAGAGGTGGGGTTTATTTCCCATCACTTTAAATCTGGGTTAGACTTGCGGTTTGCTTTGACCAATTACAACCAGTGTAGGTGATATCTGGAATTTCTAATCTATCCCTAAAGAGGGCTGGCAGCTTCTACTTCCCCCTCTTGGATCGCAGCCACCATGCTTTCAGTCCAGGCTAGATTGTAGAATGATTAGACCCACACAGAGGAGACTTTGGAGGAAGAAGAGCCATCTTAGATGTTCTAGCTCGTCTGAAGTTCCCAGATGAATGCAACTGTATGAGTGACCTGAGGTACACTAGCAAGGAGGAGAACTCCTTAGCTGAGCCCAGCCAATCCACAGACTCATGAAAAATAATAAGTTGTTTTAAGCCACCAATTTTGTGGTGGTTTGCTAAGCAGTAAAAGATAACTGGAACAGCAAGCAATTACAGCGCAGCCTGATAATTCTACTAGAGTGAAGTACAAGGTACAAAAGAGGGCAGAGAAAACATAGATATCGGGTAAGCACTTACTACAAGATAACACTGTACAGGGACTAACAAAAGAAATATAAAATGTGATCACTGCTATAAACACACATTTTTTTTGCTGTGAACAGTGGCTATTACCTGTAATGATTAGAGAATACCTAAGTTATGAGCTGTATGATTGTGACCCTATGGAAAATAAAAGTTGAGAGAAAAAAAGATGTAAGTATAGACTGGTTGAAGGACTTGAGCTGGGATCAAAAAAAAAAAAGGAAAGCCATTCAGGTAGGGGGAAGAATTGAGTAAAAAGGCCGGAGGCCAAGTAGGGATGACAGTAAGGATCTGTCCAAAGGGGCAGGTAAGGGAAGTGGGAAATGTGGACAGTAAGAGGTAGTATTTTCTCACTCCACACTCCTAAAACTTGCTCCCTAAAAATATGAGGATAGTGGCCCTTTTCACCCTTTGAATGAGTCAAAAGAGTAGCAAAATATCACCGATCTTCTAAATACTGTCGAAAAGTAGCTTTGCAAAATGTTTTTTTTTTTTTTTTTTTATTTTGGCAAAATACAAACCAGTCAACAACATGCCTCTAACTAGGTCATATCCACTGAAATGACTGACCTTAATACTATCAATACAAAAAGATTCTAGCAATTACTTCATAAGCCATTTGCAACAGATTATTAGTGTATATAAAGAAGCTCCTAATACCTACAATGTGGATGGATGTAATTTTCTGCTTTGAAAATTAATAGGGTATCTGCTTTCCTAGACTTTTTAAAATATAGTTATTGTTAATATATTCATTCCCTTACTAATTTGTTCCCATTCTTCAAAATAAAAAATAGAGTGCATTTATAAATTTAAATGGAACACTGGTTACAGTTTGCCTTTTCTCTTTGACACTGTGAGCAACCAGTCCGTGCAATTCCACCTTTGTTAGTTGTCTGGAACATGGCTAAAATAATATATGTGCACATGTATACAAATATCTCCACACCCACGTATGTAAATAATGGTTTGTGGCTTGTATAGCTTCTGAGATTTATTAAATAAGACACGTTCAGTGCTTTCCAGAGATAATAATTACATGAACATATACAATTCTAGAAGAGGTGCCTTATCTCTCTCTTCCACACCTTCAAATTAATAGTGTTTTCCTAACAACCATGACAATTTCTCAAAAGTGAACTATAACAAACAAAGCATTTAGATATTATGAAATGCATTATCTAAATGTTCATAAAAGTTATTGCTTACACCCTGCATGATTGCTTAATTACTATGATTCAGTTATGAACAAAACAAAATGCAGAAAGTCGATCTCACTTGCTTTCTTGCCCAGAAACCACATCCCATAATTAAACTGGAAGATGGTGGGATATCTCCTCAAACAATGCAAGGGAGTGGGAGGGCTGTTTTTTCTGCTCATTAGCTTCGGGCCATAGCTGAATCATAACTATTAAGGAATCCTGTGGGCTGTAATGACTAGATCACCTCAGACCAAGTTTGCTGGCTGGGAAGTGCACTCACCTGCTTTAGGAGGTGAGTTCAGAGTAATGAAAACTGTACTCCCAGATCCAAGGAGCAGCTACTAATGCACAAAACACATCCAGGTTCCAAACAGGAGACCTGCACAGAAGAACCTTATGCCCAATAAAATGATTCACTGCTACAGGCCAGAATAATCCCAAGCTTGTAGGGTAAATTGTGAGTATGGGTAGGCAGAGATTGCAGTGCCTTTTTTCCTAGACAGGCTTCTCCCTGTATTCAATCATCTACATTTACATTTCATTTCTCAGAGAGAGAACAGTGTCCCCACCTTCATCAAGTAGTCTCATCACCATCATTATCATATGGACAGATACTATTGGTGCTCTGTCCATATGCTCTTAGCTCTGACCATTTCAGGCAAGCCATGCTGACTTCCAGCTGTTAGTACTTGCATCTCATTGCCTAAGGGCTTCTCTGCCTGCCAAAGGCCACTCTGCCTATGCACGTGGCAGGCTGTAAATGCTAAGGAATTAATACTCCCCTGCATCACTAAATTCCAGCTGCCCTCTTTAGTGCCTTTCTTCCTTCTTGGTCCTACTTTTTCACTCTTCTACCAGTATTCCTTGAGATTGCCTCTTACTTAATTTACTTATAGCAGAATTTTTGTCTCAGGGTTTGATTCTCAAGGAACTCAAATGGAAATCATAATCATCATCATCATCATCATCATCATCATGACAATTATGATAGCACGCATTATGTATTTGGGTTCTTACCATATGGACTTGAAACTTTTATTCATTATTCTATTAAAATTTTAATTCCCACACATACAGCTATATTACCCATACCTTACAACTGAGAAAAGGGAGGCATGGGAGATTTAAATAAGTTGCTGAGATCTAGATCCCAAAGTTAATAAGTGAAGATTAGAAGGCAGGACCAGTTTGATTTCAAACTCATTTTGCTCATTCTACTATTTATACTGCCACCTCTAAAAACTAAAAATGATTTAAAAACAAAATTCACATGTTGAGCTCTTCTCTATTTTCTAAGAAATATTAGAAGGAAATCATTTTATTCAACTACTTTGTAACAAATATCCAAGAATATATTTATTAACCTAATAATACTTTCAAAAGGAGTCATCATATTTTAATCCACTTGGAACATTCCTCCACTTACAGTCTGGCTATGTCTCCTTTTTGCCACAATAACATTTCATAGGAGCAGGAGATCTCCTTAAGAGCAGGGATCTTGTCTTATTTGTCTCTGCGTTCCCAGACCAGCCTAATAGACATTCAGTGATTATTAGTTAAATTGACTGACTTGAGTTCTACTAAATTTTAATGATACAGAAATGTTTGGAGGAAAATTGGTCTCAGTAAGACTTAATCTGGATGCAAAGGAGATTAATATCCCTTGGTAGGAAAGAGAAATCTTACAAAATGAGGATAAGTGAAGTCCATGGTCTTCCCTAAGTATTATCTGTACAGAGAATGACTTGGGCTTCGAAGACATCTGATATTGTAATCTAAGTGGTGTTATTGATATAATGATTGAATGTCTTGAAAACAGATTGAATTACAAGTGATTGGGAAAGAGAATTCTGTAGTTTAGAATTCTAGGAATTACAGTATAGCTCTGCTTCATGTCACTGGAGATACTCCATTGGAAATGTTGCTGACTTTATCAAAGAACAGGTAGTGAGTTTCTTTTCCAATAGGAAGGAAACAGATTTTTTTCTTAAGATTTAATAGCCAAGCTCTGCCCATTAAAACAAACAATCCAAACGTTTCCATTAATGACACACATCCTTTAAGTCAAAAAGTAAAGACTATTGCTTGGGGCTGAGAGCTAAATCATTGCCTATAACACCTTGTCATTTCAAATACACACAGTCCCTGACTTAAGATGGTTCGACGTATTTCAACTTTTTGATGGTGCAAAAGCAATATGCATTCAGTATAAACTGTACTTTAAATATCATACAACTATTCTATTTTTCACTTTCAGTACAGTATTCAATAAATTATATGAGATATTCAATACTTTATTATAAAATAGGTTTTGTATTAGATGATTTTGCCCAACTGTAGGCTAATGTAAGTGTTCTGAGCACGTTTAAGGTAGGCTAGGCTTAGCTATGTTGTTTGGTAGGTTAGTTGTATTAAAAGCATTTTCAACTTACTATAGTTTCCACCTACAATGGATTTATTGAGATGTAACCCCATTGCAAGTTGAGGAGCATCTGTAGTTATAATGAAGTTACTTTTAATAGTCCTACAACCTCCTACTTATAATTGTAAAATAGACGTTTCTAAACGTATGGAAGAAATAGTCTACGAGAGAAAAACAGACCATTTAATTATGCCAATATGTCAATTATTTACAACAACGTGTGTGAATTAAACGTTCAAATCCTAAATGTCTTTATCTTACAAAGTGTAGATTGAAACTATGACTAGTTAAAATTCATTCATACCCCACATATAAGAACTTAGAAGATGTGGAACTTAAGGAGACGAGAGAATATTACTGGAGATTTGTTGATCATGTGAAAATAGATACAGTAGTCTTCCTTTATCTGCAGTTTCACTTTCTGCGGTTTCAGTTACCCACTGTCAACCAGATTCCAAAAATAATAAATGCAAAATTCCAAAATAAACAATTCATAAGTTTTAAATTGCATGCTGTGCTGAATAATGTGATGAAATCTCGTGCTGTCCCACTCCATCCCACCCTGGACTTGAATCATCACTTTGTCTAGTGTATCCTCCCTGTATATGCTACCAGTCTGTTACTTAAGTTATCATACAGAAAAACAATACAGAAAAAAAATATCAAACAAAAACAAAATATAGGGTTTGGTGCTATCCATGGTTTCAGGCATCCACTGGGGGGTCCCTGGAACATATCCCCTGAAGAAAAGAAGCAACTATTGTATAGGAAAGAGAAAGAAAATGAGATACAAAAGGAATAATTTTCTACAGAAGAATAAAAATATCCAATAATTACATTTCCAGATCACCCTTGGTTGTTTCAAAATAAAATACTTTTTTTAAAAAAAAACTAATTCTAGAGAAGCAGAATCTAAAAATTATAGTAATTTCCTATATCATTAATTCATTATACAAAATTTTACAGCATTTCATTGGGAAAAAAACTTTCCAAAAAGCATGAACAGTGTGAAAATTTGTCATATTTAATTGCAGATTATTTTCACTAACATTTTATTATGAAAATTTTCAATAATACAGCAAAGTGGAAAGAATTATAGAGTAAAATCCCATGTACCCACCACCTAGATTCTATGATTACCATTTTATTCTGCTTCCTTTATAACATATCTATTCATCTATCCATCTTTCAATCCATTAATTAATCCATCTGTTTTTGGCTCATTTCAAAGTGATTTTGAGACATGGAACAATTCTCCCTAAATCCTTCTGCAAGCATATGATTAACTATAGTTCAACAATTGCTTCCATTGTATGTAAAATTTGAATGCAATGAAATACACAAATCTTAAGTGTTGATTTGCTGAATTTTGACAAATATGTATGCTTGTGAACACCCAAACCCCAATCAATATATAGAGCATTGAATTACAGATTATTTTGAAGAAAGAAGAAAAACTTTGTATAAGTACCCTTTTCATTCTCTTTAATCCAAAATATTTAGAATCTTTGGAGTAAAACAAAGGTTATAGTTTCTCCTTAACCGCAACAATTTTTTTCAAATCCATCTCAGCAATTAAATAAAGAGCAGCATCTGAGTGCTGCTTAAGGACTACCTCGATTTAGAGCAGGGATGTTACACCAAATGTCAACAGTGCGCTACTGTAAGATAAACATAGGAGTGAGGTGAGGAAAAGACAAAAGGGAGTGACAGTGACAGAGATTAACATCCAACTCCAGCTGAAGGATGCCATGCAGGCATTGGTGCCCAGCATCACCAGACCTTCAAATGTTACAAATCCCAGATATTTGTGTACAATATACTGAATTTCTAGAATGTTAATAATGAGATTACAAATTTTAAAAACATCAGTGGTTCAGTCAAATTGAGCCTACAAGCTCCCAGGTTGCATTCTCTAGCTTAGTTCCATGCTATTTCATGACTTGTGGTTCGCTATATTAGTGCATATTATTATGCTCAGATCCTGCTCTGAATCAACAAATGAGTCTCAGAATCATATGATTTAAAGTATCTATTAACCATTATTTCTAAAAAGTTTAAGACTTGAATAGTTAGATATACCAGATATACCATAGCCTATTATTTCTATAACAGATATAATGAGATCAAGGAAAACCAAAAGTAAATGGTAATACATCTCTTTCTTCTCAGGAAATGTACCCACACACATTCCCACAAAATGAGGCAGATAATATAATGGGTTTTATAGACACCATTCCTTCTCAAGCTCATCATTTTGTTCACTCATTCCTTTAAGTGTGTGTGTGTGCGTGTGTGTAGAGGGAGTGGAGGAGAGAGAGAGAAAGACAGTGTATACCTATGCCAGGCACTGTCCTAGGTCTGCAATATAACAGTAAGTAAAAGGAAAACCCTGGATGCATGGAATTGAGTACAGGGAAGACAGACAATACTATGCCTTGTTATTATAAGTGATAGAAGAAAAGTAAAGCAGAGTAAGGGTGAGAGGATTATATAAGGTGGTTAGAGAAGACTTCCTCAACAAGTCGGCATCTGGAGAGAGGAGAAAGGAAGTGTGCAACAGCCCTAAGAATATCCTGGGCAGGAGAGATCCGTGCAGAAAGAACTCACCAGCTAAATGAAAAGACCTTAAACGCAACTCAAAAAAGTATGTCACCAAATGTAAATTAATACGTGTGTGCTCCCCTTTTAGAGTAACTATTCTTATATAAAGTGTATACAAATCCAAATTGAAAGAACAAATGTCCTATTTGGAGCTTAAGGACAAGAAACTCTAGCAAGGATTTATCATGAGCTTATTATTCAGAGGGGTCAATTCCATAATTAAGATGTAATATGATTTACAACTTTTGATGTATGCTTTTTGTGGAATGCATTCAGCACATGAAGGAAAATATCTCCTATCAATAGAATTCATAAGCAGTATATATTGCCAGGTTAAAGTAAGATGGGTCTAATTATGGACAGCTGGCAGACCATTTTCAGGCAGGAAAATGAAATCTCAACGAAGAATAAAATTATGAGCTTATTATATAGTCTTCAGAGATTATGCATCATTTTCTTTCCTTGAGCCTCTCCTAATGGAGAGCACAATTATGAAAGTTAAAGAATCTCTCTGTTGCCAACCCCTTTAAGAGTGCTGATAGCAGTTGGTACTAACGTACCTTGACATAGGATTTTCTTGCTCGGGAGCTCAAAATAGGTAAAAGGGATTATGGCAACAACTTCACCTGACCCAGCAACATCCCTGTCTTTTGTCACCCATCATGTCAGTTTCAGAAAAGTCGGTCTAACATTTCAATCAGAGACTGGCAGAATTTGCCTTTTTACACCTGTCAGAATTGAAGGTAATTGTGCTCCCAGGGCCATTCCACTTGAAGGAAATATATGGAAATGAGAAATATACCACATTCTAAAAGAAACTGCCAGCCTCTGAGTGCCTTTGTGAACTCTCTTTTTCTGTTTAATATAAAAATAGAAAGGGAAGGGCAGAGGAAGGGTTAGGTTGGAAGCGCACAGTGAAATATGTGCTCCTGCCTGCAAAGTCACCACATTGAAGCTTCCACAATTTCTTGCCTTGACAAAAACACTTCATAGTCTCCAATTATATTAATTGCTCATGTGGTAAAAAACCATCTGGGGTAATAAACGTAACTGAGTTCACAGACATGATAAATTTGAATATGTCCTGAATGCAAACAAGGGCAATATAAAAATGTTGTCCTACGATTTTGGGTTTAGAGTTTTCTTTTTAACAAACTGGGAGTCTCTTTAAAGCCTACAGTAAGCTCAAGAAAATGCTAAAACTATGGCTATGTTATTAATTAAGGATATTGCCATAACGTTGTTTATAATGTACACAAATATATTTACAATATTACAGATAACGGAAATGAAACCGTAATTCTCTGTGAGTTAAGAAAGACTACCAGGACCTTTAAAAGAAGGGCAAACGGTCGTCAGATATTGAAAGATCCCAAGACATTCACATGTGAAGCAGGCCTCTACCATCCAGAAACTGGCCACAGCTGCCATTACTTTTAATGCATCCCTCCCAGTCTACCTCTCCACTTCACTAATCAGTAGAAAAAATTTCACTTACATCCTTATCAGAACTCCTTATCTCTGTATTTGGGTACAAAAGCAAGACTCAAGTTCCCAGCTTCTCTGAAAGAAAACTAAGCTGTCAATACCAGCTTTTTGTTTGTTTGTTTGTTTTTTCAGTTCCCAAGGCTTATCAAAATGAGAGGATTTATGGTAAACATACATGCTGAATGTGTCTTGTTAAGTAAAAAAAAAAAATTCACTACAGGAAATTATATATAACTCCTTTTTCTGAGGAACCATTTTATGAAATATCTTACTGGCATGAGTGCAGATATAGTCACCTCTGCAAACATGAGCCCAATTCTTGATAGTGCCCACTGCTAGTTACTAAGGCCTTAATTCATACTGCCCCCCTTCCCTGAATGGTGAAATCAAATCGTTTTCATACAGTTCTTCCCCTCACTCTCTTTACCACCAGCCCACCCTTCTACCTCTCCCATTCCCTATAGAAAGCAGGAGTCCAAGGGAGGATGGTGGAAAAGAGTATTTCTAAAGTTCTATGTACGATTATCTAAACTTGTTCAGGAAAGGTAAAAGAGGTGTCAATCTGTATATGGGACTACTTTCTTCTGAAAACAACTGTTATGTCCTCTTCTCCCCTGAGGGACCAAAAAATGTTTTTGGCTCAAAATGTTACACATAAAGAATTTGAGATAATTCTGAATGGGCACATGTGCTGGCCAGAGAGATGTCTTGCCAAATTTTGTCTAAGTTAAGGTAAAGTAACCGAATTTCTAATATATTTTTCATTTATTCCTTTATTCAACAGTTAGCCAGTCATACATCAAATATTTACTGCATACTCTTTACGTGCCAGGAACTTCTAGGCACCAGTGATATACAACAGCGAACCAAGACAAAGTCCTGAATCTCATGGAGCTTATGTTTGGAGGATGGGTTGGAGGGAACAGGGAGACAGATAATAAACATGTAAGCTCAAAAATAAATTAGATATTTTTCAGGTTGGGATACGTGCTATAAAGCAAACAGAAGAGGGTAATTGAATAGGATGCCTGGCGTAAGAGAGGAGGGCTGGTCAGCAGAAGCCTCTCAGGAGGCAGCTTCTGAGCTGACATCTGAATGATAACAAACAGCAAGGTGAGGATGCAGGAAGGAGTGAGTGGGAAACAGTCATGTCCAGAGGGGAGTACCAGGTCTGTATGAGCCTTTTGTCTTCAATAAAAGATAGCAAGCACTACTACTACTATTGCTATTATGTCAATTGAGCACATGATGCTTTGAGATCCAACTTGACTTTTTGAAATTTCTTCCTAAGAAAAGTGAAGAAATTGATGACTGAGACCCAGTAGGGAGCCACATCATATTTCTGAGAGAGTCCTAGCTCCAGCCATTTACATCCTGAGAAAGATTGTCCAAAATGGGAAACCATAAGAACTGTCTACCTTCAGACTATGCTGCAAAATTAGCAGGATGAACCAACGGTGCTATTTCCAACTTTTCCTTTTGGTCATTTAGCTGCTTTGAAACAAGTGGATGAGCTAGAGAAAACAGAAGTAGACCCTCTGTACATGAACTGAGGCTAAAGCTCCTTTTCAGTAAAGACCACATGGAGCCGCCATCGCTGAGGCCCTGCTCCACAGCCCCCTGGCCCACATCTGAGTTCACCTGCAGCCATCAAGTTCCTATATACACCAACAGCTACTCACCCCCCAGCACTTGTGTCTCCCTGCTTCTCCACCTTCTCAACCCATGCTCAGGGCTGCCTGGAAATGCCACAGATTAAATGCCCCAAGGGCAACCACCAACCAGTGATAGACAGGGTCAGTGGATAAATATCCAGCTTCCCCGTCCCTAGGTGAGGACAATTCTGAGGCCATTTTATACAAGATCCCTAGCAGGACATAGCCCCAGTTATCCTTATCCTTAATCTGCTTATTAAAACACTTTTTTTGGCTGCCTCACTCTCCCCTTTCTCTCATTCCTGTTTCCTGGAATTACCTATCAGATAAACTATTATACCCAAGTCATTGTCTCAGGTCTTGCTTTGGGAAGGATCCAAACTAGGAGGACAAATAATGCTCCCAAACAGCACAACACTCATTTCCACAGTGGAGCACATTTCCCAACCACTATCTCAATGATCAAAATCCAGAATGGAATGAGAGTGGACAGAAACTAGGAGGGAGAAAACGTATCATGTGTAGGGGGAACTCTAAGTTAATACCATGGCCATGAAAAAAACCTGACCCTTTCTGACTAGGCCTACAGTCACACAGATAGACATTTCCATAATAAAGATGGACAAAATGTCCATGACACTAATTATTATGTGACTCGGAGTTTTGACAGAATTCAGTTAAAAATTGAACATGTTGAGACAGGCACTGGCATGAAGCCCCAACCTAGTTAGATGTACATCTTGATTTACTGCAGATGGGCACCAAGTCATTTTGCCAATTTGATGTTCCCAATAAGGTTTCACAAAAAATATCTGTTCTCCAACAATCTCTGCCTTCAGTCAAAAGTGTAACAAATACAAGAATGTGATTTAACTTATACACACACACATGCATGTATAAATTATCGACATAACATCCCAAGGATACCACTCAAGTTTAATCCCAGTTATGTTAGATTTTGTTCAAAGTTCAAAATTATCTATTATTATCCTTTTGTTGCTAAAAAATCACTTGCATTTAATCAGTTTAATAGTAAATAAATAATAAAGATAAACTTTGCCCATAAAGAGTAAAATACATAATTGCCAGGTATTTCAGATATGTTCTCTACACCCCCAATTCTCTTATGCTATTCTTTGTTCTTTCTTCTTCAAGTATAATATAAAACAAAGTTCAGTTCTCTTCTGTTCATGCTATGGATTTTCCTTTAGTTTTTTGTACTCAGCAAAATCCCCAACTTGAGACATGAAAGGTTAAAAGCATTGGCTAGTCAAATGCCACTGATGTTTTTGGAGAATGCATTTTTATAAAATGACAGCTGTAAACAAATTATTTTATATTAAATGGCAACCACCAAAAGTCTATGTTGCTTAGATACACGTTGTTGGGTATCATGGGAAAGTTCTTTATGACATCTCTTTGAAACTGTAGGGGATTTCTCCCAATGACAAATAGTTCAAAAGATTTTACTTCTAAGAGTTGTCATGCCCCAGGTTTTGTGTTGTCAAGCCATAACGTGTTTCTCTCCAATAATCAAGAGGGTTATTCCCAACAAATTGAAATAATTTCAGAGGTTCTAATCAGTAAATAATACTCCATAAACAAAGTGAATTACATTACTACTAACTTTATAAAGATATGCTTGAAGAAGTAGTGAAATCTCCCACACATTCAATGCTAGAATATCTTCCTAGGATACATTATAAGGTCAGTTCCTTATGCTTAAGCCTTCTGGTACAAGTCATTTCAGTACCTCCTGGCCATCCAGTCCAAGGAAATTGATGGTCTTCTTAAAGTCACAACAGTTAAGGGAAGATACTGGGGAGACTTGCTGCATAATTAATTCTACCTTGCTTCTTCCTCTTCATTATTTCCTCAAGACTTTGGTGGTTATTCAAACGCAGCTTTCCAGTGATCTAACCAAAGCAATGCCCAAGTCCTTGGCAGGACTTCTAGGATAAAAAGATAACTCTTATAAATATGCCCAAATGATTCAAAATTACAATGACTTAATCTTAAATTCTGAAGGAATCTTGGAGGTTCCTTCAACCCTCCAAAACAGTGTAGCAGTAATCTGAGATAAAATCATTCACTTTCTGCTTAAATGGTTCTAACTAAGAAGTATTCACCAGCTCCCTATAGAAGCTCATTCTATTGTTTTTCTTGCTTTGGTCATTATCAAGCTCTTTCTGATAATAAGTCAAAACCTCTCTCCTTGCCTATTGCATCCATTGTCGCTAAGTCTGTCTCCAAGGACAATAGAGTATACCTCATAGTTCTATTTAGTCTTTTATTTTTCTGTTCAGAAATCATCCCTCCCATCCTATCAATTAGGTATAAGTCCCTTGAGAGTGAAGAAATTGTTTTAAATTATTTAGAATCTGAAAATCTATCACAAAGTTGGTGTTCAATAAATGTATATTTAAAGAATAAACATAAAGCAATCTCTATTCCCTTCTAAAACATACCTTGAAGATATTCTTAATCAATAAGATTGGCTCCCCAGTCATATATAAATATAATATCCATTATTAAAAAGAGAAAATTATTTATTTTATATATTTAAATCAAATTTTATATCAATGGATGAAAACAAAGGAATGGATAAAATGAAAGGGAGAACATATTTCATATTTATATTTGCACATCAGCATCTCTGCTTTCCTTAAAATTTGCCATATCTGAAACAAAACCTTGAGTCAAAGAATAAAAATTCAAACACAAGAAGACCTGGAAAGCTGACCTAATTCCCCATCTGGTTCTACCACTTATCTCCTCTTCGCTCACCACTCACACTGTGGAGGATAAAATTACCTTTCAGGATAAAGCAATGCTCTAATCTGACAGTGCTGCTCTTTCTGTCTTTTAGGCCTTCTCAGCTGGATCTTCATGCAATCCTCAACCAACACAGGCGTAATTAATAATTTAGGTTTAAAAAGGGAAGCTAAATTTCCTCCTCTTTCAAATGGTAATTGTTTGAAAATAAGTAGCAAGAGTTATAACAAGAGCATCTCTTGTGCAGGGGAAGAAGGAAAGAACTAATATTAAAAGAATTGACCATCAAATTGGTACATGGAAAATTTAAGAAGTTAAACATTGTTGTTATTGCTTCAAGCTACAGTGAATATATCTTGGCATTAAACTATATCAAAATAATGAATGTCTGAACATAGTTAAGAAGACTCAACATAGATTCTGTATCTTGACTGTGAATAAGGCAAAATATGACTTTACTAGGGCTCTCAATGAAAATATTTGCAAAGAAAGTGATTAATTATTCTAGTAAAGTATATTGGGCCAGGTGTGGTGGCTTACGTCTGTAATCCTAGCACTCAGGAGGCTGAGGCGGGAGGATTGCTTGAGCTCAGGAGTTCAAGACCAGCCTGAGCAACAGCGAGACCCCCCATCTCTACTAAAAAAATAGAAAAATTAGCTAAGCATGGGGGATCTCTTGAGCCCAAGAGTTTGAGGTTGCAGTGAGCTATGATTATAACCCTGCACTCTAGCCAGAGTGACAGAATGAGAATCTGTCTCAAAAAAAAAAGGGGGGGGTATGTTACAGGAATTACAGGATATGGAAAATTTAAACTACATGCTATTTAGCATTAAAAGTAAAAAGGAAAATCTTAAAACACAAGATGTTTAGTAATCAGGGATAAATGCACTTTGTTATTTTTCTCCCATTTCCATTCTCTTTTTCTTTTTCTAAGATCAAATTTCTCACCACTTAGTCCAACCATAGAGCTGAAACTGACAGTCATTTATTATCCTATAAATTTGTGAGTCTTAATAATCAAAACATTATCTAAAAATATATAATCATAAGTCATGTGGTTATATGCTTCTTACAGATTTTCAAAAAACAAATTGAGCTTTAAAGATAGCATTGGCTTTTCGTTAACAATTCATGAATCAGGCAGCATCCCATCTACAAAACACAGGAGCTCCAATGAACTGAGCAGAGAGAGTTGGCTTTATAGACAGAATGGACTGAAAAAAGCAGAAATGAGGAACAATAGACAGACTGGTCATTTCAAAGTTACTTTCCTTATAAAGTTAAAGTACAGGGGATTTCCTTATCGTTTGGGCTCAGGGAGACTGGGGCCCTTCTGATTGGTTGCTGGGAATCTCCTGTTTTTGGGAAAACTGGCCATTTTAAAGTTCAGTTTATGTGGCACCTAGAGTGACTCCATTCTGGTTTGGTCTGGTCTGTTGGGCCTAGTGTAGGATTCAGTCCAAAACAATGGACTCCTATAAATTTTGTTTAATAATATGAAATACAGCTTTGCAGTTTTTGGCCCTTATACAAGGTTGATGAAATAGCAAGATACCAAAAGTTCAGCACACATGTCAGTCATTTCTGTTACAAGGGCCTAATCCCAATGCATCGCCCAGACCTATGCAGCCCACATCAATAATTCAGTACTCTGATCAGTATATGCAGTAAATGTAAGCAGAGATGAAGTGACTGACATTCTAAGAAACCGCCAGTGGCCTATATTTGAGCAACAGGTGTCCAGGTCACCACATTCAAAGCATTCACTCTCTTAACCAAGACGAAAGGAAGAAGGAGGGGGGGGGGGGAACCAACAATGAAAACAAACTTGCTCAAATCCTGAATGACTTGAATGACTATAAATGATCTCAATCACACAGTACATACACTTACATAATAGTAGTAAGTAACAGTTCTTAATATTGCACAAATCTTGCCCTTAAATTTTACTTTAAAAATTATTATACAGAATTTTTGTGCATAAACGTCAAAGCTATGCTTCCTAGAAACCTGGATCTTAAAATCATTATACCACTATCATCCTTTAGAATAAGCGCAGCTTTGGCCTTTAGTAGGTTGTAAGTGAATGTTCATTCAATAAAGAAATGAATGAATCTATAGTGAGCGCAAACTGAAATCACCATATGGCAAAGAAAAAAACAAAACTCTTTGGAATGTTTCCACACAGCAGACGTAGAGCACTGAGAGGAACTTTCAATGAGAAAACTGAAGCATAGCTTTTATAAGGCCAGCTTTAGAAGAGGAAATACGGGGCGAGGAGACACAACTGTCCCCCAGGACTTGTTACTCCTTCAAGGTTTGAGGAAGCTCCTCAACCTTTCCCTCTCAGAGGTAGCCTCCTATGGGTTGGCGGCTCTGCGGCTGAGATCCTGGAGCACTTATGGCCACAGCTGAGGCAGGTCATTTAATTTCTACGCGTCATTTAGCTCACTATTTGACTGATAATCATAGATAAGAACATTAGGTGAACTATAAAACTGTAGGCCAAAAAAAAGTTATTACCTCCATTATCATTACTACCACTAATAAAAATACCTGCTGTACTAATTTTACCTGGGCTTCTGTAAAAAATTACCGTAAACTTAGTGGCTTAAAATAATAGAAATGTATTCTGTCACAGTTCCGGAGGCCACAGGTCCAAAATAAGTTGTCAGCAGGGCTGTGCTCCCTCAGAAGGCCCTGGGGCAGAATCCTTCCTTGCCTATTCCAGCTCCCAGTGACTCCAGGCATCCCTTGGCTTGAGGCTGCAGGACTCCAATCTCTGCCTCCATCTTCACATGGTCTCCTCTCCCATGTGTCCGTGTGTGTCAAATATCCCTCTGACTTTCCCTGTTTGTCCTTATGTTTCAAATCCACCTCTGACTTTAAGCCTACCCTGAATCCAGGATGATCTCATCTTGAGATATTAATTATATATACAAAGACCCTTTCTCCAAACAAGGTCCCATTCACAAGTTCCAGAGGTTAGGACACAGACACATGTTTTTGGGGGGCCCACCACTCAACCCACTACACCTGCCTACATTGTTGACAAGTTCTTTCCATCCCTCCTGCTCCCATCTTCCCTGGCCCCAAACTGCAAATTGAAAATAAAATTGTTTCCAGAGATTTTCATATAATTCTTGCTAATTGCTTTGCATTCTTGGGAAAATAAAAGAGAAAATAACAAAAGAACTAGCAGAGAAAATCCACTGCCAGGCAAAAGTACATGGTGACTAATGCATTATTAGCAACCACTTTTTGCTCCTGTGCTACACAAGTTTATTTCTCTAAAATGTGATATTTACAGGAGTTCAATGATGCATGTCCTACTGATTTGAATAACGATTCCCTTACTTTAGATTTAGTAATTAATTGCCGTTCTGTTATGTATGGCATAGATGAGAAAATTAAACGCACTCTTAAAAATTGAAGATAAATTATATTTCAGTGTTCTTAATCGTCTGGGAAGGCAGAAGTATATCAGCAATGAACCCAACTCTCTAATACCAAAATGTACTCTGCTAACAATTAGAGTTAATATTTTAAGTGGATGGTTTTCAACCCGTAAACTGCTCTAACTAAGCATCAGAACAAATCCTGCAGGTGAGAACATCTGTTTTTAGAGCTATTAAAATCAGTTTTCTTTTGCCATAATATCTGAATGTAAGCAGTCTGCAGGGAGATAACTCACTATAATATATACATAAATAGCACAGTTTTAGAAATTATCCCATTTGAAATCTAAGTAAAAACTATAGAAGTGCCCCCTTCCCCTCTCTAATAAGACAATTCCAAATATTTTAGCAGGATCTGTGACATTTCTGCTCTTTTTACTGTGCCGTGGACATAAAGGAACATGGCAGTTGTTGATGGTCTCCGTATCCCCTGAGCCTCTTCAGCTCCCTGGGACTTCTAGCTTCCAATATCTGTATCTCTTTGTCCGAGAGCTTTCCTTCAAGCTACAAAAAGCCACATAACAAGAGCCCTGGGGACATTAACGCACTTTCCTGAATTTCTCAACAGATAACTGACAGAATTTGGGGTAAAAACACTCCAGCTCCCTTACTCCTCATGGGGAATAACTCTGAGTCTAATTCTATAACATTTCCCAAAGTGTCCCTGTGGTGATAAGCTTTTGCCACTTGCAGATATAACTGGTTTGATAAAGCATCCCACATGGGCTGCTTCCCCTTCCCTGTATCTTTGTATCACTTTCCCTCTTCTACCTTCCAAATACACTGTTTGCACTCAAATCTTTTTCCTAGGGTCTGCTTCTGAAGCAACCCAATCTAAAACTGGGAACAAGAAACATTATTATCCCCTTTGCTTAAAAATTACCTCAAAACTGAATTTTTCTGAAACCATTGCCATACATTAGATACGGATGTAACAATATTAAAAGTGAGAATTCATATTTGTATAGTACCATGGCAGGTACCACTAGTTAATAAAAAAGGCATGCCCTAGCCCCTCCTTCCTTTACTAGAATCCTGATTTCCTACAAGCGTTGAATGGCTATGTGCCCCTGGAAAACACAATCCTTCCATAGATCCAGGGAGTAAATCTTACTTAGTCTTCCCAATCATGTTCATTTAATTTCCATTTTCACTGACTGCTCAGGAATGGGCAAGAGATGCAGTTTTAGCTTATGAAACAAGAACAGGAATTTTACTGGAAGCATTTGGGAATTTTTGTCTTATGCTTTAAAAAGGATATGAAGAGGAGCCATTCCTGACCTTTAAATGCTGAGTAACGGGTGGCCTAGGAGTTGTGGTAGCCACATTACAAGCATGAAGTGAAAAGCCTGAAGACAAAAGCCAACATGCTAAGGATGACAGGGCAGAAAGATGAGAGGGGAACTGGATCCTTGATGATATCTTCAAAAACCACCTCTGATCTTTCCTTTCATCCTTGCAATGTTGGCTTTTGTCTTCAGGTTTTCTAATTCATGATTGTTTAATATTTGGGGTCTTCTGTTACTTGCAGGCTAAAATTAATATAAGTGCTTTTTCAGCGTGCATAGACTACCTCATCTCTCTAGGTAAGGGCAACCCAGCTAATAGTTCCTCTGTTGATCTCTCAGACACAACTGCATCTCATGCCCTTTCCCGAGCAGTCACTGAAAATGGGAATTGAATGAACATGATTAGTTACAACTAATTAAGGTTTACCCCCTGCACCTAGTTACACATGTAGGTACAGGCAGAAGGGCAGGGGAGGGAAGGACACTGACAAACTACTATATAATCTGTGCTCTAGTGGTTATTATTATACAAGATCCATCCTCATATACCCTCCTCCTAGGTTTGGTATACGGGTTAATTTTGATAACTCACACACAGGATTTACCAAGAGCCTATCATATGACTCTGTAAGTGTAGATTACTATGTTACTAGTAGGGCCAAACCCAACCTAAGTAATGGTCAATGTCTATTTTCCGGACGGTATACTGACACTTAAAATAATCCACAAGTGAGATGAAGAGGTGTTGGAATGAAAAAAAAAAAAGATGTCTCAGAGAGTCATCTTAACAAAAACAAAGGGGTAAGAGAGAACAGGACATTGAAAAGGGAATATTAATAGCTCAGGGTGCTAAAAGTACTAGACAGAGGTGAGCACAGAGGCTCAAAAGTCAGTCAGGGGTTAGATCATGAACTTTGTATGCCATGTTAAAAACTATAGACTTCATTATGTAGGGGCAGTGGGGCTTATGAGAGGTCAGATTTTATTTCATATTAAGATTATATAAGATTTGAGTTTATGTTATACTGACAGCTATTGAGAGTGGACTTGAGAAAGGCAAGACTAGAGGGAGCCTCATCCTGTTTCTCCGGAATCAAGTCCTTTCTTGGTGAACAAAACTGTCTATTTTACTGAGCCATTATGGAGATGCTTATTTAGTCAGTCCTTTTCCCTAAACCATAATGATTGGAATAACTTCCCCCTAAGTGGCCATGGAAAATACTAAATTTAGAGACACTCATTTAATTCAGGATAGTGTATCATAAAATCTTGCATTCTCAGTCGAACCACATGTGAAAAATGTTACACATTGTGGGATGTGTCTAACAGATCATTAAGAGATAGTTTTTGAACATCTACTCTCTTTGCTATTTTAATGTAAAATACAGACAAATAAAGCTGCTGAAATTCATGATTCCACAGTGCACAGTGTGAGTCATTGTCCCTAGAGAATTTTTTTCATGGAAATAGTACGTTAGCATAGTTTCCTATAACGTCAGTGTAGTCCATTCATATATATATATTTTTTGTGGTTTTCAGGTTGTTCACTGGAAACCTGGTTGGTTGGTTGGTTTTTATTTTGTTTTGATGCCTATGTAATAAGAGGTTGGTTGTAAGCATATTCTAGGGGACTGGTACAAGGAGGGTTTTAGATGCCTGTGAAGGGTTGAACTCAGATTGCAATCAGAAAAAATACATAAACTAGACTTAAAAGATGTGTGCCTATGAACAGAAAATTCCAAAAACACTAACAATAGTTGACAACCTAATTTGAAACATGTAGACAAGATGGCACCTTTGATTTACTAACTTTTTTTATTTTTAGGAAAAACAAGTATAAATGTGAATGAGCAGAATGTAAATGAAATTCTGAAAGACAACAGTGGATCTTCATAGAGTCAGTGTGTCCTCCAAAACAGATAGATCTTTTGCAATGGCAGAATTTATGTCATTTTTATCCACACTATTATAACTGAGAAATAAAAAAAGAGAGAGAGAGACATGACTAGAAAGAAAAGTAGGATTTAGAGAGTGTGAAAAAATATATTTTCTATGCAATTTCAGCTTCACAAGAGTCATGATTGGATTGGGAAAGACATGAAAAACACTGATGTCAGAGTCATTCTGGTCACTTTCGTTGCACCTTCATTGTACTCTAAGTTCAAGTTATGCAAGGTATTTGATTACAGCCACCATGGCAGAAGAAGGGCTTTTTAAAATCAACATTCTGACATCAGCCTTACTCACTGCCCTGTCCTTAGAAATCAGTTTTGTGGTAGATGTTTATCCCTGCAAGCCTCAGGAAGCATGATCCGAAAAGGAGTAGATTTAGCCTGGTCAACAACATGGTTCCAATATCTCTTGGTTACACTGAATGGAAAACAAGCAGGAAGAGGCAGAGAAACACAGGCAACTTGAAATCAATGTGAATGCATGGTTTATGTGACATCTTCATTTACCACTGTTTGGAAATGCAATGATCTAAAAAGTTATTTTAAGTGTTTTAGGATCCAATTGTCTTAACTTAAATGTCATTAAAGATGCAGATTATGGTACATCACCCCTCTAAAATTGTTCATCACTTAAAATAGACATGCCAATATAGTAACGCATGGTAAAATATGGCCAGGCACAGGCAGCCACATGGCATTGTAGAAAGATGTCAATTTCAGAGTCTGACAAGCCTGGACATGAATCTTAGCTTTTTCATTTACTCATTGTATAACCTTAAGCACCTCCCTTTTCCTCTCTGTGCCTCACTTTCCTCAGCTGCAATATGGAAATAATACTTGTATCACAGTGAGGTGTGGAGAATATGATAATGTAGTGACTAACTCAGCACCTGCTACATAATGAGTACTTAATAAATATTAATGATCATCAATATCATTAATATTGCTAACTTTTAATACCTTGGAACTTAACATGTTCAAATGATAACCAGCAAAAAAGGGTAGATTGATCTAATTATAAACAGGCTATATTCCCAAATTTTACCTAAGCAAACTTGAGGAATTAAGCCCAGATTTTGTATAGAAATACTATCATGCATGGTGAATAGGCTGACAGATAAGAACATAAACATTTATTTAAACACCAATATATCCAATATACTCAAAGGGTACTACTAGTAGTATTCTAAAACCTAGTGACCCGGTTATCAAGGAGTTTCAATGAGAAAATAAATTCTGAATTCTAAAGTAGGGTTCAATACCATATTTTCACCTGCATTTTCAACATAAATATAAGAAAATGCAAGCCCTTCCCAACCCCTCAAACTCTCGTCCATAAAGCAATGATGATGGGCTCTCCAAGATTTTTCTCCTCGTATGCTGAGGGAGTTACTGCAAGGTGAAAGCAACACAGAGAGAGCCCCAGGCATGCAAGGAAGCAGGGGAGGGGCTCTGCCATGAGAAGCAGTATGGAAGCCAGTCAGGACTGGGAAGAAGGGCTGGGGAGGCTAATGAGAGGTTCAAGGACTTGAGCAGCATCAGTGAAAGTGGTGAAGTTAGGGACGCAGAGAGTATTCAAAATAGACCTCCCTTTCCTCTGTAGTGTTATCTCAGGGGAGCAGTGAGTCCAAGGCTAATGCAGGCAGGAGACAAGAGCATGCCATCACCAATGTTGACATGTACCTAGATGGTCGGTGTCCTTCCTTTATCCTATCTTTCCCTTTCCCCCTCTACACCACCCCTACCTTGCCACCACTAGTCCACATTTGGCACTAGGACAACATGAAAATAAAATTCCAATTCACTGTGATCAACTAGAAAAGAAAATCTCCATATGTCTAATCAGCTGCTGATCCAGAAGAGGCTTAAGACTTCCCTAGAGGCTTAGCCAACATTTTTTCCCATCTTTAAAGAAGTATGCTTAGATTTATCTTCTTAAAAAATTATTTTTTTAATTTTTAAGTACTGTGGGTACATAATAGTTGTATGGGCTGCATGTGATGTTTTGATACAGGTATATCCTATGGAATGATCAAATCAGGCTAATTGGAGTATCAAACACCTCAAGTATTTATCATTGCTTTGAGTTAGGAACATTCCAATTCTACTCTTTTAGTTATTTTTAAATATACAATAAATCTTTGTTAACTATAGTTACCCTATTGTGCTGCAAAATATTAGATCTTATTTATTCTATTTAACTGTATTTTTGTACCCATTAACCATCCCCACTTCATTTCCTTCTCCCCGCTACCCTTCCCAGATGCTGGAAACCATCATTCTACTCTCTCTCTCCATGAGTTCAATTATTTTTTTAGCTCCAACATATGAGTGAGAACAAGCAATATTTGTCTTTCTGTGGCTGGCTTATGTCAATTAACATAATGTCTTCCAGTTCCATCCATGTTCTTGCAAATAACTGAATTTTATTAATTTTATGGCTGAATAATATTCTATTGTGTATGTATACCACTTTTCTTTATCCATTCATCCATTGAGGAATCCTCAGGTAGATTGTGCATAGTACTGCAATAAACATGGGAGTGCAGATATCTCTTCAATATACTGATTTTCTTTCTTTTGGATATATAGCCAGCAGTGGGATCACTGTATTATATGTTAATTTTATTTTTAGTTTTTTGAGGAATTTCCATGCTATTCTCCATAGTGGCTCTACTACTAATTCACCCAACTTCCAAGGCTAATGACAGAGAAGATGGTAAAAACATGAACAACTTGAAGGGGTGGGTGAATCACACCACATAATTTCATTGGAAAGAACATTGGTAGTTCAGAAAAAGTGAATCCTTAAGGTGACAGACTACCTCAAAGAGGAGTTCAAAAATGATTTCACCATATTGGGTGAAATATGTTGAAGATGGGATTTTCTAACAGGAGATTTCTGCCATAACCAGAGTGACTATATGTCCCGGTTTATGACTTCCGAGTCAGTGTAATTATCAATGCCACTCCCTTTCATTTTTAACGTGTCCTGTTTTAAATAATAAATTCTATAGTCAACCTAGTTATAACCTATAGAGTACATTCCATCAACCTTAAAGAACTAAGGACATTTTAGAGTTCATGATTTTATCTGCATTTCATCAAGAACAGTGTCCAGGTCACCAAGCCTCTCATAACTAGATTGGCCTATTTGTGGGCCTCTGCCAGCTGAAGGATGATCTAAGGGCAATTGCAGGAGGCAAACAAACAGGGAATCTTTAAAACCAGACTTTGGACTCTTGTGAATACACACACACACATAGATACAAAGTACTCAGATACGGTGTCAAGATCTGAAAACTCATAATTCAATCTTGCCATAGAATTTGAGGGTATCCAGAAAGCGTAGGCTAATGTATTTCTAAAAGGCGATCCCATGTATGACATCTGTCAGTGGCCAGTTAGGATCTCTGCTATTTTATAAAATGTAACTGGAGACGAATATTTTTTTGCCTGTGGAGAACAGACAGGGAAATTAATGCTGAAGATTGGTTCAACCCTAGGAGCTCCTGGTGAGGCCCAACAGGACCTGGGAGAAGAAGATAAGAGAAAATGTTTGGAAAAGGTGGAGTCCCCTGATCTCCTGCAGAGGGTACTCAGTGATTATATACAGTCCAAGAAAGGGAGCACATATGTTGCGCCAACATGAGGATATAAGCTGGAGGTCTCTGATTCTGAACCTGCACGTGATGCCACTGGCACCAGGAAACAGAAAATATAATTGCAGGAGGACTGAATACCCTGAGCAGGGCAGGGATGGGAAGGCCTTTTACAAATGGAGTAGCAAATGTTGACGACTCTCACAGAAGTATGGAAAATGTGCCCTCAAATCAACTGCTCTTTGAGGAATTGGGCATGCCAGGGAGGAAGCTCACATGTTACTCATTCCCCCTTCGTGTGGAGAATACAGGGGTACACAAAGCCCTCTCTGCCTGCTGGTGATTGGAAGAGAAAGCAAGCCATCTATTTGTGAGGCCTAAAAGGGTTCTTCTGCAAAAGGGGAGTAGAAGGAGCTGTAGCTATCCTTCCACAGGAGCTACAACTCCTACTCCCTTTCTCTGGAGCAGGAAAAGAGCTTCCTTTTTTATGGAAGAATGTCAATGAAAATAACAAAACAGAAGATCTATGATGTTACTCAAAGGGATATATTTTTAGCATAATTAATAAAAAACTTAGGGATGAGCCAAAGAGACATTCAATCTTGTCAGTATAAAAGGTTTGACTGTGGAATAGACATTTCATTCATTCAAAAAATATTTACTGAGTGCCTACAAATTAGTAAACACTACTCTAGGAGGTATGGATACATCAATGATTTAAACAGTCAGAGAGCTTATATTCTAGAATTGGGAGCTTACACTCCAATGCTTGATCTTGAGACTACCCCACAAGAGTAGGCTTTGTTATTGCCTGTATCCATAGAATGGACCAGAAAATCTCCTTAATTCCATACAAGGAAATTAATGACTGGCAACCTGAGTCAAACATCATAGAGAGAAGACAAAACATGCAGAAGACAAGAAGCAGAGTTTTAAGGAAACAAGAAGCCTTTGGACAGAAAATGAATTAGAGGTTCCACAGATAAGAAAGGACAATGAATGTGTAGTACAGACTACACAGTGGACTCTGGCATCCACTGAGGAGCTTAAGGGGTAAGCCCAACAGAGCAGAGGTGCCTCACCCAGGGTGGTCTCTGTCTAGACTGCTACAGGACTCTCAAACCCCCAGTGAAGAATTGCCTTCTGGATGCACTGCTGTGACTGACCAATCTAGAAAATGTCTCCTCATCCAGGCATTTGATTTTGGCTTTGCTGTTTTAGGTTTTTGAAAAATTTTATTTGTTTGTTTTTGAGGGTGAAGGTGTTTTTGCTTTGTTGTGTTGTATTTATTTTCAGCAATAGACTGTACTGCCCAGCCTTCTAATATTAAGAGCATATTATGTGAGTTATTTATGGTTATATGGATATTTTGAAAAGAAGAGTAGGAACCTGAACTGTGGATTTTTTTCCAGCTTTTTTTTTTTAACCCAATGGTTTTCAAATATGTTATACAACATTTCACTCCAAAGATGAATATACAAAACAGACAGAAGCAGAGCTGCCCTGATTAAAACTGAGAGCAGGAGTCCTGCCTGCCCTCTCATCATTGCGGCCTCTGGGGGTCTTCATTAAACCCTAGAGATGCACCAAGCACAGACTGAAAACCCTGACTATCTCCATGGGTGGAGAGTGCCGTTGCCTAGCCACACAGTCCGACAGCATTGCCCTGTACTGGCGAAAAGAGATGTCTCTGAAGGTATAAGTCATTCCAACATAAACAAAGAGAAGCCTGATTAAAACATTTCTCATGGAATAATTAGCTATCAGAATACACGAACTTAAAATACCCATGGATAGTAGAGTGACAACCAGGGCTTGCAGTGACCACATGATGAATTAGCAGAAGAGAACCATGGTGAGGTGAAAACAAAAAACAAATATAAAAAGAACTATGACTAAGGGTACTGTGAACAGGCTGATTATTCTCACCGCCAATGATATTACATCCATACACACACTCTTTATTCATCCAACAAGCATTTGTGAAGTGCTTACTAGGTGCCAGGCATGTTGCTACGTATTAAGAATACAGAGAAAAATAATATACAGTCATCACTATTAAAATGCTCATAGCCTTCTGTAGGAGAAAAATATGCAGGTATAAAGATATAAAGAGAATCTTATTTAAATGTATACAGTACTTACGATAGTGCTTGGCATACAATAAGCTAACTATAAATGTTAGCTATTACTAGGAGCTTAATCATCTGTTGCCATTCACCAGCCCCCAGAAACAGAGAATTTTCAAGGAATGAAGACTTTGATAAGCAATCTAAGGTCAGGAAAGGGGCCCCCAAGTGGGTGTTCTTTAAAAACAATAGAGGCTTTTGCTCTAGTGAGTATTTTATGCAAGCTGAGAGTGACAACTAACTTGCTTGGGATGACGAAGAACACGTTTTGGAAAATATATGGAAGAGACGATATTATGAGAAAGAAAAGTAAAAGATACTCTGCTTGGGTAGAAATAGAGGTATCCAATCCACTTTTATTAAGTCTGTTCCTTGTCCAGCATGATGTTAATCCTCTTCCCTATCTCCCCAGAAAATTTTCAATAAAACCTATTTGGGGTGTGTGCATGTGTGTGTATGTGTGTGTGTGTGGCACTAATGTCCTGTTTAGGATTGGTCCTAATGTCAGGGTGGAAAGCTCACTAGGGTGCTCACAGTGTGGGGAGAGAAAGATTGCTCATGCAGAGATTAAAATATACATAAAAGTTTATTTTATCTTCTTAGAGGAGAGAGCGAGCGAGAGAGGGGAAAAGGAGAGGGAAGACAGCAGGAAGATGGCGTGGCATCCCAAAGAAAGAGAAGGGAGGTGCCAGCCCTGAGGCCAAGTGGCTTACTAATTTTAAGGGGGAATAAAGAGGAAGAAAAAATAGTGATCGCTGTCAGTTGATAACAAAAGCAGAGGCAGGATGTCAAAGTCCAAGAGTTGGTTTATGGCAGGAGATTGACTCTGCCCTCTTGATATGGTTGATGATGTAGCTCATTCTCCTGCTGTTTACTCAGGAACTCTGTAAAAGCAGATTCTCAAAAACAAACAAAACAAAAAAAATAATTTTAAAGAGAAAGAGTTAACATCTCTTTTCCATCATTCAGCTCCTTTCAGAAGTTGTACAAAACAGAACTCCCGCGGAGTGCCTGTTAGCAGGAGAACTCATAGGATTGATCTTCAGCTGTTTCTAGGAAATTGCGGGATTAGGATTGTCCTGTTATTTTGGCAAGGCCACTCCTTTCACCTGATTGAAGAAAGGAGCTTCTGGGGAACACGGTTAAGTAGTGAAAGAACTGACCTCAACTAGGTCCATAAAAAACAAACAAACAAACAAAAAAGCCCAAGAAAAAGCAAAGTAAACACATATTATTACAGGTGAAAGACAAAGAAAAAGTAAAGGCACAATGGGAGCAAAAAGGAGGGAATAGTTAGCTCTATCTACATGGGGAGGTCAGGAAAAGTTCCACAAAGCAGGTGGTATTTGGGCTGCGTTATAAAGAACGGGTAGTTTACCAGGGAAGACAGAAGAGTGAGAGCAAGGAGGGAGAGATTATATGGAGAAGTATGTAGACTGTAGCATGCCAATTCTGATAAATAAAAGCAGTTCAACTCGACTGGAAAAGAAGCTACAGAAAGAGCAAGAAAGAACTGAAACAGTGTAGCATCTCAAGCTCTTCTTTCAAATTAACCAACCAACCCACTTGAGGATAAAATCTAACCATTAAAAAAATGAATCAAAGAAAAGAATTCAGGAATAGCAAATCATGGTAAATGAATTTATTGTTTTCTTGAATTTTCTTTCTTTTTTTGTTGGGCTTCAAAAGAAGATAATGTATATAAATGGCTTTACATGCCAACATCTTTTAAAAGAAGTCTCTATAGTTTGTGCACTTTTATGATATTCTAGGTTCTAAAAACCTCCCTACAGAATCCAAGACACTTAAGGATTTTAGGAGTAAACAGATCACTAAGTAGCAGAAGTTACTTGTTTTCCTTTAGGATATTTCATAAAATCAATGAGTCTTGGTCCTCAAAACGGTCTCCTTGTTCCTGCTTTCAAGCACAAAAATGGGAAAGTTTCTAAAATTGCAAAGAACTGGTTTTGGGGTAAAATATTCCAGTGACTAACAATTTACATTGCTATGATTTTCTTTGTTGTACTTACATAGTAGTTTAGTAATTTATCTTGTCTATCTCCAGAGGAGAAGACCAAATTATCTTCTGTATCATTTTCACATATTTAAAGTCACCATAATTTTCATTTCCAGTGGCTGAATAATTTTTTAACCACTTCTCATATATACAATCCTCAACTCTTTAATCTTTTCTCTGCTTTCATAATTTCATGAATAAGCCTGTCCTATCTTGTTCCAGCTTTAGGGATTATGATTTTTTAAGAAGTCGTTTCTGTGAAATCTAGAACGAACTCATATCTGTGCTTCCTCTCTTAACTGCATATTTTCATATGAATTATATCCTATGCAGTGCTGATACAAACACTTAATCTTATCTCCCTTGCTGAATGTTTCATAAGGGCAGGTACCAGGCTTTATATTTTTACATAAAGGTGCCTTGACTTTTTCTTTCTTTAATTCCGGGATACCTTAACCTCTAACAAATGAGAAGAGAAAAACAGTATAACTATATCAGTAAACACTTAAATGGCATTTGGTAATATTCAGCAGCAATCTTTAATAAAACTGTACTTAACATAAAGATGAGAGGACTCATCTTAAAGACTATTTTTCAAATTCCAGTAAACACCAAATACAGTGAGATGCTGAAGCCATTTCCATTCAAATAAAGAAAAAAAAGACTGTTTCACCATTATTATTTCAACATTCCTTTTGAAGTTCTGTGTAATGAAATAAGACTCCCAAAATGAAATGATTAGCAAAATTATTAAGAAAAGAGAGTCTTTTATTTCATATTTAAGAAACAAGTAGAGTTAATAAGAGAATTCAATATAGTAGCTGGATTTAAATAAACATACAAATAGCATTTCACTAACAGCAATAATAACAATCATTATTGGATATAGAAAAAAATAAATCCTACTCACAAAAGCAACATAAACTATAAAATATGTAAGAATAAATTTCACAATAGAGGTATACGATATCTTTGTAAACAAAACTTCAAAATCATGTAAAATACATAAAGCAAAAACAGAAAAATAGAGTTAAAATGTCAATGTTTTGTGGTGACTGTTGTTGTAAACTTGCAAACAATTTAAAATTCACATAATGAATAGAAAGCCAAAAATGTATATAAAAAAATATTGAAAGTGTACATCAGACATTATAACAGTCTATAAAGACATCATAATCAAACACCATGATGTGGCTACTAGAATAGATAAAATATCAGTAAAAAAAGAATAGAGTCTAGATAATGTATACCAGAAAAGGATATAATATATAACAAAAGCATTTCAAATAAATGAAAAAAAAAAACAATGGTTTAGTAAATGGCACTGATAGTTGGCATCCATATGGGAAAAATAAAGTTAAACTCCTCTCTCATATTATACAAGATAAATGGATTTATAGTTTTAAAAAATAAATGTCAAAAGATAAAATAACAGCATTAAAAAATAGAACATTTTAAGAACTCTGAGGTGAGCAATATTTCTAAAACAAAACAGGATGCTCAAATGCTTTAAAGATTTATAAATTTGGCATTTTCCTCTCTATGTATATTTTTTCTTGTTTATTTATTTGACAAATAGTAATTGTACATACTTATGGGGTACAATGTGATATTTTGATCTATATATACAGTGTAGAAAGATTAAATCAAGCTAATTAACATATCCATCACCTCACCAACTTATTTTTTTGTGGTGAGAACATTAAAAATCTGTTCTTTTAGCAATTTTGAAATATACAATGTATTACAATTAACCATGCAGTGCAAGAGGTGACTACAACTTATTACTGCAGCCTGACACTTTGTACCTTTTGAACGTATCCCCTTCCCTCCAATCTCCTACCCAGCCTCTGGTAACCACTTTTCTACTCTCTCTTGCTATGAGATTGATTTTTTTAGATTCCACATGTAAGTGAAATCATATAGTATTTGTCTTTCTGTGCCTGGCTTATTTCACCCAGCCTAAACTTCTCCAGGTGCATCCATGTTATCACAAATGCTAGAATTTCCTTCTTTTTAAAGTCTGTATATTAATAGTATTCCATTGTATGTGTGTATCTCATTTTCTTTATCCATTCATCCACCGATGGACACTCAGGTTGCTTCCGTCTCTTGGCTATTGTGACTAATGCTGCAATGAACATGGGAGTACTCGTATCTCTTTGACATACCAATTTTAATCCCTTTGAAAATATAACCAGAAATGGGATTGCTGGATCTCTCTACATATATTTCCCACAGTTTATCAGAGTTAGTTTTATAATTAAATATAAATTTTATTTCTATTTTTACACTGCACTGTGAACTATTTCTTTCGCTTGTTCTTCTGTAACATTAATTCTGCAAGATAAGCAGCAAGATTATTTTCTTTTTCAGCTCATCTCTTGCGTTTTGTAGAATTTTGATTTTTTTTTTTAAGTTCCAGAGTACTTTTGAATGCCGCTCTTTTTAAGTTATCCTCTTCAATCTTCTTGAGGGTACTTCTTTCTCTTTTTGACTAATTTCTCTTCCAGTTCTTTCCTTAGTTCTAATTCAATGAGTGCCTACACTTCTAGTTCTTCAATTTTTCTTTCCTCATCCAGAATATTCTTAAATAAAATGTGAGTATCCTTTCTCTTGCCTAGATTGTTCTTTAGCAGGCACATTCACTAAGCAGACACTATTTTTTAAGCAGTGGAAAACCTACCATGGAAGTTCCAGCAGAGGCTATCCTCTGTTTTATAGCCACCGCTTTGAGGGAGTTGTGGAAGGCATCCATGAAATCCTAGGTCTTTGAGTAGAGCAGACTTCTCCCATTCACAAGGTCTTGGTGCCACTCAACACACTACAGCCACTCCCCTCCAGTTCTTCCGGGGTCAATAGGATTAGTGGGCCCCTCAAGCCTGACAAGCTGCAGGATAGGTTTTCTTCCCTGTATTAGTGAAGGCAACATTATTTGCTATAAAAATTCAGCGGTTCAACACACGAGAAGTTTATTTTGTGTGCATGCAGCAGATCAATGTAATTGTTTACGATTGGTGAACAGCATTCCTTCACATGGTGACACAGAAACTCACACTCCTTCAATTGTGTGGCTATGATATTGCTATGTCCTCAAAGTCTTCTACCACTAGCCAGCAGACAGGGAAAGACAAGCATAGAGAAGTCACACCTGCTTCCTAACAGCCCTAGAAAGGACACACATCATTTTCTCTTACATTCCATGGTGAAAACTAGATGCAAGGCCCCACTTAGTTGGAAGGTAAACTGGAAATGCAGTCTGGCTAGTATTTAGCGAGGTTTTATGTATTCTTACTTCTGTAGCAATTATTTGTGTGCAATTTTTTCACTCTGCTTGGGAATTTCATTTTAAAGAAGCCATGTGATAAAATGAGCCCCCACCTACAATTTGTAGACATATCATAAACTTTGAAATTTTTCATCAATGTGTCAAGCTGATGAAATTCAACACAATTCTATTTCCCTCACCTAATATATTTAATTCATGAATTTTGAGTCTTGGAGAAAAATTTGAGAGAGATTAAAGAAGAAACATGCAAGCAGTGCTTTAGGGTTTTATTAGCATAACTATTTAATTACTATGTACAGTATTTAAACCCCATCAGTTAGGACTTGTTTAAACTTTTGCCATGTATCTTTAAAGTTCTCTGTCAAAACAGGCATTTGCTCAGAGAATTTCTGTTTTTATTTGGTAACTGAGAAGTCTCTGAGATAACTTTAAAGAAAGAGAAGAAAGGGAATACCCTTGCAAAGAAATGATGTTTCCCATTCATGTCAAATGATGAAAAGCTTACAGTCAACAAATGAGAGACCTCACAAGGACTCCACACAGTATTTATCATAACCTCACCCACCAGACTCAGATCCACTTCAAAACCTTCAAACTAAAAGAAAACCAGCATGGGAAGTTTGCCAACTCTTCTTGCCAAGTTGGCAGAGCCCTGAAAGTTTGAATGGGCTTCTCAGTGTATAAGATAAAAGCAGGCATTCGGAGCCTGTGAAGTCTCCCTGAGCACAATCAGACCTGAGGTGAAATTCCATCATCTGCTGTTATTTGTGCATGATGTCAGGTATGCAGACGGTACAACAACTTAAGGCTCTGGCTACATGCATAGTTTTGCTATGAAACCAAGACAGAAAAAAACCTTAAAGTAAACATGAGTTAGGAAAGGTGTTTCCCCCTCAAAGGGGACTTTTTTCAGCTTTGATCTTTCACCTCCAACAACTATATAATGAGGCACAAGAAGACAAACTTGTCTCCAACAAGAGCATCTCCTCCCAGATCAAGCACATGTATGTTCATGAGAGAGCAAAGAACACACCCAAGTGACTCGAATTCCTGCCCAATGCTTTATCCAGTGCTGCTTCTGAGCAGCAAGGCCTCCATTCATTTCCAAATGAGTAAGTAATTAGAATTCTTCTTGATTTTATTTTCCCTCCTCCACTTTTCCCTAGCCAGTATTTCTTTCATTCGTTTAGACCAACATGGCCCTAATGTCTTCTGCACTCTACAGTTTCTTCCTGTCTCCCATCCCCACACCCCGATTGTGATCCACACACCGCATCTTCTCATTCCCTTACAGGAGAACTACCCTACTTGAAGAATTCAATGCTTTCTCTTCAGACGACAGATGAGGAGTGCTTCTGCATGGACTGGGAAACGGGACAACCTGCTTGTTAGAAATTTCTGCAAATCACTCTCAAGTTTTTCCCCTTACATTTAATCTTTCTTTTATCTTCCTTTCAAAAACGAAAATCTGCCTGTTTGCTCTAGCTAGTATCATAGATCCTGGGCCTTCATGGACCCCCTTGCCTCTGCCTATGGATTTTAACTTCATTTTTTCCTCTTCAGTCTCCCCTCCTCTTGACCTCCCCAGGAATTCCTGCCAGCCAGAACAGACTTCCTGTATCTCTCTGTCTCATTAGCTCTCTGTCTTGTTTCACATCCAACTGAAAACTTTCTTTTTCCTCCAGACTGTATGCCTCAAATAATAAGTTGAAAAAATTATTTCTTTACTGCATTGTATAGTGCAGTGCCATGGAACAAGTTAGGTTAGAGGTTCCATGAAAAGTTCTGCACCGAATGAAATTTCATTGTAACTCATCACTGTGCCCTAGAGGAGATGATGAAATCACACATGCAATAATGTATACAATTTTTTTTACTGTCAGCAACTTTGTATAATGTATATGAAGACACAAAGACACAGTACAAAGTCTAAAATATAGTTGGAGTCATTGGAGTTGTCCTTTTTCATAAACCAAACTCAAAAGGCAGTGTTTAAATATTCTAAGTATGGCTTGAAGTTAATTAGTTAAATTTCACGAGGTGAGATATCTTTCAAAATTTATTCAAAGGGCAAAAGAAATATTTCAGATTATCTCTAATGAGGGCATCAGAAGCCATTTTCAGGACTAAAAAAATCCAAAAAGACCATGGATATTAGCTGGACTGGGAGTAGAACTCTATGACAGAATGGAGAGTCAGATGAAGATAAAGGAGTTATTCCATTTTTAAGTCTCTTCTTCGTCATATTCTTCCATAAACAATCCAATTATGAGTTCTCCTGAGACAGGACAAAACTCGCTCCACAGTCACTACATCATTCCATCATTTCCATCACAATCTTGTATGTGATCCAAATTATTCCCATTTAATGACACTAAAATATTCAGAGAGGAGAGAATTAAAAACTGGCAACTCTTCCACCTCAAATTCCTTATGGAAGCAAGGTAAAGACACATGTACAAAAATAAATGTTCTCTTTTCATTTGGGTAATTTATGAGATAAGCATCTAAATTCTCACGTGTTTCTCTTTTTATTAATCACAGAATATTTCTATTTATCTTTACCAAGGAATTACACAATATATTCTGAACACACAAAGTACATTTTTTCTTTTCAATATAGTTTTCTACTGACATTATACTGAGAGCTAAAGAGAAACCGCTTTTAATTTGACCACATATCCTGATCAAATGCAAACCTTGGGCAAGTTCCAAAGGCCGCTATAAATCTATAAAACTTAAGCACCACCACTAAGATACTAGAAAGCATAAAACTTTCTAAGAGAATCAATCTGTACCCTAAAATAGTCTTAAATAATTTTAAAGTTAGAAATGAGTTCTTCCTCATGTTTCTATTATAAATAGCTTGAATATTTAACTATGTTTTTCCAATAAAGATTTCTAAAAGGCGAAACATTCTTTATAATAGTTTTTTTTAAAAAAGATTTTTAAAAGGGAATATAAATATATCAGGTTGAAGTAAAATTTGCAGTTTTAATGTCTGAACATCCAAACATAAATATATTACCTTTGCTTCAGTGTACTAGAGTACATGGACTAAAATACGTATAAATACATAATCAGTAGAAGTTCTTCTGACAAGAATCTAACTGACTAAAGAATCTTAAAATCAATATATTAATATTAAATAGAAATAATAGCTAATGTTTGTTTAGTTTTTTAATGTGACAGAGCATTTAACTTGTATTAACTCATTTAATTCTCATGTAAACCTAAGAGGTAGGAAGCATTTTTAATCTCACTAGAAATGAGAAACTGGGGCAAAGAGAGATTAAATAACTTGCCCAGTATCAAACAGCTGGTATGAAATGGGGCTTGGAAGCAAATCTAAGCAATCTGGATTCAAAACCTACTCTTTTTGATATACATAATATACCATTATCAATTAAACTAAAAGTATCCTTTCAGTAATCATTTTGTAATTAAATATTTCCATATTTATAAGAATACATTTTCAAACAATGCTTAGCAAAAAAAAATTTTAGAATGCCTATAATAGATAATATTTTTGTGCAAAATTTTAAAACAAAACAAACTACCTATTATTTATGGATACATATGTATGTAGAAATATGACAAATAGAAAATTATACATCAAATGCATGATAATAATTGTCTCTGTGTAAAGGAAAAATAAAACTGGGAAAAGAAGTCAAAGAGGACTTCAACTTTATAGTTTTTTTTTATTTTAAAATATAACAAAATACAGATTCTGATTACTACAAATACTATTTGCTCAGGATGAAGTGTAAGGAAGAAATTTGAGGTTAAAGAATGGATAATGTAGCTTATTCAAACTGAGAAAGAAGGATAGACAAGCCTAGAAATTTCTAGTTTAGCACTACTGATTCTTCTATTCACAGACAATAACTCCGAGGAATAAAGCCATTTCCAGAGGATAAGAGTTAGACATAAGGATGAGACATGGGAATTTGAGAAGCAACTTTGCTACCCAGAGAAATTAGAATAGGAGGGTTTGGAGACACATTAATCTATGGATATACCTCTTATTCCCATAATTAATTGCAGGTTAATGTGAATTCATGAATTTACAAGTGCAGTGGTTAAAAGAGGGGGATGTGGAGTTGGAAAGTCTCAGTTAAAATACTGGGTCTGCCCAATATTGTATTCATCCTAACCTTACTGAGTTTTTGATCTTTCATTTATAAAATGAGAATCATAATAGTACCCATCTGCTAGGAATATTGATAGAATTAAAGTAGATAATGTATATACCAGCCTTACATGGTGCCTGGCATGGAGCCAACATCCTACAAAGGTTAGTTATTATCATCATTCCTTTCATTATCTATCCAGCAGCTAGTTTGTAGGTGCCTGCCATATGACAAACCTTGTGCAAGGTTCTGAGGATTCAGCAAGTGACCAAAACAGACACAGTCCATGCCAATGTGGAATCTAAAATCTGACAGGGAAGAGAGACACTTACCTGAGAACATTCACCCACTCTGATGGAGACACAGCATGGGTTGGGGGCGGGGGGTAGTCGTAAGCTGTCTAGGGCATGCAGAGGGGCCTGCTAGAAGAGTACTAAATGGAGATTATCTGATGATAGAGCAGGGGTTTTGTACTAAGGGAGATGTAGACTTACTCCTTGTTTAACAAAATCTGGCTAGTGAATTGTACTTTTTCTGATTATAGTGGAATGAAACCTGAAGATTTGTAAAAGTCTTTTTTGTGTATGTTCTGCAAAGCTGACCCTGCAGGCATGGACATCATACCACATTTGTAAGTACAAGGCCTAGGTGAGTTCAGCCTCCAGGAAGTTGCAGAGTTAGTCGATATTTAGCCTAGTGAAGGCTGTCCCTCGCAGCTATTTCCGAGACAACTCCTGATACATCATCTCTTGCTCATCTTCTCCTAGAAAATGCCCCAATATTGTGCATTTCTCAGTCTTGCTATTTCTCCCTCCCAGTTGTTTATAGCTGAATTCACTGATGCTCCCCATGCGTAAGCTCCATTCAGCCCTGTTCCCAAAGCCAGTTTTGGAGACTCAGATACTCAAGCAGCTTCAAGTCTCTCTGGGCTGAAGTTTGACATGGGTCACACCCTTTGAGACTTGGGGTATTGATATTGACCTCAGTGGGCTGCAGACTGTTGCCCAGGTCTCTCCTGCTGCCATTTAGACTCAGGATCAGGTACCCTTATGAGGACACCTGGTCTTCCCTGCTGCCCTCTAAGTTGCAGCACCACCCCTCACTAGAAGATTCTGCTGTGTTCTCCTTCCCTGCTTCCTCTTCCAGGCTTGGCTGCCTGCTGGAAATACACATTCTGTGGGCCATCAGTTCTGTTCTGTGGGATCCCTTATTCTCCCCCAATGCCAAGTATAGGCCTGGATAGGAAAATGCTACTGTTTCTTGTTCCTTTCACGTACCTTAAGAGATAGCCTCATCACATATCCCACCCCAAAGGCTGTGTTAAACTCACCTTCTCCTGGTAATGTTACATGAAGCTAGAATACCTCATAGTCTAGTATATAATTATTTTTTACTCTGGGCATCTAAATGCATGAAAGAAAGGTTCCTTACAATCACCACCACACAGATGAAATGAACAACCTTTAGAATATTCTTCTCTCTATATTTGTATATAAAATCCTTGGGCTTATTTGGGGTTAATTAAAGTACAATTATCTATATTATCTTCCCATAAAAGAAACTCTCCTCTACCACACACAGATATCTGCATTTTTGTTGTGTAACAATTCAGGTTATTCACCTTTATTTGGATATAGCATCAACATATCTTGCAATTATCCAGCACCTTTCATCTTTCAGGTTTAGACCATAATGATAATAATAATGACAACTAGAGTAATACTCATTTATCTAACATTTTATATTTGAAAAACACTTTACAACAAGCAATTAGTTATTCCACCCCTGTAAAGCAGTTACATATCATTATAACCATCTTTTTAGAGGAGGAAACTAGTATGCACAATAATAAATCTGTCTTAACTCATAAAAGGTTAAGGATTTTTGGCCAAAGACACAGCTGCAGCAATAAGGAATCATGTAAACCAAAGAGACTTTCTGAGTGAACCTCTTAGTGGGTCACAATGCCTATGACTAAATTCCTCAGATCTCCTTGGATTTGTTGCCACTGAGAACTGGCCAAATTCATTCATTCCTACACTCTACTATAGATCTACAGTTTGGGAGGTGAATGAAGGCAGCTCCAAGGAATAGAACAGGATTCTTAATAGTGCCAAAGTTGAAAAAATGATAAAAGTGGCTCCCAAAGAAATTACCCCACCTTGTGTTACCATGGAGCCCCATCAGATAGAGTAAAGGAAACCATTCTCTGCCATAAACTGGAGAAATATAATCCTAGTGATCCCAGAAGACAATAGGCTTGACCTACAACTTTTATTTCCCACTATATAGTTGCAGGTCACATTCAGAGACTTTTGGGGGATAAGGGATAGATATTTAAATCAGAAGCTCAATAAACTTCTCTTTTTTACAGTTTTAAAAAGATTTTACCTTAAATACAAGTAGATAAGCTACACATGCACTATACTATAGCTACTATACAATTAGAAAAATATATAGAGATACTCTCACACCTGTTAGTGTACTTCCTAACTCTGACATATTTGTTTTTAGGTATGAATCTGTACTTCCAAGCATTTAGGTCTCACTTAGCCAGACTTAGTGAGAGAGCTTATAAAATTCCAGTGTTTTTACCCAGGAACTTCCACATCTGAAGAGAAGCTTTCCATTGCTTTTTATTTCTTAATTTGTTTTTATGATTTTTAATTCCTACCTTTGATCATGATTTACTAAACATTTTTAAAAGAATGACTAAACTTTTATTTACATTTTTTAAAAAGTTAATTATGAAACAAACATACAAAAGAAATGTAAATAATATATCAATTATAAAACTAATTTTTAAAATGCAAATCCTAAAAATCAAAAGAAAAAGAGAAACAAATGAATTTAAAAGAGTATTCAGTTGAGAGTATAACTACGTACAATTTTTTCCTTAATGAAACCTTAATAGAGCTGAAAAAAATAATAGAACCTATTATAGGATAACAGCTGTATATGTATTAGTAATATGATGTCAATGACAAGTTTCTTCTAATATGCAAAAGACAAATTAATAAATTAAAATCAAACTATCAAACAAGAATGAAATAACTGGTTAAATACCTTCAATATGGCAAAACATCAATGAAACAACCATCTTTCCCTCTTTCCATGTGATCAATGGAATGACAATTCTCTGTATTTCATTTCCTTACCTATACAAATACATATTACTGTCTTTATTTATCATTTAAAGAAAATTTATTTAAAGAAAATTATCAGATCCTGGCTATATAAACTTTAAAAAATAAGAGTCAATACAATGATTAAAATAATTATAATACTATATAAACATGCATATGGTCCTCAGGTTGCCTGCTATAAAAGCATTTTTAAAGTTTTGGTTTTTTCATTCATAAATCACTTAACAATAAAAAAGTAGTGTTTCAAAGCAAACTGATCAAAACCAAAATATCTAAACATCTTGAAAAATCCAGGATGACAGGTAGTAATATCCCAAAATTAAAATAAAATATTTTACTCAGCACCTACTATATGTGGTAGAAGCAGCCAGAGCTGTAGAGATGAATAAGAAATTCCCTGCTCTCAGGAAGTCTACGTCCTAATATATTGGAGAATACACCCTTCCAGGTTCAATCAGCTACGGCTACAATGAGAAGAAACATTTAATCTTCACAGGGCTACCCCTTCAACAGGGTTTTTAGGTGGGTAGTTTCACTTAGAAGGGGGAGTAGCTGTGTAGTAAACACGAGGACTAACTTTTAAATTTAGCTTTAAAAAGAGGGATCACAGTAACCAAAGTTAGAGGTGGAATAAGCAAAAGCTTAATGACAAATGGCAGGCAGGTTGGGATAATCGGGGCTAAGTCAAACTTTGAAGAATAGGAACTAGCCAAGCTCATGTGGAATGAGGAGAACATACAAGGGCTACCCGGAAACTATCCAGCCATTGTTATTAATAATATAATGAGAAATGTTTGTGCAACATCGATGTGACCTAGCAGCCAAGGAGAGTGGACTGGGATACCCATGTGTGACCAATGACGACTTCACTGTATTAATCAGCGGGGCGCTAGACGCCGTTGAGCAGGTGTGTGTACTGTGTGGCCGTCACATTAAAAATGACTGAGCGAGTAGAGCAACGGATCTGCATCAAATTTTGCGTTAAGCTTGAACATTCCTCCACGGAAACTATTCGGATGATTCAGAAGGCTTTCGGGGACAATGCAATTGGGGCAGTGCAAATAAAAGTGTGGCACAAATGCTTCAAATATGGTCGAGTATATGTCGAAAGTGATCCATGTTCTAGAAGGCCTGCAACTAGCAGAACACCTGACAATGTTGAACCCTAACCTACGGGTTAGGTTAAGAGACACTGGGAGAACCATGTGAGGTCCCAAGGTGCCTACTTTGAGGGGTCCTTGTCCTATGAACAATGTTTCTTGTATCTTGTATCTTTTTCAATAAATGTCTCTATTTTTCCCATTACATGGCCGGATACTTTCCAGACAGATCCATATGCTAGAAATCCAATTGGTCTGAGCAGCTGCAGAGACGGTCTCTAGACTGGGATGCAGGTGAAGTCATCAGAGAAGGCAAGGCAGGGAGAAGCCTGTGTTGGTGATGACCACCAGACACTGACCAGCTTGCTCTGATAGAGCCAACACTACCAGCAGCGGAGTTCCTTTCTTCAGTTCTGCCCTAACAATTTTCACTGCATTTTAAGTAGCATGCCTGGACTGTCAGAGGAAACTGCTTAACCAAGGTCTGGATACTATGCCGGCAGAACAGTGAGAAGTCTGGCTAAAGCAGAGCAATATTTCTGTATCAAACAGTAGAAAATAGATCTGAGTGGATCATTTCCTTCTGCTCCTTGAAAACTGCCACTCATCCTTCAAGACTGTTCCAGTGTCGCCTCTACTTAGAAGGCTTCCCTGACCACTACAAGATGTTGACTTTCTTTTTTCTGTTTTATTTTCCCCACGTGGAGAAGCTTTTTAGTTCTTAAGATACTTAAGGTGTAATTAAATACTTATATCTCTGACTGCACTTAGTTCTAAGATTCTTTGCTACCTCAGTGTCAAGAGTAGCACACAAGAGGTAATCAATAACTGCTGTTGACTGAGAAAGAGAAAAAAGGAGGAAGGAAGGAAGGAAGGAAGGAAGGAAGGAAGGAAGGAAGGAAGGAAGGAAGGAAGGAAGGAAGGAAGGAAGGAGGGAGGGAGGGAAGGAGGGAGGGAGGGAGGGAGGGAGGGAGGAAGGAAAGAAGGAAGGAAGGAAGGAAGGAAGGAAGGAAGGAAGGAAGGAAGGGAAGTGGGGAGAGAAGAGGAGAGAGAGAGTAAAGGTAGGCTGGCTCAGGATGTAACTGAATGTTGTTAGGCTGGCCTGGCTGCTGGGCCCTAATCCCTGTTTCCCTCTCCTCCCTCACATCTAGATCTCCTGATCTCCTCTAGCAGGCTTAACCACCTGCAGTGCCCAGGATAGATCTCACCTGAGGCAGTCAAAATTTAAACCTTTATTTTCTATGCTTTAGCATCACACCCCTTTCTGCAGCTCTGCTCCCTGCTTGAGCATAAAAGGCCAGAGCCCCAGGGTCTCTCTTGCCCTGCTGCTCTTTCTCAGGACTGAGAGGTTGTTGCTACTCCCCAGGCCCAGGGCTGGGACCCTTCACCTGCTGAGCACAGGCCAGCCATGCTTGACTAACTCTGCTCAGGGCCAACCCCAACAAACTACCCTCTGTTAACTGGCCTTGGTCCCTAGCTGCTGAGCATTATCACAGATTCCTCCCAGCATGCCCAAGACCTGGCCACATCTGGAGGTTTAACAAGAGTGAAACAAAATCACTGCAGGGATTTTGAGCAACAGAGTGATATATGCTAGGAAAACCCTTCTGTGTGTGGAGAGAGGGTGAGAGGGCACTCCGCTCTGCTTGTGAATGTTTAAGAAGTAATTTACGAAATCATTCTCTCTTAAACACATTCAAAGAGCCCTTTAAACATGTTGCTTTTCATGTTAGGAATTCTGGGTAGCAACTCAGATTTTTTGTGAAAAGAGTATTTTTCAGGATGGCTGTTCTGTCTTTTAAAGAACGCATCCGATGCCCATTCTATTACTGTTAAAGTCTCATTTTCATTCAAAAGATCCTTGCCAGGAGAATCCTGAGAGGACGTGGAGAATCATAATTGCTGTGATAAGTCAGCCGAATAGGGACTATGATGGGCCAGAGGGAAAAGGTGGTGTTTGTTGCCTGATCAATAACTAATACTGACACACAGTAGTTACCCAATGTTTGTTAATGAACGAATGAATGTGTGCACGTGTGTGCCTGTGTGCAGAAATAGCTGATCGGTGGATGGAGATGCCCTGGTGGTATCTATTATACGACATCAAATAGTTTATGATTTCACTCCTTTTCAAGCATGCATTTGGTACCACACAAACTGCCTTATGTATAAATGGACATTAATAACAAACAAGCATTATGAATTCCCTCTGCAAGTTAAACTGTCCAAACAAGAAAAGAGAGAGTTTAGAGGAGCAGCTACTAACCCGAGGCCACTGAACCTTGCCCATCTTTGAGCTTACTTTAAGGGGCAGAAGGACCAGAAGAAGCCTTCAGAGGTGGGGAGGCCCACAGTAAGTTCTCTGTTCTCATTATAGACAAATGGCTTTGCATGTATTCCATCAGGGGCTAAGTGTTTATTTAGCAGTAATTTCTTACATGTAGAATTTTTTAAATTATCCTGCCGCAGAATCACCTCAGGGATAAGAATTATAGAACTGATACAAATATATGTATGTTTATTATATTTATATATGTATATATGATTAAAACAGCAATCATACAGAGTTATGTGTACAAAAGCCAACATTAAGTTGCCACTCTGTCAGGAACTGTCACTTTAAATGTCTAACATTATGCCTCAGGAGCTTTGATTGACTGGAGAAGAAAGCAAATCCCACAAACAATATCCTGTTTGGGTTCTATCAGCAGGTTCTGATTTTATACTAACTATCACGTCAACAAAAGAGAAAAGACATTATCTAAAGTAAGAGGTTGTAAATTTTGTTTCTGTCTATTATGCAATGATCTGAAAGGAATTAAGAAATTCACTCTTTAATTCTGATTTTTTCTTTCTAATTCTGCTTCTTTATATAATTTAAGGCTGACTACAATGATTTATTTTTTATTACATATTCCAAAAGTACTAGCAGCACAGGACCCTGTGTATGTAAAACATCCTATTACAAATGACTGAACCTGTATGTAAAATGTAATGTTTTCTAGGACTAAACCACAAATACTCAGAAAAGTATATGTATCTGGAAAGCAATCCAAAGGTGCTGTAAGATAGTTCCATTGTATGTACTTACAAATTATCAGTAGAGCTTAAGATTTGTAAAACTAAGCTAAGGAAAGCATCATGCATATCTTAACTTCATGTTTTCCTGTCCTTGTTCATTTTTCCTTGTAACAGAGTTACCTACCTGTGCACAGAGAAAGCAAGCCTGAAGAGTAGAGGTATAGTAGAAAATCATAGAACAAAGACAAAGAGCCCTGGAGTAAGAGTTAAGAACACTGTTTTCCCATTCAAATGTTGCCCTTCATAAACTGTGTAACCTTGAAGTAACTAAATATCCCAAATCTCCTTTCTCTCAACCATTAAAATAATAAAAATAATGGTACTAATAATAAATAATAACACTGATCTGATGTGAGCACTGTGGCAGAGATGATGCCATTTATTTACAATACTTTTTCCTCTTCTTGGGAGTTCTGGAAGACTCCATTTTCCCCAGCCTTCCTTATAGTTAGGCTGGCGGTCCCTTGCCTGAATTCCAAACATTTAAACGTGAGCAAAAGTGACATTTCCCAAACTGGTCTATATATATTAATACATCCCACAAGATCCTCCAGCTGTCTCTTCCTGTCCTATGACATCCTTAGCAGACACATATTACACAGTGGAGCTACAAGATACGGAAACAAACAGCCTGGGTCTCTGTGTCACCACCCACGGAAGAGCTCGAGCAGGAGAGCCACCAATCCTGTTCAAACTAAGATGTGAACAGGAAATAAACCTTATTTTATTAAGCTACTAAAATTTTAAGATTTATCTGTTACCACAACATAATATAGCCTATCTTAACAATAAAAGGACTAGGTGAGAAAAAATTTACCTGTTTATATATTTTTTTCCAAAGTGCTATACAGCTATACAGCATAATATTGGTATAACAACAGAAACCTTGTAAAAAATACTGACTGAACATCAAAGCTTTTTTTAACATTATTTAAAGGCTTCCCAAAAGGTAAAATGCAGTCACTACAGACCAGCCATATACTGGTATAAGTGTGTGTGTGTGTGTGTGTGTGTGTGTGTGTGTATGATACATACTTAAGAAGTCAGTATACAAGGGCTGTCCAGAAAATATACAGCTATTGTTCATATAACAAGAATGGTTACATGGCTGGATACTTTCTGGACAGCCCTCGTATATCTGTCTCTGCCTTTAACATATCTAAGAAATATAGACAGAAAAGATCAATTTTACTAAGCATTTTAACTGGAATGGCTAAGTAGATGTAAACACATCACCTATGTTGATTACAATGAAGTTCATAGAAAGGTTGACGTCTAGCTCAAAGATGAAAATTCACACCAGAGTAAAGTAAATCTCTCACTTTAATATCAGAACTAAGAGGATAATATGTGACCATTTTTAAAATCTCCTTTTAAGAGACTCTATTCTTGGTTATAAGCCCTCAAAAAAGAACAGAATGATAAAAATGTATGGATAACACAATTGTGTATATAACAATTTTGTCTAAATTTCACAATCAAGTACTACTTATATAGAATTTGGGGGAAGCCCTCCTCAGGACCTAAAAAATGGCACTTAAGGTCCCATTATTATTTTTGTATGTGCTGTCAAATTTTCTTGACCAAATTGTTTAGTCCATCAAAGAATCATTCCCTTCAGAAGCCTTTGAAGGGATATCAATTCATGTCAATGAAAGGAATTGTTGATTAAATCTAAGATAATTACATCAATTTAATTTGCTCCTTCTTAGATGATTACAGTTACTTTACAAATATCACTGAGAGTTAATATCACTAAGATCTGTTATAGAATCAGAAGGTCAAAAATCAGTACAGAGAAGGCTAAAAATATTCTTTAAATTTAATTTTTAAATGCAGCTTTCCAAAAATCAGACGTGTTATTTTAGAGCAATCTTGACATCTCCAGGAGTGCATAAATGAATTTAAACTTGTCAATGACATACTTTAATAAAATAAAGTACAACCATCTTAAATACTTGTAATTTACCTTTATAATGATGCTGAGTTGCTAATGTTAGTATTCAGAAATTATAAATTATGGCAAATATAGCAAAATCAACCATCTAAAAGAAAATAATAAAGCATATACTTCAGGTAAACAGAAAACTGAGCTTTCCTTTTCCTGAATGTCTTCCCATTGCTAAAAATTTATAATGTATCTTCTCATATAGGACAAAAGAACCATGAGGAAATATTAATACAAGCCAAATCACTGGAGTCAATTTTATACATACCAACTATGTGTACATATATTTAAACAAAGCAGCTTGACAATATAGAGGATACCACTATGGCAGGTACATAATGTTAATTGTTTATCTCAACCTCCACTCTCTCCTTCCTCAGTAAACAGAACACTGACCTTTTATTATGAGTACATTGCTTCCTGGAACAAAAAACTACATGCCTGGAATGATCATTCTATCAAATGCAAGGATAATGTGGGATTCCAGGGAAATCTGCTTAAAGAAAACTGGCTCATCTTTGGGGGTCCAACTTTTTTTGACTTTTTGCCTTTCCTACTTCTCTTGATCTGCATATTTATGTGGCTAGAGCTCCAGCAGCCATCATGGATGCTGAGGTCCTTAGTATGGGAGCCAGGAAGGAAGAGCAGGAAATGAAGAGCTGGAGTCCTTGATGCCACCCTGGAATGACCATACACCATTCCAGTCTGTATCTAGACCACTTTTACATGAGACAGTAATACATTTATATCTCCTTTAAGCTACTGTTATGTTGGATTTCTTTTCCTGTTATAAACAGCTAAAGTGATTTTAACTAATATAATTAGCCAAGTCAGTTTTAGAAATAATCAAAACCAATAAATGAATTGTCTGGCTAATTTGTCTGTTGTTTTAACTTGATGGATGTGTTTACATAGACCCAATTTTGACTTTATGTTATGAACAGTATTAGGTTTCTTGTAAGAAAACTAGCACTGTGGACAATTTATTTTAATAATATTTTCTTTACCTATTATAAGAGACACAGGGGAAAAAAATTACTGAGAATCCAACTTCTAAGGAAAATTTTCTCTTCTAAGTCCCACAGAATATAATAAAAGGTACAATGAAAAATACTGCACATTTATATTTTCTGAAATAATTTAGGGAAGAAGAAAAGAAATAGACATGTATTAATCCCATACTATTCTATTACATACCAGACATTTTTGTTTAATTCTCACAATAAACGTTTTAGGTAGTTAATATTATTGTCCCTATTTTTTCAAAATGAGGAAACAGAGGCTTGGAGATATTAAGTAATGCATTTACAGTCTTTACACAATAAGTCCAGCTGCAAATCCTATACTCTTTTCATGACACTCTGCTATAATACAAGCATTGGCATGCCATAATATGAAGATCACTTTCTATTAATAAACTCTTTTCTATTATTTCTAAGATTTTGTTTTAAAAAAATCAATTGATTATTACATAGAAACAATGGTTAAATTTTTAATTTCCAAATAAAAATTACACTGAAACCTCCAGATGAAGGACAGAAAATTTTTTGAAAGCCTAAAGCTCTTTACAATCCTACCTACTTTAACCAAGTATGTGAAAAGAGTAAGCAAGCGCAAGAGAGAGAGGGAGAGAGAAAGAGTGGAAGAAAGGGAGAGAATAAAACTATTTATGTCCATCTGGGTCTTATATGAAAAGGACACTATTGTATACTTTTTCTCCCCTATTATATTATGTGTACCAGGACTATGAAAACTTTTATCTCCCCAACCTAGAAATAAAAATATAGTTACAAGGTATTAGTGTCAAAAAAATTCCCAGTATAGAATTTTTTCTCTTCTTCATCTCACTTTAGTCTCTTTCTCTTTCTCCTCTAACCACGGAGAAAGAAAATGCAAACTGTCAGTACTAATTTCTTTTTTATTTTTCAAAGTAAGTAGCTGAAATTAAATATATTAAGCTCTCAGGCTACAAAGTCCTGAAAAGCAAAAGAAAGTCATTATGGTGAAAAAAGAAACCGCAGCCAGCCTGCAAATGTATTGTTGTTTCCAAATTCATATTAAAAGTGACTGTCATATACTATATGTGTGTTCATGGCAATAGATTGTAGCTGTTACACCTTATGCCAAAGGTAGAAATACAAAGTTTGACAAGAAGAACAACAGTATTCCACATATTTTGAAATAATTTAAAATAACACTTAGGTAAACCAAGATATTTATATTATAAATTTTGGGGGGAAGATTATTTTTGTGGTTGATGACTACTGCAAAATTAATTTTCTTCAAAGTATCACAGAACTTACTAAAAATCCTGTGGTTGGTATAATAATAAAAGTGTAAAAATTTTAACTTAAGTGATATTCAGGACTTACCACCTCCTCCTCCAAGAAGACTGGCATTTGCTGTTTAAAATAAAAGACAAAACAAAATACAGTAAATAATATATTAAAAATATAGTATACCAGAGTAGTTCAACAAAAAGCTGGCAATGATCATGTGTCTCATACACATACATAAACACAAAATATGTACTTTCAATTAAAAGCAGTATTTATTACCATTTTATGATAGTATGAAAATAGAAATATTTCACCATTTTTATCTCTTTTTTCTCTTCAAATGGCTATTTTTATAATGTATGTGCTTCTAATAAAATTAAGCACAGGTTAAGATTGTCTTATTCTCCATTCTGTATATAAATTAATCTTCCGATTTCCCCATGTTACCAAGTAGAAATAGAACAATATTATTTAGGCAATTTCAATGATTTCAAAGGACAATGTAACAAGAAAGTATAATGATAATTTAAATTAAACACAAACTATCTCAAGATATTTTGCAATAAGAAATAACTCAAATTTAAATTGCAACAGATTTATTACTTTTTCTATTAACTTTTTATTCCGGGGAAAGAAAGAAATGTTAAACACTATGTCATTTCTTACATATTTATCCATTAATCCAGCACACATATTTATAGAAGCCAAATAAATATAAGACAATTCCATTTGGATTTCTTTCATGAGGTCAAATTTTCAGAAAGTTTCGTAGCAGGTTTCTGCTGGTGTATTAAACAACCTATGCCTAAGTTTATCCAAATATAATAACCAGAAGACAGAATTCAATATACACTGCACTGAGTTTTATTCCATAAGAGTTCTCACATATCATAGGAATTATCACATGCTATTAAAAAATAATTCTGCAGTAGTATAAGGAAAGTAGGTAGCAACCAAGTTCCCTTTCTTTGTGGCCAAAACTAAGTTACCAAACGATTAAATAAATAATTTAGGAAAAAGGGGTCTTTTACTTGAATTTCAGCATGCTGCCCATGCACTGTCATAATTTAAGAGGAGCAAACATCAGAGTGTTAATGATTCAATCAATAAATAATGGATCATCTGAAGAACAAATGCCCAAATTCATAGATCCATGAGGTTAAATATGTGATGGCTTGTATCATGAAAATGCATGGAGAGCAAATGCCCTTGAAGCCTTTTCAACACGTCAATATTAGAGCACTAGATTTGGTCTTATATGATCTTCCAACTACAGTGCTAATTGCTGCTGTTTCCTTTCCCTTAGTGCTTTTGTCACAAACATGGACTTAGCAGCAATGCCATAAACAACCATAAACAAAACTCACTTCTGATGCCATAAAGTCATCTGCCACACTCACTCAGGTCCCCAAATCCCTTTGAAAGCACAGTAAGTGTGTAATATTTACACAGACAGTAGTCAGAATGGTAGTCAAAGCAAGCTTTGTAGCTTGAAGTGGTAATTTGCTGGAGGGGAATGAGGATAGACAGTGAGAACTCTACTTCATCTCAGACCCCTTGTTGAATGAGGGAAATTTCATGATCAACCCATGTCTGTTCACTAATCCAGACATTTTCTAAAATCTTAGTTACATGCTTTTATAAAACCACATGGAATTTCACACTCCTGCTGATTTTTATTTTCATATTTGACTGAGAACAACTTCCCTATCTATAGGTTTTCCAGATCCCTGAGACTCCATCTGTTGTCCTCCAATTTTCACATATTCGTTCATAAGAGAAAAAGGTATTTCCAACAAACACCAGTAATAATAAATAAGAGCTCTTCACTCAATGATTCAATCAATAATACACAATAGTACAATATAGTCTATTTTTATCCAATGTTTTGTTCAATAAAGGTGGAGCTTGCTTGTTTTGAGAGCACAGCCCAAAGCCCATCTGTTTAAGCAGGCATTTGTCCAATAGATGTGGGTGGGTGAGTAGGTGTAGGAATTGGAATTCCAGTCCCGGCCAACCATCAAGTGAGTTTATGTCAAATTTGTGCTCATGTCTAGATAAGCATATCCAGTAACATTTTAACATCACTGTAGAACTATTTTATAAAATTGTGGCATTCTACACAGTACAAAATCACTTTTAAGAAAATCTCAAGTGCATTACCATTCATGTAGTAGAATCTTTAAGCTGCTGAATCATGCTCAAAGCACTTCCAATAATTATCATTCTAATAATGATTTTTATAAAGAATCCATCAAATTTAAGTCTATTTTATCAATTTCTGTTCTCTAAAACATAAAAAAATGGACTTTATTAGCAAAAATGTCAAGGCAATTTTCTTCAGTAAAAATGACATAAAAATAGGCAAGTAAAAGGGAAGCTTTATTGTGATTTCTAATATTACTTTGCCTCCCCAATAATCAATTATCCAACATTTACTGGTCACATGGATTTATATTATTTCTTCCATTTTTACAAAGGTGAAAATGACTTCTGTGTGTCTAAAATTAATAGTCACTTAATTTCTACTTATCTACAATAAATTAAAATATATCCCAATTAGATAGGAAGCTCCTCAAAGATAAGGTCTGAATTTAATAGTTTGGCCTGCATCTAATAAGTTCTCAATACATATTTCTAATAGTGAAATAATTGGCAGGTTTAGTCAATTTCTTTATTTGTTTACTGAAGTGTGTGGAAAAACCAAACTTTGGCCCTTTTTCTTTCTATAAAAATCAAAGATTATTAAAGAAACTCTTTAAGTTTATTTGGAAAAGCTTAATGATTAAGAATGTATAAAATATATGTATGTCCCTTTCTAAATTTCTTGCTAGAGGAAATTTTGGACATGCTTCCTTAGAGTTTCACAGAGAAAAGCAAAGAAGAAAAAGAACAAAGAAAACTTGAAGTTCATAAGCATGATGACACTGTTTCTAAAATGAGGTTTAAAAATCTCTTTCTGAGCATGCTTATGAACCAATACTATTTTAATTAACATTTTCCTGAAATAAAATGTCCTTTTTACTATCAGAGGAGGGAGGGAAAAAAATCAAGTAACAGTAATTGTATCAAAGATTAATTCAATGAAAAAATAAAATGAGCCATTACAAGTTAATGAATCTGTGTATTGTACTTTTTCCTTTCCCCAAAATAACTTAACTCAATGAGATATAAGTTTCACTGTTTATAAAATGAAAACAACATTGAACATAAAATGGGAAAAGGGCTTATCTGAAACTAATTTCATAGTGGCAAATATGGAGAATTTATTTCCAATACCCTAAACAAATGGTTAAAATTTTAAAGTTTACTAGAATTTTTTTTATATTTGAACCCCAGTTTTGAAAATTTTAATTAAAATTATCAAATTCCTATAGATATATTCACCTTTAAAGTATAAAAACCAAAAATGAATACAATATAGGAATCTCTTTTTTGAGATAATTAGCCTAAATGAAACATAATCATAGCAGTTGTCAATACCACATTATTTTAGGTTTTTCTCAAAATATAAATGGAATATCACACCACTTTGATCCCCCCAAATTTTCCTGAATTACTGTCTGTGTGTGTTCGTGTATGCATATGTATCTTCTTTAGAATAAGATTATAAAGAAATTAAGTGGGCCAAATTATGAAAAATAAAATTACTATGTACTATTAATATAAGTAATATTCCATTCCTGGAAGTTCCTAAATGGAATACACACCATAACATTATTAGTAATACAAGACAAAGTTATAATGTATCAGAAACCTAAAGCACATTTTCTCTTAAGATTTCAAAATCCTTTCTAATCTATGTATAAGGTAATAGAAACAATACTAAACCGAGAGCCACATGACCTCTATTTTAATTCTTCTCAGTTACTAAATAAATAGCTGGGCCATCCTCAACTATTTTATTTATTTTCTTTCATCAAGAAATTTAGAACCTATCAGCGGTGGCAAACAGGTTTCAAACAATTCTGATTCACTAATTAGAAGAGACTTTCTATACCTCTGATTGGAGAAAGATTCTAAGGCAAAACCTGAGCTCAATGGGAAAGAGTGCCATGATGGATTAATGATGTTGGTCATGGTCAGAGTGGGATGAGAAGCATTAAAATGACCTCACATGTGTCATAGATTAGGGATCTCTGGATCAGATGACTTCTCTCAGGACTGAGTTTTTATTGAAATGAAATTCTATTCAATAATCTTTTAAAAAATAAAACTGCTAACCTAATATGTGCCAGCATTCTTAATAGCTCTTATAATTATAAGTCTGACATAATCCAGTCTGTAAAATAATCTAGAGCCGGGAAAGGTAACTGAAGTAGATTGTGAGCCAACTAGCCTGATAAGTGTTTGAAATAATTTTTTATTCTACTTACCCAGTAATTTCTATTATCTGCATGGTAATTGGTTGTTTCCCACTCCATTTCCACCCCACCCAAGACTATCTGTAAAACAAGCAACAGACTGGGAGCCTAGTCTTTAAACATTGATTAAAACTATTTGTGCAGGGTTTTTGTTTGCTTTTCATCATTATAAAAGGAATTATAGTTGTTTTCATCCTAACAGAATCCTGACCACCTAGTTTAGTTTATTTATTCTGCTTTCTTATTACAATAGAGCACGTGGGATGTTCACAATGATTGTTGGCAAAAGCTTCCCCAGGAACTCTACTTACAACACCAATTTCATTCACAACATGTTATCCCCAAAGATACAAAAGCTGAGACATCACCCTTTAGAATGGCATACATAATAGAAACTCAAAGTAGGAAGTGCTAAAAAATTAGATAAGATTAAAATCCCAAGCATGCGCATGACTCTATGACTGCTTTATATAGGGGCAACCATCTTAACTGACAGCTGTGGAAATACAACCTACACAGACAAATACAGCCATCAATTTGGCAACAGACCTCTGTTCACACTTTGCTAGATTTATACCTTCTAAACAAAATCAACAGAATGCCAGAGATTTGGGGCAACATTATAATTTCCTGCTTTGAAACTGACAGAGAAAATTAAGAATAGGTTTAACTGCTTCACATGTAGAAACCAGGCATAAACACATGATTAATACTTTACATTTCATGCTTACTGTAGAATTCAAAGGAACTATTGATTGATTATTCCAGGGTCTGTGTGGTTGCTATAAGCTGTAACTCACTATGATGTCAAAAATTGAATATAATTACCCCTATTATTGATAAATAGGTGAAAAGGCATCAGGAATTGGAAGACTTAATTGGGATTATTAACAAATAAAACAAATCAAAACAGAATTACTCTGATTGAAGTACAAGGGAGGAGCCAGAGTTGCCCCTGTTTTGCCAACCTCACCTCACAAGCTATGATTCTAGGTGCTCAGTGACTTCTAGGAATACTGTAACACAAGGAAAAAAACACTTATTTGATCCACCCCTTCATTTTACGAAAGTGGAAAGTTAAAGAGGATCAAAGATGTTAACTTCTTGTTTAGGATCAGACCCCGAAAAAAAACCAACCATATAATGGTGCCAACTTAGATGTCCAATAATACCTTCTTAGTAATAAATTATAAATATATGTGTGTGCATGTGTATATATATGTTTTTTATACCCCCTCCTCAAATCACATCCAGGGATATTTATAAAACCCAACATGCATAGAATCCTTTGAACAGTATTCTACTGTAGGTCACCTAACCTAATTATTAAAGAGTGAACTGAAGTATTAGCAGGCAATTCCTATAGTTCCATAATGCAATGCAACTATTTCTGAGAGAAATCAGAATGTGTGTCTGTCTACATACCAGTTATACTTCATGACACTGTACCCTAGATCAATGGTAATTTTGATAATGATAATACTGGCTCAGTTACAAAAATGGGATTACCTGAATAACCCAATCTGGGGCTTTCCAAAGAGTGAAAAAGCATGTCTAAATATGGGGAAAAATTAGTTCAAATGTATATTAGTTTTATGGTTAAGGATATAAGACATTTAGACAGCAGTTTTAACTTGTCTTTGACAAGAAAGGTTTTGAATAAATACAAACCAGTTTTTGACTTGAGCAACAGCAGAAGATTTGCTTATTTGAGGGAATATGATATACTTTTAGCCTGATTAAAACTTAAGCCTGAACATGCATCCTTATATATATACTTCTTGGGGGAAGGTGGCTGATTTGTTTCAATAAAAAGAAAGCACCTTGAAAAAATTATTTTATAGAGTTTCATTATTTCATCTTTCTTATAATATTACAGAATTCTCAATTCTCTTTAATAATTAAATAGCAATTGAGACTTTTTAAAAAGGTTTATTTTAGATTACACTTTAATTTAAACAAACAGGCCAAAAAATAATTCCCAGTCATAATAAATAGATGGAAAGATTGGGACACAGCCTCAAAGGAAAAGAATTTGGGGCTAGTGGAAATGCATAGCATGACTCCCCTGAGACTCCTTACTAAGCTGTAAGGCAGAGGCCATGTTTGTTGGAATCAACAGTACTATGCATGATTTCTGGCACAAAATAGGCACTGAATAAATACTTGTTAAATACATAGCAAAGGGAATGAATGGAAGACAAGAGAGTGAGAGAGAAGGGAAAGGGAAAAACATATTTCTGGGACAGGTGAGAGGGCTCCAATAATGTATACTGTCTCCCTTACAATTTTGCAGCCAAGTGAGGCTGTGCCAGGACGTAGCCAAGTAGATCTAGGTCCAATTCCAGACTTATCATTGGCCTGGAAAAATTTCCTTAAACTCCAGTTGATTATCTAATTTCTTGGATTCTCTGTTTCTTAATCAGCAATTTGGTAAAATCACGATTACAGTGCAGGTTTACTGAGAGGAGTGAGAGTGATAACCCATGTGAGTGCATTCCACGGTGCCTGGAACATGCCGAGGCTCAGTACATGTCGGCTCCCCATTCCACTGCCTTGATTACAGTGCCCTTTGGGCAACTATGGTAGAAGCTAATAAAAAATCTCCGCTATTTCAGACCAACCCAAAGTTTGGCACTTTGTGGGGCTCACGGCCGTGTTCATCTTGGAGAACTACAGTCCTCTGCCCCTACTCTGAGATGTCCGGTGCTATGCCCTCATAGGAGTTTGGGAAAGAACCCAGGATTTATGCACAGAGAGTGAGGGACAAAGCCATTTTCAGATTTTTTTGTGTCTTTGGGCTTAGGTCAATTAGAAAATAATTCTATAAGCCCATAAAAAAAAGGATGTCAATATTTTGCATATTATAATTAATTTTTCCCTCTTCTGGGTTATTTTGATTATTTAGTTCAAAAAGAATGTTGGCTATTTTATACCAGATGGCTCCTGTTTACTCTTCAAAACCCAGTCTCTACGCCTCCCCTGTTTTTTGCCCAAGGCTGCTGACCTATATAGTTGACAGCAGTAGGCCTGCTCTTAACCTCTGCTTCTGGTTGGGTTCAGTCAATGGGGAGCCCTGGCTGATGATGGGAGAGATGAGAATGAGTTCAAGGTTCACTCCCTATAAGCTTACCTTAAATGTCCCTCGAATGAAGGTCACTGCTCTATTCAAGGTCATTTAGTTTACAGCATGACCTTCTCTCCTTTGAGGTTCTGATGTCCTCTCCCTCCCCTTATCTCTTTAAGCCTAGAGTGGCAACAGCTGTGTTGTTAGTAGCCTCTGGTTCATGAACAATTCCTTGAGGTTCTCCTACACCACACTTGACTCGAACCCTTGTACTTACTTCCCTTTGTAAATAAGCCCTCCTTGAATTGTTCTAATTTGAATGTGCCATCTGTTTCCTGTTGGGACTTTGACTGAACAGATAAGGTTTATACAGACTGGTCACTGCAAAATCTAGCCTAAATCTCACAGCCTAACTCTCTTAGTCCAGATTGTTAGGAGGATGGTTCCTGTTCTTATATTTCCATTTGAAAAATAACCAGTACAGTAAACTAATGTTTTCTTTATTAATTAAAATATAAAGTATATAAATATATCAAAATATTTTAAAATATATAAAATATAAAATAATACATACTCATTTGAACATGTTAAAGAATCAAGTATATTAAACTCAGCTCCTCTAGCTACCATTCCCTTCCACACTTTTCTCCATATTTATATAAATATTGAGGCTTCTGGGGATTATTGCAAAAATAAAATTGCCATGCAACATAACTTTCTAATTTATCAATATACCATGGTTCTAATTAATAAAATAATATATAACACACTGTAATATTCCAAAGTTTGAATAAAGCCACTCCCATTATTGATAGGCTCTTAGGTTGTTTTCAGTTCTCTTCATGTTTACTAGATATAAACCATGACAGGTCTCAAACCTCAAGGCAAACTGAAAACTTGGCTAGAACATATTAGACCAAGAAAGTTTCCACTACTTTCCAATTAAATTTCTTACAAATTTAAAGTATACTTCAGAAGCTTAAGGTTAAAGAAGTTCAGAATCTATTAACTTATTAGAAAGATCCAGAACACTTATCACAAAAAAAAAGATATCAGAATGCTTCAGCTCAGTAAGAATTTTAATGCTAAATATCTTGTTCCCATGACAATTTTGACTTTTCTATTTCCATTTATTTAAAACCAACCATTAAGAAGCTTCGTGTATGCCAAACATTCTACTAGGTACCCATTGCTTTTATACAAATGCAGTGGAAGGCTGAAGAAAGATGGAATGCAATGGTTAAAAGTAATTTAAATGTATACCCTGAATCCTAACTAAAATAAAAATAGCTTAAATTTATTGAGTGTTTGTAAGATGCCAGGCTTATTACTAGCTGATATGTCCCCACAAGAAGCCAATAAGGTAGGTGATGTTTATTATTCCGATTTTATAGATTAAAAAATTGTTTATAGATTAAAAAATGTTACTCAGTACAGAGAGGTTGAGTAACATGTCTAAGATCAAAGGCTGGAGCCAGTATTTGAAACCATGTAAGGTGACTACAAATTTCATACTCTTAAGCACCTCCCATAAGAGGAGCCAAGTTCCACAATACCCCACCCCACAAAAAATGGCAAAGTAAGTATTATGGTGGGATATATATAATTCCTGTTTCTCTCTTTTTTCTATTTTTCTTAATTACTGTAGCATATGAAGACTTTCTCTAGCAGTCAATTCTACTTATACTAAACTAATGAAAATTCAATAGAACATACATTTTCATTTTTTCTTTTTCCAATCTAAACACATCAGTTTAAAGCAATATTCTTCTTCCAGTTAGTTAAGGCTTGTTACACATCTAAATTGTGCTGGCTCACGTAGGAGCTGACCTGGCTCTCTACTCACCCTAATGCCATACTTGGATCATCAAACAGTTCTGATATAACTATTTGCATCAAATTCGGCTTGAGACGTGGCCAATTTATGAAAATTTTAAAATGACTCTCATATGACTCATTTCTATTAGAAAGTCATGCTCTGAATCACCAAGCCAGTGGACAAGCTGACACATACTTTAGTAAGCTTATCAAGGTAGAAAATATGCCCATTACCACAACCAAATACAGGAATACACAAATAGACCACGATGACAATTTTCTAAGCATGTATTATTTATCAGGCAATGTTTATGAGTTGATCTTGGCAGTATCTGTCATCCTCCAAACAACCCTGAAAATTGGGAATTTTACTTTTCCTATAACAAAAGAGGAAACTGAAGCTGTAGTGAGGCTAAATTACTAGCCCAATGTCAAGTGCTGATGAGAAGTTATTCAATCCAATGTTTGAGCCCTTTAATCCAACACCAAACCCAATGTTCTTTCCAGTATGCCAGACTATCTCATAAGGAAGTACTTCATTTCTCCCAAATTATTTCAAAACAGATGAACATCCAATGCCCACAATGAGAAGGTATTCAATTAACATAAGTTTCAAAGTCAGGATTTCTAGTTCTTTAATCTAATTAAAGTGACCAGAATAAACAGCATTTACATATATCATACAACTTAAAATTATAAAAATTTAAATATTTTTAGTTACCTTCCCCATATCATTTCCTAATATTATTATAATAACTAGCAATTTAGATTTCATAGAATCTGAAATTACCTACAAGGGAAAGCTCCTCTGAAACATTACATTTAATATTCTGATAACATTACCCAAAATCGACATTGAAAAAGACAAAACTTCTCCTTATGATTTTAGGAAATATTAACAATTATATAGATGTTGCTATTATGAGGATATATATTTCTTAATTATCAAGGCTTAAAAAATTGAGTTAAGTTTTATCAAAACAATAGTAAATAATACATTAAAGTTTGGCTTTAATCAAGTAAATGCAAATCGACTAAGCTAGGATTTTATATGCTTATAGTCAAATACACAAAACAAAAATAAATATATGCTTTCATTTGTCCCAAATTTATTATTATTATTCCTCACCCTTTAATTTAGGACTATAAAATAAACAATCATTTTCATAACTTGAGATAGGAAATAGACACCATAATTTTTCTCCTTCCTAAATTATTATACATAAGTCTAATAATTTTATTTCAAATTATGGTTGTTTTCTATTAATATACAATGAAATTTTACATTGTTCAAGGATACAATAAATATATTATTGTGTTTATGTCAACTGTATCAAAAAAATCATCTCTTTTAAAACATGGAAAAATGTAACTTTATCAATATCAAGTTTAATCATTTACCAAAAAGACCTAATTCTTTTTCTGTACACAAGAGACAAATTATAATTTGTCTCCTGTGGATATCAAAATGTACCAATTACTTTCGTTATTATGGTTCCATCAGGCCAGCTGTGGATTCTATAATAGAGATTAGTTTTATTCTGGTGCATTGAAAAGCACTGATATTAATCTCAGACAAAAGTATTATCATTGGTGAGAAGCTGATTACTGACTACAGAGGCTTTTAAAAATTATTATTATTTAACAAATCTCTCAGGATAACTAAATATTACTTACTAAAACTAGATGCAATTCCAATGTCACTCTGAGACATCCAAATACCAGAAATAAAATAGAAGTAGCAACAGTCAATAAAAAAATTTGTATATGGTATTCCAGATGCAATGAATTTGTTGACTACCAAAAAAAAGCATTTAATATTAATTTCTGGTTTCATCAGTAATTAGTTACATAATTTTGGGTAGGTGACCTAAACTTCTCTGCCACTTATAACAAATTTTGAAATTTTAATCCAATTACTTAAACCACTTAACAACCACCATGTGTGGCTGCTCTGGAATAATTGTTTGGAATAAATAAGTAAGTAAAATAGGCACATTAAGTTAGATAACTATAATACATAAATCTATAAATTATAAATTGTCATTTTATAATATAATAAATATGTTTAGTATTTAAACATTTTATAATATAATAAATACATTTAATATTTAAACAGAATCATGATGTTGAGGATCCTTTATAAATTTTATTTTTCAAATTGATGATGATTTAAGATATCACATTTTGCACAATATTGCCCCTCTTGGATGAAGGTGAAGTCTGGTGAAGATGGCACAGATTTGTTTTTTCTGGTTCCTCCTCCTACCCACTCCTGCTAAGTACAACTGTAAAACTTGGAAATAATGCAAGAGGCAACCAAAGGAGAACTCAGAAAGGTGCAAGGAGGAAGGTGAACTGGTTAGAGAACACAGGACCGGAGGAACAACATAGTTGCAGGGTGACTTAAAACTTCCCACCAAAAGGAAGGTGACCCAGACCCAGCATTTCCTGACACCCAATGCAGCAACAGAAGTTAACCCAAGGAGGCTCATTCCTCCCTGGGATCTAACTAGAGTGCTACTGAAGATAAGCTGATAAACCAGCAGGAAAAGTACTCTCCTTCTCAACAATTCCCCACAGGTAGACACAGGACAGCCCGAACAACGGTGAGGCAGCCTCAAGAAGCACACTGCCATGAAGGCCCATGGGCCTGAGACTCCTCTCACACTGAGAGACTCTGATACCTGGGGAGTATAGGCAATGGGGATCTTATTACAAGAAGCACCCAGCCCAGGAAGAGTTTTCCACTCCCATAGATGGTGGGGGGCATCCTGCCTCAACAAGCATCTGGCTTCAGAAGGCATTCCTTCCCTAGCAGGTGTCAGAATCCCCTCTGCCACCAAGAGACATGTGGGAGGGAGAAGCAGCTAAGCCTGGATGTACTCTTCATCCTGTCAGGCCAGAGACTTCCTTTTCCCCATCTAGAAACATAAGGAAGCCAAGTCTAGGAAAATTCCTTCTGCCCCCTCAGGCAGCTCCAATAGGGGCCATGGGAACCCCACCTGCACCAGACACACCAGGCCCACCAAAATAAGACCACAGAGCCTCTGAAAATTAAACTGTCGTTGGAACCACTGCCCACTAAAGTAGGCTAGGAACTATGAGTTAATCCTAACAGAGTCACTACCTATCCAAATAAAAGATTTAAATAGGACCCAGAGTCTCCTAAAATGAATAGGGCCTCAGGGACCCATAGGACAAAACCAAAAAAGATCCCATAAGTTGAGGAGAAATCGAATAGGGCTGAAAGAATATTTTAAAAAATAATGTCTGACAGTGTCACAAATTTGGTGAAAGATATAAACTATGGGATTCATGATGTGAATCCCAAATAAGATAATTCTAATAAGATAAATCCAAAGAAATCCATGCCAAGACACATTAAACTTTCCAAAACTAAAGACAAAGGAAAAAAATCTGAAAGCAGCTAGAGAGAAATAAAAAAAATGTTACCTATAAAGGAACACTAATTCAAATGACAGGCCAGGGGCGGTGGCTCATCCCTGTAATCTTAGCCCTCTGGGAGGCGGAGGCGGGTGCATCGTTTGAGCTCAGGAGTTCGAGACCAGCCTGAGCAAGAGTGAGACCCCATCTCTACTGAAAATAGAAAGAAATTATATGGACAACTAAAAATATATACAGAAAAAACTAGCCGGGCATGGTGGCGCATGCCTGTAGTCCCAGCTACCTGGGAGGCTGAGGCAGGAGGATTGCTTGATCCCAGGAGTTTGAGGTTGCTGTGAGCTAGGCTGACACCATGGTACTCTAGGCCAGGCAACAGAGTGAGACTCTGTCTCAAAGAAGAAAGAAAAAAGTTAAACTTACTAATTCAAATGACAGCATATAGTCCTTAACTGGAGGCCTCTCCAGGAACTATCTCAGATGAAAAGAGCCATCTCATTCTAGATCATATCCCCTTCCTGGGTGGCTCACATCCAATAACTTAGGGGTATAAGGCCTGGCCCCGTGGCCAATAATGATGCTTATGGGAATATAAAGGCCAGGCCTGTCCCAACTCGAGACAACTCTGAAGGGCCATCTCAGCTTCCTGTATGTTCAACTGAGGCGTTTGTTGAGACTGTAACATGGTTCAAATTCTCCCATTACCCAGTTTTGCTTCCTTCCCCATTCTTACAAAGATTTTTGTCCTAAAAATGTTCCTTAAGTAATATCCTGCATGCTAACCTCTATCTCAGGGTCTGCTTTCTGCAGAACCCAAACTTCAACCATAATCATGGGAATGGGTGATAGCAGGAAAGAGCAGGGCCTGTTCAGGAGGTATTTAAATGAAATGGAGTGAGTCTTTGACCACCAATTGTTGGAGGCTTTCTTTAGAATGTGGGGTACCTGATGCCTCTTTTCCCTTAGCTTTAGCTGCTAGTTTTCAATTCCAGGGTGAAAAAAAGCACCCCTCAGCATCTTATTATATTAGTCTAGTTTGAACTTGCATTTAAAAACATTAAATGTTGTTTTAAATTAAAATTCTAATAATTCAATTTTTAAATTAGTCCTCAAACCTCTAACAAATAAAATTCAAATAAATACATTTAATATTAATGATAATGGTGCCAGTTTATGCAGTCAATGTTGGAGCAAGGGGAGGGACAGTGTAAAGCATTCTGAAAACATTTTTTCCTTTTATTAAATTTAGAAAAGCCCTGAAAAGAAGTAAACCTACACAAATTTGTGTGGAGGAAGCAAAGAAGCAAATTCTTAGATACAGACCTATTCTTACAGATCTGAATAATGTAAATATCAAGAACCTGAGGTTTCCTATGTGAAATCTTACACTGTAACTTTAAAATGTCAAAATGGAGTAACAGTTGACCTGTTACTTAATGGACAGTATTGTGCTGGCTGGAGAACTTGCTGAAATCATGCCACAGATGACTTATTTTCTTAGAGAACACATGGGGAGCTCATTGCTCCCAGTGCACGGGTAGTCACCACAAGCCGCTCTTTAATTTATCTCTTTTTTGTATGTTTTGAATGAGCTCTCTGGAATCTCTGGCTTCTTATTTGCTTCATCTCATGATAGTGCCCTCTCCCTTGTACATTTAAATTCCTCCTCTGCTTAATGAATGCTATCTGCCAGTCCCTTGCAGCAGCCAAACTGAGTCTAGTCTCAATAATCCCCTTCACACCTCTCAATTCTCTGGACAGGATGAGCCACTGCAGAAGGATTTTTCTAACTGTAACTCTCATTGCTGAATAGTTGATACACTCTACCTCCTCTGTGATACCCAAGAGACTGAAGGTCTCAATTATGCCATCAGCCTGAGCTGCCTGATTCAACTCATCACAGTCAATTGATAATGATTCTGCCACTAACCAGGTGGACGTTAGCAGGTAATGTCTGACTTAATATGTTAATGAGGTACAAAAATAGAGTGGATTAACTAAACAGAGAGGAACACACAATCTAATTAGGTCTAATCCTTTCATTCTTCTATTAAGAAATGTTACTTTGTTACTTCTATTAAGAAATGTTACTCTGATACTTGGCAGAATCACAGTAAAAGGCCAAGAAATGGCAAAAAAAAAAAAAAGTGAATTAGAGAAAAGAAAAGATAATGAAGTAAAGTTCCTATACAATCTACAAACTGATTAGTTGCTCAGTAATGAAGACTAGATAACATACAGTTTCCTAATATTAGGGAAACACCTCACATTTATCTTTAAAAGAACTTCAAACGGTAATATGTTTCTTTTTATTTCTAGACTTTAATTCTTATAATCTTAACAGCAATAATTTGTTTTTTCTCTCATTTAAATTGCTTATTTGAATCTTGAAAACAACCATATGAGGTAGGCATTATGTTTATTTTATACATAATAATAACAATAATACTCACAATGTCTTCATGAAATAGGTAATATTATTACCCCCATTTTACAGATGAGGAAACTGAAAAATTAACTATTTTCAGAACATGGTGCTAAATAAGTAAATTAATAAGTTCTAAATAAAATTATGGCTGCTCAGTAAATGTATAGAGAATATAATTCCATCCTAATACTATTGGAATACACATACTTTTGTGAACAATCTTATCCATCAAAAGCACCTTTGCATTAGTAAACATCAATGCCCTTTTTCCACACCATTATCATCTTCTGACTTCTGCCTAAATGGAACAGGGTTGGCATCAAAGCTAGCATGAATTTTCTATTGTGTTCCACTGATCCATGGGTTTATTTTTTTGACAGTATCATACTGTTTTGATTACTACAGCTATACAGTAAGTCTTACTATTGGGCAGAGTAAGTCTTCCCACTTTATTCTATTTTTTTTTTCCAAAAATTTTTAGGCTATTCCAAGACCTTTCCATTTATATATAAATTTTAAAATAATTTCTATGTTTACAAATGAATTACTGAGATTATAGAAGGAAGTGCGTTAAACCTAAATATCAATTTAAGAAAAATTGACATATTTGCTATGTTGAGTCTTCTAATTCATGATTCTGCAAGTATTTAAATCATCTTTGATTTATTTAGTGGTTCAAAATTTTCATCATACAGGTTTTATTCATGTTTTATTAGAGTCATAGGTAAGCATTTCATTTTTTGGGGGGAGACAATTGCAATAGTATTTTTTAAATTTTGGTTTCCACTTATTTGTTTTCAGTATGTAGAAATGTAATAATTTGTTTTTATAAAGTAAAATATAATATTTCCAATTGACTATTTTTAAAGTGATGCAATAAACTTCAAAAGAATATGTAAGACAGCTACATTCAGCAGTTGGTTCAATTTGCCTATTCTAAAGTTATTATTTTCATCACTTTTAGAACATTTTTTAAAGTATGCTCATTTATATAGAGACATGGCTCATGCTTTCATTCAAATTGATGAAAACTTCTTAGTCAATATTCAATATTCAGGTATAGGAAAGTCAAAGGTCTCCAATCAGATCAGTCCAAATACAAACACCCCAAGACATATTATAATCAAATTCGCAAAGGTCAAAGACAAAGAGAGGATCTTCAAAGTGGTGAGTGAAAATGAGCAAATAACAAAAAAGGGAGTCCCAATACATCTGGCAGGACACTTCTCAGCAGAAACCTTGCAGGCCAGGAGGAAATAGGATGATATATTCAGAGCACCAGAAGTGAAAAGCTGCAATGAAAAAAAACTGTATCCAATAAAACTATCATTCACAAATGAAGGAGAGATAAAAGACTTTCATATTCCAAAATGCAATTAGATGAGTAAACAAAAAAAAAAATTTTTTTTAAACTTTCACAGACAAACAGAAGCTGAGGAAATTCATCACTACCAGAACTGTTCTATAAGAAATCCTAAAGGGAGTTCCTCAAACTGAAAGAAAAGAATGCTAACATATAAAAAGAAAATATCTGAAGGTATAAAACTCACTGGTAAAAGTAAGTACATAGACAAATTATACTGACTTTTATACTTTACTACTATAATCATGATGTATAAACCACTTATATCTTTAGTATGAAGACTAAAAGATAACACTATTAAAAAGAATAATAATTCCATTAATTTGCTAAGGGATCGGCCATATAAAAAGATGTAAAATGTGACATCAAAAATTCAAAATGTTCTGGGGAATGGAGTTAAAGTATAGAGAAGTTTCTTTGTGATCAAAGTTATCAGTTTAAAATAACTTGTTATAACTATGTTTTATGAAGTCCTCATGGTCACCACAAAACAAAAAACTATAATAGATTTAAAAATATAAAAAGCAAGGAATCAAAAAATACTACTAGAGAAAGCCACTTAATCGCAGAAGAAGGTGTAAAAGAGAAAAACAAGAAAAAAATCTACAAAATAACTAGAAAACAAGTAATAAAATGGCAGAAGTAAGTCCCTGCACATTAATAATTACCTTGAATGTAAATGGATTAAATTCTCCAATTAAAAAGCATAGGGTGGCTGAATTGATATAAACAAAAAAAAAAACAAGGTCAAAATATCTGCTGCCTACAAGAAACTCACTTCACCTATAAGGACACACGTAGACTAAAACTGAAGGAATAGAAAAAGATATTCCATACAAATGGGAACCAAAAAAGATCAAGAGTAGCTATACTTATATAAAGTAGACGTGTAGTCAAAAACTATAAAAAGAGACAAAAAATAACCATTGTGTAATGATAAAGGGATCAATACAGCAAGAGGAAATAAGAATTGTAACTATATATGCACTCAACATTGGAAAATCTAAATGTACAAAGCAAATATTAATAGACCTATGGGGGAAATAGACTGCAATACAAGAATAGTAGATGATTTTAACACCCCACTTTCAGCAATGGACAGATCATCGAAATAGAAAATCAACAAAGAAGCTATAGAGTTAAACTACAATCTAGACCAAATGGACCTAACAGACATTTACAGAACATTCCACCCAATATCTGCAGAATACACATTCTTCTAAACAGCATATGGAACATTTTCCATGATAGACCATATGTTAGAGCAAAAACAAGTCTTAACAAAATTTTAAAAATCTAAATCACTTCTAGTATCTTTTCTGACCACAATGGAATAAAACTAGAAATTAGTAACAATAGGAATTTTGGAAACTGTACAAATACATGGAAATTAAACAGCATGCTCCTAAGCAACCAATGGGTCAATAGGTAAACTAAAAAGGAAATTTAAAAATTTCTTGAGACAAAGGTAAATTAAAAAACAACATACCAAAACCTATGGGGTACAGCAAAAGCAGTTATAAAAGTTTATAGCAATATGTGCCTGCGTCACTAAAGTAGAAAGACCTCAAATAAACAACCTAACATTGTACCTCCAAGAACTACAAAAAACAAGGACAAACCAAACCCAAAATTAGTAGAAGGAAGAAAATAATAAAGATCAGAGCAAAAACAAATGAAATGAGACTTTAAAAAGCAATACAAAAGATTAAGTAAATGAAGAGTTGGTTTTTGAAAAGATAAACTAAATTGACAAACTTTTAGCTAGATTACTAAGAAAAAGAGAGGGAAAACTCAATAAATAAAATCAGAAAGGAAAAAGAAGACATTACAACCAATACCACAGAAACGCAAAGGACCATCAGAAACTATTATGAACAACTATATATCAAAAAATTGGAAAACCTAGAAAAAATGGACAACATCCTGAACACATATAACCTACCAAGATTAACTCATCAAGAAACAGATATCCTGAACAGACCTATAACAAGTAACAAGATTGAATCAGTAACAAAAAGTCTCCCTTTGAAGAAAAGATGAGGACCTAATGGCTTTATGGCTGAATTCTACCCAATATTTAAAGAACTAATACCAATTCTATGCAAACTATTCTCAAAAAGTGAAGTGGAGGGACTTCTTCCAAAAGTATTCTAGGAGGCCAGCATTATCCTGATAATAAACCCAGGCAAGAACACAGTAACAGCAATGAATAAAATCCAGGTGAATATCCCTAAGGAATAGATACACAAAAATCCTTAGCAAAATACTAGCAAACCAAATCCTACAGCACATCACAAAGATTATTCACCATGATCAAGTGGGATTCATCCCACGGATGAAAAGATGGTTCAACATGTACAAATCAATAAAGATGACACATCACATTAACAGAATGAAGGACAGAAACTATATGATCATCTCAATAGACACAGAAAAAACACTTGATAAAATTCAACACCCCTTCAAGATACAAACTCTCAACAAGATAGATACAGAAGGAATATACTTCAACACCACAAAGGCATATGACAAATCTACAGCTAACATCATACTGAACAGAGAAAATTTGAAAGTTTTTTCTCTAAGATCAGGAACAAGACAAAGACACCCACTTTCACCACTTTTTGTTTTTGTTGTTGTTTGAGACAGGTCTCACTCTGTCACCGGGGTTAGATTGCGGTGGCATCATCATAACTCACTGCAACCTCAAACTCCTGGGTTCAAGCTATCCTCCTGTCTTAGCCTCTTGAGTAGCTGGGACTACATGTGTGAGCCACCACACTCAGCTAATTTTTCTATGTTTTTGTAAAGATGGGGTCTTGCTCTTGCTCAGGCTGGTCTCAAACTCCTGGCCTCAAGCAATCTTCCTGCCTCAGCTTCCCAAAGTGCTAGGACTACAGGCATAAGCCACAGAACCCAGCCCTGCTTTTACCACTTTTATTCAACATAGTACTGGAATTACTAGGCGGAGCAATTAAGGAAGAGAAAGATATATGGGTATCTAAATTGAAAAGAAGAAGTCAAATTGTCCCTGTTTGCAGATGACATGATCTTATTTAGAAAACTCTACAGACTCCATCAAAAAACTGTTGAAACTAATAAACAAATTCAGTAAAGTTTCAAGACACAAAATCAACATACAAAAATCAGTAGCATTTCTATACACCAACAGTAAACGATATAAAAAAGAAATTAAAAAAGCAATCTTACTTACAATAGCTACCAAAAAAATTAAATACCTAGAAAAAATTTAACTATGGAGGTAAAAGATCTCTGCAATGAAAACTATAAAATACTGATCAAAGAAATTGAAGAGGTCACAAATAAATGGAAAGATATCTTAGGCTTATGGATTGGAAGAATTAATATGTTAAAATGTCCATGAATACCCAAAGCAATCTATAGATTCATTGTAATCCCTATTGAAATACTAATTACATTTTTGACAGAAATAGAAAAATCAATCCTAAAATTTTTATGGAACCACAAAAGACTCTAAATAGCCAGAGCAATCTTGAGTAGGAAAAGAAACAAAACAAAACAAAACAAAACAAAAATCGCAAATCTGGAAGCATCACACTACCTGACTTCAAAATATACTACAAAGCTATAGTATCCAAAACAACATGGTATTGGTATAAAAACAGATACATGGACCAACGGAGCAGAATGTCTGATTTCCTTAAGTACTAAGTTCAACACTTGATATCTCTGACATTTCACTTTGACACTTCTTGTTTTATTTTGATTGTGAAGGTACATCCTCAGTCTTGTAAATACATGTTTTGGCTTGTGAGTATCTTTCAAATTTTTTAGAGCAGTTTTTTGAAACCATGGGTAAGTCCAAAATTCATGTTATTTTCAAATATAAGTTCCATCATGGAAACAATGCAGTACAAACAGTTCAAAATATCAATGAAGTGTTTGGGAAGGATGTGGCTAATGAACACACAGCATGTTGATAGTTTGAGATGTTCTGTTTGGTGATTTAAATCTTGAAAATGAGCCATGTGGGCGACCTGACACCAAGGAGGATACTGATGAACTGAAAGCTGTAGTGGAGGTGAATCCATCTCAACCTACGTGTGAATTAGCAGCAAGGTCTGACATTACTCTTCCTACAATACCGGACTGTTTGAAACAAATCAGCAAGGTAAACAAGCTGGATATATGGGTACCATATGGATTAAACAAGCGTCAGAAGAGAAATCGTCTGGAAGCTTGCCTTTCTTTGCTGGCACAATATAAAGGTGAAAAATTTCTACACTGTATTGTTACGTGTGATGAAAAATGGATTCTTTTTGACAATCACAAGCCTTTGGTGCAATGGTTGGAAAAAGATGAAGTGCATAAACACAGTCCAAAATTGAACGTTCATCAAAAAAAGCTAATGGTGTCTGTTGGCTGGTCCAGCACTAGTATTATCCATTACAGCTTTATGAAACTTGGTCAATCAATTCCAACAGATGTCTACTACAACCAATTGGACGAAACGATGAGGATGCTTGTGAAAAAGCTGTCAAAATTGCTCAATAGAGACAGGCCAATCCTCTTGCAATACAATGCTCAACCACTTGTTGCACAAATAACGCTGCTCAAACTACAGAAGCTGGACTTGGAAACACTCTATCATCCACCATATTCATCAGACCTTGCACCAACTGACTACCACTTCTTCCAGGCTTTGGACCACTTCTTGCAAGGAAAAATATGCAATTCTCAACAAGCTGTGGAAAATATCTTTCTTCATTTCATCACCACTTGCTCTCCAGGCTTCTTTGCTGTTGGCATAAACAAGCTAGCATAAAGATAACAAAATTGTGCCGATAGTCTAGGCACATACTTTGTTTAATTGTACTGCTTCTTGTTTGAGACATCATAAGTTACACTTTTGATTTGAAATCAGACATTTCATATTTAATGACCTAGTTATGCCATTATGGAAAACAGTATGTAAGTTCCTAAAAAAATTAAAAATAGAACTACCATATGATCCTGCAATCCCACTACTAGGTATAAACCCAAAGGAAATGAAATCAATATGTTGAAGAGATATCTGCACTCCCATTTTTATTGCAGCACTATTCACAATAGCCAAGATAGGGAATCAACTTAAGCATCCATCAAGAAAATGTTGTATATTTACACAATGGGTAACTATTCAGCCATTAAAAAAAAATGAAATTCTGTCTTTTGGGGCAACACAGATGAGCCTGGAGGACATCATATTAAGTGAAATAAGCCAGACATAGACAAATAATCTCACTCATACATGGAATCTAAAAAAGTGGATCACATAGAAGTAAAGAATAGAATAGTGTCAGGAGGGGTGAGGGAGGAGGGAAAGGAAAAATAGTTGGCTTTCTGAGTCACAGATGATGTAAAATGTATTTTGAACAAAAGCTGCAATAAAGCAGCAAATTATGAAAAAAGAAAAAAACAAGAAATTGCTTTCTTAAATATCAAAAACAATGCCTACTTTACAGCAAGTATTTTGTAAATGTTTAGTAAATGAATAAAGCAGGAACGAACAAATGAATGTTTAAAAAATACATCTCAAACAGAACTAAATAAAAATCAAGTACAAAATATGAATGTAACAAACCTGTCATTATAAAAGTAAATGTTCCTTACAAGGACTAAACAGAATGCTTACTCTAAAGAGCAATCAGTTACTAAATTATTACATAAAGAAGAAAATCAAAATATTAAAGTAAATGAGAATTATAAAGAAGAACTTTATTCAACAGAAACTTAAGATTTGTTGTAACTCTCTGGAAAGTTAATTAAGATTTCCTGAGTTGGTACTTAAGGAAATGCTTTTAAGAACTAAATGTAGACAACAAATAGTTGTCTGCCTTGCAAACTCTAAATCATTTAAATGATTCTGAACATCATAGCTAACAATGAGAAAATGATAATGATTTTATTTCTTTTATTTCCTGAATTTTCCCTGAGCAAAAATTCATTAGGTATTTTTAAAGCCTTGATGTCCCTTTTGTATATATTTTTAAGATTAATAAGTTGATCATTTTTACAAGAGGGTTTTCATATTTTTTCCTTCAATAATTTTCCTTTCCTATTTCAGACAACTGCATGAGAATCTCATAAGATACTCCTAAGGTCAGTTAGCGATATTTTCATTTATGTTGTTTTAATGTTCTTATACTTGAATTCATAAAGTAATGAAAGAAAAATTAGTAAAGTCAGCATGAACTTTCACTTTGCTACTTAGAATGCTGTGCCACAAGTCATGATAACAGTGCCATCAATTAACAGAAGCAGCAAAGACACTACTTAGAGAGATCATTTTAAATGTCAGTAATGCCCCAGAAACCCTCTAACATAACTGAAGCCCATTAAATCTCACTTATAAGCCATAATGCCTTATTTAAACAAAGAAAGGCTCATAATGCTGCCCTTAAGCATGTCAAAATCTATTGGAAATAGATATATAAATAACTCCCTAAAATGACATAGAGCTTAATTTTTATAACACATTGATAAAAGAAAATCTAAAGTAAAAAAATGAGAATTGGCAACATTATGTGCTATTTTAAAAATTATTTAAGAAGAAAATTTTCAAGCCAAACAACTGACTTCTGAAGAAAAAGTACATTCATAGATAGATACCTACTACCTACCTACATATATATATATATATGAATCTGTTATATGCCATATTTACATATTTATATATAAATATATTTTAGATGTTTATATCTGTATATAATCTACTTAGATTTTTACTATACAAATGTATGTATTTTTTCTTCAGAAGTTAGTTCTTTCATATATATGTATATGTCTCTATGTACATAAATATCTCTCAGAACTCTCCTTCCTACGATCTAGAAGGAGCCGATTATTTGCCTTCTTTCTGATGAGCTAATTTTTCAAAAATTGCTTTTTATTGCAAGACCAATTAATCTAAATTCTCTGCTTGAGCCCCTAAATAATCATTCCAAATGAATACACAGGAAAAGCCTTAGTTTTTTTATTAAGAGATATAGCCCTTACAAATAAATGTCTTATCTGGCATGGTCTTAGAGTTCTTAGGTTAAACACCTTCTTTTAGTAATAAATCAGTAATTATTAAAGTAGGCATTGGGGAAAATGAATTAAAGGCATATATAGTGTTCTGAATAATTGTAAAAGTATATCTGCAACATGGGTTGTCATTATTAATCTGAGTTTTTTATAAAGTACGTAAACTAGCCTAAGATTCAAAGATCCTTAAGAAAAGAGCATAAAGCAATACAAAATGATGAAAGTATTTCTAAATAGCCATTCCAAAATGCTCTCTCCATGGGTTCCTTTTGAAAAGCACTTACTTTTTCACTCATTACTAAAAAACACTGACTTTACTGTATTTGGGATAGATTCGGTATATTTCAGATTTTTTAAAATAACTGCTTTCTGATAGCCACTGGTTGTTACAGAAAAGGTCAACTAAATCAGAACCCTTTTTACATAAATCTATGTAACTCATCTTAAATGACATTTTAAAGTGCTTTGTCACCAGCAAATCTATGGGCCTCAATTTAATTCAAAATACTTTCTTGGTCATTCCTCATATCATTAAAAAGTATTCTAAGGACCCAAAAATATTAAATTTTTAATTGCGTAAATGTAACACATATCATCTTGTTACAATATGTTACAATTATAATATGTTTCAATAATTGAAAACTTAACAAAGAAGAAACTTCTGTCAACCCCTTCGGATTGTCAAATTCATTCTTCATTAGGATACATGATAGGCTTTGGATGTTGAATATTAGTAAATATTTATTTATCCCCAACTTTTAAAGTATTATATAAATATGAATAGTAGTTCCAGTATTTTATCCCTCTCTTGTCAGTATGCTGTCTTGCATCCCCTGCTGTGAATACCACTGATGGATCACCATTTCCCAACTTGTACCTCCAACAAAGATACCTTAGAAGCTCTCCTTGGTATAATATAACATTTTGGATTCCCTCATTGGACAGACTTTTGATCTCCAATGGAATGATCGAAAATATAATATATGTTATAGTTCTCTGTAGGTGAGGGTGTGTGCACACACGAATATACGTATATGACTGAGATGGGGAGTATAAATGGTATAAATAAATGGTTAGAGAACTTCACTGACAGAGATAGGAGTTCTTTGTCTAAGTAGCAGAGTTGGAAAAGAAAGGGAATGCGTCTTTGCTATGTCCTAGCAAGTTCAAAGGTATATCTTTAAAATTTTCTAAACATTTAAAGAAGGTCTTCATTGTACCAATCCCCAAAATGGTAAACATTGGTAAACACAGACAGTCTACAACAAATCCAGTCTTGTATATGAAAGTGCCCTAAAACTGTAAAACCCAGAGTGATGATGAGGCATTCTTAAAGTTATCATCATTTAGGATCAACACTAACAAACAAAAGCTAGAAAATAGTTCACTAAATAACTCATTTAGTTAAGCTTTAATCCTCTCACAATCGCAACCATCCACAATACCACCCTGAATTAGATAGATGTAAGGGAAAAAGAGTCCCTGAGGTTCCCACCCTATGATGTTATCATGATACATTTGACAAACTCCATTATCTAATTCTGAGGTCATAGAAAACTGGGAGCAGCAAACTGAAAGAGGGACGGTTATAAGGTAGAAGCTTATCAGGGAGACAAGCATAATAGCTGCAAAATAAAGCCTAACAGAAAACAGAGACAGAAAACTGGAAACTACAGAACCAGATGACAGTGTGGTTTACTAGTGGAAGCTCATAAACGATGATCCTAAGTCTTAAGGAAAATGTGTGTTATGTTCATTATCATTTGTTTAAGAAGGCCTGGAAGTGGATAATACATTTTTAAAAGATTTCCATTCAAAATTGTTAACATTTTAAAATGTTTCCCTTCAATCTATAGTCCAGATTTTATCAGCTAATGAATATAAGCCTAGAAATCTCTAACTGTAAACACAATTCTAAATTTTGCTGCATTTGGTTAAAAAGGCTGACTCAAAAATATTTCAGTGATTCTTCAAAATTAGCTAAGATACTTTTTAGGATTATGTGTCTTTAATCATAAATGATAAACTCTTTTTGAAGTATATGAATTGCTTTTAGTAAGATTTGCAATCATTCTGAACAAATTATAAAGCAGCCTAGAAGAAATAATGTGCTATGCCATATTAATGCATTTCTAACTTCAGTGGATTGAGCAAAGATGATTATAACAGTGAAATGTGTAACCTTATTCACTCCTGGGATCTATTATTGAAATTTGAAGAATAAAACTAAAGTCTTTTCAGCACTTGTGAAAGGCTGTTATTTGAAGACTGTTTTTTAAAGCTAAATTATATAAAATATCTAAGAACACTAAAGAAATCCTTTTTAATATGCTGTTACCTGGCAGACAATATATCTGAGCCATAATTTTGATTATGGCCTTAGGGGAACAAGAGAATCCTTTAATTCACATATTTTAATAGAACCATCGCAAATTTGTTCTATTGTTCCTCATCTAAACTCCCTAATAATTGATTGTTTAAGTCAGTGTTTCCCAAAGATTGAGACATAAGATGATTTTTAGATGGTACATGAGGACCATTTTTTATTTTAATAGATTTATATTTATTTTAACATATTAAAAAGAAGTACGACTAAAAACAAAAAAGTATAGCTAGAGATTGAATTCATGAGTTCATGGGTATTATTACTTAATAAAGAAGTTAACTTTCAAACATTATGTCAATTTAAAGTTATCTTAAAGAAAAATATTACATTAATATTTAAAATATTAAATAAATAATCTGTATGGTTTATAGTTATGGCAAAAAATCATGATGTTTGTTCAAAATGAGTAGTTAAGAAAATATGATATATTCTATTCAATTAGAAAGTAGACATGCCTTACTCTGTGACATTTAATTTATAGTTGCCTTCCACTACTATTTATGGATTAAAATATTATCTATTGCTCTTCTTTCTCCAACTAATTTATAAGTTTGGTTACCACAGGTTCAGGTTGGATGCTTTGCACAGATAAACTTTATGTTTGTTGGTTTAGATTTGCCCATGAGAGGCTTCCAAAGATTGATGAGAGTATTTCTTTGTTTGGCTGATCCAAGTTAGCCTGTCTGATAGTTTACTTTAGTGGGCTTCTCAGTCTCCTGCCATAAGTTAGTTTTTAATTTTTTTTTAATTTTTTTTTTTTTTTGAGACAGTGTCTCACTCTGTTGCCCAGGCTAGAGTGAGTGCCATGGCGTCAGCCTAGCTCACAGCAACCTCAAACTCCTGGGCTCAGGCGATCCTCCTGCCTCAGCCTCCCGAGTAGCTGGGACTACAGGCATGTGCCACCATGCCAGGCTAATTTTTTCTATACATATTTTTAGTTGGCCAGATAATTTCTTTCTATTTTTAGTAGAGACGGGGTCTTGCTCTTGCTCAGGCTGGTCTCGAACTCCTGAGCTCAAGCCATCCACCGGCCTCAGCCTCCCAGAGTGCTAGGATTACAGGTGTGAGCCACCGTGCCCAGCCCTAAGTTAGTTTTTAATGCATGAAATAAGAACTGCAGCATGCTCTTAAATGTTTTGGCTCCTTCTTTCTAAAAGTTCTGTTACATCTGTAAAAATACAATGAAAGTAAATCAGGTTTTTAATTTAGTATATATTGAATTCTACCCATGTTATTTTAACCTGAAGTGTTTATTATAAAATAATTTAAAAACTGAGATATTAATTGCCAATGCATAATATTGCCTGGACACATCTTGAAGACGTCCAGAGCAAAGTCATATTTGTATATGTGGAATATGCCATTATCAGGTACCAGTGTGAAATTAACAGCAAGATAATCATGTGATGTCACCATGCAGCAGAAAGACTTTAGAGACTGAAAAAAAGGAGACCACACAACTCCACCAATTAGCTGAGCAGCAGGGACAAAACACTTAACTTCTCTGAGCCTTAGCTTTCTTAATGAAGCTGCTCACATTTAAAAAAAAAAATCTCATAATGATGAAATATGGCAGGACAGAAAAAGAGCCTGCTTCTGAAATCATATTACAGAGAAACTAAACCACTGCTATTACAACCTATCACCAGACTTTTGCTTATGCAGGAAAAATAAACTCCTCTCTTGTATAAGTCACAGTTGATCAGGACTTCTGTTACTTACAGCTGAATACATTCCTCACTGGGAAAACAACAAAGAAAAAAAAAATCACAAGAAAAAAAGAATCAATATATCTGACTACATATAAATTTAAAGCTTTTGAATATTATAAAAGGAACTGAAAAATATATGCAGTTAATATGATAAAGGAATAATGTATTTACCGTGAAAATAACTCACACATATCAATAAGAAAACTATTGAGAATCCAATAATTAATGGACAAAGAATATAAACGGAAAATTTACAAGAAGGGATAGTTTTAAAAACATATAGCAATTTTTATCCTTGCCGAAAGTCCAATAAATACAAATTAGAATAAGAAGATAGCATTTCTTGTCCAGCAGATTACCAGAAACAATGGTAGTAATTAGAATATTTATGGATGAGCAGGGTTTGGTGAAACAGGCACTTTTATACATTGCTAATAAGAATGTGAATTTTTATGACACTTTTGGAAGACAATTTAGTGAGGTGCATTAAAATATTTAAAACATAATGTAATAAGGGTTTGGTTGAATAAATTAAGGTATGAAAATTCTTTCTAAATAGTACATAAATATTAAAATTAGACTTATAAATTATACATATTAAGAAATACCAATCATATCCTGTTAGATATAAGAAGTAGAATATAAAATGTTATATATATTGACTATATTATATATTTTTAAATTACCTGGAAAAAAAACAGAACAAACTGTTAACAGTGGCATTCTTTACATAGTAGATCTATGGGTAATTTCTTTTAAACTTTTATCAAGTTCTAAAATTTGCATTTAGAATAAAGAAAACAGTATATTCTACTTTTTAAACTAATATAAAATAAGATCAAGGGGTAGAATGAAAGTTGCTTACATCCCTGACATTCAACACATCAATGAATCCATGTATTTAAAGCATTTGATCAACTTCTCATCACTGAAGCATGTTGCTTATGCCTCAGTTTGGTGAGGTTAGGAATGCAAAGATAGATTACAACAGAATTCTTAAGCAACTGCTTATATAGTGAGATGACATGAACTGGAGCAACTACATGCAAGGTAAGCAGGAAAAAACCACTCTAAAGCAACACAGCCACGCAGCCCAAAGCTGTGAGTTATTAGGAAATGACAGCAGTGATCAAAGATAGATGGCATCATTTGCAGATGAGGACCCTAAACCCACAGGGCTAAGTAGGCACAAACATCAGAGAGAAACCATAGCCCCAAAGCGCTGACAAACTACAAGCATCCTCAAGGTTGGAAGTACAAGTCATATGCAGGCCTTGGAGGTCTTAATGTCCGTAAGAATGCAATAATACTATCAGTTCCAACATCAATGAATGTAGATGGGTGTGATTTTCAGGTTAGAACAGATTAAAGCTCCATTCACATTCCAGCACATTTTCCTTTAACACCCCTTTCTTTGAAGTTAGAGATCGTATTTCTCACTTCTTGTCCTAAGGACCTAGATAAGGTAATTGAAATCAATAGTTGAGAAATGATTCCAACTAGTATATATTCTGCAGGAGTTTGCAGCAACCACAGTGGAAAGATGCATTCTGAGGAAAATCTCTATGACCACCATAAGAAGAAAACCTCAAGATGTAAGAGGTATATCAAGAAACAAATATAATCATTTCCAAGGCAAAATGGCCAAAATACTCATCACTTTCAGGCAAATCTAAATGTGAAAAATCCTTATTTGGACAAAAGACGAGCATTTGGTTTACCAAAGTTTTCACGATAAGATTGCTTTGAATAATAAGATTTCTAGTACTAAACATTTACTTTTTTCAGAACTACATGTATTGTATAGAAGGAGTTGCACCTGCATTCCACAAACAAATCCTGAGATAATGCAGTTCTAGACCCACCCTTCTCAAAGATGAGCTGAATCATATCAGACAAGCCACTTATCTCAACTTTATCTTCCTTGTCTATAAGTTGGTAATAATAGGACCCTTCCTGGTATCATAGAACTATTACAAGGACTCACTGAAGTTAATTTTTTAGTTTTTTTATATAATGGAAAGTCCTACAAAAATAATATAAGGTGATATTGTCATTATTATTACTACTGAGTGTATAAAAACTTAAGATTACCCATCAGAAAAACCCTAACATAGTTTTAAGAATACTATTCTTCAACATTTTTAATTTTTCTATGTCATGTTTCTCCAAATTAAACACTCAAGAAACAAAAACCTTATTATTTAATACATTGTAAATGAGAATGTTATCGGCCACTTGCAATTAGAATAAGGAAAAAAGTCAATTTCTTAATAAACATAGAATATAAATACAAAAATAGAGCATGATCTAAATTCATTATTACCTTTTATTCTCCAAACTTCCAAATTTTCTTTCCATTTTCTCCATTGCAACAGTAGATAGAGAGATCAGAGGCTTCTGGGTCAGAAATACCTGGGTCTAAAATCTGCTCCCAATTCTAACTTTAACATGACTTAGCAGTATGATCTCTAAGAGGTCCTAAGCTTTTCTGAGAGTCAGTTTTGTCCCCTATAAACCATGGAGAGAATATCTATACTGCAAAATTTTTGTAAGGATCAAACATGAAAGCATCTAGTATAATTCAAGGCACATGATGGACATTCTGAAATGTCAGTTTCCTTCATCCACAAAACTGTCAGTCTTAGAAAGATCATGTAGCAGATACACTGGATACTCCTCCCATACCTTGGCCTCACCACCTCCTTGCACAGCCCTGCTTCCAACTGCCAGCACCTGCATTGCTCTGTCTGAGGGCTTTCTTTGGCCTCTACCCACTGCTTTGTTTCCCATACAGCCGGCCAGACCTGCTGTGGAATCTGTGTTACCCAGGAAAATTATAATCTGTTGAATTTATTTGGACTGAATTCCAAATCCTTGTGGTGCCAAGCACAATAATAAGAACTTAATGCTAAAAAAAAAAACACAAAAAAAAATGTCTGTTGATTGATCCATCATATGGCATGATCAGAGGAAGTCTCTGAAAACAATGCCAAGTCAGTCTGCAAAGAACCATTCAGTCATTTCTCTGGTTTAGAGCAACTTTTTCAACTGAGGTGCAGAAAAATCAATCTGTCAAGTTTTTAACATACACTGAAGATATGTTTTCTTTTTACAAGGACTCAGATAAAGTGGGGGGAAAAGCACAGGAAAAAAACCTGCTCAGTTAAGGCAACCTCATGGCCACATAAAGACTTAGAAACTGTCTAACTTCCTTCAACTTCTTCAACTGGAACATAAACTTTCCTAATACTCCAGAGAAATGATTCTCTAAGTGATAAGTTTAATTATAGATTTATTAATAATTCTAAAATTATTTGAGATTTAAGGTACATACCAATCAACCATCAATGAATTAAATAATAACTCCATTATTCTTTAAAAGACAGAAAAGTGATATATTCAAATATTAATTCTGAATTAAGAATTAGCAATATTAGAAAACCCATATTTACTAGAGAGTATCGTTTTCCTGATAACACAATCAGTACACTACATGATGAGATGTAAACATGAACGTAAATCATGGGATATAATCCAAAATCAATGTTATATTTGTCCTCCATTGTCTTTTAAAAATTCACTGGAGGAAGTTTTTCCCTTACCAGTGGATGAAAACTCCAGTATGTCTCATGATATATCTGGACACTTAGATAATAAAAAGACAGTTGCTGAACAGAGTCTCAATTTAGTACATAAAAGTTTCAGTCTAAGACAATAAGCAGCAATTGTATCTTCATTCAAAGTTTAAACTCCCCTCCCTATTCCCCTGGCCAGGGACTGTAGTAAACTGACTTCTCCGGGGTCTAAATGAAAGGAAAGAGGTGGGAAAGGGGGATGCAAAGTTCTCATTTGACTGGTACTATTGCAAAATGGCTTCACACTCCCTTAGCCTTGCAGATGTTTAAACCTCTCTCTCTCTCTCTCTCTCTCTCTCTCTGTCTCTCTCTCTCTCTCTCTCTGTGTCTTTCTCTCTCTCTCTCCCTCTCTCTCTCTCACACACACACACACACACACATTTTCATGAGTTCTCAGATGCTCCTCTTCTGGCCTCTTTTGATTGTAACTCCAGTGACAGCTGGTCCCCCCTCAGCCTCTGATGATCCACTCTTCAAAGACCCTGCTGTAATTCCTCTACCCTCTCTGCCAGTCCTCTCAAGCAAGAGTCAAAATTACTCGTGACAGTGCTCTCTCCTTCCCTGCATCGCATGTCTGGTTCCAGGACTCAAATACCTTCAGCTCATTTTGGAGTAGAATTCGGTTACTGCCAGACACAGCCCTCTACTTGGCCTCCAAAACCCGTTGTAGATGGCCTTCCACATTCAGATATCACTGGTGAGCACCAGAAAGCCGCTAAATATGTAAGTCCAGAGGAGACAGCAAACTCTTAGAGTCTCCTCTGAGACCTCTTCCAATAGACTGGGTGTGAGGGGAGTCACTGAAAACACAAACACACACACACACACACACACACACACACACACACACACACATCTTCCTTACCAGGGGATGACAGGTGGCAAATAATAGCATATGCTATTTTGCAAAGAAATTGTCCTCACAAAATCCTCATTAATCTTTAACAACCTGACCATTTTTAACACTCTTTTGGGGTGATGAAATCCACTAGTGGAATCTTTCCTTTGAAGATCTGCATCTTGATATCTGATAATAACTCATTTTGCTATCTTTTATCTATTACATTTTGTTGGCTCAGATAAAACTAAAAAATAGCACTGTTGTAACAGTATATAACTTATAGGCCTTGTTTTCTCCAGAACAAATATCTTTAGCAGGTGGTATTGTAACAATACATAGATTGCTTATACTATTTTCAGTACCTCTTTTTGCAAAGAGTTTAATTATAATTACTATACATCACTTGGAGTGTTGTTTGGGGAAATCTTTTTCAATTAAGAGAGTTAGAACTATGAAAAGTATCCACAGTGAAATTCTCTGAATGGCATTTTTTATTTATTTATTTTTATTTTTAATATGGATACATAATAGTTGTATATCTTTATAGGGTACATGTGATATACAATGAGAATTAATCAAATCAGGGTAATTGGGGCATCTATCACCTCAGGTATTTAATAATTCTTTGTGTTAGGAATATTCCAATTCCACTCTTTTAAATATTTTAAAGTATACCCTAACTTATTGTTGATTATAGTCATTTTGTTGTGCTATCAATTATTGATCATTCTATCTAATAATCTAACTATATTTTTACACCCATTAACCATCCCCACTTTATTACCCACTCCCCACTACTCTTCCCAGGCTCTGGCAACCATCATTCTACTCTCTGTATCCATGAGATCAATTGGTTTTAATATTTAGCTCCCACATATGAGTGAGATTTGTCTTTCTGTGCTTGGCTTATTTCACTGAACATAAAGTTCTCTACTTCCATCCATGTTGTTGCAAATGGCAAGATTTCATTCTTTTTGTGGCTATATAATATTCCATTGTGTATATACCCCACAATTTCTTTTTCCATTCATCTGCTGCTGGACACTTAGGTTGATTCCTATCTTGGCTATTGTGAATAGTGCTTCAATAAACATGAGAGTGCTGACATCTTTTCAATATACTTAATTATCATCCTTTGAATATATACCCAGCAGTGGGATTGCTGGGTCATATGGTAGCTCTATTTTTTGTTTTTTGAGGAACCTCCATACTGTTTTCCATAGTGGTTGCACTAATTTACATTCCCACTAACAATGTGCAACGGTTCCCCTTTGTGACAGGTTTCTTACAAAAGCATGGCTCCATTCCTTCACCCATTCTTTGGTGATCTAGAACTGGAAGGCCTTGAGTCATTCTGGTTAAGATTAGAGGACATATATGTTGGTGTCAAAACAGCAAATGAACTGAGGCCATTTGCAGTTGGAATAGGAGTGGCAAGAGTTCCCTCCAGGTTCATCCTGGCTCTGTGAGAGGCAATAGGATACAGGAAATATTTTCTAACCCTTCAAAACTTGGGAGGCAATATGGTGTCCTGGTTAGGGAGGCAGACGCTGAAGTCAGACAGCCTTGTTCAAATCTTGGTTTCAACACTTCCCAGCTAGTGATATTAGACATATTAATCTTTCCATTACTCAGTTTCCTCATCTGAAAAATGACGGTAATAACAGACCTACTTACAGGTTTGTGAAAATTAAAAAATACAATAAATGAATAGCAGAAAGCATTATTATTCCATTCACCAAAACAAGAAGAGGATCAACATATCAGAGGCTTATGAAGAAGAAGTGAAAGAAAAAAAGGAAGGAAATACAAAGTGTGGCAGATATTCTAGATTATTCACAACCAAACTTATTTCTGCTTTTTCCTGGGCACACAGATGGATCACATTCCCCAGCCTTAGTAGCATTTCGGTATAACTAAATTCTAAACAGTAGAATATGACTGGATGTATATTCACAAACATGTCCTATGAAACATCCCTCAATAATCTTCTATACTGTTTCCTTCTCCCACAGCAAACTTGCATTATGGCAGATTTATATGACAGAAGGAGCCACTTTAGCCCAGTGATCAGAAACACCTATTTGGACTGGATGTGAGTGAAGCCGGGAAAAATTCTGTTATGTTAAGGCACTGAGATTTTGGGAATTATCTGTTACAGTAACCAATGTTACCTTATACAAAGCATACTTTGATTTTTGTCCCCAGAATTTTCCTTATAATGATTTTTAAATCAAATATCAAAGCATTGTATTAAGGAAAAGGAAATAGGAAAGTCTGATTTTTCTATTCTTTTTTCCTAAGCCATAAATCAAATTTTTCCAGACCTAGTCCCGCAAAAGGGAAGAAAACAGTATTACATTGTATGATAAAGAGGGGATTCAAATTCTGGGGAGGGGAATGAGAGTCTGAGGATGAGAGCACCTAGAAAAACGGGAGTCAGGGAAATGTGTCAATAATTTTGAGGGAGAAAGAAATTAAATACCATGGGAGAAATATCCCACTATTTCCTCAAGCTTCTAGTAAAGACTGATACATACATTAATGTTTTACATAATGGCCTTTGTAGGAAAATAGTGCAAAAAGAGATGAGTTCAGAAATTATTCATCATATATTCAAGAAATAATTAATATTACTATGTGTTTATTTTAGGTCAGCTACTGTTCTAGATGCCAGATATATGTAGAGAACAAAACAAAGATCCCTGACCTTACAGAGCTTACAGTATAGTTCACTAGACAGAAAAAAGACCAGTGCAGCTGAGACAGAATGAGCCCAAGAGAAACTGGTAATAGATGAGGTCAGAAAAGTAATGGGGAGCCAGATTACCCAGATTAAAAGGATTTGGGCTTTTCCTCTGAGCAAGATAGAAACCATTGAAGAGTTTTGAAGAGAGAAATGACATGATCTAATTTAAATTTTAACTAGACCACATTGGCTGCTGCATTGGAAACAAAGTGTAGAGGGGGAAGAATAGAAGCGAAGAGAGAGAAAGCTATTGCAGTAAGACAGGAGAGAGGTGATGGTGGCTTCGACCAGGGTGATAGTGACTGTGGGGTGTAATAAGTGACGGTGAGTGTTCTCTCTCTCTGTCTCAATTTTATATATATTATGTGTACGGTACATATTTATATATATGCATTTAGCATGCACATACATATACACAGATGGCAGAAATGACAAGGTTTGCTGCTAAACTATAATATGTGATGTTACATGTGAGAAAAAGAGAAATCAAGAATGACACTAAGAGTTTCCATTAACTGAGATGGGGACGACCAGAGAAAGAGCTGATTTTGAACATGTGGAGGTGAATATTCAAGTGAAGGTATAAAATGGGCAGTTAGTATATGAGTCTGAAATTGAGAGCAGAGATATGCATTAAACATAAAAATTTGGGAGTCCAACAGCACATAGATTGTATTTAAATTTTTGAGGCGGGATGCGATCACCTAGGGGGTGAATGTAGTTAGAAAAGAAAAGAGGTCCATAAACTGTTCCTTGGGACATTCCAGTATTTAGACGCCAGGCAGATATGGAGGAGCCAGAAGAAACTAATAAGAAGCAGATAGAGGGGAGGAAATCCAGGCAGATGTGGTGTCCTAGGAACCACTTGAAGAATATGTTTTGAGAAAAGAAGGGTGATCATTTGTCACATGTCATTGCTACATCATGTAAGATGAGGACTGAGAAGTAACCACTGAAATTAGCAATTTGAAAGATTTCACAACTCAAAACACTGGAAAATGCACTCATTTTATAACTCTCCCTGACAAAAGTGTTTCTCTAATAATAGCATTCCCTTTTAACAAGGTTATAAATAATTGCACTTAAACTTTTTGCTATGCTTCTAATTTACTACATCCCGATAGTATTGTCCTGTTTGCCAGCTTTTACATACATTTTATGAATAACATTGATACTAATTGTAAATCATATTAATCCTATTGCAGTTTTTAGATAAACTGGTGAGATTTGGCTAGTTGGTACTTCAATTAAATCACTTTAAATGATAGATAAATTAAAATTTAAGCTGCTTCATTATCTGAACAAAAGACTTGTACAACAATAGTAGCTACCACTTAGTGAGCACTGACTGTGTGGTAGGCACTGTGCTATATGCTTCAAATGCTTTGTTTACTCAACCCTGATAGTTATCCTGTAAGGCAGGTCCTATGATTATTCCCATCTTACAGGTAAGGAGATCAAGGCTTAGAAATTAAGTAATTTGCCCAATTTGCCCAGCTAGCAGATAGGTGGCAGAGTCAGGATTCAAATTCAGTTTGATTCCAAGCTACCCAAGCATAACCACTACATAATACACTCACTAATATTTCCTCTACCTTAACTTATGCTCACTGTATCTCTCATTTTTTACCCATGTGCCATTTCTTGTGAGGAGAGAAATATCGTAGACCTGGGAGACACTTCAGCCTCAAGGACCAAGCAAGGTCAAGCTACCATCTTAGGACATACAGAGTAGACCACTTGGGCTTGGCCCCCTGCTCTACCAGAAGAAGAGCATTAGGGATTGGCGTGGAAGTTCCAAAAGGAATCCAGTGTGAAGACAGTTGGCATTCACTGTTCCCCATAAAGTCAGAAAAAACTTTAGGTTAAAAGAAATAAAGAGAGGAAAAAAGAGAGGGAAGGAGAAAGAAACGTGTATGATTCTAATAAATGTCTCCATATTTTTCAATTTGGCATCAAAATTATTGGTTCTGTAGCTTACAACTAAAGAAAAATCACTGGAAAATACAAAAAAAAAACCTGCTCATTTAATTTTCCATATTAGCTAAATAACTTCACTTATGTCTAAGTCTTCAGATTCCTACACTTTCTACTGCTTCATTACATATAAGTTTCTATTAATAGTTTAGCTAATGTTTTTAGAAGTCACTCCTTTTCAAATACATACATCACTATCAACATTGTAATAGCACTCTCAGTGATAATGGTGACTGGAATTAGCCTGGGACTCAGCAGTCCTTCATTTTTAATATTTCTGAGTCTTTTACTGCAGTCATCAGGAGGTATACAGTAACCAGAAAGGCAATAAGCCAGCAGATATTTCCAGGCCATATGAGTATCAGAAACTACTCTTGAAATCTCTATAGTCATTTTTTCTGCTACTACAGACCAAACTGATCTGTATAATGCAGTAGTATCTCTGATCATGAAAGGAAAATGTTCTGACTCAGTGCCTTATTACTGGAAATGTCTTTGCTGGAAGTTAAGAGAACACAGGCTCTAGAGATGACTTTTCGATTGAGAATTACCTCTGTTCCTTCGCTTTTGGCCTACATAGGCGTGGTATCAGTTATCTACTGCTGTGTAACAAACCACCCCAAAACTTAGAGGGTTAAAACAAAACTCATATATTATTGCTCAAGTTCCTGCGGATCAGCAATTCTATGCAAGGCAGTTGTTCTGTTCTCATTTAGGATCACTCATGAAGACGCAGCTGCCAGGAAGTGCTGGCTGTCAGCTAGAGCACCTCAGCTCCCCTCCCTATGACCTCTCATCCCCCCAGTAGGCTAGGCTAGGCTTCTTTACATAGTAATACCAGAGCAGAATCCCAAGAGGAAAGAAATGAAACCTGCCAGGTCTCTTAAGGTCTAGGATAGACCAGTGGGTTGGAATAGAGTCCAGAAATAAATCTGAATACATGCAGTCAACTATTTTTTGACAAGGTCACCAAATAGACATAATAGGGAAAAGATAGTCTTTTCAATAAATGGTCCTGGGAAAACTGGATTTCCACAAGCAAATGAATGAAAGTGAACCTAATCTTACACCATACTCAAAATCAACTCAAAATGTATAAAAGATCTAAATGTAAGATCTAAAACCATAAAACTCATAGAGGAAAACATAGTGGGAAAGCTCTTTGGCACTGGCCTTCACAATGATTTCTTATATATCATACCAAAAGCTTGGACTACAAAAGCAAAAATAAAGAAATTAGACTACATAAATCTAAAAAGCTTCTATACAGCAAAGGTGGATTAATAAACTGTGGTATATGTATACCATGGAGTTCTAGTCAGCCACAAAAAACAATGGTGATCTAGCACCTCTTGTATTATCCTGGATAGAGCTGGTACCCATTCTACTAAGTGAAGTATCACAAGAATGGAAAAACAAGCACCACATGTACTCACCATCGAATTGGTATTAACTGATCAAAGCTTATTGCACATACAGTAGTAACATTCATCAGGTGTTGGGCAGATGGGAGAGGGGAGGAGGTGATGGGTATATTCACTCCTAATGGGTACAGTGCGCACCGTCTGGGGGATGGACACACTTGAAGCTCTGACTTGGGTGGGGCAAAGGCAATATATATAACTTAAACATTTGTATCTGTATAGTAGGCTGAAATTTAAAAAAATTGAAATAAAAACAATAAAAAGTAAAAAGCTTCTGTACAGCAAAGGAAATAATCAAAAAAAATGAAAAGGCAACCTAGAGATTATTAAAAAAATTTGAAAATCATATATCAGACAAAACGTTAATAGTCAAGATTTATAAAGAACCCATACAATTCAATAGCAAGAAAACAGATACCCTGATTTTAAAAATGGGCAAAGGACTTGAATAAACATTTATAAAAAGGTAACATTAAAATGGCCAACAGGTGCATTAAAAGGTATCAGACATCACTAATCATCAGGGAAATGCAAATTAAAAACACTATGAGATACTACTTCAAATCCCTATTACCAAAAAGATAAGAGATAACAAGTGTTGGTGAGAATATGGAGAAAGAGATCCCTCGTACATTGTTCATGGGAATATTGATTAATGCAGCCATTATGAAAAACAGTATGGAGGTTCCTAAAGAAATTAAAAATAGAATTACCACATGACCCAGCAATCTTTCTTCTGAATGTACACCCATAGGAAATGAAATCATTGCCTCATAAAGATATCTGCACTCTCTAGTCCACTGCAGCATTATTCACACTAGCCGAGATATGGGAACCATCTACATGTCCATAAATGGGCAAATGAATAAAGAAACTGTGGTATATATACACAATGGAATATTATTTGGCCTTTAAAAAGGAGAAGATCCTACCATTTGCCACAAAATGGATGGACCTAGAAGACATTACGCTAAGTGAAATAAGCCAGACATAGAAAGAAAAATGTTATATGATCTCACTTATATGTGGAATCCAAAAAAAAGAAAAGGTCAGATGCAGAGAATAAAACAGTGGTTACCATGATTGGTGTCAGGGGGGAGAAATGGGGAAATGTAACTCAAATGGTACACAGTAGGAAATATGTAGAATGAACAAGTCCAAAGATCTAATATACAATGTGAAAATTATAGTTAATAATAGTGCATTGTATTCAGGATTTTTAGATATAGCTGCTCTTCCACTGGGAGGAAGATAAGTAACTACATGAGATGATGGATATATTACTTTGTCTCACTATAGTAACCATTTTACTATGTATATGTATCTTATAACATCATGTTGTAGACCTTAAATATACATGATAAAATTTATTTAAATTTTTTTAAATAGGCAAAATTCCCAGACAAAAAATATTTTTATCAAAAATATGTTTTGAGTATAGTATAATAATATAAATGCAAAATTCATTTATGTAAGTACTATTGTTATTCATTGCTTAAATTCTGTGACTTCAATGTTTAAAGTGATAAAGTTAAGAGAGAATTGACAACAAATTGACTAAGAGAGGCAGTGCATATAAAAATGTTTAATAAGAAAACCTTTCTAAAGCATAGTAATTTCCATATATGAGATTAAAAAGAATATGAAAAGTTAAGGATGACAGCCGATCAAAGAGAGTAGCTGGTGAGAAACAGTAGAAAGCTTAGGAAACATCACTACTTACTTTTCTTTTTATAATAATGTGTGCTGTATGTAGCTCATTCTTCCAAGTCATGTCACTAAAACATCATAGTTAATGCCTTTCAAAATTTGAGCTTTTAATTATGCTTTCTATTTATTAAGCTGCCTATAATTTTAAACCTTGGGTCCTGCCAAATTGAAACTTCCATATATTTCAATTAAAAGCTACTTGTATGAGTGAAAATCTACTGCATTGTCAGGATACATGTTTAAAAGAAATAAAAGCCAAGCAATGTTAATGACTAAAATTTATCAAGTGCTTACTAAGAGTTAGGTACATGCCAAGTACATGCTTAACACACAACATTGTGTCCCACTGGTAATGCAGCCCCACTAGTAATGTTTCTCATAGACAAGGACATTGAGTTAGTTAAGTTAGCAAAGACAGATTTAATCCTACATAGTCTGATGACACAGCTAGGTCAGTCAGCATCCAAGCAATCCTGCTCCTTGTAGTTGCCAAGCCTACAGTCGACTAAATTTAATTCATCTTTAATCCATTACATGGCATATACTCTGTTAAGTGCTGGGAAAACAAAAATTGAAATGATATGCCCTCTCCGCTGAAAGACCTGATTGTTCAGTAGGTGAATGCACATGGAAGCACACTACCACATACAGAGCAATGGTTAATGATAGATTAATGGAGGTGAAATGCCTAAGCGTATAGTGTTAGTAAGAATAACAACATATGCATAGTTTAGAGTTAGCAGATAAAAGAGCATAATTAAGTCTTTTAGAAAAGGTGGAAGCAGGGGAGGTGTTACAAAGAAACAGAAGTTAGTTTGAAATTGGCTTCATGATATAGATGGCACACTGTTTATGTTTATTTTAATTAGACTAATAATGTGGTATAAATAAAGCATTAATGAAGGAAATCAGGATCATCATGCTATCACTTCCCTGTTTATGCTAGGGGTTTACAGTCACACTACATGCATGGCTTTGTATCACTTGTCAACAGATAAACATAAATTTAACCAGACTTTGGCACTTTGTTTTTTCTTTTGCTTTAGCACATGGGTAAAACATCTGATATGTAGTCTGGCAATGAATGAACTGGAAAAGGACTGTTTTGTATTCTGTATGTTCTTGTTTTTATAAAACTATGACTTTTAGCAGCTTAATTTCAAGTTTAAAATGATTTCCATAACTTTAGGAAATGTACTAATATATTTGCTTTAAGTAATCCACTTAGACCAAAGGATAATTCTGTTTCTCCATACTTGACTGCCCCAGCTAGAATGTCACTCCATGAGAGTAGGGTTTTGCTTACCACTTTTTCTTCATGACCTATAACAATGCCTGACGCATAGGAGGTATTCAATAACTATTTGTTCAATGAAAAATTAATTAGTGGTTAAATTGGCATCCTGATTAGAATATTGCATCTTACCTCCACTATGAATAAAAGACTGAACATTGGGATCATTACTGTGGTGAGTTGAATGCTGGCCCCCAAAAGATATGTCCACATCCTAATTACTGGAAACTTTAACGAGAGCCTAATTGGAAAAAGGGTCTTTGCAGATGGAATTAAGATCTTGGTATGACATCATCCTGGATTATCCGGGTGGGCCCTAAATCTAATGGCAATTGTCCTTATAAGAGACCTAAAGAGGAGTCACATAGAGAAGAAGTTCCTGTGAAAACGGAGGTAGAGACTGGAGTTATGCAACCCCAAACCAAGGAATGCCTAAAGCCACCAGAAGTTGGAAGAAGCGGGAAGGATTCTTTCTTCCCTGAAGGCTGTGTGGCTCTGAACACCTTAAGTTCAGACTTCTGACATCCAAAACCATAAGAGAATAAATGTCAGTGTGTTAAACCATCAATCTGTGGTACTTTGTTATGGCAGCTCTAGAAAACTAATGCAGTTATCAACAGATTTTCTGTGGAAGATTACTAGAGAGAATGAACAGATACTTGGGAGAACGAATGGATGGGGGAAAGAGACTGAATCGTAAATGATTCTCTTAAGAAATTAAATTAACCTGAGAGACAAGTATTATTTTTAAAATGGATTGGGCCAGATCTGGTTTCATTCTTGATCTTCCTTCCTGCAATAGATATTGAGGTAGCATGGAGGTGAAGGAAAGACAATTGTTTTCCTAGGTGGGTCTGGATCTCAGGCAGATAAAGAAACATCAAAGATTTTGGGAGAGCTGATGGATGGGTAGGGGAAAGGTCAGAAAAAGCTTGAGGCTTTTTCAGTCAATCCAGTATGTCAAAATCCCATGTTTTGGGGTCAAAATATTTCTAATTTCCTTCATATGTATTGCTGATAGATGAGCCAGTAGAGAAGAGAAAGCTGATGACTCAGGAGAGAAGACAGAACTGATGGAGTAATGTGCTTGACCCATTTTAAGTTATTACTAAGACTGATATCATCCCTGCCTTTGGGGTGTTTATAACAGAGTCCAGATGAGAGACTGACTCTCACACCTGTAATCCTAGCACTTTGGGAGGCCAAGGTGGGAAGATTGCTTGAGGGTGTGACTTAGAGGCCAGCCCGAGCAAGAGAGAGACCCCATTGCTACAAAAAGTAGAAAACTTAGCCAGGCATGGTGGTGTATGCCTGTTGTCCCAGCTCCTAGGGAGGTTGAGGCAGGAGGATCCCTTTGAGCCCAGGAGTTTGAGGTTGCAGCCGCCCATGATGCCGCCATTACACTCTAACCTGGGTGACAGAGCAAGACCCTGTCTCAAAAAAAAAAAAAAAAAAAAAGTTCAGATGAGAGACTTTAAACCAACAATGGCAAGGGGATCAGGTGTCTGAAAGAAGTAAAAGTGTTACGACAGTGTATAACAGAAGCACCCAATTTTGGTAAAAGGGATGACGGTGATGGCAGGGATCTTTCCTGAAGAACTAAAGTGAGTTTTTAAATGCCTAAAAGCCTTAAGTATAAAAACTGAAATATAAAGAAGATTCAAAATAGTTTCAGTTTGCCTCATTTGATTTGATAACTCATTGCATTTATTTCACAAGGTATGCTACAACATTTTTTTCTCTTTGAATAGCAAATAACGTCTAATAGATACAGAATCCCATGATGGAATTTGAGAACCTAAATTAGAAGTTCCATATCTTTCAGCTAAGTCAATCTCAAGATTACTTTTGTGCTCACCTATCTGCTGTATTTGTAACTCATTGGCAATGAAAACATAATGACTAAAACTAAGATCAGCCATTCATGACACTTTAAATATTTAGAAAATCCATAAATTGCCTATAACTTCTGGATGCATGTGTCTTCAGTGATATATGGCAATGGTTAAAAGAATTATTTATTTTCTGCCATATTATTACAACATTAACTATGTATGCAAGCCATTTTCATAGATAAGGCTACATTAGGAACAGAAAAATCACATGATGAATTTCTCTAACTATTTTAAATCTTCCGGGAATTGCTTTCCCATATTGCAAAAAAACGTTGCTCTGTCAAACAACATACAACCAAATCAATTCTCCAGCCACTCTTGCAGAATACTAACAGACTGTCTTGATGAGAGACTATTCAGGTAAACTGGCCATTTGTCTTTCCATTTCATTGCATTGCTGCCATATGCTAGTTGCTAAAATTTTCTGTTTTGTGGTAGTCTTGACTCTTCAGGAAACTCAACAAGTGAAGATGACTGCTTTGTTTATAGATAGGAATGACCAGATTTCTATTTGGTGAAGACTGAATTTTATGATTCTTATTATTCTGCAATTCTCTCTATCTTAAAGCACTTTGGTTCCTTTCTAAAATCATTAATTTGTTGTTTGTTTTGTTTTACAAATTCCACCCTTTTCTTAATGTAAGAAAGTCGATTTTTCTTTTTATTTTCTGTATTATTGGTCACAATAGAAAATTGAATACTTGTCAAGAAAAATAAAAAGGCTTGCATTTTTTCACTTAATAAACTGTGTTGAAAGAAATCATCTGAAGATATTCTTATCACACATTCATTCCTGGTTATGTACAGGTTATGTTTCAGCCACCTGGGGCTTTGTTTTGAATGTGTTTTATGTCTCTTTCACTGTGTTTCTACATTTACCACTATTTATTATGCTTATTTCATCTCCCTCATTAACACCATAAAATTACAATTTCCTTGAAGGCAGGTAGAGCTGTGCGCTGTTTCTTCTGTTTAGGGACATAAACTGGTGTGTTGTTTTCTAACTAAAAAGTCTTCTCTACCTGCTGATGGTGACACACTCATAAAACCTGAACATGTGTAAAGAGCCTAGACTAGTAAAAATACATAGTACTGAGTTCAATAAACAATTTCCATTGTTATTATAGAGCCATATTATTAGGAAATGCATTTCTTTGACTAGACATTTGTATGCATAAAGTTTTCAATCTCTTTCTATGCCCCCAAAGACTTGGGCTTTGAAAGCAATTTTTCCAAGTTGTACCTTGTTAACAATAAGTAAAATACACCAACTCAATCAGGCCATTAGAGGGTCATTTTCTACCAAAAGGTAACAGTGGCCAAGTACCTAGTCCTAGCTTAGAACTGCAGAAATATTCCAGAAATTTGGAATAGCGGAGGAACAAAGGAGTTCACGTTGTCTACTGATGGAAGATTCAGGAAAGGACTCATACACAAAGTGGTCCAAATGAATGATTTTTAGTATCTGGTTTTCAATATATTAAACTGTCCTGAATTACAGTAATTCCATAGTGGTTTTTAAGAAAACAGAAACTAATACTATTGAGTGGGCTTTAAAATCACAGCCTATATTATGGAACACTACTTTTATAAGTTGGCCCTCACATACTGTTCTCTTCATTCATCCAATACATATTTTTACTGAACATATACTATGTGTTAGGCAGATTCTGTTCTAGGCACTGCATATGAACAAAACAAAGTGCCTACCCTTATGAAAGTAGCAAGGGCAAACAGACAAATGGATGCCTACAGAAAAATTTTTTTTAATTCCATTTAAATAGATCAGGCAGTAATACATCCTGTGAAATGATGTATGAGCTACACTAAAGAAAGTAAGGAGTTAAACTCTACAGATAACGATGGTAGAGTATTCAAAGTAGAGAGGGCTGTGAGGCAGCTGTGAGGTAGGAAGTACTCAGCAATGTCCAGGAACAACAAATTCCCAGGATCAGCATAGCTAGAGCAAAGTAAAGCCCAAAAGGAAAAGCAGAGGAGCACATCACAAGAGCCCTTGAATGCTCTAATGAGGAGTTTGAATTTTATGCCATGATATTTTTTGGCCAGATAATCACATTAAACCATAATACAGACTTCTTAAAGAGGAGGATGAGGACTAATAATTTTTTCTTGCAACAGACAGACACTATAGCTGGATTTTGGCTTGTTTTACCCCCTCTGATGTAGGAAGTTTTCTAAAGGCAACACTTAGAGTCTGAGGATCAGGATCAATGAGAACTCAGAGATAATCACAATGGAGCTTCCATCAGCCTGGCCTATAGGAAACTCAAGAGTGAAAAAGAAGATAGAATTATTGTCTTGGTTCTGTTCCTAGCTCTGATATACAACTTTCAGTCACTCAACTGCTTCAGGTCTCAGTTCCTCATCTTAAAAGCAGGGTATTGGACTAGATAGCTCCCCTAAATTCTTTTCTGACTTTTAAATTATTTGAGGCCTCTCCATTTGTTTTGGCCTCATAGAATTCCTAATAAAACATCTCTAAAAAGTCAAGAGAAATATTAATAAACCTCCCTAATTCACGAATTACTATAATTCAGATTGACAACTGAATTTCTTTCTTGACATAATTTTACTTCTAAGTCCTGTGGGTCTCATGTATATTAGGCACACTATTTAAAAGTAATATAACTTAATTTTGCAAGATATATATATGCCAATAAATATTTCTATGTTTTTAGTATTTTTAAAGAATTTTCCCAGCTCATCTTCCCTTAAAAATAAATTCTTGTGACCTTTCTTCTAAGTTCTGTCCAGTCCTGCAGCACAATAGTTAACAGCTTGGCATCAGACAGTACAGGGTTTCAATCCCAGCTCTAACTTATCAGTTGTGTATCTTGTGCAAACTGTTAAGCCTCTCTGTGTCTACTTGCATATGAAATAAGGATCTGGAATATAATTATCACTCAAAGGCTAATTTCTATTATTATATTTATTTATCTATCTATTTGCTTGTTTATTTATTTTTATTTGCAACTGCCTATTGAACATTGCCATCTGGATATTCTGCTCTCAATTCAGATTTCAATATGCTTTGTGTCATCAGTTAGAATTAGGTACAACTGTCTCCAAAAGAAAACACAAAATACCAGTGGCTCGGAGAAGATGAGGTTTATTTCTCCTTTATACAAATAAATTCTGGGGGGGGGGAAGTAGGCACCTTCGGGCTGGTATGGTCTGTCTTGTCATTAGAAATTCCCTCCACGGGGCTTCCACACTCAAAGTTATCTCAGAGGCCAAGCCTGCTGCTGGACCTCCATGTTTTGGGATGCTAGGCAGTAAGAATGAGGGCAAGACAAAGAGGCACAGCTCCAGATGAGTCTCTTCATCTTATGCAGCTGTCCTTGAAATTTAACCCAACATTTCCGCTTATATCACATTACTCAGAACTTATTCACATGGCTACAACCTGCTTTAAGGGAAGCTGGGAAATATCTCTTATCTAGATATATTATAACCTGAATAAAATGAGGATTCTGATACTGAAAAAGAAAGAAAGAATATTGTACAGACAACTCACAGATTTTGCCACAGAAGCAAACTAAAGTCATTTTATCTCACTTAAACATGCTCCTCCTCTAGCGTTTTCTGTTTTTAACAGCATCGCCATCCTCCTAGTCAGCAAGCTAGGCTAGAAATATTTACATTATGTTTAATGCCTTTCTCTCCCCTGACACCCACATCAACCAATTATCAGATGTAGCATTTACCACCCTTCCTCTCCGTTCCCTCTAGTGTCACTGTCTAACCTAGACCACAGAATGGTCTCCTGGATGTTCTTTGTACTTTCAGTCTCTACCATCTTCAATCCCTTTTAAGGACTACCACCAGGTTACTATTTGGAGGACAGCTCTCATCATGTCACCTCCCTCTGCTAAGCCTTTAGAAATCTGCAATGCCTGAAGAAAAGCACCAGGTCCTTTGTCTGCCATTTCAGTTCCTTGTGACCTAACTAACTTTATCGCTCTGGAACCACAAACCTGATATTCCAGTTAAACTGAGCCACTCACTGATGCTGCACTTACTCCGTACAACTTTACCCATGCTGTTCTTTCTCCATCTCTACCAAACTGTTTTAGTTTGGGTTCCACCAAAAGCAGATGCTGGAAAAAGGATTTGGGAGTAGTAATCTCAAGAAGTGTAAGTCAAGAAATGGGAAAGGAGAAAAGAAAGAAAATGCAACAATGGCTGCATTAATGAGCAGGTTACCACTGCGAGCCACTGAAGCACAATCCTGTGAGGGACCCTCTGGAAATCCTGTAGGGCATACCACCAAATGGTACTCCTGGGGGCAGCTGGGGAGGCTGGGCCATTCATCCACAGATTCTCTCCCATCTCCCACTGGCTGAAGCTTGCCCACGGTAATGTTAATTCCTCTGCATTTCCCTATGGAAAATGCAGTACAGCCAAGCAGGCTCCTCTGGTACCAGAGAAAGCCCTAAGGCAGAGAAGCAAGAAAGGTGCTGGTACCTGACTTGGCAAACTATCAGCATGCCAGAAACCATCCATAGCTATAATTGTACTCAGGTGGGCAGAGCATTGTTAACTCTGCTACAAGGACCAAAGCCCATCTATACTAACTTCAAAGACCTGTTCAAGGCAATTCCTTGTTAAAGCTTTCTGTGATCTCTCAGATTTGAAGTATTTGATCATTACTTGATCTCTCTCCATTAGATCACCTCTTTATTCTTTTGCAGATATTAAACACAGTATCAGACTATATGCTTCTTGAGAATAAGTTTGGATCTAATTTTGTAAGTATAAAATTTTTACCACATAGGACCATGAACAAGGAGGAAATAATCAAGCACTATGGATATTTAAAGGCCACAGAAATCCTTCTGGGTATAAATTATGAAGGTCTGGCATAGTGTAAAAGAAAGATATACATATAAATAGGAACACTATGGCTTTCTTACAATCTTAGAACCTGTACTGCTGGGATTCATTTTAAGTGAAATATTACAGTGAATTTAAATATCCTTAGGTCCTTGGCTTAAACAGTTCATGAAGGTTAGGTTGAACTCTCAATTCATTAATAATAGACCAACAAGAGTAGTTAATTTAGTTTTTAAAGCAATAAATATTACATATTAAAAGGTAACCCCTCACTGTATCAGTCCTAAACTTAGAGCAAAGTTCAGTAACCAGTACAATATTAGACTTCCCTTCAGGGGTTGAGTTACTGTAGGCCCAAATGACCTCATCAAAAAGCATAATATTTATGAGCCAACTACACGCAAAGGACTCTATAGACTCAGGAGTACATTAGGCTACACAATAAAAATTCACTCATTGAAACTCCTTATTCATTCTAGTTAATTTAAAAATTGGATGTTTTACCTACCATTTCAATGATATTTATCTACACTGTGAATAAATATATAATTCCATTAATTCAAATAAGTACTTCTAAGAAGATTCTAAACAACCCTTACTGGCACTATCACCTTATTTCAAAGATGATAACACTGCTGCAAATCAACTCTATTGCCAGCATTTAATTGCAAAAGATTTATCTCTTTTTAAATAATTTATTTTCACATTCAAAACCAAATTCATCTTAGTAAAAATACAGGAGTGGTGTAAAATTAATATTGGAAAGATAACATTCAATACCAATATGCTTAATCTGAAAAAGCAACAACAGACATTCTTTTCAGTTTATAAAACAACTGGAAAACTTTGATTTAATCTTCTACTTACTATTCTAAAATCTAAATATTAGGAAGATTCTCATGAATGCAAGATGTAGGGATTCTTCCTAACTGTGAGAGAGTTAAATAGTCATAAAGTGAATATTATTAATCAAGTCATATATTTTTATGTTAATAGCACTACTGTCATATATAAAATTAGAATATCAAGATTTTAATAGGCATATATCTTGAAGACAATGCAGTCTAAAAGAATCAGCTATTATAAAACTATTAATCCATTTTGGCATTTCTTTCCATCTGTATTTCAACCCATTAAAAATTGAGTTCTATAAGTTTACAAAATGGCTATTTCATATTTTCTACTAAATTACATTTGAAATTATAGACTAAACTGCCTCACATGGTATTATTGTTATTAACATTTTCAGTAATTTGACAGTCTAAAAGTATGTTCATTACTATGGTAGCAATTATGATAAAGCTATAAATAAGAAAACAGAATTATTACCTTTTACCAAACATTATAGGACATTTACATAATACTATCAACCAAGTCCATTACAAGGAGAACATTATACAATCTGCCAAAATCTGCTAATTCAGTCACTTGGTAGTTCACTGCTTTCAAACTGGAACTGAAGAATTAAGTCACTTTTTAAAAAGCTACAAGGAATCAGGACTTAACTGAGCACTTCAAGCTTTACCATTTGACACAACGGAAATGAAAAGAACATCAGTCATCTTTCTAGGGATATTTTCCAGACCTTCACACAGTGAAAAAGAAAAAAAAAGGGAGAAGTTATTCATTATGCAGCAGCTTTTCCAAAAGGCTACAACCAAAATAAATGATAGAACAATTTAGCATGCGTCATGTATAGGATTCAGTCAAAAGGCCGTACTCGAGGATCCATAAGGGCACATGTGGCCCCAAGGCTGTAGGCTCCCCATCTCTGGTTGGTGGTTCTAGGTACCTCAAATATAAAGGTGAAGAAATGAGGCCAAATAAAAAAGATTTGCTGAAAACATCCAAGAAGCAGTTGGATATTTAGATTTCGCCCCTTGACCTTACACAGCCAGTCAAATGCCCCTCTCCATCTTCAAAAAAACTACAGTAGGTAAAGCTAGCAGGTAAAGGGGCTCTGCACAGTTAACAGTGGAAACCACACTGAAAATAGAGATTGAGTGAATGAAAGCACAGTGGGTGCTGTAACCTCCTTGTTCTTCCTCCCTAATGGGGCTCTGAAAATGCTAGGTATTCCCTCTATAGGAAGACAGCTAGAGGATCTTTCTGATTAGCTCAAATGACAAAATCTAGAGATGATGACTCTGAAGTTTCCCTAACTACACATCCCGGATGGATCATCTTGACTGCAAAACTCTATGGACAGACTTATGCACAAAACTTCCAACCTAGCTACTCTGCCCCTCACTTTTACATGTCAGCAGGTAACCAAAGATTCCAAGACATCTCAGGAAAGTCATAAATATGAAAGATAAACAGTTAAGCAAACTAGTAGAATTAATAGCAACTTGAAGAAAATAGAAAAATATGCAGAAAGAAGAAAACCTTTAAAAATCTATTGTTAATGTCAGAAAGGTAGGAGAAGATTTACAACCATGACATAAAAAATACTATTGAAAGAAAGAAAAGAAAAGAGAAAGATTCAGGGAACAAAAAAGAAATCTTGGAAACAAAGAATATAATAGCAGAAATAAAAATATAAAAAGTTGAAAGACAGAATTGAGAAAATTTCAAAGACAAAATGATGAAATATAAAAGAGAAAGACCAGCACATTAAGTCCAACATTAAATTGCATAACTTCTACAATACAAAGATAAACAAGAGGAGGAGTAAAAAGTCAATGACATAATTCAGAAAATTCCCCAGAGTGGAAGAATGTGAGATACAGAGCGAAAGTGCTCACACAAAACTTATCATAATGGATAAGAATAGATTCACATAAAAGCACACTATTGAGAAATGTCAGGACCTGGTGTACTGCAAACTTCTAAAAAAGAAAAACTAAAAACAATTCCTTCCAAATACTGAGAAAGAAATTTCAAATTAGAATTGTATAGACAGTGAAACTATCAACAAAGTACAAAGGCAGAACTAGGATTTTCAGATACAAGATGATTCAAAAATTTTAGTTCCAAAGTAGCTTTTCTTGGAAAGATACAGAGGGATGAGTGCCACCCTCTGTATCTTTACATGAGAGAATAAACTAATATGAGAGAGCAAATTAAGAAAGAGTAATATAAGGGACATGGAAAACAGTAGATAGAAGACAGGAGAGAGGTAAAGAGAGTCCTCAGGATGACAGTAAAGGGACATGCCAGGAAATGATGGCTATACACCAAACCAAAAGGACAATTTGTCCAGAGGACAAAAGATCAGAAAGTCCAGGAAAGGCCTTTGTAGAAGGACAAAAATGATAGAATGCCAGATTTGTTTGAATATCCCGAGAGGAGATTTAGATAACATATAAAAAATTTGAATTGAATTAGGAATAGTACATACAAAACCAAGCAAATAACTATAAAGGCAATTATTAACTTCAGGGAAAACTAAAGCTGTGCAAAAAAGGAAAAAATATTATAATTACTTTATGCCTAGTTATAAATAGCATTTTCAGGCTGAATGGAGTGGCTCATACTTGTAATCCTAGCACTTTGGGAGGCTGAGGCAGGAGGATTGCTTGGAGCCAGGAGTTCAAGATAAATAGCATTTTCATAGGTATAGTAATACAAACACTGAATATAATTACATCTTGATTTTTGTAACATAATTTTGATATAATTATATAAGAAAGCTGGAGGATGGGAAAAGGTAGTGTATTATAGAGTACTGTGGGGAGAGGGTAATAAAGAAAAATAAATTCTCTTTTCATAATGGAATGTCAATAGATAATGCCTAAAACTGAAAACTCAGGAAATATACTTACAAACATGTCACTGAGAGACATGACTCTCAGTTAATACTGAGTGAAAGAGATTTCCTTTGACCTAAGAGCAAATGAAGAAGAGAGATTTGAAGTACTGCTGTCACTTAAATTGCTCAAAGTAAACACTAGGTATAAATTTAGGACGAGTATGTCAGATAGTTGTGTGAATCACAGTTTTGCATGTCCAAAGCTGGTTGGGACCTGAATAGAAACAAGGTGAGTTAAATGTCTAGATTGTAAAGAGATTAAAAAATTCAATATGATAAACCTGTAGTCTTATGACATGTCAAATATAGTCTTTATTCGGACTATCATTGAATACTTTAGCTCCTCTAAGATGATCTACTAGAGAAATTGCCCCCAATATATTATAGATTTACATGATTCAAATTAAGTACCTTAAACAGCTGATAATTTAAAGTAGGACACAGGTGATTTGAAGACTTTATTGGATTGGGGCTAAAGGTATGCTAAAAACAAAGATAAAAATGATTGACATAAATACTGCCACCTTCCAGGCTTATGGCAAACATCATAAATTCATCACAATACCCTTTCTTGCTGAATCATAACCTATTCTCAGACTCCATTTCATCACAGCAGGTCAGTCCACAGATTTTCATTAATAATTAATCCAAATTGTAAACTAAGAAGAAATTCATTTGCCAACTACCCTTCGTCTGACTCCTCAAAATCACTTTACCAAAGATAATTAATAAACATTGAGCTATTATAAAAATATACAAATAGCAGTGGCAACACTTCTAAAACTTCAGGAAATTTCGCCCCAAAACATGACTTCTTGGTATAAAGAGTATTTTGAATTAAAGGCCCTTAGAGAAAGGGGCTTTCCCTCTATCTGCATAAACCAGATGAACCTAACAAAAAGAACAATTGACTTTTTCCCCCACCCCCTTATCTCCATATATTGCAGTAAAGAAGGTCAAGAATGCAACCAGACCTGGCCCAATACATTTTAAATATAATATCTGTTTCTCAGGTTAATTTACAAATCAATCTGTTTCCTGCCGCATCCATTCATTCTCCCAAGTATCTATTCATCCTCCTAGTAACCATTTATTGCCTGTAAACAGAATTACCTATATTCCTCATCTACCCTTCCCTTCTAAAAGGAGAGTATATAAATTTCTGGATCCCATTGGAATACTGGGTAATCACTCTGTGATTCTCCCTGTGTGCACAGTAATAAACCTCTTTCTCCTATTAATCTGGCTTAATTGTGAGTTGATCTTTCAGCAAACTTTCAGGGCAAAGGGGAAGTTTCCCCTTACCCCTATATATATTAGTGCCTGGAAAGAGTAAAAGGTACAAATACGGAAGATGAAAGGGATACAATTATCTTTTATATTTTCTTAGTTTTATACAAGGAAAAATATACTTGGACAAAATGTTTGCTATCCTAAATCCATACTTAAAATAGCACCAACTTTTCCTGTCAATGCCCAGCCAGTCTAGGGATGTTGAACAATAATGTTTCTAGAGATCAATCTGCTAATTTAACTTGAAGCATCTTAAAACAACTTTAAAAGAGCCCTAATAAATATATTCAGAAATATATAAAGGTCCTAAGAATGTCTTGAGTAGTAAGAAAGAGAATATCTGAGCTTAACTCTCAAAGCATAAGAAGATATGATAATATTACTTCTATTTTAAAGATGAAATAGGTTGTCCAAGATAAGAATTCCTTTTGGGAACATGGTGGACAAGAAATTAAAAAGGAAAAAAAGAAGAGGAAGGGACTGTTCAAATAAATGGTAGAATCAAAATGGATGTTGGGCCTCACTGCATCCTAGTGCACGTAACATTATATTGTGTTTTATTACAATAGAGATTCCGAAACGTTGCCCCTTCTTAAAAAAGTTCAGTTGTTCTCCTAGTGAAAACAGGTTCCATGTGTTATAGTAAGAGCATTTCCAGGGAAAATTATTTCCTGAATATGATGAGCTGCCTACAAATAAGAATATAAAGTTTGCCAACTATTTGTTAGCCAACTATTTGTGGAACTGTTAAATTCGTAACAAAGGTTTGCCTGGCAATGAACTGAATAACAATGTTATACTTATTAGCATAATAGTTTGGGAGTAATTTTCCCTAAAGATCTCTTCAATTGTAAATTAGGGGAGTTGAAGGAGATGGTCCCCACAGACCTTTTCAGCTTGAAGATTCTAAGATCTCAGTCAAATAGACAAATGGGTAGTTCCAACACATGCTGAAATTGGCTCACCCTCGCCTCAAATCCTCACCATCTGGAATAAGGACAACAGGATAGATCCTATACTGCAGGTTCATGTTAAAAATCTGTTTCACTACCAGTTTATTTTAAAATAATGCCTATAATATGAATTAACAATAGCATTTTTCTTATTATGGAACCAACATTTATTTTTAAACAACCTTAGTTATATCTTTATTCTAGATGTGAAAGAAGAAAGTTCTATTCTGTTTACCACAGGATACATCAACCCAAAAGACACAAAAATTCAGCAACTCAAACTATAATTTCAAGAAAAACATACATCTTAAAAGACAGAGTCTTCATTTCTAGTTTGCTTATGGTTAAGAGGCTGAGTCAAGTTTTAGCTGACAGAAAAAAAAAATTAGCTGTCAAAATTGCAAACTCCTGATTTATAACAGAGGAAGAAAAGGAACATTCACTAGAAGGTGCTGATATAATTTCTAAAATCCATCATATCTCACATGTATCATTTTTCTCAAGGACTGTTAAATACTACCATACTATGTATTTTTTAACAGTCTAAAATCTTTTTTAGAAACTCTGAGCCTTGAGATTGACTATGATGGACAAGTCTTCAAGGAGGATTCCAAACAGAACTAATATAGCACTCAATCTCAACTTAAATACAGGTCAGCTTCAATCAAAAACTCCATCTCCTTTCTGTACTGTGGGAAACCCCTACAAAGTTCAGACTTTCAGGGTTTCCCTATAAATATTCTAACAACCTATACTAAAATGTCTAGACACTTTTTTTATTGAAATGAACACATTTTCAAACAGAGAGCTCTCTCAGGGAGACATCTCCCCTATGTGTTACCAATGAAACAGTAATGGATGTAAAGAAATAATATTAGGAAACACTGGTAATAGAATATGCAACCTCTGGCCTCCATTTAGATTTTGAAATAAGTGATCAGGTAAGCAGAGACTCTCCCATCATTTTCTGACTGGCTAATGGTCTGTGGGAAATAAGTTAATAAAGCTATTTATAATTTCCTTTAAAAATGTTTCATCTTCCTATTACATCCAATCTTGGAGCAGTTTTCCACCTATTTGTCTTCTCAGATCTCTAGACATGTAGGAATTTTTCTTTTTTTTACTGAATCAATATAAAACATCTCCTTAAGAACAATTTGCTACAATGTAAACTTTTAATGTTATAAACTAAAACAGAAAACTCTGAGGAAGAATAAGAAGAAAAAATAAAACAAGTCTAGAACGCAGGAAAAAAAAGAAGCCATAATACCTTGCAGATATAGATTGATGATTGATAGAGGATAGACAGTGTGTGTGTGTGTGTGTGTGTGTGTGTGTGTGTGTGTGTGTGTGTGTGTGTGTGTTTTCAAATAACAGAAAATTGAAGTCGTGGAAAGTTTCTGAAGCCAACTAACAAGTAATTGAGACTTCCTTAGGGAACAAATATAACACCGTACCCTGGAAAAAGCCAAACCACCAGATCTCAAATCCAGGAAAATGGGCCTCATCTTTCCTATGCCCCACTGAACAACCAAATGCAAGCTGACTCCAACTGAGTACTCTGAAGATGCTACTCCAGGGTGGCCTAGGATTTGCACTACACCCAAACTGAGTTTGTACTTTATTGTCTGGTGCATAGTGGGTACTCAATCGCTATCTATTGGAACAGGAAGGAAGAAGGGGAGAAAGGGAAGACATGTGTTTATAACAGGATGTTTCCTACAACACTGAAGCATGGTTTTTACATGGTTCAATCATCCATTTAAATGAAGAGACTTTTTTCATATGTTTAAAAATCAAATTATGGTTTCATCTCTTATTTTGATAACATTCCTGAAGTACAAATATATAATATACATGTTAATAAATTTATAACAATACACTATGTATTTATGAATGCACTGTTATATATCATTTTAAATGTATACACATTTTAGCTTATAATGACTTAAAAATTGTTTTGAGTAAGTCATCAATTTATAGTAGGGCAAAAAGAGTAGAATGTGAAGACAGACTTGGTTTAATTCTATCTTAACAGTACTTTGATATAAAAGCTAAAAATCAGAGGCAATAGAAAGGTAAACTATAACAATCTAAAGATCTCAACAACTCTAATAAGAGAAAAGCAAACAAGCAAGCAACAGGTAGAAACTACAGGGGTCCAGCTGGACTTTCGGTATTATAATCATGTAATTAAGCTATCTTATTACTTTCCTAAGAATACCAGGAAAGGATAGGGGATGTGCCTTACACCTGTTGCTGAAACTTCAATTTGTACTTTTGTCCCTTGTGTCACCAGCTTATCAGTTTAATCAACACAATTATGTGCTCTTTGGACACTGTCTGAGTTTCCTACATGGATACTTGTTACACAGTTCAACAGACACTGTTTCCCTCTGAATGTAAATCTCCACCGCTTATCAAGGATTCAGTTCAGCCAGCTCCCCTCTCTTCTGAGTCCAGGATATTTTACAAACTAACTAGTGTTGATAATTGGATGAGTTCCCAGTGAAAATCAGGTGAGTGACTGATAGATAAAGCACCTTTTTCTCAGAAAATCTTAACTGTATTAACACCCCAGCATGGTGCTCATGGTCACACAATCAGCCAGGGCCACCTTTGAAATAAGGTGTAACTATCCATACAGAGCATAACAGGCAAATATTTGGGGGGAGTTAGAAGTTATATTCAACTGCAAAATTCAAAAGATGTTAGGTTGTTAAAAATGAAAACTGGCAGCAACAAGATTTCTAACATTTGAGAAAATCTAAGTTGTACTCATAGTTTGATCCTTTGTGTCACAGCCTGGTATAAAATTTTTTACCCTCTAATTTGCAAGCTCTCCATAATAATATTTCCTTTTGTGTTTTTATTCCAGTGATAATTAAAGAAAAAATAGTCATTCATGGACCCATTCAACAAATGTTTATTACACACATTCTGAAATGCTTTACATACTAAAGAAAACCTAAGTTCCTGCCTTCATGGAACTTATATTCCCTGGTAGAGAAAGACAGGCAATAAACAACTGAAATATATATATTTAACATATTTCAATTATGTATATATATAAAAATATGACGATGGCACAGTAGGGAAAAAATAAAGCTGGTAAGGGAGTGACAAGGAGGGAGTGGGCTGGGATCAAGATTTTTTTATAGGATGGTCAAGGAAGGCCTCACCGATAAAGTGACATCTAAGCAGAGGCCAGAAGGGGGTACAAACCAGGAGGCTCTCTGAGGAAATAGGATTTCCAGCAGAGGGATAGCAGTGCAAAGGTTCTGAGAAGCTCCATGTTTTTATGTATGAGAAAAAAATATAGCTGGAATATGAGTAAAAGACAGTGGCACAGCCTTGTAGCGTGTTGAATTCTGATTTTGACTCTGAGAAAGGACACTTTGTAGGGTTTAGAGAAGAGGAAGGCTACAGTAATCTATTAGGGGTTTCTTTTTAAAGCATCACGCTGACTGCTGTGTAAAATACTATATATCGCACTGCATAATCAGGAGGGCCAGGGTGAAAGCAAGGAGACCAACTGGGAGTTTACAGCAATCATCTAGGCAAGAAATGAGGGTGCTGTGGACCTGAGAGGTAGCGATGGTGAGAAGTATTCAGATTCTGGATATATTTTGAAGCCAACAAGATTTTCAGGCTGACTGGATTTAAGATGTGAGAAAAAGAGAAAAGTAAAAGGGTGACTGAGGTTTAGGGCTTGAAGAGTGGAATTGCCTTTCTGGGAGAAGGAGAATACAGGACAAGCAGGTTTAGAGCAGGTCAGAGAAACTAGAAGACCCGTTTAGGATTTGTAAACTGTAGGATGCCATTTAGAAATCTAAGTGGAGATGTCCATTAGGCAGTTAGATACACAAGTCTGCAGTTTAGAGGAGCAGTACAGGCCATAGATATAATATAAATTTGGCAGTCATCAACAAGTGAATGGCTTTTAAAGTCAGGACACCAGATGGGAGGGATCCCTTAGGGAGAGAGTGCAGACAGTGGTTATCCGCATGACCCCTTATTATTCTCTCTGATCAAGTACTGAAAAGTCACTGCAGGTAGGTCCACATTTGTGTTTGCGTTTGTAATCAATTTGCACCAAATAGCATTATGTTGGAGGAACAAACAAAGCCAGACACTGAGTATATAAACACTATAATCACACCAAGGTCAAAGGCTTCCTCTGCCCACTGTGTGAATGAAGGTCTCACAGCAAATTCAACAAAAACAAAAGCGGTAAAAGAAATTTGCATCATATGGTACATGCTATTTCTGCCATGCTGAACTCTAAAGATCCTGTTTCGCATTTGTCTATATAATATTGATTTATCAAGTGGCAATTTCACATCAGCAGAACATCATCATCACCTGAAACTTGTGTCATTAATTTAAATTTTACTCCTTTGTGGTTTCAAATGTATTTGTTTTAAAATAATTTTAGAAGATAAAAGCACAAGAAATTATACCTGATTATATATTTTTATACTTTATAGTAACATTATAATAAAAATTGCTTATGTCAACACTAAGGGTCCATAAGAATTACTTTTAAAAAGGTCCATAAAATACTGAAATTCAGGGAGCACTGGTGACAAATACATTTCATTTCTGAAACCAAAATACATGTAAGCATGGTTCAAATATAAGGGGAAAAATATGTTTTATACGTGTAAATGTTAATGTTACAGGGAAATGTTTAAGGTAATTTGCAACTTTATGTATAATATCTATATTATCATATATACTATATATCTATATATAATTTTCTATTTATGTGCATAAATAGTATTTACATAGTTTATATACATATTTAGGGAGACAACAAAACATAGTAGTAAAGAGCACAGATTCTGAAGTCAGATTATTTGGGTTTCCATACCAGCCCAACCTTTAATAGCTTTGGTTTCCTCATTTATAAAACTGACATAATAATAGTACACTTATCCTAAGTTTGCTGGGAGCATTAAAGACATTTGTGCCTGGCACACAGTAAGCACTTAAGAAATAGGAATTATTAGTATTATTGTCATTATTATATAATGACCAATATGTATATGCTGGCATATTTTTTCTAATATTCCAGTATTCCTCTTTGTTATTTTTCCCTCTTCCTGACTAATTTTCCTGGCTTACCTAAAAACTCATTCCAGATTTGTCCAGTGGAGTTGATGCCATATGTACCAATTAAGGTCTAATGGATTTCTTGCTATGATTTCTTATTTTTTTAAATTTTGTGATAGTAAAATCTCTACAATAGAAGACTTAAGACTATTTTCTGATTTATTTTGGAGAAATTGTATAGCATACAGCATATACTCAGTATATTAAGTGGTTAAAAGTATGTTTACAGGAGCCCAACTAACTGAGTTTCTATCTGGGCTCTGCCAATTACTAAGCTTTGGTATCTTGGGCATATTACTTAACCTTTCTGTACATCAGTTCCTTCATCTACAAAATGGGAATGGTATTAGTATCTACACTTTTGTGTAGATAGAAGTAAAATAGTTAATATATGTAAAACATCTAAGACTAATAGTAAATGTTTTACATATATATTATTACAGTAGAGTACATATTTTAATTTTATATTATAAACATGAATTTGACTGATTACCTGGGTTCCAAAACAATTCTTCACAACCCTAAAAATGTATATGACTTATAGCACTTATTCTGCAACTACTTTTTAAGGTATATGCAACATTAAAGGATTCACAGAAAGGAAACCAAAGATAGACTAAGGTATTCTAATGTTCATAATACGTATCTTTTTTTGGAGTGGGTACTGTTTACACAATTGAGGGAAACATGTTAGCACCATGATATAGCCAACATAACCACTAATGTCAGATAATTATCATATCACTTATTAAACAATTGACCATGTACATATATTAGTTGAATCTTTATTGAAGTTTTGGTACCCAATTTATGAAGGCAAAGAAGAAAATTATCTAAGATTTTAATTTATACCTGAAACCCCAAAGCACTGGACAACAACTAAATAAATGATTGGTGGGAACAAAGCAGAAATGTCTTCTAGGGCAGTCTTTCTCGCACACACAAAAGATACATGGTATTTCCATTATAAGGTTTTCCTTTCAGAGCGGAAGAAGTCACGGACCATTGTCAAAAGAATGTCAAAGATGAAGGAAAAGAGACAGAGAGAAAGCCAGAAGAGGATGACCAAATTAAGAGCACATTCCCAGATTCACAAAACAGTGAAATGGGTATAAAAACTAGGTAGATAAAAGAATGACTCAGCCTTCAAGATGAGCAAATGTTTTACAACATACTTTCAATGTTAATTTTTACTTAGAAAGTAAATGGTTCTAAATACAATCTTAAATTACAATTTAAGATTCGTTCCTGAGGACTAAATGGTTGCTGTTTTACTGGGGTGATACAGGACAGCTGAAGCAGATCTAGCTGACTCCTACTGAAAGTGGTTACCAATAGACTATGACTGCATTTGTGCTAATGTCACATCCTGTAGGGCTCAAGTCTCTGTGGCGCTGCCATTAATTTCAAGTCTCTTGGGAGCTCTAGAGGAAGATGCTCCCTTAGTCTGCTAATTAGAGTCTGGAATCACTATTCTATCAAGAGGGGTGTACTATGCATGCCAACTTAGGATCTTTGAGTTCTCTTTCATTGGACTTTTCCTCTGCTGGCTGAGATTCAAGTTACTTAGGGAAGAGGTAACCAGGCTATACTAAGACAACGCATCCCTCACAGGAACAGATGTAGAGGTTCAACGACAATAGAGATTTTAAGAAAACTTATTACTTATCAGACCCTGTGCTAAGAACTTTACAAACATTAGCTTGTTTCCTCTTCATAACAGCCCTGTAATATAGGGATTATCATCCCCATTTTATAGATGAGAAGACTGAAAAATTAAGTAAATTGCCCAAACCTAACTGTATTTAAGTTCCTCTGAGAGCTTTTCCTTGGCTCTTATCCCCATGTGTCCCTCTCCCACTATTACTAGCATGAAGGCAGGCTAGGGATTGGTAAATTCAACCTTTTCACCTGAGGTCTGCAACTGCTCCTAGTGGTTGAGAATGGCTTAGATCTCAGACTCTTCTGAGGCCTCCATGAACTAATGCCAAAGAAAATCAGCTTATGCGGGGGAATGAGATGTATGAAGAACTGCTTCCATCAAGACTAACATGACATCTTCAGCTGAAAGGTTTTCTAAGCCTGACTTAGAAGCAAGACTACATAAAGATAAAAAAAAAAAAAAAAAAAAAACTGGCTCCAGAAGGGGCTGGGGAGAACTGGAATTCCCTAGGCGCCCAGGGTCACAGCTGAGACACACGTCCCCAGAGCGGAATGTTTGATTAAGCCCTAGATAGGACTTGTGTTATCCTTCACTGGGCTAAATAGAAGGAGCAGACAGAGAAATCGCAATTTTAGAAGCTGGATGCAATTTGAGCTTGGAAGACAGAATTCCTCATAAAAAGAAAACTATTGCTTTGTTTTGGGGAAAAAAATAATGAGACTTTTGGTTATTCTAAGGTAGGATTCTGGGGACACTTCTGGAAAACAGAGATTGAAAGAAAATAATGTTTAATTTCTGTGTGTAAAAAAACAATAGAAAATTTCACCTTCCCCTAGTTTTATGGGAGTGGGGTCTTAGTCTTTTGGGGTTGGGAGAAAGCAGAGCTGCCAAGTTGCACAAACTCTAGTGGATGCTATTTCCATTACAGTCTATGTGAGTAGTGCCTCCCCAAGTTGTACAGTCTGCAGCCTGTGCAGCAATACAGGGAGACCCTGGTAGGGAGGAGCTTGAACTCAAAAGAGAAATAAAATGAGAAAGTACAGTGAGTTCTATGGGCCAACAGAAGAAGTAGCCACGAGGATGGAAAGCCTGGTAACAGAAATGGATGCAAAACCTTAGTGACTCTGAAACTGATTCTTAGTGATATAGGGACAGTGATTTAGTGATTTAGTATCTTAGTGATACTGAATTTTAAGTATTCTCTATGTAATTCCCATCCTTTAACCCCAAATCTCAGGAAATATACTCAAAAGTATTATGAGAGTAATGCTGTGGGGAGTGAAGCAGAACGAGTCATGTTTAAACTTGAGGTTAATGAGAACCAGAGAGAACTTCAGGAGCTGGTAGAGAGGAAACCAAAATGGACTTCAGTTAGGAGCAAGAATTCAGAGTGAGAGCATAAAGGTGACTAACTAGCTACTAACTAACCCTTATCCTGTTGAGTCCTCAACAGTGTGATCGATATCTTAGAGGTGGATATTTGAGTCTCTTTTCTTCACTCTTAAGGGAAAAATTTACCCCAGAATATTTGGCAATCTTGGTTCATATTGAGTTTAGAGGCCCTAGGGTTTCTAGAGCAGGAACTCTCAAATAAGGGTCCTGGCAATTCCCCCAGGGAAGGCTGCCAGCTGTGCTCTCATCCGCAAACACTTTAAGATCAATACAGGCAAAGTTCTGGCTATATCAACTTGGACTACCTCATGCCCAGTGATTCTTTTCTGAACAAATCAATGAGAGTGACCTCATGTCATCCAAAGTCCTGAACACTGAGGACAGTCCCACTATCTTGTTGGGGCTGCCCTTTCTAGAAGCTGATAGAGTCATCTGCTTAGGTTGTTCTTGACCAGCAGATGATACTGAGACAAAGTATGAAAATGCAAATAGTTTGTTTGGATCCTGATGCCAGAGAGCATAAGTAGAAAAGTAGAAAACTCAGAGAGGAAACAGAAGGAGATAACAAAATGCTTTCTATTAAACAGTTTACATTTATGGGCAACTGGAGCTCAATCCTGGTAATGAACCTAAAAAACAGTGTATGGTATACTTCAAATTTATTCCAAATAAGAGGCAAGGGACCTAGGGCCTTGCTACTCAATGTGTGGTTTAGGGTTAGCATCATCTGGAAGCTTATTAGAAATCCAAATTCTGGGCCTCATCTCAGACCTATTAATTTTTAAACAATTCTTCAAGATTCTTAATTAAGCATGCAAAAGTTTGAGAGAAACTAAGCTAGGGTATTTATCCACAAACTTTTGTCAGTCATTGATTGAAGGCTCCTGGGTATTAACTTCCAACACTTCCGGCCTACTCCTTCTCTCCCTCCAGCCTGAGCTGGCTTCAGGGGACAGAGAAAGCTCTCAGGTAAAGATTAGTAGGTACTAACAACTGGAAACTTTGGTGTTTACCTACATAGGAATGGTGAATGTGTTGGAGATACGGGAAGGGCTATAACTCTGCTACCCTTGCCTATTTCTTCTAAAGATACTGTCAGGTCTGATTCAATTCAGGAGTTGAAGTTCACACACCAAAAGTACTGGTTGACTCCCTGAGAATTCTCATATCAGTGCCCTCCCCAACTCAAGCAGTGATTAAGAACACACATGAACTCCAGTTCATGGCCATCTGAGCAAGAACAGCTCAGGTGTTCCACAGCACTTGGGCAGAGTGAGATGGGAACTTGGCCCAGCCAGATGAAATATGGTCTCTGCCTGGGGGGTAGCTGACTGGAGTGCCTTCCTCTTTCCTATATGGTGTGGTATCAGGGCAACACAATAGAGGTTATGATCTCTGGCTCTCCAGTCAGATTGGTAGACCTAGATTTCAATCCCATCTTCAACACTTACTTGACTTATATGACTCTAGGTAAATTACTTAATTTTTGTGGGTTTCAGTTGCCTCACTCGTAAAATGGGGATAATAATGAAAATATCTATAACTTAGGGTTTCATGTGAGGACAAAATGAGATTCTGAATATAAGGTGAGACACACAGTGCTTGGCACTTAGTAAGGGCTCACTGAACATTGACAAGTATAATCGCGGGGATGCCATCAGAGGGGTCAAGCTGAATGCATGGTCATGGCAAATTAAGCTTCCAGTGCTGGAAGATCCAATGGTTACGTCTATACATTCATTGAGGAGCTATCATTCACGTGGCATGGCACTAGGGGCTAGGGATTTAAAAAAACAAAAAAACAAAAAAAACAAGAGCCTAGAAGACTAGAGCAAGTCCAGGCAAAGAAAGCATGTGGCAAAGTAAGACCTGGTCAGAGGGACAAAACAGGTTTAAAAGGCATGTCAGGTACCAGCAAGATTAAGCTCTAGGCATGTATGACATTGGCAGAAATTGCAGCAAGGGTGAAGGCTCTGTATGTAGTGGTTTAGCCAACATAGGGAAGTGAGGTAGAGTTACTTTGACTGGCCCAAGACCTAGGTCTGAGGCACATACCTCAAACAGCCCTAAAATGAGTTCCCAGCTAGGCCCAGAATCTGAGGCAAATAAAGACTTTTTCTCTGGAATCAAGCACATTTCTCTCTAGAGGCAAACCTTACTGCATCTGAAATAGCCAGTGCCTATAAAACAATTCCACACAGAGATTAAGATCTTATGCAACTAATAGCTCTCTAATGCCATGTCTATGGCTAATGGACCAATACAGATACCGAAATGCTTAGTGGGGGTCTATCCACTTGGCTTCTCTTTAGGTCCTCTCAGGTCTAACATCCCTCTGGAGCAGGGACTGAGATGCTGGCAGTTGAACCTCAGCAATGATACGGCCTAGCAAGATGGCTATCCAGGAAAGCAAAACACTGTCACTGAAAATTAAAAGAAATGTGGAAAACTTTACTTTTGAGACTTCTTTCAAAAAGCAATTGGTAGGGGAGGAAAATCAGACTTCCGGGAGCCTGCTTAAGTAATCATAGAGAGCCCCCTATACTGTCACCCAAAAAGAGTCAGTGTAGTTGATTACAGGACTTACATTCTATTATCTAGTATATGCAAAACTGGTGTTCAATCCTGTAAAGTAGGCACTATCACTACTCCCATTTTATAGATGAAAAACTAAAACACAAAGAAATTAAATAACACTCAAAGTCACGTAGCCAGTAAATGCCAGAGGTGGGATTAAAACCTACACAGTCTAGCTTCTGAGCCTGTTCTTTTTGCCACTATAGCATATAGTTAAATAATATTAGTTTTTTGTGGCACCATTTGTCTAGTCATTGGACATCCACATGTCTTGGCTCAGCCCTGAATTTAGTTAGGGTCATACATAGGAATGTAAAGAAAGTGCAAATATTTTCTTATAGTTAAAAACAAAATAAAAATATTCTATGATCTGCCTAAATGACGAAGCTCATAAAGCTTAATTATTGTGAATCATGTTTTACCTAAATAAAAGCAAGCAAGTTTTAAATTGCATTTCCAGAATGTAAAATCCAGCTAAGACATTGGCAGTTTCAGTAAATGTAGTCACCTGATGCCTTCCTATTGAAATCTCCAAAGCATTACAAATTTACTTCATTTTGAGAGCATCCTTAACAATGATTCCCACAGGAATTCAATTTTACTGAGAATGGCTTTTTAGTGTATTAAATGACACATCGAAACCTAATCTTGAACAATATGACAAAGTTGTTAACTGCTGGGAATCAATGTTAGCAGCCAGACCACACTGACAAGCTGTAATCAAAGACAGCTCAGTTAAAAAAAAAAGTGGAGGGGTTGCATAAAGCTACCTATGAAGCCATAGAACAGAGTCACCATCAGCTATAAGGTGACACAAAGTGAGAACAGCTTCCAAGAGGAGGAGGGGAAAATTATACCTGTGAAATAAATGAATATAGCCCCACAGATGAAACCCTAAGAAAAAACAAGTATGCAGCAAAATAGACCAGGACATGAAAAAAATTTAAATGAACATTAAATCTACATCCAATAGAAACAATGCTGTGCTTTCTTACTGTGTTTTTTCACTGCCACCAGAGTAGTATCACTAGATCCCAATGAAAGGATTGGTGAAGAATTTGGTGGCTACAAAAATGCCTGCAGGCGATTAGAACATTATAAAACTATCTGAAAGGCTGTTTACAGTTTCTCTTGATAACAGGATCTCCATTTGCATGCAGCAGCTTCAGCTTCCTATTAGCATAAAGGCCTATTCTGGGAAAGAATCTTGGTTCGGTGCTAGGGAACACAAAACTGAAGAAGGCTGGATCCCTTCCTACAAGGAAACGAAAAGTAATTTAGGGATAAAGTCATCCAAACTGTCTCTTTGTTTCTGAAAGGTCAATGATTAATATGTGATGTGCTCAAGTATTTACCGACTACTGAGATATGGCAAAGGCGGTGGGTTTAGGGGAATTAGTCAGTTAACAAATATTTACTAGGTATTTACAATATGCAAGGCAAAGGGCTAGCAAGCATGGGCATATAAGAAAGCCAAAGACAATGTCTTCCTATCCTTGAGGAATGTAACATCTATTTAGTTGAAAAGATAAAGCCAAGATAGCTAACCACACAATGGTAAAGGGGAAAAGTTGCAGGAGTTCAAAGGAAGAAGAATACATAGCTGTATCAGACAGTTTATGTATATAAATAGCTTACAATAGTGACACAATCTTTAGTAATATTGTTCTGATTCTAAAAATCATTTATCGCACTTACATCATTCTTTCTACTGAGTTCCCTTATTCGCTACCCAACTCTCCATCTTGACTTACTAACAAGAACATAAAATCAGAATACTTCTAAGCCAGGACGTAAACCATACACATTTTCCATATGTAAAAGGAAATGTTTAAATAACTAGCACATATTTCAGAAAGAGACCTATAGAACTTTTACTGATATCCTCAATGCAAATATAAGGTTATCTCCGATAAAGAATAAATATCTTCTATCCATTGTTGGGGCTCTTCCCATGAGATATATTGGAGACAAGCAAATTTTTGTCAAACAGGTCTTCGTGATTCTGTAAAAGAAAATATCCTCCAAGGTCTTTTCTTGTTTTAACATATTCTCATTTTCTGTCAGTCAAAATTTCCCAGTATAATCCACAGTAATGATTCAAGTTATTCTTGTTTTGACATAATGTCTCTTTTTTTAATTAGATCAGATCAGACAGTAAAATTCCACATCAATGACTCAAGTTATTTTGGATTTTGGCCTTAAGTCAACAAATTGGATCCATGATGCTGTTAACTTCTTATATATATTATATTCTTCACAATTATTACTTTTTGTGGTAAATATCTGTAGCTTATAATTAGGTCCCCACTCCAATGAAACTATAACTATGCATGGTATGTTACAAATAAAAGGTTTGAGACTAAATTTAACCATAGGCACAAATATGAATTTGTAGGCAAGCACAAAACCAGTCACACAGGCTATTCTGAAAGATCAACGAAGTCCCAGCTTTCTGCCTATTTAGGTGTTCTGACAAGAATCTCACATGAAATACTCAACCTAAGCAGATTCAACTCCATTCCAGCAGCAGTATTCAGTTAACCTTCTATTCAGTTCAAGTGACAAAATGCTCTGAACATGGCTGAACACAGGACAGGACAAAGTCCTCCAACTGCCCACTGGACTCTTACAGGTCTTTAAAACCTTTTCATTCCAGAGTGGAGATGCATGTATAATATTTCTAACCACCCCACATATTTTGAACGTATTTCACTAAAAAAAAAAAAATCATTTCTATTATAACACCCATTAACAAGCCTTTCCATGATAATCAGACGTAAAGATACCTCAGACTAAGTCTTCCTACTAAGTAACCACCTCTGTAGTATTGCCAACTTGCTTCAAATGCCTAGTGTTCCTTCAAATCTTCTATATTCTTACTAAAATTATTTTAGCTTGGTATATGAATTACTGTTAGATATGTCTTTCAATGTCTCAATATGGTCTTGGATTTGTGAATTTTTTATTTTAGATGCATGTAAGTTTAGAATTTTTTAAATCTAGTAATACGCTTCATTTAAAATGTATTTCTATGACATACTCATAGTTATACCACCTTTCTTTGGTTGATATTTACATGATATATCTATTTTCCCCCTAACTTTTAACTTTTAATTTTCTATATGTTTTAGATATGTCCTACTCTTTAACAATCTTTTTTCTTTAGTGAGTTTGGATTTATTGTAAATTATTAATATATACTGCATTTGGATTTATTTCAAGTGCTGTATTTTGTGCTTATCTGCTCTGTTTTTTCTTCCTTATTTTTTTAACTTTCTTTTCATTTTAATTTTTCTTTTTTAATTTTCTTTTCTCATTTCATTTGATTTCCTTTACTGGTTTGAAATTTATAACCTCTATTATTTCAATGGCTAATCTAAAAATTATACTTATTATAATTATAAATTATAATAAATGTAATTTATTAAATCTATAAATTATAGTTATAAATTATAAATATTCATAATTCATATTAAAGTATGAATATTTAACTTGATATCTAAAGCTACATGAATCATTTTACTTTTAGTTTATAATGGTCCTATTTGTTTATTTCTGTTTTGTCCAATTTAACTGGTTATTCTAATTGACTTACTTTTATTTTTAATTCCTCTAATTATTTTTTATCATATTAAACATATATGTTTTTATTCTATATCTGATTATTCCAATATCTATATTCTTTGGGGTCCCTTGTTGTCCTTGTATTTTATGAATTTTGATTATAAGCTTATATTTGTTAGAGCTTTATCTACAGGAATCTTTGAGGCCTGGTTGGTAGTGTCTTCTTCTTAATAGATTTGTGTTTCCAAGTCAACAAAGATACACTGCCCACCTAAAGTAGTAACTACTTTATACTAAATTCTCATTTTGTGGTATTTTTGACAATCTAGGTATTTTATTCCAAGGGATTAATACTCTACAAAAAGGATATTTTCCTCTTCTATATAAGGATGTATTACTGCTTTTATAACCAACAAAATAAGCTGATTCTTGTTTGTATTTGTAGAACCAAAATATTATTTGTGATAATACAACTCTATTTCAACCTTTACAGTTAGTGATTTGAAATGTTTCAATATCAAATTGGATATTAACTGTGATCATTTATTGAAGAGTTTCACATTTATATACTCTGGGTTATAAAAAAAGAAACAATACCATGCCTTAATTTTTATTTAAAATAAAGCCAATCAAACAATTTTGGGGAATGTATAAAATGCTTCACTCCTGTAAAAGACATTAAGATAATATCTAAATGAACCATTATTTTCAAATAAAGTTTAAATTACTTGCCTTTTTCTTTAATTACTGAAAATCACCATGTGACACAATAATGTCAGTGTCTTTAGGGTATAATGAACCATTTACTCAATAAGCGTTGTTTACGGACCCCTTAGAAGTGATTCTTTTGGTTTTCAGAGATATTTAAACAAATGCGCAATTCTACATTTTTCTCATCTTGAGAAATCTCCAATGTAAAAGAATTTCCTTAACATTACAATATAAAATACAAATTTTTTTAGTATCTTCTAAAAGTTTTAAACAAGAAAAAATTTAAAAAATTATTTAAAATATCTTTGTGTATGAAATATGAGTTTTAGATTTTGAAATGGTTATATACATAAGATATTTTGCCTTATTAAAACCATATTAATGCCTTTGAGTCTATAGATCCCCATTCAAGTGGCTGCCTCCTCTTATTAAAATGTAGACTCCTCCCCCTTCTCTGACATGAAAACACCTACTCAGCCTTCAGGGTTGGCCAAAGGAACTCTTCTGACAACATGATCAGACTGAATAGGACAAAACCCTAGAACAGTTTTTCCTCTAAGGAAAGGATTTTGTTTTATTTTTCTGTTTGTTATGGTTGTTACTTCACTAAGATCCTATCAGGCAACTCTGAAAGTACACTAAAGAAAAGGGCATCATCTGTTCACTTTCTTTTTTTTAATTTCAGAATATTATCATGGTACAAATATTTATTGCCTTTGCACTACTCAAGCCAGAGCTCTGGGCGTGCCCATCCCCCAGACAGTGCAGTCTGTACCCATTAGTTGTGAATTTACCCATCCTCTCTACCCTTTTCCCACCTGCCCAGCACCTGATGAATATTACTTCCATGTGTGCACCTAAGTGTTGATCAATCAGTACCAATTTGATGGTGAGTACATGTAGTGCTTGTTTTTCCTTTCTTGTGATGTTCACTTTTGTTAGAGCATCACCTCAGGGTTCTGATTTAACTCAGCTATAGCAGAGGCACATCTTCTATGAACTATCAAAACATTTCTGGGACTTAACCTTTGTTGCAAATTCCCACTCCCACACACAAACACATATTTCCCCTAAGATATGAACCTTCCTTTTCAGTTTTAACACCACTGTAATGAAGTACTCTTAGATTAAAAAGAATCCAAACTAGAACATTTAAAGTAGTATGTTTACAAAGATCAGGATAAGGCAACAATGAAGCATGAGCAGCACATGAATAGGATAAACACAATTCTCTTAGGTACATTTTATTCTAAAACACTTTCTGTGTCATATTTTCAAAGCTACTAAAAAATTGCATAGTTTATAACCAGAAATTAACTGTTTTAGAAAACCACACAAATATAAGAGAGTCACTGCCTTAGGAGTTGATGGTTTTTAATTACAGGCAACAAATTAAAGCCAGAAGACATTGAGCATGAGACATACATACACACACACACACACACACACACACACACACACAATATAACTATAATAGTTCTTTATTGGTATAAGGAAAACAGCTGACACATTCTCTGTACTACGAAAATATTTCTATATCTAAGCACATTATAAGAATTGACAGGACCCGCAGTACACCAGAAAATTCTGGTTTGTTGGCAAGCTGCCTGTTCAGAGAAGGTAACAGCTGGTGGATGGCACTTCAATTTGTGGATCCAAAGCAGGAATCAGCAGTATTGATACACCCTCTCCCATACATGATCAGTGTCATAGTCTAACAGAAGGGGAAACAAATCTGAAATGAAACAGAATTATAATCTAGAATACAACAAAGATGGAACTTAAGTATATATGATGGCAGACTCAAGTTTGTATTGGAAAAATAAATGACCAATAGATTTCTGAAGCAACAAAACCACTGTGAGATGCCTTTTCACAATGACACCCATCAATGTTGACAGGTGGGGACTTACAAAGGGAAAGGAAATAACATGCTGAGAGTTTTACTTGGATTGAGTCAATCCAGATAAATACATCAATTAGATGGATGGTTGTCAAAAAAAGCAAACTACACCCAAGAAGAAATAAATGTGACTTAGATTTAGATTCTGATTAACTGAAGGAAAGAGAATTTTAATGTGATTCTATTTATTTATTTATTTAAAAATCATGAATATAACACATGCAAATTGTAAATTTTCAGGCAGTATAAAAAGCATAAAGTAAAAGTTAAAAATTCTCCTTTTCCCCAATACTATTTTTCATATAGTACATACCCCAAAAGTGACCCTTATGAATTTCTTAGACATTATAATTGATACACTGTAAATATATATATAATCATATTACACATAGTCTTCAATTTTCTTTTTTCAACTGGAAAAATATTGTGATAATTTTCCATATCAATAAATACTGATATATGGTGTGATATTTCCAAGAATTACTGTAATATTATTTATAGATATTTGTGTTACTGCCGTATTTTTATAATCACAATGTTATAATGAATGCCCTATAAAGTCCCTTATGATATTCTCAACATGAAGGCTGTAATCTGGCAAACAGTTGCAGTTTCTCAAGAAAAGAAGTCATTTCTTTGTGCTTCCTTGATTTTAAGACTCTTTTCAGGCTCCCAGCCCCAGCCCTCCTCCCCATCCTACTCCAACACAAACACATATACATATACTTGTTTAACTCCACTAGTCTATACAATCTGGATTAAAAAGTTACTTCCAAAAAGTGTTGTCTGAACACTCCCATCACTACCTATCCTTTTTACTCTCATAAAACATTGTATACACATTAAAAAAATATTACTTATCTTTTAAGCACTGACAGATCAGAGTCCTGCCATTCTCTCCTCGCTTTATTTCCTACTGGGGTGGAAATGTGCACTTTCTAGCATCCCTACCCCTTGGCAGAAATAATACAATTAGACTACATTTATACTCAGAAATCTGCTCAATTTAGTCAACTCAATAAAACAATTAATTCTTTTGAAGAATAAGAAATTTTGTTTCTGATGAAAGTGAGAATTTTAAATTGGCAAATTCTGCTAAACCATTTAGTCTGTATAGATTCATATGGATACAACCTACATCTTTGTAATGATGATATTCTATAGCAAATCCCATGGCATCACCACACCCAAGGATATTGATGATGAAAATTACAAGTACTAAAAAATATTATTATTATTATAAATCATTATCACTCACATTGTTGAGAAGTCATCACTATCACTCACATAATGAAAAGACTTCCAGTGCTAGACAAGACAGAATAACAGGAACCAGATATGCTCTCTAGTTTGAAGCATCCAAAAATATTAGACAAATTATATGATACAATAACTAGCAAACATAGGACATCAGGCAGTAAAGAAAACAATGATCATTTTTTTTTTTTTTTTTGGAGACAGAGCCTCGCTCTGTCACCTGGCTAGAGTGCAGTGGCATCAACCTAGCCTAGCTCACTGCAACCTCAAATTCCTGGGCTCAAGCGATCCTCCCACTTCAGCCTCCGGAGTAGCTGGGACTACAGGCCCTTGCTGCCACGCCCATCCAAGAATAGTGATCCTTGAGAGAAGAGAAACACATAAAATGAGGCCTTGGATTGCGCCAGTGGACCGCCTGGGGAGATTTTCCATGTGGCAATGTTGGGAGGGGGATTGAATAAAGTGCTCTGGCAATCTAAGCACATTTCTAACCTCCTATTTTCATCCTCAGGGAAGTCACCAATCTAATCAAAATGCCATTGACAACCTACCAAATAAACTAAAAGTTCCTCAAAGCACATTGTTATTAATATATTGATAGCTTGGATTTGCCCTTACTTATCTCAAGTTACTGACAGGTGCTAATAAACTCCTAAGTCTGGAGGTTGGGGTGGAATGGTTCAGTTGTACCTCATCTGTGCACAAGCCACTTTTCTGGCAGATTCCACTATCCAGACCCCAGTTGACAAACCAAAAGATGGTCTAAACAACCCTTGCACAGTGCTTATATTTACTAAAGCCCATACACTACCCTGTAATCATGAAGAAGTTATTCAAGGACCCCTACATTCATAGATTATCTAATGCTGCTAAGGCTATAGTTCTTTGAGCCGTGATATTTGGTTTCTCAGTGCTATGCTTAGTAGGAACAGAAAATTAGAAGGGAGATACGAGTTTCTACTAAACAGCACAAAGACCATCAATAGCAGAGGCTGACCAATTATAAGAAGTAAGAACTCAGGCAGTATAGCCTAGAACTATCTGATTAACAGGCAAAGAACATTTGTAAAGTAATCAATACACGTATAGTAAATGATCTTCATGTTATCCCAAAGTCATTAAGAAATGGTTAACTTGTGTTCATTGTTGCATGTTAAACAGAAAAGAATGAAATATACTTTTGTAAGACTTCCAACTGTATACTTAAAATCAAAAGTTTCTGGCATTTAAGAGAGAGAGCAACTATTTTCAGAAAATTCACTTGGTGTAATATTCCAGAGAATAACCTTAATGGAATTTAGAAGTTGATTATATTAATAAATGAATACTCTTCAATATATTCAATACCCATAAATATCTTGTATTGAGGAGGAAAAAAAACTTTAACCTCATTAAAGGGCAATTATAGTTTAGTGGAAAGAGCCTTGGGCTTATGGATACCTAGTGACATATCTTGTCCCTGCCACTTCTTTCCAGCTGTGTTGCTTCGCAAGCATTTGACCAATTCTGTCTCATTTTCCTCTGCAAAACAGATAAAATAATATCTACTTCAAAGGAAGTTCAACTTTATTTAGTGGCTAACAGAGAATTCACAATTCCATAAGGCATTGCTGAAAGATAATAAAAAAAGGTTTCAGAGAATGAGTATGATGAATGCTGAAGCCATAAACAAAAGACAAAGCTAAGAATTCACTGGAAGAATTGCCATGGCTTCTCACGGCTTGTCTTCTCAAGCTCTTGTTGGCAAAAGAATCTGGAAACCACAGATTTGAATCAGTTTGGCAATTAATTGTTATGTTCTTCCTCAGTACAGTTCACCTGCTGTCAGTCTCATTTCCCTAAGCAAAATTTTGATCATGTCACTGGTGTTTCCCTGGTTTCTATCCTCAACCCTACTTTTGCTCCAGACTCTCCTGGTGATCTCATCTAAGGCCATACCCTCAAGGAGTATCCATCTCTACTACTGGCCTCTTTCCTGTACTTGAAACAGGAGACTGAGAAAAGCCATCGGAGAAGAGAAAGAAGAATCTGGGGATAAGAGTATGGTATAATTCAATGGAGATAAAGCTATCATCATCAGAAAACTATGAATTCTATAGATTTTTGTAAAATGCTACTGTATACTATAGCTCTACATAAAGTCAGACAGATGAGAGTTTCCATCTTTAAGCCACCACTTTCTAGGAATATGCCCTTGGCTGAATTTCTCTCTGTCTTCATGTCCTCATTTGGTAAGCAGAGATAAAAACAATACACCTGCCTCAAGGTTAGGATGAAGACTAAATAATATATGGCCCTGAATACATTTAGCAAAGGGCCTGGGACAAATTAAGTACCTAACAAAAATAAGCTGCATTAGCATATACAATAAGCCTTTAATAAATATACATGCCTTCAATAAATATGCATGGAAGTATAAGTAAATGATACCTCTTCTTTAATGCTAATAATATGCAGGTAATACATTCATTAGTGCAAGATCCACACACCTTTGTAAGTCCTTTGGTATATGCAGTGTATATCTGAGCATGAATGTATATGTCAGTGTTTTTAAATCATTTGAAATTTGTAAAGGGCAGAATTTTAAATTGACCTCTGAAAAGGAACATATCATGATTTGGCATTTAAATAAGATAATTTAGCAAATATCATTTCAAAAGGGGGCAAATATGTCCCAGTGAGGGGTCAACATGGAAAAGAAACACATGCACTTAAAAATTGGCTTCTGCAAGTAAGAGGCCATCCACTGCCCTTGATTGTTTTGGAAGTCCATTAAAATCAGTTAAGGAAATAGATAGTAAAAACTTTAAAGTTCTTTTATGTTTACTTTCTTCAAGTAAAAATGCTATCTTTGACATGTAGGCTTTAAAGGGTTACATTACTAAGGATTAAACTGGTCCATTAAAGGAACAGGATAGCCCAATGTTGATACTTATTTAAAAATTGTGAAATGATGAAAGTAATTTTTGTGGTGCATTTTAAACTATGAATCACAACAGAGTTAATGGATGTTAATGTAAACAGCAATAAAACAATAAAATTGTAATTTGAGAAAGGTGTAGCCATCCACATTTCAATAAAAATGTTTATAACATGTATAACTAAAATGATAGATGTATCATTTTACTCCCAAAGCATTATTTAAAAGAGTATTCTATCTGTTTCCACAAGGGGGAAAAATCACTTTAGAACACTTTAGAACACACTTTACATTGCCCGAAAGAACTTTTTCTCCACTGATTACTAAGATGAGATGTCATACTGTTAACAGAGAGCATTTACAATAAAAAGTTTTCATTGTAACTTGTCACCCATTTGATGGCTTCTATAAATCCCTCAATATGAGTTTTAAAAATCCCTGATTTCTTTTTGGCACCTTTGAACAGAGCAGAGGGGTGGGATTATATAAAGCACCCTTTTGTGTTTCTCCCTTCCTCTTACCTGCATTCCTGATTTATAATTACTATGAAAACAGATTTCTTGACTAGGAAATAACTCCTTAGGATTTCAGAAAAAGAAATACTAAAGACTTCCAGGTACTCTAAAGTATATCAGATAGAAACTCTGAAAATGAAATGAAATGTTATTTAATTTCACTTAGCAAAAATTACCACAGTTGTGACAAGAGTTACAATAAACTCAATCACACAAGAATTACCAGTATGTAAAATAAACATCATACATTGCGTTTGTGCTTCTTGATTTTAAACTCTTTCAGACTGTACTCCAGTGCATTTGCCTTGTTTTGTGCAGATTACATCCACTTGCTCAGACTCCATTTACAGTTGACAGATGGTCATATCACTCATGACATTTCCTGTTTAGCTCCATATTTAAAAATCAACTGCAGTGGAATGTAGACTGGCAATAGACTTCACTCCAATAAAGATCTATGCCAAGGGACATCAAAAACCTTTCTTCTTTCAGATAGAAACAAAACATTTGTATTTATATTAACACAACTTTAGTTCCTTTCTTTCCTAGTGCCAATTATTGCTAGTGCCAGTTGTAAAATGTTAAAAGTGTTACTTTTCCACATAATTTTCTCAAAAACAACTTAATTTTTTTATCTTTGTCAGGTGAAGGAAAACTCGAGACTAATAATTTCAAATGATATCAAATTTTTCTGTTACCTAATATCAAAAATTAATTTCCCAATGACTTTCTTCTTTAATAAAATGTCCCTGACCTAAAAATCTCAGATTTTTATGAATTTGAATCCTAGAAGTATCAATGAGACTGTACTCATCAGATTTAAGTAATGTGAGAAATACAATGGACTTATTTTACTTTACTAAAGCATTTTGGCATTTAAACCCTCCTCTTAATGTGAGACTAGGTTTCTAAGAAGCATATGCAAACTAATGAATAAAGCATTTAAATGACTGACATTTAAGAAGTGAATAGTTAGTATGAACAAAATTTGAAAATTACAAGAGATTTGTACTTATATTTCCAAGACTGGTAACGTATTATTGTAAAACCATGGTCAAAGATTTAATGAAAGTACCACATAAATTATTCTATTAAATACAAACAAGAAATTAAGGAGGAATTGGAGGCCATAATTTTGTATTACCACTTTAATAGATAAAGTTGAACTTTATGAAAAGTTCGTTTTTATTTCTAACAATAACCTCATTTTTATCTCTTTAAAACAGCTTAATTGAAAGATCTATCTCTATAGCTGATACATAAAGTTTCTAAAGTGTTTAGAAAATAAAAAGTCAATACAATTTTTCTAACAAATACTAATTTTCCAATTACAAGTTATAATCTTTGATGAACACTGTATTTAAATGCACTGGTACAAAAAATTAATAAAAATGATTTACATAGCCAACCATGTCATTGTAGGGTGTTAAAATGTCTTTCCATCCTATGGGATAAATGGCTAGCATCATCAATCCCTTCATTTTACAAATGGCCAATTTCTGAAGCTTAGTCTAAGGACCTCGGACAATGTAATAGCAAAGACAGAAGTCAAAATCCAAATATTTCCAAACTATACAATATCATTTTATTCACAAGTGCAGTGTACATAAAATAACAAAACGCAAAGGGTGTTGGGGTTGTTTGTTTACTATTTACTTCCCATTTTGCTGGTCATTGGGTTACAAAAAAATGGTTAAGAAAAATTCTTGCTCTAGAAGATTTTGGTCTAGGGCAGCAGAGATGTAAATAGATTGCTTCTATATAATGAGGAGTGCAGGAAATACATGGGCACTTCTGTGGTGGTCCCTTCATCAGTTCTTAACTGTTCTTAAATTTAAGAAAGCACTAATGCATTCTTAATCCTAGATCAAAAGGTATTAATTTTTAATCCTACATTTGGAGAAAAATTTGTGGGTTTTCCCACCAATTCTTCCTATAAGTGCACCCTCTTGAAATGTATATCAAATACCTGTTTGCAACTTAGGGCAGGCAGTGTTCTTGAGAGTGTGGTGTATTTGTTTCCAGTGGTTTATGAGGTGATTTTAAGTAGCAAACATATATACATTTTTAATTTTAGTCATTATGAATTCATTTGAAAAATGTTTATTTTTAACAAGGATTTTCCTTGTTAAATTTAATTTTTTTAAGCACCATAACAAAATAGCACTAAATGAATGACAATAAGGGATTACTCAGTCATGGCAAAGGTTCTGAAGGTGATTCAAGAACGACTGAAGTTTGGAAAAATCCTCAGGCTGTCTGCTGGAAAACATGGAATACTTGATAAAGTATAGGTCACCTCTATACAGGAATTCATATTAACTTTTTCAGGATCAATCCCATTATAATATATGTGGTGCAAAAACAAACACAGCAGTATCATTTTCATCACCAAAGTGTGATTTTTGAAAACTTATGATCATTTTCTTTAGAGTCAGGACTTCAAAATCCTATTTAGTTCATGGAAATATATAGTTGATTTTTAAAAAGACTAAATAGCCTCACATCAGTCCAGATTAGTCTCAGATTCCAAAAGGGTTCTGGTCAGGACAGGTTTTGGTTTTGGATTAGGGAATTCTGGATAAGGGAGTATAGACTTATACTAGTAGAGTTATAAGTCACGAGATGAACTAGCTTGCAAAGAACCCAATCTAAAAGAGAAGAGACAAGCCTGGACAAATAAACACTGAATGTCAATAGTACAAAAGCATAACATAATAAACTTTCAAAGGGCACTGAATAGCCAAGATAATTTTGAAAAAGAACAAAGTTGGAGGACTCACACTTCCTGATTTCAAAATACTACAAAGCTACACTAATCAAAGCAATGTGATAGTAGCATAAGGTCACACACATGAACCAATGGAATAGAATTGGGAATCCAGAAATAAACCCATACATCTATGGTTAATTGGATTTTGGCAAGGGTTTCAAGACCATTTGATAGAGAAACAATAGTCTCTTCCACAAATGGTACTGGGACAACTGGATTTCCACAGGCAAAACAATGAAGTTGGACTCTTACCTTATTCTATATGCAAATATTTACTCAAAATGAATCAACAACCTAAATATAAGACCTTAAACTATAAAAAATCTAGAAGAAAACATAAGGGCAAATCTACTTAACCTTGGATTTGGCAATGGAGTCTTAGATAAGACACCAAAAGCATAAGAAACAAAAGGAAAGACAGATAAATTGAACATCATCAAAATTAAAAACTTTTGTGCATCAAAGGACACCAACAAGAGAGTGATAAGACAACCCATAGAAGGGGAAAAATATTTGCAAATCATACATCAGATAAGTGCTAAATATCTAGAACTCCACCCAAACTAAAAAATGGGCAAAGAACTTTAATACAGTTTTCTCCAAAGAAAATATATACATACCCAATAAGCAAATGAAAAGATGTTCAATATCATTAGTCATTAGGGAAATACCAATTGAAACCACAATGAGATACCACTTTACATATACTAGGATGGCTAAAATAACAAAATAAAAAAGAAACAGAAAATAACAAGTGTTTATGAAAATGTGAAGAAATTGGAACCCTCATATGTTATTGGCGGGAATGTAAATGGTGCAGCCACTATGGAAAACATAGTGGTTTTTTAAGCAGTTCTTTAAACACAGAATTATCAAATGACCCAGCAATTCCACTCCTAGGATTTATATCCAAAGGAATTAAAAGCAGAAACTCAAACAGATACTTGTATGCCAATGGTTCATTGCCACTTTATTCATAATAATCAAAAAGTGGAAACAACAAACATATCTATCAACAGATGAGTGGATAAACAAAATATAGTATATATATGTATATATATACACACACACACATATATATATATATATATATATATATATACACAATAGAATATTATTCGGCCTTAAAAAAGTAAGAAGTTCGGAGGTAAGTTACAACATGGATGAATTTTAAAAACATTATGCTAAGCAAAATGAGCCAGACACAAAGGGATAAATATTGTGTGATCCTACTTACAAGAGGTACCTAGAATAGGCAGATTCATGGACACAAGTAAATTACCAGGTGCTGGAGCATGGTAGAAATAGGTTCCAATGGTTACAAAGTTTGTATTTGTGGTAACAAAATAGTTTTGGAAATAGTGGTGATATTTATACAACATTGTGAATATACTTATTGCCACTGAATTGTACACTTAAAAATGGTTAAAATAGCTAATTTTATGTTATATATCCTCACAAATAAAAAAACAAATTATGTAATACACAAAAACCCATTGAATTATGTACTTTAAATGGGTAAACTATGTGATATGTAAATTATATCTCAATAAAGCTGTCAAAAAATTATGTCAACAAAAAAATTATAATACAACTGCCAATTGATAACACATAGGGTGTGAAAATCTGTAGCATGCTGTACAAGTGAAGAGCATAGATTCTGCAGCCAATCTTCCTGGATTTAAATTGTGGCCCCACCTCTTCCTGACTTCACAACCCTGGTAAGTTATTTAACCTCTCTATGCCTTGGTTTCTTTTTCTCTAAAATAATAATAATAGTACCTTCTTGCTCAGGTTGCTATGAAGATTAAAAGAATTAATTTTTTAAAGCACTAATGCTAATCATTATTATTATTGGAAACAGTGCTTGGAGAGAATCATAGCTGAGGTTTTAGACAGGTAGATTTGGAGGAGTCAGCCTGCTTCTAAACCACTGAAGAACAACAACCTGCTTCTTCAGAGACATGGAATTTGTCTTGAAAAACATTTATTGTAAATGAAATGGAGCAAATGTGTAGTCTAAAAATTACAATTGTGATAAAGTCTTTGCAACTAGAATGCAGATGAACAGAAAGGGGGACAATAACCAAATCTGCCTAAAAAGAGAAGGACTGATATGCGGAGGCATAGGAGATAAAGCAGTTAAGGGGAACCCAGTGAAAGCTCTAACAATAAGGAGCCTAGGTACTGCCCTCCTAGGCAATCCTGGTGGGTGAATCAGATGGCTGAGGCCTCACAAATTACAAAATAAACCACCACAAACTTCCATACACAAGAAGTCACCAGGATATTTAATTACTGTCAGATATGTATTTAACAAACACATTATTTTATTGTCTATGTCTACAGGCCAGATTCTCTGGAAATAGACTTTGAGATAGAGGTTAGTCAGAGAGCGCTCTTGGGAGTAAGGGAAGCAAGATTAAGCAGAGAAAAGCTGGGTTGTGATAAATTGACACAGAGGCCTCTGGAGCTGGGATGGCCCCTCAGAGTTATCCTGCAGTGAGGCAAGGAAGGGTCTTTGCACTCTCTATGTTGACCTGTCATTTCAGGTGAACTACAACTAGGGAGGGGACTGTGCTTTTAAGTGAAGCAGCTCCCATCAACTGAGGGCAACTCTCAGAGGGGTCTGGAAACCACCACAGCCAGCACTCCTGGCAGTTGGGGAATGAGTGCCCTGCTCCTAAAGAGGGATCTGTGCAGGGAACCTTAGCACTCACCATATTAGTTGTAGTCCCCAGGGCAGCAGCAGCTTGGAAACCTGTCAGGAATGCAAATTCTCAGGTCTCCTGCCAGAATTACTGAATCAGAAACTCTGGAGGTGAGGTCTAGTAATCTGTTTCAATAAGCTCTCCAGGTAATTCTGACGCATGGTAAGTTTGAAAACCACTACTACATATACTATATAAAATATGAAATACATGTAAAATTATTTAACTGCAGGAAAAGTTAGCATACAGCCTATACTCTTACAAATACAAATCATGCACTGATGTTCAATACTACTAGAAAATAAAGAAATTCAATCACTTAGAGCCCTGACTCTGAGTCAGTCACAGAGCTGTTGGTTTATGGACTTGAAGGTAATTACCAAGCTGTAGCAATATTTGATATGGCACTTTATATGTGATATAGATCAGTGGAAAAGTGAATTATTATAACAAAACGAAGATATACCCATGGCAAAAAAAGCCTATAAACATAAATGAACATGCTAGGGGCAAAAAAGAAAAAGCAAACTGAGAAAAGCAAAACAATAAGAGACAGACAACTCTGGCCAAATCCAATTTAGTTGGTGTCTGATTCTCTCCTTGAGCTTCTAAAAAGATCTGCATGGGAAGAAATACCAAGATGAGTTCAGACAAGAGGTAAGGAATGGCCTCAAAGCAATTTATCTCTCCTAAAGAAGTGGTATTTGTAGCCAAGGGGGTTGTACAGGTTTGGAAAAAGTCAAAGAAAATCCCCAAGTCTGCATTAACTCTATGTGATAGATAGCAATGAGACAAATTCCAAACAGTGACAGGACAAGGTGGTGAAAAATCTTCATGGACATCGTCACTCTAAGTATTCAATAACACAGGAGTGATGGTGTGGTCTGCAACTCATTAGATCAGGAAACCGTCTGAGAAAATGATAAATGAAGTATTGAATGCCCCAGACACACAGTTTCAAATTTTGATGGTGTTTTCTTTGAGGCTGGTACTAGCAGCGTTAGCAATAAGAGTAAAAGGTACCTCTTACATTACTACATTGCTCTCTATTCTTCAAAGCCCTTTCACACAAATCTGTAATTTGACACGCCCAAGAACTCTTTGAGATTGGTGTTATAACTCCATTCTGTAGGTAAAGAAATGGGCCTGAAAAGGCTAAGTGACCTGTCCAAGGTCCTGCAGCAAGCTAACTGGAAAGAGTAATATTTATCATCATCACTTATTATTATCTCTTACTGAATGTCTCCTATGTACCAGGGGCCAGGCTAGAAGTTATCCCAGTATTTTCTAAAATCCTCACAAAACCCTTCACATTCAGTATTATTATTATTATTCTCTTTTTTAGATAAGGAAACAGTAACTTATCTAAAGTAACTTGCCCAACCTCACACAACTATTAAGTGGCAGAGCCAGAGCCCAAGGGAAGTATAGTTTCAAAGGCAGCATTTTCTCCCTATACTATTTCAGCTGGTCTTAGGTAGGGCTAGCATTATGTTCAGGTGATGTTAATGCTCCCCATATGATTTTAATGTGCACCCAGGATGGGAAACTGCTGCTAAGGTGCTACAAGTACAATTCTGCTACACGTACAAGGTGCTACATGTACAAAACTGCTGCTAAGGTAGCAAAACATGTACAATTCTGGTACTCGAAAGACTGTAAATGTATAAATTGACAAAATTAAAATACAAAGGGTCCAGGAAGTAGACAAGAAAAGTGAACCTAAAGAAAGAAGAGTAAATAAAATGTAACATCCAAAGTTCCACATGCTTTTGATAAATAAATATTAAGATATTAAGTATCGGTTGGTTTACCCATCTTAATAATGTGTCAGGAACAAGAAATATAAAAGCAAGACACCTATCAACTTTTACAGAAATGGAATGGTATTTCAGATTCTGAAAGTCAGAACTCAATTCTGATATTCTGAGTACAGACTTTTTCTACATTTAGAATAAACCATTTTTCTTGCATTTTAGGACACTTTCCATGTGTAAGTAAATGGTTTTACACAAAACCAGTATTTCACGGGTGTGGCTTCTTCAAAAGGTAGTTAAATATTGATTTGTCATTCTCCTGGCATAATGACCAAACAGAATACTCCATCAGTTTGTTGAACCAATGTTTCCAAGTGCTGCCAAACAGGTCAGCAATTAATGTCTCTGCTGAGTAAGTAGTTGGTTTCCACAGTATCTACAAGGCAATGATTTTCATTGAATTGAAAGCAAAACCGGAGACAATCCATTCATTCACATGAAAGCTAGCTTGTCATTTGAAACTCACTGGCAACTGAACTACCAGCTCTTCTCAGACTCCAGGACTTCTTTCCTCCTCCCAGCTGCCAATCTCTGCTTCACCTAGAAAAGCCCCAACCCCCTATTCTTTGCTATTAAATTCCATATTAACACCTCCCAGCTGCCAAACCTCCTAGCTCTCTCTCCTTTGTCTACCTTTATAGTATGTGATCAAGAGCAAATGCTCCAGTAAGCTTAAAATCTTACAGCTGCACAAAATACATATGGGAAACAAAACCTTTAGAAAGAGGGCATCCTTTAATGTTTAATTTAACCTAAGCCTGCTGCTTAAACATATTTATGTCTCCTGGCTGCAAAATTCCATATTGGAAAAACTGAAAAAAAATATTCTATAGTATAATTCGTGCCTGAAAGTCACAATCTGGTGTTTTTTTATTCACTTAAATAGACTTTAATAATAATCTTAATATTATCTCATTTAATATTTTTTTCATCTTTATGTGTTTCTATAATTTTTAATAAAACACTATTTGTAGTGTATTTTTTATTTATACAAAAATTATCATGTGAATTTTTCTAGAAGTAATGTTCAGTTACTAAGCTTCTTTTTTCTCCTTCCATTCTGATTCATAATGGAGGAAACAATTTTCTTTTAGGACAAAAAAAATTGAATAAAGAACCCTAAAATCTGTAAACAGAGAGTCTGAGACCATAAAAAAATATTTTTAAATATAAAATACAGATGGAAAATTTACCTGATCTCTAATGTGAGAAAGTTTTTTGCAAACACACTTTTCTAAATAAATGTAACTGTTCTAAATGCATACTTCCCAAATTAGAAGAAAAGAAGCCATGTGTCATTCCCACACAAAAAGCATATACTCCTAATCAGAAAGCTTGTGTTTTCTATACACTGGCATGGTTAGCCACAAATTAATAGCGGAGTGAAGAAACCTATTTTTATAAAGTGGTAGATGATCAATTAGATTGATGACAGACAAACAAAACACAAAGATGTGCAGAAAAGTGTAATCCGGACTATTTAACATACTTTATTTTTCAGTCTGTATCTGATAATCCAAATCTATAGCCAACAATTATTACTGACTCCAAAGCACAATATTGCAAGTTCATATAGAAAATCCCTTTCTATCAGATGCCTCCAAAGATATTCTTATTAGAAAGACTGAAGAATACTTTTGTCATATCAAATATGCTCAGCTGTTTTACCGCATGGTGAAGTAGTGTTAGAACCATTTAAAGATGTGTCTGACATCATTAATCTATTTGACCCTTGACCTGCAGATCTAAACTGTAACTATGGTGACCAAAGTTTGACCTTACAATGCTGAGAAACTTTAAAGCTCTGCAGTATTTTGGGTCACATTGTTAAGTTAGACAAAGGGGTAAAGAAGTAATGTGACAGTTTCCTGGGAATTAAGGTCAGCAGGTCATTTGTAGTGAAGCTTTTTGTGTATTAAGAAAACTAGTTAAATTTTTGATCTGTAAGAATTTTTTAGAATAGTACTTTGTTAGAAGTTATAAAAAGTGCAAAGAAATCAATTCATTAAGCTCTGAGGAAGTTGGAGATAAAAGTATAATTAGGGTTGAACATTCAATAATATATTATTCCTTACAAGGATTTGTAGATGTAATACAACATACACCGTTTTCATGGGCTACACAAGTAAATAATTTCACCCGCAGATTCTCATTTCCACTATTGGGATAAAGTACCACAATGATAAAATGATCATCCTTTTTTTTTTAAACACAGGACATTTCTAAGAACAAATTCAGAGTCCTTTACTTTGATATTTATTAAATAAAAACTGCCTACATACACATACAATATTTGTTTGCAACACATTATTCTCTGAGGACATCCTATAATAAACAAAAACAATGAGCAGGTATGCAAATGTAGTCCTAGTGTAACACCATGTAATAGTGGCTACTATTCCTAAATGTGACTACTTCCTGCATTTAGGTGTACTCTCCCTGCATAATTAACACAGCACTTCACATAGAAACTGTGAACCTCTATTTTCAAGATTTTTTAATTATGCCAATAATATGCTAGTTTAACCTTTTCCACATAAAAGCACATTCTGAGGCACTGCTTTATGGATATTTATCCTGAATCCCTGATTATTTCTATGCTAACTCAGTGGAAACAAATTATTTGGTGTTTATGTATACAAGGGTGGGATTAGGGCTCTGCAGAAAAATAGTAAACAATGGTAATTTCCACATAAGCAAAGCAGATTCAAATAGTCCCCCAACCAACTCAATTTTAAAATATACATTAAAAAAAAAATACCACAGACAATTCACATTTGCCATTATTTTTGTAAATAATAAAATCTATTTTGTTCTAACAAAATTCTTGAAGATAGTATCATAATCCAAATCTATTTCACCTCATATTTAAAAATAGGAGAGAAATTAAACATATATATTATATAGACCCCATTTACCAGATATGTAATCACATGACAAAGCAAGGACACTAAATGTTACTTCTATGTTTTTCATGTGGTAGTTTGGAGACTCTCAGAAAGCAGGGCTGCTGAAAGAGCAGCCACCACTTGCTGATTTATCTTGCACCTACATACCTGTCAAGAAGGGTATGCCAATGATTTTTCTCCCATGTGTCCCTTAGAGACTTTAGGAGTCTTTAGTAGGTTTAAAGGAACTTTTGGAATGGCAAAAGATTTGAAGACTTAAAAAAGAAAATCCAACTGTGGGTCACTGTAAATGAATTTTGACAGTATGCCCCAGGGAGGAGAATGCTTCAAAACAAACCACACTGGGACACACAGTTATAAAGCCATGGCAAAATCAGGCATGACCAGTAAAGAGTATATAGCAAACAGAAGCAATGAATTCTTTTGATCGTATCTTTTTCTTCCTGGATATGGGCTAGATGAAAATAAATCGTAGGCTGGAAACCTTTTAAAGCCTAAGTAGATAACTATGTGGAGAAATACCTCATGGAATCTCCAAAAGACAAGAATATGTTACCAAGGCTGGAAGTCTGTCATAAATAAGAAATAAAGGGGTAGGAGAGATAGGCAAGGCTGGGAACTGGGGGTAATGTCCGTAGGGACAGAATCAGAAAAGCAAAGAAACAATTTAAAATATTTCTCTAATACATTTAAAATCTGATCAGTTTTAATCAAGAGTTACTAAAAATAGACTACTAGAAAGACAAAAGACACAAATGATTTTATACAGACATTCTCCAATATATCTCTAAACCACATTTCATTTCCATGTTATAGTCACTGTTTCAGTTACTTGCCTTGGAACATACTTAGTCATACTGTATTGTTATTTTAATATACTCAGTACTGGATATAATTTGCTAATATTATTTATTATTATTTAATGTATCTGTATTAATGTTCCTCATTAAGACAGGCCAATAATTTTCACTTATGCGTGAGCTATCTTTGGTTTTCTTTCAGTTTTTGCTAGCTTCAAAAAAGTGGTATACATTGACTTTAATGATATTATTAGTAGAAATAAAAGATATCAAACCAGTGAACTAAGAGAAAACACTGGGAAAACAGAAAAACTAGAAGGAAAATATGAAGTGTTTCTATTATTGAAATCCTAAGTGTGAGGTAAGCCAAGAATTGATTGGAGTCCCACCTTTTGAAATAGAGGATTGCACTCAGACTCAACTATGAAGCAAGCACACACACAAGCACTCTTGTTTCTGTTCCTAAGACATTAACATCATAGTGCAAAAAGAATCACACAAATGAAATATATAATTTTAAAAGGTTAGAACCTTCTTGTAGGAAGTTCAGTGGAGGAGGCTGGGAGGGATTATTGGACATAGGATGAGACCATGAAGAGGATGGCCTTGATTTATAAATAAAAGGAATATATTAAGCTTTCAAATTCTATAATTTGAGCACTGAAAATTTGTTTTCTTTTCCACTGTCTTGGATAATCAGGATAAACTCACCCAAGGTGATTGGGATAGATAAAAAGAGATGCAAACAACTGCTTCTTCAATTTCTTCTTTGGTTGTTGATCTATTTAGGTCTACATTTCTTAAATCCAATTTTGTAATTTATCTTTTCTTAGAAAATTACATTAATACATTTCATCCAGATTCTCAAATGTGTGGGTATAATAGCATTCTCTTAACATTGTCTTAATCTCTGAAACTGTATTTATGCTCTCTTTCTCAATCTCAATTTGTTTTCTTTTTCATAATCAGAATTTGCAAATTTTCTTGATCTTTGATCAACTACTTGGTTTGATTGTTTCTGCTTCAACTTTTATGTATGTATGTATGTATGTATGTGTATATATGTATTTATTAAGACAGAGTCATGCTCTCTGTTGCCCAGGCTGGAGTACAGTGGCGAAATCATAGCTCACCGTAGCTTCCAACTCCTGAGCTCAAGCTATCCTCCTGTCTCAACCTCCCAAGTAGCTAGGACTACAGGCAAGTGTCACCATGCCTGGATAATTTTTTTAATTTTTTGTAAGGGGTGGAGTGGTATCTCACTATGTTGCCCAGGCTCGTCTCGACCTCCTGATTTCAAGCGATCTTCCATCTCCCCTCTGCCTCTGCCTCCCAAAGTGCTGAGATTATAGGCATGAGCCACTATGCCTGGATTTAACTTTTATTTAGTTCCTTCTCCTTACTTTCTTTATGCTTATATTGTTCTTTCTCCTAGTCAATTTTTTTCTATCCTTGCTAAGTGCATTTGAGATTATATTTTTTCTTTGCTTCCTGCTTTGGCTATATTATATAGGTTTGGATATGTAATAATCTAAATTTTTCTCATTTTAAATAGTCTGCGATTTCCATTTTAATTTCCTTATTAAAGAAGTTATTTGTAAGAGTATTTCATATATTTTAATTTTCCAAGTAGATGAAAATATTTAGCCATCCTTATTATTTCTTAAAATTAATGCATTGCCATTACAGATGAAGCTATATGAGATTTCCTATGCAACTTGTTTATGAAAGTCCTCTGTATTTAAAAAGAGTATGTGTTCAGTACTAGTTACAGTGTACTCTTTCCCACAGGATCTCTCAGAATTGCATAAGTAATTGAACATATAAAAAACTGGGGCTCATAGAAATAGAAGACTAACCTAAAGTAAATACCTAGTAAGGCAGAAGTCAAACTCAGGTCAGCCCAAAGCCTACACTATTAGTAACTATGAGAGATTGCTGCCATAATTATTGATTCCTTTATCTTTCTCTCCCAGTATACTATGAGCTCACTGACAGCAAATCCTATTTCACTTTCTGTCACAAAAGCTGTGGGTAAACTGTTCTTTGGTCACCTCCAATAAACCTCTTCTCCTAGTATTCATCTCCTTTTTTAGCACCTTTCTCTTAAACTGGGCTTGCCTGTGACTCAAATAGAAAACATGGTTTTGTGATTCTACTTTTGTACTCTTAGAAGCCGTACACTAACTTGCAAAAATATAAGATTACCCTGCTGGAAAGACCATGTGAAGAGGCTACACGAACAGAGAGGTCCTGAAACCACATGGAGGACAATAAGAAACCCAGCTGACAAGGAGAAGCAAGACCTTAGTCATACAATATGTCAGGCTGTTCCAGACATCCTTGCTGAGGAGCCAGACAGGTAAGTGAAGAAGCCAAATTAGAGGTTTCAGCTTCAATAGACAACAGGAATAGAGATAGTTCATCCTTGCCTATACTGGGATACTTTGTTATGTAGCAATAGCAAAGCAAAACAGTAGCCAACAGTTTAATGAATGAACAAATTAATAAATGAATGAATGAATAGTGAATGAATGGGTAACTTGACATCACAGATAGTAGACATATTTTGCATACATCTAATAAAGAAATTTTTATTTTCTAGTAAAATTATTTCAAGTTCACATGACAGTATAAAATAAGACAGCATGTTGTGGTGTTTTAGAGTACAGTGTTCTACATCATTCAACAGCAAGCATTCCAGCAAGCCCTAGAGGCTGCTTCTGTACTAGGCCCTATGCCGGGCTCAAGGACTACAATGGTGAGCAAAATTAGGCAAGGTCCTTGCCCTCATGGAGCTCCTTCTGCGGTCAGAGAGATACACAGTAATCAAATGATCACAAAGAAGTAAACTGGAAACTATTATGAAGGCCACAGAGGAGAGGCACATGTTATGTGAATATATAGGGTTGGAGAGGAACTGATGTGGTAGGAAGTCAGGGAAGACATTGGATAGTAATTGATGCCTGAGCTAAAAGCTGAAAAATGGGAATGATTTACTAGACAAAGAAAGGAAAAGTAATCCTAGAAGACAGAACCTACGCACAAAAGCCTTGTAGTGGAAGACAATCTGGCAACAGCCTCTTGAAAATATCTAATAAACACAAAAATATCATGTAGATTTCAAAAAATCACTTTATTTAGTTACTTAATTACTTCACTTGATTTCTAATAATTTCAATATAGTAACTGCTTGCTAGTCAAATATGTAATTTTAGGTCAACAGAAAAGAACCAACATTTTAAAAATTCTATTACTAAGACTAAAAAGGCATATATTCAAATAGATACAGATGAAATATGATTAAAGTTATGATTTCTAAAGCTTACAAAAATTTATATTACCCTAAAAATTGTGTATATTCAATATAAAGAAGTTCAGTATAAATTACTCAAAATCACAAAATATGAGAGCAGAAATTATAATTAATATAAAGCATAAAAGGGAAAATGGACTTTTGGTATTACCTTATGAAAAATAATTCAAGATTTTTATATTTAATTTTAGTATCTTAAGTAAGTCTCTTTTATAATTAACAATTCCCCACTGAGTTCAAACTGTATATAGATGAATTCACTGCTACTAATAATCTCATAATTATTTAATTTTTAGGATCTTCATCTGCACATTTTACACTATATTGTTTTAATGTGCTACCACTTAGATTGCATTTCCCTACTGAAAATGCAATTGTTGACTTAATAAAGCACAGGGAGATTCTCTGGCAGTTTCCTGAAAAAGAAACTGTCTCCCTTGAAAGGAAATTAAACTGAAAATCCTGCATTTAAATAACACTGAAGTAGTGACATCAATGGATTGGGGCCAGAAAATTCAAAGTTAAAGTTAAAGCTGGCACTCTATCCTTAAAACAGGCTATTGTCCGCCCCCACCCCCAGCCCAGCAAATTTAATTAAAACTAAGTTCTGAACAGTTGATACAAGTGGTTCAGAAAACTCTTTACAGGAATTTCGTTCTTTAGATGGCCTTGTGTGCTCTACTTCCTCTTACTGGGATACAAATAGTCTATATACATTTTCTCTTCTCTTTAAAGAAAAAGAATTTGGGATAAAAGAAATATTTTATCTCACATATTCACTGTCTTCCCAAACCCCCCCAAAATTTTGCCCTTACAGTCCTTTCAGTCGCAGCACTTGGGCAATCCAAGCTTAAGTTTCATCAAAAACTACTCATTTTCTTACTTTAACTTAAACATTTTTATATTCCTTAATGTGGATTTTTTTCTTCAATTAATTTTGCTTTCTAATTATTAAAAGAAACTATATAACTTGAGAATTCAATTACAACTCATAATTAATACTTTCCCCAAAATTATTCTTAACTTCTTCCGTTTGTAAAGTATGAGTAACAGTCTAACATTAAAGTCTGAAGTCTGACATTTTCAAAATGGCTAAAAAAATTAATTACCATTTATCTCTAATAATAAAGTCTTCAAGATTCCGTAGTCATTATTTCTCCTCAAAAAAAAAAATTCAACAAATAAAATAATTTATTTTAACTTCACAAGAGTTTATATTTTATTGTGTTCAAAAATCTTGTCTTTACCAGCAATTCAAATTGATTTTCAAAAGGAAGGGCTTTCTTAAACTTGCAAAACGATTATTTCTGAAATGATGTTTTTGCTTTATTTAATCCAAAAATGTGTGAAAGAAAAAAACAGAGTGTATTTCAACAAGTAATTATCAAATATACTTTGAATATATCATTTTTATGGGGGTGATGTGTTTTATAAAGTAAAGAGAAGACCTAGAATGCCTATACTCTAAAACAAATACATGTAGATAATTAAACTAGGGGAAAGTAAAGTTGTCATCAGTTCAAACTAGGTTATTATAAATTTAGGATTATAATTGTAATCCCCATAGTAACCACTAACAAAAATCTTTAAAATATATGCAATAGAAAATGTAAAGATCAATAGAGTACATTACAAACAAATTAAACACAAAAGAAGGTAGGAATGGAAGAAATGAGGAAGAAAAGGCTATAAGACATACAAAAACAATTAGCAAAATGGCAGAAGGAAGCCCTTTCTTATCAGAAATTGCTTTAAATCTAAATTAATTGACTCTCCAATCAAAAGCCAGAGATTGGTAAAATATATTTTTTAAAAATATGATACAACTATATGCTCTGACAAGAGACTCACTTTAAATTCAAAGACACAAATAGGTTGAAAGCAAACGTATAAAAAAATGATATTCCATATAAGAAGTATACAAAAGAATGCTGGGGTGGCTATACTAACATCAGACAAAGTAGACTTGAAGTCAAAAATTGGTATAAGTGATAAAGAAAGATATAATATATAGATCAAAAGGTCAATACATCAAGAAGTTATAAAAATTATTAACATACATACACCCAACAACAGAGAACCAAATATATAAACCAAACATTGACAGAATTAAAGGGAGAAGCAAGCAATTCTACAATAATTGTAGAGAGAATTGTTGAAGACTTTAATACACCATGTTCAACAATAAACAGAATATCTAGATATAAGATCAATAAGGAAATACAGGCCTTGGACAACACTGTAAACAAACTAGATCTAACAGACTATACAGAATATTCAACCATCAACAGCAGAATAAACAATCTTCTCAAGTGCACACAGAATTTCTCCAGGATATGCATATATACCTTAAGCCACTAAAAACGTCTCAATAAATTTATAAAAATTAAAATCATACAAAGCATCTTCCTCAACCACAATGAAACCAAGCTAGAAATCAACAACAGAAGGAAAACTGGAAAATTCACAAATAAATAAAAATTAAACACCACTGTCTTAACCAACTAATAGGTTAAAGAAGAAATCACTAGGAAAATTAGAAAATACCTTGAGACAAAATCAAAATACAACATACTAAAATTTGTGAGATATAGAAAAAGCAAGGCTCAGAGTGAAATTTATAGCTATAAATGCCTATTAAAAAAAGAAAGATCTCAAATCAATAAACTAACTTTACAACTTAAGGAATTAGAAAAAGAACAGCAAACTAAACCCAGAGCTAGAAGAATGAAGGGAATAATAAAGATTACAACAGAGATTAATGAAATAAAGACTAAAAAAATAAAAGTGAATAAAACTGAAAGTTGGTTCTTTGAAAATATCAACAAAATTGATACATCTTTAGCTAGAATGACTAAGAGAAAAAGAGACTAATAAATAAATGAAAATCATAAATGAAAGTAGACATATTGCAATCAAGCTTAGATAAATAAAAATGATTATAAGAGAATACTATGAATAGTTGTGCAACAACAAATTGAACAACCTAGATAAAATGGAATTCCTAGAAATGCACAAACTACCAAAATTGACTAAAGAAGAAATATAAAATCTCAACAGATCTCTCACAAGTAAAGAGATTGATTCAATAATCAAAACCTCCCAACAAAAGAGAGCTCACAATCAGATGGCTTCACAAACATTTAAAGAATTAACATAGGCCGGGTGCAGTAGCTCACACCTTTAATTCTAACACTTTGGGAGGCCAAGGCAGGAGGACTACTTGAGACCAGGAGTTTGAGACCAACCTGAGCAAGAGTGAGACTGCTATCTCTACAAAAAATTGAAAAATTAGCTGGGTGTGATGGTGCCCGCCTGTAGTCCCAGCTACCCAGGAGGCTAAGCCAGAAAGATTGCTTGAGCCCAGGAGTTTGAGGTTACAGTGAGTTATGATGACACCACTGCACTCTAGCCTCGACAAAAAAGCAAGACCTTGTCTCAAAAAATAAAAAATAAATAATTAACATAAATCCTTACAACCTCTTTCATAGAATAGGAGAGGAAGAAAAACTTCCTAACTCATTCGATGAGGCAAGGATTACTCTGAACCAAAGCCAGACAGGACACTACATGAAATAAAAACTACAGATCAATATTGCTTATGAATATAGATGCAAAAATCCTCAACAAAATACTAGCAAACCAAATCAACAGCATAGTAAGGGAATTATGTACCATGACCAAGTGAGATTTATCCCAGGAATGCAAGGGTGATTCAATGTAAAGAAACCAATGAATGCAGTACAGCACATTAATAGAATGAAAGGGAAAAAAGCCTACATGATCACCACAAATGATGCAGAACAAGCATTTGACAAAATCTAACATCCTTCTTGACAAAAACACTTAGAAAACTAGTAATAGAAGAAAACATCTACAAAAGGATAAAGGGCATTTATGAAAAACCAACAGCTAATATCACAACTGCTATTCAACGTTATACTGGAAGTTCCAGCCAGAGTAATTAGGCAAAAAAAGTAAAAAGTAGTAGAAGAGGAAGAATAAGAAAGGGAAGAGGAAGAGAAAGAAGAAGAAGAAAATGAAAGGCATATGAACTATAAAGGAAGAAGTAAAATTACCTTTTTTTGTATATATGTTCATTCATATATATATATGTACATATATATATGCCTATATATGGAAAAACCCAAAGAATCCATGGAAAAATTTACTAGAGCTAACAACTTGATTGATCAAAGTTACATAGTATAAGATCAATATACAAATCATTTGTCTTTCTATATACCAGCTATGAACAATCTTAAGAAGATATAAGAAATTAATTCCATTTACAATAGCATCCAAAAGAATAAAGTACCTAGAAATAAATTTAACCAAGGAGGTGAAAGATTTGTACATTGAAAATTATAAAACATTGCCTGAAAGTGCAGAAGACCTAAATAAATATAAAGATGTCCTATATTCATAAACTGAAAGACATAATATTTTTAGATAGCAATATTATCTAGCACATGATCTACAAATTAAATATAATCCCTATCAAAATTATAATGGCCTTTTTTTTAGAACTAGAAAAAACAATTTTCAAGTTCATATGGAATTGCAAGGGATCCTGAATAGTTTAAACAATATTGAAAAAGAAAAACAAAATTGGAGGACTCACACTTCCTAATTTCAAAACTAACTACAAAGCAAGAGTAATCAAAACAGTGTGGTACTGGCATAAGAGAGACATGTGGATTACCGGAATAAAATTGAGAGTACAGTATTAAACCCAAACATCTATGCCCAAGTAAATATATAAGGGTGCCAAGACCATTTAATAGAGAAAAGAATAGTGATTTCAACAAATAGTACTGGGACAACTGTATATTCATATGTAAAACAATGAAGTTGGACCCTACCTCACTCCATATATAAACTTTAACTCCAAATTGAGAAATAACCTAAATGTAAGAGCTAAAACCATAAAACTCTTAGAGGAAAAATAAAAGTAAATTTCTATGACCTTGGATTTAAATATGACTACACAAGCATGAACAATAACAACAATAATAAAATAGATCAAGTGAACTTTCTCAAAATTAAAAACTTCTGTGCATCAAAGGACACTATCAAGAGTATGAAGAAATAACTCACAGAATGAAAGAAAATATTTGCAAATCATATATCCCACAAGGGTTTAATATCCAGAATATATAAATAACTCTGACAACAACAAAGAGATAAACAATACAATTTAAAAAATAGGTAGCGTACTTGAATAACTAGACATTTCTCCAAAGATAGACAAATGGCCAAAAAGCACATGAAAAGATGCTCAACATTATCAGTCATTAGAGAAATGCAAATCAAAACTACCAGGAGATGCCACTTCACACCTAATAGGATAGGTATAATCAAAAATGGAAACTAACAAGTGTTGACAAGGATATGGAGAAACTGGAATCATTATACATTGCTGATGGGAATGTAAAATGGTACAAGTACTGTGGTTCCTCACAGAGTTAAATATAAATTACCATGACCCAGCAATTTCACTACACCCAAGAAATATGAAAATATGAGTCCACATGGAAACTTTGTCTATACACAGAAACTAATGTTTATAGCATTATTATCCATGATAGCCAAAACGTATTAATAAAAACTATCCAAATGTCTGTCAACAGGTTAATGGACAAATATTGGTATATACATACAATAGAATATTATTCAGCCATAAAAAGGCATAAAGTACTGACACATGCTACAATGTGGATTAACTTTGAAAATGTTACCCTAACTGAAAGAAGCCAGACACACAAAGGTCATATGCTATATGATTTCATTTATGTGAAATAGATAGATTCATAAATCCTTAAGAACAGAGAACAGATTGGTGGTTGCCAGGAGCTAGGGGAAAGAGAGAAGGAGCCGAGGAAAATAGGGAGTAACTGCTTACTGGGTATGGTATTTCCTTTTGATGTGATGAAATGTTTTGGAACTAGATAGAGATGGTGGTTGAACAAAATTGAGAATATATTAAATGCTACTAAATTGATCACTTTAAAAGGACTAATTTTATGACATATAAATTTCACCACAGTAATGTTTAAATTAAATTGCTTAAACTAAATATGAGGACAAAGTATCTGAGTCATCACACAATAGACAGGATTAGCCCTTCATAAGACCCTAGTTGGTGACTGGAGCTCATTCTAGAACGAGGTTAGATAAATCTACCTTTATACAAAACCGACTCCACAAAGTAGAACTTCTAACAAACCTATAATCTTGGCAGTAAATTGCTAATGAAATCCAAACCAATTTTTCTGTTTGGATTAAAGTGACCCCAATGACCCCACCTCCTTTCTGTGTGGTAATTCTTACTGTGTATATGAGAAAGAGGAGAAATATCAGCAAACAGAAGTATGAGAGTACCATTAACAACATTTCCAAAAGTGGGAAATCACCTTTTAATCACCCAGAAAGCTTTCTAAAAATACTCATACCCATGGCCCAATCCTCAGAATTCTGATTCAATTAACATGGGGTATGGTCCAGTCATCAAAGTTCTTAAAAACTCCCCAGGGCATTTTTCTATGCAGTGATGGTTGAGACCACTGCTACACCACAGAGTTCCCTTTTTCTGACACTACATTCTCAACATCTTGTGGTCCTAATCTAATTCTTCCAAATAGGAAGAAGGGAAGGAGAATCAGAGGGAATATTCTGAGCCATAAATATACTTTCATCTTCATAGCCAATGAAGTAGGCAGCATATTGAGACAGTTAAGATAGCATGTTTTTGGACAAAATTCCCTTTGTTCATATTAATATTATCAGATCTTTCACTTATCAGTGTGGCAAGCTACCTACCCTCTCTGATCCTATATTTTCACAGCTGTAAAATGAAGAATTACAGTATCTCCCTGTTGTGAAGATTCACTGAATTACAACTATGCTTGGCACAGGATAATTGCTCATAATTATTATTAGTATTATTATTGTATTTACAGATAATAAAAAGGAGGCTCAGAAAGGGTAAACTGCCCAATGTTACAGTTTTAATAAAATTTAGGATGCGAGTTAGAACACAGTGTGTCTGCCTCCAAACCCCAAGTGAATAAGTGGGTCTGAGTGACTGAGTCTTCATGGCTAGTGTTAATTGAACTTCTTTGTGTATATAAATAAACAGGTGTCAGATGATTCCCACTGGTTCTCAAAAGCCAACTGTTAAGTTTTCGGGAATTCTGTGAGCTGTCTGTTAAACAGTCATTATTAATAATTAAATTATATGCATTAAGTTTTAAAAATTATATTAAATACAAAAATAAGTACTCAAAAGTCATCATTTCCTAATTATCTTATTATATTTTACTATTATCTACACTCTTGAGATTAATTATATACCCTGCATACACTTACATATCTATTTTTTTTGGAGATTGCAACATCTGTTTTTCATTCACAGCTATCAATTCATTGCTTTAAGAAGATATGATCTATCGTAAGTTTTCCTCTTGCAAAGGAACTTTTTGTTCCTTTTTTTTCTCTAGCCCAAGAGATGAAAATTTTCTGGGGATGGAAATTTTATTTTTCTAGGGGTCTGAAATGCATGTAGGTAGAGCTATTAAACCATATTATGCAATGTTAACTTGGGGCTGTGAAATTTCTAGAGAAATGTTTCATTTAAAAGCTGTCTCCATTAAGGCATGAATGGTAGGGATGATGAGGCCTGTAGGTGATCTGAAGGAACTCTTGAACAAAACTCAAGAGGGTAGAAACTGTCTATTGTGCTCACCACAAAAACCTACTAGCTACCCTGTGGCTAGTAATTACGGGCCTGACCCGTAAGTGCTATACATACCACACATGGGAAGTAGCATAGCATACTAACTCCAGCAATCACTAGGTAACCTTGGACCAGCTTCTTGACTTCTGTGCCTCTGTTTCCTCATCTGTAAAAATAGGACAATAAAAGTACCTACCTCATGTGGTTGATATGAAAATTAAGAAAGTGCTGGAAACAGTGATCAGATGAAGTTCAGTTATAATTATTACCATATCATATATTTTTGAAGATCAAAAGTTATTATTTAGATCTATAAAAACAAAGACTCCAGAGTGGAATCTTAGGATTTTGTCCTATGGGAAAAGATTCTATTGGACATTATAGAAGCTGACATCTGGCCTATTGGGCAAACCATCAATACTAAAGCTATAAACGTGACCTTTATTAAACAGCTAGAAAAGGATGTGAAATGTGCAGATAAACCGGAGATGTCAATAAATGGGATCTGGAAAATAAATTTGTGCTGGGCACACACAAAGAAAATAAAAGGTTAAGGTGAGCTATGGAAAAAACAGAAGAAGCCTAAATGTCAGCAAAATGCATTGGGATGATGCAAGAATTCCTACCTACTGAGCCTTTTTCTCCCCTATTCCCCTTGGTTGCTAGATTAGCTACTGGCTCAGTTTGGCAGCCTGTTCACAAGCCCTCGTGGTTTTTAGACAGCTGCCTAGTCCACTGACCATTCTAAAAAAAGTGACCTGAGAACCATACAGGGCAGTTAAATGGCCCCATGTATCCTTTCCACCTACTAGAGTGACAGGCTTTACAGAGACCGAATTATCTGGTATTTAGGAAGAATGAGGAAAGTGGCAGCAGCTCCATTTTGAGGTTTGAGGTTTTATCTTTAAGCATCAATCTTTCAGTTAGCAGTGAAAGTTTAATTCACTAAAATTTAATTCTGCAAAAATTTATGGGTTATCTATTATGTGTTCAGCTGCATGTTAGATTCCAAGATAGAGGCTGAGACCTGAAAAGGGATGTGTAAAACCATGATAGCATGCCCTAGTGAGAAAAAACAGAGGTAGAACAGAAGCGGTCACAGTCTCAGTTTCCTGTATCACAGTAGAACACTAAACCCTGACAAATACAGAGGGTTGCAGTGAGGGTATGATAAAAAATAGAAGCAAAAGTATCTCAAAAACTTCATAGGGTAGTCTAGGGATCGCAAATACTCCTCCCTCCTAGAGGCAGTGATTCTAACACTCCATCTTATCAAACCTAGATGTGACCTCAGAATCCTTAATTCAGTCCTTAGAGAGCCACCGTGAATTGATCAGCCTTGACACATGAGTATATAAATAGATAATATAAATAAAAGGGGTTATTATCAGTGAAAACTAAAATTAGAAAACTGAAAATAGGAATTAGACTTCTCAACTCATTTCAGTATCCCTATGGCCTTTGACAATAAGGAAAGCCTAGGGAGTCCTGCTTTTCAAATCTTGGCTCAGCAGTTTCATCCTGTTAGGAGATACTTTCCTTTTATTGCTTCTCCAAATCCAAGAATTCTGCTAGAAATCAAATGATAATTACTAGAATCTATTGCACGTGTCCACATGCCAGACATCATGCTAAACACTTGACATACCTTGTATCATTCAGTGAAACATAGTGAAAATAGAGGACAAACTGCAGAAAGTGATTTTCTAAAAGTAGGCATTCCTGAAATGTTTTTCTAAAAGAAAAGATGCCTGATTACAGCAATAACTAACAGTAATGAGGACTTTATAGCTTGCAACAGGACTTGATAACCATGATAATTCACTTATTTTTTCCAACAACCCCATAAGGCTGGCAGGGCAGCTGTTAAAATCCCCAGGAGAGATGAAGTGACTCACCCAAGTTCTTTTTACAAATAGCAGTGCCGGTCAGTTTCCAGATTCCAAATTCATTAGACTTGACTTGCAGATGTAAAGAAAGTTGAGCAATGAGCCTGAAATTTAACCTCCCTTTCTGAGACCTTTCCTGCCTTTGGTTTTTTTTTTTTTAATTTTAAATTTACTTATTTGGTTTTTTAATTGGCAAATAAAAATTGTTTATATTTATCATATATAACATGATGCTTTGAAATATGTATACATTGTGGAATGGCTAAATTGAACCAATTAACACATGTATTACCTTAAAATCTATTCTAGCAATTTTCAAGTATATAGTACATTGTTATTAGCTATAGTCACCAAGTTGTACAATAGATCTCTTGAATTTATCCCTCCTGTCTAACTGAAATTTTATATCCTTTCACAAGCTACCCACTCACCTCCCTCACCCCCCTAGCCCCTGGTAACCACCATTCTACTCTCTGCTTCGGTGAATTCAACTTTTGCAGATTTCACATATAAGTGAGATATGTGGTATTTGTCTTTTTGTGCCTGATTTGTTTCACTTAATATTCTCCAGGTCCATCCACGTTGTGGCAAATGACAGGTTATCCTAGTTTTTAAGGCTGAATGGCATTCCATTGTGTATATATACCACATTTTCTTTACCCATTCATCCATTCATGGACACTTAGATTGATTCCATATCTAGGCTATTGTGAATAACGTTTTAATGAGCACAGGAGTGGAGGTATCTCTTTGACATACTGATTTCATTTCCTTTGAATATATACCCAGTAGTGGGATTGATGGTAGTTCTATTTTCAATTATTTGAAGAACTTCCATACTGTTTTCCATAATGGCTTAACTAATTTACATTACCACCAACAAACAGTGTGCAAGGGTTCTCTTTTCTCCATATTCTTGTCAACACATAGTATCTTTTGTCTTTTTGATAATAGCTGCCCTTGGTTTTTTGTACATGAACTCTGAAAACATCTCCTAAGGATACTTACTTATATTGTCTTGATATAGGTATTTTAAAATCATCTAATGTAAAATTACCAACCACTGCAAATTTTTAAAAAACTAATCTGAAAAGCAATAAAGAGCAGTGGGTAAAAACCAGCTGGCCTGAGTATGAAGCCTGATTGCAATGCTATGTAACCTTGGGCAAGTTTTTTAAGCACTTTGTTCTTGTCTGTAAAAGGGCCGTAATAGTATTAACTATCTAATAGGGGTGTTAAGAGAAGTGAATGAGTTCATATAAGTGCTTAGGATAAGACTGGGACATAATATGTACTCAATAAATAAAAATTATATTGAGCACCAAATCTACTATTTTGTAAACTATTCCCAGGAATAAATTAATCTACTTGAGAAGTTGCATTAACACCTTTAAGTCACCAGAGTGACATTCAGTACACTATTTACTCCTGCGTACTTTACTATATCCTATATATACATAACAACAGCTGCCACTTAAAAGTAAACTAAATTATTATAAAGTACTATTCCTCTTTGAAACTGATCCTTTTCTTCCATATTTCGTTCTGTTTTTGCCTCAAACCTATAATGGTATTTGCTTTTTAAAATGAATAATTTTCCCACTTGAGGGGAAGAAAGGGAAGAAATAAATTACAGCTGCAAAGACAAGTTGAATGTTTCTATGGACCAGGCCTGGCATCTTTCAGAATAAGACATGTTTAATTCAAAAAGATGGCTTTGTGTGAGATTAGGGGCAGCTCCAAAGTTTTTGAGGGGACAAAACAGCCTCTTTGGCCATTTCCCAAAATCTTAAGAGCACTGCCTTAAGTGCCTTGCAAGTGCCTTGCAAGTGTATCTGCATGAATCTTATCAATATCAAATGTACTCACATATTTACTTTGCCTGCCTTTCTTGACAGACGAACAGAAATTGCTCTTTGTCCAAGTTCACCAGCAGTAATAGCCAGCAGCAGCTCATCAGCTGTTTGCAACCAGGAGTTCTAACAATAAGGCAGTGAGCACCACATTTCATAGTTTTATAGGCTGTATTTGGCATCTGAAGTTTGCCCTGAGGGATCTCTACATTTAACCAAGAAATATTTGTAGATAGAAACTTTTTTTTCTTTTCTTTTTTTCATTCTAGAGGTCTCTGCCACTAGAAATATGAGTAAACTGAGAAAGACGGAGTGTGACAGATTCTCAACTTTGATCTAAGAAATTCTACATAGAAATATTACATTCATAGAATGTAGAATATCTAGATACATTGTAAAAATTGTTAATCTTTTCATTTAAAACTTTTTAAAATATTTATGACTTCATTTAAAGAATACAATAAACTCAACATGTTTACGTAGATAGTATATTTTATCTGGAAAAAAATCTATATTTTTCAAAACAAACAAAACATTTATTTAGAAGGGTTGTATTGTTTTACATTTCTGAAATCATTTCAATGTCTGACTTAATAGAAGACAACTGGGTTCCCATTTCTGCTTTGGCATTCAATTTGCTGTGATAACACATGTCATATAGCCCTTTTAAAACTCTACATGTGTGAAATAATGAGAGTAAAAAAGGCAAGTAACATCTTAGTATCATTATAAAATAGTTTTGATCTTACAGACTCTATGAAAGAGTCCCACACAACACTTTAAAAACTGCTGGTATACAGCAAACAAAGGTTAATATCCACTTAAAATTCAATAAGAGATTACTTGAGAATAACATCTGTGTGACCTTGGCATAGAAAATGATTCTTTGAATAAGATGCAAGAAACACAAACTTTTAAGTTATGAAAACATTTTTTACTAAAGTAAAAGTAAAAAAAAACATGGTATATATTGGCAGAAGACAGTCTAACACAAATATACAAATAATTATTATCCATAATATATAAAGAACTGCTATAAATCAATAAATAAAATACAAATAACTCAGGAGAATACAAGGCAAAGGACAGAAATAAGGCATTTCAAAGAGGAGAAAATCCAAAGACCCTATAAACATCTATTAATAAAAAGGTATGCAACCCAGTACGAGTAGAAAAATACCAAGGAATACAACAAAGTGTACCATTTCATCCTCATTAGATTGGCAAAAACAAACAAAATCCTGGCAATTAAGAACTCAAACACTAATAATGGGAATGCAGTAACTACTTTAGAGACAGAGCAGGCACTGCCCATTGCCTGCTTGCCATCTACCTTTCCCTTCTCCCTTTCTAAAGGCATATTTTGTTGAGGTATCTCCTTTCCACTGGTGATAACATTCTTCAAGGGAAACTAGCCTTGACCCCCAGCCAGTCATCAGGGTCTTGTAGATCTTTGTGAGTACTCAACGTAGGCATTGGCATTAATTCAATTTTAGCCAATAAGATATAAAGGAAAGTCAGGTGCAGGTAGTTTCTAAGAAAAGCTTCCCTGTCCTTCAAAGGAGACACAGAGAAACAATGCCCTGGCCGTTGTTTGGTCTGTGTGTGATTCCTTGAAGCCATGAGGAAAGCAAGTCATTGAGTCAATGAATTACCCAAACCCAGAGCAGCCCTACCACAAGACTTCTTATTAGATGAGGTAATACATTTCTTTATTTAGGCCACTTTGAATTCCATTGTCTGGTACTTGCAGCTGAAGGCACCCTAATAGACAGGAGAAAAGAATTTCATAATATCCATTACAGATAAAAAAAAGTCTCCTAAAACACAGAAATTCCACTTTTAGGTATATCAGCCAGAGAAACTCTCACACATGTAGTGTAGGATATGTATAAAAGAATGTTGCTTGTAGTCTTATTTGTACAGAGGGACAACTGAATGCAATTCTGCAGTTAATTAATGAATAATTTAATTATCATTAAGTAAAAATTGTTATTAATTATAACAGATGGGTAATTATTAATACTAACATATCCTTCCTGAAATAAGGATACCACTATCTTGAATTATGAGATTAAGACCACTCACTGAAAAGCAAAAGCTAGAAGAAACCTGGGTCACTGACTGGACTACCTATCTGGACTTCCACACAAGTGAGAAATCAAATTCCTTATTGTGCAAGCCATTCTTATTCTGAGTTTTCAAATGCTTACAGCTGATCCTAATTTAATTAAACAAATATGAAACCATAGACTGGAAATAGATCACCAAATTCATGATAATAAATGCCTCTGGAGAAGGGAAGAGATAAGTGGATGAGAGATGGAACTAAAGGTATTTCAACTTCATTATATTATTATATCCTATTTTTAAGAAATAATCTAAAGTAAAAATAGTTAAATGTTAACCTTTGTTAATTCTGGGTGGTGCATACTCTATTGTATTATTCTCTGTAATTCTGTGTTTATCTTCTCAAAAAAATGGGTGACATAAATAAAGTTTACCAAAAAAAGGCAGGGAAGAAAGAAAGGAAAGGAAATGCCCTCCCCTTCGAGAAAGAGAGAAAATATGCTCCTTATATAAATACAAATTAGATCAATATTAAGATACAGTGTATCTCCTATTAAATTAAAGATTAACACTACCCAATGTTACTGAGGGTGCAGAGGTAGGGAGGGTACATATGTCCTTTCTGGAGGGCAATCTTATAATCACAGCAAATTCATTAGAAGAGTATTAGGTCTATAAACCATCAATTTTACCTCAAAGAAGTTATATTAATAAATATACTTGACTGAGCACAAAGATTTAGTTAGAAGCATTTTTATCATAATGTGCTCACAATCTTCAATAACTGAAAAGCACACAAATGCCCAAAAAGGGAGGCTGGTTACATAGATCACTGCATAAACAACGACATACTATGCCCCCATTATAACTGATGATATGCAAGTATACTTCATAATGTGGAGACAAATCCACAATTTCCTTACACGCAAAAAGGTTATAAAACAAATAAGTTATTTAAAAAGTACAGTATTTTCCTAATTTATAAAAAAATTATTTTTATGTAGGTATAAGTTACAAAAGTTTGAAAGGCTTTATAATATCCAGTGTTGACACTGGACAGTAGGAATTCAGATTTTTTTCCACTTTCTTCTTACCATCATTATTTTCTAACTCTACAACAAACATGGATTTTTAAGCAACAGTGTCACTTAATAGCTATGGGGCAATTACAAAGTGAATCCATAGTTGACTGCAAGTCTTACGAAAATAGTAATGGTCAATTCACTTTTTGTAGTTAAAAAAAGAATGTATATATGGTTTCTGATAGCATAATAAATATTCTAAGTGATTCTAACTCCTCTCTTAAAACAATATTCATTTTTTCTTTCTACCTTTTTGTTTTTTTTTAGAGACAAGGTCTCACTACATTGCCCAGGCTGGTCTCAAACTCCTGGCCTCAAGCAATCCTCCTGTCTTAGCCTCCCAAATAGCTAGAACTACAGGCACACACCACCACACCTGGCTTTTTAAAAAAGTGAATCTGTATGTATGCCATATTAGAGATATTGAGGGGAAAATATAATTAGGGTATATTCCACCAAAAATCAATCCTTGAGACTAATAGGACAAATCAGTGGTTTCCCTTAACTGATTAGAGAATAAATTCATTTGTCTGTTTGTACACCAATGAAAGATATCGTTCATACAGGACAAGTCAAAGGAAGGAATGAGGTTTGGTAGATGACACATACTGAACTGGTATACCTTCCTTCTTAATATTTTTTTTCATGTGCTATCTGGTATAAATCACCATGAACCCTTAACGTCACAGCACTTTTATCCCATATTCTAATACCTATACATTTGTTCTGGTTTCAAATGTTGGATGACTTTGTTCCCTCCACTGACATTGTAAAGTTAGACTAGATGTTAATCTGGATACAAACCAGAAGCCTCTGAAAGCTGCCCCATAGTCCTAATGGATGTGTGGGTGACTTGGCTGGGACGTGTGGCCTCACACACACATCCCTCTTTAATAGCCAAGGCTTAATTCTGGCTTTCTTGGCAAGTGTCAGCTTTTATTCTCCTAAAGCAAATGCTCTCCTTACCATATAGAGGAGACCCTTCCTCTGTCAAGTTATTGCATGCCTGGATGCAGAATAAATAATGACTTGAGAATTCTAGGGACTGTCCTATAAATTTTAAACTGGTAGCTTTTGGAAAGCTTCCTCTCTCTTCCCTGGAAGGGCCTAAGATGGGAATGAGCAGAGTTAGGTCATATTCCTAAATATCCCAGACTAGTAACACATCTCCGTATTTGTATACCCTATCCCTCCTCTGCAATCAGAGTTTACTATTTTAGTCTACATTTAGCTTTCCACCACTGTTTTTATACTATTATCATTATTGAAATACTAGTCTCATTACATTGATATTTTTATTTTCCCCAAATCTATATACTTCTCTCTTCTTCCTCATTGGCCTCTAAAATTCAGCGGTTTCCTCTATCCTTCCCCAAATTTCACTACAAGTGTGGGTGAAGGGAATGTGCATTATGGATGTTCTCAGAGAATTTCCTCTCTCTTCCATCCTTGCACTTATTACCATAGTAACTGCTAAAGAGCCCAAAATCTACCTACTTCCTAGGGCTCTATTCACCTCAAATTAACATGCTATTGCTATCTTAGCAGCTCTTATTCTCTCCTTACTATCTCTTCAAAACTTTACCTCCTTGGCTATTTCCAGCCTCATTTCAAATATGGTTTTGTAACCCAGAATGAATTGGTTAAATTGTTGCTGACCTTACCCACAGACCAAGAACAGGTTTCTTTGGTATTGTCCAAGAGCATATATATCTACCTACTATGAGATGGGTTTGGCCAACCTATAATCTATGTATAAGTGAATAGAACAACTGTAGAAAGTTGGTTATAAAGAATTTTGAGGCCGGGCGCGGTGGCTCACGCCTGTAATCCTAGCACTCTAGGAGGCCGAGGCGGGTGGATTGCTCGAGGTCAGGAGTTCGAGACCAGCCTCAGCAAGAGCGAGACCCCGTCTCTACTAAAAATAGAAAGAAATTATCTGGCCAACTAAAAAATATATATAGAAAAAATTAGCCAGGCATGGTGGCGCATGCCTGTAGTCCCAGCTACTGGGGAGGCTGAGGCAGGAGGATCGCTTAAGCCCAGGAGTTTGAGGTTGCTATGAGCAAGGCTGACACCATGGCACTCACTCTAGCCCAGGCAACACAGCGAGACTCTGTCTCAAAAAAAAAAAAAAAGAATTTTGAGAACAGAGAATGTAGTACAAGAGACCACACTTTATGAGATGCACCTTGCTATCTAATAAATATTTGTTTAAAAACTGACCAAAGGAAGACACCTGGCAAACTAGGCATCAAACTCAAGGATCTTTTTAGAATGCCTGTTCTGCCTTCTCCTTTTCACCCGCTTTGTTCGGAGTTTCTACTGAACGCTCTCAAAGTAAGAGATAACTTAAGACAACATCACCACCCACTCTTCTTAACTAATTTCAGAGACTTAGGTGGCAGCAAAATCAATCTAAATAAAACAAAGAGAATGCTAGTGTGTTAGATACAGTAAATCAAAAAATTGTAACCCATCTGAGCCTGAATACCATCTTTTCTCTTAGAATACATATATTGACCACAAAAAGGTGGCTTAATAACATCCTTAAAATGCCCAGCGTTAAGTTCTTGAACTAGCATCTGCTATGCAATTACTACATATCAGCTGTAGCATTAATAGTACAGAGGTGGTAATATCCGTGCTTTGCTCAAGGACTCTTCCTTAAGCAGAACCAGATAATGTAGAGCAAAGAAATCAAGGCAAAGAAAGTTCCAGAAACAATTGATAGAATGTATGTTATATAGCAAGTCTACAGGAAAACAATTAAAACAAAACAAAGATACTACACTCATATATCTCTTGCAGTGTTTACATTTTTGCTATTAATCTGGATCATGACTAAGTAAATATTTTTTCCCAGATGTATTTCAGATTTTTATCAGTTTTATGATAAACTTAGATTATTTTAAAATTCAAAATTTAAGAAAATGCAAGCCTGATTTTCATAGTGGAATCATTCTCTTAACTTTCTAAAGTTATTTCCTTGTACTTTCACAACTCTAATAATTAATAACCTGTTGTCCTTACAGAAAAACCATCCTCAAATAACAATAGCCAAAAGACAGACTATAAATGATATAAAAGTACCTTATAATTAGTTAACATTTATAATGATTTATTCCTACTTCTATCAGAAAGCTACTTCTTTCATTAGAAGGCTATTTCTACTTTCTATTATAAAACTCTATACCGAAAATTTTCTATAACTTCCCCCACATTTAAGACAGAAGGATTTGCTTGTAAGGAACAAATAATATAACAACAATGAAAACAATAATAATAATGATAATAATGATGACTGCACTTAATTATTGTATATGAAATATAGGTAAAACCGTTAACTAATATTTTACTGCGCTTAAAATTCCAGATACAGGAGTGTGAGGTTGCAGGGTTGCAGTGAGCTATGACATGCCACTGCACTCTAGCCCAGGCAACAAAGCAAGACCCTGTCTCCAAAAAAAAAAAAGAAAAAGAAAAATTCTAGATAAAGTAAAACTCAAACAAATGTTTTCAAAACATGTGAGTATAAATCCTACTTTCAAAAACATTTAGTTACTTAAAAACCACTGTCAAACTAGGATTTTTGGCAACAAACCTCTGACATTTGCATTTTATTAGTCCTTTCTTCCTCTTTTGTCAGTCAATATCTTTTGCTCTTTGTCAACAAGATAGGATCTGCTAAGTTTATTTCTGACTTGCTCTGGGGAATAAGGGGAGGACAGAATTACAGGTGGGCACTTTGGAGTGACAAGTCTGTTCCCTGGGCCACTGAAGAAAACAAAGAGGGGCTGCCTTGGAAGTGGCTCAAATAATCGTGAGTTGCTTCTATATAAACATAAGAATTGAACAACTACCAAAAAGCTCCTCAGATTTCTCCCAAACAAAAATTACTAACTTTAAAGAGTGATACTCTTTTTTTCTTCTTTTTCAATTCTTCCCTCCCTTTTTAAGACACCTTTTTAGGTAGGCATGAAAGCTCATTAACTGTAAATAAATTTTGGTAATATTTGTACATTTTTAATAAAACTTGTCAAGTCTAGATTTTAATTTTGAAGCACACATATGAAAACTAGTACAGTATTTGTGAATTTGTAGCATTAATACATTTTAAATGTCAAACAAAAAAAATTAAAACTTGTGAAAGAATTATAAACTGTTTTTAAATTCCCCAAATTTGAGGTTAATCACCTAGAGAATGAACTAAGTGAGTCTAATCAATATATAACGTTTGTTATAAATCATGTCCGTAAAAATTCAGTACCTTTATATTTTATAGAAAATTTCCCAATGGTAAGTGTGATTTAATTTTTAACTTATTTTTACTTGGAATAGATGACATTGTAAAATATGTACTTAGTCCAAATCTAATCAATTGATAACACCTTATCTCTTAAAAATCTTGCAAATAATCAATTCATACCAGTTCCCAAGGGAAAGTAAACATTAATTATAGTAAATCTGCTTCCCCTAGACAAAGCCAAGGAGGTGCAGTTTCCACAGTCATTAATAAACCGATATAATAGAAAACAGTCTTTGAGTCTACTTTAAACATGTTTCTTTCAACATTAAACACATTTATGTACCTAAGTAATCTGTACTGCAGGGAAATAGCAAAGAGATAATCTCAAACACAGGGAGAGCTGCAGAGCCAATTTCCAGGAAAAAGAAATTTGACAACAATTTGAGGAAATCTTCCTATCAGAAAGTCTATTTGCATACCTAAAATTAGCACCAATACTTCAGACATAGTGAAACAACAAGATGGTTTCAAAGTGATGACTGCTTTGGTCCAGATTAACAGCAGCAGCTAACCATGTAGAGAGAATCCCCTGCTTGAGGGCAATCCACTTGCATATCCTATAAATATACATCCCGATAATCAGGCGTATATTGATCTGCTCTTATTAACTGTTAGTCATTCCTCCAAAATGGTGTTTTATTCTAATCATTGTCAAAGATAAGGAATTTGTCCTTTGATTTGTAATTAAGTCTCAGAACCAGCCTTAGGTACTGTTACCTCAAGGTCTGAGCATCCAGGCCAGAAGGCAGAAGCATTGCTCAAACTGTTTCATTCCCAAAGATAAACGGTAAAACATACAGTTCAATTCAACATTAGTGAATTGTTTCTTTTGAACTGAATCTGGCCCCACTCATCACTATGAAGATAAAAAGCAACTATCCGCAGGTTTTAGTTCTGTCTTGGTATGTCTTTCTCAGATTTAGTAGTGAACTGTTACATCCACCACTTTATTCAAAGTCCATACTAAGCAAAATTAGGTGGATTCCATATCCTTGTCTTCATAAATGAGGGAACTGAGGCTCAAAGAGCTCAAGTTCTTTTCCCAGGGCCACATAGAAAGTATCAGTGGGAGGACTAACAATATGCTTGCTTAAGTCTCCACTTTTTTCAAGGTTCGTTTTAAAAATTCTTTTTCTTTTCTTTTCCTTTTTTTCCATTTTAAAACAAGGGAAGTGTGACAGGGCGTTGGGAAGTGGAAAAGGGTTAAGGACATAGCCTATATCAGCTGCAGTTACACAGTGCTCCATCTGCAAAGCCATACGTGCAGGCCTTGAAGAGGGAAGAAAGTAGGGATGAGCAGGCTTCTAGCTTTGTAGTCACTAGCCAGCTGCCTCGCCTCATCCTTTGGCTTGGTACTAACCTGTTCTAAACCACAATTCCTCCTTTCTTTCCTGGAGGCCAAGGGGGTGTTTTTCCTCAGCTGTTGCTTTTAATCATCTTTCTCCCAGTCTTTAAAGCGTAACAGTCTAACTTGGGTGTTGGGGAAAAGAAGAGTGAACCAGCGGGTGGGCAGGTGGGCAGGCAGGCAGGGAAATAACCGCTCTGATATTGCTTTGATTTCTGTTTCAAGTTCTATAATGACAGATCTTACTCCAGTGCAGTATGTTTTGGAAATATAGTTAAAAGGGCTATGTCATTGTTTTAGGTACACTTTAAGTGTTGACTAATAAAAGGCAAATATCAGAATGGAAAAACAGTTTAATATAGCATTTTTAAAACCTTTTCGTATTCTAAGGATCTGTGACCTGCTAAAATCTAATTATTTTTCCAATACCCTTTGGAATTGTTCAGAAAGATGTGGTATAGTTTCTAACTGGTGCATTAAGCATCTGGCCTGACTTCACAGAACAGATAGCTGAATGTGCATTCTCTGTATATTTTATTAACATCTCATAGGCTCATGCTAAGATGTTGAACTGATGTGCCCTGACATGCATCACTACCTGTTGACAGAAAAAAACTGGGCTAAACTTGAGAGGGTCTACAAATAGAAAATCTTTTAAAGATGTTTTGGCAATTTTAACAGAAACTCTAGCTTAAGAAAAAAAAAAAAGAAGAAGGAAGAAAAAAGGGCAGCTTCAAGTTTATATGCCGAAGTTTCAGTATGCCAAAATCCTCCGATAATCATCTCCAGCATCTGCTCCTTCCTTCTCAAACTAACAGCACCCCATTTCCCTTTGGGTCACGCCCTCTCCTCCATTCTTAGCCATGTGTTTGAGTAAGCTTGACCTTATCTACAGCTCCTACAGTGGGCTTAAGCTCACCAGCCTATCTCCCCATCCCCATACAATAGGTTCAGGAATGAACATGTGATTAAGTTTAAACAAAGAGGAAGAGTGAACCCCAGGGTACTGTGCAGGAGATTTTGGAGACGTCTTTCCCTTGAACACTGTGTTATGGGAATGTAAAATGTGCAACTGTTACTAAGAAGAAACCCAGGAGCTGCCAAGGGTCCACTGTATAATATGTAGCCTGAGGAGGTTGCCAGCACTGAACAAGGCAGAACAAGACAGCCAGAGAGAACCTGTATTCTTGTTCCTATATTTTAAGTCACTGTATCAAACTTTATCTGAAGTCATACCATACATTTGAACTTCTCAATTACTTGAGCCAATGGATTCCAATTGTTGAGCAGGCAGTTAAGGCTTGGACCTTCAATCACTTGCAACCAAAAGATTCTCAACAGATAATAGTCCAAGGCATACAATATACCAAAAGTATAAGCTGTTTTTTTGTTTTGTTTTGTTTTTTCCCACATAATTTTGAAGACTTTATTCTCACGAAGAATGCTGAGCAAAAGGAAAATCATTGAGAATGTTTCTAAGACTTAAAAGAACCTTAATTCATTCTAAAATGAAATCTCAGCACATCATAGTTGGAGGTGGTTTGGGCACCAACTAGTCATGCTAGTTTCTTTTACAGGGTTAGTCAATGAATAGGTATACAATGAATGAATGAATGAATGAATGAGGGAGCTTAAGTCTAGACAGGTTGGAAGACCTGGATTAAATGGTTCCGAGAAATAATTATGCATTTTGGTCACTTTCAGCTGAGAGTTGGTTACTAAAGGAGATTTGGACGGTTTTTTGTTGTTGTCACATTGGTTTTTTTTTTTTTTTCCCCTGGATATACACGTAAATGGAAGAGCCTGGGAAACCTGATTCCAAATCCAATGTCCTCTGTTCTTCACTAGGGAACATCTCACATCTTCTCACAAAAAACTTGAAGTCCTTTGAGATGACAAGTTTAGACATTCTTAGAGTTTTAAAACTAGGATATATTATTAGAGTTCATTTCCAAACCAGTTGTTTTCAATCTGGAATAAATTTTGTCATGTACAATGTGAGATTCACAGGCTAGCCTGCAAAACAATACAAAACAACAACAAATATCTTTTCAATCCAACATGTCTACTAGAACTCAACAAAGTTTTTAAGTACTGGAAACATGAGGCCCTGAGATGCATAGGGACAACAGAAAAATAAATAAATAAAATCTCCAATTCCCCCTTACTTACCACCATTTTCTGGCTCTAAAACTACTTTAGGCTGAGTGCAGTAGCTCACGCCTGTATTCCTACCACTGTGGGAGGCCAAGGTGGGAGGATCACTGAGGTCAGGAGTTCAAGACCAGCATGAGCAAGAGCAAGACCCTATCTCTACTAAAAACAGGAAAAATTAGCTGGGCGTGGTGGTGCATGCTAACAGTCCCAGCTACTTGGGAGGCTGAGGCAGGAGGATTACTTGAGCCCAGGAGTTAGAGGTTGCTCTGAGCTAGGCTAACACCGCAGCACTCCAGCCCTGGTGACAGAGCAAGACTCTGTCTCAAAAAAGAAAAAAAAAAAAACTACTTCAGACAGAAATTTGAAAGGTATGAAAAATGTGTTATTGGCCTCTCCTACCTCCCTTTGTGCACTCTTCTCCCACTTCTCAATGTCTCTTTTTTTCCAGGTTCTTGGATGCCCTCATCTTAATAATGGCAGCTACCATTTTATTGGACACTTACTATGAGTCAGCGGACACTGAGCTAATAAACTCCAAGAGATTAAGTAATTTGTGGCAAAGCCAATATGAACCCCAGGTATGCTAGACTCTGAAGCCCATGTTCTTGAACATTAGACTACACTGGTTCCTCCACACTGACCTGAGATCTTCCTGCTGTGAGAATTCAATTCCTCCCTTCTTATCACAGCCTGCAAGGCTTCATGCTGAAAATTGCGACCCTCCCTTCCCCTTTAACCAGGACAGTCATCTCTTATTGTAACTAATAGCCCTCAGGAAACAAAGGAGGAAAGCAATCTGAAGTAACTCATGGTAACTTCTAATGTTTCCAGAGATGGTACACACTATTTCAAACTGGGCATATATTATTATACGTTCTCCTTCAACTAGCAGCATTTCAGGCAATTGATAAGAGCAAAAAGCGAAAAAATATGGAGGCAGCAAGAAAGTATGCATTTTTGGACAGGGCAGGATGACAGGAATTCTATTAAGAGTTTACCTCCAAAGTCAGCACCTCTAGTATAGATTGCATTTTTCACAATTTTTTTCCTTTTTCTACATTTTAATACACAATTTAAAAGGCAAAAAAAGCAATACATAATCAGCATTCAATAAATTCTAGCTGTCTTTATTTGCCATGTGATGAAACCAAAGCCCAGAGGAGTAATATGAAGTCATATAACAAGTGGCAGCCTGGGAAGGGTAACCTCAGAACTTCCAAATCCCAGGCCAGTACACTTTCTTTTTGATACCAATATCTAAAACCCAAATATCCCATTTATCTTTCTTTGCTGTTTAAGACCTGCCTGAATGAAAACAAAACTGACTAACTATGGATATAAACCCACAGGAATTTGGCCAGGCAAAAATTTCCTTTGCAAATAGAACCAATTCCAATCTGAAAATGGCTTCTAGAAATAATTATTTCATAAAATAATTTAATCCATGTGTTTGTTTTACAGCAACAGAAAAGAATCTACCCTTTCTTAAGAGACTGTATGTTACCCCCACCTCCCTTTCCTCCAAAAATTCAACAGCTGCATCTCAAATTGGCTTTTCAAAAGACATTAGAATTCTAAGACTCTCAGATTAATGGATCTGTCCTCTGAGGCCCCCAAAAGTGCAATCATAGAACAATAGGGGTAAGTACACCTCTTATCAAGCGTTCACTTTCTACTTTGATATCATCTCTTCTTGGAGGGGACCTCAGAAAGTCAAACTGCTATCAATCAAGCATATAAATAGATAAACTAAATGAATCTAATGAAGAGACCACAATCAAATACTCCTTGGAATGACAATTAGCTGGTCTCCTTCAGAAACATTCAGGGAAACCTTAAAAAAAAACATAGGAAAAAAGTCATGTACCTCTAAGAATAAAGCAAATAAAGATATAAATTTAAGAAAATTGTCCTCCAGGTAAATATAAACGCAAAATTCTCCTAGCAACATTAGAAAGTGAAATATATTTACTTAGTGGAAAACTTATGGACCCAAAGCAATTATTTAACCAAACAGCAGAAACCTGTCTATGAAAACCATAATTTGAAAATAAAAGTCTATAATTCTGTTAAGTAGGCATAGAAATTTATAATCTCTGTTTTACAATTATCTAGTATTTATTCATGTACCTAAATTAAAATAATTTTAATCTAGGCAAAATCACCCTGGAAGATTTTTTGTAAGACATTTATTTCTAAACCCATGCTCAGGGCAGCAAAAACATATAGAAAGGAAAATATTTTATGTAATTCTTTTTAAATGTTATATTGGGGGATCCTTAAATAATAAATAATCTAAAATCTACTAAGGTCTAAAGAAAATGGACAAATAATGGAAGCATGTTAAACATACTTTCATTGTCTAAAACATATATAGAACAATAACTTACTCTTTACCTCCAAAAGAACTGTTTACTTCAATTTTTTAACCATTTCGCATTCCTGTTCCCCTTGCCCTAAATGAATCAGTGATATATTTATTTGTACCTGCTTTCTATTCATGTGTTGCAGAAATATTCACAATTGGGGTTACTGGGCTACATCTTCCATAATTGTAGCATTATTTTAACCAGTCAATAATAAAAATAATTTTATTTTGGTTAACTTCTTTTCAACACAGATGGCTTAGAAATAAAAAGAAACATGTGTTTTTCTATTGTGATCTTAAAAATATCCTTCTGACATGCTTGAATTTTTTTTTATAAGTGTGCTTACCACTACCTTGTTGTATAGTAAACTTTAGAAAATGTTGAGATTCCAAAGAGCTGCCTACAAACCAAATGGCATCCTAGCTTTGGCAGGCTGAGCGCCTCATTTCGGCTTCTCTCACCCCCTCTAGCGTTTGCAAAGCTCATCTGTCTGATTATCCAGTTACCTCACTGAACAAGAGCTTGCCTAAGTCCTGCCCATCTATGACATCACCCCGTTCTTCAACCACTGCGAGGTGAAGCTTTAAACTTCAGACTTGGAGGTGGGCTGTGTGCAGTAAACTGGAATGCTCTCCGTCGCGCACTCCTCAGTGCAGGAGTGATCTGAAGCAGGACAAGCTCAGCCTGCAGCTGCCGTTGGCTTTGTGTGGACTGGACGCAGAGCTTGGGAAAGGGGGGAGGGTTATTGCTCCAATCCACAGTCAATGGAATTACAGCTATAGCGGCAGTGTATATAGGATTGCTTTTCTCGTCTTCCTGGTAAGTGTTTTCCATATTTTTTCTTATGATTGTCCCAGAAAGTTTGCTTGGTTTTACTCTCTAGAAAGAAATGACTTGGTACTATGAGGAATCCAAATAGGAACGTTTGTTCTGTCACCAGCACAAGCAATATATGTGCGTGCAAGCTAGCAAAGAAAAATTTGACTATATAGCCAAATGCAAGAAGTTTCCTAAAACCTTCTTTCATTTTTTAAAAATAATAAATGGATATTTTCTGTCAGAACTAATTGCTATTTGAAAAGAGCCTTATGGAGAATAGCAAGTTGGAAAGTTAAATGTTAAAGAATACAAGGCAGATTCTTCACAGATGGAAAAGCTGAAGGTCTTGCTAACTTGGTGTGTACTGTATGTGTGGTATGATCACCAATTGCTGTTTTTACAACTGTGAAGGAAAATCAATAATCCCTCAGCCCATGAGTACGCAGTACATGAAAAGCATACATCTCGCTCACAGCTAGCCAAGCTACTCCTGGAGACTTATGTGCCTCTGTAAAGGATTAACAGCTACACCTAGATTTTAAAGCTTGCACTGCTATCCTGCCGGAGCTGCTTCAAGCATTTCAGGCTTGCAAATCTCAACTAGTAAATTCAACTAAGAGGGGGAAGACTCTCTTCCAAAGCATATTCCCTCTTCAGTAGAAAGCCCAAATCCATTGCTTAGGCAAGTGTAGTATGTGACTAGCATAGTAAATGGCTAAGTCTACTCAGAAAAACTAACAAAGCTCATCCTGGAAGCTATGCCTGATGTGTGCAGCGACTTTGGGGTGGCAGGGGGAAAAAATAAATGAGTAGAGCTCTCGTCAAGTGGGATATGCAGAGTATCTATTCTTTGCAACTTATAACAGGAAAATTTTACATTGGAAGAAATGCATTTATACTGCAAAGCTTGTAAAGTAGATAAATCTTCTCAAAAAAATTTTTTCCATTGAATTAGGTCTGAAATAAAATGGTTGCATAGAGGTGAAGAGTGCAACAGGCCCATATTTTCTCACCATCTGGAGGGTTAGTTTCCATTTATTTATTTAGAATTAAAAAGAAAAAAAAACGTTGATATTTTTCAATTATAGAACCTGTTTTACTATTTAGTTATTTTAAATTTTCTTAATAAATCTGTTTTAAAATGCACATGTACATTATCTTATTAGCCTGATACAACATGAATAAAATCACTAGAAAAGTGCTTCAGCTGCAGCAACGCCTTTCATTTATTCCTAACTGCATAAGAATATTCTGACCAGCATAAACATAAAGAATGCATTTGTCTGTTTTCAGGTAGAATCACTTATACCTGACCCAAAGTGACAGATGACTGATACCTCTTTTGAAACAAGAAAGAAATTAATCCTTTAAAAGTACCACGATAATGTTAATATTACAACTACTGCAAATATTAATAACTATATGCCAGGTTTTAATCATGAGAAGAGATTAAATCTGAGACATACCACTTAGTTTGGACACATATACACACACATACATATATCTATTTATTGGCCTGAAATAAAAACAGGATTACAAAGACGTGATTGCATGTATTTAACTAAAATAATTAGTTTACTTTTTTTAATAGAGTACTGCCAAAACACATCAAGTCTAAGGATCAGCAAAAATATTAATGAATAAACATAATGAATTCATTAATGTTGTATTCCTGTATAACTATCTATCAGTTATTAATTGGGTTTTCATTTCTCTGTACCCCCCCTTAAATCAATTATAGTTACATTCAAAATGCCCAATTAAACATTTCCTAAACATAACGTTTGTGAAATACATAATTGGCAGCAAATAAAGTTTTTACAAAAAGGAGAAAAACAGTAAGAAAATTTATCATAACTAAATGTGGCAGCAAAATAGAAGATATGTTTCTTTTGCTTTCAAGTGTTAATTAAAGAGCCTCCAATTCTATCAAAACTTTTTCAGAGCTAAATGAAGCAGTGTGAAATAAATTTGGTTGAAATCTTGTGGCTGTCAGACTTTGTTAGCAAGCTATTAATTATCTTTACCCCAGTTTCTTCTCTAGACTATATTGCCCAATCAAATAGAAACTCCAATTATGCTCAGCATCTCCTGCCTAGGGACACAGACCCTAATGAACACTCAGTCTCTCCAGATGAAAAATACAATAATCAGCTTTAAACATGCAAGTGCACTGCAGACAGATTTTTTCTGTGCTTTTCTTGGCCACACATCTTAAGACTTCCTCCTCTTTCTGGATTATTTTGACAATTTTTAACCCTATAAAAATCAGTAGCAGGGTATTTGCTTTGTCTTAATATTATATAAATATTTCTTCTTTCTTTTTATTTTTGATACACTGTTATACCAATATTAAATTAATCTGGTCATTAGAAAATATTTCGTTTAAAGCTGCCATTTCACTCAATTTTCAACTTCCCCCTTTTTTAAGGTGGGTGGGCTGCATAACAAAGAATGTGATCAATGGCAAGATCCAAAGCTAATAATAATTCTGAGTAAACTCCATTATATGTTCCTTTATTCAAAGGAGTTTATTTAAAAAGCATTATAAATAATTGTTTAAAGTCAAATGAAGACCACCATAAATGAAGTTAACTAGGGAAATAAGATTCTGTAAATTTTTCAAAGGCCATAATTTCTCCCCTCCTTCTTTCCTCATCTCCCCCTTTTCCCCCTGCCCCCCACCTTTTGCCCCAGAGGCCTTCACTGTTCTCAACGGGAGGCTTTGTTGTAATTAAACCAGAGAAAAACCGGCCAGCAGCAGCCAACGTCTGACTTGCGGCTTCTGAAAGCAGCGTTCTGGTAGAGCGCACCACCCCCCAGCGGGCAAAAACTCTACAGTAAATCTCTCCGCGATATTAATCCGCAAAACTGCATTTTCTCTTAAGAGCATAAAAAGAGATGTTTCTTAACTCCAGCATTCCACCATTTCAAAAATTTACCAAAAGTCAACAAATGGATTTCCAACAGAGAGATAGTTTGTAAAATGTCTTTTGAAGAAGCCTTCTTCCTTTTAAGAACTAAAAAGGTATATACATTTCAGAAAGCATTTTCCAGTTTCAAAACACAGGGCAACATCATTTAATTTGGTTAAATACCACACTAAAGACAGTTTTGAAAGCCATGTTTATATTGGATAAGAAAGGACTTTGATTTATCTATATACAAGAATCCCAGCGAAAACAGATTTTAAATAGAAAAGAAATAAAACATAATTTAAGTAATAGCTAAAGCTTTGTTTTGCATACGCATAATCTCTTTCCTACCCTAAAATCAAGTGTTAAAAATGTATAACAAGCTCTCTCCAGGTATTAGTCTGTTTAAATGAGAGGAGGGAGAAATTGCTCTCACTTGATGAGACAATGACAGCTTTTGTTCTTTATTCTTTCACTTTACATGTGCACAAGTTACCGTGGCAACTTTGAAGAGAACCCACAGACCACATTTGGTTAAACACCATTTTTTAAAGTGTGCCACTGGACTGTGGATTGATCAGTTTATGTGTTGTTCATTATTTTCCTCTTCGTCTGATTTAAGTAATACCTACTTGGACATGAAAAAGCAATATGTTTTATGATTTTAGAGAGTCTCACTAACCAGCACAGTGCCTGCCACACACTTAAATATTAGAAATTTGAAGCATATCAACCAAATTGTACTCACACACTTAAAAAGGAATTTCAATTTTGTAATGAGAAAATGTTTGTGGTTTAAAAGAAGTAAGCATACTTTTCACAATTGCTCAAAAGTCAGCACAAACTTAAAGCATGCCCCTTGCCCCAAGCTCTCTGCTACTCACCTTCACCACCTCTAAATTAATATCCTAGTCATTCTTACAAGTCTTGGTTGTCTAATTCATTTAGTCTGGGTTTAATATCATAAAAGGAAGCAGCATTCACTATGATGAAAGATAATATCCCAGTTTGTCTTTTTGTTTTAAGGATGCTCGATTTAACTTTACAAGCCAAAATAAAGCAGAATTTGATTCACTTATCATAAACCTATAGAGGAAAAGAGCTATTAATAGAAAAGGAGAAAGTAAAAATCCTTAGCTTTGGAAATTTTATCCCCTATTTTCCATAAATGAAACAAAACCTTCTTAAGGCTAGAAAATAGTCTGGATAAAACCAAGTATGAAAAGGCAGACTTGCTTCTCTGCCTCTCAGCAAACCCTTCAGACTTCATGACTCTCAAGAGGAGAGTTAGAGGTCCTTCTGCTTGCCTGGCATTAAACAAAAGAATTGGAACTTTCCTGAAATCTGATGATCGTGGAAAATTTAACCACCAGACAGGCTGCTTAGAAAGCATTTTGCTGTCACTATCAACTAACCTGATGTACTCCAGTTTTTCAGTTTAACCATATATGTAGTTTATTTGAATTAGCATTTGTTGTTGCAAAGACTTAGCATTCACAGGTTGTTCATTTTCTTGGGCTTTCTAGCAGCAATTTAAGCCTTCATAAATAAATTACTTCCTAATATTCCAGATTATGATTGTATAAATTCCACTTTACCTAGAAATATTCACAAAGCTGAATAAATTTGATTAAGCATCTGCTTTTCTTCAAAGTTTTAACTCAAAATAATACAACTAGCTTGGATTAAAAGTTCTACATGTCTTTTGAGCTTTAGATTTAATATTTTTTAAAAGTTCCCAGCATGAAGAAATCATTCTGTGAGAGAAATCATTAAAAAGAAGCTAAAATCCCAAAACCTTATACTGGAATTAGGATTTTTTTAAATGAGTAATGATCGAACAAGTCAAATCAAAATCAATTTAAATCTAAGATGGCAAATAAAGCATTTAGGAAGTTAGCACTACTATCATATAACTTCATCTTAATTTAAGTGATATTCTCAAAATATGAGACATACTTTCTCATCTCAAACATTCCCACCTCCAAAATACTGTAGTAGCAAGGAAGGAACGAATCATATAAACATGTAGATTGCCTCAAGTTCTTGATTTTATTTAAATGCCAGTTTTCTATTCAGGTACAACTTCTTAAGTTATATTAGTTTTCCTAAAATATCTCAAAACGATAGCATCCTTATCTATTTACATGTTTTCTTGGGCATATCATGAAAATAAATTGGAGGCTTTTCAGACTTGATGATTACATTATAAATGCAAAAAAAAATCCACAGTTTTATTTATGAAAAGAAACTGAATAGAAGGATCCCTATTAAAAATTTGATTCACCAGTAAAGTGATTATGTTTTCTTCTTTTTTCAACAATTTTAAGTGCTATATACTTAAGTAATGATTCCATTAAAAAATAATTTTAAAACATTGCATTAAGTAACCAGGGCCCCCTTTATGTTTTTCCCCCAAGTTACCCCATTAACAACATTTTTCTTAAAGATCGATTCCTTTTTGTTCAGAAGTAATGGCCTCTTTCAGGCCTATGCAGACAGAAAGCCTCTGAAGTCAGTATTGTGGAAACCTGGCCACAGTGTCCATGCTGGTGGGAGTCATTTTTCTTTTCATCATTCATATTAAACTGCAATGTCTCTATGTGAGTGAATATGTAGATCCAGCTCAGAAAGGGGGAATTTAAGCATGGGGGTAGAATCGCTTATTTTTGGAGAGATCATTACAGCCTTTAATATGCCAAAAACAAAACCAAAAAAAAACTGTTTAGCGCTATATTTTCAAATATAAAGGGGAAGGAGAAGATATAAAATAAAACACAGTGAAACATGAATGGAACTGTTTTGAGTTTATGGGAGTAGGGGCATGTGAGAGGAGCTATAAGCGTTATCTTCATTTCTGAAAGAGTATCCTTCTCTCCTAAGAAACCTGTTTGATGTTTTTGCCTTTTGTTTTAATGCAATTTGGGGAGAAGAGAATGACATTTTCCAAGAACTTAATGAGATTTAAGGCTTTCTGTTAATCCCACATTATTACCACTATTGTATGAATGGCAAATGTGAGTTTGCATATCAAACAGCAGAGGAAGCAGTTTCACAAATGTAAAACAGGTAAAATAAACAAATTAATCCTCCTTTTCACACCAATTTTAGAATTTTTTATTCTTTCTCTGGGTTAAAAATGTGAAAATCAATACATATTCTTAGAGCCTGATTAGGTGAAATGTATATATAGTTCAGATACAAGATAAGAGGCAGTTATTTTATGTCTGGCTGTCATTATGATCATCACCTTGGACACAGGATGGTCTGACCTGACTCAGGGAATAATCAATTTTTAAATCCCCATTCAGCAGATTCATCATCTCAGCTTTAAAGTATGTCTTGCCTCACCTGTATCCCTGGAATATGAGAAATGTTCAACTATTAGTAACATTTTAAGCAGGTCCTCACTTTTTATTTTTATAATGGTTTTTAATTAGTTTCTCATGCAATTTAACAAAATTGTTTTCTAAACTTAAATTAACCACATTATTTTGTATGTTGAATAATTTTCAAGCTTAAAAAACATTTATAGCAGATTTTTTTTAAAGTAACTTTGAAATTTCAACAGCTTGATTTTCCATTTTCAAACACTGAGAAAGCAACAGTTTTCAAGAGAATATACTATTGAAATTCAACAATAATGAGCAAAGCCCTAAAGGCATCACAGTTAAACCTCACATTAAATAATAAATCATTTAAACTTTCCTCTGTGGGTACTTTGCAATATTCACTCGACTCCTTTATCCATCTGCTAACTTCTATTTTTGTTTGAAGTTGCCTAAATAATAAATTATATGTGTCTATAATTTTTTAAGTTTTCTTTCATTAATACAGTCTGTGACAGCATTGGTATCTAGTTGGCAATCTTAAAGAAACTGAATTTTCGAGGAGAACCAGAAACACAAATTATGGCCTTATTTAACATACACTTTCAATAGAGTATTTGAATTATGGAACAGATGCTATCCTTGTTGGACACTAGGTAATAATAACTGGGGGAAAAGCAAATTGCTACTACTTTAGTCCTTAATTTCAGGGTCAAACATTTCCATGATATCCAAATGTCCCCTACATGTATAGAAAGTACCTGAGTGGGTAACCCTGCATAACTGATTCTGATAGTACTCACCTCTCCCGAACTCCTTAAAAATCTTCATGCATATTAAATGGGCAAAGCAGTCAACATTAAAATCAGTCTCATCTCTTAGTCAAGCCAAAAGTCTTCTTTCAGAAATGCAAAATGAACTTACTGGAAATTGGCATGTTCATGTCTGAACCTAGAGAGAAATGCCCCATCAGATTTTGATATGCTTTCCTCATGGTCATTACAAGGAGATGGATTGAAATAATAATGTCCTTTCTATTCCAAATACAGATTTTTCAAGTTGAGTGTGCTAAAAGAAAATTTCAATAGTATTCTCCAGAAAAACGAAATATAACTTGAACTTCTATGCCACTTTTGGGGCAAGAACACCTGAGTGCCTAGAGTTCCAAGATCATCAAGTAGTCCTTAGATGCACCCCTAAAAAGGAAGATGATGGTGTCCACATTGGGCAATTGGGAAAACTGAGACTTGCAGGAGGAAACAAACTAGGCACTGAGCAAATCAAAAGAAAAGCTTTAAAGCAAAGTCTTCTCAATTCCTTAAACAGTTTAAGCTGTGGATTGTGTAACATTGTAAAACCACGTTCAGAAATGTCTAAAAATTACCTTAGCATTTCTGTCAAAAATAACCTTGTTATGTATTTGCTCACCTCCCTGCCATGTACTTGTTTTCTTTTTTTTTTTTTAAACATGTCATCGTTTTATGCCTATGATTTAAAATTAAACTTCCAAAGATTGGTCTGTATTTGGAAAGGCATAGAAGGGGTTCACAGCCTCTTGGATGAAGCTTTGCTTCTCTGTTTAATTCAAATTGACAACAATCTAGTTGTTTAATTCAAAGTGACAACAATCAGTTAACGCTAGAAATTATCTGTTTGATGACAGTCTCAACTGCTGGCTCCTACTTCCTTTATAGAGTAAAATGGGAAGCCTAAAAACAAAGAGGTCAACCTATCCCTTTCTACCAACTACTATTATGAAAAATGTGTTGCTTAAAGAAAGAATTGAAGTTAAATCTCTAGGAAATTTCTCTAGTATGTTACAGTTCATTATTAATAGTTCATTAAAACCTTTTACTTTCACAGGAGATGCTCAGTCCCAGTATATTTTAAGGAAGAAAAATATAAAGGAAATTTAGTATACTTCCTTTTCTTTCCATGAAGAATATTTGAATTATTTCCTATTGCTCTTAAAAGAGAATACCTGTTCTTGTATAACGTGACTGCACCAGAAATTCTGAGAAAGCAGCAAGAAGCAAAGCTGGAAATAGCTATTTCACAGCAGGTAATCATACATCAGGATGTAGCTACTGTACAAAGTTTATATTTGGATAATCCTGGATGGGAATAAAGGTAGGGGGTAACTGCCTGAAAAACCTATTACTATACAGGCCTTAGCATCATGAATGGCTTTCTTCATGAGGATCTGAAGTTACTATCTCTGACCACATTGCACAGAAGAGCCAATAAGAATTTCAAAGAGGGCAATTTCCACTAAGGGAATTAAGCTACACAAAAGGAACCTTCACACAGAAACTCTATCAGAAAGAAAAAAAAAATACATAGGAAGCCATGTGTCCTACATAGTTAACAGGAAGCTGAATTGTTTCTGGCCCCCACTTTAATGAGCTTGCCCACCATGCTGAACCGCAGCTGGAATGTTCATTGACAGCAGCAAGCCTGATCTGGAGGTGTATGCCGCATAGGATTACTTGAATAAACAGTGAAGAACATTTCCAAGGACTAAACAAAAAGTTTGTAAGTCCCAGCCCCTCACCAGGAAAATAATATATGTGCATTGGATATTCACCCACGCAAAATTTACTGACATCGTTCAATAAGGTAGGAAAATATTAAAAGTATTTTCTTTTCATGCCTAAAATTATAAAGGCTGATTAACACTTAAAAGTACAGAAGAGATTATATTACACAATAGATTGGTATAAATCTATACTTCTCTAGCCATGGGAAAAGTTGAATCATGTTCTAGGTTAGAATTTGAAGAAATATAAATGCACTGTGAAAACATGTTATGAGATAAAAAATGATAAAAGATGTGGATAAAGTCATTAAACCATGTAGTATGAAACATAACAAAATGGAAAGAGAGAAGAAAGACATAGTTTAACATGAAATGGAATTTTCCACTTAGACTAGCTAGATGTATTAGCTATGCAATTCTTTCTCAAAAGTAAATGAAAGATTCCTTCTCATTGTCTTGCTAGAAATATCTTTTAAACAATGTCTAATATCAACAGTCAAATCAAATTATTGGCTTTACTGAGATTGAGGATCTCAAGATGTGTGCAACTATTTTTGAATAGTAAGAGAATAGTTTTTTTTTTACTACTCATTTCTATACCTGTGTAGTCCCTTTGCCAAATAAGAAACAGACATAAAAATTTGTTTTTGAAGAAGAATAAAAATTATCTTTAAATATAACAAATCATATTCCTCTGTGTCAAGTATTATGAATATTAAGAAAAAATTAGAAATTTGATAAGCTTGGTCAGTGACTGTTATAAGATTGATATCAAGTATAATAAAAATAATTTAGACTACTCAATAAAACTGTAATTATATTTAACATTTCAAAATAAAATGGATTTAGGACACGGTACTTTCTAATTTATATACCAGAAACAGTTAAGGTAAAGAGATTATATGACTGTGTTCATTGTGAGCTAGCAATAAACCCTAAGCATGCCCCTCCCAAAATTAAAATATTAAAATTGATTATAGATATTTTAGTTTGCACATCTGTTTTAAAGACTATTTTCAATATGCCAGTCTGATTGTTTTCTTCTTTTACTCACTTCATTTTAGGGTTCTGAAGCAACGGAAGCTACCTTGTATAAAGACCTCAACACTGCTGACCATGATCAGCCCAGCCTGGAGCATCTTCCTCATCGGGACTAAAATTGGGCTGTTCCTTCAAGTGGCACCTCTGTCAGTTATGGCTAAATCCTGTCCATCTGTGTGTCGCTGTGATGCGGGTTTCATTTACTGTAACGATCGCTCTCTGACATCCATTCCAACAGGAATACCAGAGGATGCTACAACTCTCTACCTTCAGAACAACCAAATAAATAATGCTGGGATTCCTTCAGATTTGAAAAACTTGCTGAAAGTAGAAAGAATATTCCTATACCACAACAGTTTAGATGAATTTCCTACCAACCTTCCAAAGTATGTAAAAGAGCTACATTTGCAAGAAAATAACATAAGGACTATCACTTATGATTCACTTTCAAAAATTCCATATCTGGAAGAATTACACTTAGATGACAACTCTGTCTCTGCTGTTAGCATTGAAGAGGGAGCATTCCGAGACAGCAACTATCTCCGACTGCTTTTTCTGTCCCGTAACCACCTTAGCACAATTCCCTGGGGTTTGCCCAGGACTATAGAGGAACTACGCTTGGATGATAATCGAATATCTACTATTTCATCACCATCTCTTCAAGGTCTCACTAGCCTAAAACGCCTGGTTTTAGATGGAAACCTGTTGAACAATCATGGTTTAGGTGACAAAGTTTTCTTCAACCTAGTTAACTTAACAGAACTGTCGCTGGTACGGAATTCTCTAACTGCTGCACCAGTAAACCTTCCAGGCACAAACCTGAGGAAGCTTTACCTTCAAGATAACCACATCAATCAGGTGCCCCCAAATGCTTTTTCTTACCTAAGGCAGCTGTATCGACTTGATATGTCCAATAATAACCTAAGTAATTTACCTCAGGGTATCTTTGATGATTTGGACAATATAACCCAACTGATTCTTCGAAACAACCCCTGGTATTGTGGGTGCAAGATGAAATGGGTACGTGACTGGTTACAATCACTACCTGTGAAGGTCAATGTGCGTGGGCTCATGTGCCAAGCCCCAGAAAAAGTTCGTGGGATGGCTATCAAGGACCTCAATGCAGAACTGTTTGATTGTAAAGACAGTGGGATTGTAAGCACCATTCAGATAACCACTGCAATACCCAATACAGTGTATCCTGCCCAAGGACAGTGGCCAGCTCCAGTGACCAAACAACCAGATATTAAGAACCCTAAGCTCACTAAGGATCAGCGAACCACAGGGAGTCCCTCAAGAAAAACAATTACAATTACTGTGAAGTCTGTCACCTCTGACACAATTCATATCTCTTGGAAACTTGCTCTACCCATGACTGCTTTAAGACTAAGTTGGCTTAAACTGGGCCATAGCCCAGCATTTGGATCTATAACAGAAACAATTGTGACAGGGGAACGCAGTGAATACTTGGTCACAGCCCTGGAGCCTGATTCACCCTATAAGGTATGCATGGTTCCCATGGAAACCAGTAACCTCTACCTATTTGATGAAACTCCTGTTTGTATTGAGACTGAAACTGCACCCCTTCGAATGTACAACCCTACAACCACCCTCAATCGAGAGCAAGAGAAAGAACCTTACAAAAACCCCAATTTACCTTTGGCTGCCATTATTGGTGGGGCTGTGGCCCTGGTGACCATTGCCCTTCTGGCCCTAGTGTGTTGGTATGTTCATAGGAATGGATCGCTCTTCTCAAGGAACTGTGCATACAGCAAAGGGAGGAGAAGAAAGGATGACTATGCAGAAGCTGGCACTAAGAAGGACAACTCTATCCTGGAAATCAGGGAGACTTCTTTTCAGATGTTACCAATAAGCAGTGAACCCATCTCGAAGGAGGAGTTTGTAATACACACCATATTTCCTCCTAATGGAATGAATCTGTACAAAAACAATCACAGTGAAAGCAGTAGTAACCGAAGTTACAGAGACAGTGGTATTCCAGACTCAGATCATTCACACTCATGATGCTGGAGGACCTGCAGCAGACTGTGTTTCAGGTGTTTTAAACCTAAAGAAGGTGATGGTAGGAACCCTGTTCTACTGCAAAACACTGGAAAAAAAGAGACTGAAAAAAGCAATGTACTGTACATTTGCCATATAATTTATATTTAAGAACTTTTTATTAAAAGTTTCAAATTTCAGGTTACTGCTGCGATTGATGTAGTGGAGATGCCTGAACACAATTCTATATTTTAGTATTTTTTAGTAATTTGTACTGTATTTTCCTTGCAAATATTGAAGTTATAAACCATTTACTTTGTGTTCTACTGAGTAAGATGACTTGTTGACTGTGAAAGTGAATTTTCTTGCTGTGTTGAACAATCAGGACTGCGTTCACATGAGATCCTTGTAGTATAAGCACAGGCCATTTTTCACTTTGGTATTAATAAAATGTAAAAAAAAATAACCTGGCTGAATGGCTGAATGAGAAAAATTAAATTTCAAAAAATAGTTATGAAATAATGTTCCAATTATTAAATTTGTATTATCCTAGTGGTATTCAATAAATCAAAATGTGAAGTAATGGGCAATATCAAACTTGCTGCATATCTCTATTTTTGCTCTAGGCAAATTAGATATTCTTAAGAAAGTTAAGCATATCTTCTGAACTGAGGACATCAGCTGGCATAAAAGGAGTGTGAAGTCTGTTGCAAAAGCCACTGTCAACAAAGCTTTGAGAACAAATGACTTCACAAAAACAATAATGTAAGTGTACTTCCAAGTTAGGGGGGAAATGTGTACTTATGAAAACATGAAAACTTAGACTTGTATAGTGTAATGAACACAAATACCAGAATTGCATTTTGGTTTTGCCTATACCTTCCTGATTTCTGAAAAGTAAATTTTGAACACAAAATTGTTAGTGTTTATGATGTTTTTATCATAAAGATGTCAAAGAGAAATCTTACACATATTAAAAATGTAGTGTAACTATCAGCAATTCCCCTCAACATTCCAGAGAAAGTAATATTTTAAGTAAGAGAGAATTTAAAAGAAAAATAATTACTAGAAATCAAATTTAGATCTGGTTTATGTGAAATGTTTTAACACTGTACATAAATGTTCAGTTTACTTTCACAATGATCAAGAATACTGCCCATTACTGTCACAGTTTCCAGATATTACATAATGAACTTGTAACATTTCTTTCTAGCTTCCTACTGAATTGTGAGCTATTACTTGTTTAAAAACCATATCACTTTTCAGTTGCCATGATTTTATTTTTTTTAACAAAAACCAAAGTGCATTGTACGCCCTTTGGCCAGTCTTGTATGTGCCTTGATCCAACGCTACATGTATTCAGCTTTTAAAACTCGACAAATTTTTCATACTTCCTTAAATATGAAAAATTATGGTCTTATTGCTGAATAAAACTTAAAAAAAAGTACAGATAATTGTGCTTGCTTTTTCGGGATTATGTTACTATCACTAAGTAGCAAATTGCCCAGCACATTAGTCCTAAACACCCCATGTATTTTTCTAGGCATAAAAATAAAAGTTGGCTACGAATAAAAGAATAAATAGCAATATCTTGAGGTTGTGTATCATTTTACTTTGAAGAGTTTAGTGTTTCATGTATAAATTCATTTCTTCTTATTCTACTTATTCACTCTATAGATGGAAAATGGTTGCAGGGTCTTCTCTCATGGGCACTGCTGCCATTGTTCTGTTACTTTTTAAGGTGGTCTTTGAAAACCTAATTCTTTTTAATAGCCTTTTGGTAGTAAAGTGAGTTGGCATCTGTGACACTGTGAAAAATATATTTGGCCTTTGACCCTGGCATACAACTCCTAAAATCCTTAGAATCTCCAAAGTGATGTCTTTTTGTATGCTAATGAGTTGACTGATGGCTGCCAGCTCCTAGGTTACTTCAGGATGGGGGCTGGTCACTGGAAAGACCAAGGCATGACTAGAGCCTGGGGACTTTGAGCCCACCTAACTTCAGGGGAGGGCAGAGGGGCTAAAGGTTAAGTTGATCACCAGTGGCCAATTTAATCAATAATGCCTACATAATAAAGCCTCCATAAAAACCCAAAAGGCCAGGGTTCAGAGAGCATATGGATAGCTGAACAAGTAGGGGTTCCTGTTGGGTAGCATGCTGGAGAGAGCATGGAAGTTCTTCATACCCCCACACCTCACCCTACACATCTCTTCATTTGTATCCTTTGTAATATCCTTTATAATAACTCAGTGATTGTGTTTCCTTGAATTGTGAGCCACTCTTAACATATTAATCAAACCCAAACAAGGGGTCATGGGAAGCCCAACTTGAAGCTAGTTGGTCAAAAGCTCCAGAGGCCCAGACTTGCAACTGGTGTCTGAAGGGGTGGGGGTGGGGTGACAGTCTTGTGAGACTGAGCCCCCAACCTATGGGAATTAATGCTGTCTCCAGGCAGACAGTGTCAGAATTGAACTGAATTAGAGGACTCCCAGCTGCTGTCTGCTGCAGAACTGATTGCTTGCTTGGTGTGTGGGGAGAATCCCTCATACATTTGGTCACAGAAATCTTACATGTTGATTGTTGTTGAGTAAGAGAATAGAAAAAACACTCTGAGTTTACTTTTCCACACACAACTTCAAAAGACTTTGAAATTTCAGATCTACCACTTGGTAAGTATGTACTTAAAACCAAACCACTTACCCTTCTTAGCTCAGTTTCCATACCTGGAAAATGGGGTAGTACCACTCACCTCACAGTGTTGTTTGTCAAGATTAAATAAGATGATGTGCATGAAAACTGTATAATGTTCTATAAAATATAAGTTACTAATAGTACGGTCAACAAAAGTCTGTCATGTGTTCCCAGAGATTTGTAGATATCACTGCTTCTACTGCTCTGACAAAGAGATATCTCCAACTGACTATGAAATCTTATTCATTATGCATATGTCACCTTCAAAATGTTTCCCAACACTTTCTCTTTTGACTTCCTGTTATGGAGGATGGTTGTCTTCTGGAAACAACTTAACAAAGACAAATGTGATTAACATTGAATGCGTGGAACATTTTCTAAAGGAAGTTTGACTTTGCTACTAGAGGTTTCGAGTAGTTCAAGTTATAGTTCTACCAAAAGTCAGGAAAAGGGCTAGATAGTTCCATAAAGTCTTATAAACCTGCGGATTATAACAAGCCAAAAATCAAGAGATTATATTGACATTTTCCAGTTAGTATACCTTTCATGAGTACGGAAAGTTTTATGTATGTTCTCATATACACCTTTTGATTATTTTACCTGGAATAAACCCAAAACATGTTTTATACCACCAAATACAAAGAGCACAAACGGGGTAAAAGTTTATTCTTTACCTAGGCTTGCTATGAAATCCAGATGCTTCACAAATATATGTATTTTTTTTCAGTAGGATATCAAGACCTTAAATACACTACATAAATTATACGTACATTTCCATATGTCCCAAACTAAATGTTCATAATTTTTACTGATGAAATTAAACTCCACATCAGGTACTAACAGAAAATTATAGGAAAAAAATATCAAATCCTAAATTTATAGCTTATAGATTCAACAAGAATACAACTGGGAAAGCTAGAAAAAAAAATTGAGGAAAAAATCATTCCCTTGCTGAATGTTTAACAAAAATCAAAAACTGTTTTTAGATGCAGCCACTTGTAACTGTATTAAATCACTGCACTTACTCTCATTCCCTATTAAATATAACACTGTGCTCTATCTTTCAGCAAGGCCAATTTATTAAAAGTATTCCCCTGTGCCAAAGGAACTAGTAAAAAACTCTGCTTTACTAACTACAGTTTCTGACTAAAACACATTTTATAGCTACATGCCAACATGACAGTTTTCATGTGGAATCCAAAGAACCTACATGCTCTAAACCACCTGAAGAGTGGGTGTTAAAGGAATGAATCCACCACTGAATTTAATATTAGCTCATCTGCTGCTGAAAACAGTAGTGGCATTTAAAATTCTAATTCCTTTCTCCTACTTAGTATGATTAGCAAATCTTAATTTAGCATAGTCTTGGAATTACAACTACTGTACTTTTTGTTTTGGGATTTCTGGTTAAATTAGCGGGAAAAAAAAAACTTCACATTTATCAATCACTTTCTTAAGAACTTCAAAGTTCTCTACAAATAGTCTTAACAAGCCAATGACCTTTCCTAAGTGTCCTTTATATTACAAATAGGAGAAGCCTTGCCTTCAAGAAGTGTGCTGTCCGGAGGTTGTAAGGGATAAACATATAATCTAAAGAAAGTTTACTGCTGTTGCAGTATAGAGGAACATGCAATAATTATATCTGTTTAGGTGGATCAAAGGAGACCTCATGAAGGACGTAAAATTAAGACCTGGTGTTAAACGGTAAAAAGGAATTTAAAGAGAAAGCAAGAAAAGCAGATACCAGCCATGGTGAAAATGGTGAAAAAAATTACAGAGATAGGAGAGTGGGCAATGCTTCTTAACCCTGGCTTTGGTCAGAATCATTTGGGGAGGTTTTTATTAAGATAACCAGGCCACAATATAGACTTACTAAATTAAAATCTCCCAGGTTAAGGCTGAGCATTTCTATTTTTTAAAATCCCAAAGGTGAGTCTGACGTGGTTGAGGATCACTGATTTAGGAGGTGTTTGGTTACGGTGAAATGCAGGGTCCTTGAAGGAGGTAAGACTGGAAGGTTTTTTTTTTTTTAATGTTAGGCTTTGTACTTTGTTGAATTCCAAGCTGAGAAGTCTGCATTCATATTCTTTGGCAATTATTTTTGAGCAGGTGTATAAACAATCAATGCACTTGAGGAACATTTTGTAGGAATAAAAAATATTGCCTTAAGAATGAATGAGGAGAAACTGGTAGCAAGAAGACAAGTTAGAAGGCTGAGCAGTATTCCAGAGGAAATAAGAGCCTGAATGGTGCATTGCCAATAGATTGTTTTTTTTTTTAAAAAAAGGGTCTAATTCAAAAGATATATTAATAGCAAAGAGTAGGATGTTGAAGATGAAGAAGATTTTAGATTTCCAGCTCAGTTAAGCAGAATGTTGGCAAGGCAATTAATAAAGATGGAAAACAATTGAAGAGAAGATTTCAGAGTGTTTTGTAAATACTGGGTTTGAATGGGTGACTATACGCACAGCACAGGTTCACATCTGCTAATTACTAATAGTATCCTCTTTAATTCTCCACAGTGACCCAATTAGGTTTGAAGTACTTTTATGTTATATTTCTGGAAATGTCTACAGGAGGTGAGAAATGACATCCTCAGCATCAGGGAAGGGAATCTATATCTAAGAGGTCATTATTGAAATTTAGAGGGCAGATAAGACAGGCAACAGAAAGTGAGCAGAGAGAGAAAAGAAATGCCAAAGGAACATCTATCCCTTGTAGGGGGAGAAGAGGGAGAGAAATCCAAAACAATGAAATAACAAACAAACAAACACACAGGAAGGGGGGGGGGTCATAGAGGAGGAAAAATAATCAAGGAAAGAAAATATTATAAAGCCAAGTAACTAAAAGTATTAACAAAGGATAATGTCAAGAATGTAATCAAGATAAATACATAGAAGAGGACACCACTGAATAGAGAAAAGGAAGAGACCCTCAGGGATTATGAAAGCAGTGTCTTCAGAATAATGAGGCAAAAGCCTGTAAGGTATCGACAGGCTAAGGTGAGAAGAAGAAAACAGAAACAATGATTAGGACTACTCTTTAAGAAATTAGAGGGTGAAGGAATCTTGGTGAATCCTATGCAGGAACATGATAGCTAAAAAGGAAGTAAATACCAGGGGGGAGATTTATTGACCTGAGTAATAAGATGGGGTATAGAGATAGGAATCTGCAATGAGGACAGGGAACATATTTAATAAGGGAAAAGAAAACTAAGATGCCCAAGAGGTGGGGTCCAAGTTATAGCTGTGACTCTAAGACCACTGAAGTTAAAGGCTGTGACTAAGAAGCTACAGTTTGCAAGAATCGGTAACAAGGAAAACAAAGTCACTGAGAGAGATGGAAAGGGTTGGTATGAAGGTAAGGTTTGCAATGCAAGTCCTAAGGAAGACAGGGAAATGTCCCAGAGATGAAGAGGATAGAGAAAATGATAGTATTAGGTGATGCAGATGCACAACACAAACTCCAAAAGAAAGGTTTCTAAGTAATGATGACAGAAACATAGATCTTTTAGGGTTAGGGAAAAATTTTTTGAGACTACCTACCTACGTTCCACAACCCTCCCCTCTGCTAGTTTCATTAAATAGTGGTAGTAAGAGATGGAGCAGGTAACAGGGAAGGTATCATTGTCAAGTAACAAATGTCAATTAATTCAAGGTTGTGGAAAGAGTGCTAAGAAAAATGTAAATCACATGGGAAATTGAAACCCAAAAGGAAAAGATTGGAATGAGCCCAGTAGAAGCAATTAGGAGACAGGCCAAATAGGAGGTCATTCTCTCGGGTGCAAAGGGACATGAAACAGGAAAGCAGAACAAGGAAGGGTGTTGTGCATGGGATTCTAACATATGACCACACATGAAAAGGTTGCTGTGCATGATAGGTCAGTGGAAACTCCTATTCTAAATAGTACAGACATCATGAACAAATGAAAAAGAAGAACTATAATAACCAAATTAACTTTGCTCTATTCTTTGAACATCAAAACAGAATTAACTCCAACTTTATCTCAAAATACGCACTGAAGAATTATTTCTACCTATGCAAACTTTCACCACAAGTATCATAGGATTCCAGGCAAAGGGGTAAGCAAATCACATTATGTACCTCTTTCACTCCCTACTCCCATTTCATTTTTATATTATATGGGTAAAATGAGATTAGAAATGAAGTTTAGGGCTGCCTTCAAAGTTTTTTTTCTTTTTTAAGAGATTTCAAAAGGAAGCGTGCACCAACTTGAATAAAGGCGATTAAAAAAAAAAGGAAGCATGCAGCCACAGGGGTGTGGAAGTTAAGGATAATGGGATTTTACAGACTGATTGTGTGCACACATAAAAGCAGTGCTTCTTTTTCAATGACAGCTGGCTGAAGTGGAGGCAGGGTAGTCTAGGCAATTACCACCCAAAGCAATTACCCTGTTGAATGTACATTGGGGCTCTGATAATTACGACATTACAAAGCTGAGGCTAGTTCATATCAATGTTCCATTAAAAAGCATGGAATCACTGCTGGAATTCCGTGTTTCAATTTCCTTGCAATGGGGACCAATGTTAATGTACATACCCAATAAAGACTAGGTAAAACAAAAGTCTAACAAAATTCTCTCTTTTCAAAGTATGTTCTATAGATATTAGTGATGTCTTACACATACAGTGGGCTTATTAAGTGCCTGATGATTATGTTACTCCTGCTGCCTATCCTACCATTTGTTGAGGACTTTGTCAAGCACAGTGCTAAGTATATTACGTATTTGAATCTCATTTAATTCACACACTAACTTTACAGATATGAATTATTATCCTTATTTTTCAGATGAGCAAATCAAGACTTTGAACAGTCACAGAGATTTGTTATTCATTCACCCATTAACAATGATGTATTGAGTATCTACTCAATAACTGTGCTTGGGGCTGGGTCTACAGCAGTAAACCAAAAAGACATGGAAATTATAGTTGGGGGAGGGCAGGAATTCAGATATTAAACAAAAGCCAAATGAATATAAAATGAAAAATTGTGACAGGTGCCATGAAAGAGAAAAACATGGTGCTATGAATAAGCATAAAAAGGTGGTAAGAGAAAACCTAAGACCTGAGGGGTAAAGAGTCAGCCATGTGAAGAGTAAGATGGAAAGTGTTCTGAGCACGGAAAACAGGATATGTTAAAAGTTTCAAATAGGAAATCAGCTTAGTATGTTTAAGGATTGAAAGGATGTCAGGTGGCTCATGCTCTGTGAGCAACACATAGGTGAGATCAGCAAGGTAGGCCTGATTAAGGGGTCTGGACTTCATTTTAGTGTAAGGGAAAGCTAATGGAGGGTTTTTAACAGGGTAGGGATGGTAAGAGGGGAGGAGGGGGAGGAGGAGGAGGAGGAGGAGATTGTGTGGGGATCAGACTGTCAGATTTCAATTGTAATGTCACTCCAGCTACTGTATGGAGAAAAACTAGTAGCATGGAACAGGATGATGATAATGAGTAGAAAGAGGTGAAAAGATGCTCAATATATTAAAGCTATAATGAAATCCTTCTTAAAGTTGTGCAGTTAGCAAAGAGTGAAATAAGAATTCTGTCTGCTCCTGAAGCTTGAGTTCTTAACCACTCTTAAATAAATAGTGAGCAGAAACACTTCTTTGGTCACTTTATAAAAAATCGGAGTAGAGGAAAAAAATTATTTCCTTTTACTAACAGCTAGAAGACTTTTCAGATTAAATCTCAAAATGTTTAATGGTGCAAATGTGACTTTTTCTTCCAAGACTTAGAGCCCTGTGATGCTGAATGATAACTTCTGGTCATCAATAGTCAATGACCACAAACTACCCTGAGAGTAACACTTCTCTTTCTTGTAGCTTTCAATAAATTTATAGTCAGAGTTGGCAGACAAATCTTAAGGTCTGGGTTCACTACAACACCTTTCATGATCCCACTGTGTCTTCCAAGAGCCACAGTATACAGAATGGAAGTGCCAATCACTGAAGCTTTTCCCAGACTTTGTGCTCAATTTGAGACATGTAATTCATGAGAGTACTACTGCTTAGTTCACAAAGATAAAGAAGGCCAAGTATATTTAATGGTTTTTTCAATAATCTTTTTAAAAAATTAATCTTCGAATTATTGAAATGCTTTATTTAAAGTATGCTTACTAGACATACATAAAGACAGGTATTAGAAATCTATATTTACTCCATGCTTTTAGCCAATGTGTCATAGAATCTTAGAGCTAGAAGAGATTTCATCAATTTTGGTGATATATATTAACCATTAAATTTTTAAAAATCCCACCATTGTTTTAAAACAATACAAAAATTTGAAAAAAAAAGTTTGTAGTTGAACTGTAACAAGTTTACAGTTTTTTAAAAATACATAATGGGAAAACATGTAGCTACTCTATGACTCACAATATGTTTCTAGCTACTGGGTTAACTACTAGCTCACAGTATTTACAAGAGTTAAATGCTACTTTTATTGTCATTATTATTATCTAATATACTTAATATTTTACTTACATGTTACTACCCATCTCTGCTATTAAAATGCACACACCAGGAGGACCCCAAAGAACTTTTTTTCCTCTTGTTTCACTGCAAAACATTTTCAACATATAGAACAATGCCTGGGACCTAGTAGATACTTATAAAATGTTTATCAGATGAATGAATAAAATGAATGAGCCTCAAACAGTTATATCATGGAGTATTATCTGAGACAATCTTGGTAAAAGCTCTTTGTAAACTGTAAATCATTCTACAAATGTAGAGTATTATCACGTCAAGATAACTTCCATAGACCATTTACTAAGTATCTCACATCCATTATCTCCTTCATGTCCCAATTCACAAAACACACTGAAGCTCAAACAGATAATGCAACTTGCCCACTATAACACAGTATAAATAGAATTAGAATTCCAACAAAAAAGTTGATTCCAAATCCAGGTATCTTGACTCCAGACCTCCTGCCTTTCCTATCTTGCTCTCATCATTGTGACATGCAGACTCCAAACGTGTAAAACAAAATATACTAGAATACTCTATTAAATTATATGTACAGTTTCTATTTGAGATGACGATTAAGAGCATTATCTTTGAATTAGACAGATCTGGGTTTGCATCCAGTTTTTGCCACTTACGTGAGATATGGCCTTGGGCAATTTTGCCAAACTTTTTAAGCCTCAGTTTCACCTTCTGTAAAATAGGATAATAATAGTGCCTCTCCACACAAGAAGAATAAATTATATATTTCAGGTAGAACACTTAACTCAGACCTGGCTCTTTGTAAATGCCCAATAAATTTTATTTTTACCTTTGATGATGAAGAAACATTTTCCTGGTATCTGATATGACAACTGATATTCAAACATAGGATGACAAAAAGTGGAGAATGGAGAAAAGATCAAAATGTTTGCATTTCTATTTTCCCTCTGGACCCTGCACTGATTTTACAGAAGCAAATGTTAACAAAGACACACTTTTCTCTCTCGCCCCAACACAGGACTAGGCTCATTAAATTACTCTGCTACCTTCTGGTAAAGGTAGAAGTAGAAATGTCAACTGCTAAAAGGTGGAAGGAATAATTTTTTTTTAAAAAAAAGGCTTGTTATCTTAAAGTCGTAAAATGGTAAAGAAGTCTTCTTTGCATTTTCCAGAATCCCAGAGATTTTTTTTGTTAAATAAGAACACCTATCTAGATGGTTACTTGTTAAACCAAAGGCACGGAGTTATTAAAACGTATCTATGCATAAGCACCAGAACACTGTTTCAGATGAATTAACCCCTGCTGGTGGGAATCATTTTTATTGGGAAAGACTGTTAACAGCCAGGTACATGTCCTAGGCAACTATAATGTTCTGTTTAAGTACAAGAGCAAATTGCAAAATCCAGGCTATTTCTTCTAGTTGTGAATCTAAATTAGCATGCCCTTGCTCTATACTCTGGTTTTATAAATATGTTTAAACAAGACATTTTTATTTCATAATTTATGAGTTGCTGATCGTTTCCAGCTATAGGAACTTAGTTAACATACTTCTTCAGAAAATTCCTCTATGAATTTAACTAATATACTTAAACGATTAAGTCTAAGAGTGAAAATCAGGTTTCAATATTTATTATAGTGCAATAGTATTACCTAGAAGAAGTGCACTAGTTCATAACCACATTAAACTTTCTCACTTTCCCAGACAAATTTCACACATCTTTCTCCAATTCTTCATCCTTCCTTAGAAGTCCCAGACACAGAGAGAGCAGGGGAAGCCATTAAAACCAATTAACACTTCACCTTCATTTTGGGACAAAAAAGAGGGGGGAAAAGGAGGCATTTCAAACTAAATCTTTAATAAATGTGTGAAAGTAAATTTATAAGTAATTTCAAAGTAAAGGAAAAAATTTACTTGGGACAAAATGAATATGTGTGGAATAGTCAATGCTCAGATGAAGGAAATTAAGTGTAACTGTTTACCAAATAATAAGAAATATATAGTTAAAAATCCTTAAAATTACATTTATGCTTAGCTCTCCTTCAGCCAGCCTATGACAGATAACAGACTAATCAATTTATTATTTTAAAATCTTTCTGGGACAAGGAATTCTGTAATATATTTTAGAAGCTCTTCTAAAATTTAATATAGACACTAATGTGTTTTAACATAAATGTTAAATATAGGCATTTTTAATGTAGACATTAAAGTGTTACATAATTACCTTCTAGAAAATCTCCCAGTAACTACTATTACTTATACGAAATACTGAAGGAATGACAAGATATCAGCATTTTCAAACACGTCATTCTTGCATATAGGGTAGTGGTTAAGAGAATAGACTTCTTGAGTTGAGCCACGCCAGTTTCAAACCACATTGGTTCTATCATTTGCTAGAAGGGTGACGCTGGGCTAGTTATTTAATCTCTTTGAATTTATTGTTCTTAATCCTACTTTATAGGATTGGTAAAAGAATTAAAAGTATATGAAGTACTTAGTATAGTAGTGCCTGAAACATTATTAAGTACATAGCATTTGGTGGCTACAGGCAATAGATTACAAGGGTTAATCATGTACATTTTGAAATTTGACTTCTTAGGTTCAAATTCAAGCTTTCTCACTTGTTACTTATTTGGCCCTGGGAAGATTATTTCACCTCTCTGTATTAATATTAATAAATATATGAAAAAGATTAGAACAGTGCTTTACACATGGGAAGTGCTCAAAAAATAATAATTTTAATATTACTTCAACTGAAATCTCATAGAAGCTGAAATTTAAAGAGAATATCAGAATATTCTCTTCTGATATTTGAGTTGACTAGCATTAGAAATAAATGAATGCTGTCAACTCAATCCACATCCATAAATCTTTCCTATATACCAATATGCAATTATGCATTGATCAAGCTTCTAGTGCAGACTCACTAAGTTCAAGTTTTCCACACTTGTCTGATGATACAGATCACCCAGAGATTGTGACTGAGCAGGTCTGGGATGGAGTGGGAGGCTTGGAATCTATATGCATAATCAGCTTCCCTATGGCTAGGCAGGCTCAGAATCCCTGAGTTAGTTGAAGCTGTGCCCAACCACAGAATCTGAGAAGAATATCTACTATTCATACCTACCAAACAAAATTATTATTTTATAAATATTACGTAATGAAAATAAGAATTTAAAAAATAACTTTTTATTCAACAAATATTTTATTGAGTATTTATCAGCATCAAATATGGATTGAGGGACAATTGAGCATACATTATAGCATAAGTCCCAAAACAGTGTATGAAGGTTAATTGAGGAAAAAAAATCCATATTCTTAAAAATTAAAATCATTTGGGAGATAACAGGGTAGGCAGAAAGGAAAAGCATCATTGACAAAAGTACGCATACAGTCATGCATCACTTAACAACAGGATGCGTTTTGAAAAATAGAGTATACTAACACAAACCTAGGTAGTATAGCCTATGACACACCTAGACTATATGGCCTATTGCTCTTAGGCTACAAACCTGTACAACAGGTTACTACATTGAATACTGTAGGCGATTGGAATACAATGGTAAGTATTTGTGGTATCTGAACATATCTAAACATAAAAAAGTACACTAAAAATACAGTATAAAAGATAAAGAATGGTACAACTGTATAGGGCACTGACCATGGAGTTTGCAGGACTGGAAATTGCCCTGAATGAGTCAGTGAGTGAGTGGTAAGTGAATGTGAAGGCCTCAGACATTACTATACACGGCAGTAGACTGTATAAACACTACATTTAGGCTACGCTAAATTTTTTAAGAAAAAAAATTTTTAATGATAAATTAACCTTAGCTTATTGTAAAGTTTTTACTTTATAAACTTTTAGTGTTTTACTTTTGACTCTTATAAAAACATGTGGCTTAAAACACAAACACATTGCACAACTGTACAAAAATATTTTTTCTTTATATCCTTAGTCTATAAGCATTTAAAAAAAATTTATTATTATATTTTTATTTTTTGAGCTTTTTTGTTAAAAACTAAGCAACAAATACACACATTAGCCTAGGCCTACATAGGGTCAGGATCACCAATATCATGTCTTCCACCTCCACATCCTGTCCCATTGGAAGGTCTTCAAGGGCAATAACATACATGGAACTGTCATCTCCTATGATAAAAATGCCTTCTCCAGGAGTATCTCCTGAAAGACCTGCCTGAGGCTTTTATTTTAAATAGGTAGAATGAACCTACTCTAAAATAACAATAAAAAGTATACTAAATACATAGACCAGTAAAATTTATTTTTTATCATTATCAAGTATGCAATGCACAAATTTGTACATGCTATTCTGTTATATTTCTGGCAGTGCAGTAGGTTTGTCTATATCAGCATCACCATAAGCATGTGAGTAATGTGTTGTGCCATGACCTTCTAATGGCTATGACTTCACTAGGCAATAGGGATTTTCTTAGCTCCACCATAATCTTTTGAGACCACCATTATATGTATGGTCCATCATTGATCGAAACAACATTATACAGCACATGACTGTAATTGCATGCTACCATTTGTCCTGAAGAGTTCATTAAGTGTGAGAACAAGGTCCTATTGGCCAAGAGGTCTGGTTCTTCAAGAGGTCTATTATAGTTATTTATTACATTGCTGCCATTGCTAATGGACTAACATCGCTAATAATTTAAGAACATTCAAATACATTCACCACAAAAATAATTTAATTAATACAATCATTATTTTTCCTTGATCCCTCTGAATATTAGTCTTTAGAAATAAATTATAGTTTGAGTAAAATTAGGACAAATCTGGATATGAATTTTTTCAAGAAAAAGATAAAAGGAAATGAGCTTTCTTTCTCACAAGACCCCATGCCTACGCCACACACATATCACATACATGCTCAAACAAACTATGAGCAACTTCTACAAGTGAGATATCTAGAATCTACGTGCTAGTAGAAACACAAGCAAAACAATTGTATAATATAAGGAAATCCTAGTGCAATAACACCAAAAATTGCACAAATATTATTCTACTGAATAAAGAACATTTATAAGCTATAGTATAGCAAATGTGTATATTTTTCAACATATTATGGTTCATTATTAATTTAACTAGCCAATGTAGTCAAGAAGTTATGTATCTGTTTATTATTTTCGTTGTTTATATAGTTATCACTGTTTACGATCTAAGGCAATACAGTGAAATCATTAGGTAAACAGTGAAATAATTACGTAATTCTCTGTAATCTCCTGGTTAGAGAATTTCTAGCTACATGAATGAATTTGGAATAAAATGGGCTTAAATGCAGTCATACCTTTCAAATATTATTGGTCCATAGGCACATGAGTTAAAATAAAACACATAACAGAGATTACTTAGGTATTATTGTTACTAAGGGAATAGGCACAAAACTTCAGGTTTTTCAGTTCTCTATTGCCCCAAGGATTAAGAAAATAAAGGACCACTTAGGACTATTACAACTATTCCTGACTGGTTATTTCTGAGTGGTGAGATGATAAGCATACTTTTTTTCTTTTTACTTTTCTGACTTTCCAAATTTCCCAATAAGAAAGTACTGTATTCTTTTTGTGACTAGGGACTAAATTCCTTCATTTAAGAAAATTACCTGAAGGGTCCAATTTATTTGAATATTATATTAAGTACACTTAAAAACTTCTTCCTTGAAGAGGTTGAATCACATTCTCCTTCAAAGAAAAATTGCTTTGGTTAATCCTCATTTTGCCCAATAAAAAATAATGCAACATCTTTGCAATTGTGAATTGTGCTGCTATAAACATTCGGGTGCAGGTGTCTTTTTTATAGAATGACTTTTGTTCTTCTGGGTAGATGCCCAATAATGGGATTGCTGGATCGAATGGTAGGTCTACTTGAATCTGTTTAAGGTATCTCCATATTGTTTTCCATAGGGGTTGCACTAGTTTACAGCCCCACCAGCAGTGTATGAGTGTTCCTGTCTCTCCACATCCACGCCAACATGTGTTGTTTTGGGACTTTTTGATAAAGGCCATTCTCACTGGGGTTAAGTGGTATCTCATTGTGGTTTTGATTTGCATTTCCCTGATGATTAGAGATATTGAACATTTTTTCATATGTTTGTTAGCCATTTTTATATCTTCTTTTGAAAAATTTCTATTCATGTCCTTTGCCCAATTTTTGATAGGGTTGTTTGATTTTCTCTTACTGATTTTCCTGAGTTGTAAATATATTCTTGTTATCAGTCCTTTATCTGAAGTGTAGTATGCAAAAATTTTTTCCCATTCTGTAGGTTGTCTGTTTACTCTCGTGACTGTTTCTTTGGTTGTGCAGAAGCTTTTTAATTTAATCGGGTCCTATTTATTTATTTTTGTTGTTGCTATGATTGCCTTAGGGGTCTTCTTCATAAATTCTTTGCCTAGGCCAATGTCTGTAAGAGTCTTTCCTACATTTTCTTCTAGGAATCTAATAGTTTCCCACCTAAGATTTAAGTCTGTTATCCACCGTGATTTGATTTTTGTGAGAGGTGAAAGCTGTGGGTCCTGTTTTAGTCTTCTACCTGTGGCTATCCAGTTTTCTCAGCACCATTTATTAAATAAGGAATCTTTTCCTCAGAGTATGTTTTTGTCTGCTTTGTCAAAGATTAGATGGCTATATGAGGATGGTTTTATATTTGGATTTTCTGTTCTGTTCCATTGGTCTGTGCCCCTGCACTTGTGCCAATACCAAGCAGTTTTAATAATCACAGCTTTGTAGTATAGTTTGAAGTGTGGCAAATTAATACCTCCGACTTTGTTTTTGTTGCTTAAAATTGCTTTTGCTAAACAGGGTCTTCTCTGGTTCCACACAAAGCGTAAAATTATTCTTTCTATATATGTGAAAAATGATGTTGGTAATTTAATAGGGATTGCATTGAATCTGTAGATAACTTTGGGCAGAAAAAATAGTAAAAGGGCTGAAATTCCATATCCCATTAATAATTCCAAATGTAGATCTTCAAAAGGATGGTCCACAGCTGCAATGCTAAGGGATGATATCAACAGTTTCACTGGTAATGATGGAAGAACTCCTGTTCATCTGGTGTGTGATTCAGACACATGGGAAACCAGTGAAGACTAGCAAATGAAAAATGCATGTCCTTTCTTAGCAAGAAGAAAGCCAACTCTTCCACTGGATTGTCATTAGAGAACAGGATGTAACTACTGAGACTCATCCTTTACCCTTTCCATCTCCAATTTCCCATTCCCTCTATCTTTACTTTTTTCTTTCCTGTTTTATCTTTAGTTTTGACATATGTCCACAACCAGTTCCTTAGGAGGCACTCAAAGGCACTGCTATTCTCAGAGTTGGCTCTATGAATTTAAAAAGGCACCACCGTAGACAGACACTACAATATGTGGAGGAGATCTATGAAGCCTCCAATGCAGACAGACATGGCCACTTCCTAGAGTTGATCCACACTTGATATACTGCATTTATGAGATGGGTTTAGTCATTTCCCCTTAAGCCTTTTTCAAATTTTCTTGAGCACCATGCTGATAAGTAATGTTGTTTTAGGAGGCAGTAAGGATCCAATAGGGCAAGGAACTCACTACAAGTCTTTAAAATAACAACACCCTCACAGAAAGGCATCTATCAAAGTGAGTTCAATACTTAAGATCCAGATTCCACTGCTCACTATAAGACTTCAGCGACATATTCCTCAAAAAATCTATACAAGGGAACTCAGCGATGCTTAGTGACAGAGCTCTCTGAGGTTCTCAAACTGAGAGCTGTTTGCTTGGGTTTAGAAAGTGCAGAAACAACTTAGGAGGCAAATAACATAAATGCCATCACTATGTTCCAATCCAGAAGTTTTTATTACAGCAAGTTTAGCTCTGGGCAAGCTTCTGCAATCAACACATTGTGATAGCAAATAAACTGACTCTGTGCTTTCTTTCTAAGCAGTATATAGCACTTGGGCTGTTCCTGAGAAGGATTCATGAAACAGCCTAATCAACACATTATAGTTGGAACAGCTATATGTAACACTCACAATTTTTATGCCTTAATTGTCAAAATTGTTTGCTTTCCAGATGAACACAATCAACTTTAACTTTCAGTAAAATCATCCAAACTAGTTCATCAACTGACACGACAAATAATCCCTACCCTGTCACCACCAACATCCGCTGAGATTATAATTCCATTGCTAGGAAAGAAAAAAACTAGAGATGCATGCAAATGACAAAATAATTTACCAAAATGAATTACCAGAAGAAAAGCTAAATAAAAGAAAACTTCCCTTTTAGTTTTTCCAAAAATTTTCAAAGACCATTGGTAATGTTGAAGGTTCTTTCTCACTTAGAAACATAGGCAACATATGGCAACATAGGGCTTAATAAATGTAGTATCTTCTGAAAGTTGGAAAATCTTCGTTTTCTTCCCAGCTTACTGTTTGTGATCTTCCAATACACTAACTTATTAACCTTAAATTTCATAACTCTGAAAAAAGATCAACAATTGTTGTTCTAGACTTTGCCCACAAGCCATAGTTTCTTAAACCAACAAAAATAACTGAATAATTACCAAAATTTTATAAAAAGTGAATAAAGATCGTAGCATCCTCCAATTTAGTAAAAAAAATGCAAATTTCTTCATCAAAGCAATAGTGATGAAAAACTGAAAGATGGTGAAATGGCTCTCTCGTCTACCCATGTTATCAGTTTAGGCCATGATTCAGATATCTTTCACATTTCCCACCAAAATTCAGAACCAAAAGTCAAAGATTCCTTTGACTCTTGAATCAGCATTAAGATTTCAAATTTTTTGTCAACTTTATTATATTAATAGAGAGGACACCTTATTCTCAAATCATGTTGAGGTTTTTAAATTCATGGTAAGCAACTATCAGTAAGTCACCCCTAACTTGTACACTTGTACTTGACCTCCCTGATTAATAAAATCCCCTTCCTTTCTTTTCAATAGTCCATTGTGTGTATGCATGTGTGCATGTGTGTGTTTGTGCACGTGTGTGTGTGCCTGTGTGTGTTTATGTCTGGTCCACAGTCCACACTTTGAGAAGCACAGAATAGCTAGGCTCCACCTGCAGCAAACATCCAACTCAGGTTCAACTATGGTTTAGTGCTAATTAGTGGCATTTGCCCCCTCTAGCTTAATTATCCAAGAGGGCAATGCTGGGTTATGGCTAACTGGGACTTCTAGGATAGCTGCAGCAATTTAAGAACCTCCTACATAACTGACCTTTGCTTTGTCAACCAATCTGGGGAAACTGGGAGGAGAAAATATTAGGAACATGTTCACTCTCAGCTTCACTGCTCTTTAAGATCTAACTGCCTGCTATTTTACTCACCTCTGCAACTTGTCCTCTCCCCCTAGAAGATAAGAATTTCAGCTTATCCTTGTTTGAGAATGAACTTCTGGCTTGAGGACAGCCCAAATAACAATTGCCAATTGCCTTATGTCAAAAATCTATGTTACTATGAGGTGTGCTCCTATATGATTTACTTTTTTTTTAATATTTCAGTAAAATAAGTAACAAGTTTTAATTATATTCTCTGGAACCAAATGGAGACCCACAGGCTATATAATAATGTTATTAGGTAGACTGAATAACAAAACTCAAAAATTGATTAGCAACAAATTAGAAGGCAATCACTAATAGTACAACACAGAACTTGTCCTCAAGGTGAAATTTTTCAAGCTTTCAATCAATAACTTGAATAATGACACATATGACCTTCTTAACAAGAACTGTATTTTAGAGGTAGAATTAAGATGTTTAATGGCAGCATTAGATTTCAAATTCATGCATTCATATAAGAAATACAGTAATGAGTGATTACTTATGTATGAGGTGGCAAATATTAAGTCAATACGTAAATTAAAAATATAGTATGTATTTTTATGAAACTTATGATCTAGTAAAAGAAACAAATAACCAATTCTGCTGCAATGTGAAAAATGCTACAATAGAGAAACCTACACATGACTACAGAAAACAGAAGTGTTACCTGCCTCTCACTGAGAAAGTCCAGTAAGATTTGGGATATGAAGATGAAGATACCACATAAGTAATTATATAAATATAGGTCTGGAACTTAGGACAGGTATATGCCCTGAGATAAAGATTTGGGTGAAACAGAGTATAGATGGTCATTAAAGCCAGAGACATAGATGAGATGGGTCTAGAAGATTATGTGGGGAAAAAAATAGCTAAAAGTCATGGATAGAATCTTGGGCAACAACAGCAACTAAGACCTTGGCAGAGAGAGAGGTTCCCAAGAAGGAGTCAGGAAAGGGGTAGCCCCACCAATTTCCTAAATGTTACAGTTCACTGGGGTTCTGTTCTAGGCCCTCTTCTCTCCAAATATACTCTTCCAAGATTGCATCCATTCTTTTGGTTTCAATTACCACTGATAGTATGTTACTGGTTTTCAAATCTATATTTATAAACTAATTTTCTTTTCCAGACTTCTAACCAGAATTAGGAGAGATGGATGTCATGGAAACCAAGAAAGAAGAGAACTGTCAAAAGGGATAAGTCAACAATATTCCCAACTTATGGAGGGAAAGTCAAGAAAGAGAAATAATGAAAAGTGTCCACTGGATTTAGAAAGAATAGATCATTGTTGACCTAAGAGCACTTTTGATGAAGCAGCAGAGTCAGTAAAGAAAGGATAGACTATCCTTCCAAGAAGTTTGAAAATGAAGAGAAAAGAGGTGAGACAACAGTTAAAGAGGAGTTAGGGAAGAGAGAGAGAAAGAGCAAGAGAGAGAGAAGAGAAAGTACGTGTTAGTTTTAAATGGGAGAAACATGAGTAGGTTCATGTTGAAGAAAGGCACCAACGAAGGAGACAGACTGAATAGATCAAAGTCTTGGGTTAGAGAGAATGGAATGGGATCCAGAATAAAGGTAAAATGTTTACCCTCACATACCAGGAGAATCAATTTTCTGAGACACAAAAAAAGAGATATGGGCCTCACTATAAGTTGGTCATGAGGAACAGAAGGTCAAAGAATTTTCATTGGACAGTCTTTATTTTTTCTGCTATTTGAGAGGTAAGGTCATGTTGTAAGAGTGAAAAAGAATATTTACATAGGAGCTTGAGAAAAATGGTGAAGCACTGGTGAATACCGTTCAACAACTTTTTATTGAATAGTATGCCAGGCCATATTATAGATGGTGGAATATGGTATCAAACAAAATCAACTAAGAAATGGGGTAATCTCACTGATGCCATAAATGTTATATTAATAGTTTCTTGAGGGTCTTTTCTAGGCCCTCTTCTCTCTGTATATACTCTTCCAGGTCAGTCTCATCCATTCTTTTGGGTCCAATTACTACTGAATGTTATATAATGTGTATACGATAATACATATGTAAGTAACCATGAAGCTTATATTCTGTGAGAAGAGGGTAGACAATAATGAAATGAATAAACAACCAGCAATTTACCTAGTAAATACATATATGCTGTGAAGAAAAATAAGTCAGGGGAAAGGAATATAAAGTAAAAGAGGCCTACATTTTAGATAGTGTAGACAGAGAAATCCTCTCTAAGGCGGTAATAAGTTGAGCTTAAAATAAACTAAAATGAGAACGCAGAGCATGCATGTTTATAGGGTGGTGGTTTTCAACCTTGGCTGCACAATGGTATCACCTGGGAATCTTTTAAAACAAAAGCAATTCCTGGGTCCCACCCTTCAGAAATTTGGAATTAATTGGTCTGGGGTATTGCCTAGGCATCAGAATTTTTAAAAATTCCTCATTGATTCTAATGTATAGTTAAGATTGAAAATTACTCAACTAGGAGAAGAGCATTATACAGAGGTAATCACAAGTGCAAAGTCCCAGAGCAAGGAGCATGCTTAGAGTCTAAAAGAAAACTATGGGGCAGCTAATCAAGTTTAAATAAAATATTTCAATCATTGAAGCACTAAATCTTATTTTATACAGACCGAAACAAACAAATAAACAACAACAAAGACAAATAAAGCCCCAAAAGACAAAGACAAAAAGCAGGTATGTGATTTTCAAAAGGGATTCTCAGTATCCTGGGGATATGTGTTAATGAAGTAGATGGCTGGATTGTCCCAGCACTAGGAGTCCAAAGGGCAAGGATAAAGGACAATGTAGAGTAGCTGAAATAATGGACTGTTAGTTATAAACTGAAGCAGGAAGGAATTGAAGCCAAAAGTTAGGGAGAAATAGGATGCATCAAAATACAGTGATCTAAACAAACAAACAAACCAAACAAGGTGAATGTAGGGGAGTTCAGTCAATCACAATTTTAATCTGAGCTAGAGGCATACCACGCCTATTAAATATTGTAAGGCAATCTTAAACTTCTTTTTAAAACAGTAGTAGGGCAGAGAGCATGTTTGGGATATTATGTTCAGTTCACTTGAGTTTTTTTAAGAAAGTCTCTAATAAACACCATGTCCAAAGATAGGCATCCTTGAGGAAAAATAATCTGGAAGTCAATTCTTTTAGGAGTAATGGAAATTTTCTTACCTGGAAAATATGATGACATGAAAGTTCACATTCGTAAGTAGGAAGAGAATGGAAAGGTTTCAAGCATAAAGAAGGAGTTCTCATTTCTTTATCTTAGAAGTAAAGTGGAATACAATAATAAGGAGACTCAAAATGTGGTCATTCTCGTAAATGATAAAAGACTGAAGTTATAGAGCTAAGAGGTCATGGTATTTCAAGGGGCACCAATGTTGATGCAGAATTCCATACAAAAGAATCATAGAAGGGACCATGACACAGCTGCCCCCTATCCTTCATTAGAAGACCCCCAGTGTACTCTATGAATAAGCCACTGTATGACTCTATTGGGAAATTTTGTTCTGCTGAATGTACCTTTAAATGCATTGGGGGCTGTGGGATGCGGGGAATAGGGAGGGGTGTCAGAGAGGATTCATTCATTAAAGGGACATATTTGGAACTGTATTGAACTGGAAGACTATAAGCTTTACAAAAGACATAAATTTGATGTATATTAAGCCATTAATAAAGGAAATGGATCAGCTGAAGGGCTCCTCAAATGATGGAGTCAGGAAGAGGGTAATTTAGTACTTAGAAAGTACATGCAGGATGCAAGTCCTGTTCACAATCTGTCTCTTCAATGAATAAAAGCCAAATAGAGCAAAGATAAGGTTAGGTGGCTGTCAGTTCTTACACCTTGAGAATGACTTCTCTTCTGGACATTGGTCACCACTGTGGCTTCCCAGAGAGAGGACATAGGGATGTGACCACTGTTGATGTGACCTCCACCTCAGGACACAAACTCTCTGGGGTATGGTGGATGCTTGCAATGTCTCTCTGTGGCCAAAACAGATTAAAAGTTCTAGTGATCCCTTCAGCTCTTACTTGTTTCCTGAGGCCTTGGACATTTCTAAGGAGAAATGGCTGATGGGATAAAATTTGAGGTGAGCATGAAAATCAATAGGTTTCGTTGAAAAAATATCCCATAGCAAAGCTATGTTACTCTAAAGGAAGAAAATTGAAAAAGTTCTTTGTAGGCTGGGTATGGTGGCTTATGCCTATAATCTCAGCACTCTGGGAGGCTGAGGTGGGAGAATAGCTTGAGGCCAGGAGTTTGAGACCAGCCTGGGCAATATAGCGAGACCTCATCTCTACAAAAAAATAGAAAACTTAGCTGTGTATGGTGGCAAATGCCTGTAGTCCTAGCTACTCGGTAGGCAGAGGCCAGAGGATTGCTTGAGCCCAGGAGTTCGAGGCTGCCGTGAGTTATGATCAAGCTACTGCACTCCAGCCTGGATGACACAGTGAGACCCTATCTTAAAAGCAAAAAAAAAAAAAAAAAAGAAAGAAAAGTTCTCCATGAATTCAGTTCACTCTCAAGTTCTCCCTTTACTATAAATATAAACCACAGTAAATGACTCCACCTTTCCACTAACATATTAGAGGAAAGGATTTTGGAATTAGGATTAAGTTACTATCTCCATTACTGACTATCTCCTTTACTGAATGGTTAACAATATTTTAGTAAATATAAAATAATTCAATATTTTTCATCAATTTTAAGATAACTTCCAAATCTGAGTTCTAACATAGGCCAGAGGAAAAATAAATTTCAAAGAACCATACAAGAAATGTACTCCCTTTAAGAAATCAATAGGTGTAAGGGCATTAAAATCACTCGGGCAAAGCAAGTTGCCTATTTTGGGAGCTTTATCAATATCAAAGCTCAAGGAAGTACCAAAATCATAAATACTTTGCTGTCTCTCTGTGGTAGGCAGAATTCTAAGAATGGCCTCCAATGACTTTCACTCTTATATAATATCCTCTCCTTTAAGTGTGGGTGGAAGTCAAGTCAGAGAGTATTCAAGCCTGGAAAGGATTTAATAAGTCACTGCTACCTTTGAAGATGCAGAGGGCTGCATGAAGCTGAGAGTGGCTCTGTGCTGACAGTCAGCAGGAAAACAGGGACTGCAGTCCAACAACCACAAGGAACCAAATTCTGTCAATAATATGAATGATCTTGGAAGCACATATTTTCCCCAGAGCCTCTAGATAAAAGCCCAGCAAGCTGACACCTTGATTTTAACCTTGTGGGACTCTGAGCAGAGAAGCCAGCTAGACTTCTGAGCTACACAACTTTGAGATAATAAGTGCATGTTATTTTAATGCACTAAATTTGTGGTAATTACACAGCAATAGAAAAGTAACATGCCTGTACTTTCTATACATAGTTCTTCTATCTATTTAAATAACAGTAAAAAAAATATGATTTTCTACATTGTTATAAGAAAAAGATTTAATCTAAAGAAAAGTAAGAAGTCAAAAGAATTCACAGATTTCACAGTAGTTATCCACAAAACATCTGAAGTTCATATTTTACAAGTATATATGAATCAATTTCTAGAAAACCATGATGTATACATTAAAAGAACTACATAGCTACTTCAAAAGAAAGAAACAGGTTAGATCAATAATCCCAAAATATTTCAATAAATGTATATAATATATATAATGCTTTAAGCAGAAGACAATAATAATTTTTCCAATTTAAATCTTTGATAGAATAAAAACACCCAGTTTTCAAAAGAGAAGGTCATATTTTGATCATGGAATGACAAGGGATCAACACAACTGGTCATTTAGTGTGTTGCTACTTTAGGGAAATGCAAAAGAACATTTTGTCGGTACTTGATCTTTATTCACTCAGTGTCCATAGATATGAAAGAAGCTCAAAAATGTCTGGCAGTTTTGTAAACTTACAGTACAAGGTTTACTGCCTTACAGCCTATAAGGCAATCAAACTATAAATGTCTTTCTCCCACTGCAGATAGTTCATCTTGACATAAATCAAAAGCTTCAATCTGTCACCAATACTTGGTGTCCCTTCATTTTTTAAAAAGATAGAGTATGTTTGCATGTAAATCTTTGTTCAACTCAAGAAGAGGCAGCCTGACATAGTGGCTAATTGTGTGGGTTCTAGAATTAACCTTCCTGAGTAAAACTGCTGAATCTACCACTTACAAGGTATGTGATTTTAGGCAAGTTAGGTAACTACTCTATTCCTCCATTTCCCTTTCTGTAAATGGAAAGAATTAAGAATACCTCATAGGATTATAGTGAATATTAAATACATTAATATGTAGAAAGTCTTTGTAACAATGCTTGGAACATACGAAGTGCTCAATAAATCTTAGCTATTATTAAGAAGATGGCCAAAGCTTTTCCTTATAATCATGTCATTCCTTTAGGCAAAGTTAGCAATGTATACATTTTTCAAACAGAAGTCTAGTGTAACAATGATGGCTCACTACAAGCTTGCACCTATTTCCTCTGCCTGCCCCATTCATTCTCCTGCACTACATCCAGAATCTTTTACTCAATGGCTGCTTATAGGTAAGACAGAAATCAAGTGTAGAAAACAAAGGATAGCCCTGAGCCTGGCCCACTGGGTCTCAGGCATAAATCAGAAACGTAATCCAAAGCTGAACCAGTCCACGAGATAGGAGGTTTGACCATCTCTGTTTTTAAATCTTACTTAAAAATATAAGTTCTTGACCAAGGAAGGCTCAAAGACACATAAAGGACATCAGAAGGACATGAATGAAAAGTTTCTTAATTTCCTAAAGTTTCCATGTGAAATAAATGTATCACTAACAAATAAAAGAGTGTTTGGTTTCTATTACGGCCTTGAACTAAAAGAAACCACTATAAGGTATCCCAGCAGTAGAGAACATCGGCTGTGGAGTCAAACAGATCTATTTTCAAGGTCCCCCTCTGAGTCTTAGTGTCCTCACCTCCAAAATGGGAATAATACTAGTACAGCAACTCAGAGAGTAATTATGATACTCACATGCAATAACACATTTATGCACATAACAGAATGTGTGGTAGATAATAAACTCTAACAGAGATATTATATAACAGACATTAGCTGTTATCATAATTAGTAAACAAACGTTTTACTTCTAAGTGAAATCAATTCCTTCCCTGTAAAAACCTGTGGACTTGATAAGCATCTTCTAAATATCAGTAGTCTCATCTTTAGGATTTGGGAAAATATAAAAATAAGTAAAAATCTAAGTGTGGGAGTGAGGGAAAAGCTGTACTGGCAGCTTCAAGGCATGACTCAGAAATGTCATACTGCACCTGTATATGATATTACAATCCTACGATTCTATTGAGTTTCTTGAAATAAATTCAGGAGTCTAACACAGACAGATTGTGGAATTTAGGATATGAGAATCTCAATTAACCAACACCTCCCTGGATATATCAAAAGTTAGTCCCTGACTATGTAAGATATTAAATATTGGGTCAGATGCCTCTTCTTTCTGTTCAGAGGATTCCACAAGTGACATTATCCCTTCTACTCTGAAACGTAAATTACAAATATTAATATTAAGAGCAATCCAAGGGTTAAGTAGTTATATTCAGGTTTTTTTTAAGTTTTATTTGAGAAATATAATTCACATATACAGGCGTAACTCAGAGATATTGCAGGTTTGGTTCCAGACCACTGCAATAAAGCAAATACAGCAATAAAATAAGTGACACTTTTTTAGTTCCCTGGTGCACAGAAAAGTTGTTTACACTATTCTGTGGTCTGTTAAGTGTGCAATAGCATTATGTCTAAAAATGTATATACCTTAATATAAAAACACTTTAATGCTAAAAAAAATATATGCTTATAATCACCTCAGCCTTCAGTGAGTCATAATCTTTTTGCTGGTGGAGGGTCTTGCCTTGATGTTGATATTTGCTGCAGATTAAGGTGGCTGTGGCAATTTCTTAAAATAAGACAACAATAAAGTTTGTTGCATCAATTGACTCTTCCTTTCACAAAAGATTTCTATGTAGCACATGATGCTATTGGATACCATTTTACCAACAGTAGAATTTCTTTCAAAATTGTAGTCATTCCTCTCAAACTCTGCCACTGTTTTATCAAGTAAGTGTACGGTACTATTCTAAACCCTTTGTTATCATTTCAACAATGTTCACAGCATCTTCACCAGGCGTAGATGTCATCTCAAGAAACCACTTTTATTGTTCATCTAAAACAAGTAACTCCTCATTCTTTCAAGTTTTATCACAAGATCACACCAATTCAATCACACCTTTAGGCTCCATTTAAATTCTAGTTCTCTTGCTATTTTGACCACATATGCAATGACTTCCCCCACTGAAGTCTTGAACCCTTAGAATCATCCATGAAGGTTGGAATCAATTTCTTCCAAATTCCTGTTAATGTTGATATTTTGAGCTACTCCCATGAATCATGAATGTTCTTAATGGCATGTAGAATGCTGACTCTTTTCCCTAGAAGGTTTTCTCAACTGACTTTGCCCAGATCCATCAGAGGAATCACTATCTGTGGCAGCCATAGCCTTCTGAAATGTATTTCTTAAATAATAAGACTTGAAAGTCAAAATTATTCCTTGATCCGTGGGATGTAGAATGGATGTTGTATTAGTAGGCATGGAAACAACATCAATCTCCTTGTACATCTTCACTGGACCCCTTGGGTGACAGGTATGTTGTCAATGAACAGTAGTATTTTGAAAGGAATTTTTTTTTCTGAGCAGTGGGTCTCAATAGTAGGCTTGAAAAATTCAGTAAACCATGCTGCAAACAGATGTGCTGGCATTGTTGTCCCATTTATAGAACACAGGCAGAGTAGATTTATTAATAGCATCATTCTTAAGAGCCCCAGAATTTTTGGAATGGTCAATGAACATTGGTTTCAACTTAAAGTCACCAGCTGCCTTAGCCTCTACAAGAGAGTCATCCTGTCCTTTGAAGCTTTGAAGCCAGGTACTGACGTCTCCTCTCCAGCTATGAAAGTCCTAGATGGTGTCTTCTTCCAGTAGAAGCCTATTTCATCTACATTGAAATTTTGTTTAGTATATATCAATGATCTTAGCTATACCTTCTACATAACTTGCTGTAGCTTCTGTATTAGCACTTGCTGCTTCATCTTGCACTTTTATGTTATAGAGATGGCTTCCCTCCTTCAACCTCATGATCTGACCTCTGGTGAGCTCAAAACTTTTCTTCTTAAGCTTCCTCATCCCTCTCATTCTTCATAGAATTGAAGAGAGTTTGCAACTTGCCTTGAATTAGGCTTTGCCTTAAGGAAATGTTGTGGCAGGTTTGATCGTCTGTCCAGACCTTTCAAACTTTCATTGTATCAGCAATAACTCTTTCTCTTTCTTATCATTTGTGTGTTCACTTGAGTAGCACTTTTCAGTTCTTTTAAAAACTTTTCCTTTGCATTCACAACTTGGCCAACTATTTGGTATAAGGGGCCTAGTTTTTGACCTATCTTGGCTTTCAACATGCCTTTCTCACTAAGCTTAATCACTTCTAGCTTTTGATTTACAGTGAGAGACATGTGACTTTTCCTTTCACTTGAACACTGAGAGGCCACTGTACAGTTATTAATTGGCCTAATTTCAATATTGTTGCGTCTAATGGAATAGGGAGGCCCAAGTAAAGGGAGAGAGACAGAGGAATGACTGGTTAGTGAAGCAGTCATAACACAGACAACATTTATCGATTAAGTTTGCTGTCTTACATGGACGCATTTCATGGCAATCCATAACAAGTCCAACAGTATCATCAAAGATCACTGATCACAGATCACCATAAGACATATAATGATAATGAAAAAGTTTGAAATATTGCAAGAGTTACCAAAATGTGACACAAAGACACAAAGTGAGAACATGCTAGTGGGAAAATGGCACTGGCAGGCTTGCTTTATGCAGGGTTGCCAAAAACCCTCAATTTGCAAAAAAAAGAAAGATCCACAAAGCACAATAAAATGAAGTGTGCCTGTATATGTACATAAAACAATGAACTATTGTAAAATGAATGCTTGTATAACATCACCCAGGTGAAAACAAAGAATGCTGTAAGCACTTTTGTAAGTTCTGCACATGCCTTTTCATAATCACAACCCTTGACCAAAAGTAATTCCAATTCCTATTCTTATGGTAATCATTTACTTGCCTTGCTTAATATTAATAGTTCACCCAAAATCTCATCTCTTCACCCTATCATTTACTTTTACCCGTATTTGAACTTTATTTAAATGGAATCACCCACCATGTACTCTTTTATATCTGGCTTCTTTCATGTACACATTTGTGTGATTCATATAAGTTATGTATACACACAGTTTCTTCATTTTCACTGCTGTGTACTGTCCCATTATATGAATCTACTATAACATATTTATCCATTTTGCCACTTATAGGCACTTCAGTTGTTTTGTGTTTTGACCTATTATGAATAATACGGCTATGAATGTCTTTAAGTTTACATACATAAACATGAATATATTAGGCATTTACCTGGGGATAGAATTGCTGAATCTTTAGTTATTCATATCGTCAAATTTAGTAGATGATGCTATATTTTTCCAACCTTCTTGGTGATCCTTATGCTCCACTGGATTACTGCAGCGATCTCCCTGCTGACCCACCACACATCTGCCAAAACGCTGCTTTAAAAACCCTGAATGGCTTCCCATTGCAGTTAGAATAAAATCTAAACTCTTAATAGTGGCCTAGTGGGCTCCCTGCACACTAGGATGCAGGTACAGTGGTCTTATCGTTCCTCCATGAGGCCAAGTATCTTCCTCTTCCTGAAATAGATCTTTTTCTTGCCCCAGATCCTCACATGGCTAACTCCTTCTCATCATGAAGGTCTCAACTGAACTGCTATCTCTTCAAAGGATCTCTGATCACACTCAGTAAAACATGGTACCCACAACCCCTACCCCAACTCACTCTCTATCTCATTTTTCCTTCTATGTTCTTCATAGCATTTATTTCTATCTAAAATTTTGTCATTTATGTATTTACTTGTTTAAATGTTTATCAGCTATTTCTCACACTATATTATATACTCATTGATGATGGAGACTTTTTCCCATATGGTTCACTGTTGTATTTCTAGTACCCAGGATAGTATGTGGTATGTAGTACATGCTCAATACTATTTTTTGGACAAATGATTAAATATTTATGTTTTAGTTTGTACAGTCAAACTGTGTTAATGTATATTCTCTTTTAAACTTGACCACTGGGCTGTGATCTGTCTCACTTCTTAATTTTCTGAGCCTCCTGAGAGCAGATGCCATACTGTACCCATCCCTGCATTCCCACTGCCTAACCTAGTGCCTGGTACATAGTAGGTATTCAGTAATTACTTAGTGAAACATCTGATGAATAAATCCATGAATAGATGAATGGATGAAAGAGGGTTTAGGGTTTTTTTTTCACCTGATCTGGTAAAGCCTTGAGAATGGCTCCTGCTGCTGCAGTTTACAAATACAGCTGAGGGCATACATGGAAAGGAAAGTGCAGTCGTGACTGCTGGTGCCCTACTCAAACTTCCTTTACCCAGGGTTTCTCATCTTGGCACTACTGACACTGTGAATTGGATAATTTTTTGTTATAGAAGGGTTGGTTATTCTGCATATTGTAGAATACGTTTAATAGCATCCCTGGCCTCTGCCCACTAGATGCCTGTAGCACCACCACCACCATCCTTCCCTTTGAGCCATGTTAATAAAAAAAAAAAAAATCTTCAGACATTGCCAAATGTCTCCCAGGGACAAAATTATCCCCAGTTGAAAACCACTGCCCATTTCCTGTAGCACACCCTCTCCTAGCTACATGAGTGTTGGCTCGTAAGAGCTGTACCTTTCTCCTAAGAACTGTTTTCAGCCTCTGGGAGCTGCCTCTGGGAGAAGTCTAGGAGGGTATGTTCTTTCTCTGAGGATAGCTTTAGGCAATGAATGAATGATGAAAGCGAAGAATTAAAGAATTCTGTAAGTGGGAAAACTTTTAGGTGCTATTCATGCTTCAGAGTTCCCAGTGGGATCTGATGAAGACTGAACTAGGTTTTGCCTAGATTTTTTCCCTGTCCTATCTTACTTCCTTCACTCTCTTACAGGATCCTCTTGAGAGCACTCCTTCAGTAAACATCTTGCATAAAAACTGCTATCTCAGGGTCCATTTCAAGGGGACCCAATCTAAAACATATAAGAATATAGGTAAGGAGAAAATAAGTAAAATAATCCTTAGATAATTATTAAAAATACACCCCCAAAATTTGAGACAGATTTTATTCAGGGTGTTAAATGTATCTTTCTGCAGAAACAGGGCAATACTTATTCAGTACTTACGTGCAGAATGCTAAGAGGGTGGGGATGGCTATCGATGTATATATGGGTAGCAGCTCACTTCTTCTACTACTTTCTGCCCTTCAAAATTTTTAACATGTTCATCATGAAAACATGAACCTTAGTTTTTCCTCTTTTATGGTGAATACCTAATACTTATCAAGGGCTGGACATGGTAGCTTAGACCTGTAATCCTAGCACTTTGGAAGGCTATGGCAATAGGATTGCTTGAGGCCAGAAGTTCAAGACCAGGCTGGGCAACATAGCAAGATCCCATCTCTACAAAAAATTTAAAAATTAGCCAAGCATGATGATGTGAGCCTGTAGTCCTAGGTACTCGGGAGGCTGAGGCAGGAGGATTGCCTAAGTCTGGGAATTCAAGGCTACAGTGAGCTATGATTTTGCCACTGTACCACAGCCTGGGCAACAAAGCAAGACCCTGTCTCAAAAAAAATATTATCAAATTTTCAAAACATATGACTGTCATTTACCACATATCTTGCACTTGAGCCAAAACAAAGAGCATACATTTCTCAATTTGGAAGTCACAGAGTACCCACCATGAGGCTTTTGTGAACACTGTATTTTCTGTCTGGAATACCTTTTACCCTATGTCAAAATACTCAAATTTTCCCCACATTTTAAGTCTAAATTTTAAGCTCAAAATGTTTCATAAATGACACTCAAATTCCCGAGTCTATAAGGAATCACTCCCTGCTCTGGCACTTTTCCTTGCATTATATTAGTTTGTGTTTAATTCATATAATTGCTACTAACATATCCTACTAACAGGCTGGATGAATGTCCTGTTTTAATTTGTATCATTCCTTGACTCTAGCCTTATCTAATGTTTGTCAAAGGACAAATGAATGAATGAATGAGAAAAGGTTATTTCTGTGGACTCTTATTTGTTTTCCTTTTTGGTAAAACTTGTACAAATAACTGACTCTAAAGAATCTTAAGAAGAATTAACAGAATAGCAACTCATGTACAAATCCATGTTTTTAAGGAACAAGGCAAATATAACAACTAATACAAATATGACCTTTCATATGATGTTCTGAAAGATTTTCAGTCATGAAGTACTTCCCAAACTAATTTTCAAGCAGCTGTGCTAATAACAAGGCATACCTTTTGCCTTAGAAACTCCTAAATGCCAGTCCTCAGAAAGAATTACCTAAATAGCTTGTTGAAAATATAGCTACCCTTGCCTACTCCTGAGATTCTGTCCCATTATATCTGAAGTGGGCTGACTGGCTGTTCAGGCAAGTCTGTGGACAGTTGCTCTGTTTCATGCCAAGAGATTCTCAAGGTAGCCCCAATTATTTCTGTCCTCCCCTTCCAGTTTAAGGCCCAGATTAAGCCCCCCTTCCCTTTAAGAAAGTTCTTTGACTGTTTCAAATCTTTGCCTTCTCTTTTCTACATAGAATATGGCTGGTGGCAGAACGCTGTAGTGGTAACTGACCAACTGAAAACAGATTAGTACTTTCTTCTTCACTATTCTTAGTACATGATTAGCACCTTCTTCTTTATTATTTCACATATTTAAACCTTTCACCCCCTAACTTAGATGTAGGTTCCTACTGAGGAAAAACTAAAGAATCCTTCTTTCCATTCTATCTCCAGAGTGTTGGGTAATATTATTTACTTTAGATTTAATACATTATTCTTTGTTTAGGCCAAAAATATTTTAAAACCTTGCAATAATTGAAATATAGACTATGAGAAGCATTGAATAAGTTGCTAGTTTTAAAAAGTACACATTTTATCAAAGTAAGGGTAAAAGGAGTAAGGAAAAGAACATGGAAGGGCAGAAGACTTCCTGGGAAAGCACGCATCTATTCTAAACATAGAGGCCACACCTTTGTATTGTTCAGTTCACTACAGTGAGCAAAAGTTACTTCTGTTAATTTTTAAAAGTAGTAATAAATTCAATAGCACTTTGTCCCCAGAAAAATACTATAAATGTGGAGACTGAGACACATTTGAGGAAGGATCTGCTACTTGAATGTGATGAATCACTCTAGCGTTCCAATATCCTGCGGCATCTGCATGAACCCACAAGCACTGGAATGCCAATCCTTACCACTCACAGGATGGTCTTTGAGATCTATACTGAACAGAATGCCCCAGTTCCACTTGAGTCAGCCATGACTGTCGCAATCTGGAAGACAGAGCAATTCTCTCAGAGTCCTCCTTTCTATGCTATTTCTAACCTCAGGGCTGGCACGCAAACTTCCTCTAGACCATTCCCTAAATATTGGTCAATATAATGAAGTAGTTCACTTTGTTTATATATCCCATAAACTATCTCTGTCAAGCAACAGGCTCAAAAGTCAGGTTAAGTCTGTTTCTTCTTAGGACAGGATCAGGGCTGGAATGGAAAATACGGTTACTCAGAATTATTGCTACATAAAAGGTATTGCCGTAATTTCTCAGTAAAAGTTTTAAGATTCACTCTGATTAGACTAGCATATGTCATACTCCCAGCCCTGAGAGCAGGAAACAGAATGCTCTGATTAATTCAACCTAGACCTAGGGGTGATTTCAAGTTCCTTGAAAAATATGCATACTACAAAATGGAAATGAAGGGCTGTTGGAAAGAGGAAAGGGGAGAATAGATGATTTAAAAAAAAAAAAAAAAAGAACAAAGTTAAGATTGTGTTCACCTCCCATGGTGTTAAGAAGAAAACTTTTCCTAGCGGAGAGGCTGGGCTGAGGAGGCCAGCTCCTGCCTCACAGGGTGATCACACTTGGGCTTGACTAGGGCAAAATATACTGTCCTGGGCCTGGCAGTCAATTGAGGTGCTTAAGGATGGGTTCTGCCAGGGACAGCCAAAATTAACAATGGCTTAAACAAAATAAAAGTTTATTTTTCACTCACATTAAAGAAGTCACGAACAGAGAATTTTCAAAGACTGATAGGCTAACTTCACAAAATCCTCAGAATTCCAGATGCTTTTATCTTACTCCTCTGCCATACTTAGTCACATGGCCATACTTGCTACAAGGGAAGCCAGGGAATGAAGTCCTTATTCCAGGTGACTATATATCCAACTAATAATTAGGCATTTTATTTCTTAGGTGGAAAAAAGGAAGGACAGATATTGGGAGACAAATAGCAATCTCTGCCTGTGTGTACAAATTCCCAAGGTGACGCCCATTATTCCTACCTCTTTGTGTTCACACCCTTCTGTAATCATCTCCTCTTAAGTATGGGCAGGATTTATGACTTATTTCTAAGCAATAGAATATGGACACGATGATGGAATGTAGATGATTAGTATACACGAGTATATTACATAAGATTGCAGCATCTGTCTTTCTCTCTCCCACGGGTAGCTAGGAGGAAATAGGCAGCCACGTTGGAAAACACCACATGGCAAGGAACTAAGGTGGCCTCTAGAAGCTAAAGGTAGCCTCTGGAAGCTCTCAGTCCAACCACCACACTGAACTGAATGTTGTCATTAACCACAAGCGCAGAAAGTCGATCCTTTCCAAGTTGAGCCTCCAGATGGGAATCTAGCCCTGACTGCAGCCTTGTGAGACCCTAAGCTGAAGATTCAGCTAAGCCATGCCTAGACTTTTGACCCACAGACACTAAGATAATGAATGTGGGTTGTATTAAGCTCCTAAGTTTATGGTACTTTATCAATGAGTAATAGAAAACTAATATATTAACACTTAAGACAACCAACAGATGCTCACAGTCTTGCATAAAAGACTTAACTCAGTGCCTAATATATAAGTGTTTGACAAATATAGGCTGTAATGACCTTCATCATCATCACCACCACGATCATCATCATCATCACAATCATCATAATTTCCTAATCCTAGAGTCCTCCAATTTTGTTAACATCTCCCCTATCAATTTGGTAGCAAGGAACAAAATCCCAATAGGACAAACAACACTATTCATATAACTTCTAGACTTTTTGAAAGCAACCAACTTTAAAATCTAATTGGAGCTGAATTTCCATTATGACTGCACTGGTGATTCTTGTACATCCCTCTGCCACTCCATTCTAAGAACTTATCTCTCAAGGATATAACAATCTCTTGGTCATGCTTCATTGGGGAACAATTGAAGAGAATAAGACAGGGCATAGTACTCTAAGGGTTCAGTTAAGAATTTCAGGAAAGCCTACAGAAAATAGACACAGTGGAGTCAGGCTGAGGAGAAAGGAAGCAATTAGCTAGAGGTTAAGTAGCAAAACAGCTGCTAGAAGACTTAGGTAAAATCATGGAGTAGGGATAAAATACTGGAAGAATAACATCAAAGTGAAAGTTACCAGTTGCTTTGAAATCTAACTCCTATACATTTTAATATTACCTAGCAGAGCCAATCTAAGCATCTGCTTAATATCCTGGTATGTGACAAGAATACTAGGAAAAATTTTATAAACAATTATTTTTAAATGGGAGAATAAAAATAAAGCACCTTTCAGGGCATTTCATGATAAAGCTTTTACAAGACTATACAAAACCTGAGTTTAGGTGGTGATGTGTTCAAGCAAGTTAACATCCCCTATATCAAGCAAAGATTTCAAAGCAAAGCCATTATATATAATGGAGTGAGACAGAAAAACAAAATCTACTCTACGAAGTACATAAAATAAACAGAAGTTGCTGTTATGAGACACCATAAAATAGTCAATAATTCAAAAGATGATTAAAAATAAACAACATATTAGTAATAAAAACCTGGCAGGGGGAACATTCTAATAATGGATTTTGGTTTTTGGCTTATAGCAACTCAAGAATCTCAGAGAGACTATGAGAAGAACAGCTATTATACCAAAAACCTATTGTAGTTTTTGCTTATGTTTATTTTTATAGAAAAAAATCATGTAAAACAGCATATTTTGTAAGGAGGAAAAAGTACTTGAAAATAATGAAAAAATAAAGCACTGAGATACTAAAAACAGCACATTTCTGGGAGAAGAAAACGATTTCTTCCAGAAGTATGGTGGCATTAATTGCTAAAGACATTGAAGTAGTTATGTAATTTTTTAACTACTATGATATCAGTAGTGCTGTTTAAATTCTTGGAATCAATTGGGTTTTTTTCCCCCTATGTCGTTCATACTCCTATTCTACAAACATGATGGATTAACTCCCAAAATGCTATTAAGCATATAAGGAAAACCTTTTAACATTGTTCCTGTGTAGAAATTTCCATTTCCACAGAGTTGTATTTCACTTTTTTTTGCTACAGAATCTGTTCGTATTTCTAACATTAATGACAGCATAACAACAAGGCCACTATCCCAAAGTTCCATCCCACTGTAGAGTCAGCTCTGTACAAAAAGACACATAGCTGTAGCAAGACTGTAGGAACCACTAAACCCCATCAACAAGTGTCACTGTTGTGGGAGAGGGACTGAATGAGAAAATGTAATCGTTAGTGGTCTCAAACGACTCTATCACCATTCCAGTACATATTCTATCAATGGTGGATTAATAATGTCATCCATAACCAAAAGCCATGATAGTACACTCCTGTAAAATAAAGGATTACGGAAGGAGAAAGGGAGGAAAAAAAGTCCTCAAGGTTTTTTTTTCTTCTAGATTTAGTTTTTTATTTGTTTTTTTCACTTTCCATCCAAGAGGTTGCTCATATTCAAATCAAAAATCTTAATAGACTGAACTATGAGCCAATTGAGGAGAGGTATTAACTCAAAAGTGAACAATACAAGATAACTGAATAGAGTTCTTTTTCAATATATAACTTGAGCATCCCTAATCTGAAAATCTAAAATCTGAAATACTCCAACATCTGAAACTTTTTCTTGTGACTTATATGATGTCACAAGTGGAAAATTCCACACCTGACATCCTTTCTGATAGTTTAGTGTATACAAACTTGGCCTCATGGACAAAATTATTTAAAATATTGTATAAAATTACCTTCAGACTATGTTTATGAGCTATATATTAAGAATAAAGGAATTTCATGTTTAGATTTGGGTTACATCTCCAAGATATATCATTATGTATAAGCAAATATTCCAAAATCTGAAAAAATTCAAAATACAAAACACTTCTGGTCACAAGCATTTCAAATAAAGGATATACAACCTGCACCTTTTTCCTCAGAGGTAAATGGTGTACCTATAATGCAATAGAGAAAATTTTGGATTCATTGGTTACTAAAGAGTTACAAATAACAGAGTTCTTTTAACATATTTATTTTTGATGACTTCTAGAAATTTACACTTTTTTTCACAGTTTTTACAATCAATTGATAAACAAGCTTATCTTATTCCATATAATCAAGAGTTTGTTGTAATAATGTCTTTGCAATATTGTGAACAAATATTTATGCAGCAGAATAGTGACTCAGATGGAGACTTAAGTTACTATATCAATATCCAAAGGGAAATTGGAATCTACTTAAGACTTATATTATAGAAGAAGTCAAGGCAGATTTCTGGATAAGGAGATGCTAACATGTTTTTAGTAAAAGAAAATTTTTTTCTTATTACTCCTTAATCTTAACCTAAACTAGAGTTGATCTGAAATCCTCAAAACTCAATGTACTCTTCCTCACTCTTATGCTTTACTAACTTAGTTCATTCTACCGTGAATGCTATCCTGCATCATCTTTTTCACCTTGCAAAATCTTATCAATCCATCCTTTAATGCCCAGTTAAATGCCCACTATCCATGATCCCTTCACCTCGATCGCCATACCAAAAGGGATCCTTTTTATGGGATAGAATCTAATTGGGGAAATAATCTAAATGAATTCCAGTGACACCACTTCATACATAGTGCCTTATATTATGAATATTTCTTCTTTATGTGCCTCAATTTGAGGGTAAAGATCAAACACAACTTAATTTCTACAATAGGAACAAGGACAGTACCTTAAAAATTACATTTAGAATCATGATAAATGATTATTGAATAAGAGAATCAAAAATGAATGAGTGGATAAAAGAATGAAGCAATTAGAGGAAAAGGTATTATAATTACTCACCTGTATGCTATTAACCCTAACTGCAGTAGGAATGCAAAGAAGGGAGAGATGAATAAAAGTTAAAGTAGTGTGGCAGGGCATCATGGAATATGAGCTGAGGACTGAATAACTTCAAGGAGTGATTAAAGGCTATTTTAGGTATTGGCATAAAGGTGAGGCACTAAAACAACGCCAGAAAAACAAACACAAAGTCAAAGCGAGGAATCTAGCATATCTTCTAAGATGAGACATTTCCCAAACTCCACCATACAAACATTATAAAGCTATTTCTACACAAGAAAACTCAAGAGACTTTCACTGAAACTCTCTAAAAGTGCAAACTCTCCAATATGGACCATAAAGCAAAACTAATCGCAGAAACAAACCACCTAGCTCAGCCAAAATAGAGCCAAAGGAAATAGTGGGCACTCATAGAATATAAGAAATGCACCTGATTGCTACAGGCATTTAGAAAGTATTATGCAATTTAGAACAGTCTGTGAATCACCAGGGCTGTACCTCTTTGTACTCATTAGGGTGTGCCAGCTACATCCTGGCTCAGATCTAATCTGGAAACTTATCTTTTTATAAAAAAATTATTTTATTTTTTTAATTGACAAAAATTGTACATATTCATGGGGTACAGAGTGATGTTTTGATACATATAGGGCATGGTGATCAGATCATTTATCATTTCCTTGTGTTGGGAATATTCAATATCCTCCTTCTACCTATCTGAAGCTATATATTATCAGCAATAATCATTCTACAGTGGTATAAAACACTAGAACTTCCTTCTATTTAGCTGAAATTTTGTATCTTTTAACATATCTCTCCATATCCCTCCCTTTCCACCCTTCCCAGCCTCTTGTATATTCTATTCTACTTTTTACTTCTATGAACTCAACTTTGTTTTAGCTTCCACACTTGGGTGATTATGTGGTGTTTAACTTTCTGATCCTGACTTATTTCATTTAACATAATGTCCTCCAGTTCCATCCATGCTGCTGTAAATGACAAGATTTCATTCTTTTTATGGCTGAGTAGTATTCCATGGTTTATATATACATTTTCTTTATTGATTCATGTGTTGTTAGACACCTAGGTTGATTACATATCTTGGCAAATGTGAACAGTGCTACAATAAACATGGGGTGCAGATATTTCTTGCATGTAATTTCCTTTCCTTTAGATAAATTCTTAGTAGTGGAATTGTTGGATCTTATGGTAGTTCTATTTGTAGTTTCTTGAGAGACCTCCATACTGTTCTTAATATAGTGGCTATACTAGTTTACATTCCTAACAACAATGTATAAGAATTCCCTTTTCTTCACATCCTTGCCAGCATTTGTTGTTTTTTGTTTTTTTTGATCATAGCCATTCTAACAGGGGTGAGATGATACCTCAATGTGGTTTTGATTTCCATTTTTCTTATAATCAGTGAAGTTAGACATTTTTTAATAAATATATTTGTTGGCCATTAGTATGTCTTCTATTGGAAATTTATCTTAATAAGAGTCTAGTTACCAGTAAAAATTTAGCTAAAATGATGCCTAAAAATTCTACATCTCGCTCTCAAGAATACTTAAATCCACATCCTGGGTTTTCAGATGTAACTAAAATACCCAGAGCGTTTCTGGGGCGCACCTGTTATACCATAGTAAGGGAATTTGGTGTTTCAAATGGTAACAGTGACCAATTATACTTTGATGCTGCAAATACTTAGGGTTGACAGCAATGTTATGGGGAAATTTTGCATACTGGATTCCAATTTTATAATATCTTTCTACCAAATATTTTGAAACAAATTTAGCATTAAGATTTCACTATGCTGGGCTGTCAATCAAGCTTTAGTTTTCTAATATCGGTCTTTTAAGAAAACACAGTGCATTACTTACCCTGATGAGTGACTGCAGGCATGTCCACCCTAACATCTCTACTAACAATCTACCCTTTGCCATTTTGCAACAGAGGAAAAAGCTTAATTTTCTATACAGCACAAATAAACCTTTCAGAAAGCAATTTCAAAGCAGATTTCCAGAAGCAACTTCTAAAGGCAGCTGAAAGAATGATGCTTTTAGCATGCTTTGGTAACTATCAAAATTCCCAAATTACATAAACCCTTAATAACAAGTAAGCATTTCTAACCTCGGCCTTCTTAGACACTACCTTTCCTGGAGAAACTAAAAGAAAACATGAAAGGCATTCCAACAGCACTATTAGTTTAGGACATGTGAAATGCACTTTGAAAACTGTCACCAGTGAAAAGAAATTTTTTTTGCTTATACTTTTTTCATCTCCATATTAAGAAACAAATTTTTATTTAATGTTTTGTGAGCTTAATTTCTTCCAAAGAAGATTATAATTAAGTAACTGCATGAATGAGGCCCTGGTGTATCTTCTTATAACTACTGCTGATAGATAACCCTTAAGGGCAAAACCAAGGCACTCTTGCAGAATAAACATTGACAGGAAGTGGAGATATTTATTCTAGAAAGAACAGGCTGAGATTGGGACAGACACTTAATAGTGTGTCTACATTACACATTTTATATATCACATTGAAAAAAATTGTTCTTAAGTATTTGCATATCAACAACAAAACTGAACAATAGTGTCACAAATTTAAAAGACTGGGCAGATAATAAAAAGCCACTTAGTTCTCACTGCAGTAAGTTTATTGTGTTTGGCAATAAATATTAAATAATTCAAACAAAATAATCAATTAAGATGATGTTAATTTCAAAGCAGAATTTGCAATAGTATAAAAATAATACCTAATCATAGTATATATCAATCTCTCACACGTCCATGGCATTCGAAATGTCAGAAAAGGTTGTAGAGTGCAACATAGATAGCTGCAAACTCTTTGCCACTCTTCTCATCAAGAAGTGGAGTCTCTTTCTACTGGCCTCACACACAGGCCTGCCCTACAATTTTGTCCAACAGAATGTGGGGAAAGTGACACTGTAACTGCTGAGGCTGGGCCTTAAAACATAGACATCTTCAACTTTCCAACAGGAATATCTCCTTTTGGAATCCAGCCACCATGCTAAGAGAAGCCTCAGTTACATGGAGAGGTCATACCAAGGAAAATGGAGGCACTTGGGTCAGCTGAGCATCCAGTGGACAGCCATTTCCAACTGCCAACCATGTGAGTGAGCCATCTTCAACTTTCCAGCCCAGTCTAGCATATGAATAACTGCAGACAAGTCAACATCACTTGGAGATTTGAGATTCTACACTGCAACTAACCTTTAAGAATCACCACATGTCAAATTTTGATATAATATGAAAGAAAACATCCACAATTACCTGAATAATCTATTATAATACTCCTCCCTTTTCCAACTATATCTCTGTAAAAGGTCAGATATATACTTCAGGGTCTTATATACCTCAACCAAAACATATATTGCAATAGATTGAATGCACAAGCAAACATAAGAATCCAATTATTCTCATTAAGCCAAACATCAAAAAGATATGCAGAAAATAGAAAACAATGCCACTCATTAATATTTTTGTTTGGAAAATACAATTATTTTTTGTAAAAATATATCATTTATTTTAAAAATATAATGTGTTTATTATATTTTATTGAGATATAACTCATTATAAAATTCACCATTATAAAGTATACAATTCAGTGGTTTTAAGTATATTTATAAAGTTGTACAAATATTACCAACATATAATTCCAGATATTTCATTAGGATAATTTCATCATCATAAAAAGAAACCCTGTACCTAGTAACAGTCACTCCCCACTTCCCCATCTTCCCAGTCCCTAGCAACAGCTAACCTACATCCTGTCTCTGATTGTCTATTCTAGACATTTCATTTAAATGAAATCATACAATCTGTGGCCTTTTGTGTTTGGCTTCTTTCACTTAGCATGATATTTTCAAGGTTTATCTATATTGTAACAATCCATACTGCACTGTATATCAGTACTTAATTCCTTTTTATGGACAAAAAAATCCCATTGTATGGATATATGCATTTTGTTTATCCATTCATTACCTGATGGGCCTTTCGGTAGTTTACACATTTTGGCTATTACAAATTATTATGAACATTTGTGAACAAGTTTTTGTGTGGATTATCTTTGTAATTTTCTTGGGTATGAACTAATAGCATTTTTAATTAATTAATAAATATTTTAAACATTCTCAACTAAAATATCAATTATAAAACCCACATAAATTAAAGATCTTTGGGACACTCAATAATTTTTAAAACTATAAAAGATTCCTGAAACCAAGAACTTGAGAATTGCTGCTACACACAAAATTTTTCCCTACTATTTCTTTTCAAGGAAATACAAAAATTAATCTTCTCATATTTCCTTTAAATTATTTATTCAGAGGAATTCAGAATAACATTTAGCTTTTCAGAAACATGCCATCTTTACAGCTTTATTTCCTAGGTTGTATTTAAGGAAAAATAATGATCAACCAATGCAACAAAGTCATCCAGAAAAGGGTAAGTGTCATGGCATATATGGAATTTTTTTTCCTCCAAAGATGCTAAAAATGATGAATGTTTTATTACTTTTTATAAACTGCTAGAGTTTTCTAAAAATGTTGAACTTCATTTTAGATACACAATCTTCAAACTCATGACCTGAATAGGCTACAGGCACCTGTGTCAATCCTCAGAAGTTTGAGATAATTTCTTGGCCCCTTTATATTTAGAGAAGAGATCCCTGGTCTTAGTCTCCCCAGATGCCTGTCAATCTAGTTTCTAACAAAGTTCTAATAGTTGGCATTCCTCTACAATCTATTCATTTTTCACAGAATACTTTTTTATTAGGAATTTCATAATCATAATTCTTGAACCAATACTTTATATTCAATCTTAAGAAAAGCTTTAAAATTTCCTATTAAGAAACACATTCAGCACATATATAATATCTTCCAAATGATGCTAAACTCAAACTTCTGCAGCACTTCTTTGGTATCTTTTTTTTTTTTTTTTTTTTTTTTTTTTTGAGGCAGAGTCTCACTCTGTTGCCCGGCTAGAGTGAGTGCCGTGGCATCAGCCTAGCTCACAGCAACCTCAAACTCCTGGGCTTAAGCAATCCTACTGCCTCAGCCTCCCGAGTAGCTGGGACTACAGGCATGCGCCACCATGCCCGGCTTCTTTGGTATCTTTAAATGACTATGCATGTGGTTAAACTGTTATATTTTTTGACCCATGGTTATGTATGTACTTTTTGATTTCTAAATTTCTCCAAATTTTAAAAACTCATTTATGTAGTAAATCAGATTCTTGAAAGCTTTAGATCATGTTTTTCTGCATATGATAACTTAAAGTTCTAAACAGACATTATAAATAAAAACTATATCATAGAATATTTAGTATCCTTCCATTATTAGGACTATATTCAATAATAAGCATATGTTCAAGGATAATAATTTACCATTCTTTATTGAGAATTGAAAGTGAAATAAATCCTCTCTCACTGGAAGATTATTCTATAGAGTGGGATAGAATTTTCCCTCTGACAGCTAATCTTAATTTTCTCAAAGGTCATCCAATTATTCCTGATTGAATCCGCATGTGACACACTAATTTAGAAATGTTTTCTCATTAGTGCCAACATCTCCCAAGTACATGTAGAGAACTTCACATACTACATCATTCATTTAAAATGTGGATTCAGAAAGAGAAAAAAACTACGCTTTTAGATCTTTTGATATAATTTTGTATTACCTACATGCATCCTAAAAAAGAAAATATATGTTACAATTAAACATCTCATTAGAGTAGCATGAAAAGTCAAATGCTTTAGAGTTCAAATTCTGCCTCCATCTCTTATCAGCTGAGGGACGACAAGGAGGTTATTGAGCCTCCCTGAGACTCTTCATCTGCAAAAATAGAAACAACATCTTTGCACACTAATTATCAAAAAGCAAGTAAATTATCTGACAAAATATAAAGGATCTGTAAATTGCTATCTTTTATTAAAGTTATTATTATTATCATAGTAAAACTCAACTCAAGATAACATAGATCTACCAAGAAATTCATCGATCTACTAAGAAATTCACTGCAATTCAGAGTATAAGAATGGCTATTACCTAACTGTATCAAGAGTAAATATAATGGTAATGGAAAAAAGGTACGATTGCCCTGGATGTAGGCTGGTCAATATAATATCATACTGTTTTTTCAGGAAGAAGAGGAGAGAAGGCATCCTGTGAGAAGGGAACCATTTTCCTCTTCCACTGTAAGGAACTGAAGGGGGAAATTAGTTTTGCTGTAACTCCAAACTTTTCTCTCTTACTTAGTGCCCCCACCTTTGGCACCTGCTATCTGCAATGCATACCACAAGCATCAATCAGAATTGTTTTCCTCAAACATTGTCTTGTTCTCCCCTGTCCTGCCCTGAAGTGTACAAAGGCCCACAATGACCTCCAATATCCAACATAGACTCTTTCTCAAAGTCCTATCCAACCCCCCCACACACTCACAAACATCGCATCACAACAACTCTGTATTATAGCGATAAGACTCAATTTAAGAATAGATTCTTGCTTAAATTGCAGAGTATGTAAAACAATGTATAACAATAAGCAATTCTCTTTAAAACATACTGATTATTTTTTCTGATGTACTCACAAGGCAGAATCCAATTCATGTATTCTAAAATCTTGTTAAATGTGATAGCAATTTATTCAAAATAACAGTACTTTGAAATACTGATGTCCTGTAATATAATTATTGGCTGATCTAAACACAATTAATGTGAAGTAAATTCCATTCATTTTCTTAAGATTTAATTTTAGATCAAATATATACTATGCAAACATTTACTTATACTGGCACCAACCTACATTTTTTTCAAAACCAACTGGATTAAGAGAGGAGAATGAATACTGCTGAAAAGGAGATGGTTGGAACTTATAGCAAATATTATTGTTCTCAAACAAGTATTCAAATAGTGTTGTTTCATTTATCATCTAGATAGTCATACCGATTAATTTTCAGTACTTTTAAAATTAAATTATTGTTTCTTGTCCACTAGTGGATAACCTGTCTCCTCTCCACTGCCCAGTTACATTCCAAATAGAAAGGCCAACTGGCAACAAAGTGGGTGGAGACTGTGTTATGAATGTGTGTTTGCATATGAATAATGCCCATGTTTGTATGGGAATACCTTTAAAATAAACAATACTTTAGTAAAAGTATTAACTGTTTGGAAATTGCTGAACATTAAGCAAAGTTAATATTTCAAATCAATCCAAGAACAAATTTTAAACTAAACAATTAGCTATAAAGATTCATTCACTGTTCATTGACTATTATAAGCATTTTCTAAACATTTCCTTACACACTACTTCTGATTGAATGCTCTTATACCTCATCTCACTTATCTTAGCCTGAAGCTGGAAGCCCTTTCCAAAGATTTATTCCCTCTTCAGGAAAACTCAGCATCAAGGTGCTTCTCTCTAAGAGGAGCTGCCTTCTTTCAGTTGCCTTCTTGTTTTTCTACCTGATGCTGAATGCTGAAATAAAAATTCTGCAGATTTTACTTCATCCCATCAGCACTCTGTTTTCCTTCCTTCCATATGGAAGAATAAGAGTGAGAAAAACATTCGCAGGAGAAAAACATTTCTTCCATGTTAACCCTCTATTCCTCCTCCCCCACTTCAGATTAGATTAGATTAGATTCTCTGCCTTTTTTTTTTCTTTTTAAGAGTACAATGCCTGGCACTAAAGTGGAGCCAAATAAATATTTGATTGATGAATGAAAAAATGGGAGTGAAACAACAATCTCCACCCTTTTCTTTGAAGGTAAGATCTTCCAGCCCGCAATGTTTAGTTAGTTAACCATCAGATTCTCAAGCTATTCAAACACTACTTACCCTCCCAAAATCTTTAAGCCATCAGGTAAACTAGATCTTTGGAAACCATTTCTGAGTTTACATATCTTAAACTGAATATTTTAAACATATTCATTCAATAAATTCTTTTTGAGCACCTATTCTGTCTACTCAAGCTTGTAAACAATTTAACATGGTTGTATTAAATATATTTCTAACTGTACTCCAAATCCGTATCTGATTCTATACCACTGATCCCCTCTATTCAAAATTGTTATTATATTATAGGATGGTTGTATCTTAAAAGGCTGTAAGGGAGCTTCTTCAGAGCAAAACAGCAACAAGGTTTAGAATCCCTTGAATGGCATACAGAGCCAAGCACAGTGCCTTGCTCATAATGCCTCAAATATTTATTGATTGACTATGAGATTTTCTCTCATATTAAAGTATTATTAGGTTAATTTTGGAAAGAGTTCCCAGAAATAAGACAAGTAAAGAAAGTTTCTATTTTCAATTTAGCACTTACTAATTATCAAAAAAGATGCAGAGAATTCCTACATAAGAATGAACTCTGAAGTAAAAACGAGCCTATATCCATTATATCTCTTCCCAATTAGACTCTAACAGGGAGCCAAACGATTCTCTGCCAAAACTGTCTCTCTGTTTGGCATTAAATGTGCTTAGAGATGAAGCTTGATAGATAACAGAATACACTCAATTGTCTTTATATTTTTAACTATCTTGGAAAAAATATGCCTATGTAGTAATGTTTTATATAGATTAATCACATGTATAATAACTGGACAAATAAAGGTAAGAACACCATGAAGAGAAGTAGAACGGCCTTTACCATTTTTCTTTGGCCATATATGACATTACCTAGCTTCAAGTACAAATGTACAAATAAACTTATCACTGCATTTCCTCATACGTTTCATAGTAATGGGATAAAGAAAAAAATTTAAAAGTCTATATTAGAGGATTTGTTTAAACTTAAGGTCAGCAAGATAAATAGGAATTATTGATCCTGATTCCCAGGATGAATACATTTTCTACTACATAGCAAAAAGAATAAGTATTGTTTTAAATTCAAGATTATTTAGAGTTCTCTCCACTCCTTGCCTGATGGAAATTAGTTAGGTTTTATCATGGACAAGGTTTGAAAACAGTATGGGTTTAGGGTTATCTAACAAGTGGTTGATTAGTATAGAGTTTTCTTTGTACAAACTCAACAGTTAGAAGAACATATATATTTAGCAAATGCTTCCTGTATGCCAGGTAGGTACTGTGCTAAAAGCTGTGCATATGTTACCTCATGTAACATTCTCACCTACGGTATCCATGCTTTAGAAATGCAGAAATTAAAGTTCAGAGAGTCTCAGTAGTCTCAAGGCCTCACAAATTACAGTTTAGAACTCAAATCTCTTTGAAAGAACCAAAAGTGAAAGAGAGGAAAGGAAGAGATTTTTGACCAGTATAAATTATAACTCTTCTAATATGCTGGGGATTAAAATTAATGTTTCATATGATAGAACATATTGGAAATATCTCTTGCAGCCTCAATTAACCACATATAAATGGGGAAGACATGGTCTGACAGTATTTTTCATTAAAAAAAAGATAATGGAAAAGACATAAAGATTAGTTGTCTGTAAGTATTCTGTGGTTTTGCAACTAAAAAATATCTCATGCATTAGGCTTCATAATGGAAAAACCAACAGCACAGCATTCAGATGTCAGGAAATAATAATCTTCATGCTCTAACTAGACCACACCTGGGTAGTACGTTAGGTTTTCAGTATCATAACAACAGTGTCAAGATGCAGTAATTTAAAGGAGTTTGAATAAAATTATGAAGTATCTTGAAATGATGACGTAGGAAAAAAGAGTTGAGAAAATGGGAAAGGTTTGGTCTTGAAAAAAGAGGTTTAAAGGAGACAGGGTATTTGTCTTCATATATTAGAAAAGCTGCCATGTAAAAGGAAAGAAATAGGTGTAGATGCATTCAATATTATGTCAGGGAACAGAACACTAAGTGGATGCTCTATTGAAGAGGATTCGGTTCAGTTTAGAGGATAAATTATAATAATTAGATCCAGATTGCAATGGAATCACTCCTTTTATATATATGTATACATATATGTGTGTATATATGTATGTGCATAAACACAGACATCTTTATATGTTGCTTTTGAGAGAAATTCATATATATACATACACATTTGTTATAGCCTTATGGGCCTTACCTGTTTTTAATTTTATTCTGTTTCCCTCTCTAAAAACAGACAATACAAAATAAATCGTTTTTTGTATTGCAGCTGCTTAATGCCCTGCCCTGTAATTTCTTTATAGAATACATATTAATGCTCATTTTATGCAGATTTCTTTGCCTAGTAGATTAAAATGCTTATATAATATTCCTAAGGAATGAGAGTATCCACCAACAGGAATTTTTCCCAGGATTAGAATTAGAAATGGCAAGCAGGAGGTTTTCAACACAATAAACTATAAATAAAGAGAGATACAAATCCAAAAACACTCTTTCAAAACCAACATGATAAAAAACACAAGTTTGTCTAAGATGAAGAAGAAAATCTGACTTCTAAATTCCAGTAGGTTTAAAGAATGGCTTCAGTTTCACAGAAATCCTTCAAACTTTAGCCAGTAAACCATTCATTATTTTTACTTTTTTAATATCTATTTGTATAATTAAACCCATAGGAATTGTGTAAAAAATAGATCTGTCCACATTATTTTCCTGAAAAATCAATATAATAAAAGACAGAAAAATTTTTAACTTCTAATATGCTCTTTGCCCCTATAATACTTCTTATTTATATTGCTAAGAATAAGATCTATTTTGTCAATACTCTCTTGAAAGAGAATAAAAATGAAAATAAGCCAGCTTAGTAATTTATTTTAGCCAAAGATTCATCCATGCCTGATAGTATCCTTGTCTTTAGCCATGCAAATCAAACCTTAACAAATCAAAACATTTCAGTTCCAAGACGACAGATACCAACACATTTTTTAGACAAGCCCCAATTAAATTGGATATATCCTTACATTTTCATTTCCAAATTAAAAGTCACTACATAATATGCTCTTTTCCCAGTGATTTGCCATATGCTTTATTTGGCTAGTTCAATCTCCTCTTGGTTGATCTGTATATTATCTAAGCCAATTTATGAAGGTCGGCACTAATTTCCACACACACAATAAGGCACTGCAAAATTCACAACAAGTCCTAACAAAGCAGCTCATATCACCAAATCTTGATTATATACTGCTGAAAAAGCCCTCTGAGGCATTTTAATATGTTTAGAGACTAGCTTGCTACCCTCAATGGCTATTAGCAATGTGCTCAAGTCCCTGTGTGTTATTACTCCAACACACAAATTGTAGGATAATTGCTGGCACTGTGCTTTGGTATTTCAACCATGATGTTGGTATTTATCTATCTTGGTAAAGGCTGCTATGGGAACTGATAGCTTGTTTTTAAAAGGATGGGATAAAGGAAACCAGAAAAGGGAGGCGACAGGAATAAAAGTACATGCTCAATGTCCTAATTTAAATGAATATTACAGGGATATATATTTGACACTGTCATTTTTTATAAATATTTCATATTAGTTGTTAATATTTTGATGTCCAAAAGAACTTTGAGGTAGATCATAGATATTTTAGGGGGGGTGAGGGAGAAGAATTAATCTTGGTGTTTCTTTTGGTCAAAAGATTGTAATTTCTGATTATCAACAATTTCTAAAATAATATATCACAGTTTTACATAGCATCATCTGTGAAAATGTTCCTGGAAAAAGGAAAATAAATTTGACCTGAATCTAATCAAATCTAACAACTCAATTCTTGTTTACATGATATACTGGAGACTGAGAATCAAGTCATGTAATACCACAGAGAAGCAAACACACAAATCTGTAATATGAAACAACTGGCCCACTTTGCTTCTAAAAGCGGGGAAGGGCATGGTGTTGGAGAGACTGTAAAAAACAAAATGCCATGTATGGTATTTGGATACAAATTAAAGTAAATCCAATAACAAAACATTTTTGCCATAATGGATAAAATTTGAATATGAACAGAGTATTAGATGATACCAAAGAATCAGTGTTAATTCTGTAAGTTGTGATAATGATGTTGTGGTAAAGTAAGAAAATGTCAACTTTTTTTTTTTTTTAAAGATGTCTACTAAAGTATATAAGGGAGAAATGACATGGAATCTGAGATTTGTTTAAAATGCTTCAGCAACAGTCACAACTAAAAAAGGGATAAGTGAAAAAAGTATGGACAATATTAATAATTCTTGAGTTCAGGTGATAGTTCTATGGGATTTTATTATAATACTCTTCCCATTTTTATATATTTGAATTACTTATAATAAAGAATGTTAATTGTTGCATGTTATGGTTCATTAAAATGGTTTAGAGAAGATAGCTCTTTTGCTAGGAAAAAAAAAAATCAATATCCTATTTTTTCCTCTAGATTTGGGCTGAGATTATTGTCCATGAATGGTTTTCAGAGGCCTATGAATCCCCTGATATATCATTTTCAATTCACTTCTACTGGAGAGAGCCCACGTCGTCATCATCATCATCACATTTTCCAAGACATCAGTGCCCCTCCAAAAGGCTAGGAATCAATAGATTTGAAGCTTAGTGAAAAAGGTTTTTGTATATTTCTCTTCAGTTGGCATGTTAGCTAGTTCACTTCTAAATGTTTTTAGCAAATAATCAGAAATAAGGTAGACACAAGGTAGACTCTAACTAGAGCAACTCTGTATCCCTGATTGCCAGGGAATAGGCCTAGTTTATACTTGTTGCCCTGGTTTGAATGATGAATTACATGGTCATCCTATCTCTAAGCCACTCTTAAAATTTAAAGTAGAGGATAACTGGAATGTAAATAGATACTTGAAAAAGATTCATTCTTGTTATCATTTTTGTGTTTGTTTTATTTTAATTTACCAAACAAATTCTCTAATAACTGTATATGTCATTGGTTAAGTCACTACTTCCCTACCAAGCATCCTGAATTTGCCAGATAATTAACTCTACATTTTGTTTTATGTTATACCTCTACTATCAAATTCTTCCCCCAAATGGACTATATATACTTGCTTGTAGCATTCTTGTAGTCTTAGTCTCTCTCATTAAGGGATTTTTGGGATATGAATATCTACCAAACTACAGGTTATTTCAAGTAATTTCCCTAGGAATTCCTAAGGAACTATTAGCTTCTCTCAAAGCTAGTTTTCTCACATATGGGGCTATTAACGTACACTTCTCTCTCTCATTTGTCCTCTCTAGTGATAATCTAATGTAGTATCTACTCTGTAATTAAGACCTGACAATAGCATTACTTTTCTCTGAAAAAAATCAATAGACGTTGTAGCTAGCCCAAAAGCAATCACTTGGCAAATAAAAGGAACTTGGTGTTCAACTATTTTCAATTGCAACTGAGTTTATTTTCCAAGATTTATCATTGCTGAAAAATGCTAATTATAATATGTACTACTTTCATTGCAATTCTACCAGGTAATATAACAATCCCCACCTTCTGGGTGACCTGATAAGAAATTAACTGACTTCTAGCTATTTTATTTTATGGTATACTTGAAACACACACACACATAGTAATCCACAGGAAATAGACTTGTCTAAACTTTCAATTATCAGACCATATCTGCAGTTTATGCCAGAAACAAAAGAAGATAATGACTCTCAGGAGAGAATGACATATCTAAACTATTAACTACAAAAACTATTTAATCTTGGAACCATACTTGAAGAGGTGGACATATATTATTTTTTATCTAGGTCTATGTAAGTGAAGATCATGGTGCTAGATATCTATGCTCAGACATGAACCTTCAGCCCACAGTGGCTTGGCAACAACAAAAGTCAGAGAATGCATAGGTTTAAGGGATGAGTCTGAGAAGAGAAGCAGAATTCTCTATACCAAGCTTGTTTGCTTTCACTCCTCTCAAAGACTGCTAAAGAGTAGGAATTTACTGGCCCTCTGACAGTCAAGGAACCAAAACTTTCAAAACAGAAAGAGACCTCTGATATCATTAAACTCAATCTCCTCATGTAACACACGAGGAAACTATGGCCCAAAGAGGTTGAATGACTTGTCCAAAGGCCACATGATACTTAAGAGCCAGGCCTGGGGGACTTTTATTACATGCTATCTTCCTAAAGCTAAGGTTTTACAGGAAAAACAATATTCTGTACACTGCAAGCCAGAAGAAAAATGAAGTTGGAATAAAAGGTATGAGGGAAACAGGTTGAATATTGAATATTGAGTAGAGTTTAAGAAATTAAAGAAAATAAGCACATAGAAAATAAGAGAGTTTTTTACATGTAAGACATAATAGGGGGTGGATGAGAATGAAAACAAGGACATACCAGATTTTCTAAATCCAAGATGGCATTTTATGGACAAACACAAAAGAAAAAAATCTAACCAACTCTGACTGTAATGTCATTAACATTTCACAAATATTAAAATGTGAAAAAAGTATCTTTTAGAATCAATTAGACTAGGCGTATAGATAAGAGTATATTTTGAGTAAGCCACATTGCTGGTATTAGTCACTTCATTAATTTATTACCCCATTTATCTTCCTCCTCTTTCTTCTCCCCACTCCTCTGAGCAAGATCATCATCAGCAACTCTACTGAATACTTCCTCTGTGAAAATAAGGTAACACATCTAACAGCCCTTACCAGGACTCATTCTCAGACCTGGGGGTCTCTTTTCTACGCTACTGCAGAAACATTCTTCTGTTCACTATGAAACTTGGAAACACATCTATAGTGAATAACAACAATCCAGTGTAAACATTAAAACTTCCAAAAACCAGACTCTAAGGTTATGCTAGAAGGAAGAAACATTAACTACTTTCCAGGTGTAGTATGAATGGAGAGGAGAGGGAGGAAAGGAAGCAGCAATATGGAACACCTGAGCACGGAGCAAAGCCTGCTAAACACAGAGGCTTCCAAGACCTTCTAGGAGCTCAGCCTGCCTAGGTCAGGAATTTTGAAGCCAGTTGATCCAACCAATCATTCATTCTTGTTATTCTTTGGCATTCAACAAAATCCAGTCTCCTCTGTCATTGCCTAAATAATGTTCTTCCTCAAACTGCTGTGTTTCCTTCCCACAGCTCTAGCCCTGGCCCTTACTTATTTTGCTCTCATTTTGTTGTAACTACCTTCCAACTTTGACCTAATTCCAGATTATTGTCTAAACTTTCTTTCTTCGACTTGATCCTGACCTTCTGATAAAGAAATTCCTCATTCTCTCCCCACATAACACAGGGTCATCAGTAGAACTCTGTTAATTACCATATTTATGCCATTACTTTCCCGACCTCATCTCAGAACCCTCCACTCTTAGAAGTACACATTGTCAGGTACATCACTTTCTACTCTTGGTTGATGTCATCTTTCTCCTTTTTAAGTGATTCCCTAATTCCCTGAAAACTCTGGCACCTGACACAGTCTTACTTTCCACTCCAGAAAACGTAATCATTGCTGATTTCAACACCCATGTCAATAGCTCTCCAAGTACCTAGTAAGTTCTTGGACCTTCTCTGCAACATATAAACCACCCTTCCTTGTGTTTCCATGAAACTTCCTAGTACTTAGAATTGTTTCACTTAAAAAATCTTAAACTCCAGCATACTAGTCTCTCACAGTTCTTTCACCTTCAAGCTTTCTCACTTCTTTACTTACAATATATCTACTTGGACCTCACTGAAGCTTCTAGTCCTGTGGACCAACATGCTTTCCTGGTCCATCCAATAATGCAAATTGGTAGCACTACCAACTTACCTGGAAATAAACCGGATCATCAGACACATTTTGTGGTGTACTTATATATCCCTGCTCAGGTCCTTCATCCATTCCTTGTGTTAGCTATTCCCAGTCTTCATGCTCACTACTTCCACCATCTTTTTTCTTCACTGCTTATTTCATCTTTCCCCCCTTACATTTGCAAACCTATTATACTAGTCATGGGCCTGTTTGAACAATCCTTTTGTTCTTTACTGGCTTTACTTTAAATGGCAGAGTTTGACCCTGGAGTCTTTAAGCTGGAAGTCTGGGAGATACCAGTAGGAGACTGAAAGGGAGAAAGTAGAGAGAAGCTAGGACATTTCTCTCCCCTACTCTCTGCCTCTAGTGACCTCTCTACCAGAGGTTGTTTCCTTCAAAGCCTTAAAACAGGACTGCCATGGGTCTAGCTTCCACCTCTAGTAGTATTTCCTCTTTGTGTCCCTCCAGGTCATTGGCTTCATGCTCTTGTTAATTTCTGGGTTGGTTCACAATTCTCTATTTAGCTTTCCAATTCCTCCATGACCTTATAACCAATTCTTTGCATTAAATTTCCCCTCTTTTAAAAACTTTGAGTGGCTTCTTTTGGGGGTGGTTACACCTTGACTGATGTGCCTATCTATATCCATATGAACCCTTCCTTTCCTCTACTATCAAAATAAGATGCATTCCTAACCAAAAGTAATGCCTCCACATGGTTCTTTGATAATATATTCTCCAGAATACAGAGAAAAGAAGAGAAGAACAGCAGCAATCCTCTAGATGAGGAAAAGATGTTCACCTAAGCCCACTCCACAATCTTTCTGATCCCAAATAGCTGGGACAATTATTGGGGGAACAGTGAAGAGGGAAGAGAAAAGTCTCCAAATAGGCTCATACCACCCACTCACAATATGATTGGAGAGACCTGTTTGGATAAATGTAGCATAGATTTATGCCATTTTCTCCTGCTTCTAGCATAATAATTATGGCTGCAATTCTGTATTTACCTCTCTAGATTTCTTCCTCCTTTTCTTAACTCTCTTCTTCAAAGAAACAGTTCCTTTCTGATACATTTAACATCATTTCCTCAAGGCATTGTGTCCACAGTGGGAAACATGAATGATTTTAAGTGGTAGACAGTTTTAAAATTTTCAACTTTTATTTATAGATGTTGCTTAGAACAAGATTTAGGATTTTGTAAAGTGAGTACTATAGATTTAAAATAAACTTCAAGAAAAAAAACTAAATAGTAGTGCAAATTTGTGCAGATGAGGTCCTCGAGAGGGTAAATTAATGAGAGAAATTTGAGAAATATGGTCTCAGAAAATCAGCTTCCTTAAACTTCATTGGTTTTTTAACCATTCAAGACCTTTTACTAGTATTTGCCTAAGTTTAGTAAACTTTACACTTTCATAGAATCTTTTCTACTACCTATCATGTCAACATATAGAAAAACATAGTAAGGAAATTTGAAACATCATTTTCTTCAATGTCTACTTTCCGTTAGCTTAAATGTTTATTTTCTGCTTGCTTCAGAAGCAGTCAGAACTCAGATTAACAAATGCTGGTGGTGGTATTTTGGTTTCTTTTAATAAATATGGAATAGGTTTTAGCTATCTTACCTTTGATCTTCTAGCATATATAGAAATATTATCATTGACTTTACTCCATCTATACTACAATCATTTCTTACTTGAGTAAAATATCCAGCAGTCTGAAAAAGTGTGGTGAGTTCAGTTAAATCTTACCTAGACGTACCCTTGGAAACACAAGGTTAGAGAAAACAAAGACTGTATTGTAAGACTAAAATTAAATGTTTTAATGGTAACAAATACAGTTCATTATATAATGGAGTATACAGAACATTTTCCAATTGCAAGAGCTCAACTTCAAGTTTCTTTCTTTAAGTATCTTTAGCAAATGTTTTCCAAGAGAAAAAAGAAGATATGCAATTAGAGAGCAGAGAAAAAAAGCATGCTGCACAGTACAATAAGACAGATGGTTCAGTCCCTGAGTCTATTTTTTAGTGTATGGCAGTTATGAAGTTTTGTTGTAATCTGGTAGTACATAGGTCTTCAAACACATTTGAATTCATCTGTCACTTAATTTCATAAATCTAGAAGTGCCAGCAATAAAATATGTGTACCTTTCAAAATCTGTATAAAATGTTATTGAACTATTATAAAAATGTTATTTTCTAATTAAGTAATAAATAGCAATTTTAATCATTGCATTTACTGACAATCACTTAGAACCTTTTTGTTCCATGGGAAACAAACAAATGAAAAAATCTCTGTACAGCCATGCAATTACTGGCTCTAAATCAGATCACTTTATAGAGTCATACTTTCAGCTATATTTATTATTGTGTTTTTTTCAGTTTCAAATAACTCTGGCAAAAAGGTTGACATTATTATTATTATTATTACCATTATTGTTACTATCATTTTATTATTACAACAAGCGAGGGATTCCATGGAAATAAATTACATATACTGAGGCCAAAATGATATATTATTTGAAAAGGTTATAAGATAACAAATTGTTTGGGTAAAAGAAAATAAGGGAACCAGACAATTCCTCATCCATCTACAATTCCCCAATCAAGAATCTGCCAGATGAACTGTCATTCTCTAAAGCATATGATGGCCCAGGCAGGGCCTTGATTAAAAGGATTTGTTCTGTAAAATTTGGATTCATCAAAAGGATGCACTCAAGGATCCAAAAGGCCACATGTGGCCCCAAGGCCAAAGGTTCCCCACCCTTGAAAGACACTCTGCTCAAGAGTCTAGCTTAAAGGGCACATTCCAATCCACTTTTCAGAAGTAGCATAGAGGGTAGACGAGGTGGTAAGTATTCATTATTTTTAGAAAATGAAAGCCAAAGGAAATTAATAATGGTAATCACCTATTTCAGTGATGATTTCTATTTTTCAAAGTAGAACTACAAGAAATGTAGTGAGGAGACTGGGAGTAAGGTGGGAAGAAATCTATTTATAATACAACACAGACATGCCATTCCTTAAATTTGGCAACTGAACAAATATTTATGTAGTCCCTTTACTCTGCCCTTAATATCAGAAGGATGGGACAGTACATCCCCTCAACAGTGCCCAGATACAGCCCAGAGGAGATCCAAAACAGTTATTTATTTCAGAATGAAACCACCTATATAGTCAATCTTGGTTGAAAAAACGGTAAGCTCTTTTATCTTTTTCAGCATCCCCTATCCAATCCTCATAGGTAGGCCAGGCTTTGCAGTTGTTTCCTCTATACACTTCATTAAATTATTCTCCTGTATCCACCCCCACCCCTCCCATGAGTCCCTGAGCTCTTGCATGCCTGCTCCAAAGTCCTGCTTCTTCTCCTTTTAGACTTTAACTTTGGTCGATAAATATTTTATTTTGTTTTTCCCCCTTGTCTGCATGTAGCTTTGGAGTACTCCCAATCATTCAATTTCTCTATCATCAATTGTATTATATGTAACATGTCACTTTATGTTTTCTATCTTAGTATATTGTAAGGCCCCAGAAATATGGGAGGACACACATTTTGCCATATTTATAGCTCAAAATCACTCTGAAGTTAAAAAAAAACTTTACAAGATATGATAAAACTTGATAATAAATTTTGCTATAAAATCAAATTCAATATGACAACAATCAGGATCCTGTAGATCTCAAGGGGAAACTTCAAAGAAGGTAGAATCCCAAATCCCTGAATGATGTCTTAGGGCCCTCGCTAATTTTGATACATAGTTCTGTGACCCTCTGTGGTCCTCCTCCAGTCTTCAGTGCTGCAGCTATGCGAGCAGAATCAGGACAAAGGCTATCTCTTGGGAATACATCCTCTTTTCTCCATCCTTGCCAGCTGCACCTTGATTTTACCCCTTCCCATTATTTGTCAAAATACATGTGATTGAGCTTCATGCTTCTAGTCTTGTCTCGCCACTTCATCTGATCACCTTTTTTCATGTGACTCTAGAAGCTGTTTTTTTTCCATTATCATCCTGTTCTTTCCCTTCTGGACATTGGAGTGATAATCTTGCCTCTCCTGCTTCTCTCTTGGTTCTCCCTCAAGATCTCAGCTTGAACCTGCAATACTGGCCCTGCTACTTCTTGTCACTGCAGGACAGATCCCTTGCCCCAACTAACGCTTTAGCACTCCTGCTTGAGCTGGCCCTCTGGTCAAACCTACCTATTCCTTCAATTACCAGAGAGGATGTGTCTGGTCATTTTTGTATTCAGAAAAATAATTCAAATTCCATTGCATAGTACATATAGTGGAACATCTGTGTTTCTATTTGCCAAGCATTCACCCCCATTTTTTCTACTAACAGTACCCCAATATTCCTTAGAAGTTTCTAACACTAACATTGAAACTGCTTCCGTCAGATCCTCAGTCATGGATGCCCATTTTTGCTAAGAGGTAGAAAGGTGACACAAATTTGTCAGAAAGGTGCCCTCTCCCTAGAATTCAATTCTGGAGCAGAGTGACACAGACTGCATGAACTTCAGGCTGAGGAATTCTAATGGCATTCTAATGAGGCTGTTCATTAGAGCCTGGTACCTTGATCTACACAGAAGCCTGGCCTCTGCTACTTCCTAAGCTGGTTCCTCAAACGTTCCTTCAATTCTGGAGTCTGTGAGCACCCACTTAGTCTTCCAATAAATTCCTTTTGTGCACTTTAGCAGAGTTGGCTTCTGTTGCTTGCAACCAAAGAACTCTACCTTTTATAGTCTAAAGACAAATCATGACCTGAATTCTGCATGTTTCTCTCATGTTACCCACAAATGTAGAACCTCTGATACATCCTTCAATGCTTGTCCCTGATTCCCACCATTACCACAATGCTGTCCTGCCCTGAATTTATAAATGCCACATCATCTGCCAGGAAAGTTTTTCTCTCATTTCCATTTCCAATGCTATGATAACAGCAGCTATGTCTTCTTACCCTTGTTCTGTGCCCCTTACTTGAACTCATGCTACCATTTTATAATTCTTTGTTTACTAGTTTATTTCCTCTGAGTGACAGAATTGTATCTCTCATTGTCAAATCTCCAGCACAGTCCCTAAATTCTTACTGAATAATGAATGAGGAACAAAAACTCTGAGACATAATGTGTAGCACACACTGTTGGTGCGTTACTCAAGCTCCCTTGACTGGCCAGTGCCCCTATTCCCCACCTTCTGTTAAGTGTTCACTGTTACTGGCTCCCAGCTGCCCCCTTCTCTAGAAAACTGACCTCCACTGCAACCAATGACTAAACCATAGGAGTAGAAAAGGCCAGCCCCTTTCCTCATTGTAGAACCAACTCTGTGGTACAGCTCACAGATACACATAGCATCAGGCTGAAGCTGGACTATAACTGAGACCACATCCTTGCTCAGCTCCTTCCCTGCCTTGTCCTGCTTCCCTCACTTCCTTTTCCAGAGAGCCCTCCCTCGATACATCATGTACACCCAAATTCCTTCTTAGATTTTGTTTATAGGAAAATCAAACTCTGGAGATGATACTGAAACAATATTTTTAAAATATTTGCTGCTACAACTAAGACTATTAGAATAAATTCACGGACTGCATCAGAGAAAATTTCTGGGGCAAATTACAGTATTTTATTTATTTATTTATTTTTTATTTCAGCATATTGCAGGGATACAAACGTCTAGATTACATATATTACCTTTGACCTACCTGGGTCAGAGCTTTAAGCATGTCCATCCCCCAGACAGTGCATACCGCACCCATTAGGTGTGAATATAGCTATCCCCTTCTACCCCCCTCCCACCTGCCCAATACCTGATGAATGTTACTACCATATGTGCATATAAGTCTTGATCAGTTAATACCAATTTGATGGTGAGTACATGTGGTGCTTGTTTTTCCATTCTTGTGATACTTCACTTAGTAGAATGGGCTCCAGCTCTATCCAGGATAATACAAGAGGTAGTAGTTCACCAATTTTTTATGGCCAAGTAGTACTCCATGGTATACATATACCACATTTTATTAATCCACTCATGTATTGATAGGCACTTGGGTTGTTTCCACATCTTTGCCATTGTGAATTGTGCTGTGATAAACATTCTAGTGCAGATGTCTTTTTTCCTTTGGGTAGATACCCAGTAATGGGACTGCTGGATCAAATGGTAGTTCTCCTTGTAGCTCTTTGAGGTATCTCCACATTACCTTCCATGGAGGTTGTACTAATTTGCACTCCCACCAGCAGTGTATGAGTGTTCCTATCTCTACACATCCACACCAACACTTACTGTTTTGGGACTTTTTGATAAAGGCCATTCTCAATGGAGTTAAGTGATATCTCATTGTGGTTTTGATTTGCATTTCCCTGGTAATTAGAGATGTTGTGCATTTTTTCATGTTTTTTGGCCATTAGTCTGTCTTCTTTTGACAAGTTTCTGTTCATGTCCTTTGCCCATTTTTAATGGGGTTGTTTGATTTTTTTCCTGCTGATTTTCCTGAGTTCTATATAGATTCTGCTATCAGCCCTTTATCGGATATGTAGCATGTGAATATTTCTCTCATTCTGAAGGTTTTCTGGTTGTTCTCATGACAGTTTCCTTGGCTGTGCAGAAGCTTTTTAATTTGATCAGGTCCCATTTATTTATTTTTGTTGTTGCTGTGGTTGCCTTTGGGGACTTCTTCATAAATTCTTTCCCTAGGCCAATGTCTGTAAGAGTTTTTCCAACATTTTCTTCTAGAATTCTTATACTTTCATGCCTTAGGTTTCAGGCTGTTATCCACTGTGAGTTGATTTTTGTGGGAGGTGAGAGGTGCAGATCCTGTTTTAGTCTTCTACATGTGGCTATACAATTTTCCCAGCACCATTTACTGAATAAGGATTCTTTTCCCCAGGGTATGTTTTAGTCTGCTTTGTCACAGATTAGATGGCTATATGAGGATGGTTTTATATCTGAGTTCTCAGTTCTGTTCCACTGGTCTATGTCTTTGTTCTTGTGCCAGTACCATGCTGTTTTAAATAATATACTGGAAAAAACTGAGAAGTTACTGTGTTGTCTACAAAAAGCCTTCGAAATCATATGAAAGAAGACCCCAAGCAGAACAAATAAGCCACAAAGGGCAACCCTTCAACTGTTTTTGACAAGACCTTGGCCTTAGAAAAACCTCCATCTGTATTAAATCAGACTAATATAGTAAGAATTAAAAATGGCCATTCAGATAATTAATGCCATTTAAATTGACACAGAATGTAAGGTCTATTGCTTCCTAAGTAACTAATAAAATTAAAGAGAATGCATTTTAAAAATCTAATCTCATTTCCAAAAAAGGTGTTATTTTATTGAATATATTATGGAGAATTTTTATATAAAAATATTATATGCCAATACAGGTTGAATATCCCTTATTCAAAATGGTTAGGACCGGAAGTGTTTCTGATTTTTAATTTTTTCGGGTTTTGGAATGTTTACATATATATAAAAATGAGATTTCTTGGTGGAGATGGATCTCAAGCCTAAACATGAAATTTATTTATGTTTTATAATATACCTTATACACATACCCTGAAGGTAATCTTATAAAATATTTTTAATAATTTTGTTCTTGAAACAAAGTCTGTGTATACTGAATCATCAAAAAGCAAAGGCATTACTACGTCAGCCACCCACGTGGACAATCTGTGGTTGTTTGGCGTCACCATCATTCCAGACTCTGAATTTACATGCTACTGATAAGCAATCATTTTCTTATACTTATTCACACATAAGCACTTAGTAGTAAAAAAAATATGACATACCATTAACACAGTGAAAAAGTAATGTGGTCAAGATAACTAAATAGGACAGTGGCATCACCTGAATATCTGTACCAGTGGTTAAAGAACAGCAACAACAAACAACAGCAGACTTTTAGTCTCCACCTATGATGCTGTGGTTGGTTAAAAGATCACTGTACACTGTATTTTATTTTTTAGATGAGAAGAAATATCAGAAGCAGCTGAGGGACCAGGAAATCGGTGCTTTAGAGATGAGGAGACATTCTGCTGGATGGCTTTTAAAATGTTTTCTCCACAGTCATCTGCCACCTTAACAACAATTTTTGTCTTAGAAGTTTCTCTTTGATTTTATAAATTGACATAATTTCTTGTTCTGTTATAAAGGCATGGTGTTCTAGTCCTTTAATAAACCCATCATATATTTTTCACCATGTTATCTATAGGCACTTTTTCTGCAGTGTTAACGTCATTTTCATCATCCCCTTGTGGCATTATGTTGATACTCAACAAGTTTCACATTTTGGAGCATCTTGGATTTCAGATTTTCATATTAGGGATGTTCAACCTATACTTTCTAATGACATTCTTCAAAAGGATTTTTAAAACTCCACCTTCAAGCAAAATTTGACTAGACTGAATAAAATAAGTTAAGGAAATGACTTCAAATATTACACCTAACTTTGAGTCATTTCTTACATTTAATCTGAGTCTTACTCTTAGGTATATTCTGAGGATAAGCCCTGCAAAAGTCCACATAACCACAATAATCACTGATATAATGACAGTGACACTGTACAACATGTTTTCGTTAGCTCTGGCATGGGAAGGCATCTTTCTACCCTTCCATTTATTAGTGGAAGGAGTCCCACACTGGAAGTCCTGAAGACCAGGTCCAAGTTTTGGATCTGTCCATCCTTGATGCTGAACCTTGTGTACATTACTCCCATCCTCTAGATTTGTTTCCCTATTCTTAATAATTTATTTATTATTTATACACAATTCTTTCTAAAAGTATCAAAATATCCTAGAGGCTAAAGTTAGCGATTTTAGGAATGAACGCACAGATCCAGGAAACCTTACAGTTAGACAGAGAAAACTGGGAGTATCAGCCAGGCAAAGTGTAGGACATTTTGCATTTTCTTAGCCACAGAAATAAGAGGAAGCAGAAGGCATTTTGGTATTTGACAGAGTTAAGCTTTTTTGGTAAAGGCAAAATTTCACTCCTGGTTGCCCTGGCAATGAGGCTCCTAACTTTTGATAATTATATTATGATGTGAAATAACAAATATGAATGAAATACTTCGTAACTGCAAGTTGAGCTTCACCTTGGGGGAAGGCTGAATAAGAGTTTGGAAGAGGTTTGTATAGCAAAATAAAGAGGAGAATCTGTTATATACAAAAGGGTTAAACTGATCTGTGTGCTACAAAGTTTCTGATTCTGATAAATCATCTGTTTCATCACAACCAAAGTAAAAAAGAAAATTATTGTATAATCACTTCTGGTTCTACCTGTTTCACCCTGCACTCTATCTGTCTCTCTGTCTGGAAGGCTGAGACTACCTAGAAAAGGAAGCAGTAGAACGAGGAGTCAGCACAGTGTGGCTTACACAAAGAACTAAAAGATCAGAGAGGAAAAACAGACTAACTTAAACTAGGAATTAGGAAAGAAATGCAGATACTTGAGCCAGACTCAGAGGTGACTGGGTTTTCTCCAGCAGTATAAATAGACAGAGGAATTTCCTAGGCAGAGAATACAAGCATGATTTATTCAGGGAAGATTTCATCATACTTTGTCCTATCTAATATCCCAGCACTATATCAAAGTATTACAGAAAGAGACAGAAGTGACGATGAAGAAAATGATGATATCCTGATTGCCCTCAGAGCATGCTTGCCTGCATGTACAATCATCATGAAGTATTATGAATGAGTGTTCTGGGATCTTAGAGGAAATAATGAGCCCAAAACAGATAAAGATGTACTCTTAACCTCAGGTAGAAGCAAAAACTTACTTTCCAGAAAATGTTATGTAAGATTAATTTCATCTGGCCTTATGGTAGATGGTAGGTAGTTAGGAATAATTACAAGCTAAAATGTATGCTTAAGGAAGAATTTGACAGTCATAAACCATACCAACATGGCTGACCATATCTTTAAATGGATAGGTTAGCCTGAGAGAAAACATAATAATACTTGCAGCAGTACTACATGCACTTTCTACAATGTACAGAACCTGAGATTATGGCATTTGGGATTTGGGGAGGCATGGGGAGTTTGCTTGGATCTAAGCCAGAGCAGTTCGGAAGGAATGAGAGGAACAGAATGGTGTTTGTGAACATACAACTCTGAGGATGAAGTGTATCTGTATCATAGTGGGTAGAGGTGATAGCAGTGGGAACAGGAAAAGGATCTCACTTTTCTAGTGTTGGTATGAGTTGTACCAATAAGTACCACAGGCCAGTTCTCTAATGAGCTTGGAATACCCCTTTGCTGTTCAAAAAGAAGCTAGCAGATTCTTTAATTTTACTTTTTAAAATGTTAAAGTTATCTATTTCGTAATATTTGAGGATGAAGTAACAAAAACAATGGGTTGGGAGTTCCTCAGACCTCGGTTCTAATCCCAGATTTAATGCTTACTAACTATGCAACTTTGTGCAAGTTACTCAACCTCTCTGGGCTTTACTTTCCACCACTGAAAAATGGGGATGAATATGCTTTAATTTCCATTGTTGATGTGAGGATTAAATTTTATAATGCTAGCAAGGGCATTTTTAAATTATTAGCTTCTCTAGCCCCTGGTTTCAGTCTCTTTTCTCTCAAAAAGCAGGTGCAGTTTACCCATGAAGGAAGGATATATGAAGCTTAAATTTCCTTATAGCTGAAAGCAGAAAAATCAGGCTCAAAAACCAAAATGTTTACTGAACAATAACTATGTGCTTGGTGTTTTATTTAGCACTATAAGAATATTACATTAGCACTTACCACTGATACCCAGGTTAACCTTTTTCTAGGAGGTTGGGGTTATTTCATATTTGCTGAGGACCTACAAAGAGTCAAATAATATCAGAGCATATGCAAGGTTCCAGGTATTCTGGGTGTAGGAGTAATGAAGAGTAATTTATCTGCAAAAAAATGTGATGGCCCCGAGGCTCATATTAGCTGCCATCACTTGCACCTGCTTTGAAGAACACGCCTGCCAACTTTAGATGCCCGTACCAGAAGTTGTTTTCAAAGGAGGCCAGAAAAAGGACAAACCTATTTTGGGGTTAAGGCTTTTCCTCTTTTTACCCATGTAGATCCATCCACATGCTCACTGTGGGTCTTTGTGCCAGGTTCCAGATACATTCGCAACTTGCAGCCTTCATATTATAATGTCACACCTCCCACCTGGAGTGGGCCATCTATTTAATACATATTGACATCCCAACCAAACGTTCTTCATGACACTTCCTCTGCCCACTACTGGTTGTAGTGTTTTGTACATCACCCCCAGCATGTGCTCTTGGATTCTGAAGTTTGCTTTTTTAAGTCTCCCCATTTGACCTAACGTACCAGGCTCTGACCTCACCCGCAGCCTGAAAGGCAACATAACACAATAATTAAGGAGTGCCCTGGGCCAGGCTACCTGCATTCAAATCCTGGCTGTCAGTCTTCTGTGTTACTTTGAGAAAGCTTCTTAATATCTCTCCCTGCCTCAGTTTCCCCAGCTCCAAAATGGGGATAATATCAGTATCTCAAATAGCTGTGAAAAGTACTTAGAAAGCAGTCTAGACATAGCAAAATTCAATAAATGTCAATGATGATTATTGTTAGATGTTCTAGTAAGGATACACTGCCTCCTTAATGTCTAATTTGGTCCCTCCATAAGATGTGTATCCAGTGAAATGTCTAGGTAGGTATAGTTTTTTGCCCTGGCCCTGTATAGTATATTCTGCCATGGAACTGATCACCATAGACTTGGTAATACATGCTATATGAAATGTTCACAGAGCTTCTGTAAGCTTTCAAATGCTTGCTACATTTCCTAATGCATAGAGTAAGGAAATGGAATATGTAATTTATTGTCAGGTGCCAAATGGTGGAATACGTGTTGTCACTTTCTATCATATGTTGTTCAAAATAGCCTTGGTTTCCCATGAAGGCAGTGAATTGGGACAAGCTACCCACTAAAGGGTTAAGTTCTTCACTACTCTTGAGTTAACAGTTTGTCTACTATATCTATAATTTTCCCAATGTCAGAAACCCCCAAGGGGCTCTTAGCGAAAGTGAATAACTGACCTGTGTTTTCCTTACAGGCAATGCCAGGATATATATTATGAATCTTAATCTGAGTTCATGAGGAAGGGAGAATAATGGCATATATTATAATGTACATTTGAAATAATGGTGTCTAGCCAAAAAGGGAAAAAAATGCTTTCCTAACATAGTTTAGGCACATGTTTTCAATCAAATTAATGATCTGATATATTCTTTATAGTGAACTTGTAGATGAAAAAGCAAAAGATGGAAGAGAAACAACTAAATGGTCAGCTAAAAAAGACATAAAGCAAGGGAACTATTAATATTAAACTACCATTTAATTTCACTGTGTTTCAAACCAAATGTATATGAATATGGAGATTAGGATACAATCTATGCAAAAGAGCATAAAGCTGACAAATTTTATCTCAATAGATTCAGCATACAGTTCATAATCTGTATATAAAATTCAGTTAGCACAATGAACTAAAAAGCTGACTCTGCAGATATTAAACCTAAAGAGGAGTCCTCAAGCATATCTCCAAAGAGGGCCCACTGCTGAGCCAAAACATATAACTATGTGTGAAGGCCAATGCACTTTATTTAGGGTCATGAATAGTTTCTTCAATTTAAGAAGGCATTATCTTGCAAAAAGTAGTTAGTGAAAAAGGGATGGGAGGAGGCTACTTTAACTTGATAGTATTTGTTTAATCTGACAAGTTAATAAAATAATTTAGAATAATGGACAAAAATTCTTCTTTGAAAAGAAAGGCTCTGAACATTAAGGATGTGATTATAATGAAAACTATATGAGCTCATGTCTCTTGAATTTAAAGGAATTTTTACATTGCTTTAATATGCTTGCAATAGGAATGGTATATATTAATGATTTGGCTTTCTCTACTTAGGAATTATATAAAGTTAAAATTGGTAGCACATGAGAATAAACAAATAGGCCCATTTTCTATTTTTGCACAGAAATTACAAACTGACCATTTAAAAAGGAAATTTGGATGATTAACATCTGAGTGCTATCTGCCACTTAATAGAACATTTTTAAAATTCAAATAAATAAAATTACCTCAATGTAAGAATTTCATTATGTTATAAATATATGTGATCCAGAGTCTCTTTTTGGCCTATGATCAATATCTCTAAAGTAGATATGTATGCTTCTGCTGGCATATGGATGTTCTATGTGTAAAGATCAGTCTGATCCAATATTACTTAAATTCAAGGTCATAAGCATTTTCAAATACTGTATGTGAAGGAAATGACAAGAACAATCCTCAAAGTGTAAATTCTAAATTCATGTATTTCTGTGCCTTTTTAGAATGTTTACACATTAACATCAAGTCTGTGATTTCTCTAAGTACTGTTATCAGACAGGAAGGCCAATACAAAAATTTAAAATTAGACAACTGATGAATGAAACTACATGTCACTTTGAAGAACCCAAATCAAAACTAAAATAGCAGAGAAGAACATCCAAATTTTCTGTCCTCAACACTCAGGACAGACTTTGAATTAAATGACCCTTAATCTGACTTCTAATGCTAAACTGTGTGTCTTCTAATTTTAACATAAATGGCTGAGGTTACTTAGATATAATTTTAAGCAGTTGTAATGTTAAAATTCATACTAAAGTTTATGACACCTACTACAAGTCCCTAACATAAATTAACATACATTTTCTGGAGGAACCAAAGGGGTTGTCTCCATTAAGCTTACCTGTAAAAGAAGAGTATTAGACAATGGTATTAGCACAACTACTGGTAAAATTTAAAATTAAATTCTAAATTCTAAGTGCAAAGACAGTTTTTTCATCTGTTTTTTTCTCCTGCCACAGATCCTCTCCTTGGAATGATATTCCCACTCATCAGTCAGCTCCAACACTTCATCCCACAGGTTGATGCTCAAGTACCAGTTGTTCAGGAAAGCTTTCCCTTTTATGACAACTTAACATTTATTTTTGGCACAGATATGACCACTTAGCAAGCTGATATTTTCTTTTATAAAACTCTCAGATTATACAAGTTATTAATAATATGCATCACATAGCTATTAATATTCTAAGCTCTGAATGAAAAATATGCTTTAGCAAATAGTTCTTCATTTTAATTCTTCAAATGGCAAAATAAATTGTTTGAAAGGAAAAGAAAATTCTAAAAAAAAAAAAGAGGGTAAATAAAAACCTTGATTCTAGTCCAAGAAGAAAATATTGAGGCCAAATTTGAGCCCAAATCGAAATTGTGAGGAGTTAAAATCCTCACTATATATACTTAATATACTAAAGAACTAAAATGTAATACCTATCATGTCATAAACCAGAGAAAAGGTAATGCTAGGCCATTAATGATGCATATAGGGCAGGAGGGAATTGGAAGCGTAGGTGACAGAAGAGTTAGATGATTTATGCTTATTACATAATATTTATAAAACCAGAAAATATATTTATATTAAAAACCAGGTAGTGACATGAATGTAAATGCTTCTTTAAAAGCCTCCTTACCATTGCATTTAAATATTAACTAATTTCCAGTGTTCCAGAATTTCCAAAGTACTTAGTGGAGGGTTAATTTTTTTCCCCCAATGGAAGGCTGTCATGTATGCTTCAGTAAAACTGTCCTTAGCATAAAAATGCTTTCTCAAAACATCTGAATTCTTCTAACCTATAATTTGGACTCTTTAAGGGATAATAAAGAGTTAAAGGCAAGTTGAGAAGAGGAAAAATATACAATATTTTTAATTCAGAAAAGGCAGTGCCTACTAGAGTGTTTTTCTCCTTTAGAGGAACTCCATTTAGAAAATTTAGAGAAAAAATAGCAAGCTGTAAATATAGGTGAGATAAAATTAACAAGTATTTTATCCCAAGTACTAAACACAAGGAAAACATAAAAGAAGAAAACTAAACAAGGTAGTGGGATAGACTAAGACTGCCCCCTCCAACAAAATTAAAAGTCACAACTAACTGATTAATACCTGCATCCTAAAATAGGAATTCAACTTTAATAAACAATATAGTAGATTTTTAAAACTTTTACCAATTAAATTAAATATGTCAGAGACTTCACAAACAAGAAATAATATGTCTAAAGTCAAGGATATTTTGGATATAAAATGTCCAAGAATAAACAGATTTAACATGAAATAATAACACAGAAAGCCATCATGGCAGAATTACTCATTTTTTTCTATCTTAAGTATCTGGTGCCATAGTGCTGCCTTCCTTAGGGATTATTTTATTTTACTTTCAATAGTGGACAATTTTTTTTAAAATATAGTATAAAATTAAAATAGAAACATTCAGGAAAGTTTAGAAAATAATGAGAGAGATATCTCCAAAATCTTTGTTTCCTTTTCTTAAAATTGCTATAATAAAATTGGATAATATTCATTTTATTTTTATAATTGTTCTTTTTCTTTAAAATAAGAATGTGATTTATATGTGTACTTTTAATTTATGATATATAAAAATCATTTTTAAAATGCTTGGCATCCAATCATGATAAAAACTTTTGTGGCTTCTCCTCTGCAATATTATTTCTACAACCATATATAGGTTTTATCTCTCTCTACCTTAGGTGATATAGATTATATAGGTTATAATCACTACTGTGTTAACATTTTGTGTCTTCTCTTCATTTACTGTTCCAGACTGTGTTTTTTTTAATGGCAGCAGTAGTATCACTCATCCCATGTAACCTTTTTACAATGTGACTTTGACTCGTGGAGAGGTGGAGTCCATGTTCCTATTCCTTGAATCTTGGCCAATTTGTGATTATGGTGGAAGTGATGCTATGACTTCCTAGGCTAAAAAGGTGATATAGCTTCTGCCTGGTTCATTTGGGGTACCCGCTCTTGGAATTCTGCCACCATACCACAATGAAGCTAAAATAGCCCATGAAGAGACTTACCTGGAGAGGAACCAAGGCCTCCAATGTTTAGCGGCAGCTGAGCACCCAGCTGAGAGCCAGCACCAACTTGCCAAACACATAAGAAAGCAACCTTAGAAGTGGATGCTCTATCCCTAGTTGAGCCTACCCAGGTGATGCTATATGGAACAGGGAGAAGCCTTTCTCAACAAGCTCTGCCCAAATTACAGAATCAAAAGCTAAATAAATTATTGTTATTTCGAGGAGTTTTGGGGTGCTTGTTACGTAGCAACAGATGAACAGATACCCTCCATATTATTGGCCCAATCACATGTATTAGTTTCTAATGAGTTTAGACTACACTAAATTCCAATGAATGCCTGCACCATAATTTAAATAACGATTTTCTGAAAATCGAATATTCTTAGGGTTGTTTCCTATAGTTTATTTCCTGCATATTAAATGCCAGAAATAGAATAATTAAATCAATAAATACAAATATTTTTATGGCTCTTGAACTATAATGTCAACTAGATTTCCAAAAATGTCACATCAATTTACACTGTCATAACTAATGTATAAAAATAGTACTCCTACTGATAGCTCACCAGCATTGATTAGTATTATTTTTTAAAGTATTTATTTGCTAATTTGTTTTGGGTAAAATGGCACTTCTTGTTGTTGTAATTAACATCAGGACTAAATATCCATATGTTTTATATTTGTTTTCATTTTTTAATAAATTATCTGTTCATATCCTTTGCCCAGTTATCTAATGATATATTGATAGTTTCATTAAAAATATCTCAGAGTTCTTTATATAAGAAAAATATTAGCCATTTGCCTTTCATATCTGTTATAAATATTTTTCTTATGTTTCTTTTTTGCTATTATTAAGCATAGCACTTTTAATTTTTATATAGTCAAAGGTAAGGTTTTTTTCCTTGGGGTTTTTGTCGCTGTTTTTCTATAATTTATTACTCTTCAGATATTTGATAGTCAATTTTACATTCTTCTATTAGAGTTGTATTTTCATTTATTTTTACTTTTCTGTTAAATTATTCTGGATTGGGGGAGAAGGTCATGGAGGTTTTAATCATACAGTAAGAGGTAAAATATAGACACTTTATTCTTTAATTATAAAACAATTATTATTAGGCCGAGCGCGGTGGCTCACACCTGTAATCCTAGCACTCTGGGAGGCCGAGGCGGGTGGATTGCTCAACCAGGAGTTCAAGACCAGCCTGAGCAAGAGCGAGACCCCGTCTCTACTAAAAATAGAAAGAAATTATCTGGCCAACTAAAATATATTAGCCAGGCATCGTGTGGCACATGCCTGTAGTCCCAGCTACTCGGGAGGCTGAAGCAGTAGGATTGCTTAAGCCCAGGAGTTTGAGGTTGCTGTGAGCTAGGCTGACGCCACAGCACTCACTCTAGCCCGGGCAACAAAGAGACACTCTGTCTCAAAAAAAAAAAAAAAAAAAAAAAAACAAAAACAAGCAAACAAAAAAAACAATTATTGTAACCCCTGCTACTGAAGAATCTTTCTACTGGTGTTCTTAGCATATCATGAGATCTTTAATCATGAATTTCTTTGTCTCAAAAATGTATACTCTATAAAGAATACATTGGAATGCAGGTTTATACTCACTGAATTATACTTAGAAGAAGCCAGTGAAATTTCTAAATATTTAGAACATAAAAAATACCTAATGCTGAAAATATCACAGAAAACATAGGCTTTAATATCTCAGTAATTGCCTAAAATAAAATATATGAAACATCTGCTATACTGTAGTAGGAATCATTTCAGAACTAAAGATTGGCTTTCATCACTTAAACCTGCATGGGTTCTACTTTTAAATGCATGATACTTTACTTTTGTAAAATAATTACATTCTACTATAATATATTCGATTGATACATAAAAAACTAACTTCCTAAAAAATAGTGACTCTTAGCTCAATGCTTCGCACATATTATATTCCAAAAGCATATTTGATGACTTACTCTAAGATGAGAGGTCCTTTGTTAGCCTGAAACACAGTTCTTTAGGCTGGCTTTCTGCAGCCAGTCAGCTTTTCCACTGCTTACATTCCTACCTCTACTTCTGAACATTGCCAGCAGCCGGATCCTGATGATGCCACCTTCCGTGTCCTTGCCAAAATGATTGCCAGTGGGCTTCCCTATCAATAACGGTCACTTATCTAGACTTTCACCAGACTTCCTGAAGGTCAGTCTCCCTTCTAATCATCTACTCTGGAACTTTCCTATGACCCCTTGCCACAGCCCAGCAGACTGTTTCCCAAATCCCTGGTCTGAATCATCCCATTCCAAACCCAAGCATGCCTATCAAACAGGCATCCTGCGTTATGCAACCAATGAAGGCTCTTTCTCAGCCTCATATCCTAAATATTTGTTTTATGATCCAGGCTAATGTATTCATCATTATATAGTATTTATACATTTAAATCTTAATTATAGGAGATTTACAGCATCAAATGTGAGTAGAAAATTAACTCCTCCTACAGCTCCATTATATTTTATGACAGTTTTTCTACCTATGTCAAGAAAAAAAAATGATTTTAGCTTCTCAGCAACAATTGACTTACATGGAATATGTGGTCAGTACAGATTTTTTAAAAAAATAAACTATATTTTAAAACAGATGCAGCAATTATTGCTGCATATTATTTTATATTTTGAAAGCATCAATTTGCATTGGATTTGGAAAGAAGTTATAGTCCCTAGCCCATAAAAGTTTGTGCGATATCAATATCTTATTATAATCATCTTATTTTTAAAACTTGTAACTTCTAATCGAAAAGATTTTTCAAGTAAGAACTTGTTTCCTTCTAAAACTTTTCTAGTATTTCCCATATTTTCACGTATCTATTCATGCCAAACTCCAGCTCAAGAATCTAAAAATCTAACACCAAATGGCTCATTCGATAAGCTGCATAGCCTTAACACTGTTAGATGACTACCACCTCATTTAAAAAGATAACACAAAATTTCCTGATCTCTGCACGTCAAGAATATTACAATTAAAATGCAGGTAGTTCACTTTTAAAGTACAAATTTCATCAAGGAAATTTTCTTATTTCTCTTGGCCATTTAAGTTCAATGCAGCTTTTCCATTTCAAAGTTTAATTAAGCTGCCAACATGTTTATAATTCCATTATTGCCACTCTATGTTCCAAAACCCATTCCTACATGTCTTTTGGTAAGAGTTCACTATCCTAAGGGAAGTACCTCAAATTGAAAAATATTCATCAAAACAAAAAATGTTTTAGAAGATTTACTATTGGAGCTTCTAGAGCTATATATAATCCAAATTACTTCCTAAATATTTGGTTATAGGCTGAGCTAATTGTATTTCTACATTGACTTGAAAATTTTCATTGGCATTACTATAGTAAATTTGCAGATGGAAACTGTACGACTTATAACCTTTTACAGGAACTTATACAGAAACTATACTCTCAAAAGTTAAACAGAAAATATGTTTGAATACTTTAATACTATTTGTCTTAACAGCCATGTATTCAGGATTTACAACATATCAAGTATTATACTGAGCATTTCCTAGGTATACCATCACTTGACTCTGATAGAAATCCAGTGGTACTGGCGTTATTAATTTCATTTTACAAATGAAGGAACTAAATCTTAGATGCTAAACCAGAACAAGATCACAGAGCCAAATAAATAAGAAAAAGTGGATTCAAATCCATGCCAGTCTAATGCCAAAGTCTTCTCTCTCTCTCTCTCTTTAATATCAAAATATTAAGGGGTACAAATGTTTTTGTTACATGGATATCTTTTATTAATATATTGTTTAAGTCAGGGCTTTCAGTGTGCCCATCACTCCAATAGCATTCATTGTACCCGATAGGTAAGTTTTTACCCTTCCCCTCTCCATTTTGGCCCCCCTCTTGATTTCCAACCACCTCTACATATCTTTGTGCCTGTGTGTGCCCTAAGATTAGCTCCCAATTATTAGAGAGTACATGTGGTGTCTGTTTTTCCACTTTTATTTCAATTAAGTACCATTTCTTTATTTTTCTGGTTGCTGTATTTGCCTTTGGGTTCTTAGTCATAAGTTTTTTGCCTAGGCCCATGTCTAAAAGAAGTTTTCCTATGTTTTCTTCTAGAATTTTTATGATTTCATGCCTTACATTTAATAACTGTTTTAACCATCTTGAATTAATTTTTCTATATGGCAAGAGACAGGGCTCCTGTTTCATTCTTCTTCATGTGGCTATCCAGTTTTCCCAGTACCATTTCTTGAATAGGGCTTCTTTTCTCCAGTGCATGTTGTTATCTGCTTTGTTGAAATTCAGTTGGTTGCAGGTAGATGGCTCCATTTCTGGGTTCTGTATGCTGTTCCATTGGTCTATGTCTCTACTTTTACACCAATACCATGCTGTTTTGGTTATTGTAGCCTTGTAGTATAATTTGAAGTCTGATAATGTGATGCCTCCAGATTTGTTCTTTTTGCTTAAGATTGCTTTGGCTATTCAGGCTCTTTTTGGTTCCAAATGAAGTGTAGAATTATTTTTTCTAGATCTGTGAAATATGATGAGGATTGCACTGAATCTGTAAATCACCTTGGGCAGTACAGACATTTTAACAATGTTGATTCTAACAAGAAGAACTGGTAGCTATCCTACAGAAATTATTCCATAAAACAAGAAGGAGGTAAACCTACCTACCTTATTTTATGAAGCAAGTATCACCTTGATACCAAAGTCAGGAATAGATACAACAAAAAAGAAAACTATTGACCAATTTCCCTTATGAATACGGATGCAAAAATCCTCAACAAAATAATAGCTAACAGAATTCAATAGTACATCAAAAAGTGGGTTTCATCCCAGGGATTCAAGAACCGTTCAATATAGGGAAATCAATAAACATGATTCACCAGACAAACAGTAGCAAAAACAAAGGCCATATGATCCTCTCAATACACATAGTAAAAGCATTTGATAAAATCCGGCACCCTTTCATTATAAAAACCCTCAACAAACTAGGCATAGAAGGAATATACTTCAAAGTTATAAAAGTTATATATGACGAGCCCACAATCAACATCATACTGAATGGGTAAAAGTTGAAAGCATTCCCCCTAAGAACTGGAACAAGACAAGGATGCCCGCTGTCACCACTTCTATTCAACATAGTACTGGAAGTCCTAGCCAGTGCATCAAGCAAGAGAAAGAAATAAAGGGTATCCAATCAGGAAAGAGGAAGTCAAACTATCACTTTTCACTGAAGATATCATCTTGTGTCTAGAAAATCCTAAAGACTGCACCAAAAGACTGCTAGAATTGATAAATAAATTCAACAAAGTCTTGGTTTATAAAATCAATGCACACAAATCAGTAGCATTTCTATATACTATTAATAATAACAATCAAGCTGAGAGTCAAATCAAAGACTCAATGCCATTCCCAATAGCTACAAAGAAAGTAAAATACCTAAGAATATACTTAACCAAAAACGTTAAAGATCTCTCTACAAGAACTACAAAATACTGATGAAAGAAATCTCAGCTGATGCAATGTCTTCTCTCTTGATCCCTAAAATACATTGTTTCCCTAAATCTACCTAATCCACAGTTAGTGTTTTAGACAAAGTCATCGTGTTTACAACTATGCTATATCAATTACACATACAAAAAAATAGAAGTCACTGTGGAAATTAAAAAAACTTTTCAAGTTTATAATGTTGAACTGCTTCAAGATTTCTCTGCATCAATAACTGTTCTCTTGGCTCCTTTCGTAGTGCAGCACCTTAAAACACTGGCCCAAGATGACCAGCCATTCACCGGAGAGGAAGCAGGGCATCTTAATTATCACCATCACAGTGCAACACAGAATTACAGAAAGGAAGACTGCAGGCAGCAGGGCTTAAAAATGCCTAGGCTTTTGCCAAACTGGATTATATGCTTATTCCTTTTAAGACAGAAAAGTGATGCAGCATGAAACTAGAAAGCAATGGGATCTGAGTTGCCAAATAGACTAGTGAAATTAAAGTAACTATCTTGAGCCCTCTAAGTGGTCATCCATTATGTCCAATAAAACTTGGCTGAAAAATGGAATAAAACAGAGAAAACATGATAAATTTAGATATACAAATGGCCCAGATATAGATATATTAGATAATAGTATACCGTATATTATTAAGTAGTGATATTCTTTATAAAAGAAACTTTGGAAGTGTGACTGTAAAACAGAAAATGTGAGCTTTCCAGAATGTAAAGTTTTCTTTGTCAGAGCACAAATGCATTGAAGAGCTGTCCAATGCTTTACATTTTGATTCTAGGTGATTGTGAATTCTCTGCTGAACCACCTCCTCAGCTAATTTAACTTCTCTTGTTCTCACTTCCTTCATGCTTTATTGTAGAGGCAGTGACAGATGGTTTTACCCTCACCTGTCATGAGAAGGTCTTCATAACTGTTTTAAATAACCAGATCTGAAACACAGCAACAAGCCCACCCGGCATGTAGAAACTGGTAATGTCAGTCCATTCACCTATCTTAAGAATGCTGGCATTTTAAAATAAGACAAAAGGCTGGTTTATAAATAAGACAGTAGGAAAGGTGAACCTACAGTCTGCAAAACAAGACAGAACTTCCACCATGTTTTACTACCTACTATCTTTCATTCCATCATTCAACTGGTAGTGCAAGGGGAAACACAAATTCTTCCTGTGATATATTCTTGAGTTTGCAAAGTCTTAGCTCTAGGATGCAGCAGGAAAAACAGGAACATAATATACGTAAGCATTACTAAAGTTTTCTGCCTGATAAAACATATATACCAGAGCTCATTTGAGTCTTCAAAGTTTTGAGTTGGATTGAATTCTCCTTTTTTGGTCTGTTTTCCAATAAAACTTTATTTATAATAAGTCCTTTCTGAGTAAGAGTCTGAGTTACAGAAAGAATAAGTAACTCATCCAATGGGCTACAATGTTAGCAGTGAGGTTGGAACCAGAAAGTATGCTCCTAGTGATTTCACACTTGATTTAACTTTGTCTTATAATATGGCTAGCAATTATTGGTAAGTTAGCAAGAACAAAAATGTAGTATTAATGTGGAGCAAGTAGATGGAGGGTTCTTGAGTTTAAGAAAACTATATTTCACAGAGGCAAATCCAAATACTGAGAGATTCTGCTAAGATCCAGTCCATAGAGGTACTGAGGACCAGTATATCTTTTCATCCATACTTTGACCACTAGTACCATCTTTCATCTGTCAATATACTTTCTTTTAAAAATAAATTGCACACAATTCTGGTAGTGTTTAACGGAAGCACGTAAAATAAACCTATGGGAAATATTTACTCCTCTCCTAAATTATAAAAATGCATGTACATATAAAATCAACTATTTCCAATTCCCAGAAATGCAGCAAAAAAGAAATGTATCTGGTTTAGAAATACATTCAGTCTACTCTTAGGTCATTTGGTGGTTGATGATGCAATCTGTTGGATATTTAGGGCTCCTTCCTTCTCTTTGTTTTCTCTCTAGCTGTTCATCTTTTTCCTTCAGTATTCTTCACCAGAAGGTGGAAGGGGAAAAATGTGTGAAACTCAAATCAGCCAGTTTTATCTCTGAGAGGATATTACAGATGGTAAAATTATAAACAAAGAAAGGGTTGTGTTATTTTCTTATTATTTGTAAAATTACATTACCTGCATTTGATGTCACTACCACTGTCCATTTGATGATGGCATTTTTATACCATCTACCTATTGGCATTTTTTTGTCTACCTCATCAGTTGTATTTTTGATGTGATCATTCTGAATTGGACATTACAGCACAGAAACACGATACTTCACAATGCAAATATAATAAGAGTTTCATCATTTGCTTTTAGCTTTAACAAATATATTCAAAGAAAAGGCTATAAGTATAGTAAGACAAAAACAGTTTGATTAAAAGTCAGATAAAAAGGGGAAATGCAAAACTGGAGATAAGGAAAGTTAATACACAGAACAAGAAACACTGTGATGAAGATGACAAGGTGAAGGGCAGAATTTAAAAAAAAAAAAAAGAAGAAGCAAAGAGTTATTAAAAAACAAAAAACACGCACCCTAACATCTTAAAAGATTTCTGCAATTCAGTCACGTTCATAATGCAATGATGGCACCAGTCTTCACAACACAGAGGAAATGTGGACTTCATGGGGAGCAACACACTATTAGTAATTTACGTGGTTCAAGTCTGAGGAAGCCAGCTGGTAATGACTGCTCAGAGTTGCAATACTTACCAAGTCAGAATGATAAGAAACCAATAAAACCATTTAGATTTTCAATTAAAATGTCTTTTTAACATTCCAGTGCAAACTTTCTGTGACTTCATTGGATATTCTAGTGATTTTTTTCCTTTATACATAAAGAGAACTTAAACTTCTAATCAGCCAACTTACTGTTAAAACTTAATTGTCAAATTGACTCTTCATTAACAACCTTGAAAATAGGAAAAAATATTTTAAAATATCATCTGTTCTAATATGTCTCAAGCAAAGCAAAATTTTAAAAACTTGGTATCATAAATGGCAATCTCCCTTAAAGACAGAGTTATTGAATTACAAAATGAGCTAATGATGTAAGTCATCTGTGGTTGGGGGGGTAGAGGTGGTGGGAGTGGGTGATGAGATGATAAGAAATTAGGCCAAACCATTAATTATAGTTATATCTGAGAAAGAGACTGTGAATTAAATTTTAAAGTAGCTGACAGTTCAAAATAATCTCTTTTCATAATAGAATAAATTATCAAACTTTATAAAACTATCATACTACTTTTTAAATGTATGTATCAGGTTTCTGGTTCAAAAGGCTTCTCATTCCTCTAAAACACATACACACACACACATTAACATAAAAGTCTAAATTCTTATGAATATGCCTGCATTAGAATAAAGCAAAGTATGAAAGAGAGCCCATCAAGGAATTAAACCTGGTTATGTCAGAAAGAATGGGAAATAAGGGGATGGTAAGAGAGGGAAAATAGTCAACTTTTTATATTTACATATTTTAAGAAATATATTATAAATGCATATGTCACTTTCATAACAAAAAATGATAATTTTAAAGGAAAAAATGAAACCATAAAAGTTCTAAAGGAATACATAGGACATATTTATTTATACTCTTTAAGTAGGAAACGCAATAACTAAAACCCAGAAGTCACAAGTGAAAAAAATAATAAGTACAATGATCTAAAAATATTAATTCTACTGCATTAAAACTACCATAAAACGTAAAAAACAAATAGGCAGAAATTAGGGAAATATTTGCATTGAATATAATAAAAGACTAATTTCTGCAATTCATATAGTATGTAAAACTCAAGAAAAATATCATATAGCCCAATCAAAAAATAGGAAAGGCTATGAACAAGAAAGTCATGCCAAAAGAAACACAAATAGCAAGGAAATATGAAATATGATTGATAATCCTCATTCCCAACAAAAGAAATGCAAATTAAAAAGCCAGGTGTTAAACATTACATAAAAAAAGACATCTGCACTTGAATGTTTATAGCAGTACAATTCACAATTGCAAGGATGTGGAAACAACCCAGGTGTTCACCAATACATGAGTGGATTAATAAAATGTGGCATATGTATACTGTGAAGTACTATGCAGCCACAAAAAAACAATGGTGATCTAGCACCTCTCATATTATCCAGGATGGAACTGGGGCCCATTCTCTGAAGTGAAGTATCACAAGAATGGAAAAAGAAGCACCACATATACTCAACATCAAATTGGTACTAACTGATCAACACTTATGTGCACAAACAGAAGTAACATTCTTCAGATGTCAGGCAGGTGGGGGGCAGGGAGAAAGAATTGGGTATATTCACCTAATGCATGAGGTGTGTGCTGGGAGATGGGCATGCGTGTAGATCTGACTTGGGCAGTGCAAAAGCAATATATGTAACCTAAACGTTTATACCCCCATAATATTCTGAAAAAAAAAAATATATATATATATATATAAAATAAAAGATTAACTTGAAAGGTGAGGGAAAAAAGCCAGGTGTGATGGCTCAGACCTATAATCCTAGCACTTTGGGAGGCTGAGGCAGGAGGATCACTTGAGGCCAGGAGTTGGAGATGAGGCTGAGTAACATAGCAAAATCCCATCTCTATAAAATATAGAAAAATTAGCTAGGCATGGTGGTGTGCACCTGTAGTCCCAGCTACTCAGGAGGCTAAGGTATGAGGACTCCTTGAGCCCAGGAATTTGAGGTTGCATTGAGATATAATGACAGCACTCTACTCTAGCCTGGGCAACAGAGTGACACTCTGTCTTAAAAAAAAAAAAAAAGCCAAGATACACCAGATAGACATATGGACCAATGGAATAGAATGGAGAGTCCAGAAATAAGCCCAAATATTTATGGTCTATTGACTTATGAAAAGGGTGTCAAAATCATTTAATAGGAAAAGAATAGTCTCTTCAATATATGGTGCTAGGACAATTGAATATCTACATGCAAAAGAATAAAATTAAGCCCCTATCTCACAACATATACAAGAATTAACTCAAAGTGGATCAAGGATATAAATATGAGAACAAAAACTACAAAACTGTTAGAAGAAACCATGGGAGAAAATCTTCATGCCTTTGAACTTGGCAATGGATTTTTAGATAAGACTGCAAAAGTATGAACAAAAAAAAAATACAGAAGCTGGACTTCACAAAAATTAAAAATTTTTGCATATCAAAGGGCACTATCAAGAAAGTGAAAAGACAACATACAAAATGCAAGAAAATACTTGCATGTTATATATCTGATAAGGGTCTAGTATCCATAACATGTGAAGTACTCTTAGAAATCAACAACAAAAAGATAAATGACCCATTTAAGGTTAAATAGATATTACTCTAAAAATAATATACTTTCATTTAGTTGACAAGCAAATGAAAAGATGCTCAATATTCATTTGGGAAATGCAAGTCAAAACTACAACGAGATACAATTTCACATACATTGGGATGACCATGGAAAAAAAAACCAAGCAAAAAAACAAACAAAAAGCAAACATTTGTGAGGATGTAGATAAACTAGAAATCTTGAATATTGTGGGTCGGGATGTAACATGGTGCAGTTGCTGTAGAAAACAGTTTGGCTGTCCCTAAAAAGGTTAAACATAGAATTACCACATGACCCAGGAATTTTGCTCCTAGGTACATATCCAAAAAAATTGAAAATAGGTAATCATACAAATACTTGCACACAAATATCTATAGCAGCACTATTCACAACAGTCAAAAGGTGGAAATCATGCAAATGTCCATCATTGGATGAATGAATAAACAAAACATAGTATACCCATACAACAGAATATTACTCAGCCATAAAAAGGAATGAAGTACTGATACATTTTACTATGTGGGTAAACCTCAAAAATATCATGCTAAGTCAAGAAAGCCAGAAACAAAAGGACAAATATTACAAGTCCACCTATATGAAATATCTAGAATGGGTAAATCCATAGAAATAGAAAACAGATTAGTGGTTGTCAGGGAGTAGAGGGGAGGGCATAATGGGGAGTGATTGCTACATAAAGCTGATGACTGCACAACATTGTGAATGTACTAAATGCCACTGAATTGTACACTTTATAATAGTGAATTTTATGTTACGTGAATCTCACCTGAAAAAAAAAGATACATATATATGGTTTTCATGTAGGTTGGAATATAGTAAAAATTTTATAATAGCCATAATAGTAAGGGCGATAAAAAATAAGAATTTTCACATTTCATTGTTCTGACTATAAACTGATGCAACTATTTCTCCATTTGATACTATCCAGCACTCCACTGATAGGAATTTGCCTTACACTTTCCAATGGATATCAAGATATAGCTGTAAGGATGTTTCTGTACAAATTTTTCTAATACTGAAGAACTACAAACACCCTAAAATTTCCATCATTTAATAAATTATAATATAACCATATGATGGAACTTCTAAAAGAATGTTTTATATCTGTATACATTGCCATATAATAAAATGTTTCAAAGATATTATGTTAAAAAAGCAAGATGCAATAAAATATGTCTATTATAATCCCATTTATTGTGTTCTCATTTATTATGTGCATGTTTGAGGATATGCATGTAAATCCTCAAATATGTATAGAAAAAGAGAGAAAAGAAATCTTTTACTTTATAATTTTTCTGATTGTATATATAGATTTTATTTCTAATGTCAAATAATTTTTTTGTTATCCACTCCAACGTCTGGCAATAGACTTATGAGCAATTTTTATTTACTTTTAATACTTCTCTTCATTAAAAATAACAAATGTTATATAGTTTCATACTGGTATTTTAAAAATGAATATAAAAATTGAATGCATGTATTAATCCATCAATATACAGTTTTAAAAACCACTGTAATTTCTCTCTCATTTGAATAATGATATCATTCTTTTCAACTGAATTATCACCACTTCCCTGAGAACTCTAATGAGGGCACAGACCCTGAATTTCCAAATTCCTCCTGGGACAAAGAATAAATACTTGACAGATATACTTAGTTTAATCTTTGAAACCTCTTAGCCATTTGGAAGTCCTGTCTTCCTAACTGGGAATATATGTAGGTTGTTGCTGTTAATTCAGCCCCTCTGACAAGAATATAGGCTAAAAATTAATCTCCCAAAAGAGATTCAAGAGAACCACTAAAGGAATAACTACTATATTTGAGGAAATGTAGGACACCAGAACTATTTTGTTTTTTACCTATAATATGTATATCAACACCAGAATTTTTTACACAAATGAGGATACCCTTCCCTTCTTGGGAGAATACAACTTTATTCCATTGCTAGGATAATTGATGAAATCTATTGTGTGTACCTTTCTTATGATCCTGCATCATTTATTCTGGACAACATCAATGATGGCAAGTAGTGCCCTTTGGAGGGTGGGTTAGATTTTTTTTCCCAAAGGTTAAATGATATTCTAAAAGAAGAGCTACCAAAACCTGAAGCATGACTAGAATAACCAATTATAAGTAATGTCAGTCTTTTTCATGAGTGGCTTACAATATAGTTCTGAAAACAATTTTGAAGTTAGAGTCACAAAAATGGCTTACTATGGACTTATCAATTCTGGTATGTCTTTTTAAAAAATCTCATTATTTTGCAATCAAATACACATATTCTGAAACCAAAAGACTATGTTACGTGGGAAGTCATCCTCTCAAATCCTTATTTGTAAAATGAGTTAAATAATTTGCAAGACATCCATATGCTCTATGATGCTAGATTTCATCATGAGAGAAAGAATAAGGAAGTTATCACTGACTTCCAAGTCACTAACTCCAATTCTCCCTCTTCTCTTTCCATATCTTCCCCAATCTATGAGAAACATTTGATGAGTTGATCACTTCCCTAGTTTTTTTCTTTCTTTTCTTTTCTTTTTTTTTCTTTTTGAGACAAGGTCTCATTCTGTCACCCAGGCTGGAGTATGGTTGCATGTGGCATGGCACAATCATAGCTCACTGTAGCCTCGAATTTCTGGGCTCAAGTGATCCTCCCTCAGCTGCCTGAGTAGCTAGGACTACAACTGCATGCCACCACAACTGGCTACTTTTATTTTTTTGGTTTTTATAGGGATGGGGTCTCACCTTGTTGCCTAGGGTGGTCTTAAACTCCTGACCTCAAGTGATCCTCCTACCTCAGCTTCCCAAAGTGCTAGGATTACAGGTGTGAGCCACCACATCTGGCCTCCCCTAGTTTCTCATATCATTTTCTTTACATCTTCAAGGAGTCTATTAGTTCACTTCTTTTTTAGTTCTCTTCCTGCCTCACCAGCTACTCTTCCTCAGTATCCATTTCTGGACATTCTCCATCTGCCTGAGCTCTAGACAATGGAAGAACCTAGGGTTCAGGTCTCTTCTTTCTGTCTACACTCATTTCTTATCTGATTTTGTCTAACGCCATGCCTTTAGTTACTGTTGTTATGCTGATAACTCCCAAAATTATATCACTGAGCCCAATTCTCTACTCAGTATCTTGGATATTTAATAGTAATCGCAAATTTCACATATCCAAACCATGCTCTTAATTTCCATACTCACATGTGTTCTTTCTAAAAATTACCCCATTTCATTAAATACCAACACTACTTTTCCAATTGCTGAAGCCTAAAACCTCATGACCATCCTCAACTCCTTCTTTCCCATTTCTCTACATCCCTTGAACAAATGCTGCTGTCTTCACTTTTGAAACACACATAGAATCCAACCACTTCTCACAACCTCCACCTTGACCACCCTCATCCAAACCACCATCATCTCTTGCCTGGGCAACTGAAACATCAGTCTACTTAGTACTCATGCGTTCACTGTTGTCTCTCTAGACTCGATGTTTCCAAAAGAAAGCAGCGTCAATGCTTTCTTTAGATAGGTCATGTCATTCCTTTACTTAAAATCTTCCAGGCTTTCCATCTCCCTCATCTGCTCATACTCTATGTCCATTACTCTGCATTATTCTTCTTCATTATACTTATAAAAGCCTGACACCTACTACATTCATTGATTTATGTATTAACTGATTTGCTCCCCTTCTCCCACATACACCTTCAAAATATTGCTTAAAGCAGATATTGTGTAGTGCTATATCCCCAGTGCTTAAAATAGTGTCTGGCAAAAAGTAAAACTTGATAACTATTTGTTAAATGAACAAATGAGAATGTAACTCCTATTTTATCATGTATAACAGAAGACAACAAAACAATATAAGGGAAAATATTTTGAGAATATATGGATGTGCTAGGTACAACATGAGACAAAGGTATCAAGTTGCAGTAGAGCCTATTCTAATACTTTTTTTCCATATTCATCTCCTCCTACTGTCCTTCTACTAACTGATTCAGCCCATCAAACTATCCTGAAATTGAGGGGAGGGTGATAAATGTACCCTCCATGATTGGTTGTTAATGTGTCAAAGAGGGACCAACAGAAAATAGGAAATTATCTCTCAAGGCTATTTCTGAAAGTCAGAAACTGAGTATTAATTCGTTTTCCATTCTATATATGAGATTAATATTTGCCAAGATAGTAAATATCTTATTAAAATGGATAAAATAAAACCTATTATAAAAATACATAATCAAGCTTAAAATTGAGAAAGGTAAGTCCCTAGGTGACATAAGTGAAACTCATATTTTAGAGTGGTATGCAAGCCTAAAACTAAAATGTCTCAGTGGGTACCAGATCTTAGTAGCTGGGAACTGAAACATTAAAATACCCAGGCAAGGAGGGTAGTTTTGTCCCCAAGCTCCATATGTATAGGGAAATGGAAACAGTTGCCTGCATAAAGCCATTTCTGAAACGATTTAGAAACACTTACTCTACTGTTTCAGGAAATCAGCCAGAAAGCTGACCAGGGTCATGAGTGGAAAAGAGTCACCCACAGGAAATTAGAATCCCAATCTTGGCTACAGAATAAGTGTGACGTCTAAAGTCTCATACATACAAGGTATAGGAACTCCACGTAAAAAAATAACTTAAAAATTGGTCTAGAATCGGGGATATCCCTAGAGTCCTTACAAAATCAAATATAAAACTATCTTGTAGAATATTTCTACAGTTCCCAACACAGAAGACTGCAACAGAAAATAATCTATATTGCTGGTGAGCACAATAAGAAAAAAATTAGAAGCCACCCAAAGAGGGAAAGTTAATTGCTAATGAATAGAACTTACACCCTAAGAAATAAAGGCAAAACAATCCAAGTATTAAGTAAGCATGTTTAAAATGTTTTTTAAAGAGCATATAAATTAAGAACAAGAATAAAAGGTGAATTTCAAAAAGAACTGAAAAAAGCTAGAAATAAAAAATGTCAATAAAAGAGTAGAAGTATAAGTTAGATTCAACTAAAGGGGGACATGAGGCAGACACACAGTACGAAAAGGAAAAAAGATGAAAATTGTTAAAGAGAAATTAAGTGATTTGAGGTACAGCTATGAAAGGATGCCATCATTTGTCTCATAAGAGTCCCACTGAGTAAGAAAAAAGAGAATATGTAGAGACAACATTTACAGAGAATGTGCCTGAAAATTCCCTATAATTAAAAAAAAAATCCTGAGATTGAAGAAAGGAAGATTATATTTATATTTACACACATTACATGTATGTAAATCCACACCTAGATAAATTGTAATGAAATTGCATAATACCAAAGACAAAAAAAATCTTTAAAGCTATCAGAGAGAAACGAGAGATTGTAACCAAGGTAACAGTTACATTGATAGCAGACTTCTCATCGGCAACAACAAATGCTACCAGATCACAAAATGTTACCTTCTGATTGATGAAGAAAATTAACCATGCACCTAGAATTCTATGCCCAGGATCCTATACTAGAAATCCAAATTATTAAAGAGTCAAGATGAAATAAAGAAATTTTCAGAAATACAAAGCTTGAGAGTCTATCATTCAGACTCTCACTAAAAATAAGTATTAGCAATAAGGAAGGAATTAGATGAAAGAAAAAATGATAAGCAGAAATAATAAGCACTAATTTTTAAAAAATAACATCAATATTTTGATTGGAAATAGGTTAAAAATAAGGTGGATCTGAATAACTGAACAATATGATGGTTGATGCAAGAAGGAAGATTAAATTTAAAGCATTAAAGATGTCTCTACTTCAGGCTTTATTAATTATTTAAGGATAGAAACTCCCAAACAAGCAGAGGCAATTGACAAAAGTATGAACTAGACGACTACACACCAAATTCAGAAATGCAATGGCCTCTGGAAAAAGTAAGAGGTTGATGAGACTGAGAAAGTAACAAAGAGGACTTCAACCTTATCTTTGATGTCACATTTTTAATTTTAAAAAAAATTGAGCAAAAATATGAAAATACTAATTCTTTGTGTTGACTAAACAAATATTCATTAGTTTTCTTCTATTAAGTATTTTTAAATGTTAAATGCAAGATTGGCAATGCAGATTTTATTTATTTTATTTTTTAGAGTAACAAAGACTACTACAAGGTCTGAAACGAAGAGTATAAAAGTGTTTTGATTTGCTTAGTCTTCTAAACAATACTACTACAGAGTCTCAAGCAAAGTGTTGAAGTGTTTTGGTTCTAAAGTTCATAAAGCTTCAAGAATTGTATGAACTGCAAGAGTTCTTATCTTCAGTTGATTTCTCACTTAATCTAAAATGAATATGAAATCAAACTGTTTTTCATTTTGGAATGACTAGTACAATTTTACACCTCACTTTGAAATTGTAGGACATGAATACATGCAAATCAAAGCAGTCTGGATTTGATTTCAAAAATACACGTGAGTTTCTTGTTCAGAGACAAAAAAAAAAGTATAAAATGAATATTTCCAAGTGGGTATGAAGGGGTTCTTAGGAAACTTGGTCAGATATGGTAAGTATCTCAGTTCTTACCTTCAAGCCTCTCAGATTAGAACTTTTACATATCAGTAGGTTAACTGACAACCAGTTCCTAGCAGTACGTCAGCTATAATAAAAACAGTAGCACTATAAATGTTTTTCCATATATTATTTTCCTTTCAGAAAAATCAAAGTTAAACTTATAAAGGATGGAGTAATTCCAAATGTTGTTCATGTACTTGTAAATGAGGTCTGCAGCTTTTAAAACCAAAATAGAGTGTGAATGTCCCAGTAAATCTGCATTAGATGTGCTTCAGGTTGAAAGGAAATGATACCAAATTCAAGTAGTTAAATGAATCGTGAAAAAAGTGTAATCTACACAGATAGACCATGTTATGCAACTGCTCTACTTGTAGAAGTCTATGTATAGAGCAAAACAACTCCCTTATCATTTCCAAAAATAAATGTAGTTGGTTGTTCCTCTGCAGCTGGATGAGGTATTTCTTCATAATCTTTCAAGGCATTTTAAGGGAGAAAAATGAGTCATGTTAGTTTAGCAGTTCAGAGCAGGTGCTCAGGAATCCTACTGCCTGGCATTTGAATCATGACCTCCCCACTAGCTGTGTAAGCTTGTGTGAGTTTCTTAACCACTTTGTTCCTCTGTTTTATAATCTATAAAATGGGAATGTGTGTGTATGTGTGCACACATATGTGTGAAAAATAGATGTCATTACGCAAAATATTTCAAAGTACAATCAATATATCCCTTTCTTATTTTAAGAAATATAATTGAAATATTTGCTGGTATGATTTTACTTTACTAAGTTAAATCTACAGTTGTTTATAACATAAATTTTATCCCATTCATGTTTGAAAATATTAGTCTGGAGATGTGGCTTTATGTAGGCTTACATAACTAGATACCTTTTTTAATCTGCCTAGAGCAATATGACTCCTGTGTTTAGACTGCCCTTTACCAAGTTCCAATTACCAACTATAAATAGAGAGATACAGAGTAGGCTTTTTTTCCTACATTAAAAAAAAAAAACTGAAAAGTAAAACTTGGTTAAGAAAACAATTACTTTGACCCATATTTGACCTTCAAAACATAATAACCAGTTTATTCTGATGCATTAAAATAGCAAATATTTAAGTGCTCTGCATATCCAAAACACTGAGCAAAGAGGTGAAGCAAGAATATTTGAGATGATGAGTAATGCTGATCTCCCGAAGGAAGAGAAAGGCAGCTGCATCCACTCTGGGTGTGCTAGGCCTTTTGACAAGAATGCAGCTTCAACTGAAAGGTCCAAAAGTCTGGATGTGTGTATCTCTGTCTGTGAACAGCGTGTGCATTCATGTTTGTGTTATGTGTATACAGAGAAAGATATGAAGCGTGATACTGGTAAAAGACAGAAAAAAACAGAAAAATAGAAGCCATTCAATCTACAAAGAAACAAAGGATATAATAACAGAGCACATGGAGCACAAAACATACTAAAAACATGCTGAGAACTTAATCCATCTAAAACAATTGAAATAGTTTAAATAAAATAATGTTTAAGATAAGATAGCTTTCTAATTTTGTTTGAAAGTATGACCATATATCTTCAGGAAACATGTACTTACAAGGAAATAAGAGATGAAACAAGAATAACTAATGTACACCCAAGAAAATTTCCTCAAAGTGTTATTCAGAGACTTTGTTCTGGGACTCAGGGCAGTCTTCAGTAAGAGCTTTAATAATGTAGCCACAAGATACCTATTGCTCACTCACAAATAGGGTTCCAGAGCTAACACCATCATGGTGCACTGTGCCATTATTTTCAGACTCTAGTGAAAATTCATGGTAACAACATCAAATCAGTAACATCAAGAACATTTACTCAATACTTACTATGTGCCAGACACTACCCTAAGTATTTCCAGTGAACTAATTTATGTAATTCTCACAACAATCATATGAGGAAGGTACTATTATAATGCCCATTTTATTAATGAGGTACATGAGACATGGGAGTTTGAATAACATGCCTCAGACCATACAGCCAGGAAAGGATGGAATCAGGATTTCAACTCAGGCACCCAGGCTCTGGAATCCAGGCTCTTAGCCATAACACAAGACATACACTATAGGAAAAGAATAACAGAGAAACACCACGGAGAGCAACCTAAACCAAGTGACTACTGTCTCTTGTCGGGAGAAATGAAACAGCCTGGGAACTGGTTTTTCAACTTCTGCCCTTACCTCCTACTTCCATTTGTTCACCACACAGCATTCAGGAAGATCTTTGTTAAATGTAAATCAGATATTGCATCTTGGATCAAAAATTTCCAATTACTTCTCCTCACACTTAGAATAAATTCCAAAGTTTTAACCATAACAGATAAAGCCTCTATAGTGACATGATCTTGTCTCTGCTTCCTTAAGAAACCTCATCTCTTAAAACTTTTCCCCAAAGCTTGGTCCATCCCAGGTACAACAGCCTTCCTGATATTCCTCACACATGCCAAACATACTCATGCCACAGGGCCTTTGTACTTACTGTTCCCTCTACTGGAACACTCTTCTGCCATATACTTCCATGTCTTGTTCCCTACTTTCATTCAAGTCAAATGGCACCTCCTCAGAGAGCCCATCCCTCACTACCCTATTCAAAACACTCTTCTCACTCTCAATTCTCTCTATTCCTTTACCCTATTTTATATTTCTTATGGTACTTAAAACTAATTAAAAAATATTGCATATGTGTATTTAACCTGCTTATTTTCTTATCTGCCACCAGAATGTAAGCTCCATGAAGACAGAAATTATGCCTTAATTTACCACTATATATGCAGTGTCTACAATAGGTTCCTGGTAAAATTTATTAAATAAATGAATAAATAACTTATATATATGTTACTTTGATAATAAAGTTAGCTTAATATTTAGTAATCTTCTTTTCCTATACCTAAAAGTATGTGAGAAGACATGAGATAAAAACAACAATGAAATATGAAATAACTGAAATTGTTAACCATGGAAAAAATAAAGATGACTCATTGGTAACCATTAAATACATGAAGAGTTATTATGGGAAAGATGAAAACCATTGTTCTTTTAAATATGCTGAAAGCCAAACCAAAGAAAATGAAATTATTGCATCATGTGTGCTTACTTAAGACAATGATGAAGACATTTTGATATGTAGAGGGTTTTCATAATGGATTGATAAAACCAAATATATTTAAGATGCCTTAAGTCAAGTCTCCACATATGTTCTCCAACCCACTACTGACCCCTACAACAAAAGCAAAAAACAAATCTTCAGTTTATCTCAGACTGAGTATGGTCCATCAAGCTGAGAAGATTAAAGAAATCTTGACCTAGGACAGCTTTATGTTTCCCTGGTCTACTCTGGTTGTGTGAAGATCTGGAACTGAAGCCCAAGAAAGACCAGCCACCTCCTACAGTTGATTCACCAAGCTGTTGTGCCTGCACTTCTGCAGTTTTACAACTGCAGCAAATGGCATACAATTGATAAATAAGCCAGAAAAATTTTCCTTGTATTAATATTTTCCTCTAAGAAGGTAAATGTTTCCTTCCATGAAAGAAATGAAGAATAAATGTCAAATTCAAGTCAACACGTGCTGACATATAATTGCATATGTCTATTTTTCAAAACTACTTAATAGAATCCTTTATCTCTTCCCTGAAGTGGCAGGTAAAAAATAAAAAAAAAAAAAAAGAATCCTTTATCAACTTCTTATGCCAAGGTATTTCCAAGTCATATCATATCTCCTATTATTATGAAAGATTTAGAATAGTATAAAAGGGATAAGTAAGTTTATTAAGAAATTTTTGAACTATGAAATATTTCTCCTTAATTTACCAATGACTTAAGTCAATATTTGATTTTAATCAATTTGAAAATGACTAAATTACTGCTATCTCATGATAAAACTTGAATGGATGAGGAGTTGCTTCTTATGGATGGGCAAAGAAAGTGGTTTCTTGAGCTGGAATCTACTCCTGGTGAAGATGCTATGAACATTGTTGAAATGACAACAAAGGGTTTAGAATATTACATACACTTAGTTGATAAAGCAGTGGCAGGGTTTGAGAGGACTGACTCCACTTTTGAAAGAAGTTCTACCATGGATAAAATGCTACAGAGAAATCCTTCATGAAAGGAAGAATCAACTGATGTGGCAAACTTCATTGCTGTCTTACTTTAAGAAATTGCCACAGCCACCCCGACCTTCAGCAACCACCACTCTGATCAGTCAGCAGCCATCAACATCAAGCCAACACCCTCTATCTGCAAAAAGATTAGGACTCACTGAAGGCTTAGATGATCATTAGTAGTTTTTAGCAATAAAGTATTTTTTTTTTTTGAGGTAGGGTCTCTGTCACCCACACTGGAGTACAGTGATGTAATCATAACTTACTGCAGCCTCAAACTCCTGGGCTCAAGTGATCCTTCCACATCAGCCTCCTGAGTAGCTAGGACTACAGGCACATGCCACCACATATGGGTAATATATTTTTTTTTTCATAGAGATGGGGTCTCACTATGTTGACCGGGCTGGTATCGAACTCCTGGCCTCAAATGATCCTGCAAACCTGGCCTCCCAAAGCGCTGGAATTACAGGCAAGGTAATTATAGGCCATCATGCCCGACCTATAAAGTTTTTTTTTAAATTAAGGTATATACATTATTTTTTACACATGCTATTGCACTCTATTTTAATAGACTACAGTGTAGTGTAAATATAATTTTATATGCACTAAGAAACCAAAAAAAAATTCGTGACTCACTTTATTGCAATATTCACATTGATGCAGTGGTCTAGAACCAAACCTGTAATATCTCCAAGGTATGGCTGTATACATTATATCGATGTACCATAGTTTGTTTATGCATTCTTCTCTTGAAGGACATCTTGGCTGCTTCCACTTTGGGGCTATTATGAATAAAGCTGCTATAAACATTCATGTGAATGTTTTTGTGTAGACAGAGTTTTCAACTCATTTGGATAAATACCTAGGAGTATGTTTGCTGGATCACATAGTAAGACTATGTTTAGCTTCTTAAGAATCTGTCAACATGTTTTCCAAAGAGGCTGTACCATTTTATGTTCCCACCAGCAATGAATGGGAGTTTCTGTTGCTTCACATCCTTGCTGACATCTACCGTTATCAGCATTTTAGGTTTAGTCATTATGATAGGTGTATAGTGATAACTAATTGTGGTTTTAATTTGCAATTCTCTAATGAGATATTACATTGACCATCTTTTCATATGTTTATTTGGCATCTGTACATATTCTGTGGTGAGGTGCCTGTTCATTTTTTGCTCACTTTTTAACTGGCTTATTTGTTTTCTTATTGTTGAACTTTAAGAATTCTTTGTATAGTTTAGATACCACTTCTTTTTCAGATCTTTGCAAAGTTTTCTCCAAGTCTGTGGTTTATCTTTTAATTCTCTTAACAGTAGTTTTCACAAAGCAGAAAATTTTAATTTGATGAAGTCCCACTTGTCAATTTTTTCTTTCATGGATAGTTCTTCTGGTGTTTTATCTAAAAGCTCATCACCAAATTAAGATCACCTATATTTTGTCCTATGTTATCTCCCAAAGTTTTATGGTTTTGCAATTTACATTTAGGATGTGTTGAATATATAGTTGGAAAGAACTGACACAATAATATTGACTCTATTTTTGTATTTAAATTAATTTCTTTTGTCCGTGACCATTTTTTTAATTTAAAAAAATATTTCAGACATTCCTGAATCAAAAACTATACATTTCACAATTATTTTCATGGATACATAATACTTCATTAGGTAAAAATCCATAACATACGTAAGCCATTCATTATTGATAGCCATCTAGGTCTTTTCTAACCTTTTATTATTATAGCCAAGACTGGACTGATCTTCAGAAATATTTATGAATATTTCCTTAGAAAAAATTATTTGAAGTAGGATTATCCGATATAAAAATACATAGTACAAAGGATTCCCATGTAGTTTTCAATCAGATTCCCTAACTGTTAACATTTTACTTCATTTGCTTTGTTATTATCCATACACTCATACACACACATGCACACATACACACATACTATATAATGTAGTACTATATGTATAGTAATTTTTGAGAGTAAATTGCAGATACTATGCTCTCTTTTCCCTAAACACTTTAGTGTTTATTTCCTAAAAACAAGGCCAGTTTTTTATATGATCACAGTACAATTACCAAAATCAGAAAATTTACATTGACATAATACTATTACCTTGCTCAATTTTTCTGTAAACCTAAAACTACTCTTCATGATAAATTCTCTTAACAAACAAGATATCAATGTAATGAAAGACAAAGAAAGGCTGAAGAATTGTTATAAAGAAATCTAAAATGATATGACAACTAGATTATACCCTTGATGATGTTTTTTATGTTTGCTTTAAGGATTTTATTGGGACAATGGGCCAAATATGAATATGGTCTGTAAATTAATTTCTAAAAGCAAAGGAAAATTTAAAAGCCCTGGACCAACAGATCCTAAAAAATGTAAAGTTGGCACCTAAATCCCAGCAAACATTAAATCCTTATAAACACTCAGTTGCAAAGATCCTATATATACAAATAGCTATAATCACCAAGACCTCTGCCAAGAGCTGCATCCTCACTGCTCCATCATTGACCCTATAGAACCACTGAAGTCCCCTACTAGAGAGAGGGGCACCGTTCCTGCTGTTGCTAAGACCCTAGAGGCTATAACTTTCCTCTACGCATTCCTTGATGCTTAGCAATTCTCCAATCCATGAAGCTTCTATATCCAAATACCACCTAACTGATCAGCAATTATTTTTCTCACTTCTGCCATAACCACACACATACACAACCTATTCACCCGTGCCAAATTTCCACCTCACACTCAAGTGCCAGAGAAACACAAAGAAAGTCAGGACTTAGAGTGATTTCAGAGAAATAAGAAATCACAACCACCATTAGGACACTATTTTCAGCTATACTATGGTTTGAGTAGGCCTTAATGGGTGGGCCTGGGCCCCTGCCACTTATAACACTAGCTCTTTAGAAAATGAATTCTAAGTTTCAAACATTACAAACATTATTTTGTATCACCTAAGTTTGAGACTACTTGCTCTTTATATTGACACGGAAAATTGAAATCAATACCCACATAGGATCTCATTATAAAAGTCTCTATTTTGAAATATTGATTGATTAGTCTGTTATAATTATACTGAAATCAAGAAGTTTCTACATTAGCAAACTATACTTGCAATTTGATTGACATAAATAAGGCTGCATTAAAGGTTTAAAAAGTCATACTGGATCTGAAAATTTCAAGTACTATACTTCAAAGTGAAACTGTTTCAATAATCATTTTTTACAATACACGGGAGGCTGTGAGAATCATATTTGAAAAGCTAAGTATACTTTTAAAAAAATGAACATACTTTTTCAAAGACAATAACTACATGTTAATACATATCTATCATAGTTAAAAAATAAAAATAAATGTCAGGGCAAGCTATTAGATGAATCATATTTTATTGTTCCCATAATATTACTCATTTGTGTTTTTAGAAAGTAACTGTTTACAGACTAAAAGCCTCCCTATTTAAGTTTCCCTTTTTACAAGCAGAAGAAAATATGTACTTCTTTTCTGTAATATTCCAAGCTACTGAAATATAACCAATTAAATCATTTGACATAGTTTTTAAGTTAGAATTATTTGTTTGCACCCTGCAATTATTTTGAAGCAGAAAACAAAATATTCTGCCATTAGATAAAAGTGCCAACAAGTGAAGACCTAAGAAATAAGATCTGAAAATGTCGGTGAACACACATCTGACCTACAACCTGAATGAAACTTCCCCCAAACAGGCAGATGGCAAATTGCAAAATAACATCTGGAATTTAATCCCAGGAAATCAGATCCAATCTGAAATGCTGAGCAGCAAGCACAGCACACTCACTGGAATACGGTATCAGGTAGGATGGCTAGTTTATAGGCTCTAAGCACCATGGTAACAATTCTACAGAAAGCTATTCTAAACGGTGGCATTTGAAAGCCATTGGCCCCTGAGAATGAAAGTCATAATGGAGCAAAATGAGAGCACTGACCTGCAGGTCATAAATACCACACACATTCAATTATTAAAAGAGTGGCAGTATATTTAATAATTACTCCTCCCTACAAAACACTGATGAGAGAACAAAGAGGGCAGGAGCAGCCTTACAATAAATTAGCTATAACTAAAGCAGAAAAGAAATATGCCAAATCAGAAACAATGTTCTGTAAAATCTGTTAGAAAAGACTGGCAAGATCTGAAATTTGTAATAAAAATCCCAGGAGGTCAAATGACTTCCATATAGTATACAAAGCTAAGGGGAAAAGATTACATTTATAGGACACTAATGGCCAACTAAGAACTATGCATATCCTGCCTCAGATCAGGAATCTGTAGGTCAAATAGACTGTGCAGAAGACTGCAGTAGGCTGGGATCAAGGTGGAACATGGTGTTACAGAAAAAGGCCAGACAGAGGTCTGCAAAGACCACAAATGTTGGCAAGACTAAGGCTAACAGTGTAGTTAGATGGGCACGAGGCCTCAGCAGTACTACCCATCAAAGTAGGTTTGAAGCATGGTCATGAACAAAGTTTGGAAAGAAGCAAACAATGAACACTGAAGGCCTAGGGCTGCAGCACCATATAAGATTGAATCTGCTATGGGGTCCAAGGCAAACTCCAACAAGCTCCTGTGATGGTTAGTTTTATGTGCCAACTTGGCTAGGCCATGGTACCCAGATATTTGGTCAAGCATTGTTTCCATAGAGGTATGTTTTAGATAAGATTGATATTAAATCAGTTGACATTGAGTAAGACAGATTACCTCCATACTGTGAGTAGGCCTCATCCAATCAATTAAAAGCCTTCATAGAAAATGACTCACCCCCACCAAAGAAAAGGGAATTCTGACAACAGACCGACCCCCTTAACTGAAACTCTTCTCCAGGTCTCCAGCCTGCTGACCTACCCTGAAGATTTTAGATTTCTCAATCTTCCACAACCATGTGAACCAATTCCTTAAAATAAACCTTTCTTTCTCTATATATATTAATATACATACTATTGGCTCTGTTCCTCTGAAGAACTCTGGCTGATGCAGTCCTAATATGCAGAATTTGGAGCAACTGCTTCTCTATTCCACATATAGCCCTGCTCCCCAAGACGGCTTTCCTAGAGCTATTACTCAATTTCATGAGAGCCTCAAAGAAAACAGACCTTGCCTTCTTCATCTTTTTCACCCAAACCGTGTCTACATAGGGCCAAACATACAGCAGACAATCAATAATCCCTCTTAGACATACCCGAGGTTAAGATTCAGGTACTTTCTGGCCCATGTGATTCCAAAAAACTATATACATTGCTGGTATATGTTCCATCCATTTCTCATGTGAGCAAGCAAAACCTATACACGTATCTGAGCACCTAAAATAATATCACTTGTCCTTCTTGATTCTTTGCTGTGGCTAATTTTAAAAGCTGAATTTAATTTTGTTCCCAATCATTACACAGGCTTAATTTGATTATTCAAAGATAAACTCCAATCTGTTCTGCAAAATCCTTCTCAATTTCTTTCAGAAACCCAAAGGTTGAATTATAGAGCAAAAAAATATAGTTTCCCCAATCTGAAAACTGGGAATAAGTCAGGAAGAAGCATCTAACAATAATACCTACCTTTTATAGGGCATTTATTGTTTACTAAACATTTGTGATAGCCCCTTTAACATGAATGATTTCAACACAGCACAATAATGTAGATAGAGAATATCACCCTCTTTCATAAATGAGGAAACTCAAGCTGGGAAAATTTTAAAGTTTACACAGAAGAGTGGGATTAGAATCAAGACTTTCTCATTCCAAAGCCAATTCATACCCCAAGATAAGCAAATTTATAACAAAAAATGGTTTAATTCCAATCAAAACATGTAAACAATGAAAAAAGTTGTGTTGTCGCTTGGCAGCTAAAACAAAACTCATCTTAAAACAACAGTGTTGACAGCATCTAAATGAATTGGAATGGTTATCAGAATGTTGCTGGATAACTTCTTAGGCAGAAACAGTTAGGACTATAACAGATTACATATTAAATGTCATCCTTTCAAAAGCCTTAAAGAGTTTAGCCAGAAAGATGATTGTACCCAGTTCTAGTACGGTCAACACTAACAACTATAAACTCTGAAGAAAACCTAAAAAACAACTACCTGAAAGCTCAGGAGAATTTACACAAGCAGAGAGAAACTGAGCTGCATTTGACACTTGGAAGAAGGGGATGGTACTAGGTAGTCTCCCTGCTTTGTTTGGTTTTCATCTTTTATACTGTGTAGCCTGAAGGCAGTCCTCACAGTCCCCATGAAGGGTGGCTAAAACTACAGTAGAGAGATGACCATGATTTACCAATTTCTCAAATTGTGGGACATTCTTACTAAAAGTTACAAAGACTTTAATAAGTATAGTTTTATAGTCAACTAACTCACATACTTCAATTATTAACTATTTATTTATGCCTTAGCTTTGGTCTACTTTAAATAATAAATGTATGTATTAACTTTTTATATTTCCCCTAAAGCCAAAACCAACTTAAGATAAGCAAGGCAAGTAGGCGCACAAAATAGCAATTAGTAGGAAGCACAATGAAATTTTCTTTGAATTATATGATAATCATATTCCCATTAAGTATACTTCCTTTTATTAATGACTTCTTTTAATCTTCTCCTTTCAGACTTCTCAGATGGAATATTAATTTGAGGAGAAGAATGATGGTGAAAAACATACAGAAAACTTTTAATTTAATTTGGAAATAACATTTTATCTTAATAATCATTATCATAGATTTCAATTAATTTTAAATGCAATATTTTATTTTGACTGCCAAAGAAAAATTTTTTTAAGCTATATTATCCCTGAGCTCTCCCAATCCACAGAGTTGATTACTAATTTTTATAATAAATAAAAAATGTAGCAAAAAGAGAATTATTTCTTATCATTCCATCATGACTTGAAGCTATATAGCAGTAAGATGTATCAACTTTCACAGAACTTTTTGGTTCAGCAAGGCTGCTTGCTATACTTGGATTTTAATTTACTACTGAACCCTATTATTCTATTCAAAGTCACTTGTGTAAGTTCTCAACATAGTATGCCACTTTATGAGGCCCTCAGAAGAAATTATTCTCAGGTCTTGGTACCAGGAAGCAACTAAAAACTCTTGGAATCTTGTACTTGGCTTTTATTTCTTTAGCCACTAGAAGCTCAAAGTCAACTATATGGCCTACCTCTAGTAACCGTAGAGTTTTATAGCATGGAATTCATGCCAATATTACCATTTGCTTAAAATGGTTAGGGAATTTCATTAGGAAAGATCAAAACCTACTATAGTGAGATATGAAAATATCATGTCTGCCTATATGTTTTTATGGATTTAAAATGTTGATTCACATTTATTAGCACCAATACTAAAGTACTAATAATACTTATGAATTAATGGAAGCATAAACTAAATGTGTAGTTACAAACAAATAAAAAAACACTCATTCTGTTCAGCACCTTGCTTCTCTGGTGAAATTCACACATACCAACCCACACTCATTCTGTCATTGTGATGGTGTACACTGACAACAGCCACTCACTCATCAGCCATGGTCGGTTTTCACATGTAGAATCTGGAGGTTCTAGGCAGTCCATGAAGAGTTTAAATGCCACAGCAGAAGTCACATAGTTGCAGTCACTGCTAAGCCCCAGGATACACCATCCTCTTTTGAGCAACTGTGTTGACAAATTGATTCAGCTTGAAAAACACTCAGGCTCTTACTATGAGCTCAGCTCCATATTAGATAATTTATAGTTATTCTATTTAATCCTCATGATCCTGGTGAGCATGTGTTTTTACCCTCATTTTAGAGACAAAGACAATAGAAATCAAGTTACAAGCTCAAACTGACTTAGTTACTGTAACAGAGCTGAGACCTAAGCTTGACTCCAAATTTTATGCTCTTTCCACCACCCAACAACTAACTAGAAAATGCATATTAATAGTAATACACAAGTAAAAATTCAAAAGGTGAATTTATTCCTGTTGAAGCACTGAGAGAAGGTGAAATATTTTGGATAAAGTTATGTAAATGCTACTAGCTGGGCATGTCTTCTTAAAGCATCTTGGAATGTCATGAGAAGTTCCTTTTGTTGAAGAAAAAGTGATCAAATAGAATTTAGGTATAATCTTGCTCCATCTATTTTCCTCTTAAGAAAGTAACAAAGACAATGGTATTATAATTGTGAAACTTCTTTCCAAGTACTATACCTACTTTGGGGAATTTATTTAAATTGGTAGCCCAAGGACAATGTTTATATGTTTAGAACTGAGGTGGTGGTGGTGTTATCTGTAGACCATTTAAATGCTCTGTGTTCAACTGAACATCATAGGAATTTTTGAAAAGTAACAGTTTATAAAATATGGTAAAACTCCTATAACAACACCTAGAATACAGATCTACAATTCTTTATCCAAAACTCTTGGAAGAAGATGTGTTTCAAAATTTAGAATGTGTATGTCTATGTACGTATGCATATTTAGAAAGTCAATAAATATTTCATAAATTATATAGCATTCTGTATCTTTCACGGCCCTAGCAGGAGTTAGGTGACATGTTCAAATGAGGATAATTTGAGGAAAATTTAATAAAGGCATTATTTACCAAGGAGTGAGCAAGGTGTAGAAGAACTACAAAAGACAGCTCAGTAACCTGAAGCTAGTATTGTGGTGACTAATTAACCACCTCTAGGCCAGGAGGGGTACAGGAATGGAACTATTACAGGAAGCTGGAGACTAAGAGACTTGTAGGGATTGGTAACTTTCAGATGCTAAGACTTTTAACATAGAGACACACTATAGTGACCCCTCATGAAAAGAACTAGGTGAATCGAATATTCTCACCAACACTTTGCTCCCTCACTCCAGTATCTTGCCAGTGACTTCCACCGGCCAAACCTAATGGGGAAACAAACAGCAGGGAGCCTATAAATATAGATTGTATATTTACTATCTGTGTTGCCAGACTTCTGGGCACATAGCTACATAGAGAAAGGTGGAGAGTGAATTTGGAGGGATAAATGAAAGCTACCTAGCATTCACCCTAAGCAGGATCTGGGGCAGCATACATTAATCAAATATATTAATATTTCTGTCACAAAATGTATAAAAATGCACACTAAATGAAATAAAGATAAGTCCACATCAGGTTTTGCTGCCAAATGAGTTACTAACAACAAAACAACAACAAAAAAACTTTTGATTTTCAGAGCCTTCGGATATGGTGGTCATCTCAATTTTACAGATGAGAACAGAGGTTTATAAAAGTGAAATAACTTATCCAAGGTCATAAGGCTAGCATTAATAAATCAAAGAGTCAGAATTTGAGCCCAGTTCTGACTTTGGAAGCTAAGTTGCTTACTACTTTACTCTACCTCATTACTTTCCTTATATTACAAGTATTATAAAGGATTCCACAATTTGTATATATTTACCTTTTTTGCTATATAACTCATCTTATAAAACCATGCAAAATTGGTGAGGATGTAAAGCATATTCCATAGCATCAACAAATCTTGAAATAAAAGTATTATGCTTATATTAACAGTTTTGAAACCTCATTGTATAAGGTCTTGGCTACCCATGTAATCACAAGTGGTTCCCTCCCATTACAAGATGCACTGTCCTTGGTGTTCTCAGAGTTAATGTGCTCCCATAGTTGCAAAGAATCACCAATCTGCCAATCATCTGGAAAATATTTTTATATTTTATAGATCATAAGCAGCACCAAAGCTTAGAATTTCTTTTCCTTTGACTGAGTTCCATTCTTACTGGTCTTATTGGGCACAGGTTATGATTTGAATTGCATTTTGCACACCTGAAAATTTAAACACATCCCAACTTCAATCATCACAGTGGATACAAAATAAAATAAACCTGAATGTGAATATTTTCTTGTATTCCCCCGATTTTACCAACTTTGTAACATAGTAATTCAAATGTAAAAGCAATCAGGAGAACTATCTGCTAATCTTGAAGTAGGGTGAAAATTCTTCTCAGCACTGCTATGTAAGAGCTCCATCCCTTCAAACTTGCTTCCAGGCAGGTGAATTTATTTACCTGCTGTCTTCTCTAGGCTGTCCACATCATGGGCTTGACTGCCGCCCAGCAGGAAGTGTGTTAAAAGTCTCTATAAATAAGGCATACAGCCTCTAACAGAACATTCTTTCTCCTTTGGTGCCTACATTGGTTCCTACTCTCAGCTCCACATTTGAATTCTACTCCTGACATTACCCTAGCTGTTAGCTTCCTGATACTTCCTACCATCTGACTCACTTTAGTACTCACTCCCAATTTCCAAATCCCAGCTTGACTTATCTTTCCTAGTCCTAGAATCATTTTATGAAGAATAATTATTTGTTAGCTTAGAATTTTGCACCTTTATGCCAAGACCTAAATATGAAAAATGTGTCTAGTTATTCTGAGTGCATGTGGCAAAAGTTACATGTATATAATTTAGCTGATTCAAATCTACTACTTTTCCTCCCTCACTATGAGCTTTATTTTTAAGTCATGGGACTTATAGAAACTGTGAAGAGAGGCAAGTTCACTAACTTTCTTTTTTTTTTCAAAGTACAGTAAACTTGTATTTATCAGAATCTCTGGAGAGTGAAGTCTGGATAATAGAGAGTAGGCACAGGAGAGAGCGACTGTTAGCTGATCATCCAAATACAGTATATATTCTATTATTCCTGGCCACAAAGTAGATTTCCCAGCCTCCCTTGCAGTTAGGTGCTGTGGGACTGAATTCTAGCCAATTGAATGTTAATAGAAGTTCCACTACGGCCAAAACTTCCCATGATCTTTTCCTCTTCTGTCTGGCTGGGATGGAGACAGTGCCTGGAATGACCTTGGAGGCCACATACTCCTGATGGCAAGCATCCCTATCTGACTCCCTAAAAGAGTCACGTGGACAAGGGCCACCTAGTGACCTGTTTACCTTCCCAGTAGTGTTACATGAGCAGGAAATAAATTATCATTTTCAAGCCATTTTATACTCTGGAGTGTATTTATTTCACAGCTAGCATTATACTAATTAATATCACACATTATATCTGGTGAAAGCATATCTTTATTTTTTTTCTGGCATCACTGATATTTGTTGGAGGAGGAGGCCTTGATATTTGTTGGCAAAATTATGGGAAAATTTATATGACTCCTGTACCTTCTAAGAGGGAAGAGATAGAGACCTTGAAACTCTTCTCCCTAAAAGTCAGAGTCATTGAAACTTCTCTAACCAAAGCAGTTAGGATGAGCAGCAGGGAAGAGAACATGACCCAGAGAGAATGGCAGCTCTGGCAACTTTACCCTGGGGAAGTGGTTATGCAAGTGAGCTATAATTTGGGGAACCCACCCCAATTGTGGCATATGGCATTCTTTACTGGGTTTGTAATGAAAAGGGATCATTCTCCCCCACTTATTTATTTCCATATTCAACAAATATTTACTGAACATCTGCTATATAATCCTTTCTCTATTCTTCTAGGAATCCTAAGTCTCCTTTGGAGCCCTTTTGAGGTTCATACCATCTTTTTTTTTTATATGACCAGCTTAAGACTTTTGGTAAGAAACAGAAAACCAACTCTAATCATCATAAATAGGGAAATATATTGATAGAACACTGGGCAGTCCCAATGGAAATGAAGAAAGAGATCAACAACTACTTTTTGGAAAAGCAGAAACAAAATCAGCTACGGGAAACTCTACAATGGAATTTGGGAACCTAATCATCATAGCACTACTAACAATATGACTCAGCCTTAACGACCAGATTCCAAATTTCAAATTTCCATAAGGGAGAATCTGAGTATCTCAGCTTTAATCACCTGTAAACTCTTGGGTTCTTTAGTTGTGGCAACAGAGTCATAGCTACATGGCACCAACATGGTCAACAGAACTCCCACCCTGGGTTTTGGGAGAAAGTCCCAGAGAAAGAAAATGGCTATGCATCAAACACTACCCCAAAAATGTACCAACCTCTGGCCTTGCAGCATACATGAACATCTGCTATTTTCTGTGTATCCAAAGATGCCATAATTAAACTATCAAGCCACAAAGACAATACAATTACTCCCCACAAGGGAGATGATTCAATATACCCAAAAACCCTGTAATCCAACTATTCTGCTACAACTACAATATAATCACACCCCTCCCCAAAGGAAGCTGACCCAAAGTCACCTTCAACAACTATATCCAGTATTAATATTATCAATCCACTCTTCTTCAAGTCCACAATCTCCATGAAGTATCCAGAATTCCCCTAGTTCAGCTATAACCACATATGATCAACATAATTAATTTCCAACATGGAAATTGTTTTCATTTCAGTTCTAATTCCTACTTTAAAAATGAAAAGGAAAGATAGTTATTGTTCTCTATCAGCAATAAACAAATACAAACAGAATGGAAGGCCTTATTTCTGCCTTGGCTGGTATTTAGGAATTCCTTCCTCCAGTATTCATTACAAGTATCTTGCATTCAGGTACATGGAATGTACCTTGCATTTGCATTCAAAAAAGACTTGCTGGTAGGTTCTTTGTGGAGAGGGGAATCTCAGTCTTTAATGCTTCTGTTGTATGGCTTCAATAAAACTCCCATTAACCTTACCACTGGGCATGGTAGTAGAAGGAAGCATCCCAAGGAATCTCATAGGCTCTACTATAGTCTTCTTGGTGTCTACTTAGAAAAAACAACTCTATTTCCCTTTTATAGATACAAACAATTATAGTTCCAGCAAATATAACAAATATTAATATCCTGGTTAAAGAATTTATACAAAGATATAAGACTAGAGAAAAACAGGCAATGGGCATGAATAATTAATTTACAGAAGAAGAAATTCAAATACAAAGAAACAAGCAAATTAAAACAAATGAAAAGAATCCATGTTTGGCTGTTAAATTAGCAAAGATTTAAAAATACAAAATTAAGAAATGGCAATGATTTACTCAACTATGCACACATAAATTATTGCAGAAATCTAATCAACCATTAGGAAAGCTATTAAGGTAATATGTATCAGTAGCCTTAAAATTTTTTAAACTTTGATTCAGTAATTCTATTTTTGGGAAAGTAAGGAAAAACCCTTAAATATGGGGGGAAACACTTTCTTAGCCATGATGTTTGTTTTCAGGATATTTATAATAATAAACCATAAGAAACTATATAACATCTAAGAATAGGTAGATAAGAAGGGAATGGTTAAGCAAACCATGGCAAATTCAGTACTCTGCCATATACTGGCACTGGGACCTTCAACAGCCCACTCACCTTCTCTGTATCTCAGTTTTTGTTTTTTACTTTTAAATGAGGATAATAATAGTACCTACCTCAAAGAGCTGCTGTAAGGATTAAATTAATATATGTAAAATAATTAGTCTGTTACATCATTATTACTCTAAAATTATATGCAGTCATTCAAAATTAAGAACATGGAGAAGGCTTATACTAGAATGTTACATGAAAAAGTAAGACACTGTAATGTGGTGCACAGCAACAGACCAACCAACCAGCAAAGACACTACACCAAAATGTTAACAATGAAAACAAACAAAAAGATTTTGCTAAAGAATTGGGTAGCACAAATTAAGAGCTTACTGTGCATTTTAGCTATGCAAGCTATCTTCTCTAGCACAAAGCTAGAAGTTGGTTTAATTGACTAAAGCTAATTATTAGTTCTCTGGAGCTAATTGTTAACCATGCAACTGTCTAAACTGAAAGCTTTTCTTCCTGAAATACTTTTTACGGATTTCAACTTCTTAAAAGTCTATTACAGAGCTCTCAGCTGGCTGCCCTCCAAGTTTTCCAGCAAAAGCTTGTCACCCCGCCCCCCACATACAGCACAGACAATATCTATTTTAGTTAGATTTGCAATATTAGCAGACTGGAATCAATAGTTCCTGAAAAGAACCAGCTATTTTATGGATGCAAAAGGCTGTCTGTATTCTATTTATGGTAACTAATTTTCAAAGTCACATTCTCCTACAGATAAGCTTCAGTACCAACCAAGGGTCAAACATTGCTGTGATTTTTTAAGAAAAAAAGAGGAGAGAAAGGAAGGAAGAAAGGAAAGAAGAAAAAAAGGAGGGAGGGAAAAATAAAATTGAGAAAAACAAAGAAAGAAAAAGAGAGAAAAAAAAGCAAGAAAGAAATCCAAATTGCATTATGATGATATAAAAGAACCTCTTTTAGCTTCAAGATGTATAAATAATAGCAATTATATTTGATATCAGCAGTTTCCATCACTGCAGATAAATCTTCATTTAGGTAATTTACAAAGGTGATATAAAGGGCACTTTGGCTTCATGAATTCTCGCAGATAAGCATGTTTTAAAGAGAGAGAGAGAGAATGAAGGGAGGGAGGAGGAGGATGAGAGAGTGGAAAGGGAAAAGAGGAAAAGAGGTTGATTGTTGTTTCTTGCCAAACCAGAAACAGAAATAACATACACTCCACCAGAGGACTATATAATACGTACAAAGATTGATGGGCTGGGTTCATTAACACAGAGTAAGGAAAAGGTCCATTTCTTTTGACATTTTGTGTCCATTCGGTGGATACCCAGAGTTTTAGATTCTAAAGTGATAAAATAAAGTTTCTAACTGAATAAGAACCCCAGGGATTGATAAATAAATAATAATAGATTGGCTCTTGATTCATATGATTGCTCCATTAACTTAATATCTAGCTTCAGAGGCTCACAGATTCAAATTAGAAGCAGTGTTTGGTCATGTAATCCACCCCATGTCATTCTTCAATGTTTGTTCTTATAAGATGTATAAACAAAGGGCAGAGAGTCAATAAACTTATTATTAATAGATATCAAATTACCAGAGTCTCCTCCCTAATAACTAAATCAGAGCATTCTCTCTCTCCCTCTCTCTCTCTCTCAGCCACATACACACACACATACACACATCTAGCACCCAGGAAAGTTGCTATGAAGTAGGCAGAATATTGGACCTATGGCCAGGGATTGCCACTCACAATTCCCCACCATTCCCCACTCTGTGAAGTACAAAAGGGAAAAAGAATTAAGCTCATTTTATTAATATTTACCTATCTCTTTTTGTACAGTAATGTGCTACTTCTAAAATCATACCCATTTGACTTACATCTAGGATCAGCCTTCAGTGCACATAAGCTACACACATGCACACAAATTTTAGTGCTTTACACATGATGTTTTTTAAAAGGCTGTCTAGCTTTATACTCATCTACTTATCTGGTATAAGTGGCAAACATGCCAGATTTTTACTTTAATGTCAGTCATCTCCTGAGAGGAGTAGAGTAAGCTGGTAAGAAAATTTCAGTTGAAAGCAGCATTTAAAAATTCATTTGCAAGATGTTAGTAATACCTTTTGGAAGACTAAAAATACTGTCAGCAGAAACACCTCTACTTTATTAATTAACCACACATACTTTTTCTCCCAAGTTAACTTTTTTCATTATTTATGCTACCTTTCCCACTTGATGCTCCTGTCAGTTTATGCTTAAGAATGCAAAGAATGCATCTGAATGCTAGCCAATAGAAAACATAATGAAGAAGGTAAATCTTCCAGAAGAGTAGTGCTATTATGCATTTCAAATGCCAGAATAAAGTTTGTTTAACTCTTTGGAGCACTTGTCTTCATTATCATTCCCTTCATAAATATACATGGCCTGGAATTGACTATATGTTTGGGCAAGCAGAGCCCTCAAAATGTAATTATCCCATAGTAGACTAATATGGTGAGTATACAGCATGTACTAATTTGTCTGGTTACATGAACTACTCACCCCCTTCCATGTGATTACAATGGGAGCAGTTGATGGTTGGGCAGAGGGAGGGCACTGGCCTAAACTGGGACATTTCCTAGAATCCACAATCTTTGGAAGCTGGAAAGTCAAATCAGAATCTTTAGTCTTTCTCTACTGGCAAAGTTTTATTATATAAAATTAAGAGCTGTCAGCAACCATATTTTCTGAATGAGAAAGCCATTCTGCAGAGAAAGAGAAGTAGAAACCCAAACAGATGAAGAAGCCAAAATAAAAGATGGCCAAAGTCCCAACAGCATTTGAGCCTCTATTCCCAAAGCCCAGCTGAATGCTTGCCTTCATCATGCCTTAGTCATGCTGAAATATACACCAAGATAGTTATAAGTTCTCCCTTTTATTTAGGCTATTTGAAGTTGGGTTTCCACTGCTTGCAATCATGAATGCAAACTAATATACAGAATCAGACTATCTTTGGAACACTATCAAGCTATTTGATAGTGAATGGAAGAAGCAAAGCATAGAAATACCCTACTTCATTATAACAAACATAATTGTAATGTAATTCTGGTTATATAAATACCCACTGTTTTATTGGTTCATTGTCTCAAATGGCTGACAGTCTAACGCAGAAGACAGATCAGAAAGTCATGTCAAGACAGTTTAATAAGGGCATTATAGTATAGATTGCACACCACAAATCTCTCTGGGGTGGCACTGGAGTGAGGATGTTAGAAGGTACGGGAGCCAAACTGCCTAAAATCTTGAAGTACAAGGAAGAGTTGGCCTGGGGAGAAAGGAGGGGCATTTCAAGCACCTAAGCAGAGAACAGCCAACGCAAATGAAAGGGAAAAGGAGACAACAAAAAGAGTTTCCTGGACAGATGGCTGTGGGGTTTGGTATGCTATCCTCTATCTTTAACCATTTTTGACAGCTTTCTTTTTATATCCTTTTTTGCAACTGCTTTATCCTCATCACATTCCCCAACTAGTCCAAAATATAGCTCGTTTTAATAATAAAATGCATATTTCCCATTAGTAGACAAATCCTTCATTTTAAAAAGGCTAAATAGGAAGTTCCTTCTAAAAAGAATTACAGTTTAATTTAGGCTCGATCCCACAAAGTAGGATAAAAAGATCTTCTAAGTCTATTACATTTCTCCTTCACCACAGACTGGATATATTTTCATTCACTTTTATGTTCTCATTACACAAGGGTTGATAAGCAGGTTAGATTTGGTAATATTTTCTCACTTGACTTGCAGGTCTAATAATGCAAGATAAAGACTGTCTCACGCTTATTGATACATTTACACTGCTCGATTATGTAATTAATAATGACCTTTGCTAAACATCATGCAACTCTCTCTAGGTATCAAACCAAGCTTTCTTTTCCACTACTAAAGAGTCCCACCCTTGTTCTGCTTTAAATCATTTTAATCTCAGCCACCAGTTTTATTGCTCAGTCAAGGCCCAGTCTGGTTTTCAGCTCTGCATCAGGCACTCATTATCTGCTCCAACTGACTCAAGGGAAGCTGTCATTGTCCTGTCCTCCAATGGAGTTGAATCTGTGCTACTTGTTTGCTACCTCACTACTAGCCACAACCTGAGCTTCCTGCTGTATTCTAAATTATTTTTAATCCCTGGCCACAGTGTCACTTAGGTATTTGTCTCAGCAGCTGGAGACAGTGATCACTCCCTAACTCCATAGAATGGCTTCTAGATGAAGACTGGCAGGACGACTCTCATTCACTTCACCCTAGTTAGCTATTTGAGATGAAATTTCCTCAGAGTTTTCAAGTCAGGCTTGAGCAGGAGGTGATCCCAACCTGGGCAAGACAGGAATATAAACAAAAACAACTGACTTCAGAGCCGCTACATATTGTAGTAATAATTTCTGCCTTGATAAGCAACAATGTGTCATTTGTTCTGTTCCTATCATCAGCCAGTTACCCACCAACAGACCTTCCCAGTTCCATGTCTTCAGGAGCAGCCACACCTCAGTTCCCAGGCAAATTCTGACCTGGAGCACTAAGAGTGAGCAGGTACCTATTCCCTACCAAAAGGAGGAGTTACAACCAAGTCAGTCTCTCTTTCTCTCCAGTAGACGGACCTGGAGCTCAGTACCCCTTTAATAATCACTGAACTCCCTCATTATGCTCCTTATGGAAGATGAGCACCCCTAAACTTGGACCTTATTCTGATAATAAAATTCTGTCCCCTAAATTTCTATCCCTAACCTATCTTCTTTCTCAATATAGTTACCGGACTGAGATTCTGATTTGTTTTCTATGCTGGTTATTCTCCATTTGACCCTGACCAAGATCCATATTCTGCCCTACTCTGTGTCCTAGGAGGCTGACCCCTAATGATTGCATCATACAGATTCCATTCCTGGCTTCCAGTTGAGCCCATGTGTACTACCAGCAGGAGATTAGAGGGTGAAAGGAAAAAAGGGTCAGGATATTTTTTCCCTTTTCCCTCTCTGCTTCAGTCTTTCATCTCTGACTATACCTGTATTCCTCCACAATTACAGCTGTAGCTCCTCCTCCAGGACTCAAGTTCTTACTTGGCTCTGATAACATATTTCCTCCTATTGATCCCTCAGTCCTAGGAGTAGGAATACCTTCCTGCTAATATTGGTCTCTAAGAGCCTCACCCGCCATTGTTTTGTACCTTTAATCCTGCCCACACCTCTATAAGTAGTCCCTTTATTAAAGTCTCCCCTTTTGAACCATCTAAGATGAATTGTGTTTCCTTCTGGGGACCTGACAACATAATCCCTGTAGTAGACATCTACTGTTTTGGTGAACCCAAATCTACACCCCACTCCACACACTGCTTAATAAAAGCAGCTAATTTTCATTTAGGTTTATACTCCCACCCTACAGAGCCCGCATGTTTTGGGGTAATTTACTCCATCCCTGACTCCGTGGATTAGGCAAGAAGATCAAGCCTGTGTTCACCAATGGAAGCCTAGCTCATTAGAAATGAATGATTAGGGATGGGCACACAATTGAAGATGATCCAATTAGACTGATGCTCAGAGTTTCTGTTTGATGGTGAAGAAAGACAGGTTCTCTTCTACCAGATAAAATTTTATTGAGAATATAGTATTTGGAATACTTCAAGTTGAAGGCTCATTGTGTCAATAAGGAGGACCCTGAGAAAGGCAGAACAGAGAGAATTACAAAGAATTCAGGTCCTTAGTGACAGCATTTGAGCAGCTGGATCATGCTTGTTTGATAATAGTCCCCATGAATTTTTCAATCAGATGAGCCAACAAGGATCATTTTTTCTTTAGCTCCTTTGAGTTGGGTATTCAGCCACCTACAGAAGGAAAAATCTCAAAGGATACAGCACCATCCCAAACTGCCAGTTCTGTAATTTTCCAACTCTACCTCAATCCCCCTGTGAAGGCTACAAACTTACTACACACAGATAAATCCCCCAGAGATCAACGAGCAGCCCATCTATACATCTAAGTGCCTCCTATTAGGAGACTCGTTTGCCTGCATCATCTACCTCTTGGGGCACCTCACTAGGTCACCTCAGCTCCCAGCTACATATCTTTGTAAATCACAAAGGAAGATGGCCAAAGTCCCTAGACTGGACCTGTCCTGGCATCTCCCACATGTAGTGTCAGGACCAGTGCCTGTTCCCATATCTATCCTACTTACTAAAAATAAACCACTAGTCCTTGCTAATATATCCTAAGACACATCAACTGTATGTCCCCTGAAGTGTTACTGCCTTATCCTCCCACACTTGCTAACCTCCTTCTCTTGGATGCTATTGCTCTTCACACCCTCAATCTGCTACTTATATAACCCCATCCCAAGATAGGATACATGGTATTTCCTGCTATTTTTCTCATATACCTCACATCAGATTGACATGCATGGGGCAGACTTCGGCCCTATACCTATACCACCACAAAACTCCAGAGTTCACCATAGCTCTTTCACTCTCTCCAAACCTTCTCACCAACATGCCAGCATTAAGCTTTGCTATAAATCTTTCCAAAACCATGTGGGTATATTCACAAATTTATTCATTCTATCTAAATATTTTAGATACTAATTATATACAGTATCCTGTATTGGACTCAATGAGATATGTAAAGATAAATAAAATTGAGTCTCAAGAAGTTGTCCTCAAGAAATATTTAGGCTAATAGGAGAAATAAGAAAAATACATAAATAATTCTGAGTTAAAAAATGACGTATGCCATAATAAAGAATCTCAGAGAAGAATATATAACTTCTACTGGGGCATATCAGGAAAGGGAACTGAGAAGGAAAGCACTAGCATTTATAGAATACCTACTACTGGTCAGATACTCTGAGAGACTCTGTAGCATGTCTAGCTCTCTGGTCTATTGCAACAGCTTATTCAGTATTTACATTTTCCCCTCCGCCCACAAACTATACAGAAACCAGACAGTACCTTAAAAGGTAAGTCAGATCATGGGACTCCTTTCCTCAAAACCCTCCAGTGGTTCTCCACTTCTTTCAGAGACAACATTCTTACTAAAATTGACCCAAAAGACCCTACATGATATGGCCTTGTTCTTATGCCTCATTTCACTATGCACAAGCCAATTGACCTCTTTGTCGTTCTTGGAACACGCCAGGCACACACTCACCTCAGAGACTTTGCACTTGTAGTTCCCTCTGCCTGAAATGCTCTTTTTTTTTCAAATATTCCAAGGCTCATCTAGGTCCCCTCAAATGTCATCTTCTCAATAAGCCTTTTTCAGACCATCCTATTTAAAACCTCACTGTTCCTCCACTTTCTGCATTCTCTACCCTCCCTCCCCTCTACATTGCTCTCACCATTTCTCATACTATGTATTTCAGTTTTTATTTATTTACCTATTTATCCATGCCAGAATATAAGTTCTATGATGGCAGAGTATTTTGTTTGTTTTGTTTACTGATATACAATATCACTCTATTGAATGACTGAATTATATGCCATTTAAAATTTAAAACAATCATAAGATTTGGGTATTGTTTATATTTTGTGGATGAGGATACTGAGGGTAAAACTGTGGTTATTTTCTCAGGATCAGAGAAAGACAGTAAATTGTAACATCAGAATCTGGTATCAATCTGTTAGACAATAAGGCTCCTGCGCTTAGGGAAAACATTGAGAACCGGGGCACTGGGCTTTACAAGATGGGTAAAATTTAGTGTATTTGAGGGCAACAGGAGCAAAAAAATATGGCAGGAAGAGCACAAGTAAAGGTATGGAGGCACAAAAGCTTGGGGCATGTATACGAAACAACATGCACATAGATGGAAAGTGGATGTGGATGTTATGGGTGTGAATGTAATGTGCCTCAGAGATAAAAGAAAGAGAAGGAAGGAAGGAAGGAAGGAAGGAAGGAAGGAAGGAAGGAAGGAAGGAAGGCAGGCAGGCAGGGAGGGAGGGAGGGAGGAAGGAAGGAAGGAAGGAAGGAAGGAAGGAAGGAAGGAAGGAAAATAAAAGAAAATCAGGATAAAATGAGGTTCATTCCTATGGTTTAATAATGAATCTTATTCTTTTCCTTAGCAAAATGGGGCAGTGGGTAAAATAAAGCTACACAAAGATGCTAAAGGCAGTTTTCTGTCCAGGCTGAAGATGAAACTCAAACCAGTATTCTTCAGCAGCTCTATTCAAATGCTCTTTACAAAGGAAGACAAATTTGCAGATAAAATGAGTGAAGACTTCATACACATTTCAATTACACATGTTATCCCACATTAGCATGGATAACCAAAAGCTGGCTATACTTACGAAAGCTATTTTCTGTAAGTCTTCTGAATACCAGTTAGGAAATTCAGCCCAAATATTGCATCTTCAAAAATAATTCTGGAAACCATGTTAAGAAGGCATGGAAATGTGATGAACATAATCTATCATTTAAAAGTTATGTGTCTGGGCTTCTCAAGGGTAAATAAAACAATCACAAAATCACAGAGTTATAGAGTTAATAGTACCCTGAGAGGCCATCATCAATCTTTTCATTATGCAAATGAAGAATTAGAGCCTAAAAAACTTAAGTGGCATATCCAGGTCCACAGAGTTCATGAGTGCCAGAGTTTGAACCAGAACTCAGTCTCCTGATTCCCAGTTCACTGCCCTTTTCGCCACATCAGGAGCCTGCCTCGTAAAGAAGTTTTAGAGATAAAGATACATTTCTGTGTATGAAATCCCTTAATGCTGCTTAATGGAGTCTCCTCAAGTGAATCTTTATGTAAATGTCAGGAAACTAACAGTCACTGGTTGAATTTCCAGATAATATAGAGACTTTATTCATTGAACATTAACTGAAATGGTTTTTATGCTAATAGAGTTTGTTTTACCACAGATTTTCATAAAAGCATCATCAGGCAGTTTAAAACACATGAAGCATTCTTACACTGTAAGAATCCCTAAACCCATTGTAGAATGCGATTGAAAGAAGAGCTGACATTCCTCATGACTTCTGTACAATTCTGGACTTACATACTTCACTCTCTTCATAGAAGTTGCCTTCTCAAGGAAGCACATTGTCTTCAAGACTCTCCCATAATGTCTGCATTCCAACTTGGGCTTGACCTCAGCCAGCCTCACGCTATCCCTTGAAATTCTGTACTACTGTTTCTTCCTTTATTTGTACTGATTTCATAATGTACATGAAATTTTAAACCCCTATAACCCCAAATACTCTAATTTTAACCTCATCTGAGAAATAGGTAAATAAACATAATTAAAAGAAAGCTAAAAGCTCATCTAATTCAGCAATCTCAAACATTCACAAAAAGCCTTTGTTTAAAGGAACTGTTAAAAAAAATAGAAAAATGCAAATAGCTAATAAAAATTTTAAAAAGCACTAGTTTTGGCAAGGCATTGGATATCTTTGTTGACATAAGCACTTTTAAGATTTAGTGCCTTAAGTTCAATTATCTCTAAGATCGATTTATCTTCTCAGAAATTTGGGGGTTTTTAACATTATTTTTTTTCTTTACTTTCACATTTTAGGAATTCTAATGAAATAACCAAAGCATAAAATAACCATAAACAATCTTGTGTGATAATCTACCATGAAATTTCAATGGAATTACTGCAAATAAAAAATAAAGATGTCAATGTAGTACCACAGCATTAACCGCATTAAGCAGCACATGTAAGCATTAGTAAAAAAAAAAAAAAGACACATTCATTCAATTGAGTTACTGCCACTCCTGCACTGAATGAAACAGAGCAAAAGATGAATGCACAGAACAATCTACTGCATTAAGTGTAACAGAATGAGATACACTTTAATTGGATAAAATATAAGAGCTGAATTACAAATGCCACATAAATAAATAGCTCTAAATAATGTGTTTTTCCAGTTAAATAATGACTTTAATAAAACAGATGAAAATGTAGGCTGTGTTGTTTTTTCTGCCTGTCAGAATCTCATTAGCATTCCAATTTAAATTCTACAAGTGCACTCAAATCTCTCATTTGTACATCTGGTATAACTCAAAACACTGCCTTATTTGTTAAAAAAAAAAATTTAAGGCAACTGAGCTGATTCACAATATCTTGCGGTGGTATTTTAATGGGTGAAAACAATGTTGTTATTTCAATGTTGCATAACAGCAGGAGTTTCCGTAAGAAGAAACTGAAAGGATTTAGATAACACTTTCGAAGAAAATTTGTTTTTATAAGAAAATCCTGAAAGCATGGAATTAAGTGCTAATGCTGTCTTAAAACTGTTTCATATACGGAAGTAACATATAAAACATATTTATTTACCTTTAGAATAAGCTTTGAAATGATATCTAAAAAAACAATTAATGAAACTAGAATCCCAGGTACATATAACATTACTTCTAAGTTTTTTTTGTGAAAAAGATTTCCTATTACACCACCATAAAACACCTAAAAATAAAAAAATAAAATGCAGGGAAAAATTCTTCAAACTACCTGTGTTTAGCAATAATTCTAAAACTATAATGTACATAAGAATCACATAAAGATATCTTCAAGCTGTATATTCCCAGGATTTAGCCCCATAATCCTAATTCATAGATGGAGACAAGAAATTAGAATTTTTAACATGTATCACAAGTGATTTTTATGCAGGTAGTCTGTGGACCACAGTTTGAGAAACACTAACCTGAAGGATAAAGTTCATACCCTTTAGACTAATAATTAAAGTCTTTCATAATCAGGTTTATTCTACCTTTCAACCTTATTCCATAGGATGAGCTACCCAATTCAGTCAACTGGATCTCATTACCATCATCTTAGTTTAGTGCTGAGTACCAAGGTCTGGATTTGAACCACCTAAATCTTTTATATCACAATTTGGGTTCAGTCCAGCTGAAGACCAGATCAGTACAGACCAGTGGATCATGGGACATGGAAAATAGATAACAGGTATTGACCTTAATACAGACCTCAGAATCAGAGCGATCCTAAGTGAAGTGTCCCAACAGGTAGGTAGAGCACAGGCAAGCAAGGAACAGGTAGTACAGAGAGACTAGTTTGTCTAAGACTAATTGGTCCCTAACAAAGTTACCTCAATCCACTTACTTAAGGATTTAATCTTAAAAAGGAACATGGAAAAGTATGAAAGTAAGCTGTTTTTATGTCACATCTAACAAAATTTTAGTTATAATCATAACTCTGTCCTAATTTTGGGCTCAAAGAATAAACTAACTATATGCCTCTGTTGATTTTCTGAAATTATTTCAAGATAGTGTGTTATAACATCTGTCTATTCACATTTAATACCTAGAAGACAGTAATGAATATCATATAACAGGAATATTCAAGGGCTTCATCAGTTATACAAAGGGTTTCTTTTAATCCTTTGCTCCTCCAATCAGTCTCTTTTAAAGAATCATCTTATCATTACCCTTGTTAATTTTCTCTGCTTCAACTGTAAACTGTCAAATCCTCTTTCATCAGAGGATAAAACCACATTTTACATGTGGTTCAATAAATTCTCCAATGTCATGTGTACCAACTTCTTGAAGTCTATATTTTTCTTAAAGTTTTCTACTTTTTACAATCAATTTACATTGTATTCCTTAAGGTCTGGAATAGTCAACTCTATACCTTTACCACATTTCTTAATCACCAAGTGAACAGCAAAAAAAAAAAAGGTATGATAGGCAAAAATAGAAGTTGTATTAATTTGAGTGAAGACTAATTTTATTTATACCTACTTTACTAGAGAGTGCTTTCCTGGTATGCCTACTTTAATTCCCCACAGAACCTAGCAATATGTGGATTATAAATACTCTGATAATTACCCACTATGGAAATACAGGAAAGTAGTGAGGATTGAAAACATCTGTCAGAAGCTAGCTAGCAAGCTCCACTAGGCTGGGCATCAAAAAGACCAGGGATGGAGCTATACACCCTGGGGGAGGAACGCTGGTAAGAGGATATAGCACGTTGCTGTGTGCTCAGCATGCCAGTGAGGTGAGACACACATGGACAGCAAGTCACCCAAGTCAAATAATTATGAAAAAAGTCTGGAAAAATACACTTGCAGTTTTGAAACTCTAATATTTATATGTTATGGTATATTGAGCACTTGATATATGTATGCTAAGCAATTTTATATATATTTTCTCATTTAATCTTCATAAAGTAGGCAATATTATTGTCATCATTTACAAAAGAGATAACTGAAGCTTAAAAAGACTGTCCCATATAAGCCCTTAAAGCTAGCAATTAGCTGAGTTGGAATTTGAATCCAGTAATTCTGACCTTAAAATTGAACCTCTGAATTACTCTACTCTAGAACTTTGCATTTTATATTGTTTTATTTTGTATTTTTACTATTTTAAATATTAAAGAAATGTATAACTTTGCTTTAATGATATATCATTTATTTTTCTATCCTCAACATCCAACAGTGCCTTAAACACAGTGAAAATTCAATAAATACTGCTTGAATTAAATTGTTGGTCTTGTTTATATGATAGTCATTAAATTGTTGGTCTTGTTAAATTAATGCCACATGCATCTTGGAGCAGATGTACAACAACCATTCCTTTGGGATTCAGTTTGCCTTTATGATTTCCAAGAACAGATTGAGGAGAAATGCACCACTCCCTACCTACAGAGAGTCCTTCTGAGGAATATAAAAAGTGAGAATTTTAATATCTGAGTCTGAACATCCATTTCTTTTCCAGATTAACACATCTACTTTAACTGATGATTTTATGATTTCTAGACACTAAAGTCATGACTTCAAGAAGTCTCTATCATAAAGAAAAAGGGGTGAAATGCTAGATCTCTATACTACAATACACTGAATTCACTCAACAAACTATTATGGAGCATCTATTGTGTTTCAGGCACAATTCTAGGAACCGAGAATATATACAAGATGTCTATATTCATGGAACTTATATTCTAGTGAGATGTGACAAGTAGTAAACAAGTAAACAAAATAACTAGATATATTTAGTTGTGAAGAATTAAACTAGGTAGGGTGTGAAAGGGGTGGCTGGTTTAGCTAAAAACGTTAGAGAAGAACAGTCTACAGTGTAAATGATGAGGAGCCAGTCAAGCAAAAGGTATGGAGAAGTACTAAGGGCAAAAGGCAGTACACATACCAAGTCTAAAGTCTTCCTATTTAATCTAAGGGAAGAGGAGGAAATGTCCTAGGAGAAGAGAAGTACGCCCAACTGTAAGTGCCTTCTCATCTCACTCTTGAGAGTGGATCCTTACCTTATACCATTATGAAATTTAACTCAAGATGGATCAAAGACCTAAATGTAAGAGCTCAAACTATAAAACTCTAAGAAGAAAACAGAGGGCTAAATATTTACAACCATGGATTAGGCAGTAGTTTCTTACATATAACAACAAAGGTACAAGCAACCTAATTAAAAAATAGATAAATTGGACTTCAAAAACAACTCCCAGAATGTGAAAAAAAATTGCAAATCATATATCTAATAAAGGCCCAGTATCCAAAATATAAAAGAACTTAACAATTCAACAATAAAAAGATGAAATAACCCAACAAAAAAGATGGGAAAAGATTTTGAATGGACATTTCTCCAGATATACAAATGACCTATAGTCACATGAAAAGATGTTCATCATCCTTAGTCATTTGGGAAATAGAAACCAAAACCACATTGTGATATCACTTCACTAAGATGGCTATAAGTTTCATTTTTTTAAATGAAAAGTTATAAGTGATAGTGAGGATGGCTGGTAGGAATGTAATATGGTGTAGCCTCTGTGGAAACAGTTTGGTAGTTCCTAAAAAAGTTAAATGTAGAGGTAACATATGATTCAGCAGTTCCACTCCTAGGTGTCTAACCAAGAGAAATTAAAACATATCCACACAAAAACCTGTAAACAAGTAATCATATAATTATTCATAATAGAAAAAAAGTGGAAACAACCCAAATACCTATCAACTGATAGATTGCTAAACAAATTTTGGTATATCTATACAATAGAATAGCATTTGGCCATAAAAAGGAATGAAGTATTGACACATGCTACAATGTGGATGAATCTTTAAAGCATTATGCTAAGTAATAGAAGCCAGACATGAAAGGCCACAGATTATATAATTCTATTTATATGAAATTCCAGAATAGGCAAATCCATAGAGACAAAAAATGAGATAAGTGATTGCTGGGAGCTGAAGGAGGGGAAATGAGATGTACAGTTAAGGGGTAGAGAATTTCTTTTTGGGTAAAAGAAATGTTCTGTAATTACATAGTGGTGATGGCTGCACAAATTTGTGACTATACTAAAAGCCACTAAAATGTACACTTCATTTTGTGGCATGCAATCATATCTCCATTTCTTAAAACTCTGAAGAATACAAAATAGTCAGTAATTAGCAAAAGGTTCCCAATCATTTTCTTCACTCTACTTTGATAATAACATAGTCAAGAAATGACAACATTACAAATTTACTAACAAAATAAATTAACTGAAATTACAGAAACCAAAGAGAAAGATAATCTTTCTATAAATTTGGAGATAGTAAATACATGTTTCTTCCAAGTCAAAATATGATTAACATACATATAAATACTAAATTACTAGTATATGTTATAATACATATTTATAAAAAACAATTTTAAAATATCAAACATAAAGCACTTGATTTATATTGCAATTTCTTTGTATATCTCATATTTAAGCAATTTACTATTACCATTCTTCTAAGATATTATAGGAATTAAACAAAGTGGCACTTTTACTCTGCTACTGATCTCTATACTCACAGATAAACCAGTATGATTTCAAACAAACATAAACAGGGAACAAGATAAATAAAAGAAAATAATGAAATATTAATTATTTCAATTTTCACTTTCTATGGCAGCTTTATTGCTTCATAATTATTCTTATACTGAAAAGAGAGACAACCTAAAAGCCTGAACACTACCTCAGGCAATTTTAATAACTTGTGTGTGTGTGTGTGTGTGTGTGTGTGTGTGTGTGTGTGTGTGATTTTTTAAAAAGGAAACTGCGACAAAAGAATAAAAGATGAAAATCTCAGCAATTGTATGCTTTATCATACCATTGAATAATATACTATTCTAGTTTAGACTACCAAGCAAAAATAAACCTGGAATGTATCCAAAAATATTTACATAATTAACCAGAAATTTATCTTCCAAAACATGTTCTCTGCATTAAACCTGTGGTTATCATATGTTTCAATTCAAGTTACAAGAATTCAGTTATAAAAAGCAACCAACTCTCTATCTTTTCTTTTTCTTCGTAGGACTGCTACTTATCTGCTCTGTAATACCCAATGATGGTCTAGAAAATAGACAATAAAAATATCTAATTTGAGGTCTGATAAAATTCGGCTGTGAATCCATCTGGTCCAAAGCTTTTTTAGTTGTTGGAAGATTTTTATTGCTGCTTCAATCTCATTGCTTGCTGTTGGTCTGTTCAAGAGTTACATTTCTTCCTGACTGAGTCTTGGGAGGTTGTGTGTTTCCAGGAATTTGTCCATTTCCTCTATGTTTTCCAGTTTAGGTACAAAGAGATTTTTATAGTATTCACAAATAATATTTCACATTTCTGTAGTATCAGTTGTAATATCTCCTTTTTCATTTGTGATTGAGCTTATTTGGGTCTTTTCTCTTAATCTGTCAAGACGTTTATCAATTTTGTTTATCTTTTTAAAGAATCAACTTTTTGTTTCATTGCTCTTCTGTATTATTTTCTTATTTTTGATTTCATTTAGTTCTGCTCTGACCTTAGTCATTTCTTTTCTTCTACTGGGTTTGAGATTGGTTTGCTCTTCCTTTTCTAGTTCCTTGGGATGTGTCATTAGGTTGTTAATTTATTATCTTTCTGTCTTTTCATGTAGGAATTGATAGTGCAGAAATTATTCCATAACATCGAGAACAAGGGAATCCTCCCTAACACATTCTATGAAGACAGTATCACCTTGACACCAAAGCCTGGAAAGGTCACAACAAAAAAAGAAAACTACAGACCAATATCCCTTATGACTATAGATGCAAAAAATCCTCAATAAAATATTAGCAAACTGAATTCAACAGCACATCAAAAAAATAATCCACTATGACCAAGTGGGCATCCCAGGGATGAAAGGATAGTTCAACATACATAAATCAATAAATGTGATTCACATGTAAACAGAAGCAAAAACAAAGATCATATGATAATTCTCAAATGACACAGAAAAAGCATTTGACAAAATTCAGCACCACGGCCAGCATGATACTGAATGGAAAAAAGACGGAAGTATTCCCACTAAGAACTGGAACAAGATAAGGATGCCCACTGTCACCACTTCTATTCCACATAGCCCAGGAAGTCCTAGCCAGAGCAATCAGGCAAGAGAAGAAAATTAAGGGTAACCAAATCAGGAAACGGGAGGTCAAACTATCATTTTTTGTTTATGATATGTGATGCTATATCTAGAAAACCCCAAAGATTCCACCAAGAGACTCCTGTAATTGGAAAATAAATTCAGCAAAGTCTTGGATTACAAAATCAATGTACACAAATCAGTAGTATATCTATATACCAATAACAGTCAAGCTGAGAGTCAAATCAAAGATCAACACCTTTCACAATAGCTACAAAGAAAATGAAATACTTATGAGTGTACTTAACCAAGGAGATGAAAGATCTCCACAAAAAGAACTAAGAAACACTGAGGAAAGAAATCACTGATGATACAAATGGAAAAACATATCATACTCATGGATCAGTAGAATAAACATTGTTAAAATACCCACACTTTCCATCTGTAAAGTTATTTACAGATTCAATGCAATCCCCATCAAAATATCAACATCATATTTCACAGATCTAGAAAAAATAATTCTACACTTCATTTGGAACCAGAAAAGAGCTCAAATAGCCAAAGCAATCTTAAGCAAAAGGAATACATCTGGAGGCATCACATTATCAGACATCAAACTATACTACAAGGCTATAGTAACCAAAACAGCATGGTAATGGCACAAAAAGAGAAACATACACCAGTGGAACAGAACAGAAAACCAAGACACAAAACCATCCACATACAATCAACTGATCTTTGTCAAAGCAGACAACAATATACACTGGGAAAAGAAGCCCTATTCATTAAATGGTGCTCGGAAAAATTGGATAGCCACATGCAGAAGAATAAAATAGGATCTCTATCTCTCACCACTCACAAAAAATTTTGCCATTCTAAAAAGAGAGAAATGGTATTTTCATGTTAATTACATTTCTCTGATTAGGAATGTAAACATTTTTTCATATGTTTGAGGACCAATGATTGTCCATGTATTTTTCCTATTTTTCTAAAAGCTTTTTGGTCTTTTATCCCTCTATTTTTTTTTTTTTTTTTTTTGGAGACAGTGTCTCACTTTTTTGCCTGGGCTAGAGTGAGTGCCGTGGCATCAGCCTAGCTCACAGCAACCTCAAACTCCTGGGCTTAAGCGATCCTACTGCCTCAGCCTCCCGAGTAGCTGGGACTACAGGCATGCGCCACCATGCCCGGCTAATTTTTGCTATATATATATTTTAGTTGGCCAGATAATTTCTTTCTATTTTTTTAGTAGAGACGGGGTCTCACTCTTGCTCAGGCTGGTCTTGAACTCCTGACCTTGAGCGATCCACCCGCCTCGGCCTCCCAGAGTGCTAGGATTACAGGCGTGAGCCACCGCGCCCGGCCTATCCCTCTATTTTTAAGAGTTCTTTATATATTAGGATTGTCAGCCTTTTTCCTGTGGTAGACATTGTGAACATTTTCTTGCACTTTGTCAGTTGTCTTTCTATTTTGCTTATGGTACTTTTGGCCATAAAATTTTAAAAAATGTTTTATGTAGTCAGATTTATCAATCTTTTCTTTTATTGCCTCTTATTTTGTGTAAAAGTTAGAAAGCCTTTCCATACACTGAAGTTAAAGAAAAATATATTTTCTTCTAGTGCTTGTATGGCTTCATATTTTACAGATCCTAATGCATTATTTGTGGGTATAATATAAGATATGGTACAAGATATCTTTTTCCAAATGGTCATCCAATTGTCCCAGAACCATTTATTTAAAAGTCTATCTTTAGCCTAGTCATTTGAGATGTTACATTTATTATACACTAAATTCCCATATGTACTTGAATTTATTTCTGGACATTCTATCCTATTCCATTAGTCTATTGATCTATTCAAGCATGAGTAACACAATGTTTTAATTATGGAGGCTGTGCACTATTCTAATAGGTTGTAATATCTGATAGGGCTAAAAGTCACTTGTAATTTTCCTTTCAGTGTTTTCCTGGCTATTTTTACATGTTTGTTTTTCCATGTGCACTTCAGCATAAACTTAGGCTGAAGTGTATACAGAAGTGCATACAGAAATAATGCACTCACTTATCTATTGAGTGTATATGTCTCAATAAAATAGATTGTTGAGACTTCTGTTGATATTGCATTATGTCTGTATATTAATGCAGGGAGAACTACAATCTTAATAATGTTGAGTGTTTATATAAGAATATGGGAAGTCTTCCCATTTGTGAGCTGTACTTATTTGTTTCACGAGTGTTTAAATATTTTCCTATTACAGGTTTTGCACATCTCTTACTAAATTTATTTTTTTCCATTTTTATTTTTTATTGATACATAGTAAATGTACATATTTTCAGGGTACATGTGATAATTTCATATATTCGTATAATCAAGTCAAGGTAATTGAGATATCCATCACCTTAAATATTTATCTTTTCCTTATGCTAGAAATATTCTAATTGCTCTCTTCTAGTGATTTTGAGGTGTACAATAGATTAATATTAACAATAGTCACCCTACTGATCTATTGAACATCAGTTTAATGGTTAATTTATTCTTAAGGATTTGATCTTCTTTGTTTCAATTGAAATGGCTATTGATTTAAGCCCTTAAATTTGGGAATGGTTTGTCACACAGCAATAAATAATCAAAACAGATGAATTATCACAAATCTATTACCTACAGCAAATCAAGCCAGAAGTATGACTGCATTATTTTGAGGTAAAGGGAATACATGATGGATGAGAAGTGGCTTCAGTTCCTCAGAAACAAGATAATAATGAACAGCATAACATTTCTGCTTATATTCAAAGGGATTTTTGTTTTGAAAAAAGAAAATTTTTAAATCACATTGCTTTTAAGGTTTAAGAAAGAAAACTGAATGCTATAGAAAATAACACTAACTGCCAGTTAATTCACTCAAGTGATTTTGGTGGAGCAAAGGAATAAATAGTAGAGAAAAAAAAAATAATTCCAGATAACGGGAGTTAGTTATTTGATATTACAATAGTAAAATTATAAATAAAGCTAATGCTTTATTTATCATTATATGTATGAAAAGTCCTTTCATATATATTCTAAAATTGTCAGATTGTGTCAACTCCAGAGAGCATATTTCACTTTATATATGTGTAGAAGTTACCAAGAAAGGTCACCATCTTAACTGCACAAACACATTATTATGTAAAACTAAGTAGTAAAAAGTCACACACATTTAGTTCAAACCCTTCTGCCATCTGTTGCATGTATTTTATGTATTTTAATTATTTTGGAGACTTGCAGAAGCTCTACATTTTGAAAACTGCCTTCTGTCACCACAGGCAATCTCACAATCCTATGATTCATAGTAATCTCTCAGATAAACATCTCTAATAAACCACGGAGAAAAACAGGTTTGAGTTTGATTCATTCGGGATTCCATATTTTAGGTGCTTGCATTAGGAAATCCACGATCAACCTAAGCATAGAAATATGGTTAAGAACTGTTAGCGATATTTACAGGAGACATACCTCTGGGTTCTCTACTGATTCTGGAAGATACTTCTATTTCTTTGGACCTTAGTGTTAATAAGTAATTCAGCAAAAATTAAAACAAAAGGATAAAATATCATTTGCTCTATAAGACTTAAGTTGATAACCCCATCCACCAAATGCCCACACTCTAAAAGGCATCTAACAAATATCTAAAAGTCTGTGCAATTAAGTTTACATACATAATTCCAAATAATTACATAATTTTGAAGCTCTCACCCAATACTTACTTGCCCTTATTTCAGGCACAATTTCAAGTTGCTATAGGTTTCCCAGCAGATATTAATAATAAGAGTCAAACTCAAAAGAAATTAGTTTGCCAAAGACTAACCCACTTGGGATTTATCAGAGATTAACTGACATGGGGGAAGAAAAATATCTAACTCTATCCCCGCTGTGCCTTTTCCATGGGGGAAGGGAAATGCCCAACTTTGGCTACCTCTAGACTTCCTGTCTCGTCTAACTACGGAGAGGGCAGAAGCACTTGTAAAGGTCACAGCCCAAGGAAACAGGCTCACATAAAAAATGAAACTGAATCACAGAGTTATAGAATATTTCTCCTCCCCTTACATCTTACTACCAAATCAATCAATCAATCTCCTGTATTCATATAATAATAGTGGATTACAGCTGGGAGAACTGCAAGTCACAGACCCTATTAAGAAGAGTTGTTAGGGAAACCCGAAGACAAAAACAAAGACAAGAAAGAAAATTGTAGCTTCAAACATTATTATTCTTAATTATAATTAAGAAATTATAGGACTTTTAAGGTTTTGTCTTTTTGTAATATAAAAAGGTTTTAAAATAATATTTAAAGATATAAAATACAGTCTCTGCTCTTAAGACTCTTCTAAGGACTTTATAGTTAGTTTGTGATGAAACATATACAATCATGAGAAAAACAGGAAAACTGAAAATAAATAATTCAGTACAAAAATATAGACAATGTCACAAATTGTCAATGAGTAATTGACAATGGCTTAAATAAGTGCTATAGGAATTCTGAGAAGGGAAAAACAAAACAAAACCCCATGGGCTGCAATGGGCTAGCATCATAAAAGAAAAATGAGATCTTGAAGAGGCATAAGCAAAAAGCAAAAAATCAAAACATGTTGAAGAGTACATGTGCTGACCTATTTAGCCAGAGTGATTGGATTCAGAAGATAAAGGACTGGAGCAAAACGCAGAAATGCAGGGTAGGTGGGATAAAATTAAGGAAATCTTTAATTCCAGGCTAATTAATTTAGATATTAACTATGGACAATACAAGGCATTTAAAGTTGTTTAGGGAAAAGCAATATGCTCATGTAAACAGTTGTATACAGTTCTTGTTTGATGAGGAAGGTAGGTAGACCAGAAGAGTTAAATAGCTATAAGAACATTTATTATGGGGTGATGAGATAAGTGACTGAATTGACAGGGGGGGAAATGAGAATGGAAAAGATAAAAAAAAAGCCACCCCCTAAAAAAAGAAAAGAAAGAATTGGAGAGAGACAAAGTAGGTGGGGTCAAAGGTGAGTCCAAGTTTCTGAAGCTAGAGAAGAATGATGAAAATAAGAAAATTGGTCTCAGACACGTTGAACTTAGACTGTCTGGAAGACCTCCAGGTAAGAATGTACATTACATAACTTGATAATACTGGAACTGGAGCTCAGTTGTGAGATTAAATCTAAAGAGAATATTCTGGAATTAGCTTCACAGAAGTACTATTTGAAACCCTGAAAATAGATGTTATTCTCCAAAGGAGAAACTGTCTATAGAGAAATAAGAATAGAAGGCTAACTGAAATTTTGAGAACCTATTTTCAGGGCACAGATGAAGAAACAGACACCAGTATAACACACATACAAACACACACACACACACACACATGGAATAAATAGTCAAAGAAGAAAGTAAAGAACCAACATGGAAAATGAAGAAAATTTTATTGCGTCTCCTATGTTACCATGAAAATCTTTCCTATAATCTACATCCCCCTCTAATAACTTCAGAATCCTATGACTGTCACAAAACATTTATTTTAAAAACATTTCTTTCCTTTATGTAAAAGATATTAGGCCTCAAGGGACAATGTCAATTGTATTTTACCATTCATTTATAATAAATCATTCACTATTGATACAATATTCAGTAATAAATCAAAATGAAAATAATGATGACTTGAACCAGAAATCATACTGTGTTAATTCTATTAAAGTCTATGCAAGAGCACTTAGTATTTATTAAAAATCGGAGGAAGTTAATTACTTTTTGAAAATCATGGTGACAATAACATTAGAGATTAGAGTCCAGAGCTTACTGTCATAGTGAGGATTACCTAGTAGAGAGAGGGCCAAACAGGCAGGATAACACTGCCTAGTAATTTATAATTTCTACACTGATAACTGAGGGATTTTCACTCATCTATCAACATTCACTCATTTATTCATTAAATTACTGAGTAGCCACTATGCGTCAGGCATTAAGACAAATATTAATAAGTCACATCCCTGCTCTATAGGGCATCATGGTCCTTAACCAAAACACATTTAAAAATTAGGAAAGATAATAAAGATAGATAAAGTAGAAATATCTTAATTATTACTCTAAAAACATGTAATTTGCCAGTCAGTCAAAATGGAAGGTGACATTCATGAAAGAATTCAAGTCCACCATACCTTTCTAAGGAGTCTACAAAAAGACTCCTTTTTCATTTCTTCTAATCCATTCCTGGTAGTTTAATTGGGCCCAGTCTGAGAGTCATTACCCTAATTTCATCTAAGTACCAATTTCTTTCACTAACTGGAGCGTAAAGAAAGCATAAATTAATACTCTCTTAAAGTTAAAGAGAGTTGGACATCATTTGAAATCCATGTCTTAACAGCTTTGATAGTGAACTCCTGGTAATGTGCAAAATATCAAACTCTGTAGAATTCAAGATTTAAAATTCCTCAGGATGGAGAATCATCTGTTCATGATGACCCTTACAGCGAAATTATATTGACTATTGCAAAGTAGTTTCATTTCTCCCAGTCAGAAACTGTGGGAGACAGTAACTCTCAAAGCTGGTAATCAGCAACTTCAGCAATCATACAATAACCAATCTTCAAAAGAAAATTTCTGCTTCAGGAAAGCAGAAATTATGCAAAGGTTAATTTCAATGTTGATGGAAATTACATGGATGACTCACATAGAAAGCAATCTAAAATAAAAAGACAAATAGTATGAATAAAATGGATACGAAATGCAACTTTTAGAAAAAATTTACAACCTAAGCTTTTTGAATGATCATATTAAGACTATAAATTAATTTAGCTTGACACTGATGATGAAAACAATGGGAACTCAAAACTGGATTAACAGGTTATATAAACAGAAAATATCACTTTAGGTACTATAAGAATCAATTTTTGTTCAGGTTATTAAGCTAATAACCTGGAGGAAATACAAATAGTAGGTTATAAATTCTAGCATTCTATAGTTAAGCAATACTTCAAATAAAAATAGCTCCTTAAAAAGGCAGAATAAGAAAGCCAACGAGGCAATGCATTTCTTAAGATATTGCTTCTCCCTTTTTTGGGGAGGGGGGGAAATGGAGCCAAAAGATGCAATGAAAGAGCTGTAACAAAGATTATGACTCACACCTGCATAGCAAATTGCCCCACAGCATACCTATAGGGCAAATTTCAAGAAAATTTAGAGAATTCCTGACAATATGTGAAAAAAAGGTATCTTACTAAATATATTTTTTTGAAAACAGAGATGATTGTAACTCTGATTCTAAATTAAAAACTGATAATTATATGAAAATGTTGAAATATTAACATGATAAAGAAATTATACAAGCTGCATATTAACAGTAGAAATTGTTTTCAAAAAAGAGTACTGTGAATGTTAAAAGCTTTCTAAAATGAGTGTAACCACAGCAGAAAAAAATATTTCAAAATGTGGTAAAACAGATTACTAAACAAGGTATGGAATCTCCCATTTTAAGATTAATAAAGTCAGGAACACATTTATCTTGCCTTGTTTAAATGAAGCCAGATTGAAGGTTTAAAGTTGAATTAGGTGAAAGCTGATAATCCTCACTCATCAGTCATGTCTGTGGATTTTCTAATCAAAGACTCCAAAAAGGCAAGAAAGCACAGCCTGAAAATGCGTAACATTCCTTATACCACAGATAATCAATCTATATGTGAAAGGTGTCTATAATAACATTATACAGAAAAAATAAAATATACGTAAAAAGATAAGACATATAAAAGGCAGAAACCTCAGAAGAAATTTTAAACTGATTTTTAAGTCAGTTCATCCAATTATCTTTCTTTAATTTGAATGTTATTACAGAAATATTTATGATTATAATTTCAAACATTATATATTATATATATTTCATATATACTATACTTCACATTTCATATATATTTCAAATATATGTCTATATAAATGGGTATATATAAATTTTAAATACATATCAGATTTTTTGATTAAGGAGTGAATCTCACTAGAACTTTCAAGTCAAAACAATGTACTCTTATTCTAATGTAAATTAACAGAGATTTCAACTGTGAAACAGTCAAGAGGCTTTCCCAAGGTGCCTTTCTTTCCACGGAGTATTGGGTGCTAGGGAGGTGTGAAGAAAAAGTAGTTCCAATCCTTAACAGAGCTCACATTCTAGCAGGGGTAAGTGTTGCGTAAACAAGTAATTATGACATGTGTGATAAATGCTAAAACAGAGGTTTGTGCATAGTGTTTCCAAAGATCAGACTGAAATGAGTTATTATACAGGCTTGTGGCCCAGGGTAAGATGAACAGCTATAGGCACAGCCAAAAGAATGTGAGGACAGATTCTCCCAAGGAAAGCTATAGCAGAGCTCACTGATAAAATTTAAAAAGGAATTACTAAATTACATACTGAACCTACCCTGGCAGGCTATTTTCAATGCCCATGGAATTTCCATTTGTTACTGGTATTCTCATCATATAAAAAATTCTCATCCTAACAAAAGCTGGCCAGTACACTTGTCAGGCATAATAAGAACAGGACCCATGTAATGTTTCAAGTCAATACTGATGACATCAGCCCAAAATCAGACACAACCAAGTCATCAGCACCATGGGGAATAAAAAAGAGCCATTTATCTTTAAAAGCCTTTTAAATATTCAGTAGATCTAACGCTATTAAGAAATAAGGTAGCATTAGTTCAAAGTCTTGGGAAACAGACCTGCCCTTTCCTTTCAATACTTGTGCATTTAAAATGTTCCTACCGCATTTAGTGTTCTTCACAGAGCAGCTGACAAATCATTTCTCCAAACTGGCAAAGGGTGTCGAAATTAGAATTTAAAACAAGAGTCAGCAGGAAAAATAAAGGGGAGGAGCATCTTCTTCCTTTTTGATACTACGAAAATATATTATTAAAATATTTGTTTTTTTGTTATATGAACCAGATTTAGAAATAACTAACATACAACAGAACTGAAATTTTAAATGGCATAGTAAATGTCTTTTTATCAAGGACTTACTTTTTTGTCACCTTAATACATTTATTTTTGCTTTTATAAATTACAGAACATACATACCACATCTTTTCTGAAAAAAATTCCTTGATCATTTTCCAGTTAATTATTTTCAGTTTTACACATTCAGAAACCACTTGCTGAGGCTTTTGTATTGTTTCCTTTGAGGATCCACGTAATAAAGTTTATAGGGTCTGTTCTCATTAATATCTGCACATTCATTGTGTCTGACAAAAATCTTAATATGCTCTTAGACAGCCACTACCCCCACACTACCACCAGGATCACAAAACCACTTTGGGCATCCTACCCTCTCACCATTTCCAGATGAGCATTTCTTTCCCTTCTTACATTTGAATACTCCTAATTTGTTTAATTATGCTAAAGCAACTAGAGTCACCTGCCATCCACTAGTAAGGTTTTCCATTGGCTTTTTCTGTCCAAAGACCATGTACTCCTGCCCCTGTTTTTACTTCTCACTCAAAAAGATTGTTTTCCTATCCACCAATCACACCTTAATACTAATGAAAGATTTGCTAAATTCATCACTCCTCCTCTTGCTATTCTTAGAGGCTTCTTCTCAAAACACTGTGCTGACACCAAGAAAGACTCTGTATGTTATTTGTTTTTCCTAATTACAACCTTAGCAGTCCATTTCAAATTAGATCAGAAAATGAAGAGTTGATTATTGACATGTATCTATAATTATATTTTTTATGTACATTTACCCATTTATCCTAATTTTAATTTGTAATCAAGGCAAATTTCATTCTTTGGTTAATATGAAAGGATTGTCAATGTGGAATAGAAACTTAAGGTAAGCATACAATGATGGAAAACTGCTTAATGATAAGTATAAATGATCACATTATGCTAGAACCCATGAAAATGTTTTACCAACAGAAACACAAGAGTTGCCAAGATTATGCATCAACAAGCCATAATACATGCATCAGTACCTGGACTAATTGAAAATAAACAAAACTAAAATAAACTGGAGGAGGACAAAAGGAACAGAATGAAAAAATACTCAAAAAATTCAAATATTATGACTGATTTATTCAAAGCAATAGAAACACATCTATTATCAAATGCAATGGAACTGACTGTGTTAACAGAATAAATTCTGCTTAAGAGATCAGATATTTTTAGTTGATTGATTTTTTCAAAAAAGGAAAGAAAACCATGAGACTTTTTAAAAAATACATTATATTAAGCCAAAACATCTCTGAAACATGGAGAAGCATACATAAAGTATGTAACTTAGTGAATGAAGGATTTAAATATGAATGTTAAGGTCAGAGAAAGGAAAGCCAATTACGAGCTCAATTACCAAAGTGATTCTAAAGCTACTATTCAAGATAACTAAACTTTTTATTCTGGAATCAGATTTGGAGATAATACATTTGGATAACTGCTATATAACTAGACTATGTGTTTAGGTTTTTCTTTCAAAAATAATTATAAAATTGTTTAAAATTTTGGTCAAAAACATGAGAATCCAAATCAAAATACAATACTTGGAGAACATTCTTTATAGGAAGCAGCTGAGATCAGAGGTGCAAGGCACAGTTTCATGGCTAAGTCTATGAAAACAATGTACGCTTTTTTCTATTTCCTGGCTAGCACTTCTTTTTTTGTTTAATATTTGAATGTGTTATTTATTCAGAAAGACTAAACAGAAAAAAATTAAAATCAATTTGAGACTAAATAATAAAATAATTGATTTTAAAGAATACTCCAACAAAGCAAAACTCACACTCATTATGAGAAGCAAAAGGTTAACTTTGATTACTGGGTAAGATTTTTAAGGCATAGCTTGTCTTTTATGGGTTCTAAAACTAGGTTTGATAGAAAGAAATACAGCAAACTCTACATGCTCAAAGACTCTTTTTTGAATGGTCTGAAGATCCACAACAGGTAGCAAGCATAAGTTTTCTGAAGCACAAGCTTGAATTTGTACTTATGCAAGGTTTGTGTATGGGATGTCTGTCCGTTGGCCTAGGCATGCATTTCTGCATTTCTCCATCTCTGCATTTCAGCATCTCTTGATTTTCTACCTCACTTTACTCACATATTTTACAGTGGATGCCCAGAAGAAATAACATTATTTTCAACCATGGGGTCTCCCCACTATTCTTAAACTACCTGAGGACAAGTAATGTCATTTTATCTTTGTATCCCTATCCCATAACATCATAACAGTCCCACAGCAGGAACTACAACAATAATGATGATGATGATGATGATGATGATAGTTAACATCGAGAGCTTACTATAGAAGGACCTGGCCCTGCTTTATGTGTTTTGCATATACTGTTTAATTTTCACAACTCAATGAGTTACTATTATCAATCTCATTTTACAGATGAGAAAACTGAGGCTCAACTTCTATTGCTGAAGGAATGAATGGCATGGAAAAAACATGATCTTTGGATGCAAACAGAATTGCTAGCGCTAAAAACCTGGTTTTTATACACTATGCCACCTTAGGAAGTTTATTTACCTGTTCTGAACTTCAGACCGATCATCTGTAAAACGAAGGCAGTAACTACCTCCTTGTGCTGCTGTGAAGATTCAATGTGATAACACCTGAAAGCACCAACCTCATTACTTGGCACATAAGAGGCCCTCAAATGTTAGTCCTTCTCCTTCCACCTCACCTCCTCCCTCTTTCCCTCTACCACTCATCATGCTAGTGGAAAAGCAGACTGGAGATGTCTTTTAACCTCACCCCCAGAGGTCATTCAAACTTTGGTTGGTGTTAGAATCACCTAGGGAACTTAAACATACAAAAGCCCTGGGCTATTCCTAGAAGCCTGTGCCTTTGTGTTTCTATTAGATCTCCAGGTGATTGTGACAGACAGCAAAGTTTGAGAAGCACTACTCTATAGGCCTTCTCTCCCTAGCTACTAGACCCTCTACCTCCCATCCAGGAGGGGAACTTTGACCTCTTGATGATTGAAAAAACTTGGCGAACCTTCCTTCATACTATCAGTACCAATCTAGAAGGCTTCTGAGCGATTTCCCTGCTTTCTCTATCAGCAAAGAGAAGAGTGAGTGATAAAGGTGTTAAAGTAGGAGTTTGTAATTTCCAGAGTGTAAAATATCAATCAGTGGATTCCACAGTGGCATACATCAGCCACTGGGTTGTATGTCCTCTTTTCTTGCCCCTCCCTTTCCCCAATTAACTGCTAAATTCTACCCAAGCCTACAGCTAACTAGCATAGCAGGAAACCTGAGTCAGCCCAAGCAGCAACAAGTGAGGAAGGGGCAGAAATAGGAGAAAAATTTACAGTTTTCACTCAGCTTATCAATACCAACCACTAAATTGCAGAGCAACCCAATCTTTAATGGGGATAAAACTGTAATCAGTCTTACAAAAAAGAAATGGTTCAGTAGAATACTGGTTTACATAAAATAATAATCTCCCAGGCAATGATTAAACAGGCTTCCAATAAGGTAATATGCAGAAAACAATTATGTTAACGTATGTTAATATTAATTTTAATTAACTGTTCAAATTTCAGGAGAATTAATTGCTTTTGTATTTTGTAAAATTTGAACATTTACACAAATTTTTAGGAAGTCCAAACTTCTCCATAAGGATTCTAATAGAGAACTTAATTGAGAGGAAGAAGTGGTACAGCAATATTATGTGTTGTTTTCAAACTAATTAACCATTTTGTAAATATTATTCAACTATTGGAGCAAATAGTTTTGAGAAAATGAAAAAAAATTAAAATTAGCTTTAGATTTCTGGAGATTCATGCTACTAAAGCTCTATTACCTAGGGCTTTACCAATAAGAAAACACTAAAACTAGTATTTCTGATATATCTTCAACCTAGTGGCCACTACCCATAATTGTGAAAGAAGTCTAATGATTTCAAGCGTAATAATCACAGATGGAAGAGTTGATCTTTCCTCAGACTTTTATTACCTTAGCAATCTACAAAAAATAAACACAAATTAACTGAACTGGTATTTTATGAACTCCAGCTCAGCTGGGATATATACAAAAAATAATCATGATATAAACTAAAATTTACTTATACCTACCACAAACACTAGATTATAAATTCTTTGAGAAAAGAAGTGAGATGAAACAAATATACTCATCTTTGTTCTAAATTTGCTTTAAGCCTAACACAGAGAGACGCAACACAGACACAGTGCTTTTATGTAGAGATATATTAATTAATTTAATTAATAATTAATGTATCTGTACTAGGGGGAGGGAGATCCTGGTTGCAGGGAAGATGTAGTAGGAAAACCTGGAAGAAGATACCTGGAGGACATCTTCTCAACTAAGGGTTAAGGCAAAGCCCGAGGACAAAACCGTAATCATCTTTAACAAAAAGCAAGCAGTGGAAATGGAAATGCAAGCTGAGATAGAGTGGCTGAACATGATGAGCCCTGAGGGAAACCTGCAGAAGTGAGAAATATTCTGGAGCTAAAAAACTTCAGATAGTACAGTGGGCAATGCCCCCATACTTATGGGCCACTAAAGCTGTGCTTACACAAATAACATAGCAGTGTCGCCTCTACCCACCCACAACCATCCCCATAAACAAAAATATGTAGGCTGCTTCTAGAGGTCACTGAACAAATACATAATTTCCTCTTGTGTAAAGATGTAAAAATATGACTGCTTAAGAATATTACAGAACTTAAAATTATAATTAACTATTAATTCAATTATCTGTTTTTTCTCTCCCCTGGCTAGACCACAAGCACTATGAGGACAGACATTGGGCCTACATCTTCTGTGCCCAATATCTTATCCTAGTTGTGAACCAGGCAAATGCATGGAGGTAATGAATATTAGCTGAATGAATAAAAAGTGAATCAATCCATATGTAAGAGGTACGAGATAAATAAACGAACAGAAACATTAAGTGTAAGGTCAAACCAAAGAAATAAGGAAACCTAGAAGGTCAGACCATCCTAAAAACATGCCAATAAAAAACTGAAGGCTAACATGTACTTTTACCAAAAATGTACTTTATGAAAAGCAGCAACTGACAAATCCAGGTTTAGAATAAAGAAATGTAAATAAGTGTATAATGTATTCTTTATAGTATCTGTATTTCCACTCAGTAATAATTTCAAAGTTTTTGCTTTTCTTCAGAATAGAAAAAAAAAAATTTGTCCTTACATGCTTTATATGCATTCCAATTATTCAAGACACTCTTATAAATTTCCAAGGGTACAAGTAAAGAACATGAAAAAACTGGCTAATGGCATTCCTAGGTATATGCTCATCCACATCTATCCAGACACTAGGTTTTTATTCCTTTGCACAGCGTGAGACCTAATTACCTTAATTATTTTAACTTTGAAAGGAACCTCAATACAGAATTGAACCTTGCCCAGTCTTTCATCTACACAATATTTTTTTAAAAATGACACTATGTTTTTCATAAGATAGTTTCTCCTGTGTTAATTTCTTCAAAAATGTTTCATTTGCTAACTTTCTCAGCAAAATTACAATTTAGACATGTATTTCAAAAATCATAAATCTCCTATTCACTGTAGCGTGAAGCAAGATTAATGTAGGCTGCTCATTCCACAATGGGCTGAACATAGACTTTACATTTCAAAGTGTATGTATGAACCAATATATTATTCAATGATTCAATTAAAGAAAATGATCAGAAATGTCTTCACAACAAAACGTCTTGCATAGGTTTTCTTCCTCCAAGTAAATGGTCATCAAACAGGAATTCCACATATATTAGATGCTGTAACCATTTCCACATTAAACAAAATTATCACATTGCTAAAAAATGCTGACCCCACTTAAGGATCCTGTTGGTCAGTGATTTCCTCATTTTATCAAGCATGTGAAGGCTGTTATCTCCCAGCTGAATGTTGCTACAAGGTGGTTCCACAGTTTGCTTAAAGACAGCGTTATCTGGAGAAAGAAGTCTCTTTGCCAAAGTAATGTAAATCATTTCCCAAGATATCTCACAAAATAGTCCAGACTTCTGACAAACCCTCTATAAGAGAATAGAAACAAATATCCTTTCAAGGAAAACTGCAGGGTAATTAATACATATGCTGAAAACAACACACAAAACCAACTTCTAAAGACAGGATCACACTGCCATGCTAATAACTTCATTTTTGGTGAGTTAGTTGTTTAAGCTTCCCACTAATCAAATTTTCTAGGATAATTACCATAGAGAGATGAATTCAATTAAAAAGAAGAATGATTAAAGACGTGAAAAGTTTTCTTAATTTATTATACAATGCTAGGTTGGTCTGCCAGAGACATTGCCACATTATACTTCTTTGTGTGTGTGTGCATACCCACCCTAAGACTGCAAATCAATCTATATTCTTTTCATAATTCCTACTACATGCTAAGTATCTCTTTTAATCCACAAATGAATGGTGATCCTTTATAATCAGAATCTCAATTTTTATTCATAATAATAGGGTATTGGTTATAGTAACTACTAATATTCTATAGTAAATATTATTTTATAGGGGTTTACCTATCAAACCAATGGGCATTTTTAATGCAGCCCTGATTAATTCCAAATCCATCGGGAACCTAGCAGATGGCACAAAAGAAGCAAGTCCTAAAAGCAGTAGCAAATTTTAAAAAATGCTATTGACACCAAATTTTAAAAAGCTATCAATTTGGCAACCTCATACTGATTTCTTATTTAGCAAAATAATGAGTATGGTGGCAGCATCATAATGCTTGACAACATAGAGCTCTTTGGGGGCATCTAGGCACTACGCTAACAAGCCAGAGGCACAAGCACCTTTAATTACACGGAGACACAAGTGAGCAGAGAAGGATGGCACAAAACAAAAAGAAAATGACTTGGGAACTCGGGTAGTTGCCCAGGTGATGGAAAAGCACCAAGCTGAAAAACCTGTGGTCGCTAAGCAGCAGCAAAGACAGTAAGAGATTCCCGTCCAGCTTCACAGCAGCTGCAGTAATTTCAGATTGGTGGAATCACAGCACACCCTGGTGACAAAAATGAGCTACCTCTGGCTGGCCCAATCAAAGTCACTGAAGCACCCTCAAAGTAAGGAGTAGGCCATCTAACTTGTCTTCAAATCTTCCTGAGAATAACCAAAACACAGTGAGTAAACTTGCACTTTATTAAGAAAAAAAGGAAAACCAGAGATTTTCCATAATACAAATGCTAATACTATTTTTAAACCATCTGGCTTACTGGCTTACTATCAATGTGAACTTGGGCAAGTTTTTAGATTATTTGTGCCTCAATTTCACATTGGGAATTTTTTTAAAAAGCCCTCACAGGGTAGCCACAAGGATCAAATAGACACCATATTTGAAGCATGCTTAGAACAGGACCTGGCACACCAAAAACACTATATGTATTCATTACATAAATAAACAAATGAAACCAATTGAAGATACAGGATTTTTTAAGCTAAAAAGGAATAATATTAAAAGCTATAATGTATTGAATGCTTGCTATGTGCCCTCCACTGTGCTCTTTGCATACATTAACCCCTTTAACCTTTATAACAAATATGCATAGTAGGTATTATTATCTTCATTTACAGATGAAGGAAGGTAAATGTTAAGCAGAAAACAAAGCAAGCGGCAGAGCCAGGATTCAAATCCAGACATTCCTGACTCCAAAACTTAGGCTTTAACCTTACTGAAACACAGAGAAAGCTAATTTTACTCATCTGTTCCTATTGTATGGAAGAGGAAACTGAAGTGTCTTACATAAAACCCACTGATAGCTAGTGGATAAATGAGGAATTAAGGTATCTTAGCCTATTACAAATAGATACCCTTTGCTCTAAATGATTAAATAGGTACAAAATTCCAGTGCCACTGGAAATAGTCTCTTGAATCACCCAGGATTATAGTTGGTCTAAGGCTATCCACCCTACCCCCACAGCACACCCAAGCATATGAATGAATTCTGAGGGCAGATAAAATTTGATTTGGGTCCTGAAACAATGCTAAGGTTTAGAAAAATGGGGAGTGCATTTCTGTATAGAACACACACATCCTTATGTCAGTGGTTCTAAAACTTGAGCATCAAAATCACCTGGAAGGTAAAACACAATTTGCTGGGCCTTACCCTGAGTTTTTAAATCAATAGGTCAGAATTTGCATTTCTAACAAATTTCCAGGTGGTGCTAATACTGCAGGTCCACAGACCACACTTGGAGAACCACTACTTTATAATGACACTTTGAAGTAGATATTAAGGCAATTAAGTATGAAATGTCTGATTTCCTTAAGTACTAAGTTTGACAGTTGATATCTCTGACATCTCACTTTGACACTTCTTCTTTTATTTTTACTGTGAAGGTACATCTTCATTCTTTCAAATGAATGGTTTGGCTTACGATTATCTTTCAAATTTTTTAGAGCAATTTTTATGAAACCATGAATAAGTCAAAAATTCATGTTATTTTCGAACATGAGTTCTGTCATGGAACCAATGCAATGCGGACAGCTTGAAATATCAACAAAGTGTTAGGGAAGGATGTGGCTAATAAACACACGATGTGTCAATCAATGGTTTGGGAAGTTCTGTTTGGTAATTTTAATCTTGAAAATGAGCCTCGTGGGCGACTAAGGAGGATAATGATGACCTGAAAGCTGTAGTGGAACTGAATCCATCTCAACCTACTCATGAATTAACAGCAAGGTTTGACGTTACTATTCCAACAATACTGGACAATTTGAAACAAATTGGCAAGGTAAAGAAACTGGATAGATGGATTCCATATGAATTAAACAAGTGTCAGAAAAGAAATCATCTCAAAAAACAAGTGTCAGAAGAGAAATCGTCTCGAAGCTTGCCTGTCTTTGCTGTTACAACATAAAAGGCAAACCATTTCTATACCGTATTGTTACAAGTGATGAAAAATGGATTCTTTTTGACAATTGCAAGCATTCGGCACGATGGCTGGATAAAGATGAAGTGTCAATACACAGTCCAAAACTGAATATTAATCAAAAAAAGCTAATGGTATCTGTTTGGTGGTCCAGTGCTGGTATTATCCACTACAGCCTCATAAAACTTGGTCAATCCACTATAGCAAATGTTCACTGCAACCAATTGGACAAAATGATGAGGATGTTTGTGATTAAGCAGCACAGACTGGTCTAGAGAGATAGGTCAATCCTTTTGCAAGACAATGCTCGACCATATGTTGCACAAACAACCTGCTCAAACTACAGCAGCCGGACTTGGAAACTCTCTTATCATCCACCATATTCACCAGACCTTGCACCAACCGACTACCACATTTTCCAGGTTTTGGACCAGTTCTTGCAAGGAAAAATATTCAATTCTCAACAAGTTGTGGGAAACGCCTTTCACAACTTCATTGCCACTCGCTCTCTAGGCTTCTTCACTGCTGGCATAAACAAGCTACCATTAAGATGGCAAAACTGTGTCAATAGTTTAGGTGCATACTTTAATTGTACCACTTCTTGTTTTAGATATAATAGACTACACTTCTGATTCAAAATCAGACATTTCATATTTAATGACCTTAATATCTCCATTTTATAGGTAAGAAAGTGAGGCTCAGGAAAGCTAAGTAATTTGCCAGGGATTATATACATAACATATGGCAAGACTATAATTCAAGTCCAAGTCTGAAATTTAAATCTAGGTCCATTTGACTTTAGCTTTTTATTCCCCTATGATTTCTTCTAAAACTTTTATAATTTTTGTGGTTGTATTTAAGTTTATGATCCATTTTGAGTTTACTTTTGTATATGGTGTGAGGTAAGAATCAAGGTTCTTTCTCTGCATGTAGATATCCAATTGTTTGAGTGCACTTATTGAAATAATTATGCTTTCCCAATTGAATGCCCTTAGTATTTTTTTGTAGAAATCATTTGTCTATTTCTGGACTCTATTCTGTTCCATTGTTTTCCATTCTATTCCAATGATCTATCAATGTCTATCAACACCAATAACATACTGCCTTCATTACCATGGATTTATAGTAAGTCTTGAAATCATGTCATATAATTCCTCTAAATTTATTCTTTTTTCAAAACTTTGGCTTCTAGGATCTTTGCATTTTCATATAAATTTTGGAATCATCACATCAATTTCTATAAAAAAGCCAGTAAAGATTTTGATTGGAAGTGTGTTGAATTTATAGATCAATTTCCAGAGAATTGACACTTTAACAGTATTGAGTCTTCCAACCTATGAACATGGTACAGCTCCCCATTTATTTAGGTCTTCTTAAATATTTCTCACCAATGTTTTGCAGTTTTCTATTTTTATATATATATTTTTTATTTTAACTTTTTTTTTTTTTTTTTTGAGACAGAGTCTTGCTCTGAGGCCTGGGCTAGAGTGCCATGGCATCAGCCTAGCTCATAGCAACCTCAACTCCCAGGCTCAAGCAATCCTCCTGCGTCAGCCTCCCAAGTAGCTGGGACTACAGGTATGCACCACCATTCCTGGCTAATTTTTTCTATATATATTTTTAGTTGTCCAGATAATTTCTTTCTATTTTTTTTTAGTAGAGACAGGGTCTCACTCTTGCTCAGGCTGGTCTTGAACTCCTGAGCTCAAACGATCCTCCCGCTTCGGCCTCCCAGAGTGCTAGGATTACAGGCGTGAGCCACCTCGCCCAGCCAATGTTTTGCGGTTTTCAATGAATCATTCTTTTATGTATTTTATCAAATTTATTCCTACCTAAATCATATTTTATGTTATTGTACTTCTAAATTTCAATTTCCAAGTATCTGCTACTAGTATATAGAAATAGGATTGACTTTTGTATATTAATCTTGTATCCTAAGACCTTGCTAAGCTCACTTATTACTTCTAGCAGCATTTTTTATATAATTCTTAGGATTTTCTACATAGATGATCATGTTTTCTGTAGATAAAGATACTTACTCCTTTCTACTCTGCTTTTCATTTCTTTTTCTTCCTTTATTGCATTGGCTAGGACCAGTACAATGTTGAATAGAAATGGTGAGCATGAACATTCTTGAATTGTTTGCAATATTGGAGAGAAAACATTCAGTCTTTCATCATTAAGTATGACGTTAGCTGAAAGTTTTTCATAGACGTCCTTAGTATTATAAGGAAGTTCCCATCTAATACTGGATTTCTGAGTTTTTATCATGACTAGATATTGAATTGTGTCAAATACTTTTCCTGTATCTATTGAGATGAACATAAGGTTTTTCATTTTAAGCCTGATATATGGTTAATTACATTGAATTATTTTCAAATTTTCATCAACCTTAAATTCCTGGGATGGGGATATTCTCTATTAGGTCATGATTTATTATTAATATCATTATTATATATTTCTAGATTCATATGCTAAAATTTTATTAAAAATTTGTGTATTTATGTATGTGACAGATATTGGTATGGAGTTTTCTTACTGTATCTGTGGAATCAGGTTTGAAAAGAATTAATGATGATCTTTATGAAACATGTAAATTACAAATCTGATTCCTTTCTTAATATAGGAAGGATGGTGATTCACAAATATAAATTACATAATAAATGGGAATTTATATCATATATTAATTTTTCAAAAGTTACATAAACCCATGAAATGATTAAACATAGTTGCTCTAAAAAAATCCCCCTTATTAAGTTATTCACAACTTTGTTGGCATTACCAGGAATTTCTCACTTCTTATATACTTGATAGAAACAGCTTCATGGCAATAAATGATTAAATGATTTCTCTCCTTTTGTAGCATGAAGATAATTTGAAAATCCCTACTCATTGATATGAATTTATGTCATTGTCTTTGTAAATGAAACAGAGGTTAATGCTGACCAGAATCTAGTGAAATGAAACCAAATATATTAGACTCCTGTAATATTCAGGTAATATTCAGAGTAGTGAAGATAAACTGCTTCTGAAATAAAATGTTTCTCTCAGTGCAATGAAATAATAAGATCAAAGTGGCTAAAGGAACATATAATCTCTTTGGCAATATCCAGACTGTGTTGTAGGTGGAAAGTCCATTTTTAGAGTGCTGGAGTCAAACAAGTAAGGTTCATATTAACATGTAGGATTCTGTCAGGAAGCAGACTGTGACGTGATATAAAAAAGGCTGCCAAGTATTATTGAGGATCACAAACAAGCTGTAGACTGAGACTGAGAAAACTTCGCAGCAAACAGTGGGTTCTCCAGGAAGCAGACATCTAGACCAAGATTAGCATCCAGTATGTTAGTTAAGGAGTACCTTTGGGGATCAAACCTGCAAAAAGGGAGGGAAATGAGCAGATTTGGACAGAAGAAAAAGTCAAACTGTGATGCAGGTCTAGCAACTGTCTTGGCTGACCCCACAGGGAACTCTGGAGCTAGAATGGCCCTTCAGAGTTGTCTCTAGTTGGTCCAATATGGCCAGGCCTTTGTACGACCACAGCAAGCAATCACTGACTGTGGGCCACCCTGGGAAGGTTACCTTAGTCAAGCTGGCTCCCTGCAGCTGAGGCAGTCCTTTAAGGGGCTGACAGCTGTCGGTGTCTGCCCATGGTACTCCCAACACTTGGGGCAACAAGCATTCACGGAAGGGAGATCTGAGTGGCACATCACAGTATCTATTAACACCACATTAGGCAAAGTATTTAGAGGTATAAGAAAGAACGATATTATAATAAATCATGCCAGAAACTTTAGTTAGTTACGTGCTTATCAAGGTATACATGACGTGGTCCTCCATTTCATTCAGAACTCAGTATAAATATCATCCCTTCAGGACTTTTTCTCACCAACCTATCGGAAATGGCACCCATTTTACTGCGTTTGATTTTCTCATGGTGCTTATCACCACCTCACATTTTAATATAAGTTTCTTTGTTTACTAGGCATTATCTGTCACTCCCATTGGAATTACAGGAGGGGAGCAACTTCATCTTGTTTACCACTATATCCCTACTGTCTAGAACAATGTGGGGAAAATAACGTATTTATAAATAGAGTTCACTTAATATTTGTATTCAAAGTGATAATGATTTATCACCATTGATAACTCATTAACTATACTGTGGTTGAAAGAATATCAAAGGTTGGCCAGGCGCAGTGGCTCACGCCTGTAATCCTAGCACTCTGGGAGGCCAAGGCGGGAGGATCGTTTGAGCTCAGGAGTTCAAGACCAGCCTGAGCAAGAGCAAGACCCTGTTTCTACTAAAAATAGAAATAAATTATCTGGCCAACTAAAAATATATAGAAAAAATTAGCCGGGCATGGTGGCGCATGCCTGTAGTCCCAGCTACTCGGGAGGCTGAGGTAGAAGGATTGCTTGAGCCGAGGAGTTTGAGGTTGCTGTGAGCTAGGCTGACACCATGTGACTCTACCCCAGGCAACAGAGTGAGACTCTGTCTCAAAAAAAAGAAAGAATATCAAAGGTTGTAACTTAGCCTAGGTTCCTGGTGAGAAACATAAAATATACAACTAAGAACTTTAAGATATATCATTGTGATGGTTAATTTTATGTGTCAACCTGCCTGGGCCACAAAGTGCTCAGCTATTTGGTCAAACATTATTCTGGGTAATGTTTCTGTGAGGGTGTTTTTGCATGAGTTTAACCTTTAAATTGATAGACTGAGTAAAGAAGATTGCCTTCCCTAATGTGGGTAGACCTCATCCAATCAGGTGAAGGCTTGAATAGAACAGAAAGGCTGACCCTCCCCCAAGAAAGAGAGAATTCCTACTGCCTGAGGGTCTTTGAGCTGGGACATCAACTTTTTCCTGCCTTCAAATTCAGACTGAAAAATTGGCTCTTCCTGGGCCTCAGGCCTGTAAGCCTTCAGACTACAACTTATACTATCGATTCTACACAATCTTTTCTTCTGATTCTCAGGCCTTCAGATTCATATCAGAACTACACTACTGGCTCTCCCAGGTCTCCTTCTTGCCAACTCACCCTGCAGAACTTGGGCCTTCTCAGTCTCCATACTCATATGAGCCAACTCTTTATAATAGATCTTTTTCTATGTGTATATACCACCTATTGGTTCCGTTTCTCTGGAAGACCCTAATACTGAAGCTTAAAGCAACCACCATTTCACTTCTCACAATTCTGTAAGTCAGGCATATGGACAGGATGCAATGCAGATACTCTGTGACACGGGTAGACCTCATACAATCAGTTGAAGGCTTGAATAAAACAAAAAGGCTGACCTTCTCCAGCTTGCCAACTGCAGATCTTAGAACTTGTCAGCCTCCATGATCATGTGAGCCAATTCCTTATAAAGGATCTCTTTTTATATATCACCTATTAGTTGTGTTTCTCTGGAGAACCTAATAGTCATCTTATTTAAAAGAAACAAATTTCTAACTCTGAAAGTAAAATATAAATAGAACCCTAAGTAATTAATGTATATTTTATTATTCTCTGCAAAGAACATTAACAATCAGTTACAATTTATCTGTCAAATGTTTCTTTTTATATGTATATTTGAGGGAAAAAAGGGCCTTGTAAAGGTCTCTCTCTTAACAGAAGGAAATCAAAACATCTAAAGAAAGAAGTATCAAGTCTCTTATATATATTCAAGTTAACCAAGTACATTTCAATATTTACTTAAAATTCAAAGGCTGTCGGTAAAGTCAAAGAATATGAAGCACACCCTTATCCAAATGTCATGCCAAAATATCTTGAAATGCCAAAAAGTAATTTTTGGATTAAAGGCCTCTTGGGAGTCTACATGCCTATGCTCTCCATCAATGTGAATAATAAAAAACTAACTGGATTTCAAGTGGAAAATTTAAATTGACATCTTCTGATGTTATTTCATCCAAATTATTTTGAGAGACAAAAATGTTGCAGACAATTGTACCACTTCTTGCAAAGCTGCATTTAAATGACTCCTCATAAACAAACGCCTCTTTGACTTACATGAAAATGCATACAAACTAATCTAGCTTGCTTTGGGTGAATTTAGATGGTTTTGCTATTTGATTGATAGTTAATATATGAAGGCTATAAAGTGTGTTTGTTTTAAACAAGAGAAAAGAAAAAGAAAAATATTTCATTTGAAAAGTGTTTCCACTTAGATTTTAAAAACCAAACCTATTATTCAGAAAATAATCCCTTATCCCCTACCCAAATGAATAGTATACATTCCAAGGAAGTCATGAATACTATCCAATATGGAAACATTTTTTTTAAAAAAACTGCCACAGTTTTTTCAAAGTTTCTACATTCACAGATCTTGAAGATAAAATTTAAACAAAACTTGGTCCTTGCAAGGAAATTCTGCATTAAGAAGATTTCATTCACCTAAACTTTTCATAATTTATCTCAAAAAACCTGACAAATTTATCCCAATTTGTTTCTATTTGAAAGGAATGTCTCTATTTAGCTCCAAAGACAAAGTATTACTTGAACCTTTCTGCTCCCCATAAGATCGTGATCAGCAATCCCTGATCATGTATTAATTATGAACTACTAAAATCGTGTTATTTTACTGTAGGCCACCAAAATGGTAGGAGTATTTTCTGCTTTAATGAATTTTCTTATGCTAAATGTAGATATGTGATTTAGGGCCAAAAAAAAAAAAAAAAAAAACCCAAACATTTTTCCTACAGTTCTTGCCACTTACATTTTTTATTGAGGTGAAAGGAGAATACATTAACCCATCAAGTCCCTAGCGGAACCTGGTCTTAATGGATAAGTAATTGAACAAGAAGTAGCTCATATGATATATTCCTCCTAAAGGTGGCCTAAGCCATGGAATGAAATAATGAAGTTTCAACTCAATTAGGCATCCAAAAAGAAATGAAATGAAAAATAGCTTAATATCAGTTTCGAAAAACATTCAGTAAAATGTTATATGTTGCTCACATTTCCTCTAGGAAAATTATATGCATGTAATAGGAATCAGATGTGGCTTACACTCAATTTACAAACAGTAGAAACAAATTTTCCTTTGTAGACTATTATTTGCTTTTTGGAGCAAAGAATATATGGTTCAAGAGAAAAAATGGAAAAAATACCACCGGTATTATCACATATCTCTTATTCTCTTCAAAAATTAAATATGCATAAATGAAACAAAGAGCTAAAACTCTTTGATGGAGTGGGGAGATATATTTTAAATACTGCTAGAGAAGGGTAAGCATCCTCAGGCAACTACTAAGTTGTATCTCTAACAAATTTGATGGGAATTTTACCACTGCTGAAGACAGACATATTTTCATTTCCCTGCCCTTTACTTATTCTTTTCACCTCTTCCCATTCTTCCTCAATTCCTCCCCTCCCTCTCTTGCCTAAGCATTAAATCTTCCAGATAAAACCACTGCCATTTATCAGGCTTTACAGTGTACTCAGGGGCCACAAATGTTACCATTCTTGAACAGTGATTACCTCTACCTTCAGATTTTAGATTTGGTTTCAAAAAGCTCACTACTTTAGAAGGCTTCTTTAGGTAGGCTGGTATCTGGGGAGGCAGGACTTGATCATTTCTTCTCCAAGAAAGACTACCAACAGTCAGAGCTGGAAAATTTCTTGGAAAGGCCTAGGTGACCAGGTGAAGCATGTAGCTGGGGTCATGGTCTTCCTCCCTACATCTTTACCATGGATGATGCAGTGCTGGCAAAGGTGAGGCTCCTTCAAACAAGAAAAGCTTGAGTATGAGAGAAAAATTATGACCAATGCCACATGGCAGCTGAAAAATAGTTTGTTGATATGTTCAGGAATAGAGGGAGGATGCACACTGAAAATAAAACTAGAGGTCCCATATGATATATCAGGGACAAAAACAGAAGCTTTAGATAACCAGTGTTAAAGTGACTTTATTTGTACCGATCATTTGAAGTTTTGTGATATTCAGACTATGTTTGGTTATAGTAAGGCACATAGTTAAGAACTGAATACTTTCTAGCAAAGTCAACAGATTACCCTAATGGCTACACTTCAAATACTGAAAATATATGTACCTATTGACTCTATTTTTTCACAAGACAGGCTAATTTCTTTGTGGTAGCACACTACAGAAATAGCCTCATTCTCTTGCCTAATGGCAACCTCATCAAAACACACTAGTTTGGTGCCAGGCCTGAGTTAAACTACAATTTGGAAGTAGATGTCACCATCTCTAACACTAAATAGCTGAGGTATTCCTCGCACAATGAAAAGAAGTTTTATGGGCCAGACAGACACAGACTTTGCAGCAGAGGGCATCTGACTGCCTCAGGAGTCTAAGATGGGAAAGTCAAGGTGACAACAGTGAAAAATGAACAGATGGAAGCATTATATAGTTGTACAGAATTTCTGCACAAGTTACTGCTCATGTATTTATTGTCTCCTATCCAAATATATACTATTCCCAGGAGCAGAGAGGTTTCCAGAAGGTAATTTTCAAACATTTGTTCTGATACCTCTTGAACAGGAACTATTGATCTTATCATAGGGGAAAATAGATACCCTTTAATAGGATCATCTTTGGGAACCTTCTTATAGTGCTCTCCCAAAGAAATAATCCCAGGTCTTTTGTATAAGGAGAAAAGAGTTACAGATTAATTAATAAAGAAATAATGGATGAATTAGATAATGAGTAACAGGAATAACCATTTAATGTTTCAGAATACTGTTCTACATTTTTACCCAAGGTACAGTATTTTTACAGCTGCTATTTACGAACACTGACAATGTGCCAGGGAGGCATGCTTTGTTTTACATAATCTTCACACTGACTCTAAAACTCTTATTATCTCCATTTTAAAGATGAGGAAGCAGAGATTCAGAGAGGTGTTAGGTGACCTTCCCTGGCTAGCAGGTGAGAGAGACAAAATTCAAATCCAAGCTTCCTGGATTCCATATGTACTGGAATAGTTCCAAGCATGAATATAGTTATGTTATTTTACAAAGCAATTTCTGAAAGCAGTCAAGACTAACTGGGTTAGAAACTTCACCAATGACAGAGGACAGGATTAACCCAAGAAGACCTAAGTAATATTATTGATAGCCTGGAAAAATAAAGAAAATATGTCTTTTACATAGAATGAAGAAATTAAAGGGCAAAAAGGATTCATTTTTGTCTCCAAAAGGAAAGCCAACTTTATAACACATAGTAACTGAAATAACTCTCAAAATAGTTATAGATTTTCAGATAAAAAAAGTAAAGAAATAGAAGCATATTTATAAGACATAAAATTAATAAAGCAATTTAACCACCAAGATGTTTTCAAACAAATTAAAGATCAATACTTTTTGTTAAAACACATAACAATGCTTCTTTTAGTTTTATCATTTCAAGTAAATAGGAGATCAATAGAAAAGCAGTCAGGAGTTACTAGAAGAAATCACATCTGTAGAAGTGTCTCCTTTCTCAAACCAACAAACAAACCAAAAATACTCAGCAACAATACAAATACAAAAATGTTAAGAAATTCAATTAGGCCAAACTATAATGCTGCAGTCAGAGGTTTCAGTCACTATCCATATTTCATTCAACCTGGTATTGCAAAAGATAGAAGGTTCATTGAATATTTTAATAGAAACCATATTGTTTCAACACTACAGAAAAGACAATGAGCCCTAAAAGCCCTCCAGACTCCAACCTACAATATCAATTTAATATCATGAAGCATATATCAAGTTTCTACTGAATTATTAAGTATGATAAGTAGCACAAGGATGTGCATCAAGGAAAAGAAGTGAATATCAGGAGATCTGGGTCCTACTCATGGTTCTGCTACATATGGCCATGCATGTTCTTGAGTATGTTACTTCTTTTCTCTAGGGTTCAGTTTCCCTATTTATAATATGAAGCATCTGGCCTGGATTATCTTTCAGTTCTTTTCAAACTTTAAAATTATATGATACTGTATGACAAGATCACTTTCTAACCTCCTAATCTCGACATAATGACTATGTGCCCCTGACAGGATCATAATTAGAGTTTTCTCATTTCCATGCTTTTAATTTTTATCTCAATGTTTAAATTCAGCTAATAGAAATAATACCAGATTTGAACAAATTATCACACATTCATTATAAAAATCAAAATACTGTCTTAAATTTGGAGTACCTGCTAGCTTTTGCCTATGTAAAATCCAAGCCCTCCTGTTATCAGGTAAGAAAAATAAATATATGTCCTTTTCTTTCTAGCATTAAAGATTTTCTTAGCACAGGCTATTTGACATATAAACGTCAAATGGAAAAGCCAAAAACTAACAAGGCCTGCAGAGCCAGCACATAGTAAGTCCTTAATATTTATAAGCTGAAAGAACAAATGCATCCATAATGGTAAGCATTTCGTTTAGGATGTTTTTTAACATCAATCCAGGAACATTACAGAAATACCTGAAGCGTCAACAAAGACTAATAATACTGATGGGTATTAAAAATCACAGTCATCAAGTTGTCATTTATAACCACGCTTTGAGTTTGATACTGGACTTGTGGAAGAAAACCAAAAATTCATCCCTTCTAGCCAATTGTAGAAGGGCATTCGAAATCAGAATAACACTAAAAATAACAAGCAGCTCTAAGCCATCCAAAGAATTCAGAAGAATAGTCAAATAAAAATGGAAAGTATGGATAAGTTTTTCCTTACTAAGAATTATGGTGAAAGGAAGGGCTAATCTCTCCAAGGGAGCTGCCCTTCATTGTTAGATGCCCATTACTGTTGAAATATTAGATTTAGAAATTCTATTCAAACATCAAAAGGAATGCTTTACTAAATCTGAAATCCCCAAACTTTTGCAAAAGAGAATTTCTTTCTATTTTTCCTTAGCTAAGAAGCAGTGGAGAGTTGATGTTTCAGGTTGAAAGGTTATAAATTATTATGCAGAAAGAATGCCAGTGACAAAGTCCATCAAATTCATGATTTGACACTCAGACTCAAATCCTCTGAGAATCTTACTCTCACTACCCTAATACCTTCTAAAATACTAGGCATCATTCAGAAAAAGTCCAGTAGATTCAATTATATTAAAAAGCAAAACTTTTTGTACAAGCAAAAAAAAACTTTTGTACAAGAAAAACTCACTTTTTATACAAGCAAAAAAGATTTTTTACAACCAAAATTCACAACAAAATAAACTAGAAAATATACACGTAGCAAATACCAGAAGTGATTAATATTGTATTCATTTCCTATTGCTGCATAACAAATTGCCACAAACTTAGTAGCTTTAAACATCACCCATTTATTAGCTCACATTTCTGTAGACCAGAAGTACAAGAAAACTGTGCTCTCAAAGGACTAATGTGATCGTAACTACTAACATAGGGTCAAACCCGACATGATAATCTTCCTTTCTTAAAGGTAAGTGTGCCATAATATAACCTAATCATGGGAATAAAACCCACCAAATTTATAGTCCCAAGGATTACCCAGGGCCTATATGGGGAATCTTGAGGAACATCTTAGAATTCTGCCTGCCACAATTATATAAAGAGATTATATAATTTGTTGAAAAATATACTTAAAGATATCAAATATAAATGAGAAAGTGACATAGGCAAGCAAGGCATGAGGAAAACAAGACATGAAGAAACAGAATCTTTTGGAAAATAATTTAACAAGAAAAATCAAGAGCCATAAAAATGTTACAACTCCTCAACCTAACCATACCATTCCTAGAAATACAGGGGGGAAAATTCTGAAAAGAAAAAGCTATGGCATGAGTATATTGGCCTCCTCTGAGTTTTCCTAGCACCATATACAGAACTCTAGAAGAACAATTTGTACATTATGTCTACCTTCCTGTCTGCCACTATACTTTGAGCATCAAATCCAGAAACTTGTATCTTATTCATCCTTCTATTCTCAGACCTTACATAGGTATCTGCAAATATTTGTTGAGTGCCAACTACATGACCATTAGTAAATCAGCCACCAGGACACAGAGCTGTACAATCCATGCTCTGATGTACTTCATTTCTCGTAATTAGCATAAAAAGAAAAAATGTGCAATATCAAAAGTTCTATAGTCAGTGCATGTACAAAGTACTAAGGTCATAAAAGTCAACAGAAATGAGGGGACTGTTGGAAAGTTAAGTGGGACCTTGAAAACTGAGTGGGGATATAGGATACGGGAGGCGAATACAAAGTTAAGAATATGCTATGTATCCATTTAAAATTATAATTATGAACTGTATAAAACTATATACAAATATTTATGTTAAGTAGAAAACTCAGTGTACCAAGCTAGATCTGGGTTCTAGCCATAAAAATGCCCCAAAAATGTACAAATGCATAGGGACAAATTATAAAAAATCAACACAGTTTGCTGGAAGGTTGAGTAACAAGTAATTTATTTCTTCTTACTTTAGTTATATTATTATGTTTATATATTTGTGCTTCCAAAGAAATTTTAAATGAAAAGAAAGAAAAACATTGCATTAAAAAATAAACCCACCAGTTGGGGGAGCCCTGCTAACTGATTAAAGTAGAAAACCTTCTATGTTTAAGTCTACTTAACACCATTCTAACTAAAAGTCTTGATTACAGGAAACAATTTACTCAACCATACGTTAATTTCACAAACATCTCCTGAGCACTAACAATGGGCCAGGCATGATAGGAGGCATCAGAGATATATAAATGGATAACACAGTCTCCCTCGCCTCAGAAAGCTCTTGACAAAGATCTGACAAATCACCATAGTAAGATGAATATATCATTTGATAATTGTATTTTAACAATAGATGATAAAATCCTAAATAATAGTTTGCTTTATGAGTGGAGACCTCAGTTTGACAGAATGAGTAGAAGAGCTCCCTACTTCATGTCTACCCACTAAAGCAGGGACAAATCCCATCATTGCTGTCAAGCAACTGTCTTCCCAAGACCCACCTGATTCTCCAATTACATCAGTTCTATCACAATGCAAGGCAATCCAGTCAATGCCTCCACATATGATTCAATATATCTACGGATCTAGCATCTTAGATCACTAACAGGGTGGCCTGTTTTATGCTTGAAGGATAATGTTTGAATGCCTAATAATTCTAACAGAAGTTTACTTACTAGGTCTCAAGTTTCATAAGGTAAAATTCAAGATTACTACAATCTGTGTATGTCTATGTTTTATTTTATTTTGCTCGTTTTTAATCTTCTTATTCCCAGTTTTTACCATGAGTAGCCAAATGCATGTAGCACTGAAGAAAAAATATATAAATCTCAATTTCATTCTTAAACTCCTGGAACTACTGGAAGCAGAATTAAAAACAATATGAACTTCTAATTGGTGAATACATTGTTTCTCCGATGAGATTCACTCTGTCAGCTACGAAAAGAGATTTAGATTAAAAGGTGTCTAGTCTGAGCTGCAAGCTATTTGAAGAACCAAAAGTTAAACAAAGGAAAAGTAACAAAGGCCTCCCTCAAGAAGAAAAAATCTCTCACTGTCTTCCTCATGGAACTTAAGTTCACCTTGAGGATCCTCATATTTCACTAAATGGCATCTTAGTGGGGGTTTTACTATCTTTCATTTGCATAGCATGTGGGACACTTTACCAATTACTCAGAAGTAATAGAGTCAGAAGTTTATTAAATGATAAATGTTATAAGGTACAATGGGTCTATTTGGGATTTTCCCCCTTTTATTTAATATTTTTTTCCTATTACCATTATTCTCATCATTCCAATGACAGTAAGGGAAATAGGAATGGTAATAATAATGGTAATAGGAAAAATATAAAACAAAAGGAGGGAAACCTCAAATGGATTCATTGTGCTTCATCATCAGCAGCAGCAGCTTCTGGGTGATTCTGATACCCACTAAAGTTTGACACAACTATTGCTCTTGTAGGACACAAGGAGAAAATCAAACAATGCCCTGCAGATTTTTTTTTCTTTTGGCTTGATTCCCAAGGGCTAGTACTGGACTCAATGACCATTTTCCTTTAAAGGTAAAAATGGAAGGACAGTTTCTGAAATGACAAGGTTGCAGGCCTGCAATATGTTCCAGGGAAAAATGCCAAAGACTCATAACGGGGATTTGGGAAGGATTCCAGGATGATTCAACACTGAGCCCCTCTAGATTATGAAGATATTACTTTAATAAGCCTGGTCATAAGAATGATAGCCACAATTTGCCTGACATATCCAATCAATGGCAGCGTTATGCCAGTTTGTGGTTTTCCTGTCATCTCGATTACTTTTCACTGACTTAAATTCTTTTTGAAGATGCTTCACAGTTTGAGAAATTATAAGAAATTCCCTGGTGTCCCTTCTTGGAGTTATATCATAGATCTTATTGATCTTGTGCCCCATTCCTCATTTCTCAAATTCCTTCTTAGAAATGATTTGTTACCAAACTTTCTCAATCTTCTTATAAAATGTAACAGTTCATGTTAGGGTGCAACTAATCTCCTCTAACACTTCATCCCTGTCACCCTCTCAGAGCTACAGATGCCTAGAGAAAATGACATAAAAGGGGGAGGCTTCTATCACTAGGCTTTGGACAATCAATCACTCTATAATCTTCTATTGTGTTCTTTTGTTCTGTCATTTTTTTTACAGGACACATTTGCTTTTCAAGGATCAATATTCAATTTAACTTTCTATGCACTATAAATCAAGTCTTTAAAAAGTGAAGAAAATGTGTTTCTGGTTTTCAAGTTATTTTAAACCATACCCCAGGTTCTAAGCCAAGCCCATTTAATGAGGCTTATCCTTGTGAATTCCAGAGTCAGATGTGAGCTGTGAGAGACAGGTTGCATTTCTTGCTTACTGTCAAAGAAATTGCTTTAGTTGATATTTTTAAGTAAAATAATGAGCTGTAAATCAGACTAATCAGAAAATTTCTAAGTACTCAGAAGATGTAAAGTTGTGAGCTTTAAAGAAATAATTTTTTCTGTTCATTATTTGTTGCTATGGATGATATAAGACATGTTCAAGATCAGTAATTTTCCTATCTGTAAAGACACAATTATATTCACAAGATCACGTAACATATTTTAGTAGTTATTTCACCAATGAATTAAAATTAACAAGCTATCTATGTAACTTAGAAGTCTTCTTACACAAATAAACCTAAATTCACTGCCATGATTATACCATCAAATGCTAGCAGCATCCAAACATTTTAAGAAAGAATTGGATAAACACAAATGGAATCATAAGAGAAACCTGATTTATGTATTTAAAATAACTTAGTTCTAAATGTCCTCACAAAGCTTAAGCAGGTCTCTTCAAGCCACTGGTATTGGCCATGTTTCTGAATTAATTTCCACCTGGAAACCCATGGGATGAAAATTCTAACTGTGTGATAAATTAAGTTGCCAAACGAACTGGATTAGCAATCAGTGAAATTGCCTGATAAGCTGTCAGATCCATTTTGAATTGGGATTCATCCTCTTTCTCCACCTGTTCATTAAGCTCCAAGTTCATGGCAACTCCAGTGACTGATTGCACAGTAACAAGCTATTTATGTGGGGAGGTGTAGCTAAGCCCATACATTCCTATACTTACACATTCATTTAAATATAATTCTCAGATAATTTATTCTATTCATAATCCCAGTGTGGAAAAATACACTTCTACCCTGAAGTTTAATTTTGGACATGACAGAGATGTGATGTGTCATAAAATTAAAATTTGACAAAGCAAATCAGATTGCACCTCAAGGTCAAAAGAAGCCGAAAAAATTTCATGCCATAAATTTGCTTCTTCAAAGTTACAAAAATGAAACAAGTAGTGAAAGAGCTGCTGCCTTTGCACTGACAGTATGTCAAAATAAAATATTTATTTCTGTCCTTATTCTAAAGCAAACACTGTGTGCTTCTCTATCTAGAAAGGTAAACTAGAGAAGAATCTTGAAAAATAATTTTCAACCTTTCTTTCTTATCAAAATGGCCAAATCTTCCTTTATACAACACCAAGTTTAATAAACAATTATCATTCAAAAAGCACCAAATTTGGCCTATAAATAAGAATATTGCTCTTACTCAAGTATCAAGCATTGACTCCTTCCTTTTTATATAGAATTCACATCATAAGGGGCTATTCACCAAACACACAGCAAATAAAAATCAGTGAGTTCCTCTGAAACTCCTAAAGTTGTATGGATTTATATCTCATGAAAATATAAGGATGTCTACTCTCCACTGATAAGCTATTTTTCTTCACTAGTATTTGTGGAGCCTAATTTTTATATGAATTAAAAAGTGGAATTCAAAAATCAATGTCAGTTTTCCCTTTCCCTACACACATAAACCGGGGCCTTAACTGTAGAAAAACTTAAGTCAACAAATGGCCAAATGAGTACAGTTATATTCATCCAATAGAACAGAATGAATATCATCCAGTTGTTTTTGAGTCCACAAAAGTAGCAGCTCTCCAATGTCACAAATAAAGAAGAAAATAAACTAATGTTTAGAAATTAAGTTGACCTGTCTATGTAAACAAATAATATATACATTTATGTTAGCTAAAATTAAAACCATGTATACCAAAAAAATTTTAATTTTACTATATAATTTAAAAAATAAAATTTTTAAAAAGTAAAAGAACATGGAGTAGTCCAAATAAGGTAGCACATGAGCATTAGACAGCCCCTAGGCCTCATGAAATATCAGCATCTTCATAAAGTTGTTTTTTTCAGATTTAACTATAATTGACCTCTGACAAGCCATGCAATTACAAAAACTGAATTATGGCAAAGAGTATTTATATTCATTATTAGTGGCCAATAATGAATTAGAATCTACTTCCCCATTACCTTCATCCTAATATAAATGCAGCTATTTACACTCCCAGAGACTGGTTTCCTTTTCTACAGTCTCAGTCTAATTGGCTCACTCCACATGGAAAGTAGCATGTGAAGACTTAGTCCACTTTCTGAAGCTGGAGATGAAAAGGCAGGGGTGCTCTGGCTCATATGCACTTATGGATGTCCATCTATTCTAGTGCTAGGGGCAAACTCTGAAATCTTTTTTCCAAGGATAAAACCTCAAAGTTTCAAAAAAAACCAACTATCCTCAGTGCCCTCCAAGAGCCAAAGCCATAGCCATAAGACATCTCCAGTGCCAAGTGCTGTGCAAGGTGCTAGGCACTACTCTGAAAGTGAAATAAACAGTTCCTCTCTCATTCTGAAGAACTTGTATAACCATCTGTGTTCCCACCATATTAAATTTTAGGAGAAGAAACAGTGACATTGAATTTGAGTCATTTGGGTTTCTCAGTTAAGAAACATTCAGCACTGGTTGTTCCTCAGGCCCCAACCAACCCCAACCCCACCACCAGATTATTTGTACCCTAATGGTGCCAATTAAATTTTATAGGTAAAATCCTGCTTTCTATTCCAGAAGGTAATACCAAAAGCTATCTTCCTTGTCTTCAAAGAAATGTAAATTAAAACAACATGAAAGTATAATGCAAAGGCAAAGGTTAAAAAAAAATTCATCAAACTTAATATTGATGCAGTTTGGAGAAATACATACTCTTCTACCTTAAAATACAAATTCATTTCACCTTCCCATAGAGTGATTTGGTTACATGTATCAAAAGTTCTAAAACTTACATACCTCCATAATTTCACTTCAAGGAATTTATTAATAGGAAATAATCAAAGATTTTTACAAAGATTTATCCACTAGGATGTTTGTCTCAGCCTGTTTATAACAGAAAAAAAACTTAAAACAATCTGAATTTCCAACAATGAAGAAACAGTTAAATAAATTAACATTCACATATATGATTAAAAATCATATAGCTATTAGAAATTGCATATAAGAACAACCATTGTATTCACAAACAAAAGATTAGGTAGTCATTAGATAACAAGTGTTCTATTACAATACTTTTGTAAAAAACCAAATATATCTATGCAATGAAAAGAAAATAACCTAAAGATAAACATGGAACTTTAAAAATGATATATATGTATGTTCAGAAACATTAGAGATGATGTTTTGTTATTTCTATTTTATATTTTCCTGATTTTAAGTATTAATATTCATTCCTTTTGTAATCAGACCCAAGAAAACTGTTATCTTTAAAAAAACAGTCCAGTTGACCAATATGTGTAATAAATTAAATATAAATTTCTCTAAGTTCACTGAGGAATTCTTAAAGAAAAAAAAAAAATCTCTAAAAACATGGAACAAATGCCCAAGCAGCTGCTGCTACTTTCCCTTGCATTTTTTTTTGGGGGGGGGCGCTTCTAGTCTCTCTCAAAGACTAAAAGAAAGCCCCTTGAGAACTATGTTACTATTTAACTGCAGGGGATATACCCTTAAAAGTTGAGACAGCAGGTGTCAAAAATATTATAGAAGAAGAAAACTCAGAGGGTAATTTCTTGGCAGCCATCCATCCCTCTTGGTAATTATTTTCTCTTGAGAATTATTTTCTAATTACTTAGAGGATTCAATGTTTAGTTTGATTACACAAATTCCTTCTGAAATAATTGTGGATCAGAAAAACTAAGAAGTAGGCCAGGCGGCGCAGTGGCTTACACCAGCACTTTGGGAGGCCAAGGCAAGAGGATTGCTTGAGGGCCAGGAGTTTGAGACCAGCCTGAGCAAGAGTGAGACCCTATCTCTACAAATCATAGAAAAAAAATTAGCCGGGGTGGTGACATGTGACTTAAGTCCCAGCTACTTGGGAGGGTGAGGGAGGAGGACACTTGAGCCCCGGAAGTTTGAGGTTGCAGTGAGCTATGATGATGCCACTGCACTCTAGCCCAGGCAAAGAGGCAGATCCTGTCTCAGGAAAAAGAAAGAAAGAAAGAAAAGGGAAGAAAAAGAAGTGAAAAGTCAGAGAGCAGGAAAATATGTTGGGATGGAGAGTTAAATAAGAAAAAAATGATGATTTAACATATCACAAAGGCTCAAGTTCATTTATCCTTTCACTCTATCCTCATAGAAACCTTGTTTTCTGTCTATCTTCACACTAGCTAAAAGGAAGACACTGAGATCCTAATACCTAGAAGCTCAAACTTGAAGCTGTAGCCAGTGCTAAGAATCCACCTTAAAAAAAAAAAAAAAGTTCTTGGCCAGGGGCAGTGGCTCACGCCAGTAACCCTAGAACTTTGGGAGGCTGAGACAGGAGGATCACTTCAGGCCAGGAGTTCAAGACCAGACTGAGCAAATAGCAAGAACCCTGCCTCCACAAAAAATAGAAAACTTAGCAGGACGTGGTGGTGACAGGAATTTGAGGTTGCAATGCTAGTAGAAATATATGCAGCTTGGAACACACAATACTGACCACCTGTTCAGGATCGGGAGGCTGAAGGAGAAGGGAATCCAAGCTTCCAAGAGGGGATGAAACCTCATCTGACATGCCGAAGGACTGAGGAGGGAATTTCTAGGAAAGGAAACTCTACAGAGAAATAATATTTCAGGTAGAGGTAGCAGTTTGTGCAAAGGCCAGAAAAAGACAAGGGAGGGTAGGTAGAAGGGAGAAAGAAGGAAAGGAGTGGGGGGAGAAAATGAATTGCAGTTCGGTGGCAAGAGGTCAGTGGGTTGGAGACTGGAATGGCAGGTATATTGAGACAAGCCTTGTTTGATGCATTGAGGAGTTTGCCCTTGATCTTATGAGGCAGTGGGGAGCCACTAAAGATGGCTGAACAGAGAAGTACCATAAGAACAATCATTTTGTCTGCATCTGGAGAGCAGGTGAGGTTGCAGGTAAAGTACTCAGGAGTCTCTAGGTAAGAAATTATTTAACTTAAATGAAGATTATGACTGCGGAACTAAAGAAAGGAAACTTCTAAGTCTTTCAATGAAGCTAAAAGAAAATTAACATTCAAGGATAAAGTGTTCAAAACTATTATGTGCTACAGAGAGATCCAGGAAAATAAGGACTGAAATAGGGCTTCAAGAAGAAGAGGTTATGCGGACATTGGTGAGACAGTTTTAGTGGAATCAGTTTGGTGAAAGCCAGATTAGCAGTGTCTTAAAATATCTTATGTACAAGTTAGGAATTCAAAAAATGTTGAAAGAACAAATATAGTTTGATTCCATTTTTTCTAATCTAGTCATACTAGAGTCAGGCTCTCTGAGGTTACTCTGAATCAAACTGGACTCAAATCAGAAACATGCAAGAATCAGCCCACAGTTAAAGAGAGCAGAGATAGAAGAAGCAACAGCTACAATTATGAGCTAGGAGGAGAAAAACTGAAGTTATTTCAACTGCAGTACTTGGTACAAAGTTAACATAGTTTTATCTCTGCTTCTAGTCTCCTCCTCAAATTTATCCTTTCCCAATTTATCTTTCATACTGCTGCCAGAGGGATCTTTCTGCCATATCTGATCTCATTGTTCTTCTCTGAAAAAGTTCTTTAAAAACTCTCCATCTTCTTCAATAAAAAAAATCTAAGCCCCTGAAGGTAACATACAAAGCACTTCATGATTGGGCCTGTGACCTGTATTTGCTCTAAGCACACTCAGCCACATGTGCTTCTCTAGGTGCACCATGAGCTCACCTGTTTCCCTGGATTATTTGCTTTTCTCTGTTTGCTCATGGCACCGTGGACATGGCTCTAATAAAGCACTTCATCATGTTATATAGCAACTGTTTACTTACTTGTTTTTACCTCCACTGCTCAACCCAGTTCTTGACTAATAATAAGCACTCAATAAATCTTTGCTGTTTTTTTTTGTTTTTTTTTTTTTTTTTTTGGTCAAGTGAAAGTTTCTTACTCTTCTATTTAGGCAGTATTTGAAAATCTGTTTGTTTAACCCTAAAGATCAAAGCATGTATACCCAAATATTTTCAAGCATCCCCAAGAGGTAACATTTAAAAGTGTGAATTTTTTTCCTAGAAAAATAGTGCTTTGTTATACAAATAGAATTTGAATGTCACACACAGACAATATCTAATTTTGAAAACACCTCTCTGTTGTAGTATAAACAGTTGTACTTTAATTAAAGTTAGAATTAAAACAGGGTCACACTGAAAGCACATATAGATCAGTGTCAAATACACATTAGTAATTACAAAAATTCATATTAAAATATGTGGTGTTTTGAAAAAACTGCTCAGGAAGAAAGCAGTTACTCTACCTTGAGCATCAGTGTTTTTCAGGGGAAAATTGGGTCTGCATAAAAGAAAATCAGAATGCCAGTAACCATGGCAGATAGCCTCCATCTCCTCCACTCATCTGAGTTTTCTAGTAGAACAAAGCAGTGGTAGGAAGTCCATTCAGTAACCATATATCAATAATTATGATTGCTAAAATATACCAAGTACACATTTTATGCCAGAACTGTACTACATACTTTTCACACATTACTCACAAAATTCCTCTGATCTTAATTACTAGTATTATCCCTACTTTATAGATAAAAAAACTGAGGATTGAAGGGCTGAATAATTTGCCCAGTCAAGCTGATATCAGCAGGGGCAATTTATAATTAGCACCATGGGCACAGTGCCAACAAGCTTTTCAACAGCCTAGAAAAAAATAATTTGGGTTTCTAAGATATAAAAATTACAAAATTAAAATTAACATTTACCTAAATATCTGCAAAATATGCTGTTCTGTCAACTAACCAACTGTCACTCAACTCTTAAGTAATTATGGATTATGTTTAATGTGGGATGTAGCATATTTAATATATTGCAGATATGATTTAAGGTGGGGCCTTAAAAAGGAAGAATGCCCAAACTTCACAAAGGTCTTAAAATGTTACTGAACCAAAAAAAAAAAAAGAAAAGAAAAGAAAGAAATGTTACTGAGATCCATTACAAAATAGCAAAAGACATGAACAGATATTTCACCAAAAAAGAGATAAAGATGGCAAATAAGCATATGAAAAGGTGTTCAACATCACTAACTTTTAGAGAAATGCAAATTAAAACCATCATGAGATACCACCACATACTATTATAATAGCTAAAATAAAAAATATAAAATTATAACAACAAATGCTGGCAAGGATGTGGAGAAACTGGATCTCTCATACATTACTGGTAGGAATGTACATGAATGTTCATAGCAGCTTTAATGGTAATAGCAAAATACTGAAGAGAACCCAAGTGTCCTTCAATAGGTGAATAGTTGAACAGACCTCGAACATCCACGCAATTGACTACTCTCAGCAATAAAAAAAGAATGAACTAGTATTGATACCTGTAACAATCTGAATGGACCTTAAGGGTATTACATTTAGTGAAAAAAATCCTCAGAAGATTACATGCTGGCTGTGTTATTCCATTTGCATGACATTCTTTTTTATTATTAATACTATTTTGATGGATAAATCATAATTATATACACTGATGGAGTACAATGTGATGTTTTGATACATGTATACAATTATGATTGATTAAATCAAGCTAATTAATATATCCATCACCTCACTTACCTATATCATTTTTTTATGATGAAACAATTGAAATTTACTCTTAGCTATTTTGAAATATATAATACATTATTGTTGACTATAGTCATCCTACAACACAATAGATCTCAAAACCTATTCCTCCAGTCTATCTGAAACTTTGGAACCTTTGATCAACAACTTCTCATTCCCTCTCTCCCATCTCCCCTCCACCCTCTAGTAACCATCATTATACTCTCTACCTCTATGAGTTCAACTTTTGTGGCAATGAAAGCAAAAATAGATAAATGGGATGGCCTCAAACTAAAATGCTTCTGCACAACAAAGGAAACAATTAACAAAGTGAAAAGACAACCTTAAAAATGAGAGAAAATATTAGCAAACTATATATCTGGTAAGGGGTTAATACCCCAAATATATAAGAAACTCAATAGCAAGAAAACAAATAGCCTGTTTAAAAAAAAAAAAAACGGGAAAAGGACCTGCACAGACATTTCTCAAAAGAAAACATACAAATGGCCAACAGGTACATGAAAAAACGTTCAGCATCACTAATCATTAGGGAAATGCAAATTAAAACCACAATGAGATATCACCTTACACCTCATATAATGTCTTTTATCAAACAGTTGAAAGATAACAAGTGTTGGTGAGGATGCAGAGAAAAGGTAACTCTTATACAATGTTGGGAACATAAATTAGTATAGCTATCATGAAAAACAGTATGGAAGTTCCTTAAAAAAATAAAAACAGAACTGACATATGATCCACGGATTCCAGGAACTGAAATCAATATTTTGAAGGGAATCTGCACTCCAATGTTCATTGCAGCACTATACAACCTTCTTAAAACGACAAAACTATAAAGATAGAGCACAGAGGATGAAGGTATATGGATGTGAATACAAGGGTAGTAGCAGGACAGAGTTCTTTCATGATAATGGAATAGTTTTGCATCTGAATTGTGGTGGTGGTCCTATCTATGCATGGGATAAAACTATATAGTACTAATACATATATATCCAGACACACACACACAGAGGTTTAAAAATGGTGAAAACTGAGTAGTTTCTCATCTAGATAATAGTACCAATATTAGTTTTCTGGTTTTAATACCATAGTGTGGCTACATATGATGTCACCACTGGAGAAGATTACACAGTATAGGTAAAGGGTACATAGTACTCTTTGTATTATTTTTGCAATTTCCTACAATTATTTCAAAATAAAAAGTTTAAACAAAAAAATGGCCCTGGGTAAGATAACCTGAATTTGAAACTAAACTTGTGCTATTGCCTTGTGTACTATAATGCCTACAAAACCTATTTGATTAAAATATACCAAATATGCGTAATTTCCTAGAGAGAGAAACATATAGGATGTTCATCCTGGGCCACATTTAAGGAAGTTCAAAAGGCACTTCATTAGTAAGTTTAAAATATCAAATCATTTCATTCATAGCAACTAAGACCAGGTTCAATAGTATGGGCATGGAAAGAGAACTTCAGAAGTCTAATAGCAAGTGATGACTGGGCTGCTTTGGCACCTTGACTAGAGGCACTGCCTCTCACTCCCCTCTCACTAGAGGCAGCTCTGTAGTTACCTTGTTCACCTGAAATGTTAACAGCTGTTCCACTCCTTGCATGCTAGGCAAGCAAACTGCACAGTAGAAAGCTGTAAATAGAGCCATTACATTGTACATTCATTTGAACTTCCTGATGAGGCTGCCCTTGTGAGATGCAAAACATGGCCAAATTACAATTATCGTAAGCACAGAGGTGAGCTAAAGGTACCTAATGGTTTTGGGGAGTAAGCAAAAGTTGCTGCCTGTTTTCATATTAATTAATCATACCCTTGTACATTATGTGGCAGCTATGAAAAAATTACACATACAGGCAAGGGCAAGGTAATAATATGAAACAATCAAAATAGTAGTGATATAATGATGTTTTTCTGTTTAGTACCACTTTATTTTATTTCAATAAAAATTACCCAAAAATATTTGTATAGATTGATCAAATAAATAACTTTTAAAACCAGAGCCAAATTGATTCACTATGCCAAGTCCCCAATACTGAATGTGACATTGGTCAGAGGTGCTACAAATTCATTTGTATGTAGTTCAATGTAACAAATATATAGTATCAAATATTTTTTAAGACCATAAAGAGAAAACATTGCTTTGGGAATTGACACAAAAAGGTAAAAAGGCAACAGTCTGTGGCTTCAAGGGGGAGAAAAACACGTATGCAGTTAACAAAACCCAAGAAAGACCACTACTGCTGCTATTAAGCATGCTAATGTGGCAAATTCAATGTTAATAACAAGAAAGAGAAAACTCATGAGAGTGGTCTTCAAATATTTAAAAAGGAAGTAGATGTCATCATGTCATCAATTGTACTTCTCAGGACAGAACTAGGATTAATGGCTAGAAAGTATTAATACAAGAACATACAGGAAGCCTACTGGTACATATATAAGACATTTTGATTTTTTTATTAAAGCTTAATGTTTATATAATTTAAGGCATAATAAATTGTTGGCAAGTTATTAAATATAGTGACATCTGATTAAAACTCTGTACTGGAGAGGATTTCATGGGACCCTTTCCAAGAGCCGTGTTCTTCAGAGGCCCCACAGGACAGAGGAAGGCATTTTGATACCTAGAGCCACAAATGAACAGTCCATAGAGACTAGATATAAGGGAGACCTGTAGCCTATGACATGACCTGAGGATGAAATTCTATCCAAAAGGAGTGAATTGTATTGGGTGGAGATTAAATGACCCAGATTCCTCTCTCAAGAAGAGTTTTACATTTTAGAGAGGCAGCAAAAGCAGCAGAGGAGAAACCAAGAGGCATCAGAAGAAGAGAAAGAGAAAAACTGAGCCCTGATTATGGCAAAGCAGCTACAGTACAAAGCAACTGATACCCAATTCTGAAAGAACAAGCTGACGAGGCTTCCAGACTTCCAGCTAGGTTGCCAGAACAGTGCTATATCCTAGAATAATGCTCCGGTTCTCCATAAGACCCATCTGTTCACCTACCAATGCATTTTCCTACTATACCATGTGAATTTACTCATCACCAGAGGGAACCTTGACACAATGTTGAACTTCACTTGAACTCTACTCCTGGAAAACAGCCACATCCAGAAATTACCCCCACCCTTTAGTGTCCTAGGAAATGGCTTACTGCTTTGAACCACTCTTTACCATATGACTTAGATAAAACTCACAGATGACCGTCTTGTAACCTATGACAAGGCCAGACACAGACCCTCCAAATTTCCATTCTCTGTCTTATCCATGATTAGCTGAACTGTTTGTCCCCATTGACCATTCTGGTTGGTCAATGCCCACAAACTGGACCTGACCAAACTTTAGTCAGCCTTTTCTCCTTCCTCCAAACCCCTGAACTTTGACCTACTCTTGTGCAATGGAAGATGAACAACCTCTCCTTAACGGCCCCTCCTCAAATCAGCTGACCTCAGGAGAAAAACATTCCCTGAACAACTGTCTATCATGCCACCCCCTCTTCCCATTCCCACACCTAGGTTTTTTCTGACCTTGTTTACTTCTCCCTGTGAAGGAAAAGCCCTTTTCTGCTTGACCCTTGAGACACTTATAGATATTACAGTCAAAGCAATTCTCCCTATTGAAATATTCTTCCTCTCCCTATTGCAATTGTCCTCCTCTTACTGTAATAGTCTTTTTGGATAAAGCCTTTCCTCACCTAAGTCCAGATTTGTTTTTATTTGACATTTTCAGCCTGAAAAGAGCCTAACTTTACAAAACACAAACTAAAACCATTAAACATCCTTTATTTACAATTGTTATAGAATCACAACTATTATGTCTTTCTTGATTTATAGCCATGTAATAAAATGCATATGTATGTAGTACATACATGCTACCATAAATAACATCTGGCATATCTTTCCCTGTTCAAATAGGAAAATTAATTAAACAATTAATCTTTAAAATTAAAATACACCTGTTAAAATGAAACATTTCATAATGGAAGTAAAAACCTGGAACCAAACAATTAAGGTTTTGAAATCACAGAAATAATTTATATTTTACTTTTGTCTGGTATAGTTCAATCATCTCTTTACAACCTACTCAAAAGAAGGAAAAAGGTTGATCAACTTGTGTTTATGTTTGCAGATTATTAACTCAAACATGAAATTAACAATAATATATTACAGCTGCTAAAGTTCTTTCTGAAGAACTTTCTGCAACAATCTGTCACTTTTCCAGTGGTCCAGTGCCCTAATCTCAATTCAGCACCTTTCACTCTAGAGGGCACTGTAAATAGCACATTACTTACAGCACATACATAAAATAAATTCTCAACGTTTTTAATCAAGAAGGGAAATATATATGACATTTCTATACCAGAAAGCATTTTTTTCTAGAATACTTGAATTCTTGTTTAAGAAAAAATGTTTTTAAATAATACTCATAACAAATATATCACAGCAAAATCAACTACTCACCCGCATTGACTATAGCATCTACTTCTAGCAATGTGATGTCACCTCTATAGAGAGAAACTTTTTCACTCAAACTTTTCTTCACCTCTGACACTTCCTGAGTATTTTCCTCTGTAACAAAAAGGGACACATATTAATAGTAGTATTTTTAATTAAGACAACGTTTTTGTCAAGACAACTATAACAGTGAATATGAATCATACTCTACTATAAAAGACAAGTGGAAAAAGGAGTATAAGTACCAGGGGTATGGTCTATTCTCTATTTATTTTGTATTCCTCAACACAAACGTGTTATCACATATATAATGGGCATCCAAAAAATTGGGGCAGGTTATATTGGTCAGCAAAAAAATTCAAAATTAGTAATTTTGTTATGAAAATATCCATTTTAAAATAAAATTGTATACCACTACATTTCAAAAGGAGGTAAGAAAAAAGACGTGCAACTACTAAGACAAAGTAAATTTTCACAGTTCTTTGAAGAAGCTTATTTCTCTCTTGTTCCAGTCACCTAAAAGGCATCATTGAAAAGAATATTTACTTGAGCACAAAAACATTTAGGTTCCGCTCTTTACTCCTTCTAAGTAACATCCCTCAGGATGGGACATTTCAAGAACATTTGAATTTGTGAAACTGCTTCTTTCTTATCAAATTGTATTTAACCTTTCACTCTAGAGGGCGCTGCTAGATCTAAAAGAGAAATAGTTCTACCCATACACACAACTGTCAACAAGCCAGTATATTTAAAACAAGCCCAAAACATTAGATTCTAAAACCTCATATATTTTTTAATGTTTTAGATAAAGGGTTTTTTAATATACTTTTAAGAAAACTTATTTATACACTCATACTTTTTAAAGTCTTTATGATCTGTGCAAATCTTTCATGGGGTAAGATAATGCTATTTATTCACTAAGACACTCTCAGATCAGCATGCAATTTTGAGATATCTGGGGGATTAAAGGTGATAGGTTATGAGTCACCTAAATTGTCTTTAAACTCCAATAGCCAAAGAAAAAAGCTGGCCAAGACTCAGGAAATAATCTGTGGCCATAAAGGTGATCCTTCCTCTCTCTGTCTACAAATCATCCCCTTCTTAGCAACCACTTCTCTCCTTAAAAGATTCTAATCAAATACTCACTGTTAGTGGTAATAATGAGAAGGAGAATAATTGGGAAAATTGTATGTTAAAAGAGTAGAGAAAGATTTTAGGAGGTCTCAAAATATAAAACACTTAATAGTTGATCTGACCTCCTAAAAGACTCCTAGAGTACTATTTCCCTCTGTTAGGTAGTGATTAAGAGCAGAATTTACTGCCACAATTCTGTTGAAATCCTAGTTCTGCCAATTAACAGCTGGGTGAGTTTGATAAGTTATTTATTCTCTCCATGACTCAGTCTGTAAAATATTGGCTTCTTCACAGGTAACATGAGTTCATTACACTTAGAATAATGTTTGCCCCATAGTAAGCTATCAACAAATATGACCTTTTTTTATGAAGATGACAAATACTATTTCATCATCCATATTCAGTATATATGGACCACAATAGTTAAGCTATTTTTTCAAAATATATTGTTATTTTGAATAAAATACTGATATATATATTGTTCTTATTGCCTATCAGTGAAAGACACTGTATTTTATTTGTGCTCTTATCAAATTGTCAACACCTGGCCCAATGACAAAGACTTTGAGCTACAAGTCCTTGAGTTCCACATCCAACCAGTTTCTATTCTTACTGCATTAACTACATTAGAAATTCCTGATTCTCAGTTAAAGATTGTTGGATGACAATAAATATTTGGTGGCTTTTATTCTGGATATTTAGACTATTGTGAACATAGAACTTACAAAAGACTCCTCACTGAAAATGAGTTTTATTAATAGAACTACATCAGGCATTAAATTAGCAAGCATATAACAAATGAAAGCAGAAAAATTGACTTTTTCAACTTGGGAGACAGAGTACATAGATTTCCAATCCATTTTGTAGCTCCTTTTAGCTCTATAAAGAATGTCCTCATTTTCTCATGAAGTATTATGTAATACTACATGTGTAGTGATATGATTTTTAAACATATGTGACAATAAATTACGTTTCTCCAAAAGTAATTGTTAAAGAAAGGTATTGGAAAGCATCAAAGTTTAAACCATTTATACCACAGTTCAGTGTCTTTAAAAGAAATCCTAATTGCTCATCTGCAAATTTTCAAAATGGGATATTTTGAGTCTAAAGTGAAGAACAATCCAAGACATTGAATATACTGCTGTGACATGTCACTCAAGTAAGTTACTCAAAATGGTCTTTAGTAGAATTATCAGCATCATGAAGAAATATTTTCATCTCTTTCTCTCATTTTAAAAACATGAGCATCTTTTTTTCCCTCAATAGTCAGACTTATACTTACAGCCCAATTCCTTGCATAGTATGCCAAAAAGTCATATACATACTTAAAGGCTATAATTTGATAGTGCAAATAATTATCAGTATTTCCTTCCACAATAAATCAAAACCCTAATGACATATTTTTGAACACCAACTGTTCTCTGTGACTACAAAAATGTAAATTACCACTTAGAGGCCACCTCTTTTATTTACATAGCAATGCATTGCCCTTCCTTTTCACACAACTGTGTTCCATCAGCACTGATCCCAATGTATCTTTTCCCATATTCTAGGTTTTTCATAACAAACAGGACAAAAAGTTGTCAAGTGTTTATTTCTCATGGACATTACATATGTACACAAAGCACCGATTCAAATTTTGATCACTAGCTTTTTCAAGTTGCAAGTTGAAGTATCTATCGTGCTAGCAATTGTTCTTCCAGATTGTATACTATTAATATTGTCAAAGGAAACCAGAACAGGATAGTACTTAAAACAGTAAAAACAGATTTTATTCAGAAACTACTGCAATAGAGGAAAAGAGAACTCAGTAGAGAACTGGGTTCAATTCCAAATATAGTAAGAACAACTGGGGATTTATAGCCAAGGAACAGGGTGGGGGTTAGTGGGTGGAAAATTACTACGATGATACATCAGGGGTATGGAACAAGTGGGATTCTGGCTAAAGAGACTTAATGGGGTTCTTGCTGAGCTAATGCTGGGATGATCACATACTGCCTGGAGGACGATGGGGAATGAGGAATTTGATTAGATATCAAGGGTTATCAGATATCAAAGGTAGCGGATTCTCTTTAAACTGACTTAGCAAGATTTTTGCTCATACTGGACAATGTAGGTCTGGCAAGGATGGGGCCTAGACAAGAAAAGTGCTTAGAGAAACCCGACTAAAGTTTGGTTAAGGAGACAGTCTTTGTCAGTTCTTCTTCGAGTAAAGAAGAGATATTCTCATAAAGGCTGCCCATACATGAACAATTATGGTGATTTCTTCAGTTTATACCAGGTTGTCCATCTTTAGTTTTCTGGGCTTTGGGAAAAGGATAGTTTTAGTCAGGGATGGCGAACCTGTGGTCTCAAGGCCACATGTGGCCTTCCAGATCCCCAAGTGTGGCTCCTCAACCAAATCCAAACTTCACAGAACAAATCCCTTTAATAAAAGGATTTGTTCTGTAAAATTTGGATTCAGTCAAAAGGCCACACTCAAGAATCCAGTTCTCAGTGATGGCAAGTCAGGAAGGTGAGAAAAAAACTGTAAATGTTAGTTTGGAGAATTATAGCTAGCTATTGGAGGAAACTATTAACAAAAGAATTGACAAAATATACAGAATGGCAAGATCCAGTCCAGTTTATAGGCAGATAACAAAAACCTCAAAGAAAATGAACAGGACTGGAATTTAATAGTTTTCCATTTAAACTTAAATTTTCTCTCTACAATCACCTCCCTTTTTGATTCTTGTTTACAAAATAAGTCTGGCCTCATTACATTTGGCCTGATTATTTACCTAATTGTGGAAAGAATAGTAATTGACCACTTAAAACTTTTTGAGTTTGCTTTGCTGAAATTTTTCATACGAAATCTCTGATTAGACTTTTAAAAGCCTCTTGAGGCTTGGAAGCCAAGTCAAGAATTCACCACCAGATTTCTCCTATAATAACTATACATTTGGGTGAATTCTTGTCTTTCGGAGGTTCCAAAATTATCCTAAGTTTCCTAGACCTTCCAGGAAGTGACCTTCCCTACTCACCTATAGGGCTGGGAATCTTATAAGCCAGGCACCAGGCCAGATTCCAACAGGGCTTGGTAGGCACTGGCTCCATAAAGTCAACCTTTGTGCCTTAAAACTGTCTGGACATATCTGATTCAATGCATCATTTTTAAATATGACATTATAGTCAAGGCCTTTGTTATAAACTGATTTTTCCAATTATATCCTGTCACAAGGAGGACAGATTTTTATTGAACTTATACAAATAATTGTATTGCCATGAAAATAGGAATAATCAATAAGAGTTTCTGAATTCTGGAGGGATCAGGTAGGAAGATAAATGTTTCATTTCTTTTTACAAAAGTATAATCTACTAAATTGTCGTAAGTTATAGATAGCTTGAGAAAAGAGAAAGGGGGTCCCTTAAATAAAACATCCAAGAACCAGCAATGTTCTAAAACAATAACCATTAAAATTATCATCATTCTTTATTATGTCACTCACTTCCATGTAATTGATTTTTCTTCTGCTTGATCTTGGGTTAGCAGTTTTATGAACCTGTCAGCTTCTCCACTCGTTCTGGAAATCCATACTCATTCCAGTGGTATGGTCTGAAAGTTATCTAAGCAATGCCATCAGAAGCCTATACCCGAGAGTACCTGGCATAGTCCTTTCCATGGATCTCCGAGACAATCACTTTTTGCTGAAAATAAAGCATTCTGGCCTATAAGCTGATTGCCAGAGCTCTCAGGAAGAATCAGAGTTTAAAAAAATAAAATAAAATCTGTGGATGATAAAAGACTTAAAATGTCTGTGGTTAAAAATCTGATGAGGGTTCATTATAAAAATGATGTAATTGACAGGAGAATTTGGTTATTTCTGTAAACATTAAACAACATTTAAATAATAACTAGACTCTTATAGACATTGGCCTAGGCAAAGAATTTATGAAGAAGACCCCTAAGGCAATCACAGCAACAACAAAAATAAATAAATGGGACCTGATTAAATTAAAAAGCTTCTGCACAGCCAGAGAAACAGTCACGAGAGTAAACAGACAACCTACAGAATGGGAAAAAATTTTCACATACTACACATCAGATAAAGGACTGATAACAAGAATCTATTTAGAACTCAGGAAAATCAGTAAGAAAAAATCGAACAACCCTATCAAAAAGTGGGCAAAGGACATGAATAGAAATTTTTCAAAAGAAGATATAAGAATGGCTAACAAACATATGAAAAAATGCTCAATATCTCTAATCATCAGGGAAATGCAAATCAAAACCACAATGAGATATCACTTAACTCCAGTGAGAATGGCCTTTATCAAAAAGGCCCAAAACAATACACGTTGGCGAGGATGCGGAGAGACAGGAACACTCATACACTGCTGGTGGGCCTGCAAACTAGTGCAACCCCTGTGGAAAGCAATATGGAGATACCTTAAACAGATTCAAGTAGACCTACCATTCGATCCAGCAATCCCATTATTGGGCATCTACCCAAAAGAACAAAAGACATTCTATGACAAAGATACCTACAACCGAATGTTTATAGCAGCACAATTCACAATTGCAAAAATGTGGAAACAATCCAAATGCCCATCAATTCATGAATGGATTAGTAAAATGTGGTATATGTATACCATGGAGTATTACTCAGCTATAAGAAATAATGGTGATATAGAATCTCTTTTGTTCCCCTGAAGAGAGTTGGAACCCATTCTATTAAGTGAAGTATCCCAAGAATGGAAAAATAAGCACCACATATACTCACCAGCAAATTGGTTTCCCTAATCATCACCTAAGTGCACATTTGGGAATAACACCAATTGGGTATTGGACAGATGTTGGGGGTGCGGGGAGGGGATGGGTGTATACCTACATGATGAGTGCGATGCACACTGTCTGGGGAATGGACACACTTGAAGCTCTGACTCGGGGGAATGGAAGGGCATGGGCAATGTACATAGCCTGAACTTTTGTATCCCCATAGTAAGCTGAAATAAAAAAATAATAATAATAATAAAAATGCATGCCCATATTATACTTAATGCTAACAACTCGAAGACATGCCCATTTTTATTAAAGCAACAATATTAATTAATCATATGTACCAAACGTGTACCAAAGTCACATGAACTTTAAAAAGCATTTGTGTTAGTTTCCATATTTCTGGGAATTTTAGGAATATTTAATTTATATAAGACCTCATTTACCTCTAAGACAATTTGAATAGAGCTCTTTTACAAGATTTTATGAATTGGTAATACCATCCAGATAGAAAAATGTCACATATATATAATACATATATAAACATATATACAGATAGATGCAAATAGAGATCTTATAGCTTCCATTCTAAAATTTTAGCCATCGGTCAGGTAAACACAGTAATATACTCTCATCTTTGGTCCACTTTATATTTTTACCAGAATTGCATTTCTGGTAGATGGAACAATTTAGATTACCTGTTTAATATGAGTGCTAATATTTTTTAACAATATTTGTACAGAAGTTTTAAATTTTTTCACTTTCCCTGGCATGTAATCCTATAGAAGCTTTGGACTAAATTTTAGGAAAGGGATGGACTGAGATGACATCAAACATCTGTCTCCAAAGCCCAGCTCAATGGATAAAATACTGTGTTTCCAATTAGCCCTTTTTCCCTTTTCAGCCCCACAAAGTTGTTTTTGGGGTCCCTGAGTCCCTTGAGAACCCCTAGTGAGGAACTGGGGACTTAAAAATTCACATGGCTGTAGGGAGTTGAGGGTCTAAAGTGAGAAGAGAAAAGTCTGGCTGATGGGGACACAGGAATACAGGAGGTAAAGATTTGAAGGGGTACTTAGCAAAGGGTTCAAGAGAATTGAAGAAAACATCAAAGGTGCTAAGTGGAAGGAGGAACAGAAGCAATAGGAAGGGAGGAATCTCACAGCAGCTGGTATGGGTAGATCTTAAGTTTCTAAGAGAAGCCAATGAAGTTCCAAATTATCCTTACTAAAATCATGTCAATAAGAAAGGAAGTGAGGCCGGGCACAATGGTTCATGCCTGTAATCCTAGCACTCTAGGAGGCCGAGACAGGAGGATTGCTTGAGCTTAGGCATTCAAGACCAGCCTGAGCAAGAGGGAAATCCTGCCTCTACAAAAAATAGAAAAATTAGCCAGGTGTGGGGCACATGCCTGTAGTCCCAGTTAGTTGGGAGACTGAGGCAGAAGGATCACTTGAGCCCAAGAATTGGAGGTTGCAGTGAGTTACAATGATGCCACTGCACTCTAGCCGTGGCAACAGAGCAAGACTCTGTCTCCAAAAAAAAAAAAGAAATAAAGTAAGTTGGTGGAGCATATTCAGTAGTTCTCTCCTATATGTGGGGGACATGTTTCAACACCCTCAGTGGTTGCCTGAAACTGCAGACAGTACCAAACTTGATGGCCATCCATCAGAACACGTTTCTGTTCATGTCTTCCACCCACAAATTTAATGCCTTTTCCACCTTAACTGAGTACTTACCGTGCACTGTGACTTTAACTTTTGCAGTTTGATGTGTGACAGCAAAACTAGCACAAATTTCTTTTTTTGTTCTTCATAATTTCACAGATAGAAAATTCATTTTTACCATAAATCTTAACAACCTAAACATACAATTTTTTTTCTTATTAAGTCAAGAACTTTCACCTTTTTACTTAAAGGAAACACTTTATGATTTCTCTTGGGCATACATAAATTGTACTTTGGGGCCATTATTATGTAAAATGAGGGTGACCTGAACAGAGGAGTACAATACAGTCACAGTGAATTGGATAACTGAGACAGCTACTAAGAGACTTAATGGGCAGGTAACATCTACAGATTAGATACACTGGACAAAGGAATTATTCATGTCCCACATGGGACAGAGCCTGATGGCATGAGATTTCATCAGGAATGGCATGAAATTTGAAACTTATGAATTACTTATTTCTGGAATTTTTCATTCAATATTTTTGGACCATGGTTGGCCACTGGTAACTGAGACTGCGGAAAGCAAAACCGAGGATAAGGTGAGACTACTGCAGTCAATAAATGTTTGAAAAAGGGGCTTCAGTTGACTAAGAAGTTCCCATGGGAGAAGTAGGTTCAAATAGAACAGAGGCCTCACAGTACGCCACGAAAAACCTTTCCATCTCAGGAGAGAGTGAATCCCCACTTGAAACAAAGAGCCAGGAAGAAAGAATTCCAGCCTAGTAGGTACCTTTCCAACAAAGAGGGCTAGGCCTCTAGCCCAGCTTGAATGAGTATAGTCAGAATCTTAATCAAAATCTGTCTCTACCATGTTAATGGGTTGTGGTCTGGGGCACTGGCTTAGGAGTCAGACTCAACAATGGATCCCCAATCTATCCATCAAGAATGAAGACAAAACCTTCAAAGATATACATTTGGGGTCCTGGGTGAGAGATCGAGGAATCCAATAACTAACGTAATCCTACCCAAGTTGTAGGACCATAATTGTGAAAGAAGACCAAAGCCAGACAGCAGTGAAAGCATAAAAACATTATTCAAGAACTATTACAATAAGGGGAACGAGAACTCAGTATAGAACCAGGTTCAATTCCTAATACAGCAAGGACAATGGGGGATTTATAGCCAAGAAACAGGATGGGGGTTAGTGGATGTGTCCTTACTAAAAAGAAACATCAAGGGTATGGGGCAGGTGAGATTCTGGCTAAAGAGACTTAACTGGATTCTTGCTGAGCTAAGGCTGGGATGATCACATATTGCCTGGAGGATGGTAGGGGATGAGGAATTTGATTAGATATCAAGGGTTATCAGATATCAAAGGTGGGAGATTCTCTCTTAACTGACTTAGCAAGATTCTTGCTCAAACTGGACAATGTAAGTCTAACAAAGATGGGGCCTAGACAAGAAAAGTGCTTAGAGAAACCTGACTAAAGTTTGGTCAATGAGACAGGCCTGGCACAGTGGCTCATGCCTGTAATCCTAGCACTCTGGGAGGCCAAGGCAGGAGGATCGTTTGAGACAAGCCTGAGCAAGACCAAGACCCTGTCTCTACTAAAAATAGAAAGAAATTAGCCAGACAACTAAAAATATATAGAAAAAATTAGCCAGGCATGGTGCTGCATGCCTGTAGTCCCAGCTACTTGGGAGGCTGAGGCAGGATTGCTTGAACCCAGGAGTTTGAGGTTGCTGTGAGCTAGGCTGATGCCACGGCACTCTAGCCCAGGCAACAGAGTGAAACTCTGTCTCAAAAAAAAAAAAATGAGACAGTCTTTGTCATATGACATTCAAAAAGTGGTATTTGAAAAAAAATTGTTCCTTCTACTTCCTACTCTGAGGATAAAATTTATTAACTGTGTACTGGTTTTACAATTATTTGTTATAATTTGACATCTCAGGAAAAAATTGTGAAAAACTTTTGATACAAGGCCAAAATAAAAAAAAATTAGTGGGTGTCCTGTGTAGCTTACCTATCATGGTGATATCTACCTTTCACTGTCTTTGAGCTATTTTACAACTCTGTAAGTAGCAGAAAATGGATAATAATGCAAATTATTATTCATAGAAATGCAAATGAATTATATTCCCTGGAATGCAACTGAATATTATCCTGTGGACAATTTACATTTATTTGCATTTATTTTGCATTATTTGCAAAGTCATTTCAGCATTCTTTACTGCCTATGTATGTGTGGTTCTTTAAATTCTGCTTTCAACTGGAGTCAAATAAAATTGTGGGTAAGTGTTCATTTTATATTTGTATGACTTATAATCTCTTATTTATAAAAAACATTTCCTCTTAGACATTTTTATTTAGTTCTGGTTTATTTAACTAAATACTTGTATAGCACTTACTGTGACCTTTGTGCTCTTCTAATGCTTATAAACTCCTATAATCCTCATAACAGATATATATACAGCAAATATTACTACTATTTCCCCTATATTGATAATGAAGCTGAGGCATACAGAAATAAAGTGGTTTGACCAAGTACAGACAAGTGGTAAGCACAAAGCTGGGATCTGAACCCAGGCAGCCCATGGTCTTAATCAACATGCTATGCAGGCTCTCATGTACCTATTTTTACTTCAAAGAGTCCAACTGTTTAGGTCCTATCTCTGCCTTTAGTTGCAAAATATAGCAATTTCATTCTCCCTCTCCCAAAAAAGCATTATTTGCTTTTTTTGCCCTAGGGGAAAAACTATAATTGGTTTTCCAGAGGAGTTATCATACTTTGAAAATAATATAAAGGTCTCAGTAGTTTCTGCTACTATTTGCCAAAGTTTCATAACATATAAAATATCAGGGACTAGAGGACAACAGTAAAAGCAAATTTGCAGATATTAATTATGTATCTTCTATTTCTGTTTTCTTCATTGTTTGTTTATGCAAAATCATCAAACTTGCAGATTCATTTGACCCAACACATTCTCTATTTACATTGAAACTCTGTTTACTATTTACATTTATGACCTTCTTCTGAGTTCTGGCATTTATGTTACTATTTCAGCTCTATTTTAGGCATCAATAAAGCACTTTAGAGATGGACTGATTCATTTTATGAGGTTGGGATATAATGCAATCCTATTGTAACAACACAAGCAAATTTAATCTCATCTAATATATGCTAATTCACTTATGAATTAGATAGATAGATTAGGAGAAACAAACTCTGTTAATTGAATCTCAAGTAAGATGAACTGACCAATACTGTCCTTGTTTCAAAAACATAACTTTTAAGACTATAATTGAGAATAGGACTTACATAAAAATCATATTTTTCATTTTCAAACACTTAAAATATATTTTAAAAACCTGTTTCATCACTTTTCTTCTGGAACAACCCAAATACCTGAAGGCCACTTGATGAACAGCTAAGGGATCATCAATCAGTAGATCCTAGGACCACACTTGGAAGAATAAGATTTTGAGAGAGAGCCATACGAAGAGCCTGGGAATACTCCAAATTCTTACTTTCCCCTGTATTGACATCCCTGTATTTTAGCACTCATGGGCATGATACAGACAAGCCACCAAGGATACCAGTGAGTTGACTGGTGGTACCACAACAAGGGGCCTGCTGCCAGTGGACCTCTTCCATTCTGAGGATGCCTGAAAAGTCAGTTTAGTCTTAATCCAGCCATGTGGATACAAATTCAAATTAACATTCCATCTCTCCTCTCTCAAAAAAACAGCCCCAATCATTAATAGGACACCATGCCAGGAAAGCCAAAGGAAAAAAGTCACACAGATGTCTATAGAAATTAATGTTAAAATGAAATTAAATTTATTATCAAGATAATCAGAAAAATAATTTCGGGTTCATTAAGAGACTTTAATAATATACAACCAGGGGACTAGAGGAACCCTAGGAAGCAGACTGTGCTTCTGTTCCGTGATTATTTCTTGAAACCAGCCCATCTGTTGATCTCTATACCTCCATCTTTTATCTGATCATGCCTAATAATCATCACATCACTGTTCTAGATTCCTCACATGCATGCACACATACACACCCCTACATACTTCAGCCAGCATATCCACTTTTTCTTAGAAGATCCTCTCTCCTAGGCTAATACATAGTAGCTGTTATGCTAGAGGTTTGCAACTTCATTTTTGTGTTGAATCTTCAAAACTTCCTCCTACTCCTCCTCTTTCTTTCCATATCAGTTATTTTTTGCTGTGCAACAAACTCTTCCAAAACTTGGTCACTTAAGACTTTCTATTTTTGCTCATTAGTGTGTGGCTAACCAGGTAGTTCTATAGTCAGCTGGTAGAGTGGCTAAGGCTACACGGTTCTGGATGGCCTCACTCATGTCTGGCTGGCAGTTGTCAGGCTGGTTGGTCTTGGGAGCTTCAACGGGGATGGCCTGTCTCTGTTCCACGTGGCCCCTCATCCTCCACTATGCTAACCTGGGCTTCACATAACAAGAGAGTGCAGACACCAACGTGCAAGCACTCTTTAAGCCTCTGCTTGGGGCATGTTTGCTATAGTCCCATTGATCGAAGCAAATCATGTGGAAAAGCCCAAAGTCATTATGGATGAGCACTAAACAAGAGCATAGATACAGAAAAGTGTCATACTTTGGGGGTCTTTTTGGCCCAATTTACTAAGCACATTCTGAGTTACTGAATTTTCTGTATCCTAGATCCCAATATTAGTTTTGACTGTGGCTTTGTTTGACATTCAAATATTTATCTGGGACATACTTTGATTTGATTTGACTTGGTTCACATCAGTTTTGTGTATTTTTTTTAATACCACTTCAGTTAACTATTAATATTTTCTACTTCTACTAGATTTCTACTAGATTTTATAATAGCTTTACTACAGAAATCTAATATCTAAATGCCTGTGGAAGACAAACAGGTAACATAAGTGACTGAGGCCAGTGTGGTATATAAGTATAAACAAATATTTAATATATTATGTTATAAATTGGAAAGCAAAGAATACCCTGTCCAAAGGGTATAGCTTCTATTCACGTGTCATGTGAGGATGTGGGCCTAGTATTTCCAGATCCCTGGTTTTACAAGAGAGGTAGGAAACCTAAGTTTTAATGTGAAATCTCCTTAAATATCAAAATTTAATTAAAAATTTAAAATGCAATTTAAAAGCATTCAAGTGCTTCAAGCATTCAAGTTGAAGAAAATCTATCTTTGGATTGAATTCAAGCAAAAGCTATTAAGTTGTGATTTATTCTTTAATGGATCCCAAACAGTTCACCATCAAAGACTTTCCATCATTTGGTTAAAATCTGGATAGTTCCAGTCTTATCTGCCCCTACTCCCCAGTTTTTGGTGTTCTCCATATTCTCATCACAGGTGAATTACTTTTCCTCAATATATACTCTATTTCCTGCCCCTATGACTTTGGAATGCCCTTTGCCTTGTCACCCTCAAACCGCCCTATAGTCCTCTGGCACTCTAACTGATCCTTTAAAACTCAGCTTGGATGTCTCTACTTTCATAAAACTTCATACAAATGTTGTTTCTCCTTCTGTGAAGAACCCCAAAGCACTTTTAGTCTTTCTCATGGCATCTATTGCATCATTCCTGGTATTAAAGTTATTTTTGTATGCTTTGTCGTCATTCAGCTAGAATGAAGAATTTGTATCTTGGCTGGACTTTGTGTTTCCTGAATTACCTAGCAAGGCTACCATGCCTGGAATGATTCCCTGCTCAGGTGGCATCACTCTCAGATATGAACTTCTTATCTGAAGGTTTCCTTGACTTTCCTTCCCAGGGTTAGTCTGGAGTCTCAGAGATAAAAGAAAGGAGGGTCTGTTGCTGAAATTTTCATCCAAGGAAGCTCTGTGAAAGTTGGAGCTAAGAAGAGAAGCAGGGGGATTGAGTCTTAGTCAATTACATAAGTGAGCTGTTAAATTGGAAGGGCATGCACACAGGAGAAAGAGAAAGAGTTAATCAGAGAGTTTTCAGCATTATATCTTTAAATAAGAATGGAACAATCTATAAACATCCTAATTCTATCCTCTCTTACCTGAAATAAGGTCAAATTTTACCAATCTATTTTATATGTCCTGTTTCTCCATATTAATACTTGGAATTGTAACCACCCTACTGAGATAACTTAAGGAAATGGAGACACAGGAAGGTTAAGCAACTAACTTGCCCAAGGTCTTACAACTGACAGAGCTTTGAACACTAGAAGTCTGGTTCTAGCGCCCATGTGCATAGTCATTGTGCAATACTGCCTCATACGGCTCAGCCTCCAGAGGTTAAAGAAAACAGATCTATAAGTTAAACAGGGACAACAGACCTCATTCTTACAGAATTTTTTTTTTTTAAGTTTAATGTGACTATCTGTGAAGATGCTTACGGTGTGAACTTAGGCATTAAAAATGTGTATTTTACCCAACTGTTACAATCTGCTAAAAATCATTTACTTAAAAAAATTGTAATATGACTATATAGTATGGCTCTTAGTCTAAAGCTCATATAAGAATAATGCTTCAAGTAATCTTGTGTAAAATCAATTAAGTTCATAAGGTTCCAAAATGAATTAAATTCCAAAGAAAAGGAAAATCAAATTTCTGCCATTTTAGTAACATGTATGAAATTCTAATTTATAAGAACAGAGAAATAAATGCTAGTTCAAATAAAGAAACAATATAAAAGAAAATCAGAAAAACAGCAGCATTCCTAATTTTGCTCTCTTTATCATTACAGTGTAGGATTTTCACCCTGTAGGTTAAGATCCTCTAGTGGGTTGTGAAGTCAATTGATATATTGCAACCTACATTTTCACAAAGTAATATAGAATAGAATTAAAATATTACAGTGTATACATGTAGTAAATAATTATCTTATGAAAATTTTAGTTCCATGTACATAGACACACATTTATGGGTTATAATATAAAATGTGTTTCTTACTGTGGATCTTGGGTAAAATTTTGACCTTTTGAAATCACTGTCTCTACTCTCTTCCACAAACATAAAATGTTTTAAAATATTGTCATTTTGGTATTTTGTTATTTCACAAAAATGGATGGATTCTAAAAACTGTGTTTCAAGGCCAGGCACCATAGCTCATGCCTGTAATACCAGCCCTTTGAGAGGCGAAGGTGGGAGGATCACTTGAGCCCAGGAGTTCAAGACCAGCCTGGGCAACATAGCGAGACCTCACCTCTAAAAATAAAATAATTAGCCAGGTGGCGCATGCCTATAGTCCCAGCTACTCAGATGGCTGAGGCAGGAGGATCACTTGAGCCTAGGAATTGGAGGTTACAGTGAGTTAAGATTACACCACTGCACTTCAGTCTGGGCAACAGAATGAGACCTCATCTCTTAAAAAAAAAATTACTATACATTGACATTTCTGTAAGATTTCTGGGGTGCAGAACCAAAAGCTAATTGATTAACATCAAGATTTTACAGTGTCTAGCAGAGAAGTAGATATATGGTAAATGCCCCAAAAAAAAAAAAATACAGAATTGATAGACTAAATATGCTTATGCTTAAGAGGAACTGCTTTGTTCTACAGGAGTCCAAATCCACGTAGTAAAGCACAAGATAATGGACTTTTCTACAGTATCACATAGGAAGCTATACCTAACTCACTGGTGTAATTTAAATGGTAAGTCGAAATTTTCAAAAGGTATAATTTAACCTGTAATAGATAACTTAAATCTAAACATAATATTGCAAAACCTAAAGTATTATAGTAAGAAGGAAAACAAATGGAATTCCACAGAACTTTTGAAAGTGACCTTGGAACCTATAAATGAAGAAACTATAGTCCTGAGAGGTTGTTACTTGCCCAAGGTCACAGAACTAGTTAGTAGTAGTCCAATATTCTTTTCCCTCCATAAGGACTCACACATTTTTCACATTATCTTGTAATTTAATGTTATTTAAAAGAACAATTCTTTATATTTGTGTTAGAGATACGTACATGCCTGTATTATCCCCTGCTCTAAGAGTCCATAAAGGATGGTGGCAGCGAGCACAGATTCTGGAAGCATTATGTCTAGATTTGAATCCCAGCTCTGTTACTTACTAGCTTTGTGGTACTGGTCAAATTTAACCTCTCTAGGCCTCAGTTTCCTCACTTGTAAAATGGGAATAGTATCTATCTCATGGGGTTGTTGTGAGAATTAAATGGATTAAGACATAGTAAAGCACATGAGATAGTGTACTACACATACTAAGAACAGACTAGTGTTAGCTGGCAGGAGGACGAGAAAGTTTGGGCAGAATCACTTCTTTGTGCCATATATACTTCTTAGCACAATATTTGACACGTACTTTACTTTGCAAAAAATACTGATTAACCAGGCTCAAATACCCGTCTCCTACCAGGTAAGCCACTGGTGACTTGACCAGTGAGCAGGAAATAGAATTTCTTTCACCGGAAGCTCAAAAAACATTAAAAAAAAAATTAGGTGTGCAAATATAGTCAAAAGCTCCAGAGGTATGCAGGAGTCAAAAGAAATTGTGAGGGAGACTGGGAAGGATCACCAGAGATCAGACATCAGCAGTACCAACACCAATAAAGAGAACAAAACAGGTGGGTCAGGTGTCCATAAGGAGTCTAGGTTAACTGGCCAGAACAGGGATGGAAGTGTATGGCTTTCTGTTACCTGCAGCCTTGGTAAGGCCCACAGTAATCCAGTCAAATTTAAAGGAGCAGAGATTGAACTGACACACTGACTGACTGAGTTTGGAAACTATTTGTTCTTGCTTTCCCTGAATAACACTAATCTCTGCGACGAACATCTTGAGTTCTCTGACTTAGATTGTGTGTTAAGGTAAACATTAAAATACCAAAATCATCTTCTTTAGCTCCAGTACTTTTTTCCTACCTGTGCCAAAGTAGTGTATAATTTTCTTCCCGATTTCTTTGGATACTATGGTAATAATTACTTATTAATAATATAATTACTAATCTCGGTTTGTCTTTATTCACAAATGTTCTTCATTTGTTATCTTTAGTGTAATTTATTAACAGCTGAATTGCCCTTGGCTCTGGGCCAGGTATTATGCAATTTAAACATACGGCTGCTGCCCACCAAATACCAGTAGAAGAAAATCATTAACCTATTAAATCAGTAAGTAGGACTGGAATAGGAACATAGATCCCTGAGGAAGCTCTAAAAGAATCTTAGCCTGAACTAAGATTGTAGCAATGGAGACAGGAAAGGGAAAATGTTAGCAGTAATAATCATGAAGCATATGTAACCAAGCATGAGGGTCTCACTGGAAGCAAGAGGATAGGAAATTGCTGAGGTTGACTTCCTTGTTTCTGATCTAGGGTGGCTGTGAGAGGCAATGCAGGTGGGAGAGCCAGTTTGGGAAGGAATAGAATTAAGTCAGTCTTGGATATGTTAAATTTGAATTTCCTGCAGAATATTCAGGTAGAGGATTTGCACGTATAGATCTTGGTGCTTGTAAGAAAGGTCTTCAGGCTAGAGATGCAGATTTTGGAAACATCATCATGTGGTAGTGGCCCTGGGTGAGATCACCATGGGTAGACATGTAAATGAAAATAGACCAAAGACAATACCAGAGAACATCAATCTTTATAGGAAGGGCAAAGGGAAAGAACATGAAACAGACACAATGAGCAAACACTTACAGGGACAGGAGACAAAGCAGCAGAAGCCCATGGAAGAAAAAGTTAAATAAAAAAAAAAAGTGATCAACAGTTTCAAATGTCACAGTGAAGAAATAGAGGACTAAAGATGTCCTATTTTATATAACAATTACAGATTGAGTACCCCTTATTCAAAGTGCTTGGGGCCAGAAGTATTTCAGACTTTGGATTTTTTTCAGATTTTGAAATATTTGCATATACATGAGATATCTTACAGATGTGACCCAAGTCTAAATATAAAATCATTTGTTTCATATATACCTATACACATAGCCTGAAGGTGATTTTATATATTTTAAATAACTTTGTGCATGAAACAAAGTTTACCTTATATACTTACGCATGGAATTTTTTACTTGTGGCATCATGTCAATACTCAAAAAGTTTCAGATTTTGGGTCATTTCAGATTTTTGACTTTTGGATTAGAGACGCTCATCCTGTATATCATCGCTGGTGACCTTAGCAAGAACAATTTTCAATAAAGCCAGAATATGAGCTTAGATCATTAATGCCCCATGAGACAGTGGTGAAGTAAGATAGAACTTGTGTCCCTGAATGACCACAAGAAGTAGAACTTCCACTTGTCCTGAAACATTACCCTGTCAAGTAAGAAATACATAAATTCAATCTTCTTTAAACCATGGAATCACAGGAAGGTCTCTTTGTAACAATACCCCAGCCTTTCCCTAACTTACTCATCCAGCAACAAATAGATATATCATAATTTATCTAATGAATTCCTTTTTGAGAACCACTTAGGTCATTTCCCATTTTTTTATCATTAAAAATAACACCATAATAGGAAGATCTTTATACATAAATCTCTGAACATATCTCTGATTATTTCTTTGGTTTCAACTCCTAAAGTAGAATTAAGTCAAACACACGCTGTTGATGCAAACTGCAAAATCATACTCCTTAATTTACATAGCGGTGAAAGAAAACAAACATGGCTTCAGACCTTGAGAAAAGAGGGAGTGTTCATGTGCTAAAATGACTTCAGAAAGAATAGGCCTGAAAGAGGCTATTACATTAGAAGGTCCATGTTTATCCAAACATTGTTGAGAATTATAGAAGTCAGATTTCATTTGATTCTGCATATTCCTTAACTCTTCCAATGAATCATTCTTGACTACCTTTATTTCAATTTAAACTCTCCTACGATCTAACTAATCTCTAAATCCTACCAATTCCACTCTTAAAATATCTGAAAATCATTTTCTCCCTTTGATGCTCACTGCAACTTCACTGGTGTATTAAACATTAAAATAAATTAAATCAAAAGATAAAAGTCCCTGCCCCTAACCTATCTTATCAACCTTATTTTCCACAATTTACCCATCACTCTAATCTCTTATCAAACCAGTCTCTTTAATGCTTCTATGTCTTTACAAATGTTGTTCTAACTAGAATGCCATTCTCTTTCATCCCCTTGACAAACTCCTTTCATCTTTTAGGAGTACAAATAGATGCTTTGTGAATTTTCCACCACTGCTCCAAATGACTTTGTCATTCAATATGTTATACTGTTACTTTTTTTATAAATGATTTGCACTCTTTGAAATGAGAACTTCTAGGATAGATCCATGTCTTCTGCATATTTGAGTCCTTCCAGATTCCAAGAACAATGACTGATACATGGTAAACACTCACTTACTAAAGGAAGCAAAGGAAGACTGAAGGGAGCATGGCAGGAAAGGGTGGACTAATATAATGGACATTTTCAAAGTCAACCACTTAAAATATTTTAGTGAACAATAACAGAAAGACAAGTCAAACTAATCCAAGTTTCTATGCAGAAATGTTAATGACTTAGATATGTTTTAATTTCCTGCTTCACAAATCACTAACCTCCAAAGCTACTATTTTTTTATTCTTTAATCTTTAAAGTAGTTTCACCAAGTATGTTCCACAAAACCAGGCAAAATTTATTGGAGCAGGGCCCAAGACATCTGCATTTAACAGGTTTTAAGGTGATTCTTAAACACACTAAAGTTGGAGGACCATGCCTCTAAGTTATTCTATATACAAAATCACTGACATAATTTTAAATAATATTGGAAGCCACAGACTTTTATAAACTATGTGGACATTCACAGAAAGTAAAAGCTATTAGCTTACTGACTCAAGTATCTTCCTGAGCTTATCCATGTTATCACAAACATGGAAGGATATCTTACTCCTACCTATGCTTAAGATGCTGGTAATGCTAAATTCTATATCTATAACTCATGTATCATTGAGGCCATAAATCTGCAGAATTTAAGGAAAGTTATGAAATCTCTAACTCTAGAATATTTAGGGGAAATAAGTTATCTGTTCTAGAGTACTAATGTACTCACCTTCCTGAAACTCTGGGCCAGCACCCTCTCAACTTTTTCCTTCATTGATTTTTACATAATTATGATCACATTTTTAGTACTGATATGTAAAATGACAAACATTTGCTCAACCACCAACCTGTACTAGAAGGGCTAGTCCTAAAGTAGAAAAAACATTTAACAAAACTCACACTTTTTAAAAAATTTTTATTATTTCTTAGATTATCTTGGCAAAATATTATACAGATTACTTTTAAACCTTTTCACATATTTACAGGCAATTTTTAAAAAGAACTTTGAACAAATTCACTCAACAAGTATCTAGCAACAAATTAAAATGGAGAGAATGATTCAGCATCCAACATATTTTGGTGAAATATTCTAAAAGATGTAATCAATAATAATGTACCTACATGCAAAAATATCACAAAGTTCATTTCAAAGAAAAAAAACAGTGTATTTACCAACGTTTTTCTATGTGAGAGTGAATGATGTTCATACTTCTAAGGTATATATACATATATAAATGATTAGGCCAAAAAAAGCAATGTGATAGCTTTAAGGTAACTGATGCTTTATATATACACAATTTCCCCCTTTTATTAGTGTATAAGGATTACAAATGATAATATTTTCATGGCTATGTTATTAAAATACCAGGTACCTAAGGAAATCAATCTTGAATATTTAAAAACCTGTCAAGCAATTCAAATATTAGAATTCATGAAACAAGCATTATTGAATTTTCAGGGACAAAGACTGCAGTCAATGACTTCATTAGCTGGCCAAGATATACAAAAGCTGAACAAATATACCACCCCTGTGCACATCCTAAAATACAACTGATACTAAAAGAAAGGCAAAAATTGATCTTTAAGTCACAGTAACCCAAGAGGAAGAATATCGTAGTACAAGTAGACTATCAACGGGTGCTGAAACCATTAACAAAAATATTCAGATTCTCTTTCTGAGCATATGGATGATTATACTTCTCCCCATCCTCCATTCCAGGTCTAAAATGCTTCCACTGTGCATGCCTTCCGAAACTACTGATCTGAAATCAGAAATCTCATCCGTATACTCAGCCTATTCTCTGAATGTTTCCTTAACTTCAGTGAAACTTAGCTGTCCCCTAAGAATATCCATTCATTTTAAATGGAAGCTTTTTTTTTTTTAACTCTTACTATATATTCCTCAAAGCTAATATTTCTGTCACTTCCTCCTCTAACTTAAAGTTGCTAGCCCTTCATTTCCTCTTTCCAAAGTTAGAAACTTGGACATGTAGATAGTGAGGTGGCTTAGACCTCACAGACACAGGTAACATCTTATCAGATCGTGGAAGACCAACGTGGAGGGAACCAGGGTCTTTAGACAACCTTGTGGAAAAGAGCCAGTTTCCGATTTCGGACTGAGTTGTTACATGGAAGAGGAACTTCAATTTTTTTTTAGGCCCTGTACTTAAGAGTCTTTTTGTTACACCAATTCAATCTACACCATCACTAATAGTTTTCCAGCATACTTGGAATAAAATCTAAGCTTCTTATCATAAGTGCATAAGACCCTACATGACCCAACTCCAGTCTTCTCCAACTTTGCTCCAACCCAACTGAAACCCTACCCTAGATGTTCTTCCCTACATTTTCATATGGCTAGATCTAATATCAACTTTTGAGTTCTTACCTCAAATATCACTTCCTCAGAAAAGATTCCCTCACTGTCCTACCTCAAACGGTCCTCTCTTCTCATTCTAGCATATTACCCATTTTATCTTCTTCATAGCACTTATTACAGTCTGAAATTACTTGTTCATCTGTTCTAGGTATACGCTTTGAAAGCCAAAACCTTGTCTGTTTTGTTCATGACAATCTCAAACGCCTGAACAAAAGCTAAGTACTGTTGAATAAATGTTCCTCCAAAAGATGAAGCTCTTTACCTCATCAGGGCATTGCCTACCCACAACCTGGACCACTCTTCACCCAGCTCTATGTCCCTTCCTATTCTTCAAGCCTCAGTTTATGTCACTGCTTCTCTAACTAATGTCAGAGATGTAGCCTTAATCCCAACTGCAACCAGTCGTTACCACTTCATCCTGTTCATTCCCTTAAGCTACCCTTCAAAATACAAAAGCATCTCGTTTATTTACCTACTTATTGGCCATCTGCCCCCAAAAATGCAAAGCTTGAAGAGATCAGGGGCCTCATCTGTCTTTTTCACTTATATTATTTGCCCAGAACAGTGTCTGGTGCTTCGTGGGTGCTCAGTAAATTCTTGAGTGAATAAATAATTGTAAGTAGGTTACAAAACAGAGTATAAGCCTTTGATTAACTCTTTGAATAAAACAAAAAGAAAAAATAAAAACCTGAAAATAAAATGTAGTCTAAATCATGAACTATATCAATAAAAAGATAAGGTGAAAGGAAGAATGGGGGAAATTAAAAGAAATTTATTCTTGATACTGATCATTAGAAAAATATAGGCTCAAATATTTGGAGAAATGTAAAGATAAGTTTCAGAATTAAAAATAAAGTTAACCCCTCACACATGCCTGCACACAGAGAAAGTCTCCATAACAATGGTATTATAACAAAGCACAAAAAACTAAATCTAAGTTATACTATAAATGAAAATGAATAAAAAGTCTAGTAAAAGTCAAAAAAGAAGTCAAAGACTTTCAAAATGAGAGAAAACTCTGGAAGAAAAAAATTTTTAAAAAAGAGGGCATATAACTAGCAAATAAAAACAAAATCAAAGGCAAAATAGGATTCATGAAAAAAAGTTTTGTGGGTTTTTTAATATACCTTACAGTATAAAGAGGTGGGATTGGATATGAGAACATACAGGCAAATGACTAGCAATAAGTATTACTATTATTTATTGACATCTTCAATAGGTGATAAAATTGTGGTTAAGTTCTACTGAATTTCTACTGTTATTTTAATATTAATAATATCCTCACACTAAGGTGACATTTTTTACTTCTCATAATTTGAGTTTTATTGAAGTATAACGTACATGCAGAAAAGCTCACACAAATCAGAAATTATAAAACTCAATGAATTATCCCAAAGTCAGTATACCCCTGCAACCACCAAAGTCAAGAAATAGAACAGTACTAATACCCAGAAGCTCCCCAATACCACTTCCCAATAACTACACCTTCCTCCTCCACAAAAGTAACCACTAACCTGAGGTTCAATACTTAATTTAGCCTGCTTTTGAATTTTATATACATGGAACCACGTACGGTAAGTATTCTTCTGTACCTGATTTATTTCATTCAACAGTTTTGTACAATCTATCTTTATTATCACATGGAGCTATAATTTGTGCATTTTCATTGCTGTACTCATTGCTATACAGTATTGAATATACACGATCTACTTATCCATTTACTGCTGATAGTTGTGTTTTGAGGGTTTGGCTAATACAAACGCTACTTTGAACATGACTGTACTTGCCTTTCAGTGGATATGTGCATGAATATCTACTGAAATTGCTGGATATATGTCTGTACACACAAAAACACACACAGCTTCAGCAGACACTGCCAAACAGTTTTCAAAAGTGATTTTCCAATTTATACTCCTACCTTCAGCAAAAGAGATTTGCATTGTTCTCCATATTCTGCTAACACTTGGTATTATTGATCTTTTTAATTTTAGCCACTCTGGTGAGTGTTGTAGTATTATCTCCTTACGGTTTTAATTATAAAGTTGAATAATAAAGTTGAGCAATTTTTCATCCATTTATAAGCCATTTGAGTATTCTCTTTTGTGAAGTGCCTGTTCAAGTCTCTTTCTCATATACTCTACTGGGTTGTCTATCTTTTTCATAATGATTTGTAGTTCACAGAATATTGATATAAGCCATTTGTCAGGTTTTTGTATTGCAAGTATGTGCTCTTATTCTTTGGTTTGCTTTCATCTCTTATACTGGTATCTTTTGATGACAAAAGTTCTTAAATTGTCAATGGTCCAGGTTATCAACCCCTTCCTTTGTATTACTTAGGTTTTGTGTCCTGTTTAAGAAACATTCTCCTACTTCAAGATATGAAGATATTCTTATATTGTCCTTGAGAGGCTTCATTATTTTACTTTTCACATTTAGCTCTTGAATCAAATGTGCATGCTGTGAAGTAGTGATCGATCAAGTGTCATTTTTCCCCAGATATCCAAATGACTGGCAATATTTAATGACAAGATTAAATATTTTTAATTGATGAAAAGTAAAATCCATTATGAAGATATCATAAACCTTTAAGAACCAAATGTAATAATAAAACACGTTAGAAACAATGAGAAAAATGACACACAACAGTAACGCAAAACTTTAATTCTTATAATTACACGATAGCAGAAGCAGTCAAAAATAGGAGATCTGCACAATATTTGTAATAAAGTCAATAACTAAATATACAGAACTGAATACCCACAGAGGACTCACCTTTCTCATTGCTTGGGGCACATTCTTACATGTATCATAAAAAAAAAAACTCAATAAATTCTCAAGAAACAGAAATTGTATTACTTATTCTCTGACCATATTAAAGATAGAAATTAACTGTATTTTAAACACACATATATATTTCATAATTTTAAAACATGCTAAGTACCTTTTAAATCAATGAGGAAATCACAGCTACATTTTATCAAAAACTTAGAAAATAATGAAAATAGTATATATTAAACTATATGGCATTAGTCAAAACTGTAATCAGAAGCAAATTTAGAGTAATAAAAGTTTTCACAAAAAAGAAAAACATGAAAGCATTAAGAGAAAAGAAACACAAGATATAAAATTTGTAATGGTAAAGGGGCTTTCATTACATATGGAGATTAAATATTACAAGGAAATTCTATGTACAACCATTTGCTAATAAATTTTTAAACTGGATAAAATTGGCAATTCTTAAGAAAACACAATTCATCATATTATCAAAAACTTGAAAAGACCAATAACTATCAAAGAAATTGAAAAAGTCATCCAGTAAATACCTCTATTAAAGATTATGGGGTAAAATCTAATCTTACTATTTATTATCCATGTGCAATCTGCATAAACAATCAATACGAGAGAAACTTCTATAACATACTCTAAGATTTCTATTAAAAAGCAGCACTCATTTACTCAATCATTAATTCATTTAGTCATTCAATAAATATTTATCCAGTGAGGATCCTATGTGTGCCAGACTCTGTTAAATACTACAGATACAAACACACACAAGCTGAAAATGATACCTTGCCTCTAGAAGTTACAGAACATGGACAATAAACAATTACAATACAGTGAAATGTTATATAAGAGGAGAATTCAGAGAAAAGAAACAGCACTGACCCCTAGTTTAGTCAATGAGGATGGGGACAAAAGGGTGAAAGAGAATGCAGCACATGTTGAATGCCTACTCTTCACTGTGTCAGGTGTCACACAAAGACATTCTTGTTCACTTTCTATAAGAACTCTGGACAGGTAATTTGCCCTATGCACAGGCTGATAAATGGAAGTGTAAGGATTAATACTCAATTGTTTTTTGCCTCTGAACCTCCTGATCTTTTACCAATGTCATAAAGGAGAATAAGATGTCTGATATAAAGAAAAACATACAACGAAAGAGCAACACAAGAGGACACCAAACAGCACAGGCTGAGGCAAAGGACCAGTGGAATCAAAAGAGAGACATGAAACACAAGTTAATTAATGCATTTTTGGAAAGCTATCCCTAGAGGGCGGCATTGCAAAGACTATGAATAAGTTTTAAGCCACTATTAAAAGAAGTAGCGTAAAACTATAAAGCACTCCAATGCTTAAGAACATTTTTAAGCACTAAAAGAAAAGGTTTTCCTGTGGTTGAATAATTTGTAGAATGTTTAAAACATGCTCTCATGTTTAAGACAAGAAATAAACAGATTTTTATTTTTTAACCTAAAATGTGTAGAAAATATTTCCTTGAAGTTTCAAAAAACAAAGATTACTGTAACATAGTGAGAATGGGTGAATAAGTCTATAAAATACAAAAACTTATTTTCTAAGCTAGCTTTGGTATAGATTTTCAGTTTCAAAATAGTATTTACCTTTATATTCTCTTGACTTTTGTCAACAAACTAATATGGATAAAATAGATTTATCTCATAGAGAAGTACTTTCAGAAAGGCAGCCTATAAATAATTAGATCATTCAATCAGGAACTTGAGCCTTGAGAAAGAACCTTTAATGAACGGCAAAGGCAGAGAAAGAATTTGTCTGAAAGAAAATCATTGCCCACATTTTCTCCTCTCCCAGTACTTTACAATCCAGAGTTTTCTGGCCCCACTGAAACTGCTCTGGACAAATATACTAGTGGCTACTCTGTACCAAATCTGAAGGACTCCTTGCACTCTGTTTCTGCACTTTTGTGGCATCTTACACAACTGAACATTCTTCTTTAGCGAATCACTAATTTCTTGCCTACAGCATACCCAACCCACCAAGCTCTCTTTTACTGTTCGGTCCTCTCAATGGCCACTTTTGAAGTTTAAAACTCCTAGGGTTCCATCCTAGCCCTTTTCTCTGCTCTCATATCTTTTTTCCTCAAAAAATCTCCACTCCACTATATGAAGGGCTTGCCAAACCACAGTCTCTAGTGAACTTCTCGCAAACATCTCAAATCCAACATGTTCAAACCTAAGTCTTCACTTTTCACCAAAAGTGTGCAATGCCTCCTATATTCCCTTGCTGTTAGTGGATGATACAACCATCCAGCCTGTCAAATCATTTTTTCTATCACCACCGCAGTGACCTTGGTTTTGACCAGGAAACTCCAATCTTAAGGGTGTTTTATTTGGTAGCACAATGGTATATATAATTTGAGTGTGAATTCCTTGGTGAGGGTAAAGGAAATGCAGATTCCCTTTCACCACAAAATCCAGTCCCCCTCCAAGCATCACAGCTCTGCCACTTCCCACATTCATCTTACCTGCCTGACTCTTTAAGGAATTTGAGTTTGGGGCTTAAATATTTGAACTTTTTAAGGCACTACTTTAGACTATCTACCTCGGCCTCAAGTCTCAAGTTCTCTCTCTCCGATTCATCCTCCACATTGGTACCAGAATGCTCTCCGCAAAATGCAAAATTAACCACTTCAAGTGTCCTTGCCCTCATTATCTACAAGGTAAGGGGCTACACATGGCCAAGAAGATTGCTTATGATCAGACCCCTGCTTATCTCTGCAACCTCCTCTTCCATCATCCAGAGTTCTACTCTGAGGTGTTGCTATAGCAAATGATCTAAAACTTGTACTCAGCAGGCAACTTCCTATACTGAGTGTCTGGGATTGTCCACCTTTCCTCTCACTCCCCCATCCACTTACTTGTGGAATTCCTCCTCACCCTTCTACATCTTGCTAAACTGTCACCTACTCTACAAGTTTCCCTAGTATTCTCCAGAAATCATTCCCACCCTGGTGGCTTTCATGTTTGAGTGGATCACACTAGATAGCAAACATTCATTTGGTTTTATCTCCCCACTCAATAGTGAGATCCTTTAGGGAAGAGATCCCATTTTACCCCTTCTATTAATAGTATGCCGAGAATTAACAGCGAATTTGGCAACCAGGAGGCTCTCAATAAATGTTGAAATAGCAGACCCTAATCGGTCCCCAAAGTCTGTATCTACTTTCCAAACATGACAATTTAGTGTCATTTGGGACTGCTACCAAGCATCTTTTTCTTATTACCCGCTCCCCCCAGACACAAAGATATCAACCTTGTCCCTAACTCAATGAACAGCACCTGTCAGTTAGCCAAGACCTAAACCTGGGAAACATATCAAATCATTCCTCCTTCAACACCACTCCTCCATTTTATTACACTTCCTGCATTATCTCTTGCCTCCAACTTCTCATCCTCACCTCCAGTGTCACACAGTTCAGTTCTTTCTCTTTCTTCACCAAGGCTAAACATATCCCCCTTTTCTACCCTATGTAAGCAAGATTTTCTTAAATTTATAGTTTAATCATAACACTGCTTCACACCCCACAGAATAAAGGCAAAACTCCTCAGAATAGTCTATAATCTTGCTGTTCCAAATGTGGTCATGGAACCAGCAGCAGCACCTGCAACATCACCTACTAAATATATGATCCCACTCTAGACTTACTGTGTCAGAATCTGTATTACCTGTATTTTAAGAAGCAACTCATATACGTAGTAATTTGCATATTGTAAAAAGGCACTGGTCTCTGATATCCTTCATTAGGTCACTGGTCCCTGACTCCGTCTGCTGCTGCCTCACCAGCCACTCTCTAACAGAGAGCTCCACCCTTAGAAATGGCCTATAGGGTTCTAGAACTCCACAGGTCTGTAAGCCTTGCACCATTTTTTTCTACTTCCCAGTGCTCCACCACTCACTCCCAAACTGATTCTCTTCTTTTAAATTTTAGCTTCATTACTATCTCTTCTATTAATATAAAGTCCTCCCCACCATATCCCCTTCTCCTTTGTCTCTATAGTCTAGTCCCATACAGGACTATGTTTCGTTTTGTAATTTAAAGAATCTTAGATGTCACAATTATCTCATTCAACTTTGTATCTTAATTACATGGGGCAAAGGTAGGAGGGCTTTAAAAATGTTGAATTAAATTGTAAATGAAAGCCAACAGTCCTAACAGTGGACTGGTGTTTTCTATTTATGAGGAGGTCAGGTTCTCCACAGAAGCAATAAACAGACATTTTTTTTTCCCTTACTGTAAGAATAAAAGTAAACATTAGTAAACAAATATAAAAGCTAAATTTAGGAGATCCTATTTCAAGGAATAATCTGGTGGTGATTCTCTGGCAATTTTATGCAAAGAAAGATCAGTAATTCAAATAACAAGTTACTAAATGAAATATTCACCTTGAGCTACTTCTGGAAAAATGAAAATTCATCATACAAAGGAATCATTTGACAAAATTTTTTGTACAAGTTTCAAGGTAGGAGGATTGCTGCCTCGGGTACTAATTTTGAATGCCTGTTTGTTTACATGTGTACTTTTGGAGGTGGGAGTGGGAGGTTAAAATCTTTGGAACTGTCAAGTAGATAACTTTCACAAAGTATACTGCACAGTGATCAAAGCAGAAACAAGTAATCTCTATGGGTGATGAAGTAGGAGTATTATTCAAAGATTATTTCAGAGAATAAGAATCAGATATGAATTCTCTACTTGCAAAATGTTGAAGAGGAACAACATTTAAGTGTTTAATTGGCTGTTGTTGAAAAATAGATTTGTAGATAATACAGTTTCACTAAATCCCTCATCCTGATTTCAGAGTAAGATGTGACTGAATGGAAGAGTGAATGAATTACCCTAAGGTTTGTGAAATTCTTCCTGCTTGTTTATTTTTTAATAGCATAACTGAGATAATTTACATACCACTCCATTTGCTTACTTATTAAATGAAGGACAAAGTGAATCTTGAATAAATCATACTAAAAATTAGTACCAAACATACCAGGAAAACATCTAAAACCAGTGGTTAATAAATGACTTTCATGTATTTCAGTGATCAAATCCCAGAGACTAATTTTATCTAAATGATATCTATTACCAGCCTAGACAAAGGACCAACAATTCAATATGACATTTAATTGGAAATTTGGTGAAACAGCTAATTCTGATTTTACCTAGCTATTAAAGAAAAATGTATGTCTTCTATACACAGGAATGAAGAGAAGTTTTTCTCCTTTCCAGTGATTCATCTTTCTTTTCTGACTCTCTTCAGCTACTCAGTGGCTCATAAAACCAAGTCATTTCATAGATAGGAAGTACCCATAAGCCACCTTTGTACTGGCTAAGGCAAGAGAACCAAAATGGAAGTTTTGAATAAAAACAAATTAAAAAAACAAACAAAAAACCAACTCACATAAATGGTTAAAAAAGAAAAGGATTGCCAGGCTCTGAAGGTATGCAAGTGTAGAATTTCTTTCTTCTCAACTGTAATGGAAATGGAACATGAAAACTGATAACATCTCCACCAAAACAACTATGATCCTTACCTAATGCTGTCATTTATATTTACATTCCAATTTTGATTACAAATTGATTAATTAATCATTTATTGAGCACTTACTAATTGCCAAGCACTGTGCTCACAAAGGCCAATAAAACACATTGCTTAAAAAAGTTCTTCAGGAGCCCAAGGTAAGAATTTTTCAATATATATCTTGTACTTTTCTAATCTGTCAAAAGCTACCAGAATTAACTCTTCCCACAAATATTTATTGAAAACCGACAAATTACTAGGTGTAATGCTAAGCACAGGAAATATAATGAAAAATAAGGCAGCTCATATACCCTAAGAAAAACTTTCAATGTTGGGGGAGGCAGAAAAGTAAATGGCCAACTACAGTGAGTGCTTTGGATAATCCTATATACAAAGGAAGGACTGTAGAGAGAGGTATGGCTGGAGAGTTAATTCTAACAACAGCTAACAGTATTTTGCCAGGCAAAGTACTAACCACTTTACAAATGTAAAATCTTAATAATGATTCTATAAGGTAGGTGACTACATTCATCCTCCTTCTGCAAGCTAAGAAATCTGAGGATGTTTAAACTTGCCAGAAGTCATAGTGGTAAGGGTGGAACAGGGATTTGAACCAAGGTTATGTGCTTCCAAAGATCTAGTAGGGTTTTAAGAGGCCCTCTGTATGAGATCAGTCCTTTATCAAAGAAAAATTTTAAGAGGGTGAAGGGGAAAGAATGATTTGATCAGATTTGCTTTTAGAAAGATCCCTTTGAGAAAGAATGGTATGGATTAAATACAGCTCCAATGAATGAGGCTGCCATTATAATCCAAATAAGAAATATTTCAAAGCTGCCTGTGAACGTTAAAAAAGACAAAACAAAAAAGAAATAAGACAGAATTGATACGGAAGTATAAAAATAAATACATTATAAAGAAGAAACCTAATAATTTTAGACCTACTGAATATAGCTGTTACTGGAGAGTAGTAAATGATAACTTGAAACAACTGGATAGATGGAAGAGTCACTCCCCAAAATAAGAGTAAACAGTGATGAGGCTTGAAAGGAAGATACTGAGTTTAGTTTTGACCAAGTTGAATCATAAACAAAAAACTAATCAACTGTAATACAGGTTAAGTATCCCTTGCCAGAAATGCTTGGGTCCAAAAGTGTTCTAGATTTTTAATTTTTTTTAGATTTTGGAACATTTGTATTATACTTAAGCAACCCAAATAAGAAAATACAAAATATCATGTCAGGCACTAATCCAAAATGTTGTGTCAGTGCCCAACAAGTTTCACATTTTCGAACTTTCCAGATTTTGGATTTTCAGATTTGGGATGCTCAACTTGTACCCTGTGGTCATATGTTGTGGTCTCAACTACGGAATGATGTTGAGTATTTTCAGAACCACCTATAGAAAAAAATCAACTACTTGTAAAAGACTTCTTATTGAATCTGATATTTGTCTCATTTTTTCCTAAGTTTTTGCACATCTTATATATTTCTGCATCTCATTGTATAATACTATCCCAAAGACAATGCTTTTTTTTCCTAAACTGTGGTTAATCTTTTTAAAGTTATACACACAATTCCATGGGCACAATACAAAATAAATTTAAGGCTGTTATCTATAGTATTTTAATAGCCGATTATTTCCTGAGACTGCCACATCTATCACAACTATCACTTAGCTGTATTTTAAATTGTTGTATTTTAAAACTTGTATCCTATGAACTCATGATGTTAACTGTGCAAGCCCAAAACAGTCATAGGTATTTGCTACTCTAATAATTTCCCTTTTATGGCAGTAATCAGGAAGAAGAGGGGTAAAAAGATGAAATATAAGTAAATTCAATCAAATTTTTTTGGGCAATTTAGTGTCTTGAACATAAAACTATTAAGACTAAGGAGAGAAAGCAGATGAAATTGAATCTAATAAGAATTTTTATTACATTTCAAATGTCTGTACTAATCCTGACTCTCATTATCCTGTAGTTAAGGCTGACCTCTATCTTGATGTTCCCAAGGATCACAATCAATGTTGGGTCTTCCTTAATGTATTTTATACTAACAGAAAATTATGTATATCACTGACCATTACAAGTTTTTATTTTTCTGTTATTCCATAAGGTTATAAAATATAACAAAAATTACATGTATTTTCCCATAATTCTTAAACTCTTCCTCAAAAATTATAAAAAAGTAATACTTTCACTGAAACCTATGTGCTAATACAAAAAAATTTTTAAAAATCATTCCTATTCCTTCTTTATTCCCCATCTCGTATGTCAGGATAATTATAACCTTCTTCAGGCTCAAATATATACAACATGTTTTACAGAAACACAAGGTTTTTAAACTAAGATACTTTATGAATTATAATTTGCTTTCCTCACTTATTAAAATATCAAGATAAAGAGAATTCATTTTTTTTAAGAGTCCCATAATGTTCCACTGCAAACATTCTCCCTTTTGATGTACATTAAAGTTATTCTTAGCTTTTTGGTATTAGAAGCAAAGCAGTAATTAGCATGTTTACACAATTCACTATGCCACATTGAAACAAAGTCACACCGTTACATATATACATACTCAATATTTACTCTGTTCTGTATTAGTGAGAGCTCTCATAAGAGAACCTGGTACATAAGAGGGACTTTCAGTCAAGCAATCTTTGGAGAAAGAATGAAAACACATTTTTGACTATAGAGATACTATGTTCAAATGAATTGTATTCTCTGTTCTAAAAGTCCTTAAGATAAAGAAAGACTGAAGAATAAGGAACAAGTTTCCAAATTCATATTATTGGCCTGGAAAACTGAAACAATTACTAGTTGAAAATAAAGTCGTCTTCTCGTCTTCCAAAGAAAAGTTGTCTGAGAGTATGATAACATACTGAACAAAATTAAAAATAAAAATTTTAAAAAGCACCCACACAAACCAATTCATAAGATGCTTTTTATATAACACAGATGAACTCTTAATTTTCAAAAGTTAAGATTAATTTGTCATTTAGGATCAGGGTTTATACCAAGACCAAATTCAACATTTAGTAGAAAAATCAACATAAAATCAATATCCTTGATATTACAACATATTTACTATTTTAAAATTTTTATTTTGACATATACAGTAATATAAGGTCTGTTAAAATCTCAAGGAAAACAGAAAATCATACATTAATTACACACCATAAATACCATAGTTATTTAAGTGTAAAATATAAAATTTCAGTTCCATCAAGCTGTTTATGGATATCACAATGGATAAAACTGATAACAACATAGATAGAAATCACCATACTTCAGGCTGAAAAACTAATAGTTTTGATAAAATCCCACAGTGGTTGGTTTCAAGTACTAAAGAATTTTAAAATCCAAGAGAAGTACCTTACAAAGCTCTAGCGATAAACAAATGGACTGTATTTTTTAGGTTTTGGCAGATGCTAGATATTTTCATTCATCCTTGGAGGCACTGCTGAAATAGAAGCAAGAGTGCCATCATTCACAAAGGACAAAGGGGTAGTTCTGAATGTGAGAAGGGTTTATGATAACTGCACACAGCAAAGACAAAAAGTCCTAGGACTGAAGCACCAACTGTTTTTCCACATTAGAAGACGATCAGCATTTTTCCATCAAGACCCACAAGATTCGGTCATTCCTTAATTTACTACTCTTCAGTTCTCTATGTTCACTCTAGAAGGTCTCTCAGTGTTATAGATACAACAAGATACACGTTTCTATCACCCTTTTTATCTGTTTGCCTTCTCTCAAACAGTATTTCTTTTTCCTTCTTCAAAACAGACTCTTCTCAAAGGAGTCTTCAAGGGGTCTTTCTTGATTCAAAATGGACTGGAAGACAAGACGAGATAAAGGGCTCTTTTCCTAGTGACCAAGCTAGAAAAAAAAAGAAAGAAGAAGAGAAAATAATACAAAATTCCCTCTTGAGAGCAACATTTCTTATTTTCATTAAAACAAAAAAGAAAAAAAAACTACCAAGATATGCTTTCATTTCACTTACTTTACCTAGGTCAATTTTATGTTATTACTTCCACCTAATACAGTTATTACAGGTGTAAGTTCCAACTGCTATAAGTTTCCAAAAACAACTTCCCCCACACACTCAAGCATACTTATGTTATCACTTAAAAAGCACAACAGGATTATCAGTTATCAATATAACCAAAGATACCATTTCTAAAACCTCATATAACAGAATTTCTAGAACCTCTAAGAAATTCCCTGACATATGGTTTGCAAAAAAAATCCTTCTGCAATATTTTTAAGCTGCAATGGGACTCGAGCTATCTTGGAAGCTATTCTCTGAGTTCTTGGCACCTAAGTTTCTGGTATTCTAGAGAAAACTCAAGAACTTAAGACTTAAGGAGCTCCAGTTAATTAACTACTTAATTAAAATGCAAAACAGTGTTAAATAAAATCTTCATGCCTGAGAAATAAATCAGAGTGCCAAATGGTTAAATAGCCAATTAACATAACCAAAGAAGAGAATCAACAATTACAAATAAGATTTTTAAGCATATATTCAAAATATTTGAAATTTAATACAATCCACAAGTCTCAACACTTTCCATTGGTTTATAAGAGTTATTGATAGCTAATACTATTATGTCAGCATGCTGTGTACCTAAATGTTCCTGGTGAATCGTATCACCATATCAATGAGTCTATAATTCAAGGACTCTAATACATCTTCTTTATTAAGATGACAGCAAAAGTTGTGCATTAACACAAAAATAAAGAAGACAGAAAGATGCTATATTTTTCCTAATTCTTCTATTAGCCTTGAAAAACAAGACCACTGCTCCACCGCAATCTTCCCATCTGCCATTCCCCATCCCCACCATTACCCCCTCCTTCCAGAAAAAGAACTATGTTATCCAATGAAAACACAGCAACCAAGTAAACTATATAAGAAGAATACCTGTAAGATTTTCTTTCCATAACTTGTCCAGGCAAGGATCCTCAGGCACTCGCTCCCATGCCATCTTCCACCACTTCTTCAACCATTAGAGATGCTTCCTGAATGATGGTGGAGGGTTCAGAAGTTTATAGTAGATGCGGCATATTGAAACCAAGGATCATATCCATCTCCTCACAAAAAGGATAGGGTCTTTCAAGTGGTCCAGAACACCAGTTCACACCTCTGTGATTATATCACATGTTACTATTCTGATATTGAGCAATTGCTACTCTCAACCCAAAACAAAAACCCACCAGGCTAACACCTCTGAATCTTGAATATGTCATTCTCCTTGTTTTTCTCTTTACCACTCATTATTTTAATTCATTTATATGCTAACTCGTTCCACAAAAGATGCTGGATTGATACTATTCCTCTATTAATAAAGCAATACGTAGAATGTAAAGATATTTAAGGTATTGCCCACATTCATATCATCTCTCATAAAATCCATATGCAATGAGGAAATTAATAGCCATCCCCACCCCCACACTCTGGGCAAAAAAGGTTCAGAGACATATGAAAATACGCTTCTGTGAGCATCTAGGAATAGTAAAGGACGGAGATAGTTGCTAAGAAGTAACAGAAAAGTACATGTTATAAAGAAAACTATAGGCTTGAGACTACGTGTAAGTTAAATTAAAGTGGTTTAGGTAACTACTGCTACCCTCACAGGTTGCCCTCCTCCCTTCCTCTACAATGTAACTTTTAGTTCTTTATTTTTTAAATTAAAATATGCTCCTTATAAAACATTATACGTTAAGAAAAGAATTCCTCTCTCATTCTTCCACCCTTTCTTCAAAATGTAGCCATTACTATTTCATGTCCTTTCAATTTCTCTCTTCCACATTTGAACATGCATTTTGATCACTACACATACTGTTCTCACAACTTGCTTCTTCATGTATTTTGACAATCTTTCCACAGGCATATATATCAATGGTGCTCATCTTTTTAAATATTTATATACAACTCCATGGCATCTAGGTACTGTGCTCTACATTTTCTCCCCTCCTCCTATCTCCTCTGAAGATTGAAATTCCTGGTTCCATGCCCAAATGTCACTTAAACATTTGCTCATATTTTCTATCTCCATCTTTTTATCTTTATGTTCTATAACGTTTCCTCAACTTCACTATTAAATCATTAATTCAGTTTCAGTCCTTCATTTTTTTTATTTTAACCAACAGATTTTTTGTTTCTGAGATCTCTACATATTGCTTCTTTCAGAATAGTCTGATTTGGGTTTTTTTAGCTATTTCATCCTCTTAAATCTCTCTGTGGATACAAATTAGACTTAAGTTCCATGTATTTCTTGCATCATTCCCATATTCCAAAGATCAGTTCTTCCCTTACGTTCATTTCTATTTTGTATTGTTGGTTTTCTGGTGATCTTTGATGGCCAAATTTGTGAATGCTGTTCCAAAACTAACTGGCCTGGGTTTCTCTTATAGATCTATAGGTCTCTCCCCCTGTGAAGGCCTCTTCCCTGAATAGGAGAGCTGATTTCAGGATCAATGTGAGTAGATGGAACATACCAAGAGGCATGTTTTAATTTAGAGCATGTGGTCATAAAGCAGACTGTGGGATGGTACCCCAAGATTGCCAACATAAGGAAAGCTTTACTTTTGGGGTAATATGTTTTCGTATATTACACACAGGTGGAACCATCTTTCCTTTCCTTTTTCTGTGTGTTCTTGGTAGAGTTCTCACGCACTGCTCTTCTACTCTTCCCAACCCCAACACACATAGAAGCCTTCTCCAGAATCATCTGCAGAACAGAAGCCATGCCTGTATCCTTGAGACAAATACCCTTGCTGACAATCATTCAGCATGAATGAGGAAGGGGACAGCCCAGCTGCTACAGCAGTTTTTAAATTAATTAACCAACCCTTTTCCCTTCCAATTCTTTGAAACTGTTAACAGGAATAGAGTTTCTTGAAATCCTCAAGAACTTTTCACTTTCAGTTGTGGTTTTCTGTTCTTGTTTCTCTGCCCCTCTCATTCCATCTATTTTCTATAGTCCTCAAATTTGCTATATCAGCGTCACCCTTTCTTACTACCCAATGCTGTTAACCGGATTTTTCTATTTGTAAATACATTTTTAGTTCTTTCAAACAGATACAGGGAAGGCTGGGAGAGTTGATCATTTACCTTCTTTTAATAAAAGTCTCCTCAAATTTTCACCACGTATTTCAGTTTATATTTCTTCAAAAGTATCCAGAACTATCAAGTATCCACTCTTGCAACTCTATGCTAGAAATTCTTTGCATAGCATATTATCCACAGTATTCTTTCACTTTCTCCCTTCACCCAACCCCCACTTGCTATAGCACAAGTTGTATTAAATCATCTAGAATTTTATTTCCCAGTTGTCATTTTCTTTTATGTCTTCCATTTTATTAGGAATATTTTGTCTAAAGTTATATTATACTTCAAAGTACATTATTAACAATTCTTCATATTTAACCTTTAAGTTTCACTAATTGGGTTTTGGTTTATTGCTTGCTTTTGTTTGTCAATGTTTAATATATACCTATTTTTTTTTTTTTGGTCTAGAATTCTCTATTCTGATTCATTTTGCTTAAGAACCTCCAAACAATATAGTCACTTATTTAAATCTTTAAGTGTTACACTTCAGTCCTTTAAAAAGAACATATTTTGCCTTCATATTTAAAGCACAGCTATGCTGTGCACAGAACTCTAGAGTAATAATACTTCTATCTCAGAATTCTTTAGGAATTTTTCCACTATTATTCATTCTAGTACTGCATAAGAAAAATCAAATGCCAATCTGATTCTTTTTTAGAGTAGGCATGTTTGCTCTGCCTTGATTTTCTTTTGATCCTTGAAACTCAAAAGTTTTACTAAATATTTGATTTAACCAGAAATTTGACTTTAGTATGTCTTATAAGGCTTTTTTTCAGCTCAGGAAAATTTTATCTTACTATTTTATTATCTACTGCTTCTACTAGGCATGCTATACTTTTTTTTTGCTTCTGAAATTCCTATTTCACACACACTGATGCACTGGATCTGTAAGTCTCAAATTTCTCTCTCATAATGTTCAACTCTTTCTGCTCTACTTTCTGAGAGAAATCTCAATTTGACTGTCATTATTGCTACCTCCATTTTTTAAAATTTATTGTAAAATATTTAAATATACAAAGGAATAGAAGATATTATTTATAAATACCAACGTATCCATCACCCAGCTTAAGGAACAAAACATTATCTAGATAACAGAAATATTTTCCCTTTCCTCCCAGAGATAATCTATTTGGTGTTTCTAATTTCCATGGATTTTTTTGTAAGTCTTTATATATGTATACACCCATAAAACTATATATAGTACTACTTTGCATTTTTAAACCTCATATACGTATCATACTTTATATATTCTGCAACTTGCCTTCTACAGACATTATATCTGTAAGTGTATTCATTGAATGTGGGCATCATAATTCACTGATTTATTATGATTTCTGAAGTCCTTACATGAATATACCACGGTTCATTTATACATTTTCCATTTGTTAGGGCTTCCAATGGCTTCCAATTTTTCACTCTTACAAACAATATTGCTATGAATATCCCTACCCACCGAGTTTCTTTAAGGCAGTGTTTTTTAAACTGTACTTCATAACCCATCAATAAATCACACTAGTGGATGAGGGTCATAAACAGCTTTTTAAAAAAAGTGAGAGTAGTGAGGAGTAAAGAGAAAATGGAAAAAGGAAAGAAGCAACAAGGCACATGGATAGATCAAAACAGACTGCATGTATAATACAAAGGGTAAATTTTGTCTCCTGAAAATTTGATTTCAGTACATTATGGTCAAAACAGATATATACAGGTATACATATATAAACACAAGTAAAATTCCTGGGTCAGTGGAGAAATGCCCATTCAAACTTACTAGATATTGCCAAATTACTCTTGAAAGCAGTTGTTTATATTTCTGCCAGCTAAGTTCTCACTGTTCCACATGCTCAGCAACACAGTGTAGTCAGACTTTTATTTAAAAATCTCATGTTTTTCTGAAAATCTATTTCAAAATCCTTGTTTTTGAATGATTTTGCTATTTACTATTTCTAGAATGACATTTGTTTTCTCTTAGTATTTGACAACCTTAGTCCTATGACCTCTACCATTCACTGCTATAGTTTAGAAGTCTGTTACCAGCCTAGTATCTACAGCTTTGTAGATAATCTGTTTCTGGCTGCTTTTAAGTTTCTCTTAGTTTTTAGTATTATCCAATTATTTTTATTCCTCTGGATTCATCATACTTCTTAAGTCTAATGATTCACATCTTTTAATTTTGGAAAATTCTCAGTCATTCTTAACCTATTCAATGTTTTTCAACTTCAAGTATTATACTTTTAATTGCTATAAGTTCTCTTAGATTCTTTTTCAAATCTTCCTGTTATTTGACAGTATTTTGCTCCTTGTTCATATTTTCAATTCCCCCTTCTAACTCTTTGAACATTTTACCCATATGTAATTTCATACTCTCACTTCCTAATTTCAATATCTGACATTCACACAGGTCTAATTCTGCTGTTTGTTTTTCCTGCTTACCCTTGCTCATGATTGCTGATTTTCTCATATTTTTGTAAACCTGGAATATGACAGCATTTCATTTAAGCTCTATCAACAAGCAGACCTTGAGGGAGCATCCCTCTAAAGAGCATTAACTTTTGTTTCTGTTAGGTACTTTGTAGCACTACCAACATTTATTTGACTATTTTTAAATAATTTTCTCTGTCTACAGTTTCTTCAACTAGGCAGGTGGTATAAATTACAATCCTATACCCTCATGAAGGCAGGCTAATGGTCACAAATTTTTGGTGGTGACTTTTCATCCTCACACCCAGAGGCCAAGAGAAGAAAACTTCTCTGATGATATCTCCCTAATGGCAGGAAAATTTAATTTTCTAGGCTCCCTTTCACTGAAGCCTTATCTTGAAGAATCTTGGCTTTATGCAGGTGTGATATATTTATTATGAGATATATATGTTTTCAGCCAGTTACTGGCTTAGAACTCCCACAGCCCTTGTTATAATTTGGGGGCACTTTAGGCCTCAGAAAACCGAATCTCTCTCCCCTTTTCTCCTGCCCACCTTTCACCTGCTCCTTTTTCTCCCCAAGGCAGGAATCTTTCCCACTTCTCCATCCTGGAACTAGCCATAAAGAAATTCTCTCCCATTTCAGAAAAGGTTTTTCTCCATACCCTGGTGAAAGGAATGCTATACAGACAGATCAAGAAGAATCTGAAAAGATAGGCCTTGCTGGGTTTTCCCACTCAGTCTACTAGGATTAGATGAGACCCTTTTTGTCCAGTCACATTTCTAAACAGTTGTCCACGCTTCAATCACGCCGATCCAGTGAAATCTTCATAAAAGGCCCAAGAAGATGGGGTATGGACAGCTTCTGGATAGCTGAACACATAGCGGTTCTTAAAGGGTGATGCACCTGGACAGGGCATGGCAACTCTGTGCCTCTTCTCCATACCCTGCCCTATCCATCTGGTTCATCTGTATCCTTTGTAGTATCCTTTATAATACACTAATAAAGGTGTTTCCCTGAGTTCTGTGAGCCACTCTAGCAAATTAATCAAACCCAAGGAGGGGGACATGGGATCCCCAATTTACAGCAGAAGCACAGGTAAAAATAACCTGGGGCTTGTGATGGGCATCAGAAATAGAGGGCAGCTTTGTAGGACTGAGCCCTCAACCTGTGGGATCTGATGCTATCTCCAGGTAGATAATGTCAGAATTGAATTACAGGACAACCCAACTGATATCCTCTGCAGAACTGATTGATTACTTTCTTGCTGGTGGGAAGACATCCTCAGATATTCTGGGGTCGCACAAGTCTTCTGTGTTAACTATTGAGTAAGATAATATAAAAAAACACTTTGAATGTGTTTTTCTAATACAGGAGTCTCAATTCTAACTCCTCATATAGTGGAGACCCAAAGATCTCTCTCCTCAAACCCATGTGACCCCTAACTGCAAATCTCTAGGTCAGCAAATGTTCTGACAACAGCTTTGGAATAAATTTAGCACTTTGAATTCTAGCACCTTCTATATTCTGATATCTTGGCAATTATATTTTTCATTGTCAAGAACTTTTTTTCATTATTCCTTTCTCAATACAATGTCTTCTCAATTCTAACTAGGAATTTTCAGCTTGCTATTATTTTCTATATTAATTATTTGATTTCTGAGTTATTTGGTTTGCATGTTTTAGTATGAGTCCTGTCTTTTGTCCTGTTAATTTTCCTCAAATATCTCTTGTTTCTTCATTGTCTTCATCTTTTCAAAGATGGCTGACGCAGGTCATTGCTTTATTTCCCTCAAGAGTCTCCCCCATCCCCATCAAGCCCATAATGGAAGGCTACGAGTCTTTGTGGGTAGGCTTTGCCCTTAGTGTGGTAAAGAGGAGAGAGCAGCAGACAGATTTTTCTTCAAAATTCACTGATTTCAGAGTCTTCTAATTACCCTCATATTGCTCACAGAGCCATTTCTATGCTCCTAGCCTTATCGTCTTAATGTAGGTGAAGTTCTGAAATTGTTAAATAAGTCTACTTTTCTATTCAGAAACCAGATAGTTTTCCTCATGTGCATTTCAAACTGTTCAGTATTAATGGTTTCCAGTAACCTAATCTTTTCAGCCTTTTATCTTTCTAGAAAGCCTGATAATTTTCTGGTATACTGACTACAGCCTTTCCTGTTTTCCAGAGCTGCTATGGATTTTTTTCTTATCCCTACATTTTTTTCCCATTGCAATTTGGACTCATTTTGCTATCATATATTTACCATAAATTTTTTTAATGCTTAGTATTGCTCATGACATCACAGAAATTATATCCTCAAAAGCTCTCCCCTCCAAAATAGCAAGAACAGAAAACTGAGGAGCATTTCCTTAGATATGCCTCAAATGTTTACTATCAAATATCCTGAATTTTCTGTTTATCAAGCAAAAAAAAAAAAAAAAAAAAACCTCCAACTATTTAATTCCTACTTTTGGTTCATCTACTAAAGCACAAGAAATTTGAAAATAGAAGTTAGCAATTTTGGCCGGGCGCGGTGGCTCACGCCTGTAATCCTAGCTCTGGGAGGCCGAGGCGGGTGGATCACTCGAGGTCAGGAGTTCGAGACCAGCCTGAGCAAGAGCGAGACCCCGTCTCTACTAAAAAAATAGAAAGAAATTATCTGGCCAACTAAAATATATATATACAAAAAATTAGCCGGGCATGGTGGCGCATGCCTGTAGTCCCAGCTACTAGGGAGGCTGAGGCAGTAGGATCGCTTGAGCCCAGGAGTCTGAGGTTGCTGTGAGCTAGGCTGATGCCACGGCACTCACTCTAGCCCGGGCAACAGAGCGAGACTCTGTTTCAAAAAAAAAAAAAAAAAAAGAAGTTAGCAATTTTTTCCTTTATCATGCATAATTTTGTTTTAAATACATTTTTTTTGAGAAAAAGTCTCACTCTGACACCCAGAGCACAGTGCAATGGTGCAATCATAAATACATTCATTAGAAAAGTAGTCACATTATAGAAAGTTTGCAATCTACAATTTTACAGATGAGGTAAATTAAACATGTTTGGATGAGCAATGAACATAGTCATAAATCAGGAAACTGAGACTAAGAATCTGAAAACCTAAAAACTAAGCCAATTCTACCAACTGCTCCTTTTTTTTTTAACTTCACTCAAGTCTAAATGGCACTGAAAGTAAAAGAACAAAGTATACTTTTTCTGATTTAATTTTCTACTCACAGAAAATGTTTTATACTTCTGCTATTGGATGGCAAATTCCACAAAGAAAATACACTCCAGGACAGCATGCACACTAGAGTGATGTGCCACATAATGACATTTCAGTCAATGATGTACCACATATATAACATAAGATTACAATGAAGCTGAGAAATTCCTATCACCTAGTGACGTCATATTAGTAACTGTCATAATGTCACAGCATAATTACTTTTTAAAAATAAATTTAGTGTAGCCTAAGGGTACAGTGTTTGTAAAGTCTACACTGTATAATAATGTCCTAGGCTTTCACATTTACTCACCACTCATTCACTGACTCACCCAGAGCAACTTCTAGTCCTGTAAGCTCCATTCATGTTAAGTGCTCCATACAGGGGTACCAGTTTTTTATATTTTATACTGTATTTTTACTGTACCTTTTCTATGTTTAGTTACACAAATATACAATTTTCTATAATACAATATTCAGTACAATAACATGCTGTACAGGTTTGTAGCTTAGAAGCAATAGGCTATACAATATAGCTTTGGTGTGCAGTAGGCTATACCATCTTTGTTTGTTAAGTACATTCTATGATATTCAGACAACAAAACTGCCTGACTAGAGGAGAGGAAAAATGGCGGAGTGGAGGTAACCTCCTGAGATTCCTGCTCCCAGAGAGGGAGGCGTAGATCTCAGTCTGCTACACGAGTGGATCACTCCCCAGCAAGAACAGTGCTGTGAGTCGGCGGAGAATCAGTGTGGGACACAAAAAGCAGGGGGGAAAAAAGGTGAAGTGGAGATAAGATGGCGATATCTGGAGAGTATGAGACAAACAGTAGAGAACAGAGTGCGGGACGGCTGCGCCCGCCTGGCCAGCAAGTGAGGTGGGATCAGATCCACAGGAGAACGTCTTGCTTCCCCACTGACCTCCACACCCACTCAGACAAGGATCTGCCTGAAGTCGGTGCAAAATCACCACGGGAGACGTGGGGCTCTGTGGAGAGCAGACAATAGCGGGAAGCATCTTGAACTCCCTGAGCTCTGTGCCAGGACTGCACTGGGCTGGGGAGGGACTGGTCTGGGCTACCACCGCTGGAGGCAGTTAGGAAACAGGTAAACTGCCTCTGCCACTCAGCGGGTCCATTGACGGAGGGGAACACTAAATAGGGGACTCTAACCTGGAAACCACTGTGGGCTAACAGGCCCAACCAGGGTGGATCAAAAAGAGCAGGGTGGAAATTGATAGTTCAAGCAAACAGAAGCCAAAAGAAGGTTGGCATGGCGGTTTTAACTTCAGAGAACTTAGTTTTTAAATCAACAAAAGTAATGAAAGACAAAGATGGTCACTATATAATGGTGAAGGGTACAGTTCAACAAGAAGACATAACTATACTTAATATGTATGCACCCAACTTAGGTGCACCCAGATTCACAAAGCAAACCCTACTTGATCTAAACCAAATGATAAGCAGCAACACCATAATAGCCAAAGACTTCAACACCCTGCTGACAGCATAGGACAGATCCTCCAAACAGAAAATAAACAAAGAAATAATGGACTTAAACAGAACGCTAGAACAAATGGGCCTGACTGACATTTTCAGGACATTCTATCCAAACTCCACTGAATGTATGTTCTTCTCATCAGCTCATGGGACATTCTCTAAGATTGACCATATCCTAGGACACAAAGCATGTCTTAAAAAATTTAAAAAAATAGAAATTATACCATGCATCTTCTCAGATCACAGTGGAATAAAAGTAGAAATCAACCCTAAGAGAAATTCTCATTTCTACTCAAAGTCGTGGAAGCTAAACAACCTTCTCCTGAACGATCATTTCATAAATGAGGAAATCAAGATGGAAATCAAAAGATTCTTTGAACTAAATGACAAAGGAGACACAAGTTATCGAAATCTGTGGGACACAGCTAAAGCAGTACTGAGAGGAAAGTTTACTTCCATAAATGCCTATATCAAAAAGACAGAAAATTTACAAATAGACAACCTAATGAATAGACTCAAAGAGCTGGAGAAAGAAGAACAGAATGATGCCAAACCTGGCAGAAGGAGTGAAATTAATAAGATCAGATCAGAACTAAATGAAGTAGACAACAGGAAAACTATATAGGAGATTAATAAAACAAAAAGTTGGTTCTTTGAAAAGATAAACAAAATCGACACGCCTTTGGCTAGACTAAGACCAGAAAAGAAAAATCTCTAATAACCTCCATCAGGAACATGAAAGGAGAAATTACAACTGATGCCACAGAGATACAAGAGATTATCTATGAATTCTACCAAAACCTTTATGCACACAAATTGGAAAATGTGGAGGAAATGGACAAATTTTTAGAAACACACAACCTCCCTAGGCTCAACCAGGAAGAAATAGAATTCCTGAACAGACCAATATCAAGAACTGAAATCAAAACAGCAATAAAAAACCTCCCCAAAAAGAAAAGCCCAGGACCAGATGGCTTCACACTCGAATTTTACCACACCTACAAAGAACTGGTGCCTATCCTGCAAAAGTTATTCCACAACATTGAGAAAGATGGAATTCTCCCCAATACATTTTATGAAGCCAACATAATCCTAATACCAAAACCAGGAAAGGACGCAACAAAAACAGAAAACTACGGACCAATATCCCTCATGAATATAGATGCGAAAATTCTCAATAAAATCCTAGCAAATCGAATCCAGGTGCTTATCAAGAAGATAATCCATCATGACCAAGTGGGTTTCATCGCAGAGACTCAGGGATGGTTCAACATACGCAAATCTGTCAATGTAATACACCACATAAATAGAAGCAAAAACAAAGACCATATGATCCTCTCAATAGACACAGAAAAAGCATTTGACAAAATTCAACACCCTTTTATGATAAGAACGCTTAACAAAATAGGCATAGATGGGGCCTACCTAAAAATGATACAAGCCATATATGACAAACCCACAGCCAACACCATACTGAATGGGGAAAAACTGAAAGCCTTCCCACTTAGAACTGGAACAGACAAGGTTGCCCACTGTCCCCACTGCTATTCAACATAGTGCTGGAAGACCTTGCAAGAGCAATCAGACAAGAGAGTAGAATCAAGGGTGTCCAAACGGGGACAGAAGAGATCAAACTCTCACTGTTTGCAGATGATACAATATTATACCTAGAAAACCCCAAAGATTCAACCAAGAGACTCCTGGAACTGATAAATGAATTCAGTAGAGTCTCAGGATACAAAATCAATACCACAAATCAGAGGCATTCGTATATGCCAATAACAGTCAAACTGAGAACCAAATCAAAGACTCAATACCCTTCATGATAGCAACAAAGAAAATGAAGTACCTAGGAATACATTTAACTAACGAGGTAAAAGACCTCTACAGGGAGAACTATGAAACACTGAGGAAGGAAATCGCAGAGCACATAAACAGGTGGAAAACCATACCATGCTCATGGATCGGAAGAATCAACATTGTTAAAATGTCTATACTACCCAAAGTGATCTACAGATTCAATGCAATCCCTATTAAATTACCAACTTTCAATAGATCTTAAGTGCAAATTTGAAACACAATTAGAATTACAAAGAAATATAAATAAATGAATGGCTAATTTTTAATTCTATAAACTGGTATTCATTGCACACATACTTGGGGGGGAAAAGCCTTCTTCCTCACAATTATTGCCAAGTTTATTATCCACAACAACTTCACCTTTTCTAATAGTTGTTTGTGGTTTAAATTAAAAACCATCATGGCATTATGAATTATAACCCATAAAAATTATATAATGCACAGCACAAAATACAACATCTTTCCAAAACTCAAATATAATTAGGACATACACATAAACACATCAGCAACTTACACACATATCAGCAATGCTTTGGGGAAACAAAAGGCAGCATTAACAAAGGGTAAGTTAAGAGGATAGAAGGTCTAGGTTCAAATCTTGATTTTGCCACTCAAGAGCAGTGTGACCTTGGGCAAATCCTCTTAACTTTTCTGTGCCTCAGTTTCCTTATTTGTAAGATGAAAGAACTATACTTATTCCATGGGGTTGTTGTAATGATTAAATTACTATTTGTAAAACACTTAAAACTATTATCTGGCATCTAGTAAGTGCTTTATAAGTATTTGTTAAATAAATAAGAAGACTCTTAATTCCAATTCTCTTATCAATTACCTTCAATTCTCAGCTCTATGGTTACTAACTCCCAACACATACATATGCACACACGTGATTTGTTCACATAGGTTAGCAACATCATTAATTTAAACTCAGAAATGAAATATCCATTCTTTTGAGCTGGATAAATTCTTTAGCTATCAATAAAAAAAATGTATCTCTTAAGATTACCAAATAAATATTTAAAATCATATCAATATGAAATATTTAGTACCAGTTATATAATTCCATGAAAGGAGGCTATTAATTACTGAATAGGATTTTTTAACTGTAAGATTTTTTATAGAAACCTCATAATGGCTTAAATTCCTATTATGACTTCTCTTTTGGCCAAAATAATGCCAAAACTAGTACATTCTACAAACTTGCAATCATGTTTTTATGGTTCATAATTTGTCCATATTTTGAAGGAGCGTATAAAATTACAATACAAAAAAGGTTCTTACACATCTCGAGCTACCTTTGAATATAACCAGCTACTTTAAATTAAAAGTTATACTTTGGCCATTAAAAAAATTTTAGGTCACATTTGAAATGCTTAACTTTTTCATGTTCTGTGAATTTAAGCCATGACAAGGATCTTGAGGAGGTGGAAAAAAGATCAATTCAGTTTAAAAACAGTTTTCTTAAAAAACACATTTAAAATTGTAAATCTAAAACAAAGCACTGGATTAGTAAGTTAATAGCTAATTCTATAATTATTACAAGTTATGTAATGAACACATATTTACTAAGTAGCTACCAAGGGCTCACCCCACTGTGCTAAATATACAGCTTCCTCCTAAATCAAAAGCTGAAGTCTAAAATAAAAGGGAAGCTTCCATTAGTAAGGCATGAACTTTCCCCTCACCCCAAACTGACTTTCTATGAGATGCACGGAAGTTCTCTATTGAGAACATTTTCTCTGTACTTATGGAGAACCACCACAAGAAGTGCTAGTTAATAGTGCAGATTCCTAGGCCCTAACCCATACCTACTGATTCAGAAGTTATAGGAATCTATACATTTCATAAACATTAAAGTTCAAGTATATTAAGCAAAAATTTATTGAGAACCCAATATATTCCAGGCATTGTGCTAGGAACTGGAGACTATTAAAATACTAGGTTTAGTATTAATAAATCTCTTGGGAAGACAAGTAAAGGCTATTTAACCTCATATAGAATTCAAAAAGGCAGAAATTGTGTCTCAGTCATTACTGAATCACTGCTATCTGAATGATATATCGCAAAAATGGATTTGTGATGAACCATTTTGTTTATCTGCACTATGTAACAACTCTATTTTCCTGAATAATAAATGTAAGTATTGACAGGAAAGAAATGAAATGTTTGAATAAGATTTCTCTATATTATGCCCATGAAACATAAATTACCATTAAGATTAGCAATAGAGCAAAATTCAAAACAAAAAATTTCCCATGAACTCAGAATTCATGACCCTGTATAAAATATCCATAAGCACTTGAAAATAACTCAATAAATGGCAACCTCTCAGATAATGACACTGTAAAAAGTCAACTACAATATTTTACATGTTTAGTAACTTTCTTATAGGAATCTTCCATGATAGGCTAATAATCATCCTCACTATATAAATGAAAGAGTTGAGAATACAATGTTTGCACAAGACCATACACTGAAGTAAAAGTTAGGTCTTAACCTTCATGCTAATGTCCACTTACTAGGCTACTTTCCCCTCAAAATAAGTGCTCCTAAACAATAAAATTACTATCACACTAATTAACACATAAATAAATCTCACTGAAGTAAAAAACAAGAATGCTTTGTATTAAAGTCAAGGCAAGAATGCCTGCTATGAGCACTACTATTTTAACACTGTACTGGTGATCTAAGCAAATACAAAGGAAAAGAAACAGAAGGTACAAATATTAAGAAAGTATAAAAACGTGCAGAAACCTTTACTATCTACCTATAAAATCCAAAAGTATGTCTTAAAAGACTGATGTCAACAGAGTTCCAGTATTCAAAAACCAACACTTACCTATACCTGATCAATAACCAATTAGAAAATTAAAGAAGCAAAAAAGATCCCATTCATAATTTTTTAAAAACTATTAAATAAGTACTTAGCAATAAGCTTAACCAAAATTAAAAAGACCAAGATGAATTATAAAATATCATCTGACACATAAAAATGTAAAATTGTGTATAAAATGCACACACACATCATTAAAAAAGACAATAGGTGAAATGGAAAAAAATCTGCAATACCTATGAATAAAGGTAATTTTCTTAATGTACAATGAACTCTTCAGAGTTTAGTAAGAAAAAAGTCATCTATTAAATGAGCAAATGCAAGAATGGAAAAAACACCGCATGTTCTCACTTACAAGCGGGAGCTAAATGATGGGTATTCACAGTTACAGAGTGGTATAATAGACACTGGAAACTAAGACGAGAGGAGGAAGGGAAAAGATGAGGGATAAAAATTTACCTATTGGGTACAATATACACAATTCTGGAGAGGGGTGTACTAAAAACTCTGACTTCAGCATTATACAATTCGTCCAGGTAACAAAAAACACTTGTACCCCCTTAATCTATTGAAATAATAAAATAAAATGAACAAATGATGTGAGGAAACAATTCATTAAATGAATATGCAATCCACTTAGAACGGAGCCTAGCCCATGGTAAGCACTCAACAAATGTTAGTAGTTATTGTTGTAATAAATACAAAAACAAAGGACTAATAACTATTAAAATAGGTTCAACCTCATTCATGATTTAAAAAATAGCAAAACAATTTAAATAGCAGAAACAAAATGCAGTTGATAAAATCCAATGTTGGTGCTGGGAAATATGCATTTGCATACACTAAAAGTGGGAATATAATGTTAGTTCAACATTTTTAAAGTGGAAACTAAAATCGTCTATCAATTTGAAATGGCCATAGCCTTTGGCCTACAAATTATTTTTATGAATATAAACACATACAAGAATACAAAAACAAATATACAAGGACATTCTGTATAGTATTGGTTATACTTGCAAAACCAAAAAATGATATAATCAAAATGACCACCAATAAGGGAGTGATTAAATAAAATCACAGTACTTCCATAAAATGATAAACTACAAAGCCTTTAAAAATAAATGAAGTAGATCAATAGAATTTCTTAAGGAAGGTTTTCCATGATAGACTATAAAGTGGAAAAAAACAGAAGATACAGAAGAGTGAAAAGTATTAGAGCATGATTCTGTGTGTATAAAAGAAAAGGAAGGTAAGTTCTACATATACGTTCATATAAATACAGAAATTTTCTAGAATATACACAAATACTAATAGTGGTTACAGATTTAGGGAATAAGCCTGGGAGAAAGATTATTTTTCATTTTATGCTCTTCTATACTGTTTGACTCTTTCTCCACATGCAGGTACCACATTTATTAATTTTTGGAAAGATATATTCTTGGATAAGAATACTCAACGCTGTCAACATATCAACCCTTTAAAAACCTGACAAGATTTTTCTAATAGAATATGAATATAACTCTATGAACATGCTATGAATAGACCAGAATCTAAAATCAGTCTAGAAAAGTATCAAAATAGCCATGAAAATTTTGAAACAGGAGGGGAGGGAATTTTCCCCAAAGAAATTATCAAAATATATAAAGAAACTATAGTAACTGTATTAATAACAGTGGCATAGTGACACAAGAACTAACAGATCACATATGTAATAATGAAATGGAATGGAGAGTCTAAAGACAGATTCCTGCATACATGGAAATTTTAATATACGACTAATAAAACATTTTAAATCAGTAGAGATAATTAGATATCCATTGGGTAAAAAAATCTAAGACAACTTACCTCCTACCACACAAAAAGAAATTCCATACAGATAACTGAAAGTAAATATAAACCAAGCTTTTGAAAAAATTTAAAACATTTTCTTTTTAAAAATGTTAGAATGAGAAAAATCTTAATTTAGTAAGACCAAAAAACACAAAAGACTTTTCTAAAAAACTTACATGTGACTAAAAATTGAAATCATGCTAATAACAAGGCAGCATAAATGATAAAAGCAATAATTACAAAAGCTAGCATTTAGAGATCCTTTACTATGGATGAGAGACAATTCTATGCTGTTCATAATTGCTAATTCATTTAATCCTCACAATAACCTCTTGAGGTATATCACCACTAACCCCATTTTACCAATGAAGAAACTAAGGTACAGAGATTAAGCAACATTCCCAAAGAAGTGGCAAAGCTAGAATTTGGTCTGGCTGTTTGGTTCAGGTCTGTATTCTGAACCACTGTACAGTGGTTCAACAGTGGATTTACATATTATTCAACAACCAACTTAAAAATATTGCAAATGTACAAAGTTAGAATACAAAAACAGGCAATGCAATAGAAAAATGGGCAAAAGTTATGAACAGATCATTGACAAAAGAAATTCAAATGTCTAAGAAATAAGATATTTTACAGAACTGCAAGTAGCAATAGCAAGGCATTACTAGTTTTTACCCCCACTGGCAAAAATTTCAGGGATTATTGCATCTTTTGTTGGCAAAGTTATCAGAAAACAAGTACTCATACACTACTGATATGTGTATAAATTGTTTAGCCATTCTGGAGAATACTTTGGAAGTTTTACCAAAGTTTTAAATGTGCAATGCCTGTGACCCAACGATTTCACTTTTAGGAATCTGTCTCACAAGAAATCCTCACATAAATACACAAGGATTACAAACAGTCACTGCAACCTTTTTAAACTGTGGGAAAAAAAAAAACTAAGTCCATCAGGATAAAATAATTTATGGTAAATAAATTTAAATACATTATGGTAAAACATACATAGACATTTAAAAAATAACAAGATCAAAATATAGTTTTAAGTAAGAAAAAGCAACCCCCAAAACACTAATAGTTTTTACACTAAAAACTAACAAAATACTACATATAAGTACATGAACAACAGTATATTCGTAAAAGCATAAGAGGTAGCATGACTAAGAGCACAGACTCTAATGCCAGACTGACTGGGTTAACTATACAAATTAGCTAACCTCTCTGAGACTAAATTCCTCATAATATCATTACTTACTTCATAGGGTTTTTAGATCTTCATGATAACTCCCTACTATCTGTTACTGCTTAGAACAATACCTGACACAATGTTGCATTAAATAAACTAAAAAAAAAAAACTCTTGAAGGTCTAGAAAGATAATCACCTAATTGTTAACAGTATTTACCTATTTGGAATTGGGGATTTCGGGAAGAAGAGATTATCATTTTTTAACTATAAGTTTTGTACCTTTGGAATGCTTTACCATGACCATGATTTAACGTATTCCTTTGTTTTATAAAAATACAACAAAACATAAACGGAGATATAAATGTATAGTAGTGACCACCTCTAGTGTTTTCCAATACTTTAATATCATATCACACAATACAATTAAGGCCTGAAACAAAAATACACCATTCACTTTAATGTATCTTTTTAAAATATTGTTTAATCAATACAAACAACATTTAAAGCGAAGTTACATATTATTCACTCGTAACTAGAGTTCATTTTAAGAAATCAGCCTTAAATGTTACTTTATAAATACAATTCAGATGTCAGCACATTTAAGCAATTTTTCATTGTCAAAGTCCAATCATACGCATACTGAGATACTACATACTCTACTTTTAAAACATACTTCATATAGCATGTCAGAAATAGTATTAACACTGGAATTTAGAGAGATCTCTCTCAGAGAGAGACACATGAAATATTTAAGAGAATATTACAACCCAATTTAGGAAAAAGACATGTTTTTATGAAACGTGAAAAACTTGTATTTACCCAGTCATAGCATTCCATTAATGTAGTTAAATAGTCTTTAAAATCCCAGGCTGGAGCTATTAGCAAGTTATATGTGTAGGCAAAACTAAATTGGGAGTATTGCATTCACTTTGGTGAAGTGACAAGCAAATCTTGGATAACCTGACACCTAAATTTGGGTATGTGGAAAAAAATAAGAAAAAGATGTATCTATGCCTATCCCTCTTCCCTCTTCCTAAACATTGGCTATCCTTCATGTGTTTAATCTGGTCCCCAAAGGTATACAGGGAATCCTGGTAATGACTACTGGGACTACTAAAAATAAAGTTTAGAAAATTCCTCATTTAGTTGACTGATTAAATTTTGATAATTCCAAAGAGTCAGGCCCCAAGTACTGTGTCAATAACAACAAAAAGAAAAGAAAAGTGGCTCATGCCTGTAATCCTAGCACTCTGGGAGGCCGAGGTGGGCGGATCCTTGGAGCTCAGGAGTTCCAGACCAGCCTGAGCAAGAGCGAGACCCCGTCTCTACTAAAAATAGAAAGAAATTATATGGACAGCTAAAAATATATATAAAAAAAAATAGCCGGGCATGGTGGCACATGCCTGTAGTCCCAGCTACTCAGGAGGCTGAGGCAGTAGGATCGCTTGAGCCCAGGAGTCTGAGGTTGCTGTGAGCTAGGCTGACGCCACGGCACTCACTCTAGCCTGGGCAACAGAGTGAGACTCTGTCTCAAAAAAAAAAAAAAAAAAAGAAAAGAAAATAACAACAAAAAGAAAAGGGGAAAGGAAGGGAGAGAAGCAAGGTAAGCCATTTCTCTAAAACTATTTTTTTTATTAAAAATAAAATTCATAGTGGTCTTTTCACCAACTAAACCCCAAGCAAACCAACAATTAGAAATAGAAGACTATGCCTCCAGGAAAATCAGGTCATACTATTTTGCAAATAAAACCTGGAAAGAAAAACAGCACTATTCTTTAGCTCCATCCTCCCACTATGCCAATCAGCATTTCACAGAATGACTTGGCTTAGTGTATTTAGTCAATTAATTAGAAACAGAACACTGATCTGCATTTAGTTGCCTATCTTACATTAAGGAAAAAACTCATTGGTACTCCAATCACCAATAGGAAGTATTGATAAATTACACTGTCAGGAATCAGAAAAGGGAAAACCATCTAATAGAAAGCTAAATTATTTTAGAATAAGAATCTCAATAGTCATAAAGACAGATTAGACAACATCTCGTTCAATTACCATCCAGTGAAGGAATTGCATTTACTTTGATTTTCATCCAGAACTTCTGAATACTTCCACCCATCTTAGCCCTCCTCACATCACCTTTTTCCAAACTACAGATGATAAACTAAAATATAATTATTTTAATAAATTCAAATATCCAGTATTTTGATTAAGCGAGGCACCTTTGGGGGGAAAACCCCAAACATTAAAAGACATAAAAATATGAATTTCAAAACAAATTCAACATACTACATATCTTCAATTCTAAGATTCCTTTTTCCCCCTAACATTTTAACATCTCTGAAATTGGCAGGTGCCTCACAATTAAAGGCATTTATTATAGTTGCAGCTGGAGAGCTGGTGGTAGTGACAGTTTTCTCTACGTAAGAACTTTAAGATTATTTCTAGTGATATAATTGGACAACTGCAACCTGAACATTCCAGGCAACAATCCATTTAACCAACACTTGAGGAAAAAAGGAGTCCTAGTAATTGGCTGAAAACTTTCATTAACACCATCTGGTAAGATCAAGAAATGCCAGTATTAAAACTTGCCAAATAGGTATCAGTGGTTTAGAACAAAATCCGAGACAAAAGCAGAGCACATTTTTAGGTAATGTTATATCAACAACTCTCCTAACTACACAGAAAAGATATTCTGTGGAAAGAGAAAGAAAAAATGACAGAAAAGAGTTGCACTCTGAATGCAAAGACATTTTAGAAATACCTTAACCAATTTATTTAACTTATATTTTCAATTTATGTTCAAAGACACTATGTGATAGAAGTATATAATACAACAAATGTAAAATAATTTCTATCTTATATTTGTTGAAAAAGACAAAGTTTTATTCTTTATTTTATATTCACTGAAATAAATCAAATTTTACTGAAAGAAAACACTGTGTAACAGTTTAATTGGCAGTGGTTTTCCTTCCTCCTTAATGGTATATAAAATAATAGTGTGTCTTATAGCTGATTCAATAGAACATGGTAGTTCAAGGAAGCTATGTGTGTGATCGATGAGGCAAAAATTACTACCTATTCACCAAAATCAGTTTTCCAGAGTTTCCAGTTTCATCCTGTTCCTGGGCACATAACTACATTACATTTCTTATCATCTCTTACAATTAAATATGGCCATGTGACTGAGAACTAGTTCAAGACATGTAAATGGAAGTCAGGTATACCATACTTCAGGTCTAATTCATCACAACCTCCAACTCAAACCTTCTCTTTCCCTTTTCCCCTAAAGGTTCTCCAGGTCAACCTTAGAAACAACATGTTAAAGGCGGCATTCAGCACTGTTTCTGAATGACTATGTGAAGTAGACTGTCCCCTATCTCCAACACACAGACACTCCTATCCCCCAACCATGACTCCACTACCACCAATCACTAACATCCACACTGGACTGTTAGGTAAACCAAATAAACTTCTATTTGGCTAAGCCACTTAATTTGAGAGTTTGTTATGCCAGCTATCACTAGCCAAACTAACACAGTTGGTTTTCACATTAAAAATTATACAAAGTTAAAGGAAAATGGTAGAATAGTAAGTTCTAAGCTTTCATTCCCCCACAGAAGCATTAAAATAGGGGGGGGGGGAACCCGGAAACTCCCTGAACTAACTCTGTTGGAGCACTGGAAAACAAAGAGCAGGAAAGTTTTGCAGCATTTTTACCTGTCGTTGGCCCACCCCCTTGCTGACACAGCAGTGGCCTTGTTTTTGAAACAACAGCAGCCTGGTTTCCAGTTTCTGCCCACAAACCAGAGCAGAACAGACCTTATTTGCAAATTCTTGTGTATGTCTGCTCTAACCTGTCTGGGGGATACCTAAAGGACCGAACAAGCCATTCACCTGGAAGTGTGGTATACCTGACTTTCATTTACATGTCTTGAACTAGTTCTCAGTCACATGGCCATATTTAATTGTAAGAGAGACTGGGAAATGTAATGTAGTTTATATGTCCAGGAAGAGAATGAAACTGGAAACTCTGCAAACTGATTTTGGTGAATAGCTAGTAATCTCTGCCTTACCAATCACACAGGTGAAAAAAACTCAGGTGAAAAAACAGCAGGCACTACTCATGAAAGTTGCAAAGGAACCATAGACTCAGACAACTGGGACAAGTGATTAGGGGTAGATATACAACAGACCATGCAATGCCCTGAGGGGAAGATGGGATGAGACTCTTTGGGAAATAAGGATATTCAAAAGCAAATGTGTATACAGGGGAATTTAGAAAGTCATTTGCATGCCCAGGCAAGATCCATGTTCAGAAAAAGCCTGAGAAGACCTTAGGCTTACACCTCAGGAAGATCCCTACGTTCAAAGGAAGCCTACCTAAGGGATGAAGGAGTATCCCAGCAAACAACTAACTGCAAAGAAGACGGGGAGAACTCCTGAGGATATTTCTATAAAAACTTGAGCTGAACACAAGCTAAAAGAACAAACTTCAATGATCACACACATCATGGACTAGTTGTTGCAAAAATACTTTTTAAAAGTCTCAAGACAAATGGGCTTCTATAGCCTTCAACAATCAACCAATAAAACAAAAAACAGCAAACCTTGGAGAAGGGGAAATCTGATTTCCAGAGTTACCACATTACAATAGTCAAATGCCCTATTTTCAACAGAAAACCACAAGGCATACAACAAAAGAGAAAAAAATGGCCCATTCAAAGGAACAAAATAAACTGACAATCCCAGAGGAAGCCCAGACATTGGACTTACTAGACAGACTTTAAAACAACCATCTTAAAAACGAAATCAGGAAAACAATGTATAAACCAAATGAGATAATCAACAAAGACACAGAAATTAGAAAAAAGAACCAACCAGAAACTCCGGGGCCACAAAGTGTCAGAATCCTGGGTTTCAGCACCAAAGACGTCAGGGAGGAAGTCTGCCCTCGGTTCTTGGTGCACTCTTGGATGAAGAATGATCAGACACACCAAAATTGTTAAGTCCAGACTATTATCCTGGTCCTCTGACTCCTTTCTTGGAAAAATCACCAGCAAGACCAACACAACGGAGTAAGCTCAGGCAGGGAGCAGATTCACAAGAGCAGCTCTTTATTGTAGAATAAAATGGGTCTGTCTCTGTGAGTGGAGACAGAAAAACAAACCAACTCACTGACCCACTCACTGACTACTGACTTCTCGGATTGGTTTTTCTTAGCCAAGTCTGGAGGAGGGTTCTTGGGAGGTGTAGGATGTTATCCAATGATCAACAGGTGTCCTCAGAATTTCATCTGCCTATACAAGCTTCCCTCTAAGAAAGATCACCTGGAGGGGGTGAGCCACAATGCAGATTCAAACTAATGGCATATTAATTAAGTTACTCTAGGTCACTTTCTAAATCTTATTATGCCTGGGCTGGGGAATTCCTAGATTGATACTGCATTCCGTCCTTCCCCAGGTGTAGCAGTTGCTTAGGATAGGATTAAGGGTGGGGCAACACCAAAATGGAGTACCTGCCCTTGTACTTCTTCCCAGGTGGAGCAATTGCTGGAAACAGCACCAAAACAGGGAGGCTTTATCCCGAGAAGAGCCTGGAGATCCTGACTATCTACCTAACAATAGTACAGTAACTGAAATGAAAAATTCATGAGGAGGTTTAACAGCAGATTTAGCAGAAAGAAAAAAAAAATCAACTAACTTAAAGATAGAACAACTGAAATTATCAAGTCTAATGAATAAAAGAAAAAAAAAGAAGAAAGGTGAACAGAGCCTAATGGACTTGAATGACATAACGAAGCAGACTAGCTCGTGCATTATGGGAGTCTGAGAAGGAAGAGAGAGAAAAAGAAAGCAGAAAGATTATTTGAAAAAATAATGGATAAAAACTTCCCAAATTTGCTAAAAGCCATGAATCCACAAATTAAAAAGGCTCAAAAAACTCCAAAGGGGATAAAATCAGAGAATACATAGAGATACATTATAATCTAACTGTCAAAGCCCAGAGACAAAGAATTTTGGAAGCAGCAAGAGGGAAGTAACTCACTACATACAAGGGCTCCTCAATAAAATTATAAGCTGATTTCTCATCAGAAATCTTGGAGGCCAGAAGGGAGAAGGATAATATATTTAAGGGGAAAAAAAAACTGTCAGTCAAGAATTCTATATCCAGAAAAACTGTCCTTCCAAAATGAGGGCACAATTAAGGCATTCCGAGATAAACAAAGGCTGAGAAAGTTCATTTACCACTAAAACTATCCTACAAGAACTACTAATGAAAGTATCTCAGGTTGAAATTTAAGAATGTTAGACAGTAACTCAAAGTTGTTTTAAGAAATCCCCAGTAAATATAAATAAATAGGCAAATACAAAAGCCAGTTTTAACATAATTTTGGTTTGTAAACTCTACTTTTCATTTTCTACAGGACTTAAGAGACAAATGCACAAAAACCTACTAAAACTATACTAAAATCTATGTTATTGGGCACACAATGTATAAACATGCAATTTGTTACCACTGATAACAAAGTGGGCAGGAAAAGAGAACTGAATGGGTTTTTGCATGCAATTGAAGTAGGTATCAATTTGATTAGATTATAATTTTATAACTATAAAGATTATAGCTTTAAAAGGATCAATATACAAACATTAAATAGGAAACATTCCTTTTCAATTTTTATATCCCTAATGAATTCCATCCTGTTTTCCTAACTGTTCAGTCATTTTAAATTGTACCATGTCTTCCAACTAACAACTAGGCAACATTTAATAAAATAATGTGGTTAATATAATTTACAAATCTGGGGCAGTGTCCACTTTATCATAGCTATACAAATTTTTTAAATTCCTTTTACCATTACGACCCTTCACCACTCTCCATGTAATTTTCAGCAGTATAAGTAATTATGTTCTTATTTCCTCACAGTCATCAAGACTAATAAAGATACTGACATTCAAAAATAATCACTACAAATTTACTAACTATAAAAGTACTAGAGTATGCACTGGGATTGAAAGATGATTAAGATATACTTTCTTTGAGGAATTCTAGATATCATTTTTCAACTTGGGACATAGGTAAAATAACACAAAATTCAACAGCTATGTTGAAATTACATCTCAAAGTGAACAGACTGAGAGATTGAGAAGTTTGGACTTGACATGTATTTCTTTGGTCCTCCACCACATCTTGCAGAATTAAGAGTAGAAATTAGTTCTACTGAAAATGGGAGCAAATAAGGCTATACTCTTAAGTTACCAAGCTAATATTTTTAATATGGAAGAAACAAAAGATTACAAACATACCTCCAATCAACCAAAACATGTCAAAACATTTTTATACACCTCAAAAAATGGAGAGATTTTCAGGACTTACAAAGACTACACCATTCACATTCTATAGTTTTTCAAAACGTACAAATCAGATTTGAATACAAACATGCATATAAGATACAAAATATGAAGTTTCTTTCTAAATGACCAATTTTTTAAAATATTTTGTCATAACTGAGTAAAATAATTTCATAGTTTTCACCTAACTCATCTATTATTTTATTTTCCTCCATTGTTGTTCAACATAAACATTAAAAGTAATGACTCAAAGTCAATCTAAACTTAATAGCCATAGCTATTAATATTTTCCCTGATACCAACTAGTCAGAGAAAATTAGTATAGCCTGGCAGAGTCTTTGCCAGTGCTTTGCTCCATCCAAAGAGAGTAACAATAACACTGCTTCTCTGGGTGGTGTTCTAGTGGAACTTTAACATAGTAGTAGCAAAGGAGAAGAAGAGAACACATAACAATTAAACCTAAGAACTAAAACTTGTCACTACAAAGAAGCAATGTCATCTTTCTATCATATCTATCCAACCACACATTTATACAGCTATCTTTCTCTTTTTACTGTATTCTAGGGCTACAGCTTAGTAATTCTATGTATTTCCACTGGGGCTATAGTTTTTTTTAACCTCCCCCCCCCCATTGGGGGGGCTATACTTTTACATATACATACACACAAACCTCCTTCATGGACTGTTAACCACTGAGGCATTCTCATTTAACACATGTGTGGCAGAAGAGAAAAAGAAGTGGGGGAGAAAGGAGGGAGGGAGAGAGGGAGGAATGGAAAAAGATTCAAAATGACAGCCAAAAAGTAAAAAGAAAAGAACTTTTGGTCATCTTTGGAGAATTGAGAACTCAATCTGAAAACCGGTAAATAAAGGAAATCCAGCATTTGGCCTTTCCTGTATAAACTGTACTGGATAATAACAAAAGACTTGATAAGAAAAAGTTCCTCTTTATAGAAGTCCAACTAACAAATAAAGGAATGATGAAATTCAAAGGACAATAGTTTGCAACCCCTAATAAAATAATGAATCTAGGCAATAACCATCAATAGCCGCTGTGACTATTAGGTATAAAATTTGTAGGACATTTTACACTAGATAGACCACGCTGACAATATTTGAGCCTGTGAACTAAAATAAAAGCTTAAGCCTCCCAGCTGACTGAATGGACACCTTCTCGGCCAAGGGGACTCCAGAAAAACTCTCAAGCTGAGTTGTTGGCCAAGAGAAGGGAGGCCAGATATGCCTGGTCATGCCCCCCTCCCTTTTAGGAGATATCTCTTGTAACAATAAGATGCTAAATCATTAACAGGCTTAAGGCTATACAAGACAAAGCTTAAACCACATCTACAGACCATCAATTTACTTAACAGATCACCTGAATTTTGGTAAATGTCCGGTGGCCTTTAGACAAAGCTGCATTTTTTTTAACCAACTACAAATCTTTAAACTTACCTAGAACCTGTAAGCCTCTCCCCCCACTTTGAAATTTGAAATGTCCCACCATTCCAGGCCAAACCAATGTACCATACATCCTCCACAATTCACTCTCCACATACTGACTTAGGGTCTTATGTATAATTCCTGGTTCCATGAATGTATAAAACCAAACTGTAACCCAGATACCAGAGGCACATTTTCTCAGGCTATGTGCTCCAGGCCCATCACACACACTTGGCTCAGAATAAACCTCTTTAAATTATTTTACAAAATTTGGATCTTTTTCCATTAACAAGCCCAGGGATCAATCTTATTACCACGAACAGAGACAATCAGACCTTATGTGCCTAGTGATACAATGCAAGAGGATACACAATAATCTATAAAGTATTCTTTCAAAAAAAATTTAAACCGAAGTGTGAACAAACCTCTGGATTTCACTACAAACTCCTAAAAAACAGAAGGGACAGAGGAACATATTAAATGTCACCACAGAGATGTAGTCAGCAAAATTCAAAATATGAAAAATTCTGCAGGACAAACCAACCTAGTTTATTCAAAAAGTAAATTATAAGGGAGGGAAAAAAGACACAAGAGAGCAATAACTATAGAGTAAAAATGACTTAAGAAACATACTAAATGCAATATATCAGCCCTGTTGAGATCTTGATTCAAACAAATCAACTGTGCAAAAAACAAATCCTTTATGAGACAATGGGAAAAACATGAATACCAACTGGATATATAATTACATTAAGAAACTATTTTTATATCTGATAATAGTATTGTAGTTATATTAAAACAAAAATATGTCCCTATCTTTCAGAGGTACATATATATGCATACACACATACATTCACAGATAAAATTGATATGTACTCAATTTGCTTCAAAACAGTCTGAGTGAAAGGTGCAGAAAGCACCGGTATAAAAGAAATAAAACTGGCCATTTATTTACTTTTGAAATGACATAATGGATGCATGAGGTTCATTATACTACAGTCACACATCACTGAACAACAGAGATATGTTCTGAGAAATGCATCCTTAGGTGACTTTGTCATTGTGTGAAAACCACAGAGTGTACTTACACAAATCTAGATTGGTATAGCCTACACACCTAAGCAATATGGTATATATCAATTGCTCCTAGACAATAAACCTGTACTGCATGTTACTGTACTGAATACTTTAGGCAAAAGTAACACAATGGTAAGTATTTGTGTAACATATGTAAACACAGAAAAGGTACAGTGAAAATACAGTATTATAATCTTATAGGACCACCATTGTATATATGATCCGTGGTTGCCCAAAACATCATGGGATGCCTGACTGTAGTCTATTTTTACATATATTTTTAAGTGGCCATTATTAAAAGTTTGGGAGAAAAAAGAAAGAATTGTCCGTTGTAGACTATTAACCACTGAGGCACTTTTAACATGATTGACCCCACCAGTCCAGGTGCTGAAGATATAGTATAACAGGAGAGACAAGCACTTTTAAAATCCCTACAACATAGCAACTGACAAGTGAAATTATTACATAATTGCTAATACAGAGGAGAAAGTAATTAGAAGCATATAATTCCAGAGATTTGCTAACAATAGTTGACAAATATGAATGTAAACAATACGCAAATGATGTACTTAATGGGTTTTTGAGGGTGACTTGGGGTTTTTTTTTTTTTTTTGGTAATCACCTCCCATTCTTTCCTCTTCTGATCCATAGCTTTTCAGTATTACCAAAGTAGTAAGCCAAAGTAAAAGTATTACCTATTTGCTTCCTCCTTTTCACACAAACATTGGTTTTATGTTGTTTGGCAATTTTGGGTTTCCTTTTGTTTTAGGAAGGCTTAAAGTAAATTTCTTACAAACACATTCAGCCACTGCCCTCTTTTTAAATTTCTACTATAACAAGAAGCATAAAGTAAAAGAAATCTGAGCAAAGTAAGAAAAAAATTAAAAACAACCACTCAAGAACTTTTCATGTAATCATAGATATTAAAGCCAAAATGGCCTTCTATAAAAACAAGAGTAATGATAAACTACTAAATTTAAAATTGTTATATTAGCCTAGCCCAATAAATATTGTTCATTTCCTATAACTACGAACTAAATGACAAGGACAAGTAGTTTGAAATCTCATATTTAAAAAATTAAACTATTACAAATATTGATACCTACTTATATACATGTACATTTATAAGCAATGACTTAAATATTTCAAATATGGACAGTGGTCCTCTATCATTTTTTTATAAATTTATATTTTTAAAGGATCTTTTAAACTGTTAAAATATTAAAACTCTCTTGACTAATATTTCATTGTAACTGAGCAATGAATAGGTAACACAGGAAGTATATAGGAAAGATGTGTATTATGTATAGAAATTAACAAGTATTACTTATAAAATGAGCCATTCCATTTCATGAAAAAGAGGCCAGTCACTATTTTACATCACAAAAGAGAGGAGTAAATAACATTTTAGGTATTAGGCAGAAAAAATAAAGCACTGTATAATAGAAATAGAATTTTGATCACATCACCCAGTTCCCCAGGGAGGACTTTCAAGTTTAAAAAAACATGAGGGGAAAAAAAAGAAATACATAGAGCAGTTGTAAACCACTTATAAAGCTCATACTGAGAGACAGGATTAAATATACGGCAATTTGTTAGAGAATAACCATGTCAGGTGTTATTCAATGTATCTTTTCTGATTTGAAGGACCTATTTACTACAGGTTGAATAGCCCTAATCCAAACATTTGAAATCCAAAATGCTTCAAAATCTGAAACTTTTTGAGCATCAATGTGATGCTCAAAAGAAATACTCATTGGAGCATTTTGGATTTCAGATTTTCAGATTAAGGATGCTGAATAGGTAAGTATAATACAAATATTTCAAAATCTAAAAAATCAAAAATCCAAAATACTTCTGGTCCCAAGTATTTTGGAAGAGAGATACTCAACCTGTAGCCATTATTAAAAAAAAAAAAACTGGAGCTGAAGTATTCAGTACTAGGTTGCTTATAAACAAAAGAAGAAATTACTGAGACCCAAACATGAAGAGGCACATAGTCTTAGGTCAGACAAGGCCCAGAACTCTGTCCCCCTGATTTCAAGCCCTGTATTCTTTTCATTACACAAAACTCCCTTCCCTCTCAATGATGTGGTTATTAGACCATTATTAAAACAATATGCATTTACTGAAGACACTGGGCAGGCAGGTCAGGTGTGCACATCCCAATCTGCTTGTCCAATGACCCCATTAGAACCTGGGGTAGAGCCACTACCCCACTTACCCAAAGTCACGTTTCCAGGCGGCATAAGGTCTAAAAGAATCCACACCTTTTCACTCCTAACTGCACATGCTTTGCCTTTCTAGAAAAACAAAGTTCTGTCTGAAGTTCAAACCCTCAGGTAAATGTGTTTTCTACACAGATACCGAATACTAATTTGGCTGCTTTTCCTCAAAGATTTTGTTCATAGGCATTCCATGCTAGTCTTCATTTTCTGGGCCCACAATACCCTGTATAGTTCCATCAATCTAAGACCACAACCTGGAAATTGGCATGTTCCAAATTCATTTCATAAAGTCCTTTCTCAACTGTTAAGTGGCCTAAAAAGTACCATTTGACTAAACTTCACATCCAGATCATTAACACCAATGTGTGTTAATTCAGAAGTAAGCACATTAAACATCCATTAAATCCATTATGTTGTTTTTAGAAACTTTTTCAGGTACCCTTTTAATCCTTAAAACTTCACTTATAGTCTAACACAATCTTGACTCTCATCAAATCATAAAGACTTTGAGAGAGTAAATTTTGGCATGCAAATACTTTACATGTAGACGTAATATCATGCTATACAAAATATATATTTTTCTCTAAAATGATGAGAAATATTACTTGGTTTTTCTCTATCTTCCTAATACACTCTCTTTAAACTATATCCAATCCTCAAAATAACTTAAGGAAATCCATTATAAAATGAACCTAATCAAAGCAAACTCAAAATGCCACACCACCAAAGCAGCAAATCGCTAATAGCATTTGCTCCAAGAACTGTTGCAGAATGGTAAAAACAAACACACACAAAGGACCTGTAAAAAAGTACCATATTATAAGGGTAGTACATTTCAGAACACAAATTATGTTAATATATATTTCCAAATTTAAAAAAACATATGATTACTAAAAACAATTAAATGACAACCAAGCAATAATTTCAAATAGCAAAATAGTAAAAATGTCATCTCTTTACCAAATGCCAGTTATTCATTTCTGTCAACAACTGGCCTGTAGGAGTCACAAATAATAGTATCTACCTAAAAAATGTTCTGAGAAACTTACCATCATTTTGGCTCTTGCCCTTCATCTCCTCCTTCCATGACAGAATGGTGTTCAGGGGAACATAGTCCCTTAGGTATTCTTTACGTCTCTCTTCTAAGGTCATCTTCAGTAAACGTTCTTGCAAAATAAAAGCAGAATCTCCATTTGTATTTAACTTTTACGTACATGAATTATTTTATACTTTAAATATTATCTACGTTAAACTAACCAAAGTCTTAACACAGTCCGATTAGCAAAAGGCAAATCCAATGACTCTATATTTGAGTGTTAAAAGATGTTAAACTCCATATTAGCAGGGAGAAAACAAATCAAAGCCTGATGAAAAAGACTCTTGTGATAGCCCAAAAAATAAGTAAATTCATTTACTCTTTCAATCAACATCTACTGACAGTCTACTATGTGCCAGGTAATATGTTTATACACTGCAGGTACAAAGGTGATCCTTAACTTTGAGGAGTTCACAGGACAAAAGAGCAAATGGATAAGATACAAAATAACATCTATATAAATAAAATATAAAATGCTAAGACAGGTATGTACAAATAGTGACAGCACAAAAAGGCATCCACCAAGATATGTTCTCAATTCTACGATGTCATCAACAATAAAAGTGCACTTTCAATTTAATGATAACTTTGCGGAGCATTACTTTAAGTATACATCTTGATTATAAGATTAAAATATAAAAAAAGAATTGCATCTTAGAATTAATAACAGTGGATGTCATTTATAAAGAATTTTTTTTATAAAGAATGTGTCAGGTATTTCACATGTATAATCTCACTGAAAGCACCTTCCCAACAACTCATAAAATTGATAGTATTATTATCCCACTTTTGGAGATAGGAAAATGAAGCACAGCAAAGTTAAGTAGTTTGCCCAAAGCAAAAGACCTTTCAAATAGTAAGCCAATATTAAAATACATACAGATATCCCCATTAGTCAGAGACTACAGCCTATGGGATTAGCCACTATACTATACTATATTCTCAGGAAAAGCTCCTCAAGAAAGGTGATATGTATGCTGGTTCATGAAGGATAGGAAGAATTTTGCCATGAAGAGGTAAAAAGTAAGGACATTTCAGACTAACAGAACAATGTAAATAAAGGAGACATGAATACTACAGTTTAATGAAGCTACAAGATATGGCATGAGAAGAGGAGTGGGCACGTAAGTGAAAAGTAGCTGGAAACATAAGGCAAAACAAAATTGGACAGGGACTTGTATGCCATGCTGGGCAGTTTAAACTTTATCCTGCAGAGTAGACCACTATAAGATTATGCATATCCCAAAAGGTACCCAAAATGATCCACTACAATGCAGAAAAAAATGTAAGAAATTCCATTTATATTTATTTTTAATCTAAAGAAATCAGGAAGAAATATTTACTAATAGTCAATATATAAACTGACACTTGCATCCTCAGTCTGTATGTCTGCTGTCATATAGCATATACTTCACCATGGGACTCCACAATGTAGAGAGATTTACAGTGGTATTCTCATAATCTTCAATTCTCTTTCAGCACATTACAGGGTATCATAGTTTAGATGAATGGATTTAAGGATAACATCTAGTTTAAGGTAATCTAACTCTCATAAAATAATCACTTGAAAAGATTCTTTCACAGAAATAAACTCTGGAAGTATTAATGCAAGCACAAGTGAACAACAAATGGAGAACCAACATTTTTCCCACTCCTAGAACTAGCTTTTCTTCAGCCACATTAGGAGAAAAAACTATATATATTTTAATCAGAGGTGAAATATTCAAATCATGTTACTCAGTTGTCAAAAAATTGAGTTAAGATGCCTATGAGAGATCAAGAACTTGAAATCAAGGATCTGGAACTCAGAAGACAAGTCTAGCCTAGAGATTTTAGAAATTATAACTTAAACTTCCATCCTAGAGGAAAGAAGAAGGGAGGGAGGAAGGAAAGAAGGCAGAGGATCAAACCTCAAAAAAACAACATTTAGGAACTAGGCACAAATAGGAGAACAATGAAATAAAACTTAGTTATCACCGTGGGCCTCATCAACTGAGTCACCAACAGCACTGAAAAGATAGCAAAGTAGTTTAACAGAACTATTTGGGTTCAAATATACATCATTATGCAAATCTGTGTGATATTGGGTCAGTTAATCTCTTTATGTTTCAGTAGCCCTTTGAGGTAAGTAGACAGGTACTATTTCCAACTTACAGATAAGGAAACTAAGGCAAAGAGGTCAAATAACTTACCTAGGTCCCACAGCTAGTTAAGCAATATAAGTAGGATTCAAACCCAGGCAACTGGTGTTCAAGCTCTTGACCCCGCAATACACTATCTCATACAGTTTCCTACCTCATAGGGCTGTTGTGAGAATTAAGTGAGATAACCCATGTAAGGTACTAAGAATAGTGCTGTGCACATAAACAAGGCTTAAAATAATAACTATTCTAATATTAACACCATCATCATTGTTACTACTAAATGACTTTAAGAACATTAGTTTCATTAGAATATAACTAAAATCTGGACACTATGAGGGACTAAGTGAAAAAAGGAAAGTGATAAAAGAAACTCCAAGGTAAAGCCCTGTGGAAGAAAAGCTACTTTAAGGTGGATCAGACTTGAGCACTGTTAGAAGCAGTGGAGAGGAACCCAAAGACACCAGAAATTAAACATATTCAAGAGTGAATAAATGATGGCACAAGATCTCAAAGAATACAGGAGATGGGATAAAGAGAACAAGCAGAGAGGTTAATCTTAGAAATGAGGAAGAAAAGTGCTTCCTCTCTGACAGGAAAAAAGCCAAAAGGACATGTAAAGGAAAAGACCAACGAGATTATGGAAGAAGATGTTAGGGCTGCTCACATTATATGGCATTTATTTTCTCCATGAATTAAAAAGACAATGTCACCTGTTTAGTATGGGGGATCAGGTCTTAAGTGGACTAGGAAGCTTGAAGAGAACGGTAAATTTGGAATTATCATACAAAAGGAGATGACTAGCACTTGCCAAAGCACTACTATAAAAACTCAGATCACAAATATGCAATTATTACAATATTACTGAGCAGGTTAAAAAGACATTATGAAGCAACGTATAGGTTCTATAAATGTCAAAGATAACATATAGGAAAGCAACCTGGCCTCTAAGTGTGAACACTTAGAATAAAAACAAGATTAAATGCAAAACAATAAAATAAAACAATGAGATTAAGTTGCAATACACATAATGAAAATGCACATAAGTGGTTCTTAATTAGGGCTCAAAATATTAAATCAATAATGTTTACTTAACATATGAGGACTTAAGAATTCCTTACTTATTGTTTAAACAATGAAACATACTGAAGGCCACAGACATATATGCAGTTTTTTTGGCATTACATAAAACTTTTCTTTAAAGAATGCTTCACTTTACAATGAATCCTTTCTCTGTGAACCAAGCACATAAGCAGACAGACCTACTTATTAGGTGGTATACTGAGTTAAAAATACGTTTATGGAATACCTTGACATTTCACTGAGATGAGTAAGTCTTCCTTTAGATTTAAAGGACAGCTATAAAAATACTATACCATCGGGTCTCCAGTGGGATGAAAGGAAAAAGGTCACGCATCCCATCAGCTTCTCTAATACTAACTACTGTACCAGAAGTCCTTAGCTCTTCCTTGGTAATATATTTTATATTTAAATATACCAAAAAGAGACATCTTTATAAAACATAGACATTCATTAAAGTTTTCAAATCATAATCATAGTAACTTTTTCCTTTAAAATTAAACTCCATGCACAAATAACTAGTTTTGGATAAGAGAATATAGCTTAGCTTTGAATAATTACTTTGTTAATTGTCTTCTTTAATTGTGCATTTGCTCCTTTATTTAGAAAATATTAATGTGCTTATATTTTCCCCATTAGAAGAAAGAGAAGGAAAAAATAGACATTAAAAAAGGATTCTAAAATGCCTGCTGTAAACAATCCAACTGTGTAGATGTTAAATGAAGGAACCATTATAACACTGTTACTTTAGGAACATTGTTCTTCTACTATGCCAGAAAAATAGTTCTTAAGTACTCACTATAATTTCATTAATGATTCCTGGTACTGAAAACAATGGTTGTCTTCCACTATTTTGCTCTCATTATCATCAATAATACAAAGCTAACATTTCAAGACCATCAGTAAAAATGGGCATAAATGATTTTTCAATGCTCACAAGGTGAATGCTTGCTGAAAGTGTGTTGAAACTAAAGTAACTGCTACTGCAGAGACCAAGCAAAATTCTCTTACACTACTTTATACATCAGGCTATTATTCTCTCAACAGCACTTGTTTTGTGAAACTAGAATTGTTAGCTCTCTATATGCCCATAACCATTAAAAATATAATCAAATCACATATAAGCTAATCTTTTAATATTTTAAAGACCATTTTAATTATGTTGTTCAGTTATATTATGTTAAATCACCCTGCACTTAATTTGAAAATAAAAATTCCCTCCTCATCTCTTTCCTCATGCATTGTTGGAAGTAGGCCCAATATAGAGGATTTTTTTCCCCACATTAATTCCCTTTCTTTCCTCCACTGTTTGGTCTTCATGTTCAGGAAGGCCAGGATTTGCAATAAAAATCTACAGGTTTTAAAGACCTATTATCAAGGAAATCAACTTTCAACCTAGTCATCCTTTTATCCTTCTTCTGTAAATAAGATGGGATATTCAGTAGAAGGGTGCATTCACTCGACCTCACCTGTGATATACAGGTTTTGTGTATCTTAACACTAGCAATCCAAGTACTTTTTGCTATACATTTCTGTAAAAAGCTAAAGAATGAAAGAAAAGAGGGATGAAAAGAAAGGGGGGATGCCAGTCAAGTTTTACATCAGAATACAATCTAACTGTGATGGGGTGGTGGAGGAGGAGGAGGTAGAGGGGGAGAGAGTGAGAGATGATGGGGACGGGGGTCTGGATCGCAAACTTCTGTTTCTTAAAGCAAACAGTGCCACTGTCAATCTAGCCTGTGTGGATGAACCTTGATATGCACAAAATTCAGGGATGGGTTCATTCACAGAGTGACATTAGTCACACAGTCTTACTCTGAGCAACTTCAGACCATGAATGGGCACAGAATATAGAGAAACAGCGTTGGGAGAAAAGCCCATTCAGACTCCTCTGAAGTCACTTATCCTCGCGGACAAAATGCTCGTTTTAGGTTTCCCCTGGAGTTCCAGGTTTCAAAATTCACTGCGGCGGCGAAGAAGGGTGACCCAGAAAAGGGGCAAACACCCCGAAAATGGGGACACTTAGCCAGTTCGGTGGGAGAGGAACAGGGTGCAGGGGGCGCAGCAGCAGCTGTAGCCCGAGTGCCCGCTGGCGCGGGACACCCTAGCTGGGAGTGCCAAAGTCCCAGCTGGGGTTCACAGAAACTTGCGCCGCGCCCGGGGCTGCTGCGCGGGGCTCCAGCCGCGAACCAGGCGAAGGCAGCCCCGCCTGGGGAGAAGGTGACCGGGCGCGGGGGGTGGCAGAGAGGGGCGTGCGCCCACACGTGCGCGAGCTGCAGGTGCCCGGGGGCGGCGCGTGCACGCCGCTGTGCGCGCGCCCGTGCACACGCGGACACCGAGGGAGGCGGCACCGGCCGGGAGGGCGCGAGGCGGGAGCTCGGGCGGAGGGCGCCGCGACACACACAGCTTGACCCCCGCCCCCACCACACATCCCCCGCACCCCAGGACTCGACGGGCCGGTTACCTTTCTCCTCTCTCCACACCTTTTTCTTCTTGTTGCTGGGGTACATGTTGCCGTGGGGGTGGCTGGCTTTAAGCTGCAAGTTCCCCAGGCTCACGGGCAAACAGGGTGTGTGTGGAGTGGGAGGGCTGGGAGGGGGCACTCGGGAGGGAAAAAGTGAAAGAGATTCCGCGTCCCGCGCCGCTCGCCGCTCGCCGCTCTCCAGTCGCCGCCCTCCTCCCTCAGCCTGCGCTCGGCTCCGGCTCCCACCCGCCTCAGCCCGGCGGCCGCCGCCACAGCAGCACCTCAGAGCCTGTCGACTAGGTCACGCCTCGCGCTAACCTAACACCCGCGCAGGCCCCGCCTCCCAGCCGCTAGGCAGCGCCGCCTCCCATTGGCTGCACCGCCCGCCGCTCTCCGCGTTCTAGCCACGGCGCGCCCCGACTTTGGCCCCAGGGCGCACGCGCAGGCGCAGGCTCGGGCCCGACGCCGAAGACGTTGGGGAGCTGGAAGGGGTGGAGCCAGGGCGCGAGGGGGCTGGAGACGCCTCTCGACGGGGGCGGGGCATGGGGCTGACGCCTAGGAGGGGAAGGAGGTGTCCCGCGCTTCCAGCCGGCCTCGCAGCGCTGGGAGGACCTTAGGGCGTGGTCTGTAGGTGCGCCAGGTGACAGGGGAGCAAGCCGGCGAACAGCTGCCTCCGGGACTGGAGGATGTGCAAGTGGAAGGAGACCGTGCGCCAACACGAATTGTCCCTACTCGCTCTAACTGCCCGTCTGGGCGTGTTTTACCAGATAATCTGAAGCTTTCCTCTTGGTAGGCAGGTAAATTAGACCACAAGAAGTGAAAGTATTGAGAAGTGGTTCCAGACCATATGCAAGCGGTTCCTCAAACTTGTAAAAAATACAAATTTCATTGGCATTATGGGCTGCTCAAGAGTTTTTAGAACCAGGAAGTTGTGGACAACCAAAATGTAATATGGGAAACAGAAGTCTTACATCAAAGCAAATCCAAAGAGATGCTAAATTTATTGCATTTCTAAATATCAGACCATCTACAAGGATGACTTAGTGGATGTGGTAAATCCGCATTTATTTGGCAATTCAGTTGCTGTGTTATATGTATTGGGCAAATAATTATGTGGAACACATTTTTTTTTTTTTGAGACAAGGTCTTGCTCTGTTGCCCTGGCTAGAGTGCAGTGAGTGGCATCATCATAGCTCACTGCAACCTCAAACTCATGGGCTCAAGTGATCCTCCTGCCTCAGCCTCTGGAGTAAGTGCAACTGCAGGTGCCCACCACCGCCGCCTGGCTAATTTTTCTATTTTTGTAGAGAGGGAGTCTCTAAGTCTTGCTATGTTTCTCAGGCTGGTGTGGAAGTCCTGGCCTCAAGTGATCCTTCCTAGCTAAAGTGCTAGGGTTTCAGGTGTGAGCCACCCGCGTCTGGCCTGGAACATATTTCTTTAGAATAATAAAAGGGAAAAGGAAGAAGAGGGGGAAGCCCACTAAGGATTATAAAGAATGGAATGTTTTGAGTAATAGGACACTCTCATAAGGATGATTCATAACATAGTAAGACAATTTTTATTATTATCTCTGCTTTTTTTCTTTTAGTGCTGTGAGATATGTAAAAATTTATTTAGCTGGGAGAAAGAAGGCTTCAACAAGTATCATTGGAGCTGGTAGTAAAAATATGCACTCATTTATTGGCAATGGAAGTAGAAGGAGGGCTTTGATTCAAGAGACATTACCAAGATAGAATCAATAAAAATTGGTAATGGAATAGATTTTGGGAGAAAAGTGAGGAAGAAAAGAAGATAAGGGTTTTGCGGGATGATTAAGGAGGAAAATAGCAATATTAATAATATTAGACAATACAGGAGCAGTTGTAGATTATGTGGGAAAGATACTGAGTTCTTATTTAGAAATACTAAATGCAAGGTGTCTGCAGGAAAGTGCATCATATTGGGCACCTTCTCTTCAACAGAGAAGCTGTTTACACTCCAGCCTAGCACCAGTCCTTCCACCTATGGTTTCTTTGGAACATTACACTATTGATTATGCCTTTTATCATGTCAACTCAAAGAACTGGAACTTTTATTATGTTAAGGCACTGGTATTTAAGTGACATTTGTTTCAGCACTTATTACTAATCACTGTGATGAAATACCATTATCATTCAAAAGTGTTAAATATTTAATGTCTCAAAAGTACCTGAAATATACCATGTACCAAACTCATGAGCTCATGATCTTTCCCCCACACTTGGTATTCTTCTGGTTTTTCCTATTTCTTTGAATGGCTCCATCACTCATTCAGTTGGTGTCAATCTAAACACCTAAGCACCATCCCTAGTACCTCTTATAACTTCACTCTCATATCAAATGAATTGCTATACTGTTGAGTTTTATCTCCTGTATAAGTCTGGAATTGCTTTACGTCCCAAGAGCACCACAATAAACTCAGTCTGAATTTAACTGAACTACTGCAAAAACTTCTTAACTGGCCTTCATGTCCACTTTTGTACCTCTTCTGTCCATTCTCTGTACTGCATCTAGAGTTATCTTGTCAAACGTGATCATGTCATCTCACTGTTGTAAATCATTTCATGACTTTCGGGTGGTTTTTTTAGTGGACCGAATTGTGTCCCCCCCCCAAATTCAAACCTCCACCATGACTAAATCTGGAGATACGTTCTTTAGAAGGTAAGTAAGGTTAAATGAGATCATAAGGATGGGACTGATAGGACTGTGACTCCATTAGAAGAGGGCAATCCCTCTCCCCCCCACCTTTCCCTGCCATGTGAGGACATGGAGAGAAAGCAGCCCTGCTCAAGCCAGGAAGAAAGCCCTCACCAGAATCTGACTATGCTGGCACCCTGATCTCATATCCAGCCCCCAGAACTGTGAGAAATTTTCTGTTGTTTAAGCCATCCAGTCTATAGGATTTTGTTATGGCAGCCTAAGCTCACTAATACTGTCTTCTTACAACAATCAAGTCATTAAGAATGGAGCCTTGTCTTACACCATGCTCTACCCCCACCATCACCCCCCAATCTCTGGTTCCAGCCTTATCAAACCATAGAGGTTTGCATTTTCTTGAGCACACCTTGTTCTCACCATATGGCCTTTTCACATGTTTGTTGCTATACCTGGGAATATTCTCATTCTTCAGATTTCAGTTTAACCATCACTCCCTAGTAAACCCTTCCTTAACTCTGACCCCTCCCAACCTTTACCCTCAGTTTCCCCTTATGTCCCTCAGTGTTCATTTTTATATAAAGCACTTTTACAGTTTATAATTATACATTTTTTGTGATTACTAATATCTACTTGCACTCTGACTTATAAACTCCCCAAGGACAGGAAATATGCCTTTTTGTTCACCATCCCCAGAGAATGATATAATACCTAGCACATAATAGGCTCTCCATAAATATTTATTGACTGAATAAAAAAATGTAAATTAATGTTAAGTAAGCATCCATATAAAGATGTTGCCAAATTAAGGGAAAACACATGCAAACAGAAGGAATTACCCTGGGGAGGCCCTAATTTTAATGTGAAGACCAAAAAAGGAATGAACAAGTGAAATTAGTGAATGCTTCAGAGAGAGTTACAATTCATCATTAGCATATAGTAGCTATTCATATATGAATGAATGAGTAAGAGAGTGATAGAAGAATGAGAAGTTTGTTTAAGAGGGCAAAAAAATAATTATAATTCAATATTCAGAAAAACCAGTGATATATTTTCAAGAAAGCAATTGTGGTACAAAATGACAGATGTCTCATAGAGATCAAGTAAGATGAAAACTGATAAAAGATAATTTTATCTATAGTCTATGTAAATTAGTGAAAATAAAAACAAGCAGTTGAAGAATCAGATGGAGACAACAAGCCAGAAGCAATGATTGTGGACTATTCTTTTGAGCTGTTTAGGGGCTAAAAGAAGAATAAAGGGGATAGTAGTTGGAACGATGCCAGAGTCAAGGGAAAGTTTTTCTAGGAGAGGTGGAATGAGTGTTTAAATTATGGAGAAGAATAGCGACAAAAAAAGATCGACACCAAAATAAAAAAAAAAAAAACGAGAAAAGAAAGGTATGTTAGATAGACTGAAATACTAGAGAAAGTATTAGTGGATAGCATCAAAAGTTAGAGAAGACTTGGGCTTAGAATACAGGAAGGGCATTTCATCTTTTGGGATAAATTAGAAAAAGAATGAATAGGTGGAGATTCAAGGAAATTTTTAAATAAAAAGAAAGTCAAAGGAACATGAGTCAAAGGGCCTCAATTTCAGTGAAAGTAGAAGGCAAGAATATATGCTGAAAACTGCTGATAATTCTGGATCCAAATGGGGACTGAGAAAAAGATTATTAGGAGAATGTTTAATGGATGATAATTTGAAACAGTTTAAATAAATTCTATTTAGGCAATTTTAAGAAGCATAGAAGTTAGGAAAGTTCCATTTTTAAATCTTTTGGTGAAAGGAAAACACATTAGAGACTGTGGTAGACTGAATAATGGTCCCAAAAATACCCAGATCCTAATCCCTGAAGCCTATGCACGTTACCTTATATGGAAAAGGGGACTTTGCAGATGAGATTAAGAATCTTGAGAAGGGGAGATTATCCTGGATTATGTTGGTGGGCCCCAAATGCGATCATAAATGTCCTTATAAGAGGGAGACAGAGGAAGATTAAACTACATAGGAGGAGATGGGAAGTGATGACTGAGCAGAGATTTGAATAATGTGATCACAAGTCAAGAGATGCTGGCAGCTACTAGAAGCTAGGAAATTCCAGGCAAAGGATAGATTCCTACCCAGAGCTTCCAGAAGGAATTAACCCTGTCCTTGATTTTAGCCCTGTAAGGATCATTTTGGATTTCTGATCCCCAGAATGGTAAAAGAATAACTTTCTGTTGTTTTAACCCTAAATTTGTGGTAATTTGTTACCATAGCAATGGGAAGCTAATAAAGAGATTAAACCTATAAATTCAGGACCATAAAATTCTATTTCTGAAGTAATTACGTGGACATACTGTAAAAGTTGGATATATTTTAGGCATGATTTCTCAACTAGCTTTATTCTTTGGATATTCTTAATATTTCCAGGCTTTTTCCTAAATACTCATTTTGATTTCTGGAAACTTTGAGGGTACTCACTTGTGAAATGTTCATATTCTTTGAAGTGGTAAAGAAGGTGTTTTTAAATAATCTTTTTTGCCTTTGTCCTAGTAAATCCTTAGCAGTTCCTAAATGGAACAGAGGATAAAGAATTTCATCCAGATTAGGAACTAATTACCCTTGAATCATATGTTTTTTGTCCTTCATAGCCTAGAGATGTTAGATTAAGAGATGATGTCAGGTAAGCTCTTGTGCTTAATTGTCTTTTTATGTAAGTATAGCTTGCACCTCTAGAGGTAACATAAAATTAAGAACTTCCAGCAACTATGAACACAGTTACACATTAGTGTGGACATATACACGTTAAAGTTCTGGTCTCTTCCTTTTGAATCAGAGAGCAACCCCTACTTATTTCAAGCCTACCCCTTATCTCTAGCCAGAGGAACAGCAGACTAGATATGGTTCCTTCCCACAGCAGGTTCTCTCCAGCTGCTGCCTTCATTCCAGCTTGAAAGGAATTTCCTGGCAGCTCATTGGCCCAAGAGTAAGGAAATGGTTGCTTAGCAACTGACTCTTGACCCCCCCACAGACCTGAGAAGAGGAAGCTCTTGGGCCAGCCACCTAGCTCTGCCTGTGTTACATTGAAGAGGAGCTGCTTAGAAGATGAAGCCCTTGTCCCTGCTAATAGAGATACTAATAATTCTTGGGGTCACAATTAAAAGTAAGTTTTTCTGTCCTTATGGTTCTTTATGAGGGTCTTTTCTCTTTGCTCTAACAGCACTAAGGGCAGAGACTAAGCAGAAAATCAGAAATAACTTCACTATATTCCCAATTAGCACCATTTTTATACAAGTACTTAAAAATATCCAAGAAGGATAGATAGCAATGATACTCTCAGTTGGGACAATGCTTGGGATGGATGTGTGTGTGTGTGAGAGAGAGAGAGAGACAGAGACAGAGACAGAGAGACAGAGACAGAGAGAGAAAACAAATCTATGAGGAAAGCACTACAGTAATTTTTATAAAATAAGGATATTTAGGACAGGTTGTTAAGTGTTATTAAATCTAGAATATCATGAAGATCTAGTTCCAGGACTTTAAAGGAAAAGTATAAGATTCAAGGAGTGGGAAAGTGCTATAAACTTATATTCTTTTTAAATCTTTACACAATAATAATTCTATTTCCAAAGTTTCAATGTTTCTTATAGTTGCTATCTGAAAATGGAAATTATTTTTCAGTTTTGTTTCTTTGACCATTTCTTGAGTTAATTTTTACCCAATCCTCATATAATTTGCTAACAATGAATTCAATTTAAGGAATATTCACTTGGATTTAACCCAGGAATGTCAGGTTGCTTTATCATCTAAAAATTGATCAGTATAACACATCATATCAATAGAATAAAAGACAAAGACACATGATCATCCCAATCAATGTAGAAAAAGCATTTGACAAAATTCAACATCATATGTGATTTAAAAAACATGCAGTGAACTAGGAATAGAAGGAAACTTCTGCCGGGCGCGGTGGCTCACGCCTGTAATCCTAGCACTCTGGAAGGCGGAGGCGGGTGGATCATTGGAGCTCAGGAGTTCGAGACCAGCCTGAGCAAGAGCGAGACCCCGTCTCTACTAAAAAAAATAAAAAGAAATTAGCTGGACAACTAAAAATATATAGAAAAAATTAGCCGGGCATGGTGGCGCATGCCTGTAGTCCCAGCTACTCGGGAGACTGAGGCAGGAGGATTGCTTGAGCCCAGGGGTCTGAGGTTGCTGTCAGCTGGGCTGACGCCATGGCACTCTAGCCTGGGCAACAGAGTGAGACTCTGTCTCAAAAAAAAAAAAAAAAATGAAGGAAACTTCCTCAACTAATAAAAAGTATTCTCAAAAAACCCACGGCTACTATATTTAATGGTGAAAAGACTGAATGCTGTCCCCCTAACATTAAGAATAAGACAAGGATGTCCACTGTTGTCATATCTATTTAACATTATGCTGGAAGGTCTAGTCATGGCAATTAGACAAGAAAAAAAATAGAAGAAATCAAGATTGGAAAGGAAGAAGTAAAACTATCTCTGTTCACAGATGACATGATCTTGTGTACCGAAAATCCTAAGGAATCTACTACAAAACTATTAAAACTAATAAAAGAGCTCAGCAAGGCTGTAGCATAAAAGATTAATGTATAAAAATCAATTCTGTGTCTATACAGTAACAATGAGCAAACCAAAAATAAAATGAAGAAAGCAGTTTTATTTATAATTGTATCAGAAAACGAAGTACATAGGAATACACTTTACAAAAGAAGCACAAAACTCATTCTCTGAAAACCACAAAAATTATTGAATTTCAATAAATTCAATAGATTTCAATAAATGAAAATATTTCCCATTTTCATGGTTCAGAAAACTTAATATTGATACGATGGCAGTGCTCTCCAAATTGATCTACAGATCCAACACAATCTTTCTCAAAACACCGGCTGACTTCTTTTTAGAAATTGACAAACTGATACTAAAATTTACATGGAAATAAATGTTCTTGAAAAAAAAAAGAAAAAATTGGAGGATTCTTACTTCACGATTTCAAAACTTACTACAAAGCTACAGTAATCAAGACAGTGTAGTACTGACTTGAGAATAGACATATAGATCAATGGATACAACTGACAATTTACAGAAAAAAACTCACATTTATGGTTGATTGTTCTTTGGCAAGGGTGCCATGATGTCCATGACAACTCAATGGGAGGGGGAATAATCTTTCCAACAAATGGTGCTGGGACAACTGAATAGCCATATGCAAAAGAATGAATTTGGACCCCTACCTCATGCAATATACACAAATTAATTCAAAATGAATCAAATATCTAAATATAGTAGCTTAAGCTTTAAACCTCTTACAAGAAAATGTAGGCATAAATCTTCCTGACCTTGGATTAGGCAATGATTTCTTAGATATGCCACCAAAAGCACAACCAAAAAAAAAAAAAAAGATTACATGGATATCAAAATTAAAAACTCCTGTGCTTCAAAGGACATCATCAAGAAACTGAAAAGACAACCTACAGAATGGGAGAAAATTTTTGCAACTCATATATCCAATGAGAATTCAGTATTCAGAAAATATGAAGAACTCTTACAAGTCATCAACAGAATGACAAACAACTCAATTAAAAAATGGGCAAAGAAATTAAATAGACATTTCTCCAGAGAAAATGAAAAAATGGCCAAGCACATGAAAAACGTTCAACATCTTTGGTCATTAAGGAAATGCAAACAAAAACATCAATGAGATATCACATCATGCCCATTAGGATAGCTATAATAAAATAAAGGAAAATTATCAAATTTTAGCAAGGATGTGGAGAAATAGAAACTGTCATACATTGCTGGTGAGAATATATTATAAAATGGTACAGCCACTGTGGAAAACAGTGTGGTAGTTCCTCAAAAAGCTAAATATAGATTTACAATATAATCCTTTAATTCCACTACTAGGTATATACCCAAGAGAAATGAAAACATACATTTACACAGAAATTTGCACGCAAATGTTTATAGAACCATTACTCATTATTGATTAAAGGTGGAAACAACCCAAATGTCAATCAACAAATGAGTAGGTAAGCAAGTTATGGTATATAAATACAGTGGAATATTACTCAGCCACAAAACAGAATGAAATACTGATACATGCTACAATTTGAATGAACCTCAAAAACATTATGCGACGTGAAAGAACCAGACAAAAGGTTGCATGTTGCATGATTCCTATTATATGAAATATCCAAAACAGGCAAATTCATAGAGACAGAAAACAGATTAGCAGTTGCCAGGGGTGGGGAAGGAAAGAGTGGGGGGTGACAATTTAATAGGTATGGAGTGTATTTCTGGGGTGATGGAGAAGTTACGAAACTAGAGTGAGGTGGTGATTGCACAACTTTGTGAATGTACTAAATGGTACTTAATTATACCTTTTAAAATGGGAACTTTTATGAATTTCACCCCAATTTTTAAAAAATTATGCAACATTTTGAAAAACAGTCTGGTGATTCCTCACAGGTTAAACATAGAGTTACTATATGATCCAACAGTTCCACTCCTAGGTATATATCCAAGAGAATTGAAAACATGTTTCCATAGAAAAACTTGCATGGCAGCATTATTCATAATAGCCAAAAAGTGGAAATAACTCAAATGTCCATCAGCTGATGAACAGATAAATAAAATGTAGTATATCCATACAATGGAATATAATTCAGCAAAAAAAACCAATACAAAGTACAATATGGATGGACCTTGAAAATGCTATGTTGAGCAAAAGTAGGTAGACACAAAAGGCCATATATTATGTGATTTCATATACATGTAATGTCCAGAATACACAAATACACAGACTGAAAGTAGATTACTGGTTGCCTAAAGCTGGGAGGTATGAAGAAATTGGAGAGATGGTAGCTAAGGAGCAAAGGATTTCTTTCAGGGTAATGAAAATGTTCTAAAATTAATTGTAGTGATGCTTTCACAAATTTGTGACTATCCTAAAGGCCACTGCATTGTATGGATAAAAAGAAAATTTAATGAAAGCTATGTGCCAGGAGTATTGGGAATATAAGAATATTTAAGACACAGTCCTTATCCCTGAGCAACTTAGAGTCTCAAAGAGAAAAGCAAAAGTGAATAAATTGCAAAGTGTCATAGACATTACAGTAGAAGTATTTACTGGGTACTGTAGTACACAAATGAGGGAGAGCCCAATTCTACCAGTGTGTGGAGTGGTCAGAGAGGTTTCATAAAGGAAATGGCATAAATTGAATCTTGAAAGATTAGCGAGTGTTCACCAAGCAGGCAAGGGAGAGCAAGAACATTTGAGACCAGATAAAGGGAACAAAGACCCAGAGGAATAAAAGAGCATGATCTATAAATAAACATATCAGTTTGCTGTGTTGTCAAATGTAGGAAAGAATATAGCAACTGATGAAACTGGAGTGGTAGGCAGAGACTTTGTGTGACAGTCTATGAAGTTTGGGTTCTATCCTGCAAGCAATGGGGAGTCATTTAAGGATTTACTCATTGAAGAACATGAATAGAATAATGGCTTAGAAAAATGACTTTGAGAATAGAATAGGGGTTACTAGCGGTGGAGAAGGGTCGGGGGTTAGGGGTATTGCCAAAGGTTGGTTAACAAATACAAGTACAGCAAAATAGGAGGAATAAGTCCTTGTGTTCTATAGATGACTATAATGAACAATTTACTGTATATTTTCAAATAGCTAGAAGAGCAGATTTTGAATGTTCCCAACACAAAGAAATGATGAGTATTCAAGGTGATGGTTATACTAATTATCCTGATTTGATCATTACACATTGTATATACCTATCAAAAACCACCCCATCCCATAAATGCATACATTATTGTGTCAATTAAAAATAATAATAAAGGCCGGGCACAGTGGCTCACGCCTGTAATCCTAGCACTCTGGTAGGCCGAGGTGGGTGGATCGCTTGAGGTCAGGAGTTTGAGGCCAGCCTGAGCAAGAGTGAGACCCCGTCTCTACTAAAAATAGAAAGAAATTATCTGGCCAACTAAAAATATATATAGAAAAAAAAATAGCTGGGCATGGTGGCGCATGCCTGTAGTCCCAGCTATTCAGGAGGCTGAGGCAGTAGGATCACTTAAGCCCAGGAGTTTGAGGTTGCTCTGAGCTAGGCTGACGCCACAGCACTCACTCTAGCCCGGGCAACAGAGTGAGACTCTGTCTCAAAAAATAAAAAATAAAAATAATAATAATAAAGCAATAAAAGATTTAATAGCAAAAAAAAAAAAAATAGGTTCAAGAGGTTCCATGTCCTTTAGCCAAAAAAAACCCAACAACAACAACAAAGAAAGAAAAATTATTTTGGCAGTGGAATGGTGGATGGATTTTAGCTATATAACTCTGGTGGCAATGTAACCAGAAGACTATTAAATGGTTAAACCAGAAACAATCACGACTTAAACTATAGCAATAGCAGTGGGGACTGAGAGGAACAGATGGGTAACAAAGCTGGAGAGAATAGTGTCACAGAAGTCCAATGTGAGAGAGTGCCGAGAAGATGGGAAGAGCCAGTAGTGCAAAATGCCAGAGAGAAAGGGAAAGAAAAGAAAGGGTCAACAAGTGACCAGTGAATTTAATAGCTGAGAGGTCTTTGTGTCTCCAGGGTAGTTTTAGTAGAGAAGCAAGATAAAAACTTGATTTCAATTGGTAGAAGTGAACAAAAGGAGAGAAAGTAGGGACAGTGATGATGATTACAGAGCTCTTCCTGGATTATGGCACTTTGTAGAGTCAGACTTGAGTTTTCAATGGATCATTTATTGATTGCATGTGTACAGAGACCCAGAAAAGTAGTAAGTGGGGGAGAAGACATCGCTTTACAAGCTAAAGTACTAAAAGACCTAAGATTCATACTTAAAATCAGCTCTTAAACTCACTTTTTTTCTCTCCCTGTTCCTCTAGTTCTCACAGCAAAACAGACAGGTCTACCCTTTTTCACCCAAGTATACCTTGCAAGCTTGCATATTGCCTTTTTATGCATTTTTTCACCTGATATGTATTGTACTTTGATTTTACCTATATAAAAATATTGAGGGGGTCATAACTATGTGACTGTCCCTCACTTTATGTTTACCTAAGGAAAATTCTAAAAAAGTTACTAAGATTATTTTTCCCTTTTGGTAAATCCTCAGAATAGAACAGTTGAAGATGGTGGAAAGAATGAGCAGCCCATCCCAAGGCGTATGGCTTAGAAAAATGCAAGGAAACCTAATAAAACATTTTTTCTCTATTCACCATACCAATCCAGCTGCTGATTTAAGGTACTATAAGATACACAAGGGCTGTCCAGAAAGTATCCAGACATTGTTAATATTTATTTATTTAATGGCATCAATTATCTCTCCCTGCTCCTCTGGTTCTCAAGTACAAATCCTCAAAATTGTGTGACCATGCAGTTCTAATTCCTTAAGTATCATCTAATTCAATGTTTTTACAGATAATAAGACTGAGGCCAAGCACGGTGAAATTGCTTCTCCAGTGTCATTCTGCAAAGCCACGTATGGACACAGAGACTCCTAATCTTTTACATTTATTCATTCCTTTATTCCTTTACCAAATCCTATCAATTCTACATCCTCAGTGCTTCTCCTATCTATGCATTTTTACTGTCTCAATTTAAAATCTCATTTTAGTATCTTTAACTACACTATTGTACTTCCAACTCCCCTCTCTCTTATCTGCAATACACTACTGACAGAAATAATATTCCTGTACTCCAGATATAATCATGGTTTTCGCCTGTTCAAACAACCACTTTACACAAAATAAAGTTCTTTTTTTTTTTTTACAATAGACTGTAATCCAATATGATTTTCCAATATGATTTTTGTTTATTTCTGAGACAGAGTCTTACTCTATTGCCTAGGCTGGCGTGCAGTAGCACAATCATAACTCACCGCAACCTCAAACCCCTGGGCTCAAGCGATTGTCCTACTTCAGTCTCCTGAGTAGCTGGGACTACAGTCAGATGCCACCATGCCCTGCTAATTTTTCTTTTATGTTTTTTTTTTTTTTTTGTAGAGACGAGGTCTCACTATGTTGCCCAGGCTGGTCTCGGACTCCTGGGCTCAATCTACCCTCCAGCCTCGGCCTCCAAAAATGCTGGGATTACAGGTGTGAGCCACCACTCCTGGCCTCAGAATAAAGTTCTAATATCTTGTCCAGTAGTCAACATCCTATGGAATTAGATCCCAGCTTCGTTTCCATTTTGTCTTAGCTACACACATACTTTATTTCAACCCATTCAAACTGTTAGCACTCAGTATACCTAACTAATTCTCCCCTCCGTATCTTTTTCAATCTATTCTGCAGATGATCTGCCTTCAGGGATGCACTATCATCCCCTCTTCTACTCCATCAGCACCGTAAATCTCCAGCGTAACATTCTATTCATGTTTTAAGGTCCCTCTCAAGATCTACTTCATCAAAAAAAACAAACAACCAAAGTTTCCCAACCTCTTCCTTAGAGCCATTATGCCTTTCTCATCCTATGCATCAAGATCTCATAATTGAGTTAGTTTTCAGCTCCCTCACCAGATTGTCAACTACCTGAATACAGAGACTGTGTCTTACTTGCCTCTTATATTAATAGCTCATATAGCTCATTGCAGAACTTGACACTTAGGAGATGCTCAAAACACTTGTAAAATTCAATACTAATTAATATCCATGTAACATTAAAATTTGTAAAATAGGATCATGCAAACATTTTTATTATTATAAATTTATAGATATTTAAAAACCCTGAAGTAGACAGTATGGTAAGACTTAAATCCTCTAATGGGAATCTAGTGTTTTCACTTCATATTATCTCTTTGTTCTCCTAAGTCTGTATTCTCCAAAGGACTGCTCTGGGTATTTGCCTCATATTTCCTTGCCTCAGGCAGTTTCTACATACTACCAAACAGCCAGAGGTAAGCTAGAAAATTCAATCTATCATCGAAATATTTTTAAATGTAGTATACATATGTTTGCCTTCATATAGAACAAAGAGCCAGGTGATTGATTGAATTATTTGCTTTTCAACCTGTTGTTTTGGCAGTATGATGATTACATAAACTCCAACAGTGGCATTTTATCAGTTTTTTGTTGATTTTATAATTTTGCTGGATTCTTCCCTTTATTAACTGTAATCATCCAGACTTATTTGTATAGTTTATCAGCCAATGAGATATGGTAGGCAATAAAAAATGGTTCTTAAGACTTCTTTAAGCCTATCCCCACGGACTTGGAACCAAGGTCACAGTGCTAGGATTGAAAAGAATATTCCACGATGGATAAAGTGATGTATACTCTGCAGCTTCCCTGATTGAGAAATTAAAAAAAACAAAAAAACCTCATCCATTCTGGAAACAAATAAGATTTGTTGTAATTAAAAGTAAATCATAAAGAATAACTAAGAGACAGAATAAGAGATGGAAATGAATTGAAAGAAGAAACTTTTGCCGAAAATGTGCAAAAGAGAATACTGCTAGAAAAGATGTACTAGTGGGCCCAGAAACAAACGGAAAGTGCACTGGGGGAAAAGGGAAGGGTGATTGATTAGAATCCACGGTAGGACCAGCCTAGCCTAGCAGTTCTGACTGCTCCCAACTCCCCTTACCACCACCACCACCACCAGGTGCACAGGAGAGGAGAGGACTTTTATTTCTAGTAGTGAAAGGCTAGATTACTAGGCTATTGGACCAACTTTCCCACAGAAATTAAATGGTATATAAAATATGCAAGTTTCTTAAATGCATCAAAGAGTTGTGGAGACAGTAAAGATCTAACAGATAAAAATCTAAGAAAAAACTAGAAGCCAGAGAAGTAAGCACAGAGCACCTGAGCAGGGCTACAACTTGCCTCACTCTCATCCCAGCCCAGCACCTGAACATCAAAGCAGCTTTTGCCCTGAGCCAGACAAGCATAGGCTTTGGTTTTAATGGCCTCACAGGCAAGGAGGATAGACTCCAATGCTCAAGATCTGTCCAAGGTGAGGAGTCTAATAGGAAATCTTTTCAACATTAACCTAGAACCATAAAGTGCTATAATCTTAGAATAAGGGCAAAGTAGGAGTAAACCCACCGCTTTCCAAGTCCAGGGATCTGTAGACTTGACATTTCACACAGCAGAGAGAAAAGGAAAAAGAAACGCCTATCTCTGAGAAGCTATGGTCAAGGGCCAGCCCTCCTGGAGACTGTAAGTCTGGGTTTACATTGCCTGGGTATTCCCAGGAATCCCAAGCCTAGAACTATTAATACTTCTAAGGTTAGATCTAGGCACCTAGGTTAGGCCTCAGGTACCTGGCAAAAGTAAATTCATGTTTTCTCCATGGGAAGACAACTTCATCATAGGTCTCAAAGAATCTACTCAGATAAAGTTTGCAATACATAGTTAAAAATAAGTAAGTACACAGGAGACAAAGAATCATTAAGTGGGAGCATTTGGGGGGGCATTTGGGCCAGAGATGTAGGCTACTGCTGCAAATGGCTAGTGATAATCATGGAGTCCCTATTCCTAGAAGACTAGCTCCGCTCCTGTTACACCCTGATAGTACATCCTGCAATACCCACGTCAGGGGTAAAAAGCTGAGGTAATTAGTTACAGCATTCACAGACAGGTTAACAAGGGAAATCCAAGTCCAATATGCATATATTAAGATTCAGCAAACGTTTGAGGAAAACTTCACACCATGAAAAAAAAAAGCATCAGCCTACACACACACACACACACACACACACTCACACACACCAGTAACACCTGATGAAACAGAATAGAGCAAATGGTTGAAGACTTTAAAACATAAAATGATTACCATAATAAGTATTTAGAGAAGTTATTGTATCCATGAAACAAGAGCAGATTTTAATGAAAGAAAAAAAGATATTTTAGAAATGAAATATCTGATAGCAAAAATTAAAACTTCAAGGCTGAAAAGTAAAATTGACATAGCTGAAGAGCAACCTGGAGGCCCAAAGATCAAACTGAGCAATTCTCTCAGACTATAATGCAAATGCACAGGGAGATGATCAGTATGAAATAAAGGTTGAGGGACTTGCGGGACCCCTCCAAAAGTTACAATATACATAGTAAATTTTCCAGGGAAAGAAAATAGAACTCAGAGGACAAGTAAAGAAATCAGATAAAATTCCCCAGGGATGAAAAAAGTCAAGTTTTTACATTAAGTTCCACTGAGTGCCAAGCAAGAAGACTGAGAAAAGATCCACTCTAGAAAATAGTGGTAAAATTTTAGTACTTCATGGATAATGAGAAAATCCTAAAAACTTCTGAAGAGAAAAGATGTTATTACAAACAAAAAGCATCATCTTGACTTCAAATTCATTAACAACATTGAGTATTAAAAGACACTGGAGAAATATTTTCTACAATGCTAAGGGGAAAATGATTTTAAACTGAGAATTCTATAATCTGACAAACTATCAGATAAGCGTAATGACATTTTCAGACGTGAATGGATTTGAAAATTCATCACCCACAAACCCTTGCTGAAATAATAACTAGGAGACATGAAAAATGAATCCAAGAAGACGACCAAAAGTCAATGGTAAGCAAAGTAACCTTTAAGACTTCTGATAAATGTAAATAAATGTTCATTTTAATTTTTTAAAATAAAACAATCACAAAAATTCATTTTTAAAAATCCCTTTTAAAGTAGCAACAGATATTATAAAATAGGAATAAATTTAATGAAGGTAGAATAAAACATATGAGGAATAAAAAATGAAATTTTTCTGAAGAACATTAAACAGATAACATAAATAAATGAAAACTATTCACCTGAATGAATCTCAATATTGTAAATATGCCAGGCTTTTATAATTAACATGTAAATCCAATGCAATCCCAAGTCAAAATATCAACAGACTTCTAAATGAATCTGACAAGCTTATTCTAAAATTTATTTAGAAAAGAAATTATGCTAGAATTCCCAAGTTTCAAAAAGAGGAACACTGAGGGTGTGTGTGTGTGTGTGTATCCCCACACAGAGAAGTTCTTGCTCAGCCAGATAGTAAAATATGCAATTACAAATCTACAGTAATTAGGGTATTGGCAGAAGAATAGACAAATAGATCAAGACAGTAGAACAGAGAAGTAAAAAATGGACCAAAGTATGCATTCAGGAATTTAGTACATGAAAGGAGGTTTTCCAATTCAATAGGAAAGAGATGGACTATAGTGAATACTATTGACAAATTGTCTATTCATTTAGGAAAAACTGTTAGATCCTACTTCATATCAACCACAAAAAAATGATTCCCCATGGATTAAAAATGCCAATTGTAAAAGCAAAAACTATAAAAATAGTTTAAGAAAATATAAAAGAATATAGATTCAAATGCTTGGTAAGAAAGCCTTCTTGAACAAAACACACACAAAAATGTGAGGAAAGGATTCACCATTTTTGACTGCATCAGAATTTAAGATCTCTACTGAAAAGGACACCATAATAGTTAAATGACTGAAAACAGACTGAAGAATGCATTTACAACATACATACCAACCAAATAATATCCAGAATACATAATGAACTCCTAAAGATAATTTTTAAGAAAGAGCCTACTAGAAAGATGGGAAAATTACCTAACATTCAGTACTTTGGAGAGGAAATACAAATGTCCCCAAATGTGAAAAGATGGTTAACTATACCAGTAATCATGCAAGTGAAAATTAACAATGAGACACCAGCGTTGTCACAATACATTGGCAAAAACTGAAAAGTGTTGATTAAGGTGAGGAAAAGTTAATATTCTAATATATGTAATATATACTGTGTGTGGAAGTATTACATGTATAATATATAACGTATATAAAAATATAATGTGTGTGGAAGTATAAATCAGAGTAATTTCCTGGAAAGTCAATTTACATTATTAATATTTAAAATGAGCACACTACCTCTTAAATGAGCTAATTCATTACTCATCTACTCTAGAAAATCCTCATATTTCACAGGAAACATCTTCAGAGTTATCCATTACAGTGTTGTTTGTAATAACAAAATAATTGAAAACACCAAGAATGTCTGTCCATGTCTAGTGATTAAATGGCAACACAACTGTAGAGACAACTTTCTTCTAACCCTGAGATTCTAGATTTTATTTTACAGTATGTCAGAAGTACTCAAGAACAAGATGACTGACAAACAATTTCTACACAAATAGTAATACAAACTAATTCTTATCTCCATTCAATGTATGTTGAACATTACCTCAAGTGCTCATATTAACAGTATTAATATCAAGGTTACTATATATTTCCAAGATCATGTATATAATTTTATATTTTATATATTTGTATTAAAATATACCAAAATACTAAAAAACGCAAAACTTGGCTGGGTGTGGTGGCTCACACCTGTAATCCTAGCACTCTGGGAGGCCAAGGCAGGAGGACTGCTTGAGGCCAGGAGTTCAAGACCAGCCTGAGCAAGAGTGAGACCATTCTCTACAAAAAATAGAAAAATTAGCCAGGTGTGGTGGTGCGTGCCTGTAGTCCCAGCTACTCGGAAGGCTGAGGCAGGAGGATTGCTTGAGCCCAGTAGTTTGAGATTGCAGTGTGTTATACACCCACTGCACTCTAGCCTGGGTGACAGAGCGAGACTGTCTCAAAAAAAGCTCAAAACTTTAGCAGTTTTCTTTTTTGTTCGTTTGCCTCTAAGGCATTTATTCAAAGAAAAAAAAACTACAAGATGCCCATCAGTTGGCTCCCTTCCCTCCCTGCTCCTGCTGCTCCTCACCCCCCCAAAATTGAGCCCTGGCTGGGGCTGAGTAGCAGGACAGCCCTTCTCAGATAAGGTCAGCAACACTGAGGGGCATGTCCTTAATGGAGGTGTTGCAAAAGGTCTCAACTCTAAGAGTCCACTTGTGTTCTTCTGTTACCATGTTAACAGCCACAGCCTTACAGCCAAACCATCCACCGTGACCAACACTGTGGATGACTAAAGAAACCTGCTGCACATCAATGCCTTTAGCCAGCAGGTCAGTGGTAATCAACACTGTGATGGAGCCCGAATGGAACTCCCTCATGATCACGTCTCATTCCTTTTGGTTTATATCTCCATGCATGGCAGAGACAGTGAAGTCCTGAGCATGCATCTTCTCAGTGAGCCAGTCAACCTTCCTTCAGGTATTGATGAAGATGACTGCCTGGGTGATGGTCAGGGTTTCACACAAGTTACACAGTATGTATAGCTTCCACTCCTCTCGTTCCATGTTGATGTAGAATTGACAAATACCCTCCAGGGTTAACAGTTCCTTCTTGACAAGAATTTGAATGGGGTCCCACATGAATTTCTTGGTTACCTCAAGCACATCAGAAGGCATTGTAGCTGACAGCAAAACTGCCTGGATGTTGCTGTTGAGCTTTGGAATAAGTCATAGATCTGGTTCTTGAATCCACAGCTTAACATTTCATCAGCTTCATCCAGCACAAACATCTTGATGTATCTGGGAGATAGTTATCTCCGGTTAAGCCTGTCAAACACTTGCCCAGGGGTGCCCACAGTGATATGGGGAGCTTCCATCTGCAGCTTCTGCACCTCAGCATGCATGTTTGTGTCCCCAGTGCAGGCATGACAGGAGGCACCCAGATAGTCTCCTAATGCCATGACCACCTTCTGTATCTGCTGAGCCAATTCTTGAGTGGGTGCTGGGACCAAAGCCTGGGTGGCCTTTAGAGCCAGTTCAGTCTGCTATGGCAACTGTGGCCATTTTGCCAGTCCCAGATTGGGCTTGAGAGATCACATAATAACCCTTGAAACAAGGAAGAATGGCTCATTGCTGGATGGCAAAGGGCTTCTCAAAACCACCGGCATAAATGCTACAAAGGAGGGACTCCAAGAAGTTTATGCCATCAGAGCTGTCAACAATCTCATTCCAGTTACTCTCAATGACACCTCTGGGCTCCATCTCACAGGACCCATTGTCTTTGGATCTATTGGTTTAAAGCACAAGTTTTGACCCTGTCAGACTGAAGCACTCAAAAATCCTGACAGCTGAGCCCTTTCTGTCAGCAACTGGCCCTGCACGATGCCATCAACCTTCACTCCCAGATACAACCCCTGCCAGTTCCCAGAAGATACTCAGAGGAGTTATTAATACTTTAAAACTGAGCCAGGCCTTTGCCCCATCATGAGAGCAGCTCAGGCCAGGCCACCCTGGGCACAATGGGGTAACCCTCCCTGAAGACCCAGAAGCTGGAAGGCCCACCGCGAGGCTCACAGCACCTGGACATGGTGCTTGCTGCCAGGCTGACGTGTGCTGGGCCTAACCTAGCTCAAAGCCAAAGCACATGCATCTGGAATTTTCTACACAGTTATTTCCTGTGTTGGCTAATTCAGTAGTACCAAGTAAAATATCTATATTTAAACTTCTGTCAGTTTTAATTCTCATTACATGAATTATTTAAATAATACTTTTAATTACTCCAAACTATATTGTAGTAATATCAGGTTATACTATTTCATGCCGCAGTTATTTAGATCACTGGAGAAGACATGGCAAGCATTAGTGCCCTGCCCAAAATCATTTACAACATCCATTTACAAAGGAAACTTTAATTCTAAGACTAGAATTAAAGACTTCTGAATCTCATTACCTGCTCTACTGATAATCCACATTTCTTTATCTCTAAAGAGAGACATACTGATAATGGAAGGACAGAACAGCTAAGAGCTCCACAAGTTCTGAACCTGCTTTGAAACTGGTTCTTATAATACCCAGAGCAAATCATCTACATCAAGTTGCCTAAAGTAACTGGTCAATTACTTCTCTTGGTTCAATCCATCAATCACACATACTTAAATACATATAAACTTAAAAGCCCTCTAAACCAAGTCAGCCCATTCTCAAATTTATAATGTTCTAATCATGTGAAGCAGTGTGGCTAAAAAGTCCATTAGCTCAACTAGGGAAAAAAAGAATAATAATGTTGCACTCATGTGTCATCTTTGTTTTTGAAAAATAACATATAAAGAGTAAAACTTAATATAACTACTTAACTGAAGATTGTTGCAGTTATGAAACGTAACAACATTAAAAATATTCTTTTGAATAGGAAAACCATCATCATTATATAAAAAAAATTATCTTTGTGTCTATGGAATTTAATTTGATAGTTCCAAACCTGAGATTCTTTGATTCTAAGTTTTTCACAGTAACTTGAAAGGTACTTTGGTTGAATTTTAGATTCAGGAACAGAATTGTATGCCATGTTATAACCAATTTTAATTAAGACATTTAATTAATTACCCATAGGGTGCTATGGGTAAACCTAAAACAAGAGAAATAGAGAGAGAAATGGGAGTTGTCCTCAGAGATCTTACAATCCGTAGAATAAAATTCAGTATATGATTGTGTACAAAACATAAGTGACACAGAACATGAGTCCTGAAGAAGTACCAAAAAGGGAGCGTCATCAAAGACTGTAATATTACAGGGAGACCTACAGGTAGGAGGGTAAATTTAGTCATTTAACAAATATGTATGAAGAATCTATTATAGGACAGGAACTATGGTAGGCATCTGGACCCAATGCTGAAACAGGACAGACATATCCTGGAAGTATGAGTAAAATCTGGATATTAGGAAAAGAAAGTAAAGGATTCCAAATTAGAAAATATACATAAACAAAGTAAAGAGCACGGGGAAAGAATGGGTGGAGTGTATATATGGGATAGGAGATACCACTACTTCAATAAGACCAGAGCATAGTGGGAAATAAATTGGTTAAGAAAGTAAGGTTAGATTCTTAAAAAGCTTAAATTGCCAGACAGAAGAAATGAAAAGAAACATTACTGAGCTCCTAGCACATGTAAAATGCTTTCACATCCATGATTTCTTTTAGTTTTTAGAACAATTCCTCCTACTCTCCACCCACAATTGTACAATTTCAAAGAAAAACAAAACACAACAAAATCTTGCCTGGTCATGGGATGTTGGCATGGAAGGAGCAAAACATGATGCAAGATTTTGAACTTGGGAGAGTGATGGTCCTCTTGACAGGGACAGAACGTTAGAGAAGGGAAACTGACTTGAGGAGGGGGTACATGAAAAATAATGATTTAGTTTGGGGACATTGGGACTTAGACATAATAAGAATATATCCAGGCCAGATCACCTTACTGCCTATGTTATCATATTTCAGCCATTTCAACTGGTGACACAAAACAAGTAATCAAGTGTTTCCACTCTTCATTAAAACCCTAACTGGAACTTTCTATTAATTGCAAATTTTCAGTCTTTCAACTAAAGCTGCTCAGTGTGTCTCTAAGCTTAAAAGCTTTACTGACCTATTTCTAGAGGACAGATCACACTTCCACTCACCATTAACAAAGGCTTCATACTTTGTATCCATATAATTAACTAAATAGTTAATTATAAATTTTAGTTCATAAACTTGAATGTGCAAGTAATATAACTTAATTTTTCAATAATGGAATTAATTTCTATTTCAAGCTATTATAGTATAAACTTCTTTTTACTGCCCCTCCAGCTCTCTCCCCACTCCCAGTCCAGGGCATGTTTTCTCATTTTGGGAAGAGAGCACAGAAAGCCCTGTAGTTGCCCTGATGTTATATACCACGTATTCTACATCTATTCTACTGTCGAGATTGTAAGTCCTTTCTTTTCCCCTTAGCAGCCAAAAAAAGACTTCTTTCTTTCTTCCTACCACATCATTCTTTTTTCTGAAGAAATGAGAAACTCACTGACTAAACTAGGACAAGGCCACAGGTACAAGGAAACACCCAGAAAAATCATCAGTTAACATTACCGAATATGTGCCACCATATTTTCCCACTTGTAATTTGCATTCCTCCCAAATTATTTCTCATCAAAAATTAATAATAAAAATAACATTTATTAAGCACTTTCTATGTGCTAGGCACTATACCAGGCATATTGCATACATAAATTACTCAACTATCCTTTAAGTTTGCATCTACAGGAGATAATTAGGCTTCTGGAAGGAACATGCTCAGCAATGCTGAGAGTTAGTCAGCCTTCTCTGTTCACTTAAAATGCATAGAAATTAAAATAAATAAAAAACTATTCAATAAAAGAACGAATAAAAGCCTGGTCTCCCAGTAATTTTAATTCTATGGAAATTTTGCCATCTTTTCACTTGAAGAAGGAAGTTGAGGAGGAGAGAACAGAAGATTATAAGATACTTACTTTTTCAAGACACTTACACTAAATTATAGACTGTTTTAAATATCAACTATATTACTATATTAATTTATATAATTAAGTCACTAGTCTATTAGCAAACATATAGTAATATGTCAAAATGTGTTTATTATTAACACAATATATTAACATCATCATTTACTATAGTTCTTTAGTGCAATCTCACTTTCATTTGTATCTCTATTTAGAGACCTTGATAATTTCCAACTCTGGTCTAATTATATGGAGATAATGATTACAAATTATTTCTGTTGAGAGAGGAATGGAATAGCTCCCTTCTATGTGTGCAGCTCTTACTGTATGGATTTGACAATTATTGTATGACTGAGATGGGTCTCCAGGGGACTGGACTGCTCTCAGTACATAGAGGATTTTGGAGTCCATAGAGAATAGATGATAATCCTGTCAGGGATTTGGGGGAAAAGAGAACTATGTCCCTCGGAATGGGAGGAACTTAGGCGAGAGGCCAAGTTAGAATTTGTCTTCTTGCCCTTAGCACCAAAGAGAACCAGGTGTTGAGAATCGCCCCCATGTGGTAGAAAGGAGGATGACACTTACTCCCACCAGCGAGGTGGAAAGGTTCTTGTGAAATCTACCAGGAAAAGGAATGAACTGGGACGAGGGAGAAGGCAATTGAAATATCATAAAGAGAGACCTATCAGTGTATGCTGGACTGTGTGTATGCCTTTTATATATTTTTGTTCTTCCTTGGATTATTAAATTTATTTTGAAAATGCCAGTTGGTTTTAGATGTGGTAAGAGTAACCAAGGAAAGGGATTTCAAGGGAAGGGTGGTAACAGCAGGGATTAGAGTGAGAAAAACTCAAAAAGAAAGTAATATTCAGCAGGAGCTTATTCTTCCAGCACTTACATAATGTAGCTTCTCCATTTTATTTCAAGTAGGGAAGTGCTTTTCTCACACATGCTAATGCTACTTGTCTTTAAAAAGTAGGTCTTTGAGAAGGGGGAAAGAGGGGAACTGACACTTACTATTTAGCCACCATGTATTTAACAAAACACCAAACAGTTTACACTTTAATTCTATCTTATCTTCACATGTATAGTATAATATACATATGTAGTATAATATAGTATAATGGGTATAGTATTGCTATTCCCATTTTACAGAAAACCTAGGCTCAGAGAGGCTAAATAACTTACCAAAGTTCACATGGGTAAATAAGGAAATATAGAATGTTATTTCCAAACATAATTTTTGGTGATGTCCAAAGCTAAGCATCTCACAAATCAAGCAAATAAAGGACCTAGAATCATATATACACACCTTATTTTCTTGCCCTTCACTTTACTGTGCTTCACAGATACTGCATTTTTTATAAAATGAAGGTTTGTGGCAATCCTGTGTCAAGCAAGTATATTGGCACCTTTTTTTTCAACAGCCTGTGCTCACTTTGTGTCTCTGTGTCACATTTTGGTAATTCTTGCAATATTTCAAACTTTTTCATTATTATTATACCTCTTATTGTGATCTGTGATCAGTGATCTTGGATATTACTATTGTAATTGTTTTGGGGTACCATGAACTGCACCCATATAAGAACGTGAAGTTAATCAATGAATATGTGTGTTCTGACGGCTCCATTACCTGGCTGTTCCCCTCTCTTCCTCTCCTTGGGCCTCCCTATTCCCTGAGACACAACAATATTGAAATCAGACCAATGTTAATGACATCACAATGGCCTCTAAGTGTTCAAGTGAAAGGAAGACTCACACATTTCTCACTTTAAATTAAAAGCTAGAAATGAGTAAACTTACTGAGGAAGGCATGTCAAAATCTAAGATAGGTCAAAAGCTAGGCCTCTTGCACCAAACCATTAGCCAAGTTGTGAACACAAAGAGAAAGTTCTTGGAAATTAAAAGTGCTATCCCAGTGAACACACAAATGATAAGAAAGTGAAATAGCCTTATTGCTGATATGGAGGAAATCTGAGTGGTCTGGATAGAAGATCAAATCAGCCATAACATTCCCTTAAGCCAAAGCCTAATCCAGAGCAAGGCCCTAACTCTCTTCAATTCTATGAAGGCTAAGAGAGGTAAGGAAGCATAGCAAAAAAAGTTGGAAGCTAGCAGAGGTTGGTTCATGAGGTTTAAGGAAAGAAGCCACCTCTGTAACATAAAAGTACAAAGTGAAGGAGCAAGTGCTGATGTAGAAGCTGCAGCAAGCTATCCAGAAGATCTAGCTAAGATAAACGATGAAGATGGCTACAGTAAGAGATCTTCAACACAGACAAAATAGCCTTCTATTGGAAGAAGATAACATCTAGGACTTTTCATTGCTAGAGAGAAGAAGTCAATGCCTAGCTTCAAAGGACAGGCTGACTCTCTTGTAGAGGCTAATGCAGCTGGCGACTTTAAGTTGAAGTCATAATTCTGTGGGTTGACTGGGTGCTTTTCTGCAGGTTTCACTCGGACTCACTCATGCAGCTTCATTCAACTCGTGGTCAGCAGAGACATCTGGGATGCCTAGGTCTCTCTCTCACATGGTTTATTATCCCTGGCTTCTTCAGGGCATGGTGGGTGGTCTCAGGGCATTTCACCAAAGGGGTAAAAAAGGATGCAAAGCCTAAGGACTAGCCTTGGAAGTTGAACAGTGTCATCTGTCACATTTCTGTTGGTCAAAACAAGTTACAAGGGCAGCCCAGATTCAAGGAGTGGGGAAAATAATCTCTATCCCTTGATGCAAAGATTAGGCAAAGTTGTCCTGCAGAAGGATGTGAACACCGGGAGTTGTGACTCCTTGGGGGCCATTGTGCCAATCTACAATAGTCCACCCTTAGGCCTCAATGATTCACCTGTCTCTTAAATGATTCTCACCCTCCCAAGGTTGCCAAGTTCTCATCCTGTCATAGCATCAAGTTCAGAATCCATGATCTCATGATGTGCATCAGGTCAAGATGTTGATGAAGTTTCCTTAGACACAGTTCTTTGATTTGAACAACTGTGAACTAAAAAGACAAGTTATTCCCCTATATCTTCACATACCCAGTGTACACTGGAGAGAGAGAAAAACCACATTAGACACTGCTATCCCAAAAGGGGGAAGGAGAAACATATTAGTCACTGATCCATAACAATTTGGAAATCCAGCCAGGAATATGTTGGTAGATCCCTGCACTCCAAGGGTAGGCAATGTTTATTGATGAGGGCCCAGTTCTACCGTTTGGGGGTGGTTCTCTAATCTATTGTTCTCCTTGGCTCTTGGCAATAGCCTCTGGGTTAGGCTCCGTCCTCTTAGTTGTCCTTACTTTTACATAGGAAATGTCCATGCTTGTAGCTGAATTGCTTTCTCATCCTGTTTCCTACTTATAGAAAGACAGGGGCCCAGAGGCCTCTTTTCATTTTGAGCTGTCTCCATCTTTTTTCAGTCCAAGCTAGTGGTGTTTTTTTCAACAAAATAGTTTTAAAAACCTTATGGGTTTTTTTTTAATGAATCTGATGGGGTTCACTCTATGCCTCAAAAGCCACATGGATAATTCTTTCAGAGCCAATGGGTTGTAGCACTAGCTGCTTCTCTACTACTTCAAAATTCTTCTATCTCAGTGGAGGTGAATAGTAAATCAAAGCTCTACCGTACATAAAATGGTGTGTTTCATATTATGCAAATACATAAAATGTTGTACATAAGTCAATTTTTTGTAAAGAAAATGGAGCTTATGTCATTACAGAAGCTTGCCACTTAAAATCAACCTATTGTGAATCCTTTGGTAAAGTTTGGAGTGACAGTGGTATAGAAAGGAGAGCTCTAGAGTCAGATCTGCCTTTCAATCTCACTCTGCCCTGTGACCTTGAACAAGTTACTTATTCTCACTTGGCGTCAATTTCCTCGTCAGTACAGTAGGAACACAAATATTCTGTGCTTGATATCTTGCTGGGTTGTTATGGAGATTGGAGATAAAGTATGTGAAGAGTATAGCATATAATAAAATATAGCCAGAGCTACAATTTCTAGAGCTGAATAAAACTTTAGTCCCCTTCCAAAGCTAACTCTATGTCAAATTTTTTTGGATGGTACACTCTATTATATGTATTTATTCATTATGATAATATATTACTGATCTGGTATATTAAGAACATTATAAAACATATCTCCAAAATAGAAATAATAAAGGAGATTTTTTAAACCTCATGTAAGAAGAAGGTCTAATATTTTCTTCCTACACCCAGTAGATTGTGGTTTTTTACAGGGAGTACTGGAATTTGTGGCAATTTTGGCATTCATGTAGAGGGAAGTGATAAGACAGTGGCATAGGTCTCCAGCAATCGCCAATGTTTCTCAACTGATAAGAAACCACCTACAAGAAAGTACTGTGGGATGTATTATTTGCAACAGAATGTGTTGCCCAATAGCCATTTTCTTTAGGTGAAAATCTAAAAGCCTGAAATTTAGAAAAGAAACACCTTTTTAACAAGTTTCCAATCTGTTTTGGATTACACATCTTCTGCTGGAAATAATAGCCAACTGTCTTTATATTCTTTTTATGTTTTAAGCTACTGAATAGTTAATTCCTTCAGTTATACTCTTATACCTCCTCCTAGTGCTCTAATTCTCGGATCTACACTTATCCTACCTTTGATTACTGCTTGTCGCCCTGTAATTTTCATGTTACTCTTTGACCACTGACAGTTTTATTTTCTGGCCCACTGTACAATATAAACTTTATTCCATTTAATATCCATAATTTTCTCCTCTCGCTCAAATACACATGATACTTTGTACTTCTTGTTCTGTGTCTGCACATTCTGTATATACTAACTCTAATTACATTCTGTGTACTTTGGGAAATGTAACGATGGGAATCTGTCAAATCACATTGCTTTTTCTGGTTTACTTTTTCTAGTTGTGATAATGGAGTTTAAAAATTACTAGGCTTTTACTGTGACTATAATATCAGTCATAGTGTCTGATTTTTAACACACAAATATAATTAGGCCAAGTAATTTGCTTTGAAGAAAAAGCTGTAATTGAGAGAGGTCATATTATAGGTAAAGCATTAATAAACTCTAATAGCATATGGAGTCTTTAATTATGCTTTGTTTGCTGTAGTTCTTTCAAAGTACTAATTCACATGTAATACTGTCTTGAAAGCATCTTATATCCTTTAAAGAAGTAGGTCTCGTATAATTATTATTATATATAGCTAATATTTATTAAACACTAAATTAATTGATACATATTACATACTGTGCTAAATAAATGGACTGTCTCTTTTGATTACCATAACAAATTAATGAAAGAGGTACAAAATCAGGACTAGAACATAGGCCTGTTTGACTTAAATACCACATGGTGGACCATGATGCTACATTGCCTCTAATAAAGAGAATTCATGGCCCCAAAATCACTTGACAAACTTGGGATAAAGTTTCATTTGTAACAACATTCTTACTCTAGAATAATTTATTTCATATCCTGAACCTAAGGAGCAATCCTAATGTATATAATAGTATCAAATATGTATAATCTTTAAAAGAATTTGATATGCTTTATTAATGCATTGGCTACCATGCAGTGATTGAACTTTTATTTAGAATTTGCCAGTTATTTCTCTAATTTAACAGAGAATTAAATATCAAACAACCTGGAGCTAATTTCTATAAGGTCTGGCTTACAAAGGAAATAGAACAGACATAGAATTGTGAGGCTGCTGCCAAGTACTAAAGTTCATCAGTGAGGGAAAGAATAAAACATATCAAATTAATAAATACAATGTCAGAGATAACATTAGAAAATTCATAACCTGCTCTTAAAGTACAAGATCATGACTTTTTGGAAATACAAAATTTTGACTATCCCATATCGGTCCTGAGTTAAATTCTTTAGTTTGTAAAATATGAATATATCACATACATGCATGTTTTACTTCATGAAACATATATGTCATTTTTACAATGCATCAGATCAGTTTATAGTAATTAAAAATTATCAATCCTAATAATGTAGTAAAGTTGATGCCTTGTGATGTATTACTCTGTCATCTCAGGTTTTCAAAGACTTGTTTTTTTCTAAGTATGGAAGTTAAGATATTTCAAGCACTATGCAAAAATTAAATATAGCAATGATTATGTATGTATTCTACATGACATATTTTCTTATAAAAAGATTCATTAAAATTGCTTCATTAAAAATTTATTGAAAATTATTTCAAAGCCTGATATAATTATACTAGCCTACATTTCTCAGATGTTTGTATTATTCAATTAATTTTTACTATCTCTCTGACATATGGACAAAAATTGTATTTCCTCCTCTATATTTTAATATCTTCTATTAATAGATGGCATTTATTTACATAAACACATTTTAATTAAATTCTAGCTCAGAAAGTTTTTCACTATTGTAATTAGCTCTATTATTTGTAGAATACTTTCATGTTATTAACTCAATTTCAGAATGCTTGATTAAAGTATTTAGATTATCTCTGGTGTCAGGTTAGATCTTTATAAATTATCAGTGAAGGAATTATTTTTAACACATTAGTAACTCTAAATTGTAAATATTTTCAACTATCATTCTTACAGTTCTAAAAGTTTTCTAGAAAATTTTTAAACCAGATTTTGTACTTAGTAAAATTTTAAAAGAAAATGTTTTCAAATTTTATAAAAATGTTTTGTATATTACAGCTATTGAAGCAGAAAAACATGATGAAAGACGAAAAGAAAGAAATGTCACCACACAGGTAAATATTTTGCTAAAACATTATTTTTTTTTTCAATAGAAAATTTAGACTCTAGGCACTATTATTTATTCAGCACACTCAGAATTTCTTAAACAGGTAATTATTAACCATCATTCCTGTTATCTTTTAAAAATTCTCAGTCAATATTACTCCTTCATTCATTCTACAAACATTTACTTAGTCTACTGTGAGAGGATAAGACTGTCATCCCACCTAAGTCTTCTAAGTTGTGGCCTCCCTAAGGTCCTAAAGATTAAGACATGAGGGCAGAGGCCAGTCTGGCTTATAGAGCCATAAATACTTATTAAGCTTTTTTAACCTCATGATGTTTTCCGACATCTTGGAAGGAGGGGATTCAGATGTTCAGTCTGTTCTCAACCCAGCAACCATTGTACTCCTATAAATGTTAAGTTGTTTCAAGTCACTCCTTTACTTGAAAACTTTTAGTGGCTTCCCATCTCACACAGACTAAAACCAAAGTCATTATAATGGCTTGTTTATTGGGCTCTGTGTTCTGGCCCCACCGTTTTCTCTGATACCATCTCATACTACTGTGCTCCCTTATACCATTCTAGAAACGCTGGGTGTCATGCTGTTCCTCAGAAACCCCAGGCATGTGAACACCTTTCTGTTCTCTCTGCTTGGAATGACTTTGCACCCAGATATCCACGTGGCTCCCTTCCCTCACCTCCTCCAGGTCTTTGCTCGAATGTCATCTTTTCACAGGTTCCTACCCTGGAGACTCTCTCAATTTGCAAGCACTCTATCTAAAGTTGCAAACCCTGTCACAACACCTTCTTCTGTCTCCCTTTCCTGCTGTATTCCTCTCAGAATTATTACCATGTAACATACATTTTATGTTTGTTTTCACTCTCCCTCCATTAGCATATAAACTCCACGAGGGCAGGGATTTTTGTCTGTACTGTTCACTGCTGTTATTCCCAGCAACTAGAATGGTGCCTGGCATATAGCAGGTATTCAATAAATGTTTACTGAATTAATGAATAAATCTTAAATGCAGATGGCACAAGTAAACTGTGAAAAATGTTTATATAAATTAAAAACTCCTCTCTGCATTTCAACATTTTCTAAACCCCTCCAAATAGGGGTTTGCTCTTCTTCCATCAGTATGACTACCATATCCCATAATTAGCAGTGGGATTACTATCAACAGCAATAGAAGTGAGCGTCACCTAAATCTCACAGTTTGTCCTTGGGCAGGTGGAGATTGAAAGGAGATGAGTTTCATCAGGTCATCTTGTGTTCTTTTGTGGGCTCTTGGTATCTTGTGGTATGTGGTACCCGCTCAATAACATTTGAAACACCTTTGGGAATTAATACTCTTCCTGCTTAAGAATGCAGTCTAGACTCATTAAGTATCCACCCAATTCCCAGCATTAGGAGATGAAGTCTATAGAGTAAATATGGGAAAGGACCCACCTCTATCCATGTGAAACCTAGGTAACAAGAGAAAACTAAAAACTAATCTAAGAGATCTTGGAATATTGGTAAGTAGCAAAAACACTGCCTTTGTGCCAAAAATAAGAATAAATGTGCTAGGGTAGCCTGTTTGTAGACTTTAAATCTTACCCAATTCCACTGGAGTATCTGCGTTTTAAAACTTCCTTAGCATTGACCTCATAGAGCACAGACTGAAGCAGTGAAAAGATTGAAGAAGACAAAGGGCTCTACTGCAAAGTTCCCTCCCACCCATGCTTCAGCCACATACAAGTTACCATTAAACATACAGGGAGGTAAATTCAAATTTTCTCTCTCCAAAGCCCACTGATCTTTAGTTTTCCTTGTGAGGGGATGTTTCCTGTCTTTCCTGTGCTTTAAGGAAACAAGGGATTTCCCTGCAATAAACAAATCCACACATTTGTTAGGCTCCCCTCTACTCAAGGCACTCTACTTTAAATAAGAAATACACTAAAAAGTTTCCAGAGTGTCTATAATTAATTGAGTAGTTAAACAGGCTGGGTGCGGTGGCTCACACCTATAATCCTGGCACTCTGGGAGGCCAAGACAGGAGGATCAGTTGAGGTCAGGTATTCAACTCCAGCCTGAGCAAGAGTGAGACCCCCATCTCTACTAAAAATAGAAAAAAATAGCCAGGTGTGGTGGTACACACCTGTAGTCCCAGCTACTTGGGAGGCTGAGGCAGGAGGATCACTTGAGCCCAGGAGTTTGAGGTTGCTGTGAGCTAGGCTGACGCCACGGCACTCTATAGCCTGGAGGACAGAGCAAGACTCTCTGTCTCAAAAAATAAATAAATAAATCAAGTAGATAAAGCATAAAATAAATGAGGTAACATGATGCCAGCTTTAGAGACTGAGAACACTGAGCCACTGGTAACTAAGAAGGAAAGAAAGGACTCGTGCAGAGGAAGGGCCATTGTTGTGTGTCACTGTGACGTGGGAGGGCCTTGGGGAGAAGGAACTTGAGTTGGGCCATGGAACAGCAGTAATATCATGGATAATAGGAAAGAAGGGACAAGGCAAACTATTTAAACATGGGCAAGGAAGTAGAAAAGAACCTATTCTATTTGGGGAACAGTGAGTAGAAGATGTTGGCTGTCAGTAGGTGTGAGAGTACTAAGAAATTAAGGTCACTGTGACATTTTTAGGCCAGACTGTGAAGAGTCTTAGCTTTTGTGCAAAGGGGTTTGATTTTATCCTGTTGTCACTGAAGACGGAGGACTTCTGAGTTGTGCAGTGATATCTCCAAAGAGATGCTTGAGAAAAACTCATCTCACACAAATCATCAAGATTAGGAAGAGGCAGGAGGGCAAGTGAAGAGGTAAGAGACTATGGAAACACGGCTTCTGTCTCTGATTAAGAGCTATAGCTAGTCTACAGATGGGCCTTGGGAGTTTAAAAACATACTTCCATTCGGTTTGCTGTTCAAAAACTAAAATACACATAAGTTCTTCAACAGAAAATCCTGGCAGCCGTCTTTCTGAAATATATCCAGAAAGCAATTGCTATCACCACTTCCCCCTCTACCATCTTCTTATGTCACGGTCACCATCAACTCTCACCTATTTTTATTGACCTCCTCTTTTCCCCACTCTATCTCCAACATGTGGTATTCTCCACACAGCAGCCAGAACGATACTCTTGAAATTTAAGTCAGTCCATATCCCTCCACTGATCAGAACCACCCAAGGGTCTTCCATTCACACAGCACACGATTCATGATCCTGAGCCTGACCTCAGAGCTGCCTCTCTGCCTCGTTACTCACTACCCTCCACGCCCCACTCACTCCATCTACATAGTCTTCCTGGCACACCTGTGTGCTCCTGATTCAGGGCCTTTGCATTTGCTGTTCCCTCAGCCAGAACTCTCTTTCCTGAGATATTTTCAGGACTAACTCCCTCCCTCCCCACAGGGGCCCACTCAAATGTTTTCAGAGAACTTGTTCCTAACCATCCTATATCAAATAACACCAACTTTTATCACTTCCATCCCCTTTCCCTTTAAAAAAAATTCCTCATTTCATCAGTTAACTGTTTTCTTCCCTGCCAGAAAATCAGCTGCATGGGAGCAGAGACATTTTTTTGTTCATGGCTATATCTCCAGCTCTTAGAACAGGGCCAGAGATAGATGCTTAAAAGATCCTTGTTATTAAATTATATTAATATAATCTTTTGGTGCCTTTGAGAGTCAGAGAAAGCCTCTTTGTTTTCTGAGGCTCCCTAGGACTTGTGCCAGCTGGCTGTTACTCTGCCCATTCCCACTGGGTGAGAAAAGAACCTAAAGTCAGGGAACACTGGCCTCTGAAGAAGAAGGAGGTAGAAACACCAAGCAATCACAGGCATTTGCCAGGCTTGTATTGTGTCTTCCACTTAGCTGCTAGTTATTTTTTAATTGAAACATTAAATGCTATTCTTTCAATGGCAATAACATCTGATAATCCCACTATACCAGAGAATGCAGAAGGCTCGTCAAAGTCCACGCCCTCTTCTTCCAGACACCTAGACAGATCGTGTTTCCCAGCCTCCTTGCAGTTAGGTGGGGCCATTTGACTTGAGTTTCATCTAATGGAAAGTGGCTGAAAGTACTATGTGCCATATCCGGGTCTGGTCTATTAAAGGAAGGGAAGCAAAGCAAACCAAATGAAACAAAACAAAGTAAAACAAAACAAAAACCCTTTCTGTGTGAGATCTTCCATGCTGTTTCCCTTTCTGTCTGTGAGATATTGATGTTCAGGGAGACCTTGGAATCCACATGTTGAAGCTGGCACATCCTCCATCTTCCTGGGTCCCTGAATGACAGCATGGAGCAGAGCTGCCACTGAGTTGAACACCTGCCTATTGATTTGAACCATTACATATTGCAGTTTTATTTGTTAACATGTAATCTTTGGGACATACTTACACTGAAAAAATTCATTGCTTATCTCAAATTCAAATTTAACTGGACATCTTATATTTTTATTTGCTAAATCTGTCCACCCTATAAGAAGAAGAACCACATTCAAAATCCTTACATGTCCACACAGAAACTTGTACACAGATATTTATAGCAGGATTACTCATAATAGTGGAAAGGTGGAAACAACCCAAATGTCTACCAATGGATGAATGGATAAATAAAGGTGGTATGTCCATATAAGGAATATTATTTGGCCATGAAAACGAGTAAAGTGCTGACACATGCTACAATGTGCATCAGCCTTGAAAACATTATGGTAAGTGAAAGAAGCCAGTCACAAAAAAACCCCACATAGTATTATATATAATTCCATCCATATGAAGGTCCAGAATAGGGAAATCTATAGAGAAAATATATCGACTAGTGGTTGCTTAGGGCTGGGGGTAGGGAGTATAGGGATGTAGGGAGAGTAATAGCTAAAGTATTTGTGATTTCTTCTTGAAGTGATAAAAATGTTCTAAAATTGACTGTGGTGATGATTGCGCATATCTGTGAATATTCTAAAAACCACTGAATTGTACACTTTAAGTGTGTTAATTTGTCATATGTGAATTATATCTCAATAAAGATGTTTCTTTAAGAAAGTTCTTACATGGCTCCGTGTCTTTGCATACTCTGGCCCCTGGGTCAGTCACTGGATCACTGCTCTGATGTCTTTGCTACCTACCTCATAGAAAGGATTTAAGTATTCCAGGAAGTGATTTTGGAAAGAGGGAGTTCAAATTGTGATACTGGAAAAACAAACAAACAAAAAAAAAAAACCTTGACTCTTCTTAGTAGTAATAATTGACAAACAAAGGAATATTTTTAATTTTCCAATATAATTTACCCTGAAATAGTATACATGTAAATCATGAATATTTACCCTTCATAAAACTTTTTAATTTTCTCTAGTCTCTGCATTATTTTCTACTACTCAAAAAAAAAAATCATGCAAACCCATCATCGAAATTAAAATAGATTAGTTATATAACTTCTGAAAAGTACTTTGGGGAAACATTGTTCTATTTTCTTTGTAGCCAGTCAAAAGATTCTCTATACATACAAATTTGTTGTAATGTCTAAGGCAACATCAATATCTTCATTTTTTTTTAGCTCACAATTGATATTACCATGACAACTTACTAGTGCAAGAGTAAATTGGTTAAATTCCCCTACTATTTTATTTATAACATTTAGCTTTTAATGCTCAGCTCTGCAGTTCAGATGACAATGTAATAGATTTACAAGGTTTTTATTTGTAGAATATGTGGATTCCTAAAGTGAAGTAAGCCATCTGTCATTTTGATTTGAAAAAAGAATTAGAGTAATTGCATTAAGCTTATATTTTTGCCATGAATAGATCAATTTTTTACTTTCCTGTTGTTTCATTTAAAAAGTTACACATGAACAAAATAAGCAAAAATATTTTTCTTTTTAGGTATCAGTGAACCAAACTCAACAATTTTTATCACATATACTGGAACGAAGAAAATTGAGTGAAGTAATCAGTAAAAGAGAAAATTTCTTAGACAAAAAGAAGAATCATCATAAAATAAGAATAAAAGGAATTCAAAATAAAGATTTCTTGAAGAGAAGTAAAAATCATTGTAAGTAGAATACCTTTTTGGATGTAAATTACACTTATAACCCTGACTCAAGCATTACAAAAGCAATCTGTGTAACTAAAAACATTTGTACCCCTGTAATATTTTTGAAATAAAAAACTTTTAAAACCATAACAAAAAAAATAAAATGTCTTCATGCAATCTAAAATCAAATTTTAGAGCTGCTTTCTGAGAAGTCTTAGGATATAGTCATAAATATTTATACACACAAAAACTTCAAGTTTTGTCAGCTTCTGCCTCCTGTCTTAGATTCAGAATTTGTACTGATGATAATAAACAAGGTTGATAATTGGGTCTCATGAAAAAAATCTCCAAAATTATATGGATAAAATATTTATTGGCTGTTTTGCTAACAGAAAATACTTTAAAGGAAACCAAAATTAATACAGTGCCCCCCTTTTCTTTCTACTTTAGAAATCTAAAACTCTCCCTAATAAAAACACACCTGATTAATTGATAGATTTTCTGGATGCAAGAAGTTCTAAAGAATATAATGTCTCTGCAGAGTCTGTGTACAGAAGTTAATTGGTGCTAAATTACAAAATTTTCTTTTTAAAATTTTAATAGATGTAGGGGGTACAAGTTGAGCTCTACTACATGTATATATTGCATAGCGGTGAAGTCTGGGCTTTGGGTGTACCCATCCCCCAAATAGTGTGCACTGTACCCCATAAGTAATTTTTCATCCCTCACCCCCTTCCATCCTGCCCCTGTGAGTCTCCAATGTCCATTATGCCACTCTGCATGCCTTTGTGTAACCATAGTTTAGCTCCCACTTATAAGTGAGAACAAGTGGCATTTATGTTTCTGTTCCTAAGATACTTCATTTAGGATAATGGCCTTCAGTTCCATCCAAGTTGCTGCAAAAGATATTATTTCATTCTTTCTTATTGCTGAATAGTACTCCATGGTATATATATGGCACATTTTCTTAATCCACTCATCAGTTGATGGACACTTACATTGATTCCATATCTTTGCAAGTGTGAATTGTAATGCAAGAAACACATGAATGCAGATATCTTTTTGATATAATGATTTCTTTTCATGTAGATCTATTCTTAGTTCTTTGAGAAATCTCCATACTGATTTTCACAGAGGTTGTACTAATTTACATTAGTAAATGAATGTAGCCAAGATCGTAAAAGCTCATCTTGGACTATGGAGCCCTGGGGACTTCTTTCTTACTGTCTCTCCACATCCAGGAGCTCCTCCCGGCTGTTAGCCAGCCCCTGACTGGGCAAGTTGCCCTGAACCCTCTCCTTACCCACTTTTGGTGTTTCCTGTCACTTCCCTGGTGAATCCTAGCATTCGGTCCTAGATGATCTGTTCAAAATGTGAGAATCTGCTTACTATTCTGGTTCCTGTCCATGGAGGAGGCACACACTACCTGTGTCTAGTCAGCCATCTTCAATTATGAAATTTAAGAATCATTTTCAACATTTGACTTAAGTCTGATGCATGAAAACTTTCTCTTTTCTAACAGATATGTACGAATTTCTGTATCATTAGTTTCTCATTTAAGAGAGGGAAACTTCTTTGGCAAAGAAAGATTAAGAATACCAGTTTTTTAATGACACTATAAAATTATGTATGTATCTAAATTTATTATAAATCTAAATAGACATTGAAACATTTTTTTGACAATTTTTGACATATTATAGAAACATGAAATAAAAGAAAGAAACATGGCCTGCCACTTATTTAACATAAGTCTACTGATTGGACTTTCTAGTATAAACCACACCCAAACTGCATTGTCTATGATCTCCTTTCTCAGGTTTCTAATGGAATGATGAACTAAAGACATTTAGAGCAATCTTGGGGAGAATCATTTCAGATATTTGCAGACTTTTCCCCTAGTTGTTTATAGATGCTTCTTCTATAATTAAATTTTATCAAATGTTTTCCATAATATTTCAAGTGCTCTTCATAAAAAAATTCATATTTTCTTTTTGCACTTATATTTAATGAGTTTTCATAGTGCTCAACTGGTACAATCAGGTTTAGGAATAAGCACTTCTGACTTGTTAAGTATACAAGAGGTGGGAACAGAGTGCACATGTGTACTTTAGAGTATCCCACCAGCTGCAAGCATTCAGTATGTTACAGACATCAGTAAGTAGGTTCTATAGAAGAAAGAGTAGATAGAGTTTGTATAAGAGAGCCCTAATGTTTAAAATACTAAATAATATTACCCTTCAAATGAGATCCTTTTCCCTTACATGCAAGTGGTTATATTATGCCTAATATGCTAACTCTGATCAAGCATTTTCTATATTAAGATCCAATTTAGGCCGGGTGCGGTGGCTCATGCCTCTAATCCTAGCACTTTGGGAGGCCGAGGCAGGCGGATCGTTTGAGCTCAGGAGTTCGAGACCAGCCTGAGCAAGAGTGAGACCCCGTCTTTACTAAAAAAATAGAAAGAAATTATCTGGCCAACTAAAAAACATATAGGAAAAACTAGCCGGGCATGGTGGCACATGCCTGTAATCCCAGCTACTTGGGAGGCTGAGGCAGGAGGATCACTTAAGCCCAGGAGTTTGAGGTTGCTGTGAGCTAGGCTGATGTCACGGCACTCTAGCCCAGGCAACAGAGCAAGACTCTGTCTCAAAAAAAAAAAAGATCCAATTTAGGTTACTATTGTCTCCACTCTATAATGTGAAACTATAGTGTCTCACTCTATGGATGTGAAACTAGAAGTACAGAGAAATAAAGTAATATGCCTGGCATTACAAAACCAATATTTTGTAGGGAAACAAATTTGAATTTGGATGGTCTGCCGAAGGTCTTAGCCAGTATGCCATATGCCTCTTACAAAAACAAGTAGGCTGACGATATGAAGAAATTTTAATCCCATGCTTCTCAAAATGGTTTGGGGGTTTAGGTCATCCCAATTGTTAGATGGCATGAACTGCGCTCATTTTGGTCTATTATTCCAACCTATTGATTACCTCAATCAATTCATTAGTCATTCTCTCCTAGCTTTCTGTCGCTCAAAATTGTGACAAGCATAAGCCTTCTGATCTTTTATCCATGTTCTTGTTAGAGAAGTTAATAAAACAGGCCAAATTTAGAGCCTAGGGCCCACAATAATATGCCATAAATCTCTAGAATTATATTTACCCACTGATCAACCAGATAAAAATCCATATATGATGAAGTTGAGAAAATTTTATTACCAGAATGCCCTATATGGTGTGCACTGCCTTTGTTTGCAGGGTGCCAAGGGTCTGGGGTCGTGCCTTAATAGGCATTTGTGGATAGCAGGTTAGCAAGTACCCCCTTCCTGATCTCCCCACTCCCACCCCACATAGAAGCCTGATGTCAGCTGATGCCAAGTCTTCAAGGGTGGAAAGAAATTGCCTTGCAGAGCCAGGGAGAGGAATTTTGTGATTTTGCTTTTGAAAGGGTGAGAAGAAAAGAATAGGACAAGAAATACAGAGAAAGCAGATATGAGGAGCTAGAAAGATGGTGATCAGCTGTGCTTAATTGAGAAGTTAGTAAACTTCATATTTGGGAGAATCCCAATTGATATTTTTAAATCAACAATGCCTAACATGACCATTAAAATTGTTTTTGTTCCTGGGATAAATCATCTTCTCTTCTCTTTCTGCTCTGTGAAATCTTAGGTAAAGTCTGCATGCCTCATAAAGGCTTTGTAAGAGTGAATATTCTTTTGGGATAGCGCAAAGAGATATTGAATTTCCTCATGGGTCAATGAGACACAGCCCAGAAAGGGTACCTGTGGAATTAGGAGTTAAGAAAGGAGAGGAAGCCATGAAAAAGTCACCTTCCCTAGAGGAGAGTTTGAACTTCATAAACTGTGCAATGAAACAGAATATGGGTTACACATGATTATCAAGCTGACTAAGAACCTTATTGAACTCTATTTTCATTCAGGTCCCATTTCAACATCTTGTGCACAGGATATGAGGGAGATATAGTTGTTCTATAAATGCAATTCCCCAGACCTACCAGTCCTTCACAAAAGACGAATGAGGTTTAACCTGACATTCTCAAAAACTCTTCCTAATTCTTAGTGATTACATCTCCTTAATTGAAGGCTCAAAAACCATGTAGAATAATCTGTTCTAGAAATTAAAGAGATTAACATATAACTATATTTTCTAGAATATGAATACATTTCTCTACATTTTAAAAACCGAAGAACTAGGTACCCATTTTCAGAACTTGTCCCTTTACCCAGAATTTCTCAAATATAACAAATAGCATTTGTACCCCCATTACTTAAAGGCAAAATCTGTGCCTAGCATTGTATCTGTTGCATAATTAGAATGAATAAATATTTGCTGAATTAAATTGAGTTCATTCTTTCTGTATAGAGCTAGACCCAGGTCTTCTAACTCCAAATTCAGCATTCTTTCTACAATATATTACAATATAGGTGCCACATAAAAATAATAAAGTCTTACATTATTAGAGTACATGTGGGCAGTGTTTTATAGTTGAATATAATGCTTTCACATCCATTACCTTTTTAAAAATGGCATGTTCATTTTCCTTCAGTGTATTTTTATACTATTACTTCAACAACTAATTCTTCCTTCCAAGTCAGCATTAAGTCTAAAAGAATAATTTTCCTTATTAAATTGTTAGCAAGACAAATCAATAATTAACCATGCAGTAGGAACTGTGGAGCCTATTACAGCAGGCACTGGGGCACTACCTTCTATGTCATTCCTGACTAGGTCCTTCCTGGCACCCCTTAGAATTAGCCATCATTAATTTTGATGATCATACCCAATCACTACTGTGTTCTTGGTTAGAGGGAGATATCTTGGAACCTTGTCTTAAGCCAGTCTTGGCATTCCTTTTTCCTGCTTCTGGGGTCTATGACCAGCTAGGCTAAATTTAACATTTGCATTCCACTTTACTGATTGTTTTGTGTATATTTGCAGCGGACACTGTGAAGTGCTGTTCAGACCCCCCTTCGCTGAGGGATTTGTTGCCCAGTTGCTGGGAGTACAGTCTTCTGACAGCCTTTAGCAGTCAGTCTCTGAAGGGACTATCTTCAGGTGCAGAGAGCTACATACAAAAGATCATGCCTCCTTCCTGGGGCAGCCCGTTTCCAATGGCTGATCATATGGAGTATAAAGGCCTGATCATATCATCTTAACTTGGAACAACCCTGAAAGGATAGTTTAGCTGCAGAGCACCCCGTGGTGTCAGAGAAACATCTCACTGAGCCTGCATCAAAATTTCTCCCTCTGCTCAGTCTAACTTCTTCCCCAAATGTGTTTTCTAAGGGCACTTCTTGATAAACACCCTGATTCCTAAGGTATGCTTGTTGGGGAACCCAACCTGCTCACCATTTTATAGCTTTCCTATTTACTGAAAGTTTTTCTTTAAATCAACATACAGTTTTATGTAGCTGACTTGATTTTAAAAGAAAACTAGTGAAGCTCTCTCATTCTAATAAAATGATGGGCTAATCCCATAAGAAAATCCTCTGCTACAAATACCTTAAAATGATGTCTAAAATACACCAAAACTTTAATTTTTTTCTAACGCAGAACTGGGCTCACAAGAAACTGAAATCCTCAAGTGTTAGAAATAGTGAAAAATAAGCATGTGAGTTGATGTTTTGGCAAGTTGTGATGGGAGCTGGTAATGGCTAAGACTTGTATTTTAAATCCCAGATTGGGAAAGGAAAAAAGACATTAGGACTTTTGAGAAGGGAATTGGAAAGAGGAGCTATGAATAAAGCTGTACGTAGAGATGCGCATGCAGTGAACAGGGAGATTAAGAAAAACAAACAGATCAACCACCACCTGCCATTATAGCCAAATATCAAGGACCTTACCCAGTACTGAAGCTCTCATAGGGAAAAACTTCTCCCCCGAAAAACCTCCACCACAGCCCTGAGCCTCATTCAGATTTGGGTTTGAATTTATGCCACTTGATTTTTTTTGGTGAACACTTCCAAGCCAATACCTTAACACATAAGAATTTCCTTCAATCAATAAGAGGAGAACTCTAGAAACCTGACAGAAACAACACAAACCTGTTCTGACAAAATAATCCCACAATTACCATATAAGGAGCCTTGTTAGAGATGAGCTCACAAGATAATTTCAGAAAATGTACAAGTAAAAAATAAAATTCACTCAGTAGAGTCAGTGTGCATGTACACATACACACTCCCTCCCCGATGCACACACTAGAAGGTATAGTAGAACAATGATCTGAAAAAGCCTATGGAATAAATATACTTTAAAACAGTTAAGCAATCATAAGAAAAAAACAAGGCATCATGTAAAAAGGATAGGCAACTATGTAAAAGAGCCAACTGGATAAAAACAAAATACTAATCCCTGAAGTTTTTCCTTTATAATCAAGCCCTAACAAACATACAACCTCTGGCATGTACAAATTATTCCAAAGAATAGAAAAATTTGGAAACTCTTCCCAAATTACTTTTAGTATATAATCATAATATGCTAGCTGGATGTAACCAGGAAAATTGTAGGTGAATTTCATATATAAATATAGATACAAAAAAATGTATAAATAAAACATTACCGTATCAGGATTTAGCAATGAATATGAAATTAATATGTTATCACCAACGAGGGTTTATATCATGGATTCAAATTTAGAGTGAAATTTTAAATTTGCTAATGTAATTCATTATTTTAACAGATTAAAAGAGAAATACCATGTGATCATCTCAATAGATGCAAAGAATGTATTTGAGGAAATTTAGAGCTGTGCATGGTGGCATGCCTGTAATCCCAGCTACTCAGGAGGCTAAAGGTGGGAGGATCACTTTAGCCCAGGAGTTCAAGGTCAGTCTGGGCAATATAGCAAGACCCTATTTCTTAAAAAAAAAAAAAAAAAAAAAGTAAAGAAGATTATCTTTAAAATGAAGGAAAATATGAAAATGCTCTCACCCAGTACATTAATCTAACATTATTCTGGAGGTCTCAGCCATGGCAATAAATTAAGAAAATGAAATAAGCATTGGAAAAGAAGAAACAAAAACTGTCTTTATTCTCAGATGACATGATCTACATTAAAAATTTCAGGAAAATCTATTAAACCATGAAAATTATAAAAGACTTGACAAAGTTGCTGGGCATAAAAATTAGTATATAAAAATCAATAGCATTACTGTGTATTAGATAAAAATAAAAATGAAATTATTAAAAGTACTTAAAATAGCAATAAAAACCATAAGATGTTTAAGAATAGATCTAACAAGGTATATAAGATGTTTAAGAAGAAGAAGAATAGCATGAAGCTTAATTAAATATTTAATAATATTTTTAAAGACCAGAATAAATAAAGAATTATGTCTATGAAAGAGAAGACTCAAAATTCTAAGGTATCATTTCTTGCCAAATTAGTTTAAAAATTGTCCAAAGCAGTTTTCATGAATTTTACAAACTGACTCTAAAAATATATATGAAAACAACTTTAAAGACAGACAAGATACTTTTGAAATAGAATAAGTGGAACTTGTACTACTAGATTCTTACTGGAAAATGATATCTGTATAAAAGTGTGGATGGAAAAATCCAGACTCCGAAATAATTGAAAGAGGTTTATTCTGAGCCAAATTTGAGGGCCATGGCCCAGAGCCACGCCCAAGAGGCCTTGAGCAGGTAGACTTGTTGTGGTTGGGTTACAGTTTGGTTTTATACATTTCAGCGAGACAAGGGTTATAGGTAAAGTCATAAATCAATACATGGAATGTGTACATTGGTTTGGCCCAAAATGGTGGGCCATCTCAAACTGGGGGCTTATAGGTTATAGGTGGGTTTTAAAGACTCTTTAGCTGACAATTGCCTGAGAGAGTTAGACTTTATCTAAAAGACCAGAAAGGAAATGCTTGAGTTAAGATAAAGGTCTGAGCACTCTGGGAGGTCCAGACAGGAGGATCTTTCATATTAAGATAAGCATCTGCTAGGATGCTTGAGTTAAGATGACGGGCCCTTCTACCTTTAAGGTGATGCTAATGCTATACCGGAATCAGGATGGAAAGTAAACCACACTATATTTGGCTAACAAAACCTGTCTAGTGAGATTTACCATTTGTAAGCATGACTTACCAGGACCCCTTAGAAAGGGGCAAAAGAGAAAGATCAAAGTTCAGTCCTCAGAAGTATGGTATTGACACATGGATTGACAAATAGAAAACAGTCTAGAATAAGTCTCATATAAATAGGGAACTTGGAATATTATCATAGCTCACTGCAGCCTCAACTCCTGGCCTCAAGTGATCCTCCCACCTCAGCCTCCCAAACTGCCGGGATTACAGGCATGAGCCACTATGCCCAGCCAAACTAGTCTATTCATACAAAGAATTTTGATCAGATAATTGGCACTGGTTAAAATGAATGAATGAAGCCTACTTGTATCAAGATGGATAAATCTCAAAAAGTGAAAAAGCAAATAGCAAAAGTATACACAGAATTAATGTCATTTATATAAAGTTTAGAAATAACATCTGTTATTAATAGATACATATGTTATAAAAGAGCTACATACCAACTTCAGTACAATAGCTACCTCTGAAGAGGGAACAAGGGGAAAGGATTTTGGGAGGAGGCTCTGTGTGTGTTGGTAATATTCTATTTCCCTAGAGAGATAAATAAAAGAAACAAGGCAAAATGTTACCATCTGTTAAATTGTGTGTGTAAGGGGAGTGGTTTATGGTGAGGTTTATTTTTTGGATTTGGGGGGTATGTTTGAAATATTTCTTGGTTAATTTTGTAAAGAAAAAATGACAATTAGTATCACATGCCACAGATAGAATCTACTTAAGAATGTATATTAAAATAAACATAAACTGTCAAAATGTTTAAGTCTATGTATCACTTGAAATTATCTTCCAACCCCTTTAAGAAAGAGTAACCTAAACTAGAAACTGCCTCCTATTATAACATGATATATTGCTTTTGATTCTCCAATTGTTTCATAAACCATATTTCTTTATGTTCAATTAAAAGCTTTAGACAGTGAATTAAATCTTTGTAAATTTACAGTAACAAGTTATTAGATTTACATAAATAATGTATTAAATTATAGAAATAATATAGAATCCCTGTTATTTCAAGTTTTGCTTAGTAGATATTTAAAGAGAAAAATTGTTTTCTAGTTATAATACAGTTTATCTACCATTTCCTAGCAATACCACTGGTGGAAGAATTTATGTTTGACAACAATGATGTAGAGACAGTGTGAATAAACTTGATGATTGTAAATATCCGTGCTCTTAGTCACGTGTATTATATTTGAGTTGATTGCATCTCTATCTGACTAAACTCTTTGCTGAGTCACTCTTTCTTGGATGGAATGTTATTTTTAGTAATGGATCGTTATTCTCCCTCCTTACTTAGGATTATCTCTCCCTGGCACAAATAAGGGCAAATGTGAAGAACTCTTCTGATGCATAATTCAGAAAATCGGAACCCGAAGTTGGTTTATATTAAGTACAGTTGAAATTAGATTAAAACGATGTAGTGTCTGTGTAGGCAAGATTTTCTGCAGGGGGAAAGAATTTCTCTTTATCTCTTTGTACCATTTTAATGGTGAGTGCACCTGATTTTTAGTAAGACTAAAAAACATTCATCTAGCTCAATTATTAATTCCTTTCGCTCTCAATGATCCTTTATGTGGTTCATCATGTAAATATTAACTTGAGTTTCAAAATAATGAATTATTTTTCCCTTTTATTTTTCTAGATGATTGAGATGGCATTTATTTATTTTTAAATCTGTAGATTAAGGTTTTAGATTTTTTTGGTGAAACATGTAAGGGGGTGAGGAATGCAGGATAAGACAAAGGAAAGAACTAGGCACAGATGGAGTTTCAGGAGGACTTTAGAGCTTTGAGGAGTGGATTGCGCTAGAGGATTGCTCCTTTCCCATGGGCAAAGGGCTGGGATGCTGTACCCCCTTATCAGTTAATCAATGGCTACAGGCCTCCACCAGTCACCCCATGGATGACGTAGCCATGTAGAAGACCTTGTCTTATTTCCTAGATCTTCTCAGTTCTAATCATCTTTGTCTTCATTTCCCTCCTCTTCACTTAGCAGCCATGCAGAGCTCTCTCACCAATATGACTTCAAACTCTAAAATAATTGCCCCTGCCCAGAGCTACCTTCCTGCCACTCTGCTCTCTTTCTTTCTCCTACTGAACCTTCCTTCACCTTCACAAAGACCTCTCATCCCTCCTCTCACTATCAGTTCCACAGCAGGTCTGGACCTCATGCCCAATTTTGTCACCCAGGGTCTCACTCTGCATTCAAGCCACACTGCCCCCATCATTTCATTCCTATGATTCATTTGCATGGACTGTCACCCCCAAATGGAATGCCAGTTTTACCTTCTTGGCCTGACAAACTCCTACCTACCTTTGAAGAGCTATCTAAAATGTCACTTCATCTAGAATGTCTTCATTTCACTTAGTCATGGGAGGGGGGTTGCAGTGGGCATTCGTTTTGGGGCCTTCTCATCATCCCTATTATCTTTCTCACCACCTAAATTTCCTTCTGAGGAATTAGATCTTCCCCAATTTATATATTCTTACAGGAATATAATGAAAAGCCCTGTCATCCCCAAATAGGTCTATCAGACTCATTCTCCATGGAGCTGGACTGGAAAAAGGTCTAAAAGGATTGAGTTCCAGTCCATTCCAGTAGAAGCCCTGCCTCTCTGCCTCTCAGAGGGCCTTGGTTCCTGTTCTCCCCACTGATTTCATAAGCATTTGACAGTCTCCCAATAAGTTCCTTTTGCTTAAGTCAACCAGATCAAGTTTCTGTCATTTGAAAACAGAATCCTTTTGTGCTCCTACAGCGCCTTATTATATAGTGCCTATCACATGGCATTGTAATTTTATGCAAACAAGTCTGTCTCCACTGCCAGGCTGACACAGTGTCTCAATAATCACGATATCTAGCACTGAGTCTAACACATGGTAGGTGTTCAATACTTACTGGCTGAATGAACAAGTGAAAGAAAAAATGACAGAGGAAAAGTTGTCCCTAGCTCTCCTCTTTCTCTTTAATATCTGAAACAGGCAGGTAGGTCCTTTTGTGTTCCAAAGATTTGCTTCTAGTTATTATTATATAAGAACATTCTTCATGAACTCCATTATGACAAGTGGTATGGATTAAGGACTAGACTTGATTAGGAAAATTTACATTTGGAGGGTCAGTAAGAAAAAGCATAGATCCCTACTTCTCCTATCATCCCACACAGAGCTGAGCTGGGTCCAGGGATTGCTGGACACCTGGAAAGTCTCCCTGCTACAAGGTCTACACAGAGTGTAAGCATGAAAAAGAGGCCTTGTCAAAGGTGGGCTACTTGGGCCCATGGGAAATTACAAACCCTCTTACATTTAGGAGATAGCCCTTGATCTTATGGGAAGAGAAGTTTGGGTGCATTCTTTCCCACAGGGAGAAGAGGCAATTTGTTTTCCATGCAATCCAGACAGCATCTCTATTAGTTTCCTGAAGCTGTCATAATATAGTATCACAGACCAAGTGGCTTAAACAACAGAAATTATTTATTTTCTCACAGTTCTGAAACCCAGAAGTCTAAGATCAAGGTGTTGGCAGGGTTGGTTTCATTCTAAGTCCTCTCTCCTTGGCTTGTACGTGGCCACCTTCTCCCCATGTCCCCATGTGGTCTTTCTCTGTGCATGTACATCCCTGTTGTCTCTTCCTCTTCTTACAAGCACACCAGTCATATTGGATTAGGGCCCCTCTAATGGCCTCATTTTAACTTAATTACATCTGTAGAGACCTTATCTCCAAATAAGGTTACATTCTGAGATATTGCGGGTTAGGACTTCAACATGTGATCATGATTCAGCCCATTACAGCATCCAAGTTAGATATGGAATAATGCTATAATAATAAGAATGAGGAAGTCACAAAATGTCAAGAGCTCTCTATAGATTATGTCTCTGACAAACACTGAAATATAAATTCATCTAGTTGGAGCATTTTCCTGACTTGCTGCCACCTTAAATAGTGCTCTGGCACATCTACAGCACCCTCTTATTCCTGAGGCTCATCTGCAACACTGTTCTCAAATAAGCCAGAGAGCTCCTGTCGGAGCAGAACCACAGGCAGCGACTGCTTGGCCACTCAAGGACCCCAGACCCTGGGAGACCCTTTGCATCAAGTCCAGGATGGTCACCTCAAACCATGTCCTAACTATGCTTTCCTCAAATTTGGAAATTGTTAAAACACAAGAAAGAAATTAAACAACATTGAGATAAATTTATCTGATAATTAAGCCCTCTTACAGTAAAGAAAACTTGCATTTTAATATATTTGGGAAGCCAAAAAAGAATTACACATAAAAGTAATAGCCATGGGTAGAAATTTATAGTGGCAAATCCTTTCTCATATGTATATACACATGCAGAGTCAACCTTTCAAAATTTATTCTCACTCTTTGAAAGCATGCTAATCGAACCAATTACTGTTCCACACACAAATTAATAGGTTTTTCCCATTATATTTCCCCCTTTAATCATGATTATAGATAACATATAACTCAAAGCAGAAATTAGATGCTAAAGGTGTCTGGTATTACTATATTGGTTGGATAACTTACAACACTCAAAATGATTTTAAATTGGCTAAGTTAAAATTTTTTTAATTTTTTAGTTTTAGTTTTAAGTTTTTAATTTTTAATTTTTTAAATAATTTTTTTTATTTAAAAAGGAAAGTGGGAACTCTGATTGCTTGTCAGGAAGAAGAGACATAAAAGCCACTCATTCTTTGTGGTCTTGTTAATGAAGTATTAAATCCACAGTGCCTTTCCTTTGAAATGGCTTCGGGTGTGGTTTTCCTGATGTGAGATTTCATTAACTGTTATAATGGACTTCAAGAGGCACTGTGAGGTTGTGCAAGACTGTGTGTGTGTGTGTGTATGTGTGTGTGTGTGTGTGTGTGTTGGGTGAGCGTGGATCTACAAGTCTGACTCTTCCTCCAAATGGTTTTCCTAATCTATAAACTGATGATAATGTTTTGAAAACTGTGAAGTATTATATAAATGTTTGGGAAATACCATTGTAGCAGGTAAAATTTTATTTTTTTTATTTTCCTAAAGTCCTAAAAAAAGTGATTCTGAGCTCCCATCCTATAAGGCAAGTCATTATTGGTATTCTCTCTCTGTGCCTTCCCCAAGGTTTTAGAAAAGTTCTGGGGAAAGGGAGAAGTCTCAGGAAGATAAAAAATTTTAAGGAGATTCTCTCCCTTCTCCTAGGTGCACAGGTCTTCTGAGAGATGCCTGTTGCCCATGTCCTCATGTTCTCTTATAATCTTATGGTTCTGATGTTTAGGCTCTATGCTCAGACAAGGGAATCATTGCCAGCCAGGGCTGAGAGCCTGGCGCCTGAGATCCTGCCCCTAGGGTATACCAGGCAACCCTGCCTTCTGCTAGCAGAATCTTACATCCCTTTCCTAGACTGGGACATCTCTCTCTCTCTCTCTCTCTCTCTCTCTCTCTCTCTCTCTCTCTCTTCTACCATTAGAACTCTCTTTTCTACCCTCCAGATCCTTTCACAAAAGACAGGAAAAGGATACCTTTTTATGCAGCTTCTGCCTTCTAACCTATCAATGTTCCTGAGCTAAGGAATAATACCAAGTGATCTCCCTGAAATGCAAAGTTTAAAAAAATACATAGAGCAAAACTCAAACTAACATGCCAGCACAGTGTGTCAGCACATTATTTTTAAAATAGATAACATAGAAGTAATATTGTTTTTATTTTTTCTTGTTTATCCATATGTAGTAAAAACTCATGCAAAGAAAAATTTCACAGATGAAGGAGATCAGCTATTTAAGATGGGCACCAAGATTCTCCAGCAGTCTAAAAGCCAAAAACAAAAAGCAGAGTAAGTCTTTATCCAGTTACCTTAGCCAAGTTAAATTTCCAGGTTAAGAAAAATCAACAATCCAAAACCTACTTTATCGTTTAAAGCTTATTGGGATAACGAATAAGCTGATTTGCCCATAAGCTTTTGTTTAAAAGAATCAAATTGTATTTAAAGAATCCCACAAATTATCACCCTAAACAAACAAGAGAAATGTGTATGCGATTGGGGTCCTTGCACACTAAGTGAAATGCAGAATTAAGGCCCTGATCTAAGCATTCAAGCAAAAAAAATACTGTTTTGGCTTTAATTTATTAGATTTTTTTTTTGGTTTTTTTTTTTTTTTTTTTTGAGACAGAGTCTCACTCTGTTGCCCAGGCTAGAATGAGTGCCTTGGCATCAGCCTAGCTCACAGCAACCTCAAACTCCTGGGCTCAAGTGATCCTTCTGCCTCAGCCTCCCGAGTAGCTGTGACTACAGGCATGTGCCACCATGCCTGGCTAATTTTTTCTATATATATTTTTAGCTGTCCATATAATTTCTTTCTATTTTTAGTTGAGACGGAGTCTTGCTCTTGCTCAGGCTGGTCTCGAACTCCTGAGCTCCAACGATCCGCCCGGCTCGGCCTCCCAGAGTGCTAGGATTACAGGCGTGAGCCACCACGCCTGGCCAATTTATTAGATATTTTAAATAAAAAAATGTGTTATTTGAATTAGAGCAGTTGCTGTTTTAGAATGCTCTATTCTGCCTAACTGTGTAGCACCTTATGGTTTTCAAGGCATTTTCATGTATGTGATTCCATTTTCTCTCCCCTCAACAGTCTTATGAGCTTTATTTTTCCCCTTTAAAATGTTAGGAACAGAGATTCAAATATCTTAAAGTAAGTTGACCACAGATACACAACTAGGAAGTGACCAAGTTGGGCCACATGATCTTACTCTGTGTCCATTGTTTTCTTTTCACTCATTTACCTTGTCTAAAGGGGAGGCAGAAATATCTTCTCCCTGTGCCCCTCAGTGGAGGGTACAACTTGAGGTCACCCCTCAAGGCTCTAGTTGAAACCTTGAGATCAAATCCTAGCTCTATCATTTATGGCCGTGTCACCTTGAGTAAATGACTAATACTCTTTGTGGCCTGGATAATACAACCAAGCTCTTAGAACAGTGCCTGATACCTAGTAACCAGGAGATGCGAGTTTGCTATTTTTAACTCTAGCCTCCTAATTGGTAAGTGGAAGGTATGCGGCTGAAGAAAGCAAGGGTTCTTTAAACCAATAACAGGAATGGGCCCTAATCTCCCAAGAAGGACACATCTCTTGTTTTCGTGTAGACTAGGCACTCCAGCCCTGGGGAGGCATCCCAGAGCTGCAGTGGCCAGCCCCAGACAGAGCAGCAGCAGTGTCTGCGAGTTCTTTAAGCCTGAAGCCTCTAAGAAGAGTGTAAAAATATAGAGGATAAGAAGCACTCAACTACGATCCTGGTCATAATGACATTAACAACTTTCATTTCTCAAGCTCCTATTTTGTGCTACTTATTATTCTAGGTACTTCACATAATACTGTGTGACATAGATTATCATCCCAACAAAATATAGAGGAGGAAATGAAGAGTCAAAAAGATTCTGTAATTCTTCCCAAGAGACAAGAAGAAGGAAGTGAGCGAGTTGTTCTTCCCTCTAGGGAAAGCTGAATTAGAAGCTCTTTGTAAGAGCAAAGTAAACCACCCCCAGCAAAACCTGGGCCTCACACTGAATGGCCCTGGGAGCTGTCATGATGACCATGGGACAAAATCAGACCCCCAAAAGACAATCCGGCCCAATAGGGCAATGATCTCACTGAGATGCCCACTGAGTGGTTAAGTAAGAGTAGAGAATTCTCCACCCAGTCTAGATGAAAGAACAATGGAGTTCTAAGCAGGGGCTGGTCCTGAGATTTCAGATGAGCTCTGCCTATAGCGAGGAAGCCCAAGGAGATAAGGGGCCTGCTAGATGTGTTCCATCAAGTCCAGGGAAACTCTGGATTCAGTCTGATGGGACAAAATCACTCTTAGGAGGTCCCAAAGTAACTACTCACTTAACCTTGAAGGGAGGCTTCCTCTTTGGTCTAAAGAACAGGGAGAAAACCCAGTTCTAACAGCAGAGCATCCATCAGTGTGGGAACATTTATGCCTACCGGGGTGTCATTCAATCCCAGGCTATTTCTGACCAGACTGCCCTGCCCAAGTCCCTGCCCAAGGGTGACAGAAGGGCATCTTGTTTGCCATTTCCAGAGGGTGGGAGCATATGATAGAAATACTAGTTATTTTGGCTCATACACATCCATGTCCTGGACCAATTCATTCTTTCATTCACTACTTCTTACATATGAGTGGAAAAAATCATTCAACAAGTCAGTGCTGTTAAAAGTACAGATGTTATACAAGCAAATGTCAGAGGGAATAAATTTTTCTGAGTGAGTTGGGAAGCCTCAGTGACAGCCAGGGTAGGTCCTTCATTAAGAATCACTCCCCATCAGCAGAGAAGTTTTGCAGATAAGCCATTCTTCCACACCAAGTTTCTGACATGCCCTGGAGAAGCATTCAGCCCTCCTCCCCCAGCACCCACCTGAGCATCCAATGCAGATCTTGTAGAGATGATCCAGACACGTAATTTAATTGTCTGTGGGATCTGTCCCTGCTGCCCAGCTCCTCTCACCTTTTTCCTGGGGAAGACTGTAGCCCAGATCTTAATCTTACCTTACCTATCAGCAACGTTCTCCAGCCCTCGATCCTGTTTCTAGCATCACTTGTATCACCTTGGAGTTTCCTGATAGGCAACCCATGTGCCCACCCTGACCTTGGCATCACAGACAAGGAAGATTTGTTTTATGGCCTGTTGCTGCTCCCTGGGACCAGAGACTGCATATACTACTGCTGAATACACCAGATACACCATGGAATGCCCCTGCAGCCCATCTTGGTGCCCTGCTTATCCCAGTAGGCTATGTAGCTACCGCAGCAGGAAGCATGTGATGGAAGGGCCCAAGGGAGTCTGTATCCCAATGTCAGGCTCTCTTTCTGATGCCTATCCCTAGGTGCCAGACATTTGCCTTTATTGACTTGTTTTGACCATGATTAATTTCTTTCCTGACCTCCTGGTTTGCAGTTTTCAATTTCTTCTTGTTCCACTGGAGTGCTAACCCTCTATTTTGACACCCAGGACTATAACGCCTACCTGGATGTTTCTCTGTCTGAGGTCCCTCTTGCCCAGGCTATTCCTCTCCAGCCTTTGCCCAATAGCATCTTATTTTAGCATCAATATGGATAGGCTGTACATAAAGTTGAGTCTCCTGATCCTTCTGAGTTGGAAGCAATGGTAGATTTGTGTGGTTTTTTCCCCCTGCATTTGAGTCAAGGTCACAGGTAGAGGTTAATGCCTTCTGGTCTTGCTACTACCAAAAAGAAAGTTATAAAAGGAAAAACTAAATCCCAAAATACCATCTGTCTGACACATGTTTTGACCTTGCAGGACTCTCCATCACTGCTTGTTATACAGATCAGGTCCAAGTTCTGACTGGGACTCAGGAAATGCAGTGTGAAATAGTCCTGTGACACCTGTAATTTTAACCACTAAACTTTCACACCATTTACCACCTGATTACAGGCGAACAATTACCACGTTATAAAGCTTTAGAATCCATGCAACAGTCCCAGTAGTAATAGCTAAATTTATTGAGCGCTTACTCTGTACTAGGCACTAGGCCAAGCAATTCATATGGATTATCTCATTTAATCTTCACAGCAACCCTATGAAGTAGGTGCTATTATTATCCCCCTTTCATAGACGAGAGGGGCACAGAGAAGTTATGTGACTTGGCTGAAGTTCTCCAACTAGTAAGTGGTAGAGCCAGAATTTGAACCAGGCGGTCAGACTCTAGGGCCACTAAAGTTTGGTTTGGTAACTCTTTTTCCAAAGAGTCTGGCTTTGCTGTGTTGAAGAATATATTCTGTTTTACTATATTATTTTGGGATATGAAGGTATTGTTATTCTCCTGATAGTAGCTTCCTAGATGTGACATTCCAATTTTGATTATTCTTATGCTTTTTGAATTCATTTTATAGAACAAATATTCATGAATAATGGGGGAATAATGGAAGAATTTACTATTTTAGCACAAGTGCCTCAATTTTTTACTTCACTTGGTATGTAAGCTTGAAGCATGGTGTATCTTATATATTTCTCCTTTTTAATAGCTTCATTTATTTGTCAGATATATTTGAAATCATGAAAAAATCTACTGGTATAGAGATGCAATGGACTTCAGATAAACTGTATTATTAGTAGCAATAACAACTGGGTCCCCCTTGTTAGAGAGAAGTAGTCTGACTAGTATAAAGAAGGGAGCAGAAAACTTCAGTTTTGAAAATCAAACGTTTGGCTTCATATTCTTGAAACAGAGCCTACCTACTCTTTGCCAAAGCAGCTGACATGGGAAACTTGAAAGCTATGGAGAAAATGGCTGACGCTTTGCTATTTGGAAATTTTGGCACACAAAACATAACAGCAGCTATTCAATTATACGAGTCCTTGGCTAAAGAAGGATCATATAAAGCCCAAAACGTGAGTTTTGAAAAAAAAAATGAAACCTTAAATAGCTGCATCCTGAAATAACCATAGACAAATACCATGTGAAAGGAGTCGAGCAACAGTATTCCCACTCCACTGCATGAACCCAGGTACAGGGAGGTTACCTGAACACACTGGAGCAGTGGTGTCAGGGCAGGAGCACAGCAGGACCCCTGGGCAAAATGTTTTAGCTCCTTGGGTGACTTTTAGAAAGGGAACAGACCTGCTCTCTAATCCACCTTCCTGTCTTCCACATCCGTGTGTGTGTGTGGAGATAATTTAGGACCTCCGAACCCCTAACATAGTTAAATTTTATAAAAAATGTATTCACTTATATGAAAAAATATGGAACTAAATCTATTGTCTTCAGGTGATATGTTTGCCTGATTTTTACATTTCAAATATTTTATAAGCTAAAAGTAATTCCTTTTCTATTGAATAAATGTATTCCATCATATCCTAAGAATAACATAACCATTTCACAGAAAATCTAGGGGGGAAAAAGCCCCTTGCAAGCCAACCATCCTGACTCAACTACTGTTGGGACTGCTTTGTATTTTTGCTTAGCTTCTTTCTTTGTGCATCTCTCTTTTCACATCATCCTAATCACAATGCAAGTGCATATATCATTTTCTTTCTGGCTACTTCCACTGAATCCTATAGGAAAAGCATGCTTTCATGTTGCTATAGTTTTTTTTTATGAAAACTTTTCTGAGTACAAAAGAAATTCATGCCTATTAACCAAAAAAATCTGGGAATTCAAAAAGTATAAAAAAGAAAGTAATCTAAAAGCTTCCCCCCCCAAAAAAAAAATCATTTTTGTTACCATCTAGTCAAGTTTAGAAGCTAGACTCTGGAGTGGAACAGACCTAAGATTGAACTTACTCTGCACTGCTCACTGAATAAGCTACTTAATAAGACCTTTTCCCCTTCCTATGCATGAGAATTTGACCTTTGTTTCACTCTCAAGTTCTGTTTCTCTGGTAATCTGTTACAGGTAAAATACTAACGGTTTTTAGCTAAGATTGCTTATGATAGAAATGACCTCTGACTGGCAAACTGCCTTTGACCTGGGAGAAACTATAATGAACTATAAATACCTGATGGTGATAGTACTTATTATGGGTGCCCTGGATACTGTTCCTGTGGCTTGTTCCATGGGGAAAGAAGCTATTATGTCAGGGTGGCTCCTGCATCCACTCAATGTGGGTCTCATCTCCTTCCATCTGAGCCATCTTCTGAGGAGCCAAAGGCAATAGCTCCTGGAGGACTGTATGAATTGCTGTAAGGACTCCTACAGAAAGAAAGGCCCAATGCTGTCCTGCTGGCACACTGGTTCCTGTGCCATATCCATGTGAGTAGACTCAGGGCAGATGTAGCTTATAGGAGTGTGAGTCTGTATGTTTAGTTGGACCAGAAAACGTTGGACCAGAAGACCCCTCATGAGTGCGGCAACCTCCCTAATTTTCATCTGTCAAGTTAGGATAAGGAGAAAACACTGGGTACTGTGTCTGTCTGGTTCAATGCTCTAACATTTAGCATAGTGCCTGGGATAAGAAGTATAAGTTGAAGGAGGAATTAATTAATTAGTGATGAATGAATTTATGGAGTTATTGTGAGGATTAAAATAATGTGTGAAGGCACTTAGTCTTGTACCTGGAACACTGTGATAATTCATTATAAAGAAAGGATATGTGGGAGGGTCAAGGATTGGGGAGATATTGGTCAAAGGATACAAAGTTTCAGTTAGACAAGAGGAGGATATAAATAATATTATTACTCCCACTATTATTCTTCTAGAATTTTTTCTATGACTACATAGAATTTTTTTCACATAGATGAGATAATACTTTAGTTGCTACTCCCTAACCTGCTCCTTATTCACTTACCAATGTATCATAGATGTCTTTCCATGTTAATATATATAGATCAACATCATCACTTTAAAAATCCATATAATTTTAATTCATTTAAGTTGTTCGGTACTGCTTTTATCTCAGGGGATTTTTCTTGAAATTATGTATTTCAAGAAATAATGCAAGAAACAGATTTTTAAATGTTATAATAAAACATGAGAGTTGTTACACCTTCATTTCCCTTATTTGGTTAATCAAAAATGTAAAGTTCCAAGACAGACCAAATGTTACCGTCACTTCATAACTAAGAATGGTATTACTAAAGACTGAATATTGTCGTCATTCCCACTGTTAAAAATATCACCTAATTCCTTTCCAAACTAGTGAACATGAATTTTATTTTTAGTGAGTATATAAATTAATTAAGTCAATAATTGTTTCTTGGATACCTACTATGTGCCAAACATAATCTAATTGATGGCGAGGAAAAGATTAATAGGTCAAAGTCCTTCTAGATTAATCTGAATTATAAACAAATAATTGCAGTACAGTTTAGGCAGACTACAGTTAAGGTATGTATAAAATGCTTTAGGCACAGAAGAGGGCCTGACTAGTTCTGCCTAGGGCAGTTAAAGAATGCTTTAAGGATGAAGTGACATTTTCAGAGTCTAGAATATTATATAAAGGCAGTAAGAAAGATTTTATCTGTCTATATTTAAATAATCATTTGATGCAAGATCAAAATGTTACTAACGTGAAAGGTACCAAAAACACATGGATTTTAGAGGTAAAGTTGGAGTTTTACTCTGGTTCATGTGGTTATTGTGTCTAGTTTGTGTTACTTTACTTACTGTGGTTGTATCTAGTCAGTTATATCTAGTTAGTGTTACTCTAGTTAGTGTGGTTGTTGCATGGCCACACACCACCCTCTAATCCCAGTTAACTATCAATTTCTTGCCATTGGGTTTAAGGAAAATAATGGCGGAGAATGTAATTGGCTGAGTGCTAACCCAATGCCAGGGAGGAATAACTCAATGCATGGTCACTGGCCAGGTCTTATCATACCATCTTTGTAGATAAAAGCAGGCATTGTTAGAACAGTGTTATAGGAAATGTCTAGTTATAGACTTTAAGGTTAGCATGGAGTGATTAGCACAGCAGGGGTTCCCAAATCAGAAATTTTGACCACATGTGAGTTCAGATACTACAACGTTATAGCTCTTCCATCTTTTGTTCTTTTTTTTTTTTTTTTTTTGTATCCTTGACGAATACCAAAGGTTCTCTATATTTTGAGTTTCCCAAATCTGAAAAAGGGATTGATACTAAAGTCCACACTACTTCACAAGGTTGCTGTAGAAACTAAATAATATCAGCAATAGCCCTTAGTGAATGTTAAACAACATTAATAAATACTGTTGTATAACAATTTAGTCCCAACAACTTTGTCTTTGGGATTAGTCAGTCCTGGCTTTACTTCTCAGACCCAAAAGGTTGACATTGACCTGATATGCAAAATTCAGCCATACTATGTACTGAAGTACTAACATGCTACAATATTGGCTGGCAGAAAGTCTCTGCCCAAGCCCCTCTTATGCCCTCCCTGACATCCTGGACACTCGTATTCCTCACTCAGACTCCCTTCCTCCTGAACCCCAATGATCTAATAACCACAGTGTTAACATACAGATGGGCAGGGAGCTTGAGGACCCTGCACTACAGCTGGATTAAATTCCAATGCTTTACTGTATTCAATTCTACATTTTGCTTATCATTTCTCTCATCACTATAGGAAAATCTGTTTCCAATTGCAAATCCTCTTGCCATTGATTTATTTCCTTGTACAAAGAACAACTATTAAAGAGATTTTATGCCACAAACAATGCCTAGTTCAATGGCTGGTTGCTGGGACCAGGCTGGCCACAGGCCATATTGATCACAGCTCTCTAAATAGAGCTGGCCAGGTGACCACTTTTCTTCTCAAGCTGTTTGTGCCAGCCCAATATAGAAGTCCCGCCTGTACTGCAGGAAATATTGTTGGGAACCGTGAGGGCAGTATAATAGCAGGAATGTGGCTATAGAAGCTGGAAATGTGGACTGATAATGATAATGATAATGAAAGAGATTAGAGAAATAGAGAAGGAGAGAGAGAAAATGAAGACACCCACTATCTCTTGGGAGGAAAGGGAAGAACCACCAGAGATACTGAAATATAACATAGATGGAAGGAGCCTGGAATGCCAGACGTCTAAGTACAGACCTAAATTAACAAAGAAAAACAAAAAAGATAAGAATTCATATTATAAAGGGGGTTGGGGGTAAAGAAATGCAATTTTGGGCTACAGAAACCCCTTTCAAAGCTGGATGGAGGAAAGGAAACATGATTATTTCTTTTCATGCACCTTGAATGGTTTACCTAGCAAGAATCCAAATAAACTGAAGGAAATATCAATAAGGGCAACAAAAGCAACTAAAGTTATGAACAGTTGGTTGAATGGATTTTCAAAGAATCTGTACCTTCTGAATAATGAAAACTATTAAGTAATGGAGATGTCTCCATGAAAATGGTGGAAATTGAGGAAATTTCAAACAATTATGCCCTAGAAGATGTACTGTAAGATTTTGTACTTTCCCAGGCTAGAGGTAGATATGTATTTTTTTTATTTCTCTGATTTTCATTCAGGAGGTAGAAATTTAGAATTAGAAAGATTCACTCTTTTCTTGATATTGATGAGCCATTCTTAATAGGAAATTTGTCTGTTAATTTGCCAAACAAGAAGGTAAGATTAAACCTCATTTGCTTTAAGACTCAAGAAATGGATCATTTGCATTGTATTACTCTAAAAACTTAATTTAATGGTAGTGATTTCTAAGTACTGGTACTATTTGTGGCTATTATTTTCTTTTTAAAAATACTTTTCTGGGGTTTTTTTCCTCTATATTTTCTATTTCTTTGATATCAGAAAAAAATTATTGAACTTAGATGCATGCACTTCTTTGGTTACATGGTTTAAAATAGTTTTACTATGAATTATAAGAAAATCCATTCTATAATATTAATATTATATAAAAATAACGATAACTGGTATGTAAAGGAGATAGACATAAGTGACTGCCTATTTTACTATGCTTTGTGAGTCTTGAATTATTCTATCTCGACAATCCACATTTTCTTCATTTATTTCAGATTTGGATTATAGAAATATTTCATAGAGGGACTATAGTTATTCACACTGTACTACTACTTAAAAAAATCATTTTTAGTGTCAACTTAATGATCAGTTTGATAATTCTAGACTTACCTGTGTAGAGCATTTCTTCTTGATGTTACTTTTATTTCTGTATTAAGAGTACAGACAGAATCTGAGTTGTTCATTACGGTTGATTCACACTTTTGTTTGGTATGCAATTTGAGCTAAAAGTAATGATCACAGGTGCTTTCAAGCTTCATACAGCAATTAAATGGAAATTGCTTAATCTTTTTTCTCCTTTAATAACAGCTTCTTATATAAAAAGTAAAAGGAGGAATATTTAATTTTTAACTTGTTATTATGGAACTTGAGTAATTTACTTCAAAGTTCCATAAAGATCATTTACACTTAACTCTTTTCATTCAAATTGCAGCTTCTATAACACATCCTTAAAAAACAGCACAGCGGTTGAGCTGAGGAATCAAGTCTTATAAGCAATCTAGTTGGCAGAGCTTGACCTTTGAAAACCACTGGAACTGTTATGGATGTCATCACTATTACGTAGTTTCTCTCAACCCACAACATTTCCCTTTCCTGGATTAAGATTTAATCATTCTGTAATCCATGTCATTTCATCTCACCCTTATCTCAGAAAAAGACCAAATACAAAAAACTGATTATTGTCCAGTTGTTAGGTGACAATGTCCAAGTGCAAAGGAATAGGACAGTGCTGAGTAAATCAGCATATTTACTAAGTGACAGCCCATAACATCTTTTGACTTCTTCCAGTGTCCTGGAATGCTTTAAATAGTGTTTTTTGGAGAGGAGAGGGGAGGGGAGGAGAGGAGAGGAGAGGGGAGGGGAGGAGAGGAAAGGGGAGGGGAGGAGAGGAGAGGGGAGGGGAGGAGAGGAGAGGGGAGGGGAGGGGAGGAGAGGTGAGGTGAGAAGAGGAGAGGAGAGGAGAGGAGAGGAGAGGGGCGGGGAGGGGAGGAGAGAAGAGAAAGGAGGGACAAGAAAGAAAGGAAAGGAAGAAAGAAAGTTAGAAAGTTGAGCACTCCAGAGAATTAATTCAAAATCACCCATTGTTATTTTTCTGCTAAAGAGAGAGGAAGCGTAACCTTTGGTCCGTTATTTGCAGCTGGTAAAATCATGGATTTAGTCTGTACTTTTTAGAGAGCTTCATACAGAGGAACACTCCTCTCCTCATAGAATGGAAATGAACTCCCACACAACCCACTTCACAACTTTGTGAGCTCACAGATTTCTCCAGGAGGATCAGGACAAAAAATGTGCTAGGCTCTGCACAAAACAATATACTGTTGGTGAAAGCCTCTTAAAATACAGCCCTAACTGAACAGAAAGTATCTTCATTTTCTTATATAAAGGTCAGTGTCTTTTTTTTAATTTCAGATTATGGGGGTACAAACGCTCAGGTTATATATATTGCCCATGTCCTGCCCATCCCCCTGAGTCAGAACTTCAAGCGTGTCCATTCCCCAGACAGTGCGCATTGCACTCATCATGTAGTTATACCTCCATCCCCTCCCCCCACCCCCGTGTCAGAACATTCAGGCATGACCATTCCCCAGACGGTGTGCAATGCACTCATCATGCAGGAATACACCCATCCCCTCTCCCCACCACGGTCAGTATATTTGTTTACTGTAAAAGTTTCTGCATAACTAAACCATATTCTAAATTGAGCAGAATCAAAACCTGCCAAGAGTTGCAAGAAAAATAAAAATCTAATATTGGCTAAAGATATCTTTAAAAGGAGCTAATTTAGCCATTTTAAACATATATTACAAGGGTTAGAGGAGTACCAGGATTTCAGATGCCTTCCATTTGTAGTAATATCCTTTATGGTCAACTTTTCTAAAAAGGGAAACTTTGAGACTAGAGGAATTGGCAGAATCATAGAAGATATTTTTAAAAAATTTTCAGTGTATAATAGGTAAATGGCAGAAATTCTACTTATAAGCCACATGTTAGAGCTATTACGCTTTAGGGAAATGAACTCTGTAGTTAATATCCTAGTTTAAAAAGTAATATAGTTCTTTGTACTTGAAATTGTAATTAAAAAGTTTAAGAAATTATTCCTTTTCTGTTTTGATTGGATTGTCAGACCTTGGTGTATTTCGATTTTAGGGAGACATTTTACAAAGTCTCACGTGTTGTTATCGTGAACTCGATGAAAAAGATACCAATGTGGGCTTGGTAGTGGTAGATGGAGAATGGTAACGGCAATGGACTGGTGTCAAGGGGAGAGCAGGTCTCTGGCGGTGCTCGTGACCCTGTGCTCCTCAAATAACTTCATCAAGGGCCGGGCGCAGTGGCTCATACCTATAATCCTAGCACTCTGGGAGGCCGAGGCAGGCGGATTGTTTGAGCTCAGGAGTTCGAGACCAGGCTGAGCAAGAGCAAGACCCCGTCTCTACTAAAAATAGAAAGAAATTATATGGACAGCTAAAACTACATATAGAAAAAATTAGCCGGGCATGGTGGTGCATGCCTGTAGTCCCAGCTGCTCGGGAGGCTGAGGCAGAAGGATCGCTTGAGCCCAGGAGTCTGAGGTTGCTGTGAGCTAGGCTGATGCTGTGGCATTCTCGCCTGGGCAACAGAGCGAGACTCTGTCTCAAAAAAAAAAAAATAATAATAATAACTTGATCAACTAGTGAGTTGAAGAGCTAAGGCCAGATTGTTGTTCATGTGAATGATAGAAAGGCAGGCCTATGACCAATGACATACACAAGAGTGTGGAATGACCTTCTAAGAATCGTGGCAGAAATGATAAGGCTCAAAATGAGTAGAATCTTGAAAATGGTAGAAACACCAAAACAGACTTTTACAATTATGTCCTGACAAAAAAATATTGTTATAACTCTATTAAAGGAGGAGTGGGAGGAGGAAAGGTGATAAAGTGCTGTAGATGACCCAAATCATCATCTATCATAGCAAATTTACAGATAATGTGTGAAATGTATAAATTAAGTAACAGCAAGTAGTAGCAATGACTTATCTAGAGTCATACGGATGGTAATTATCAGAAGAAAACACTAAGATAATTAAAAGTGGTTGTCTATGAAGAGAAGAATAAGGAGTGGCCCGGAAAGGAGCAGGGCATTGATTCTTATATTAGAAGCTCTTCAGACCCACTCAAATTTTAATTTTTAATACATGTGCATCCATTAGTTTGACAGAAATATTTTAAAAGTTAAATTTAGATATTAACCCTCTCTCATCAAAAGAATTATGTTGCAAGTGAAAAACTGAAGTCCTTTCCACTAAAAATGAACCAGTATCTTTGGAAAATGTCACATTCCAGGTGTAGGGTGTAAATGTACAAGATGATCTCGAAACATATTATTATAACTGGATAAGAAGGAAGCTTTCAGGAAGTGCTAGGGTCATGCCCAAGGGGCTGAGGAACCCACTCCAGTAGGCTCCCCACTGGCCAGAGATGGAACAATCAAGCACCAAAATGAATGATGATCATAAGGGACTGAAACACCTAAAATATATTTAAATCCATTTGTTCATAACGATGCTTAGAAACAACACTCATTAATCACCTTGGGGGATATTAGAGAACCAACTCCTATTATTTTGAAAACTGATAAAGGAAAAGAATCTAGTATTTATCTTGGCTATTCTATACAAAGTATACCTCAGAGTACGGGTGCTGAAGGAAATTTTTCTGTATAGAATTATTTCAGCTAATAAATGAAGAAGGAATGACAGAATTCGAATGTTATCAATTTCCACCCCTAATGAATCAAGGGACATAAGCAATGGTCATCAGTGGCTGCTAACATCACAAAGTAGAGATGAGAAATTACACACCTCTTGATAAAAAGCCTAACACTTTCTATGAGATAATCTTGTTAAGTAAATTACACTAAGTCTACCTTCCAATTTACAGAAAAGACAATGTTGCAATCAGCAAAATCCAGACTAAGAGTAACTCCACAGGAAAAATGATCTTATTTTTTTTAACAACAAAATAACAGCAAGAAAGAAAGAAAGAAAGAAAAAACAAGAAAAGAGATGGATAAGAAATTTATTGATTAAAAAAGACTTAAGAAACATGCCACCCAGTTGCAATGTATTGATCATATTTGGATAACAATTCAAACAAAAAAACTGTTTATAAAATAAGGAAGAGTAAAAAGAAAAAGAAAATCTATAAGGCAATTGAGAAAATATAGTTACCAGCTGATTATATTAAGGAATTACTATTGATGTTTTTAGGTGGATAATGGTATTATGGTTATGTTTCCAAAAGAACATTTCTTTTAGAGGTACACATTGAAATATTTAGAGCTGAAATATGTATCGTCTAATATGTACTTAAAAATAAACTGGATGCCAGGGGGAAATGGATGTGAGTATAAATGAACTTAGCTATGAGTTGATAACAGATAATGAAATTGGGTGATAGATACCATGGGGTTCATTATATTACTCCGTTTACTTTTATATGTTTGAAATATTCTGTTAAAAAAAGAAAAAATAGATAGAATAAGGGCTAGACCTATAGATTAACAACTGAGAGGAACTGGGATATTTCCATACTCTTCTGGCTTTTGTTAGAATTGTGGAAATTTTCCCCCCAAATGGTCACAGTAATATTGCTAGTATCACATGCTATTTCAGAACATTAACCCATCTCATGACAAACTGGAGTCCATTTCCCCTCCCTTGTACTTGGGTAGGCTTGTGACTACTTTGACCAATAACGATTAGTGGAGGTAATGCTATACTACTTCCAAGGATAAGTCATAAAAAGAATACAACTCCTGATAGATACCTGTGTGTCAGCTCCACCTTACTTGGAACTTTTCGGCATCTGAACCTCCATCAACAAGGCCTCCGAGGGCTCCGCCCTGTCAGTGTTACATCTGCATCGGCTCTTTCATCCTCCCTAGGTCTGAGCTAACTTACAGCATACAGCACCATGGGGGGGGGGGACTTAAAATGGCACATTCCTCCTACCAGGCAATACTTTTGCTAACATATATCTATGGATTTGGGAAACCTAATTCTAGGTCTTTGTGTTAGTCAAGGAAGAGGTTCTCAAACTTTTTGGTCTTAGGACCCCTTTACACTCTTAAAAGTTATCGAGGACTCCCAAGATTTTTAATTTGTTAATACCTATAAGCATTTTCCATATTAAAATTAAAACAAAAGTTTTAAATGTATGTATTTATTGCATTAAAAATAAGAAGAACATTGCGTGTTAACATATGTAAGGGAAGCTAAATTTTGTCTCTACCCTCTGAGGACTTTTTTGGCTGGTAGGAGCATAAATTCAAGTAATATTTTGGGTGGGCAATTTGGCAGTACCCATTAAAATTATATATACCTGTGTACGTACAGCAATTTTTTTAAGGCTAGTGGTGATAAACTCCCTCGGCTTCTGTTTAACTGGGAAGGTCTTTATTTTTTTCTCATTTTTGAAGGACAGTTTTGCCAGATGCAGTATATTCTACGTTGATAGCTTTTTCCTTTCAGCATTTAAAATGTATCATCCCATGCTTTTCTGGTCTGTAATGTTCCTGCTGAGAAAACTGCAGATAGTCTGATGGGAACTTCCTTGTACGTGACCAGGCTTTTCTCTTGCTGTTTGCAATATTCTTTGTCATTAGCTTTTGACAGTTGGATTACAACGTGCCTCAGTTTAGGCCTCTGTGGGTTCATCTGAGCTGGGATTATTTGATCTTTTGAATTTAGATGCCTATTTCCTTTCTTAGATTTGTGAGTTTTCAATCACTATTTCTTCAGATAACCTCTCTTCCCTTTCTCTCTCTTCTTTTTCTGAGATTCCCATAATATATATATTGGTCCACTTGATGGTGTCCCATAGTCCCTTAGGCATTCTTTACTTTTCTTCATTCCTTTTTCATTTTTCTTCTTCTAACTCAATAATTTCTACCTGTGTTCAAATTTACTGATTCTTCTGTTTCATCAAGTCTACTGTTGACCACTGTAGTGAGTTTTTAAAATTCAGATATTGTATTCTTCAGCTCCAAAATGTCTGAGTTTTTAATAGTTTCTCTTTGTTGATATTTTCATTTTGTTCATGCATTATTTCCCTGATTTCATTTGTTTTCTGTGTTCTCTTGTAGTACATTCAGTTTCTTCAAGATTATTCTGAATTCTTTGTTAGGTAATTTATTGATTGCCATTTCTTTAAGGTTGCTTGGAGAGATTTATTTTGATACTTTCATTGGGCCAAGTTTTCCTATTTCTTTGTGTGCCTTGTTATTTTTAATTAATTAATTTATTTTTTGCTGTGATTTGTGCATTTGAAAAGACAGCTACCTCTCCTAGTCTTTACACACTAGCTTCATACAGGGTAAGATCTTCACCAATCAGCACAGTTAGAAATTCTGAGCTCCTCTCAGATCTTTGCTGGGGATGTGTCTTCTCTGGGTTTGTGAGTATAATTTCTCAATTAGAGAGGTATGCAAGTTCATTTTTCAAGAGTTTATAATCTCTTGCTCCCCTGGTATCTGTCTGTGGTACAGGTTCTCTGACACTGAAATAAGATACTAAACTCTTTTGTTTTCTGCAGCCATCAGGGATTGAAAGTCTGCTGGTTCCATCAGCATTTGGAGCCAAGTGAGACAAAACCCAATCACTGGGGCAGCCCCCTGAAAAGCCAAAACATTGGACATATGTGCCACTCTTCTCTTTCCCTGCCAAGGTAGAAGCTGCCAGTTGGGCTTTTTCTCCTAATAGCACCAAGCTGTGCTGGCTCGAAGGAGGGGTGATCATGGATGAAAAGAAATGGTTTTTCTTTCCTGTTTCAATGGACTGTTCTTAGCTTTGAGCTTGGCTGGTATACTATGACTTCTGAACTGGTTTCTGGAGTTCTCATACAGGCTTTTTGGACCATTTATTGTTAAGTCAGTGTCCCTGTGGGAAACACAGTCTGAGACTTCCTATTCTATCATCTTGCTTTGTGATCAGACTTTCATTTTTTATTCAATATATTTCTTACTGTTTGAATATTTTACATCCCATTATATCTTAAAAATATGAAGGAAAATATCCAAATTCAAATTTTAAAATTTGAAGGAAGAAAGTTTCATTTCTAAGAAAGGAAAGTACATAAAGGACATTTGTTTTATTATATAATTTATATTAATACTAAAGTAGAGTAAGAATTAACCTATGTTCATATGTATTATACAAACCTCCCAGTATTGTGATCTTTCCCAAATTCTTGCAGGCTTAAAAAAAAGCATAAAAAAGATACTTGGTCATGGTATAAGAAATAAGTGATACAAAATTATAAATATTATGGGACAGACATTTAAAATACCCCTTATCCATATCAATAAAAATAATTGTGAAATAAATTGATCTATTGAGTTTTGTGTTTTCTTTTCTGCTTTAGGCATTAGGATTTTTGTCTTCTTATGGAATAGGAATGGAATATGATCAAGCCAAGGTAAGGTCACTTTTTTTTTCTGGAACAAAACTGATTTCTTTGAAAGCAACATTAAATAGAGTCTACTCTTCAAGTAAAGGGGCCCACTGTAGTGTGGTGGTTGAAAGCACCACCTCAATAGTCAGAGACATTTAGCATTCTTATACCACGAGTCTCTTAAAGTCTCATGTTTCAGGCCGGGCACGGTGGCTCACGCCTGTAATCCTAGCACTCTGGGAGGCCGAGGCGGGTGGATCGCTCAAGGTCAGGAGTTCGAGACCAGCCTGAGCAAGAGTGAGACCCCATCTCTACTAAAAATAGAAAGAGATGATCTGGCCAACTAAAAATATATAGAGAAAAAATTAGCCGGGTATGGTGGCGCATGCCTGTAGTCCCAGCTACTCGGGAGGCTGAGGCAGGAGGATCGCTTGAGCCCAGGAGTTTGAGGTTGCTATGAGCTAGGCTGACGCCACGGCACTCACTCCAACCCAGGCAACAGAGCGAGACTCTGTCTCAAAAAAAAAAAAAAAAAAAGTCTCATGTTTCAGGTTCTTTATTGAAGGTAGATAATATCTGTTTCATAGGGATTTAATGAAATGTCATATATAATGCCCTTATCACAGACTCCACAGCTTGGTAAACCCCCAATAAATGGCAGCCATCTTTACAGAGGAAGAGAGTGAAATTTGAAATTTATTTTGGAGTAGCTCAAGGGTCATTCCTGGGCTAGGAATAAAAAAAGCAATTGATGGTATGAGTTTCAAATTTAGATGACCAATTTTTTTTTTTTTTTTTTTTTACTTTAGGCACTGATATATTACACCTTTGGAAGTGCTGGAGGAAGCATGATGTCCCAGATGATTTTGGTTTGTAAATTAAATATTCTTGGGACCGAATTGATATACTATAAATACAGAGTCATCTGAATATTAAGAATATATATGCCTGTGTTTTAGGGGTACAGATATTCGTCAGGAATCAATGTTCTACAGAATTGTGAAGTTGCCCTAATTCACTACAAGAAGGTGGCAGATTATAGTGAGTAATCCTCATAATTTAACATAAACAGACTTGCCAAGCAATTAAAAAAATAAATGACTACCAGTTGGCATACATTTATGCAAATATTTGAAATCTATGCTTTTAACATCTGTTATAATATAATTCTTTTAATGCAATGTAGAATTTCTATTTCCTTAATAGCTACTTTTCCAATAGTTTTAAATGATTGTACTCATCTTTTATTCTTGTTAGTGTATATCCTCAAACAATTCTGTTTTCTTGTTCTTGTAATGTTCTTTCCTTTCCTTTCTTTTCCTTAACTGAGAATTTGAATGTAGCACCAATAAATATTAAGCAGTTCCCCTAAATTTAACAGTTAGAATATGGGATGACTTGCTAAAAGTTCCTAAAGAAATGAATGTAAGGCACATATATTGGGGCTACTTATCAGCGCATTACAGAACAATTCAAGCAGTCATTACTCTATTACTCTATCCTTTGCTACAAAAATAGAGTGTGAGGCTAATATATGTTTCTAGAATCATTTTCAAAGTTATATGTAACATTTCATCTTGGAACATCACTGAACCAGACTACATGATAGAGTTGTTTTGTTTTTGTTTTTACCAATTGCAAATCAAAAAACATAATAGAGTTTTAAATAAAAAGTCTTCCAAAAAGTAAATAAGGTAAAGTCCATCTGATTAACTTTTGCAATCAGAATAACATCTAAACATACATCTTTGGCACTACTAGGATCTAAGAAGAAAAAGAAGGAGAAAAAAACGACTTTTAAATTTAAGATGCTATATATAACAAGATCATTTCATATGCTTAATGAAACTGGAATTACTCTGCACATATTTTAAACTGCATACTTTGTTAGGCATATTCAAGCATATTTATCCTTCTATTTATTTTCAGATTATCCATAGGAAATAATTAATCGTAGTTATTACTCTTATATTGTAGTTTCAGTGCCAGAAAAAGTCAATGGTAGAGGCAGTTTCTAAAGTATCTCCTCTTTCCTTGAGCCTCCTTGGACAAGATCTTCAGTAGAGTCTGATGTATGTTGATACACTATTCGTATGGGTTGCAAAGAGTAACTAGGTTTCTTGCACTTTTCTCAGAAGCCAGTAAACAAAACAAACAAACAAAAAAATCAGCAAATAAATTTCTATTTCCCATGGATCTTCCCTCTGTGTTTGTAGACCAGATTTCTGCCCAGTTCAAGAAAATAAGCCTAACAGTGTTTTCTCTAAGTTGACGGTTATCTCTTGCATCCTGTGTTTTCTAGCTATTCTCTGGCTTGTTTTTATTCACAGTTGCTGACAAATTGGAAAAAAGCGAAGGTATTCCAGTGGAAAAAGTGAGACTAACTGAGAGACCTGAAAATCTGAGTTCTAACAGTGAGATTTTGGATTGGGACGTATACCAATACTATAAATTTTTGGCAGAAAGAGGAGATGTTCAGACACAAGTAATGTATACCGATGAGACTGAGTTTTTAGAATGTGAAAATTACAAGGGTCTTCCTTCTCTGAGTCCTGGAGGGATTACCAGTGCCCCATCCTGAATGGGAAGGGGAACAAACACCGCCCTACTCCTGTTTTGTCCCCTGCTGCTTACAGTTCCTGTGTCCTACTAGAGAGCTAGTTACCATAGTAATAGCAATATTTTTGCATTTCTTCCTGAAAAAATTCATTTAAAAAAAAAAAAAAAACCTAGATTTTAATTATAGGAAAAAAGCACCATGCAATGTTAATTTTAATATGAATGAACTCTTACAAGGACAGCATTTGTGTGACTTTTGATAGCCAAGAGTTAAGGCCCCTAGGTTTATGTGCCTGGGTGTTGCTGTACACCAGCAGGCCAGCTTCCCGCCACGGAGGAAGCCATATGCCCAGCAGCAACCAATTACCCAATAAAAAATACAGTCTGGAAGGTTTCCCCGATTCTTTCAAGACATGTCAACAGCATCAAACTGAATCTACATACTAAAGCAAAAATCACCATGTAAATGTTTTCCTTTATTTAAAGTAATACTGCTGCTAAAACCAATTTCAAAATCATTGCTCCTAGGTATCTCTTGGACAATTACATCTAATTGGGAGGAAAGGTCTAGATCAAGATTACTACGTAAGTCAATCTCAAGACTCAGTCATACGGGTTGGGGAAGACAGTGAGGAGGGAGGCTGAAGGAGTATTGAAGGGGGAGAGAGCAAGAGGTGGAAAAATGGTTAAGGAGAGCCCACTGCTGCCTCCTTGGTCAAATCTGCTTCCTAGCTTCTTAGGAGGAAGACAGTTCACCAAAGGGAGCACTTTCCTACCTACCTTCAGGTACAAAGGGCCTACCCTACGACTTCTGAGGAGCAGCTGGGCAGGGAAGTATCCATGTTCCCACAAAACCTAGCCTTTTCCCACCCACACAAACTGCTGGGCTGGGATTAGGTTAGGAGAATACCTCCACCTGCGGGTCTCGAATATTCCCCTTCCCCAAAGGCCAGCTGCAGAAAGTTCACCTTTGAGTTTCCGGCTACAGAGTCTAAAGACCAACTTAATTCCCCTTTGGCTAGATCAGAGGACCGACTGCATTTAACATAATTAAAAATATATTAAATATCTTTACAAATTTTCAAAGCTCTTTTTAATCATTTTTCTTAGCCTTACCTTACCCCTATGAGGTTAAAAGGTTAATTAACCATTTAAATTTAGAGTGGAGAAATATTTGACCTCCACGGGATTCTTCTCACTAAGATGCCAGGGCCATGATATGAGTTCTTGCCTAGATTCTGATAGTGGTTCCAAGGCCCTAGATCATTACAAACCTGAGAAGTAACTGAGATTCCTTTTAAAAGATGATTTTGCAGCTCTTGTCATTTATAGGAGCCACGTGTTCATTGTCTCAATGGAACATATGCTATTTCAACATAGTCCTCCTAAGTGATAAAAACAACTGTTTTATAAGGCTGCTACATAAAAAAGTGATCTGTAATTACTTTCCATTTCACTTTATATTGTTATTTTATGAATGTGTCTTTGGTACTATAATTCTTATTTTATATGAGATACAGTAAACATCAGCTAAATGTCAAAGTTAATTTCATAAAACGTGATAAAATAGGTAGCAATTTAAATAAGCATGTGCATCCCAAAACAGCTCCGTTGAAGATCTTCAGATTTTTGTATCCTAATCATAATCAAGGTGTTAGCTTCTTAGGTGGGAAGTTTTAGATTCAGAATATTACTCCAGTGTCAGATTTCAGCCTGTAGCGAGTTTCTCATGTTAATTATAGGATGCATAACTAGGAAGAGTTCCTCGTTTTCTGTAAACACGAAATTTGATTGCGTGTGAAGGAACCCAAACCTCAGCTCTAGGAAAGACACACCCATCTTTGCATAGTACAGTAAAACCCCACAAAGTACCTCCAGTCAGCTCCAGCCACCGTGACCACCAGATGAGAGCTGCAGCTGCCTCCGGGTGAAGACGAAGTGCAACCCCAGAGCCGGCTCTGAAGGATTCTGGGGCTGTGGTGCAACAGCCAGGCAGCCTCTCGAGTGGGCCCATTCACGGAGGTTTTATTGTATCTGTCTTGCAGGTGAGGAGCTGAGGCTGGCCAGAGAAAGTAAATTGCTTCAAGGCTCACAGCTGGGGCTGTTTAAGAAGCAGAATTTGAACTCAGGCCCGCAGAATTCAAATACTGGGTTCTTTCCATTAAACTTTCCTTTTGACCCAGGCAAAAAAAAAAAAGAAAAGCCTCTAAAATCTGTTTCTGCAATTATGAAGAAGAAGGAATGACATGATCTCTCAAGTTCCTTTAGCTGTAACTTTCTGATAGTGGGTTGGGCCCCCTGCTTCCCATCCAGATATCCCAAGGAGGCAAGTTTAATTCCAGAACCATCCCAGTGGTTCAGGCACTCTCCAGTGCAAGCACAGGTTGGTCCTTTCTGCTTCCCTCAGCCTAATGACCTTGAACTTACATGGAGGGCTCCAATCAAAATCTCAAAATGGAAGACTGATCGGCTTATGTATCAGTTAGCTTAGTGTGTATAACAAAGCACTCCCAATGTTAGGTGGCTTAAAACAACCACCATTTATTTAATTCGTGATTTTGGTAGGTCAACAGTTTTGGCCAGGCTCAGCCGAGCCATTCTGGTCTGGGCCAGGCTCAGCTAATCTTAGCTGGGCTTGCTCATGCATCTGCAGTTAGTTGGAGTATTGGCCAGAGCTGGCTGGTTTATGATGGCTTCATCTGTGACAGGTGGAATGACTGGGGCCTCTTTCCATGTGGTCTCATCCTCCAGCCAACTTTCCCAAGCCTTCCACATGGAAGTCTAAAGTTCTAAGAACACAAGAGCAGGAGTCCTTTGAGGTCTGCTTCAGAAATGACAAATCACTTCTGCCACATTCTTTTGGCCAAAGCAAGACACAAGGCCAGCAAGATTAAAGGGGTAGGGAAATGGACTTCTCCTTATTATGGGAAGAGCTGCAAAGTGTTGTGGTTACTTACCATTCAGTTGTAGGAATTAACTTGGAATGCACCGATAGGTTAAATAGTTGATTCTTATTTGCACAGAATCAACTTGGAATGGCAGGGGAGATACATAGAGGAGAGAGAAGATAAAGGGAAAAACCTGATTTCTGAAAGGCTGTTGCTGGCTTCCTATCCTTCCAAGTCTCACCTCCTCAGTGAGAATTTTCTTTTTTTTAAGTTTTATTTTATTTTTTTATAGTTTTATTTTTAATTGACACATAATAATTGCACATATGTATGTGGTACAATACCATGTTTCAATACGTGTATACATTGAGTAATGATCAAATCAGGGTAATTAGCAAATCCATCACCTTGAACATTTAACATTTCTTTGTGGTGAGAACATTCAAAATCTTATCCTCTAGCTATTTTGAAATATACATTATTGTTAACTATAGTCACCCTGTTGTGCAATAGAACACCAGAACTGTTTGTTCTTCCTTTCTAATTGTAACTTTGTACCCATTGACTATCCTCTCCCTATCCCCCTACCTCCTCTCCCCAGCCTCTGGTAACCACTATTCTACTCTCTGCTTCTATGAGATCAACTTTTTTAGATTCCACACAGGAGCGAGATCATGCAGTATTTGTTTTTCTGTGTCTGGTTTATTTCATGTGACATAATATCCTCCAGGTTTATCTATGTTGTCACAAATGTCAGTGTTTTATTTTTTGTGGCTGAATAGTATTCCATTGTGTATAATACCACATTTTCTTTATCCATTCATCTGCTGATAGACACTTAAGTTGGTTCCACATCTTGGCTATTGCGAATAGAGCTGCAATAAACATGGGAGTGCAACTCTCTCTTCCACATAGTGATTTCATTTCCTTTGGATTTTACTCATTAGTGGGATGGCTGGACCATATAGTAGTTCTATTCAGAGATGGTTATCTTAAGTCTGCTCTTCCATCACTTATCCTATCACACTCTGTTCACCTTTCTCATATCCCACATAACTCCCTAAATCATATTGATCTGTATTTGTTTACTGTCTATCTCTGCATAACGGAATAAAAGTTGTTTGTCTTGCTTATTACTATGTATCCTGTACTCAGAATAGTACCTGGTACACATGAATTACTCAGTAAGTACTTTTTAAATGAGAGAATGCTATAATAGCATCCTAAACATTCCATGTTGCTCCTCAGCCTGAAAACTGCCCTCTGAGCCAGCATGCTAATGTTTCAGTTCACCAAAGAAGATTATTAGTATAAGCCTCTTTTTAACTGTGATGCCCCACTTTACTGCTCAGCAAATTAAATTTCAAAATACCTAGAAATAACTAGCTTGCCTTTTTTCCCCTCCTCATTGTTTGGTTGAACTAATCTCTCTTATGAGTTGCCATCACAGATAACAGTTTCACCCTCCCACTGACCAAATTCTTAATTATTGAAAAATATTGTATATGCAATTCTTGATTACATTATCTTAAATTTTGCATGCACAGATTTTAATGTCATTTGCACTTCTAAATATATACGGGCTCAGAATGAATTGGATTAGGAAAGGGAGGTATTTGGGTGCATATTATTAAAGTGGATAAAGCATAATTAAATTAGCCCTGGCAGGGGACTAATATCAAATTTGTAAGGGCAACTGCTTCGTCTATCCTGCCACCCATTAGAAAGAAAAGAGCTAATATCATCTTTTCTCAGGATGATCTACAGAGCCTGGGATAATAGAAGTGTTCATAAATGTTTTTTAGAAGAACACATTTTCTTGGCATTTCATTTTAGGGGAAATGTTACAAACTGATTAAACTAAAGATTTTCTTACAGCCAGTGAAAAATCATGCTCATTTTTTTTAAAAAGAGAGGTATGGGCTCAAATAATAAAACTTCACCTGGCATAGGTGCCTGAGACATACTATATTTCATCCTAAGACATCATCAATTATAAGATATAGCATTATTTTATGTTCTACTGAGAAAGAAAAAACTGCCAGTATAAATTATAATAATGCCATTTATGGTAAGAATTGTCCTGATTAAAATGGGGTGGGGAGAGATGTACATCTTAGAATCAGTGAAATATGATGATAGGTGCTTAGTAAATACTTGAAAGATGGATGGATGGATGGATGGATGGATGGATGGATACTTGATCTTAACTCTGAGAGCAAGAACTCAGATTAGCTCATATGTATCTATCAAGGTATTTAGCATGGTGCTTAATAAATATTTATACAATGGAAGCAACAGCATTAAGGGAAGGTAAATTTGAAAAGAAAAAAAAGAGAATTGAAATGTCAAGTAAGCCATGACAGGGGAGTGGTGTGTGACAGAGAGTCTCAGTTCTTTTTGGTCCTTATGAGATCGTTATATTGAAGGATGGGTAAAACTCCAGGAGTTTTATTTGCTTCTGGGGAATAGATGATTTTCTTTTAAAAGTTCAATCTATTTTCCCAGAATGAAACTTTTTTCAGAACTCTGTATTGTGAGATATTTAAGAGCCAAATGACTAACCTGGACATTGAAAATGATTTCATAAAATCATAATTCTGGAGCCAGAAGGGTCCATAAAGATTAAAGTCCACCCACCTTGTTTTAGAGGTTTATTCATTCATTCATTCCTGAAATGTTTCCTGAGTGCCTAACATGTGGCAGACACTATGCTACGTTCAGAGGATTCACTATTGGAGGAGACAAAATAAGCAGATAATGAAATCAAGGGATGAATGTCACAAAAAGCAGGGGACAGGGTGCCCTAAGAACACAGAGGAAGAGAATCTGAATGAGGAAACCAAAGCCGGGAACCGATGTGATTTGCATAAATTACACAGTTACCTAGGGACATATCTGGGTCTTGGCTCAGTAGAGATATACTTTTTCTCAGTAGAGAAATACTTTTATTTTTGATATTAATGTTTTCTCATTTGGTAAATCACACATTGCTATAACTTTCTCCTATCCAACTGACACTTTAGATTTTTCCCAACATTTTATCTTCAGGACTCCCTAAGGCTCATAATTCTCCAGTGGCTTCTATTTCTACCAAGGAAAATAAAAGTCTTCAGCCTGGTATTCGAGACTGTTTATAACAATGGGCCCATCTCATTTTTGCAAGTTTTAGCTTCTGGATATTCGATTTCTGCCATACTGAAGGAATTACTATTTTCTGAACACACCTTGGACATTCCCATTCCCATCCCCTTGCCCGTGTTATTCCCCTTGCCTGCGTACTGGTGACTCATCTACAGGCTGCATGACTCCGAGTACCATAAAATAGGGCCAATACCATAAGGTTAATAATACCTTATGGTGAAGATTAGGTAAGAAAAAGTTTGTAAGACCCTTGTTAGAGAACTGGGTATAATGTCTTTTATTCTATACTCTTCTAATTCTTTTTGGTGTTCCTTTTATCCCACCTGTCACCTACTATCTTATTGCTCTTTACATATATTCCTTCTCAGCAACATTTTTGGGGAGCAAATGTAGGGACCGTGTTTTCGTTCATTTATGAATCACCTGTAATACCTTAAATATATAGCAGGCTTCAGCTGAGTTATTGAAAGGATAAGTGAAGACTGGAAGAAACTGATGGCTGGCTGGATGCATGATGCGATGGTGGCATTTGTACTTCTGTCCACAAAGCAGACCAACTTCAGTAATGAGGGTGTGGTTCTCAAATAAGTTGGCAATATTCGTAGAGCGAATTTCCATATAAAATAACTGCCCATATTTCTTCCCTAAACATTCTCTTCTCTTTGGGAAGGAGCAGATCCTTGAATATCAACCCAGTCGAGACTTTCTAAAGAGCAGAAGTGTTGTATCCTAATGAGACACTTTGAAGAGTCCCTTCATGTCTCACTCCTGGGGCTGATTTCTTTTATGACTCCATGTGGTTTCTGAGGAGACTTTTTAAAAGGTCAGGATGAGGCCTAGAGAATGTGGCAGCAAGGGACAAAGTCAGTCCTTGTGTGTTCTAGACGGAGTGTTTCATTTAATGTTATGACCCAGACGAGATCAGAGGCTTTGCTGGACTCCTTAGATTTGATTTAGAAGGAATTGCCTTGAAGCTCACCTCTGCACGAAGACATGGTGGCAGCAGGCAGCCAGGTGTGTCTGGTCTTGCTCTGCCTATAAACATTAGGATGCTGCGTATCCCGTTCTGCCAACCATAGTACAAACTGTCTCTTAAAATAAACACACAGTGTCAACACAGAAGCCACTTTTTCAAAATAATGGACTATTTAGCTCTATAGCTGGTATTTGTCTCTCCCCACAAGGCCACATGCCCATATCTTTCCAAATGTGAGAAGCAAGTCTTCACATTCTAAAATTATATGTTTTATGTCTGTGCATATATATATAGAGAGAGAAAGAGAGTGAGTGAGAGAGAGAGAGAGAGACATCCTCCCACTCTTCGGGTTTATGTGTAAAATAGCACTTGGAATAGTGCCTTGAACAAAGTAGGCATTTTGTAGATATTTTTTGATGCATATTGAATGAAATAAAGTTTAGTTCAAAAAGCCATTTTGTAGGATTTATTTGTGACTGGCAATAATACCGTTCTCTTTTCTCTCCAGAAAGCACTATACTACTTCTTAAAGGCAGCAAAGGCCGGGAGTGCAAATGCCATGGCATTTATAGGAAAGGTACATGCTTCGTCTCCATCAGTATTTTTCATTTCTTAAAAACTTAATAAATTGGTGGTACCAGCTAATTGAACCCGGTGCAGGGGGACAGGACTGCAGACCTCTTTCATGGAAGCAGCTGAGGGAGGCATTCAGCTGCGACCTGAGGCTAGTGTTCTTGAGGTGACAGTTTGGGAAGAAGCCCCATTCAATAGCAGCCTTTATCTGGGACACCAGAAGCAGCCTCAGAGGTACACCTGGGGCCAAGTGCGGTGGCTCACACCAGTAGTCCTAGCACTCTGGGAGGCCGAGGCGGGAGGATCACTTAAGGTCAGGAGTTTGAGACCAGCCTGAGCAAGAGTGAAGCCCAGTCTCTACAAAAGAATAGAAAAATTAGCCAGGCGTGGTGGCATGTGCCTATAGTACCAGCTACTCAGGAGGTTGAGGCAGGAGGATTGCTTGAGCCCAGGAATTTGAAGTTGCTGTGAGCTATGATGACTCCACAGCACTCTAGCCAGGGCCACAGTGAGATTCAGTCTTAAAAAACAAAGTACACCTGGCCCAGAGTCCTCCCCTGAGTGTAGCTATGAGCCTATGAGCACCCCCCCCCACATGTAACAGGAGATCCGGGCTGGTTGGCATCTGACACCGGTACTGGCCTCGGTCCAATCAGGTGCTTCTTTCTTCCACCCCTGGAATGAGAATCAGCTCCAAGCTGACCAGAGTCCTGCTCACGCCACCTCTGCCAGGAGCTTTCCAAAGCCTGCCGAGCAGCCTTGTGAGGGTTCCCCCAGAGAGGCATGTTCTTCTCTCTCCTTCAAAGGCCACTCACTCCCCTGAGTGCTGCCCTAGGCTCCCCGCAGCCAATTTGCATTAGTAACCATGGGGACAAGTGCCCTGCTTAGGGAAGTGCTACATACAGTAAATTTAGATGCAAGAGACAGGAGGAAACACAAGTAGGGTCCATTCCTTTGCCAGGATGTTTGCAGGGTCACTCCAGAATATATGTAGTAGATTATATTCTTGGTTTTTCCTTTTGTTTTAAATCGAGGTAAAATGCAAATAACATAAAATTAACTGTAAGTGTACGATTCGGTGGCATTTACTACATTCACAATGTTTACGACCACTACCTCTATTTAGTTTTAAAACGTTTGCATCCCCTTCAAAGGCCTTTGTTTTTTTACATCCTCATGTTTTTCCCCTAGATGTATTTAGAGGGGAATGCTGCTGCACCGCAAAATAACACTACTGCCTTCAAATACTTTTCCATGGCAGCCAATAAGGTATGTCCTCAACCCATCTCTGTAAACACATAAAAACAATTGTATGTAGACTGGCGCGGAAGTCCCAAGCCCAGACGAGGAGCTTGCAAGGACTTCTGTGTCCTGGAGAAGTACAATGTGGTTGAAAATAAAATATGGGGTGGGACTGGGGGAAGATACAGCTCATCTTCTTGGTAAATGACAACGGCAGTGACGTGTGCTACCCTAGCAGGGGCCAGCAGGAGCCCAGATAGAAGCTCAGCTTTCCCTGTTTCTGTGCAATAGATGAGGCTATCTAGCTTAGGAACAGGAAATAAAAGAGATAAGGACAGAGGAAGGAAAAACTCAATCAATAACGGCAGCAAGTTCAAGACAAAGATATCCAAGAAATGTCCAGTTTTCTCCAGTAAGATCTTACTCAAAGGCCAGGGCTCCTCCTGACCCAAGCAGGAGGTTGGCAGGGAGGCAGCCAGGACAAGGTGACTGAGAACATGGTTCTAGAGACAGAATGCCTGGCTTAAATGCCAGCCCTGCAACTTGCTATCTGTGTGACCAGGGGCAATTTACTTAAACTCTCTGAGCCTCAATTTCCCCATCTATAAATGTGAATATAAGAATATTTGCCTGATATTGTTGTTGTCAAGATTTAAGCAGTTGGTACATTTGTGCCTCATATTGTAAAGTACCTAAAGCAGGGCCTGGCACATAGTAAGTGTATTATGTAGAGTGAACTCCAAAGCATATCCTAGACAGAATGGATTGGATCCATGCGGGAATATAGATATGGTTTAATATGCTTCCTTGCTGTTGAAGTCTTTGCCTATGTTCCTTGGCTTAGTGGTGCTGATATCTGTCAGATAAGACTTAGTAGATTCCTCGGAATCCTTTTAATGCATGAAGAACGTCCTCATCCTAACACCCATCGGCCCAATGTTGGCAAATGGCCTTGATAAACTTTCTCTGCCTGCACAGTAGGAAGCATTTTGTTGTCTTACAATTTCATACAGCAACATTGGCAGTAAGGATGTGCTCAAATCGGGGAATATTTTCAACTGCTCTCAGTTTTTAAAAGCCCACATGCTGCTTTAGGAGCCTATTTATAAACGACTAGCACCTCAAGCTGTTGCTATTGTGGTGTAAATTACTGAGAAGGCTAGTACTCCTCTGCCTTGTAATTTGTATGAAATTGTTGCTCAGCAAGGCAGTTATCTGGAGTACCATTAGATTAGGATGACAAAGAAGAGCAGGCTGAAAAAGAGGCGACAAGGGAGATCTCTTATAATCTGGCAAATAACGCTGATTTGTCAGCCCAGAGGAATAATGCCAAGAAGATGGGTTTATAAATTAACTCAGCTCCCAGACCATTCAGGGCTGTGGAACCAGCAGTGACCTGGGCCTCTTGTGTTCTAAATCTGAGGTAGCTTCCTTTAGAAAGGAAATCTGAAATGGTATTTAAGGTGATTATTCTAAATGGCATTAGGTGGACATGGCCACATACTTCTTGATCGTTGCCTGAACAATTTGTTAGAGTTCTCACTCATGCTCTTACTACTTTTTTGTAAAACTGCTTTTTAAATTTATTTTGAGGTTATATCAATGGCAGGACACAGAGCCACAGCTTTTACAACCTCTTTTGCCTTTTTTACTTAGAAACAAGGACAGTTACCTTGTGTGACATTGAGCCCATATTGGGCCACGTTCCTGTGGTTCTCTCACACCTCTGAGGACACCAGGCCCATCCCCATCTCCATACTTTTGTCATACGCACCCCCCACCCCAGAACCCCCCATTCTAAGTCCCACTCATCCCCCAGAGCAGAGTCCAAGCCTCTCTCCCTCCACAAAGCCGCCACACCTCTCGGCTCATATAATCTCTTCCCTCTTCTGACCTTGCCTGGCTTTCACTCCCACTGCTGGAATTTTACTGCGTTCTACCTTGTGGCTTCTCCCTACTGTCTGAAGGCCACATCCTCAATTAGAGGAGGGCAAGTGGTCTCCTCCATAGCACAGGTTTATTAAATATTTGTCAAATAAATGGCCATCTGTTCCCTAGGTTCACATTATTTAACCTAAGCAAGAGCAATAAACCCAAAGTACAAGTTGTATACTCTGGAGTATTGGCTACACGTATGTTTTGGGGAGCCCAGAAAGTGTTTTAAATATCAGTAAACTTCACATCAAAATCTGTACATCCAGCTTTTCCTGGAAACTGGCACAAGCTGACCATATGGAGCTACCACTCCACAGGGCAACTGCTGGCTGGAGTAGCAGAGGAGCTGCTGCCGCCTTCAGACAGGGCAGGGACTCTCTGTTTGCCTCCATCCCCACAGCTCTCTCCATCACCTGGCTCATTGCCCTTCTCACATCACCTGTGTGGCTCCTGGAAGCATCTGAGTTGGCCACTCCTGACCTGAAAGTTCTAAATAGCCACTCTGGGCCTAAAATAGTTGGTGGGACTCCCTTAGAGGAAGAAAGTAATTTCTCCCCACTATTCTAACTTTTGTCCTTCCTATCTTCCTTCTTCCTTGCCTCCTCTCATTTTCATTTCCTTCCACATTTCTCAACATGTACACAAGGCTCCCTAGAAGACACTCACTAGACTTTGCCACATCCATCATGCTGAGCCTTACTACTGCTCCCAGAGTACAGAGTAACCCAAGGGTCCTAGAACCAGAAGACAGAAGAAGAAAGCAGAGTTATACCACTGGTTTTAAATACGGGTGGACTGTCCTTAAGAACTCGTACAATAGCGAGTCCCTTGATAGGCATAGGCTCAAAATTTGGAGTCTTGAAACAGTTTTTGAAGTATGCCTTCTCTATTTACGAGCTAAGACAGTTCCCTGTATAATGGTGACCACTCTGGACTCTGAGCTACTCCTGTGTCGCTGAGGGGCTCTCTGGCTGCATCCCCAATAACTAAATCCAGGTGGTAACAAGAAATCTAGAGATCTATCAGAACTTAAGTTCCCGAGGAAATACTATAAACCTATAAAGCAAACCTACAGATCTGGTGAACGCAAGCCAAGTGATCAACCGTGGTGCCTTACTTAGTCACTAGAGGGTGAAATATATGATGGGAAATGGGAAGAAAAAGCAGTTTTCTAGCTGGGGGAGGCACTTTTAAGATTCATCTTTCATCCAGGCTTGATATGCTAAATATCAATATATTTGAACATGTGCTGAATACTAAATGTGCTAAATACTCCCTTCCTTAGAGTACTCAGAATATTAATCAGAAAAATAAATGGTAATTAATTTAGGATCAAGTAGAAAAGAAAACATGGGTGATGTTATAAGCAGTGGAACTGGACTAAAGAAACATATGCCAATAATACTTTACTGTCTGTAGTGGCTGGATTGAAATACACAGAGTCTAAAATGTTATTTGGCCATGTATGTCAACCTCCTTTGTCCAAAGTAGGTAACAAGTGTCTGGGTAGACGTCCCTCTTCTGGAAAACTCCTACACATCCTTCAAAACCTATCTCAAATGTCACCACCCCTGACAACTCAATCCCCTTCAGTTCCTAGCCTCAACCAGGCAGTGGAGTGTCCCTCTTCTAGGTGTCCACAACACTCTCAATCTATTTCTACTTTAGGACTTAGCACATTTGACATGACTTTAAGAGGTTGACCTGGCCCTTTGGTAGGGCTTACAGCCCACTAGCCTGCGAACTCTCCAAGGCAGGGCTCATGGTGTAGTCACCTTTTACCTCTTACCTTCTGCCTCTGCCCGGTACCACGTATGGAATCACACACAAAGCAAGTCCTAAATAAGAGCTGAATAAAAGAATGGAGGAAAGATTTAACTTCATTTCCCTCCTCTCTTTTGTAGTCAAAGGGGATTATGAAGGTGTGAAAGAAGAGACTAGAGAGGGTCAAAATAACCTGCCAACTGCCTGGTTAACCTGCCTCGATTAATTTCTTACTGGGTGCATTTCAAATATCTTGAATGATTTTGTAGTAATTTTCCTTATCATGAATTCTTCTGGGACTTTACTTGGATTCTTAAAACTCTTTTAGGGCAATGCAATTGGTCTTCATGGGCTTGGTCTTCTTTACTTTTATGGAAAAGGAGTTCCCGTGGTAAGTTAAATAATTTCATTATCTTTTCCATATGTTTCCAGCAATTTATAGGGTAAAATTCATGGTCATTCATTAATTGAAAGGAATCATCTCTATTATCCGGTTTGCCAAACTATTATATCAGATAATAGAGAATAAAATAATCTAGTGAAAACTTTGCCAAAGAGACACAGAACAAGCTTGTGACAAGAATAGCGTTCCTAATTATATCTCAGAATTGTAGATTCTAAATAACCTTAGAAATCATCTATCCTCTGAGGATCTTATTGATAGAGAAATTTATCTTCTAATTTTAACCTCTGTCTTTTGAGTGACCTTCCCCCAATATCTAACAAAACCTACTGTCAATGTAGAAAAAGACATAATTATGGTGAAAGTGAGATAATTATTGCCTGATAGAATCTAATGATGAAATAAAAATACATAACATTTCTGATACTATTTTAATTAGCTTAAATCACATAAGGTACTGTCTATACTCTTTTTAAAAAGTGCAAGGCAATTGTTACCATGGAGTTATACATATACCTTTGAGTAATAGAATGTAATTATCTTGCAGAATTATTCTGAAGCACTTAAATACTTTCAAAAAGCTGCAGAGAAAGGGTGGCCCAATGCACAGTTCCAGTTAGGCTTCATGTACTACTGTAAGTGTTATGAAGATGGCTGCTTTATTTAGAATGACATGCATATTATTAAGTCTGCTCCATTTTATAACAAAAATCAAAGGGTGGATGCGAGTGGTTTAGGTAGAACATTCAGGCAGCAATTTGAAGAATTTGAAAAAGACCTGAAAAGGACACCATTTGGGCGGGGGGTCAGGGAGGTACAGAGTCAGGAAGCTTACCTTTGACAAGGTTAAGTTTGAGGTGCTTGTGATGTCCAATGCACATACCCAGAAGCAAGTATGAAACTCACAAGAAAACTCAAACTTGGTGAGAAAGATTTGAGAGGCATCAACATACAGGCATTAGTTCAGAGTAGTTGAGCTTGCAAAGGGAAATGAGAGAGTGTAAGAGGAAGGAGCAATGGGCTGTGATCAGAAATCTGGCAATTCTCCATGCTGTATTGAAAGAATAGGCAGGAAAATACTGGTCACCAAGAAGAATGAAAAGCCATGGTCAGAGAAATAGGAAAAAAAAAAAAAAGATCTTAAGGGAGCCCATACACTAGAACACTCAAGAAAGAGTAAATGAATGAGCATTCCTGTGAAATGCAGTGAGAAGCCTGGTTAAAAAAAAAAAAGTAAGAAAAAACTGAGTACCTGGGAGACTTAACAATATGGAGAATGTTGGGGAAGTCATTAGACTGGTTAGGCTGGAAGTCAGGTGACAATGGGTTAGGGCATGAATGGAAGGTGAGGAAGTAGATAAGTAAAAATATTTTTGTAAGCAGTGTGCTCTTCAAAGATGGAATTGCAGTATGAGAGGGACCAAGAACCAAGAGGGTGTCGTTTTTAACATGGTGACAGATGTGAGCATAGTTATAATTGATGAAAAGCGATTCTGGAAAAAGTTGGTGGTATTAGGATGTGGTTGGGCCCAGGGAGGTGGAGGCATTGTTAGCCTTGATAGACAGGCAAGATTTCTTCCTCTCAAAGACTGGGGAAGGGAGGAAAGGATGGTAAAGATGTAAATATGGGGGGTGGGGATGAGGAGAGAGGCAAGTGAAGAAAGACAATGTGAAGTTTTCCTCCATGATCTAGTAGGTACAAAGCTGCCTTATGAGAGCAAAGGTAGAGTGGCTGAGGCAGGAGGTCTCGGAAAGCCAAAAAGGTTTATAATAACCTCTGTTGGGACTGAGAGAAGCAGTAGCCAAGAAAAATACCGGGAGATCTGAACATAGTCATTGGATCTGGAATTCAAACTCAATTGATCTGCCTCCAGAGCTTTTGCTCTTAATTGCTAGCTAGCTACATGGCACTGCCTCTAAAGGCCATGCAATGTTAGAGCTGGAAGGGAAAGCCTTCTCCTCTTGCAAATGAAGAGCTTAGATGTGTCCAACTCACAAAAGAAGTAATGGGAGACCCAGGACAAGAATCCCAGCTGCGGGAGTCTGCTGGTTCTCCGCCCTAGCACCAAGTGCCTCTCCTTGCTCCAAGCATGAGTTGGATGAGAGCTGGGCTTCCTGGAGCTGGGATTTGCCTGCGCCATACTCCGCAGTTGTGTCTGGGAGAAACTGTACCTGTATTCCCGTGCAGAAGGATGACAAAGATGGCAAGATGCAGCATGGAGGAGCTTCCCGTCCTCAGAGATCACCACTTGATCTCCTTTTCATTAACTCTAGTTGTGCCATATTGAGGAGATATTTTCCTAAGACTGAGCAGCCCTTCCTCCTCAGTTATTTCTGAATTGGTAAAGAACATAAATTTCTATATTCATTCTTATAAGCAAACTGAACGTTCTCCCTGCCCCCAAATAGAGCAACTTGACTTTTGGTTGTCTTTTCCCATCCTATTTAAAATAGGAGGCATCACCATTATATCCATAGATTATAATGTAAAAAATAAATAAGTAAGGGTGGCTCAAAGCAATTTTAATTTTCAGCTGGCTCTGGAGTATGGAAGGATTACAAACTTGCCTTCAAATATTTCTACTTGGCATCTCAGAGTGGGCAGCCCCTCGCCATTTATTATCTGGCCGAGATGTATGCGACAGGGACAGGCGTGTTAAGATCGTGTAGAACTGCTGTGGAGGTAAGGACTGGGCCTTTTTTAAAGTACTTCTCATTTATCACACAGAAGAGATGACACTGTCCTTAAATTGTTGGTGCCTTTGATTTTACAGCTATTACCTCTTTTCTTTCAGTTGACAATGTGAACGCTGACATTTGTCAGTGAGGAAAAACGGTGATGTAACTCAGGTTGGGAAAGAGAGAAAGAGAAATCATCCCTCCCCTCTCTTACATTTGTCTTTTTATCAAGTTCAGAGCTCACCTCAAAATTCAGTTAAGGAGCTCCATTGCAGCCTTCAATCAAATCACCAGGGCAATTTGGCACTTCTAGTGGGATTGGGAGTTGCTACTTGGGAAATGAAAGGCTCGATTTAGCCTAGAAAATGTGGCCCACTTCTTCCCAGAAAGCAGAATCCTTAGGTTTTTGATGATTTGGATGACAATTGAGAAAGTGGATTCTTTCAGCCTGAGCCAGTGATGTACTTTTCAAAAGAATGCTTTTAGGACCTTAATGCCCTTCATTGATTTATTAAACACATCCGCTGCACCAGTATAAATACCTCCGTGTTGCAATCTGGTCCCTCTGAAACTCATTTCAAAAGCTGCCAGCTAATAATCTATCTTTAGATTTGCTCCTTTGCCAACTTCCTAATGAATTATGTATGGCTAACCTCTTTTGGTTACATAAGGGCTATTCAGCTAAGTTGACATTTGTCCCCCTAGAGCTCCGCACACCTCCCTCGTGGTTATGTCACCTACACCCTCGGGCACCGTCTTCCCTTCATTCTCTCCTTTCCACATCAGTGGTGGCCTTACAACTTAGCTCATTAAGCAGCAGTGCCCGGAAAGGCCCTTTAAAAAACAACCATCACCACTAAAAAAAAAAAAAAAAACTGAAGCCAATACATTCTCGGTCCACCAAATAGTCTCCAAGTTAGGAAAGTTTATTATACGAATTTAAGATAAGCCTGAGGAAGTTTTGCTCAAGACTATATGTGTGTGTGTGTGTGTGTGTGTGTGTGTGTATATATACACATATATATATATTTGTAATTTTTGTGCCTATAAAAGGTATTAACCCTTCACCTTAAATAATTTGTAAAAGCCATTCTTAAGACCTAAAATCCTTGCCAAGAGCTGAAGACTAATTTCAGTTATCATTTGCTTGGGATGAAGTATATTGGCTAACTAGTCTGCTTGATTTCTCTTCCATATACAGCTATATAAAGGTGTCTGTGAACTAGGCCACTGGGCTGAGAAATTCCTGACAGCTTACTTTGCCTATAAGGATGGTGATATAGATTCTTCTCTTATTCAGTATGCACTGCTTGCAGAAATGGGGTATGAAGTAGCTCAAAGCAATTCAGCATTCATTTTGGAATCTAGTAAGATAAGTTAAAATTCTCTGCAATTCCCCAATCATACATATGCATATAAGACTTTACTACGGAGGCATTTTAAGCCTTCCTAATGGAATGTCTCCTTTTTTTTTTTAGAAAAGGCTAAAATTCTTGAAAAAGAGAAGATGTATCCAATGGCACTTCTCCTATGGAATCGAGCTGCCGTTCAAGGTATAGAACCTAGATTAAAAATAAGCACATACCTGGTCCCTGTCTGCTATTATTCATCTGATTTGCTTCAGTTGTGTTCTTGGGTACATAGGCAGAAAGGTGCGGAATATCAGGTAGGTGGCATTTCGAACTATACTGATGTAAGGGTCAGTCTACGGTTAGAGGTCATTTCCAGGAACTTATTTTCCTCATTATTATCAAGGTCCCTACAGTTCAGCCAACCATAGGAATTTTTTTATAGCTCTGTCTCCATGGCATCAGAACAGTTCTTTGAAACATGACAATTTTACTCAAGAAACCGTTTTCTCGGTCTGGCTTCAGTCTCTTGTTTGCTGAGTTACTGACTGAACTAATCAGAGATGTGACTTATGTCTCAGTGAGTTTAGAGGCAAAATTACTTATGTATCTCAGACTCATTTGATTTCCTTTTTAAGATATTACTTTAGTGACTACCACAAATTTCAGATCTTTACTATAACCACTAGCACTTAAGAATCAAAACAAAACAAAAACCAGAGATAAATGGCAGGATCCTCTCCCCTTTCCTGGAGTTCCCATGTCCTGCTTGACAGAATCACAAGGATAAAGAATATAAGATATTAGTGGTGGGAAAAGCATTGGCAAGTGGCATTTGCATTGCTATGTCTCTTCCTATTTTTTCCACTAAAATTACATTATTAAAAGCAAAGAGATACTGCAAAGCTGTCACAATTGGCATTTGGATGTGTGAGGAACTCTCTTGCAATAAGAGCAATTTTGCTTCCAATTAGGTTTCTTAAAATCATCTTATGCCAAAGCCAAATCATCCCTTTTCACAGGAAGTGAACAGGATAGTAAATGATTCTCAGCTGACACTAAAATGAGGCAGAGGAAAAAGTCACAGCGGTGCCTGCTCGGATCAAGCTGAGCTGGTAACACAGCAGCAAGCCATCAATGCTGCTTTAGTGAGAAATTCCCTTTAAAAGTCTGTGTTTTCTAAAATGCAACAAAGCAATAAAGACCATATTTAGAGCGGGAAACAACAGTAGCAATCTCTCAGCCACAGCAAATCAGCTTAATTGCAACAAATACAAGTTTATTCCAAGCCAGGCAATGGTGTGGAAGTTGCACCAAGGAAAGGAAACATTGCAAACAAGGATACATTAATATTAAGCTGAATCCCCCAATTTAAAAAAAAATTCACGTGGCTAAAAATAATTATGTGTCACAAGAGAGGTCAGGCATAAGTGTCCCTGAAGATAAGGCAGCTGAGTGGCTCACTTGGGGTGAGGAAATCTAATAATGAGATTTTCCAATTAGTCACTGGCCATGCTTCTTTTAGCAGTCACTGCGTGTGACGAACCGTGCAGTGCTGGGCCATCAGGACTCAGTCACCACCCTGTGACTGCGAAATTGATGTGGAAATCCCTCCACGGTCAGGCGATCCCCACAGGAGGCCGTCAGGGTCACCACATGTCCCAGTCAGTCCCCTCATTGGAATGGAGCCACATCCTCCCGAGAACCAGCCTTCCACTCCCAGAGACTTCAGGGACCCTGCCTGCAACCTGTAAGGATTGAAAGGGCGCAGAATTATCCTATCCCTCTGGGTTATGGCCCAGAAGGAACCTCAGGGGTCAAAGGAGGGCAGCTTTGGGCAAAATTAGAGATGAAGTAAGTTTCTCTTTGGGGTTCTTTTCTGGGCACCATTCTCATAAGGCTTTGCTCCCAGTTACCTGTCCATTTTGAGGCATCTGGGAAGCAAACCTTGATAACTAATGTCTTTTGTCAGCTTGAGAATTTTATAATCTTAATTCTACTCAGCTAACGATGGCTCATGGTATTACATCTCTTAGAAGTGTCTATATTTTAATAGAACATTCTAGAAGACTAAAAGAACTTCAGTACTCAAAGGAATAAATGCCAAAGGATCTTAGGCACTGCTCTAGGCCAAATGGGGAGGAAATCTTGGAGGGAGTTCTATATCGCTTAATGATACACCTCAGATCATACCACATGGGGTATTTCCAAGTAAGCCAAACTATGCTAAAAGGGCTGGCCTCAGCTGTGATGGATGTCTTAGCTGAGTGTTCCCTCATCTTTTCAATCAACATTCTCCCAAGGAATGGAAACAAGGACCCCAAGGATATCCTTACAGTTCATCCCTATGTGGCCTTTAAAAGACTCATATCTTAAAAAGTCACATGACTTTTTTCTACTTGACATATCCATGTTTGTTAGAAAGTAATAATTGAAATTACTTAATATCTGGGGAAAGCATTTTCTAAGAAGTTTTCTATCATGTCTATCCATTCATTTCATAAATATTTATCAAGCACCATTCTAGGTTCTGGGACTATATCGGTAATTAAGAGCTTGAAAGCAGTGAGGTATCACAAGAATGGAAGAATAGGTGCCACATGTACTCACTATCAAATTGACACTAGCTGATCAACACTATGGTGCTCACACGGTAGTAATATTCTCCAGGGATTGGGGGGGGGGTGGTAAACTCACAACTAATGGACGCGGTGAGCATTGTAGAGGGGAAGGACATGCCTCTAATCCTCCCTTGGGTGAGGCAAAGACATAAAATGGAACCAAAATGTTTGTAACCTCATAATATCCTGAAATAAAAATAAATTAAATAAATAAATAAAAAGAACTTCAAAGTATTAATACTTGTCCTCATGGAGTCCCTGCCCTCATGGGGAAGAGAGGAAATAAACTAGTGAGGAAATAAACTTGTAAGCAAATAAGATAACAGTGATATATGCTGTAAGGAAATAAAACATGGAGATGAGATAGTTAACTGCTGGGGTAGGGGTTGCAGGGTACGTTAGACAAGGTACTCAGAGAAAGGCCTCTAGGAGGGAAGGGGCATTTGTGCTCGGACCCGAAAGATGAGAAACCAGCCATGTGAATATTTGGAGAAATTGTGAACCCTCCAGGCAAAGGGACTTGAGGATCCTAATTCGTGGACCTCGTGCAGGGATCCTGAGGCAGGAATGAGCTTGGCTTGTTGAAGGAATAATCAGGCCAGGCGTCCAGAGCAGAGTGAGAAAGTGACATGTGATTAGTCAGGAAGAGGTTAGTCAGGAAAGCAGAAGGCAGGTTAGACGTGACCTGTAGGTCCGGCCAGAAGTCTGGATGTTACTCCAAATGCAAAGTAAAGCCATGCGGGGATTTGACACAGGGGAATAACAGGATTTGATTTCATATTTTAAAAAGACCACCCTGGCTGTTATGCAGAGAATGGATTGAAAAGTGAAGATAAAACAACAGTTTGAAGGCTACTGTAGCATTCTTGGCTTGAATAGGTAGTGGAGGAGATGTCAAGAGATAAGTATGTTTAAGAGGTATTATAAAATCAACAGGACTTGCTGATGAACTTGATAATGGAGGTGAGGGAAAAAGAAGACCTAGGAATACTTGCCCTAGCTTTATGGCCTGGACGATGGTGGGTTTAGTACTGAAACAGGGAAGAAACTGATTATTTTGTTTGGAGGAAGGGGGTGTAAGGTGTTAGGAAATGTCTACTGGACATTTTAAGTTTTCAATTCAAGTAGAGAAATAAAGATGGCAATTATTAGGATCCGGGCCTCAGGGAGAGACAGGACTGAAGATATAAATTCAGACGTAGTCAACACAAAGAAAACTGTGGAACTAGACGAGGTCACTGGGAGAAAGAGTTGAGATAGAGCAGAGGGGTGGAGAGAGGTGTGGAGGAGAGGAGAGAAAAGAAGGGAAAGAAGAAAGAGAAAAAAGGAGTTAGAAACAAGCCCTTGACATTCCAACATTTAGAAAGTGGGTAGATGAGAGGTCAGGCAAGAGTTTGAGAACAAGAGGCTGTGAGGTAGGAGGGAAATCAAGAAAATGCAGCGCCATCAATGCCAAGAGAGGAAAGTGCTCTGGCAGATGGGTCCCATGACTCAAGTGCTGCTCAGAGGTTGGGGAAGGTGAGGGCAGAGACACGGCCAATGGATCTGGAGGTCACCCACCACCTTCAAAGCAGCAGTTCCAAGGAGGAGGGGCAGAATCCAGGTTGCAGTAGGTCGAAGAGTCTGTGGGAGGTGAAGCTTTGGAGACAGCGAGTGTAGAACACACTTTTGAAAAGGCTGAGTGTAAAGAGGAACAGAGAAATGGGGCATGAGCTAGAAGGAGACACCACAGGATAAAGAGAGGGTTTATTTTTGTTCATAGACAATACCAGAGCGTGTTTGGCCAATGGGATTGATCTGGGAAAGGGGACAAAACTGGTGATGCAGGAGAGTAGAGCTTCAGGAGTGAAGTCTGAGGACAGGAGGGACGGGCTCCAGTTTCCCAAGAGTTGACCTACTTTTAAAAACTTGAATTTATAGGGGAAAATTTGTAATTTTTTGTTCTTTAAGAACACTTGGACAATACCCTGGGTGTTATCCTATAATGAAGACAGCTAGCATTGAGCATTATATTTTGTATTTCATAAAGTATATCTAATCATGATTCGAGTGTCTTTTTTCTTTTTTGATATTTGGGTGTTCAGGTATATATACATATGTATTTTTAAAGGACTGAAACAAGATCATTAGGTTGACTTCCTGGGAGGTACACATGAATGGTTTGAGTTACGATTCTTCTTTTTCCAATGTTTCTATCAGGCAATGCATTTGCTAGAGTAAAAATTGGAGATTACCACTACTACGGCTACGGGACTAAGAAAGACTATCAAACAGCAGCCACACATTACAGCATCGCAGTGGACAAATACCACAGTGCACAAGCCATGTTCAATCTGGCCTACATGTATGAGCACGGCTTGGGTATTGCAAAGGTAATTGCACTGGTAATAATTCAAACTTAAGAATGACAGCTGTGTGGGAAGAGAAAATTTAGAAATGTATTGAATTCCATTGATGTCATCAATGTAGAGGAAGAAAGCAAAATACTTAACATTTACTGAGGCTCTCCCCTATGCCAACACATATTACTTACCCTGTGAGACAGATATTATTTTCTCCATTTATGCCAAGGACATGACTAATATCTGGTCTAGGCCAATTTGATTTGTAAGTTCCTGCTTTTTCCAGCACATACTTTCTCTTGGGGACCCTACCTCCCTTCTCCTCCATCTTTAGAACTTTTTCTGTTAAAATTTCCACTGGCTCTCAAGCTCTCAGTAGAGAAAGAAGGAGAAAGTGGAGTGAGGCCACAGCTGGATACCAAGGTGGCATTAATCCAGAAATGTCTTATGGAGCACCCACTGTGTACATGACGCAGTGCTGGCACTTCGGAAAGGCCCAAGAGTATGTATCTCCATCCTCCCCCCGAGACCGCACTTGATTTGAGGAATGAGGCGTATTCACTTGGAAAGAGAGCTAGCACCACAAGGTGGTATTGAGTAAATCTCTTAGACAGTGAGTGTAATTAAGGCAGAAGATGGCATCAGGGTCTGACAGAGTGATACAGTGCATTCAATATCAATAATGATAATAACAACCAAGCTGAGTGTGTTATGCGTACTCTGTCATTGAAATCACACAACCACTCAATGAGATAGTCCCTATTTAATTGTCCTCAGTGTAGGCGTCAGGGAGCTGCAGTGCAGGGAGGTTAAGTCATTTGACCAAGTTAGCAGAGCTCGTCAGTGATGGAGTCAGAATTTGAATCCAGGCCTGTCTGACCCCCTGTTTTGGGGTGCAAGAGTATGCCCTACAAGTCATTCTTAGTGCTCAGGCATGTGTTCCTCCTCAGTGTTTATCTGTTTATATTCCTGGCTGCATTTCTAAAGCCAAATAATGTGGAAATTATCGGCTTTTATGCTCTCTTCTTTCTTCCAGTTGTGCTAGTAATTGAGAATTATTGGTAGGGAATTTCCTATTTGAGAACTGCTAATGGTGCACACTGCAGCTAAGGGCTCTTTATTCAGCATGCAGATCTCTGCTGTCCTGTCCTCTCCTGCAGCCTGCCTTTTGGCTGATCATTTTTCATTAGCCCAGGCAGCCTAAGCAGTGGAAAGAATGTCAAATCCGAATCCAGTCCGTTTTCCCCATTCCTACCAAGCGCAAGCTTCCCGTGTTTGTGAAATCTGGGGGAGAATGGGGCTGGATGGAGTAGCTAAATTAGATGGTTCTTGGGCTGTTATTTGACCACCCCCAGCTCCCCACCCATCATTCAAGTCAGTAAAACAGAACTAATGATACCTGCCCTGCCCCGGGCTTTGAGGATTAAATGAATGCGCCTTTGTGAAAGGGCTTTGCAGTCAAACAGTGTGTGGAATGACTGTCATTTAGATCAGGAGGGAATTTGAGCCACTGCTAAGTAAGGCTTCAACAAGATTAAAGCTTTTATTCATCATTCCCCGTGCAAAACATAACATGGAGAGAGCATTGTCTATGGAAAGGATAAAAGTGACCCCACTCCATGTGTTAAATTCAAGTTAGCTCTCCCACTCTGTGTGATTCCAGAAGGACTTGGTCCCTGACAGTGTATCCTCACCACAATGAGGCCATTTTGCCTTGAGTCCCTGAGGGCGGGAAGGAGCATCCTCTCAGGACACACAGCCTGTCAGTGCCCAGCTGGCCTTCCATTTCCTCTTTGGAGTCACCACTGTGGGCACTTTCTTTATAAAGTCAAATAGTAGCTGTCGAGACACATGCTTTGTACGTTTAGGAAAAACACTCTGAAGTTTCTCTTTTCCCACTTTTCTGTTCTTTTCTGCTAGGGTTTCTGTTATATCATGGGTAGTTCATTTGATCAGTCTCTCTCAGTCACAAGTGTTATTTTTTCCTACAGAAATTCTCTACATTTAAAAAGAAATGGGGGCTGATTTTAACCTCAGACCTGCATATGAGAATTTTAGATTTAGCTAATGAGGGATTATTGCTCTTTGTTTTTATTAGTTTCTTTTGTTTAGCAATTAGGAAAGTAATAACCTAGTATTCAGTGGCAAAGTTTACGAATCTTGCCGTCTCATAATCAAATTAACAAGGAGATATCACTTTTTGTAATTCTTAAAATGAATATCCTGATAATTAAAAGCTCAAAGCTTGTTCCAATAAAAGCAGAGCAGTTGGGAGACTAGGCCTGGCCAGCGCTTAAAATATCAAGTAATTAAGCATTTCTTCAGCAAGGCACTTCACAATCCTCTTTATTAGTTAATTTTCGTGGAAACTGGCGAGAAAGATGAGTTACAATATCATTATCAGGGTTTCTCTGGGAATCAAAGAAGGTAGGGGGGGAAATCATGTTTTATAAACTCTGCATTTAAGATCTCTGAGGAAGAAAGTGAGTTATAAATCAATTCTTGGTAAATCAATGTAAAAATATGGGTCACTGTTGTTATCATCTGTTTTTAAGAAAGGAAGTTGGGGCTAGGGTGATGTAGGTGAGTTATCCTAATAGCTTCTCTGGGAAGCGTCTTAGCCAATGAGCTCCTTGAATTAAACTGTGGGGCCAGGACTGACTGCAGCATTGTCTGGGAACACCAAACAAAACCTGGGGAAGCATTGGGAGAGGACCGAGATTAGCCTAGAAGTATAAGCATTCCTCCCACAAGTTGTTATGAAACGCTTTTTCAGTTTACACTTGATTTGTAAATACTTCAGAAATTTAACCATGAACAAAGCCTGTCCTCCATCCCCTCCTGGCCATTCCTTCTGTCCATACCTGGTTCAGGTCTGAATTTCTGCTCACCTCGGCACGTTGTAAAGGCATCTTCCATTCTAGTGTTCTTCCTTCAAACCTGTGGCAGAGGTGGCTCTGTCCACCAAAGATTTGCAATCTCCAGTCCACAGTGAGGGGTTTTTGGGGGTGTGCCTGCCTAGTCAGAGACTACATTTCCCAGCTCCCTTTGCATCCGTGTGATAGTTCTTGGCTTGGCAGGAAAAGTGAAGTGCTTGCTCTCTGGCCTGAGGCAGCTAAGAAGTAGGTGGAACGGCTCCCTAGTCTCTTTCCCTTCCATTGACTGAATGCAGCAGAGGCTGGAGGAGACTGTAAAACCACAGGATGAAAGGAGCTCTGGTCCAGCAATTACCACATGAAGAAAATTCACCACCAACCAGTAACACCCACATTGGAATGTTGAATGAGGGAGAAGTAAGCTTCTACTATGTTAAGCCATTGAAATTTGGGGGTTACAGATGTTAGCATTATCTTAATTAATATATAATCCATTTAACAAGGCATTACCAGGTTATTCTTGATAAAATATAACTCTGATGTTGTTACCCCTCCATCCTACTCTCCCCTCTAAAAACACCCACCAAAAACACAAATAAACAAATAAGTATCAAGAATCTTATTTACTTTTTATTGTCTAATGAAGTCCAGACTTCTACTTTGCGTTCAAAACCCTCCTTGACCTAAGCTACCTTGATAATAATGGTTTGATATACCACTTTCCCCCCACATCTAGTGTAGGCTACATATTCCTTCCCCTCAAAGACCTTGAACTGAACCTTCCTTACTTTTTGCTGGAATGATCTTCCCCTACATTTTTGCCCATTAAAGACCAGTCCCTTTTTCAAAGAACAGTTTCAATGCCATCTCCTCTACGAATCCTTTAAGGAACATCCAGATGTAAAAGATACCTACTTCTCAACTACAGTGATACTGTACTCTGCTTTTCATTCATTTGAATATTTATAAAGTGCCTGTTCTGTGTCAGGAAGCGCTGTACTTGGCTCTGAGGATACAAGAAGAACAAGACAGCCTTCAAAGAGCTCACAGTCCACCACAAAAGTTGACGTGTTCATAGCTTTAGTTAAAGCCCAAAATGGCGTGCACATACATGCAAACACATCCCTAAAAGAATTAAAGATAAAATACTGTAAACATGTTAAAGAAGGAACAATTAGTTCAGGTGGGGGAACCAGGGCTTTCAGATTCTGTTCAAAATGTTTTTGTAGAGTGGAGTATGAGAAACATATGATAACCTTTTCAAATGGAAGAAAAAGAAAGCTAGCCTAAAGTAAAGCAAACAGTAGGGGGAAATTATCCTTTGGAGAAGAGTTTCAAATGTATATATTTAGACCTATGAGATAACACATATTTTTGGATCCTGCAGAGAAAACAAAACCACATCCACCAAATAAATTATAAATAGACCTGTCAGAAGTAAAAGTAATTATGGTGCAATGATGTTTCTTCCCTAATTTGTCTGGTCTGACCACCTATGGAGTGTTATAGCTGAAGCTTTAAACACCAGAATAGAATTATTTTCTAGAAAGGATAAGTTAAAGTTATATATTTAATATTTAAAATGGCCCTCTTAGAAATATGGCATGACAGAACTTCCACACACTACTTAGAAATGGTCATAACCTTTCAGGAAATAAACATCTATCACCTAGAGAAATAATCAGAAATACACAAAACAATATTTTGTGTGTGCATAGCTTTACTTGTTACTGGAAAAAAAAAAAGCAACTCTATAAACAGCCAAAATGCTCTGAAATAGAAGACATGTTATCTGTATTATTGTGCAGTGGTATAGTGTTCCACCGTGTATCTTATGGCCTGGTAATTACATGAGCATACTAGAAACAGACAATTTGGATTTGAAACCCAGTTCTGTCACTTGTAAGGTCATATAAATTTGGGTGACACTCTATGTCTCAGTAGTTTCCTTTTCAAAATGGAGTTAATAACATCACCTGTCCTATAGAATTGTCGTGATGATTAAATGACAGTGGTAACTGGTACATAGTAAGTATTTAGTATTAGCCATTATTATAATATACTACGCAATCATTACAAAACATTTAGACTAGAGGACTACATTAGGACATGACATGTTGTTTGAAATATATTGTTAGGTTAAGAAAGCAGAAGACAAAATATTATGCAGAGTAAAAAATTCCTAAATTAAAAGTACCTATACATGAATATATATAAAAATACAGGAAAATATATATAAAATATTATCAGTAACTCTCCCCATTCAGTGAGATTCTGGGTGGATTTTTAAAAATTTATTCAGTTCTGTATTTCCAAAGTTTCCTCTAATTAACATATGGTATATTTATAATAAGAAAACAAGAACAAATTATTCAAAAACTGCCTTCCCATTTCCATGCTCTGTCTCAGGATAAGAAATTTTTGATGACACCCAAAGATTTGGAGCTGGGAAACTCCTGTGTAGGGAAATGGAACAATTTTCACAAACCAGCTACTTTATTACAGGAGAATTTTGTACCTTTGAATTAAAAGAAGCTATTTTGAACATCTGAATACTAGGCAGTATTCACCTGACATTTAGTTAGAAACATATTATTTAACAAGAGTCTGAAGATAGGTTTATATAACCTCCTAAGTCACTAAATTTAAAACAAAATAAACTCAAACGTACCACAGAGAAGTTAAATCTAAGTGGATTAGGTATGCAATGGACTTATTTAATGAATCCTGGCCTTCATCAAAACACTGTTGGGAGGAATTTTTTGTTTGCATGATTTGGATTTTTTACTAAATAGGGTCAAAGAATGAGGAGTCTTTTTTCATCTAGTAGTTGCTATTATATGAGTTGCCCTAATAGCCAGACACATTCAGTGATTTCTTTCTCTGGGAATTTTAAAGAAAGACTTTCATGTCCCACTCCTCCCCACTGCAAATTGTGAGGTCTCCCAGGCAAGGGATGAGCTCATCCCACTTCTTGCTATTTTTTTATTATAAACTAAGTGACTGAATTGTAGTGCTTGCACTTCAAGAGATAAACTAATAAATATTGCCTGCCTCAAAAAAGAAAGGATGCCTGAGATATTGACGAAGTCTGCCTTTCCCTGCTTCTCGGGTTCAAGTCAATATGCCTTTCACGTGTGCGGCTGACACAGCCGTTATAATCCTCAGGGTGCTCTCCAACGAACACCCACCGAATTTGTTGGAATTAGAGACACAAATAGAGTTTTTACAACATCTGTTTTCTCTGTTGCCAGGCAGACTCGTTCCATACAATCTCCTGAATTTTGAGTATTTTAAGCAAGAGCATTACTCTTTCTCCAACAAATCAATTTATCAGGCCACAAGGCTTTAGAAAAATTTAAGGAATGATAAGCAGGAGACAGCTGAGAGAGAAGGCACCACCCAAAAAATAGGTTTAGCAAAGGCCTCAAGCAGAGACCTTTCATAACTATCAAAGCCTGGGCGATAGAGCAGGAAAGACAAAGAGATATTTAGATAACCACAGTTTGTGAAAAATCTCTTCTTCCCTTTCTTTTGAAAATAGTTTGTGGGCACCCAAGCAAAATACAGTTCTGGAATCAGGCCCGGACACTTTAACCTTTAAAAGCAATGCTACTTAGCCTTTTCATTACTGTTTGGGCAAAGAAAGAAAAAATTAAAGGAAACAAAGAAAACAAGCCATAAGTATGTGAAATATAAAGAAACAAATTTTTATCTGCCATGGCTTAATTTAACAAAAAAAAAAAAAATTTCCTGAAAATTTAGTAGAATGTTATTTGAGGAATCAAATTCCAACATGAGAGCCAACATAGCTTATTCATTTATCCTGTAAGTAATATCGAAGGCCTACTATAGAGTAGGCACTTTATTAAGCACTAGGAATTCAAGGATGAATAGATAGTCCAAATCCTTGTTTTCAAAGACCTGGAGACAGAAAATTGCATAAACAAATTCTATAACTTCAGATATGATACGTACTATAATGATAATTAGAAATTTTAAATGATTATTACATGCTATCCATTTTTTAATTTATTGTAGGGAACTGTTCTATTCGTGTCTAGTATTCTCTGCCCCTTTCGTTGAAATCACAACTAGGAACTGGTCCAGGGGTATCCAAGAAAGCTTTGTGGAGATTGTGTTAGTTTTTTATGGCTGCCGTAACAAATTACCACAAATTGAGCGGCTTAAATCAACACAAATTTATTATCTCACAGTTTCTGTAGGTCAAAAGCCCAGGTGGCTTGACCGCATCCTCTGTGTAGGGTCTCACAAGGCTAAAATCAGAGCTGTGTTCTTTCCTGGAGGCTCTGGGGAAGAGTCCACTTCCAAACTCATTCAGGTCGTTGGCCGAATTCAGTTTCTTGAGGTTGTAGAACCCAGGTCCCCATTTCCTTGCTGGTTGTCCGAATTCCTTCTCATTCTTTCCTCATGATGCCCTCCAACAATGGCAATCTGAGTCCCTCTCATGCTTAGAATCTCTCCGACTTCTCCTGCCACATCTCTCTCTCTCTTCTGCCCTCAGCCCTGAGATAACTCTTCATATGATTATATGGGGTCCACCTGGATAATCCAGTGTAATCTCCCCACATTAAGGTCTGTAACCTTAATTTCATTTTCAAAGTCCCCGTTGCTATATAACACAACATATTCAAGGTTCCAGAGATAAGAGGGCATGAACAGCTTTTGGGGTGGGGGAACTTAGCCTACAAAATATAAACTGTGATATTTCAAATGATGGTTTCTCTTTCCTTACCCCTAAAGAATCTGCACCTAATGAGTACGGGCTATTCTATTTCCAGGACATTCACTTGGCCAGGAGATTATATGACATGGCTGCTCAAACAAGCCCAGATGCTCACATACCTGTGTTCTTTGCCCTCATGAAACTGGAAACTGTGCATATGCTCCAAGATATTCTGCTTTTTAATGTAAGTTGGTCTCAAATAGGTCTGGAATCTCTGAAAACTCCAATGAGCAACTCTTAGGGACAAAGTGATGAGACCCACCAGAGGAATCTTTTGGGGACTGGTTTTCCTTTGAGAAGTAGAATTCAAACTCTTACACTTGCCATGCAGAGCAATTCTGCTTGTTATATTGAGTGTGTTGTATTTTGTAGTACAACCAATGAATTCATTCGACAGATATTCTTTTCAGCACGTACTATGTTCAACGCCTTAAGCAAAGTGACATGTGCTATATATACTTGTTCACAACATAGTTCTTGCCATCAAGATCTGAGACTGGTAGGCAGATGGCAGGTGGCAAGCAGTGTCACAAAGAGCTGTAGTTTGAAAAAAGTAGAAGTTAAGTTTTTTATATCTTTGAGGTTATTCTAAAGGTGCTAGTTAAGCCTCCTGTGAGAGCTGTAAGCAAGCAAAGATCGTGTCTTCCGAGACAGACAAGGAATGAATGGGGGAGGATCGGTGGTGGTGGGTTTGGGAGATGATGGTTTTGAGTGGAGTGAGAGGCTTGGATTTTTTTTTTTTTTTTTTGAGAGGATGTCTTTTGCCAACAGTTTACAATGAGATGGAAATGGATGAAACTGGACAACATCCTTGGACCATACTGGGATTTATTTGTGATTGGCCTAATTGTTGCCGTGCTGATTTTCCTGCTTAGAAATCGCCGCATGTAGTTCTGGAGCATAGGAAAACCTACTCATGGGAACCAGTTCACTCCAAGGTATCCTCAATAAATAAAGAATTCCCTCATCCAAATCAAGAGTCTGCTGCAGATTTCCTACTCAGGCCTGTGTTGGAAAACAGACAAAACTTGGGGCCTGTCCTAGAGAAACAACTGTCAGACTTCCTGCTTAGTTGAGGGGACCATCTGGGGGACACTAGGGACTGGTCACCTAAGACGTTGTTACAAACTTGTCATTTTGGTGATCTAGTCCTGCATTAGGAATAAAGACCATCCACTTTCATGTTGTAATAACAACCTCCCCCTTTCAAGAGGACAAGCTGGATTTCTCGGCTCCTATAGACATACTGAGGTGAAAACGGGGAGTTTGGGGAATGCAGGAATACAGACCCCTCAGAACATGATAAAGACAAAAATTTGCAGATAGACTTCGTACAAATAGATTTTGTAGGAATGACCCTGTCAGTGACTCTAGCCCTAATGACCAACAGCTCCCCGTGGTATGCTGAGCCTGGAAGTGGGGAGTGGGGGCTAACCCCAACTCCTCACTGAGGGGCCTTCTAGCAAAGCTCCCTCAGCAGTTGTGTAGTGAACACAGAAATCTGGGGCTGGTACAGCATCATGCCCCTGTCCTCCAATCCTCATCGGAACCCTGTTCTTCCTAGGTGATACAGTTTGGATATTTGTCCCCTCCAAATTCCATGTTGAAATTTGATCTCCAGTGTTGGAGGTGGGGCCTGGTGGGAGGAGTGTTGGTCATGGGGCAGATCCTTGAATAGCTTGGTGCCATCCTTACAGTAATAAGTGAGTTCTCTATCAGTCCCTGCGAGAACTGAGTGTTAAAAAGAGCCTGGCACCTGCCTCCTCCCCCCTGCCTCTCTCTCCCTTCCTTCTCACCATGTGACACGCCGGCTCCCCCTTACCCTCCACCATGAGTGGAAGCTTCCTGAAGCATGCTGGCACCATGCTTCTTGTACAGCCTGAAGAACTGTGAGCCAGATAAACCTCTTTCTTTATGAATTACCCAGCCTCAGGTGTTCCTTTATAGCAACGCAAAACAGACTAAGACACTGGGAAGCCCCCTTAGGGCACCTCATAAAAAGGAGATGATATCAGCTTCCCAGGACACAAGCTGAAAAGAGGTCCAGATTTTCTGGCTTCCCCAACAGGAAAATCAGGGGCCCAGCACCGGGGGCAGGGTGGGCAAGGAGAGTGCAAGGCCATGACTTATGTCAAGGGCCAGGCTTGAATCCCAGCTCCACAACGCTCTAGCTGTTTGACCTCTCAAGCCTCAGTTTCTTCATCTGCAAAATGGGAAGAATAATACCTTAGAGAACTGACACGAAGAGTAAATGGGATAATGTATGTAAAGGGAGTAACACAGGGCCTGGCACCTAGAACAAGCTCCATAAATTGACCCTTTAATATCCCTTAAAAACACATGGCAAATCAGTTGGAATGGGGGTAACAGCTGAGTTGACATCACTGTGTGCCTTCAATCCTTTGCAGATAGTTCTCCAGCTAAAATGTTGGTACATAGGTAGGAAAAGATCCTGCTTCCCTACTTAAAAATTCAACTTAGGGAAAAGAAGACTTAATTAATATCAATCATAATCAGAAAGTAGAATGAAATGGCGGGCATGCACAGAGTTTGGAATCAAACCACTTGGATTTGAAGTCCAGCTCTGTCCCTCAGTAGCTCTGTGACTTTGGGCATAATTTTTCCAAACCTCAGTTTTTCCTCCATAAAATGGGATTATTTCCTATCTTGCTGGAGAATTGTAAATCTTAAATACACGTAATGTCAAAAGTGCTTTATAAACACAGCACGTATACACACTTACCACACTCATTTATTTGGCCATGAACTAATCCAGGCCTGTCTAACGTCCAAGTGTTTATACTTTTCTGGACACGGTCCCTGCTTTACTAGGGAGTGCCAGTTCCAAAGGACCCAGCATACTTTACGCAAACATACAGGAAGGGGCAGGCATCCAAGTCTCAGATGAGGCCTAACGAACAGGCCAGCCATGCAATTATGTCTCACAGGTGTCTAGAAACTGAGCGTAGTAATGAGCGTACTGGCAAAGAGGGGAGTGTGGAAGGCAGTGCTGGTGAGTCCTGGCTCAAAGTCTGGGTGAAAGATGAGCTCCTTCGAGGTAAAGCTTGTGAAAATCACTGCAGGCGGGGATGAGGGGGAGACTGGTTTTGTGACTTGCTGTGTGGAGTAGAGCACTGCCTAAAACAGAGGTGGGAGGGCAGCCCGAGTTCATAAATTTCCCATTTCAGCTGATTGTTCCATGTAAATGTGAGAAATGGAGCAGGCTTTGTAAACAGGAATGATTTAGGGGGTTAAACTCATTACAACGTCCATTTCTGGGCCTCTTCCCAGAGCCGTCACCGTAGGGGTTCCCACCACCGCAGTGCATGGCTGGGCACCTGCCAGCACCTGCGCAGCTTCGAGGTGACAGACCAAGGGACAAGGAGCCTATGCCTGTAAGCCACAGATACTCCCCGGTCATGGCAAAATCCCACCCACTCCATGGGCCCACAGAGAGCCCTTGTTCATTTTCCTGCTTCTGATGCTTTTAAATAAAAACGGATAGGCTGTGGGCTACAAGGCAGCTGTTTTTTTTTGTTTTTTTTCAATCTAATTCTCTTTTGTAACTCCCTTTCCTCCCTTTATTTCCTCCCTGACTCTTCATTCAATTGGAGTAGCTATTCAAGTCAATACATTTTTTAAAAGTCAAGTCAGATAATTAATTTTTTTTTTCTAGAGCAGGGGTCCAGAGTCATTTTCTGAGGAACATGCTTTTGGAACTCTCTGCTTTTCCCCAAAGTCTTGAATGGTGGAGAGGCTGCTGCTTGCTGCACTCCCCTCTCTGGGAACCCCACTGAGACATCGAGAAGACAGTGTGGTGAGGCTCAGAGGAGGAGAAAGGAACATCACTGAGCACCTGCTATGAGCCAGGCTCTCTTTACTCTCTGTTTTCTCAATGAATCTTCATGAGGAGGCCAGGAGGTAGACATAACTACTTATATTTTGCACAGGAGGAAACTGAGGCTAGTTGAAAGGCTAGAAAATATCACATAGCTAATAAATAACGGAGCTAGAATTTGAGTACAGCTCTGATGTCAAAATATGTTTTTGCCTCTATGTTACTGTTCCAGTTATTGCTTCTTAGCAAACTACTCCAAAAGTTAGTCGCTTGAAACAACAATCATTTCATTTTATCTCATGCTTTTGGGGCAGTTGATTCTTCTATTCCATGTGGCATCCACAGAGGCCACTTGGTGGATGGGTTGTTCTGAGAGTCCAAGACAGCTTTATTCACATCCCTGGCTCCTTGATAGCTGGAAGGCTGGTCTCAGCTGTGACTGTTGACCAGAATGTCCACATGTCACATGTGACCTCTTAGCGTGGCAGGCAGAGTAGTTGGACTTTTTACACAGGGCTCAGGACTTCCACAGAGAGTGTTCACAGAGACCCAGGCAGAAGCCACAGGTTTTCTAAGACCAAGCCTCAGAAATTCTAGAACATCACTTCTGGTATACTTCATTGGTCAAGCATTAGACTTCACCTCTCAGAAGGAGGAGTAACAATTTGCAGCCATATTTAACCTGCTACAAATAAACTGCTTAAAAATCTACCAAGTGTTACTTAAATTCCAGTACAAAAACTGGCAGAAGAAAAATGCAGCTCAGGCACTGAGCTGCTTATCTTGGAAGACAAGGATTTGGACAGACTAGTCAGATCCATGCCTGGCTCTCCTTGTCTTCCCACCTTTCAGACTGAAAAAATCCAGCTGTGTGATGGTAACCAGAGAAAGGAAAAGATGTCCTCCTGTCTTCCTCAGTCAGACACACACATACCCCCACACCCACCCCTCCACACACACCATTGAACGATGCTCAATTCTTTCTCTGCTTTGGCTCCAGTGACATGAGCCCAGAGATGCAGGGTTCTGGGATGATGAGGACTCTCCCCTGGAGCACCCCAGGTGCGGGCTCCACTCCTGTGTCTCAGGACACATACTGACATTCAGTGGGTGGGACACATACCCTGCACCCCCACCCCTCCCTCCTGTCCTCATTCATTTTCCCTTCCCAAACCTACAGTCCCCATGAGCCCACCTCCTCTGCCTCATCCCCTGGCTAAGGTCCTCCTGCCGGGATGTGGCCATCTTCTGCCCTACAGTTCTGCTGCCAGATGGGGGGAAGCAGGAAACTGTATATCTTTGGATTGGAAAGTGAGGAAAGCAACCTTGCCTCTGGATTGGAAGATATAAAATAAGTAAATCAGACTTCTCTTGCATTGTGATGGTCAATCTTATGCTAATGTAGCTCCTAAACCTTATTATGCAAAAAGAACATCTGACCCTTCCTCCTTCCCAGTTTTGTTTTTAGTTAGGACCACAGGTTTAAGCCACCTTGCATGGCTCTCAGCTTTGAGTTTTAATAGCAAAGTTGCCCTCCTATTACTTTAGTAGTAGGAGGTGCCAGGTTCAGTATTAAAGTGTGAGGAAAACCCTCCCAAACCACCCTACTATTCAGATAAGTCTCTAAAAGTTACTGATTGGAGACTCATGGTGTAGAAAATTAAAGGTTTTTAATTTTTAAAATTTAATTTTGCATTATATTTTATCCTATTTAAAAATATATGCTTAGGAAACCCAGAACTCCCATCTTCCCATAAACCTTCACAAGTTATCTGGCCATGAATATTACCTTGACTTTGTTCAATTCTCAACAACCTCAATGAGCTTTACCCGAAACTTCCTCAAAGGTCTTGCAGGTTCTGCCACCATATTGTACTGTTCCCCATATAATTTAGGAACAAAAACAACATGACCCACAGCAAATGCTCTGAGAGTCTCCAAAAAGATTCACTCCTAATAAAACCAAAGAGAAAGACAATATTCAGCCGCGTCTTCACAATAGTAGGGAAATCAGACCAGGACAATGACTACAGGCTTGTCTTCGAGTCAAGAAAACAGGAAGACTTGTGTTCATAACGATAGCTGTGAGGCCACTGGGGGGCCCGGCTCCAGCAAACTGGCCAACTAAAGTAGGTATCTGTCCCAGCCAGAGCATAGGGAGCTGTGAATTGGCAACAGTACAGGCCTGGAATGAATTTGAGGTAGGCCAAGTAATTTACACAGACAGAAAGCAAAATATTTCTCCCTGAAATATTGAGGATTGTTGAGCTAAAAACAGCTGAAACGTAGGGGGACTTTCTGCCTTTCCTCTGTTTGCCTAAAGGCAGGATGTAAATCCTCCCTTACTGGAGACAGCCACTTATCAGCTTAGAGACGGCACTAGCAGACGCCAGAGAAATCTGCAAGCAGACCTTACTTCATTCGTTTCTTCCCACATTTTTCCCACCTTTGAGAGACTGGAACTGCTCTCTTCTTTGTCTTGTCACTGCTCTAAAATTTATTGTTCTTTGTTAAAATACTATTTAAGCAAGGCTCAAGCCTCAAGTCTCCAGCCAATGCTTTGAGAGAGTTATTCCCCACTCCCCGCCCTGTGATGAACGTGGCATGCCTTATTAAACTTGCTTTTCTCTTGATAACCTGTCTTTTGTTTCAGGAGACTGTCTCAGCTAGGAATTTATGAGGGTTGAGAAAAGATTAATATATTTTTCCCCCTTCAGCACATTACACAAAAATCTGAAACCAACAAGGAAGAGGGATCGATGCCATAGGAAGAAAAGGGCCACCCTCAATTAAGAAAGCTTCATATACATTTCAAATTTAAGTGCTGCGATGGTCTTAGTTTAGGTTCCCCCAGAAGCTTACCGTGAGACAAGGATGTGCATGTAAGTAGGTATTTTGGGGTAGGGATCTCAAGAAATATAAGTATGGTAGGAAGCCAGTTCCGGAGTAGTTATCAAGAAAGTTACCATAATGGGTCACCAGAGAACTCTGGTAGCCTGTGTAGAGCACGTACCTTGTAGTTATCCCATCCAAGGGACAAAGGAGCAGGACATTTATTCACAACTTCCAGCAGTCCATGGCTGAGGGGTGCTTTAACTAGAGCATTAATTTTCTGCACTTCCAGCCCCCCATGTAGGCAGGTGGAGCCCACGGCGAAAGCCCTCGCTCAAGAGACGCAGGTGCTTGCAGTTAGCAGCTTTGCCCAACAACACCACGAAGGCCTGATGGGACGGGGCAGGAATTGACAGCACGTGGGGTGGTGATTAAGAGCTGCTTTCTGGGCCCTTCCACCCTTTCTTTCCTTCAGTAAACAATGCACTGCTCACTAACGGTGTCCCAAGCACTCTGCCAAGAGCCTGGGAAATAAAACTGCCTTCGGGAAGCTTATAGTGTGTGGCGTAGAAGAGAGCAGGCCCCATTATTAGGGAACCCACCATGGGCCAGGCATTTTCCTAGAGTTAGCTCAGTTCGTCGTCCCAGACATTCTGGGAGGTGAGAGTCTTCTTCCAGTTTTACAGACATGCCGTGCAGTGATCTGTCTACTTCTCCAGCTGAAGATAGTTAGAAGCAGAATTGTAGTATTATGATGCTGGCTGGTGAACAGTTTCTGCCTCCAGAAGAAATGCAGCTGCCAGCAGAGGAAACGGGTTGGCAGAACTGAACACAGTAAATGGGCTGCAGCCGGCCTGCTTCAGCCTGGAACCCCAAGTGAGGGGGACAGGAGTGTGGAAAATGGTCAGTTCTGCTCTGTTTCTTCCCCTCTTCCCACCCTGCCTGCCTCTGGCTCCTCTAAGGATGAAGGGAGTGGGGGCGGCAAGAAGACAGTTTAAGGAATAGAAAAGATTTTACTAAACTGGCACAGAAGTAATCTAACAAAGTGCCCGCTGAGCATGGAAGTTCATACCAGCTCCTATGGAGCACTTTCTTGGGATTCCCTGCTGGGATCCTTCTGTCTTTGTTTGGGATTTCCCCAAAGCAGACCCTAAGACAGGATTAGGGTATAGGTAGCTCATTTGAGAGGTGATCCCAGGACTCACAATTGAGGGAGTGGGAAGGATAAAAGGCCATGAAAAAAGGGGTAGTTATTGAGGTCACTGCTGTAGGCAATGAGGGTTCTATTCTACCAGAATCTGGAAAGTTTACAGAATACCTCCCAGAATTGTCTGCCTAAAAGACAGGAGCTGGGTCACTTACCCGCCAGCCCCCTTCTCCATGATTTGGTGATTGCTCCTGGGGTGCATTAACTCCCCCTTTACGCCTTCTGGGCTGCTGCTCAGAGGCCAAGGGGAAGTCTCTGAGGCAGAAAAAAGACCTGTGGTAGGTAGGTGAGAGAGAAAAGTTTCCCGAAGCCAAGAACTGATATTTGTGCCTTGGCTAGAGGCCTATAATATAGTTTGTAATGGGTTTATAAAAATAGCGTTTGCTCACTCTATGCCAAATTCACAAAAAAAAAAAAAAACACCTGAGGCATCAGAAAGGGAACTTAATTTTTTAAAAAAAAATTAGAAGTAACCATTTCCAAAAAAAAAAAAAAGAAAGAAAGAAAGAAAGATGTGGGGGGTTGGTGGTGAAGACACATGCCTAGGATTTCACATTAAATTCTGCTCCATGTGGGGCTGTAGGTTTTCCCACCACTTCTGTCTTCCCTTCATTCCTTACTCTGCCAGAATGAATTCTTTCTCCCACAGACTATTTTGCTTGTATATGATTAGTATAGAAAAATGATTCGCCTCCTCTAAGACAAATTCTTTTTATAAGAAAAGGTGCCAACCCATAGCAAAAATAAATGTGCCATTCTACCAGTAGCTTGTTATTAACAAGAAAAATCATGAAACTAAAATAGTGGTTTCTCTAGAGGTAACTTGAGGGAAAATAGTCATATGCTGAATATGCATTTCCAGAGACACAATATACCTGGAGATTTAAATTTTCCAAGCTCCTGAGCCCAAACAGCTTCTCTTCCCAGGGTCTGCTCCTGAGGAAAGCAGAACTAAAGTGACCTGATGCAGAGCACAGTTACACATTTTCCAGAAAAGGACACCCTGGCTCATAGAGCCGATCAGCAACTTGCCTACGGTCACACTGCCAGTTAGTGGAGAGGCTTAGGATTCAAACCCAGGACCAACGCCAAAGCCAGTGTTCTTTCTTTCATTCCATCCTCTCCCCATTATCTTATTATCTTATTGTCAAATATAGATTTTACTATAGTATCTATTATTTTTCAATTTTCCCATTAAAAATAGTAGAAATGGACAAAAATTAAAATTTTCTTCTGGACAATCTTTTCTTAACCATGATTCAAAGCACCCTAGAGAAAACCTGACCAACACACAAAAATCCAAAAAGCATTATTAATTTTGACATGTGACTCACTAACAGCTCCGAATGGAATGTGAAATCTCGATGGCGATCAATCAATACTATTGATCATTTTTATTGTGATTTGTTTTCTGAGCTACACCAACTTTACACACTTTGATTTCCTCTCCCATTATCTTCCCCCTCCCGCCCCTGTGTAAATGTGCTTTCCAAAGATAGCTCCCTTTTCCAGATGGACGGTGCTGTAGTAGAGACTTCAGTGCCTTATCCATGTGCCCTCGGCCCAGTTCTGAGACCATCAACATCTTCCACGGGCAGACCCGAGCCATCTTTAGCTTTCTACCTCAAATACCTGCATTCCACTGCCCGAGGAGGTTCTCTGGCTACAGGAGCATTGTTGGCCACAAGGAAGGCAGACCAGAAGTGCCAAGGAGTTAATGCTCCCAGGAGCTACTCTCCACCAAGAATTCTGTAAGGAAAATTCTTCAGTTTCTTTGCCCCTCGGTGGCCTGTTGCACAGCATGTGTTCTGTAGAGTTTCTCCGAAGGTGTCCAGCAGGACTGAGCCCCGGTTGGCCACTGCAGAAATCTGCTCACTAACACATTGCGACTGGCTTTCTTCCCTTCCTCTTTTCCACTCCCTCACCTTCCCGCTCCTCTCCAAATAAACTACCTACACTCAAATCCTTGTCTCAGAGTGTGGTTTGGTTACTGAGCAATCAATGGGCTTGCTTCCTGATGCACATAAAAACCAATATCATGGCTCCAGCATCTGAGAAAGGAAAAGCTTTATTGCAAATCGACTGCCAAGGAGACAGGAGAAAACGCTCAAATCTGTCTCCCTGAACTGGGGGCTGTGTTGGGTTTTTATAAGCATATGGTAAGGAGGTGTGGTCCTCACAAGTTATATTAAAATAAATCCCAGACAAAGATTTAAATGTAATAAATGAAACTATCAAAGTATAAAAGAAATGTGGACTTTTAGCTTATTTGCTTTTACAATCTAGGATAGTCATGCCTTTTTTTTTGACATGGTTGGACAGTACTCATAACTTCTCTAGGCACAGATTTTGTAGTTTTAGGAAGGAGCAGCCTGTGGCCAAGCCATCTTCCTGATATGCTGGGTTTCAGGACACACGGAGGAAACGGGCCGCATGCTGAGAATTTCAGCACTTGCTAGGAAGCTGAGTCCTCAAAGAATGAAAGAAGCAAAAACAAAAGATTGTCTGCACTTAGACCTATAACATGATAATTAGTCCAGGGCTGATGTTTTCTGGGAGAGTTATTAATATGAGATCTTTCAGAAGATTATCAAAAGAGCAGTTATAACCTTCTAGTTCTGCTTCTAGCTTCTCCCTGCACTGGCCAGTTCATGATTTTAGTCCATAACAGGATGCCATTAAATTGAAACTTTATTAATTTGGCTAAGAAAGGAGGAGACTAAGTTATTGAGCTACTAGGTACTAGCCCTCATGGCAAACATTCCCCCAGTCCAGGCTGCATCTTATTAGTACCTCTGTGTTATTTTAAAACAATCTGATAAAAAAGACCCATGTGTGGGAAAACTAGCACTCTGGACTGCTAAGGTTAGAGTGGGTGGTTTGGGAATTTATATTAATTGCACCTCTTGACATTCACACTCAATAATAACTAAATATATGCATAAAATTAGCTATAAGAATGCTGTTTCCACAGTGTTACTTATAATGACAAAAAATTGGAAACCACCTAAATAATGAACTAGTTAAATAAACTGTCATACATCTAGTCAAAGAAAAATCAATTCTGCCAATTTAGAGTGATTTAAAATGATGCCATATATGAATATTTACTGACACGGAAATATGTTCTGTTGTGATGTGAAAAAAAGCATATTTCAAAACAGTTTGTAAAGTTTGATCACAAGTTATAAAAAATGAGTTGTATCTATGTATGTACCACATTAGAAAATTCTGCAAACACACACATGAAAATGGATATTTCATCACAGTGATTATCTCTGTGATGGGACTGGCAGAATTGATTTTTAAAAAGATATGATCCAACCATATGCTGTCTATAAAAAACACACTTTAGATTCAAAGACCCAAATAGGCTTAAAGTAAAAGGCTGGAAAAAGATACGCCAGACAAACAGTAACCAAAAGAGCAGAAGTGGCTATGCTAGTATCAGACAAAATAAACTTTAAGATAAAAATTGTTATTAGAGATAAAAAAGGACATTTTATAATTTAAAAAGGGGCAATTTATCAGTAACACATTAACAATTATAAGTATATAATGTATGCACATAACAACACAACACCAAAAGCCATGAAGCAAAAACTGACAGAATTGAAGGGAGAAATAGAAAATTCAGCAATAATAGTTGTTCATACCCCACTTTTAATAGTGGATAGAAAAACTAGGCAGAAGATCATAAGGAAATAGAGGACTTCAACACCACTGCAAACCAACTAGACCTAAAAGATATCTACAGAACACTCCACTCAACAAAAGCAGAATACACTGTATGGAAAACAGTCTGGCAGTTTCTCACAAATCTAAGCAGAGTTACCATATGAACCAGCAATTTCACTGCTTAGTATATTACCTAAGGGAATTGAAAACGTGTTTACACAAAAATATGTACACAAATGTTCACAATGGCATTATACATAGTACCAAAAAGTGGCAACAACCCAAATGTCCATCAACAGATGAATGGATACACTAAGTGTAGCATATCCATGCAATGGAATATTATTCAACAATAAAAAGAAACAAAGTACTGATACTTGTAACAACATGGGTAAACCTTAAAAACATTATGCCGTCAGAAAGGAGCCAGTCACAGATGGCCACATATTGTATGATTCCATTTATATGAAATATTTTGAATAGGCAAATTCACAGAGACAGTAGATTATTTGTTGCCAGAGCCTGGGAGTCAGTGGGGAGTGAAGAGTGATCACTAATGGGCGTGATGTTTCTTTTGGAGGTGATGAAAATGTTCTATCATTAAATATTGGTAATAGTTTCACAACTCTGTGAATATACTAAAAACCATTGCATTGTTCACTTTAAAAGGGTAAATTTTATGGTACGTGACTTATAACTCAATATAAGCTGTTGTAAAATAATAAATAAATGGAGACAAATATGACATTATCTTCACAGTTGTTAAGTTAGGATTGCGGGATATTTTTTTTTTTAGAGCTGTAGTCTGGTTCTGTTGCCTAGGCTGGTGATATCATAGCTTACTTCAGCCTCCAACTCCTCGGCTCAGGCGATCCTCCCACCTCGGCCTCTTGAGTAGCTGGAACTACAGCTGTGCATCACCATGCCCAACTATTTTTTAAATTTTTTGTTGAGACAAGGTCTTGCTACATTGCTCATGCTGGTATCTCTGGCCTCAAGTGATCCTCCTGCCTCGGCCTCCCAAAGCTCTGGGATTACAAGTGTTAGCCACCATGCCTGGCCTATTCTTTAAACTTTACTGTAACTTTTAACAATCTCTAAATTAAAATAAAAGGGATGTTGTGACAAGTTAGGGAAAAAAATAGGTTATGTCCTTAACCCTCTAGCATAGACAGTAGTTGCTCATCAATCATTGTTCCACGTGCTCCCCTAAATTTTCCAGCCTCCCTGGTGACTATGCTGTGTCCAGGTGCCTAGTTCTGGCCAATGAACTGGGAGTAAAAGTGATATTTGTCATTTCTAGAAAGCCAAAGCAATCAAAAGCTGGTGTGATTCCTCTATCCCTCTTTTTCCTGCTAAGAAGACCTTCAAAATCACAAAATGAGATGGCTGTAGCACAATGTGGAGGGAATGCGGATCCCTTAGACACTAGATAGTGGCCCCCTCCCCAATTGACATAGATTAGGCCCAAATGAGAAATAACTTTTGTTGTGTTAAACGCCACTGTATTTCAGAGTTTATTTATAGCTGCTGCCTAACCTAGGTTAGTCTAATATATACCCCACCACTGACAAAAATAAATGACAGATAGATTAAACCATTTTGTATAGAACCATTTAAAAATAGCCTAGAAAAAAATTAAAACAACCTACTAATATTTAAGATCCCAGCATGGGGAAATAATTTTTAAGCACCAAAGTAATGAAAGTCATCACAAAAGGAAAGCTGTACAGATATAAGTAGAAACAAAATAAAATTTTGGTACATTAAGAAAGCCACCATATACAAAATGACAGAAATGAGAGAAGATGTCTGCAATAAATATGTCACACAGTTAAGGTCTGTCATATTTAAAATAAACTATGAAATAGAAAAAATGTGCAAAGGAGGTGAAATATAAATAATCAATTTAAAACGTAACCAATATTTACATGTGCCACTATTTACAGGCATTGTGATTAGTACTGTGCATGTACCATTCATCCTCACAGTGATTCTATAAGGAAGTTACTATTAAATATTATCACACCCCTTTTTAAAAGAGGTAACTGAAGCTTACTGACGCATTATTCAAAATCACACAGCAGGTAAGTGTATTTGAACTTGGTTCTTATCAAATGTCAAAGTTAGCCATTACCCTTCCACAGGAAAACATGAGAGCTCATACTTAATAATCAAAGCCATGATAAGGAAAACAATAATTATATAACGTTAAAGATCTAATAAATAATTATAATCAGTATAGTGAGGGTATGGTAAGACCTTCATTCACTTGTTCTTCATTCATTTATAATTTTTGAACATTTGGTAGTTATTGAATATCTTCCAGGAGCCAGGAACTTTCTAGATGTTGGGGATTTAACTATGAACACTACAGACCCAGACATTGCTACACTGGACCTATTGTACTCAGCTGGTAGGAGGTGTACAAAGGCACAATTCTTCTGCGGCACAATTTGGCAGTAATTATTAAAAGCCTGAAATACTTTCATACATTTTAATCCAGTAATTCTACTCCTAATAATTTACTTTATTTATCATATAGTTATCTATAATCAAAAAAAAGTTGGAAAAAGCATAATCCTATAAACAGAAATCTGCAAATAATTTATGGTACATTCAGATGATGAAATATTATGTTGCCATTAAAAATCACGCTTTTTTAAAAGAATGACCAAAAAATGTCCACAGCAGAGGAAGGACTTCTCTGGCGAGACTTCCAAGTCCAAAATGGTGGCATAAAGGCAAATTAGCTTCTCTCTCCCCTACAAAAAAACAAAACCAAATATGCAGTGCCAAGATCTTCACCAGCAATAACATAGAGCTCAAGTATAAGGATGAGACAATTCCCAGGGCCACAGAGAAGTGGAAAGGCTCTGAGCAGATGACAGGAGAACCGACTTCCACACCTGCGGTGCTCCTCTTCCCCATCTTGCCAGGCACCAATCACGTGGAAAACCTCCTCTCAACTCATGGTATCTACGCTGGAAAAAGTGAAATTGAGGTGGTAAACTGGCTCCCCCACCTCCTGGGGTTTCCTGGCAGGCAATCTGTCCTTGCCTTAACCCCTGGGTGGCATGTGACTGTCTCAAGAGGGAGATATCCCTGGGGAGGAGGTGGAGACAGGTGGTGGAGGACGGACTACTAACTCCAACCTGGAAACTCTGCTCTGCAGCTAAGCCAAAGGAGACGCCAAACAAGAGTGGCTGTAGGAGTTACTTTCCCCAGGTCCCCTGGGCATGAACTCTCGGCCAGCCTTCTCACACAGCTGGAGTAATCCTTTGGGCCTTCCCACATCTGGGACAAGCAGCGCTCCGACCATTTACTAGAGCCGAGGCGAACCTGTGCTTAAGGCACCACCTAGAGCTGGAAAGGAGGCGGTAACCTAGCTGTGAAGATTTGCTAACAAATACATATTATTCAATAAAAATCCAAACAAGCTGGACAGAGAACACTGGAATAAATGACTAATCCTTCAATGCAAAGACATAGATATGTATCCACAAAAAATAACAGCGAACAGGAACCATGACCTCCCCAAAAGGACAAAGTGAAAATCCTGTGACTAACCCTAATGAGATGGCTTGAGTTCTCAAACCAAGAATTCAAAATAGCAGTTTTAAGGAAACTCAGCACTCTCCAAGACAACATAGAAAAGCAATTCAGAAATTTATCAGGAAAATTTAATAAAGAGATTGAAACAATTTTTTTAAAAGGCAAACAAAAATCATAGGCTAGGCATGGTGGCTCATGCCTATAATACTAGTACCTTGGGAGGCCAAGGTGGGAGGATTGCTTGAGGCCAAGACTTTGAGATAAGCCTGAGAGACTGAGTGAGACCCTGTCTCTACAGAAAAATAGAAAAATTTGCTGGGCGTGGTGGCTCCCACCTGTAGTTCCAGCTACTTGGTGGGGCTGAGGTGGGAGGATCACTTGAGCCCAGGAGTTTGAAGTTTCAGTGAGCTATGATGATGCTACTGCACTCTAGCCTGGGCAATAGAGCAAGACCCTGGCTCAAACAAACAACAAACAAACAAAAAAACAAACAACATTTTGGAACTGAGAAATACATTTGCTGAACTGAAGAACTCTTTATAGGCTCCCAACACCACAATGAACCAAGCAGAAGAAAGAATCATTGAGCTCAAAAGACAGGCTATTTGAAAATACACAGAGAAGAAAAAAGGAAAAGGAGCAAAAAGGAATGAAGACTGCCTATGAGATATAGAATATTACCTCAGAAGAGCAAATCCAGGAATTATTGGTGTTCAAGAGGGAGTTGGGCAAGAGCAAGGGGTAGAAAGCTTGTTCAAGGAAATAATAACAGTAACTTTCCAAAACTTAAGAAAAATATAAATATTCAGGTACAGGAAGGTCTTAGAACACCAAACATTTAATAATCAAACTCTCAAAAGTCAAGGACAAAGAGAAGACCCTAAAAACAGTGAGAGATAACATATTAAAAGGCTCTAATTTCTCTTACAATACACTTCTCAACAGGAAACCTATATAGTCCAGGAGACAGTGAAACATTTGCAAAGTGTTCAAAGAAAAAAACTGCAACCTGGAATATTGTATCTAGCAAAATTGTCATTCAAATTTGAAGGAGAGATAAAGTCTTTCACAGACAAACCAAAAACTGAGAGAATTCATCACAACCACACCCATCTTGCAAGAAATGCTAAAGGGAATACTTCAATCTGAAGGAGGAGAAAAAAGCCACTCGTGTGCAAAAGAAAACTTTTCAAGATATAAAATCCACTGGTAAAATTAAGCACACAGATAAACCCAGAATACTCTTATTGTGTTGGTGGTGTGCAATCCAACCATAATTCTTGTATGAAGCCCAAAAGACACATCTACCAAAAACAATAATAGCTACTACAACCTATTAAGAGATAGCTAATTTAAAAATATGTAAATTGAGACAACTAAGAGTAAAAACTTGGGGAGGGAAGGGTTAAGGTGTAGAATTCTTTTCGTGTGAGGTTTTTTTTTTTTGCCTTTGTTTCTATTATTTGTGTTTTAAGATAAATTGTCATCTCTTTAAAATAACTTGTTATGTCTATAAAATGGTTTTTGTAAGCCTCATAGTAACCACAGCACAAAAATCTATAATAGATTCACTAAAAATAAGAGACAATAAATTTGGTGGTAAAACATATTACCATTACAAGGCAAAAAAATTGGTAGTAAAACATACTATCAAATTAAAGCATATTCACTTAACTACAAAAAAAGATAGTAAGAAAAGAATAAAGGAAGAGAGGAGTCATAAAACAAGCAAAAAATAGCAGTAGTAAGTCAATACTTATCAATAATAATATTGAATGTAAATAGTATCAATTCTCCAATTAAAAGGCATAGAGTAGCTGAATAGGTAAAGAAGAAAGACCCAACTATTAATATATGCTGCCATCAAGAAACTCACTTCACCTATAAGGACACACAAAGACTGAAAGTTAAGGGGTGGAAAAATATATTCCATACAGCTAGAAACCAAAAAAGAGCAGGAATAGATATACTCAATATCAGATAAAATAGACTAAAAATCAAAGAGTATAAGAAAAAATGAGGGAGATCACTATCTAATGATAAAGAGATCAATTCAGCAAGTGGATACAACAATTATAAATATCTATACACCCAACATTGGAGCTCCCAAATATATAAAGCAAACATTAATAGACCTAAAGGGAGAACTAGACTGCAATACAATAATATCAGGGGACTTTAACACCCCACTCTCAGTAATGGACAGATCATCCAGACAGAAAATCAACAAAAAAATAGCAGAGTTAAATTATACACTAGATCTAATAGGCCTAACTGACATTTACAGAACATTTCACACAACTGTTCCAGAATACACATTCCTTTCCTTAGCACATGGAACATTCTCCAGAATAGGCCATATCTGAGACCATTAAACAAGTCTGTACAAATTACACGAATAGAAATCATATCAAGTATCTTCTCTGACCACAGGGGAATAAAACCAGAAATCAATAACAAGAACCTTGGAAAATACACAAACACATGGAAATTGAACACATGCTCCTGAACAACCAAGGGATCAATGAAGAAATTAAATAAAAAACCTAAACATTTGTACCCCCGTAATATGCTGAAATTAAGGAGAAAATTAAAAAATTTCTTGAAACAAATGAAAATGGAATCCAACATACCAAATCCATGGGACATGGCAAAAGCCATTCTTCACACTGTATCCAGAATGACCTTTTTAAAAAAGAAATTACATGTCACTCCTTTAATTAAAGCTCTTCAGAGACTGTACCTTGCCTTCAGGATAAAGGTCAAACTCCCTGTATTTGTTTGTGTTCCCCGCAAAGCAGACCCTGAGACAAGAACTTGGGTGCAGATGATTTATGTGAGAGGTGACCCTAACTAGGGAGCACAGTGAGAGAGGGAAGGGAGAAAGACTATTAAAGCAGTTTGGGTCTGTTTCTGGCCCTCAAACCCCATTTAGGTATCCTATTTAGGTCTCCTCACTAGTGTGTGTAGCAAATATGCCTCTTTATTTTCAGAGACCAGGTCTAAGCAAGTGATTCTCAAAAGTTAGTGTACATAAGAATCACCCAGAGAGCTGTTTTTTAAAAAAGGTTTTCTGGGTCCCACCACAAAAGATCCAATTATCTGCAGACCCAATAGCCGAACTCTAAATGCAATGAATGGATCCTTTTTTCCTAAGGCACTCACAATTTGCAATACCACCCCACTTCCAAATGAAATTAGCATCTGGGTAATAATGTAAAAGGGTAATAGCTTTTTTGGTTCTTTGTATCTCTTCTTTCCCTTACCCGCTGCCCCTTTAAACCCTGCTTCTTTGGACTTGTTAGAAATAAGAAACAGGATCATTACTGAGCTATCTATATCTATCTCTTAGTGGTTTCCTTGACAACACTAAAGTTTTGAAATTACCATTTGTAAGGATCTATGTTCTTACCCAAGGAACTGTCTTCTCCAGATGGTCTAAAGGTGGAGGACAAAGGGTATATCCTTCTAGTATTTATTCATTCATTTGCTCATTTATTCACCACACGTTTCCCAAGAGCCCACTCAGTGTAAGCCTCTTGTCACTGAATGTAATTGCTTTTTATTAGATAAGCAAAAACAGATGTGTGTAAGCACTTAGGACAGGGCCGGCTCCATAGTAAGCACTCCGGGTTGTCTATTGCCACTTTATTTCACTAATTCTAAAATACATCTTTTTCCAAATTTTAACATCTCCAAAATCAGGATACAACTTATAACTGAAGAATTGCTGTGTTATTTATTATTGTTCTGCTCCACTTGACTGGAGGCCCCTTAACGGCTGGGCTTCCTATTTCATTACCCCCCGGCACCTGGCATGGTATGGATTGGGTAGAATGGATGAAAAAATAGATGAAGCTTTCCCTGCTACCACCCCTCCACCACACAGACTGCATGCAATCTCTCTCCTCCGAACTCCTCAGGTGCTTGGCTGGTCACAATTCTGTCTTGAACTATAGTTGAGTGTCATGTTACCTTCCACCACTGGAATGAAGGTAGGGACTCTGACTTAGTATCGGAAGACCGTCATGCACTATTTTGCACAGTGCCTTCCACACTTCCATCAAAGTACTTTTGGTGACAACAAAATGCACAATGTCAGCTTCCCCATGGTCTCTAGTCAGCCGGCTGTGAGCTCTGTGAAGGTGGCAATTAGGTCCTTCTCAAGGTGTCCGGTGCCTCGTATATAGTAGGTGTTCAATAAATACCAAATGACAAACTTGTCCACATCCACTTTGCTTCACTCCCAACGCAGTCTAACTCACGCTTCAACATAAGCCCATCACGAAGTGCACAATGACACATATGTGTTTTCATAACCAACGCAGCGGCAGCAGTGCTTCAAAATTCCCGACTACAACAGAAGGGAGGATAAAATGGGTTCTGTGATTCACATGGAAGTTTTCTCTCTTCAGAAAGCTCTTGCTCTGGAGCAGAATCTATAGCTTTTAATATTCCTGGTGCCAAATTTAACCAGAATGTCTGGGAGTGAGGGCCAGGCAGCAGTCTCTTGTTTTCACTTCTCAACATGCAGCCCAGGTTGAGGTCTATTGTAACCTGCAACATAGAAATTTGCTCTAAACAAATTCAGTGTGAGGGGTGACTCTAGATTTTGTGAAGGACCTAATGCTGGAGGCCCTTGGAATGGAGAACTCCCCTATGGACCTGGATAACGGTCACCCCTTTCTCACCTCTACCTCCTGAGGGGGCAGGTATGTGGGGGCAGGTAGCAGCTGGGCCCGTAGCCCTGCTGTGTGCAAATTGGTTCCTCTCTGTGGGATTCAAGCTTCCTCATTTGCAAAACAACGTTCCTCTAACGTCTTATAGTTCAAAAGTTTTATAGTTCAATCTAGCCTCTCAGGTGAGAAGTTAAGGTCTATGACAGAAACCTGTTTTTAAATCTTCTCACGTGTGGCAACAACAGAATTATTTTTCAGGCCATGAGATTTGAATTCTTAGCCCTTTTTTTTTTTGTCATCTAATTAATTTCATCCAGCATTTGAATGCTTTGAAACAGAAACATTTACTTTCTATGTTTTGAGGTGTGTGCTTGTGTGAAATGAGTTATCCTAACTTGTATTTCCTTAATCAGAAAATAATTCTAGGTAAAGTACCTCTAAAAAATGTTCAATCTTCACCTAATACAAATCTGTTTGTATTAGGTGAAGACTGAACTCAAATCTCTTATATTTGAGTTCTAGTTGGATTTTGCCCTAGAAGCAAAATAGCCGTCACGTGATTTATTTTTTAAAAGGGACAGTGACTGGTAGTACCTGTTTATTAATAAATCAAATCAATCATGTCGTGTGAGCAAGAGGCAATTTACCGTAGGACAAATGGTAAGCTAGCATCACAACAGCAGTCAATAATTTATTCTTGAAAGCTTCCCTAATATTCATTCTGTCTGGAATAATAGCTAACATAACATGCTTATTATGTGCCAGCCATTGTTCTAACTGAATATGTTATTAACTCATTTGATTTTCACAACCACCTTCCTGGGAGAATGCTGTATTATCATCCCTCTTTTACAGAAGGTGAAACTGATGCCAAGTAACTCGTCCAAGGTCACAGATCCAGGACTTAACCACTACACTGACTGCCTTGAGAAAGTTCATAAACAATTTGGCAGGTGAGTAGATTCTGATAACTGAATGCAGATTTTTCCAGAACTATTTAAATGATTTAACAAGTCTCTACAATGCCGAGCATTGTGTTAGGTTAATGTTTCCCAAAACAGGTTCAAAGTCTTGCAAGATGCTCCTTGATAAAAGGGTTATTAAGTATGGAAGATGTCATAAAACTAGCCTTCTTTGGGAGATTTACAATTGTATCAATGGTTCTGAGAAGTCTTACAGGAAAGATACCCACTTAGTTTTGTTTAACTTGGCTTTTTCAACCACATTTACCTCTGGAAACTCTCCCTCTCTCTCCGCTCCACTCCCACCTTCTTTTGAAACACCTATTAATGTTCTGTACGAGTTACCGTGCCAGACATGTAACGCATAATGAGCTTGGCTTTCCAAGCCTAAGAAATAAGTGTGATGCTTATTTTCTGCTAAGCATCGTATAATACAATGCTTCTAAGAATGGCTTTCATTTCACAGCAGCTGAGTAACTTTCCAAAGGTAAGCTACACAGAGCTTTAAAAAGAGGGCTTCACCAACCCATGACACAGGTTGGTCAGGTTAAATGAAGCTGCACTTGTTGAGAACAATGAGTGTTTAGCTGGCTTCTCAAGAAATTGCAGACAACCTGACTTGGTTAGAGATTGCAGTGCTTTCTTATCTCTTCCTTCATTTGGTCCTCCAGAGTGCTGCCACCTGAAGCCCGAGCATTTCCTGTTCTGGTGTGATTGTAGCCAGGACCTTGTCACTGGACAAATAACTGGGAACTTTCTGTAAAATTCAGGGACATTTTCCAAATGCTAAATGCTTGGGGACTATGAGAAAAGTTAATCTCCCATGGAAAACGTACTAATAGAAGGCTGTTCATGCTGAATATATAAGGGTCTGAGCCCTCCTTTGTGGCCCAGAAACTTAAAAATGCCTTTGGGCCCACTTCTAAGACTAGGAGACCCGAGGCAAATCACTGTGCATCCTTCTTAAGTCTTACCCTCAGATGATATCAAAGTTAACTTTGGAGGGCAAAGAAGTCCTCAAGGGTCAACAGAAGGTATGAGAAATTGCAAAGATAGGAGGGCAATCTTGTCCACTTTGTCTTGGGACCCAGGTCCTGGGGTCAGGCTCAAAGCTCCTCTGAGGTCACCCTGTCCAATGTCTCCCAATTTCTACCTCTGTGACAGGGGCTCCCTGTGGCCATGATTCTTAACCAAGCTGAGGAAGGTGGAAGTTTTTTTTTGAAAAAGCCCCTCAGTAACTTGGAAGGTAGGCCTGTAGCCTCCTTTGAGACTCATCGGATACCAAACCTGTAATTTTACAAAGATCCTGAGGTCAGAGAGATGGAGTTTGCCCCAACATCAGGAACAGAGCCAGGACTATCCCAGACCAGCTGACTCCCAGTCCCTGCCCTTTCCACTCCTATAGTCTTTTGTGGCAAAGGCTGGCAAGTCTTCCTCTGGAACTCTCCTATCCCCAATCTCCCACACACAATCTAAGTACCAAGACTCCTAACACTTAGACCTGGTCATTACTCCTGATTATCCTTCTGCAGGGCTGGCTCTGACAGAACTAGCAATGGGCATCTTGGACACATACACAAGATTCCTTTCCGAGGGGTCTGAAGACTGGCTGGTTTATACCGGCCACTTTGAAAGTACAGGGAGTTTACCTTTGCCTGGTGGTAGCAATGGCTATCAACACAGGATCAAGTCAGGCTTTTAAAAATCCCAGTTCCATATCATTGTGCTCATTTGAGAGCCTGGTAACAAGTATGCAGTGTCAATAGTCCATCCGATAATGAGCCATTGGCAACCCAACAGCTAAGGCAGAAGGGAACTGACTGAGGAATCTGTGTGTAGTTGTGTAGCTCACTGAATTCTCGAGGTCAGAGTCTTCCCAAATTCTCTGGTTTCATTTTGGAATTAGCTCCAGTTAGGCTTCCAAAAACTTGATCCTAGTATTTCTAGGAAATGAAATTTGAGGCCTACTAAACTTACCTTGGGAGGTTAGTTGGATTTCAAGATACCACGGAATCAAACCTCCAGGACTCCAGAGTATCTCGGCCTGGTGTTCTCTGAGAACAAACGTGCTATGATAGTTTATGTTAACTTTACCTAATTTTAAATAAGCAGGCTATGTTTTCTTTTTAAAGTAAAAACTCAGAATATCCTGTTACCCTAATACACTTCCCAAAGACAGTCAGTGTATTAGTTATCTACAGCTATGTAACAAATTACTCTAAAACACAATTGCTTAAACAATAAACATTTATTATCTTAGTTTCTGTAGGTAAGAAATTGGAGAGTGGCTTAGCTGGGGTAGTTCTTGCTCAAGGTCTCTCATGAGGTTTTGGTCAAATCTTGGCTGGGACTGCAGTCATCTTGAAGTTTGACTGGGCCTGGAGGATCTGCTTCCAACATGGCTCCCTCATGTGGCTTTTGGCAGGAGGCCTCTTCGTCACCTCTAGGTCCTCTCCACAGAGCTGTTTGAGTGGCCTCACTATACAGATGCTGGCTTTCCCCAGAGTGAGTGATTCACAAGAGAGCAAGGAGGATGCAATGCCTTTTATAACATACTCTCAGAAGTGACACATTATCACTTCCACATTCTATTCACTGAAAAGGAAATCACTAAATTCAGCCCATACTTAAGGGGAGGGAAATGAAATGCTTTCCAAGGAGAAACATATCAAAGAATTTGTGGATAGGTTTTAAAAACACCACAGATGGCAAAGCTTTATTTCCTTATTTGTTAACAACTTGCCAGTGCTCAATGCACTTTCTATTATCTTCAAATTAATGTTTTTTTAAACCAATAAGATAAATTATCTGTCAAATAACCAGGCAGAGAATTAAAATATACCAATATCTGGAAAGGTAGGTCTATTTGTAAGTTAATATGAAGATTAACTTCACATTATTAACAAGTGATCCCTCCAAAAAAAAGAAAAAGTTCAAAATATTTGTTCTTAAGCAAGAGAGGATAATGGTAACTTAGGAAGGAATAGAATAATAATCACTGTGCCAGGCTAGGTGTGGTGGCGGGCACCTGTAGTCCCAGCTACTCGGGAGGCTGAGGCAGCAGGATCACTTTAGCCTAGCCTGAGGTTGCTTTGAGCTAGGCTGACAACACAGCACTCTAGCCCAGACAACAGAGTGAGATTCTGTCTTAAAAAAAAAAAAATCACTGTGCCAAGTATCTTTCTTTTTTCCAAAGATCTGTTAATATTAATTTCTTTCCTAGATAGAAGCCAATCCACAGTAAAATACTTTTATTCCATTCCTACTTAAGGGATATGTAATCGGCATAAAGTTGCACATCTTTAGTATAGGCCATACTGTAACTGTTTCCACCTAGTGGATGAAAATGGTACTAAAAGGATTTGAAAAATAACAAAACTTCCTTCATAGATACTTGATGAGTTACACACTTCTGTAACTTTTTATAATACTTGTCAACAGATCCTACAGAAATTCTTTCTATAAAGCAAACAATAATATAAAATATAAATTCTCATATTTACTGCCACTTCTGGAATTCTTCAGGCCAACAACCTGGAATACTGCTAACAACGAGGAAACAATCCAGTCTCCTAGCAGCCAATTGGTCTCACAATGTTCACACCCTGAAGCTCTGTCCGACTGACAACTTAAAGGGTAGAGAACAGTTGGTGCCTGGCACATGAAATTCAATGAAGATCTGTTAAAGGAACCAATAAAGCTCACGTATTTGACTTCAAAGGAAAGTCTTTCTCCCAATACCTAGATCTTCCTTCCTACTTTATACACTAGTCCTAGAAATCTTCCAATCTGAATTCTAATCTTATAGCATATCAGAAGAAACAAGAACTGACTCAGGAAAGTTCATTTTGGTCAAGCTGTCAAGACTGACAACTGACAACAAATAAGAAAATTGCTGGAAAAGAGACACAAAGCCAACCACACCATTCTTGGGGCCAGTCAGTCTGGGAACAAGTGATACAATACAACTTGAGTTTATCATAATACCTGTGGGGTTATCAAGAAATGGTTATTTCCCATACACCATTTAAGAATGTAACATATTTTGAAAAAGTTTTTGATAAGACTTTTTTTTTAAGTTTTGTTGCTTAAAGCAATGAGCTCTTAATCATGTGGAAAATTTCGCTATTCATAAATATAAATTTCCTGAGGGTTCTGAACAATTAAAGCTTGATAGCATACTTCAAGCAGATATTAACTAAAAAAAAATTTTACTCCTGTCATTCACACTAAAATAATTTCACTACTGTCACTCAGATTAAACAAAAGAGTCCTCAATTTGTTGTGTTAATTTTTCTTTATTTTTATAAACTAATAGAGCTTATTTTTGAGATAACCCAGGGTAGATTCCTCCCCAGCCCCACCCCTACCACCCACGTATACCCTGTAGGCATTAAATAAACAAAAGCAGTATCTTTGGTAGAAAAATTTACAACATTCACAGAACGTTAAAAAAAAAAATGCAAAGTTTCCCTCCTAGTTTCTGCATCCCAGACAAACAAAATGACACAGACTCACCAAGTTCCTTGGGCCCCTTCCTCAGCAATAGCCACTTACACTTTCATGTGCACTCTTCAAAAATAAATATTAATGCACATAAACACATGTCTTTTTGGGAACATAGACACCCCGGAATTTATCTGTTCATCATCAGTTTGCACTTTAATGCACAGGGATTTTTGTCGTCGTTTGTTCTGTCTTTTCAAATTCTGAAAATTAAGCTAAAAAATATTCCCTAAATTCTGTTTCACAGATTCTTTCTTTCACTGTGTTAAAAACAAAACAAAAAAGCTACCAAGACTACCCTAATTTCAAATAGCAAAGATTTTCCCAACAGAAGAGAGCAAGAATAGTAATTTTCTCCTGTGGTTTTTAACTTTTAACTTAGTCTTTTAAAGGGCATGTTTTTTACATGATTTTTTTCAACTCACAATGTAACTGAGTATCTATTACTATGTGTAAAGGACGATGCTATGTACAGGGTAAGTCAAAGCCTGTACCCATGAGGAACTTGGTGCTCACAGAGTAGAGAGAGGGAAAGAAGGTAGAGGAGAAAAAGGCTAAGAGGAGAGAGAAGCAAAGACTATCATTAATTACTGGAGAGGAGGCTGGAGCCATGCTCAGGTTACATGGAAAGGACAGCAAACAGCTCACTACAGACTGGAAAAATCAGTCTGGGCATTCACTCCTGTTTGCTTCTTAGCCTCCTCCCCACTTCCTTCTTATCACCATCTATATTCTTCACACCTATTCTGTCTGAGCTTGATTATTTCCAAATAATTTTGAACCTTACCAGATGACAATAGGACAGTGAATTTGGATTAGGATAATAGTGCGTAAGGCCTGAAATGACAAAGGAAAGCCTAAAATTAACTGCACATTTGATCACTGTGCAGAAACTTTTATATGTGATTTTGCCTCTATAATTCTTTAAAATGTTTTCTTCTTCCCTAAGGTATAAGGTGGGGCATAAAAACCATGGTGGTTCCACTCAGACTATGGAGGTAAAAAATAAATAAGATCGGAATTCACGTGATTTAAAAAAAGAGGTGAGGAGGAATTCAATAAAGATATATGGTCTTCTAGGCCGGGCGCGGTGGCTCACGCCTGTAATCCTAGCACTCTGGGAGGCCGAGGCAGGTGGATCGCTCAAGGTCAGGAGTTTGAGACCAACCTGAGCAAGAGTGAGACTCCTGTCTCTACTAAAAATAGAAATTATACGGACAACCAAAAATATATATAGAAAAAATTAGCCGAGCATGGTGGCACATGCCTGTAGTCCCAGCTACTTGGGAGGCTGAGGCAGGAGGATCGCTTAAGCCCAGGAGTTTGAGGTTGCTGTGAGCTAGGCTGACGCCATGGCACTCACTCTAGACCGGGCAACAGAGTGAGACTCTGTCTCAAAAAAAAAAAAAAAAAAAAAGATATATGGTCTTCTAAAGTCCAAAACTACACAATAGCTCTGGAGAGAAAGTACCGAATCATCTGTTCCTCTTTGAGGCAAAGATGACACCATGACAAATAAAATTCTGGCTTAAGTACATTTGATAAATAAAATTTGACTTTTGTGACTTATAGTAGTAATTATATAAAGTCTATGTTTTCACTCTAAATGAGCCAGAACTATACAGAACCTACCAACTTGTTCTTCCCTTCATCTCCATAGCTATGGTCTTCTCACAGAAATAACAAAGGACTAGAAAGAGAAAAAGGTACAAAATATCAACATGAATAATGTTTTCTCATCAAGTTAGATGTTTATATGTGAGCATATTTGTGAATTTTTCAGGGAAATATTTTCTTTGCGTTTAGGCTGAATCTGTAAACAAGCACCCAAATCACTAGCTAACAGCATCCTTATGAAAACAGAAACAATGTGAAACTGAAATGATTACTAAATATAGATGTGGTATTAGGTTATTCCAATTATTTGCAAAGTCTATTAGAGTAAGTAGCTTATAGAGTGTTTCTTGCCTCAAAATTCAATAATTTTAGATGTGAAAGCTATCCATTTTCTGATGAAAATTCTGGACATTAACATTGAATAAAATATTTATTGTGATTTTTTCCCCTGTGACATAAGATTGTTTATTTTTCCTAGCTCTCCAAATGACACAGTTGCAGAACCTCTTTCAGCTGGTCTTGCCTGAAAATAATGATAAAGATTAAAGATGTTAGAAATAGATAGATACAGCCCTGATTAAACCCCTTAATGTTGTCTTATATTTTAAAAAAAAAACTGGGTAGGTGCAGTGGCTCACGCCTGTAAACCTAGCACTTTAAGAGGTCAGGGTGGGAAGATTGCTTGAGGTTAATAGTTCAAGACCAGCCTGAGCCACATAGCGAGAGCCTGTCTCTACAAAAAATAAAAAAAAATTGTCTGGGCATGATGCTGCTCCTGTAGTCCGAGCTACTTGGGAGGCTGAGGTGGGAGGATTGCTTGAGCCCAGGCATTCAAAGTTGCAGTGAGTTCTGATTACACCAACCCACTCCAGCCTATCTCTAAAAAAAATTTAAAAATTAAAAAAAACCCTCACCCTAAGTTAATAAACAATAATTAAAAAAACTCCACAGAAACATGAACCTACTAAGAAAAATGATCTGTCTTAATAATGTTACCTGTGAATCATGATATTTCCATCCTATCATGTAATAAATCTGGTATGTGGCAGGAACTGAACCATCTTCATTTCTGTACATTTCTATAAAGACCAACGATAATAGTTAAAGTCTGAAAAAAATGCAAGTAGGAAAAAAAATCTGCTCAATAAAATTCATGTCCTCCAAAGAGAAATAGGTATGAGGATACTTGCAGGAATCTGACAACCCTTTACATGAAAAATTCTTAATAACAAGAGGCTGAATAGGAAGGACATAAGAAATGCTGTCTGGAAAAAGAGCTACAGGATCTGTGTTTTGAGAGGAAAAGACATGAAGTCTGATGGAGCCTTAATGGGAAAGGACTCTCGTTAAGGAGAATGTTAAGGGAATCAACATGACACAGCACAGATTCCTCAGTGAGGCTCTGGTGGAAAGGAGGGGTCACAGCTCCCTTACCTCTGTACACTGCCGCAGCCGCCAGCATTGTGTCTCGGTGCAGCAGGGCTTTTCTGTTCCAAGAGCAGTTACTCTCACCCATACCTAAAAATACAACACTACAGGCAGTTTGAGATAATACAGCAAACGACCCTCAGCAGCTCAGTATCACAGATTTAACCCCATCCCATCCAATAGTTCACCTGTTCCCATTCTCTAATAGGCATGTAAACTAACCGAAATCTTGCTTCACTTTCAGATTATAGCTAGGCTTCTTAGTAATTCTGAAGCAAAATAACTTGAAGCTTCATGGATACTAAGACAGGTGAAGTCGAATTTCAGAATGCAAGGCCCACAATGCTTTACTTGCCAGCAATGGTCTAAAGTAAGCCAGCTGGTCAAAATCAAGGTGACTGGCTCCCCCAGGTGAGTTGTCAGTAGTTGGCAAGTGCCTTTCTAAGGATGCCACATTTTATGCCCCTTTAGCTGTTCTTTGAAGGACAGGCCAGTGTCACAATGCCTCACTCCTCCTAAGCCATAAATTTAAGTGTGACTGTGAAACTTGGAAGAGGGCTTGGAGACTCATTAGACAGTACCAAAGCTACTATGTGTTCTCAGATTTTACAATGTTTTACTACTCCCAGATTAGGAAAGAATTATGTGTATTATTTTCAGAGGCACTTCTTTTAATGTTTTAAAATTCATTTTTAGACTTGTTTCCTTCGAGTTGATGGTTAAAAGTTAGGATAAATATTATTCTACTGTTCAATAAAAATTAATGTATATTTGATGTTTCTTTATGCAAATACTTAAAATTACATTGAAAAGGCACATTCCAGTCTGTTAAATTAAAAGAATTTCAAAAATAAAAATTCTTTATATGTATTCTCTGTATTAAAGTGTACTACATGATCAAGTGTCAGTTTCTTAGTTTTGTTTTTCTACTTCCACAAATTAAAAAACAAATATCAACTCTCCAATATCAGTACTCTTCAACAGTTTAAATATAATAATCTACCAAATTTTCAAAGGCTTTATTAAAAACAACCAATTAGCAGCAATAACAAAATCTATTTTTTCTCTTCAATCCCAAAGGTTCCTATTATTCCCTAAAATAATGACTCTGTGACACTAAAATCAATGTCCCCTATCCTGTGAGTATGACAGCCCCAATTCATGAGGAATAGACTCAAACTAGTAGATGAATCATCAAGAAAAAGGTGGATCATACTCTTCTGTCAGGAAGCAGCTGGACAACGTCAAACCAAACACCCTGGCTCTCCAAAGTAGCCAGACAAGATGGTCTGTAAAGTTTCTAGTGCTAATGTTTTAGACCCACTACATAACCTAATTTAAAAACATTCTCCTACATAGCAAGTATCAACCACATCAAGTGATCAGAGGTAAACTGGGACTCACACTAGAAGAGTTTGTTGCTGATAACAGGTGTGGTGCTCTTATTTGTGCTCAACTGCCTGCTGCTATGGCTTACTTATGCATTAGACACAGACTACACCAGTGGAAAACAAATTTAATTTTTTAATATAAATATATGATGTACTAGAAATTCTAAAATGCCTGCTAAACAAACAATATTAGGATATATTAATTAAGATTAGTAGGCATAACACTCTCGGAAGGGCTGACCTAGGTCAGCCATACAGAAATGTAAGAGCACTACCGTATGCACAGGAGGTAACTGGGCAACAGTCCACCTTTCCCTCACAGAGAAGTGCCCCCGCCCCCCCAAACAGAACTTCCCTTCTCCTGAGGAAGCAGTGTGACGTGGGGGAAACAGTCTGGACTCTGAGATCATAATCCCAGTTTTAACTCTTACGTGACCTGGGGCAAAGTCATTCAACTTCTGTTAAACTCCAATTTTATCATCTTCAAAACGGAATGATGACACTTCCTAATACATTACGGGAGACCTTTACTGAAGACCACCTAGAAAATCTGGGACTTCAGGACTTCTGACCGGCTCTGGGCTTTGGGATAACAAAAATATCTGGCCAGCAGGTAACTGTTTAAGACTCTCACAGTGTTTTTAAGGTTAAGTTCAACCACTTATTAAAAAAACTCCTAATTTATTAATATTACAGTTTACTAGGAACAATACTGAGTATTGTCTAAAAAAAATAACTGAACTTACCTTAAAACCACTGTGAAAGCCTTGAAAATTTCTCATGCATTCGTCAGCTGATATGCAACTTGTTTTGTAAAACTAGGTCAACATTCTGGACTTTTTTCCTGTGAATTAATAATAGCAGCTTTTTAAATGAGACACACCACAACCATCAAGAAAAAGTATACTACAAATGTAAAATACCAAAAACGAATTTGAAAGTAACAGTCTTCCAGTTGGCAAAGCAGCACACCTGGAAGTCTCCCAAGTTCTTCTCCCTCCTCCGCTCATCCCATGATCACCCTTCTTCCCAACCCACCCGCCTCTGACTTTTCCCGTGGTAGAGTGGTGGAGATTTCAGGACACAAATCAGGCTGCTTGACTAAATTTAAATACTGGCTCTACCACTTATTAACTACATCATCTTGGACAAGTTACTTAACTTTGCTCTGTGCCTCAGTTCCCTTCTATATAACAAGACAAATTAGCCATGGTAGCTCTAGTCTTACCTTCCTCATAAACTATGCCTCATAAACAATGCTGGAAGGTGAGATTTCTAACATACCAATCGATCTGATTGTCTCCCCTCTGTGCAAAATTCTTCCACGACACTACAGAGCTCACCTGAAAAAACCCAGAGGCCTCTGATTCTGTCATTTCCCATAATCTCCCCATTCTACATACTCAAGCAATACTGAATTACTGTAAATTTCCCTCATCAGGAGAGTGAAGGATGTACGTATCCCACTTACACCTCCACGATTTTACATTGGCCATTTCCTCAGTGTGGAATGTAATGCCCACCCCCATAAACCTGAACCCACCCCTTCATTCTCCTGGCAAACTCATTTTAGCTTAGGTGCTGTCTCTTCTGCAAAAGCATCTCTGACTCCCTAAGCAGATTTAAGGACTTTTTCTCTTGTGTTTCTCCATGTACTTTAAAAAAACAATGATCTCATTCTGCAGTTGAATGCAAATATCTATCTTTGTGTGTCTCTTCCTCTCTACTAGAACAGAAGCTCCCTGAGACCAGAACTATGTATTTACACCACTGGCTCAGTGGTTGGCACTTGGTAGATGCTCAATAAATAGTGGATGAATATAAAAATCAACCAGTTAATATTTATATCTACTTTGTTAAAATATTACTTTGACATGTTATCTTTAAATAATTCCTCTTAATTCTCCTAATGATAAGAGATATTGAAGACAAAAATGCATTTCTGTAAATGACTTTAAAGTGAAAATGAAAAGCACTGGCAAAGCTTCTCAAACGTAAAGGTAATCATGAGAGCCTGAATGAGAACTCATCAGCCCACCACTATCTCTCAGGCCTTTGATACAGGTGCTGGGGGCAGTGCTTGGGAAGGGAGTCGTATTATTGATCCTCTGTCATCTTGGGCACGCATGCGACAGGCTGCTAATCTATTACATCATAATGAATGGAAAGTGACTACAACGACACATTTCAGCTACACATCTTTCCCCTGTAAAGCTGACAGAAGTTTCATACATTCTCAGAGGACACTGGACAATGGGCAAGACGAACTTTGTTACAAATGGGCAACTCCAAGAAGCAATAGGGTCAATTAAGAGAGCACCAGAGCAGGAGTCAACAAGGCAGGAGTCGGGCACCTAATTCTGCCACAAACAGGCAAGTAGTTCTCTTTGGGCCTAATCTTTCTCACATGTAATACAGGAAAGTAAGTGCAGCAATGCTCGCGAAAAACCTCATAAATCTGTAAATAAAGACCAGACACTAACTTTTATAATCCTCTTATTTTAAATCATCTAACAATTTTTCACGAGCCAGATTAAGGCTCCCCTAGCTTCACAGAACATACGTTTAACCCCTCCAGCTTCCCCCACTCATCAAAACTATGGCATCTGTGTAAAAAAACAAACGAAACTCACAAATTCTCACAAAGGAGGCAAGCTGAAGCTCTCTTTTGAGAATCACCTCTCCAGTATCCCTTTCAAGTAACAGACGCTTTTGCATTCGGAGCTGGATCTGTGTCCTTGGTACTCCTCAAAGCCTCCTACAGGCCGTTACTTCCCAGCCTATCTAGCACCCTCACCCTGAGGCCCAGACCACTTGGCTGTTACCTTCCCCCACTCCTGCTTGCTGTCAGACATCAGGCTAGTCACTCCTCTCCTTCACTGAAGGCTTTGGCACCTGGCCGGGTTTACCCTACATCCCCAGTTCTGCCACCACCCTGGGTGACTTTGATGTTAGTAACCATCAAGTTAAGATTTTTTAATTTCACTTCTAATGAACTTCTCCATCACTCCATCTCTGCCTCTGTGACAAGTTCCAGACCAAGTTATCACTTGTAACTGCCTTACTTCCAAAATCATCAAACATCCCATTTTCTGCTCATATCCTCCTGTCCTTCCAGTATGTTCAGGTACTTCAACCATGACTATTCTCTGACCATCTTGGGATCGCCTGTGCTTGGCTGCTCTACTTTCTCCCACTTCATCAGCTCACTGTTTTTTTCCCCACTTCCCTCTTATTCCAGCATAGATTCTTCCAATTACACTCTTAGAACTATTCTTTGCCTTTGTCTTTTTGTCACTTTCAACTAGCAAACTCCAATCAAACTAACCCAACTATCTGCTTTTTTGTGCCTCGCTTTGAGCTGTGAACTACTGTTGATGTGTCTTACCAACTCAAATGCACCATTCAAATTCTTTAACTTTTCCCTGGTCAATTCACTTTCCCATTCTCTAAAATGACTACTTCAAATCATCTCCACTCAATTCTCAAACCTCTGACCGTATCATTCTCAGCATATGAAATTGCTTCCTGTTTGACAAAGAAAACAGACCCATGGGATGGGAACTTCCTGCTACCAAACATAAACATCTGGGGTCCATTGGCACTGCTCTCCTCCCTTCCTTCTATAAATCTGCTTCTCCTCTTGTCCAAGGTCAACCCCTCTGCTGGCCTCTACCTTCTCAGGTACCTGAATCATCAATTATTGCTTCTCTTTCTTCTAGAGTCACCCTTCTATGGAAGCACTTGGATTCTCCCAGTCAGCAGTTACATAAATTCAAGTCTTAAGACAAAACAAAATACGGAACCTCATCCCATCTCTTATTCTCCTCCTCTCTTCTGAGACCTGTAACCTCTCCATCTCTCACCTCTTCTTCACAGCCAAACTTCTAGAGAGAACAGCATACATTTGCTGTCTCACCTGCTACTTACTCTTTAACTTACTCCCAGTATTCTCCTTCCCTCACTCCAACAAAAGAACTCTACCAAGGTCACCAATAATTTTCTGTTCCTAAATCTAATGGACTTTCTGCTCAGTTTGTATTTTGCTTTTGATGCTTCTGGGTGCTCCCTTTGTTTTCAAACACCATTCCCTTGGTTCAGGCAATTCTACACTTCTCTAATGTTTCTTCTGAACACCTGGCTGGCTATTCATTCTCAGTCTCCTTGCAGGCTCATCCTTCTTCTAACCAGTAAGTATACAGTAGGTTCCTAAAGGCTCAGTACCAAACTACTTTCTTTGCTCACTCCATGCTCTTGCCATAGGTAACTGTTTCAAACACCACCTATTCACAAATGACTCACAGCTTTTTAACCAGGCCAGTAGCCTCCTCTGAGCTACATCTCCCTATACCCAAATGTCTACTTCACATCTCCTCTTAGATATTCCAAAAGCACTTCAAACCCAATGTATCCAAATGTGACCTCAAGAACTGTCCCTGTCCAAACTTGGTCGTCTTCTACTGTTTCCTCTATCAATAAAGGACATCATATATCTGGTTATGTGAGCTAGAAACTCAGCAGTAATGCTTGCAATGTCTCTCTCCTTCATCTGCTGACATCTAATTCACCAGTAACAACTGTCAAATTTACCTCCTAAATATCTCTGGAATGCATTCATTTCTCTTCATCTCCATTTGCCTTAGTCCATACATCCTCAAGGGCCATTTTAAGATAAGGACAAACAATTGTAACAAGGCCAGTAAGGGCCTGCTGTGTGATCTCTGACCCTCATTGACCCACCAACGTCATCACTTAACTTTCTTTCTTACTCCCAGTACTCCAGCCAAAATGCCCTTCTTTCAGTTCTTGCCATAGGCTTTTGCATATACTGTTCTCCTTGCCTGGGACTCACTTCCCTGCCCTTTCCACATAATTAACTCATCTTTATTTTTTTAGAGCACAGCTCAATTGCCACTTCCTCAGACAAGACTTCTTTAAGTCTGTCAGAGCAGGACCTAGCCCCCTGACAAAAGCCCACTCCTAAACTAACCCAACTCTCCGTTTTCTTGTGCCTGGACCTCAGCTGCCAACTGTGGCTGGAGAAAGTCACCTATATGTTCTACCATCCTCAGGTGCACTCTTTACGAAAGTCCCGCCATCCTTTCATAAGCAGTCATTGCACTATATACCTCTACTTCGTAGCACTGACCACAGTTCTGATTTAACACTTATCTTTGTAACACCTGCCTGGTGTGTCTGCCTCCTCCATTTTATATGATGAGCTCCACGAAGACAGTCTGTTTTCTCCTCACCAATGGATTCTTTGTGCTTAGCCCCACTGTCTGCCATAAAGTTGGCTCTCAAAATATGTCTCTCAAATGGAGTCTAAAAATTCTTTAAAATGCCTTACCTTGTAAGTCTTCCATCAACTCAAACATTCCAGGATAGTTAACTTGAATTTCATCGGTGTCCTATTTAAAAAGAAAAAGGAATATTCACTTGACATTCATCATAAAAAAACCAGATTTGAAAAGGTATCATAAAAGATTATCTAGAACAAATCTCTCATGGTAAACAGGAAATCTTCCTTACAATATTCTTCACAGATGTCATCTGGTTTATGCTTGATTTACGAAGATCTCAAATTGCTGATTAAATATTCTCCATTGTGAGAGAGATCTTCCTAAAACTCCATCAACTGGTTCTAGTTCTCTCCTTGCAAACAACACAGCATAAGTCTATGCTGTACTCTACAAGCCATTAACCTCTTCTCCAACTCTTTGAAAACTCTTCCAGGACACCATAGTTTTTTGGAGGGGGGAGCTAGTCTTCTAGACAAAATTTATAGATCCTTACATGTTCTGGCTACACTTCCCTGGACACAGTTAATATCAATCTTTCTTAAAATGTGGCACCCAGAATCAAGCCAAATATGGCCATCTCCTAAGATATTTTCATTCTGCTTCTGGTAATGCAGCCAATACTGCACTGGCTTGTTTAGGAAATGAGCACACTACTGGCCCATGCAGAGTTTATTTCTCAAATGAACTACTGGGCAATGACCGCCCCTGCTTTCTGAACCTTGATGCAGGAGTTATTTTTGGTACAGTGGCAGAGACCACTGGTGCTCTCCAAATATCCAGACGTATCTCAGACATTTCTTCTGGCCGAAAAAAGAAGGGCAAGGTAGTAAAGAGCTAGTGAGCCTTTTCCATGACGTCTTTGGCTGTGATGTCCTTAAACGACACATGGCCAGACAGCAGAGCTACAAGATGGAGATGCGTTGTCCAACTGGCATGTGGTTGTGATGTGATAAAATTGTATTGTGTTAAACACTAAATGTAGAAATTTGTATTGGAAACTAGCCCTAAATAAATCTAAATGTCATTAATAGAGGACTGCTTAAATAAAGATTATCTATTCAAGAAAATACTATATAGCTGTTAAAAAAGAATCAGGTAGATGTATGTCTACAGTAGAAAATCTCCAAGATACGTTATTGACTGAAAAAAAAAAAACAACGGAGGGCATATAGAAAAAAGCAAGAGTGTATATATTATTGCATGTGTGGGTTTAAATAATTTAACTGTATTCTGGTCTATGAGAAAAAAATTTGTTTGGGAAGGATGTACATATAGGATAGTTAACAAATCTCTGGGGAGGGGAACGGGATGTCAGAAGTCAGGAGGAGGAGACTTTTCACTTTACATTTTGCTCTGTATCTCATTCTTTCTCTATATACATTTTACTCCACTTTATCCTTTCTTTCTCTTTTTTTTTTAAACACATGCATGGATCATGGTATGTGTAAGCGTTTTAATAAGACTATCTCTGACTAGTGAGATCATGACCATTTCATCTATATACTTTTCTACATTAACAAGCTACAGTATTTTTAAAGAGACCCTGAGCATCTACCATGGTACAGGCACTTCAAACCCTTTATCTTATTTACTACTCACCTGAGGTAAGTAACACATGTTCATTTCCAAAAGAAATAAATGCTCAAAAAGGTGAAGTAAATTACCCAAATTGCTCTAGCTAGTAAACGGGTAGGGTAAGGACACAAGTTACTCCCATTGGACACCAATGCCTTATCCCATCACTGTACCATGCTGACTTCATGGTTCTTCTGCACTGACTGCCTATGGGTCTTCTTTCAAGCCCTAATGGAGTAGATCACCTGGTTCTACCTTCTCTAACCTTGATCTAACCCTAGGCCTTGAGAATGCGCATTCTCTCATTTCTGCTTCATATGGCATTGTTTCAAATGAGGGCTGGTGGTGGTAGTAACACTATAAATGCCCCTGTGTATCCCCTTTTATTCTATCATCTGAAACATTCTAACTCCCATATTACACCTAACTCTGGATTGGAGGATTTGAATGGAGTAGTATGTTTAGAAAACTGTCTCCTTGTTAACTATGGTATATTTTTTTGAGCTACTTTTTCAGGTAACCAATACTAAAAATTTCTACATTCCTACCTTGTGTCAATTAAGATGCATTTATATAAACTAAACATGTTAAATAATAGCTTTTCCCTTAAAAAAGAAAAAAGACAGAAAGTGCCAAAATCTTTCCACAAAACCATGAATATGTACAGTTTTCTATCTTTACAATGAAAAGAAGTTGTTTCTGAACTGTGTTATTAATGGGTTACTTGATTCTCTTGATAGTTACCACAGTCAGAGTATTAAAGCCAGCTCTCCCAAGCAGATGTCCTAAGTCATTGATGGCAGTGAAAGGAGAAATGTGTGGAGAAAATCCTCCTTCCCTTTCTGTTTCTGCTAACTGTAAGGAACACCGAAGTTCATAGAGTGTGTCGCCTCCAAACATTGCACCAATAAATACTCCATCTGGTTTTAAAACATAATGAATCTGTAATAAATACAAGACAACAAAACTATTCAAAAATGTATACATATAAATGTTAAAAAGAATAAATACATAGTGTCTAAATTAACATTTTATGACTATATTCTTATTTTGCCAAATTAATACTCAGATAATTTAGTAAATAACATCTAAGGCAACTGTCAGAAAGTCATTGCTGCATAATGTAGTTATAAACATAGAACTATATATTCACTAACTCCAAATTTCTTAACCTAGCACTCAAATCCTCCTAAATCTGTTTCCAATACAGTATACCTCATCTTCTAGCACTATACTAATCCTCCCAACAGGTTTTCTCTTTGCTCCTTCAAGCTAATGAGGCTCTTCTACCTGCCCACTTATCTTGTGATTCTGCCTTCCTAATCCAAATCTTACTTACTCTCTAAGGCTCTGTTCAAGTACTTCTTCCCTCTTGAAGCTTTTCTAGGTCACTCCAAGCCATAGTGATGTCTTTCTCTTCTTTGAACACATGCTTTTTATCTACCGCTCATGTGTTCACTGATAAATGTCAATCAGCAAAAATTTACCTAGCATCCTCTGAGTATATGGCATAGAGAAGATACAAATATAAATAAGCAGGTTTCTACCCACAAAAAGTTTATAGGCAATTACAGGAAAGAAGAAATCTACACAGAAAATGTCTTATGATATCAATATTATTTTGCACAGTTACTAAGCTTTCAATATGTTTAAAATTTACCTCTTTAATAAGATATCTTAAATTCTTGAGAAGAGTCAGTGAATATACTTAATGTACTTCTTAATATGCCAAATGGCACCAGGTACACCTGGCCCACAGAAAATAATAAATACTTAATTTGATTCCATTCTCCAATTGTCATACCCATAAGAAAATAGTTTGTAAAAACAGAAACATCTTTAAGTTCCCAATAATAAAAAAAAGCCCACAGGATAGTCAAATTAATATGTTTTCTTACCTGTTCAAGTGCTCTAGGAAGGTCATTTACCCAGTGCAAACTAAAATATGAAAACATATTTATTTTAGCTTAATTAGTATAATTAGTATTATTATCAATAATGATGAGTCACAAAAAAGGTGTTAATTTTGAAGTTTGAAATCACATATCAAAATTCACTGAGTGCTTTCATGAAAGTTTTAAAATGATAAATATTTGTAAGGGGAAAACCTTTCTGTCACACTAGAAAATTCCCCATGTCAATACATTACTTTGCTTAAACAAAAATATCTGATATAATTATCTGTATTTTATTATTTTTTATTATCAGTGATTATTCTTCATCACTGAATAAATGTAAAAGTCATTTCTATTCAGGCATTTTATCTAAACAGTGCCATTCTGACACCTTATTTGTAGAAAGTAGTAAAAATAAGCACCTGATAACATGTTCAATTAAATCAAACAATTAAGCTAGAGAAATAAAGTATTCTTAGTCATACTTTCCTACAAAAAAATAAAATTCATCCACAGACCCAAAATTTTCCCAAGGCAAATAGTGTTATTCACCAAAAGCTTAATTCTGTGAATTTTCTGATAAATAACATCTTACTTTTTACCATTTAAAAAACTGTATTATTATTATTTTTTAGAGCAGTTTTAGGCTCACAGCAAAATTGAAAGGAAGGTACAGAGATTTCCCACATACCCCTATCCCCACACATGCACAGCCTCTCCCATTACCAACATCCCTCACCAGAGTGGACATTTGTATAACTGATGAACCCACACTGACACATCATTATCACCCAAAATCCACAGATTACATAGTGGTTCACTCTTGGTGCTGTATATTCTATGGGTTTGGACAAATGTATACCATGTACCCATCATTATAGTAGTATCATACAGAATAGCTTCACTGCCCTAAAAATCCTCTGTACGTCCCCCAACCCCAGCAATCACTGATCTTTACTGTCTCCAGAGTTTTGCCTTTTCCAGAATGTCACACAGTTGAAATCATGCAATGTGTAGCCTTTTCATATTAGTTTCTTTCATTTGGTATACATTTAAGTTTCCTCCATATCTTTTCATGCCTTGACAGCGTATTTCCTTTTAGCACTGAATAATATTCCATTGTTCAGAAACACCATAGTTTATCCATTCACCTACTGAAGGACATCCTGGTTGCTTCCAAGCTTTGGCAATTATGAATAAAGCTGCTACAAACATTCATGTGCAGGTTTTTGTGTGAACACGTTTCCATCTCCTTCTGGTGCATGATTGCTGGATAGCATGGTAAAAGCATGTTTGGTTTTGTAGGAAACTGCCAAACTGTCTTCCAAAGTGCCTGTACCATTTTGCACTCTCACCAGCAACGAAAGAGAGTTCTCCTTGCTCCACATCCTTGCCACCATTTGGGGTTGTCAGTGCTCTGGATTTTGGCCATTCTAACAGGTGTGTAGTATACTCCATATTTCTAAGGTGACAAAAAAACCCCCAAAACCAGAGCTCTATGTACTTAATAAACCTCTTTAATTTTCTTTTGACTCTATTTACTCTCTCCCAAAGTACAGTTATGAGTGACAGCAAAAATCATATCCTCAGTCTCTGCAGAGTACAATCACACTTCCTGGTAGAGTTGGCACCCTCTTATGCTGAGTTCCAGGACAGAACTGAGTACCCATTTCAAACCATAAGCTCACATTTACCTTTCCTAATGCTTTCCAACAATTACTAGACACCTTAAAAACTAAGGAGGTAAGTTCTCTTATACTTATAGGAAAACTGAAAGCAATGGAATTAGTTACCTGCAAATATCAAGCAGATAAGCTAATGTTGAAACTTCAGTCCTTACTCCCTACCCAGGGCTCTTTCCCTTAGACCAAGGCCCTGAACGTTTTTCATTTCATGACAGAATGTAAGTACTTTCTAAATTTGTTCAGCACATCTAAAAAAGCAGGAAAGAAGTTCAAAACTCACTGAAGAAAACATCAAGGGTGACCAGTTCTCCCAGTTTGCTTGGGATGGAGGGGTTTCCCAGGACATTGGATTTTTAGTACTCAAAGTGGCAAAGTCTTACGAAAACCATGATGATTGTTTGCCCTAAAAGCAGCTGTGAAAAGGACTGGATTGGACATGGAGAGTGTCCATGTTCAATCTCTGAAAGAAAATCTATTTGACTGTAAGAAGATAGGAAAAATAAGATACCACAGAGAATATGTTTTTTCTGTTAGACTCTGAGTTCTTTGAGGACAGGATCCCTGTCTGAATTCATTCTTATATTCCCCCAAAGCATCTAGCTCAGTGCCTTGTATATTATAACCTATTCAATAAATATTTACAATACATATTTGTGTAATAAATGTAGAAGAACATGGTAAAAAACACAAAGGGAAAAAAGTAACCTTGAGGATTATATTTCTGTGCAGAACAAGAATGAAAGTTGAAGGAAATACTAGCTTTCTCATATTTGCTAGAATGAGTTATGATAAGGGTACTCTAGCATTTGAATACTGGAGCAAGTATACTCTTTTAAACTCTTGCCCCATCAATAGCAATTCCAAAATACCAAGTTGCATGAGGGATGAAAACTCTTCTCTCACAGATGAATTTTAACAAGTTGTGGAAAGTTGGGGGGAAAAAATGAGGTACTAAATCATATTATCTACACCAGGGAGCACAGAATAATTCTTCACCATAGAAATCTTATAGTTCATAAACCAAGATGACTGGTGTGTGATTTTAAAAAAAGTTATTAAGAATTTATTCCATTATCTATTTTCTTTATCATGTAATAGTAAAACTTTATGGCATAAATTATCTATTTATAATATATGTATTTTTTAAAAGTAGAAATGGATTACCAACCTTAAACTGCTAACAACCAGGTCAAATGTATTTTCTCGGAAGGGAAGGAACTCTTCATCAGCTAAAACACTGACAGTGGGAATTTCTGTTTCTAAGGAATTTTTCTAATGGTAAAAAATAAAAGATCAAAACCACATTTATACAGAATCTCAATTACCAACACAGTCATTGTCGAATTGGAGTTAATGTTACATTTACTTGGCAGTTTCTACTCCTCCCCCAAGAGGTGGCACAAAGAAGGCACTGAAAAAACATTTCTTAAATGACTCGTAAGATCAGCCAGAAAAACGGACTAGCTAGTTGGAAAAACATAAACAGGATACCCATCTCACACCCAAACAAATCTCACAAGGCTGAAGGTTTCAGTGGAATAACTGAAGAATTAGATGAAAATATCGGTGAACATTTTTCTATTCTTAGACAAAAAAGCCTAAATAGACCTGACTGAAAAGCCAGAAAATGTAAAGGAAAAGATTGATATATTTGATGATAAACTAATAAACAACATTTGAAAAGCAATAAATAATGTAAACAACTGGAGAAATTATTTACAACATATATGATGAAATATTAATATTCCTAAAAAACAAGCTCTTACAAATCACCTACAATAAGAATACACAAAGGCTGTAAGTAGATAAAGTATAAAATACAGGCACATCACAAAATTATTAAAAAATTCACAAGTTAAGAAATACCAATAGCCAAATACCAACAGCTAAAAGGTGTCAACAGTTGTTCCGCTGTACTAGTAAGCAAAGAAATGTAAGTAAAAATAACAATGAAATTCTACTTTCTGCCCATCAGATTGACAAAGACAAAATGACTGGTCCAGTGTTGCCAACGACAAGGAGAAAAAAGTACTTTCCTATGTCCTTGTTCAATCTTTCTAAAGGCAGTCTGAAGATGTGTATCAAAAAACTTAAAATGAACATCAATGAATCCATAGATTCCACCGCCAGGAATTGATACCCAGGGATAAAAATCAATCAAACATACAAAGTTGTTTTGCATAAGTATGTTCATTGTGATGTTCGTTATTGAGAAACTAGAAATACAACTGCTCTTCAATAGAAAGTTGGCTAAATAAACCATGGAATATTCATGTATTAGAATACCATGTAACCATCTAAAAAGATTGTACACACATAAACAGTATTCATTGACATAAAAGAATGATGTTCTCTAAGAAATATGGAATGTTAGCATAATACTGTTCATATAAAATTGTGTAGGGGGAGACAGATGTCTGCAAAGGTGGAGACCAAATGTCACCACTGGTTGCTGCCTCAGTGGTGGGACTAGGGGTGATTTTTCCTTTCTCCTTTGTATTTCCTATATTGTATAATTCTTCTTCATGTGTCATATTTGTAATAAAAAATAAAGCTATTTTCAGTTTTTAAATTTTTAATTTAATTTAATTTTTTATTTTTTTATAGAGACAGAGTTTCACTATGTTACACAGGCTGGTCTGGAACTCCTGGCCTCAAGGGATCCTCCTGCCTCAGCATCCCAGAATGCTAGGATTATAGGCATGAGCCATCATACCTGGCTGCTATTCTCATTTTGAAGGAAATAAAAATAAAGAAATAAAGAAGTAAAAATCATATCAGTAGATCAAAAACCAACAGTGTTAAAAAGTTACCTACCAAAGCATTTTCTGCAATGTCGGTTTGGAAAAATTTTCCAACAGTTTCCTGAAATGGAATAATTAAAGCTGATCAGATGACACAAAAAGAAACAAATAAATAAGCCCAGTAACAAATACAATAATTGTTGAAATTTCTAAAGAAGAAAGTGTTAACATAGATTCATTTTCACTTTTACAAGGGTATTTTTCTGCATAACACCAGAATGGTACATAAACACCTTTAATAACATATATTAAGTTATACATGCAACAGTTATTTAATAAATCTTCACTATATTTTCTAGGTACTAGGATTTAGTAGTGAACAAAAGTGAGCAAGTCCAGTAAGAGAAGATAGATGTCAAATAAACATACATTGAGGGCTAATAAGCCTTAGGGAAACAAATGAAGCAACTAGCCAGCAAAGAGTAGTGGCACTATTTTCTAAAGTAGTCAGGGAGGGGATCTTTGATGAGTGGTCATTTGAGCAAAGACCTGAGAGAGGTGAGGAAGCAAGCCACACAGATACCTTGGGGAAGAGCTCAGAGAGCAAGTGCAATGCAATGTCCTGGCCTATCTGAGACACAGTAAGGAGGCCAGGGTTGCTGAAAAGTAGGGTGTGAGAGGAAGGAGATAAAGTCAGAGACATGATGACGAACCAGATCACTGAGGGCCTTATGGATTAAGACCATTGTCAGTAAGTTAGATGAGAAGCCAACAATTCTGAGCAGAGAGCTGACAAATTGATTTGTGTTTTAAAAGAATTACTTCGTCCTGAAAACTGACTGTTGGGGCCAATACTGCAATAATCTAGGCAAGAAGTGACAGTAGCTTGGACAATATGGTAATGGTGAAGGTGGTAAGAAGTGGCAGAGTTATGGATATATTTTGAAATCCAAGTAAGATTTGCTGATGGATTCGATATAGGAGGGACTCAAGAGGAATAAATAAATATGTTTTTTGGCCTGCCCAACAAAAAGAATGGACATGCCCTGCCCACCATATCCAATCAGTCATAAAGTTTTGTTGATTCTACTAGGTCTCTCTCATACATCCCATCATCTATATTTGCTGTCTCCACATAAGTAGCAGGCCTTTATTTCTCATGCCTGCACCACCTTTAACACAAGCCTCCTAATTGGTCTATTTCTCTATCCTCTCTCTTCTTCAATCATTCTTATACACTATCCCCAAATTAATCTTCCTGCTACATCACTATATCACACCTTACAGCATTCTATCTCTGTGCCTTTCCTCGTGCCATGCCCTGACTTTCACTGCTATGAACCACCAACCTAAAGTCTTTAAAATCCCAGGTCAGATTCTGGACCCTCTGAGAAAGCTTTGGCACATGAACCCCTACTGATTCTTCCTTTCCCTTAACTCATGTTGCACCTAAATGACTCTATCATTTCTGTAGCATTTACTGTTTTATCAATAGTAGGGTTCTGAGAGCCTCACCCCCTTCCCTACCCTGGCCCAAATGTATGTTTTTATCTAAGCAGATTTTATATAGAAATCCCACTTTAAAATCCATGTCCAGCACAGTGTTCTATACATAGGAGCTAAAAGAACAAATGAATGTCTTTAGGGTCTGAATCAGAAAGTGTAAAATAAAATGGTATGAGCATTAATAAAGGCTACTTCCATGTAATCACACAAAGATTTCTAACCAACTGATGAAATTAATATTTTTCTAGCTAAAAAAAATTAGCTTAATCACATTTTCTGTCTGAATTTCAATCTGATTTTTATTGTGAATTATCAAAAATATCTGAACAAAGTGGGAACAAAGAAAAATATATCTCATATAGATTTAAAGAAATTATGTATCAGTAGAAAAACTGTATAAAATGGATTCAGATGAAAAATCACTTTAAGAAAAAAATACTTAAGAAGGGAGAAAACCACCATTGGTTCTACCACTTAAAAAATATTAGCAATTCTGATAAAATTAAAATCTAAATATGATACAAATTAAATTAGGTAAGTCTTTCTTTAAAATTAGCCAATTTTATTTTTCAGAGTTAATAAAGTAATCAAATAAATATACCTTATTCAAATGTTGTGCTATGTAACCTCTTCCACAACCAAGATCCAAGGCAAGGGAGAAATCTCTAGAAAAACAGACAGAAATTATGCTCTGTCTAGAATAATACAGTCCATAAATTAAGAACTAATCTTTCTTAAGTAAAAACACTTTAGTAAAAACTTTAAGCAGTCACATTATCTGCCTTTTCTGCCTCACCTTACAAGCTGTGTCTACCAGAGAGCACACCACATAGAGCAAGTCTGTCTGATCTAGCCATTCACGGGACCTCATAATGAACTAGCTTTCATAAGGTAGCTCCATGATGCATATGCAAAGAACAGATTAAATACGGGTATTTTAATTTAGTAATATACCCAGATAAAACTGAAAAAAAGTTTATGTAAATTAACATGAAAATAATTGACATACTTATTAGGAACTTAATAATTATTTTTATTTCTCGAATTTGTTGAAGCAGCAGAATGCTTAGAAATCAGTGTGAAACACCATGAAGTGCTAATAAGTTAAACTTAAAAAAAAAACAACAAAAACTAAATCATAGCTCATTTTACTGAAAACTTACCAGGTTCAAAGTACTGTACTAAGTGTCCGAAGCTAAGTCAGTCAACCCAAGTACTTCAACTAATAAGCAGCAGTCAAAACTTGAATTTAGTCAGTTTGAATCCCGAACCAGAACTATTATCCTCTATGCTATGCTGACTTCTCTAAATATATCAAGTCATTCTAAATCAGTATAGACATCTAACTGTAGGTCACAGCTTTAAGAAAAATTTAAGACAAGAAAACTTAAAATTTTATGTACTAATAACATTTTTCCTGAAAAATTGGAACAAAGAGTCTCTTTTCAATTTCTGTTAAAATTCTATGTCAAAATTATAGAATACCAGTACATAGATGGAGAAACCCTTGGTGACAGATAACCATTTATTATCTAATGCCCTATATCTTGATGATGAACACAGCAATACGACATAGTTGAGTATACAGACTTTAGAATAAGAAAGACGGAAGTTAAAATTCTGGGCTTGCAATTTGCTGACCCTGTGATAATAGACAAGTGACTTAATCTTGGTGGATCTCAGTTTCCCCATCTGTAAAATGGAAATGCCTGCCTCAGGGTCAGTGAGAGAATTACATGAAATAGTACATGTAAAGTATTTAGCACAGTGTAAATGTTCAACAAGTTAGTTACTAGTTATTATTATCACTGATCATAATACCAGTAGTAAGTGAGCCTTAGATCCCACAAATAAGACACTTGATAATGTGTGGGATTCATTTTTAAAAATCAACAAATGATCAGTGTTGACAATATAAACTACACTTTCGAATGTTAATGCAAGGATATTTAGACTACTATTTTAGTAATTTAATTCCAAAGAGTTAATGTTAAGATATGCTTTCAGCTATAATCATAGATCTCTCCATAGACTTGACTGTGTTTTGCTCAGTACTATGACATATAATAAAAAGATGGTAAAATCCAAACTGATTTGCAAAATTCAGTATTTCATTTATTAAATCATAAACGACCTATAATCCACGTGAATAATTACAGTAGCTATTTTTCAGATCTTTAAAATAATGGAATTAATGAAACAAATGAAATGTGGGTGCCTATCTGCAACTTCAAAATTCATTCATCCCCAGACTCTTTTAAGTAGCAAAGATACATCTAAAATACAATTAAAAGAGTTTGTGATTTTACAAAATTCCCTTTTTTATAGACAAATGTAATAAATTAATCACATCTTGGTCTAATTTAATGGATATCTTTTAAACAAAAGCGCACATAAAGAGTAATTTGCTAATATCACAGGGTAATTCTATTGCAAAACCATTATTTGACTGTGGTTCTCACATTTATTAAGCTTTGATTATGCCTAATATATAGAGCAATGAATCCATCAAGGTTTCAATAATTCTTGATGACAGTGTTCCTTTCTCAAGTTGGCCTGTAATTATATTAATAATTATCACAGAACCCTTATTATCATTAACAATGCCAAAGTCTCACATAACCTGATTGGGGAACAAAGCTAGGTAGATTTCTCTCCTTCACCTTAATTGTAAAACAGTTTGTTAATTTTAAATTTTTAAACCTACGTTTAGTAAATCTTAAAAAAATTCACATAAAAATTCACATGTAGGCAATTCTTTATCTCCATTTTTGGAGCAATCTTTCCATTACTGGCTTTTGGCCAAATACAGTAAGTCAGTCATTCAGGCATGGAGATAGCTATGAGTTTGTGCTTCCACATCCATTACTATTTTTTAAAGCAAAAAAAAGAGAGAGAGAGAGAGAGAGAGAGAGAGAGAGAGAGAGAGAGAGAGAGTGAGTTGCTCTCCCAGACAAGAAAAAAGGAGAGACCTACAGAGTAATTCAAATCACCAATCCTGGTAATAAATTCCTCCAGGTTCTGACATTATAGATATCAAGCTCTCAGCATTTAACCTTTTGAGTTTCCACTCAAAAGTTGGTTGTATTATATTATGGTAATTACCACTTACCTGGTTATGTCATATACACGGTCCGCAATCCGACTTCCAACCTGAAGGATTATAAGAGGGTATACAAGTTAAGATTAGGTTAACAGAATATTCAACAATCCATAGGTTGCTTATATTTCAACATAAGTACTTCCCTTTACCTCTTTTTCTATTTCACCACAGCAACTTTCTTTTCAAATCCTGAATAGGAACATAAATTAAAATATACCCAGGAAACAAATGAGGCAAATTACTTCAGAAGTCAATTTAATGAAATCAAGACTAAACATTCTTAAAAAATATATACACACAAATCTCTTTGGCCTTTACATTCCATACGATATAATATAACAAGGATGAAAAGCAACAGGAATACAGCAGGTACATTATTGTCCACAGACATGAGCATGAGGTATATGAAAGTGAAAAAATTAGCTGAGGTTTATTACAGATCGATATATAAGTGGTCACTTAATAAAACCTATTATTTGATGACTAAAAAATTTTGTGGAACTTCTAAATGAGTAAATAACTTTTTGGAGCAACATTTCCAAGTTAGAAATAGCCAAAACTGAATAAAGTATACCTCCCCCTGCCTTAATTCCAAGTCATAAAGTAGAAAGAAGTCATAAAGTAGATACGACCACTTTTTGCTAGGCCAGCTTCAACTAGCAGGAATAAAGACATGGGAGTCTGATACTCCCTGCATTCTAAGCATTCCCTCATGAACAACCCAGAATTGCTATCAGGACTTGAAAGTTGCAAACACAGACATACTTACTTTTGGGGGGAAAGAGGGTAAGGGAGGCACAAATGTCTTTCCCCAGAGGAGTTCACTTTGTACATCATTCCTAATATGAATAATTTTATTTACTATAAAAAGAACTCACACACTTTATTTCATTTATTCTAGTCCTGAACATTGGCAAGGCCTCAGTCAAGTCGTAAGCCAGGTGCTTTTCTTGGGGAACCGAGGCTAGGAATGCACATCTAAGTACATGACATCACGAACCCTTCATGAGGAAACCAGCAGTGTAGCATGTACACCATGGCTTACAAATAGGATACAGAAAATTTATTGATAGTTTACTTTCTATAACAGACATTACCAGCCTCTGAGCAGTTGTCTCATCTATGGCTTCCTGAGAACACAGTCAATCATCTGATCAGGCCAGTGCTTGCACAGAGCTCTGCTCAAAGTAGGAGCTCAATATATGTTTGTTACGTTGGCTTGAAAGAGCTTGTTATATTTGGCTCCAATTTTGCTCCACTCCTGAAAAAAACATGTACTGAGGCCTGAGCTCGGTGCTGTGCGTCTTGAAAGCAGAAACCCTCAGTCCCTAGTCTACCTGGGCTGAGAGGAAGAGGTCTGTCAGAGAGGCATAGACAAATCAGAGATCTTGATTTCATTTTCCTCAAACATAAATCAGATCATATCACTCTATTGCTAAAAACAAGAGCCTCACATTCTTCTAGAGCAGTGCTGTCCAAAAATAATGAGCCCCACATGTGTAATTTAAAATCTTCTAGTAGCCATATAAGAAAAAGATAAACAGAAATAAGAGAAATTAATTTTAATATATTTTCTTTAACCCAATATATCAAAAACATCACTCCAGCAATCAATTTTTTATATTACTGAGATATTTTACTTCCCTCTTACATTCCAAGTCACTGACATCCAATGTGTATTTTTACACTTACAACACATCTCAGTGGGACTAGTCGGATTTCAAGTGCTCAACAGCCCCATGCGGCCAGCAGCTACCAGACCGGATGGGCAGCGCAGATGGAGAAGAAAATCCAAAGTCCTACCCTGAAAGGCCCTAATGACCTGGGCCCTGCTAACCTCCTGTCCCCCTCTGTCGAGCGTCACTGGAGACCTCCACGAGGTCCTTTCGGCCTCAGGGGCTTTGCTGGTCCTTCTCTTTGCCGACGAGGCTTTTCGCCCCAGATCTTAGCTCGGCTAATGCCTTACTGTCCGCCGGAGCGGCCTCCCCATCGCAGCGGCAGTCACGATACCGCTCCACGTTATTTCTCTCATGTTATTGCTTTACCTGAAATTACGTTGTTGGTCTCCTGTCTGTCTCGCCCCCCTTCCCTCCAGAATGAAAGCCCATGAGGCTAGCAGTCTCATTTTGCCCCGGTCAGAGCTGTAACGCCAGCAGTATTTGCTGCGTTTGTGAACGCAGGCATGCATGGACAGCACGTTACAAATCTCTGAGCCCAGCCCGGCCGTGACGACAGCGGCTCCGGTCAAGGTCAGACAGCGACGCGGCGTCGCTCGGAGCCCGGCGGGCGCTCCCGGGCCCGAAGACGAGGCCTCGGCGCTGCTCCTCCCCGCTGTCCCCGCGGTCTCACCTCCTCCCTCAGGTAGTCAAACTTCGCCGGCTCGGGCTGCCGGGCCGCCCAGTTCTTCTGTTTCCTCTTCAAATCCCGGTCGAAGATATTCAGGGCTCTGGGCGAGGTGCCGCCGGGGATGGAGACACCAGAGGCGACCTTCCTACGGCCAAGGTTCTCCGCGGGGACCCCCGGGGCCCAAGGTCGCCACAGCAGACGCCAGAGCCCGGCGGGCCGCAGCATTTCCACGGGCGGTGCCAATAGCCGGCGCGTTTTTGTCGTGCGCCTGCGCGGTTTCGGCAGCTAAAGCGGAGATCTTCGCAGAGGGAAAAGCGCAAGTAGTTTGGTCCAATTCGCTTGCCATTACGGCGGAGCGCCTCGCGGAGGATTGTGGGCGTAGGCCTCCTCGCGTAAGGAGGGATCCCTCGGAGAGGGTTTCCGGACGGTGAGTAGGGGCGGATCGAGTAGAAGTGGATCGGGGGAAGAGGACCTTCGTTCCGGGGCCCGTCTGGTATTCACCACCTTAGAGGGTGGGACAGGGTGGGTTACGGGGATGAGAACGTGTGTCGGAGGTGAAGTCGTGTGGCCTTCTCTCCTCTGGATAAATCCCTGACTTCTATCGAGTGCTTTCGTTCTAAACATTTACAGTGCACATGCGTTACCTCTGCTAACTGAATGAGGTATACCTGCCTTGTGTGGCTGTTGCGAGCGTTAAATGGTTAAGTACGTCTTAAGTGTATAAATAAATGCGTTAGTGAAACCTTTGATTTTTTTCCTGGTTAGTGTATAAAAAGTTGTTTTCAGATTTAGGAAAAGTACAGCTTTATAGTCAGGCCTTGTTTTTCAAATAAAGGAATACTGCTCTGATTAGTCAGTCCATTTTTGCTCTTAATAATCAGTGACTTTTGGCTCTTTGCAAAGTTAAAATCCGAAGATGCTAAACTATTAGGGACTGTGTACAAGGGTGCAATGCTAATTTATATACACACATATATGTATATCCCAATATGTGTTGGGTAGATCAGCTCATTTGAGCCTTAGTCACTCCTAGAATAAGAAATTATAGAAAGTGATATTTATTAATCAGAGTGAGACTTTACCGGGAGTCTTGACTTTACCTTTGGAGGGTGATCAGATTTACACAAGAAACTTTGTGAGCTAAACCTGAATTCATTTTGGTCTTTTTACTGAGGAGACTATCGTTGTAGAACTAAAGCCTGTTGAGAGTAGCAGAGGGTAAGGATTTACAGAGAGAATGGGACCAGAATGTGAAGAAACAAATGAGACCGACTGAAGCTTGAGAATTTTTTAATTATGTTAGCTTTTAACTTGTAATACATACAGTTACACAGAAATACAGAAATTCTAAGTGAGTGCAATGAGCTAGTAAATGTTTGTTTCCTCCATAAAGCCCTGGGATTCTGCTTGGTTTGCCTTAAATTTATTTCTATAAGTGATCTGTAATGGAAAGAGGATATTTTGATATGTTTTTGCTTTTCTACATGTGATCCAGAATAAGTTGGGGAGATGAAACTAGACTTAAGTTACCTTATTGTGTGTACATTTAATTAAGAATATATTGTGAACTAATGTGTTTTTAAAACATTTTATTTAATTATATTATTAACCATTATTGTAATATTTGTTTTATTTTTTAGTATTTGGTCTCTTTGAGCATTTATTCAGTAAGACATTTCAAAATGTCTTCCAAACAAGAAATAATGAGTGACCAGCGGTTTAGGCGGGTTGCAAAGGACCCGAGATTTTGGGAAATGCCAGAAAAGGATCGAAAAGTCAAAATTGACAAGAGATTTCGAGCCATGTTTCATGACAAAAAGTTCAAGTTGAACTATGCTGTGGATAAAAGAGGGCGCCCCATCAACCATAGCACTACAGAGGACTTGAAACGTTTTTATGACCTTTCAGATTCTGATTCTGACCTCTCCGATGAAGATAGCAAAGAATTTAATCAAAAGAAAATAAAGAAGAAAAAACCCCAGATTAAAAAAGAAACAGATTCAAAAAGTCTGGTTGAGGAGAAAAAGAAAGAAACCAAGAAAATTAACCAAAAGGATTCTGAAAATAAAAATGATTTAGGTAATTCTGAAAGAATTCAGAACATGAAGAACTCATGTAAATTTAAGATAGATTCAAATATAAGTCAAAAGGGGGACGATAGCGAATTTACCCAAAAAAGCACAAGAGAGAAAAAAAACATTGTTCAACATAATACGGACTCTTTTCCCAAAGGAAAACTGAGAACAGTAGACTCCAGCACCTCTGAAATTGTGAAATCTCCCAAGATCAAGTGTTCTAAGACAAGAAGAGAAATGCAATCAGGTTGGTTGGAAAGAAATAGAGATTCTTTGATGTTGCATGATTTGTTTTTATACCAATCTTCTTAAAAAGTAAACATATATTAAGTAGTTTCATGGTATAATGAAAATGATCAAATGCTTCTTTGGAAATGTAAGGTTATGAAAGAAAAATATTATGCAGTGATTATTCATTTTTGATGTGATGCTTGCAGATGGATGTGGAAATTGAATCTTGCAGTTAAATAAGCATTTTGATTTGTGGTAGGTATTAATGAGAGCTATAGTTTCTAACCAGATAAATAAAGTGTTGTATGTTATCACATAAGAATAGGTGTGTCTGAAGAAGGTAAGTAGAGTTGGGTTTTCATTCATTAATTAATTCAGGTACTTAGTAACTAGTATGTGGTAGATAGAATGTGAGTAAGGCATGGCCCCCATCTCAGGGCTATTGCTAGTTTATATGATTCCTCTGTGCATATTAGAAAAAGGTATGCCCTCTGGACACACAGAGCTCCCAGGGCTCACAGTTTGGTGAGGGAACAGTGCCTATGAGTGAAGCAACAGATTCTTTGACCTTGATCAGACACAGCTGCCCTGCAGGGTGCGTGGCTTGGTGGGTGGAGATTGGCCTTGATTTTAGCACTTCTTACCCCTTTGTATGCTTGTGCAGATAACAGCCTACTAAACTATGCCATGGTACTGGTCTAAAACAACACTGTCCAGCAGAAATACATAATTTTGCATTTTCTAGGAGCAACATTAAAAAAAACAAGCAAGTGAAATTAATTTTAATAATATATGTTATTTAATCTAATATATAAAAAATTTAAGGCCGGGCGCGGTGGCTCACGCCTGTAATCCTAGCACTCTGGGAGGCTGAGGCAGGTGGATCGCTCGAGGTCAGGAGTTCAAGACCAGCCTGAGCAAGAGCGAGTCCCCGTCTCTACTACAAATAGAAAGCAATTATATGGACAGCTAAAAATATATATAGAAAAAATTAGCCGGGCATGGTGGCACATGCCTGTAGTCCCAGCTACTTGGGAGGCTGAGGCAGGAGGATCACTTAAGCCCAGGAGTTTAGGTTGCTGTGAGCTAGGCTGACGCCACGGCACTCTAGCCCGGGCAACAGAGCGAGACTCTGTCTCAAAAAAAAAAAAAAGAAAAAAAATTAATATTCACTATTTAATATAAAAATAAGTAGTATATTTTACATTCTGTTTTTGTACTAAGGTCTCAAGGTCTCAAGTGCTCAATTGCCATGTGTCTATTGGGTGCTATATTGGACAACATAGATCTAAAGTGGAAGAAAGAACAATAATGCAAAATAGAATAATAGTAAGTGCCATAGAAGATATTTAGCAGAGGGCTAAGGAAATTGGGAGAAAGGGGTCACTCAAGATATGGTAATCAGAGAAAAAGTCATAGGGGATGTACTATTTTGATAGGGGCTTGGGGAAAATTAAGTTTGAGAACCAAGAGTGTTCTCCGTGGAAACTTTTTGAGCAAAGATGTGATTGGGCATGTTCAAAAGAGATCAGTAGTCCCATTTGATTAGATAGTAAGGTCTTGAAGGTGTGAAATGAGTAACAGAGTTAGAAGTGATTGGAACTAGGTAAGAAATGTCTGGCTCTAGTTTGTGTTTACATGTTTACTACACTTACTAAAATTTTCTGTCACATGTGGCAGCAGGAAATTTTGAGTGTTTGAGTGGTGTTCTTGCTGATTGATAGTTGGTGTTGTAACTGAAAATTGTTGGTGGATCAGATGAGCCAGACCTGTGAATCCAGGATCCAAGGAAAGTAGGCATCAGAAAAAGGCAGAGATCACATTGGGAAGGTAGGCAGTATCAGACAGTGGACAGGATTCTAGATAGCAGGGACTGGGGCATCAGAGGTAGGATCCCATTCCATTTGTAGTGGAAAGAGGCAGCAAACCTCATGTGGTATAGGAAGAAGGGAAAGAAATCTGATTACTGAAATGAGAGAATAAAATTGGACTGGGACCAACAGCAAAGTTGTTTTGGTGCTGAGTTTGTTAGTCCAGCATCTTTTAAATTCCACTTGCCTTAGTGCACTGGATTAATATAACATAGGCATATAATCCTTTGGATTGATTCTACAGAATCCTTTTACATATTTTTTCTCATTTAATTTTCTCAATAACCTTGAGAAATGATATATCAAGAAACAAGGTGTCCTTACATAAGGACACACAGACCTAGGACTGCAAATCATGTCTTCTGAATCTTTCTACCCTACCACGTTCCTTGCGGTAATGTATGCTGGTTCTACTCAGACTTCAAGTATCTGTCCATCTGTCCTCTTCACTTAACTGGAAGTTTCAGTGAAGGCATTGATTACTTCTCTTCTGCCAATGATTGTGTATTGATCACCTAGTGCATAGCAGGCACTTAAGTATTGGATAAATGTATGGATCTACTTGCATAATCTGAGTATATGTTAGGATTTCCATTAAATAACTTGGTTAAGCATGAATTTTACTGAATTTATATTTTCCTTTACTCTGTCTAATAGAAATTATATTTTCACTGATTTTGATGTCATAAGAATTTGGATTCAATATAATTCAGTATGTACATTTTCTTAATTTCTCCCCCTTTAACATTTTACAGTAGCTCCACACACAATGGCAAGAGACAGTGATGGTTATGAAAACTCAATGGACAGTAAAATGTTTGACAAAGATGCTCTGGAGGAAGATTCAGAAAGTGTTAGTGAAATAGGAAGTGATGAGGAATCTGAAAGTGAAATTCCAGGTGTTGGTAAAGCGTCAGTTGATGATAATGGAAGTGAAGATGATGAAGATGAGGAGGATGAAGATGAGGATAGTGAAGAGGATGATGAAAGTGACAGTGGCCCTGATCTTGCAAGGGGTAAAGGAAATATAGAAACTAGTTCTGAAGATGAAGACGATATGGCAGATTTGTTTCCAGAAGAATCTGGTTTTGAGCATGCTTGGAGAGAATTAGATAAAGATGCTCCTCGTGCTGATGAGGTAACCTTTTGAATAAATAAGATTATTTGTGAAGAACGCAATCCAAGTAGCTTTTTTGAGTGGTAAAATTGATGTCATTAAATTAAGTGGGAAAAACCTTATTGGCAGTAATCTTGACGATTTTGTTTAAAACTTCCTGATATGGAATATGTTTATGTAAGTTAGAAGATGCCTATCCCAGCAAATAAGAAGTTCTATATAAATAATTAAAAGTCACATGAAATTTTTAGAAAATACTTGGCTCAGGTAGTAGAACTAAGAACTAAGTAAGAGAAAGTACTTATCTGTTATATTTTTACTACTTGAACTCATTTAAAGTTTTCTTTCACGTATTGAAACCACTTAGATGGCTACTATACTGATAATTTCAGGGCTTGGGGGGAAAAGGCATTACATTTTTAGAAACTTTATTTTTCAAGTATTGAGAATCATACAGATTATATAATATTTAACTATTCTTAATTCTCAGATTACACGTCGATTAGCAGTTTGTAACATGGACTGGGATAGACTAAAGGCAAAAGATTTGCTGGCTCTGTTCAATTCATTTAAACCTAAAGGAGGTGTTGTATTTTCTGTAAAGGTGAGAATTGATTTCATTTTAAAGTAAATATTTCTAGGCATTTTAAGTTAAATCTGGTTTTTTTAAATTCATGGTTTTCCTTTTTAGGAAAATAATGTGGAAATTATCCAGGACAATTTGGCATGAAATTTATGTAACAGTTATAAGTGTTAGAAAGGAAGATGTGAAATTATTATTATGGATGGCCTGTATGATTGTGTATACTTTAAAAACTCAAAGAAATGTAAGCTCAGTAAAGGGACAGAGTATAAGATAAATAAATATTTTTAAAAATTTTATTCCTCATTACTAGTGTTAACCAGTTAAGAAAAAGATCCTAATTACACTAGTAACAAAACCATATAAAGTCCTTGGGAATTACCTTAATAAACACCTATATGACCTATATGAAATGACCTATAACACTTGATAAATTTGAAACACAAAATTTTGAGACACTGTATTTCAAGCCAGCATCCAGGCTTTGCATTGTGACAGACCTGTATTCAAATCATAATTCTCATAAGTCCTTTGTGATCTTAAACATTTTATTTATTAATCTCTCAAATATGTTTACATCTCGAATATACAGTTGACAAATGGATACAACAATAATGCTGGCAGTTGGAAGGATTAAGTGAAACACAGCTCACACTGAGTGTTTAGTATAGTGCCTGAAATAGCTCTCCATTGTCATTACAGATGACAATGTATCTGAAATGCTTGGGACCACAAATATTTTATCTGAAATGCTTGGGACCACAAATATTTTGGATTTTTTTAGATTTTGGAATATTTGTATTATATGTACTTATCAGTTCATCCCAAATCCTAAATGCTTCAATGAGTGTTTCCTTCAAGCCTTGTGTCAGTACTCAAAAAGTTCGGGGTTTGGAGCATTTCAGATTTCAGATTTGGGATGTTCAACTTATATTATTCTGTTTAAATATTTAAAGATGTCACTTCTACAGTTTTCATTGAAAATCTCAGTTTAAATGAAAGTTAAGAAAGAGAATACCAGTAATCTTCTAAAAGAATAAACAAGTAAGAATGGTTAATAAATTTTTGAGAAATCATTCCAATGTAAAAGGACTCAACCTACCAGTTAAGATACCTAAATGTTTCATGGCGCTACAAGAGTAGACAGGTTCGGGTGAAATGGGACAAAGAGTTCATGTGATAATTTAGATCAAAATAAGCTGCTTGAGTGTTGGGACAAATGGACAAGTCATTGAATAAAGAACTTGGCTCAGATGTTCATTTCACAATTGTCCAAAAGAAACTCCAGGTGAAGCAAAGGGGAAAAAAAACCTTAAAAGTCAAACCATAGAAGCAAAAAGATTTGTGTTTTGTTAATCTTTGTGTTTCAGGAAATCAGTAGTAAGAATTTCTAGACTTAGAAAAGAGAAAAAACAATCAACAGATGTGATTACATATATATTTAAAAATTCTGTATCAAAGCTATTGTGTATATATACACAACTCAAATTAGTAAGAAAATCTTGGATCCTTTTGTTGATAAGTTGCATTTTTCAGACAACTCAGAAAAGCATGTATTAGCTAACAAATGTGTATTTAGCCTGGCAGTATCAAAACAGTATTAATTAATACAGTTATATTTCTTGACTTTCAAAGTAGCCAAGACAAAAAAATACCAAATCCTGGTAAGAGTGAATCCTTTTTGTTATACCAAGACTGTATCTAGTTGAGTGTGGTGTTTCATACCTGTAATCCCTGAAATTTGAGAGGCTGAGACAGGAGGATCATTTGAGGCCGGGAGTTTCAGACCAGCTTAGGCAACATAGCAAGATCACTGTCCCTAAAACATTTTTAAAAATTAGCTGGATGTGGTAATGAGTGCCTATAGGCCCAATGACTTAGGGGGCTGAGTCAGGGGATCCCCTGAGCCCAGGAGTTTGAGGCTACAGTGAGCTATGATCAAACCACTCTACTCTAGCCTGGGAAACATAGTGAGGCCTCATCTCTTTAAAAAAAAAAAAAAAATGTATCTAATGTATATAAGATTGTCACTGGTTCTTTTCTGTTTCTTTAACAGAAAGCATTAGACAAATGGTATGACTTAGAGATAAGTTGGTTATCATAAAATTGATTTTCATTATTTGTATTTTATGTATTTCTTTATTTTTGTGTATTTCATGTAAACCATTTAATCCAGTCATTTTATTTTATTTATTTATTTATTTTTGAGACAGAGTCTCACTCTGTTGCCCGGGCTAGAGTGCCATGGCGTCAGCCCAGCTCACAGCAACCTCAAACTCCTGGGCTCAAGCAATCCTTCTGCCTCAGCCTCCCAAGTAGCTGGGACTACAGGCATGCACCACCATGCCCGGCTAATTTTTTCTATATATTTTTAGCTGTCCAGATCATTTCTTTCTATTTTTTAGTAGAGATGGGGTCTCGCTCTTGCTCAGGCTGGTCTTGAACTCCTAACCTCGAGTGATCCTCCTGCCTCGGCCTCCCAGAGTGCTAGGATTACAGGCGTGAACCACTGCGCCCGGCCTAATCCAGTCATTTGTTATGTATGTTAACATTTAGAATTCCTTGAGCTTAGAATCTTGTTTTGCTTTTCTTAATTCTTCCTTTGGATACCAGAACCATCGTGTCCCAGGTGGTGTGTGGAGGACATATACCTTGACAAGTCAGAATATTTATGAAAAGGAATATATAAATTACATTGATCTTATTTTTTGTGTTTAGATATATCCTTCGGAGTTTGGAAAGGAGAGGATGAAGGAAGAACAAGCTCAAGGACCAGTAGAGTTATTAAGTATTCCTGAAGATGCCCCTGAAAAGGACTGGTATTGAGTCACTATAGCATATAAAACTAAACCTCATAAATTCACATCACTGATTTGGAATTCTGGTCACGTTGATAGTTAAGACTAAAGTTTACCCTTGTGCCGAATATGGGCAAAACAGATTAAAGTCTGTCAGAAGTGGCACATTCTTCCAACATTTTTTGTGTGTATTTATATTTCTGTATTCATGAAGATAAATATTGTAGTTTTTGGAAAATATTTTGTGATTAAACTGACTTAGAGTTCTCGACATCATTGCTGTGGATTAATAAGTTTTGCTTTTTTTATGAGATGTCACTTTCCATTTAAGTGGCATTGAAGCATTCTTTACCTTCAAATTATATAATTTTCTTATTTGAGAATTAAATAGAAAAATAATGATAAAATGTTCTTTATCATCATGGTGCAGTATAGCAAATAAGATAGTTTAGTTTTAGCCACTAGGTGGAGCTATTTGTGCACTTAATAAAAATGGTCAAATTGGTAGCTGAGGAAGGCCTTTAAAAAATGTGTTGTAATTAAGTGAAGTTAAACTTAAACATTTTAGACTTGACAGCACGTGAATCTGGAGCAAACATTTTGCAATGTCTTTGTAATTATAACTAATGCTTTCCCAGCATATTTTATAATACAGTGATCCTCTCCAGTGGTTTTACTGGAGAAGGCTATATGTGGTGGCAAAACAAACAAAATAACAGATTCTAAGAAGTAAAATTATAGATAAGCACATCATATAATTCTCACACTTTCCTTTTCCAGATATTGAACTCTAACCCAAATACCTGTACCTTGTCAGAACAATAAACTGAACTTAAATATTCAATGTTCATAGAGGCTAAGTCATGAAGGAAAGATGGCTTAGAATGGAGGACAGCTTGTAATGTATTTTTCTTGAAACAGTTTATTTTTGTGTTTCTATATAAGTAAGCTTAATGAGTTTTTCCCACTTTAGGGCCTCTAGAGAAAAATTGAGAGATTATCAGTTCAAACGACTGAAATACTATTATGCGGTAGTAGACTGTGATTCTCCTGAAACAGCCATTAAAATTTATGAGGATTGTGATGGCCTGGAATTTGAAAGTAGTTGTTCCTTCATAGATCTAAGGTAATCCAATGTATATCTTACCAATTTAATCGTATAGCACAACATGATTGTAAGACGTAAAATATTTGAACTGGTAGTGCTCTCTGTTTTATATTCTAAAGGTATTTTTTGCTTTTCGATGAACTCTGTCCTGGGGAACATCATTCCTAAGAAACAAAACGAATAAGAAGATGTATGAATTATCCCCAGGTTTTTGTGCTTTCATACATGTCGGCTGTGTTCTTAAGATGTTGTGTCATATGCAGTGATATTTCCTTACAACTCTCTTTAGCACTAGGAACCAGATGAAGTAACCTTTAAAAAGGCATGAGGTGGGGACAGAGGAATTTGCTAATAGATTGGGTATCTCCACTGTACTGGATCCATGCTACCCTATACAGTAGCCTCTAGTCACATCTCGTTAATGTATTTAATGTTAAATAAAATTAAAAATTCAGTTGCATAGTTAACATTAGACACATTTCGAGTAATTAATGGCCACATTTTGGACAGCACATACAGAACATTGCCCTCATCACGGAGAGTTTTATTGAACAGCGCTGCTCTAACTGCTGTTTCAAAAGATGAATGGTATTGCTGGGATTGTCTTCAGACTTCAGCATTATTTTCACCGTGTGCTCAGGCTTTCCTGACCCAGAGCTGAAAACCTTAGGTGGTTGTGAATGTCAGTTCTAAGGAAAGAGGAAGCTGAACTACTCTACCATTTTATCATTGGCCTAGTCTTTTTGAAGCCAGTAAACCATTCTACTGTGACATTTTCAATAGAAGTCACTTCTTTGGATCCAAGTTTTTTAGAGGCTTTGTTCTCAAAATGAAATATTTCAGAAAAAGATGCATAATTTCATAGTCTCTATGGCTTTCATGCTTCAAAGATACTCAGACTGGTAGAAAAATACAAAGAAATTTTTTGAATTGTTAATTTGGGGTAAGATTTTAGCATGCCATAGTATATAGCAGAAATGGGATGATCACAACAGGCAAGGTATTTCCTTCCCTTTTAACAATTTCAATAGGATGGTCTTGTTTTGAATGTTTAGTAGTTACCAAACATTTGTTAGAATGTCAAGCTCTTTGGATTTTATGAATTCACATTAACTTGTTCTTTTCATGATCATTTTGTTCTTTGTTTCCTTTTTGGGACATTTTCTTGCGGTGTTAGAATAAGCTCTGACAGTGCCTAGAAAATAAGGTCAATGACCATGAAAAAAATTTACATTCCCTGTTTTATTTTGTCATACGTAACATCAGAAAAGAAAATTGAGTTTCTTGCTGCCATCCAGTTATCTAAGGAAACCTTTTTCCCTCTATCCCAAATATATACTAAAGCAAGCATGTTGGATAGTGTTTAAAAATATTGATTTCAGGCCAATATTTTCTTCTAAGTCTATATATAAGTGTATCTGGAGAAGACTTTTATTTAACCTAATGAACTTTAATTATCCATTTTCCCCCAAAAGTATTTTTGATAAAATATGTAGCATATGCTTTTTGTATGTGTATTTAAACAGAAATCTACATAAATTATAAAACCTAGATTATTTAACTCAACTCTTTTTTCCATTCCCTAGCCTGATGTCTAAAAGTTATCAAATAGTTACAGTGGCTAATTTACATTTAACAGCTAGTTATTTGTGAAATGGAAATTGTAAGATAATATGGTTAAGATTTTTTAGTCTTGAAGAATCAACCTTAAGCTTTTCCTTATTTTCAGTGACACCTCGTGTATATGGTAATTTGTATTCAGAATGCTTACCTGTTGATAATTTTGTTTGATCTTCAAAATACCATATAGCCACTGACTGTGCCATCAGGAGTCTTTTTGAAACATGAGGGACCCACATGTGCTTGCCCCTGACTCATATTAACTGACTCCCAATGCAAGTTTTCTATCTATACAGCATTCGCTCAAATTTAATGGAATTACAGATTTATAGCTTATGAATTTCAAAAATTTTATACCAAGGTTATTTCTAACATTGTTTACCTCTTCTATTTGTGTGTTCTATACAAACTTTTATATGGTATGTATATATAAACTATAACTATTTATCACTGTAGCATATGTTTAAATAAATTTATTTTTTCTTTGTGTCTTAGGTTTATACCAGATGATATTACGTTTGATGACGAGCCCAAGGATATAGCCTCAGAAGTGGATCTGACAGCATATAAACCAAAATATTTCACATCTGCTGCAATGGGAACGTCAACGGTATTTCTTAACTTTTAAAAATGTGTGCCCTCTATTGCTTTAAAAAGAGATTTCGTGTATTATTTTCTTATAGCATCTTTAGAAATGGAAAATATGCAAAATTTAAATGCATAAGTACAAATAGAAATGAGATGCAGCTGTGTTTGCATTTTTATCTACCACATCTACTTGAACCTATTTTCAGATTCCTTTTATGCCTTTAAGTCTGACACTCACCTTCTAATGTTTCTTTTTTTCTCTTCTATCTTTCACACACATTTATTCAACTAGGTTCTTTAATAAGTAATGTCAGTTATTAATATCCTACCAAATATCTCAAGTCACAGTTAAAGCTTGTGAAAATTTAAAATAGGAGCACATTTTTCTGTAGATATAATCCAAAATTATAAAAACAAATGATGTAGAATAATTCAGGACTAATAGAAGTCACATTAATGCTTAAAAACAAACAGCCAAAGCAGCTGACTGCCTTCTCTCTTTTCTTTTTCCCTGTAAATCTTCTACCCACAGCTGTACTCTACAGCCACAATGGCTTCTCTCTGGCTTTCCTGTGTGACAAACCACTATGTTCCTCTGAGGAGGGGCTGGTGGCAGAGAGAGTTGCTATATCTGTCACTTGTTGTATTGTGGTGGGCACTATGTGGCACAATCAATCATCAGACCAATCGTGTTATAGATGAATTCATATATCATGGGAGTTTAATGTGTTTTCACCTTCCTGAAATACTAGAATTCCAGGTGAAAGACATGTTTACTGATTCATAATAATGGCAACTTTTTCACCAATACATTTTCTTATTTTTTTTTACCACAATTAACCCCCACACTGATTAATTTTGACTCCCAATAATGGCATACCCTTTATATAGCGGAGAATTAGGAAGACGAAGGTGCGAGCAAATAGAAATGGTTCCCTTTTTACAAATAGGATACTCCATTATGTCATTCATGTATTTATTTTAGTGTGTCTTAACTTTTTTTAATGTACTATTAAACAGCCAAGTTAACAATATAATCTTTAACAAATTTGGGTTGTTTTTTCTTATTTGTTGATGAAAGGTGGAGATCACTTGGGATGAGACTGATCATGAAAGAATTATAACACTCAACAGGAAGTTTAAAAAGGAAGAGCTTTTGGATATGGATTTTCAAGCCTACTTAGCTTCTTCTAGCGAAGATGAAGAGGAGGTAGAAGAGGAGCTACAAGGTACTTGTTAATCCTTTAGTGACTTATTAATGGAAATATGTCTCTAAGTAGCTTAAAGGGGAGAATCAAACAAATTCTCAAACTGTCTTCAAAGCATACTGACATGCACAGTGTTGTATACACCTGTAGATAGTGATTGAATTTTTTTAAAGTATTTTCTTAGCCTGAATTTCTTTAACCATAAACATTTTGTTTAAAACCCTGCCCTAACAAGAACAAAAAAGGCCTAGTCTTTTAGACTTGTTCTGATGCGTATAGTTATGCAGTCTCTTAGTAAACTAGACAAATGCTCTATTAACACTTCCTACTTTTTTGAATTAAGAGCTTGTTTTATATTGATTAAATACTTTTCATCCATTTTTCTCGACAAGTAGTTTGTAAAGTAGACTCAGTTTCTGTGATTATTCTAGAAATTATGACTGGTGCCCTTATTAAGTAAAGTCTAATGATAATTACTATTTTACTCTCCTGGACAATTTAGGAATCTTTAAACAGCTTTCGTGCTATCATTGTGTTGTAATCCTAACTAATTTTTTAAATCCTACAGGATGTAATGTTGCTGTTTCATACTGCTCTCATTTGAATTTTCCCACATTTCTGCCACTCCCTTCACTCTTTCTAAATCTCATACCTCTGGAATCATTTTTCTTCTGCCCTAAGTACACCCTTGAGAATTTCCTTTAGTGAATGTCTGCTAGTGTCAAACTTTCTTGAGGTTTAATTTGTCTGAAAATGTCTTTACTTGAAAAGGATATTTTCACTGGTAAAGAATTCTAGGTTGGCAGTCCTGTCTACCCCCACATTGATGATAATATTCTACTGGTTTCATTGTTGTTTTTGAAAAGTCAGTTGTCAGACTAACTTTTTTCAGTTTTTTGAGGTTTGTCTGGATTTTTTTGACTGCTTTTAAAGTTTTCTCTTCTTGTCTTTCTGTAATTTTACTACAATATGTCTAAGAGTAGATTTCCTTTTATTTATTGAGCTTGGAGTTTGTTGTTGGGTTTCATGAACTGTGAGTGGTATCTTCCATCGGTTTTGGAATATGAAAACTGATGAAAGCCATTATGATTTCAGATACTGTTTGTCTCCTATCCTTTTGGGACTCCAATTAAATATATATTAGATCTTTTCACTGTATCTTACCTGTCTCTACTCTTATATTTTTTAGCTGTTGTCTCTTTGTACTGCATTCTGGCTAACCTATTTCCCAGTTCACTAATTGTCTTTTCAGCAGTGTTGAGTCTGCTGATAGACCTAGCTATTGAGTTCTTAATCTTGGTTATTGTATTTTTCATTCTAGAAGTTTGATTTGACTATTTTTCAACTCAGCAATATCACTTTTTATAGTTTTCTACTCATTGCAGATAGTTTCAACATATTCTTTTATTTCTATAAACAGAGTAAGCATGTTTTTTTAATATCCTCTAAGAGTTTCAGTGTTTCATATATTTTCAGTTTGTTTTATTATTTTACAAGATACTTATCTCTCATTTACTTGTATACCTTGTTAACTTTGTGTGATGAAGGTATCTTTTTTGGTCAGGGCAAACTTTCATTTACTTTGGTCATTCTAGAACCACATCACTCCAAATATTTAGGCTTCATGTTCCCTGGCTTCTGCCAGTGATATAAGTCTATGTAAGGGCTGGTTTACTTCAGATTGATCATTTCCCTGGGATTATATCCCACTGGATCCCTGCTTAATGTAAGGGATACTAGTTGAAATTCCCTCCTTCTGTGGGCCTTTAACTTTTGTCCTCTTGCCCCTGAAATGCTGCTAAAACTGCCATTGAGTTTCACAGCTGTTTCTTCTGTGGATTAGGAAATATATGATCTCAGGGCAAAACAGGTATTTAACACTGGGGTCATCCTCTGATACTACCTTCTTCCTGATTTTGACATGGTAATTCTTCACTACCTTGCCAGTTCTTTGAAACTTTTCTTTCTTTTTTAATTTCTGTGAAGCTTTTAAAAATATCTTTAAAATACTTCATCCAATTTTATCCTCAGTGAAAGGGTTGGTCTGAAGGACCTAGCTTGCCATTAATGCAAGCAGTTCTCAGATTGTCCTTTTCTTTATTTAAGATTTTTTCTTTTTTTGATGATTGAAATGATTAATAGTGTACAATTGGACTTGAACAACATGGGTTTGAACTGTCCGGGTCCACTTATATGTGGAGATTCCTCCACCTTTGCCACCCCGAAGCAACAAGACCAACCCCTCCTCTTCTTGCTCCTCCTCAGCCTACTCAATGTGAAGATGAAGACCTTTATGATGATCTGCTTCCACTTAGTACATATATTTTCTCTTCTTTATGTTTTTCTTAACATTTCCATTTCTCTAGCTTACTTCATTGTAAGAATTCAATATAAAATACATATACAAAATATGTGGATCAACTATGTTACCAGTAAGGCTTTTAGTCAATAGTAGTCTATTAGTAGTTAGGTTTGGGGGAGTCAAAAAGTTATATGGGGATTTTCAACCACTCAGGGAATTGGTCCCTCTCACCCCCTCGTTCAAGGGTCAACTGTACTGTTAAATTGTATGTGCTCTTTGCTTAAAATAACTCATTTTGTAAAAATAAAGCCCCCCAAACTTTTTTTTTCCTTATACTAGATCTGTCTCTGTTTGGAAATTTGTTTGCTTTGTTGTGATTTCATGTCAGTTTTTGGTTTTTACTCTCTGCCTACATCTTCATTCTTCTTACCTAATAGAAGAAATCCCAATCATGAAAAACTATGAATAAGAGGTTTAGTGCTAACAGAAAGTGAAGAACCATTAGTGTTAAATATAGATGTAAGTATTTTGGATTAGTAAGAGTGAATATTCTTTAATTTATAGAGGAACATTTCTCGTAGCTGTCTTTTTGGTTTTCCTTTTGCATACGTGTTTGTGTAGCCTACACGGCATATTAAATAATCCTAAAATACTTCTTTACTATTACCATAAGGCTGTTAAACCTTGGCTTTTTTAGATCCAGTGATTGGTCTATCAGGTTTTCTTAGACTACTGAAGATAGTGCTTCATTTTTCTAAGCTTTTCATAAACTACCACTCTTGAGTGGTATTCCATACATGGAATGGAAAATTATGTTTAATCATTCTAGTTTCTTTGTTCAGACATCTCATAGTAGTAAAACCACATAATTGCTTAAGTATTTAATAGTCTTTGAAAATGTATGATTTGCAATGATAGTTAAGTTGAGCATAAAAGTGTTCACATTTTTTTAAGGCCTCTGTGGCTGTTGCTTATTAATTTTTTTTGGCATTCCAAAGAATTGGGTGACCATTTTATTTCTTAGTGTACACAGAGCAGCCAAATCCTTTTTTCAAATAGCCTTTATGTCTTTCTCCTACAGACATGTGGAGAAAGACATATTTATTTATTTACATTTCCTTTTTATTTGTATGCTCATATAGGTAGTTAGAACTTTTCTAAAAATTCTGGATAGTTTTTCTTCACTATCAGCCCTAAGATAAAGGAAAAAAGATAGCATTTTATGTGCATTTGTGAAGATTGGATACAAGTTTTTCAAATAGTTTTCTTTGGTTTAAGAGAAGTGAACTGAATTTTAAAATGATATTTTTGACATTAGGGCAACTAATTGTGAATAAATAAGCATTAAATTGTCACTACATTCTTGTTAAGATCTTGGGCTCTGCTGGTTTCAAACCCTGACTTCACCTTATGTAGGTTAAATTTCCTAAAACCTCTTTGTCTTTCTTTTCATAACTGAGAAATGAAGATCATAATAGTACCAGGCTCATTATTAGAAAGATTGAGATGATATACATAAAGTGCTTAACATACTACCTTGTATTGCATATTTTTATTTCTTAAAGCTTTGGTGATTAATAGCTTTTTGTTTGAAATATTCTACCCATTAACTTTTTTAAAGCATCTATTTTTCTTCACTATTTTAATTGAGTACAAATTTACTGTAATCTATAATTTGGTACCTGTGATAGATGCAGTGGTATAGTCTAATGCCTTAGAACTACTAAATATTTCTAGTTATTGTTTATACAAGAGCATAGCAAGAGTGGCTTGTTGTTAGAATTATTATTTTTTCACTCCTTATATAGTGTTAAGGCTTTCACAAAGTAGTGTCCTTAAATTGGGGAAAAAACAGACCTGCATGAGTTATCTTACATTTTGGAGCTTCAGAAAGTAAAATTTTAGTACTGGAAAAAATCAATTTAAAGTAAGCCATCAGAGACTTACCGCTAAAATTTCAACCTGGAAGGAGCTTAGCTTGCTTCTAATTATGTTTTCAGAAGTAAGCTTTTAATAGAAAGAAATACATTGCCATTTGTTAATGTATTCCTGATGTTTTATCCATTGAGTTATGGGATACATGACAGAATTCCATCCAACATTATTATTGTAGCACAAAGCACAAACAGGAAAAAAATGAATTTCAGCTGTTTGGGTAAAAATATAAAAGTGTGATAGGATGGAAAGAATGTCCTAAACTGTGTTTTATTCATTTAGGGAAAGAAAAAGTATAAAAATATTTACCTAGCCAAGTTTTTTATATATTTATATATATACATATACATATCACCTGTTTAAAGATACAATGGCAATCTGTTAACGGTGATGTTTCTCAGCCAAATGCTTAATAATGTCAGACGTTTTTGGTGATCAGTTAACCATAGGTTATAGAAGAGAGAGACTTTATTATGCTGCTTCTAAATTTTCCTTTGCTTGGGACATTTAGTCAATTCAATAAGTATGTTTTGCATTAAAACCCAGGTATCCTAATTTATTTTCTTGATTTGGAGAATTCCAGAGAAATGTAGAGCAAACAAACTTTTTGTGTATTAGTTTTCTTGAGTATTTTTTGCCCATGAGTTTTATACTATTCCTTTGTATTCTAATTATTTTTATAAAACTAGGAAATGGAAATGTGAATATCTTTTCCACACAGTGAAATTAATTGAATTAACTCCTAATTTATTCATTTTTGTTCTTAATTTGTTAATGAGATCTTTGGGGTAAGCATGCTTACTCACAGTCAACTGGAAAGGGTTTAGTACTCTTAGGTTGGATTATAAACAACTTCCTTTATCTCTTCTCTTTAGCCCAAATAGCTAAATCCATGTACCAAATTCATCCCAACAATATTCAGCCTTCTTTTATTGAACATAACATTTTAAAGCTGCTGTGCTGGATGGTGGAGGTCATAAAGAGGGATCAAATGCCATCCTTGCTGTCTTGCAGCTTGTAGGGAAGAGAAGTGCCAGGATGTTATGTGGCTGCAGAATTATTTGGAAATGTAAATTTTAATAAAAAGGGATTCTCAAGTATACTATTATGACAGTGCTAATTTATTTTGCAGCTGATTTTTATTATATACAAGACTATCTTTCATTCAGTTCATTTAATATTCAGAAGTTGAAGACTAATTTTGATATTTTATGGTTGCGGTATATCTGGCAACATCCTTTAGAAGGGTGCTGGAGTTACCATGATATCTAGAAATGAATTGTTTCTAGGTATTAAATGAAATTTTTGTTTGTTGGTTGGTTTTGTTAGGTGGTGATGGAGTCAATGTAGAAGAAGATGGGAAAACAAAGAAAAGTCAGAAGGATGATGAAGAACAAATTGCTAAGTATAGGCAGCTCTTGCAGGTTATTCAAGAAAAAGAAAAGAAAGGCAAAGAAAATGATATGGAGATGGAAATTAAGTGGGTTCCAGGTAAGAATTAGATACTAACTAAATGTTTTCTCTTTTTCTTCATTTCAGGATGTTGAGTGCAGTTTAGAAGCTTAATTCCTCTTTAGAAACAAACTTAAAAAATCTTATTTTCTAGAAATGTTTTGGTGAGGACCTTAACGTAGTATTTGCATACACCATTTAACTCACTTAGGGACTAGATTTTTAGATTCTTACCAACTTTTCTTGATTAGTTTCTTTGATTTACTAACTATAAATTATTTCTATCCATTTATGAGAATAGACCTAGGTTAATTCTATTATTCTCAGGATATAGAAACTTGAATTCAGGAATCATGTGTTCTATAGTTACTATACTTCTTTTTAAGATACAGGATTCTTAAGTGACCTTTTCTTCCATAACCTGTACTAGTCCTTAATTTGTGAGGTTTCACTAAGGCAAAATGTATATTACATAGTTTCTCATCTCAATTTTGCTTTGAATAGTCAATATAGGATAGTAGAGTAGTATAATACTAATTACAACAATGTCAAAGCTAAACAAAGATAATACTGTGATAAATAGGGATTGTTCTCTAGTATGTAGTGGTACCCCCCTTAGCCATGGTTTCACTTTCCAGTTACAGTTACCTATGGTCAACCGTGGTCCAAAAATAGGTGAGTACAGTTTAGTGCAGTAAGACACTTTGAAAGACAAAGAGACTCTATATTCATATAACTTCTATTATAGCATAATTGTTCTACTTTATTATTGTTTTTAATCTGTTACTAAGTTAAACTTTATCATAGCTATGTTGTATAGGAAAAAAATATAACATATATAGGGTTTGGTACTATCTATGTTTTCAGGCATCTACTGGGGGTCTTGGAATGTATCCCTTGCAGTTAATGGGGGACTGCTGTACACAGTTTTTCAACTTTGCTGGGCAAATCAGCATGTACTTTTGCACCAATACTGTTTTTGCAGATTATTGCTGTTTATATATATGTATATATTTTAAAGCCATGTATATGTTTTGATAAGGATTTAGTCTTTTAGCCCCAATTAATCTCCAGAAGAAAGAATACTAACCACTTGCAGGAATATCATTGTCTAAAACATAAAAGTGTTCTATCATCAATTATTTCTATTTTTTTTACAAGTAGCATGCTTTTGCACTGAGAACAAAACATTTGTTTGCATAGTTTTTATTTGGGGAAAAAAAGGCTAGCATATTTTGATATTAATATTTGAGAATTGATTGACTATTGTAGTAAATATATACTAGGGTGAACGTATGTCTCATGTATATTCCTATAGTAATATAGTGCTATGTTATGACCCATTTGGTTCAAATGTTTGACTCTTGCAGAAAGTTATAAAAAAAAAATGAAGTTTATTAGTGTACCATATGATGAATGATTAGGAGGACTCAATTGATTTAGCCTGGAGAGGAAAAGTCTAAAAAGTGACTTTAACAATTATTTTCAAGTATAGGATATGTAAATGAAGACTTAATATCTTTTATTACCTCACAAGTGAGCACTACGGCCAGTGGATAAAAGTTGAAGGCAGGTAGATTTCAATGTACTATAAGAGAAATTCTCTGTATTGTTAGAATTCTCCAGCAAGACAGCATGAAGGCTGCTTTAAGGGGTTGAGCTCCCTATGTCAGTAAGTCTCCACAAAAAGGCTTCATAACCATGATGCCACTCAGGGATGTTTGTGAAGAAATATTTTACTTGAGGCCCTTGCTTTTATGATTCCAAGAACTGTCGAATTCTATCTTTTAAGTGAAATATGTTGTAGTTTAAGTGTAATCTTAGAATTAACTTAATGAAGATACTTTCATGTGAACATTTTTAATTGAAGTGTTTGGTTGTCTATTTGATAAAGCAGATTTAAAATAAACTTGAAGTTTTATAGCAAATATTTCAGAAATATATAATACACCAGATATATGGTACAGATATATGATATAGGTTCCTATACTAAATGGACCACATGCCTTTGTCTTTATTAATACAGTTATGTAGGGCAAATACTCACAAATGATATTTACATCTGTATCTGTAACTGGAAGATTTAAGCAGTACGTGTTTCCTGGGGTAAGCCCCACTTGGTAATAATATATTATCTTTTTATATACTCCTGACTTGATCTAGTAATATTTTATCAAAGATATTTGCACCAGATGAATGCAGTGGCTCATGCCTGTAATCCAAGCACTTTGGGAGGCCAAGGCAGGAGGATTGCTTGAGGCCAGGAGTTTGAGACCAGCCTGGGCATAGCGAGAGCCCGTCTCTATGAAAAATTTAAAAAATTAGCTAGGCATAGTGGCATGTGCCTATAGTCCCAGCTACTTGGAAGGCTGAGGTGGGTGGGTCACATGAGCCTAGGAGTTGGAGGCTGCAGTGAACTATGATTGTGCCATTGCACTCCAGAGTGAGACCCTATCTCAAAGAAAGAAGAAAAAAAGATATTTCCACCTGTGTTAAAGAGGAATATTGGTTTGTAGTTTTCATTCCTTACAATGTTTCTATGCATGTGAGAACTAGTAGAGAACAACCAAGCCACAAGAAGAAGCTGATGCTAACAGTCAGGCTCACTCAGTAGTTAGTTACATGACTTCCTCCCTCAAACAGCAACTTTACATATGCTATAGATCAACCTGTGGTTCTCTCACAAGCTATAAAACTACTAGTGTCAAAACCTCAAATATTAAATCTTAGATGCCAAGTATCGAGGATGTTAAAAATAAGCTATAGCTTTTTCCATATTTTGACTTATTTTCATAGGATAGTTTCCCAGAAATAGAATTATTAGGAAAGAGCATGAATACTTTTTGTGTCTTGAAGTTATTGCCAAATTGCTTTCCAAAAGTGTTGTACCAGCATATAATATTTTCAACAATCAGTAAGAGTGTCAGTTTCATGGACTTATCAACATTGGGTATATGTTTTTTACTTTTAATTGAATGTGGGAAAATTGATATTCTAATGTGTAATGTACTTTTAAAGGTGCTTTTAAAACTCTAGTATTTTTGGAGGCCCTCAATGGGGTATTGTTACCTATGAATTCTTATTGTATATGTGCATACACACACATGCGAGTGTACAAATGTAAAGTCTTTTACATGAAAAACATCTTATATGAGATAATTGAGCTAATCTTTATGAAACTCAGTTTACTCATTTGGAAATTGAGAACAATAATGCCTGTATTGCTTAATTTGAGATATTTTTAAAGGTACCTTATAAAGTACAAAGTACTATTTGTCTTGTGTATATTTTGGTGGGTTTGTGTCTTAAGAAATGTGGGTTTTCAATAATAATTTCCCTGAACCTCAAGACTTTTGTGATGTTATACTTAAATAAACCACAGAGGGTCAGTATGAGATTATACTATAACTATATCATGCATTGGTTCTTCTGTGGCTTAGATCTCTAAAATATTAAGCTCTTAGAAAAGTAAGTACTCTTTAATCATTAACAATTGTTAGGGTATAGTTTGGTTTGATTTTTAAAAAGGAGTTCTAATTTAGACTGTTTAAACTTCCCAGCTTTTTACATTGGGTTATACAATATAGTAAAGTGAGGAGTTTAATTCCTTAAGGGTAAGACATTAAGGCAGACAGATAACAGGTTCATGAGTATAACAAATGGAATGAAGTATTCTTTATATTGATACTTTAATTCCTATGGAAATGTAATAATATAACCTTATTAGGATTATACATAAGTAAAAATATTGAATTGTAAGATTTTTAAAGAAAGTTATACTTCATTATTTTGATGTATGTAAAGTAATATTACCTATCTCAATGTATGGCTAAAGGTATCCTACCTGACTCACCCTGATGAGTAGGTAAGATGATGCATACGATTAGCATGTTGGGCCGTCATCAAGGAACATGTTTCATAAGGGAATTTGAAATATACATATAAATGTGGTGTAATCAGTTTTATCTCTTACATAACCTCCCCTATATTATGCTTTAATAAAGTATAATTTATGTAAAAATACTTTTTTGTTGCAGATAATGCAAGTTGAATATAAATAATATCCATGAAATTCCATTCAGAGTGTAAACATAAAATGGCATATTCTTTTGTTTATAATCTTAAAAGAGATTAAATATATAAAAGTCCTCTTCTCCTTAGCTTTCTGGTTTAATAGATAATAGTGAAATGGATGTATGGTCTATTTTCTGCTCAGTATCCTTCAGTACCCTAACTTTCCTTTATTAACCCATCAAATATTTATTGAACACCTATTCTATGCCAGGAATTATTCTAGACACTGTGTAAACAAAACACACAAATCCCTGACTTCATAGATCTTATATTCTGGTGAGGGGGAGATAGATGACAAACAAGTAAGAAAAATGTTTGAGCAGAAGCTAAAGGCAATAGAGGTCAGAGAGTAGGCCAGGCACAGGAAGACTGTACAAGCAGAGAAAATAGCAAAGGAGTGGGCTTGAAACTGTAGCTTATCTGTTGTGTTTGAAGAATAGCAAGGAGGGCAGGGTGACTAGAGTGGAGTGAGTGGAGGAGAGACTAATAACTGAGGTTAGAGAGGTAGCTTGGGGCCGGAGATGAAGGTCTTGTAGGTCATTATAAGGACATGAACAACTTCCGTGACTGAGATTAGAAGCCATTGGAGGATTTTGAGTTTAAGAGTGATAAAATCTGACTTTTATGTTTAATAGGCTCACTCTTGCTGCTGTAGATGAATAGATTAAGGTGGGAGGCAAGGACAAAATTAGGGAGGTCAGTGAAGAGACTGTTGCACTAATCCTGAGATAATGAAGATCATGAGTGGAACATATTTGGAAAGGAGCATCAAGAGTTCTCTAATTTTCACATGTAAATTACATGTAATTTCACATGTAAGTTCTCTAATTTCACATGTTTAAGATGCCTATTAGTTACCTAAATAGACATGCCAAGGAATCAGTTAGATATACAGTTAAGAGTTCAGGAAAGAGGTCAGGACGGGAGATAAAAAGTGAAAGTGAATAAGAACAAGGTAGTAAATATAGGTAGAAAAGAAAGGAGATTCAAAAACTGATCATTGGCGCACTCCTGCATTTAGAGGTAGAAGAATGAGGAGGGACCACCCAAAGCAGCTGGGGAGAAGCTACCAGAGAAGCGAAGAGGAAATTTGGAATTGTGGGATATTCAACCAGCCAAGTGAAAAAAGCATTTCAGTGAGAATATTGGCCAATAAAATACTAAGACAGAGAATGACCATTGGATTTAGCAATGTGGAGATCATCAGTAATGTTGAATGGTTTTGTTGGGATGGCGGTGGGTGAAAGTTACAAGTATGGGTTCAAGTGCAAATGGGAGGAGAGGAATTGGACATAGTCTCTCTTTCCTCCGCTCTTTACATTTGTAATTCCATTTTCATTGTGCTATCTGCTCTTTATCCTTTGTCCTTCTTTTCTTCACCTTTATTTCATTTTTATTCCTCTGTTCAGTGTTCCATTGGGAAGCTTAAACACAGAGACATCGGTGACATGCATATATGGCCATTGTATTGTTCCTTATTCAGAAGTAAAATGTTTTTGAATCAGTTGGGCATTCATTTTGTTAGGCAGCCCCATTTCAAACATTTTAATTTTTAGACATCTCAAAACCTGTTCACTATTTACTTTTGGCTATATCTCCATTTCCATTTTTTGCCAATATACTCATTATTTGAAATGTATTCACAGAAATGGTTTTTCAGTCAGAACTTTTAAAATAACCAGATGTTTAAAATTTTGAGTTGAGTGTAGGGGAGGACATTAAATGGAAAACCTGAACTTAAAAATAAGCTAAAAGAATTTGCAGTTTGCCTCATATTTTGGTGATGGGGAGGAAACCAGGTCACAGTGTACTGTTGTAGCGTGTACAAACTCATATAGCTAGTAAGTGGCTAGAATTTTAAAACTTAAGTGTATGCCCCTTTCTTGAACCATCCGTTTAACAGGTTGACTGTAAAGGCTTCGTAAGGTAATAAGCTGACACTTCATACTGTGCAAAAAACATCTGAGTCGTGTGGAATGTATAATAAAAATGAGAAGCAGCTAGGGTTATCTAAAAATGTTGCTAGCACATTTTCTCCATATAGTTGCTAGTAAATTGCTCAGTGTTTCCTGAATATTTGAAAGATTATTTTCTCTCTTAATAATATAAAGATTTAATTTTTAAAAAAAGATTTTCTAGGGGGCTTTTAACAAAGATTTAAAGCAAAAGCTAACAATATTTTTATACTAGTTTTAGAAAGTGCTAAAATTCCCATATCTTAAGAAGTTTCAGGTCAATTGATCTGAGTTTTTACTCCCATAGGATCCTAGTTAAATGTGTAAATCAGTAAGGGCCTCTGGTTGTAAGCATCTTGGTTGATTCTGTTAGTGTGGTCCTTCCCTCTCTGCACATGTATCACTTTTTACCAGTTGTATTGTTTGCATCTGTAGCCACTATTTCCAGACCATAGTACTTTTTCTTTTGTTTTCTTTTCTTTTTTTTTCCTTCACTTTGCCTTCGACTTGCAATCTGCTGGAAGTCAGCCCAAGAAGACAGAGCTTCTTGCATGTATTGTTTTCCCATAGTCCACAGCTGTGCTGATTTGTTTGAAGTTGCGAATTCTTTGGTCTGTAAAGCAAAACTTTTCCCTATTCTATTTGTGGTTGTCCCACATCATCATTCTATCTATATACTAACTGCCTGGCTAGCAAAGTAGCCATATGTTCCATATGTGATTGTGACAGAATTCACTCAGACTACTTGGTTTCAACAGTTTCATTACTGCTGTCCTTTTTAATCTGAAATTGAAAAGTCATATAACTTACAAGTTTACTACCTTAACACATTCATTTTTACATATTATCTTCTACAAGTATACATAGTTGATTCTGTTACACTCCCATTTTGCATTCTGCTTTGTTTCATTTATCATACTTGTTTTTATGTATTCCTAAATAACCTTTATTGTCATAATGCCTGCATCACAGTCCATTGTGTTTCTGATTTATAACTTATGAATCACTCCCCTGATGCTATACTTTAGGTTCTTTATAAAGTCTTGCTATTATGGATAAAGTAATGACCTTTTATTGAATTTTCTTAAATTCCCGAGAGTAGAAAATCTTCATGTCTCGTGTCAAAGTTTTTGTTTTTTGGTTGTTTTGAAAGGGTTTTATTAACTTGTGGTACTGACTGGGGAACTTTTTATTTATTTTTTTAACTTTTAAAGGCTCAGAAATGCTGATAAAATTATACACGAAATAAAATCTAGTTTTTACGATAGGTTTGGGCTTTTGAAGCCACATAAAGGATAGGGCATAAGCACTTTTGTGTAGGTCTTTGGTTTGATACAAAGTTTACTCCCTCTCTGGGACCACATACCGTATTTCCTGTGCTCTGAAAGGTTTGCCAGCCTTTCTCAGTGTCTTTTCAGTTAGACCATTGCAGACAACTGTTCACTGACTATATTATTATACAATGGTACTTTTTAGCCTTGAGGTCCAAGGTGAAGCTTGAACTGGTAGCAAGGCAAGCTGCATTTGGTGGTTTTATATGGGAGGAGCCCTGTGTTAGTCCTTACATATTGACAGCATTTGCCCCATGTAATCGGCTAGGGGAAGGGAGTGTGAGGGTATTTTTCTCCCTCACTTTAATTGTCATTCAGAGTGGGTGGGATAGCTCCCATCAAATGAGAAGTCTGTGTAGGACTTAAACTTTTCCTAAGAATCGTCAGCTTAGTTTGTCACAAAATATATTTCATTTTAGGATCACATTGCTCGTTCTTTAGAGAAACATTCGGAGATTAAAAACAATTTTTTTTTTTTTTTTTGCAACAGGGGTTTGCTCTGTTGCCCAGGCAGGAGTGCAGTAGTGTCATTATAGCTCATTGCAACCTCAAACTCCTGGGCTCAAATGATCCTCCCACCTCAACCTTTTGTAGAGACAGGGGTCTCACTATGGTTCCCAGGCTGGTCTTACACACCTGGCCTCAAGCAATCCTCTCGCCTCGGCCTCCCAAAGTGCTGTGATTACAGGTGTGAGCCACCGTCATCATGCCCAACCACATTAAAATATTTTAAAGTAATTTATTTACACGCATAATTTTGATCCAGAAGAATTGCATTTAAAAATATCCTTTGGAGGAGGGAGGGGAAACTTGCAATTATTGGATGTCTGTGAATATCAGAAACTGTTCTAGGTGCTTTACAAACAACATTACTTTAAAATCTTCAAAGTGGTTAGTGCCCCATTCTGCAAAAGAGAAAACTGAGGCACGGACTTGCTTAAGGTCACAAAGCTAAGAAAAAGAAGAACTGTAATTCAAACCTTGATCTCTCTGACAGCAGGACCCATTGGATTAAGGCACTCACCTCATTGGTCCAGCATGGGCCTTTATTTATTTATGAATGAATGAATAAATGAGCCTGGCACCTACTACAAAAGTTACAGTAATTTACATTTACCTGTTTGATCTTCCCTGCCCTTCCATACCTGAGGAAACTATCTAGATTTCAGTGCTCATTCCTTTGCTTTCCATTGTATATATAGTTTTTAAAAGACATTTAATTGACAAAGATTGAATATATTCAAGGTATACAGTGTGATGATTTCATAGACATATACATCATGTAATGATTACCACAACCAAATTAATTAACACATTTATCACCACCCATTCTGGATCCTGGAACTTATTCATTTTATAATTGAACATTTGTGTCCGTTGACCAGCATCTACCCATTTTCCCCAGCCCCCAACTCCTGGCAACCACCGTTTTACTCTCTGCTTCTGAGTTAGACTTTTCTAGATTCTACGTATCTGTGAGTTCTCATAGTATTTGTCTTTCTGTGTCTGGCTTATTTCATTGGACATAATGTCCTCCAGGAATCATCCATGTTGTTACAAATGGCAGAATTTTATTTTTTGTGGCTGAATAATATTTCATTGTGTATATGTACCACAATTTCTTCATTCATCTGTAGATGGACACTTAGGTTGTTTCCATATCTCAGTTATTGTGAATAATGCTGCAGTGAATATGGGATTGCAGATATCTCTTCAAGATACTGATTTTATTTCCTTTGGATATATCCCCAAAAGTGGAATTGCTGGATCATATGATAGTTCAATTTTTATTTTTTTTGAGCAAACTACTTACTGTTTTCCATAATGACTATACCAATTTACAGTCCCACACTAGTGTACAAAATTCTCTTTTCTCTAGGCCCTCACCAAGACTTATTATCTCTTCTTTTTCATAGTAGCCATCCTAGCAAGTGTGCGGTGTTATCTCATTGTGGTTTTGATTTGTATTTCTCTAACGATTAGTGATGCTGACACCTTTTGGCCATTTGTTTGTCTTCTTTGGAATACTGTATATAGTTTTCTCTCATTAGTGAATATTCCTAAGAAGTACGGGTGCATAAAAGGAATGAAGTGCTGATACATGCTACAACATGGATGAGCCTTGAAAATACTTTGCTAAGTGAAAGAAGCCAGTCACAAAAGACCACATATTTCATACAAAATATCCAGAACAGGGTAATCTATGGAGACAGGAAGTAGATTAGTGATTGCTAGGGGAAGAGAGAGACAATAGGGTTTCTTTTTGAGGAGATGAAAATGTTTTAAAATTGTGGTGATTTTGCACATAATCTGTGAATATATTAAAAGCCATTGAATCATATACTTTAAGTGGGTGAATCATATGATATATGAACTATGTAAAAGTTGTTAACTATGGTGGGGAGAGTGTGGTTGTGTTTGGGATTTTTAAAATCTTTTGGACCTGATTTTTTTTTTAACTAACATTATATTGCTAAGATGTATCTTTATTTTGTGTAACTGTAGTTCATTCATTTGATTTCTGTACTGTAGTTATATGTATTCATTCTTCTGTTTGATACACATTTCGGTTCTTACGTGTTTACTGTGGTGAATCATGCTGTTTTTTATATGTATATGTGTGTGTGTCTCCTAGTACTTGTTTAAATTTTTCTGGGTATTTACCTAGGACTATTTATAATTGCTGGGTTATAGGATATATGAATGTTCAACTTTATTTATTTATTTTTTTAAAGATAGGGTCTTGATCTGTTGCCCAGCCTTATTTTCCTTATGTTCCCTTTATTTTCCTTCTGAAAATCCTATTTGGTATGTGTGGTGCTTTCTCACTCTGTATCTGATAACTCATATTTTCTGTACCTTTGAATTTATGTAGTATGCTGGGTAATTTTTTCATTTTTTTCTTTCAGTTCATTAATTCTTTCTTCACCTCTGTCTAGTGTGCTGTGTATTTTTTTCCAAGTTCATCTCATTTTGATAGTTTGATCTTTTAATTTCCTCTTCTGTTTTTAAATGTGCTGATTTTGTATTCTGTATCTGATAATTCTAAAAATCATAGTCTTTACGGTTCTTACTTGTAGTTTTTTGTTTCTGCACACTCTGTTTTATAGTTAATTTTGATTGCGACTCATTGTTCTTGGATCTTTGTTTACTTATGGGAATCCTTAGAAGCCTGGGTCAAAAGTTTTCCTTTTAGAGAGTATTTGCCAGGTGCCTAACAGCACTTCCAATCTAAGACCAATTGAAACTAAATTTTTGGATTGGAGTATTTGGGGCCACACAAGTAGTGTGAATTCCAGCCACAAACCCATGGATTTGTGGGCTTGTGGTTTTAAATTCTCTGGGGGAAAAATATATTTTTACTTCCCTTGTTCTGCCCATAGCCAAAGCCCAAAGAGGCATGTGTTCCCTCTGAATTGAGGGGGTAGGGACATCACCCACTGAGAGCACCCTTAAGCATAGTAGTTTCTGATGGGACCTCCCACCATGATCAGGCTTCATACTCTGTCTCCTGCCTCCTTGGCCAGCAGCCCGTTAAAACCTAAGATCCATACTAGACCATAGAAGATTAGTGAAATGTCCCCAAGGAAAACGCTTCTAAGCTATTTTACTATTTCTGTTTGAGCTTTCTTGTTGTAATTAAGTCCAAGAAATTCCCTTTGTTTCCTTATATCTTGGCCATTCATGTAAAAGTTTTCATTTATTTTCTACCTTGCCTGTAAACATGTGTAAAAATAACAATAGAACAAGTAGTTCTTCAGTACTCTTTGCCATAAACTAATTAGCTAAATGGCTTCACCAGACTTAGCCAGAATTTAGTCTGTTAGTACTAGGACAGCTTGATATTATGTACATTGTGATTACAAACTACTTGAAAGGCAAAGAAAGCATACAAATAAAGTACAGGCAAATACAGGAAACAATAGCTCCCTAATGAGGTCCAAATGTCTTATATTTGAAGTCAGCTTTTTAAGAATATTTGATTCTAAGAAGCAGGAGCAGCTTGATTTACAGTAAACTGAATATACTTGCAAATGGAAGGCATTATTTCAAGATAGAGTAAAAGGAGATTTGGAAGAGGTGAGAGTATGATAAGCTCAAATTCAAGACAAATGTAAAACAGTTCCTACCCAGTGAAATAGGTTTTAGACAGTTAACAGCAAAAAGTATTAATCTTTGCTCATTCGTTGCACACTTTGGGCATATCTTCTGTGGATACTTCATTGAATGTTTTGGGAGATACAGAATTAACAGTTGTATGAGAAACAATTCCCAATCTAGCAGCTTGCCTATGCCCTCTTCTCCTTATTATCTTTATTAGCTATATGTGTTGTTTCCATAAGGTAGATATAACAGTATTAAGTGCAGCCAAACAGCATCTGTTGGCTCAGGCTGATTGGTAATTTTTGCTGTTTACTATTGTTTGCAAGGCTAGTAGTTATTTTACTTTTTAATTTTATGCATTGTTGCTCCTTGTCCATAGGTTGGGGAAAAATTTGACTCATTTTTCTTTTCATTTGCTCTTTTATTCAGCAGACATTTATAAGGAGTGTGCTATATGCTAGGCATGATTCAAGTCTTCATCTTTCTCATTACGAAGTTGATAATTTGGCTTATCCAGTATGTTTTAAGTATACCCTACCATACAGGAAAAAATGGCACTGGCAAAGATCCCCTTTACTCATCTGGACTCAGGATTCCCGTGACCACTGTTACATAAGTAGATGTGTCCTTCTCCCCAGATCCTTCGGGATAACACGCCAGTTTGAAGGGGTATCTTTGGTGACAGTGTTCCTTGGGCCACTTTGAAGGAGTGTCTTTGGTGACAGTGTTCCTTGGGGCATGGCTGGTGGTTTTCCTCTATAAATTAGCCTTGTACCCAGAGTGAATTCCAAATTTGGAGTTATGGTGACACTGGTGGTAGCTAGTTTGAATTTAAAAGCTACTTTTGGAATTGAGTGTTACACAGTCTGATTTATAACATACAACCATAAAAAAAAGATTGAGCCATAAGTGTTCATGAATATTCTAGATGGATCCTAAGTCCTCATTTAAATAGAGTGCTAGTTTCAGCCTATATCAGACATCTTAAACATGCATTGTGTTTTTATGAACAAAGCTAATTGTAGTACCTAGTGGAGTTAGCTATTCGTGTCCTGCCCTTTGAAGACTTTTCAAATATTTCAAATGAATAAGGTCAGGAGGAATATATACCCTTATTTTATAAGGACTTTGTAAGGATATTTAAAAGTATTTTAATATGTATGCAGACTGCCAAAATAATTCTGAATGGATTGTGCTTCAGTTATTATTGTCATAATTGAGTCATCTGTGTTCATAGTTGACTTTGAAAGGGGTTTTTGCCCCTTATTTATTTGTAGGATTATTGATGTTATTTTTAACTAATTCGGCAATCCTTAGCTATACACTTAAAATTTTTTAAAACAAATATGTGCCAAACTAAAAAAGTTTTAATGAAGTTGTTTTTCAGTCACATAGTGGCTGCTCTCAAATGAGGCTAAAACTGTCTCTGAAGAATGTTCTTGTGTGTATGCCAAGAGGCTTCTGAGATGGGCATATTTTTAAGAACTTAGAACATAAACAACTGTGATCTGTGGCAAGAGATTTAAATGACCTCATGATGACAATGAGAACAAAGCATTTTTTAAGTTATCATGATGGTGTGTTAATTCATTGCAGTGTGTTTGTTATTCTGCTATTTTCGTGTATTAAGTGAGAGCTAAGACTGTATTTAATTGAAGATACTATTTCTTTATTGTTGTAAACCAGCTAAGAACCAAAAAAATTTCCTGAGAATAAGTATTTAATGAATTATTCTGGAGCTATAGGTTCTTTTTTTTTTTTTTTTTTTTTCTTCCTTTTTTTAACCACTTGAACCACTTAGGGATAAAGACCATTTATTTAAATCTTAAAGTTTTGATTCATTTTCTGTTAGAGAGAATATGTTCCAAACATGAAAGATCAAACAGTTGGCTTAAAGTAAGAATCCCCTCCCTAAAGACAGATTAAGTGTTTATTAAGTACTCACTATGTGCCTGGCACTATGCTAAATATTAGGGAATATGAAAGAAGGTGACTTTAAGCTGCTTTTGATCTAGTTGGGAGAAAAAGCATACTTAGATGAAACTTATAAAGTTGGAAGACATGTAAATAAAATAATACCACTTACGTGGTACAAACAGTGACATAGCCCTTCTTTTCAGAAATGACTTCTAATCATTATCTAGACCAGTGGTTCTGAACTAGAGATGATTTTACCCTTCAAGAGAACATTTGGCAATGTCTAGAGACATTTTTGATTGTCTCGACTAGGGCTACTGGCATCTAGTGGATAGACCAGAAATATTGCTAAATATCTTACAATGCATAGGATAACCCTTCACAGCAAAGAATTATCTGGTCCAAAATGACAAGAGTGCTGAAATTGAGAACCCTGATGTGGAACCTACAAATGTCAGTGCTGGTAAATTTTGAAGTTGTGGGAGCTGAACTCTTTTCTTCCCCTAGACCTCTTCAGCCACTGTTGTTTCCTTGAGGCCCTTACATCCTTATACAGAGTTGATCATTGGTATTCATAAACTCCCTGAACATTGTAGGCAAGTTTATACAGTACAGTATTCCAGGGAAAGAGTCCATAGCTTTTATTAAATTCTCAAGGTATCCATGTCTCCAGGAAAAGTTCAGAAACATTAAACCAAGCATAGTGTCTCATGGCTGAATCCCAGCACTTTGGGAGGCCAAGGCAGGAGGATTACTTGAGGCCAGGAGTTCGAGACCAGCCTGGACAACATAGCAAGATCCCATTGCTACAAAAATAAAATAAAAAGTTTAGCTATGCCTACAGCTACTTGGAGCCTGAGGCGGGAGGATTGCTTGAGCCCTCAAGGTTGCTATGATGGTGCCACTGCACTCCAGAAAAAAAATAAAACAGAACCAGTGCTCTAGTCACTTAAAAGAAATAACACAGAACCTTCCTTAACGTATGCTGAACTAGAAGTAGAATTTAAGTTTCAAGGATCAAAATTAATCAGAAAATGGTTTTTTGGTTAAAAATATTGATACTAATTTAATATTTTGAAGTAATAAAATCTTTGTGTAGACTACTTTAAAGATTATTATTTAAACATCTAATAATATAATACTGTACTTTTAAAATTTGAGACAACTGATTATATACTGACCTGTAGGCATAATATATAAATTATTTTATTTTGTCATTAGAAATCAATTTGCTTTATTAGAATTTGCTGCTTTTTCCCAAATGAAGATCCCAGTTTACATTTCTTAGGTGCTGTTTATCTGTTGAAGCATTCAGAGATCTAGACATGGTTTTATATAATCCACATTTTTCCTAAAAGCTGTTTAGTAAAAATAATTATGTTTTCCTCACAAAAAAACATTTTTGAATGGAAAGTTGTGTTTCTGATTTGGCATTTAATAGATCAGAAACTCTAACAGCAGTATGTCATAAAAACAAATGTTATATAACCTTGAGTGTAATTTAATACTTTTCTAAGTTGTAGAAATTTGGAGATTAAGTCTTAGGTTAAAAACCAAGGAAGGTACCTTACAGATCATATATTCCAGCTGTTTCAAACTGTTTTTTGGGGGGGCTCAAGGCCCAAAAGCACTACTTTTAGGTTATATATTTGCACTTCTATAATACTAGATATTTTGTTTGAGAGGGGAAAAGGGTACATGTGGGAGGGAAAGGTTGCATAGTTCTAATCTAGACCATTCATTTTACAGATAAGGAACCTGAGGCCCAAACCTTTAGATTTTATTTTGGGCTGTACATTTCTTCATTGTTTAGGTCAAACCAGCATTTTAGATGTATTTGGTAATAGTATAGACGGTGATCAGGAGTTCAAATTCTAGCTCTGCAGCTTTCTACCTGCATGTTCTTAGACAAGTTGCTAAATGTTCTCAGTCACTGTATACTCATCAACAAAAAGAATTATAATATTTTTAGGATTGTTTCCACTTCCTTAGAATTTATAACGTATCTGGGAAGATGATCTGGATTAGCCATGTCTCTCTTTAAAAGAGCATCTCAAATCATTCTATTTATTATTTTTAAATGGATTTTACTATGTCATCTAAATATTTGATGCCCCACCCAACCATGTCCTCCAAAAATACTGTAAAATAAAATTAACATCTTTATTATCAAATAATATGGCACACTATTTACATTTCTTTCACTTTGGCAGTAGTGAGGGTCTTCATAGACTGACAGATCAGCATTGGGGCTTTTATTCCCACCTTCTTACCCCTCTTCAGTTATCCCATAAGACACCTAGAAACATGGATCAACACCAGCACACTATAGCAACAAAGACCTTTAGAGATGAAATATAAGAGCAAATAGCAGCATTGGAAGAACTAAACCATAAAAAGGAGAATCTCAACTTGGTGGTCCTTTTGATCTTAACTGTGTAGCCTCACAGAGTGCTTAAGGAGAGATTAAGAATTCTTTTCTCATGGGGTATTTCAACTTGGATTGCCTTATTAAACAGTTTTTGTTAAAAACCTATAGTTTCCAGGCTTTCACTTGGATGACAGAAGCAGTAGAGATAATTATGTTAAAGACAAGAGAAACCACTTGTTTTTTGCTACCAAAAAAAAAATTAATTAGTAGTCATATCCTGAGAAGATTTTATACCAGAATTTTTCTTAGAGGGTGAAAACAAGTATAGAGAAACAAAGGATGAGCTTAAATAAAGTATTTTTCCTTAGTGGCTTGACTGTTAATCAAGTTGCTGGGTTTGTTTGTTGGTTTTTTTTTATTTTATTTGGCTAGGTTTATTATCATTTGTTGTTAGGAAATAGCTTTAACGATCCCATGTCGCTCTATGATATTGGGGTGTTACAAACATTCACTATTGCACTTATCTTGTTACTCTGTACATATGTGTAAATTACTTTTGTTTTTTATAAATTAGACTTTTAAGTGATTGAAGGACATTTTAAACTAAACTATTTGGATTTTTTCCCTCAGGTCTTAAAGAAAGTGCAGAAGAGATGGTCAAAAACAAATTGGAAGGAAAGGATAAACTGACCCCTTGGGAACAATTTTTAGAGAAGAAGAAAGAGAAAAAAAGACTGAAAAAGAAACAGAAGGTATCAGTGTTAATTAGGACCAAACATTTATTGAATACCAACCATGTATCAGAAGGTACCAGGGGGCCGGGCACAGTGGCTCATGCCTGTAATCCTAGCACTTTGGGAGGCTCAGGCAGGAGGATTACTTAAGCCCAGGAGTTTGCGGTTGCGGTGATCTATGATGATACCACTACACTCCAGCAAGAGAGACCTTGTCTCAAAAAAAAGAAGGTACTGGTGCTTGGCGTCATTATTACAGAATGTAACCATTCACTGGAGTAGACCTTGTTATCATCCCAGTTTTAAGAAAGAATTTAATAGGTTAAGTCGTTTCAGCAAGACCACATAGTGGTGTGTACAAAGCCTGGTAGGAGTCCAGAGCCACTTTACCTGCTGCACCCTAACATTTTACATCTATGTGCTACATAAATGAAATATATAGTTTAGTTGATGTCTAGATATAAAGCAGTATGATTCTGTTCTGTGTTTTTGAGGAAGAGACTTTTTTACTTGATATAGGCATATAGAAGTTTTTAACATGAGTGAAATTATGCTATACATTTCTACCTCTCAACCTGTATTTTATCATATGACTCTTTTAACGGCTATTGTCATCAAATCCTTTATCAAGAGTTATTTCTTATATGTTAATATTGGAAAATATGATTTGATTCCCACTGTTCAGGGGATAACATCTTTTGCAGAGTTAGAGTCCTTAGTAATAGCAGAGACCACTTATGGTTTTTCCTACTAAAAAAATACTCTTATCTGGTCACTGAAAAATGCAGCATTCTGGCAGTGGTGTCATTGCCTTACAGTGTTATTACTGATAATCACAAAATTTTACAACTTGGGGAATCTCAAATGATTAATGCTAGTCCAACTATGTTGTTTTATAGTTGTAGAAAATTAGGTGATTTGTCTGAGGTTACGCAGCATGCCATTGGCCAAGCTGAGACCTGAATCCATGCTCTCTCAGTTCAGTGTTCTTTCTACTGTACTGTACTGTTTATACTATGTGAGCTTATGTGCTTTTGGTACAGCTATTACTTTCAGTGCAGTAATGGTAGAGGGCTGCAAAGTTGAATGATGCAAAGGAGTAGTTTTTGTACTGCTACTGTAATCATTGTACGTGGAAATGGATAGTAAAATGGAGAAATGGGGTAAGATCCCTACCCCCATTGATGTGCTACCTTTCATCTTCCGTAGAGGTTCCTTTCAAACTAAGTAGGCAGTAAAATATCTTTTAAATGGAATAACTCCACAAGTGGTTAAGCTGTCAGTTTATTGGAAAATTTTCAAGTGTGTCTGTATGGAGTCAGTAAAGTAAGTAGTCACTCTGAGACTTGTAGCAGTTATATTGTTTGATTTTCATTTGCTAGAAGTTTGAGGTTATCTTGGGCTTTTACTTTTTCCCTTCGTTGGTCTAAGTCTCATCAACAATATTCAAAATACAATTGTTGAGTGTCCATTGTGTTCTAGACTCAGTGCTTTGTACTGGACTTGATGACTCCAACTCCATAGGTTCTTTTTATATAGAAGAGTTTCAAGAATTTTCTAAAAGTTAAAAATATTTTTGCCCCCTTTTTATTCAGTGACTTCAATTTTAATACTGAAAAATTATTACTGAAAAAATGAACACATGTTTATGGGCCATGGTATTTGGTATCTTTTTTTTTTTTTTTTTTTTTGAGACAGAGTCTCACTCTGTTGCCCTGGCTAGAGTGCCGCGGCATCAGCCTAGCTCACAGCAACCTCAAACTCCTGGACTCAAGCAATCCTACTGCCTCAGCCTCCCAAGTAGCTGGGACTACAGGCATGCACCACCATGCCTGGCTAATCTTTTCTATATATATTTTTAGTTGTCCAGCTAATTTCTTTCTATTTTTAGTAGAGACGGGAGTCTCACTCTTGCTCAGGCTGGTCTTGAACTCCTGACCTCAAGTGATCCTCCTGCCTCAGCCTCCCAGAGTGCTAGGATTACAGGCGTGCGCCACCACGCCCGGCCTGGTATTTAGTATCTTAACCTAACTATTGTTTAGATCTATAAAGCAGTTAAAGAAATGTGTGAGCAGATAAGTAGTTAATAATCTGCATTAAAAATATTATGTGACTGCTGAATCTATATAATAGTTTGTTGAAAAAATTCTTAGAAGCACTTGTTCTTAAAAGGATGTTAATGTTTAGCAATAATGCATTCTAAACATTTTTATTAAAATGACTTAGAAATGTTTTAGATTCCTGGAGATAAACTCAATCTGGTTAGTCTGATCTTAGTTCATATATGTTCTATTTATTTTATCGGCTTGATTTCTTAATTTGAATGTACTAATTTAGTAGACAGTCTATTCAAATTTGATTAGGAAAAATTTAACCAATAGATTTACTTAAAAATAGCTCAGCAGTTTTCCAGGGTGGATTATAGATAAAACAAGATAATTTTTTAAATTGGCTTATGAGAACAGGGGTTTCATTACATTATCATTTTTTTGGTATATGTTTTAAAATTTCATTATAAAATTTTCTTTAATTAACCAGCAAATAAATTGCTCTAAGTAATAATTTAAGAGGTAACACACAGTGTACTACGTCAAGCTATTGATAGTCACTGTCATTTCTCAATTTTATGAGAAATAAGGCCATCTCTCTTCACTGATCACCCATCTAAAAGTATTTTCCTTTGTATGTCTGCATCGCTTTATGTCTTTTCTAACACTTTCCATTTTGAATTACTGTTACTTATGTATATGTTTATGTGTCCAATTTCTTTTAATAGATTATAAAATTTTGGGGGGCAGAAACCATGTGTAACTTGATTTCTCCTAAAAGCCCTACATAGTTTCCTGCATTTATTACATATTCCATAATTATTTAACCAACAAAATATTGAGTTTGGTGGGAGTTATTTTATAAACTGATCCATTTAAAAAACTAGTTTAATTTTAGACTGAACTACTTGATTTAAAAGAAATACACATGATTTTTCTTTACATACATACATTGTTAGAATAATGAAACTGTATGTATTTTTACATTCAACTTTAAGGCCCTTGCTGAAGAGGCCAGTGAAGATGAACTTCCCTCTGATGTTGATTTGAATGACCCATACTTTGCAGAAGAAATTAAAAAAATAGGTAAGCTAACCCATTTTGGTAGTTTTCAATGGAATCTGAAGAAAAAGGTGAGATGAGTGGAAACAATCTACACTAATTATTCTTTTAAAATTACTAGTATTTGTGTAGCTCCCTTAGTGGCTTATAAGCAAGTCTTTCTTGTGGGGTATAGTCACTGATCAGATTGGGAAGGGTCAGCACGCCCCCTGTTGTATTATAGGAGTCTTCTGGTAATGTGGTCAATTTAGGTTTCCTGAGGATTCCTTTCTGGGAAGTATCCTTAGAGCCAGTCAGATTGACTCTATAAAAGGATAAGTGGAAATAGAAAGAGGAATAATCACTTTATTAGGTGCTTTCGCTGCTTTTTTTTTTTACAACACATCTACTCTAGGTCTCTCTCTGAAAAGGCTATGAAGAATTAAAAGTATGAAGTGAATTTGTTTATATGTTTGTGTTGATACATGTATAATTTTTAAAAATCTGTACATGAAGTTATATAAAAGCTTTTTCTGCTCAAATATACAAAACACATCTATATTTCATTTTATCCCTTTTGCATTTATTCTGCTTAATTATAGCTAAAAGCCAGCTTCTCTTGCTCATCTTTTTCCTTGAAGCCCTAAATCATCTTCCTATAACCAGGGAGCCTTGTTTCCATTTTGTATGCACCATTCATTCTTTCCTGAATGCTTTCATTCTTACCTTTTTGGTATGTGTGAGTGTGTTTGGTAAGGCTCAGGCCATACTTGCTAAGTTAGTACAGAGCCCACTGGAAGCACTTTACATTTGTTCTCATGCATTTTGCCTTTCCCTAATCTTTATACCACACACGTGAACCCCAAAAGACTTGCTCCTGGAGCAACTCCAAGCTGGCATTGTATAGAGCAGGATTTTATGAAGTTTCCCTGTTTTTTATCCCTTGTGACCAGTGGGCCAGAATAGTTCTCAACAGGAAAGTCAAAATTGCTCAAAATTATTTCCTGGTTGTTATAGCTTTTTAGCGCTGACATTTTATTGATGAAAAGGAGATCAAGATTAATAAAGTCTATTATAGGATGTGAGATTCTTGGGAATTGGACAGAGAAATGGAAACTTAGCATATTCTGCTTTTTATCATACCTGAGCGGTCATTTCTAGAAGATGATGGATTTTAGCCTTATCCTCTGGTTTCAGGAAACCAAATTTATAACGGAGAGCATTATAGTTTCCTTGTTCTCTATCCAAAGTGCTTCATTTGGCATGTGAAGTCAGGTCGGATTGCAGAACTTAGGGTAGGATTCAAAGAATAACTTAAATGGTTTGATGGCTTGGGATAGCCAGTTTCTTGGAATCAGCACATTTAAATTGTGAGTAAGCTTTCTCTAAAGTTAGTATCAGAAGTTCCAAGGAAAAAGTTTTAGATAAAATTTGCTTGCTTTGAATTTACTTTTTATTTCAGAATGCTCCCTAGGAGTAATTGTTTCTATCTAGGCTTAAGGTGTTTGTTTGTTTAAGGAAAAAGAAAAAGGCTGAGAATTTATTACATAAAATTTAGGACCAGAATAATGATGTCTTCCCATGCTTGCTTATTCATTCTATCAATAAATATTTTGATTGCCTGCTGGACATTCTCCTAGGCTAGAGTTACAGCAGTAATAATACAAGCAGCATTGCAGCCTGCAAAGAGTCTAGTTTTAGGAAGACATGCTAGACAGATAAACAAATGAGAGTATTATGAAAGTATGGTAAATATTTCAAAGGAACAAAATAAGGTGCAATAGAGAGGATATAACTAGGAGGAAGCAGGGAATAGGGAATTCAATTTACATAGGATAGGCAAAAAAGGCTTCTCTGAGATGGAGACATTGAGCTGAGACCCATAGAATGAGAAGGAATCAGGCATAAAGAGCTGGGGGAAGAGCACTGCAGGTGAGGGAATAGTGGGTAGGAAGACCCTGAGGTGAGAAAGAACTTGTTGTGTCATGTTGGAAGAATTGAAAGACACCAGTGTGGCTGGAGCATGGTCATAGAGGGAGTTGGTATGAGGACGGGCTAGAAACACAGGAGGAACTGCCCCTGCAGGGCTTTGTTGTCTCAGCAACAAATTTAAATTTTACCTTACTGGCAATATTAACCCTCTGATGTTGGTTTGGTGCACCAGGTACAAAGAAAAAATCAATAAAATCTGCAAAAGATGGCATATCTCCAGAAGAAGAAAGTGAGATAGAAAGACAAAAGGTAAAACATGATCATTGTTACATGCTAAGTGGATAATTGAGATGTACAATTTAAATGAAGTCCACAGGTATTTCTAATTTTAAAAAAAGAAAACTTTTTTTAGCAATGGAATTTATAAATAAATTATAAGAGACATAATTAAATATTTTAGCAGCATGATTTTTAAATATTACTCATTTAAGAAACATTTCTCCAATTAATAACAAAATTAAAATTTATCTCAAACCCAGCAGTATTTCCTTTATGGTTAAGAGGAAAATATCACATTATTAAAAACACGTACTACAAATGAGTAGAAAATGCTATTAAAATTTCAAAGTAATATTGCCATAAGTTTTAGTTCTGTCTGAATCTGTCCTATCATACAGACTTTGCTATTATGGCTTGTCAAATGCTAATTTCATTTCCCTTTTTATTGTGAATAACATAAATTTAATATACAAAATTACAGTCTTTCTTGGAAATACAGTAAACCTTATGCTTCAGTCACCCCATAGGTTCAGAGTCGTATGTATTTTTGCTGAGGCAGGAACTGGAGGCAGCAACACCCCTACGGCTGATGTTCACATCGCTGTCCAGGAGTGAGCCTGCGGGGACAGCCAAACTCTGCATCTTAATGCAATCTCTGCTCTCCTTTCATTGGATATACAGTAATGCTCCTAAAGTTATTTAAAGAGCAAGAAAGAAAATCTTTTTTCATGGAAATTAGCTCTAAAAAGAAAGCCAGTGCAAGTGCCAGTGACAGAAGTAAAAAGAAATGAAGGCAGTCTAAAGTGGTAACATAGGAAGATTCACAAAGGTCTGGGAGCATACTTTCTATTTTCACTAGTATACATGGGTGTTTACTTAATTCTTGAGGGTTCCCATTTAATCCCATGGTCTATAGAAAATACCTATTTAATGGAAACAGACATTATACTAGATTTCAGAAGCAAATATTAAGATCCTACTACCTTCATAGAAATGTGTCAGTATTGAAAAAGTAAAGGCAAAAGAAAGCAAAAGGAAAAAAGAAAATCTCCTTGTTGTTAGAAGTACACATTCATAACACTAGAAAATTCTACCTAAGGAAAAAAAGTACACATTTGAAAAGTATAATTTGTGTCACAAAGTAAGTGTTCACTAGATTTAGTGTCATTGCTTAGAAAGAGCCAAGTGAGAATGAGAAATTTTTATTTGAAGGGACTTTTGAGGACTCTTGTTCTTGCAGTCTACTTGCAGTCTACTAGCAGTTACACTAAGTGAGATGTGGTCTGGTTTTTAAATACAGGCTTTCACCTCTCTCCTGCTCTTAGTAATGTTGCTTCCAGAGATTCTACCTTATTGCTATAAAGAGATCTCTAGGTTTCTTTGAGTTTTTGATAATCCGTAGTCAGTTTATACATGAGAGATATTATCTCCTGGAGCATTAGTGATTGAGTTCTCCTTTCCTGTAGGGGATATCTGTGCCCCACACTCCTCTTTGGGAGGAAGAAAACACTGTTGTACATTCACACTTGTTTTTTCTCTCCACAGGCTGAAATGGCTTTGCTGGTGATGGATGAGGAGGAGGACAGCAAGAAACACTTCAATTACAACAAGATTGTTGAGCACCAGAATCTGAGCAAAAAGAAGAAAAAACAGCTCATGAAAAAGAAGGAATTATTAGAGGATGACTTTGAGGTAACCAGAGACACAAGTCATTAGCCTTTTAAAGCTGAGTTTGACCTAAAGTCAAGCTCTGCAGATAGGAATTGAGCATGGTCAAAGTTATCCTTGAAAGTGTCTTAGGAAGGGCCCGTGGTGGAACCAAAGCTACCGTCTTTTAGTCCAGTGGAACGAGTTCATCCCAGGGTGGATTAAATCACTGTTTCTTTTGTTGAGCAGCAGGTGAAGTAGTTGACTTGTATTTTGGTAGCCATGTTACACCAAAAATCTGTAGTTTTTAATGTTAGAATTACATGTAGTATGATCCTCACACTGGGAAAGGTATGCCTAATTAAGCTCTACTGATGAATAGCAGGTTCATGTGACATTGGGTCACACCCTCACTGCTTACAGTGGCCAGCACAGTAGACCATGCTTTTTAATTGCTATGTTTCTTATTCCCATCACTCCTTCTTTTTCCTCTTTTTTTTGAGTACATAGTATATATTCTTAATGGCTGCAGAGTCCCTATGCATGAGTTTGAGCCCTCTACAGACCTACAGTTATTAGGAACTACTTAATGACTGTCAGCCATAAACATGGAAGAACAAACCCCAAAGACTATGGGGGAAATTTGGAATCTGTTCAAAGATAGTGTACAGATAACTTCTAAGTAGCATGTAGAGGGATTTTGAGGCCACTCTGTAGCTCTAGTTTGTATAAATCAGTTTCACATATGCTTCTGTTCCACTGAAGTTTTGGTGAGCTGGTTTCCTTATGAAAAGCAAAGGATGATTTGTAGTCATTATCTTCTATTATAAGATCTGCCTTCATGCATTAATAATCCTATGTAGAAATACTTTTCATAAGTTTTTTGGGGATTTTTTTGTTGTTGTTCTTGGTGTCGCCTCTGTTGGCCTCACTGTAACTAAGTAAAGCTACAATCCATCTTCAGGTGGGCTCATGCTTGCCATGTTTCCCCTTCTTGCTGGTCATCCCTGTGCCTGGCAACGCTCAGAAAGGCTGGCTGGAGTTAAGGGTACACTCTTAAATGTGGAGCCACAACATTTTTATAGAAAGATAGAAGATGAATTTAGGGCTTGTGTCTGACCAGACCTTGGTCAGGGATGCATACATTCCCATAGTGGTCTTTAAATCTCTTGATCTGTGAGTCATCCTCAGTAGCTACTTAGTTTTGCCACCAACGTTAAAATTTCTTAAAACATACTCAGAATGCAGAGACTTTGCATAAAACTCCAGCAGGAGATGTCCAGATTGGCTTGTTTATGGTGGCCACAAATTTATTTCATGCTGTTAGTACGGGGAAGCCGTACTGTGGGAATGACTCGTACAGTCAGTCAGTCTGAGTGGTCATTGTAGTTACAGGCCATGTTATATATGGACCACTGTAGTTCCTTTCAAATAGATTGTCTCAGTGTGTCCTGCACATTGTGGTCCACAGCTGAGCCTTAAAACTCTACTGAAGATCTGTGCAAACACAGTTTTGTACTCAATCAATCCAAATACTGAGGTTTGTATTTTATATAATCAACAACTCACCAACTTTGTATATTTGGCCCCATTTCTGGGCCTTTTGGCTTACTAATTTTATTTAATTAAATTACTGATTATTAATCCTTTCGGATTTGCAGGTAAATGTTAGTGATGCACGGTTTCAGGCAATGTATACTTCCCACTTGTTCAACTTGGATCCCTCAGATCCTAATTTCAAGAAAACAAAAGCTATGGAAAAAATCCTTGAGGAGAAAGCCCGACAACGAGAACAAAAAGAACAAGAACTTACTCAAGCAATAAAGGAAAAAGAAAGTGAGGTTCAAAAGGAATCACAAAAGAAATCCATTGATCCAGCCTTGTCAATGCTAATTAAATCTGTAAAAAACAAAACAGAGCAGTTTCAAGCAAGAAAAAAACAAAAAGTCAAATAACTTGATATTGTTTCTTTTTGGACTGAGAATATGTTCTCCTAAAGTGTACAGAAATAGTAGAAGGAATAGTTATTGGGAACAAAGTTAGCTTTCAAGAATATGAATAAAATCTTATTCTGACCATAGTAAAATTTTTCTCCAGAAATAATTGTTGTGCCTAATTGTGGATGACTGACAGATTTGTACTGTATATTCCCACAGATTAATTGTAATTAAATCAAATTTCCTGGATTATAGGATTTATAAAATTTTTATATTTTATGAAGTTCAGTTCCAACTAGTAGAAAGTTACTCTAGCTTTTTAAAAGACTGTTTACAATTCTGTGTTAAAATAGAGCGGTATCTGCTCTGAAGTCTGTGTAAAGGTTAGGGACAATTTGAAAATATGTGTATGGAATACATTAATTTCTCTGGAAGCAGGAGGCAGATTTAGATAGCTATTAAAATAATTTATTTTTCTAGCCACAAAGGATGGAAGCCAAGGACTTTCTTTGTAGTCTGGTCATGTTTAATATGGTTTATGAGTTAACTTGTAAATAAAGGTGCAAAATATTTTTTTTATTTTGTATAGCACTGATTTATTTCATTTTATGTATCTCAAACCACTCTCTGGAAAAATATCTGAAAAACTGACTTGTAAGTCTTTCAGATGACAGTTTCATGAAAAGGCAGTTCTAGGTTTGCATTGCTTACATAATTGCATTTAAAATGTTCAAAAGCTCTTCAGTGGTTTTTCTTTAATATTTGTAGCAACAGAAAATTCTTCTGTCCGTCCTTCAGATTTTTAGAATGCTCTAGAAGAGTGGATATGCTGCTGTAGAGTTTATGGAAATCTTAATTCTTTTTAAAATTAAAACACATCTTCAAGGCCTTCACACTTGAATCTCATCTGGTCTAGATATTATAAACTGTTAACTGACCACCTGGACAGGACAATTAGATGTGCTATATAAGTAAATGGAAATAAAACCAAAAATGATCACTTGGAACAAATTATAAATATGGTACCTTCTGAAAGGCAGTAGGAGTTAAGCCAGGTTTGTGGTTAATAGTAAACTTGAAATTTTGGCTTTAAAAATTCAAACTTACCGGTGTAGCATCTTTTTTATTAAAGACTAAAAGGATGTAAAACTCAAAGTGATATCAAAATAATAAAGGAGTATAAACCATCTCTGAAAGGGGAAGAGAAAAAGAGGGTATTTATTTTGCTCATTATAACAGTGAGAAAAATGCAGAGTATCTGAACAGGGAATTGTGGTTTTTATCATAAAACACTGACTCTGTTGGGTTATTTGGCCAAATAAAACAGTGTTCTTATCAGTACATCTGTGAACTGAAAGGTCATAAATCTTAATATTTTTCTTACTATGAGTAGAGTTTATAAACAGTTCTATTATGTTTCCTATTTCATTGTATGCAAGGAAAAAGTTTTGTTCTCTTTAAACTGTTTAATCATAGGTGTGGGGATTACTCAGAGTTTGATTTTAAGGTTCCTGTGAACCTAGGCCATTTGGGTTTTTTTGTTTGTTTGTTTTTAAGTTACTGTGTTTAATTATAAATCTAATGTTACTAGCCAAGCACATAAAAAAAGTTGAATACAGAAGTTATGGCTGCTTTTCTCAGCGTTGATGTTTTTTAGGTAGAAAAAAAACAGCATTATTGGGTACTACATAGTGTTAAATAAATACTCTACACTAAGAATTCTAGGGTTCTCAGATTATTGCTGGTAGTGAGATTCAGGATAAAAAATGGCCACCATCAAATTTCAGCAAAAAAAAATGAGGGTAGTTTTGTGACTTTTAAGGTCACATTTATTTGGATTTTTTATTGTTGGGACCATGGAGAGTAGGTCAACACTGTAGCATCTGGAAAGAGTTGTAAGTGACTCTCAGTACCAATGAAGCTCTGATTTCTTAGTCTCATCAAAAGTCTTGAGGATCAGCATGATACACACTATTGCTGCTTACTCTGAAGGAGACACATTAGAGACAGGAGCAGAACAGTAAAGATTGCACTCATTCCATACTCATTACAAAGTAGGCCAATATTAGGTACCATCTTTGCCTTTTCTGTTCATTAGAATCACTTGATGTGTCTTAGAAATCCCAGTAGCTAGGCTGTACCCCCACTTATTAAATCATATCTGTAGCAGTAGGATCCAGACATCATTATTATTATTATTATTATTTTTTTTTTGCATCTGGATTGAAGAGCTTTAAGAAGGCTGGAGGATGTGCTTCCAAGATGGCTCCTCCACATGGGCTGCAGGTTAGTGCAGGCTGTCTGCTGGGAGCATAGTGGCTGAGTTCCAAAGGCAATGGAAACTGTATCACTTCCTAGCCTCAGGAGTCACAGAATGTCATTTCTGCCATCCACATTCTATTAGTTGAGGCAGTCAAAAAGTTCGTCCCAGGTGAGGGGATATAAAGTCCACCCTATAATGGGGGAAGTGGCAAATTATGTGGAAAGAGTCTGAGTGTCTGGAAATATTGTTGTAGCCATTTAAAAAAAAATGAGATTTGCTACACTGACCATTTGATGAAAATCTACCCTCCACCTTTTAAAAATGTGTTATATTACAATAAATGTTCCATTATTTGGGATGACCTGAGTGAGTATTCTTTGCAAACATAACACGAAATCATCAGAGGAAACTCTCTACCTGCAGTTGGGCTACAGTCATGGGATCATTGAGCAGGTCAGACCAGGAGGAAGGCTATGTGTGCTCCCTAAGGCAGCTTTCCCCAACATTTTTGACACGAGGGACCGTTTTCATGGAAGACATTTTTTCCATGGACTAGGGAGGAGAGAGGATGGTTTTGGGATGATACAAGCACAATTACATTTATTGTGCACTTTATTTCTATTATTATTACATTGTAATATATAATGAAATAATTATACAACTCACCATAGGTTGGGGACCCCTGCCCTAAGGAACTTCCAGTGACAATAAGTGAGGAAAACGGTTGTTCCCCAGTATTTGTTCTGTCTTCCATAGTAATAGAACCCTTTAGCAAAGCATAGGGTTTTCCATAGCAAATATTATTTTACCCAATTCTCCTTTACAGGCTGATGTGGAAGCAAATGGCAGCTTCTAGGGATCTTTCTTTGGAGTCAGCAGACTAGTTAATTTAGCCGATTGCTTTCTTCCCTCCTTCATGCTACTGCCTGGAATGCAAATATAATAGTGAGAGCTTTAGTAGCCATCTTGGATCCACACTCTTACTATCTAGGGATAATGGAAGTTGGAAGGAGCCAGGATCATTGAGGACTTGGTAGAGTATACTCACTATTTCACCCATGCACTTTTTTGAAACTTCTATGTGATAGATACATTAAATCCTTTTTTGTTTAAGCCCCTATTTTCTCAGGTCTCTGTTCCTTACTGTTCTATCTATATCCTAATTAATACAAACACAGATATAGCGGGCATGGGCTATAGTCTTTGTGGACTGTCTTGCCCTATTTTGAGCTTATTGCAGATCATTACTCCCTACTCTTTTTTTTTTTTTTTGAAGTGAAACAAAACATTTTATTTTGAGAATTTATACATTTGGAGTAGGCAGCCCTGATATAAAGTGAAAAAGGATTTTTATTCTATTTTATTTATTTTTTTAATTTCAGAATATTATGGGGGTACAAATGTTTTGGTTACATGGATTGCTTTTGTACTGCGTGAGTCAGAGTTGTAAGTGTGCCATCACCCAGATAGTGCACACTGTACCCGTTAGGTATGATTCCACCCATCCCCTCGTCCCCCCTCCTACCTGCACGATTTCCATTGAGTTTCATTTCTCCCTTTTCTTAAAGAAACTCTTTATATTACATTGTGGTCAGAGTGCTTGCAATCTGAAATTGCTGGCATAGGATGCCCTGTACTGTAACATTCCCAGATTTCTGGACATGGACATGATTCAAGAGAAGTGAGATGAACCCCCTTAAAAGGCAACTGGGACCCTTTGTTCTACAAGGACTGCTGGCGTTAGAGTTACAAACTATTTTCAGCATTTCTGGGTTCACATTATCACTTTCCTCTAAGAGTTTATGAGGGAGCAGTTGCCAAGAGCAAGCCAGAATCATGCACAGGGGAAAATGAAAAAGTGTGCGTGAGAGTCTATGCCCAGCCTTAAGTGTGGGTTCTACATTACCCAAATTTTGCCAAAATATGGGATGAAAACTCCATGCTGTGTGACAATGCCAAAGCAAATAGACTAACAAATTATATTGTGTTAGGGGACGTTGTGAGAAGTGCCTGCCTTGGGGTTATGAACTTTTCATGAATTTTTTTAAATTAAAATTGAGTCATTATTCATCACTACCCATGCTTTTTGTCTTGAGTAGTGCTATGGTTTGGTCTGTCCTCACCAAAACTCATGTTGAAATTTGATCCACAATGTAGTAGTGTTGATTTTTTGAACCTCTTTTTACTAAAATCTGAAACTAATTAGCAGTGTCTTTTCTCTTGGACCAGTAAGAAATAATGTACCCTCTCATACTTCAGAAAGTTCGCCTGGTGAACAAGGCAGGGAATGGTCAACAAAGTGCACTAAATTTTCAAAAATATTTTGGAAAAATTATTTAACTAAACTAAGAATTAGGGAAAACATTTTAGCTAGAAGTAGAACAACTCTAAAAGATGGAACAGGTTTACTCTGACAGCAGCTCATTATTTAAACAAAAATTCCGAAAATATTTGATTTACATATCTTCCTCCATTTGGATCTATTATCTAGACTTGTAGTTCTATGACAAATTTAGGGTTCTTCTGGAGAGTCTAAGCAGTATCAGAAACTTCAGCTTCCCTATTCATTTTCATAGGCATGTTGTACATAACAGAAGCCAACTCAAACTAGCTTAAGCAAAAACTAAATGACATGAGAGTGGATATTTATTATAAGGATCCCATGGGGTCTCACAGCACAGAAACTAAAGACAAGAAAACAGTCAGTGTCCAGGAAGGGACTGGGAGGGGAAACTAGAATATTCTCAGAAACTCTCCCTTATTCATTTGTGTTTTCCTCTGTTGATCTTGTTTCACTCATATTACTACCAGCAGGCCTCTCTCCTTAGCTCACTGGGCAAGTGGAATAAGATTACCACATCAGAGTTTTCATATTTTAAGTTATAGGTCCATTTTTTACATTATTAAAAAAAGAGTTTTTGCCTTATATTTAAGATTCAGGAATAAATTTTGAATTTTCCACCTTGACGTCATTAAGATGAAAACATATTGTGTAAATAAATTTACATGATTGTATACAATGCAACATCAAGAACAGCTTAGTAAATTTACTTGTGAATATTATATCCCAACTAATATAATTTCTGAAACGATTTTCACACTATTATTTTAGGACTTAGGTAATAATCTGAAAGATGTTTCAAGCATTTGAAACAACGAAATGACAAAGGATCCTTAATGTCTGTAAAGAGAGAAGTAAAATGTTAAATCCATTGACAATAGAAGAATTTTTTTTTCTCCAAGTGAACGGTGACTTTCCTGTTAATAATCTAGGAAAATGTATTCACTTGGAAAATCTTTTTAACCTTTGTCTTAATGGCAAGCAATAAAGTTCTTAAAAACAAATGTTCAGGATAAAGGAGGAACTCTTACATCGGATCTTATTTTTCCTAAGCTCACAGGGACTTGGACATCCCTCTTCAACAATGTACACAATATTTGCTTGTGTATGGTAGAAGGTCTGGAAGTTTGCATGAGACACTGCTAACACGATTGCCTCTGGGGTCAGAGGGGAGGGGAGACTTACTTTTTCCTAGATACCTGCTTATATGGCTTTGTTTTTACTGTGTATCACTTACTTTCAAAATTCTTTAAATAGCCCAACTCTAATAAAGAGATATGTAATGAATGATTGTGAACTGGACCCTTTTACTATAAAGGACACTACTGGGACTGTGGTGGAACTTAAATGGGGCCTGAAGATTAACTGGTAGGATATATCAGAATTAATTTGTGGCTTTCCCATTTTTGTTGTACTCCAAAATGTTCCACTGTCAAGGTTACTTCTTATGTAGGGCAGAGAATATGATAAAACATCATCTGTAATCATTGGATGGGATTTTCATTCACCAGGGAATCAGTGTAATCAGAGGTACTTGGGAAAGCAGAGACTTGAAAAAAATACCAAATTCAAGAACTATTGTGTGGCAGTTGAGGCGGGTCAATGCTGGTGTGCCAGGGCCTGCAGTAGCCCACACTCTAAGCCCAGCCCCATTATCAAGAGTGATTATTGAATGTATAAGTCAGACATGCAGGGATAGAAGATTGCAAGTTGAAACCCCAAGAGCTTCAGATCTGTAAAACAATGGAAAGAGATGAGATAAGCAGAGTTGAACAGCCCCATATGATTTCTATTACTCTTGACTTCTCAGATTAAATGTATTGTTTCCAATAAATTGTGACAGTTGACTTTTGTCTCCTTTTTATATATTTGGGGGTTCCAAAAATAACCTCATTAAGCAACATTGCCACACATTTAAATAACCAGGGTGGCCAAAGAACAAAACAATGGACTATACTGGTGTTCCTTTGGGATGTGTCTTGGAAGTATTTACCAAATAATTGGTAGGTTGGGTGCAGTGGCTCACACCTGTAATCCCAGTGCTTTGGGGAGGCTAAGGTGGGAGGATCACTTGAGGCCAGGAGTACCAGACCAGCCTGTGAAACATAGTGAGACACCATCTCTACAAAAAAATTTTAAAAATTATCTGGGTATGGCGGCGTGTGCCAGTAGTCCCAGCTACTCGGAGAGGCTGAGGTGGAGGATCGCTTGAACCCAGGAGTTCAAGGTTGCAGTGAGCTGTGACTGTGCCACTGCACTCCGGCTGAGCAACACTGAGACCCTGTCTCTAACAACAAAAATAATTAGTATCATGCTTCACTCAAGTGACATCTAGACTGCATATAAATGGCATGTAATATTCCTCAGTCACTATGTGAAAATACCACACTAAATAATAAGTACTTCCGGAGCATGAATTAGAACACAAAAAGAAGCAAGGAAATGGATACCAGGCACTACTAGAAAACAGTACTGCATTATGCCAAAACCTATTGCATTCCTGATGTGAAGAAAGATTTAACAAGTGTCTTTTCTCCCAGGTAAGGGCTCTACCATCAAATCCCCTCAAATTCTAAACATGTCTACACAGATGGTAGCTCTCTCCCCCAAGTGACAGAGGTATCCATGTATCCTTTAATACGTTTATTTTTTGCATGTGTCTATTATAGAGGATGCTCTCTAAGTATCAGGCCCAGGGAGCCCCTATTGCCTGGGCGTAGGGGCAATACTACCAGGGGCTCCCACTGGCAAAACCAAACAAGAAGCAGTTAGGAGGAGCTCTGGTCAGCAAAGATCAGCCTCACAGGCAGAAAGCAGGGAAGGGAAGGTGGAGAATGGATGGAAGTGGAAGGTAGGGGAATGGGGGCATGTGGACAAACACAGAATGACCTTATACCTATCTATCCTTAGAGCTGGTCCATGGGTCTATGCAAATTGTCATATATGTCATCTCTGGAACTGCGCTAAAGGTCACTGACCTCATCCTATTTCATGTTTCCATAGTAACCCACCTCTCATTATAAGACAGTTCAGCATTTAGGTTATAGGTTATAGGTTCTGTGCACTTCCATTCACTCCCAAAGACTTAGACTTTTATTTCTAAAGAGTTAACACAAGGGGGCAACCAAAGCCCTCACCTTGAGGTTGAAGGTTGAATGGTTTTTATTCTTCTTTTACCACATAATAAAATCATAAATTGCAACCTTTGGGATATGAAAATGAAAACCTTTTCATGGGCACAGGAGTATGTTGATTTAAGAAACAGTGGTGACCTGGTTCAATCTTGCAGATTTGCCAAATTGGTTTGAGAATTTCTCAAGTCTTCTGGAAGTGTGCCTCACCCAACTGGAAGTATTTTCTCTACCTTATATAGGTGGAGGGCAGAGAAAACAATATTGCTTCACTAGCCTACTGTCAAACAAAGATTCTTTTCTACTCAAGTGGTGTTCATTCTCTGAAGGGGAAAAAATTAATATTTATTGAGTGTCTAGCAAGTGATTTGTGGGAATTTATTTTTATTGAGTGTCTACCAAGTAAATTAATATTTATTGAGTGTCTACAAAGTATCTCCTGGGAGAGAGCAATAAAGTCATTCAGCTAAGCTGGAGGGTCACAAAGACTCAGTCATCATTTGGGGCTGATTGGCGACCTGCTGGCTAATGAGCAATCGGACAATCTGACATCAAAGAGAAATGAGGGATGTAACAGACCAAGCAGAAAGATGCAGAGATGAGCCATCATGCAACTCCAGAGACAGAGAGAAAGTGGTTGTTAGGTTGCATTTCCTGCAATCAAGTTCTGTGAGGTTCCCTGGTATCCTTATACAAATTCACCTTTTCTTGAATTAGCTTAGAGAAATTTCTTCTGTTCCTTCCTGCTCAGTGTTTTCTGAGACAGTCAAATGGTGTCAGTTTTTAACAACTCTGCTGATAATTTTACCCATGATATGGGATGTGGGTTTATTAAAAACACTGTATTTGCACAAGAAAATTGTGTAAGTCATTTTAGGAACAGATAAAAGCTTTTCATTTAACTGAATTTTCAGTTAACTTCTGTGGGTTCTGTACAACTAATCTAATTTCCTATAGTTTTATAGTACTGCTATAAACATTCTTGATGTACCTATGGTGGGCATAAACAACCATTTCTGCTGGCTACATACCAAGAGAAGATGTGCTGGGTCACTAGAGATCATATATCAGCTACATCCCTTGAGATGATGGAGAATGAGGGAAGCAATCCTTTTTGAATACAAAGGACAGGCTGTTAGCTTCACAAGCGTTGTTGGATTCTTGAGAGACACACGTGGTTACCCAAAGACAGAATTTAGACTGATTTCTTTTTTAATATTTTTTTTTTTTTTTTTGAGACAGAGTCTTGCTTTGTTGCCTGGCCTAGAGTGCCGTGGTATCAGCCTAGCTCACAGCAACCTCCACCTCCTGGGCTCAAGCGATCCTCCTCCCTCAGCCTTCTGAGTAGCTGGGACTACAGGTGCACGCCACCACACCCAGCTAATTTTTCTATTTTTAGTACAGATGGGGTCTCACTTTTGCTCAGGCTGGTCTTGAACTCCTGACCTCAAGCGATCCTCTCGCTTCAGCCTCCCAGAGTGCTGGGATTACAGGCATGAGACACCACGCCCAGCCCCCTTTTTAATTTTTAATTTGTAAAGCAAATTGACCAGGAAAAGACGTTCTGTAATCCCAGAACTGAGCTCTGTATAGAAAAAGCTAAGCCACATTCTATTAATTTCACTGTATATCACAACATCCGGATTCACTATAGGCAGGTCTCACTAAATTTACTTTCTCTGCTTGGAAAGTTTAGATCTGGGTGACTGGCCCCCAGCGTTTCTTTCATTGTTAGTATTAGGCTTTGCTCTGGAAAGCAGAAACTATTTTTCATAATTTGTACCTCTCCTGAGATTTTGGGTCAAAGATCATAAACTGGGAGTTGGCAACACATAGTGGTAACACTATCTCCATTAGGATTACCATGGGATTAGGAAGAAACTATGCTTCTTGTTGGGTTGTTTTTTTGCGCTTGATTCTATTTTAACAACCAAGTGTGCATTAGGCAGGATAAACTGTTCACTAAATATCTCTGGAGGCACTGACATTTTTTTCTATCTAAATATTTTTCCAGTCTGCCCGGAAGACATCAAAGCAGCTGTGTAAGAGAACATAGGCCACCAATTTTAATAACTCTGAAAAACAAGTAGGGTAAGCATTTTTCTTCCCATTTCACCAGTGGGGAAACTTGATCTTGGAGAAATTATGCAATTTTCCCCAGATCATACAAATAGTTCATAGTGTAAGTGGTATTAAAAGTTACACCACCTTTCTCTGTCCACCAAACCACTCTGAAATGCTCCAAAACAGCATTCCAGCATACTGGGTCCAGATGATCTCACCAAGCTTGGCCATTTGGTCCAAATCAACCATACTCATTTTACGATATTTATTAAGTTTTAACCATATGCAAAGACCCATTTTAATAATCGGTTGATATGAGTAAAACCATCAAACTTGTCATGTTCATGGACACAGTGATATTCCATTTCTTCCACTGATCTTGGCTTCAGTGAGTGATAGTTATCTTTCTAGGTATGGTGGAGTCCTATCTTATAAATCAGCAGCACTTTCTTCAAAAATCTTTTAGAAAAAAATGTTCCTCAAAAGTCCTTTAAAAAAGTTATCTTTAGATAACTCCAGAAACATGCCACATTGGAGAATGACGTACTCAGTAAGTGCTGCTTGGCCAGTTCTTCCTCCAACAATTTCTGTTCCTTTTTTGTTTTTGTTTGAGTACTAGTTAAAGCAGGGGCTGATCTTGGACTATCTTTTATGAAATGTATAGTAGAATCATATTATAGTTGGCAAGATGCTCACATCATGGGAAGGAAGACAGAACCAAGACTGGCAAAGGGAAGAACCACTCACACCTGCCATCCCTGATGGAGAGCAGAATGGTGGGCAGAGCCCCCCAAGCAATTTACACTGTTACTGTCCTCTTGCTCAGTGCCCATGTGGTGCAGCCCTGCTGTGTTCAACCTCTCCCCAAAACTTAGGCCACTGTTGTTGTTCCTATTTTCACATTCTAGTGAGATGTCTTAGTTAATACTCTTTGCCTGTAAGTACAAGAAGCCAACTCAAGGCAATGTAGACAAGAAGAAGGAATTATGAAGACATGAAGGCATCTGGCCAAACTGGAAGATAAACATGAACATTCATTCATTCTCTTCCTAGCATTCCCTTACCAATAACTCCAGGTTTCTCCTTGGGAATCTGTGTGGATCTGGGGGTACTGACTCCAGCTCTAGCTCTAGAGATGAAACATGTGACCTAGACTCATCCAATCAACACAATCCACCCATTCCACCCCCACCCCCACCTCCCACCACAGTGGTTGATGCAGAGACAGGCATGTGACTTATGTCAGTCCAATCAGGATGACTCATGGGACTTTAGAGGGAATTCTGGATCTCTTTCCTTCTGGATGATAGAAAAGTCAGCATATAGCTCTGAGGGCTTGCGGCAGCCATGTTGACCTTGGCACAGTAGACAGATGCAAAACGTCAGGTCCTTCGAGAGATATCTTTGATCCACTTGATCAAGCCTTGCTTGAAATGACATTCCTGTCTTTTTAGTCATGCAAGCCAAGAAACACACACACTCTCTCTTCTCCTTTTTTCTCTCTCTCTCTCCCTTCATCTCCTCCCCTTTCCCTTCTCTTTTGATTCCTCCTCCTCCCTCTCTTCTTTGTCCTCTCCTCTCCTTTTACTCTTAAGAACAGGTTCACTGACCATGTAGCCAAACATGGTTCCCAAAAATGGTTCATAAAACCACCTCACTTTAAGTGAACAGCCCACGTTGAATTAGAAATGTCTATGATTACATTTCTAGAAGCAGGAATTTCACTGGTCCCACCCACACTAGCCCAGAGGGAAGACTGAAGAGATTGGAGAGGCAGAAGGGGACACAAGCTCCACTGCTGATCTACCACGTCAGTTACACAGAGGGAAGCTGGATAGATCCCAGATCAAATTTGTATCCTGATTAACTGGGTGAGTCAAGGACCCCAAGAACAAAATAAACTGAAGGTGATGAAATCTTTTTAGGTTGTCAGCAGATAAATTCTCTCATTACTTGACTTTTCTTTAACAGACATGAAAAGAAACAATGTCCTTTTGGAGAAGTGTATGCGGTGCAAGATTTCACCAAATAAACCAAAGGCAATTCCTAGAAGCCTTTTGAAAAGAAAATACTAAAATTCCTGTGACCACAAGAGATGAAAGATGGATGGCAGGAAGCATATGGTGAAAGAAGAAGCAAAGAGTAGCATTTGTGCTTGGAGACTTCTGTTCAGATGGGTTGCTAAAAATAATTACCTGTTGATTTAGGAAAACTCTGGTTTGTAAAATTGTAATTCTTTCACAATTAAACTGCTGTGAATTTCTTTAAGCTTGGCACACACAAAAAAGCTTCTGGTTCAAGACTCAGCGTTATGATTGTCCCGTTGTGGTGGCAGACACGGTTCAGGAATGTTCTGTGCTTAGCTGAGCTCATTCTTCTAGTTCAGAAATGTTTCAGATTCTTATTTATTTCAGGTCTCCTTGGGGACAAGAGAGCTTTGAACTTTAGAAGATTTTAGTTGGTCTTGTTTCAAGAAGGAATTAATGAGCAGATTTTTTTCCATAGAACCAAAAGACTGCATTTGGGAAGATATTTTAAAATTTTGGAGTAGTCAGGATTCTTTCAAATTGACAGAAACCTAATCAAAACTAGCTTTAGCACAAAAGGGAATTTACTCACATATCTGAGAAGTCTAAGCGTGGGTATGCTTCAGGCATGAATCTATATTTTAAGTTATCACTACACACTAGCAAACATCAAAATTTCATGTGTTCTAAACATGTACACCCACGTTTATAGTAGCACCATGCACAATAGCCAAAAGGTGGAAACAGCTGTAGATACATCAACAGACAAATGGATGAACCAATTGCAGTATATCCATAAAATGGAATATTATTTGGCCATAAGAAGAAATGAAGTACTGATACGTGCTACAACATGGATGAACCTCAAAAACATGCTAAGTGAATAAGCCAGATACAAAAAGACAAATATTGAATGATTCTACTTATATGAAATATCCAGAATAGGTAAAGTCATAGAAACAGAGTACAGATTTCTAGGCTGTGGGGAATAACTGGTTAATAGGTATTGGATTTCCTTTTGAGGTAATGAAAATGTTTTGGAATTAGAAATGGTGGTTGGACAACATTGTGAAAGTACTAAATGACACTGAATTATTCACTTTATAATGGCTAATTTTGTTATGTGAATCCCTCCTCAACAAATATGAAAAGAAAAGGAAAAGAAAATCTTTTTAAAAAGATTTTAGTTGTTCTTCCCTTAAAAACAAATACATTTGTGGCCAGGTGCAGTGCTCACACCTGTAATACTAGCACTCTGGGAGGCCAAGGCGGGAGGATCACTTGAGGTCAGGAGTTCCAGACCGGCCTGAGCAAAATAGCAAGACCCTGTCTCTACAAAAAAATGGAAAAATTAGCCAGCCATGGTGGCACAAGCCTGTAGTCCTGGCTACTCAGGAGTCTGAGGCAGGAGGATTACCTGAGCCCAGGAATTTGAGGTTGCTGTGAGCTAGGCTGATGCCACTGCCCATTCTATAAAAAAAAAACAGATTTTAAAACTTAAAAAAACCTATACTATAAACTGTGGTCATAATTATACATAATTATGGTAGTGTTCTTATAATTAGTTCACCTCTTTTTTTAAATTTTGAAATAAAATTACTCTCAGTAAGGTTGCAAGAATATAAAAAACTTCCATATGGCCTTCACCCCTATTCCCCAATTGTTAAAATTTTACCACATTTACTTGATTTTTCTTTCTTTCTTTCCTTTCTTTTTCTATTTCTGTCACTCTCTCTCTCTCTCTCTCCCTATGTGTATGTGTATACATATATAAATATATATATACACATATCTACTATGTGTAAATGTTAATACATATTCATATTATTCTTTAATTTTTAAGGAGGTCTGCAACTCCAATATTCTATAATTCTTTGAATAATTGTGGAAACTGAGGCAGAGGAGCAAGCAAAATATAAATTATGCTATGGTTTGAATATGTCCCCTCCAAAATTCAGATGTTGCCAATGTGCTAGTATTAAAGTTGGGGCCTTTAAGAGGTGACTGGGCCACGGTGATCAATCCCTGATGAATGGGATTAAGCCCCTTATGAAAGAGGCTTCCCACGGTGCTGGGCTAGGTTGCCTTTCTACCTTCTAACACGTAAGGACACAACAGGAAGACCCTAACCACACCAAATGTCGATACCTTGATCTTGGACTTCCCCAGCCTCCAGAACTGTGAGAAATAAATTTCTGTTCTTTATAAATTATCCAATCCCAGGTATTTTATTATTGCTGCACAAATGGACTAATAAATTATAACAAGACCTTGCCTTATCTTAAGTGAACTCTAAATGTGTGGTTTATGAGGCAGAGTAGCAGCATGGTGGAGGGGTGAGAAGGTTGTGGCAAGGGAGGAAGTTCTCAAACAATTTTGTAAGTGATGGTTGCTGCCCAGATGAGTGCTGGGGCCACCTGCACAAGAAACAGAGGACATAATGGCTCTAGTCCAGCTCTTTAAGTATGAGGGCTGCTCATCAAGGCACCAACCCCATCTGCCCACATTTCTGGTTCTTCTTTGTACTGTGTTTGCTGTCTTCTGCTTTTGAAGATGACACTACCAGTAATGCGCCCCAGCTGGGAGTACAGGTGCCACTGGTAAGACCACTGGGGCCCAGACTTCTTCCCACACTGGGAACATATGGTGTTTCCTCTTTGTTTGGGGGCTGTGGTTGCCACTCAAAGTCTAGTGTTCAGTGCATTTGGTTTTTAGAGTTGGAGGATGGCTCATTAACATTCATCTCATTTCTCATCCTCCCATGTGCAAGAGCCTCTCTAAGACACAGTAAATACTTCTCTACCACAACATGTTCTGTGGGACTCTCAATTGTGTGGAAATATATTCTAGCTTCATTCACACTAATGCTGTTTATGCAATTTATTCTATAAATGTGCACATATTTTCAGCTATTTTTAAAGCAAGACTCTAGAGGTGTTTTATCTTTTTATCTACAGAATCCATTGAAAAGGTCATTTTCAGAGAGCTATTTTAAAAATAAACGCAATTGTATATGGAATAAAATGAAGAGCTTGACAATGTTACTTCATCATGAGATTAGTTATTACAACTTTTATGCATGAAAATGTGTATCAATGACTTGAGTTTAAACCATCGCAGCCAATCAAAACTCAGCAATGTCCCAATCACAGGCAAATCACACAGAAAGGTTTGTGTTTACCAGGCATTGAAAAGGTGTAACTTTCTTAATTTTAGCTCCCCTAGAAGTAGACTCTGAAACAGGAGTCTGAGTGCCAGTAGCCTATTTGCAATGAGATTCCAGGAGACACATACAGATCTGTATACATACAACTGCCAACTTGACATCTTTTTGCAATTTCAAAAGGGATGAAGAGATTAGGAGGAACGGAGAGAGCAAAATGATCATGGTGGCTGTAGAAAGGTCATAGAAGTCAGAGGCTGGAGTACCAAAGCTTGTGTCACCCCTTTTGCAATTTTACCAAGGGAAGACCCTTATCCTGGAAATGGCTCCATGAAAAATGGACCCCAGATCTTTAAATGTTCCTGTGACTGCCTCTGTTCCACTCAACCAGCCCCCCCTTCATTTAATGTATTCCTCACATTTCATGCAATTGTGCGGATATTTTTTCCTTTTGACTTGAGAGTTGATTTTCCTCTTCTTTTATTACATAGCTCAGTGTTTATGAAAAGGCTTTTGGGAATTAATGGAAGACCAACGTAATTTAAAGATCTCAGAGCCAAAAGACTTTGGAAGAAAGCGTTTCAGGCCTTCGAAGGATAGATGGCAGCCAATGGCTTGAACTATTGAGATTTTCTTGGGCAGGAAAACTTTGGAATACTGGAATAAGACTTTCTTCCTCTCTCTCTCTCTCCCTGCCTACAAACTGTTCCATAGGTCAAATATTGAAATGGAGGAGATTTTAAATTTGATCTCCAAATCTACAATTGATATCCAAAAATTTAGAGGAAGGAAAAACAAAAACATCTGAAGAGTGAAATTGTACATTTGTGGTGTTGGAAAGAGCATGGGATTGGAAGCCAAGAAACTTGGGCTTCTGGTCCCAACTCTGCCACTAAAAGTAGCTGTATGACCTTGAACAAAAAAACTGACGGTTTCTTGGCCTCTTCTATAAAAGGAAGAGGTCTGGGCATGGTAGTCTTTAAGTCTCCCTACCTTATCCGCCCCCAGAAAACACACTCCACCACTACCTTCTTCTTTTTTTAAAGTTGTAAAGCATTTACGTTCCAGTTCTCCATCATCCCTTTAAGTTTACGCAGTGGAGTTGGTTTGTTTCCTATCCCTGAGTGAAAACTTGGGCAGCTGGAATGATTTTTCTGATAGTTTGAATGATTTCAGCTTCAGAGTCTAACTTTCCTTTTAATGCTAAGATTCTATTATTGACATAATTGCCAGTAACGATAGCTCACACATTTGCAGAATTAAGTTGAAATCAGCAGTGTGCTTCCATATATAGTAACTCATTTGAGTCTCGCCAATGTTAACAGGCCCATTGAGCTAGGAAGTCAGATAGTAATAGTTTTACTATTACTAAACAGTAATAGTTTTACTGTTTCTTGGAAAAGAAGTTTAAAGACATTTAGTTACATAGTATATCTGGGTTCTTCCAGTTGCAAGTTCTTCCTGGAAACACAACTCAAAACTTGCACAATAAAAAATGAGAGCTTATTAGCTTATGCAATCGTAAAGCCTGGAATAGTTCTTCAGGTTCAAGTGGATCAAGGAGCTGGGTGAAGGATGTAAGAATGAACATCTTGGTACTATTTTTGTGATGTTTTTGAAAGCCAGAAATTATTTCAAAATGAAAAGCTAAAAACACTTTTTCAAATTGAACAATAAAGTACAGGTTTAGAGTGGCCCTTTGTTTAAAGCATGAATTAGAATTTCCACTGTCATGATATTTTATCAATACAGAGAGCACATGGGTCTACAAAGCTTCCTTAGCAACTCATTCATTAGCAAAACTCAGAATTTGCAGTTCTGCCCTGGAAGATGCCAGGCTAAAGGCAAATCTATTTCTTTTATGATGCCTTATTAAGGATGTCTGACTTGGTCTTGGAAGAATGCAAAAAATGTTTTGGTTTGGGAGTAAGACAGATGTCAATCCAGAAAGTTTTAAAAGCAGGCAATTGTTCAACTAAGACTTTCAGTCTCCGATTGTGGAGCAAAAGGATTTGACAGAGAAATGCCAAGGAGACTCATCTGAGGGGGTTGTTCTGGCACTCACGGGTGAGTTGCAAGCCAGCATTTGGAATGGGTGAGTCTGGAAAGTAGATTTGGTGGGAAAAGAGGATGATTCACTCACCAATAATAACAGTGATAAATACTGCTGACAAGGAACTTTTAATTAGCAAATGGAAAATAAGCTCAAAACACACATGCTGAGTCCCTTGGAAGTGAAGTCAGAACAAATTCTTTTCAAAAATGGGAACATTTGTAGTAGCTCCTGGCCCTGGAATCCATTGATCTTGGGGTTTTTTTTTTTTGTTTTGTTTTGTTTTTTCCGATGTGCAAGATTATTCTCTTTCAGAGAAAATCTAATTATTAATACTTTCCAGCAAGTTAACATGAAGATTATTCTGAAACGCATCAGAGAAGCACTGCAAAATACATTTATGTCTTTCTCCAAGTACAAAGAAGTATCTTAAGTTTTATTTTTCAGAATCATTAACTATAATTTTGATTCATATTCTACAATTGGAAAAAGAGACCAGGACCGAATTCTGGGAAGCGGGCTCAATCAAAAGTCTTCATTCGGAAACTTATTTGGAGGTTTCCCGTCCCTGAATGAGGCATTGCCTGGGATGGAGGGGATGTCATTCTTGGGGCATTCAGGGAGGAAAGTGTCAAAGTTCTGTGCATGAAGCCTTGGATTGCTACATCAGAAGTGAGGCGTACTTTGTTAAATAGGATCGTTTCTGATTACTTTTTTCTACCTTCTGATAGCAAATTCCCTAAAATCTCCTCTTCTATTTCTTTTGTTCTTCCCTTTCTTTCTTTCTTTTTTCTTTTACTTTTTTTGGCTGCTTCTTTTGACCCTTTACTTCTCAGGTCCATAATCGCAGGCTTCTTTGCCCTCACCTGCAGAGTTTCATTTTGCATGATTCTGGGGAATAAGATGTTGGAAAAAGCAAAAAACCATGACAGGCAATAAGCATTAAAAATCTTCCTTCCCTTGAAGCTTTCTGGGCCTTCCAACTCCAACTTCAGGTCCCATTCAGGGTTTGGTGGAGACATAAAAAATCATTATCATTTGATCATTCCATTGTGGGGGGTCAATGCTATTTCCATCCTGGTCCCACCTTCCGATTAAGTCGAAGCCCCACCTACCAACTTCCTCGATCCTTCTTTTATACCCCAGAGGGTCTGGGGTTGATCGGATTATTGTTCCCGATCCTTCAGTGCCTATAACACGATTTATATATCGATGCTCTTTGCCAAGTGGCTTTCTGTTACCTCTCAGCAAAATAGACAGGAACTTCTGGTTTCTGGTCTGGTACATAAGGAGCTTGGAAGTCACCACTCTGTCCTAACAAAAAGTAAAAAACTGAACAAACTGAAAATCAACAACTTTTCTTAGATCTGTCAGAAAAGTGAGGTCACAGGGCAAACTGCTGCCCCCAAAACCAGAGTGATAGGCGAATACAGAGAATTACAACTTTCTGGAACAGAAACCTTCACTGGCACCAGCACTACGGTTGGAAAACCTGAACTGCAATTGATGAACTGCTGAAGTCTCCGTGTAGATCACTCTGAAAGCTAAACTTCGGGGGGACCCTGTCATGGAAAGGAAACCCACGCTTTTTGTGAGTTTAATCTCCCGGAGCTCTACCAGGTCCTCACTGTGAATACTGGAGAAAAATCCCCTTGAACTTCCAGCAGGGCAGGGGCGGGGAAAGAAACCATTTTTAAATATAACAGAGCATTCTGTTCTTCCTAAAAAGGCCCGGTCTCCAGAGATATTATTTCACCAGATCCTAACCTTTGGGTTTTATCAGAGCCTAATCTACCTGAGGGAAGAGAAATACCCAGGTCCAGCTAGCTCTAGCCATCCTTTCCCACCTAAGGCGGGTGCTGAGAAGCACTTGCAAAGATCACCATCCAGGGGCACAGGCTCACGAGGCTGAGTTCCAGTCACAGGACTACAGTATGAGTCCCTCCATCAGCAAATCACCACTACATTCCCACACACAAATAAAGGTCTATTTGTCATAGTTCCTCATAACCAGTGCATCATATTCACATTTCAACAAAAAATTACAAGGGATACTACAAGTGAAAAAACAAACAAACAAACCAGTTTGAAGAGACTGAACAACATCAGAACCACAGTCTGATATAGCAGGAATGTTGGAATTATCGGACTGGGTTTTGTTTGTTAGTTTTTTTGGTTGGTTGGGTTTTTTTGAGACAGGTTCTTGCTCTGTTGCCCTGGCTAGAATGCAGTGGCGTCATCATAGGTCATTGCAGCCTCAAACTCCCAGGCTCAAGTGATCCTCTTACCTCAGCCTCCCAAAGTGCTAGAATTACAGGTGTGAGCCACTATACCTGGCCCAGACTGGGATATTTTATTTATTTTTATTTTATTTATTTATTTATTTTGAGACAGAGTCTCACTCTGTTGTCCAGGCTAGAGTGCTGTGGCATCAGCCTAGCTCACAGCAACCTCAAACTCCTGGGCTCAAGCAATCCTCCTGCCTCAGCCTCCAGAGTAGCTGGGACTACAGGCATGCACCACCAGCTAACTTTTTCTATATGTATTTTTAGTTGTCCATATAATTTCTTTCTATTTTTAGTAGAGATGGGGGTCTCGCTCTTGCTCAGGCTGGTCTTGAACTCCTGAGCTCAAACGATCCACCTGCCTTGGCCTCCCAGAGTGCTAGGATTACAGGCGTGAGCCACCGTGCCTGGCCAATAATTTAAAAAATAAAATAAAATAAGTTCCCAGAAATAGTGTTATTTAAATCATACGTGTGCATTCCTTCAGTGAGAGTTTTGCCATTTTGTTTAACTAATATTACTTTAGTAAATCATAATCTGAATAGATAACAATGTGAGGGAGGGAGAAATAAATAGGTGCAGCACAAAGGATTTTTAGGTCAATGAAAATACTATCTATAATACTGTAATGATGGAAGCATATTATACATTTGTCAAAACCCACAGAATTATACAATAAAGAAGGAGTGCTAAGTAAACTATGGATTTTAGTCCCGGTTCCACCAGGTGAGGGATCATAAGTCAAGGAGCTTACCCTCTCTGAGTGTCTGTTTCCTCATGTAAAAAGTAGACATAATAAATTGGATGTGAAAAGGTTTTAAACCCTGAACACAGAGGGAAGTTGTTATTACATTCTGAATATACATGGCTGTACCTATCTCTTCAGTGAGGAGAAAATAGGAAAACTTCATGGAAAGATTGATTGCTAGTGGCTGTTTCTGGCAAGAGATGAACATTGCAATAAGAACCAAAAAAAAAATACAAGGCTTGGGCTTCCTGGGGTTTTTGGCTCGACCCTCAGCTAATCACAACTCCAAATGTTGGCCAGCAAAACAACACAATCACATTTAGTTAGGCTCTTTTGCGATGTTATGGAACATGTATCGGAAAGAGCGGTCCTGGGGTGTGATGCACCTGGGACTCCCAAGAATGTAGCGAGGCTCAGCCAGGAGAGGCCACTGAGGCGCTCTAGTCATGTAAAGGGAGTAGTTGCGTGAACCAAGTGTTTCTGCTTGGCTGGACATCAGAAAAACGGCCCAGCTAGTAGGAGGTGAAGGTAGTGTGCCTGCAAACTTCGACTTATCCTGAGTGCCTTCTCATCAGAAGCACTGCCAGGCTCTTCTAAGACAGAAACTGGCTGTGTTTACTGGTTTTGTCTTCTCGACTGCATCTTTCCAAAACAAATCCTCTTATGTAACAAATGAATGAGTCTGTCATTACAGTTGGACAGACAGACTCTTATTTAAAGCCAACAATCCCCTTCCCTATATGCCAGTGGTTCCCAAAGTGTGGTCCTCAAACCAGCAGCATCAGCATTTCCTGGGAACGTATTAGAAATGCAGAGTCTCAGGTTCCATGCCAGGCCCACTGAATCAGAAACTCTGGGGGTGGGGGCCGAGAAATCTATGTTTTTACAGGCCTTCTAGGAGATTCTGAGTCACACCAAAGCTCAGGAACCACTGCCCTATACCATCTGCTTTGGCCTATTCAAGAGCATTGCTCCAGCAATTCTTCCCTTTGCTCCAGCATCATCAATCTCCCCTTCTCCATTTGATCATTCCTATCAGCACATTTATTCATGCTGTTATTTTTCCCATTATAAAACAAACACTCTCTTCATTTCTCTTGCTATAGCTTCATTCTTTGCTTTTCTTTAATATGGATAAACAAAACTCCTCAAAAGATCTGTTTTCCTCCCAGTCTCCTTTAAACTTACTCAAATTAGGCTTTGCCACCTGAACTCCAATAAACTGCTCCAGTCAAGGTTAACCAATGACCTTCATGCTGTCAAATCTAATGGGCAATCCTCGGTCTTTAACTTGATCACTTTCTCTTCCTGGCAAAACTTCCTCACTTGGGTTTCAGGGCTCTACACTGTACTGGTTTTCCTCCTACTCCACTAACTTCTCTTTCTCAGTCTTCCTTGTGGGTTGTTCTCATCTCCTTGGCCTCTTAGTGCTGAATGCCACAGAACTGAGTTTTGACCACTTCTCTTTTATATCTGCACCCTCTCCCTTACGTGATCTCATTTTTATTCTCATGATTTTAAATATGAACTATATGTTTATGACTCTCAAATATGTATTTCCAACCCAGAAATGTCTCCTGAACTCTAGACTCATATATCCCACTGCCTAGTTGTTATTCCACTTGGATATCTATTCAATGTATCAAAGTTAACATGTCCCAACTTGACCTTCTGATCTTTGCCTGCCCCACAAAGAACCTTCTATCCATAGTCTTCTACAATTCAATGACTGAAATGCCATCCTTGCAGTTGCTAAGGCTGAAAAGCTTGGAGTCATCTTTTATCCTTTGCTTTATAACATAATACATGTCCAGTCTAACAGGAAATCCTGTTGGCTCTACTTTCAAAATTTAACAAGAATCTGATCACTTCTTACCACTACCACCACCCTGGCTTCAGCTGCCATCATCTCTCACCTAGATGACTAAATTGCCTCATGCATGGTGCTCTGCACTCTCTGTTGATCCTCTACAATCGCTTCTCAGCAAGTAAGACAATCCATTTAAACATGATAAAGTTATGTCACATGTAATGTCTCCCTATTTCATTCAGAGTTAAAGTCAAAGTCCTCCCCCTTAACTGCCTGTTTCATCTCCTGATCCACTGCCCCTTGCTCCTGTTTCAGCTACACTGATCTTGCTACTCCCGGAAACCTCCAGGCTTGCTCTTGACTGATGCCATTGAACTGGTTGCTTTCTCTGTCTGAAACGACTGGGTCTGTCAACTTCTTCAAGTCTTTTCTCAAATGTCTCTTCTTAAAATAAGGCTTACCTTGTCCATCTGATGTAAGTTGCAGCACCTCTACTTCATCTTGCATATCCTGCTCTTTCTTTCTCTTTGCCCTTACCATCTTCAACCTACTATATTGTTTACATGTCTAGTTTATTGCCCACCTCCCTGAGCCAGAATATAAATTTCACAAGGGCAGAGATCTTTGTTACGGATGAATCTCCAGCAACTAGAGCAGTTCCTGGCACACGGTTGGCGGCACTCAATAAATATTCGTTAATGTTCAATTGAATGAATAAATGAATAAATTAGGGTGTGAGTAAATGCATATGGAATTATTTGCCGCCTTGGTGATACTGATGTCATCACTCTATGTCTTTGATCTTAGTACATCTTGTCTAGAGGAGCTGGTAAATTTCCTCTAGTTGTCATAAACCCATCTGTGTTTCATTTTTTATTGCTATCATCACTGAACATCGTATCTCCAAAGTATCAAATTAAACAGGATATAAAAATGGAAGGGGAAGCAGAAAAGGAAGCTGGACACCCTGAAGTGTAAACTGTAAGAGGAACTAACACTTCTAAGCTTGAAAATATTCACTACTGTTGGTGTTAGTTTTGTACTAAGGCCAGAAGAAAGCAATGGCACTTGAAACATGATTATAGCGGCGCTCAAATGTAGGAGACACTGGTGATGGCCAAAAAGAATGGCAGGACATTTCAAATACAGGTAGGGGAGTTAAAACTGAGGGGTTAACAAATGAATTATGCCCGTGACACATGAAAAGTTTTTGTGGTTTTGTCAGATGCAGCAGCAATGAGCCTGCAAAGCAGATGGCATATCAGTTTCCTGTTGTTGCTGGAACAAATTACCACAAATTTAGTGGCTTAAAACAACATAAATTTATTATTTTACAAATCTGTAGTATAAAATGAGTCTCACTGGGCTAAAATCAAGGTGTTGGTGGGGCTGTGCCCCTTTCTGAAGGCTCTAGGGGAGAATCTGTTTTCTTGCCTTTTCCATCCTCAAAGTCAGCAGTGGCCATTCAAGCCTTTCTCACATCCCATTACTTCTGATTCTCTCCTCCACATTTAAGGGTGCTTCGATTACATGTGCCCATTTGGGTGATCTAGGATAATCTATTTTAAGATCATCTGATTAGCAACCTTAATTCCATCTGCAATTAAAACGTAAAATAACATATTCACAGGTTCCGTGGATTAGAACACAGGTATCTTCGGGGGACTACTATTCTGATATTATAATTCAGATATAATTATAATATCTGAATCATAACAGGTTTTTTTTTTTGTTTGTTTTTTAAGAATAGGTTATAGCAAAAAGAGGACCAGCCTGGACAGCCTCCCTTTATCTGTTTCTCACTGGCAATTCAAAGTGCTGAGCACCCAGAGGCTGTGCAAAAAACATAACCTAACTGATTGGAACTGGGCAATGTCCATTACTGACAATCGGTATTATTGATTAAACAATCAAAAAGTAGAGTGGGAATAGTGGTGCTTTTACTGGAAGCTTCCCATATGAATGTTTAGAATCTCCTGGGGGCAAATCTAACCACTTCCTACCAACAATTTTCCTATTTGTCATTATGTTTTATATTTGTAAGCCTTAGAGATAAGTAATAGAAACTAGAAGAAAATGATATTAATAATCAAATAATGATGTTTAATAGTTTCTCAAGGAATGTTATTGACTTAGGTAAATCTATGGATATTTTTCTACAGGCCTACTTTTGGTTGGTATAGATGATTTACATAACTTTCAAATCAATCTTTATTAGGTTTTTCTCTTTCCTGGCTTTCATGACTGTTGGTTAATAATGTCTGAATGAACACCGAAATGCATGAGAGAATTCATGCATTTGTAATGGGTAAATACCTTCTCCTGGACTCTTGAACTGGCTCTGACATAAGACAACATGGGTCCTGGGTCAGAAGACTCTGTCATTTCCACTTTTTCTAGAGATCAGCACTTCTCCATAGCTAACCCATGCCCAGCACAAAGTAGGCTTTCAACAAATACTGTTGACTGATAGATTGGGTTAAACATTTATGAAATGAATGGATTGGAGCAGATAAACTTCATCTCAGGTCTTGTATGGGGTTCTTTGGAAGCAGGCCGTGAGATGAGTATTTGTGTGCAAGTAATATGTTAAAGAAGGACTTCTGGGAGAAACAGATAAGGGAGTGGGAAGACAACAAGAAAGAGGAAGAAGCCAAGCAAGAGAGCAATTTCAGGTAGAGCCCCAGCCGCTGATTGATCCCATAGGGATGCTCTAGATCTAAATTATACCTCAGAGTTTGTACCTTCTTAAGGGGAGGGAGCTGGGCATTTAAGTTTCAGTACTAGTCACTTGTTGGCCAATGGCCATCCTAGGGGGATGTGAACTCTCAGGGACTTCCAGCTCTCAGCAAAGTGGGCACAGTGGTTTCAGCAGCCCAAAGGATGGCCTCCAAAGGGAGTCCCAGGTGCACAGGTGCTGGCTGTAAAAACACAGAAGCCAAAGAGAGGCACAGAAATGTCAAAGGGAGCCAAGGGTATGTAGATGGAGCCCCAACAGTGTTCACCATAGTTTCTTCCAGCTCTACAATTATAGAAATATTGCTGTAAAGTGACAATGTATCAGCATTTGCATATGCAAAAATTCACATTTTGACAATTCTGAAAGAGACACCTCCTGTACTTGAGATAAATTTGTCTTTAATGAATATGGCTTTACTCCCAGGAAATAAATTTTTCCATAGATCATTTTAATGCTGAAACACATATTTAAGCCATTTATACAAGATAAACTAACAATTACTTGGCCAACAGGCTTCCCATTATGATGTTAAAAGAGCAGCCAGGGAAACCATGAGTTGTGTGGGATGTAATTTGAGCCTGTTCTTTGGACTAGCAAAATTTGTGAATGACCAACATGTTCCTGTTTAGGACCAGCTTGTTTCTGTAGGCTTATTGGTCTTTTGTGTGTCAGAACTATTGTTAGAGCTCTTAGTCTTTGTCTAACAGCTTTGAATACTGAGATACAACTTGGCCAACAGAGGCACAAACAAGATGTAAGGATTCCACTCACCTAGAAATTGCAATGTCTAATTATTAAATGTCCCACAGGTTTTTCCAATTATCACGAGGATATTGATGTTGATGGTGATGATCATGATGATGAAGAGAAGATGGAAGAGAATTTGCAAAGCTTCTTACTATTGTTAGGACACCCTGGGATCTTTTTACATACTCTTTTTTTCTGCCAGAATCTTATTCCTTCAGATCCTGACAGGGCTGGTTCTTTTTCTCATTGAGATATAATGCAAATGTTACGTTTTCTACAAGGCCTTCCCTGGTCTGATTTAATAGTGTTTCCCTAACACACAGATATGGTCTGTGACATTACTCTGCATTATTTTCCTTACAACATTCATCATTAACAAAAAGTACCTTGCCCACTTATGTTTTTACTCATTTACTGTGGGTCTCCTCCAGGCTCACTCCATTATTTAGGGAGGCCTCTGACTCACAGTCCAACACATTTCCTTCCCCATCCGTGACTGCATCCTCCACCATGAAGGGTCCTCATACATGCCTGGGGACAGCCAGCTTGCCTACCAAATCTGCACCCAGCACACCATCATACCTAAGAAGGCTGAGGCATGGCACAGGAAAAAGAGAGCTGGTTGCAATTTGCTTTGAAATTCATTTTAGAAAACAGATATGTTTATGGCTGGATAGAGGAATGGCAAAGTGGGTAGATGTGTGATAAAGCAAGTACAGTTAAATGTAGATGGCAGAATCTAGGTAGTAGGTATATGGGTGTTTTTTTTTTTTCTCAAGTTTTCTGTATGTTTGAAAATTTTCATCACACAAAGTCAAAAGAAACACAAAAATGATAGAACTGGTTTGGAAGTCAGGATCTATGATTGGATCTCAACTCTGCTACTCACTAACCATGTAACCTTGTGCAGATCCCAAATGCTGTGAGAATCAGTTTCCTTATACTAAAAATAGTTTGACTATGTATTAGTCAGGATAGAAACCCATCTCAAACTAGGCGAGAGAGAGAGAGAGAGAGAGAGAGAGAGAAATATTGATGGGCATGCATAGCTAGGAGGGAGAGGGCTTCAAATCAGGCCATTTGAAATTTCTCCCCATCTCTTGGCTCTACTTCTCTTCGTGTGTTGGCCTTGGTTTTTTCCAACTTCAGATGGACTTTCTTCATGCAACAGGCAAAGAGAATAGCCATAGATATTAACTCTTTACAATTTAGTGGCCCCACATATAGAAATAAAAATCCTCTTTCCATAAATCCTTGTATAATATTTCAGGGAATAATTTGGATTGGCCTGGCATGAGTCATGAGCCCAGACTTACAGCCCAGGTATAGTATGTGATTAGCTAGGCCTGGATGGTATGCTCATACCTGGGCTGCCTGGGCACTATAACTAGATGACCCAGCAAAGCCACATAATATGGGGGTGAGGGTCTGTCCCCAAGGTCCAAGAGACTATTGCTACCAGGAAAGAAAAAGGAAGAGATGTTAGAGAGAGATGAGGAAACAGATGTCTATCACAGCCTGGGCTCTCTACGGAATCTTTCAGTACTAGTATTTTATAAGTGCTGATCAGACTTCCATGTATATAATAGATGCTCAGAAAATATTTGTTGAATGAAATACTATGTATATAAGCCATAAAATGATTAAATGTGAGTAACAAGAAAGTTCTTTTGAAATCAGCTAACTCTTTTATATGTATATATAAATGGAAAATGAAGCCCAAGGAGGTTAAATGATATTCCCAAGAACATATGGTTACTTCTACAACTCAGTCATCCTGATCTCCCACACTGCCTCTCCATCTCTCTGTAAAACATTCTTATTTCAAACAGATTTCTTTTGCCCCCAACTCTCAATAGATTAACTGTCAGCTAATACTACCCCAAGCATGGTGATAGAAGAAAACAGAAGCTAAAAATTACAAAGAAAAAGAAAAGAAGGGAAAAAAAAATCCACCTTTAATTGTTATTCTAATGAGTTAAACTCTGGATTCAGCACAGTCAGGCTCTCCTACTAGAAAAGAAGACAAATCTATGGCTGCCCCCACCGTCAGGCTTGCTGATAAAAGTGTGTTTATACAGCTGGATCTGTCCAGAAGGAGCCAGGGCTGAAAACATTCGGTGAGCAGACTGAAGGCAGGTGACAGCTGGGAGCATCTGTTTCCCATTAGAGACACTAGGCTATGATAGTGCTGTCTTCAGCACTGGGTGCAGCTTCCCCAGGGGACGCAGTGTGTTCCCGGGTCTCAAGGTGCTGACAGCCAGTTCACCTGCTAACACATCCATGGGTTAGATGGCTCCAGTAGGAGATTAGACGTCAAGCTCAGAAATCAGATTGGGTGGGTGAAGTTATTTACGTTCAGCTCCTAAAGCATGCTTTAATTCTGTAGTAAAAACTACCAGAAAGAACAGCTCATTCATTTCCCTCTATTCAGCACAGAGGCCTGCTGGAAGCCAAGATGGAACCCGGGTGTTCTTCAGCCCCAGTGGATACCTTACCAGTATCTAATCGGGGTGTTCTGGAAGAGGCTGTGGCAAATAGATGGCTCCCCACTGCCATGACATGGCATTGGAAAATCCAATCTACGATGAAGATTTTGAAGATGATAATCTCTATGGCCAGTCTATAGAGGATGATTATTCTATTTGGCCATTAACAGCCACTCAGTTTATTTACTCACGATATAACAAACCTTCAGTAGCTGACTCTGTAGAAGATTATGATTATGATTATGACAATCTGAAAGAATCTTCCAATTCTTTTTGGAACCATCAGCTAAGTGGAATTGATCAAGTTCATCTTTATTCATGCCTCACTCATATGAGAGAGGGGCTTGGAGATGCTGTGCCCAATGAAATATTGATTGAAGCAGTTCTGAAGAACAAGTTTGATGTGCAGAAGGCTTTGTCAGTGGTTCTGGGACAAGATAACACGCAGAATTTGAAGGACAAGAGTAAGGGTACAATATTTATAGGAAAGATAGAAAAAGGAAAATAATAGGTTCCCAGTCATCTTGAAGTGAATCTGAAATTGTGCCAAAAGTTGCTAAAATGACTGTATCTGGAAAGAAGCACCCTGAGTAACTTCTGAAGAAAATGGTTGTAGTTTCCACACACCTCAAAAATGGCCACCTAGTGAAGAAGCATTGCTTCTTCTGACGTTCTCGAGACCATTTCTAAATCCGCACTTTCACCCCACCCCATTCAAACAGTAGAAGAGGAGAGTTCAGCACTAATACCAGCGAAACATTCTGGCAAGCTGAGGCAGCAAACAGATGTGAAAGCAGAACTGGAGAAGCTACAAGGAGGGAAGCAGCTACTTAACTTAGTGATCATTGGCAACGTCCTTTGTTCCTCTGGATTGACATTCACCTCTGATTTAGCCTGCCAAATGTCTGATGGAAGGATAGGGAGTAGCTTGTATAATTGAAAGAAAAACTAAAGAAGCAGGCTCTGGTAAAAGGCAAGCACTGAAACAGCAATAGGGAAACTGGTAGCCTTGGCTGGATGAATACTAACTGCTTTTACCTTTTGCGTTATTCTTGTCAAGGATCAAATTCCAGGCATGGAGCACCTTTGGCTTAGCATGGGTCACTTGCCCACCTCTTGACCAGGCCAAAGTGGAGCATCCCGACTGACAGTTCCACTAACACTCTATGCAAGGGGTGAGGGGCAGTTGCCAGAGTGAAGTGGGGTACTATTACCAGAATAAGATGAAATTCATGCTGGACAGGCAAAACAACAGCTGTCTACAATGGGTTTGCTTGAAGGGTTGTTGCAGTCCATCTATCACTGAAATTTTCTTTTGTCCAAGTGGTAGGAAAAATTCTGAGATGGTCCTCAGGATTTCCACCCCTGGTGTACCTACCTTGCATAATCCTTGGAAACTGAATATGATGGTTGTCACCCCTGAAACTTAGCTAATAATCAATGACTTTGTGTTCATCAAAGCGGAGATTATCCTGGGGTGCCTGACTTAATCAGGTGAGTCCTTTAGACCAGCAGTCCCCAACCTTTTGGGCACCAGGGACCAGTTTCAAGGAAGACAATTTTTCCATGGTAGGGGCAGCAAGGAGGGGTGGGGGAGGTGGAGCTCAGGCGGTGATGAGGTGGGGAGAGGCTGTAAATACAGATGAAGCTCTTTCACCTGCTGCTCACCTCCTGCTGCGTGTCCCAGTTCTTAAGTTCCATGGAAGACAATTTTTCTAAGAATGGGGGATGGGGGAAGTGGAGATTGGGGGGGCAGAGCTCTGGGGCTCAGTTCCTAACAGCCCACGGACCAGTACAGGCTGTGGCTTGAAGGTTGGGGACTGCAGCTGTAGAAGATAGAAAAGTCAGAGAGGACTGCTCATACTGACCTTGAAGAATATGAAAGCTGCCAGGAGTTCTATAGCTTCAAGTACTTGAATTCTGCCAATCAAGCTTTAAATGAGCTTGAACAATGACTCTGAGCATCTGATGAGATGGCAAGCCTGGCTGACACCTTGATTGCAGCTTTCTGAGACCTGAGCAGAAACCAGGACAGAAACTGTGAGATATTAAATTTGTGTTATTTTAAGTAGGTAAGTTTGTTATCACTTATTACACAACAAATGAAAACTATTAATAATATACTTCACTATTATTATGCAATGTTTCTGACAAATGTGTTAAAGTAATAGCATTTTCCAGGAATAGCAAACAGAGGGAGGCTCCCAGGGAACCACAACAGAGGGGGTTTAGGGCACAACAATCACCAAGCAGCAGCCATTATTATTTGAGATAAGGGAAGCAGTTCCTCAGCTGGTTGCTGTTTGGGATTTGGGAGAGGTGGGAATAGGAAGAGAAAGGCAACCAGATTTTTCCTGAAGGAGATTAGTAGAGACCTTTCATATTTAACATGTTGAGTGAATTGATTAGATAGAAAACTGTTCATTCTTTATATTTCAAAGGACCTTAGAGCTATTGCACCCCATGCAGCTTAGAAATTTGAAAAATGGGGTCTGAAGGCAGGTTAGATAGAACTTTGTTACTTTTACTTCAACAGCATTAAGCCACTAGAGGATGGCAAGTGTGTCTGGGTGGGGTATCCAAGATAAAGGTTTGCAGAGTAGCACTGGAAGGTGATTATTATTATAATGTGGCTACATTCTGGGAACATAGTAGTTAACATTGTCCAAGAAATGGAGGGGAGCATGTCTGTGTATTTTGGAAACCTTAACATCTTTTCTTTTATTCTTGCCTGTTTCAGTCAATGTTGCTGTGTAAGGAACCACTCCAAATTTAATGGCATAAAAGAACAACCATTTTATCATGCTCATGGATTCTGAAGGTGAGGAATTGAGAAAGGGAACAGTGGGGATGGTTTGTGCCTGTTCCCCAATGCCTGAGTCAAACTTTCTGGCACCACATAACAGGGCTCCCCTTTTCTCCTGCTTCCAATAACATCTTCCTTAGCTCTCTTTAAGCCCACATTGGCAGCATCCTCAAAGCTGTTTAGACTTCTTCACCTAGTCCTAAAAGCCAATGCCACGTTTTACTTTTATTATGTTATGTTTTGTTACAACATTCATCCCACTTCCAGGTAACAAAAGCTGTTCCAGATACTATTGCTATGTGATAAATTGTTACTATTACTATGTAATAACCTTCCCCTCCTCCATCCTCCTTCAGAAGTGTCAGTGGTAGAAAAATAACAAAGAAAAACAAAAAAGCCCCAAGTTACCTAATACAACCACACAGGCTACATTTGTAATAACTGTATCAGTAGTTTTCTATCTTTTTGGTCTCAGGACACTGTTATAATCCTAAAAATTCTAGAGAGCCCTCCAAAGCTTTTGTTTATGTGGGTTATATCTGTTAATATTTACTACATTAAAACTTAAACTTGAAAAAATAGCAATAATAAATCATTGCATGCTAACATAAATAACACATTTTAATGAAGAATAAATAACATTTTTCAAAAGCAAAAGCAAAAATATGTGGTAAGAAGAGTGTTATCTTTGGCTTACTGAGCGCGGGATGATGAGATAGGTAAGGGCGCCTGCGCAGCTCAGAAGGAGCCTCAGGTGGAGTCCGCGCGGCACCTCTGAGGCCAAACGAGCTGCTTAGGAGCAGAGGGCGGAGTCAGAGCACTGCGTGGGCGCCTGCTTCCGGGCACGTGGTACCGCGGCCGACCAATGGGAAGACTAAAGTCAACCTCGCTTCCTCACCCTGGCAACGGGCGGGTGACTACTTCCGGTGCAGTGAGGGCTCGGGGCTGACGCGGGTGAGTGTCCCTCTTTCTCACGCTGTCGGCGCCGCCGCCGCCGCTGCCGCGCCGCCGCCTCTCTGTGGGCCCCAAACGCTCCCTGGGACGTCCTCTCCGGGGCCGAGAGGGGGCGACGCGCAGGACGCCCCCTGCCCACGGCGGGGCTAAAGGAGGGGGCCTGGGATGTTCCTCATATGCTGGTCTTGGTCGCGCGTGGGGGCCGTGCCAGCCCCTTTCCCAGCCTAATCTCCGGCTTTGCGGCCTCATGGCTTCTCCGGGGACAGGGTTGAGGACTGTCCGTGTGGGGGCTGTTCTCGCAGTCCTGCACCCACCTTGCAGTCGCGCGCTGGAGGTGTCTCGGAGTTCCGCGCAGACCCGAGAGTGTGCGTCCTAGTGCTGGGTGGCTGCTTAGGGTCAGGGCAGCCCTGTAGTGTGATAGAGGCCTGGTTGGGGTCCCATGGGACGTTAGTATTCACTACTCAGGCGGCGGCGCCAGAGGAGGAAGGGACAGTGAAGATGGAACAGCTGGAGAGGAGGGTGGAAAGCAGGAGCTGGAGGTGCCCTGGAAATAGAGGGCATCGTGTTTCCGGAAGGAGGGAGTTCAACTTGATGTGTTTCTGCAGGGAAGGGGAAGGGAAGGTATTTTGGGGACTGTGTGACAGATGGTTGAATAATAAGCTTAGGAATTTTTACTAATATACTTGGGAGTTTAATCTATCTTTTCGTTTGTTATGAATAAAGCCTTTTCCCACCACTTACAAAAAGCAGTGCTTATTAAAGAATATCGGAAAAATGCAGAAATATTTAAAAAGAGGTCACCTATACTTCTTCCAACCCAGCATTTTGATCTTTCTAGTCTTTTATGCATTTTAACCTATTTATAGTCATAGTGTGTATGTAAAATATGGTTATAACTAAAAAGCACATTTTGTGTACGTTTAATCCATTACATGGACAGATTGTTGTTTTTTCCTTATTGAGATTCACAAACCATAACATCTTTTTACATTGTAAATCTCTGGTTTTTCGTATATTTACAAAGTTGTGCACCTATCACCACTATCTAATTCCAGAACATTTTCATCACCCCATGCTTACCTCCTCCCCTAAGAAATCTTGTACCCATTACAGTCACTCTTCATTAGATTATCCCTTCTTGCCCATACAGGCCTTGCCATTACTCATCTACTTCCTGTGCCTATGGATTTTCTTGTTCTGGACATTTCACGTAAAGGGGATTGATCATTATAATATATGGCCTTTTGTGTCTGGCCTCTTTTAGTTAGCATGATGTTTTCAAAGTCTGTGTATCAGTATTTCTTTTTCATGGATGAATAATGTTCCATCGTGTGAATATACAACATTTTGTTTATCATGAGTTGGTGGACATTTGCGTTTCCACTTTTTGAGTATTTTGAATAATTCTATAAACATTTGTGTGAAAGTTTTTGTGTGGACGTATGTTTTTAATTCTTTTGGGTATATACCTAAAAGTGTAATTGCTGGATCATACAGTAACTTTTTGAAGAAGTGCCAGATGTTTTCCAAATTGTCTGTACCATTTTACATTCCCACCAGCAGGTTATGAGGGTTCTGATTTCTCCATATCCTTGTAACACTTACCTGTCTTTTCAATTAAAGCCATCTTAGTGCCCACAAAATGGTAGCTCAGAGTTGTTTTGATTTGCATTTCCCTGATGGCTAATAATGTTGAGCATCTTTTCATGTGCTTATTAGACGTTTGTGTATCTTTGGCGAAATATCTCTTCAATTCCTTTGCCCATTTTTAAATTGAGTTGTCTTATATAAAGGATGAGTTTCTATATTCTAGATATGAATGTCTCTTAGATATATGATTTGTAGTATTCCATTTTCTCTCATTTTATTGGTTGTCTTTTTACCTTCTTGAATGGTGTCCTTTGAGGAATAAAAATTTAAAACTCTGATGAAGTCCAATTTATCTTTTTTTCTATGCTTGTGCTTTGGTGTCATATCTAAGAAACCATTGGCAAAGCCAAGGTTACAAAATCTTATGTTTCCTTCTAAGAGTTTTATAGTTTTAGTTCTTACATTTAAGTCTTTGATCTACTTAGTTTTTGTGTATGGTGTGAGATAGCAGTCCAACATCATTCTTTTGCATGTGGATATCCAGTTTTGTAGCACTATTTGTTGAAAAGACAGTCCTTTTCCCATTGAATGGTATTGGCATCCTTGTTGAAAGTCAATTGTCCATAGATGTATAGGTCATTGTTTTCTTAACCATTTCTCTGTGTTGAACATTTCAGTCACTTGCAGATTTTTGTTATTCTGAATTATCCTGTGTTAAACACAGCATAAAACTTTTTCTGTGTGATGTTATTTTTGTAGACAGTGTTCTCAGAAGTGGAATTACTGGGTCAAAGATGAATTTAAGTATGTTTTGGAGCTCATTTAATGAGGCATTAAACCTTCACTGTCCTGATTTTAAAAGCAACAACAGAGTTCTTTATTCATGAGTTGCAATAGCTCAAGGCCTGGATTTCTGTCAACGCCTTTTGCTGTAACATGAATGACTCCCATGACTTCCTCCTTCCACTGCTTCTAAAAGACTGAGTAAACCTAGAATGAAAAAATCAACACCACACGAACAGGAAATGTAGTTTTCTAAATGGTTTAAAGAAAAAAAAAATAGTGTCATCACATACAGTAGGAAAATAAAGCGGTCTGTGAGAGAGATGATGTCAAAATTTAGACCTTAAATTAGTGCCCTGAAAGTCCCTGCAGTAAAAACAATATTCTGAGCCTCTCTTCTGGCCTTGCTAATCAAATTAATTTACATTCATTTTGGTCTAAAAGTGATGAACTTAAATCATTTCTTTTTAGTAGATAGTGCCAAGTAAAAAAATCAAATACAAAAGGTTATTAGAAAATCAAGTTTCCCTTCCATCTTTGCCCCTCAATCTCCCTGTTCTCCTTAGAGGAATCCATGGTACTGTTAACTTGTGTCTATATGGACTAGTTCATGCATAGAGTATCTCTGGAAAGATAGTATGTATATACAACATTATACACTTTAAGGCTCTTGATACTGACAAATTCCTTTTCAAAATGATTATATCAGTTTATAGTGCTAGTACAGTGCTAGTTAGAAAACGTTCACTTTTGTTTGTATTTCTCTGAATATTTTTTCCTTAATATTGGACATCTAGTTTATATTTCCTTTTTTATATGTATTGCCTGCTCATGTCTTTTGGCATGGTGTTTGTTTTAGTTGGAGTTGCCCTTTGTGAGCTTTATTTTGGCAGCCTTTTTTAGATGGTTGTTTTATGATAGCTTGGATTTGGTGAGAAAAGTTAAAATGCTTTTTGTAGCATGCTAAGAGAGAGATTATGGGCAGAACAAGGGTTGAGGAAAAGGAAGTTAAATGCTTGAGGGAGAAATCTATGGGATTTGGAAACTTGGAGGCTGTTCAAAATGACTTCAAGGTGAGTTAGAAAAGGGTAGCATTATTAAGAAAAAGGAGTAATGTGGAAAGAACTAGATTTTGGGGGAAAGATAAGCTTGTTTTAGGTAGACTAAGAGCAAGGAGGATCCAGATTGAGCTGTCCAAAAAACTTGTGGCTAGAGCTCAAGACAAAAGATACAGAGTTAGGAATCATCTAATTTGCTGAGAGAATAGTTTAGAGAAGTTAGCAGTAGATGAAGTTGCCAAAGAAGACATCTGAAAATGGAGTTAAGGGGCCATGAAGGGACTGGAGAGTAGATTGGCATGTTTGCCAAGGAGAGCAAGTGATTGAGCTACGGTCCCCAATGCCCAGGCTGCAGACTGGTACTGGTCCTTGGTCTGTTAGGAACTGGCGGCACAGCAGGAGGTGAGCAGTGGCGTTATCTGTTATTTACAGCCCCTCTCCATTGCTTGCATCACCAAATAAGCTCCGCCTCCTGTCACATCAGCGGGACATTAGGTTCTCATAGGAGCATGAACCATACTGTAAACTGCACACGCATGTCTGAGGGATCTAGGTTGAGCCCTCCTTATGAAAATCTAATGCCTGATGATCTGAGGTGGAGCTAAGGCAGTGATGCTAGGACTGGGGAACAGCTGCAAATACAGATTATCATTAGCAAAGAGGTTGACTGCACAATAAATGTAATGCCCTTGAGTCATCCCGAAACCATCCCCTCCGCATCCCCCATCCGTGGAAAGATTGTTTTCCATGAAACTGGTCCCTGGGGCCAAAAAGGTAAGTTAAGGACCGCTGATCTAGAGAATCAAAAGGTTGCAAGCAGATTAAGAAAAGGCCATTGTGGCCAGGTGCGGTGGCTCACTCCTGTAATCCTAGCCCTCTGGGAGGCCGAGGCGGGTGGATCGCTTGAGATCAGGAGTTCGAGACCAGCCTGAGGGAGACACTGTCTCTACTAAGAATAGAGATAAAAATTATCTGGACAACTAAAAATATATATAGAAAAAATTAGGCGGGCATGGTGGCGCATGCCTGTAGTCCCAGCTACTTGGGAGGCTGAGGCAGTAGGATCACTTAAGCCCAGGAGTTTGAGGTTGCTGTGAGCGAGGCTGATGTCATGGCACTCACTCTAGCTCGGGCAACAAAGTGAGACTCTGTCTCAAAAAAAAAAAAAAAGAAAAGAAAAGAAAAGGCCATTGGGTTTAGTAACTTGGAAAAGATACAGGTTATGGGAAGCAAGAAGTTTTATCAAAAACAGCTTTATTAAAATATAATTCATGTATCAGACAATTTACCCATTTTAAGTGTTTAATTCAGTGGTATTTATTATGTTCAGAGTTTAGCAGCCATCACCACAATCAATTTTAGAACATTTCTATTACCACAAAAAAAACTCTGCCCTTGTTAGCAGTACTCCCCATTCCTCTCCCACTTCCTCAACCCCTGTCTCTCCAGCCCTAAGCAACCACTAATCTACTGTCTGTCTCTGTAGACTTGCCTGGTCTGGACATTTTGTATAAATGGAATCATAAAATATGTGGCCTTTTGTATCTGGCTTTTTTCATTGTTTCGAGTGTTCTTTCATGCCCTAGTATGTAATAGTACTTTATCTCTTTTTATGGCTAAATGATGCCACTGTACAAATATACCACATTTTGTTTATCTATCATCAGTTGATGAACATTTGGTTGTTTTTGGCTATTATGAATAACGTTGCCATGAACATCTGTGTGCACGTTTTTGTGTGTACATACCTTTTTAGTTTCTGGTATATACCTGGCAGTGGAATTGCTAGGTCATATAACAGTATTTAACTTTATGAACAATTATTTCAGAGGATGGACAACTTACCAGTGTCCATCCTAATAATTTCAATATCCTTACTACTACGAAATTACAAAATGTCTATAATTCAAATGTCTTATTCAGAAATAAGACATCATATAAATGATCTATAGAATTGTTTTTTGTTGTGTAAAGCTGTTACATGCCTATGCATCTCCTTTCCTTGGAAACCTTTTGTATTGAGTGTTACCTCAAAGCTTAGCTGAAGTATTAGACATTTTTCTTGTGGATCAGTGTATTGGCGTAAGTATACTTCATTAATTTCAAATACTGATTTGTAATAATGATTACAAATGTGATAAACACACCGCAGAGATATTTAATGCTAGTCTATGGTCATAACTTATTTTTCTCCCTAGTCTTAACTTTAAAGATCAAATACTGTGATTTCTCCCCCCGCCCCCCCCCCCACCCTCCAAAAAAATATTTTGTGCATCCCAGAAGTTCACGATCCAGAAAAACAAAAAAAGACCCCTTGGGTCAATATTGTTGATTTTTGTGTATTTCTTCCTTAGGGAGAATGAATGTTTAGAAGCTTCAGAGTATGGCATTTTCTTTCCTCTTACTGCAGTTTTTATGTGGGATCTCATAGGCTGGCCCTATTTTGGATCTTGGGCTTAGCTCATTACCTAGTGTTCCCATAAATAAATAAATGCACACAAAAAAATTTTTGTGAGTAGTTCATTCAGATGGTTCAAATTCAAAAGGTATAAAACAGTGAACAGTGACATTTCCATCCCACGTTTGTTGTTAGTCATCCAGATCTCCTCTGGTAACCACTATTATACTATTTTTTGGTTCGTCCTTCCAGACTTATAGTTTGCACACACAAATATATATAAAAAAAAAAACCTCTATTCTTCCCCCTCCCCTAAATATAATACTGCATATACTTCTGTCCCATGCCTTTTTAAAAAATTTTAATTTTAATTATTTCCATGCCTTTTTTATTTACCAGATATCTTTGAGACTATTCCATATTTGTATATCAAATTTCCTCATTCTTTCCAATGGCTGCTTTTATTTTTAACCACTTCTGTTAAGACTATTCTTGGTCTGTATTTTAATTTTGATTGATTTTGCCGAATTGTCCTTGTTGAGTTGTGCTTATTTAGGCTGCCACTAGGAGCTCCTGTTTCTCTTACTCTTTTTTTTTTCTTTTTTGAGACAGAGTCTTACTCTGTTGCCCAGGCTAGAGTGCCGTGGCATCAGCCTAGCTCACAGCAACCTCAAACTCCTGGGCTCAAGCAATCCTTCTGCCTCAGCCTCCTGAGTAGCTGGGACTACAGGCATGCGCCACCATGCCCGGCTAATTTTTTTCTATATATTTTTAGTTGTCCAGCTACTTTCTTTCCATTTTTAGTAGAGATGGAGTCTCGCTCTTGCTCAGGCTGGTCTTGAACTCCTGAGCTCAAACAATCCGCTTCCTTGGCCTCCCAGAGTGCTGGGATTACAGGCGTGAGCCACCGCGCCCGGCCCTCTCTTACTCTTAAAACATGTTATCTTTTTGATATTTGCTAATCTAAGTTAAAAAAAATGGTATTTGAGTGTAGTTTTATTTTCTATTTTTCTTTTTAGTGAGGTTTAGCATTTTTTATATGTTTAAACCATTATATAATTTTTCTCTAAACTGAGATTTGTCCATTTGCCCTTTTTTGTTTTGTCTTTGTCATTTGTTGGAATTCTTTATTTTTTAGATAGGTCATGAGTTTAATGAGTACTGAGTTAAACAAAAACTAATGTTGGAGTAGAAGTTGCTGCTTTTCTAATTAAATTACAATAATTTCAGTAACCATTGGGAGTTGGAGACCAGAGTTGTATATTGGATAGTCAGTCCATCTGCTTCAGTCCAACAAAACTTTGGGGCCAGCATTTTTGGAAGGGTTTGTTGAGATTATATGGTTTGCTAAATAAGTATATTTCAGACAGTCTCTGAGTGAAGATAGATTGCTCAAGAAATAGAATATTAATTCATCTTCCACATTTTCTTTCTTTTTAAACAACTTCGAGAAGAAATGTTTTCAAATCTTTCATATTAAAATACTTACTATTATCAAATCTTATAAAATATTGGTTATAATTTATTTTCTTAATCATTATAAAATATGAATGTTATAATTTATTTATGATAAAAGACATCAGATGATAGTAAATCAGAGTACCTTGAAGTTTAATAATCTACACTGCTTAGATGTGTTTTTGTATTAACAAAGGTCTTCATTTTTCCAGAACCTGAGTTTTTACTCAGTCTGTATTTGTGCTCTTAGACTAGTGGGCCCAGGATCATTTCATGGCCGGGACAGAATATGATGGCATGATACAGACATAATGGCATGTGTAGGCTGGCAGATGCATCACTCAGTGTCACTTTGTCAACTGATATATGACTAAATCATACCCTAAAAGAGATAGTGTGAGAAATAACCAAAATAAAATTAAGGTAATTGAAGCCAATTCTTGTGAAGTCATTGGAAGAAAAACATGGTTTTTTCAATACCACACAACAAAAACAAAGCTAGTCATTTAAATTTACTGTTGTTTAATAAAAATCAGCTCTTTTGTAATAAAAATTTTCCCCCATATTCATGAATCTATGTAAATATTTTAACACAACACTGTGTATAGATACATATATATTATTGATTTTAAAGTATTTGTCTGATAAATGAAGTGTAATATAATAAAAATTAAATGAACTATTTCTATCCAAGAATTAAAGGAAGTTAAAAATACCATATATCAATGCTTCTTAGGAATAGCCCTGGTGTAAAGGACTATTAAAAATTTTCAATCCATTGCCAACCAATATTAGTAAAAATATGCATATAAAACAACTAATATATTAATAAAATAATAATCTCTTGGGGACTGGTAGTAAACACTGGAATATAGACCATGCTTTAAGTAGCACTGCTGTTTTGGATTTAGCAGATAGATCACTTCTTCATTTTTCTATTTATGTTTTGTATTGGAACAGGAAGACTTGCTCCCCTTCCTCTCCCTTTCTCAGTTTAGTACAAGGTGCAGATTTTTGCCTAACGGTGTGGATCTGGGCATTTAAGTAGTTTTAACCACTTCACTGTTGGATTTTCTTTAAATCTCTGTGCTGATTTTTAAATGATCCATTTTTCCCTTGTCTGAAATATGTTCTGCTATTGTTATTGTGATCAAGCCAAGATTGCTAGAAGCTTGTGAATTGGTAATAAATAGTGAGAAAATTTGTTGACATTTGTGTTTTACAGTTGGGCTGTGGAGCACTAAACTGATTATTAGTATTTGGTTTGGAGGGAGTAGAAGGTGATATTTAAGTTGTATTGTGGATTACTTTAACGTAGATAGAAGAAAGTTAAATATCTTTGTACTCAATATGAGATCTTTTTACAACAGTTCTTTTGTTTATATGACTTCAAGCCAGTACTATCAGTGGACAGAGATTTAAATTCTAATTTTTTTATATTACCCAGTTAAATAACTTTAAAACTTTAGTTACTTTAACAATAACTTTAAAACCTTCTTTGTATTACACAATTAAATAACTTTTAAGAATAGGATTTTCGAAAGTTATCTTTGCATGAATTTGTTACATAATGTGTGTGTTGGTGGAAAGAAATATATATCATTTTTGCCTGTTTTCCTCTAGGGTAATTCCTCTCCTACAGTTACTTTTGGATGGAAGTATGCCCTTTCCCCAATAGAAGATGGTAATCTTGGAGAATGACCATGGAGAAGGGGATGTGTTCTGGAGAAGGGCTGCCTTCCAGATCATCTCAGGTTTCGGCTGTTAAAATAACAGCCAAAGATTTGGAAACAAAGCAGTCCCATAAAGAGAAACGAGGGGGCTTTGTGCTGGTGCATGCAGGTAAGCCCTTCCTGGGTGAGTTGGAAGATGACAATAATGTTGATTTTTTTTTTTCCTGCCTTGAAGTACACTGAGAATTGCATTTCATATCTGGAGGAGGCAAACTGCTGGAAAGGAGTCAGAACCAAAGAGATTGTTTGACTTCAATAGAGTGAGGACCTTCTTTATTCCCCAGTTGGAAGATCTCATAATGGTAGTTCTTCCTATGTCTTCTTCACTCCTCTACCCTATTATTTACATTTACCCCATATAATAGATACATTTAGGTTAGTGTGAAAAATGAAATAAAGTAGTTTTAAACACATTAACTGCCATGTGAGTTGTATTTAACTCATGCTAGTTTTGAGCTCGGGGCCTTATGAAACATATGTAACTGCAGTTGGTTTATGAAAATCGTACTTGTTGACATTCTTATTGTTACAATTAATATTGACAATTTAATTGCATGTAAATCACACACAGAAATCAACAAAAAATAACAAATTTTTCATTAAATTAGAAAGGATCATTTTGTTTTCAAAGTTTTTATTCTATTTTTGTAATAAAACACTGTGGCCTCAAGGAAAAAAATTTTTTTTTTCTAGTGTGGCAGTCGATGTATTAAAGTCTGGGTTTTGTAAATAATGCTGCCAACAAATTTTATTGACCCCCATATTAGACTGTGAGCATCTTAGAGCATAATTATACAATCTCAGTGCTGGTTTGCCTTCTTAATATTATAAATGAGGAACCTTAAGACCAGAGAGATTAAATGACTTAAGTGACTTCAGTCATGTTGCTAGTTGGTGCTAAAATCCATAAATCATATCACCTGTGTTTCCCAACACTACTAACAAAGAACCTTAAGACCAGAGAGATTAAATGACTTAAGTGACTTCAGTCACGTTGCTAGTTGGTGCTAAAATCCATAAATCATATCACCTGTGTTTCCCAACACTACTAACAAAGTTATGAAGAAGCCTGTGATATTGTTAGGTTGTTTTCACTGGAAACTTTCCTGAGTAATATCCAAGTTGGTTAAATTCCTTTCTTTCCTGGATTTTGTGAGATTCACAAATACACAAGTTAATGGTGACTGGATACTTAAATTTCCTCAGTATTTTCAAATGGTCACAATATTTTCAGGAATATTCTTTGAAAGATTGGGGCCTCTGAGATCTAAGACAACAGACCTGGGATCATCTATTCTTCAGGAACCCTGAAGAGAAATATTGGCACAGGCTTTATGTACATTCGGAGTTCTCTTGAGAAACAGAATTAGGATTTGGGTATATTATAGATTCTGATTTCATAGACATCTCTGCTATCCTGGGTCCTTGTACCATAGTTTTGTGAACCAGTCCTTGAGGAAAGGTGGATTAGGTTTGTGTCAGAGTCTGCAGACCCACAGGAGGAGTCCTGAGGCCTCAAAATGTAATTCTTAACCTTCCTTACATTGGACTCCTGTGGTGCTTTGTGAGGGTTGGAATAGGTGGTTCCGTACTCTGTTAAAGAATTTTGATGAGAGGCCTAATTATCAAGAGAGTTTAAAGGTTCTTTTCTGTGTTTCCTTCTTGTTTAGATTATTCTCAAGTCCCTAACTAAGCAAGTACGAATCCTCTTAGGGAAACAAATTTATTCAGAGCCATTTTCTTGAGGAAGTTCCTGGGTATTTGATTAAAAGACAGGGATCACCAGGAATTCTCATAGATAGTCATGAATATGCTATCACTGAGGTTTCAGAGACATGCTGAGCTACATTCCAGGGGGTCAGAAGTTGTGACATGTATGGGTGGGAGTCTTGGGTTGTAAGACCCCTCAACTTAAAGTGTTATTCAGAAGCTACGGAGCTTTCTGAAATTATTTTTAAAAATTCTGAATTTTGACCAGTAATTTCCCAAATGGCTGGAGCTTTCGAAAGGTCAACAGAGAGGAACTTGAAGGGACCTTGTCCCTGACACCTCCTGGGTTATCAACACCAGACAAAAGAACTGACTTTGGCGTGAGGTTTTTAAAAGGAGGAAGAGAGGTGACCATGGTGAAGCCTCTTTGGGGACATGAGCTATTTGTAGGGCCTTTGGCAGGAAAAGAACTTTTTGAAAAGGAGATAAGGCATGGTATTAAAAAGGCTTCTGGTGGAGAAAGAAGCTATTAGATTTTTAAAACTCATGCAGTTAGGGCAATAGTTTTATTTTCACTAGGACAGCATCAGTTTATGTGGATTATTTATGTAATATAAGTAAATTCTCTGATATTTTACTAACAATTGGTTTTTATGTTTGTACTTTAGGTGCAGGTTATCATTCTGAATCCAAAGCCAAGGAATATAAACATGTATGCAAACGAGCTTGTCAGAAGGTATGAACACAATGTGTATGATCTAAGCATTTCAGTTTTGAATATAAGGCAGCTTTACCTTGAAATTCAAAATTGTAAGGTTTCCTTTATAGACAGTCTTCGGTTTGGATCACAAAATTATTTTGCTCATTTTTCTAGGTTCTTGTTTTTTAATTCTCCAAATGATGCTTTGCTCTTTCCTCTCCTTCCCTAGATGAAAGTCTGTATTTTTGGAATTGTGGGCACATAATGATATCTCTTTTAATCTTTGCAAAGGCATTGAACTCTACAGAAGGGGTAGGGAAAACCGCTTAAAGGCATCTAGTGTGTCTTTCCATGAAGGGAAGAAAAAAAATAAAAAATTAAAATGGGTGCTATTCTTAGATTATCCTGTACTTTTTCTTCTGTTTTTCATCACGTACTTTGTATCGTAGCAAATTCGTTGTCGTTCCTGAGTTTAGCTTTGCCCTTATACTCAGTTGTGTTTTTTTTCCTGTTGGTTTTTGAGGTTTTGCTAAATTGTTGAATATTTAATGTGGGGGCAGGAATGGACTCAGAAGAAATAGTGTTTGTTTTTATTTTGATCCTGACTATATATGCTTGTGGGCAAACCTTCCATTAATTTTAACGCAAATAGAATGTTAATCGGATATTTTGTATCAAGTAAATATTGGTCTCTCTTGGCTCTTTTTATATTTACATATCATTTAAAAGAAAGATTATACTTTATCAGAGATCCAAGCTTTTTCTTGTGAATGAAATCCCATAAATAAATAAGAATATTTTGTTATAGGGATTTTGTTGTTGTTTTGAGATTCATAATAATAAAACTTAAAGTTTCCTAAACTATTTGTTAGTTTTTCTTATTTTTCAAAGTTTGAAATTTTTTCATTGTCTGAAAAGAAGTTTTATATATAACAAATCTAATACATTTGGACTGTATAATTAGCCTCCTTAATTTATACAATGAATGAGCTTCTTTAAAGTTTAATAAGAAATATAGTTCTTAATTTTTGAGCTTTCTCTTTGCTGACTAAATTAGAACTTTAATAGTTCATCCCACTAGAAACCAGTTTCTCTTTCTTTCTTTCCTCTCTTAATTTATTCCCAACAAGGCAAGATGAACTTTTACTCTCTGTAGTTGATATTGCAAAAGAATATACTTTGTCTTGATATCAAATACATTATAGTCTCAAAAATGCTTTTGTGAAATATATGCTTCCATCTGAGGATTCTGACTGACATGCCTCTGTGACTGAGAGCCACTGTTGTTTTTTAGGTATGGATGTAGAGTGTAGTGTGGGAGGAGAAATTATTAGCTTAGTTTGAGATTCAATTATCTATTTAAAGTATGAATTGTTAGGATATTTGAATCAAGCTGTATTCATATAATTTCTGTGACTATTTTGAATTGCCCCGTGATGAATAAAGCTTAGTCAATTTCTTGCACTTTGTGTTTGTTTAATGGCTAGATTTTATCCATTGTCTTAATTTCAATAATATTAAGTGAGCTATGTAAAAAATAGCCTGAATATAAAAATTTGTTTTAAATCTAAGTAGTTTGTGTCTTAAATTATGGAATGGAACTGGTGATCAATTTTTATTAACCTGAATGTCTCCTACCCTTCTTTAAAGCTTTGGAAAATGGGTATGTTTGAGAAGTTGTGGCTTTACAATGAATAATCTCTCCCCTTGGTTTCATAGGCAATTGAAAAGCTACAGGCTGGTTCTCTTGCCACAGATGCAGTGACTGCAGCACTGGTGGAACTTGAGGTATTTCTTTGCTCTATGTTTTATTTAAAATATTTGTGAGTTTATACTTAATGCTTTTAAATGACATGGGACTTTTTATTTAGTCATCCATAAATCATATCACCTGTGTTTTCCAACACTACTAACAAAGTTATGAAGAAGCCTGTGATATTGTTAGGTTGTTTTCATTGGAAACTTTTCTGAGTAATATCCAAGTTGGTTAAATTCCTTTCTTTCCTGGATTTTGTGAGATTCACAAATACAAAAGTTAATGGTGACTGGATACTTAAATTTCCTCAGTATTTTCAAATGGTCACAATATTTTCAGGAATATTCTTTTTTTGTTTTTGTAAACACCAACTTGAACCAGAATTTTCAGGAAAATTCTTGAAGTTAACTCCAAAAAGTTATATATATATATATATATACTGTTTAAGAAACAAAAAAAGTCCAACTTTTTTTTAGAAGTGTCTAAAGTGGAAGGGGAAGTTTCCTCACGAACTTAACAGTTAGATGCGTACCACATAGGTATGTATTGTGGCATGTGCCTTGTTCCAATGTGATGTTAGGTTTTCCCCAGTTTACTGTGGTCATTGAGGAATGTAGTGAGGAAACTCTAAAGTTTGCTATAACTTTTTGTACTTCAGAGTGAAGGTCTCTCAGTTCTTTTTAATCTGGATCCTTGAGGAGTTTGTACAGGAGATATTGAGGCCTTCAGAAGACTTACTTGCTGGTCAAACTTTGAGAAGATAGATTTATGTCAGCCAGTTGAGAGGATTACTGTGAACAAATATTTTTCTGGTTGAGAAGACTGCAAAGGAATCAAGTAAGACATGAAGATAAAACAGTGATGAGTTTGAGGAAGAAGATAATAGTTAAAGTTGACATTTGCAAGTTGACTGGATTGTGTCCCTTGTGTTTAGGCTCTCATTTCCAGGGCACCTACCTTGTCATGCCTTTCCCTGTGAAAATTGCCCAGGAGTTTACCAAAAGTCCTAGCCATGTTTTCTGTATGGTCTCTTGCTTAATTGTGGAGCTGAGCTTTTGATCATGCTTTGTAGATTTTAATCTCTTTTGATAATGCATTTAGCTTGGTCCTCATGTAGTCAAGGAAGGTGAACATATATGTTCAGTATCCATATCTATTATAGTTTGGTCCCCTGAGGCACCTGACATGGGGCTGTGTAATGTTTTCCCATTGTGACTGATACATTTTATACCAGCTCTACCAGTCAGTCATGTGTCCCTGGGTATGTCACAGCCTGACTCAGTTCCCCATTTATAATATGAGGATAATAAGTCCTATTTCATAGAGTTGTGAATATTAACTGAGTAAATAATAATATGTGACAATCACTTAGAACAGTGTGTGGCACATAGTAAGAACCCCACAACTGTTAGCAATTATTACTGTTATAAGGTGCCTTGGAAATAATATGTATGAGATGAATATTTATGGTAACTATTAATGACAAGTGTTACAGTGTCAAAGACAGGTTATTTATATGTTATGGATAAAGGGAGAGAAATGACACAAGAATGAAGACTGGTGTACTTACCACCAAATCTTACCTTTACTCACAACACACACAAAGATGGCCTTATTTTACTTAATTCAATAGTTGGTTGAAAATTACTGTCCTTTATGCAGAAGGTGATATCCCGAGATTATTGGTGCATGGAGTCAGTGTGGGTCTGGGGACAGAAGGATAATGAGTAGCTGGGGAATATACTAAAATGGCAACTATGAATACAAAGTTGAGTAAAATGTTTTCTTTTCATCTTAGAATAACTGTAATTTTGTTAAGTCACATTTATATTGTATTGAATATTTCATTCCACTTTTCCCCAGTGTAGAATCTTACTTTTAAAGGATTTACTTATTTATGTTTAAAAATGACTGAAAATACATTTTGAAATAATGAGTTACTCATGAATAAGTGAGGTTTATAGTTTTGAATGATAGTGTTTTTTGAGAGAGTGGATATAAATTAAAAAATACTTTCTCTATTTTATTTTTTATTTTATTTATTTTCTTAGAAACAGCATTTTGCTCTGTCTTGCAGGCTGCCATGCAGTGGTGTTATTATGGCTCACTGCAGCCTCGAACTCCAGGGCTCAAGTGATCATCCTGTCTCAGCCTCTTGAATAGCTGGGACTACAGGCGTGCACCACTGTGCTAGGCTAATTTTTATATTTTTTGTAGAGATGAGGATCTTGCTATGTTGCCTGGGCTGGTCTTGAACTTACGGCTTCAAGTGATTCTCCTGCCTTGGCCTCCCGGGATTATGGGCCTGAACCACCATGCCTGGCCTATTATGTTTGATTGGACTAAGTCACATGGATAATGGTAGCATAGGATATTGCCCCAAGTGACTTTAGTGAATCTCATACTCCCCAACCTTTAATTATTAAATTTGGGGAAGGATTTCAGTTACTTATCTTTAAAAATTCATTTTTATATCCAGTCTTTGATTGAAATATACGTCAGTAGTTTAAAGGCTAAGGCTACACTAACTGGAAGAATTTTTCTGAATCTTAAGAATTTTGTTGGAAATTATGCTTATACTGCCCCCTGCAGTTTCTGTCACTTGCATAATTATGATTCATCACTTTAAGACAGAATAGATTTTCAAATGAAGAGTTCAGTTGAAGCAGTATTTTATTAATGATAGTTTGGGTCGATGGAAAGATAGGAGAAAATTGGATTCTAATATTTTCTATACTTAATAAAATATAAATAACAATATTGAGTCTTTTCAGTCTACTGAAAGTGCTGAGAAAACCTACTGAGAGCCTGATTTATACTGTGTTATGTTTGAGAGTAACCACTTACCTTTAATTTTGGTCAATCTGTTCAGTTGAGTTAAATCTTGTCCTAATTATTGAATAAGTATGGACAGTCATATCTTTCCCTTTTGACTTTGGGGTATACTTTTTGATTAAGAAAGCTGTTTTTCAGAGTTGCCTGTTATGTTTTTACTTAGGCAGATGCTAAAATTAGTGTGAATTCCTTGAATACTAACTGTGAATTGAAATGACTGAAATGGTTTAAGTCTTTATTGGCTCTAAGGGGCATCTGGTTTTGTACTTAAAAAAAAATGTGATAATTTGTACTTTGCAAAATAGTGAGAAGTACACCGATCTCAACTCAATGCAGTGGAGTGGGAAGAGGCAAGGTGAAGAAAAGGAAGTTTTCATATGTCTGTCTGTCACAAACACACTAAAAGGACGTATGCAGGCCACCTAGACATAATCATTTTTGAGTTTTTCTTAGAAACCGATGATCTTGTGTGGTTTCATTTTTCCTGTCCAACACTACAGACAAGTGGAGTTGTCGTAAGACTACCACTTCTGGACACCAGAGGGGGTGTTTTCGTCATTTAAATAAAGGGGGTCGGGTGCAAAAGTTCCTTCCTATTAAACTGACCAGCTTCTCCCTTTAGGGTTTGGGAGGGAAGGTGGCTGCTCCTGTATGAGAGGTGTTCTGCAGTGTGGAAATGAAAACGATATGACTCCAAGGAGCATTTTGTTTATCTTCAAAATGTGGGGAAAGAAATGGAAAGGTCAGTTTATAGATCATATTTTAATGGTTTATCGTTAAATTACTTTGGCCCCATTGTTTCATACAACTTTTTTGAAATTATCCTTTGATGAGAAAGTGAATTATATTCATCTGGTCGTACAAGTCTGGTTTTACTCACAGCAGAGTAGATTAATATTGTAAAACAATTTGGTCTTTATATCTGGGACTATACATTTGGAAGACAGTTGCTTTCCTGACTGGTTTTGAAATAGTTTTGGTTCAGGTAGTGATAGTGGGTTCAAAATTCTAGATTGTAATTTTGTAAATTTCACATGGTATAGCTTCTGACATGAATTTATTCTTTGAGGAAATTAGGTATAGATCTGGGTGAGTCATCATGCCGCCATTTTCTTAGGATTGGTCTTAAAGTAGAAAGTATTTCATGGATCCTGGTCAGAAATGAACTATTCATAAAATACTTACTGAAGCTCTCTTTGCACGTTGGTATTTTTCTAAAAAAGTACCAAGACTTGGTTTAAAAAGGCCTAATGAGGAATAATAGATGAAATATGAATGAAAGACTTTGGGGAGGTTATTTGTAGTTTTCTGTGAGAAAACTAATGAATGTAGTAGAGAGTTTGAAGATCTTGTTGTAACCTTTGAGAAATTTTGGTCAATTCATTTCTAAAACTGGTCATTTTGGTAGGTAGAGTACTGTGCATATGAATAGTGATAGGGATAGCTTTTAAATTTCATATAGTGAAAGGCAAATTACACAGACTTCTTTGTTAAAAATGTTTTGCTGAACTTATGTTATCCTATGTGGACTATGCAGTTCTTTTGTTCACTTGATTCATCTTTTCAGGTTTGCTGTGGTCAGGGGAGATGCTAATTTTTGGTTTTCAGCTGATTTATTGTCCAAATGCTTTAGTGTTTATGGAACAGATTATATTGGGGACAAGTTTTTGTATCATTTTGTCAGAAACAATCCATTGTTTTTGGATCTCTGTATAATCCAAATATTGCTTGCTTATAAACTCTAGGTCCTTTAAGGAGTAACTTCTTATCCAGATGGCTGATATTTTGGGGTATAAGAGAAAGAAAGTAGGTATTTGCATTATTATATATAATATTGTTATACATTTGTCTGTATTTCTACATCCTCTTATACCCAGAGGCAGCTCTGCATGTATTTCTTTAAAGCAGGGATCTCCAGAATGTTGATCACTGTTGAATAGTATGTTGTAGGTGGACCCTAGCCCAGGCTTCTGGACTGCCGGATTAGGCAATATTCCCTTCCCTGGGCTTTATATTTCTAGCTGGAATTGTCTGTGTGCCTCAGGGTAATAGAGAAAACACCTAAGGCCTGCCAGTCTTTGAAATGCTTAGTGGTCATGGAGATGGTGTGGCTTGCTGCTGGCATATCGGGAAGGGCTGATGTATTTCCCCTTTGTCTCACCAAATTTATAGCAAGTTTGTTTGTGAGATTTCTCTGTGATCAGATGCTTAACCACACCCTGTTCCCTACCCTATTTCAGTCATTTGGTTTTTATTGGAAAAAAGGAAGGGGCATCTGCTTTAAGGTCATTTGTGTTTATTTAGGAGGTTAAAAATTATTTAAATAAATGAAGATCTCCATTCTCCTGCAAACTTTTTGTTTTGCAGAAATTTTTTCATAAACAAAGTGGTCCCTTGTTCCTTCTTCCCCTCGCCTCCCCTCCCCTCCCCCATAGGGCTGACCACATTGGAAAGACAGCTTGATGCATTTAGCTCATGCATACTTAAGTGCTCATTAACTATAATGTCGCTGGTGAGTCTAATTTTAGACCTGCCACCCTTGAAAGTCTCATTTTTCTCTTCCATTGATAATATCTTTTATTTGCTGTAGTGGGAGGGTATGTTTTTATGTATGTGAAATAGAAGATTTACCTTTTTTCCTTTGTACTAGTACTTACATGTTTTCATTGCATGAAATTTGAGTTTTGAATTTAGACGCTCTTTTTCTTTTTTTTAACTCGGTATCATTGATTATTTCAAAGCCCCTATTTTGCCTGTGTGTTTAGCAGTATTTCCAGTGGTGCTTCAGTATTTCTGTGTATTCCAGCTGTTTATGGAGTCTTTATGTTTCTCTGCATTTTTTGTTTTATTTTTTGAGGTGTACACACACAGTTACACTTCATGGAGTTGCATCCAGCCAAGTATCCATGTTCTTCTTGTGAAGAGGCAGAGAAAATCACCTCTCCCAAGAATTTCTACCTTCTGAACAAGGGAAATGTGTCCTGAAGAGCTGTACACAGATGGGAGGCAACTTGTTTGCTTGTTCTGCTGCTAGAGCAATGATTTAATTAGAAGACAGGCTGTGGGTGGCCATGTGCCGACAAAGAAGCACCAGACAGAACCCAATTAGCCTGGGACAGTAAAAGTAAGTTACACTCTTTTTAAAACACTTTTTTGAGTACTGATGCTGATTCTTGCCTTTTGTACTAAGGGGCAACCTGTAACTTACTGTTTGTGTTCACACACTAGGTACATCTAAGACCCTAGAAATAAAATACACTCTTTAGCACAAGGTAGTTGCTTACTGGAAAAGCAGTGATTTTTTTTTTTCTTTTTTTTTTTTAGAATAAAAAGAAAATGGAATCAATTATTACATTCTAGACTACATTACATCAGAACCCTGTATTAGCTTTGAACAAGTTAAAACACTTACATATAGAGCTTGTCATGTTTTATTTTGTACTGATGGGAGCATGAAGAATTATTTCACCTTTTCTGGCCATGTCTTTCTTTCTTTCTTTCTTTTTTTTTTTTTTGTGGTTCTCAGTTTTTCTTTTTCTTTTTTTCTGGCCATTTCTTGATGAGCTGTGTGGACCTTATCAGATATATTCATCTTGGCTGAATCTGGTAGGAGATACGGTCCAAGGTCAGACTTAGCAGTTCCTAAGGGGAGGATAGCTTTATGTGTGAGCCCTTATTTTTCTCTGGGAGTTGTTACTATCAAGAATATACTACATTTTGGAATTAAGTTTTGAGCTACTTAAAGCTACATATGGCAATATGGTAGAGCTGGTGGTAATCCTGTGTTTTGACTATGTGGAAGCAATTTAGACTTTTGGACTTTTGAGTGTAACATGTCTTCTAGTCCTATATTAATAGGGTTATTAAAAGGTATTTAATTAGATTCATTGGTCTTAGGATTTATAGTGTTGTGATTTTTTGACTCATTCCCTGTGTGTATATATTTATATGTGTTTGGATCTGTATCATTTGAGGCATCAGTTTTATAATCCAACATCTCTTTTTGTTTTTGCTATTGGTAATGAAGGAGCTAGGCCAAGAAGAGTTTTTCTGTTTTTAGCAGAATCACAGGCTGATATGATAATGTTCAATGTAAAAGACTGCCTTTTTTGTTTTTAATAGCTGTTTATCTATAAATATTTATTAAATACAATTTTTTAACTTCATGCTTTAAGAAATATCAAAACTTGTGAACATCCAACCAGGCTAAAATGAAAAAGATTGGTAACAGTGTTAAGGATGGTGAACAACTGCAATGCTCTTACCTTGCTGGCAGGAGTGTAAACTGGCAGTATTTACTAAAGCTAAACATACCCTGTGACCCAGCAACTGCACTCCTGGGTATATACCCAACAGAAATGAGTAGAATGTTCTTTCTTAGCAGCATTATTCTTAATAGCCCCAATTTGGAAATAATTCAAATGTCCATTAATAATAGAATGGATGAAAAAATTCTGGTATATTTATGCAAATACTATAGAGCAATGAAAATGAATTTCTGCTACACAGAGCAACAAAGATACTACTTTAAGTAGTTCAAAACAGGCTAAACTAATCTGTGGTGATAGAGGTGAGAATAGTGGCAGCCTTTGGGGGTATTAAGGGTGGTGGGTACTGACTGGGAACAGGCACCTGTAAAAGGCCTTCTGTGGCAATGGAAATGTTCTGTAACTTGATCTGGGCAGTACACAGGTGAACACTATGTAAAAGTTTGTCCAGCCGTATACTTAAAAATCTGTGTACCTATATTGCAATAAAGAAAAAAAACTTGTGAACAACTAAGGTCTTGGGACTATGGCCAAGATATTGGAAGTACAGCCATGAGACAAAAAGTAACCTGATAAAAGTACCTTTGTCCCTTCCCTGTAACATGGAGGAGAACACTTTAAAAAAGAAATAACGCTTTCTTAAATGCAAGAAGGGTATTTTTTTTATTATAATGGTTTCACCTTTGGCTTAAGGTTCATAATACTGTTTCTAGATAATTTTCCACTGTTATGTAAGTAGGCAACTTTGTTATGATGTTATAGATATCAGTTACTTAGCAATGAGTTTTAACCACTCATTTTGCTAAATTTTGAGAAAACAGCTAAACTCAATATAAAATCTGGCCCGTGGAATTACAGTGGCTATTTGTTGCTAGTAATATTCCAAAAGAAATGTACTTATTTTACTACATTCCTTATCTAACCTAAAATCTGTTGTCACTGTTTAGTAAAGGTAGAACAGAGAAATAAAATTCTTTAAAATACAGAAAATGTATTTTCTGTTAAGATTTTGCAAACAAACAAAAACAAAAATCCAGAAAAACAAAAAGTTAGGGTACCCTAAAACAACTCATATACTTTGTACTGTAGTGTTTTTGGCTAGTATGTCTGACACTATGAAGATTCAGTTCAGGGAATGAGTTTTAATATTGTTAAGAAATAAAGAAATGTTCAATTTAACTAAATACCTAACAGGATTCCTCATGAATATTTTTAGGAAAGTATACAAATAAAAAGATTAACAGATTTAAAAATCTTAAAGAACAAGAAAGAACAAAAGTACCTAAAAATTATACATATATACAGGCAGAACAAACTCTGGGTTGCAGTTTAAGTAAGGCAAGAGTGAATGTTGCACCTTGAGACATAAAATACTGTTAATTACAATCTTATATATGTATATATAAAATAAAACATTTTGTATTGGTTGTGTGAACTAGATTATAACATAGAAATCTTAGCATTAACCCAAAACTTCCTGAATGGCTGAGATAGCCCATTAGTGAGGTAACACAGGTAGCATGTGAGACTCATTCATTTTTCAAAGCTGTTTTCAGCTTTTGACTTCAATGCTATCACTTTCAAGGCACGAGTCCAAGTGCTCATTAATTTGAGATTCCAAAACTTCATTGTGACAAACTGGGCGATTAACCATTTTGCTCTGACTGCATGAACTACTGAAATTCTGAGTTGTGGTTATAGGCCGTGAACTACACTTTGGATCATTACCGTAACTTTGTATTTGCTCTTTCTTGATAAAAAAATTGTCAAAAACAGTCTTGTCTTCTAGCCTGGGTCGTTTATTTGGGAATTTATCTTCAGACCCACTCACCTCCTGGGATGCAGGCACAGTGTTGATTCCATTGATTTTAAAGAATTTCTTAGGGATATCTTAGAAGATGTGACCCTTCTTTGAGAACTGGAAAAAACTGAATTTTTAGTGATGTCACAAACTGTTAATCTTGTCTTTGGAGAAGATCCATTCACACTTCTGAAAGCCTTTTGGTTGGCAGCTGATACTCTAGGAAAATAGTTGCTTAAAACATTTTGGTGACTGGTATTAAGAACAGGGGAAATTAGATGAGAGGTTTTTTTACTTGAACCATTCTGTTCAAATTTCACCTCAGTTTTAGAATTAGGTCTTAAAGCGTTTGCTGAATGGTCTTGACTTAAAAGATCTTGGGTTTTATTAATGGCCTGTGAGCTGATCAATTTCCCAGATGACGGTAAATTGCTTGTTTCTCCTAGAATGTATCCTTTCCCACTAAAAGGGATTAACAGATGTGCCTCACCTCTATTGGGTTTATCTTTATTCTCTACTGCTGACACTGGAGGCTTTCCTGGTTTTGTCTTTCCTTTGCCTTTTTTCGAGTAGTTCTCCGTTTCCTTGATTTTTATATAAGTGCCTCCACAGGTTTTCTGGTGCTCAGCCTACCAGTAGTCATTAGCAGAGGGTGCCCTGTTAGTAGCACATTTGACGTAGCCATAATGCGGTTGTTTGTACTGACACGGCCCATTGCAGCGCCACCAGTGTCGCTGACACTCATCCACCTCGTCCTGAAAAGTATGGTATACCATAATATTGGCTCCAGGCAGGCAGTTGATGCAATGCATATGTTTACAAAACTCTGGACCATGCCCTTCCCGGTCTTTATCATTATTAGTGACAAATAAATAGGCATGTATCATTTCATGCAAGAGGATCTCTACAGGATCCTTTCTTGGTCTCAACTTTAAAAGGGATTCACTGAGACGGATGGAACACATTCCACCTCTCCCTTCCTAGCTGCATATCCCAGCACACAGGGTCATTCGCATGCTCCACTTCACCTCGGTGGCCTCCAGCTGGCCCCAGAAGAACCGGTCGTTAAACAGCACAAACAGGGCCTGCAAATCCGGGGTGGGGTCCACCAACTCCTAGGACGCGTCCACCAGCGACAGGGGCTCCTGGGCCGGATCGCGCTCGTTGTGCTGCAAGTTCCACTCCTGAAGCCGCAGTGCCCAAACCAGGTCCTCATCCATCGCTGCCAGGATCCCAGGCGGGCTCTGCCGGCGTTAGGTTGGCTCCGGGTCAGGCCGCGACCCCACGCAGCGAAGGCGCGGCGGGCCGGGGCGAACTCCTAGGAGATACCGGCTTCCGGGCTGCTCTTGGGTCCGCCGGCCGATCTCGCGAGAGCTCAGGGAAGGCTGATTGGAGAATGACGATGAGGACCGAGGTTACCCCAAACGCCGAAGCCAAGATTCTGGGACTTAAGAAAAGCAAGTATTGACAACACCTCCTGGCGGGCGGAGAACCAGGGTTCCCGAGATCTGCCGAAAAGCTCCCGGTAAGCTGGTTATAGCTTCACCCCTTGCCGGTAACCTCAAACCCCGGCTACACGCTCAGCCCATGCGCAGTACCGTAAGAGACTGTCTTAAGTTTTTTTGCATCTCAAATCCAGGCCTTTATTCAGAATCTGGAAAAAAATGAGGAAGAAACTTAAATTATGTGATTTTTAAGAATCCCATCAAAATTGTATTCTAAATCTTGCTCTAGGCCGAGCGTGGTGGCTCACTCCTGTAATCATAGCGCTCTGGTAGGCCGACCAGAAAATCTTGCTCCAAAGTAGAACAAAACTTTGCTTAAAATTGTCCCCATTGTTTGTGTCTGTCTTTTTTTGCTTTTCCTCCCTGCGTCCCTTATGTGTGTAGCAGACTTTAAGTGTTAGATTAATGAAGGATTGTATCTCACCATGGAAAACAGCTTAAAATTGAATCCTAGACATCCCAGTTGACAGAAGTTCTTTGGCTTTTCCCATTGCCAGGGGGTTTTTACTAGCAGTCATTTTCACTCAAGGTCCAGCCTCCTGCATGGTATCCACATTTCCTGACAGTTCTTGACATGCATGTACTGTAACACAGGGCATCAGCACTATAACACATTCAAAGTGGGGGACTTATTTATGTTTCCGTCTCCCGAAGTATGTGCACATGTTAACATTTTCTAGTGGGTTGGAAATCTTTTTAATAAAAAGAAGCACAGTTAGTAGAGGACTTGAAAGTTAGTAATACCTCTCCCCACACCCTCCCCCAATTCTGACCATGTTGTTTGATAGAAGGATGGTTTAAGTTATTAAAATTCCATGGTCTGTTAGGTTCTTTTTGAGTGATATTTCCATATTATTGTCAACATGGTTAAAAGGTATAATTATTTAGGTTGAAGGGAAATATAAGTGGCTGCCAAATTTGGCAGTACTGGAGAAATAGCCACGTTTGTCTTTTCTATTGTAGATCACGTGGAAAGGACAATTTTAGGTACTGTGTGTGCTAACCTTTTCCTGGACATCATAAAGAATCCAACTAAAACAAAGTTTAAAACTATTTCAGATGTGCTAGTCTATTGAAGCCAATGTTTTATTTTAGAGATTTGTGTTATATTTGACAAGTAATTCTTTGTACTGCAGTTCTGTGGCTTTCAATTAAAAACACATGAAAATAAACTGTTGTGATGGTATTTTTCTGCTTAATTATATGTTTATTTATAAATTAGGCAGATTAATAATACAAAGGAGGTGAGTGTAGATGTGTAGTGCTTTTTTATTAAAATATTTAAAATAATAAAGAAAAATGATTCCATCAACAAATGCTCTAATGAACAAATATCAACATTTGTTCCAATTTTTCTGACATTTCCAGAAAAGCTTAGGTACTTTAAGAAGATTATGAAAAAGCTTAGTTCCTAGTACATATGCTGTTATTTGAGGTTTTTATTTTTAAATAAAATATGTTATCTTTTGTGTTGAACAGTTAAAAAAATGAACTGTCACAGATACTAAAACTTGGTATTCAGCATACTATATTTGACTCAAGTGTTCACAGAGTGTGATGCAAACAAATGTTCTCTCAACTTACATCCAGGATAGCTGAAATATTACTTTAACACATGTTAAAAGTAGAGCACTGCAGCTATTTGGCTAGATATAATTCCAGGCTGTCTAAGTTGAGTAATTTCCTCAAGCATTCCAACTTTGATCAACCACAGCAAGAACTTTTAGCATGTCTGTAAAGCAGCCAGTGCATCTGTAAGTATGTCCTGAGGTAGAGAGAAAAGAGAGAATGCCAAAAAAGAGTACTTTGTCATTAAGGAGCAGTTACAGAATGAAAATGGAAAGTTTTTTGTTTCCTTAGGAACGCTTTTTAGATAATTGAGCCTCTGATTTCTAAGTATGCCCTGTGGTTCTGTATTAATGAATGAAAGGCCTAATAATGTTTTCTGGCTAACTGTGCTGAAACTTATTGGTTAAAGTCCATTAATTCTTGAACTTTCTACTCCCTATAAAAAATATTAATTGGCTAAAACTCCAACATTATTAATAGTATGTACTTCAGTAAAGCATGGATTGTTTGTAATTGGCCAATATTTGGGTGAAAATGTTCTTACATGACTATTTTTGAGAATAACTAAGAGCATAAATAATCTCATATGCTTTTTTTTTTCAACACATGGGTGAAAATAGATTTTCTGGTTTTTATTTTCAGTGACCTGAAAATGAATTTGTGAATATCTACTAGTTTGATATATAAACATTAATTTAAGAATATTTATAATGGTAAATCTCCCTCTGCTGTATGGGAACTGCATGGTTTGTGTATTTTTGGACATAACAAGTTCACATCACATGAATACAACTTCCTTGGAAATATTTTAAAGTATAATTAGCAACTACTTGCAAACTGGATATTAAATTGGATGATCCATCTAGCTTCTTTCTGACCTTGCTTTCTGTAGCCCCATGATAACAGATACTATGATCTCCAATTTAGTTGTGAAAATTCTTTTTAGTTCAGTCTTGTATCAAAACTGTGGAGGAATCCACAATTCTTTTATGACTTCCATGTTGCAGATCTCTTATTATTCATATTCTTCAATTATTTAGTAATGGAAAGGAAGGTTAACACAGTTCAATAAAATTTCTCACTAATAAAAGTTTTGCTCCTATAGATACTTGGTGAAAAAAAGAAGAAGAAAAAAAGTTTTGCCATAGTTTCACCTTCTTTTCATTGAAGACTTTTTCAGTACTGAGCAAAGGCAGTATAGTTGATAGATTTACATCCTTCAAGCCCGTCCCCTATATCCTAAAAGAAGTACAGAGAAATGGTGAATGGGCAAGTTGGGAGAGAAGATGGAGGGGCAAGTGTGCATCCACTAATTGTGATGTTCATGGGCAGCCTCCTTGAGCAGATATTTGAGTTGGTGACCTTGTTACTGTTTCTGTGTTTGCCAGAGAATTTTTCTTCCTGTAAATCTTATTCATCTGAATGCTGTACTTTCTTCAAAATTTAATACTTATTTTATTTCATGTGCCTACTGCTTTGATCTTGAAGTCAATAAAGTTCACACTGAGAACGTAAGAACCAACTTTTGCCTATGTGGGGGCTGGTTATCTAAATTATAGATAGATCCCCATTATGCTATAATTATTTTACCTGATTATTTTTTTGCCATTTTTTGCATGTTACGTGAACATTGATGTCCCCTCCTCCTGTGTGTGTTTTGTGTTTTTGTTTTTTTGCTACAAAGTACTAGTTCCAATAGGAATATCATATTTTCTCTTATCATCTTGATGAAGGTAGTTCACTATTGGGTAAAGTTATAAATGAAGTCATCTATACTAATAGTATTTGAGAAAAATAACCGTGATATTTCATCAGTCTCCTGTGGATTCTGGGTAGAAAGCTCATCTGACTTATTTTGGAGAAGCAAAACAGTATTACAAGTTTTGTTTGTTATAATCAGAAGATATGTGGCTTTTTTGACCACTAACCTGGCTCTTCTTAGTAAAGGTGGGTTGACATGTTGTAGATAGACAACATAGGTTAAATGGCTTACTTCGGTACTTATTATCTTATTTCTTCTTTAAGAAGCATTAGGTAAGAATATTCAGTATTTTAAATATTTAAGTAAGCATGATGGTTAAATAGATTTGTTGTTAGGACTGGCATTGGTGTCAAAGAGCTACTTTGCCTGAAATCTGTATGGAAAACTCAAGCCTTATCAAAGCTCAGACTTTGCATCTGGAGAAGCTTGGGACCTTCTTAACCTTTACAAAGTGATGGAGACTGGCGATTGCAAAAGAGACATTTCACAGATGCGTGTCTGTTGGCCCATGGATTAATTTTTAAACATTGGCATTCTCTCAGGGCTGCAGTTTTCCAGGGCTGAGTGACAGCTGCCCCTTTTGAGTATAGGAGCTTTTGTGTGACTAACACTGTATTTCATTTTAAGGTACAACTGAAAATAAGTCTTGGACAGAGATGCTAACTTTTGTCTTGTCGCAAGGGCCAAGGAAATGAATTGATGGTTTAATTGACGTTAGTTTAATACTCTAGAGGTTACAAATTATTGTAACAGATTTCTACCAAAAGTAGGAGTAAAACTGGAATGAGGTTTGATCTAACTTTTTAAAGTTGGAATTGGACTTAGATATTAACTTATTATTTTGAAAATGAACTTCAAATCAAACTAAAAACTTTTCAAAAAAATTTCTCATTGAAGGAATTTCAACTATTACCAAAGTGTATCACTCCAAAGAGTTTAGAGCTGAAGCTAAAGCAGATCAAATACTCTGTGACCCAAATAAGCTTGAACCAAAGTGTTCCTAAAGGATATTTAGCTTCCAACATCATTTATCTTATCTTGATTCCATTACTTTTTAATGGAAAACATACTAAGAAAAACCATTGGTTTGCACACCATATTTGTGGCTGTATCTGTGATGGTTGCCCAGAAAGTTTTCTATGTCCATTTACCAGGGACTGTCTCTCATTTCATTAATTTTTTTCCAGCCCATCTAATTTTTCTTCAAAGTTGAATCCTGGCCTTCATAGTGGTTAGCTTTTATAGCCTCTCATGACTCATTTGTACCTTTTTCACTCCCCATCTCTCCTGTGCTGTTGCTGATAGATGTCTTTACAAGCCCCCTCAAGATGTGGCTTGTGGAGCAAGTGAAGTTAAGCAGCTTATGGAGTTCATTTAAATTGGAGTTTCTCAAGGTGAGGGCTATGGTCCAGCTGGATCAGAATTATTTGAGGTAGCTTATTAAAATAAATGAAGATTTCCTCGTTTCAACTTACATTGCTCTAAATCAGAATCTTTTGGGATGGGAGCCTGGAAATTTTTGATTTTTGATTCTTTTTAAGAAACTTTAAATTTGAGTTAAATATAGATATATGCAGTCTTAAATAATAGAGATCCTTTGGACCCTTTAATTCACAATGGTAATAGTTTTAAAAAATTTACTATTTTTTAATTTTAAGATTTTATGTTATAGTTTTAAAAATTTTAAGTATTGTATAAACATAGAAAACTATGTACATTTATTCTGAGGGGACAGTTTCATGAATTTTTCAGAGTGAAGATAGCCCTGTGTCACCAATACCCAGATCAGGAAATGGAACATTTCCAACCTTCCCCAGAAGGCCCCTTGGGCCCCTTTCCAGTCTCCCTAGGGTAACACCTGTTCAGACCTTCATTGCCATATATTAGTCTTTCCTGTTCTAGAACTTAACATAAATGGAATCATACAATATATATTCTTTTGTGTCTGCCTTTTTTGTTTGTTAATTGAGATGAAATTCATATAACATAAAATTAACCATTTTAAAATGAATAATTCATTGACATGAAAATGTTTATACAGTGTTGTGTAACCACCACTTGTATCTTGTTCCAAACATTTTTATCTCCCCAAAGGAAACCCTGTGCTCATTAAGCAGATACTGTCTATTACTCATGCCTCTGCCCACTGGCAACCACCAATCTGCTTTCTGTCTCTATGGATTTACCTATTCCAGATATTTCATATAAACGGAATCATGCCTTTCGTGTGACTTTTTGTGTCTAGCTTTTTCCACTTAGTGTATTTTTGAGGTTTATATGTTGTAGCGTGTATCAGCACTTCATTCCTTTTTTTCAGAGGAGTATTCAACATTATTCATGTATATATCACAATTTGTTTATCCATTCATCCATTAATAGACATTTGGGTTATTTCTACCTTTTGGCTATTGTGAATAGTATTGCTGTGAATGTTCCTGTACAAGTATTTGAGTACCTGCTTTCAATTGTTTTGGGTAAATACCTAGAAATGGAATTGCTGGGTGTTCTGGTAATTCTATGCTTAATTTTTTGTGGGTCTACCAAACTGTTTTCCACAGTAACTGAATGAAGTGTTTTACATTTCCAGCAGCAATTTATGAGGGTTATAATTTTTCTCCATCCTTGCCAGCACTTGTCATCATAACCATCCTTGTGGTGTGAAGTGGTACCTCATTGTGTTTTTGATTTTCATTTCCCTAATGACAATGATGCTGAGCATATTTTCATGTGCCTGTTGGCCATTTATATATCTTCTTTGGAGAAATGTCTATTCAAGTCCTTTGCCCATTCTTTAATTGGATTTTTCTTTGGTTGTTGAAAGTTGGAGTTCTTTATAAATTCCGGATACTTTTCAAAAGAAACACTTAGAAGGATATTCTTGTGGTCTTCTTATCTCCCTTTTATAGTCTTTTGATCATGCTCAGTGCTCCCTATTTCCTGTCCTATTTTATTTTTTACTATCATATTTACTGCCATCTAATGTATTTAATTTCTTACTGTCTTTCTCCCTTAGCTAGAATGGAGGCCCCATGTGGGAAAGGATGTTTTTCTATTTTGTTCACTGTTTATCCCCATGGTTTAGATCAAGGATTGGCCAACTGTGGCTGGAAAGCCAAATCTGGCCTACTGCTTGGTTTTTGAATAGCTCACAAACTAAGAATGTTTTCACTTTTTTAAAATAGTTGAAATAAAATCAAAAGAGGAATAATCTTTCATGATACCAGAAAATTATATGAAATTCAAATTTCAGTGTCCATAAATGAAGTTTTATTGGAACACAGCCATGCTTATTTGTTTATTTTCTCTGGCTGCTTTTGGGCTACAGTGGCAAAGTTGAGTAGTTGTAGTGTTGTCTGTGTGGCTCACAAAGCCTGAACTGTTTAATAGATATGGCCCTTTATAGAAAAGATTTGCCTGGCACATTGGTGCCCAGTAAGTTTTTGTAGAATGAATATTTCTTAACCTGTACCACCACAGAGGAATCTAAACTGGAAATCCTTCAACCACTCAGTTCTTGAAAATTTGAGCTTGTCAAAAATTTTTTTGTTTTGGCTGCTAAACAAAAAAATCTCCAAATGATTTTTTTCAGTCAGAAGTACAATTTCAATGGCCTCTATTCATCCTGTCAGCAATAAATATTGGTGATGAGATAGTAGGGAATTAGTAATTCTTAGGATGGTGTTAGGTAATATAGGCATATTATACAAATTTTACTAGTGTTAGTGTGGAAAAAACCATGACAACATGGAGAACATATCCTGTTTTTATTACTCTTTTAAAAAATTGAAGAAAGTTTGTTTCAAAGTCTGTATGCCCCCTTTTCTCATAGCTTTAGATCAGTAAAGCTACCTGCTTATCAATAAAGGCAATAATTAAAATAATTTTGATAGTGTATTTAGTTTTGAATAAGAAATTATATTATCACATGTTCTATATTTTATTCATCTAATGATGTTTGTTGATTTTGTACTTGAACGACAGAGTATGAATACTAACATATTGGTAATTTCCTCTTAATGTCTGACTTCTCCTTAAAGGAAGATTGGAAATTGGACAAACATAAATCATTTTATATAAAAATGATTTTATAATGTGCTAGTATAGTTTTTGTACAACATTTGAAAACTAAATTGTTTACATCTGTAAGAGATATTAATAGAGGTGTCATGATAGATCCCCAGAGGTATGGTATGCCCTGTAGCCTTGCAAACAGTTCTTATTTTATGCTTTCAGCAAAGGGCATTATATGGGTAATACAGGTTGTGGTCCCTAGTAAAAGAGTGACACTTTGGGGGTCTTTGTCTTGGCTTGGTGTTCCCACATTTCATTAACAGGAAAGGGTCTGCATGTTGTGGTGGGAGAGTAATTCCTGACTCACCTCTTGGTCTTCCTGCCCTCTCTTTGCTGGGTTAGTCAAAGGGATCTTACTTTTAAAGACTGTCTTCTTTAAAAATTGTAAGTAAGCTTAAAATATATTTTGCTTTTAAAATTCCATCTTTTAGGAGGGGGACAGGATGGCGCTGGGTGGGAAAAATATTCCATCTTTTAGAAACTGAAAATACTATTGCCTGAGTTTATTTCATTTTTCTTATTTTAATCATGAAAAGATTTGATTCTTAACACTCTATTACATTTCAGTGGCATTTCTGTATAGGAGTAACCTGTAAAAATTAATAAGTATCAGTTTGCTTAAGGTGTTATAGTTCCCAATGATTATTCTGTTTATATCTAGGTATAATTAACTGCTGTTCATTCATTCTACAAATATTTATTGACTACCATGTGCTAAGCATTGCTTTAGACATTGGGATACAATACCTAAAAAGGCAAATTCTTGTACTTATGGGTCTTACATTCCATGAGAAGAGCTAGATGAACATTATATATAATGTCAGGTAGTGGAAAGTCCCTTAAAAATAGTAAGAGAGAGGAGAATGGGGATGGCTGGGGAAATGCTATTCTAGATAAGTCAATGAGGGGAGGCCTCTCTGATGTCATTTGAGCAGACATAAATGAAATGGGGGAGGGCTCTAGAAGATGTTGGGGAAGGGCATTCTTGGTCAGAGGGAAAAGTTAATTGATTGATTTTCAAATGTTGGACCAGTCTTGCATTCCTGGTATGTACCTTATTTGGTTGTAATGTATTGTCCTTTTTATATACTATTGGATTAAATTTGTTAATATTTTGTTGAGGATTTTTACATGTGTATTCAAAAGGGATAACATTCCTTGTTTTGAAGAAATTTATAGTATTCATTGATTATTAGAAAAGAAGGAACATCTCAAACCAGTGGTTTAACACTCTAAGAAACTAGAAAAAGAGAATCATATTGTATCCAAAGTAAGCAAAAGGAAAAACATTCATAAACAGTAGAAATCAATGAAATAGAAAACAGAAAGCCAGCAAAACCAATAGTTAGTTCTTTGAAAAGATCAATAAAATTTATAAACATCAAGCCAGATGCATTAGGACTATAAAAGAGGAGTCACACATTACCAGTATTAGCAATGAAAAAAGGGATGCTTTCACATCTCTTTTGTGATATATTCTAATATGCTTTTACATTTATCTCTCTGGGCTTTTATATTTAAGGAGGGTTTCTTATAGTCAAGTTTTATGACTTGACGCTGCCTTCTACTAGAAGTGTTTAGACAATTTGAATTTCATATAATCATTCATATGGTTATGTTTAAAGCTGTCATCTTACTATTTGCTTTCTATTGGTTTCATCTCTACTTTGTTCTCATTTATTTTTCTATTTTTGAGGATTTAATAAATTATTCCATTTTATGTCCACTATTCTACACTTCTTCATTTTATTTTTTAGTTGCTATACTGTTTGCAAAACCTATCTTTGGATCATCACAGTCTACTTGCAAATCATACTATAGGCCTTCCTGTATAATGTAAGAGCCTTATAACAATATACTTCCATTTATCCCTCCTAATCTTTGTTTTACCTTTGCCTTACAGTTTGTACCTGTATTTGTCATAAACCCCACAATACACTGTTATTTTTGCTTTAAACAATTATCTTTTAAAGCGTTTAGAAAATGAAAGAAAAGTTCTTTATATCTTCACATTTACTTAGACTTTTTCTTTTTCTCTTTTTAATGGGTTTGTTTGTTTTTCTCTTGCTGTTGTTTGAGTTCAAAAATATGGCGTGCTTGTTGAATTTGCTTGTCATTCTTGTGCAGGGGCCATGCTAATCTTCTTTGTATTGTTCCAATTTTAGTATATGTGCTGCCAGAGTGAGCATGACGTTATTGTAAATGGGATTATTTTCTTAATTTTATATTCAGATTATTCATTGCTAATATATAGAAATCCTACTGATTTTTGCATATTGATCTTGTATCCTGCAACCTTGTTAAACTTATTTATTAGTTCTGATAGTTTTTTAGTGGAGTCCTCAGTATTTTCTATTTATAAGATCATGTTATCTTGAAATAGAATTTTACTTCTTCCTTTCCAATCTAGATGCTCTTTCTTTATTTCCTTTTTTCCCCTTAATTGTCTGGTTAGTTGTACAGTATATTGTTGAATAGAATTATTGAGAATGGATATCTCTATTTTGTTCCTGATTTTAGGGGAAAGCATCCAGTCTTTCATTATTCATTACGATGCTAGCTCTGGACTTTTAATAGATACCCTTTATCATTAATGTTAAGGAAATTTTTTTCTATGAATGTATCTAGTTTATTGAATATTTTTCTTATGAAAGGGTGTTAGATTTTGTCAGATGCTGTTTTTTGTGTTTATTGATAAGATCTTGTTTTTTATCCTTTATTTTATTAATATAGGGTATTACGTTGATTGATTTTTAGATGGTAAACCAGCCTTGCTTTTCTCTTGTTTGCAATGTATAATCCTTTTACTATTTTGCTGAATTTCATTTGCTGGTATTTCTTTGATGATTTTTTTGTCAATATTTACAAGATATATTGATCTGTAATTTGTTTTTCTCATGATGTCTTTGTTGTGTTTTGATATCAGGGTAGTACTGGCATCATACAATAAGTTGGGAAGTGTTCTTTTACCTAGTTTTTGGAAGAGTTTATGAAGGATTGGCATTAATTCTTTAAAACTAATGGTATTTTGATTTTTGTTTTGTCTTTTAGGATTCTCCTTTTACAAATGCTGGAATGGGATCTAATCTAAATCTCTTAGGTGAAATTGAGTGTGATGCCAGCATAATGGATGGAAAATCCTTAAATTTTGGAGCAGTTGGAGCATTGAGTGGTATGTGGGCATTATGACATACTATCTCTATTCTTTGAAAAACTATGCATATTACCATTTCATGCCTTCTAAAGAATTAGTCCAGTCTTTTACACCATTATTGCTTGGTGTTGAAAACAAATGTTTTTCTTCTTTTACTAAATTAAAAACATGAACTCTTAGCTATGAATAGTTTTAAAGACAACAACAAAGCAGCCTGTCTCCTAGTTTTGGGTTAGAATTTGATCATTCTCCTTCATCCCTTCAAGAAATTACAGACATTTAAAACTTGACTTAGAATATTATATTTTATAATTTATTTAAACTAATTAAAATATATTTTCATTGTAAGAAATTTCAGATGAAATAAATAAAATTTACCTTTGATCCTCTAAATCTTTCCTTCTTGTCGTCTTCTCCTCCTGAGGTTTAACTAGTGAAAATCCAGTGCCTTTATCTTTATTTGTATGTAATAGATACATAGTTTTATTTTTTGTATATAGTTGTTTCTTAAAAAATAAATGTATTTATTATTATGAAACTTTTTTCTTTAAATAGGATGTCTTAGAGATTTTTTTCCAAATTAAAATATAAATGTTAATGTTAATATAAAATATTGATGTTGTCTTTTGATGAATAGAAGTTTTAAATATTTATTTATTTATTGAAGTATCATTTACAGTATCTTAAGATAAATTCCCTTTGAATGGGAGCTTCCTTTCCATTACTTTGAGGTCTATAAGTTGTATCTAGAAAATTTTACTACTGTGGAAAATGAAGACTCCTTAAATTGAATGAGGGCAAGGGGAAGGGCCTGTGGTTTTTCTTTTTGATTAATTGCTGTAGCACTGTCCTTCAGGTGGCTGAGGGAGTTTCATGTTTTCTTTAGACATCATTAGGTGCCGAGGCTCTTGCAGGACAACTTTGATGCTGTATGAATTCTGCCGTTTTGCTAGTACTAATATGCCTCTTAGATCCACTACTCCATTAGAACTATTAACTCCATTCATATTAATTTTTGTTACAAATCTTACAAAGGGGAGTGCTTCTGGGTATTTAGGTCCAGGTTTTCACAAATTGTCTGAGCCCATGGTGGCTGCCATTTTGTGTTGCTGTTGCTTTTTAATTTTGATGATGTTTAAGTTATCAGTCTTTTATGGTTAATTCATTTTGTGTTTTAAGAAGTTTTTGCCTATCCAAAGTTACGAAGGTAGTCTCCATTGTTTTCTTTTAGTAATTTTATTGTTTTTACCCTTCACTTTAGCTTTCTTATCAAGCTCATACTAATTTTTGTGTATATGAGAATGGGGGTCAACATTTATTTTTTTTCTCATGTGAGTATCCAAATGGGTCATTGCCCTTTATTAAAAGGCGATCCTTTCCTCGCAGAATTGTGTTGGTAAATTAAGTGACTGTATGTGTAATGGTGAATTTGTAGCTGAGAAGCAATGAGCTGATAACAGGGACAGTTATAAAGCAGTTTGACTGCCGTGCATTTCACTTTATGTTTTTTCTACCTCTTGTATATAGGTTATCCTTTTCCCACTGATTTGAAATACTATGTGTATTATATATTAAATACCCAAATACACATGTGTCTGTTTCTGAACTTTAGCTTTATTGTATTCCATTGATATATGTGCCAGTTTTGTATTCAAACCACACTCTTTTAACTAGAATATCTTTGAATAAGAAACGGTATCTTGCGGGGTGAATACCTCTTCATTTTTCTTTTTCAAAATTTTCTTTACTTGATTAAGAGTCAACTTCTCATACATCATAGAAATCCTTTCCAAGTTTTGATGGACAATTTATATATTTGAATTTAGAAGTTATTTGGAAATTACTTATAATATTGAATCATCATATTCAGAAATATATCATGTGTTAAGAACTAGTGTATGGATCTGATCTGGGCTTTTCCTTTATTTATTTCATACTTCTTGTGTCAGAGGTTTTTGGCAAATTAGCTAAATTTCTACAATTAGTTTTGCTCTGAGTCACTCTGGTGGCCTTAATTTAAGTTTTTATAGTCTCTTTATATCCCACTGCTGAATTTTTTTTTGTATTAATAGTGTCCTGAGAGGCATCCATAGATTAGTGGTTAAGGACATGGTCTCTGGCATTAGCTGCCTCTGTGTTAAAATCTCAGCTCTGTGATCTTGGACAGGCAACTTAACCCTCTGTGTAAAATTTCCTCATTAATCATATAGAATTCATAAGTGGCACTATGTGATAAGAGTTGAGGGATCAGTTAAATCATCTGATACATTTGGCACTGGGCCTGGTGCATAGTAGGTACTAACTACTTTCATTGTCTGCTACCATCATCATCATCATCATATTTGCCATTGCCATTGTCATCCTGACAATCACACTAACACTGTCCTGTCATTTCTGCCAGAGAAGCACTGTCATCTAATTTTTACATACTGGTTAGCCTCCTGGAAATGGTCTGAAGCACATTTTAGGTTATAATCTTGTATATACTTGGCTTCTTCTCCCTCCTTAGTCAATTTGAAGGACTTTTTCTCTATTCTGTCTCTATTTTGGGTCACATTTAAAATTTTTGGCTTATCTTTCCCCATTAATTATTCTCTCCAAGGTCAATTTAAAGTGGTTTATAATCATGTTTATTGTTCAAAGGAAATTCATGGTTGTGTGGTCAATAAATGCCTGGAGCACATATTTAGTTTTGAGAGTAGGAGAGTACCATATTTTCAGTTCGTTTTTTCTACTCTATTCTGAAATTTATTAAAAAGAAACCTAATTTAAATGTGCAGTGTTTCAAATTCAGTCTTTGCTGCTGTAGCACATGGTAAAACATGAGAATATACATTTTTTATTTGTTCTTGTCTTGCATTTACTAGGTATTCATACATTTTTTGATTTGACTCTTATTCGTGATTATATTAGTATTATTTGATACCTTAAAAAAGAAGAATTTCCAACATATACTAAAGTTGTTTTATGGAAACAACCACAAAACCGAATGGGAAACTTGAAGATATTTCTGACTTCTTTTTCTGCCAATTTTATTTTATAGGAATCAAGAACCCAGTCTCAGTTGCAAACAGACTCTTGTGTGAAGGGCAGAAGGGCAAGCTCTCAGCTGGCAGAATTCCTCCCTGGTAACCACTTTGTTCTTCCTGACTTTCCTTGGGCCTTTGGTCTTTAGTGCATGCAGTGTTTGAAGGCTGTTTTTTTATCTACAGAAAGCTGATTCTATTGGTTACAGTCCAGCAGTAGCATGCCTTTCAGGGGAAGACACACTTTGTTCTGTGATCTTGGAACGTTTTGTACACCTGATAAAGCTCCAGACAGAATAGAATATCATGGATTAAAGCAGAAAGGAGATCAGAGTTAATTTTTGGTTTTATAGTTGATTACAGAGATGTTTTTTGCTGTTGCTAAGTGTTTAATTGGGGTCATTTTATTATGAAACGATAAACGTACACATTGGAATCGAGTTTAAAGTAATTTTTAATTTTGAGAACTTCTTAGAATAAAAGTACATAGAACATTGTAAATAGCCCATATGAACTTGTCATCCAGCTCCAATAACTAATAATTTGTTTTTCATCTATCTCATGCATCTTGATTTTTTCCTATAGTATGTTAAAGCAAATCCTCAACATATTTTACCCTTAAATTGTTTTGTAAATATTTCTATGTTTGCAAAACATAGCTACCTTACTGTTAGCATGCCTAACAGTATTAAGACATAGGCTTTGATATCATCTCATACTCTGTGCTCTTACTCTGACTGTGAAGGTTACTTTAACGTTTTTGGTTCAAAATTGTGATGACAACACTATAGGAATCATTTTGTTTGACTCTATTCATATATATATATAAAATTATATATATAAAAACTTTATATATATAACTTCATATATATAATTAAAAACTTTATATATATATGTGTGTGTATGTGTGTGTGTATATATGTTTTTTTTTTTTTTTAAAGACAGAGTCTTGCTCTGTTGCCCAGGCTGGAGTGCAATGGTGCAATCATAGCTCACTGCAGCCTCAAACTCCTAGGCTCAAGAGATCCTCTTGCCTCAGCCTCCCCAGTAGCTAGGACTGCAGGTGCATGCCACCACACCCAGCTCATTTTTAAATTTTTTGTAGAGATGCAGTCTCTCTATGTTGCTCAGACTGGTCTTGAACTCTTGACCTCAAGCAATCCTCCTGCCTTGGCCTCCCAAAGTGCTGGGATTATACATGTGAACCACCACACCTGGATGACTCTATTATATTTTGAAGTCATAGAAAATAAATTAATATAGTTAAAAAAAATCTTAAAACCTTTACCGAGATATATTCAAGGTTTCCTTTTAATCATTTTTTTTTTTTTGAGACAGAGTCTTACTCTGTTGCCCGGGCTAGAGTGCCGTGGCGACCTCATCTAACCCTGATTACCTCCCAAAGGCCCCCCATCTCCAAATATCATCACATTGGGAGCTAGGGCTTCAACATTTGAATGTTTGGGTGGACAAAATTCAGTGTGTAGCAATAGATCTCTGCATTGTAGAGTAAAAAAATCCAGTTGCTAATGATATGTTCAATTTAACTTGTGTTTTCTTAGAAAATTACAAAATAATATGATGCATACCTGTTTCCAACCACCCCAGTTAGGAAATAAAACATCACCAAAAGATTTGAAGCTGCCTAGACTGAACCCTTTCTAATGGAATCCTTGTTTTTCTGTTGTCCCACATCCTCCTGCTGACCACATCTCTGCCCCAACCCTAGGTGACAGTTGTCCTGAGTTTAAACTTTCTTATTCCCACATATTCCTTCATACTGTTACAACATAGACAATACTCTAGTTTTCTAAGGCTGGATAAATATATGCATAGATGTACAAAAAAGATTTGTAAAGAAGATTACCAGACTCACTGTGATTATCTCGGGGGAGGAGGAAGGAGGGACCAATTGTCAAAGGGGAAATATACAATGTTTTAATGTTGTGTTAGGAGAGAACATGGGAAAAAGTGATGGCTACCTCTTCATTAAAATGACATATAGTAAAGTAACACCTGTCTGGAACTAGCTGATTTTCTCACATACATAGTTCTTCAACTTTCTTCTTTGTTTTCAAATTGTCTTGATATTTTTATTGATTGATTGATTGACAGAGTCTCATTGTGTCACCCAAGCTGGAGTGAAGTGGCCCAGTCATAGCTCACTGTTACCTTGAACTCCTGGGTTCAAGTGATTCTCCTACCTCAGCATCTCAAGTAGTTGGAACTACAAGCACACGCCACCATGTCTGGCCAATTTTTAAATTATTTGTAGAGATGTGGTCTCGCTGTGTTGCCCAAGCTGGTCATGAACTGTTGGCCTCAAGTGATTCTCCTGGCTTGGCCCCCCAAAGTGCTGGGATTACAAGCATGAGCCACTGAGCCCAGTCATATAAATTTTAGAATTAGCTTGTCTATTTCCATAAGTAGCCTGCTGGAGTTTTGATTAGAATTCTAATATGCCCATTTATTAAGGTTCTTTAACCTCTCTGAAGAGTGTTTTATAGTTTCCAGTGTATAGATCTTGCACGGTTTGGGGGATCATATTTATATCTAGGTATAATATTTCATTCTTTTTGATGTTATGGTAAATGGTATTTAAAAATGTTAATTTCCAATTTTTCATTGCCAGTATATAGAAATATGATTGATTTTATTGTATTGATATTCTATCCTGGGAATTTGGTAAAATTGTTTGTTCTAGTATAAGTATTTAAAAATTTTTATTATATTCTTTAGAGACAGGTCTCAATCATCAACCAGACCTGGGGTGCACTGGCATGATCATAGCTCACTATAACCTGAACTCCTGGGCTTAAGTGATCCTCCTGCCTCACTCTCCTGAGTAGTTAGGACTACAGGCACATGCCACCATGCCTAATGGTTTTATTTTGTGTAGAAACGGGGTCTCCCTGTGTTGCCCAGGCTAGCTTGAACTCCTGGCTTCAAGTGATCCTCCTGCCTTGGCATCCCAAAATGCTGGGATTACAGGTGTGACTCATCATGCCTGGCCTTTTCTAGTATAATTTTTATAGATTTGTAAGATTTTCTACATGAATGCCCTGTCTCCTGGGAATAAGGATAGTTTTACTTCTTACTTTCTAATCTGGATTCCTTTAATTAGTTTCTTTTTCTTACATTATTGCACTGGCTAGAACCTCCAATGCAATGTAGAACAGAAATGTGAGAGTGAACATCCTTGCTTTGTGGTCTTAGGGAGGAAGCATTTGGTTTTTCACGATTGACTACGATGGTTGCTATAGGTTTATCACAGATGTTCTTTATTTGTTGAGAAAGTTTCCTTCTTTTCCTGGTGTGCTGATATTTTTTAAGAGGAATAGGTGTTATATTTTGGCAAGTGCTTTTCTGCGTCTATTGAGATGATCTTAGAATTATTCTTAGTTAGTATAGCGATTGGTTGATTTTTGACCATTACTGTATTTGCCCAGATTGCTCATTTCAGGGTGTTTTTCTCTGCAAGCACTTGCAGCAGCATTTGCAGCTTAGCTTATTAAAACTTTTAATTACCCCATCTTAGTGCAAGTCTCAGTAGAGTGTTGTTTCTTTTTGTTTTGAGCTCTATTGCTGGGGCTAGAGTGCAGTGGTGTCGTCGTAGCTCACTGTAACCTCAAACTCCTCAATCCAGCGATCCTCCTGCCACAGCCTCCCAAGTAGCTGTGTCTACAGGTGTGCCACCGTGCCCTGCTAATTTTTCTATTTTTTTGTAGAGACAGGATCTTGCTCAGGCTGATGCTTTTTGTTTTATAACTCTTTAGACATGCTTTACTGTAAATTAAGGTGGGTATAACACAATGAAAATGCTGTCCTTTAATATAGGGACATTTGACACTATTATTTTGTTTAATATTTTGCCAATGTTTATCTAATGTTTAGTGTGTTTCAGGCACTGTTTTAAATGTTTGAGATACATTGATGAAAAAACAAATGTCCCCATCCTTATGAAGCTCACAGTTTATAAGGGGAAGACAGAAATAAAACAAAAGATACAATATGTAAGTTATAAATTATATAGTATTTTGGAAGGTAGAAAATAGATGAAAAAGATAAAAAGAGCAGGGTGGGTAGGATTGGGAATACTGGGTAGGGGAATGCAGTGTGCTGGGATGCATTTTTAAATAGGAAGGATATTTGAGCAGATGAAGGAATTGCTATTTGGAAAATAGAGGAAGATCCAGACAGAACAGTCAGCGTAAAGTCCCCAAGGCAGGAACCTCCTTGGCATCTTAGTGGTTTCACAAGAAGCTCGAGTAAAGCACAGAAGGGGTAAGAGGTGAGGAGGATCAGATCATGTGGAACCTAGTGGATTCTTTTAAAGACGCCAGTTTTTACACTAGTCCTCGCAAGAGAAGAGGAATGCCATTATCTGACTTGTGTTTTACAAGGATTTTATTGGCTGGTATGTTGAGAACTGACTGAAATAAGGGGGTGGGGCGCAGAGAACGGCAAGCACAGAAGCAGTGAGGACATTGCAACAATCTAGGTATCAGATGATGGTGACTCAGACCAAGGGGTGGTAGCAGTGGAGGTGGTGAGAAGTGGTCAAATTCCAGATATATTATCAAAGTACTGTCAGTGGGACTTTCAAATGGATTCAGGTGAATGTTTTCTAACCTTTTTGCTTGGAGAGTCAGAAGAATGCTTGAGAGAAATTTGAATTGGTACTGCATTTAATGTTTTGGAAAGTGATTTTTTAGTCATGTCAGTATAGTCTTTAGCAAAAACTTGTGCTAAAATAATTTCAAAAGCAGTTATATGATGTTTTGTGTGACCTACTAGACAGTAATTTTTGATATCAAGGAAAGGGCAGATATCTAGTGTGCTTATCTACAAAATGACATCCAAATACTCACCTTCCTATAAATATTTTAAAATGCGTGAAGTGCTTCAAAACTTGCATAGCCAACAACAGCAAATTGATTTTATTTAGAATCAAAGCTATGAATGTTTAAAAAATGAAAAGTAAAGCTAAGAATATTTTGTAAAATGCCACTGATTCCAGATGCTGGAATTGAACCCAAAATGACCAATGGGAGTGCTGAGAATACTAGATTCACCTCCAAACTTCTGTCTTGATCATTTAGTTACCTACTTCAACTTCTTTTTTATGTTTTCACATGAAGAAGTTATTTCTTTTATCAAATTCTTTTTCCAGAAGAAGGAAATGCCAAAAATGACACCAGGACAGCTCAAATCCGCATCCAAGTTCCTATTTCAGTTATTCTAGCATTTGAACTTTATGTGACAGCTTTTCTTTGCCACAGCTTTCATTTGGTACAAAAATAGGAAAAACTATTTTCCATTCTTAGAATCCTTTAGAATTTTTTAAAAATAGAATTTTAAAGAGATAAAGTTGTTTATTCTTGTTGACCTTTTCTCCTCTCTTTTTTCAGTGCTCCTTCCATTCCCGCCTTTGTGTGTATTGGAAAACAGTTTAGTTTAACCGTTTAATTTCCCACTGAAACCATTTGGATGTGTTTCCAATGATATACTTGGATTTTATTTTGCAGTCTGTCACTGGTCTTATTAACAATAAAATCTTAACACTTCAATATGTATTACTTTGAGTTTTTAGTATTAGAATGGTTAGAAGAACAGAAATAAAAAATAGGGAATGGGAAACTAACAAGTAGGCACCAGTTCAAGGAATCTATTACTAGCTGGCTGAAATCTTTAAAAAGTTGGCTATAGAAGAAGATGAAGTGATTGATTATTGTGGTAACTGCTTGCCATTACTGTTTGCTTAGTCAGATTACTTAGGGCATGGGTAGTTAATTATCCTACATGTTATTTGAAATCTTTCAAAATAAGTCTTTTATAGTTAGCTAGCAGTATCCTTTTATTAACATTGTTATGTTAAAACCTGCTGTGTAGGGCTTTAAAATTTTCTTTTGGGACATAGCACAGTACTTTACTTGCCATAGTGAAAATGATTCTGAGGGTATGTATCTATTTCTGTTATATCAAGGTTTAGATACATGTAACCATACATGTTTGGGCATCTCTAGATATACCCATTAATTTTGGGCAGATCCAGGTATTCTGTTAGGCAAGAATACCAAATCTGAAGACATTCACTTAATCTTAAACTCTCTTAATCTGATTAAATAGATCTTGTGACATAAACTGAGAACCATGTTAATCCAAGACAAATCTTAATATTTTCCACAGGAAGTCAACTATTTTTACTTCTTATTGAGTTTTGCCTATTTTACTTGTTAGTTATTGCAAATGATATCATAACATTTCCAATTGTCAAATTTTTGATTTGTTGAAAAATTTAAAAGAATTTTGGAGCATATAGCCATCTTATTATTTTGAGGTAAATCTGGAATTATGTCTATATGCAAACCTTTTTTTTCAAATTCCTTACCGTATCACTTATATTAACTTTATTGAATAAATAGGAGATGACACTGTGAATTTTTAAAATAATAATTTTTCTGTTGTTAGCTTTTTAGTTGGTGAAGGAGCCTACAGATGGGCAGTAGATCATGGAATACCCTCTTGTCCTTCTAACATCATGACCACAAGTGAGTAAAAACTTTTCAAAAATTAAGCTATATGAGTACATATACCTAAAAGTGTAACATTTCTTCTCTTATGACCCATGTAGTACAGATATTTAAGGAAGAAAGCTTATATATTGAAATAGTTAAAAGATACGTTGAAAGTTATTTGATTTTAAGCGACCTTTATATTCCTAAGGTCTTTTCGTTGCTTTCTCATGCTTTTATAGAAGTATTGCTAAAAGATTACCTTTAGATTACTTAAAGTAATTACTCCTAATAAAATGATAATATCATCCTCCAAAGAGAGAGAGAGAGAGAGAGAGAGAGAGAAAGAAAGAAGAAAATACAGGCCAACATTTAACTGTTCTTGAGCTGAGGGGAGGAAACTTTACAGGTACAAGTGCAAGGGAAGGAAAAACAAAGGTGTGACTTCATGAGAGTTAAAACTGAAAAACACCTGTCACAAATATGACAAGGGGATATATATCTTTAATTTATGAAGAAGTTTACTTTAATTCAGCTTAATTAAAAACACAAATACAAATAATAGCCCAATAGAAAAATGGTGAAAAGTCTTAAGTAAATAATATAACTAATAGGGAAATTCAAATTAAAATGAGTGCATGTTAAATTTGTTCCCTATTAATTTTTGAGAGAGTTAAAAAATAGTACTCCTGGTAAGTGTTTGGTGAAGTGAACATAATACATTGTAGGTGAAAATGTAAATTGGCAGAGATTTTGGAGGATAGCTAAGTAGTATAGATAAAAAGCTTTAAACTTGTTCTACTTCTAGGATCTGGTCACTGGAGATATAGATAAAGATTTATGTAGAAGGGTGCTCAGTGCCATATATGATAAACCCATAGCCAATATCATTCTGAATGGGGAAAAATTGAAACCATTCCCATTTAGATCTGGAACCAAACAAGGATGCCTACTATCCCTACTTCTATTCAACATGGTGCTGGAAGTCCTTGCTAGAGCAATAGGATAAGAGAGGGGAATTAAGGGTGTCCAAATGGGGCCAGAAGAGATCAAATTCTCACCCTTTGCTGATGATATGCTATTATATCTAGAAAACCGCAAGGATTCAATCAAGGGACTCCTGGAATTGATCAATGAATTCAGTAAAGTCTCAGGATACAAAATTAATAGACACAAATCAGAGGCATTCTTATACGCCAATAACAGTAAAGCCGAAACTCAAATCAAAAACGCAGTACCTTTTACAATAGCCTCAAAGAAAATTAAATATCTAGGAATATATTTAATGAAAGATGTGAGAGACATATACAAGGAGAACTATGAAACACTAAGAAAAGAAATTGTAGAAGATGTAAACAGATGGAAAAATCTGCCTTGCTCATGGATTGGTTGAATCAACATTGTTAAAATGTCCATAATACCTAATGTGATTTACAGAATTAATGCAATCCCTTTCAAAGTGCTAGCATCATTCTTTGCAGATTTAGAAAAAATAATTCTACACTTTGTATGGAACCAGAGAAGACCTCGTATAGCCAAAGCAATCTTAAGCAAAAAGAACAAACTGGGAGGTATCAGTCTACCAAACTTGAAGCTGTACTACAAGGCTATAGTAATGAAAACAGCATGGTACTGGCAAAAGAATAGAGAGACATAGACCTTTGGAACAGGATGGAGAATCCAGAGGTGAAACCATCTGCATATTGTCATCCAATCTTTGACAAAGCAGACAAAAATATACACTGGGGAAAAGAATTTCTTTTCAATAAATGGTGCTGGGAAAACTGGATACCTGCAGAAGATTGAAACTGGATCCCCACCTCTGACCTCTTACAAAAATCAATTCTAGATGGAAAACAGACTTAAACCTAAGGCATGAAACCTTAAGAATCCTAGAAAAAAATGTGGGGAAGACTCTTTCAGACATTGGCCTAGGCAAAGAATTTATGAAGAAGACCCCCAAAGCAATCACATCAGTTACAAAAATAAATAAATGGGACTTCACGAAATTAAAAAGCTTTTGTACAGCCAAGGAAACTATCATGAGAGCAAATAGACAACCTACAGAATGGGAGAAAATATTTGCTCTCTATACATCTGATAAAGGGCTGATAACAAGAATCTATCTAGAACTCAAAAAAATCAACAAGAAAAAATCAAACGAACAGGAACACTCATACACTGCTGGTGGGACTGCAAACTAGTGCAACCTCTATGGAAAGCAATATGGAGATACCTTAAACAGATACAAGTAGACCTACCATTTGATCCAGCAATCCCATTATTGGGCATCTACCCAAAAGAACAAAAGACATTCTATAAAAAAGACATCTGCACTCGAATGTTTATAGCAGCACAATTCACAATTGCAAAGATGTGGAAACAACCCAAGTGCCTATCAATCCATGAGTGGATTAATAAAATGTGGTATATGTATACCATGGAGTACTACTCAGCTCTAAGAAACAATGATGATCTAGTACCTCTTATATGCTCCTGGACAGAACTTGAGCCATCCTCCGAAGTGAGGTATCACAAGAATGGAAGAATAGGTACCACATGTACTCCCCATCAAATTGGCACTGACTGATCAACACTTAGGTGCTCACACAGTAGTAATATTTTTTGGGGGTAGGGGGTAGGGGATTGGGGGTGGGTAAGCTCACAACTAATGGAAGCAGTGAGCGTTCTAGGGGGGGAAAGGGCACGTCTCAAATCATGGTTGGGATGTGGCAAAGTAATAACATGTAACCAAAATGTTTGTACCCCCATAATTTCCTGAAATAAAAAAAAATTAAAATAAATAAATAAATAAACCTCTGTAAAAAAATAAAAAACACGTAAATTTCAAAAAAAAAAAAAAAAAAAAGTTTCCTTTTGCTTTCCTATTAAAAAAAAGAAAGAATATAAAAAATTTTGAAAAAGTCTTAATGCCCAACACAGAGGAATGTGAGTAAATAAATGATCATATTTTCTTATAATGAAACGTTATGAATTAACTAGAAATTGTTGTGAAGACTCAATGTCTGATAATGATTAAATGTAATGACTGAAAAAAAGTGAAAAATGAAGTTATAAATATGTATATGTGTGTGTGTATTATATGTCTGTTTTAAAAAAGAAATTGTAGCTACATATTTGCATAAAATGAGAAAGAAATATTAAAAACATACTAATTAAGTCAAATGTTTATTTTTACCAGTATAATGTGTGAATATAATTTAAATAATCAAATGAAAAACTGAAGAATCATTAATTAAGGAAACCAAGTTGTATAAAAAGGACATGATTATATTTTATATAGAGTATATAAAGCTCAGCTCTTAATAATATTATATCCTAAATGAGTATTCATGTAGCTGAAAGTTGTAGTATAGGGAGGCTGGAAGGAAGAGAAATGGGTGTGTGGCAGTGAAGCAGGAGTATGAGAGTTCTAAATTCTCTTCATCCGCATAATTCTGCCTTACAGTCTTTCCAATGGAACTTGTTTTAGAGTTATTATCAGGCAAATAGATCAGTTCATCTGCCAGTTCCATTTTTTTCTCTTGGAGACATGCCACCTGGCACTTTCCAATTTAGTCTTACTAGATCTGCTGTGTAGCTGTCATCCTGGACTTGACTTCACTTCACCTTGGGATTTTCTTTGCCTCTCTTCGGTATCAGATTCTTTGTTTCCTGGATCTCATGTGTTTTTCTTTCTTGTTTTACTCCCTATTTGGTACGTGTGAGACTGGAAATCATTTTCCCTTGGGTTTTTTAAGACATTATTCTCTTATCATCTGGTTTTCAGTCTTGCTATTATGCAAGACTCCCTGTTCTTGTGGTGTATTTTTTATTTTGGAAGAAAGCTCTTAATTCCCATGTTTGGATTATCTTTAAATGAAGCATTTTGGGGCAGGTTTTTTTTTCACTCTATGTTGAGTACTTATTTTGTACTTTCACGGTCTGCAAGTTCAAGTGCTTCAGTTTTGGGGAAATTAAAAAAAATTTGTAGAGTAATTTATTCTCCCATATTTTCTCTGTTTTATTTTTCTAATTTCTATTACTTAGATGCTGAGTATTGTGCTCCAATCTCCTGTATCTTTTTCAAAAAATTGTTTTTTCTTCTTTTTAAAAATCTCTATCTTTTGTCCTTCTAGGGAATTTCTTTAATTTTACCATCTAAACCTTCTTCTGATGAATTTATACTTTGGTTTTGATATTTTTAATTTCAAGGGATCCACCTCTGATTAATGCCTTTTTGAAAAAACAGTGTCCTGTTCTTCTTTCAAGAATGTAGTATTTTTGCTTGTCTTTCTTGCATATTATGGTTTGTGATTTGTTCTTATCTGCTATTTCTGCTTCTTGTGTCTTACTTTTGTTTGCTTGTTTGTTTTGGACCCTGATACATCTTGACTAATTTTCTCAACCATCTAGTGACCTTCTGCTATTTTCATATTCATGAATGAGGCACTTAAAAGCCAAAAGCCATTTTCTTTTCTTTTTTTTTTAATTCAATAGATTCAAGGGGTACAAGTGTTTTTTGTTACAGGAAATGAAGTCATTTTAAAGGCCATTTTCAAAGTTTGTGTGTGAGGGCATATTTTGATCTCAAGGTGGGTTGCACGATCAGGCTTGCTTTTTTGAGACAGGGTCTTGCTCTGTCTTCCTGGCTGTAGTGCAGTCACATCATCATAGCTCACTGCAACTTCAAATTCCTGAGCTCAAGTGATCCTCCTGCCTCAGCTTTCTGAGTAGGTGAGACTACAGGCATGTGCCACCATGCCTGGCTGAATTTTCTATTTTTTGTAGAGATGGGGGCTGGTGAGGGGGTGGGAGGGAGTCTTGCTCTTGCTCAGGCTGGTATTGAACTCCTGGCCTCAAGTGATCCTCTTGCCTCGGCCTCCCAAAATGCTAGGATTCTAGGCGTGAGCCACCTCGCCCGGCCTGATCAGGTGTTTTTGTTGGGGCATCTCCCAGGTGTTACTCCAAGAAAACCTAGTCTGCGTGTTTTTCTTTTGGATTCTCCAGAGAGAAATCTTCCCACTTGTGTCAGGGCAATAGCCAGTATTCTTATTACAGAACAAGGAATGGGGCTGGAGGACTCGCCTTTTCTATTTCAGACTGTTATGTAAATCTCTGTTTTCAGTAGAGAGCGTGATACTTGCCCCCAGCTGTGCCTGATGTCCACTAATTTGGGGCCTATCTAGTTCAGTCTCTCCAAAGAGTAAACCTCATATTTTCTGCAAGCATGAGGAGGGAATTTGTGTGTTTAGATGTTTCTTATTGACACTTTCTTCCAAGTTCTCTTGGTTTTAGTCTCAACCTGGCTTTCCGAGATACCAGATGCCTTCTCTTCCAGGCTCTTCTGATGTTTCTTTGGCAGGAATTAATTTACTTTTCCAAAGACTCGTTTGCTTTGTGATGTCTTGTCTACCGGAGTTTAGGGTTTATTGTCCTCTGCTTAATTAGTCTACTTGCTTTCAATTTTCTGGAATCGGATTGATATTTCCCTTACCATTGTCATCCCTACTTTGCATTCCCTTTATTTAAACCTTTTTTCCCCCTCAAATTTCTTTTTGGTAGAGTTTCAGTAGGGTGTGAAGGTAAACTTATATGTTTAGTTTGCCAGTTTCACTTCAGATCATTTACATTAAAGGGTGTTATAAAATGGCTTTTACTAGATTTTGCGAGATGATAAAAATATTTTTGACTATACACTAGTATTTTGTGTTCAGAACAAGAGAAACATCATATACCATAGGTTTCTTATGACTTATATAATCAACTAGCAGGAAATGTTCTCTGAATAAATAAGGTATTTGAAAATATAATGATGTATGAATCTAATGCCTACAAAAAAGAATGGTATTGACCTATGGTGAATTTAAAAGGAGAAATCACAACTACTGTATAGATTTAAAAAAACCCAGATACCATCCTATATTAGGCTACTTGTCTAATCTTCAATAAAAATTAGTTTTTGTATTAGTGTTAGTAAATGATATGCTTTATTCCAGATTACCCTTTTGGGGGATATAATCTGTAGGTTTTTAACCCCCTTGATATATATGAATTTTTTCTGCCTCTGAGTGGGATACTTTGTTTTTTTCCTGAGACAGAGTCTCACTCTGTTGCCTGGGCTAGAGTGCCATGGCATCAACCTAGCTCACAGCAACCTCAAACTCCTGGGCTCAAGCGATCCTTCTGCCTCAGCCTCCCGAGTAGCTGGGACTACAGGCATGCGCCACCATGCCCCGCTAATTTTTTTCTATGTATTTTTAGTTGTCCAGCTAATTTCTTTCTATTTTTAGTAGAGACGGGGGTCTCGCACTTGCTCAGGCTGGTCTCGAACTCCTGACCTTGAGTGATCCTCCCGCCTCGACCTCCCAGAGTGCTAGGATTACAGGCAGGAGCCACCACGTCTGGCCCTGAGTAGGATACTTTGAAAGGCAATAAGATTGTTATAAAATACATTTGTTGTAATTGTAGAGTTTTATTACAGTCTGTATGTAGTATAGCAGCTCTTATTATCACATTGTCATATGTCCAGCTATGCTGTTGTAAGTATTTTATTTTGAGAAAATTATAAATTTACATACAGTTGTAGGAAATAATAGAGAAATCCCATGTACCCTTTGCCCAGTTTCCCCCAGTGGTAACAACATTATAGTACAGTATCACAACTGGGATATTGATAATGATACAGTCAAGATACAGAATACTTCCATCCCTGCAAAGGTCTCTCATGCTGCCCTTTTGTGACCACACCCACTTCCCTCACACTTTAACCGCTGGTAACCCCTAATATATTCTTCATTTATATAATTTTGTCATTTCAAGAATGTTGTATAAATGGTATCATACAGTGTGTAACCTTTTGGGATAAGTTCTTTATTTTACTCAGTATAATTCTCTGGAGATTCATCCAGGTTGTGTTTATTGATATCTTGTTTCTTTCTATTCCTGAGTGTTCCATAGTATGATTCTACCACTGTTTGTTTAGCCATATACCCATTGAAAGGCATCTAGATTGTTCCCAGTTTTTGGCTATTATGAATGAAGCCGCTATAAACATTCCTGTACACTTTTTGCAGTTTTTTAAAAATTATGGTAAAATACATATAACATAAAATTTGCCATCTTAAACGTTTCTAATGGTATGGTTTAGTGGCTTTAAGTGTATTCACATTATTATAGAACCATCACTACCGTCATCTACAGAACCCTTTTCATCTTGTACCCATTTAAATAGTAACTTTACCCATTTAAATAGTAACTCCCCATGTCTCCTCCAACTAGCCCCTGGGCTAGTCCATTTCTGTCTCTATGAATTCTGCTTCCTGTCCCTATGAATTTGACTACTCTAGGCACTTCATATAAATGGAATTGTACAGTACTTGTCACTTAGCATGATGTCTGCAAATTGAGATCATGCTATCTCATGCTCATCCATGTTGTAGCATGTGTCAGAATTTCTGTTTAAAGCTGAGTAATATTCCATTGTATGTATATACCACAGTTTGTTTATCCAGTTATCCATTGATTAAGTACCTTGGTTGCTTCCACCTTTTGGCTATTGTGCATAATGCTGCTGTGAACATGGGTGTACAAGTATATGGTTGAGTCCCTGCTTTCAATTTTTTTCAGTACCCAGACGTAGAATTGCTGGATCATATTGTAATCCTATTTTTAATGTTTTGGGGAATGTCCATACTATTTTTCATAGTAGTTGCATCATTTTACATTCCCACCAGCAGTGCACCAGGGTTCTAATTTCTCTATATCCTCATCAATGATTGTTCTTTTCTTTTCTTTTTTTATAGTAGCCACCCCAGTGGGTGTGAGATGGTATCTTATTTTCATAACGATTGTGAACATTTTTTTAATGTGCTTATTTGCCATTTTTTTATCTTTCTTAGAGAAATGTCTATTCAAGTGCTTTGCTTATTTTTTAATCATGTTGTATGTTTTTGTCATTGGGTTACAGGAGTTCTTCATATGTTCTGGATATTAACACTTGTCATAGTTTATTTTGCAAATAGTTTATTTTGTTCCATGGGTTCCCTTTTTACTCTGTTAATTGTGTCCTTTGATGTACAGAAGTTTTCAGTTTTGAGGTAGTATAATTTATGTATTTTTTCTCTTATTGTCTGTGTTTTGGTTGTAACATCCAACCTTCTTCCCTGCTTTTTTCTAAGAGTTTTATAATTTGAGCTCTTACATTTAGGTCTTTGATCCATTTTGATTTTATTTTTGTGTAGAGCATAAGGTAAAGGTCTAACTACATTCTTTTCCATGTGGCTATCTAGTTTTCAAAACACAATTTATTGAAAAGACTGGCCTTTCTCCATTTGTGTGTATGGTACCCTATTGAAAATCATTTGACTATATATGTGAGGGCTTGTTTCTGAACTCTCTAATCTATTCCATTTATCTGTATGACTGTCTTCATGCCAGTACCATACTGTTTTGATTCCTATAGCTTTGTAGTAAGTTTTGAAATCAGAAAATGTGAGACGTATAACTTTGTTTTTTTTTTTCCTTCCAAGATTATTTTGACTATTTAGGATCCTTTAAGATTTCGTGTGAATTTTAGGGCTGATTTTTCTATTTCTTTAAAAAAACACTATTGGGATTTTGTTAGGGGTTATGTTTAATCTGTAGATGGCTTTGAGTACTATTGATATCTTAACAATATTAAATCTTTCAATCAATGAACATGGGATATCTTTTCATTTATTGGTGTTATCTTTAATTTCTTTCAGCAATATTTTGTACTTTTCTGTGTGTAAGTCTTTTGCCTCCTTGATTTTAGTTCATTCATAAGCATTTTATATGTTTTGATGCTATTGTAAATGGGAATGCTTACGTAATTTCCTTTTTGGATTGTTTATTGTTTATAGAAATGCAACTGATTGTTGAGTGTTGATTTTGTATCCTACAACTTTGCTGAATTTGTGTGTGTATGTGGAATTTTTAGAATTTTCCAAGTATTAGATCGAGTTATCTGTGAACAGAGATACTTTTACTTCTTCCTATCTAATTTGAATACCTTTTATTTCTTTTTCTTGCATAATTGCTCTGGCTAAGACTTCCAGTACTATGTTGACTAGAAGTCATGAGTGTCATGTTCCGATACTAGAGGAAAAGTTTCAATCTTTTACCATTGAGTATGATGTTAGCCGTGGGCTTTTCATATATGGGCTTTTTATGTTGAAGTATTAATAGTTGCTATCTATTCCGAGTTTTGTTCAGTGCTTTTATCATGAAAGGGTTTTGAATTTTGTAAAATGATTTTTCTGTATTAATTGATGATCATCTGTTTTTTCTTCCTTATTCTGTTAATGATAATGCATTACATTGATTTTCATACGTCGAACCATCCTTGCTTTCCAGAAATACATCCCATTTAGTCATAGTATAATGCTCCTTTTAACATGCTGCTCAATTCAGTTTGCTAATATTTTGTTGAGGAATTTTACATCAATCTTCATAAAGGATATTGGTTGATAGCTTTCTATTCATGGTGTTTGTGTGGATTTGTATCAGGGTGTTACTGGCCTCATAGAATGACTTAGGAAGTATTTCCTCCTCTTTAATTTTTGGTGTTAGTTCTTTAAATGTTTGGTAGAAAATTCTTCAGTGTAGCTATAAAGCCCAGGGATTCTTTTTTTGTCAGGAGATTTTTGATTACTGATTCAGTTTCCTTCTCAGAAAATCAATTTAGGTTTTCTGTTTCTTCATGATGCAATCTTCATAGGTTTTGTGTTTTTAATATGTTGTTAATTTTATTCAGGTTATCCAATTTCTTGGTGTACAGAAATTAGATACTCTCTTGTAATACTTTTTTTTATTTCTGAAGAATCAGTATTATTGTTCCCACTCTAATTTCTGAACTAAATTTTTGTTTCATTGGTTTTTCTCTATTGTTTTTGTATTTCCTATTTAACTCATTTTGATCTTTATTTCCTTTGTTATGCTAGCTTTGGGTTTAGTTTGTTCTCTTTTTCTAAATCCTTAGGTTATAAAGTTTAGCTGTTGATTTGAGATCTTTTTTCTCCTTTTTTCAAATTTTTTTTTGTAGACATGGGGTCTCGCTGTGTTGCCCAGGCTGGTCTTGAACTCCTGGCCTCAAGCGATCCTCCTGCCATGGCTTCCCAAAGTGCTGGGATTACAGGCGTGAGCCACTGCACCCAGCCTCTTCTTTTTTAATGTAAGTCTTTATAGCTATAAAATTTCCCCTTCCCTTGCTTTTGCTGCACTTCATAAGTTTTCATATGTTGTATATTCGTTCTCATGTCTAAATATTTCCTAATTTCCTTTGTTATTTCTTTCTGTGTTTTGTTTAATTTTCACAAATTTGTGAAATTACCAGTTTTCCTTCTGTGATTGATTTCCGACTCTATCCTTTTGTGGTCGGAGAAGGTACTTTGTATGATATCTGTCTTTTAAAATCTATTGAGATTTAATTTGTACTCACACTTGGGACATTTTCCACTACTTTGGAATGTGGACTTTATTGTTTGAGTAGAGTATTCTATATATGTTTGTTATGTCTACTTGGCTTATTGTGTTGTTTAGGTCCTCTATTTCCTTACTTATCTTTTATCTGGTTGTTTTATCCATTATTGACAGTGGAGCATTGGAGTCTCCAAATATTATTGTAGAATTTTCTATTTTTCCCTTCAATTCTGTCAATTTTTGCTTCATATATTTTTGAATCTGTGATTAGGTACATAAATGCTTATAAGTGTTAAATTTTGTATTAGATCTTTTATTACTATTAATATAAAAAACTCGTCACTTGTTTCTTGTAGACTTTTTTGACTGAAAGTGTAATTGTCTGATATTCATGTAGCTATCCCATTCTCTTTTTGTAACTTTTGTAACTCTTTTTGTAACTTAATATTTGCATGGAATATCTTTTCCCATCCTTTGTTTCAACCTGTTTATGTCTTTTGATATAAAGTAAGTCTCTTCTAGACACAATATGTTGGCTCATGCTTTTTTCTATGTGTTTTATAACTTTTTGTTTCTTATTTTTTGTATTTCTGTATTCTTTGGTATTTAGTGTTTTTGGGAGGGGGAGGTAGTGAAATGTTTTCTTTTCATTTTCTTTTGCATATATTGTCTTGCTATTTTTTTGTGGTTAGCATGGGGATTACATTTAACATTCTAAAATTATAACACTCTAATTTGAATTTATACCAGCTGAACTTCAGTAACATGCGAAAATAAGTTCTTATATAGCTCTTTCTCCATTTCCTTTTAGTTATTGATGTTACAAAATTACATCTTTACCCATTGTCTGCCCAAAAATAGATTAAAAATTTTTTAATGCTTTGGTCTCTAAAATCATGTAGAAAACAAAAAGTAGAGTTAGAAACCAAAATTACAGTAATACTAGCTTTTATATTTGTCCATGAATTTACCTTTATCAGAGGTCTTTATTTATACAACTTTGAGTTCTGTCTAGTGACCTTTCCTTTTAATCTGAAGGATTTCCTTTAGCATTTCTTACATGGTAGGTTTAGTAGAACTAAACTTAGTTTTTGTTTACCTGTAAGTATGTTAATTTTCCCATTTTTGAAGCGGAGTTTGGCCAGGTCTAGGATTCTCTGTTGGCAGCTTTTTTCTTTCAAAGCTTTGATTGTATCAACCCATTGCCACTGGCCTCTTCAGTTTCTGATGAGAAATCTGCTTATAATCTTATTGGGGATCCTTAGTGTGTAATGATCTGCTTTCAAGATTCTCCTTTTGTCTTTGGCCTCTGACAGTTTGATTATAATGTACATTGGTATAGGTCTTTGAGGTTTCCAACTTGGAGTATGTTGAACTTGTTGAATGTTTATATTTCATGTCTTTCATCAGATTTGAGAAGTTTTCAGCCATTATTTCTTCAAATTAGCTCTCTTCCCCTTCTCTCTTTATTTTCCTTCTGGGACTCTACAGTGTATATGTTTGCAAATATATGCAAGGCCCCAGTGAGACCAAAAACTTCTCAGAGAGAGATATTTTTTCTCTTTCCAATCGTTTCTTCTTCCTCCTCCTCCTAATCCTCTCATATTCTGCAGTGATCTAAGGCACATTGCCTGCATGTACTTGCTATTGATACAGAGGGAGGAATGGTTTTAGTTCTGAATCAGCCTGACTGTCAGGGTATTAGCCCTTTAAATTCTCAGCTTGTTGTGGGGAGCATCTGCTATAACACTCTCCACCTTTAATGGACTCTGGGCTTTACTTATGTCTCTCCTTGATGCCATTAAACCAAACACATGTATGCTAGTGTTGGCAAATGCTCCTAGTGCAACAATCCCTTTAGTCCTCAGTTTACCCCCAGAATTTAGCTTGGTACTCCTTGTAAGATTTTTGTGCTTTTAAGGTGGTATTTTTAATGTTTCATCCAACATTTTTAGTAATATTCAGTGGGAGAATTACTCTGAATAAGTTAGTCTGCTATTATCAGAATACTTCAGGAAGTTCTTCAGTATTGTATTCCTTGTCAAAATTTCTCTTATTAGCAAGTTTGATTGGCTATTAAAAACTGTATATCAAGTTAAAATTTTTTTATTATCTTATTTATTGATTAATTGATTGGAGCTCTATTTGTTTTTCAGGTCTGTCTAGTCATTTTATGATCCTTTGCTCCTTAGTCATATTTTTATAACTTTATTTTGTTGCTTTGAGCATGAATATGTCTTATATTCTGTATCTGATTATTCTAGTATTGAGGTCTTTTTGGAGGTCAGACTATGCTTTCTGGTATTTGGCTGAATTCTATTCTTTTATATATTCTTGGTAATATTTTGTGAAATTTTTTTTAAACTATGGACACATGTTAATTGAAACATGGAAATTCTGTGAGGTCTGGGTAAGTTAACGTGTGTGTGTTTTTCTAGGAGTATTTGCATGTAAGTTTGGAGGCCTTTAGAGGCACTGCCACAGTGTAATCACTTTTTTCTCCCTAGGTCTCACAGGTAATACAAATTCTCCTCTCAGCCTGTCCAAATACCTTCCTTAATCATGAATTTGCTAGGGAGGCTTTTTCCTCTTTTATATCTGGAGCTAAGGCTGAGACTTGCAAGTTTTCTGTTTCTTTGTGAATGTTGGCTTTTTCTTTTTTCCTTTCACTGGGTTTATCAACCTTTGAGGTTCCCTCCTTTTTTTGTGTATAATCTCCAATATGTTTTCTCATGCTGAATTGTCCCCACGTTTCATCTCTTGTCTCTTGTGCACAGAGACTTTCAAAATCACATTGGGAGGTGGCACGCATCAACAGATGTCCCTAGGTAGTGTCCACCTTCAGGACTCATTTCTTTCTCTGAGTTTGATCTTTTTTTTAATTTTTATACCTTAGGTATTGCTCTTGTTCTCCTACTACCTCAGTGTACATTGAAAAGACTTTTTAAACCCTTAATTTAACATTCTTAAAGATTTTGTTCTGGGAAGGCTCTTCAGGATATCTCATTTGCTATGTTATCATAATATTTCTCAAATATTATTTTAAATGTTTCTTTTATAGGATTCAGTTTAGCTGCATTTAAAAGAAACAAGAGGAAACTAGAACTGGCAGAAAGGGTGGAAACAGATTTCATTCAACTAAAGAAAAGAAGACAATCAAGTGAAAAGGTCAGGAGATGTTTGAAATATTAAATAATTAATGTATCATAATGATATCTCTAACCTGCATTTATATATATAAGCTTTAGAACAGTATGATCCAATAGAAATCTAATGCATGCCACATATCTACTTTAAAGTTTTTCAGTCACTATATTTTAAAAAAAGTAAGAAGAAACAAGTTAAATTTAATTTATTTTTAAAATTATTATTTAAAAATATTATTGGGGTAAAAATGTTTTTATTACATGGATGCACTGTAAAATGCTAAAGTCAGGGCTGTCAGTGTGTCCACCACCAGGATAGTGTTCATTGTATCTAGTAGGGTACAATTCCCGATTCCCCTCTCATCCTCCCCACTTCTTAGTTTCCAATGTCCTTCTTTCTGTGCCTGTTTGTAGCCATTGTTTAGCTCCCACTTACTAGTGAGTTTAGCTCCCACATGTGTTGTTTGTTTTTCCATTCCTGAGATACTTCCCTTAGGATAATGGTCTCCAGTTCCATCCAAGTTGCTGCAAAGGACATTATTTCATTCCTTTTTAGGGATGAGTAGTACTTCATGGTATATATATACCACATTTTCTTTATCCACTCAAGAATTGATGGGCACTTAGGTTGATTCCACATCTTTGCAATTGTGAATTGTGCTGCGGTAAACATTTTTATACAGGTGTCTTTTTGATAAAATGATTTCTTTTCCATTGGATAGATATCCAGTAGTGGGATTGCCAGATTGAATGGTAGATCTACTTTTAGCTCTTTGAGGAATTTCGATACTATTTTCCATAGAGGTTATACTAGTTTGCAGTCCCACTAACAGTGTATAAGCATTCCTCTCTTTCTGCATCCATGCCAGCATCTGTTGTTTTTTGACTTTTTCATACTGGTGATTCTGAAATTCCCTAAATGACTCTTTCATTTCTTTAAGTTCTCTTACATCCTTTCTTATGTCATGGTGCAGTTCAGCACATTCCTCTGTCATCTGTAATTTCTGCAAATTGGCATCTGAATCTCCCCTGATAAAACAGCCATGACCTTTCATCAGAATACTTATCAATAAGTTCTTGTGGTATATGTGATGAAGTGATTACCTATATTAAATTTATTTTTTGCTTTGTGTTGATATAAAAAGAAAAAGGCAATTGTATTGGTACTAATCTTTATCATATTTGGAAGAGGAAACCTTTCTTTTGGAATGAAGTGGTTAATTCATTGGCCAATTGCTGTATTTGGCTTATGCCACAGGACTGACTCAGTTGCTACATGACTGAGAGTTGCTTGCTAAAAGAGGGGACCCTCACATTGGGAAAACAAACAGACTCAATGCACACCATAATCTAATTTTTATAAATATCAGTTTCAAACAGCCAGCCTTGGATGTGACTGGAAGGGACTCTTAGGGTATTAAAAGAGTTTGGGGGTATTGTTTGATCTCAACATTTTTGATGTTTCAAGCCTTTTTTTTCTCTTCATTTTTCACAAGCATATTGTTGAAATAGTTTCCATCTCCTTTTCTTTAATAACAGATTTTACAGTTGAATGTACACAGTAATTCTTTACCTCCTCCTACCACTTTTATGAAGTAATTTAAGTTTTCAATTAGTTTCACTGGTTTTTAGGTAAAGTAGTACTTGTATAGGATAGTGAAATGAAAGTTAATCAGGCATTTTCTATTGTGTGAATATCTTTCATTCTTCAATTTCCAATAAACAAGTTTAGAAAACTTTGCAATGCTTTTGGTGCTCTTATTTAATGTTGTGTGTTCAAAACCACTCTAAAGAGATGCTACAACTTTTAATTTTGTGTTCGTTAGCCACCACATAGGGACATCAAATTGGCCACATGTTTCAGAAAGGAAATGTTGGGCCTTGCTTTGTGTGCTACATATAAATATATTCTATTCTTTTGAAGTATATTGTGGGTAACATTTTTCCCTTTTATCCACCATCTTGAAATTATTATGTAAACGCTTAACTGTATCATACTAAATCACTGTATTTTTTGGGTGAGAGGTGGGCTAAGATCAAAGAAATAAATGCACAAAAACAACATGTTTTCCTCAGATTGTTCCATTTGTATTTGTGTACATGTCTGTGCATTATGTATACAGGAAAGAAATAATTAGTCTTCTCTAGAAATTCACTTTGCTTGGTCTGGAATTTTGTTGTATTTCTCAATAAGATGGTTAGTACGTGGATATTTGAATAAACAGAAGTTTGACTTCTGTCTTACATAACTTCTTTAACTTCTCTTTAATATAAAGAAGTATACTTTACATATTTAAGTTTTTTCGTAAAACTAAAAATTCACCCTCTAAAGTGATTATTTTCTGTTTGAAATTATTTCTTTGAATTGTAGCTATTAATTATATATTAAAAATTACATTTGCCTCATCTAAGACTGTCTTGATTACTGGGTGAGCCTGTAGATTGTATATGTAAATCAATAGATAGGTTAATAATGTAATTAAATGTATCATTAGATCACCACCAGCTCATGCATTTGTGTAGGTTATGGAGTCTGATGATCAGCATTTCTTTTCAGTATAACTTGATGGGGATTCTTTAAATGTCTGCGGTTTGCAATACTTTTTATCAGTTCGTCATTATCGGAATCTAGAACTTTGAACTATTGATGGCTGTACAGTTGCAGTTTTTTTCCTGTTTCAGGAAAAGCTTCTAAGTTCTCATATTAAAAATTTCAGTACCTAGTAGTTGAATTTCTTCCCAAGTCTTCCTTAAGTTCATACATACCACGCATACTTTAAATCTACACAGAGTCTTAAAGTTATAAGTAAGATAAAATTGAGGATAACCAATCTTAACTGCTGTTTTTGTAATGGAAGTAGTCTGTGGTGTCTAAGATATTTTTTTCTAAGTTGACATCAGATATTATCAGTCTTATAAATCCTCCCTCAGTTTTGATTATTTAACAGCTATATAGAATTTCTTTTAATTTTTAGTACTTAACAGAATCAATGGAAGTAAAAAACCTGACATTCCTTCATTATCATTAGAATAGTTCCAACTGATCTTGCATATAATGTAGAAATCACCATATTGTAGCTTTCCTAACAGGAAATAACTCCAGTTAATGGAATCTCACTGGGACTGCAGATAGAAGCCTTTCTATCTGGGAATTGGCCCAGACTGTAGTATTAAGAACACCACATTCTAAGTCAGAATTGTTAAATATGTCTTCATATGTATCATATGATACCACTATGCACTAATGATCTGAGTTGACCTATCACAGACATGGTGATGCTGATACATGTGTAGTTAATAAGGCCTGCAATATAAACCAATACATAAAAAGACAGATCTATGTGTACACACACATACACACTCATCAATTAAAAGGATATTTTAATATCAGAAGGACCTAGTGCTTAATTAGATTGAAGGAAAACTATCTTTAAGTTTGTAAAGGCTTGATTGGGCCACCTGTTCTCTAATCAGCCTAGAAGGATTTTGTTAAATAGTCCGATGACAGGAGCTAGTTAAAATTCAAGACCCGAGGCTGGAATTACTTGAGTGGAGACAGTAGGGTAGGGTGAGAAATGGTGTATGGTGGACCAAGAATTCTATCTAGATCTGCCATTGACTAGCCTGGAGACTTTCGGCAAACATGGAACCTCTTTGGACTTTAGTTTACTCAGCAGTAAAGTCAGCAGTAACGTCAGTGTGATGAACCATATAATTACAGTGGTCCTCTTCAGCTTGATGATTCTCACATAACATTTTCATTGGCAATGTATTTGTCTAAACTGTCTGGGTTCTCTCATTAGGGCAGTGGTCCCCAACTTTTTTGGCACCAGGGACTGGTTTCATGGAAGACAATTTTTCCACCAACTGGGGGTGAGGGGATAGTCTCAGGATGACTCAGATGCATTACATTTATTGTGCAGTCAAACCTCTTTGCTAATGATAATCTGTATTTGGAGCCACTCCCCAGCATTAGCATCACTGCCTCAGCTCCACCTCAGATCATCAGGCACTAGATTCTCATAAGGAGTACACAACCTAGATCTCTCGCATGCCCAGTTTACAGTAGGGTTCGTGCTCTTATGAGAATCTAATGCCACTGCTGATCTGACAGGAGGTGGAGCTTATGGGGTGATGTAAGCGATGGGGAGTGGCTGTAAATACAGATGAAGCTTCACTTGCTGGACTGCTGCTTTACCTCCTGCTGTGTGGCCTGGTTCCTAACAGGCCAATGACCGATACCAGTCTGTGGCCTGGGGGTTGGGGACTGCAGCATTAAGAGATTCTTTATTCTAATGGATCCTAAAGCTGGCTGACCATTAGGTTCATCTGGGGACTTTGTAAACTACAGATTCTTAGGCTCTGCTCTAAACATACCAAAGCAAAATCTGTGGGGATGGGTCAGCTATTGGGCCAGCATTTGAGATTATTGCTTTTTTCTTCCTGATATGTAACAATGACATATTAGACAAGCACCCACTTAGTAACCATTGAAGAACTGGGAATTATATGATTGAATTTAATTAATAACTTTATGTCCAGTATCACTTATTCAGCTATCCTCTGAGTAGAGTAGGACTCCATTCTTGGAGTTGCAGCTCTTTCTCCTTGCTCCAGGATTTGTCTCTAGGTCATTTTCATTATTCACAGGTCAAGTCTTCACCAGGCAGCCAATCTTCTCAAGTCAGGCCACTTGCTCTTTGTGCTCCCCCTGCCTAGCAGAACACCTGACACATTAGCAACCATTCAATGAAACTTTGTTTGAATGGGTGAATCTAAATTTATATTTCCACTCTCTTTTTTATGTCTCAACTTGTTGTAGTTGCCTATATTCCCCAGCTTATTACACACTTTTTCACTTGTTTGACCCATCATCCCCTAAATCAGCAAGTCTAAAATCACAGTCCAACACTCTCTCTTGGATGACTGCAATAGCATTCTAAGCCATCTGCCCACAACCACTTCTGCTCCTTCCAGACAGTTCTCCACCCAGCATTCATGGGGTCATTTAAAAGTACAGTTTGATTTTGTCATGGTTCAGCCTAAACTCTTTGATCACTTCCAATTGCACTTAAGAGTAAAGTATAGGTTCCTTAATGGAGCCCATAGGACCTATAGGAGCAGTTGTGCCTGTCTTTCTTCCTAATCTTTTGCCCTCTCATTCTCACTCTGGGTCAGATTATTTGTCAGGATCATCCTGTGTCAAGACTTTTGTGCCTGTGATTCCAGATCCAAGGAATGTTGCCTCTCCCTCCTTCCTGTCTCACATTAGGCTATTGTGCTGCTCCAATTGTCTCTATGTCAATATTAGTGTGGTCATTTGATGTCTTTCTCTTCCAGTAGAGTACAGGTTCTGGGAGGACAGGGATTATATTTGTTTTATTCACCAAAGTTTCTCAGCTTGGCATATAAGTGCTCAATAAATATTTGTTAACTGAATAATGTGCACTGCTCATTTTTTTCTTCTCTTTGGGAGATTTACTACCATTGTGTCCTTATCTTTTTGCCCTTGATGACTGTACTATTGCAGTATCTTCACAATTGGTTTCTCTGCTTTTAGTCTTGCTCTATTCCTCTTTAATTCTGTGTACTATGCCAAGGTACATTTCCCTAAAAATACCTAGATTGGTTTTGTTATTCTCCTGGGAGAAATTTTAATAGAATCTTTACTGTCTGTAGAATAAAACACAAACATTTTAGCCTGACTTTAAAAACAGTCTTGAAACCTGGCCCCAACCTACTTTTCCATTATTTGCCTTCTGGAATAATATTTTTTTCTTCACCAAATATACTTCTGTATTCAGTTTTTCATGAATTTACTGAAAGTTCTAAATTCTATGTTTTTGTTCATGTCTCTTTCCCTTCATGGAATAAATAATAATAATAGAATACCAGCTACTGATATTCTATTATTAATTATTTCTGCCTCCTGAAATTCTAATCTAAGTCTTCCTTTAAGGGCCAGCTCAAGTGCCACCCAGATCAGAACAGATTTCTTTATTCTACTTAGCACATATGATAGTTACTTAATAAGTGCTTATTGAGTTATCTACTTTGCACATTTTCCATTTTGAAATTGGTGTTTGTGGTTATTTTATCATTTTTATGTGGGCTCATGGAAGCATAAGTATTTTGTTATATTAGCCTTATCATGGTCCCTAGAAATAGTACTTTAACTCAGTTAACATTACTAATTTAAACATCTATAATTGATGATTCTAATATTGATTTTTAAGGAGAAAAACATATTATTTTCTTTACTAGTATGTCCTATGGTCTTTCAAGATAAGTTTGAAATCTATTATTTAAGTGCTTCATACATACATTTGTCCAAAAATTATACTTAAGTTTTAATAATAAGCTTGTATCTGAGGAAATAGTGAAAGAATAAGGACAGGTTATCTGAAATATTACTAAATAATATTATTGTGCTTTGTCAATATTGTAAAGATTTAAGATAATATATAAGTAAGTGAGGGAAATTAATGTTGGGAAATTATCTTATAAACAGCCCGCAATCTTGACCAACCTTTCCAAAGAGGTGAGTCAGAAAGTGCCCACAAGGGGGAGTGCTCATCTAGAGAAACTTGACCAAGTGCCTTTCCTGTTAAGGCAGGTAAAAATGCATTTTAGAAATGTACTTCTAGACCATGGCTGTTTTTCTAGGAAAAAGAACGGACCCTCATCACAACAAGAATTCCTACCCATTTTCTTGCCCATATTTATTTTAGATGTGTGATTTTTCCAAGGAGGGATAGGGGTCTTACAAAATGGAAATATGAATTACCTTGCAAGCGCAGACCAGTTTATGAAGCTTGTGATCTTGCCTTTTTTTGGTGTGTTGAAATCATTTGCATTTTGCAAGCATTGTTATCTTTTCTGTGAAGGAGTATTAAGGTTTGAAAGATATCCTTTTTGGATTATTAGCCCAAGAGATAGGCAGTGCTCTTTTTTCATTGCTGCATTAATCCATGTAGCCTGAGGTTTTGAGCGACTCACCAGCAAGTCACCTTGAGAAGTGCACAGGCTTTGGTGAAGTCGTGGCCTCATGCAATCTTTAGTTTTTCTTATCCAGCACATTCTTTACCTTTGGCCTCAACATTATCACTAGCAAACATTTGTTGAATGCTCTTTATGTGTAGGCTTTTAAATAGATCTTAAGGAAAATAAATAGAACATGGCATGTAGGACCTGCCCTTTATGTATTTGGTCCAGGCAGTGAGAAGAAACCATATCATTTGGTATGACCTAGAAGAATGAAATCATCAAGGAGAGCTATAGGAATTAACTGGGTAGAGAAATCATGCTAAGCCATGCTAAGTTTCTCATGGCAAGCTTAAATGGAGGAATTTAAGCTGGGGCTTGGATAAAGGGTAGGCTTGATATAGAGAAAGATAAAAGTCTTAGGTTCAGAGGCCTGCAAATAGTTGTTTGGTTGCACCTCAGGGTTTCTGCAAGACAGTGGTTTCAAACTCAAATATTTCTGGGGGCCGGGCAGACAGTCAGCCTAAATGTGTGAGACAAATATAAAGAGGTGGACATGTAGAAGAGAATAGGGCTGATTGGCCATATGTGTTCCATTTTAAGGTATTCAAAAAATAAAACGTGTGACACCAGACTATACTCTTCTGGTCAAACCAAACTCTGGTTTTGGCAGTGTGTAATCCCCAATGGGGAAATGTCAGTTGATAAAGGTAAACTGGCTACAGGATTTAGCATAGTAAAATAGGCCATAGAGAAATTAAGTCCACAGCCAGAGTCCCCTCTCAACGTTTTGTTACTTTTATTTGTACTACCCATAATTCGGACAAGTGAGAATATTTTGAAATATATATATATATATGCAGAGGACCCATTCTGGTGGCTGTTTGCTTTAAACATAGGCTTTTGAGTGTTGAGAGAGTCTCTTGGGAACATCATTGAAGTTAGTTTGAATGGCATTAGATTTTCTAGGATATAGTATTATCATAATCTATTGAGGAACAAAGGAAGAAAGAGTATATGGGCATCTTTTGTTTCTGTTTTGCTTTTAAATATACTTATTTATGTATTTATGATTTTGAATAACCATTTCTATTTTTGTGGTATATGGCCAAATAGATATGCTGTACTTGAAAAATCTCGTATCAGATAAAGTAACTTATTATTGTGTTATTAAGTCAAAGTCAAATATTGTTCTTCAGTCTGGAGAGAGTAGAATTTAAATCCAGGTTAAGTGAGCCATCCCAACTATCATGGTGTTTCACTGGCAGAAATAGAATCCAGATTGTCAATGTTACCTTCTAGTTTTTTTTGTTTTTTTTTTTTTTTATCTGTTATTCCCCACTGCTTTAAGACTTAGTTTAAAGGCCAGTGGAGCTCTGGTATTTAAAAGAAAAAGTGTAATTTTATCCAGAGAAGGTAAATGTATGCCCTAAAATGAAAGAAAGACCAGAGGTCCAGACCATTGCCAGGTGTTCCTGGAAAGAACCAAATTGGACAACTAAATTGAAAAAGGTTACCCACTCTTATAAACAGATTTTCTTGCTATTTAATTGGCAAGTTTTATTTTTGTGTCTTTTAATCTACCCTGGTAATGAATTCATATCATATTAGTGAATATGTTGGTAGTATGTTGTGCTGTCTCATTGAAGTGCTATGATACACATGACTCTGTGAAGTGAAATTGTCAAATAATCTTGATTCTCACCTTCTCTCTTGAATATATTTCCATTAGGACTGACTATAGTGAAGGATTACCAGCTCTCCAGTGGGGGGGGGGAGTTAAAGCCACAGCATAGTTTGAGTGTTAGTTATTAGAGCTTCTAAGAAATCATGAAAATTTGGAGTTAAAGAAAACTGAATTAGTCAAAACTGAGAAAGATGTGATCCAGTGCCAAATGACCAGTAAAGAATTGTTACCAAAAGAAAACATTGATTGTAGGAATATGTGGCCAGTATTAAGACATATGATTTCTTTATAGATAAAGTAAGAGGCTTATTGTTTGTTGGTTACATACAGCCTTAGACGTTTGTTTTGAACAGTAACCAAAGGGCATACAAAACTTCCTGAAATAAGGATTTATGCTTGTATTGCCAGAAATGAGCCTGCAACTTCAGTTTGGTTATTATGGGGACAGCCAAAGATTTTACAGCAGTTGTTTAAGGATGTGCTTTTGGGAAAGATCTCCTTTAGGAGTGATGTGCAAAAAGTATTACATCTAAATATGAAATAATAGGAAACAATTTAAAAATATGAAATAATCAGAAATGTGTGAGATAATAGGAAAACTGCTTTAGATATTCTGAGTTTGGATCATGCATCTACATTGAGCAAGATGCAGTTCCAGAGGGGATGAAGTTTGAGTTACTGATGAGGTTCAATTAAAGAATATTACTTTTATAAATACTTTATTATTTGTTGCTTACAGTACGTGAGGGACAAGATACGCTGTCAAAGATCCTTGAATAAGCCAGCTTATATTCTTCAACTAGTGGGAAGAAACACATGTTTTAGGAGTTTAAAGGCACAACAATCTGCTATATGGTTGGGAAGCAATTCAGGAAACCTTTTCTGGAGTTACTTGAAGTTGCAGGACTTGAAGATGTGCAGTATTATAATGTGTGTGTGGTGGGGGAGGGGAAGGAGTGAGGTTTGGGGTTGACAATCAGATTGTATTCATTGAGCACATTTATTCAACAGGTAGTTTTTTCGTAGAACCAACTTTGCCTTTTTTGATCTTTTTATTTAATATTTATTTCTCCTGCTGTGATTTTTTGTTTTATCTCTGTTTTCTCCTTTCTCTCTATGTTTATCTTGTTCTCGAACTTCTTTAGTTGGGCATTTAGATTATTACTTTTTTGTTCTTTTTTAATATCAATATTTTTGGTATCAGTTTCTAAGTACTACTTTTACTGTATCCCATGAGTTTTGAAATGTTAATATATTTTTATGATTCATTATTAAGTATTTTCATTTCCATTTTGAATTATTTGATCCATAAGTTATTTAGAAGTGTTTTTCTTTTTTTATTTTCAAATTCTATTTACATTTATTGATTCCTAAGTTAACTGTATTATATTCAGAGAGTGTGTTCTGTTTGATATTGTTTCTTTAAATTTGTTATGATTTAGTTTATGGTTTAATATATGATAAGTTATTGAAAATATTCATGTGTGTTTGAAAAGAATGTTTCCCCTCTAATTCTTGGATACAAGGTTCTATGAAGGCTATCAAGTCAAGCTTTTTAATGTGCTGTTCATATCTATTTCTTACTGATTTTTTTTGCTTGCTTGAGCTAGACATTATTGAGAGAAATATGTTGAAATATTTCATTCTAGAATATGGTTTGTTGATTTTTCTATTTTTGCTTTATATAAATTTGAGGCTTTTTAAAATAAGTATATACAAATTTAGAATTGTTATGTCTCCTTGGTGAATCTACGTGCTCAGCATTTATCATGTAGAGATCCTGTATCTCTATTAATGCTTTTTGTCTTAAAACTTAATTTGCTTGATAGTAATATAAAGTAGCTACATTATTCAGATTGATATCTGCGAGATACATCTTTTTCTTCTCCCTGTCGTTTTGCATTCAGTGTTCACATATCCTTATGCTTTAGGTGTATTTCTCATAAATAACATATAGCCAGATTCTTAAACTGAATCTGACATTCTAATAAGACATTATTATATTTAAAGACAATATTAGTTTTGATTTATATTCAGGTTTACTATTTTATTTGCTTACTCATTCCTTTTTGCATGCCCTTGAGTTATTTTCCTTCTTCTTGAAGTATATTATTTTATTTATTTATTCATTCACCCATTCAGCAAGTATTTATTGAGTACCTAAGAGATGTCAAGTGCTTTTCTGGGTGCTTGAGATATGTTAGTGAATAAAACATTCAAAGGTTCCCACCTTCATGAAGTTCATAATCTTGTCAGGGAGATAGGCAATTTAATATGCAAATTAATTGTATATTTTAGATGAGGATGAGATGTTATGGAGAAAAGATAAAGTAGAGCAAAGAAAGGGAAATTAATGCGCTTGTGAGTAGATGGTAGAGAGGATGCAGAAGAAGGTCAGGTTGCAGTGTTAGAGTGGCCTGTCAGGACTTCATTAAGTGGCGGTCTCTTGGTGGTAAACTCATTTTATTTATTTATATATTTATAAATGTCTTTATTTTATTTTATTTTACTTTTGTTCCTAAGAGGAAATTTTGCTGGGTACCTATTTCTAGGTTTATAGTTATTTTTGTTTGAAGATGTTATGCCAGCCAACCACACTGTCTTCTGGTCCACTGGGTTTCTGGGAATTTGGCTGTCATTGCTGACCTCTCTCTTCTCTCTGGCTTCTTTCCTTTCTCTCTGGCTTCTTGAACTCTTGTTTTCAGTCAGTTCTGGAAAATTTGAGCCATTTTCTCTTTAAATATTTGCTCTTCTTTATTCTGTCTATTCTCTTTAGTTGGATATATATCAGACTTTCTATCATCCATATCTTGTTCCATCTCATTCATATTTTTCATCACCTCATTCCCCTTTCCTTACAGTTACAATTAAATGTGTGTTAAACACGTCTTACACCCATAGGAAAAAGTTGGAAAATATGTTCATGATCTGATGTTTTGAATTTTTGGTTGTATTTTTTAAGATAGTGCATTATATATTGATTTTTTTAAAGGCAAAATTTACATACAACGAAATGCATACATCTTAAGTGTACAATTTGATGAATTTTGACATGTGTGTATAACAATATAACCCATACACCTATCAAAATGTAGAATATTTCCATTACTCCAGAAAGTTTCCTCATGCCCCTTTGTAGTTAATGCGTTCCCACACCACGACAGCACTTTTCTGATTCTTTTTCACTGGAGTAGTTTTAGCTGTTGGTATAAATACAGTCTTATATTATGTACTATTTTGTGTCCAGCTTGTTTTACTTAGCATATGTCTGAAAGATTATCTATATTGTTGTACACATCACTAGTTCCTTTTATTGATGGGCAGTCCTCCACTATTGACAATATTATAAATTTTTTTACCCATTCCTCTGTTAATAGGCATTTGGGTTGTTTCCAGGTTTTGGCTGTTGCAAATAAAGGTGCTGTAAGCATGCTTTACAAGTATTTTTGTTAGATATATTTTGGTTTCTCTTAGATAAATATTTAGGGATTTAGTTGCTGGGTCATAGCTAGGTTTATATATTATTTTGTTTGTGTGTTTGTTTTTTGAGATAGAGTCTCACTCTGTCGCCTGTGCTAGAGTGCAGTGGTGTCATCATAGCTCACTATATCTCAAACTCCTGGGCTCAAGCAATCCTCTTGCCTCAGTCTCCAGAGCAGCTGGGACTACAGGTGCACACTGCCATGTCCAGCTAATTTCTAAATTTTTTGTAGAGATGGGGTCTCGCTCTTGCTCAGGCCAGGTTTATAGTTAATATAGAATTTTAAAATTTTTATTTAGAATGGTAAAATGGTGATTAATATTTATTCCAAACAAGCTACATTAGATATATTTATCATTAAGATTTTAAACTAATTTTTGTAGTCCTTAAAATATGTTCTGTAAGTATTTTGATGGGATGCATGCAATGATCTAGATAATGTCATTTTAAGGAGCTTGTCAGAATTATCATTATTCTTAAATTCCTTAATTTTTATTTCAACTCCAGTATATCTTAGGTTTACTATCTTTAACCAGTGGTTCACTATGGGTGTAAATTAAATCATGTTAATTAAACTGCATATCAGTGAGAATACAAATGATTTAAAGCTGCATAAAACTACTTTTGTGGTGGTTTTTTTATATTCAGCTGTATAATAGTCTGAGGCACGAGTATGTTCATCTCGTCTCTACCATCATTTACACAAGTTCATTTGACATGCACACCGAGGCTCTCAAACTGTCTTGTTTGAAAGAGAAAAACTCAAAACTCATTATTTGAAAGATTATCTTAAAAACCAAGATTAAAATCATTGCCTTTTCCACCTTTAATGTTGCAAACCCAGAACATTGTGTGGGAATTCTACCAGTTGGAAAACATGTCCTTTGCTGTCTTTGAGGGTTTGGAATTTTTAGTTAATCTTTGTTGTGGTGTGAATTTATAATTAACCCTGTAACTCAGGTATACCACTTCTACTTAAAAGCATGGTTCACACTCTTAATGAATGAATGAATGAATGAATGAATGAATGATTTTAGAGACAGGGTCTCTCTATGTTGCCCAGGCTGGTCTTGAACTCCTGGTCTCAAGTGATCCTTCCTCCTTGGCATCCCAAAGTGCCGGGATTATAGGCATGAGCTGCCACACCTGGCCTTTGTTTTTATTTGAAGCTGAAAAAGTTTCTGTTAATTTTTGTTGAGTGATTTAGGAAATAAATAATACAAAGATTTTTATTTTTATTTTGATTTTTTTAAACTTATTTTTGAGGCAGAGTCTTGCTCTGTCACCATGAGTAGAGTGCAGTGGCATCATCATAGCTCACTGCAACCTCAAACTCCTGGGCTCAAGTGATCCTCCTGCTTCAGCCTTCCGAATAGCTGGGACTATAGGTGCACACCATCACACCTGGCTAATTTTTCTATTTTTAGTAGAGATGGGGTTTCACTCTTACTCAGGCTGGTTTCAAACTGCTGAGTTCAAGCAGTCCTCCCACCTCGGCTCCCAGAGTGCTAGGATTACAGGTGTGAGCCACTGCGCCGGACAAGATTTTTATATAGTATAAAATTTTGTTCTCTGTTTTAAATATATGTGGCACAAATTTGTATAGTACTGCAAAGACATTTGTTACATACCTATTAAAGAAAATAAAAGATTACTTAAGTACAGACATCTTGAGTGTAGTTTAGAAGAAACATTGTTTATGGTATTGGGCATCAGAAGGTGATTTTCTAAACAAGGAAGAGAAATGTCGTTGAGTATTCTTATGTTAAGATTTTCCTGGTTTCATTCAATGCAGATACGTGAGAGTAGATAATTCTAGCTAAATCATACTTCATTTACACACACTTGATGTACTGTAGCTCATCATGGCCCTACTGTTGGGGGTCTGATTTGTGGGAGATACAGAACCAGATTCAGATCTCCTGCAGCCATAGCCATCTTCTTATGTTTAGGATACTCAAAGATGTTAAAGTTTTACAGTGGCATTGCTGTATTGTCATGTAGGGCATGAGTTATCTGCTTTTCTCAAGTGGAGACTCATGCCAGTTATAATACTGCTTTCAAACCTAAAAAAAGTATATTAGGTGGGTTTGGTATATTTTCAAAAAGTGTATTTCAGTCATTATTATTATATTAGGATAATCCCATGACATACTAATTTCTGAATACACTTACACACTTAAGATTTATTCTTGTATTTAAACTATTTGATATTTGAGTAATTCTGTACAGATGGAAGGACAAGTTAATGCAATGAGTGACTGATGGATGAATTTTCTTGGCAGATTTCAGAGTTAGAGTGCAGATTAGAGGCTTCATTTTCTGGTGGGAAGTACCTTAACTTTGTTTTAAGGGATATATTTCAACGTTTTCTATAACACATGCAATCTCTATTCTGACTTTATATACATGTGTTTATTCTGAAAGGAACCATAGTTTGTATAGTTGCCTTTTAGTTATAATTTTATCAAAAAAGTAATACAAATAGGGTGTTTTAGTCAGGGACAATAGGTACACGTATATCTGTGTGGGGCATGTATTTTTAAGTATTTATGGAGTGTAAGAGTGTAATAGTAGCTCTATATAGTAACAGTCATTGTGTGTTTTTAACCTTTCTAAGATTTCATTCCTGTACAAACGAGCTCTGTGAAATTATTATGGCCAAAATACCAATGTTTGTCTTTTGCCCAATTTATCTGCACTTCATAAAAATGCTCAAATATTACTTCATCATCCTTAAATTTGCTTTGCAGTATGTGAAGTCTATGAACTAATTCTTGAATATTTATGAAGTAATTGTGATTTTTGCAGGTGTTATAGGCCCATAGGAATATTTAGCTTAATTTGGAACAGGATTCTCTATTTTTTACATGATTTTTCATTTTTGAAAACCAAGTTACAGTAAATCTATCTATGTATAATCCAGTTATACTGACCTCAGTTTTTGTATCTTTCTACAGTTTTGTTAGGCATAAAAGTTCTCATGGTTCACAATATTCTGATTGAAATGCTAGGAAAATTGCTTTACAGATAATAAGTATCATTGTGTATATTTTATATATCTCCTCTAAAATTCTATTTTATAGGATGTTTGGGTAGGGTCAACAGTTGCAGTTTATTAAAAAAATCTAATAAAATACACTTAATAGAGTAGATTTTAAGGGATTTAAGTAGATTTCTCCCCACACAAAAAAAAAAGAAAATAAAATAAAAAAATTAAAAAGAAAAAGTATGTGAGGTAGCTTGATTTCCCCATGTACAACGTTTACCTGTATAAAAATATCATGTCATATACCATAAATATATGCAATTTTTATTAATTAAAAAAATCCAAAAACAAAAAAAGGGGAATGACCTTCCTCTAAAGGTCAGAGGGTGAAATGGGATGAAAGCTGTAATTCGATTATTCACCAGAAACAATAATTCTCATCTGGTAGGACAAATGAAGACAGTTAGTTTACTTTCTGCCTTACCTGGGCTAGGGAAAAAAGTATGTAACAATTTCTAGAATTTTATAATAAAGAAAAAGGTACAAAATGTTGGCATATATCTCTCAATAAAAACGTAATATTTCCAAAAGTAACCTTAACAGAAAAAGAACACCTGTTCTTTACTTTTTTGTTGTTACTGCTTAGGAAAGTTATTTTACATTTTCTGTTTATTTGTATGAGAGTTGTATATTTCTTAAAACAAAAAAACCAGTTTAAGATCAATACTTGAAAATACTTTGTAGTACATCCAGGTGGTATAATAGCAGTGATCCGCTGTCAGTTGATAGTTGAACAAGATAGAAATTAAATCTTTTATACTGGAATAATGCTCGTCTTAGGTGGTTTAAATTTCTCCTTCAGAAGATTTGTGCCTGTGGTATAATTTGTCTCAGACTAAATGGAGCAGGCATTTGGTTGATAATGATCCTGTGGGATGGGATGCTGTCAAATCTTGGTTCTCAAAGTAGGATCTGTGGACCAGCATCAGCGTTATGTGGAAGGCTGTTAGATCTCCAGTTCTGAACAGTTCCCAGATCACTCCATCAGGATCTGCATTTAAACAAATTCTCCTGATGATTTGTATGTACATTAAAATTTGAGAAGTCCTCCTACACAAGACATAAGACTTGACATTTGGACAAGAAACAATACTTCTGTACTTGAGATTGCAAGGATATAAAGATTTAGAAATTATTTATTAGAATAATGAAACAAATAGTCACCTTAAAAGTACATTTCTCTTTAGGATTATCCATCTTTTCTGGAATAAAATGTTTTTAATGCATTTCTGTACTTTGGTTCTTAATCTTATCTATCATAGAAGATAAACTTTGCTTTTTCTAACCTCAGTGAACAAACCTGGTTACTGTTAAGTCTTCCCTAAGATAGTGGCAGCCTCTGGGTTTGTATGAAATCAGATCTTGAGAAATGGAGGTGGAAGACTGGCTCTGACATTGGAATGGAATTGCATGTATAATCACCTATTGTGCTTGTTTTTAAATACCAGGAATGCAGACATCCTGCATTCTAATTAAAGAATAACTATGTCCTGAATGTCTGCTGCATGCAAAGTGATATAGAGTGGACCAGACCTTTCCTTGGGGAGTTTATGGTCAGGCTAGGAACTATCCTTGAAAGTTAGGCAGGTGTCACAAGCAGAACTGTGGTATTTTAGGATATGGCCATGTGGATCCATTGGCTAGGCTTAGCTGTGGTTAAAAGAGGGATTAGCACTCATTTCAGCTAGGTAAATGTTTTCCAAGTAAGTACTATTATAGTGTATTAGTATATTTAAGGGAAGTTAGAATTTAGAGCAAGAAATGTAAATGTCTATCTATAAGTACCTTTCACTAGCAGACTTAATGTAAAATTTGTTGTGGCACACTCTACCTCTGAATCTCCAATTGGCTTTAAGGGACATCTTTTCTTTGTATTCTGCTTCTAATATTTGAAGACTCCCTTCAGTGTTGCTAAAGTTCTGAGATGGCCCCAGGAGCTCATTGACTTTTCTAGCAATTGCCTTAGTGTGTCATTTTACTTCTTAGCCAGGGATCTTTCAGTAGCAACGAAGTCTTGCTTGCTACTGTGAGCAGTAAACCACATAGGAGAGGAAGCTGCTCTTGTTGAACATGGAATTGTTCCTGGCTCTTGTATGCATACGGGGGCTGGGATAAGGGTGGGGTCTGGGCTTCTGGGGTAAGACTTGAAAACCAATGCCCTAGCCTAAGAACATTACCATGACTGCTGTAATCCTAAAGATCTACACTAACCCCCCTTTCTTTTTAATATATAAGAAAGAGATTTTTTTTCATAAACCATTTTTCTTGCCTCCCTTAATTATAATTTTTATCCAGTAGTATAATATTTATCTGTTGTGCACAGGTGACCCAGAAACTTTGCAAGTAGGAGACAGCTGCTTGTAGTCACTAAATGTCACACAGTGCCCTAAACATGTGGGACCTGGGACAAGACACTGAAACACAAAAATGACTTCAGGAACACCGTTTTCTGCCATACAATTGGCAAGCATATTATTGCTATAGGAGCGAAGGGAGCTTCCTATAAGGTTTCTCACAAGAAAGGGATTATAAGAGGAAATGGTAGTGTAATGTACCTCAAGATTGTAAATGCCATTCTCTTCATTTATTGTGCTGAATATATTACTTTTAGATGTTTGTGTTATATATAATACTTTAAATAACAGCAAGGACATTTGTTGGTTTACTTATACCTTAGATCTTTTCCTCTAGAAATTGTCAATCATGAAGTTAATTGTTGAGAATAAGGAGGCATTGCTGTATGCTATAATTTATATTAAATTGGTTTTTTCTCCATTAAAAAGGCATGATAGTTTTATTATTAGAGAAAAGCAATGAGAACCTTTTTTTCAGTTTTTTTTCAGTGGAAAGTACATTTTGACTTAAACTGGATCTAAATGGCAACTTGATAATAGATAATTTTAGGAGATTGCTCAATGTTCCACTTAAGGATTAGTTTAGATTTTCAGTCATGATTGTACTGAGAAGTGCTATGTAGTCGTATCAGAGTGTCCCCTACCATGCCTAGTGAATAATCATGCCACTTCTGCTCTACAGGAAAATGACTCAGGCACTTTGGACACGGTGGGCGCTGTGGTTGTGGACCACGAAGGGAATGTTGCTGCTGCTGTCTCCAGTGGAGGCTTGGCCTTGAAACACCCAGGGAGAGTTGGGCAGGTAAGTAATTATGGGCTTTTAAAACTAGCTTTTCAAAGTAAAACATGGAATTTTTTAGCTCACAATTTTTAAAGCAGTAGGAACATTTTTTTCTTTAGCAAAAATAAATATCATTGTTCTTCACATTTATGTGGTATAAATAATCAACCAAATACCTTTTCAGGATTCTTTCTTACAAAACCTATCTCATAGTAATAATGTTTCTTTCTGATCTTTACAGTCGTTAATCCTAGTTTCACTACTCTCAACAGGTGAGACACTGGTCAAGGTATTTAGTAGACATTTAATAAAGTGTGCTGATTTCCATTTTTCTCTCTTTGTAAATGTTACTCTCTTGAGGAACAAGCTCTAAATAAGATTACATTGCTGCTTGCATTTTCATTGGAAAAATGATTGTAAAGTTACTTTTTTTATTTCTTCTACTTAAGGAACAGTAACATTTTGACCTTCTAAATCCCTCCTCTGATTAAGGATTTCAGTGATTTTATAGAATAACCAGTATTTCAGGTCACCAACGCATGATACCACTGAAGAAATCTAGAAACAAGGAGGCTCTAATATATGTGAAATTTGCATATCCCCAGTTCACTTGCACATATTCTTCACCCCATCCCCCCATCTCAAATCTTTAGTTTTATACTGAGAATGAAGTTTAACAATTCATTTGATCTAGTAAGTTTTCTGAGTATAAATGAATTTGGCACATTATTTATGGGCTTAATATTTGTTGAGTAAACAGATGAGTTGGACATTCTCATGGAAATCTGTTAAAGTAGTTGCAAGGGGTGCATTTAAATTTTGATATTTGGATCTTATCACATATGGAACATGGCTTGGTAGGCTTTGTGTGCTTTGTCTCTTACATTTGAGGAAGGGTTGATGTCACAGTTACTTTGGTCATGATGGTTAGTGAATGCTTGGAGCACAGTGATCGAATTCATGGAGGATATCTTGCAAAGCCCCAAGTGATATTCCTAGATAAGACACTTACGGTCCTATATTAGGGAAAAGGGGAAGGGAAGAATAATTAATTTTGTGCTACTCTGCCTATTTTACAAGGGAATTTATGGGGAATTATTAGTCAACATGTGTACAGTGCTTTGAACTTATTATAGAAGCCTTTGTCTGGTCATGGTATTTTTCCATATTGTAAAACTCTGTGTATTTGCCATGTTTGGAATAAGAAAAATCAAGCTTGGCATGTCAGATTGGGATGCCCTGGTGAAGAAGGAAAGAGAAAAGCCAGCAGAGTTGCCTTCATTGCGTTATAGTTCCCATGGGTTTCTCACTGTTTCCTGTTTGTTTAGATTAGCAAAATAGCAACAACAGAACCAAAGATAGTTCTGGACTACGTTAGCAGGATACTACATCTAACGGTCTTATTTTAAATTTTATTCTTTATGTATTTATTTTTAGAGACCTGGTCTCACTCTGTTGTCCAGGCTGGAGTGCAGTGGCACCATCACAATTCACTGCAACCTTCAACTCCTGGGCTAAAGCCATCCTCCTGCCTCAGCCTCCCTAGTATCTAGGGCTATAGGCACATGCCACCACACCTGGCTAATTTTTTAAAATTTTTTGTAGAGATAGGGTTTCAGTATGTTACCCTGGCTGGTCTCAAACTCCTGCCTTTGAGCAGTCCTCCTGCCTCAGCCTCCCTAGTATCTAGGACTATAGGCACATGCCACCACACCTGGCTAATTTTTTAAAATTTTTTGCAGAGATAGGGTTTCAATATGTTGCCCAGGCTGGTCTCAAACTCCTGCCCTTGAGCAGTCCTCCTGCCATGGCCCCCCAAATTACTGAGATTACAGGCAGGAGCCATTGCACCCAGCCACATCTAACAGTCTTGAGGCCATTCTGCCACTGCACATGGGACTATCCTGGAAAAATACTTATGTAAAATTTACGTATTGATTTGCCCCACTTGGCTAGTTTATGAATACTTATTTTGTGGGAGCTGAAAAATCAGGAAAGGGTGTGAAGGAAAGGATTGGTGCTCACAGGGAAATGCAGTTGCTTAATTGGGTTATATTGCTTGGATAGAGAAGATGTAATAAGCCTGGAACAATGAAAGCATCAGATGGGAGTTAAAGAACAGTTGTTTTTGACACACAAGACTGAACGAAACAAAATACAAAAGCAAGTTGTATCAAAGGACAATTTTTTTTAAATGTGCTGAAACTAGGTATTTTCAAATGTATTTTAAATGAACAAATTGACTATTTAAAAATTTTAGCATATTACACTCCTTTAGATATGTGTAGCAGTGTAGATGGTGAAGTGGAAATTTGAATTAGAACTTATTTGCTTCTTTATCTTACTGTAATAATTAGAATTTACAACTTGGACGTGAGAAAGGAATTATTATATAATATTTTACTCCCCCCCAACCCTCACCCCACCCACATCCAAATTAGGAGTTGAGTTTAGTGGTTACAGGTGTGGACTTTGGATTCAGGCAAACCTTTATTTTGATCCCACCTCCCCACTTACCATTCTCCTTACTTTGAATAAATTACTTTCAACATCTTTAAGCTCTATTTTCCACATCTATAAAATGAGGATAACTAGCTACCATACAAAGTGCTAGAAGATTAAATGATATAATGCATTTAAATTATATATCATAATCCCTAGTAATAACAGCTATAGCCACTGTTTATTGAGCATTTGCTGTGTGCAAGAAGTGTGTTAATTCACATGATTGTACATCAACATTGTAAGGTGGGTATTTTTATTATCGTTTTGTAGAAGAGGAAACTATGGCCCAGAGAAGATTAATGATAATAATGATGTCATCATTTGTATGACCTGCTTTTACTACATAATATCTTCAATAAATTTTACTATGAAAAAGAAGGAAGCTTTTTAAAATTTGTTTTTAAAGGCCGGCTTAAGGTTGCTGTATTTTACCCAAAGAAGTGGATAAGAAAGGGACAATTTCTGATTCTTTCTTTTCTTAGAAGTGGTGTCTCACTATGTCTCCCAGGCTGGAGTGCAGTGGCTATTCGTAGGCCTGATCATGGCACACTATAGCCTCAAACTTCTGGGCTCAAGTGATCCTCCTGCCTTAGCCTCCTGAGTAGCTGGGACTGCGGGTGTGCGCAACCATGCTTTATTTTACCTATCACTGTCTCAGCCCAATCAATTTCAGAAGGGTAAAAAGGAAGATGACTTTAGGTCATGAAATTAAGGAAAGGTATCATAAAAGGAATTTTCTTGGAGGGAAGAAACAAAGGGTAAACATAAACATTCTTACTTTTCCAGAAAGATGACCTCCACTGGCTTTCTAAGAGGTGTCCCTTGGGCCTTATTTATTATTTCTTGAGTGCAGGCTCCTGGTCAAGGTAATTGTGGGGAAATGGAAAGGATGATGAGCAAATGTCCAGAGTTTTAAATGAAGAAGGAATGGGCCCTTCCACTGAGTTATCCCACAAGTCTGCCAGTTTTATTCTGAAATCTGTGTGCCGAATCACTTCTGAAGGAGGTCAATGGCCATACTGATCCAGCAGTGTTAAGAAACTAAGGCATTTATTTTATAAGCATGGTATTTTCAAAAGCAGTAACAGATTTCCCAATTTTTGCTATTTTGGGAATGTCCCATTCAGTTCTTAGTTTTACTTTTAAGAGGGTTATTCTCACTGGCAACTGGAGATGGGGCAACTGTTGGCTACATGAACATGGGAGACTTTATCTGTCATTATCCTGGACTCTGGCTTATTTCTCAAAGAGAGTGATTAGCGGATAGATGTGGGTGTGTGCATCTGAAAGTCTTAGGGAACAGTTCACAAATCTGGGATTCTTTGAGTGATAAAAGAGGACTAGAACAGCTGTTTTAAAAAAATTTGGAGGACTGTATGGGGAGGTTAAAGTACTTGCAGAGAGCAATACCAGGACTAGTGGGTGGAAATTATGATAAAGCAGGTATTTGTTGAATCTAAGGAGAACTTTCTTCCAATAGGAAGTGTCCAAAATGGGAAGTATTCCCATATGAGATAGTAAGGTTCTTAGTATCAGAGTGCTTGGTATGTTTCATGGAGCTTCCTGTTCTGGGTAGAATATTAAAGCAAATGATTTTTAAAGTCCTCATAAGAAATAATAGAATATCATAGAAAGCTGAAGTCTAGTCACCATTCCCAGTCTTAGCCTATTCCCCAGTGCTCAGAAGTGAGCTCCTAGAAAATAACAGTGCTATTTTATGGGAATTATCTTTTTCCTCCATCAGTGATAGTGAATACTGAATGTATTGTTGTAAATTGCTTTTTTACAAAAGCAATGCGTTTTGGAGATCTTTTCTATATTTGTTCCTAAGGCTTTTTTTTTTTTTTAAATTAAGTCTTTTATTTTTAACCTTCTCAATGATTTCCATGTATGGCTATGCCAAAGTTTATTTAGCCATTTCTCTACTGATTGACATTTAGGTTGCTTCCACTTTCCCGTTCTTATCAACCACATGGTAATGAACTCTTGAGCACACCTCCATATATTTCTCTGTAATAGCTAGCTAAGAGTTTTTGTTTGTTTGTTTTTAACTTGTGTCCAACTAAGGAGTAGAAAAGCTAATAGCTGTGATTCCCCTCCCAAAGTCAGAAAAGTCATTGTGGATATCAGGGAGATGAATCAAGACATTTTGAGTAGCATTATTGGAAACAAAATAGGAATATTGTCATAATCTTTTATAAAACCGTGGTGGCTTATTATGCTCCTGGTGGTTTTGGATATATAAGTCTGGTTTACCACCTAACCAAGTGATTAGCTTGAACTGGCCTTTTGCCTCCTTTCTTTTCATCTGCCTAAATATAGCACAGCGATGAGCATATATTGGGCCATTTGGTACAGAGCTATTTGCAGTTCCTATTGTGCCACTTCAAGGGAGGGATGGAAGATGCCCTCTAGAAGCAGGGTTTCCTTGATCAGGAAATCAGCCAGGGGGACCAGCTGCATCCCAGTACACCAAGGCCTTAGGTAATAAATGCTGATTCTTGGATCTCCACCAGACACTAAATCAGAATCTGTAGGAACCAAGGTTCTTATTGGCAAGCTTCCCCACATAATTCAACACACAGTAGTTTGGGAACTACTATTTTAAAGCAACTACATTGGTTTTAAGACGTTAGAAGAACAACTGGCTGACAAACTACAAAACGGAGAAGGTTTCTCAGGGAAGGAAAAATTACTGTTGATGAGACTAAGAAACTTTCTTTTGCTATTTTCTAAAAATTTTTAGATTAGTAGAATAGTGGAAAATACAGTTTTGATAGTATTAAAACCATTGTTTGGGTAGGTCTTATACAACTTCTGATATTATCACACAGTTGTTTTGTATCATTAAGCCAGGTTTTATTAGATGGGTATGGTTTCTATTGAAAGCTGATAATTACATGTAATATTTCTGAAATATTATATCTGTCTATTTCATTTTTATCCCCAGGCTGCTCTTTATGGATGTGGCTGCTGGGCTGAAAATACTGGAGCTCATAATCCCTACTCCACAGCTGTGAGTACCTCAGGTATTTGCTGCTTTCATGACCATTTTTCATAACTTCAACTTTGTCAGCCATTTAATGATTAAAAGCAATATTTTTAGGTAAACGTAAAGCATGTGCTAAGGTACTGTATAGACAAGAGCATTGATGCGGGAAAGATATTTAGCATTTGGGAGGTTTTAATGATTGTTTAGTATCACAATGCTTTGCTAACATTTAAAAAAATAAAATAATTAAAAAAAAATTTTCAATACAACTCTGGAGTTAACTGTAGGCTAATTATAAATATATATGTGTGTGTGTGTGTATATATATATTTTTTTTTCTAATGACCCATGATGTTACCAAATTTAGATCACAAAAGATATAAAAGTAGAAGGGCATTTCAAAATTTAATGGATAATCTCTTGAGTAAAATGTTGACATAAAACTTACACATTTCAGAATGTATAGTTTATGGTATCCACTCCTTGAACTATACTTTTAATAAAATACAGGTCTTCTTTTTGTATCTATATTAGAAAAGTCACTATCATTTAATGTGTGTATGTGTGTGTGTGTGTGTGTGTAGGGCATGGGGAGTTTTAATGGGCAGAGTGCTGGTTGTCTCTTTCCAGATTTTCATAATGCTATGCCAGATGTACTTGAAGCCTTTTCTCTTTATGTAGTGATACCACTGATTGACAAAGTAATATTGGTTCATTCCTTTGCCATGTTACCCCTCAAGTTACAGTCCTGTCCCTTTCTCCCCAGTGTCATCAGGCTTTATCAGGAGGGTACACAGATTTGGCTATCTTCCCTTTCTTTCTCTCTTCAATTTCTTGCCACATTGGTTTCTGTCCCACTATACTAACAAACTATCCAGTCCAATAGCCCTCTTCGCCTGCTTACTGCCTACTCTTTCTATTATCTCTGATGTAGGTGACTCTTTTCTTTTTTACCTGTAGCGTAGATACTAGATTCTTTGTTTGTTCTGCCTCTGCGACCTGCTCCATCTTGGCTTTCTTCATAGACCCCTATTCCTCTGTCCTCCCACTGCTAACAACTCCAGGTTTGGGCCTCTGCTGCCTTCTCTTCATCTTCCCAATACACATTCCGTTGGTGATTTGCCATTATTATTGTTGTTCTCATGATTTCAGCTGTTCTCTCTCAGGGTATTGGCTTCCACATCTGTATCTACTCAGGATTTTTCTTTTGAGGTTTCTGACTTCGTGTTGGACATGTCCCTGTGGATGTTGTATGCACATCAGACTCAGCAGATTCATCTCCACCCTGTGCCACCTTTCTCCTGTGTTCTCTGTCTCTTTTGTTGCCTTCACCATCCCATCCTTTTCTCAGACTTGAAATCTTGGCACCATTCTCCTGTTTGTTGCTTCCTTCCATTTCTCCTGACCTGACCTTATTATTTCGGACTCATATTCCCCTGCCTGCCTGTTGTAGCAGCTTCCTGGCCCAGCTCCATTTCTTATTTTAAGGGAAGAATATGATTGTGAGCCACTGGCCTATCAGGTGAAGTGTGAATATGAATACGTGTTGAATCTAAACCATGCTTATATAATTGACAAAAAATTATTTTTCATTCATTTTTGAAAAGAGGAGCATAATGTAATAATATGAGTTACTTTTTAGTTTAATATTGACAGCACTTATAAATCTTGACACATTCACAAATTAGCCTGTGCACATAATTGTGGCCCTACGAATATGGAAAATTGTGGTATTTGAACAAACCAAAGTCCAAAATAGATAATTCATTGTTTCATTTTTATTTTGCCAAAGAAATCTCAGTTGGAATCACATGTTGTGTCGATTTTCTTTTTGGTCAATATGTTATTTGGTGAGTTAGTTTGTTGTTTATATGTTACTCATATCTAGATGTTAGGAGAACTGGATTTTATTTTAAACTGAAATCCTGAGAGCCTGCCTGAATGTGTCATTTTGGAAAAGAGATTCCCAATCCCAAGGGGATTGTCCACCATTACCTGCCCCTACCCCCACTTTTAAAAATTGGGCATATGGAATTTGGATGAGAATATACTTCATGGATTTGATTCTATTAAATAGAATGCAGTGAAGAAGTGGCTAAAGCTAAAATTGTAAAATTGAGGTCTTTCCCCTTCCAAAGGGGGAAAGGATATTTCCTCCTTTGCCCATCCTGCGTCAGTTGAAGTTAGTTTTATATGACTAAAGATACCTTTAGGTTTCCAGTTCATGACATTCAGTGTAGCCTTTTAACTTGCATACCCAGCTGGTCATGGTACTTTCTTCCCAGGTTAAAGGACTAACCACCATCAGCCCACAGAACCTGAGGATGACAGAGTAGGCCTCCTGTCCCTCCTATCTGTGGGACTTTGTGTGATTGCTGCACTCTTGTTTCTTCTGGGGCTGTGGCTATTAAGTTGACAATGGAAACACATGGCAGAGTTAGGTGACCGAGTCAGAAGAAAGGTGGAGCACGAAATTTTGTAATTGTTTGGCCAAAATAAAGAAGACTTATGCCTTAGGCTGTTGCAGAAAATCCAGAGACTTGCCCTGCATTTTAGGTTTATGTATCTTGGAAGGCGATAATTGAAAGGCAGAGCGAAGATAGTTAGTTATGGTCAGGATAGGGCTTTCCCAAGGCCAGACAGGCAATTTGGTCATTAGCCTGAGGGATAAACTCCAGCATCTTGTTCTCATCACTGGGTGGGGAGGAATGAGTAGGGACTAGGGAAGGGGTGGGGTGGAGTGGCAACAGCCGACCTTACAAACTCTGACTAATATTCTGGTACCATGGGAATTTGCCTAGCTATGGATGGAGCAGAGCAGACACCTGGGTTCCTGTCCAGACTCTTTCAGACTCATTAGCTGTGGAACCTGGGCAAGGGGTTATGGGTATAATAAAATAGGAATAATATCTATTATACCATTGCTGTGAGGATTCAATGAGTTGACATATGGAAGGCACTTAGCGTACTCCTGGGCCCAGAGTAGGGGGGCTCAATACTTACCGTATTTTATTGAATCTAAGTCACCATCTTTTATAAGATGCACCATTATTTTTATACCATTAAGGAAACAAAAAGACTGCCAATTAAAGTATGACACACTGCTTTCTCATCACTTAATGCATGATTCTTGCTTTATAGGAAAATACAGAATTGGGGATTTTCCTCCAATGAGAAGTACTTGCTTCATTGATGACAGTCATCCCCATTGCTGTTTCTGTACTTTTCTGTGTATGTAGTCATTTAAAATTTGAATTCTGTATGGTACTGTACTCCTTTTGAACACACGTTAAATGGTAGTTAAAGTCAACACATGTAGTTCCAACGTGGGATGTAACTGGAGGGTCGAGAAATGGGAGAGAACAGCTTTCATCTAGAGGCAGTGGCTGCTCTGTCACCACTGTAGCCTGGAGAACAGCATAGGAAGATGCCTCCTGATTCAAAAACTTTAAAATGTGAAAATAAAGTATATTTTAGAATTGATGAACTATAGCAAAAGCTTTTCTTATTCTCAGCTTTTTCATGAAAACAAATAATTTTTTTTAGGCCCTCTTGAAGCCATAAGATAAACTCTTGCAGAAATGAGGGCTTTGGGTATATTTGTATCTCCTGAGTGCCTGGCACAGAACCTTGCACATGGTAAGTGCCCAATATACAAATAAAAATTAAGAAATGCATCTGTGGTTCCTATGTTTTCTAGAAGGATGCTTACTTTTTCAAAAAGATTATTCACCATGGAATTTCTTTTAAACAGCATTTAAAAATATGATTCATTTTGCCAAATGTGAATTCACACATAATTTTTCAGTAACACGTCAGATGTATAATGTAAGATACATCTGTGGTCTGTCTCTGGCTGTGGAAAGGAAGAGCAGATTGAAGATTAGAAGATAGAAGGAGAAAAAAAAGCAAGAGATTAAGTTTATGCTCTGGTTGACCTTAACATTGGTCTTCTGTTACTTGTCTATACAGTTCTGTTTTTTTCCTGAAGAGAAACAGTGAGTCCGGTGTACTGATGGCAACTGACTGGAGATCAGAAGATGTAGGCTTCAGTCCCTCTTCCTTAGAATGTTCTGGCATGAAGAAAAATCTGCTACCTTTTTCTGGTACGGGGTCCAATGATTTCTGATTTTTCTTAGTTTTGCTTTTCCAGGTCTTGGCTCTGAGCAGTCCTAGAAACTGGAGGGCTGTGTAGGCTGCTGCTGTGACTTACCAGGAATAACATAAAAGGTGGATGGGTTTAAAAAAATACAAAAATTGAACTAGCCTTATGCCTTAATACTTACAAGCTAGTGATTAGAGTCTCTTCCTCAAAGGCTGGGAGACTATGCCACTCCTTCATGGTTTCTCACCCTAATGAGCAGCCAGAGGTCTTTCTCTGTCCTTTTGTGGGGGATTGTCTGATGGGACTGTGCTCAAAAACTCCTGCCCCGGGACTTTTGTCAGGAGGGCACTTCCCTGTGAGCAGGGAGTTACAGGACAGCAAGAGCCAGTAGGAGGCCATTGATGTGACGTTTACAAATGCCAGGTGGTCATTGGTGTTTAGGGGTTGGGGAGAAGGCATGCAGGAACTCATGCTTTAACTTCTATTTAGCAGTAGTCATTCTTTCTCTTTTGTACTCTCTGTGTCACAAGCACTGTTGGTGAATAAAAGCCCTATTCTACTTAGGACTCTGTGTGCAAATCACCTAGGGGTTCAGTCTTTCTTCTAGGCCTCTCCTTATTTCCTAGCAACCCTTCAAGATGAAACCTTAAGGCATTGTCTGTATTTGAGGTTTGTTATTTTTTTTTTTTAGTTCTCTCCTCTCATTTATTCTTGAATCTACTTTAGGCCTTCTCCTCTACCACTCCATCAATCTGCTCTCTCGTCAAGATTAACAATAATCTCCAAAGTCCAGTGATTATCTTTTAGTCCTATTAGCAGCGTCTGAAACAGTTGCTCAGATGACTTGCTCCTGCTGGAAGCAAGTCTATGTCCTTGATAGACTTCCAGAGGACCACATTCTTTTGGTCTTCCTGCTGCCTCACTGGCTGCTCCTGCTCAGTCTCCTTTGTTAATGTTTCTCATCTCCTTGACCTCTCAATATTGGAGTGCCCGAAGGTTTAGCCCTTGAACCTGTTTCTCCCTTTGTATTCCTGCTTCCTTCGTGTCTCATCCAATCTAATGGCTAAGCACCATCTGTATGCCGATGACTCCCATATATTTTTTTATTTTATCTCTAACCTAGGCCTCTCCCCAAAACTCAGCTGTAATTCAACTGCTTGTTAAAAGTCTTCACGCATATGTCTCATAGACTTTTTTGTTTTTTTGGAGACAGGGTTTGCTCTGTTGCCCAGGCTTATGTGCAGTGACATCATCGTTGCTCACTGTAACCTTGAACTCCTGTGCTTAAGTGATCCTCCTACAGTATTAGGATTACAGGTGTGAGTCACCATGCCTGGTCCAAATATGAGCTTTTGATATTGCCGATCTCTCAAACCTGTTCTCTTGAAATCTTTTCCGCACAGCCAGTGGCAACTCTGTTTTCCTAGTGGCTCAATCTCAGGTCAAAATCTTGAAGTCATCATTGACCCTCTTTTCTATCTCTCCCACATACAATCCAACAACAAATCCTGTCTACTCTCTAAATATATTTAAAATGTGACCACTTCTCAGCACCTGCATTGCTACCAACAGATTCAAGGTGCCATCATCTCTAATCTGGATTATTGTGTCAGCATCCTAGCTGGTCTTTTGCTTTTTGCCCTTTTCCCCCTTTATTTTGTTTTTAATATTGGAGCTGGTGTTCAGACCTAACTCAGATCATGCCCCACCTCTATTTGAACTGTCCAATTGCTTCCCATCTTACTAAAAGAAAAAGCCAAAGTCCACATGAAGGGCCCATAAGGCCTTATACGAGGCATTTCCCGGTTTCCCCTCAGACTTCAGCCCTTTTTTTCTTGCTTTGCTCACTCAGTTTTAGCTATACTGGCCCGCTTTGCTGTACTTCAAATATGCCATGCACATTTCTGCCTTAGGACCTTTGCCTGACTTGCATCTTCTCCTTTAGCCCTCAACCCTCAGTGTCTCAAACCCCCAGGCCCCACCTCAGGTCTTCATTCAAATGATTCACCTCACTGAGATCTTTTCCACCTGTCCTATTTAAACATGTAACTCTTCCCTCAGCCAATATTTCTTATCCCCCTTACATGCTTTATTTTTTTCCCGCAGCATGTATCATCATCTAAAACTTTTAACTATTTTGTCTTTATTTTCTACCTCTCTCTAAACTCCATGAGGGTTAGCATTTTCATCAGCTTTGTTCACTGATGTGTGAATGGTGCTCCTCACATAGAACTGTGGCTGTTTGTTGAATGTATGCATATGAAAGACAAATACATTGGAGTGAGCCAGGTCAAGCTCAGATGAGTCAGGACCGAGAGGAAGGTAAGTGAGGGGCTGAGAGTGGTGTATTCTGACAAGAGCAGAGGATGCCTGAAGAAGATTGGTGAGTCTGAGGTGTCCGGAGCTTAATATGGGGTCTTGGGTGGTCTCTAGATGGCTTTGAATAAGTAAGTTTTCTTTTATATGATGTGGAGATGAGTAGAGGGATGCTTGTACTTTTGGAAGATACATGAAGATAGGTCTTTCATCTCTGAGGCTGCTCTGGAATGAGAAGTAATGTTTCAGACAATGACAGGCAAAACTAGTCAAGGAGTTATGTGCATTTTTGTTAGTCCTACTGGTGGCATCTAGATTCTTTAGCTCACTCTGGTTCCTTAATCTGTCTTATTAGGCAAGCTGACACATTGACTTCTCAGAAGCTTCTTATTCTAATGAAATAAACTTTCATAATCTTGTCACACTTAACAAGGTTCTTAGAGTGCTAAGGGTAAGGAACAGCCACTTAAGCTGAAATAATTTGAAACATAGTATGTAAAATTGGGAACAATTCCATGAGAGATCTTGTTGTGAAGTATGACTTTTAGATTTGAGCCTAGATAAAACCCTAACATTTGTAAACATCATCATCTTAAAAGCACTTGACTCTGGATTGTTGGTTGTTAGGGGTGGGGAAAAATACTATTCATTGCAGATAACAGTATATAAACTACTAGCACATTTCAAAGTACTAAATAGTTATCTGGGATGGGAATTCTCTTCTGAGATTATTGCATAGTGTAATTAGGTCACTTTATATCTGATGAACTATTAAGATATTGTTTCCTGCTTTTTATATAAGTAGAGTCACTGATAGTTCAAAGTAAAATGGAATTCTGAATTATGCCAGAGCATTTCTAAGAAACCAGTTCAATGTGACAGCTTTTGTCATTGTATATCTTAGAGGTTTTAAATGAGTAGATTTTTTTCTTGATAGTGAAATAATACATGCTCATTGAAGAGAATTTGGAAAATGATGATTTTGCTATCCTGTGATAGTCACTGTTAATATTTTTGGTGGATCTTTGCCATGAAACAAAAGTGAGAACACTGTTTAGCTTGTATTATGCTTTGTTCATTTAATATTTTATAATAAACATTTTTATTATCATTAAATAGTCCTCTAAACAAATTTTTAAAGGATATGAAAGATGTCTTTTCATGAATCATGAGTTTAGGTATTTTGCTCCTCAGCAAGATGACTTGTAATTGCCCTCATGTAATAAAGCAACAGCTGTTTTAGAGGCTCTTATATTGTGCTCTAGTCTGGGTAAGATAAAAGAGAAGTAAAGACATGGTCCTTGTCCTCAAAGGAAATGAAAGCTGTGGCCTTGGTAATATAGGAAAGTTTCTTGCCAATATAGAAATACATCAAAATATTGGCTATATCAAAAGGATGGCTAGCCCTTAATAGGGCTGTGCTGTATCCATTCATCTAGAGAATGTGCACTACAATGCCTCCCAAAGGGTCACTCGCAGGCACCTTGGTGCACCTGGTGGCTTGACTGTTGTTGCAGCCATTAGTACATCTCCCTTCCTGCTACCTTCCTACCCCCAAATCCCACTCGCACCGGTTGTCTTAAAGCTTAGAACCACCCATCACACTCCTATACTCACCAAAATGTCTCCAGCACCCTGACCTCCAGGAGAGCTTGGGACATCATGAAACGAAAGTAAGTCTTTCTCTGAAGGAGATTGTAGACCTGTGTTGTAGTGGATCAAGTGATCCCCAAGATGTTCTTTTGATGTTTGTAATTTATCAGATTTTTTTTGCTAGATACTTATTTTGCATTGCTTTGTTGTTGTTTTGTGAAGAGAGTAGACTTCTAATTTTAAAACACGAGGTGAAGAAATAGTAAAAACAGAGGCATAAGATCAAGTGATGGGTTAAAATGCCAATCCTGTGATCCTTAATGTAGTTCTCGCTTTGATTGTTCTCACTTGAAAGAATGGCTTTTCCTTCCTATTGTGGAGTACTACCTGCTGTCAGTTGGAGAGAGAGTAAGTCGGGCAACTTGTCAAAGACTTTCTAAGCTCCCTTCATATGGTTCGCAGAAACAGGGCTGGATTTTCATTTCTTCTTTCATTCAACAGGAGTCTCTTTCATGTCTGAAAATTGAAAACGCGTGTTTTTCAGTGTGGAGCGAGGATGTGTGTGCCCTCTGGCACACCTGTTTCTAATTTCCTGACTTGAAAGCATAACCCATCAAAAGGAGCAGAAAAACAATTTCTTTCTGACACGCTGCTTCATGTCCCTTACTGGACTGAAGGCCTTCGTGGCTTTGCCGTCTTGGTTCCCTCTGTAGAAGAGTCTTGTTAGAGGCAGAATTCACTCAGTACAACCAGTGCCTTTTATAGCACCAGGCTGTTTTTGGTATTATTTTGTTGTGGTGGTGTTGGTTCTTTTCAGCTCAGGAAATTTACTTGAAATAAGATTTATTTAAAAAAAATACACAGGCCGGGCGTGGTGGCTCACGCCTGTAATCCTAGCACTCTGGGAGGCCGAGGCGGGTGGATAGTTTGAGCTCAGGAGTTCGAGACCAGCCTGAGCAAAAGCGAGACCCTGTCTCTACTAAAAATAGAAAGAAATTATATGGACAGCTAAAAATATATATAGAAAAATTAGCTGGGCATGGTGGTGCATGCCTGTAAGTCCCAGCTACCTGGGAGGCTGAGGGAGGAGGATTGCCTGATTGCCAGGAGTTTGAGATTGCTGTGAGCTAGGGGACGCCATGGCACTCTAGCCCAGGCAACAGAGTGAGACTCTGTCTGAAAAAAAAAAAAAAATACACAGAAAGGTCTTTAAAATTTTTAAATATTAAATTTAGCTAGGCAGAATATGTTAGAAGGGTATATGTAAGCTGATCAGTGAGCTGATTGGCCAGGAATAGGGTTTGGTTGAGCATATGAATGTTTAAATTCCATAGTGCTGTTTAACATAAATCAAATATTTCCAATGTGTTACTTCAGTTTTGTATGTTCTTTAAGTCTTGCCAGCTTAAATGACTGTGAGGCACAATATGTTGACTTTGAGTTTTGTAAATTGATAATTTGTTGCTATGAAGGCACGTAGTATGTCTGATGTTGGCAAGTTGTTATGAAAAAAATGGATGCCCAGGGAATTTGGAACTTTAGCTTTCAGATACTTGGACTATGGATCTTGCAGTTCCTCTTAAGGTTTCCCTGGACATTTTTGGCATAAGATACATGATTCTTTAAACATAAACTTTGGTTTTGGGCTTCCTATTTCTAAAAGTTGCTTTGGGATAATAATCTTAATGGTATGTCCTCAGAAACAGTTTCTCAGGTTATTTATTTATAACAATAACTCTTCTCAAACTTTCGTGTATATGAATCACCTGGTGATCTTGTTAAAATGCAGACTATGATCCAGTGTGTCTGGAATGCATCCTGGGATTCTGCATTTTCACGAGCTCCTGGGTGATGCCAGTGCTGCTGGTTCACAGATAGTACTTCAGGCAGCAAGCAATGTTTTGATGGGCAATGTGGTGCTCCCCGACAGCTGTGCCTCACCTGCAACACCCGTCACATACAATTTACCAGTTGCTTTTCTCAGCGTATTTTGGTATATTTAAGGCTAAGATCTGGTGTGTATTCTTGAATCTAGGGTATCCCTGCGAGCATTAGTGAATAGTTTAACAAGTGACCATTTAGACCAGCATGGATAGGGACTACTGAGACAGGATTATTGTGCTGGAAGATGTGATATTTATGTTTCCAGACTCTGATGAGATACACCTAGTCCTGTACATTATCCAAGGTTCTTGTTGCAAAGAGAAGTGGTTAAAATGAACTGCTAACTCTAAAAGGTACTGATAGAGGGCTTAGAAAGGCATAATGCTGAATCAAAAGTATTTTATTTTAACCAGCTCTGTTCATGATGGCTGTTTAATTTGGGTAAAAAGATTTATTTGTGAATCGTGGGGACATATAAATGTAAAATGTAGAAATAGGCAGTTTGCATTTTTATTATCTTTTTACTGACTACATGTCATAGTTCTCACCAGTGAATTGCAGCATGATCCAGCCCACAGTATAACATGCCATGACCAAAGGATACCTCACTTTTTTATTTTCAGAATGTTTTGTTCATATCCTAAAAAAGTACATTTATTTTTACATTGTATTTTTCTTTTGGCTTTAATGAAAAATCATTGAAACAAGTAATTTTTTAAAAATCTGAGTTGGCTATTGAAGAAATAGAGACTTTAGCTACATTTCCACAGTGGTATGTTAGATCTACATGTACCCACATTGAATGGAAGAGCAGGTACACTTAGGAGGCACACTGGGGTGAGAGATAGCGATGGGCTTTGGAATCACACTTAGGTTTGAATCCTAATGGAGCAGATTGGAAGGATTGTGTCCACTTGTCCCAGGATTGGGACATCTTTCCTTATGGAGGAGAGAATACAGGTATAGTAATTATCACTGATGTTCTCACTTTGCATCATTGCATCTCCTGTTAGTTGGGACTCTGTGTATGGCTATGTTTGATAATACTGAGAAGTTTTCTCCATTTCTCTCTCTGTTCTAGCCCTAAGAATGTTTTACTGGCTCTTCATAATTTCCTGATTAAATTATGTATGTTATGATCTATCATAATCATCACTGTTTACTAATATTGATAATAAAGCAATAAACTTCTGATTGGATTCTGCTTTGATGATATAGTGTTGTGTTCCCAGAAATATAAAAGAATATTTGCCCCATACAGTTAAGGTAGCTAGTAAAATTTATATCAGAAGATAATAAGGATTTGAAGATTTACCGAGCAGTTGTTTCATCTGAGTTATTTCTTACCCTTAAATTTTCGATTTGCCTCTGCTTTACCTGTTGTGCTTTCTTTCTCATGCAAAAGTGGGGTATAGAAATATAATAGAAATTTATTTGGGATACAGAAATATAATATTCTCAAGTTAAAGATTTTTCATGTATTTGTTTTATATATCTTCCTTTGTATGATTTGTCTTATTTGCTTTGATTTCATTCTGAGTAACAGATCCTTCTTTGTAGCTTTTCATATCAGATTTATAATCTGGATCTAGAGTAAGCATAGGCAATACAGTCCTGGGATTTCCTCAAAACAACCTTTGCAGGCTAAACCTTGCTCATGCCGTCAAGTTCATAGACAGTTTTCAGCAACTCACTATGTGAATTGCACAGGTAACTTTTATTTTAATCTGTAAGTCTGGGAAACTCTTATTAGAAAGTCTTAAATCATTCACTTTATTTATTTATTGCAATCATTGCAAAATAAACAACTTAGCACAATTTGTTGAAGAGGAATGCATGTTTCTCTTTCTGCTCTTATGTAGAATCCCTTACTTCCTTATCCATCTGATGAAGCCTGGTTTATCCTTCAAGATTTAGTTCAAATGTCTTGTCTTTGCTGTATCCTTTATCCTTCCTTCTCTCCCTTTTTGTTTCTCTTTCCTCATCTGTGTCCTCCTTCCCTCCCTTTTTTCTTCTCGTGCCCAGCTTCAAAGATTTACTCCCTCTGAAGTCAGTGGTGCCATGATGTGGCACTTATACCACTTGTATGGTTGTTCTCCACAAAGCCTGGGAGCATCTTGAGGAAGAGGCTGGTGGTTTAAAGATATAATAGGCATTCAATAAATATCTGTTGAATTGAATTCAGGAATCCTTTGCCTGTTTTGAAGCACTGTCAAACTGATTCAGATTGGCAAAGGGACTGACTTGTTCCATGTTGGCAAACCAGAGCTGTTTGTTAAGAGCTTCAGATATTCATGCTAGAGGCTCTGTTTTATTGGAGACAAGGGTGGTTTAAGTTTAGTTTGGATTAGTTTTGATAAAACCTATTATGCTTCTCATACTTTTCCATTACTGTAGTAATTAGAGTACGTTGAGTTGGAGGTAACAGAAATCACAACTCAAATTCAATAATAAGGAATTACATGATTTCATGTAAGAGAAAGTTCAGAGGTAGATGGGCTCCAGGGTTGGTTGGTTGGTTGGTTGGTTGGTTCAGGGGCTCCACTGATGAAATCAGGGACACAGTTTTCCACTTCCTTTGCTTGCTGTATTGTTATCATTGTTGCTCTCTTTCTTGAGCTGATAGCAAAATAGCTACTGCATTGCTAGAAAACTCATCTCACACACACACACACACACACACACACACACACACACACACACACACACACACACACACACACACACACACACACAGAAATCTCTTTTTGTAGCTCTTTTCTAGGACTGAGGAACACTTTCCTCAGAAGTTTTCCGGCAGACTTCTCACGTTTTGTTGATTGGCTAATGTTACATGCCTATTCCTGAATCAATCACTGCCAAAGAGAAAGGGGGTTACCTGTGAACCAGTGATGAACATAGAACATACCATTATGTATATGACTGTGGCAGGATGGGGGGAAACAGAAAGCAGAACAAAATCAGGATTCTGTTAGGAAAGGAAAAGGGAATAGATGTTGGTTACCACGGGTATCCTACTAAACCTGACACGTAGTATCATTTTGTGACAATAAGAAGGATGATAACAACTGCTAACATTTTTTGAGCATTTGCTATAGTCAGGCACTGTGCTGAATACTTTTTACATAATGATTCTCAATTTCAAATGAGAACTCTGAAGTTCAGAAAGGTCAAACAGTGCCTGAGGAATATAATGAATCTTCACTTGACCATGGTGGAGAAATGTGAGAAAGAGGAAGAAGAAAAGCTAAATTTATATTTAATCAGTTATTTTTTTTTAACTAGAAATTTTGTAGGTTAGGTTTTTAGAGAGTTAAAAAACATACAGTTGTCATTTAAATTTGTCCTACCAAAGCCATGCCTCTTGCCATTATTTTTGGCTAGCAGAGAGCTGGCCATAGAAAAAGGATGTTTTTGTTTTGAAAAATCAAATACAGTAGATTTAAAAAATGCCACCACAAAGTTTGTTTATATCTTCATTTCACTTAAATTGAATAGATGAAATGGGATCTGGCCTTTTTCACATTGTTTATGTTCTGCTTTGCTTCTTGGTTTTGGGGCAGGATTTCTAGGTCTGTTTGAATTTGTTTTCCTCTTAAGTATCATTTGCAAGATTAGTGTGGAAACTAATAAAGAGAAAGTATTTCTGTTTAGTAAGCATTGTCCTAATGTGACATACTATAATGCTGTTTCATTAGCATTATAAAATACCTTTCAAACATGTGCTCTATTAGCCTCAGTCTACTTTGGATTTTTTCTTAGTCTATAGGGAAAGAAGGCACTTTGCATAAGTAACCTCTGCAATATTTAAAATGAAGGTTCATTTGAGGGTCTTACTCCTTTTCATCTCTTTTAATACAGGGCAAAGTTATATGCTTGATCTATGTTTCATTTCTGTGTAGTAAAAGGGCCTATGTAAATTAACTACAAAAATCAAAATGACTAAAGTTTTTGCTGAATGAAACTATTATATAAATGGTATCATTGTATGTGTGTGCACACACATGCATGCATGGACAGGGATTATGCAGGGGACTGAGGAGTGATGTTATATGCCCTGAATGGATAGCTTCTGATTATTATTTCAGCCATTATTTTGTAAGATATATTTTGTTATACGTTATATTACAAAAGGCCTTATTGCATTATATTGCAAAATTAAGGTTTTTAATTAGGTGAAGTTACTCAGTCTGAAAGAGCAGTCTGTAACTGGTTATGTATTACCACCTTCAAATTTTGTGGCTTAACACAACTATTATTTCTCATGATTGTATGTGTTAACTGGTCTCATGTGTACAGTTCTTTTCTGGTTATGCTTGGGGATTCTCATGTGACTGCAGTGAGATGGTAGCTTGACTACATGTCCATGATGGCTTCACTCCTGTGGGGCTGGTGGCTTTGTTGGGACAACTAGAAGGTCGAGATCAGCTGGTATGCTGGATGTTTTGTCCTTACTCTCCTCCCGTGCAGTTCTGGGGGTTCTCCCTGTCTAATGTGGCCTCTCCAGCAAGGTGGCTGGATTTCTTACAGTTCAAGACTCTCAAAAATGCAAAAGTGAAAGCTGTCTGGTTTCCTTAGAATGTAAGCCTGGGACTAACATTGTATTTGTTAGAGTTACTCACAGGACTAATCCAGATTCAGGGTAGGAGGGTGTGAATACTGGCAGCATTGTTCACTGGGGGCCATATTTGGAGACTAGCTGCCATGGTGATTATTTTTTTGGAATAACCATGATCTCTTTGAGAATCTAACATCTGTGGATTCTTTCCCTAGAAACATGCATGTGAATGTAATTACTTGCAAAAATGCATACATGATTTTAAGATTTTGTGGGATTCTTAGTCCTGGATTGTCAGCTTAAGTACTGCTGGTCAAACTCAGAAAATTTAAAATTTTATTAACTCTTAAGTTAGTGATCTAAATAATAACTTTATTGTTTTAAAACAGCTACATAAAATTCTATTGTATGGTTGTTGTTTCTCCTTAGAATGACCATTGGACTGTTTTCTGGTTTTTGTTTTTCAGTTTTTATTTTATTGCTGTTCTAATAGCAGTGATTTTCTTGTATATAGCTTTTGTATATGTATCTATTTCTTTACCATAAGTTTCTGGAAATGTACTTCCTGTCTCAAAGGAATGGACATTTTTAAGGATTTTGGTAGATATTGACTATATGTTTTCTTCTAGGAGTTTTACAATTTTAGGTCCTATGTTTAAATCTTTAGTCAATTTTGAGTTGATTTTTTTGTATATGGTATAAGATAAAGATCCAATTTTTTGTCTTTGGGGTAGGTACTGTTTTTTTCTTACTAAGAACTAAATATTTTTAAATTGTATTGTGTAAACATAAAAAATCTATATTACGTATGTAAGTTATGAAACATGAAAATATAATCAAACCCCTTGAACTTACCTCCAACTTAACATGAACATTCATAATATTATTGTTTCCAGCTATAGTAAAGTATAATTGACAAATAAACATTGTATATATATTAGGTATATTATGTGTTATGATATACATATACATTGTTAGATGATTACCACAATCAAGCTATTAATAATTAGCATATATTTAATTCACATAGCCACTTTTCTTTTTCTGTGATGAGAATAAAGATCTACTACTGTCTTAGCAAAATTTCAAGTCTACCATACATTATTGTTAACTGTATTCACCATGTTGTACATTAGGTCTCCAGAATTCGTCTTATCACTACAAGTTTGTACCCTTTGACCAATATTTCCCCATACCACTCTCTTCCTTGGTAACCACCCTTCTGATGTTTATACTTGACTTTTTTAGATTCCACATATAAGTGAGATCATGCAGTATTTGTCTTTTTGTGTCTGGCTTATTTCACTTAGCATAATATCCTACAGGTTCATCCATATTGTTGCAAATAACAAGATTTACTTGTTTTTAAAAGCTGAATAATATATATACCACATTTTCTTCAGCCATTCATCCATTGATAGACACTTAGGTTGTTTCCATATCTTGGCTATTATGAATAATGCTGTAATAAACATGGGAGTGAAGAAATCTCTTTGAGATAGTGATTTTATTTCCTTTGGATATATACCCAAAACTAGGATTGCTGGATCATATGGTAGTTTTATTTTTAATTAGTTGAGGAACCTCCACACTGTTTTCTATAATGGTTGTACCAATTTACAATCTTATCAACAGTACATAAGGGTCACCTTTTCTCCACATCCTTGCCAACACTTGTTATCTTTTGATTTTTTGATAGTCCCTGTCCTTAACAGGTGTGAGGTGATACCGCATTGTGGTTTTGATTTGCATTTTCCTGATAATTAGTGATATTGAACACCTTTTCATATACCTTACCTATTGGCCAACTGCGTATTGTTTTGGGAGCAGGAGAAAGTCCTATTCATATCCTTTGTCCATTTTTGATTAGGTTATTTGATTTTTTGCTATTGAGTTGTGTGAGTTTTTCTATATTTTGGATAACCCCTTATTAGATACAATAATAGCAAAATATTTACAGAGGAAGAAAAAAGAATACTAAAGAAAATAGTTAAGCCCAAGGAACAAATAGAAAACAAAAAGCAAGATGCTTTATTTGGGCCAATCATAGCAATACTTAAGTTAAATATAAGTGAATTAACACTCCATGTAAAAGGCAGAGGGTTATCAATCTGGATTAATTTTTTTAAATGAGGGGCCCAATTGTTATCTGTTTATGAGAATCATAGTTTAAGAGAGCACCTAAATACTGGGGAAAAATAATAATCGATGTAATGGATTAAAACATATCGAATATGTAAAAATCCATAAATTGACAATTTTATTAATTACCAAATAAATAGTAAATTTTTAAAAATACATAAAATAAAAACTATAATGGGCATCTTTGGAGATTATGTATCATCTCATTATTTTGAAAATTAATATATAAATAAAAAGATTTGAACATCTTTCCTGCCTCTCCTGTATGAACTGTGCCTCTGGGTAGCCAAATGGATGATAAGTAAAAGGTCTTCTTTTTAGAAGAATTACAGCTAATAAATGCAGAAGAAAGGATAGAACTCACAGAGTACATTGAGCCTTTGGATGCTCTGGGGATTGTAATATATGTCATTAATTAACCATGGCCTACTTTAGGGTAATATTACTTCATGAACAATGCAAGAATCTTTTAGCAGTATAAATCCATTATTTCCTTCCCACTATTTCAGAATATATTCGATGTCCATATTATGCTATAAACTTTACAATATATTATTATTGTTTTGGCAGCCAGTTGCCTTTAAAAAAAATTTATTCTTGCACACTCACACATGTACACACACGCACACACTCTGTGTCTATCTCTCTCTAATTTAAAAAGAAAAAAAATTTACCTAAAAAGTTCCTCCTTCTGGTGCTTTCTTCCTAATGAAAGAGCTCAGGCTTCTCTCTGGTATTGTTTCTCTTAGCCTAATGAATACCTTTTAATATTTTTATAGTGCAGGTTTCCTGCTGATGAGTCTTCTCAGCTTAATCTGTCTGAAATATCTTTATTTCCCTTTTCCTTTAGAAGGATAGTTTCTCTGCATAGAGAATTCTATGCTGAGTTTTTTCTTTCAGGTATTTAAAAATATTATCCTATTGTGTTTTTGCATACTTCGTTTCTGCTAAGTAGTTTTTATAGTTGCCCCTTTGTGTGTAATGGGTCTTTTTTTTCCCTGTTTTTAGTATTTTATCTTTGTTTTTCAGAAGTTGACTATGATGTCCTAAGAATGATAGTCTTTGTATTTATCCTTTTGGGTTTGCTGAGCTTCTTAGGTTATTGGGTTATCAAATGTGGGAAATTCTCAGCCATTATATTATCAGATATTTCTTCTGCCTTCTCTCTTTTGCTTCTGGGACTGCTGTTATATTCATTTGATATTGTTCAACAGATATGAGGTACTCTGTTCCTATTTGTTAATTATTTTCCTCTTTGTGCTTTAGTTTGGATAATTTCTCATGGCTATATCAAGTTCACTGATCTTTTCATTTGCTTTTGAGCCCATTGAATACATTTTTATTTTTGGTGCTTTTTTATTTTGAGTATTTCCATTTGGTTTATTTTTATAGATCTTTTTATGCTGAAATTTCCCATCTTTCCATGAATATTTTCCACTGGGTAATTATATAAACTGTTACATTTATTTTAAAAGTCTTATTTGATAATTTCAACATCTAGAGTATTAGTAGTCTATCTCTCTTGCTTGTTCCTTCTCTTTTTTCCTGGTCACATTATTTCTTACCATTTCATATGTCTTATAATTATTGATTGTATGCTAAACATTGTATTTGAAAAACAGAAGAGACTGAAAAGTATATTTGCTACTGGAAAAGGATACACTCCTTATTACGTGTATCTGGTATGACAAATTGAGTCAATCTCATCTGTATTTGAGTTGAGGCTAGGTGTTCTTGCAGCAGTAGATACATTTCACTTCCAACTTCAGATATTTTGATGGTAGTGTCAAGACTTATATTCAACAGCGCTTGGGATCTGAGCACCAGCAAAACTTCAGAGATGTTTTTTTATCTATTTATAGCCCAGCTATTAGCTTTTGGAGACATGGGGGAACTTTTCTCTCCCTCTCCGTCCTTTACAGCCTGGCTTTCAGCATATTGGTCACTAGGGAGATTTTAGCTTTCACCGACCTGTGGTATCTTCCTATGTCTGGCCACTCTGTCCTCACACTTTGGAAGACTGTTGCAGTATACTTAAGGAAGATCCAGTCAGCATTCTTTTCCCATTGTTTGGTGGCTGCTGCCTTGCAGTAGGTAATGGCTCTATGTATCCAGGTTGGCTGGAGAGGCTCTCTTTCAGCTCCTGTTTTATTTCCAGCTTTCAGCATGCCACTGCTTTTCACTTGGGGAAGGACCTGTGTGTCTGAGGATGTGGATGTCTTTCAGCTCTTCTCTTGCCCCACGGTTTTTGAGCTCTTTGAAGACTTGTAGGAAAGAGTTGGTGAATGGATTCAGACTTGCTTAGTGAATGGGGCATTTCTTGATTCTAATTCATCATGTAAGCTCACATGTGGTCATTTAAAATTTATTAAATTCAACTAGTTTCTTCTTACTCTCATCTAAGGCATTTATTCTCTTTCCACTGATTCCTTAGCAATAAAAGGGGCCATGGATTTTTTTCTGTCATAGAAAAGTCCTCTGTCTTTTGGAATTATATTCATTGAGATATTTTTGCATCTTCAGCTCTCAGAGTTTTTTTTTTTTTTTTTAACGTGGTTTTGTAGTTTATTTGGCTTGCTGTCATTGTTAGGGTGGGAATGATGGACTCTTGCAAGTTTCTTCATCCTAACTAGAAGTAGAAATCTGGCTGGGAGTGGTGGCTCATGCCTAATTCTAGCACTCTGGGAGTCCAAGGCAGGAGGATCACTTGAGGTCTGGAGTTTGAGACCAGCCTGAGAAAGAGCAAGACCCCATCTCTACTAAAAATAGAAAAAAAATTAGCCGGGTATGGTGGTATATGCGTGTAGTCCCAGCTACTCAGGAGGCTTGAGCGCAGGAGTTTGAGGTTGCAATGGGCTAAGATGATGCTACTTCACTCTAGCAGGGGCTACAGAGCAAGACTCTGTCTCAAAAAAAAAAAAAAAAAAAAAAGTGAAATCCAAGGGATCAGTTTTGGAGGCTTGCAAGACATATTAAAGGGTTTGGAACCATTATTCTTTTGGCTGGTAAAATTTTTCCATCTTTTGGCAATGAAGCTCCTTTTTGTTGGCTTCTGTGGTCTTAGACATGATGGTCTTTGGTAGTTTCCTTGTTTTCAGGAAGAACAAGAAGTCTCAGACTCCTCTTGGACACTTTAGCCAGACCCAGAACCAGTTATTTCTCTAAGGATCCCCGTCCTCCACTCTTCACTCTCTGCCTTCCACCCTTTTCCTTCTCCCTCTCCTCTCCTTCTTCTTCTCCTTCTCCCCCTTCTCTTCCTCCTCTTTTTTAAAATAGGAAATGGTATAATTCTAACATAATAATCTAATTTCAGCATTTTCACTGCAGTTTTTGTGTTAGCCTCTACATGATGATAGTGTCACTGTTGCCTTTGTCACGTGGAGTTCATGGTCCTAACAGCAGTATTTTTATTGAAGTCAAAATGGAAGCTTAGCCTACTGGTTTAAAACCATATGCTTGTCGATTTTTAAATAAAATTAAAGCTCTGTGAGTTCTTAATTTGGGGTTTGTGGACCCTATGGAGTCTATGCATGGGTTTTTATGTAGCATTCTGTGAATTTCCTAAGGTTGTATGGAAAATTTTAGCCAAGATGTATCTTCTTATCGTGACCTGAGACATTAGGAAGCACAATCTTGGGTAATTTTGAATACAATTGTAAATAAATTTCTTGACTAAAATAAATGTTAAAAGTAATACAAGTAAGAGTATTTCCTTCTTTTGCTAGTATTATTTCTTAGAATTAGTATCAAATGAAAACTTTGAGGAGTGCTAAATTTTATATTGTCTATTTGCCTTTGCTACTTAACTCGTTTGAGATGGCTTGTTTTTTGCCTTTTTGTTCTGTTATCTGCTTATGTGATAATTCTGCTGGTTGGTGGTAAGACAGCTTCTGGACAATTTCTATATTGTTATCCTTAAATTCTATTCTGATCTAGAGAATAGAATGTGATTGCCATTTTTCCCTTGCTCTTTCAGAACATTTGTGTCTTTCCCCACCCTCAAAACTACCCTTGATACTTGTTGAATAGAGAAAAGGATAAGCAGTGACTGGTGAGCAGATTTAAGACTTGTTTCCATCATATTTTATGTGGCCTCTAAATACTGAATGTTGTTTTTAAACTTTGAGTCAGCTTTAAAACTGATGAAATGATTTATATTGCCTCTCCTTTGTATAGAGGAATTTATTGGGAAATAACATCAGCTTTAGCTTCCTTTTTCAGTTTTTACAGAGGACTTGGCCATTCAAATCACCTCTATAAATCACTTATACATTTTAAGTCATTAAGAAAATTATTAATTGTTTAATATACATATGGCTGGCTTGGTAGTTGTAGGTGAAATTTATGGTATAGAATAACGATCTTGCTTATGTTCTTTCTGTTTGTGGGCTTTATACCACATATATAATCAATATATGTAGTGAAATATTTATTTTACATCACATCTACATATTTGTATGTTGGCTTTTTTTTTTTAGCTCATGAGATGTACACCATGCACATCATGTCTATGATGCAAAATGAAATCTCCAATTTTAACATTATTCCTTTGGGATGTGCTTGGTAACTTACTATTTCTAGGACTTTCTTGTTAAAGTTGGGGGCTATATACAGTTTAAAGTGTTAGTAACAGAACCTGTTATGCTACATATATGCAAATAATTATTTTCATCTTGTCCATGAACTCAGATTTTTGAAGCTTTGAGTTTTCTTTGCTTGAATCTCCTTCATTCATATGACATTAGCCTAATTTCTGCAGCGACTGACCATTATGGACAAGCATGTTACTTAGTCACAAGACTTGGATCTTAGAATTTTAGTTCTTTCAATTCACTTTTCTTCTTTTTCAAAATGGAGATGGTAGTACCTTCCTCACAAGTTACTTGTAAAGCTTTAAAGAAATATTTGTGGAAGCTCCAGATATATAGTAGTTGATCAGTTAGTTAGAGGATCAGTGAATTAAGGACCTTTTCTCCTTCCCTTAAAAATTTAAGTTCTCTATAGTTGAATTTAATTGAAATATATTGTTTTATTAATTAACAGCTTTTAAAAAGAGTTTTCTCATAAATGGTCCACCCAATATAGCCTCTTAACTAAATTTTGGCCAGAAAGTTATTGAGGTTCTGAAAATACTTCCAGGTATAAATATTGTATTTTGTGAGGAATTTAAAACTATTAAAATTAAACCATATAGTTTTTTAAATTGAAAACTAAGGCATGGAAATCTTCAGTGACTCATTTTAGGTTCTACAGCTAGAACCTGTTTTCCTTATCTGTGGTTCTTCTCTCTAATGGAACGGGAATCCAGATAGAAGATTGACAAGAATATCAATTGAAGATTATTAATACAAATAGTGTTGCTTCTTTTATGGCTACTACCCTAATGAAGATCTCAGATGTGGATAAGTCTAATGCTTATACGTATAGTACATTTTCCAGGTAAATGTAATATAGTAATAGAATTTTAGGGGTGCTGTCATAGACAAGAACACCACTTCTACTGGGGGTGTTGCCTGTGATTTTTTACCCCTCCCTGGCTCCATTTGTTCCTGATGCTCTAATTAGGGTGTTGTAATTTAGATAACTAAATTTAGATAATTTAGAGCAGAAAGCAAGGTCCTGTTTCATCATCTGAATTTACATTCAAAATGAATATTGGATAAATTTTCACATTGACATGTGGCTTTGACAAAGAGAAACAAGGGAAAGCAGGAGTAACTCAATCTTTGGGAAAGGAAGCACCTCTGTCCTGTGAACCAGAGACTCCCTCTGACTTGACAGATTAAATGAATGGTTTTCACTATTCATATTTATTGAAGGTTTTTTTGTTGTTGTTTATTTGTATGTTGTAGTTTTTTTTTTCCAAATGGGCTCTAATCTGTGAAAGTATTTGCATTCACAAAACTGGAACTTTTCCCCTTTATGTAACTACTTATTTAGACATTTGAATCTTTTGTAATTTGGTTATATCCTCTCAATAAAATTGACAATGGTGATAAAAACTAATAAATATCAAGCACTTAGTGTGTGTACTGTATGGCTAGCCCTGTGCTCTAGATGAGATATTGCTGTGTGTTTAATTATAACTGTTCTAACATTTTTCTGCATTATAAATAATTATGAAATGCTAACGCATGTATCAACCACATCCTACTTTGTAAGAGATAATATCTCTAAGAGATAATTATAAAATTATCTCTTTTGGTTATCATTTATCAAAGAAAACATGAAAAAGCCTGAGTTATTTTTGATAGATTACTATAAATGTCCAAAGTGTGAGATAGGTTATGGATTGGAGAGAACTGAATATTTGGCAAAACACTAAATGTGTGTTGGTGAGCCACAATGTTTAGACTTGAGTGGATTAGACATCTTCACCACTTGTTCCATCTCTTTATGTTTTCCTCTTATATATAATAGATTCCAGGTTTGATAACCGTGGGGCCACTGTGAAGATTGAAATCATGTGTATCCTATCACTTTTAAGGCAGCACTCTCTTTAATTTCACAAGACAGGCTTGAAAACCAGAAGTAACTCAACTCCAAAATTGGCAGTAAATCTTCTGACAGGGAAAAGGTGACGTACTGTGTAATAAATTCTTTTGTTGAAAAAGAGATGTTGCAATACTGGAAACTGAAGTACCAAATGTTTCCTTTTAAATTTGGAAAGGCCTTTCCTCATTACTTATCTGTCCCTGTGGACTTCTAACAGGGGATGTGTTGAAATATTTTTCAGTTGCCCACTAGCCACAGTGAGAGTGAATGGCAGCATTTATAAGATGACATAAATACTTCAAAATCATCACTAATCCTTAGAGATGTGTGGTGTGCCAGTGGTACTGAGTGTGAGCTTTTCTTGCTTCTGGTCCTGTGCTTTGTATATAGGCTTCCTAGGAATGTGAGTTATGTCTTTCCTGTGAATATAACATCACTTTTTCCCCTTCTGGGGGCTCTTTGTATTAGAATTGAGGTGGGAGTGGTTTAGGAGAAATAGTCTGCCAATGGGAAGAAAGATCTGTGAAATTATGAGTTATACTTTAAAATCCTAATCTCATTTTGAGGTCCTGTGGAACAAGTATACCGTAGTCCTCAACCATTTGAACACTACATTAAAAACTGGACAACATAAGGGCCTTTTAATTTTCATTTTGTAATAATTTGGCTCATACCACCACTGCTGCTACCACTACATGAGATAAAGATTAGAAAAGATTGAAAATGATCTAGAAGTGCAATGAAGATATTTCTTAAATGTCAGCCAAAAGTTGGTATTAATACATTTTCGTGTTTCTCTATTCTTGTTGAAAAAGCCTTTCAGTTTGTTACTTTTACCTTTTGGAACTAAAACATGATTTGTCAGTATGATTTGATTGGACTCTTACATTACTTATATTTTATTATCTTTATTTGAAGGATGCATCTGTCACTACAGCTGAAGTAAAAACAAAAAAAAACCTAAATATGATAAAAAGCAGAGGAAATAAAACACCTGTGACATCTATTCACATTCACTGTCACTAACTCGTGTACTCAAGACAGAGGGAAGTGAAGGGAATGGGACCAAATCCCATTATGGGAGACCTTGCCTTTAGAGAAAGTATTGTGAATATAGGAGTGTAATATTGAATTCAGGCAATAAACCTGTTGTAGAAAAAACGTGTTTTTATTATAGGAATTGGGGAAAATAAAAGGAATAAAAAACAAGCAAAAATCATGTGTAATCCATACTCTCTACATAACCACAGTTAAAATGTTTCCTGCCAGACTAAGAGAAATCTTTATCATATTATTTGTTTTGTTTTGACAATGAGAGGTTTACCCAGGTGGTCATTTTCACCCCCTGTGAAGGCTTAGCTTTATTTGAACCAGTAGCCTTCAGAATTACAGATCAAAGGATAAATTGCCTTTTAATTCTATTCTAAGTCCTCAGGGGTGGTTGTCAGGCTACCTGGGAATCACCTTGTCCTAATAGATGGAAAATATAGGGAGTAAGATGAGTAGAGACAGGAAAATAACAGAAAATGATTTTTGTTAGGGTGGTCTTTATCCTTGTAGTATTTATTAAGTGCTTACTATGTGCTCAACCCTATGCTAAATGCTTTATGTTCATTGTCTTTTTTTGTCTTTTAAAATGTCTAGCTTTATTTTCTCTCATTTTGTTAAAATAATTGTTTGTCATTGACATACGTTTACCTAGTCCTGTGATGACAAGGGTATATATTATATATTATTTTTTTGTATTCACAACAATCCTATGAGGTAGTTGGTAACCCATTCCCCATTTTACAGCTGAGAAAACTGAGATGTAAATAAAGAATCCCAAAGTTACCCAGTTAGATTCAAATATGAGCCTGACTGCAGAATAGATAACATTAACCCCTACTATCCTACAGGCCTTAAGGGTGTGTGTGAGAAACAGAGAGAGAGAGATAAGGGAGGGGGAAGGAGGTGGGGTGGTGGGGGGGGTTAGTGGGGGGGAGAGAATATGAGTGAATGGATGGATGGAGTAAAAATGCACAAGCTGTCTTCTTCTAAACAAGACCCTGCTGCTTAACCCTAAGAGATCTCAGATTTCTCCTTCAGCAAAGGTATAGAAACTTCTTGTAATGCAAACCAGTGTATTCACTAGAGAAATAATAGCGAGGTACTCTTCTAGTTTCCTTGGGGTTTTGCCAACTTTTTCTGGATTCCATACAAACCTACAAATAGGTGTTCCAAAGATGGCCTCACTGAAATGGTATCACATGGCTGTGGGAAGTGGTCATTCTTTAAATGGATAACAGGCACTCTTAAATATGTAAGACTCCATTTTTCAGGTACCATAAAGTATTTATTTTAACCAAATTACTTTTTTTTATTCAAACAAATTAAAAAAAAATTCAGTTGTTAGAAGCAATTAAATATATCCTGTGTTTCTTCCTCAAAAAACTCAGCTAAAATAAATGATTTTGTTTTTATGCATTGTTGCTAATGGTGTCTGATAAACATATTTACATGAACTTGTCAGCAATTATATTAGACTCCACACAAATTTACATGTTTGAGTTGGCAGAAGTAGCTAGAAGTCATCTTCTCTCAGTGTAAAGTTTTCTGAGCCATTTTCCATCACCAGCAAGGAACCATCTATATAGATTAAGAATCATTTGGCCCCCAAATATTCATTTTGACAAGGCTAAAGAACATGTGGCATAAAAGGAAGGAAATTCAAATACATGCTACAACAGAGATGAGACTTGAAGATGTTAAGTGAGGTAAGCCAGTCACAAAAGGACAAATACTGTATTATTCTTCTTATATGAGATACCCAGAGTAGTCAAATTCTTAGAGACAGAAAGTAGAATGGTGGTTGCCAGCGTTGCAGGGAGGGAGAAATGAGGAATTAAAGTTCTGGAGATTGATGGTGGGGATGGTTGTACGACAGTGGAATGTACTTAATGCCACTGAGCTGTACACTTTAAAAATATGGTTAAGTGGCCCTTTTATATTATGTATAATAAGAATGTGTATGGCCTTTAAAAAGAGAAACAATTGCAGTGTGGCTAAACAGCTAGGCTTTTAAAATTTAAATTTAAAATTAAAAAAAAAAGTCTCATGTAACAAAAAACACCTAGGAGGAGACTAGGACTAGTCAGGCTACTCAGCAATACTGTCTGGTACACAGGTCTGTCCTTTTTCTCCTACCTTTCTCAGTGGGCCTTTGTGCTCATGCATGTCACCTGTCAGTCACAGGATATCTGCTGTGCCTCATGCTTAGCTGTGCAAGTAAGTGCAGGTATGGAAAGTTAGATTTAGTTTGGTATGGCAGAGACGTTCTATTTAATGTTCCCTAAATATCCATTTACTCTCCCATATTTCACATCCTCCTTGCAGTTTCCTGAGAACATGCAGCTCTTTCTGGCCAAAGGACTGGAGTGGAAATGTTATATTTCACTTCCAGGCTAAGGTGGTAAAATAGCCCTTTTGAATAGCAGGGTGGCCCTCTTGTTCTCTTGGAGGGGAACTATATGATACAAGTAGTGCATTTACAGGTGATGGAGCCGCTGTCTGCCTAGGTTTGTTCTTGAGTGAGTGTGTGGAGCAGATCTCCAGGTAACCCAGGTATGACGTATAACATTAATGAGAATTATATTTTTGTTACCTCACTGCAATTTGGGGATTGTTTCCTTTTGTAATCCGGTTTAGCTGTTCTGATTGATAATCCAGGCTGGGCTTTTGCCAGACAAATTTGATGAAGTGAGGGAAACATGGAGGCTTTTAGGAGTAAGGGAATGTATATAAGTTGACGAAGCATGGAATGTTAGCTGGATAAGGACAGAGGTGGCAAGGAATAGTTAAAAAGCAGCAGAATTAATGGATGGCAGTTTCTGATGAGGTGGAAGGAAGGTTGGAGTTGAAGTGCTGAAGTGGGTGAGCTGGAAAGATAGGAATGAGATGAGTACATTTGAAATTACTGACAAGTTAATGTTGCTTCTGACATAGCCAAGGGAGTGAGTTTATGAGGTAGTGAGGGAAACTGGAGAGGATATCAGAGAACCTAGAAGCCAAGATCTTGGGAGAATTATCTAGATAAATATTAAAATCAGCAAGAATTATGACAAGGAGTAGTAGTATTGGTCACAGTATAAGTGAGCTGAGAGCTAAAATCTCTAAGAAATGACCTTGTCATTTTTTTGTCTGAAACTGTCTATATTCACCCTTACTTTTGGTTGTTTAACTGTTTCTAGGCTGGCAGGTTTTTTCTTTGTTTGGTTTTTGCCATTAGGTCTTTAAAATGGCAAAAGTCAAGCAGATTAGTCTTTTGGCCTCTTTTGTTGTTTGGAGATTTTTGGCTATCAGTTTAATTTTTAAATTTTTGAAATTTTTTATGGATGATTTTCCTTTTCTTTATGGTTAGTTGTTAATATTGTCTTTGGTCCAGAGCTTCACTATGATACACCTAAAGATAGATTTTTTTTTTATTCCTCTTCTTTGGAACTCTGTATGGGTCTTCAGATTCAGGACTTATAACTTAAATTCTGGAAAATTCTTATTCATAATTCAAATATTAGTGCTGCCTTCCCCATTCTTTCTTTTCTCTTTTTCAAAATACTTATTAATGTGTTGGACATTTTCGTTTTACACTCTACACCTCTTAACTCCTTATTTTCCTTCTCTTTATCATTCTGGGTTGCTTTTTTTAATGCACACAGATATAGGTTCTAGTTCTCTTTCTTGAGTAGCATTTAATCTGTTGCTTAACACATACATTGAGTTTTAAACAGTATTTTTTTATTTGAAATGTTTTATCTGGTTCCTTGAAAAATCTGCACACACCCCCTTCCCTTCCTTTCCCTGCTCCCAGATTGTGCTGCTTTTTAAAAGTGTGAGCTTCCTTCCTCTTTATCTTTGTACTACAGATTGTTCTATTATGGGAATAGGCAAACTGTGACCTGTGAGCGAAATCTGGTCCATGGCCTGTTTCTGTATGGCCCGTGAGTTAAGAATGAACTGCTGAGCTCAAGCAATCCTCCCTCCTCGGCCTCCCAGAGTGCTAGGATTACAGGCATGAGCCATCGCACCTGGCCTGCTCATTCTTTCTTATGATTGGATGTGTGTGTTAGGGGTGTGGGGTTTGTAATTTTTTACTGAGAGTTCTTTTTCATGCAGGTTGTAAAAGGTTAAGGATCCCCAAAGAGAGGACATGAGTGTGGGACATACTGAAGTCTCAGCAATAAGAAACACACTGGGAAAGAGTGAGCAGAGGCTGGGATTAGGGTTGGGATTAAGAGGAGATGAGCTGACCACAGAGACTGGCACTCAGAGGGATGTGATTAATATCCAGGGCTCCTGCTGTATCCGTTGTTTTTATCTGAATCCCTGAGGTTGGTCTGTAGAATACACAATCAGGGCACTGGCATCTGGACTAGACAAAATGACACTTGAGTGAATTCTCAGTAGCCAAACAGGGGTCTGACACTTTTGAGGAGGTCTGACAACATGAAGTAGCACCTCTGCCAACTGCTGTGTACTCTGGGCCTAGTACAGAGTAGGAACTCAATAACAGACTAGGAAGTGAATGGACGAGGGAAGAAATGAAAGTCAGGTCCACGTTTTGGGGACTAGTAAGTACCCAGCAAGTGTCTGCTGCTAATCTAGTTAGTAGTCCTCAACTGCGAACCAGATAGGAAGAATGTGGAGAGATTGGAATGTAGTAGTTGGTTTGTAGATCCCTCGGGATTTTTTACATAAACAGTTATATCATTGGCAAATAGGGACAGTTTTACTTCTTTTCTTTTTGTCTTTTATTTCTTTTTCTTGCTTCATTGCAATGGCTTGACTCTCTAGTATATTGTTGAAGCAAAGTGATGAAAGCAGACATCATTGCCTTGTTCATGATCTTAGGGAGAAGCAATTCAGTATTTCATCATTAAGTATGATGTTACCTGTAGGTTTTTTGCAGATGCTGTTTATTTCTGGAAATTAATAATTAAATTTAGAGGCTTGGTCAGATTCAAGTATAGTATTTTTGGTGGTGGGCAAGTCTGTATATGTATAATTTTATCAAGAAACATAATATCTGGTTGTATCTTTTTGTGGTATTAGCAGCCTCGTTGGTTGTTACCTATGTAAATTATTATAGGTTATAAATGATTATATTATAATTTTCCTAATTTCTTTTTTATTTATTACCTGGAATACTTCTACAGAGAAAATTTTCCTTCATAAACTGTTTGGTTACCTTGCTATACAGTTCCTGTAGGAAGGACAGAAAAATGCTTGATTGTTTTCTTTCATTTATCGGTTTTCAGAATAGTGAATTGGTTTCCTAGCATCCTCCAAAGATGACCAGTACTTTTAGAAACATAAGTTATGCATTTACTATCTATTTCAGTCCATTCATTTGTCATACTTAATGATGTTAATTAAGTGTACACTTTTCTAAGTTCTTTTAGAACTTGGTATTTATCACTTTTCCTCTAGGTTTTTTTTTTTGGGAGGGGGTCAGATTTTCATTTTATGTACAATCCATGTTTTCTGCTAAGGTCTTAGAACATAAACTTACTCTTATTTGCATAAGTAAGGGAAAAAAGAGGATGTAAGGCTTATTTCTAATATCTGTGAATAAAGAATGGAACTGTTTGCCTTTTAATCACAGTTCAGCTATACAGCAAATTATTCTAAAAAACCTTGGAATTTTGTGGGTAAAGCCACAGAAGCCAAACTTCCTTTGGCTGGAACCTGCAAGAGAATTAATTTTTGGTGTCATGGTTCTTATGTTAAAGGTGATAAATGTCAGAGAATATGTCATAATTTTAAAAGTTTCTTGATAAAAATCAATTATTGGAAAACCCTGTATATTCTTGTATAACATCAGAGGAAAAAGTCTCCCCGACACACATTGTGTGTTTTTGATGTAATGTTAACTTCATATGGTTTAGCTGTTTGACTTGAGACATGTTTATATAACCTTCTGAACATTCATTTAGCTTATGATATGTCAATTTCCTAATAATTATAATTGTCCTAAGGTATAACATTTCACTGTTCAACATAAAATATGTACAAAAAGGGAATTAAAATTTGTGGAGTTTCATAAGCTTAGCACAGTGTCTCCATATAGTAAATGTCAAACACGTTTTCTTTCTATTAGCTTTATTGTCATTTTGGGGGATTATATTAATAATAGGGATTGCCATAATTCTGTCCACAAAGTTATATATTAAATTAGGTATCTAGATCTTCTAAGCATAGGTATTCATTCACAAAGAGATATTTAGATCTTGAAGAATGTTTACATGTACACTTTACCAAAAGGTACAGTGAAATTATTTCTGGAAAATATCAGGTGATTTTTAAGAAACTTTCACACTTTTATGGACTGTTTGTATTTTTGGCAATGAGTGTCTATTGTATGTGTATACATAATATGCATGTGTGTGTGTGCATGTATATATAGGGAGAGAGGGAAAGAAAAGGGAGATGTGTACATATGAAGAGAAAATTTCTGAAATGGAAGGCATGAATGTAGTTTAACAATTAGAGACAATGTATCTTAGGCAGATTTTCTATTAGTGCTTAAGTCATGTCAATACATATTAGCTAAATAGGGAACTATGTATCATATCAGTTTGTATTAGTTTTGGTTTCATGAATTTAAGAATTTGTAGCCATTATCTAAAAGAGATTGTTTCATTTAACAATCTTAGTCAACATTTCTTTTCCATTGCTAAGAACCTCCCTTCCTCATTTACATTTGTGTGTGGGGGTGGGGCGTGTGCATGCAGATTAACGACTTGGGAAAATGTTACTTTGTCCCTTGTCCTGTTGGGGAATCTGAACAGATCCTGGAGATGCTCTTTGTTTTGCTGTGATCTTTTTGACATACTTCTCTTTTAGTCTCTTTGGACACTAAGATCATTTGGTACCCTTTACCTGTTATGTGAATTAATAGATGACTTTATTTTCTAATAAACTAAGAATACTTTTGGCAGGAATCCTTTTTAATGGAAAAATGTTTTCAATGAAAGAAACCTCGTAAAGATCTTGTGTGTCTACTGTTCTTGTTTAAGGAAAAACTGACATTTTAATTAGTGAAATTTATTTTATATATAAGAAGCCTTTCAAGTGGCATTTAGTATTTTTGTTGTTGTTGTTGTTGAGACGGAGTCTCACTCTGTTGCCTGGGCTAGAGTGCCATGGCGTCAGCCTAGCTCACAGCAACCCCAAACTCCTGGGCTCAGGTGATCCTCCTGCCTCAGCCTCCCGAGTAGCTGGGACTACAGGCATGTGCCACCATGCCTGGCTAATTTTTTTTGTATATACTTTTAGTTGTCCATGCAATTTCTTTCTATTTTTAGTAGAGACGGGATCTCACTCTTGCTCAGGCTGGTCTCGAACTCCTGAGCTCAAATGATCCTCCTGCCTCGGCCTCCCAGAGTGCTAGGGTTACTGACGTGAGCCACCACGCCTGGCCAGTATTTTTTTTTTTTTAAACTCTTGCTCCTACAATGTTTATCAAAGTAGCCTTTTTAAATTTTTTATTTAAAGGCAGGCTCTTTTTTTTTTTTTTAAGAAATCTTTTATTAGAACTCAACCTACACATTACATTTCCTTTGTTTCCTCTTTTGCAGGTAGTTTTTACTTTTAACAGGTAGAAACTGTAATGGAATTCTAAGCAGCATTCCATCATCCCCACCCTGCCACCATGCCTACTCTTACTTAGTGTGTCTGAATGACTCAAGTTCACTTCAGTGTTTAAATGTACTTTTTCTTCAGAGCTACAGAGAATATTTTCCCCTGAAAGCTATGTACATTACTTGTAGGAAGGCAGGAAAGGTGCTATTTTATTAAGTCTGTTTTACAGCTGTTGATATGTGATGGCATTGCAATGAAACGTCTGGTGAGGGGTAATTCAGGCTGCCCCTGGCTGCCTAGATCCCTCTCCTACACCCAGGTGTGTGGGTGCCAAAGGGAAAATGGCTGTTGGCCACAGGTAGTCATCTACTTACTGAGTAACTGAGCCCAAGTGAATGGGAACAAATAAAGTTATAAAACAGGATCTTTTATAGTCATGCAACAGTGAGAATGAGACAGAATCTAGGAAATTCAGGAATCTGAATTCCTATATTATATAAATTATTTCTTTGAAAAAGTTTTCTTTTTATTTTTCATTTCCTTTTGAAATCAGACACTCATGTGTTTCTTCAGTTTCTGCTGAATCTCATTACTAAAATTACCAGGTTGCTCATGGAAGTCATTTCATCCCTCACTGAATTATTCTCCAACTTACCTACTTCTTAAGTGATGCGTAAGGGTGTTTTAATGCTACTGAGATATGTAGGATGTTCAGTACTGCTTTTCCTCAATCATCCTTGTTTCCTTGGATTTCCAGGATGTGGAGAACATCTTGTGCGCACCATACTGGCTAGAGAATGTTCACATGCTTTACAAGCTGAGGATGCTCACCAAGCTCTTTTGGAGACTATGCAAAACAAGTTTATCAGTAAGTATAACATGAAGAAAATTACATTCTTCTACATATGGATTGTTTCATTGAGCTGTAAGCGCCATGATTTGAGTACCCCATTTGTATCTCTAGACCTAGCTCTGGGGCCTAGCATAGAGTTAAGACCTTCAGTTAGTATTGGTTGCGAAAAGAAATTCTACCGCAATAGCTAGTACAGCATGAAATCTGTCGTATAACTAATATAATGCCCAAGCTGTGAGACAGTATCTAGGATTAGAGTGATATATATTATATAGTATATTATTAATATGCTGTGTATATATTAATAGGAACTGCCTGATGGCAAAATGTAAGCAAAAGAATGAGTTATGAACAGGACTTTGAGGTCTACCTCTGGTGATTTTTCAGAAAAAGGTTGATTACATTCATGTTACTATGTCTTCAGATATATCAGAATTGGACTTAGTTAGGTCTTATTCTTCTTTTGTTATAACAATTAGCATTGTTGAATGCTGTTTTTAAGGGAAACCAAATTCTCTGTCTTCATAGCATTATGTATTTTGTATAATTTGTTATTATTTGTACATATATACTAGATTTATTCTTAGGACATTAATGAGAAGGACTAATAGGAATTGAAAACTAGACACTTACGAAAAGTTAACTTCCTAGAAACCCAGTGATGGGTATATAATTATGGCATATGATAATTTTATGCTTATTGAGAATGACCCAAAATGCTTTACTGAGTTTAAAACCACAGATGCACTAACTAGTTGTACTTCTCCAGGTTTGGGTCCATGCTGTGGAGTTTCTGAACTCTACTCTTTTGTCTTCTGTTGTTTTGATATACTCTCCTTTTGTGTGGCTCTTTAAAATTTCTCATAGAGTTGGACTGCCATATTTCATTTTACCACTGGGATTTACTATGTCGTGCATATTGAACCCCATCTTAAAAATTCCGGATTTACTGAAAGAAGCAAAAATGTCAGAGCTCACTTAATTGATCCTATTCATTTAATAGTTGAAGAAACTTAGTTTTCAAGAGTTCAGTGCCTTACCCAAAGTCGTCTGGTTAGCCAGTAGTTATTTGTTTTGTAAGAATACACTGCCTTTTACTTGGAAAAAAAAAAAAGGTAAAATGAGTGTGAAATACAGAAGGACAATGTCCTGGGAATCAAGACAGCTGGGTTTCACTCTCAACTTTGTGTCTGACTCATTGGATGTAGCATTTACTTATGTGGTTTTATTTTATTAAGGAAAAAAAAAAGTGAGAACATTAGATAAGAGACAGTTTCTGAATTCCTTCACTGTGTTAATTTCTATGAATTCTCTACTGGATTCAGCCCATAAATGTGAAATTCTTTTTAATCAGATGATTTGGAAATAGAATTAGAAAATGAAAATTTTTCAAGAACTACTTGGGAAGCACAGATGATATTTACAAAGTAGTTGGAATGAAATAAATTGGATTGACCAGAGGACTGGACTGGAATGAGGAGATTGGGTTCTTTCATCTTTTAAAGCACTGTTAGTGTAATTGGTTATCTGTTTTAGGACAAGTTTCTTTTTTCTCAATTTCCTCATGTGTAAAATGAGGCCAGATCTGGACAGTCCCTAAAATTCCTTTCAGTTCCAAAATCCTATTTGATCCTTGGTTTAGTTTACAAACCCATCTAAACTGCTGTATAAAGTACAGTTTTAAATCAAATTACTCATTAATTGAAATTATAAATTAAAACTATTAATGATAGGTTTCAAATACCTATTTGAAGTGATTTGGTTGAAATTCTTTCAGGCAATGATTGAAGTAAGCTAGCAACCACTTTCTTGGTTTTGTGGAAACCATGATATTCTTCTCTTTTGCTTCCTTTGTTTTTTCTTTTAAAAAAGATTTGTAGAAATAATATTTCCAGAGATTCTCATTGCAATGTAATATATACATAGAAAGAGTTTATATAATATTCAAGTCAAATAACACCTTTCCATTCATTCTGAGTCTCGTTTCTCTTGCCAGAAAGAACCAGTACTAACAGTTTGGTTTGTGTATCTTCCTCCCCTCCCCTCCCCCTCTGCTCTCTCCTTTCCCCTTCTTTCCCTTCCTCTCCCCTCCTTTCCCTTCTCTTCTCCTTTATTATATTGTTTTGCAACATACTTTTCACTTAACATACCTTGATGCTCTTGATTTGTCAGTATATATAGATTTATAGCTGAGTATATTTCATGGTTCCATAATTTATTCATTTCCCTACTGAAAAAGATTACAGTTGTCTGTAATTTTGGTCTGTATCATTTTACCATGTATAAATGCTTATCTCTCTCTATTCTTAATTAAGCATTTTATATGATTCTGTTTTTTTCTTCTTTCTTAGCATATCAGTTATACTTACTGTTGTACTTTTGATAGTGGTTGCTCTAGAGTTGGGAATGTACATTTACAACTAATCTAAGTCCACTTTTAAATAACACTGTACCACTCTACAAATAGTGCAAGTAGCTTATAGTAAAAAAATATTCCAAATTTCTCCCTCCCATTCTTTAAATCATTGCTGGCATTCATTTTACTTACACATAAGTGTGTGTGTGTGTGTGTGTGTATATAAAGCTGCATACATTGTAATTATTTTCAATAATAACTATTTTTAATTAAGAGTAAGAAAAATAAAAGTTTTTATTAACCTTCACTTATTCCTTCTCCAGTTCTTTTCCTTTTTTTATGTAGATGTGAGTTTCTGGCCTGTATAAATTTCCTATAGAAACTTCTCTGAAGAACTTGTAACCTCTCTTGCAAGGCAGGTCTACTGGTAATAAATTCCCTCAATTTTTGTTTGTCTGAGAAAGTCTTTATTTCTCCTTTACTTTTGAAGGATAAGTTTGAGGGAATAGAATTCTAAGTTGATTTTTTTTTTCTCAACACTTTAAATATACTTCACTCTACTTTCTTCTTGCTTGCATGGTTTCTAAGAAGTCAGATGTAATTCTTTTCTTTGCTCCTCTATAGATAAGGTATTTTTTCCCTCTGACTTCTTTCAAGACTCCATCTTTGATTTTCTACAGTTTGAGTATAATTTGCCTAGATGTAGTTTTTAGAATTTATCCTACCTGGTGTTCTTTGAGCTTCCTAGATCTATAGTTTGTTGTCTGACACTAATTTGAGGAAATTCTCAACCATTATTGCTTTAAATATTTCTTCAGTTTCTTTGTCTCTTTTTTTCTCTTTCTGGAATTCCCATTATGCATATATTCACCTTTTGTAATTGAAACAGTTCTTCAATGTTCAGTTCCATTTTTTATAGTTGTTTTTCTTTTTGCGCTTCAATTTTGGATGTTTCTTTTCTTTTGGCATTTAAAAATAGTTTATTTTTATCATGCAACAAAAGTCTAGAAGGCTCTAAGTTGGCTTTTCTGTGATTTCTTGGGCTTCATCCTCCTTGTCACAAAATGGCCTAGACTTTTAGCATCATGTTAAAAACAGAAAGGCTGGACATGGGGGGCAGGGGTGAGGTAGGGAGAAACTTTTCTTTCTGTTTTTTTTCCTCCAATTTATTTATTTATTTCTTTTATTTTTTAAATTTCAGAATATTATGGGGGCACAAACATTTTGGTTACATATAATGCCTTTGCATCACCCAAGCCAGAGCTACGAAGTGAGCCTCCCCCTCATACAGTGCACTCTGCACCCATTAGTTGTGACTTTACCCGTATTGAGATATTGTTAAGGGTGGAGATTCTTTCTTCAGCTATATCCAGTCTACTGACTAGCCAATCAAAGAAAGGCATTCTTGATTTCTTTTTCTTTTCTTTTCTTTTTTTTTTGAGAAAGAGTCCCACTTTGTTGCCTAGGCTAGAGTGAGTGCCGTGGAGTCAGCCTAGCTCACAGCAACCTCAAACTCCTGGGCTCTCGTGATCCTCCTGCCTCAGCCTCCCAAGTAGCTGGGACTACGGTCGTGTGCCACCATGCCTGGCTAATATTTTCTATATATTTTTAGTTGTCCGGCTAATTTCTTTCTATTTTTAGTAGAGACAGTCTTGCTCAGGCTGGTTTCAAGCTCCTGACCTCAAGCAGTCCTCCCACCTCGGCCTCCCAGAGTGCTAGGATTACAGGCGTGAGCCACTGCACCTGGCCTTGATTTCTGCTGTAGTGTTTTTGATCTTTAGCATTTCTTTTTGATTATCTTAGAATTTCCAATTTCCATCTCTTTGCTTACATTATCCATCTATTCTTGTATATTGTCTACTTTTTCCATTAGTGCCCTTAGCATATTAATCATAGTTTGTTTTAAAATTTATGATCTAATCATTCCAACATCCCTATCATCTCTGATTCTAGTTCTAATGCTTACTGTATCTCTTCAAACTGTGTGTTTTACTTTTTAGTATGCCTTGTAAATTTTTTGTGGAATGCGAGACATGATACACTACGTGAAAGGAGCTCCTGTAAATAGGCCTTTAGTGGTATGGTGGTAAGGTGTGAGGGGTGTGGGAAATTTTTCTACAGCCCCTGAGATTAGGTCTCAATCTTTTAGTGAGCCTGCCCTCCCACTATTGGGTATCTACCCAAAGGAAAAGAAGACTTTTCATCAAAAAAACACCTGCACTCGAATATTTATTGCAATCCAATTCACAGTTGCAAAGATGTGGAAGCAATCCAAGTGCCCATCAATTCATGAGTGGATAATAAAATGTGGTATATGTATACCATGGAGTACTACTCAGCCATAAAAAAGATAAATTAATACCTTTTGCAACAATCTGGGTGGAACTGGAGATTATTCTCCTAAGTGAGGTATCTCAAGAATGGAGAAACAAACACCATGTGTACTCACTATTAAATTGGAACTAACCAATGAGCACATATGTGCACAGAGGAGTGTATAACTTAGTGACAATCAATCAGGGGGGAATGGAGAGGAGAGAGGAGGAGAGGGGCAAAAAAACCTACCTAATGGGTGCAATGAACACTATTTGGGTGATGGGCATGCCTATAGCCTGGGCTCAAGCATTACAAAAGCAATCCACGTAACCTAAAACATTTGTACCCCCTTAATATTTTGAAACAAAAGAAAAAGAAAAAAGAACATCATGCTCCAGTATTTCGAAATAGTTTCTTTTCACCTCCCCCTGCAGAAAACAGGAGAGAGTTTTTCTCCAGTCTTCATCACGAGAACCTGGTCCAACTCCTGTAGGTAAAACTCATCAAAGTGTGGGGGGTCTTCCTATGACTGGTTTCCCCTGGGGTTTTTAAACTCTCAGACTTGTCCACACTGAGCCTCCAACAATTTGTCGATTATAGTTCAGATTTTCCTAGATGGGTACTGGTTCCCAAGGAAGTTTCTGCTCCTGGGTTTCTGCTCTCATGTATTTTGATTCTTTGTAGTTTTTCAGGCATCAGTTTTGTGATCTCATGTCTCTGGCAGATCTAAGAAGAACTGTAGATTTTTTTAGTTTGTTCAGGTTTTTACTTGTTTTCAGGACAGAATGATGACTTCTAAGCTCCTTACATGCCAGAGTGGAAATTGAAAGTCCTCTCTATACTCTTTTCCAATAGTTATTATCAATTTTTTTTCAAATTTTAAAAAATTATTTAAACTCATAGATGAAAAAAGTAGTTTCTAGTTTTAATTTGTCTTTTCCTGGCTATAAGTGAATTTTAGAAACTTTCACATATACCTGTGAATTATTTGCTTACAGTTTTTGTCCATTTTTATGTTGTACTGTTTGCTGACTTTCTTTTAATTAGCATTTAGCTTTTATTAAAGATAAATTTACCTTAAATGAAAGATGCTGAAAAAACCTAGCAATAACCATCTGTGTAGAATGAAAAATTACCCTAAATGTCTTTATTAGAATGGTGGTGTGTTTGGTATCTTTGATACTCCCACAATAATAAGGGATTTTTTTAAAAAACTAATTTTATATTTATGGTTCAAATAATTTGTTTTTGTGGATTTTTCCCAAAGTAGTCAGTGACTTAGTAAAATAAAGATCTTTTATTTCTATCTTTTTGCAATTTGAAACAAACTCTGAAATCATCTTAAATGTGGGGTTTGTTAAAACCTAGTTTGATAAACAAGACTTTAATGTGATAGAGTTAATACAGTGAAACTGAAAGACATTTCAGAGATTGAAATGTTTTTGTTTCCACTTTTGTTACCATTATGCCAAGATCAGAGCTTTGGTTTGACTTAATATAGGAAGCATTAAAGAGAATAACCAATCCGTGCATTTTTTAAAAAACCACTCTTCATGTAACATACAAAACTTATAAAAATGGGTACTGTAAAAATAGTGCTTTAATAATCATTCTAACCAGCTGATTATAGACTGATTGCTTAGTTAAGTAGGGAAAGAAATAAATAGATTTCCTTTTTAGTTCTTTTTAAATGATTACACACACAAACATATATAAAAGCTCTTCTAGTGACTCAAATGTGACTTTTTGTATTCATGGTTATTTTTGAACAAACTCGGTTTCACGAATTATTCTTTTTTATGCAAACTGTGGCTGCACATGTGGTATCTGAACTTCAGGGTGGCATTATAGCTTCCTGCTCAGTACTCAGCAACTAACATCATAGTACCTCTTTTGGTTGGTTTCTAATTACTACAAAATATAATGGTTGATAAAATGTTATCTGTGAAAATCACGTTGTCCCCCTCTTTTCCTTTGAGTATCTGAACTAAGTTGTTATTAATAGTATTATCAACCTATAGTCTTTGTGACTATTGTTGAAAAATTTCATGTGATTTATAGTACTATGATTTTAAAAAATAAGTGATTTTTGCTGTATATTTCACTTTATTCTTTTTGGGAAATATCCTTACACTGTCATTGACATCAGAGGTTAACTGTTAAATGCAGGATGCTATCAATAATTGAGATGAAAGGAGTCTCCTCTTGTGATTTGCTGCTCAGTAGAGAAGTTATGTTTAATAAATATTTTCTTTTAATGACCAGATTCTTAGCTAAAGCCCCAATAATTTCTGAGCATTTGCTCTCAATAGACAGAACAAAAGTATATTGTCATTACATATTTTAGCTTCTTATCTAAGATCAAAAATGTTTCATGAATTTCTTTCTAATTTAGGAAACTTAAAAAATATAATATTCTCTTCTCCAGTATATTTTTGGGTTTTTATGTCACTTTCCCCATATACTATACACACATTTCTCTTTTTCAAACACTGAAATCTTTTTCCTTTGCAGCTATCTGGAGCTTGAGGGACTCCTAAGAGAACTTATTCTTGTTTATTAGAAAATCAAAGATATTTCTCCTTTATTATTATAAACATTGTGATATTTAGCCTGTTGTATGTACATGTCCAGGAATTTGTCACTAATTCTTGGGACCTAGGTTTTATATTTTCAGAATTTTATTTGTCTTTTTATTTGACAAATATTCATTGAAAGCCATGAATGTATAGGGTACTTTGCTGGCTATTGGCAGAGATTCACAAATAAATGAAACAAAACAGCCTTACTTTTAAGGAACTTGCATTGCAGGAGAAGAGAAAAGGCAAATGCACAGTAAATAAGGTACAAGGTACGATAAGTACTGTACTGAAGTTTAGGGAATACAGGACTTCCACTCCTGGGAAATTTTGTGAAATAAAAATCCTGGAATCTTCTGACTATAAATAATCTAAAAATGCTAGACCAAATATTAAAGGCAAAAATCATACTTGCAAATGAATGAATAAAAATTTTCATTTGAAATAGTTCTAGATGTATGAAGCTCCTGGGGAACTGGCAGAAGTAAATGAAAATCCTTTCTGAAGGAACACACTTTCAACTCAGATCTCAAAGAAGTCTTCTTATATGAATCCAAAAAATAAATAAATAAATAAAAATAAAATTAAAACACATATAAAGGAGAGTTACCATGAGAGAGAACATGTATGTCAACAAAAACTTTAGATATTAGACTTTAGATATTAGAGTTACCAGATAGAAAATATAAAATAACTATGTTTTTGACATTGATATTTTTAAATAGGTATAATCATTTTGGAAAAATATTTGTCATTATCATGAAGAGTGGAACATGTGCCTACCTCACAACCCAGAAATTCTAGTCTCCTGGATACGTATATATGTACCAGACATGCACATGAACATTTACAGCACAGTGTGCAAATGATGGAAACAGCTATAATTTTCATGAACAGGAGAATGATATCTAGCAGTGAAAATGAATGCATTATAGCTACACATTATTGGCATGAATGAACCTTAAAATCATAACACTAATGCAGTTTGTGAAAGACTGCCGTCAGTTATGTCACCGTTAAAATAACTTTGAAAATCAAACATTATTTAATTATACACATATAATAAAACTGTAATGGAGAGCAAGAAGTTATTAAGAAGTAATTTGGAGGCCGGGCGCGGTGGCTCACGCCTGTAATCCTAGCACTCTGGGAGGCCGCGGCGGGTGGATCACTCGAGGTCAGGAGTTCGAGACCAGCCTGAGCAAGAGCGAGACCTCGTCTCTACTAAAAATAGAAACAAATTAGCTGGCCAACTAAAATATATATGGAAAAAATTAGCTGGGCATGGTGGCGCATGCCTGTAGTCCCAGCTACTCGGGAGGCTGAGGCAGTAGGATCGCTTAAGCCCAGGAGTTTGAGGTTGCTGTGAGCTAGGCTGACGCCATGGCACTCACTCTAGCCAGGGCAACAAAGTGACACTCTGTCTCAAAAAAAAAGAAAAAAGAAGTAATTTGGGGTAGTGGTTTCCTCTGGAAAGGAGGACCTAGGAAGTCTCAATAGTATTGGTAGTATTGAATTTTTCAAGTTGTTTAGTGGATTAATGGATGTTCTGTTAATATGCTTAATGAATTATATGTTACATATATTTATGTTTTATGAAAAACGTCATGGTTAAACATGGTATGATAAAATAGGAAAGACGGAGAAGTTCAACAGAGGCAGAGGAAGGTGTCATGTCTGGTGGATCAAGAAAAGCCTTATGAATGAGGTGTCTTTGGGATGGAAAATCTTGGAATTTGTTTTATGACTGGCAAGTGATCTAATTTAACAGATGAGCAGAGTGTAGTCAAGAAAGTGGTAAAAAAGAGAGTGGGAAAAAAACCCATAACAATTGAATTTAACATAGTGTACAGCCACATAAGACTTTTGGCAGTAGAGTTGTATGCTAGGGTGTGGGATGGATTGGAGGAAGGAGACCTTGAAGGTGAGATACTAATTTATAGGTCATGGCACTCAGAGAAGCAGAACTAGATTGGATAGAAAGGAGGGTCATGTACTAAAGACTCTCCAGGAGAGAATCTCTGAGGCTTGATGCCTGATTAAATGTGAAGGTGTGGGGAAAAAGGCATCAAAATAGCTGGAGTTTTGATTCTGAAGGATATGGAATCACAAGCCAATGAGAAATTATAAGAATGTTGTGTATGAGACATTGGACATATAGAGAGAATGGGGTTGGTTTTGACCATGTTGCTGTAGAGATATCTGTAGACACAAGAGTCAATTTCATATGTGGGGCTAGAGTTGGAGAGGGAAGTTGAGTTTGGGTTGGCCTCATAATTTATCATATCTTCCACAGAATGCGTGATCCAGCTGAGAGGCCACATATGCTCACATGTCATTTTCTCAAAGAGGTCTTTCCCGACCACCCTACCTGATTCTACTCTTCATACTCTCCTACTCTGTTTATGTTTCCTCTTACCCCTTCTTGATTTATTCTATATTTACTTATTCATTGTTCTTTATCTCCCTTCAGCAGGGCATAAACTCTAGGAGAGCAGAGGTTTTGAATGTTATTTCCCCCCATTGCTAGAAAAAAAAGTATACCATGAAGGGGATAGAAAAGACAGGGAGAATGGGGGGAAGAGAAAAGGACACTGTGATTTCCAAGCCAGAGATAGAAGGGATTTTTTTGACATAAGTGAAGGATTGCCAGATTGCCATGTGTTTATTTTTTAAATTTTTTTCTTAACATTTTAATTCTCATGTAAATGGCTTAAGTACACATAATTTATTTTCCTTTGCGCATGTTACCTAGAGAACAAAAGATAGAGTGACATTTCTTTAAATGATTATTATCTGATCTCCATCCAGAATACTGTGAATATTATCTGTCACTGGTTCTCCTATTTTTATTCAGAGCCAGCCAATTTAGGGACCCCACATGGTAGAGATTTTCAAAGCACAGCAAGCTCACTTTCTGGTGCCCTCCTCCCTGGAAAGGAGGGACTTGAGGCTTGAAACCTCTTTCAGGTGATTCTCGTGTGTTTAGAGATGTAAATGAACAGGGAAAGCAAGCTTTTTGGCTTAGGTATTAGGAGGGTATGAATCAATTTTCAATTTTGTGCACCAGCAAGATAAGAAAAATATTAATAAGAACTCCACTGAGCAATTGAGAGAGAAGATCAGAAATGATGAATAAAATCGTTTGAGCAAAAGTCTTCTGTGACAAGTTAGATGATTTAGAGTTCAGTAGATGACTGATATCTACAACTTTGCTTCTAAACTGTGTATGAATATTACACAAACTTATTGAAGAATAATACTTTGCTTTTCACCTTTTTTCTTTAACTGGAGTACATCTTACAGAGGGTCAGAGAGTTGCAAAATAACTTGTATTTTTCTTCCCTCATGATGTAAGATACATATGTAGAATTCCAGAACATTTTTAAGTGTATAGAAGTTTTATAAATCAGAATGCATTTAAGTGAGTAGGTGGAATGGAGACAAAATGAAAAAGAAAAGATGGCAAGTTTCTGCAAGGATAAGTCATTTTAGAAATGGATGTGCTTTTCTAAGGACCTTTAAGAATGTCTGTTAGAAAGCTCAGCACAGAATTGAATGGCTTTTGCTTGCCACTTACTAGAGAGTTTTTGTGGAGAGCTCTGAAATATCTCTTGAAGTGTCCCTTTCCCCTTTTTAAAGTAGAGGCTTAAGAAATATCTTATTTAAAACAAGATGCAGAAGGCTCATGTGGGAGCATCAGGAGGTTGAAGAATAGGAAGAGTGATTAGGTAGATAATTCTAATCTATCAGCGGAATTGTTGAAAGTAGTAAAAAATTGAGACTTCTTTTTTCCCTTTGACTAGAATAGATGATTAGAAAATCACACTTATTGATCTGAACAACTGCCATTTGAAAATAAATGGTTCATCTGCTTGTTTAATTCAGTAAAACCTAAATTTGATTTTTCAGTGCATGTTGAATATAAGAAACAGAATCATCACAATTTCCAAGGAACCTAGAAGTTACCAGTTTTGACATGGCTGATACATTTTTATCTTGGAATAAAACTGGCTCAGCCTTTCTGGGCAGTTTGATCATTTTTATCTTATTCTTCTCCTTTTATAAGTAATAAGAAAAATCTGTGTTTTATTGTATTTAATTTCTAGTAGAATTGATCAGCGGCAGACTAACAAGATGGACATATTGGAGTCAGTAGAAATGGGTAGACAACAACAGGAGAATAACTCATAGGATTGTGTGCTCTCAAAACAAAGTTTGGTTTTCGCCCTGTGGCTGTGGTTTCCTGTTTACATGGGAGCTTTAGCCTTCCAGAACCTAGAAACCCATATATTTTGAACACTTGGAGCCTTTTAAGTAGCAGGGGATGATTGTATCAACAGCAGATGTATTCTCCCTCATTTAGGCCTTTGGAGAACCAAACCAAAAAGCCATTTTAAAAAGCTACTAAATTTTGATAACTGGAAATAATTTGGTAATATTATTTGGTTGGAAAGCAATAATAAGCACAGTACTAAGAAAGACAAAATAAAAAACAAAACTCTCAAACTCTGCAAATAGTCTCATGTTACTTTACAAAGAACCATGGTTTTGTTGCTGGTCTGTTTGATTTTAAAAAGTGGCCAGTTTTGGAGACCGTGGACTTAATTATAAAGATTGTGCCATCACACAATTGGGAACTGCTGAACTCTTCACAATAGGTACTTTATTATGAGTTTTATGTTAAAAGATGTTTATGAAGTATTAGGATATAATTAAAACCACACAAAGAATTTGTTTCATCCCATGCAGGAAAAAAAAAAAAAGATCTTTGTTTCCATATTAGCAAATTTTTTTTTCTCCTAAGGGTACTGATTAGGTGATCAAAAAGCTTTTTTGTCTGTTCCTTTAGTTTGTGAGCATGTGGAGAAAACCACTAATATTAGTTACAGTAAACTCAAAGCATATAATTATAATGTTGGAAAACGCAAAGGAAAATTAAATCATATGAAACTCAAGGCTGAGTTGTATAGTATATTGACTGATTAGTTTGAATAGGGCCTAAGCTGCACTTGGAAGATTGGGTGAATAAATAAATCCATAATTTATAATCTAATAATAGAATTTAGAATTATTTTTATGGTTGTGAAGTTGCATCCCTTTATAATAATCTAATTTTTTAAAGCCATCAGATATTTGAGAATAACTGTGATTGTTGAGCCTGAGAAAACCACGCATTCATGAGGGAAGAAGAGATACATATATACAACATTATGCTTAACCTTCTCTGAATGTGGTAAAACCCAGTCCATTCATTAGCATTAGTAGCGGGCAACTTAGGTTGAGTGCTTCTTACTCATAGTCCATCTGAGGCTTAATGTTATTGATGATTTTCTGGTATTTTACCTTACTTCTGGAGTTTCAAATTGGGTAAACTCAAGAGTATCTTTATTTGTTTTAAGTAGCAAGATTTTTATTTACTTAAAGCATTTAAAACAAGTACCAGGGTTCATTATTTGATTTTGTGGTTAGGAATTCTGTGATTGTATTTTTTGGGAAGGTTTTGAATGTGTTTGCTGTAAGTTTGTGTGTGTGTGTTTAGGGTACCCTTTTTTAAGGTCAAAAATAATCCTGCCTGTCTTCCTTCCCTTCTTTTCCTTTCTTCCTATAAAGTATTTAAATGTTTAAAAGAGCTTCTTGTTGTATTCTGTAATGTTTAAATACAAAGATGTAAAACAAGTGACTACTGTTATATGAATATAGAAACCTGTATTTAAAGAATCCAACCCAAATACCAGTTGACCAACAACCAGTAAGAATGGTATAGGAAAAAATTAGCTTACTTTGGTCAAATGATTATGAAACAGTAGCACTCTAACAAAGCCATTTGGGAGCAATTAGTGTTTGATTCTTTTAAAAAAAGACATTTTAAAGATACCTGATGACATTATAATAGATGACAATTTGAATTACTATTAATAGTCTTTGGCATGATACTATTATTGTGGTTTAGGTAGGAAAATGCCTTTGTTCTTAGGAGATGTCTTCTTGATCATTTAGGCTGAAGTGTTTTTTAATGTTTAAAAATTAATATCAAGTGACTTATTTGTGAATGTGTGTGCATGTGTGTGAATTTCTATCTCCGTATCTATGAGAAAATACAAATGTAACAAAATATTAATTTGAAAATCTAGGAGAAAAGTTTGTAAATCTTCATTGTATTACTATCTCAGCTTTTCTGATAATTTGAAAGTTTAAAAAATCAAGGGAAAACTGACTTGAAAAAGCACTATTAATGATTTTTGAACATTTTTTAGTTTTTTTTTTTTCTCTGCAATCATTCATGTGACTTAAAAGAGCATAGATGAGTCTACTTTGCTTAACCTCATGGTTACTGTTGATAAAATGAGATTAGGTGTATCAAAGTTGAGAAAATTTTATACACATGTGAGCTGTCAATATTATTCTTCATGAGATAGTCATGTCCACATTATAGTAGTATAATGTCTTAATTTCAGTTTTTGATGATGAATAGGGATGATGACTAGCTTTTTTTTTTTTTTTTAAGAAAACTAACATAACCTGATTTCTGTAGAATGATCAAAAATGGAGTTTATTGATTCTTTGCATCTTTGGTGTCATCAATGCCAAAATAAAGGTGCAGAGGTCTTTCTTGTTTTATAACTGCTCACAATAAGATTTTAAAAGTTTTTATGAGTTTTTAACGTAAATTTTTATTAGCTTTTTTATTCATCCTTTTCTTATATTAACCTAAAGAATATTCAGTGCATATTTCTAATGTTTTTTCTTTTTCTTTTTTTTATTATAGCACCAACTTTTTTTTTTATTTCAGCATATTATGGGGGTATAAAAGTTTAGGTTACATATATTGTTCTTGCCCCCCCATCAGAGCTTCAAGCGTGTCCATCCCCTTCCCCCCCACATCTGCCCGACACCCAATTAATGTTATTCCTAAATGTGCTCTTAGGTGATGATCAGTCAAACCAATTTGATGGTGAGTACATGTGGTGCTTATTTTTCCATTCTTGGGATACTTCACTTAGTAGAATGGGTTCCAGCTCTGTCCAGGAAAATACAAGAGGTGCTTTATCACCATTGTTCTTAGAGCTGAGTAGTACTCCATGGTATACATATACCACATGATAAAAGTAGCAAATCTTTGGGACTTCAGTCTAAGTTATAACAAAACTGTTTACTATCTAACAAAACTGAGGGAACAGAACTGTTCTGTAGACCCTGAAAAATTAATTAAGATTATAACATAAGTCATTAAACAAATGAATACTTATAATTAAGGGCCAGTGTACAGAAAATAAACGTATAACTTTCAGATAGACGTTTTTTTGGTAGGAGAATTATATATGGCTTGTGCATTTGTTTTTATTTTTGAATTTATGAAAAGCTCTCAGCTCAGGCCTCTAATCTAAAATTCATCACATTATCAAATTGGAAAATATTCTTAAAACACACAATAAAAATATAAACTGTCAGGGATCATACTTCATCACTTCTAAATGCCATTCTGTGCATCTTATAAGAGTGTTTGTGGTAACCACTGCGGGCTGGCTTATTTAGTAGTCACTCTCAACTTCTCACTTGCCATTGCATGCCTCTATTTCATAGACTGTAAGAACTAAATATTCATGTTTTAAGCCTGTCTTATAGCTAGGAATGGCCGTACAGTATGAGTCAGGCCAATAAGACATAAGTGGGGAGTCTGCTTGAGGATCTTCTTGTGTTGTCAGTGTTAGAATTGACTTAGGGCCTGTCAGCAGTGTGAGTCCAACCGTATCTGAAGCTAGATGAAATCCTCAGAATTCCTAGTTATGTGAGCCTGGGAAATGATCTTTTTTTGCATAGGAACAATGCCTGTCTTAATTCACATGCTATCTGCTTTGCATGGACTAGCATGTTGTGTCTTTTATTCTGAACCCTGAATTGAATCTTTCTATTCATTTCTGACTGTTCAAATAATCTATGTAAATGTAACAAAGTTTAATTAAAGTCAGTGACTGTTATTTATTTTAGGAGATTAAGTTCTGTCTTTGACAGAGGAGTGGCATGAGAGAAAAACTACTCCAGTGGAAGAAGTCACAAGATCAGTTCAAGTCTCCATTCTCCCACTTGCTGGCTGTTTTAAAAAAGCTACCTGTAGTGGCTTAACCAAAGATTAATTTTCTATCTTTAAAAACCTCTCTTTAAGAGTCACTTATCATGGCTTAATCAGAGATTTATTTTTCTCTCATAATAAGACCCTAGAGGTCTTGTGTACCAGTTCTAGAATGTCTTTGATAGTCCTGCATCCTCCCCCTCTCCTTCTCTGCTAGCCTTAGGGTGTGGCTCTCACCACTCCCTGGGCCTCTCATCTGCATTTCAGAAAGAAAGAGGGGAAAGGGGAAAGGGCAAAATGGGTAAGTATCCTGTTTCAACCCCCTTTAAAGAACCTTTCCTAAACACCCTTCCAAGTGATTTCTCCTTGTGTTTTATTGGCTGGAACTGTTTCCCACGGTCACCTCAAGCTACAGAGTGACTGAGAAATAATTACTTAGCAGGGCACATCACTGTTGCCTCAACAAAATTAGGCTTCTTTTAGTTAGAAGGAGAGAATAGATACTGAATACTATCTGCGACAGGGGTTAGACTAGATGGTCCTTGGTTTAGATGGCTCTTTCTAGCTCTAGAAGTTATGAACTCTGTTTAATAAACTCTGGGAGAATTGGTGATTAAGGCTTTAATGTTCAGTGCAGTGGAATAACCTACATCAGGGGTTGACAAACTATGGCTTATAGGTCAAATTCTATCTGCCAACTGATTTTATAAACAAAATTTTATTAAAACACAGCCACACTCATTTGTTTACATAGTGTCCATAACTGCTTTCATGCTACAGTGGCAGAGTTGAGTAGTTGTGACACAGACCATATGGCCTGCGAAGCTGGAAATTTTACCATCTGGCTCTTTATAGAAAAAGCTTGCCAATTATTCTCTGGCCTAGGTGATCCTGGAGAGGCCTTCCATCATGGTGACTCCAAAACACATTTATTCATTGATTTAGTAAGGATTTGGGCACACACTATATTTTAGGCATCTGATCAGGCAGTGGGAGTACAACAGTGAATAAGAACACAAAGTCCATATTCTCATAGAACTTACATTAAGTCAGGCAAACAATAAATAAATAGGTAAAACTTATATTAGGTTATTAAGTATGAAATGTCCTATTTCTTAAGTACTAAGTTTGTTGGTATCGCTGACATTTCACTTTGACACTTCTTGTTTTATTTTTGTTGTGAAAGTACATCCTCATTCTTTTAAATGCATGATAAAGTGCTTGTGATTATCTTTCAAAGTTTTTCAGAGCAATTTTTGTGCAACCATGGGTAAGTGAAAAAATCGTGTTGTTTTCGAATATGAGTTCTGTCTTGGAACCAGTGCTGCACAGACAGCTTGAAATATCAATTAAGTGTTTGGGAAGGATACGGCTAACGATCGCACAGTACCTCCAGGTTTGAGAAGTTCTGTTCTGATGATTTTAATCTTAAGAATGAGCCACATGAGCGACCTGAGACCAAGGAGGATAATGATGAGCTGATAAAGCTGAAAGCTGAAAATGATGAGATAATAAAGCTGCAGTGGAAGCGAATCTATCTCAACCTATGCATGAATTAGCAGCAAGGTTTGATGTTACTATGCCAGTAATATTGGATGAAACAAATGAGCAAGGTAAAGAAGCTGGATAGATGGGTTCTGCATGAATTAAATGAGCATCAGAAGAGAAATTGTCTCTAAGCTTGCCTTTCTTTGCTGTCACAACAGAACAACTACAACAACTACATCGTGTTGTTACGTGTGATGAAAAATGGATTCTTTTTGATAATTGCAAGTGTTCGGTACAATGGTTAGATAAAGGTAAAGTGCTGAAACACAGTCAAAAATCAAATATTCAGCAAAAAAAGCTAATGGTGTCTGTTTGGTGGTCTAGCGCTGGTATTATCCACTACAGCTTCATGAAACCTGTTCAATTGATTACAGTGGGTGTCTACTGCTACCAGCTGGACGAAATGATGAGGATGCTTGCGATTATGCAGCCAAGATTGGTCAACAGAGACAGGCCAATCCTCTTTCAAGACAATGCTGGAGGACATTTTGTACCAACAGTGCTGTTCAAACTATAGCAGCTGATCTTGGAAACTCTCTGTCATCCACCATATTCACCAGACCTTGCAGCAACTGACTACCACTTTTTCCAGGCTTTGGACCACTTCTCGCAAGGAAAAATATTCAATTCTCAACAAGCTGTGGAAAATGCCTTTTGTGATTTCATCACCACTCACTCTCCAGGCTTCTTCACTGCTGGCATAAACAAGCTACCATTAAGATGGCAAAACTATGTCCACAATTTGGGTGCATATTTTGTTTAATTTTACTGCTTCTTGTTTGAGATACAATAAACTACACTTTTGATTCAAAATCAGACATTTCATATTTAATGACCTAATAGTTTATCATGTGGTAATAAGAGCTATAGAGAAAAATGAAGTAGGAAAAGTGGATAGGAAGTGCAGGAGAGGAGGTTGCAGTTTTTGAGCATGGTCCGGGAAGGCCTCTCTTAGAAGGTGACATTTGAGCAAAAGTTCAAAGATTGGGGGGAGCCATGTGGTCAGTGGAGGGAAGAACATACTACACAGAGGGAACAGCCTGTGCAAGGGAGGTGGCAGTGTGTCTAGAGAAGTTGAGGAATTGCAGGGAGGCCAGTGTGGCTGGAGCAGAGTGAGCAAGGGGAAGAATGGTTAGGGCTGAGCTCAAAGAGGTAGTAAGGGTCATCATGTAAGGCTTTGCAAGCCATTGTAAGATGGGAGCCTTGGAGAGTTTTGAGAAGAGGAATCACATGGCCTGACATATTTTAACAAGGTCGTTCTGGCTTAGGTGCTGACAATAGACTCTGCAGTTGCAGAGTAGAACCCGAGAGACCAGATCAGTAGCTATTAGGCTAATTCAGTCAAGAGTTAATAGTGGGTGTTGAACTCCTGAGCTCAAGCAATCCTCCCACCTTGATTCTGGATAGTTTATAAGGTAAAGCTAATGTGATTTGCTAATCAATTAATATTGGATAAAAGATGAAGAGAGGGGTCAAATATGACTTTAAGGTTTTTGGCCCTAGCAACTTAAGGAATGGAATTTCTGCTTATTGATGTAGGGAATCCTCCAGGAAGAGTAAGTTTTGGGGAGAAAGATCAGGAGTTCCAGGAGATGTTTATTAAATGAACAAGTGGAAGTGTTAATTAGGCAATTGCAAATACAAGTGCCTAGTTCAGGGACAAGGCCTAGGCTAAAACAAATGTGAGAATCAACCATGTGCAGATGATGTTTTAAAGCAATGGACTGTATGAGATCAGGGGAAAATGTGGGTAAAAGAGAGAAGAAAGACATTGAAGAACCCTGGAAAGTTAAGGTCAAGGAGATGAAGAGGAACCAGCAGTGAGATCGAGGAGGAATAGCTGGTGCTCCTCTTGGAGAAAATCCAGAAGTTTGTGAAGTTCTGAAAGTCCAGTAAAGTAAGTGCTTCAAAGTAGCAAAGTGTGATCAGCAGGCCAAACACTGCTGACAGGTGGTAAGATGAGGCCTGGGGGACTGAACATTGACTTTAGTACCCTATGGAGGTTATGAGTGACTTTGCAAGGAGAGTTTGCATGGAGTGGTGGGGATAACAATCCTCATTTGAGTGGGTAAGGGAAGAGAATGAGAGGAGAGAAATAGGTGACAATTGAGTACAGACACATCTTTCAAGCAATCTTGGTTTTCTTAAAAGGAAGAAGAGAATGGGGTGATAGCTGGAGGGGGAAGTGTTTCTGTTGTCTATATAAGAGACAAACAGTATATGTTTTTCTGTATAGGAGAAATTACCACAAATGATCTAGGAGAACGACCCAGGATAGAAACAAATTAATGATGTATGTTTTGGGGGCAGAGGTAAAGGTCCTTGACTAAGTAAGAAGGAGTGGACCTAGTGGACAGGTGGAGCCACTGATCTTGGAGGAACATGAACAATTCATCCGTAGCAACACGAGGGAAGACAGGGCCCATGTGCATGAATCAATATATGGTGAGAGCTTAGGGAAGTTCCCTCTGATTGCTTCTGTTTTTCTCAGGGAAAAACAGGTGCAGAGAGTTAGAACAGAGGAGGGGATGTTGGAAATTTGAGGAAAAACAAGAAAATATAGGTCAGTATTTGGGAAATGTATGATGATTGCCAGGCAGCATTAAGGATCAAACTGAGGTTAGTGACCATGAATTTAAAGAGATGCTTAGCTTGATAGTGCACTTTTCTCCAGCCAAGTTTGGCTTATACGGGTGCAAGCATGGAGTAGGATTTAATTATGGTTGCAGTTTTGCCAGGTGAGTATGATGAAGCAAACAAGCCAATTTAGCTGATGATTTCTGCAGGGGATTCATTATTATGATGGACCATGGGCTTTAGCCCACTTAAGGACCAAAGTAAGGACTTGAGGGGAGTGAGGGACAGGTTGAAGAATTGTTGGAGGCCAGGTACCAAAGGGTGTGCACTGGAAAGTTAGGGGTGGTTAGTGAGATGCTTGCTAGTGAGATTATGGAAGAGGTGAAGTTATTGGTAAATCACAAAGACTAGAGTGTAAGGGGAGTGAGTGGCTAACAAAGTAGAGGGCAAGATTCTTGGGACAGAAGAAATCAAGGAATTGAGAGACCAGGGAGTTAGATGGATAATCTCCATGCACCATGAAATCACCAGGAATTATGGCAGGATGGGTATCAGAGGGACAATGAGCAAGGGACATAAATCTTTGAAGAGTGACAGGGAGTGCCCTCTGGGGGTCAGTAGATGAACTGTCACAACTGTCACACAGACGTGTCTCATGACATGAAATTCCAATCTGGTGGTTTGAGCAGCCCAGAGAAGGAAGACACTACTCCTCTTCAGATGCAACATGAATACGGTATTGTTTCCATAAAACTTATTTATATTTGCATAAATTTCAAACCTTGAAGTGTAGAATTGCCAACTATTTGTCACAATTAAAATATGAAAGAAAAATGTTGAGTGCTCTGAATACACAGGTACTCACGTTGTATGTTGGTTGACAAGTTGACCTACAGGTCCCCAACTCTGTTTTTTGCTGAGCTTTGGCATTAACTGACATGAATATGAAACACCCACAGGGCTCAGGAGTCCTGGGACAGAGCCCAGCCGGATGGGTAAAGAAAGTGAGTGATTATTCTTTTCTTTAGCCCAGAAATTGATGCATCAGCTTAACTATGGAAATAAAAAATTGAATTACTGGCACTCCTCTTCTTCCTTTAGGGTGTTCACCATCAAAACAACACTGTTCATTCAAATGTGTGTGTAGATCTTGCTCTTGTTAAAAATGGCTCTAAAATATGTGTGCTGTTTTGAAATGTTTTGAATTGACCATTATTTCTAATGTTAAACTGTTTACATACCAGATTAAGGTTTTGTGCACCACTATTAACTGGGCTATAGTTAGTTGTCTCTCTTGGTGGCAGTGCAATAATTGGAAATTTACATATGAAAACATCCCTCTTTAAATTTAGAGTTTTTAAAACATGTCTCACAGTGATGCTTCTGTTGATTTCTGTGATGTCAGACAATTCTGTGGCTGTAGGGTCTTTTTTGTCCTTTAGTAATTAGCCCTTTTTGGGGTATAGGTCCAAAACAGACCCTGCTTATATGAAATTACCAAAATTCTTAGATTGATATTTCAATCTTCATCCCAGCTTATTAACGTAAAAACTCTCTTTATGAAATTGTGAATACCTGTGTGTCTGTATATCCAGATAAACTTGCTAATCTGTAGGTGGAGTTCCCAGAATTCTTAAGAGTGACATTTCAGCATTATCCCAGATGATTAGTGACTGTATGTGATGTTATAAAAGCTTTATATATTTATATGTGTACATACCAAAAAAATTGTGAAATATTTTTCTTTGTGTGAATTTAGTTTAATTTAAACCCTTTAAGTAGTTCTACAATAAGATTTTGTAGTTTTATTTTTTCTTACAAAAATTCTATAAAAGTTGTTTTTGAAATAATGCCTAACTTAATGTTTTATCATTTCCTGAAGCCATGCTATTGTATATACATCATTCTGCTTTTTAAATTTTATTTACCTGAATGACTGGGTTTTTCATAATGTATATAATTCACAGGATCTCATTTTTAATTTTTAACCCTCCTATACATTATAGACAAAAATATATCTTGGTTGTGGGTTATTTTAACCATATTTTTTTTCCCTAGTAGGTATGTGCTTTTGTGTCTGGTCCTTCTCTCATTACAAGTCTCTTTATTTTATTATTTTTCCTTAGAGTTGGTTGAGTATGGCTGTCATCTGCTTATCCTTCTATTATGTATATTAAAACAAAGGTGACTTACAAGTCAATTTGATCTTTTAATGCCATTGATGTCATATTAATTGTAGTAGTGTTACAGCAAGTGTTACAGCGGGTGGTCCCAAGGACAAACTTAGCAGCACATGGAGAGTCAGAGAATCAAGGTTTATTCGCCACCAAATTCTGAGCCCTGTCTACCCTATTTTTCCCACTTTTATTAAGTTGTAGTGGTCTGAGGGGTGTGGTCTCAAGTGGCTAAGGTAATAGGTTAGTTGATGTGTCAGGTAATAGGTTAGTATTATGCTGATGCAGGTCTTCCGTGAGGGGTGGGAGTCTCTGAGGGGTGGGAGTCTCAGGTGGCTGATGGGGGTTTTCCTTATTTATCAGTAGAGATACTTTTACCAATAAAAATGAGGGAAATGAGTTAATTTTCAGTTACCTTTGCTATCTTTCTAGCTGTTCCGTCAATGATAAGATTTCATTCTTCAAAAATGTTTTTAAAAATTTAAAAATTCATAGCTATCACTTTTCCCTGTCAGTTGTTTTTTTTTTTGGAAGACATTTATGGTTTAATCCTGCAGTTCCTTCTTTTCATTTTATTTATTAGGTGTAGTAAAAGGTTCTTCACAGCCCAAGGCTCCTAGGCATGTGTAGAATGTGAAAATATGCAATTAAATCGAGTAGGGCAGCTAAAATTCTACAAAAAAGGTGAAAAAGAAGTTCAGGGCTTTATTTAGTAAAAAATAGATCCCGCTCTGCTGAATTAGGATGGTGGGGGAGGGGAATTCAGAGATAAACAAGGCTCTGATGGACTGACAAGGGGAAGGAATTCAGAGCCTCAGACCAGGGAAGAAATTTCACAGGAAACGATTGATCTTGGTGTGTTGAAGTTTAAAAGTCAGATGCAGAATAGTTTATGTAAGATGGTCCCATTGAGTGAAAAGTTGAAAAAGGATGTGTATATAATTATGGATAGTTTCGAAATGGATATACAAGGAGCTTTTCATGGTACTCACCTCCATGGAATAGGCCTGGAGTAACAGATATTAATACTATCATTGTATGTCATTTTGGCTTTTTAAATTTTTTTGAGTATTTAAAACCAGGTGTGGTTTTCGTAGTACACTTTTTAGAAGTGCAGTAATTAATTGAAAATGTATTAATACTTTTTGTCAGGGGATAGTCAAGAGAGTTAACAACCATTGCTGATACCAATTATTAACAATCAGCTGAATACCAGCCCCTCCTTCTGCCATTATGATCCCCTTGCTTTCCATGTGATCTTTTTTTCCCACATGGAAGTTTTTAGACCTTTCCCTCTTTCCTTAGTGTCTTGATATTTCACAGTGATATATCTTCAAGGGGCTCTTTTTTGATGTTTTGTGCTGGGTGGTTGATGTACCTTTTCTCTTTGAGCACTCATCCTTCAATTCTTGGAGATATTTTAAAATTATTTCATTGAATTTTTAAAATCATTTTTTCATTCATCGTTTATCACCATATTTCTTTGAAATTTTGTCTCTTTCATTTCTTCTAGTCTGCCTTTCTGAAACTTCCGTTATTCAGATATTGGACCTTCTGGCCTAGTCTTACGATTTTTAATTTTTTTCATTTATTTTCTTATTTTCTGTTTTTACTCTTTTTTTAACTTAATGTTCAATGCCTTTGCCTAAGTTTTTCCTGTATTACTTTTTTGTTTATTTTGGTTTCTGACCTTCCTAAAATAGAGGACTGACTGAAACAACTAGTGATCTTAGCTTGTTTGTACTCTTTAGCAGTTAAATACCCAGAAGCTCAACTGAAAACCTTTTGTGTATAAGCCACACTTGTCATCTGGAAGCCCTTACCATAAGGCAAGGACAGGTTATTTTTTAGGGTCTCTTAAGTAAGTCTTTAGTCTTGAGTTCGTTGGGTTGCTGGGAAGGAATTATCTAGTCTCTTGCTTGGAGGATATCAGCCTGATTTCTTGCATTCTGGAAACTCATTATTTCACTGTTTAGCATGAAGACTTTCACCTCAGCTCCTTGTTTCCAGCGTGTAGCCTCTTCCTGGGCTGTGACTGATGCCCCCAAGTCTCGATTCTTTCTGGTTCAGATTCTCTAGAGAATAAATATCTTGGCTTCTTCAAGGTTAGGGAGGGGTAAGTTTCTCTCTAGGCAGGCATGGCAGGAATCTGGGCCTCTAGATCAAGGGTTGGTAAAATTTTTCTTTAAAATGGCCAGAGAATAAAGGGGCTTTGCAGGCTGCATTATGGTCACTTTGGTATATTCTCCTTTTTGTCCTCCTCCTCTCCCTCTTTTTTGTGACCCTTTACAATGTAAACTAAAAAAAAAAACCAAATAAAAGAGCCCAAAATTCTTAATAGGTCATAGTTTGACAGCCCGTGGTCTAAAGGATTCTTTTGGACACTCTCGGCCAACTGTCATTTCATTTCTCCCCTGTACCTCTTCTTCAGAGGAACTCAAAGCCTCCAATTTCTGATCTTTTTTGGGATTTTATGGCAAAACTGGGTTGGTTTCTTGTAGGTGCCCCCAACTCTGAGGTCCTCCCACCCCATGCAAACTTAGGTTTCAGCTTTCATGAGTCTGCTAGCTAAGCAACTACTTGTACATCTTTTTACTATTTTCCAAAAGGTCAGTTTTTTTTCTAGTCTGCCTTCTTGTCTGCCCTTATTGGGTCATGGCTTTTTTTTTCCTTTCCCATCAGTTTACTGGGATTTGGGGAGACAGTGGAGATAAGTGCATGTATTTAATCTACTAAATTTAACCAGAAGCTCCCTCCCCCCCAATCCAATTTAGTTGGTTCTTATTTTTTACTGCTTTCTTTGATAGTTCTTGGGTTAATTTTGCATTTGTTCTCCACGTGCTCACTTGCTATGCCAGATGTTCAAAGAAGATATCCTTGGGGAAGAAAAATGAGGGGTTTTAAATTGTAGTGTTCTTGAAATGCTCACAATGGCTCAGTGTGTGAGATCTCAAGGAGGCCCGATTCTTTCTAACCATGAGACTCTCATAATAGAAATACAGTTTCACCCTTATTTGTGTAAACCATCAGGAGCATTTTTAAATGTTTGTAATAAAGTTTGTGGCTTATTGTTTAAAATTGAATTTAAGGTAGTAAATCAAAGCTTTTGGTGGCGTGCCCCTGACGGCAGGGAGAGCCTGGTAAGTGATCCCTAAGAGCTGATCAAAGGGAGTCATTGAGCATTTTTTCCTGTATTTGTGTTTTGGTCCTTTAATCTGGTAGTGTTTCCAATTCCATTGTGAATACAGCAAGGCACACTCCATGCCCCACTCATGTCTTCTTGGCAGCTTCTGTCACTGTCTTTGCCAAATGGCCTCTGTTCAGGCATAAGCCTGCCTTTGCCGTGAAGTCTATATGAGGTACGAACCATGGTGACTGTCAGAAAATGGGCATCTTTAAAGATCTTATTCATACCACGTTTTTGTTCTAGTACTCAAATGAAAATTGAAAATTGAGAAAGTAGAATTTACTGAATTCTAGTCTCTTCTGCCTAGGTTCACCTTTCCTCGCCAGTGAAGATGGCGTGCTTGGTGGAGTGATTGTTCTCCGATCATGCAGATGTTCTACAGAGCCTGACTCCTCCCAAAATAAGCAGACACTTCTAGGTAAGTTGAACATATACATTATGTCTTTCTCTTCATTTTTTTTCAGGAAAAAGTGAAAAGATTTATATCTGGCAAGTCCATAACCTTAAGCTGAGGGAGGGCCATGGTGCTGTACTGATATCTGAACATCTCTACTCTACTGATCTTTTTCCATAGGTAAACATGTAAAAGATGGATGTTCATTTTGAAGTACATGCTTAGAGAATGTTTTTCAATTGAGCTTAGAACCTCGGACCTTTATTTAAGTTCAACGTTAAGAACATTGGACTGTGTGTTCATCTCCTGCCTTATTCCACAAAGCATTTGATGTGACATATATATACTGTGTACAATACATATGGTAACACAGAAAGAAACTTCTTCCTGTTTCCCTTCCCAAAAAGGAATCAGAACCATGTGAAAAGCTACTGGTCTAGAAGTCAGTCCTGGCTCCATGGCTTATTAGCTGTGATGCCTTCGTTCATCGCTCTTACTGTTCTGTGCCACTTCCTCATCTCTAAAAGAGGGACGTCATCCCTGCTCTCCTCATAAAGCTGTGGTGAGGGAGGGTCAAATGAGTGTTTTTGCAGATTTGCAGATGTCCATCCAGATGTGTGGTTTTGTTTCTAGCCAAGCAGTGGGGATGAAACCCAGCCCACCCTTCATTTGTAAAGGCACAGACTTGTGAGGTACCTCTGCTCATGGGGTTACCTTTTTCATCCATCCAGAGGGGACACTTCTTAAAAATCTGCATAAAGGTGACACATATGTTAGCAGGGACCCTATATGTTATTTTTCGAAATCAACTTTTTAACTGAAGTATATGTACATTCAGAAAAGCGCGCACATTGTAACTGCAGTTGCTTGATGAATTATCACAAAGTGAACCCACTCCATGTAGACCCAGATAAAAAAAGTAGAACTTTTTACCACAACCCCCAGAACCCCTTGTGACCCCTCCCAGTCTCTACCCACTCCAAAGTTAACCAGTATGCTGACTTCTAACACCATGGTTAATTTTGCCTGGTTTTACGTATTATATAAATAGAATCCTAGAATATGTACTATTTTTGTCAGGTCTTCAGCCAACATTAAGCCTGTTAAATTCATCCCTGTTACATGTAGCAGGAGTTTGTGTGTTTTCATTGCTGTATTGTATTCTATTGTATGGATATAGTACAGTGTATTAATCCATTCTTCTATATATTTTTTTTATACAAGCACTATAGGTCATCCACAGAGACTGTAATATGTAATGGTTCAACCCTTCCTATAAACTCCTTTCAGAAAGTGTGGATGGTGCCTGATCTATATTGTATGATTGTTGTCAATTGCTGTGATATAAGTCCCTTCATACCCTGAAGTTCTTTCTATGAGTCTATAAAATAGGAGTGTTTCTTGTACATATAAAAAATGCTTTTTTTAATATAAGCCCAAAACATTTTCTTTGTTTATTCCTCAAGGAAAAAAGTGCACCTTTATATAAAAGGCCTTTTCAACACCTGGACTCTAAATATCAACCTTGTTATTTTTCTTGCCATAGTCTCTTTCTACCCACTGTTCCTGGTACCTGTGTTGCCCCAAGGAGATTTTTTTTTTTCAATAGCCATCTTTTGTTAAACCAAGACAAGTAGTAGTTTGCTTCTTTGGTATCTTATTCATTGCTGAATCCTTTGAATATTCTTTCACAGTTAGATAGCAGGGAGTTGGTTTTAAACATATGCAAAGGCTGTACCTGGCCTTCCATAAAAACTCAGTGGAATAATCCTTAGTATTTGGGTGCGGGTGGAGGGAGTTATTAAAACTGCTTCATGGAGTGTCACAGTATTTTACTGAGCCTTGACTCTTGCCCATTTGAGTTAATCATGAAAACTATAAGATGTTTTTGGTTGTCCTTTTATTTTTGGCAGTAGAAAAATGCATATTTAAGGATAAACCATAGAATTTTAGCTCATATTAAATAGTTTTTATTACCAAGCTAGTGATTTTAAACTGATTCCTACTCTTTATCTCAAGAAGAAGCATTAAGTGTAAAGTGCCAATTTATGAAATTAGTGAAATCGTGCTATTTGTTAAAGTTAATTTGAGGGATTGATGTTCTTGAAATTCATCTACTAAAACCTGGTAAACATAAGCTAGTATCAGCTTATAGATGCTACTAACTACATGGATTTTTTATTTCTTGCTTTTGAAAAGTTATGGATGTTAAATATACAGTGAGATGACAAATTCAAATGTTACAGAAGGATAGGAAACAAAACGTGAAAGTTACCTTTTATATTCCATTCCCAGAGCCACTGGTCTCTGGTTCTGATTATTCTTGGGAAACACCCTCACTCTGTAGAATGTGCTCATGCATCTGTTTCTTGATTAGTCAGTAACTTGTGACTCCTTGCTGTGAAAAAATAAAAAAATGTAGCTCACACCACATCCTACTCTTCTTCCCTCCTGATTTTTGCTAGAGTTCTACTCTAACTTGAAATAATATTTTTAATTTTACTGCAATTTTAACACACTGTTTCTTGATTCATCAACTTTATATAATCTCTATCAGCCATCCCTCACCCATTCAACTGTGTAAATTGAGGAAATATCATGAACTGTCTTAGTCTGTTTTAAGTTGCTTATAACAGGATACCTGTAACTGGGTATTATAAAGAAAAGGAATTTATTTCTCACAGTGGTGGAGGCTGAGAAGTCCAAGGCTGAGGGGCACATCTGGGGGGGGCCTTTTTGCTGGTGGGGACTCTCTGCAAAGTCCCAAGGGGGTGCACAGAGCATTACATGGTGAGGGGGCTGAGTGTGCTAGCTCAGGCCTCTCTTCCTCTTCTTATAAAACCATAGCTCCACTTCCATGATCATCCACTAATACATTAACATTAATCCATGCTTATATTAATTGACCCAGTCACTTCTTAAGGCCCCACCTTACAATACTGCCACATTGAAAATTAAGTTTCAGCATGAGTTTTGGAAGGGACAAACATTCAAGCCTCATAGCATTCACTTTTCTTCTTTTCTCTTCTTTCCTTATTCCCATACCTCACCTCAACCCCTATCAACCATACCATTATTGTTATTATGGCTATTAGCATTTGCATTCTGTCCTATAGCTATGCTTGTCTCTATGCTTTGATTAGAGGTTAGTTCCAAATAATGACAATAACCAGCATTGAAAGTATCAAGATGGTAATATAAATATTACTAACTACATATCCAGTAGTGGAAGATCCCACTCATAAAAAAGAGAAGTGTTTGTCATAAACCTCTGCCTGTAGAAGGAGACTGTTTCAAACATTGACATCAAGTGGATTCTCCTGTGCTGTACTCTACCAGTTGCTCCAAGTCAGGCCACAACTTAATTTGCTTCATGTTTGGACCATAACTTCCCATTTGTTATTTTTTTATACATCATGAAAGTATAACTTCATAAACTCATGGCCCTTTAATGCTCAGTAATATCTAGCAACCAGGAAAGCTCAGAAATCTTCCTTTCCTACACATCCAAATAAAACAAAACCATTTCCAAAATTAAAAAGAAACTGCTGTATATTGTTCAATCACTTTTTTGTCCCAAGAATAGTATAATCAAGACAGTCTCCTACTGTAGCTTTTTCTGTGTCTACTTTCTTTTCTCAAAATTATAAATAATGTTCCCATTATACCACAAAGGCAGTTTCAGTTAAATCCCATTGCCACTTGATGGTGTTTCCAGGAAGCCATTACTGAGCCTCTCCTCTTGACAAATATATCAATTACCAGAGCCCCAGTGGGCTGCTTCCAGGATAGTATGAGTCAAGTACAGAACACTTTTGAGGTTTGTCCTTTGTTTACTGATTCATGACTAGAGTTGGAGAATCTCAGGTATGAAGGAACTTCCTGCGTCCCCTCATGTGACCTTGTTACAGGTGCTTTGTTCATAAATTGTTTGATACTCCTCCCTTCAAGAAGGGAGCTTAATCCCCCTTCTCTTGACTGTGGGTAAAACATTAGAGACTTGCTTCCAACAGGTAAGAATATGGCAGATGTGACAGTATATGACTTCTGAGACTAGGTAAAAAAAAGGCATTCTGGCTTCCTCCTTACTCTCTGTGTTGATCACTCACTCTGGGCAAGACCAACTGCCATGCTGTGAGGCAGTCAAGCAGCACTACACAGGCCCGCTACGGAGAGGCAAAAAACTGCTCCCTCTTTTCAACAGCCAGCTCCTGAGGAACTGGGGATTCCTATCACCAGCCTCAGAGAGCTGAGTGAACCTTCAGTTGACAGTGGTCCTAAGCAACAGCTTGACTGAAATCTCATGAGAGATGCTTTGAAAGAACCAGCCAGCGAAGCCACTCATGAATTCCTGACGCACAGAAGCTGCAAGATAGTAAATGTTTGTTGTATTAAACCACCACATTTTGGGATAGTTTATTATGTAGCAATAGATAACTAATAAACCTTTTAAATTTCTCACTGCCAAATGGCTATCTAGTTTGTCTAAAGAATTACAATGACAAATCAAGGTGCTTTGTTGCATCTTTAGGCAGCTCTGTCAGATTTCAGTTTTCATCAGTGGATCCTAGTTCTCTTTGTGGGACCTTTTAGGACAGGTCTGATCAATGTCTTCCTACATTGTAGTCCCTGATTACTCTTTTTTAGAATTTCTCCTTAGCCTCACACCTCCAGGCTCTCCTCCTCTATTTGTACCCCTGCTGTCACCTCATACTGCCACTAATGTGTGTTCTCTGTATATAACACATCTGCAGCTGGCCCAGATAATATAACTATGGGCCCCAAACCAGGCAGTCAGGAAAGAAGACTGCTGTGAAGCAGAAGGGCAAGAATGAGAACCACACTAATTCCAGGATCAGTGGTCAATGAAAGAGTGACATAAGTATACATAATTAGTTTACTATATGTCTAAGCTAAATATGGAATAACTTTCTATGTATGCTAAAATAAAAACAAAACATTTATCTCTTACTATTACTCTCATGCTCTCCACTTTTAATTTTTCAATGAGGACACACACACACACACACCCCCTGACCTCTGTTGGTTAATTTTCTATAGAATAGGTGGGACCTACCTAATTTGACGAGTAAACGCCCTTCGCTGATCTGACCTTTCAATGTTGTTTCCAACTAGTCCCTTTTTTATAGTTTTATTTTATTTTTTTAATTGACAAATAATAATAGTACATATTCATGGAGCCTGACTAATCCTTCCTTTCCTTCTTTCAATACCAACATCCCAAGTCCTGGCCACTCCAAATTGCCTGGTCTTCCAGAGACATGTGTTTTTCCCCAATAGCTTGTACATGCTGTTGCGTATGCTGGGAATGCCCTGGGCCAATAACAGTCTTTCTTTAACACATTTACTGCCATGTGAGTTGTATTTAACTCATGCTAGTGTTGAGCCTATGGCCTTGGGAAGCATATATAACTCACACATCTCTTCACCTTGGGAGCCATGAGAACTGTTTTTCAAGTTGCATATAACTCATGCACAGAAAACAATAAAAAAATAAGTTTTTCATTAAATTAGAAAGGATCACTTTGTTTTTGAAGTTTTTATTATATTTTCATAATAAAACACTGGGGCCCCAAGGGAAAAAAATTTTTTCTAGTGTGGCAGTCAGTGTGTTAAAACCTGAAACAAATGTGAATCTTCTTAGAATCCTCTGGAAGCCCATTCCCCCAGATGATTTGTTCCTTCCTTGTGCTCTGTTAGCACCATGCAGTTGACATTCCTTGCTATGATACAGCCTACTCAGGTGATAAAGTGTCTAACCCTTCTCCTAGGCCACCATTTCTTAATGTTTTTTCTGAACCCAGTTATTTGAGAGGACTAAATCATAGGTCTTTGACCCCTAGTGACACACACAGTAGGTTCAGGGGTTTAAAATATCTTTCCAGGCATTAGAAAATTCCACTGCTTCTAAGAATCATACCACCAGATTGTGAGCTATTTGAGGGCAGGGACTGTGTTGTATCTGCTTTCACCTTCATAGGCGCCCAATAATTGGATGAATGAACTAAGTGTCAGATGGAGTTTCCTTATTGATTAACTAGCAGAAATTTTAAAAGAAGTTGACCACTCTTCCAGAAAAATGAAATGTCACATAAAATATCCTCATATGCTCTTAAAAAACAAATAATATGGGTTGGAAATGTTCTATAATGATGAGTGTCCAGGAACAAGAATATTTGGAGACAGTTTAAATGGATCGCAGAAGACAGCCTCTGCAAAGAGCCTTGTAAAAGGACAATTTGGATGTGAACATGTTTATAACACCCATCCTGCCACCTCCCACCCCCAGATCATGAGATGCTGACAAAGCCCGGCCTACAAATCCCTGATTTAACGCAAAGCAAATGCTTGTCCCTGGAATGAAACAGCTGAAAAGAATTAATTTCTCTCTACTTGTAGAGGGAAAAAAAGCCAATATATTTTTACCTGCTAAAGTACAATTACATGTGCTTTCCAGGCCTCTACATAAGTGCTTTATTGAGGCTGCTGTGTGTAGTATGTTTAATAAATGTGTAAACAAAGGCACATCAAGTCTTCCAATGGAAGAAAAAGAGTCCTTTACCATGTTAAACTTCTGATTAGATATAGGTAATTAGAATATATGCAAATATATTACATAAACAGCCAATCTCAATATATGGATGCATTTCTTTTTTTGTACCTTGCGTCCCACATGCTGATGAGAGTCTGGTAGATACTGTGAAGTTCAGAGTTCCTGCCTTGAAGTGGTCAGTAGGAAGCAGTGAGTATGGGGATCAATGAGAAACAGACTCCATATATTTAAGGAAAATTTTAAGCAATCCAGGATAGGAGAAATATGGGCTCTCAGGGGTAAAAAAGACTGTGTGTTTAGCCAGTGGCATTTGTGCCAAGCTTGTGTTGGAGTCCTTCATCCCAAACATACTTTCCAGTTCATCCCTACCCTGATTATCTGATGAGCAAACATGGTAATTGTTACCTTGCCATTAAGTTAACCCCACCTTACTCAGAGCTTCAGATTCTTTCCTATTCAGGAATGTGCTCATGGTGCTGATAATTAACTTGTGTACATGATACTGCTTCCATTTGTCCAGCTATCCCTTTATCCATGTTTTTTTTTCATCTTTTACTATGAAATGTTTCATATATTTTTAAAAGAAGGATGTAGTAAATTTGTAAGTTATAAAGGATAATAATAAAATGAACACCTGTGGACCTGCCACCCAGCCTAAGAAATTGCCCATTACCCATATCTTTGAAGCCCCCATGTGGGCCTCTCTGATCTTACTACTTTGTTTTCTCCTCATCTTTTACTTTGTGTTAACCACTTGCTCTTCATTAAAGCTTTTGCACATTTTTATGTATCCGTAAATGATATATTGTTTAGTTTTACTTGATTGAACTTTATATAAGTTGTATATCATATGATTTATTCTATGGGGATTTTGGCATTTTCTTACATAATTACCCAAAAGGATAATGAGCTCCTTTATCATTTTAGCTCTATCAAATCAAACCGTTCTACAGTTGCCAGTTAGGACTTAAATGTGGTGTTTTCCCCTCTCTTTTCAGAACAGGCAAAGTTCTTTATCAAATACTTTTTTTGTCCCTGTCACCAAAACATGCTGTGGTTTAAAAACAAGAAAATGTTAGATTGAATTGATGCTTCCTGGAATATTAAAAAGATAAAAGGTCATTTTACTGTAAGTCAAAATTCCAAACTGCCTTTGGGTTTTACTGGCATTAAAAATTTGGCAAGCACATATAAACACAGGCACTTCAAAGGAGCTTCATTCTTAGGCACCAGCAGTATCACTTATTTCCATTACATGGCACACGCAACTGTGAGCACTTATGACTAAGCATTTCTGCTGGGTCCACATGATCATAAAAATAACCGTCAAAGGGAACCCAAATTAGCTTTAAGGCTGGTAGTGGGAAAAGAGGTACTTATGGATATTTGTTTGATGTTAATAACTTTATCTTAAAAATGGAATTAAAACTTTTTTCTACACGATGGTCCATTGTCATGGTCAGAAGCTCGTTTCTTTAGTGCCTAAGCAATGATTTGGGATTGTTACATCCTCACTGTAGTCTCAAGAGATAGGCTGGCATTTTAGTTCTTATTTAAGGATCAGATGGAAAGAAGAAAATTAGGTACCTTAGATGCAAAGTAAATAAGGCAGACATGATATTTAAACTTTTCTGTGACTGAGAGTAGCATTCATCTGTCGAAGTAGTGCTCTGAGATTAATATTTTCAGAATTAGTTTTCATTTTTACAACACAAGGATGTTGATTATAATCTTTTTTATAACAGAACTTTTATTCCTTTAAATATCAATAATATACTCTTTAAAAATTGGAAATAGATTTTTATTTGTAATTTTTTTCTCCAACATAAGTATGTATAATTAAGAATTATTTTTTTGGCCGCAAGTTTTCCATCTGAGATATAGAATGCAAAGATTTATGAATAGAATTCTAATGATTATGTAATTATTATTACTGTAGTTCTTCTAACACTTGGGAAAACACTTTGACAAATTTTATAGTCAATTTTCTTCTGATCAAAGGGTAGTAGAGATCACTCTAGCATGAAATAAATCATAAAAAAATTGTTGAATGAATAAAATCATGTTTCAGTAAAACTTGTTTTACTGAATGGTTTTCTGTTCACCAGAGAACTTCTAAGTCCCAGCCAGTAGCCCCCTATTTCTGGCAGTTTCTAATACAATAAAAGAATAAAACAGGAAGAGAATTGAAATGTCCTTCAGGGCTTGTATTACTATTTGACCCACATCCTTCTCTTTTCAGTCAGCATCCTTCTTTAGTCTTGAACAAATCTGAGTGAGTCTTGGAAAGAGGGAATGATTATGTTCTTGGCTTAGCATAACTGGGATTCTATGGAACTCTATCCGCATTGCTCCCAAGACAGTTCAGTGCTGAAAGTTTTTCAGGGCAGCATGCCAACTCAAAGTTATTTCATGGCCATAATGGGACAAGCATTATATGAATCTTAAGGATTCCATGTCAGGACAGTAAAGCATCCGTGTGTGTGTGTGTGTGTGTGTGTGTGTGTGTGTGTGTATTTTTTGTTTTGTTTTTTTTTTTGTAAAAATGAACCCCCTACTGGGTTATAAAGAGCTTAAGAACCTGGGAGGGGTACCTACAGAGATAAGAGGAGGCTATTCTATTTATAGTTCCTCATTCTTCCCATTTTTAAATTGAATTTCTTCTTATTCAATAAGGAGTAACTTAAACACTGTGCAAAATGTCCTCGGGTATGCCATTTAACTTAAGGCTAAGGAGTGGCAGCTAACTTGGCAACTGCCCAGTCCAAGACGGTTCTGATTTTAGAGTTCTGTTTTCCTTGCAAGAAAGTCTGGGATATGAAGCCAAGCAGAGAGGTTTTAAATGAGTGCAGGAGCCAGTGCAGCTGGGGGTTGTTAACAACAATTGGAGGACAATATATTTTTTAAGGGGGTGGGGGTAACCGAGGGCTTCTTTCTGGTCAGAAAAAAATAATCCATTTGGATAAAAAAAACTTACTTGCAACCTGGTAAGGAAACTTTGTTTTGACTTAATTTAAACAGGATGACATGTGGATGATTTTTGAGAGAGAAGAAAGTGTACTGGGGAAGCATCATGTAAGGGGTAGCTTGTATCTCTAATATTAACTGGTGGAGGTGGTGATTTAAATGCCACTAGGGGGCAAAGTCTTGCACTAGGGCTAAGGGCTGCCTCCTATAGTGGAGTGCTATGGATAGTGAAGCAGAACCGCTCTTGGGCATTATACCCAGGGGTGAATTCACTTGTTCCAAAGCATTAAATACAACTGTCTGGAAAGGCTGGCCTCTAAGATTGTGTACAAGTGCATCCTGAGTATCTCTGTAATGCCATTAACCCATCATTATTGAGGAGCACGTATGTAACTCCTCTTCACCTAACCTATTCTCTGGCTCTGGAACAGAATCAGTCGTGTGGACCTTTCATCACATGATGCTTGTATGACGTGATGTGTTGAGAAGTCACTAGGTGGAAAAGAATCCTGCCAAATCCCTGTGTCCATTTTTCACATGTTAAACCTACTCAGGAGCTTATTGTAGTGTGTTCTTAATGTTTTCTGATGGGGATCTTTTCATGGTCTAAGAATTTCTAATAGTCTCACAGAACCTCTGAGCTTTGGCCTTCTAAAAAACATAAGCCTTTTTGAATCAATAGTTGAAGCTGTAAACAGTTAATGGCTGCTACCAAAGGAAAACGATCATTACTGAAAGGTTAGGAGCTTCTCTAAGTGAAAATAAGTTTGTGTTCGACCACACCAAAGACTGTTATAGCCAGCAGTCAGCAGTGTCACTCCAGGCCATTCATTTACTTTGCATGTTGCCTGTGTTCATGGTCCCCTATGTGTAAAAATTACACATGGAAAAATCTCAGTACTATGGAGTAGCATTTCCCAGGTTTGCTGTATTATTAGAATCATTTTTTAATAGTGTTACTATAGATTTCAATTTTTAGTATATGGAACAATTTCAGAGTAAGTCCTCAAAATCAGAAAACACATTATAGAATTCTAGATATCACTGATGGTAAAAATTGCTACTCTTTTACTGAAATACTAATTTTTCTCTATGTAACTGTATTTGAGTAAACTTTGTAATACTCTTAGCTAGGTTTTAATTATAAATCAGGACTTAAACTAATAGCTAAACCGTTTTGAAAGTTATTTGTGAGATAAACCTTACCCTGGAGACAAATAAATGTTTGTTACTTTTTTTTAAAAACTTATAATGACTTTGGCATTTTTTATTTCTAATGGAAAAACAGTTTGGGGAAGTTGTCAGGTATAGTGTTTTGTTTTGTTTGCTTTGACTGCTTGTTGAACACAGCAGATTTTGCCTTAAATATATATGCCCAGTGTAAATTTAAGTAGGGGCTTATTCATTTCTCTTCCTAAGATATGGTTATGTTTTAGGTAGTCATGAGATAAGAAACAATTTGAAAGCATCAGATTGATTTCACATCTGGATAAAGCATTCTCATGAAGGATAATTAAAAATATATGATGACATCAAATTTCAGTAGTTTAGAATGTTTTAGTTTAAACAAAAATTAATTTAGATAAATAATATAGATTATAGAAAATCATAGATTGGTAATTGAGATTCCTAGGAGAATTTTTTAAAAATGGGAACTATTTACTATATGAAAACAGCATAAAATTCAGAAGGGGTATGTGGTAAAAAATAGGTTGCCCTCTACTCAAATACGTTAGTCAAACAGTTCCCTCTATAGTAGCAACCACTGTTGCCAGTTCCTAAAATATTCTTCTGGAGAGAGCCCGTGTATTTACAAACATGTTCATTTATTTTCTTTTATTCTTCATTTATTCTTTCATTTTCTTTCACAGAAACGGCAGTACCATCTCTGTATGTCATTCTCCACCTTACCTTTTTCTAGCTAAACTATTTATCTGGTAGATTAGTATTTTTCAAACTGCAGCATGTCACACTGATGAGTTCTAAAGTCAATTTAGTGAGTCACAAGCAGAATCTTTTACATGCAATGAGTAGACTATAAAGAACCCAATAGAATAGATTGATAGATAGCAAGTAAAGGGCAAATATTATTTTGTGAAATTGTAGTTATAAATAAATGTGCATACTAAGTAACAATGTGTGGGTTTTGGGGGATTTTTTGGTTTGTGTTTTTGTTTTGGTTTGGTTTTGGATTTTACTGTGGTTCATGGACAAGTTTGAAAAACTCTTAGTGTTAATGGTTCCATATCACCCATGGAGAGCTTCCTCATTTGTTTTTAATTATTGCATGGTATTCCATTATATAGAGTACCATAGTTATTCATACATATGCCCACCAATAGGCAATTAATCTGTTTCCAGTGCTAATTAAAACTGCTTCAGTGAAGATCATTGTAAATATGTTATTTTATGCATATAAGGGCATGTCTATAGAATAAATGCCTAGATATAGAATTGCTAGGTCAAACGGTATATAACAATCCTCATTGTTCCTGTATTCTCTATTTGTTAATTTGCCTACTAGCTAAAATTTATTTGTAATCGCCAAACCAGAATTTTTGGTACTTTCATAGTCATTTGTAAATATGAGTCCTGATGTGCACATTCCCAGCTGAGATAAACAGATGATGCTCTGCTTTCCTGTTTTAGCTCTTGTATCATAAATGTGTCCTTTTCACAGTCTATTTAGTGCCATGTTTTCCATCTTTTTGTGCTTTTCATCCATGATTTCTCTATTTAAAATCACCCCCAAGCATAGTGCTAAAGTGCTGTTTAGTGTTTAGTGTTCCAAAGTGCAAGAAAATGGTGGTGTCTTACAGAGAAAATGTGTGTGTTGGCTAAGCTTCATTCAAGCATGAATTGTAGTGCTGTTGGCTATGAATTCATTGTTAATCAACAATATGGAACTTACAGAAAAAGGAAGAGGAAACTCACTGAGCTGTATATGAGGCTGACCTAAACCATGCTACTTCCCTTCTCTGAGCTTTAGGTTCCCTGCTTAGTCTTTGCTGAGTTCCACTACAAAAGACAATAGCTGGCACATGATAGATTCTCCATGTTAGTTCCTTCTCCTAATGCTTCCCTGAAGTCCTCTACCAAGAAATAATTTGTTAAATTAACTTGCATTGTGTATGCACTAAAAGTAATAAAATAGTTTCTTTTCAAAACCATTCTATAATTTAAATCATAGACGGTTTCTTCTTTCTCAAGCTAGCCTGAACTAATAACTGATCACTATATACTGATTTTAATTTTTGGTACTAAAAAATAATGTGTCAGTACAATGCATTACCTTTTTGGGAGGATGGAATGAGTATTTTTGAAAACAGTAAAGAATGATTTTCTAGACATTGAGTTACTTTCTTTAAGAACTCCTAAATTCTGTACTTAGAAACCTTATTGAAATGCTTCAATATAAAAATAATTATGTAATAAAGTCAAATTTGTCTTCTTTTATAAGCCTAAATTTTTATGTATATTACATTTTCTGAAAGGCTACATTTATAGGGAGAATAATGCATTTAAGGCTCAATAAGGCTCAATAACTCATTAAAATGGTCTTTTAAAAAATAAGTTGTTTTTATCCTTCACTCTCATGATTATAGTGCTTCTATTTCCGTGTATTTTTCTTGGCTCATTCCTTAGCAGCTGTCCCTTAATATTTGGGGCATGAGGAAAAGGTACAACTTTAGAAATGCCTTGCTTTTGTGTTTGAATACAATTCACTGTCACTACTCTAAGAATTTCAGTAAGACTTGGGTGCCTTTGCTCTATTAGGCAATTTAGAATACACCAGCCCTTGCTCTGGACTTCAAGATTTTTGAAGTTCAAAGCAGATGTGTGTGGAAGAAAAAACATCTGGTGAAGAGAACTTGCTTCATTGTGTGATGCTGTTTTCCTGCACTCTTTAGTGGAGCATCTGTTGAGCAGGTTGGCAGGTTTGATAATTAGTTAATGATGAGGGAATGAGCCGTGTATCTGAGGAACTCCATTTTGCCCCTTACTCTTCTTTCTTCCCCACATGTCTGGCAGAGCCTTCAGAGTCTAGATCACCGATCCCACAGTTGTATCTCAACTCAAACACTTGTCTTTAGGCTTCATTGTCTTTAGCCTTGTCTTTAGGCTTCATTAGCTCAGTGATATAAGCAGATGGATAGCCTGGGAGAGAGAGTTTAGCATTGAGCAGTGTAGTTTTATTATCAGAGAATTTTGAAATTTTTGTTGAAGTATATCAAAATTTTTTAAATGTCTTAAAAATTTCGGAATTTTGAAGGTATGTACTTGAATGTGTCAGAGTTTTGTGTGGCTCCCTAAATGTTTGAATTTTTCTTTTTGTAAATTTTTATAGATATAATTTCACGCTTACAGAAAAAGTTGCAAGAATAGTACAAGGGATACTGTGATTCCTTTTCCCAGATTCACCTACTATTTTCATTTTCTTCCATTTGTTTTTACATCTTTCCTCCCCCACCACACACACACTTAAACATGTGCATTTTTCCCACTGAACTATTTGAGAGCAAGGCGGAGACATCATGCTCCTTTACTCCTAATGCTTTGGTGTATATTTCTTAAGGACAAGGCCATTCTTCTAAATAATCACCATACAGTTATCAAAATCATAACATTTAATATTGATACAATACTACTGTTTAACCCATAGTCCCTTTTCAAACTTTATCAATTGTCTCAATAATGCCCCTTGTAACATTTTCCCTCACCCCTGAGGTCTAGGATATAATCCAAGGTAACACATTGTATTTCGTTGTCATTTCTCCTTTAAATAGGAAGTTTTAAAGGAGTTTTTTGTGTTTTTTGACTTTGACATTTTTGCAGAGTTCAAAAGGGTTATATATTTAGTAGAGTGTTGCTATATCAGGTTTGTGTGGCATTTCCTCATTCAATTCTGGTTATGCATTTTTGTCAGGAACACCACAGAAGGGTTGTGTCCTAAGGTATTTTATCAACAGGCACATGGTATTGATTTGTGCCTTATTTGGTGATGTTAGCTTTGCTTATTTGGTTAAGTTGGAGTCCATCAAGTGTTTCCACAGTGAACTTACAGTTTCTCCCTTTATATTTAATAAGAATTTTTTTGAGAGATACTTTGAAACTATGTAAATAGCCTGTCCCTCTTCAAATTCTCACCTACTAGTTTTGGCAACCATGATGATTTTCTAACTCTTGTCACTTCTATAATTATTGGTTGGCATTCTGCTGCAAGGAAGAGCTAAGAGCTTTGTATTCTCTTCCATTTATTCATTTATTTGTTCAGATAAGTATGGGCTCATTGGTTCTTATTTTGTTCAGTAGTTACAATTTATTACTCATTATTAATTTTGATAGACACTGGTTTTGCCGGTGAGAGCCCTTCAAACTGACCCTTGGGTCCTTTTGATAATTCCCCTTCATTCTTACTTTCTGGCACAACAAGATGTGTTCCAGGTACATTTTATATTTTCTCTGTCTCAGCTCTGGAATTGACATTTCTCCAAGGAATCCTAGTTCCTTTTCGCAGAGAATGATATTTAGTAATAAGACATTAAGACCTGGTCTGTGTGTGCGAGCATGCGTGTGTGCACATGTGTGTTTCAATAAAGCTATACTTTGGAATATCACATTTACTAAATCATTGTGTACGGTATATATGAGTGTGTGTGTTTAATGTTACAAGTTTCAAACAGAAGAGCATTTATTTTGCATGTAATAATCATAAGTTTTGACAAGAAAGAAATACATTTTTCATTTCACAGTAAATGGCATTACACAGTTTTGAGTAGTAAATCATCTTGACATTTATGAAGGAGCAAATGGAAAGTGGGGAACTGAGTGTGTTAAATATAAAGCTATCTTTAACTGTTCTATTAAAAAGCAAAGATTTATTTTCCATCTGTGATCTGAATGTGCCTATTTGTGTTCTCTTTCACGGTAGTGGAATTTCTGTGGAGCCACACGACGGAGAGCATGTGTGTTGGATATATGTCAGCCCAGGATGGGAAAGCCAAGGTAAGCTGGGGAAAACTGGGTCGTAACCTGAAAACCTTGTAGCCATTGCATAAACCTCTAACCAGCTAAGTTGATATGGATGAAGTTTTTCAGCCTCTCTTGGGCAGTAGCTCTATAATCTTTATAAAAATCTGATTAAGAATAGTTAACAATCCCAAAGAAAGACAGCATATCTCTTTTGCTTTTGGTGACAGAACAAGGGGGCTTAAAACTTTTTTTTCCCGTCTTTCTCCTCTTTGCCCATTGTGAATAAATGGAAAAGAGGAAACTGGGGTTTGGGAAGAGAAAATGGAAATATAAAGGTGATGAGTTGACATAGATCGACGATTCTGCAAGAAATATTGGAATAGATAAAGGAAACTGGGGCAGGGTGGGTTGAGTCCCTGGAAAGCATCCTTGCATGTTTGGTGGAAGAGGTGACTGACTTGCTTGCAAGTGTGACCTGGATCACATTCCAGTGTTCTGGCATGTCCCAGCATATTATCTTCATTGTCAGAGTCTAAGATCTTTGCCTCTGCATGCCACGTTCCTGTGGCACATATTGTTCAGTGAGTCACAATAATCACACAGGCATCTGTACGCTATCTCTTGAGCTGCTTGGCTTCCCTGGACTCTGGTTGAGTAGGGGAGTAAGAAATACAATTTGTAGATTTTATGTTATGTTGGCCACATGTTCTTCTTGTTCATAAAATTTTTAGAAACAGTTGTAATAGATGATGTTTACTTGGCATTAAAGTACCTCAATTGCAAAGCTGTGACATTGGGCAGCCTCTTTTTTAAAGAAAATGAGTTATTTTGCACATTTGGAAATAGAAAGTAAGGAAGCTTCTGATGTAAATTGTCTGATACAGATTGAGTCATAAATATAGGATAAGTACAATAAAGAATACTTTATTACTCATTTGTCATGTAATACTCATACAGACCGACCTACTTCTGCATATTATATGGCAAACCAGTAGCTTCACGGGGCTTCTGTGAGAACAGTGTATAAGAGCATTTCATCAAACAAGGATTGGCATATATTTGTGAAAACATTGCTGAGATCCCCTTTTATCTTACCCTTAAATGTAAATAGCCACATGTAGCTAGTGGCTACCATATTGAACAGCACAAGTTTAAAGAATGAATGGGAAAAGATTATTCAGATAAGTATTTTCAAAATGTTCTTTTCTTCTCAATGACAAAACAGTTCCTCAATATAAACCAAGTCTGATAAGCTCCAAGAATCCTTGCATAAGAATGGCTTGCAACCTTTTAAGTTTCCGTCACCTCTTACATGTTAATTCTGAACTAACATTCTGTTTAACAAAAGACCATGTCTGAGGTGGCCTTCAGCACTGAAGCCAGAATGGTGGGGTACAGTCATGTTATTAAGTCCCTTGTATGGAGTTGTTCTTGTTATCCCTGCTGGTGGCCCGGGGAAGACACCTTACTATTTAACATGAAATATGAGTAGTAAAGAGAATGGAGAGTCCTACATTGAGCCCAAAGATGTTTGGCCTCCAGTTGTATTGCTTGACATCTGGTAGACATGGTTTTCATATTGTTGTTAAATTCTCCAGCCGGTAGTCTTGATTGAGCCAGCAGATACAGCTGCTCCTCTTGCCTCACATGTAAATTATATTTTTGACCTTCCTTGCAGAAAGTTAATCCCTCTCCCTTTCTTTCTTCTTTGAGCCTGTGACTACAAATGCTTTCCAGAAAAATAAACAAACAAACACAAAAAATACCAAAAATAAAAACACTAATGCTTTGGCTACTGAATTCTATTGATCACAAAAATCATCTCTTTGGTTATAGAATCTGGAATTTTATTGTATTGCAAGTAGGAAAAGTTATAGATGAGAAGCTGAGCTCACAAGAGAAAGACAACTATAGCAAAGGTTGTATTCTTTTTAAGCTTGGGCCTGCCCCACATGGTGTCCTACCTTCTGTGAAAGAATTGTTCAATCCGTGGCATACCTGTTCAGCATGATGACTGGTTTGTGAAGCATGCTCTCCCATAACGTTGAAAGCCACGGTTACAAAATGAGTAAGGAGGCATCTTTAAAAACTTAAATTTTTTACATTTAAAATCTATTTTTAAAAGGTAAAAAAAGAATTTACCCTGCTTTTCAAAAATTGCCTTCTTTCTGCTTGTTACCCAACTCAGAAACTAAAGCCACCTGGCCCTCTGAACATTTTATACAAGATAGCTGTGTTTAATCCAAGTTAAAGATTTGAATTAAAATTCACCTCAAAATTATACTGCTTAGAAAAGGCTGGATAATAATAAATATCATTTTAACAAGAATCCATATATAATTTGAATAAGTTGAGCTAGTTCTTTTACAATTGTCTTTTCTTTTTTAAAAGAATGTTCTTGTAATTATATAATTTAATTTAATTCATAAACTCCTTTTGTACTATAAGATAAAGAGATTTCTTTTTATGGAACCAAAATTATAGGGCACTGATACTAGTTGGATTTTAAAACCAGACTGCCCATATCCTACCCAGATAGCAGATAGTCAGTGAATAGTTTTTAATAAATACCAGTGCATCGACTACTGTAATAGGGACAGATGTTAAAACAATGGCAGAACTTATTCAAGTATAATAAGTGAAATTAGGTTTCTTTTACTATATAGAGGTTACTTTTTATAACAATAGTGAAAATATTGTTATAAAAATTCATCCTTGAAAAGGAACAGGCTGTTTTATAGGCTTAAAATGTCTCTCCATAGATTTCTTATTAGTTGCAAGGAAAAATGGTAACTGTCTAATGGAGAAACCAGGCAACACCTCGACCTGGTGATCAAAATTAACTCCACCAGTGAGTGGCAAATGGACAGTATGTGCCTCTGGACACAACATCACTTGTGTAGTATTCCATCTGGAAGTGTATAACCTGAACCTGATCTTGGGAAAACATCAGACAGATTTAAAATGAGAAGCATTCAGGAAGAAAGAAAAAAGGGACTATGTTCTTCAAAAATGTCAATGTTATAAAAGACAAAGGGTATGGAAATATTCCAAATTAAAAAATACTAAAGGGATTTGACAACTAAATGCAGTAACTGGTCCTAGACTGGACATTATATGGGAAAAATGCTATAAATGCATTATTAGGTCAATTTACAAAATTAAAATATGGATAACAAAAAGTGTTGTATCATTGTTAAATTCACTGAAGTTGATAACTGTATTGTGGTGTGTAGGGAAACATCTTTATTTTTAAAAAGTACACACTGACGTATGTAGGGGTAAAGGGCCATAATATATACAATATCTTCTCAGTGGTTAAGAAAAGAATATGTAGATGGATGAATGGATTGATGGATAGATAACAAATTACAAAGCAAATGGAGCAAATTGTTAACAATAGGTGAACCTTAGTAAAGGATGTATAGATGTTCCTTGAACTATTCTGTAATTTTTAAATTATTTTCAAATAAAAAATTTTAAAAAATATAACTCTTGGATATTATGGCACATTTGGTTAGTTCTTTGGGCCTTGCACTTAAAATGCAGTTCAAAAAATACCCACACTTGGTTTATAACTAGGTATGCATTGCATGAATGATAACATTCCCCAAAACTATTGCCATGTTCTCATTTTGAGTTCCTTACTGGATTGACCAACAAATATTAAGATAATAATACATTTCTTAAAAATATTTTATAAAATCTTTCTATGGTAATAAGTCTGTTGTTTTCTAGCTGGATCTAAGAAAGGTTAAACTTTTTTATTATCAACGTGCTGTCACATTAGGATGTCTTATAGAATATTGCCCAGCTTTTAGTTTTTATTTTTTCATTTACTCAGCAAATATTATTTGTGATGTTCCTTTGCCCTGTGTATCAAGCATTGTGCCTTACTCTGACACATGGTAGTGAAACAGGACAGATATTGCCCATGCAATTATTTCCCTAATCTAGGGAAATCATAGGGCACTTGATGGTACCTTAGTGATGTTTACATTTTGTTGTGAACATTTTCTTTTTTTATGCAGTAAAGTCTTCTGAATAGGAAATTTCTTGAGGTCCTGGCAAGATTTCTATCCTTGGCATATCTGATTAGTTCTTTGGGACTTGCAGTTGAAATACATAAGTATTGGTATAGTTGCAGCACCAGGAGGTTGGAGCTTGAGTTATCCCCCACTTCTTGCACACTGTGAGACATGGTCACTCTGCTTCTCTGAATCCCAGAGGGCTCATCTGTAACATGAGAATAAGAAATCCTTCCTTTGCCATTTAGGATTTGGTTTCATGGGTATACGAATTGTTAAAAATCATCAAATCCTTTACTTAACATCACTGTACTTTCTTGTATGTAAATCATACCTCTGCTTTTTGAAATTCTAAAAAAGGAAAAAAGGTATTAGCAAGACTCTTTTTAAGCAGGCAGTGTCATGTGATGATGGACTGAATGGATTTTGGAGTTAGTCAGACTTGGATTTCCATCCTGAAGCCCTGCTTTATAAGCTGGGCACGTTGCAACTTGGACACTTGGTTTCTTCATCTTTAAAATGGGAGTGCTACTGATGCTTTGATAGCATTCTGAAAATTAATTGAATACTATGTGAAGTGCATATAATAGATGCTACATTAGTTGTGATAGGTGATGGTAGTGACAGTAGTAGTGGTAGAGGAGGGGGTGATGGTGAAAGTTGTAGAGAATCTCTCAGGGCCATCACACTACCCAGCTCCATAGGACCCACATACACAGCAGTTACGCTCCCAGAGGTGCCATTTACATTGACTATTGCCAAGAGTGATACCACCTAAATTTTCACCCTGCTTCCCTGGTGGAGATGGTAGTGATTATTACATTTTGGCAAGAAATAACTCTAACTTGTAAATATAAACCAATTGACAAGTGAATTTAGAGATTCCAGAATAGGGAAAAGAAATTGAACCTACAAAAATAGATGCTCCTCCCCCAACCCTGCAATTCAAGCCAATATGGTGGTAATCAGGGAGCTCTTTCACAAAGCTGTCTGATTGGAGGAGATAAAGTGGGGATGGCTAATGGGTACAAAAATATAGTTAGAATGAATAAGATCTAGTATTTGATAGCACAGCAGAGTGAGTATAGTCAACAATTTATAATATGTAATATTTTAAAATATCTAAAAGAGTAGAATTGGAATGTTCCTAGCACAATGAAATGATAAATGTTTGAGGTGATGGATACTCCAATTATCCTGATTTGATCATTACACATTGTATGCTTGTATCAAAACATTATATGTTCCCCATAAATATATATACCTATTATGCACTCATAATAATTAACAATAAAAAATTTTAAAAATTTTCTCTTGTGTAAGCTTTGAACATAGGCAGTCTTCTTGTATTCCACTGAGCACTGGACAGTGGAGTGCCTATGGGTGTGTTGACCATGAATTCCTTAAAAGAGACTTCAGTTCTGTGACAGTGGCCAGTGACAGTCACTGAATGGATGTATTCAACTACATGGATTTATTGAACCATAGTATAGATTTATCAAGAGCCTCCTAGACTAGATACAAGACAACCTTAGTCTAAACCAAATTTTAACTGCTCTTGATAATCTAATTCTCATTATTGTCCAACAACTGAAAGTGTCTGATCTCTGGCAGGAAGCCAAACACCTCAGGATGGTAGTTTAGGCACCACTAATAAGCTATGTACTAAGAAAATATCCCAGGCAGCTAAATTTGGCAAGCACACTTATGAACCACAGGAAAAGTGGCTAATCAGTGATTTAACTTGTACCTTTTAAGTTTGCCCAGAATTTCAAATGTAGAAAATTGTGTTTCTTTTCCATGCTCTTAGGGCTGCCAAGATGATCCCATTGGGTCTATCTAGAAAGTTCTTTAGACAAACAGAAGATTGAAGAAGATGGAATATGTGAAAAACAAACTTTAAGACAGAAGTTTCCTCAACCTCAATTTAATTTTGAAGAGTAGTTGGTATTTTTATTTTTGCCTAATTAGTCTTACACCATTAATTTCTTACAAATGATTCATTCGGCATTGCTCCAAAGCAATAAATAGAATAACCACAAAGAGGGAATTTACTGTGTTGGCAAGAGTTTAAATCTTCTCAGAGGTATGAGCCATATTTATTCAAATAATTCTGATTTTAATCACAGTGTAGTGTTAGATCCTTGCAAAGATAAATGTCTATTACATGGACTTGTATACCCTCTGTTAGTTGAAATGAAGTGAATAAACTTTTTTTCTTTTTTGGTTATAGCAATTTGAAAAGTAATAAAAACAATAATTTCTCTATGTCTGCATTGTTGCATAGTTATCAGTCACAGATGTGAACTTTAAAGTGTTACCTTGTTACTTTCTAGTACCCAACATTTTAGTACAGTATATGTCTTCTCAGGCAGACTCCTGCCTGCTGTTTGATAGGACATATAACTATGACATGTAAATGAGAGAAATGTACTTAAAAATGATTGACCTTATTACCCACAGTGAGTGAGTAATGATTACATATAGTGTTTTCTTTCTTTTGGTTGGAAAGCAATAGACAAATGAAGAAAGGAATCTTCTCTTGTTTTTTTTAATCTCAAGACAAAAAAGGCTATGATCTTGGTCATGTCATTCTTAGTTTTTGCTAACTTCCTAACTTGAAACAAGGTATTCGTTTCTGTGATTGTAAATATTGAGGATCCCCTGTTGATTTTATGTTATAACAACTTTTATTACATTATTTTATTAAATAGGTGAGTGACAGGAATGGAGTCTACTAGGCATATTATATGTGGAGATACTAATGGCAACACAGGGCCGAGTGAATAGTAGGCATTTCATAGATGCCTCTTTAATGAGTGAGTGCATGTTGAGGTTTAGGGTAGAACTTTGAGTCAGGATGGTTGTTTGGACATGACATTTTGTTCCCACTAGCCTTCCTTCCCAGTAACCACCAGTTTGAGATCAAAAGCTGGATTCCTCAAATCAGCTTTAAAAAAAAATGAAATTTACATAAAATATAAACTTTACATAAAAATTTTACACAAGATTTAAACATTTTAAATTTTATATAAAACTATTTTTTTATCCTGATTTCTTTTCTCCTATAAGAGCAGAAGATTTGACAACACTGGGTCCCACTTTCTATATGGCAGTGGATGGTTGGAACCAAATTGTAGCCATCCTGTTTGGTGAGGCATGGGCACTCCACTTTGACAGCCCTATACCTGGCCTGTTTCATAGGCATTTGAGACTGACCTGCGTTATAGGTTTTAAACCCTAAGCCAAGTCTATCTGCTAGAATACATTTTCATTTCAGTGCCATTCATTCAAATAATATAGTTTCTGTCTTTTTAAAAGTCTTCCTCCTAGAGTGTTCATTCTGTTTAATCCTAAGGATTAAAATTCTTTTATGATAGTTACAATGTATAACTTTTATGTTCTGTAAGTAAAGCAATACTGTTAATTGGCAAAAACTTAACATTTTAGTGTTAACTAATTGAGACATTTGGCTATGGCTGAGCTACTCTCTCTATTTAGATTCCTTTCAAATACTTCTGGATGCAATAAGTGGTAGGTACTGACAATTTACTTTTATGCTCTTGAGCTGTCATCACTGTGCTGTACATGCTTGGGCTGTACCATGTGCTGCACTGATAAGAGGGTAAAAAGAAACTTAATTTAGGATGATGGTTGTATTAACACTGTGCTATTAGGAGATGTTCAGAGTACTAAGAAATAACTTTTTCTTCACTGGAAAATAGAAAATTAATGTTATTTTAAAAGTAACAGATGAGACGCCCAGTAACTCCCTAATTTGTTCCATTGATGACTTTTGTGGATATTACAGTAAAATTTTGGACATCTAGAACCTACTAACTGCATTGCTCCATTAATAATGTTTATGATATGTATTTTTAGAACAAAAATGAAAGCTCTTAGCAAAACAACTTCTTTATAGGCAGTTAGTTATAAGACCCACTAGCCTCTGAATAGCAAATCCCAAATTCCTACAAACTTCCAAGCTCCATGGTCAGACAGAAAGGCCTGGTCTTTAAAATGATGAACTCTGAGTTATGACAAGTTCCTAAATCTAGCAATTTATGTTTTTTTTCAGCAGGCCATATTTGGGGAAAATATAGTATTTTCACCATCAAAGATGACAAAAATGCATTTTTTCTTAACATCAGTTAACCAGTATTAGAGTTGATCAAGAATATATTACAGTGACTAGTAATGACTGACTAGGAAGGAAGCCTTAATTACTCGGCTTTTGGATTTTAGCTATTAAAAATTTCAGTTTACTTAGGAGTAGAAATTTGATAAAACACAATATCTCATTTTTACACAAATTCTTCACTAAACAAATACTGGTGGATCCTTCTATATTCAGGTATTTTTCTGAGGACATAATAGTGAACAAAGCAGACAAGAATCCCTGTACTTGTGGGCTTACATAGTAGCCGGAGAAATAAACAGGATAAGCAAGGAATATACTATGTTTGTGATAAGTGCTGAAAAGAGACTTGAACCTGGAGAGGGGGTTGGGAAGTATAGGGGCTCCAATGTTAGGTAGGCCTCACTGAGAAAGAGTTATTCCAGTAAAGTCTTAGAAGTTCACGGGAGCAAGGCAAGAACATTCCAGGCATAGGGTACAGCAAGTTTAAGGGCTCTCAAGTAGGAGTGTGCCTGGTGTGTCGGAGGACCAGTGAGAAAACCAGTCCTAGTGGGTCAGAGTAAGTGATGGAGGGCCAGATAGATCATGGATCATGTACTTTCTTATAGGCCATTGTCAGCATTTTGGCTTTTCCTCTGAAATGGGAGCCTGTGGAGGGTAATGAGCAGAGGAGTGACATGATCTGACTTACATGTTAAGAAGTGACTCCAGCAGATGAAAGGGAGGCAGGGTGGAAGGTTGTTGCCACAGAGGTGAGTTATTATAATGACTTGGATTAGAGCACTAGCCACACAGGTGGTAAGAAGCTGTTGGCTTCTATGTGTGTTTTAAGATAGAACCAGCAGGATTTGCTGATAGATTGGATAGAGATATGAGGGAAATAGAAAAGGCAATGGTGAGTCCGAAGATTCTGGCCTAAACAGAAGAATGGAGTTGACAATTTACTGGAGTGAGGAAAAAAGTGAAAGGGGAGGAAGAAGACTTGAGAAGAAGTAGCAGGAGCTCAGTTTTGGACATATTAATTCTGAGATACCTGTTAGACATTGAATGGGGATGTCTAGTAGGTAGTTGGATATATGTGTCTAGAGTTCAGGAAAGAGGACTAAACTGGAGATATATATTTGGTAATCTCAGCATATAAATGCTTTTTTAAAGCTGTAAGATGGGATATGGTCACCAAGGGAGTGAACACATACAGGAGAAAAGATCCACGAGGAACTCCCACAGTTATAAGTTGGGGAACCAGCCAAGGAAACGGAGAAATTATGATCATAGAGGTCAGAGGAGAACCAAGTGAGTGTGCGGTGTCCCAAAAACCAAGGGGAAATGGAATGTATCAAGGAGAAGCGTGGGATCTACTTCATGAGATGCTGTTGCTGGGCCTCTTGAAATTAGGTCCAAGGACAGGCCATTGGATATAGCATTGGCAGTCGTTGCTTACCTTGACAAGAGGGGTTTTGGTGGAGTGGTCAAGACAAAAACCTAATTGTAGAGGGTTTCAGGAGAAAATGGAAGTAAAGAAATGGAGTGGTAACTGGAGGAGGAGGTGGGTCTAGAGAGTTACTCTTCTTACCTCGATTTCCAGTGCAACCAGATGCTTCATTTTAAGTCTAAAACATTTCACAGGCATTTTGAGTAGAAGAAAAGTGGTCTAACTCTTGAGTCCTGGGATACTTTAACATTTAGTGATTGGGGAGGTCGGGAAGAACCAGCAAAGGTTTGGAATAGAGTAAAAAGAAATTTTCAGCGCATTCTTTGTAGTAGTTTTGGGAGCAGCTGGTATTGAAGGAAGGCATTCCTTGACATTTGGGATGAACTGGCATAAACAGAGTAACCCAGGTTTCCTGATTGCAGGATATCTGAACCTTTCTGTGCTCACATGCTTGCCTACCTCTAAGAAGTGAGGAATAAGGTGGAACAGTAAGTTTGCTGGGTTTTCCTGGCATTTGCCCATGCTCCTTTTTTTTTTTCCCTTAAAAAAAAAAAAAAAGAGCACCACCCAAGACTTTGCAGAAGTCAGCTTGGGCAATGCTGCTATCTAGGTCTCAGTGCCTTAACAGTTTTTTTGTGTTGCATAGGTCCAATCTATAAGAAGTCAGGAAGCATATGATTTTGACAAGGAGAACTTTCTTCAAAGAGTTTCTTGGTGGTTTTTATTTTTACCCTTCCCAATTCCTCACTGACAGATCAACTGAGATTCTCAGGAAATAGTCCATTACACAAATGCAGTAGTTTCACTTTTTATGATAGTTGAAACATTAGCCTTTCATTTCTTTTCAAATACAAGATGCTCTTTTCAGGCTACAGTAAAGTTCATGTTATCTGGCAGCTTACCAACCAACCAGAGGACTATAACTGACATTTTGGATTTTCATCCAGTACAAATCATTGGGGTATTGAAACCTCCCTACCAAGTTCTCTATGAAGAGGAAATCGGGCTGTCTTTACCAAGAAATGGTGGCCCAGAGCCTTCCCTTACAGACCCAAATGGCAACTCTCAGCAGTAAAATCCTCAGGAGTAAAACTGTCAGAATCAGAAAGAACCCCAAATATAATTGAGTTGAACTTTTCATTTTTACCTACATGGATGCTGAAACCGAGAAAGCTAGTGACTTCCTCTTCCTGGTCCGGTGAATATCTAATCCATCAACAGCAGAGTTGAGGCTCAAACCCAGATCTCTGAGCTGCAGAATCATCCTGAAATTTGTTGCTAAGATTTGTGTCAGTAGCTTTTCTGAGCAAGCCCTATTTCACCTGAAAGACTGCTTCATCAGTAAACCTCCTGCTGTGAAAGGTATGTCTCCTAAAAGAGCTAGATTTAGAATCCTCCTTCATGGTAAGGCTTTGTGGGAGTAAAGAGAGCCCTAAATTTGGAGTCCAGAGGCTCTTGTTCACTTCTCAGTTTTTCCACTTCCTCTCTGACCATAAGCAAGCCACTTAACCATTCTAAGTCTTGCTTTTTTTTCACCCCCCGAAAATAGTTATAGCATACATCTTCTACACAATGGGGTACTTTGCGGAGATCTCATCAATGCAAAAGCACTATGGAAAGTAAAGCATTATGCAAATATAGGAACTTATTAAGATTTCACAAGGAGCCCAGTAGTTTCTGCATCCTACAAAGACATAATTGCATTCAGAGCAAGATCCATGTGTGTTTCGTTCTTCTGTCTCCCCATAATAAGTCCAGAGTAAATATTTGTTAACTCATGAAGAATTTTTATCACCTGTAGCAAAAGGAAATATTCATGACAATTCTCATGGGAGAACTGGGATAATAGGTACTGCAGGGCTTGCAGTTTTATGTGGGAGTTTTCATGGGGCTTTTAAGCTAAAAATAGGAGGGAACTCTCGTCTGATGTTGCCTCTGACTGAAGTGTGGTGTCAGTAGGCATGGTAAAAGAAGGAACCAAAGTGGCCATGAGACTGGAACAACATGCTGTTCTCATCAGACAGCATTTTAATATTATTTTAAGGCTCTTTGGACATGATATTTATATGTGAGAACAATAGAACTTTTTGCCCTTTATATAGACCTGTCTCAGTGCTAACAATGAAATGTACCCTAATGCCGTCTTTGTGTTTTGTCCATGTTTGCCAGTGGATCTTTTATGGCATCCTTGTTTTAAATGTGGACAATGGGATGGGGGCAACATATAGTAGAATGACTAACAGGTGGCATTCCATGTGTTAATTCCTCATTCCACTGATATTTCTTATTTGTTAGGTTGACCTTGGGAATTATATCTTTAAATCGCTCTGGTCTGTTTATGACTTTTAATTTAAGACAGTGAAAGAATAGAAGCAAATGCTTGTATTTGGATTCGTTAGCAATGTATACACAAACTAAATGAAGTCAGTGTCAGAGAATGTTAAAGCTCTGAGAGGATGCTCTGAAGATCGTCTAATCCGGAGTCCTCATTTTGCATTACCTGGTATCACACAGGCTTAGGAAGTGAGCACCCAGATCTTCTGACCTGTCGTAATGGGTTTTTATTCTGTAAAATATACACATTCTGGACTATATTAAGAATGTTCATGTGAAACCGTCAGCTAGTTGACATCTGCTTTCAGGATGATGTCTGAAGACCAAACTCTATTTTTACAGCAGTTAACTACATTCCAAGGTTTAATACCACACACAAAGAATTCTTAGAATATACTTATTCACAAGTTGTGTCTCCTTAAAAGACAGCTCTTAAAGGCTATGGGCAGGGAACTTCTGGGAAAAGGATGGGAGGTGGCAGTGTCTCCTGATTCAACTCATTAAGAGAGAGAGGTTAAAAAAAAAAAAAGGCCCACAATAGAAACAAGGCAATAAAAACCACCAGACACGCTTCCCCAGCCTTTCTTTCTGGAATTGGTCATTTAAGGTCTATCATGTTTGTGCCAGTAAAAGAAAGCAGAGAGTGACTATTATCACGTCAGGTAAGAATTGAATTCACAGTGCAAGAATATAAGATGTGCTCAGCTCATAGTATGATCTCATGGTGCCAAATTTACATTGCCCAGGTAGCATAGTGGTAAATACAGAAGAGAAGCTTAACCTGTAGTTAAATGGGTTTTTATTCTATAAAATAAGCATATCATTCCAGATTATATTAAGAAAGTTCATGTGATACTGTCAGTACAGGAAAAAAATAGAAGTTTTCTAGGACTCAATAATTTAAAAAATAAGGAAGAATTAACAAAAGAAGGCAAAAAGATAGCGAAAAAAGATATCTGTCTCTTCAAAAGCACATTATAATGTAAAACTGAGCTTAATACACTCATGTCTCAGTAGGCTGGATTTCTGCTTTGCAGAAGGGCAAATGCCCACGCTGACAAGTTGGCCCTAGTGTTTTCCATGTTCTTCCTAGTGTTGAATTCATTAGAATTTTGTTAATGTAGAATAATAGATATACAGGGCACCCAGCCCCAACCTGACCACTGTTTAGGTTGCTGACCCCTCTGATCACTTTCTGGAAGAGGGGTGCATGTGATCAGTGAACAGATAATGTCACATCATACTGTTTCTACATTTTGTATCAGTCTTGGGAAATATGTAGGCTTTATTTTTAGAGAGAGATTTAAGGTTCACAACTTCATTATCATCTTGATTATTTAATTTACTCAACCTCTTCAAAAATTTATAGCAAACTTACAGACTATACTCAAAAGCTATAAAATATTTAATATACAAATTAAGAATTATAAAGTGTCTAATTTGCAATTTTCTCTTTCAGTCCTTCCACCCTGGTTTTTAAAATTCTTCATTCACTTAACAAATATACCAAGGTCCTACCATATGTAGGCTATCTTTAGGAGCTGAGTAGAAAGCGATGAACAAGCAGACAAAACTCCCTGCCTTCATTGGGTTTACGTGCCAGTGGGAGAGATACACAATGAATAAGATAAATAAGCAAAGTAGATCCATAGTTAGATGGTGGTGAGGATATATGAAATGTTGAAGCAGAGCAAGTGGTGGTAGTGCAATTCAGGTGGGTGGCCATTGTATACCTTCCTGAGAAGGTAGCTTTTGAGTAAAGATCTGGCAGAAGTGAGCCACTCCAATGTTGGAAGGAAGATCTTTCTGTAGCAAGAACAGCATGTGAATGTCCTTGAGGCAGGAGTGTGCTGTGTGGTTGAGAAGTGGCAAGGAGGCAGGTGGAGCAGGAGAGAGGAACGAGCAAAGGGGAGAATAGGAGATCTTTTAGCTCAGCACTAATGGAAACCAGAACTTATGGGGTATTGTCTTTGTATCACTTTCAGATCTCTATCTGTTATGGACTGAATTGTGTCCCCCAAAACTTGTATTTGTGATTTTGTTAATGGTTTTCTAATCATTTCATATGGCTGTATTTGTCTTCGCAGCAACATTACATGTTATTAGAAGGCAGTTTGCCAGTATTCTACCACTTTGGTTTTTTCTGTAGCACCCATGCATGTTGAGCTGATTTTTTTTGAGCCTTTGAAGATTAGTGATATAGCAAACTGGTGTATACAAAGCCCTTAGCAATTATAAATACTTAGCAATTGTTATTTTATCAGTAGCAGCAAAGCAGCAGCATCAAACATACTGGCCTAAAAATGAACATTGTCTTCAAACTTACCTTTTGGCATACAGCTGGTTTTCATTAAAATATTTTATTCTATTTTTACAGACCATCAAATTTTCAAATACAATTTCCCAATTATGGGATATCCAATGATCTATAAAAGAGATTGTGCTGCACAGTATTTTGTGATGTGGCTATGTGTTTGAACAATAATATCTAACATTTATTGAGGCATGCTTTCTTTACATGTAATATCTCATCTAGTCCTTATTAACCTTGTGATAAATGGTACTGTTATACCCACTTTAGAGATGGGGGCCAAGTAAACAGCAGAGGTCATGCAGCTAGTAAGTACAGAGGCCTAAATTGAATTAGTTATAACAGCAGCTACTGTAACAAGCAAATCCCCAAATGCATAATTGCTCAAACACAACAGAAGTGTGTTGCTCGTTCACATAATATCTGAAATTGGGTTTTCTGATTGGCAGAAGTCTCTCCTCCAAGTGGTGATACAGGGCCCCAGGCTCCTTCCTTCTCACAGGCCTCTAGAACATCAGAGAAAGAGCATGGAGAATGGGGCACAGGAAGATCTTCTGCCAGGCCTGTGATACATATCACCTTAGTCCACTGGCCTGGTTTTGGTCACCTAGCCACACCTAACTTCAAAGGATGCTGGGAAATGTGGTCTAGCCATGTGTCTAGGAGGAAGAGGAGATGGCCCAGAACCCCAGACATTCTGATTCTACAACCCAGGCTCATAGCCATTATGACGTCTCTGTGGATTAACTTTAGAATTGGTTATAATATATTGTATGCTTCATGCACTTGTTCAGCCACTAGTTGATGAGAACACCTCCACTCTGTTTTAAAATGCTATTTCTTTAAGTCTCTCCATTTCCAAGTGGTTTTCCACTGTCATTTGTTCTATTTGTAAACACCTGCATTGCTTTGACTGTAGTGTCTTGCTTCAAGCTCTATTTTTTAAAAAAGAAAACCAAACCCTCAGAATTGTGAAACCAGTGAACCAGATATTTCCAAGAGCTTTTTTTGGATTGTGTCAGTCTAGATTTTGTTTTCCTGTTGCTACCAAAGAAGGAGTATGACTTGCTTAAGACAGTCTTTCCTTGACTCTCATGGAAGATCTTCATCAAATCTCATAAAAGTGGAAAGGTGGTTATGTGTTGAGTAGAGAGGCAGAGGATTAAAATATAACCATGAAATTAAGGCTTTGTGACTTTTAAAATTGTGTGTTTTCCTAGAAACCACACAAGAGCAGTTGCTAAGGTGGTCGCAAAAGATTTTTAAAATGTGAATAGGCATAATGGGAAATCTCAACAACTACTTAGATTGTGAATAGGCTATCAAATAATAATATACTTTCTGTACTTTTTCTCATTTTGAAATCCTTGAACTATTAATAAACGTTAATGCATGTATTTGGTTTTGTAAAGAGATATAGCCCAAAGAGTATTGACTTTGAATAGTCAGTTTAATTTACAAGTTGCTAGTTCTTCAAGCAGTGTTAACCTCAAGAATACAAGCTCCAGCCTCAAACTGACTTTCAATTACAGAGACCTAAAAACTCAAACCAAAACCAAGGCAGATTTATCACCAGATGAGAAATGCTCAGATGGGTGCTATAGAAGCTAGGAGAGCTTCTAGGTTAAGCTGGGGACCTGGCAAGGAAGTCTTTCCTTGAGAAAGAGCCAGAAAAGGACATTAGAGACACGCAATCACAGAGACATGTGTGAGCCCGGGCGTGTGGCAAGGAGTGGATGACCCAAAATGTATGTCTGCTGCTTTTTCATGTATCATTTTCATGTGTTATTTCTCATGAGCTCCAAATTCCAGTAACAGTGCCCTGTAAAGGTGCCTTGTTAAGTTCTTCTGCTTGTAGTATACCCTAGAGACTACACAGTCCTTAGATACCCAATATAAAATACTTTATTGCATTTTTAAATGCAGACATTCAAGTTTATTGTAGAAAGTGGTCTATTTTAGGCTCAGGAGAAATCAAACCCACTTCTCTCAAAGAATTTTGTAGATAAATACTCATAAAACATTTTCTTAAGCAATCCCTGCCCTTCAAATGATCTGATGCCCCATTGAAATCTCCAAAGAAAGCTTCAAATATATCTTGGCTCAAGCTTTTTCAAACCAAAGTCACTTATTTTTTGATGAGATCATGTTGATGGTTGAAACTGGTGAAGTATTGACATTTGGATGGTTAACCAGTTAATTCTCCTCAATGCCAACATCATTCCAGTGATCCTCTTACCCCAACTGTTAGTGAATTACTAAAAGAATGAAAGTGGCTTCATCAACACTGAGCCCTGGGAATTGTAGGATTTAAGCTTTTTGTGCCTGATGTGACAAGGGCTGCTGGGTAGCAGAAATAAGCACATACTTCCTCTTCTGACTCTTCCTGGCAGGTTAATGAGGCATCACAAGAAACAAATATCCATGAGTTTGTCTTTCTGTGGACTTCTTAGGTATGATATATCCATATGGTAAGGCCCAGTTTGGCCATCAGATGCAGTAATGAGGCCAGATTCCCAAAGACATAAGTCTGGTGGGTAAACCCTGGGATACTCGGATCCCAGGAGATATCACAGAGACCTACATTGCTTGCTCAGCTTTATACTCCAAAGTCAACTGACCTCCCCCTGTACATTACAAGTTCCTTCCTGACTTGCAGCAGAAAAACTAAGTACCCAGAGAACATTTCCTATTCTCTAGAATGTCCCAAATTATTTGACTTATGCCAGCAACTCTAATTGGACTTGTGCAGTTAAAGAATTGTGTCCACACTCAAAGTACAAATAGCCTACCTGTTATTCCATCTGAAACATATGCTTGCTTCATTTTTGCTTACATAAAAGGATATCAGTCCTACTCTAGGTTTGGCTGACCCACCCACCAGCTGCATCTAACAGCCTCACTCTGGGGACTTGAACTCACTATGGTTCAGTTCTTAGGAAAAGCTTCTTTAGAGAAACAGAATTAGAGAGGATTGCCTGAAGTTTGTGCTGCCCCTCTGTTCTTCTTACAAACTCTTGACATTTATGTCTCTGGATTAGGCCAGATCACTGAAAAAAGGAATTCCTGGCTGACATCATCCTAACCCCTTGTGGAATTGAGTGAAGTGCTTACTGTCTTCCACTCAAGCCTTCAGCCCCAGCCTCCTTTGAGGGAAGTAACATTTAGACCTACAGAACTCCCTGCTGTATAGCTGATGTCTTCACTGATCCGCTATATATGCAGTGGATAAAAACCTACAGGAGAAATGGCTCCCTGGCCTCACTGCCAGGAATAGTTGTTCTCATCTGAGCAATGGGTTTGCTGTGGTCCTGTATACCACACGAACCACCTACCTGATTTTGGCTGCTAGGAGACTGAGAGGCAACCTGTCTCCCGCATCAGTACCAAACTCCTTAGCCTAGATTTTCTGGGTTAACCTCACTCCTGTCTTCACCTTATTTTCTAAGCTCTTACTTTTCTTTTTTCCCCTCATGTTATCACTTTCTTTACGTTATTGAATTATCAGAATGTTTATAAGCTACTTACATCTTTTAAGAAATAAATTTGAAGTACATAAATGAATTAAGTATTCTCAGTTGCTCTGAGTGTTTTGAGGATGACATATATAAATTATTAGTTTTCAGATAACTGGAATATGCTCAATATAGTTGGCATTAAAGTCATTACTGTTGTGTCTGTGACTATGTGTGTACACTGTCAGGGTCTTGGCTATCTCGGTCGTCTCTGTATATGTAGTTGCTAGTGCTCAGTAAATATGCCCTGAGTGATTTGAACAAACAGGATTTTTGGTACCAAAAGGTTGCCATCATTACATCAGAAGCAAAGTGCAGACTTGGCACTGTGGTGTTTCCTCCACCCTTATCAGACCTGGGGACAGCACTGGCACCTCTGACGTTCTCCTGTCTCCCTCTCTGCAGACTCACATTTCAAGACTCCCTCCTGGTGCGGTGGCAGGACAGTCCGTCGCAATCGAAGGTGGGGTTTGCCGCCTGGAGAGCCCAGTGAACTGACCCTTCAGGCTGAGCGTGAGGCCTCTGAGATGCATTTCAGAACCTGAGCTTTTTGGGGTTTTTTTAACTGAAGTCGGATGTTTTATCTTCCTTGTTTTATAATTCCTATTGCAACCTCGTGCACCGCTCGACACACAAGTGCTGCTGTAGTTAGCGCTTAGTGACAAGCGGGCCTTTGGCGGGTGAGTGGGATTGTGTGTGCATGTGTGTGCGCGTGCGTGTGTGCGTGTGTGCTTGCTTCTCCTTTCATGAAATAGAAATTCCTCCTTGTGTAACCTAAGACCAGGAATGATTAAATCGTCTTTACAAAATGTGTGCTTTAACTGTTTACAAGTAAAACCTAAAGTTGCAGGAAACATTTTTTATTTCCTAAAGAGGTACCAACTGTCGGTGATATAATGTGTCAGAACTGAAGAGTAAATCTACTTGTTTAAATGATTTGACAGTGGTAGTGCTCCATTTAATAATAGTAATAAATAATACAGTGTTTTTATTTCTTAACCAGTTTAAGTGGATCCTGTGGTAACTTAAACTGTTGTTCTCATCCCTCATATGGGGCATTTTTCTTTAACAAAGAATGGTTTCAGTGAAACAATCTAGCAGAGAATTAAGGTCAGAACCTTTTTAAATAATAGTCTGATAAAGTTTGTACTTCTTTCCACAAGCTTTTCTAAGCCTAAATATTGCATAGCTTCGAGCTGTATGTACTATATAATGAATGAATATGTAAAGAGAACATACAGTAATGCACAGTCCTTAATTTGTGTATAATGGAATGTTATTTACAATATAACTGTAAATAAGAAAGCAAAATTTATGGGAAAATTCAATATTATCTTTGTTTCTTGTTTAAATATATTTTTAAGATAAAGGCACAAAAATAAAAGAAGCATATTACTGGGTATAGTGTGTGGCTCCTCTTCACAGACTAATAGATTTTCTTTTGAATCGTAGATTGGAGACCTGTTTTTTATTTTGTTCGTAAAAAGTTACTTCTTCCAGAAATCATACCATTATCCATCTTGCTGCTGATCGTTGAAAATCCAGTCCAGGGCAGTCACGGCAGACACTAGCAAGATGAAAGCTGAACTTAGTACATGATCGAATGGTAAATATGGAAATCCCTAAAATTTCCAGTGTAATTTGATAAAAATAACAAAGGCAAGGAATAAGAACAACTTTGCTCTGAAAAATTGTAGTGGCAGCTAAAAAGCTCAATGGTTTCAGTTGATAAATTGCTTCTAAATGTTATATTTAGGGATTCTGGAGCCACATAAGAAAACCAAGACTTATCCTTTTGATTTTTTATGTAAGAAGTAGTTATCAAGAAGATACTAAAGATAGACTCGTTCAGAGGGAGGAAGTTCCCTGCACCATATAATCATGGCTCTGGGCGGTAACTGATAAAGCCCCAGATGAAATTATACACTTGACATCGATGTATGGCCAAATTATAAAGGAAAGACAACCAAAATGGAGTGGGTGTAAATATGAATAATTTGAGAGTTGCTGATTTATGTTCCTCGTACAGGCAATTACATTTGTCTTGCTGTGTTATCGTAGACAGGTTGGTGCCGTAGTATCTGTTTCTCATTCTTAATGAGGCTGAGAACTTAGTAAGAGATGGGCTGGCTGGTGGGGAGCCTTTGGCTTCAAAAGCTTTCAAAGACCTGTTACCTGTTGGCAGGGTTTTTTTCAGAAACTGGATTGGATCACATAAAACTATCAGGACACTTCGGAGTCTGAAAATCATCTGACCTGTTTCACCAGGAATGCCATTTCTTTCATCTCCTTTTGAGTTTATTCCATTCATATTTAAAAGTTTGAGCTTGTTAATGACCCCTAGTATGAAGAGTTTAAAAACTGGTCAGTATAAAAGAGCACAGCCCCTCCAAGAGCAGTTTGTCGAGACTTTATTCTCCAATTTTCTAATTTTTTTTTAAATTTAAGGAATATTGTGAAGCCATGAGGGAAAAAAGTCACATTCAAAATCATAGAGGCAAACATATGATGGGTAGTATAAGTTCCTTCATTATAAGATCACATGTTAAAGATCAGCTACTGGAACCAGAGGATAGTGACAGATATAAAATCAACTTTATTTCACATGAAAGTAGAAAAGGTAGAACAGATAGGTATTTTCCCATTTTAGTTATGAAGTTATTTTGCTTCATTCTCTAGTCTGACTTGTATCACCAAGATCCTGAAGTTGTAGTGTAGGATGGCCACTTTTAATGTGGATGATTTTAACTGTGCGCCCATATTTGATTTCTTTATAGGTTATGAACATTGGATGTTTGGTTCTCTTGAGTATAATTAAGCCTTATCTGGATTCCTCAAGGCCATCACTGTGACTTTGTTCTGGGCTTGGAAATAGTGTCTTCAGGGCTTTGTGGGGGCTGGGGGTTAGTCTCACTAAAAGCACCCAGAGTACTTTTGCTGAGTGAGCGCATCTTCTGGTTGAGGCTTTGTTCTCCTCTTGTCAGCTCTGCCACCTCTCTCTGCAGGCTTTTTCTCCTCTTTTAATTGTGAACTTGAACTTGAACTTAGATATCACCTGTTAGAACTTTGTACAAAGTATGTATAAACAAGTCCTAAATGCAGGTCTGAGGAACTTGTCTATGAGCAAAGTGAATGAATTTTGGTTTATGGATATGAAGATATCTCTTGAGGCTACTCGAAAGTCTTTTTTGTATAATTCCTAGTTTTCCCCCATGTTTGGGAGTGGTAATGTTCCATATCACTCACCTGCACGAAAGCAAGGTTACTGTTTTGACACTGGATGGAGGCAGGGGAGGAGGAAGAAAGGGAGTGAAGAAGGGACAATTTAGAAAAGTGTTGAATTGTTCTTGAATCTTGAGAGCATATTTGATAATTGTGGAATCTTTTTTTTTTTTTTCTGACCTGGTCATTTTTATTACAAAAGAAGTCTGAAGTATACTTATTATGAAAAATCAGAAAATAGATAAGAAAAATCAAGAAAAAAATTAACTCATAGCCCTACTTCCCTAGAGACACCAGTTAATAACACCTTATAGACACTTTTTATGCATAAATTGTGTTTTTGACACAAAAATGGGGCTCTATCAAACCCCAAAGTGGAGTTATATAATCTGCAGTTTTCATTTAATAATGTCACAAAAAGATGGCCAGACCTGTAGGTTTGTTTATACAATAACTGACTTCCTTTCCATACAATGCTGGTTCAGCCAAATGCTGCTCCATACATACACTTTTATCCTAAAATTTTTGTGGAAATCCGCTTCTCCCTCCCAGGAACACTGGCCCAAGAAAAGGCTGAGTGCAGAAGAAATGAACACCTGTGTGCATGATTAATTTGTTTTACTTTAGTTTTATTCTAAACTCTCCCCAGAAGCTGATTAACCGGGGAAAGGAGGAAGGGGTGGGTGAATGTAGTGGGCTATAGGTGGGAGTGAATGGGAGGCTGGCAACATAAAGTTAGTCCTTTTACATTAATATTTGTTCTGAGACATTAAGAATTCTGAAGGAATATACCTCTTTTCCTCAACACTTAATTTGGGCGCAAGGTATTAGGTATTAGCCTAGATGTCTATGATCAGAGACCCACAGGCTGACCAAATTGACCAGACAGGGTTTTTTTTTCCCCTTACACGCTGCTGTCTCTAAAGCATATGGCCACAGGAAGGATTAAATCTAAAACTGGCAAGGGCTTCCTTCCCAGACGGCACACTCAGCTTCCAGAAGACCATCAGCCAAGCCCAAGGTGGTTCGTCATGACCAGCTGTGGAAAGCCGGCAGGGAAAGTGAGCGCAGTGGTTTCTCCTGTACGTGGTACAGTCATTGAGGCCCTGAAACCGCAGTGGGCAGAGCCAGAAAAACTTTGTGGGTGAGGGTTTCTCTGCCTCGAACTGCCATGGGGATTTCTCTGATTGTCAGCAGAGCTTCAGAAGCTTGAAAGAGTAAAATCAAAACAATTCCTTTAACATCTGTTATCACTATTGTGTTGGAGATCTAGAGAGTTACTCCTAAAATGGTCTTTCCTGGCTTCGGAAAATCCAGCAATGCTTAAGAGTTAGAGGACTTCTAATATATTAAGAAAAACATGTACTCTTTTCCTTGCAGAAGTAGTAAGATTTTAATCTTTCCACCCAAGTTCTTCCCCCAAACCTAACTAGCAGTCTTCCCCATCTGGTTAGTGGTAACTCCATCCTTCTGAGTGCTCAGGCCAAAACTCTTGGGATCTATCTGTTTCATGTATCTATGGCTGAATAACAAGTCACCCCAAACTTGAGTGACTTAAAACAACAAATATTTTATTTGCCCACAATTCTGTAAACTGGGCTTGGCTTCATTCAGTGTTTTTCCTGCTGCTCTTGCTCGTAGTGACTGGTGTCCTGCTTTTAGCTGGAGGGTGAGTTGGGAGTGGGCTCAGTTGGGACATGGGGATGGCTGAGCTTCCTTCTTTCTGCATGTAGGCTCAGGGCCTCTCTGTATGGTCTTTGCACGCCACCTCCTGCAAGACATGTCGGCTCAAGCTTCCCAGGAATACAAAAGCAGAAATTGCCAGGCCTTGTTAAGGTTTCGTCAGGAATGGCTCAGCATCACTTTTGCCACACTTATCGCTTAAATTAAGTCACCTGGTTCAGCCCAGCTTCAAGAACAGAGAACAGCCTAAGGGCATTAATCCCAGCGGCAGGCAAGGTTTACTGGGGGCCATCAGCCTGACATCCTTGAATCTTCACTTTCCTATTCCACAAGCAATCCATCAACAAATCCTATTGGCTCTCTTTTAAACTGTAGCCTGAATCCAACCACCCCTCACCACCTCCACTGCTAAAATCCAGATTGTCTTTTATCTGAGTTGTTTCAATAGGCTCCGCACTGGTCTACCTGCTTCTACTTTTGCCCCAACAGTCACTTGTCCACTGGCAGCCAGAAGGAGTAAGATCATGGCACTCCTCTGCTCAAAACCTTCTAACACTTCTTTCTCCAGAGTCCTTACAGAACCCTGGGATTGTTCTCTGACACTTGCTGTGATTCCATTGGCCTTCTTGCATTTCCTCAAGCAGCCCAGACACCCACTCATCTCAGAACAATTGCCTGTGCTTGTACCCCCTTGGAAAGCACTTTCCATGTGGCTCCATGTGGTTTGCTCTTTCCCCATCTCCTTCAACTCTTTGCTGGAATGTTACCTTCTTAGCGAGGTCATCCCTGAGCGCCTTCCTCACCACACTCCTCTCAGTACTCTTCATCCGCTTTCTGCTTTATTTTTTCTCTGACACTTGTTACCTCCTAATCTACCATATAACTGACATATTTCTTTGGTTTATGTGCCTCCATTTGAGAGTAAGTTCCCTGAAAAAAAGGATTTTTGTGCCATTCATGCTGTATCTCCAGCATCTAGGTCTCCTACGTGCCTGGCACATAGTAGGTCCTCAGTACATGTTTGTTGAATGCATAGATGAAGGTTCCTCATGGTGACATGGAAGAGATAGTATGGAGATGTGTATTAGTTTCCTGTTGCTGCCATAGCAAATTACCACAAACTTAGCAGCTCAGAACAATACTAATTTATTATCTCATAATTCTATAAGTCTGAAGTCCAGTAGGCTTGGCTGGTTTCTCTGCCTCAGTTCCCACAAGGCCACAATCAAGGTGCCACCAGGTCTGTATTCCTTCAGGAAGTACTAGGGGAGAATTGGTTTCACTCATGCACATTGTTGGCAGAATTCAGTTCCATGAAGTTGTAGAACTGAGATTCCCATTTCCTTGATGGCTCTTGGCTAGGGGTTGTTTTCAGTTTTCATTTAAATTCTCTGCTTCTGGCCCCCTCCTGCCATCATCAAAACCAGCAACAACTGAGTAGAGTCCTTCTCACACTTCAGTCTAACTCAGGTCCTTCAGCCTCGTTTTTCCCAGCATCTCTTCTGACTACCACTGGGAAAGGTTCTCCACTTTAAAGGGCCCATGTGATCATATTGGCCCACCTGGACAAGCCAAGCTACTCTTTCCTGTCTTAAAGTTTATAACCCGAATCACACCTGCAAAGTCCCTTTTGCGCGTAACCAACGTTCTATGGATTAGGGTGTGGATGTCTTTGAGGGCTGTTGTTTTACCGACCGGTAGCAGTGGTAGTTCAGTGAACTGAAGGCAGGATGTGAGGCTGGCCCTTGTTCTGCCACTGAGCTCCCATGTGTCCTTAAACAAGTCCCAGACATTCTTGGGGTTGCAGTTTCCACATGTGCCAGTTAAGGGTATTGGATTAGAGCAGAGAATCCTAGAGCCTAGGCTTCCTTAGAAAATATCAGATCTGGTAATGGTGGGCCCACAAGGACCCAGAGTTTCAGTTTGCCAGAGTAAATGCCCAATTCCATTGGCCTCCTTCATACCTTTATGTGACCTACTCTGAGATACCATGTTTTTGTTGTTGTTAAGCAAGTGTCTGAAATTTGATACTGTATTAAAGAGGCACTCCCAAATATTGCTGGTGAAAGTAGATAATATAGTACCTATGGGGACAATTTGGCAATATCTATCAAAATTACATGTACATTTACCCACTAACTTGGCAACGTACTTTTACGGATATACCTACACATACAAACATGATGTATGTACAAGGATATTTGTTGCAGCATGTTTATCATAGTAGATTATTGAGAATAACCCATACTTATTATAGGAGATGTTAGATGAACTGTGGTTTATCCATACCATGGAATAGTATGCAGCTTTCAAAAAGGAGGTTGAGTTTCTTGTCGCGCAGCCCTGAAAAGATCTTCAGAATACATTAAGTGAAGAAAACAAAGTAACGATTAGTGTATATAATATACTTTCTTTAGGTTAAGAGTTAGGACAAACATTGGCCAGGTATGGTAGGTTGTGCTGTAATCCCTGCTACTCAGGAAGCTCAGATGGGAGGATCAGCAGTTCAAGACCAGTCTCAGCGATGTAATGAGATCTCCATCTCTAAAAAATACTTTTAAAAGGCCAGGTGCAATGATGTGTGCCTGTAGTCCTAGCTACTTGGGAGGCTGAGGTGGGAGTTTGAGGTTTGAGCTCAGGAGTTTGAGGCTGCACTGAGCTATGATCATGCCACTGCACCCCAGCCTGGGTGACAAAGCAAGACTCTATCTCAAGAAAAAAAAAAAAAGAATTAGGACACGGATTATGCATTTGTAATTTCTTGTATTGCATAAGGTAATTCTGGAAGAAGACATTTTAAAAAGTTGATATCTATATAGGTAATAATTCTCAAAGATGCCAAATGAAGTGGAAAAGAGGTGGGATGGCCTCAAACTGATCAATGTAACTGATCACCAACTGCTGTAGTTTTAGGAAGGCATCTTATTCTTGTATCTATTCTTCCAGCCTTAAAGTTGGCCAGTGTCAGGCATTTGAATGAGAATTAAAATTTGTGATCAGACCTTATCCTGTTCCCCTGCCCAGGATTGCCCCTGAACAGGTCCAAAGCAGATGCCCGGGAGAAACCAGAATCCTTACAGGGGCAAAGAGTGGATTCAGAGTTACTGACCAAGATCTCTTCCACTGCCTTAATGCCTGGGTCATATTTTTCATGTTTTACATTAACATTCCATTGGATTCATGTTTACAATTAAGGAGATAGAGGCAGATGGTTGACTCCATAGATAAACCCTTAAATCTCAAAGTCTTAGTATGATAAAACTTTCTCACACACAAAAAGTCCAAATGGTAGCTGTCCTCTGAACAGTGATTTAGGAACTCAGGCTCTTTCCATCTTTCACACATGGCTTATAAGATCTCTGCAGCAAAAGAAAGAGAGAGGCTCATATGTAGAGCAGGGGACATGAGAAGAAAGGGTAAAGACTGCACATGAAGCAGCATGAGATGTGAATATGAGTGTCTAAGCATATGTCTTCACTGGAGCTCATGGGCCATGTGTCTTCAATCCCTTCTTCCCTTTTATACCCTTTTTGTAAGGCTGTTGATGTATGAATTTGTACAGTCTTAAAACTGCACACCTAGAGAGGACAACAAAAATCATTTAATCAATACCAGGATTTTATATTTAAAAAAATTTTCAAAGAGAGGATGTGATGTGCCCCAAACCACACACCATCTCTAGCACTTGATGATGATATAAACTTTCTATCAGGTATTTCTCATATAAAAGTTCATGTGATGCTTCCCCTCCCTGCCCATAAAATATAGGTTCATAGACCTCATAATAATAAGTTTTCCCAATTCAGCCATGCATTTAATGCAGTAATCCCAACTGCAAGGTTACTGGAAAATTGTCATCCAGTTTCTGCTTGATCAATTCTGAAGATAGACAATCCTCTGCATTATAAGGCAGCCCATTCTACTTTTAAAAATAATTCAGGGTAACAAATTCTTGCTGATATTTATTTAAAAATTACCTCCGTGTAACTTCCATTCATTGGTTTTCCATTTTGGAGCTACATAGACTGCCTTCTTCCAGAATGGCAAGCACTTGTACCATCACCGCTTCTCTTGAGTATAGGACAGACTTTAATAATCAGACATGGAGGTTTCCTGCAGAGTCAGGAGTGGTTTCATGATATTTCAATCCAATACTTTAGACAGCCAATACAAATCAGTATGGGCACCAAAGAGGAAATCTATTTACCATTTCTACTCTGGACCATCTTATACATGACAATCAGTTAATTTACAAAGCATCAAAAATCATCAGATACTTAGGAATAAATCTAATGAAAGATTTTGAAGAGCTCTACAAAGAAAATTACAAAGAATAATTGAGAGAAATTGAAGAAGATCTAAACAAATGAAGGATATACCATGTTCATAGAAGAGAAAATTCAAAGTTATAAAGATGCTACTTCTCAAATTAAGGCCAGCAGTTTCCAGCAGTTACCACTCTGCCCAGTACGCAGTGTAGTGGCTTGGAGAGTTTGCCTGCGGACAGACAGTCTATAAGAAAAGAGAGTAATGATGTTCTCTGAAAGCCCAGTAATAGATGGCTACACTGGTGAATTCTACCAAAGACCTTTTTCAGAACCCATCACTTTAGAATGTGCCAAACATTTAAAGAAGAATTAATACCAAATCTTCACAACTTTTCCAGAAAATAGAAGAGGAGGGAACACTTTCCAACTTATTCCATAAGGTGCAGCGACTTTGGAAAACAGGCAGTTCCTCCAAGCAGTTAAACATCAAATTTTTTCCTCCTAGGTATATACCCAGGAGAAATGAAAACGTGTTTACACAAAAACTTGTACATCAATGTTTATAGCAGTATTATTCATGATAGCCAAAACATGGAAATAACCATAATGTCCATCAACTGATGAAAAGATAAGCACAATGTGGTATATCCATATAATGGAATATTATTTGGCAATAAAAAGTAATAAAATACTGATAGATGTTAAAGCATGGATGAACCTTGAAAACAGTATGCTAGTGAAAGAAGTCAGTCTCAAAGAACCACATCTTACATGATTCCATTGATTTGAAATAGCCAATATATGCAAGTCTATAGAGAGAGATTGTAGATTAGTGGTTGCCTATGGCTGAGAAGAATGGGTGTGTTTGGGGGGAGTAGGAGGGTGATGACTGAGGGGTGGAGGGTTTCTTTTTGGGGTAGTGAAATGTACTAAAATCGATTGTGATGCTAGATGCACAACTTGTGAATATAGTAAAGGCAGTTGAATTGTACATTGTAAATGGGTGAATTATATATGTGAATAAAGTTGTCAATAAAGTTGTTAAAAATAAAGTTGTCAATAAAGTTGTTAAAAATAGACAATAATTTAGGAATAAACATTGGAAGAGAATATTATGTCCCATCAAGTTCTTCACTTGTCCTGGTTGATCATTCCCAGTTGTTTCAAACATTCTTCACATATATTGCTAAAAATTAAGGTGTCTCTTTTTTAACTTGACTACAATAACCTAGCCACATTATTACATCTAAAACTGTTAACAGTAATTCTTTCATATCACTAAAAGTCCAGTCATGTTCAAATTTCCAGTTGCATTACATATTGAATCCTTTAAGGATTCTAATGAGTTCTTTATAAATAGACATTTGTAGATAAAACCATATTTAGCAAGATGAACAAAGAAATAATATCCATTGCAGTTAGCTATTAGATTAGATACTAACTCATTAATCAGTTTTTACATTTTGACTCCAAGCACAGTGCTTTCTGTACTTTATACCTAGGTTTCTGTTTCCAACCTTGTGGTTTCAGGTCATGGTTTGTTCAACAAAGTACCACTGACTGGGTGGCTTAAACAATAGACATTTATTTTCTCAAAATTCTGGAGATTAGGAGTCTAAGATAAGGTGTTGACAGGGTTGATTTCTTATGAGGTCTTTCTCCTTGGCTTGTAGATGGCAATGTTCTCCCTCTGTCTTCATAAGGTCTTTCCTCTGTATGTGCCTGTGTCCTGATCTCTTCTTATAAAGACACCAGTCATTGGATTAGAGTCCACCCGTATAACCTCATTTTACCTTAATTGCTTTTTTAAAAGCCCTATCGCCATATAAAGTCACATTTTGAGGCACTGGGTGTTTAGGATGTCAGCATATGAATTTTTGGGGGGAGGGACAATTTAAGTCATAATACAATATAAATGTAATTTTAAAAATGTTTGAATGAAGACCACTTGTAAAGGAAAAAATTTTCAGTTTCCTTAGTGTTAATATAAGTTATTTGAAAATAGTATCACTTAAAAATGTGCAAACATTAAAAGGTTAAGCTTTTTATGTGTTAGTCTTGTACAATCATAAGTCCAAGTAGATTTCCAAGTGAATACAACAAAACCCCAAACCAATAAAGTTCATGTTAAGAATAATGTAATGAGTATGTTACATTACTTTTTGTTGTTATTGTTTTACCTTAAATTATTATTGCTTTAATTTTGGTTATTGTGTTTTCCAGTTATAAAATTTATATGTGGTTTTTCTTTGTATCTTACATTTCTTTGCTGAGATGTTCTATTTTCATTGGTATACGTAACGTTCATGCTTGCTTGTTGAAGAAATTTTATGATGGCTGCTTTAAAATCCTTGTCACATAATTCTAACATTTTGGTGTTGGCATCTGTTGATTATGTTTTGCTATTCAAAGTGCAATCTTCCTGGTTCTCAGTATGAGTGGGATCTGATGGGCCACGAGACAAAATGAAAATGCAGGGAACTCACCACCATGTTGTTCCTCGGGTCCCAAGATCCCTAACTGGTCTCCCTTCTTTTCTCCACCTTTCCAACTCTTCCTATGTTTTTAATGCCCAGTGTCTTTGGCTGTACTTGGTGGAGGGAATAGAGAAAAAGTACCCATACTTCATCTTTCCAGAAGCAGAAGTCCTGATTTTATTATGGAAGCATTTATTTTGAAACTGGATATTTCAAGAGTTGACTTGATCCTTTTTGTTTTGAACTTGATAGCCATCGTCTAAGTTATCAACATTATGATTGGCATTACACTTCCTTTGGTTGATAAATTTGTTTTTAACTGCCTATTCGTTATTCTTTTTTTATCCAATCCACTTAGTAGATACCCAGGGAAATTGTGATACCCACACAACACCTCTGCTCAGACTCTTACTTAACATACAGATAAATCCACACGGGCTATTTTTTTTTTAAGTTCAACATACCTAATTACTGATCATGATTCCATTTTCCCACTTTCTCTTTTTCAGTTACCTGAAATCTTCATTTGTCATCACTGTTACTACAACCTCAAATACAAATGCAGAAAATGAAATTGCCTAGCATGAGTTAGTGACAAAGTGACCCTGAATATATTTGTATTAATTTATTTTATTTCATCATCATAATGAAAATATTTTAAATTGTCATTGAATTTGTGGGTTCTGGAGGCTACATCTGTAGACCTACGGGAGCCCACAAACTCCGTTTTGAGAAGCTCAGGGCTAGACTATTTCCAGATGCAGCTGATTAATGGGAAGAGTTACTAATGTGCTGCGAGCTAGCCCGCAGGAGGCTGGTGAATATCCGGGCACATGGGCTAGGGAAGGGGACAGACGGGCACCATCTGTGGCAGGCCAGAGTGACATTCCCTGGAACAGCCCTCAACTCATGACTCCCAGAAGTTAATGTATAAATACCCCAAAGGCTCTTTATAAAGTGCTTTTACTTTGGATATCTCATTGGACCCGTACAACAATTCTGGAAGGAAGGAAGGAAGGAAGGAAGGAAGGAAGGAAGGAAGGAAGGAAGGAGGGAGGGAGGGAGGAAGGAAGGAAGGAAGGAAGGAAGGAAGGAAGGAAGGAAGGAAGGAAGGAAGGAAGGAAGGAAGTAAGTTAGTTATATCAAACAAGACCTACAATGGAATGTAATCCCTATATTCTGTTTTGTTCTCTCATGTATCCCAAGAATACCACCTGGCACATTATAGATGCTCAATAAATGACTGATAAATAGAAGAGGAAACTGATGATCCTGTAAGTCATCTGATTAAACTGCCGGTGATGGAGCCAGGACTTGAATGCTGGCCTTTTGCCCTCCTCGCACAGTGCTCCCTCTACTGTACACCTAGGTTTCTGGGGTCTCAGATCATGGTTTGTTCAGAAACTTAGGGAGATTGTTTAAATATGCCAATCTCATTAGCCAGGTCTAAACTGCAGCAATGTCAATGGTTTTAGAGTCTATGGAATCAACATACTTGTGAAAATGTTAAAGATATTTATGGCACAAATTGCCAAGTCTGCTTGTTTATGTCACACGGACATTTGGGGTGACTTCATTCCCGCAGTGGCCATTTGGAGATGCAGGACCCCATAAAATAGAGACAACTAATTTTTCTTAGCTCCAGGGTAGTTGGAACACATCCTAGCCCTTGTTTTTATGTTTTTCTTCTCATCATCAGTGATGTGAACATCTAAAAGTCAATTTGCTTAAAGAAATCTTCCTTTAACATTCTAACCTGGGCTTCAAAGAAGTCAATTCTTACCTCCTTAAAGGATTCTAATGAGTTCTTTAATAAATAGATACTTATAGATAAAACCATATTTAGCAAGATGAATAAAGAAATAATATCCATTGCAGTTAGCTGTTAGATATGATACTAACACATTAATCAATTTTTACATGACTCATGCATCTTCCCCCAAGTGGATGGTTCTTCTGTGAAGCCATTTTGATGCTGGGGCACTGCTTTCCCTAAACTCCTTAAAGTCATCAGGCACATTAAAGGATATCCAATTTCATTGGTCTAAGCTGAGTGATCGCAATTCATCAAGGCATGAAAAGTCTGTCCAGTCTTGTGGAATATCATTAAATGGTTCAAGGACGTTTCTAATCTTAATGATGGCCAAGGGGGAGCAACTATTATGATGATGAATGGGAATGAATATCTGGAAAAAGTTCAAGGCATGTTATACTTACAAAGACTAATACATGTTGTTTATCCAAATCATCCAACTGATGAAAGAAACACACAAAGCCCAAGACAGTTAAAAGCAGAGAACCAAATAGGGTTTGACCTACCCTGGTATATTTATCGCTGACCGTGTCATGCATATAAAATGTATTGCTCTACCAAGATGCTGTGTATATAAATCGGGAGGGTCTTTTGAGGCTGATGTTGAGTAATATAGGCTGTCCAGTTTATTGCCTGGCTAAATATTTATATAAAATGAGTTCATTGATGATGGGGAAGCCTCCATAAAAGGAGTCTTTCAATGTTACTAACCGATTAGCTACAACCCCCAAGGCTTAGCAAGAGCTGGGTGGTGGTAACATTTGGGACTTCTGCTCCTAAAACCAATTCCTGAGCTGCTCAAAATTTTTAATTCCTGACCTGAGTTAGGTTTGTGTGTGTGTGTCCAAGTAAGGGAATCCTCTCCTAGTACCAAGAGCAATGCAGAGTCTGAAAGGAAAGGAAAAATGCTTTTTGCTATACACCTAGAAGAAGGCTCTTTGGAGCCTATCTTTTGTCTGGGAGAGCAGGTCTATTGAATGCACACTGTTTTTAGTACAGGGAAGTCAATGCTGAGTTCAATGGGGAAGACCCATTTCACATTGTAAAGGCCAGAAAATAAATCCCTTATGCAGGGGACTTGGTTTTGGTTGACTTTTCTTGGAGCAGGGAAAATCAACCACATAGGTGGCTGGGAGGATGCTGGGCTATGGTCCAAAGACTTAATCATAGTAAATATCTTTTCAGTAGGTCTGAGAGTGGTATTTGTTGGGCTGAAATAGTGCAGACATTACTTAAAGGATTATTTACAGATAAGGAGTAGAAGTTAGAAGTAAGTAGGAAGCAATAGAAGACTTAGAATTATAGACTTTCTTCAGTTGGATTCTTACACACCGCATGCTCCTGGTTTTCCTCATACCTCCCTGGTTTCTCCTTCTCAGTATCCTTTGATGGTTTCTCTTCTCTTCCTGACCTCTGCACACTGGTGGTCTCAGAGCTTGGTTCTCAGCCCTTTTTTCTCCGTAGATAATCTGATGGCTTTAAGTATCATGCCTCCCTAAACTCCCAGCCTGAACTGCATCCAAGCTCCAGATTATCTACTTGATGTCTCTCCTGTGACACTAAGTAGAGCATTTTCAAATTCACATGTCCAAACAGAACCCTTAGTTTCTGTCTTCCTATCCTCTAACTACAGCCTGCTCTTCCCCTCTCCCCTGCCCTCCACAGTTCACCATTTCAATTCTTATTTACCCAGTTGCTCAGGTAAGAAATCTAGAAGTTGTCTTTGAGTCCTCTCTTTTCCTCACCTCTGCAAATGTCTCCTGAACCCCAGTATTTGTCACCATCTTCTCCACTGCCATTCTAGCTCAAGTGCCATCGTGTGTTGCCTAGACTGCTGCCCCCTGCCCAGCCTCCCTGTCCTCCTTTCCCTGCTCACCACAGCCAGAGAGAGCTCTGTAAGACCCATAAATCATCACATCTCTCCCTTACTTAACACCTTCAAATGGATTCCCATTCAATCAAAATAAAATCAAAACTTCGTACTGTGACCTACAAGGTCTCCCATGGCCTGGCGCCCCACACCTCTTCGGACTCATTTATTCCCACTCTCTCTCTTTGACTCTGCCCTGGCCACAGCAGCCTTTTCTGTTCTCCTTCTGCACACGGAGCCTGTTCCTGCTTTGGGGTTTTTGCACTTGTCAGTCCCTCTGCCTAGACTGATGCTTTTTTTTTTTTTTTTGGCATATGGAAAGTTATTACTACTGTATTTTCACCATCAAAATTTATGATCTTGGTCTTTCCTCCTTGCCTTTGTATAGGGCCAAAAGAGAGACATTGGCTACTTTGACAACCTTAGAGTGGACTCCTTTCAACCAGCCAGGCCTATGCTCAACTATCACCACCTCACAGAGGCCTTTGATAACACACCAAGCTAAAATATAGTACATGCACATTCCAGTTACTCTGTGTTTCATTGCCCTGTTTTATTTTTTAATATAGCACTTACAACTCTCTGAAATTATTTCTTTATTTATTTCTATACAGACAAGGTCTCAAACTCTGGGCCTCAAACAATCCTCCTGCCTTGGGCTTCCAAAGTGTTGGGAGTACAGGCATGAGCCACCATGCCCAGCCCAGAAATTGTTATTTTTATTTGTCTGCTCATATTATGTCTCTTACATTAGAGTATAAGCTTCATGAAGTTAAAGGCCAAATCTGTCTCGTTCAGGAGCCCACCAAGAGTCACCTCATTCGAACAAAAGATGCTCCTATCACCCAGGAAATTCCAAGGGATTTAGGAGCTCTGTGTGAGATGCCCCGATAACTCAGGCAATTACAAAGTTCTCAGTAGCTGTATGTCAGGAACTGGAGTCAAAAAACCAAATATTAGAACAAAAGATTCTCGTACAGCACCCCTGTTTATAAAGGTATTAGGAGCTCTGTGCCAGGAACCAGGGGCAGAGACCAATATTTCTTATTATTTTACACCCTGTGCAATCAGTCCTCCTCAACTTCTGGCTCTAGGCAACCATTGATCATTTTTTTCTGTCACTATAGATCAATTTTGCCTTTTCTAGAATTCCATATAAGCAGAATCATGCAGTACGTATTTATTTGTGTCTGATTTTTTAAATTGTGTTTGTGAGATGCATCCATGTTGTTGCATGTAACAATAGATCACCAATTTTCTCTGATGTATAGTATTCCATTGAGTGAATATACCACAATTTATTTATCTGTTCTACTGTTAATGAGCTCTAGGTTGTTTTTAGTTTGAGGCTATTAAGAAGAGCGGGCCTGTGGATATTCACGTATGTCTTTGGGTATATGTTTTCATTTCTCTTGGGTAAACACCTAGGAATGAAAAATTCTGGGCTATATGGTATTTTACATTTATATAAGAATATAAGAAACTGCCAGACTTTTCCTGAGTGGTTGATCTTCCATTTCTATCATGACTACATCTTACCAGGGGTTTAAAGAACCTCAGGAAAAAGGTTGTTTTACAGTGAGAAACATGGATTTGTTGTCATTTCTCTTTGGTTCTCTTCTTATTTGAAACACACTTATCTTTTTTTTTCATTTTGGTGAAAGACAAATAGCAAAAAGAAACAATATAGTTATCTGATCCTGAAGATAAAGGAACTGAAAAACATGCTAATGAATCCATAGCCCAACAGAGTGAATTGTTCCTTCACCTTGGAATAGGTCTTCCTTTCTCCTTATCGGACACTTCCCTGGAGATTACTCATTCTTCTTATCTCAGCCTCAATGGCCTAATCCTTTGCAGATTTTTGTTTTGCACATTTCTCACAATATGCCTATTAAATGTGGCTTTTTTTAAAACCACTAGAACCCTTCCTTTATAGCATTAGCACAGTTTATAGTCACTTATTTTTGTGTGTTTAGTTAATTAGTGTCTTTCTCCCTTACTCCATGGAATGAGGAATCAAGCCTCTTTTATATCACCTGGCTCACAGTAGAGCTCAAAAAACATTTGAATGAATGAGTAAATAAATAAGAACTGGAAAAGGGATTAGTAGAACAAGACTGCCAAGCCAAGAGTGTGACTCTACAAATAGGATTGAAAATCTGCATATGTTTGTCAACTGCCAGCTCCCCAAGACCACAGCAGTCCTCCGTTGATCAATCTAAGCTGAGTGTGTTACTTATTGCCATAAGAGAGAACAACACCTGGACCGACTCTTATGGTATCTTAGAAGGAAGAGGTCAGGGGCAGACATATACAGGGTTTCAGGTCTGGTTTTGAGTGGTTTAAGGCAAACCTTTCAATGTGGTGGTTCCAGCTGGGCAGAGTTCATGATTTATTGCTTGGGACTGAAGGACACAGAAAGGTAAGAGTTTTAGAGCAAGTCTTGCTTTGATAAGCATGGAGGTCTGCTTCATGGAGCAACCTGTTGACCTGAGAAAGGGTGCTGGTTGAATAGTTCTTTGTTTGAAAAAAATAGATTTTCAGGAAGATCCTGGAGCAAACATTAAAGCTATTTACTGGGCAAGAATGTTGTGGAACAAACAATAAAGTCATGTTGATGTAGGCTTAGTTCTAATACTTAAGTGATGAGGCTGCAGGCAGCTCCTGAGTCTCAACACCCAGTTCTCTATAACTGAATATAGGAAGGCAGATTACTTCTCTGACCTTTACGTGCTGAATGAAGAGACTGTGCATTACAACAATTGCTCCTATTGTTGCTTGTTAAATCTCGGACAACTGGAGGCATGACTAGGATACCAACTGCTGCATTCCCAGCTCTTGAGTTTAAGCCATAGACCTCTTTTTATATAAGATATTAACATCCCAACGGCACATCCTGGAACCAACATATGGAATTACGGTGCTTCTTTCTTTTTGTCCTCTCTCTGACTTTATTTTTTATTAGGATTGCTTTACTAGACAAAACCTTAGCTCTCCTGTCAAAAATCCAGTGGGAATGAAGAGTGGGAGGAAATCCCAACAGCATGTTAGTTTAGTAACAGATGACTCTAATGAGCGCTGAGCATATGGAGAATAGTAGTGATTGAGTTACAAGCAAGGTTTCACATGGTATCAACGCGGCTATTTTTCTGCCAATGTGAGAATGTTTGGAGTCCTAAGAGATCTCCATGGGACTCTTTGGGGATGGGGGATCTCCTTGACCAAAATAAATGGGACTGGGGGCTTGGAAGAGCAGAAAGAGTTAAACACAGAGGCAATTAAGTGCAGCTAAATTAAGTTGCCATTTTCCCACCAATCAAATCTCTAGCTATGTGGTGAACCATTCACCTGGCTGAAATGGAAGACAGAGCCAGTCCATAAAGCACTCCAAAGCCACTATTGCGATCACCTTACACATAATTTGCAGCCAAGGCTTGATGCCCCAGTGTTGGGGGAAGCATGCCGAGGCTTGAGGCTTGTGCAATTCCTCAGCCACGTGTATGGTGGGTAGGGATGTAGGAAACTTTCTAGTCATGGAGAATAAACATCTCACCTTCAAAAGGGTACAGTCTTGAAACATCTTGGAACAAAGACTCAGTATTGTGAGCTTAGCCAAGAATTTCCCCAAAGGGAGGGTGGAGCTTGGGCATGGCTTTCCTTCTCTTCCCTTGCGTAATATCGTCATATCATCTGGAGGTAGTGTGTGTAGAAGGGAGCCTTCAGAAAGATGGTTGTGCCACAATTTATGGTTCCCCTCAGCAACTAAATCTTTGTTCTCTGATCTATAGCCCAGCAACCATAATTTCTCTCTTCCATTTTAAAAGGGTTTTTTTCTTTTTGGTAAAATATATGGACATAATTCTTCCTACCCTCAAGTCCTACTGCTCAAGACCCACTTTCATCTCTTAACTTTTTCTTCTGTATTTATAACTGTTTGCTTATACTCTTTCTGGATTTATCCATTTTAGACCCTGTGTGCTGCCTTCCTGCTGTGTTAAATTGGAACATACCATTACACACCCCCTCCCCTTTTCCTTTTCCCTATTCTTCTGACATAATTATACCACAATTTTCAGCTAAATTAATTTTTATTATTCATATTATTATGATTGTTAAACATGGTTTACCCCAAAACCAAGTAGTGATCTGTGATCTTTCCTGTACAATGTTTTATTTTGTTGTTTTTCACTTGCAGAAGTTTCTGGGTCTTACATTAACTTTTTCCATCAGATCTGCCAGTGCCCACTGATAGCTTTTCGAAAAGCTCAAACATATCAGATAATTTATTTGTCTATTTTTTTCTCTGAAGACCTCCCTGCTGGACCCCTCCATCTTCCTCTTTAGATGCAGTCTTTAGGGCTACTGTGCAGTTGTCGTCCCGAAATATTTCTTCACCATCACCCTGTGACCTCCCTTTCTGGATTCCCATGTCTTCCACTTTCTTGGCTTCCTCCCTCCTTTTGTAGGATTCTGTTCTCTAGTGGATTCCTAAGAAAGAGCACATGGAAGGCAATTATTTTTTAGTTTAGGAATGTGTCTAAAAATGTCTTTTTTCTTCCCCTCACAATTATTTTTAATTTGCCCATATGTAGATTTCTAGTTGAAACCCAGTTATTTCACTGCCTTTCTAGCACACATGTTGCTGTGACCATCCTATACAAATCTTATTTCCAATCCTCTGTGACATTTCTCTCTCTCTTTGGGATTGTTATTTTAGGATATTTTCTTTCTTTATTTTTTTGAGACAAAGTCTCGCTTTTTTGCCTGGGCTAGAGTGAGTGCCATGGCGTCTGCCTAGCTCACAGCAACCTCAAACTCCTGGGCTTAAGCGATCCTCCTGCCTGAGCCTCCCGAGTAGCTGGGACTATAGGCATGCGCCACCATGCCCGGCTAATTTTTTCTATATATATTTTAGTTGGCCAGATAATTTCTTTCTATTTTTAGTAGAGATGGGGTCTCACTTTTGCTCAGGCTAGTCTTGAACTCCTGACCTCAAGCAATCCACCCGCCTCGGCCTCCCAGAGTGCTAGGATTACAGGCGTGAGCCACCGCGCCCGGCCTAGGATATTTTCTTTATTTCAGTAAACCTCAGAGTGCTGGTCACTCCGTGGACCGTTTTGATCTCAAGACATTTTCTCCAATTATGGAATTTTTCTTTTATTATTTCTTTGATAATTTCCTTTCCTATCTTTTCTCTAAGTCTCTGGAGTAACTATTATTTGGATTTTGAATCATTTAGACTATTTCTTTAAGACTGTCACCTTATCACCCTTTTAAAAAAATCATTGTCTATTTGTTCTACTTTCTGAGAGGTTCCATCTACTTTATTTTCCAAGCCTTCTATTGATTTTTTTAAAAAAAATTTAGTCATCTTCTTTAAAATTTACAAGAGTTTTTTTTCTTATATGATTCATTATTTTCACAGTACTCTGTTCTTATCTCATGGGCGCAACATCTTCTTATTTAACTCTAAGAATATTAATTTTGTTGGGATTTTTGGAGATTTCTTTAAAAGACCTCCACATTATCTCTGTGTTCTTCGTGTTACTTTTCTTTTTATTTCTTTATTTTGATCTCTGTCTTTTATGTAGAAGGCACTCCTCAAATGTCTGGTGATCTTCAGGTTGGCTGTCTCTTCCTATTTATGGTAAAGCACTTAAAATAGGATGGAAAGCTTTGTGTGCAGGGGAGGCTTCCCAGTAGCACCAGGCAGTGGGCCAGCTTCTCTGTGGGAGGACTTCCAGACGTCAGAACTTGGTGGTCAGTTTTCCCAAAGAAGAGTCTTCCAATCCCCCTCACAGGGACTTATGCTTAACTGCTGGAGCAATAGGGGGTGCATCACCCACTTTCTGGAGTTGTAGATACTTGAGCTGACTATAAAAGTCATGTTACCCAAGCAGCTGAATATGTGCCACAGAGGTACCTAAGTTGATTTTAGAGTACGAATGGCTGAACATCTTTCCTTGTACATACATTGATTTACTTTAGTATGTGTTAGCAAAAATGTAACTAGCACATTAAACCCCTGATGTCATGGATAGTATTGCTTGAGATAAACTAAGCAAATGAGGGTGAGCCAAATTAAAGGTATTAAGGTAAGAGTACAGGAGGGATATAGACAAGGCAAAAAATCATGAAGAAGATACCCAAATGACTGATATTTGGGAAACATCATAACAAAGAAAGGGAAGACATCTTTTATTACAATAAGAGAGAGTAGAAAAGGGACTCCATGTGGAATTGCTAGCCAAAACAAAGTGACAGAGATGCATGGTGGGGACATTGCAGTTCCTCTGTAGATACGGAGTCGTGAGAGGTGGTCAGGGATGGATTATAAAGAGTCCTGTATCTCCTTGAGTATTATTTTTGAAAACTGGTTCAATGGTTCTATAACATCTGTGAGAGAGTATGGTTGCTTGTTGTGACTGACCCAAGCCAAGGCCAACATGCCATGATTTACCTTTGAATTATTTATGAGTATTAAGAAAAGAATAAGAATAAGAGAGGTACCTGTCCAAATCTTTTGCCCATTTTAAAATTAGGTGTTTTGTTTACTTACGGTTGAATTTTTGAGTTCTTTATATGCTCTGATTATAGGTTTTGTGAGATATGTGATTTGCAAATATTTCTCCATCTGTAGCTTGCTTTTCATTCTTTTTCATAGAGCAAAATTTTAAATCTTAATGGTTCTGATTGCTGTTGCTCTATCATAAGTCTTAAAATGGTATAATGTGATTTATACAACTTTATTCTTTTTCAAAATTGTTTTAGTTCTTTTAGTTTCTTCACTTTTCCACATAAATTTTAGAGCCAGTGTTACTATATCTACAAAAGAAAATTTACTGGGATTGAGACTGGATGTTAGTTAAATCCTTAAATCATTTTGTGGGAAAATTGATGCCTTAATATTGTTGAGTCTTCCAGTTGGTTGATGCAGCATGTCTCTCCATTTATTTAGATCTTCCTTGATTTGTTTCAGTGGTGTTTTGTAATTTTTATTATGCAGATTCTGCATATACTTTTTAGATTTGTACATAATTATGTCACTTTTTAACTGTTTTTTAAATTTTGATTTCTAAGTGTTGATTGCTAGTGTATAGAAACATGTTTAGGTTTTTTTGTGTTTACCTTGTATCCCATGACCTTGATAAACTCATTTATTAGTTATAGGAGTTTTTTTGTAGATTTCTTGTGAATTTCTTCATAGGCTATCATGTTGTATGTGAATGGGCAGAACCTTCTTTCTATAATAATATCAGGATTTTGGTAACAATATACTGAGAGATCAGATAAACATTTCAAGTCATGTAAAACAAAGCTGGATAATCTGGTACCCTTGTTTTATCATTTCTCTCTTCCTGATTTGAACTCCTTTTAGATTATCTGTATGCCTTCCCTCTCATGCCCCCAATCATAAAGACTTTTGGTGTAACTATCCTCCCAGTGAAATGGACTTATAGCAAGAGTGGTTTTGGTGACTTAGTTCTTGTGAAATAATAACTATTCTAAAATTGAAATCAACTTTGCTAGATACTCTCAAGGATTTATAACTTTATGTCCAGCAACCCCCTTGAATAAATTATTCCATATAGTTACTTGGGGGTAAATGTTGCACGTTTAGCACTAGTAATAATAAAATGAAACCGGAGAGCTGGGTGTGGCGGCTTGCTCCTGTAGTCCCAGCTACTCCAGAGGCTGAGGCTGGAGGATTGCTTGAGCCCGGGAGTTCAAGACTGGCCTGGGCAACATAGCAAGACCCCATCTCAAAAACAAAAAAAGAATAAAACTGGAACCAGACATCTTTGTGGTCCAGAGGCTCCTCGGGGCCTTCTGATAATGGAGTAGAGAACATCAGTCCCAGCAGTGAGACAGCCTCTGGAGCCAAGGAGGAAAGGGGCTGATATTCCTGCTACCTCACAAGGCCCCAGGAACCAAACCACAGCTAGTGTCTTCCAGACATCGAGGTTCCATCATTTGTTTATAGGAAAATGGTCCTCCCACCACTGGATAATCCCTCAAGGGTTTTTCAAACAGCCTAGCCCACACAAATGACAGGCTGAAGTTAACCGTACTGCTCTAATTAGGGACTGTCAAAAATACCAACATGCGGGAGGTGGCGGGACATGGATGTTTTGCACGTCAGAGTTGCTGGCTCTTGTATGATGCACTTGATCTACTGTGGGTCCAGAATTGTCCTAGCAAATACGAATAAAGGGGAGGGAAATATTCCTTTAGGCCTTCCATAGCTCATATGCTGTGTGTCACTAATCTGGCAACAAAACAGGAAGAAACATAGATGCTCAGAGCCAAAAATAAAGGCCAGGTGCCATGTCCGGAAGTCCTGAAGACAAGACGAAGGGAGTCTTTTAATTAGGACTGACCAGCCATAATAAACCTATGGAGCCAGAACTCCATGCTCCCTGGCGTGCACTACACCACCCATACAGTGGTGTCGGGAACTAAAAATTCACACCATTTGAGTGAACAGAAAAAAAAAATATCAGCCACTGTGAAATCCACTGTTAGGTCCCTAGGGACTGGCTGCCTTGCTAAGTTTCTTTATTAGTAATGCATATCTGTGAGTGGATTCTATCAAACCCCATCTCTCTGCCTCCCAGTCACTATTTCTATTCCAGGGGGCGGGAGGGCGGTTCTAAAGGGTTCCGGGAGTTGTTGATAGGAACCAGGTTTATTATTTTCTTCATCAATAAATATTCACGAACATTCAGCCACATCTGAACTTTTGACACGCTACAGCTACTTTATCTTAAAATGCAAAGTGACTTTTATTGTTTTCTTATTAATAAAGCAATATACAAATTACTGTAGAAAAATTAGAAATACAGAAAATAGAAGACAAATTGCTACGCACACACGTTGGTATAAATCTTTAAGACTAGGATTTGTCCACATCAGCATTACCCCAACATTTTGGGCTGGAGGATGCGTCGTAGGGTGTTTAGCAGCATCTCTGGCCCCTACACACTAGATGCCAATAATGACTCTTTCCTCATCCCCCCTCCTGTTGGTACAATCAAAAGTGACTCTAGATATTGCCAAATGTCTCGGGGCAAACAGCTCTCAGAAGCACTGCCTTGTGCCCTTTTGGTTTCAGGTAGGATTTGTTGACCGAATTCTACCACTCACTCCTTTTCTCCTCCAGGAGTCTAGATGACACATATAAGGAATTGAGGCAAATGAGTAAAAGTTAATCAGCCTTGTTGATTGTTCAAATTGAGGCAACTGGGGCACAGGGTGAGCGTGACTGTTTGCACTTACCTAAGGCAATCTGAGAATCTAGAACCAGAAAGGGAGATGCGCTTGGGCCTGCTGGAGGCAGGAGAAGAGCCTGTGGCCTTGGGAGCAGGCTGAAGAGCCCAGCAAGGTGGATGGTCTGTTTTAGGTTTTGGGACAGAACGACTCCCGTCTACTTGTGTGCTAACGTGGCTTATCATAGGTCCCTCTCTCTAGGTTGGAGGGTGGGTACTTCTCCTCAGTACCTCCGAGAGAGCCAAGTAGTTGGGGGAAGCTTCTGTTTTATCAGTCAAGGCAGGAATATGGGAGGCAGGCAAAGAAAGGCTTCCTACACTTAGTTCTTTTCTGTGAATATGTAAACACACATAGGTATTTTAAACAAAAACAGTATCATACTGTACACAGTGTTTTGTAGCCTCTTCAGAATCACATTGTACATACTGTTTCACAGTCCTTTTTCTGTTACCATATCAACACTTTTCACATTAAATTATTTAAGACATAATTTTTAAAGGACTGCATGTTGCTTGTTTTTACATGATGTATTTAGCCAATTCCCTTTCACTTTTATGAGCACACTTGAACTGCTAAGTAGTGAAGACTGCACGGGCAGCCCTGATTATTGCCCAAAGACCACTTATTAGAAGCAGAATCTTTGGTTCAACTGTATATTGAAATGCCCTCCCAGAAAGGGCCCCCAAATCAAACGTAGCTCGAGGAACTAAGATAAATGTGGCGTAAATCATGACACAGTGACCTAACAGATGCACCATATATTTTTCTGGCTTCTCTGAAGCCCCGATGACTGCTGAAGTCTGGGGCCCCCAGTTTGAAAGGCTCTACCTTCGATGTGAGTTTTGCAATCTTGAAGTCCCTGGGAAGACTCTCCTCTTCCATCCCTGGGTGCACTAACTCCTGCCACACCATACGTAAGTTGCCACTGGCACAGTGCTGTGGACAGAAGCTCTGCCAACTTCTGGCGTTGGCCTTAAAGAGAGGTCAGGTGCATGTTCATTGGCTGTGGGCTCCACTAGAGAAGACTGGTGCAGAAAAAATCATCAGGCTTTGGGAAGCTAATTCCGAAGAATTCCAGTTTTGAGTTGTGAGGATTACTTGTCACTTGAGTGCTTTTACTATCTTTACCAAGAATCTAGGTGTTGACATTTTTATATTTGTATTTCCAGCCTGGGTACCCCATGCGGAAGAACTACTGAGATTTACCTACATAATCCCTTCTGCCCCAGAAGTTGATAGAAAAGTAGCCTTTAACCAGGGTGGATTTTAAACACCAGTACCAATTAAATACTATCTAGAAATCAAAAGCTCACTTTGTTCCAGGAGACATTATATCTTTTTTCTTCCTCTCTCTAAGCTTCCCAAATTAAACATGACCCCAAAAAGCGCCGTCTTAAGTCGTGAAGCAGGAGACAGACAGAATGCCAAGGTTAATATTTGTGTTTGGAAGCACAGCCCCTGTCAAATGGGCAGGAGCCCTCAAGCTGCCTCCAAGGTTTCTCTTAGCCAGTGTGTTGGCCAAACAGTGCTGTTCTTCATTCGTTTTTTTTACGGGTTGGGAGGGAGCTGAATGTTGTCATGGGAAGAGACTCCGGGCACACGGAGGCTGTAACAGTGGTGGGAGTCAGTCCCCTGGGTCCTGCTCAACATCCCCAGCTGCCCCCTCCAACCTCAGGCCAAGTTAGGAAAACCCACTGGGTTTGGGGAAACAGTGGCACGATGGGGTTGGCTCAGCTAACAAGCATCCAGTGTTCCACTCGCTCTGAATCCAGTGCCAGGGCCCATACTTCAGAGACACTGATAGCTCTGTTTTGCTAGCCTTGTGTCAGTCAACTGGAGGAAATTATGTGCTAGACTTCCCTCCTTCTTGCAATGCATAGACCTGCCAGGAGCAGGTCTGGAGTTGTGGCATTGGATACATGCGAGGGTGTTCAACTTAAGGAGGCAACATACTTTTCTCCTGGCACCCTGCGGAGGTCAAGGATGCTTAGACTCCCTCAGGGAGGGATGGAGGAGCTGCAGTGTAAGTCCCTCAGCATTGTCTCATGAGCCAATTCCGTGGGGCTGTGGATGTGGTCCTGCCCATCCATTGGTGGTCTCCAGCGCCCAAAGGCCTTATAGGTCAGAAAAAGCACAGCTTATGTGGAGAAAAAAGTCAGCCAACAAAATTCTCTACTTTCTGATTACTGCTATTTAGAAAATAATCAGATTGGGCATGGTTGCTCATGCCTATAATCTCAGGACTTTGGGAGGCTGAGGTGGGAGGATTGCTTGAAGCCAGGAGTGCAAGACCAGCCTGGACAATATAGTGAGACCCATCTCTACCAAAAAAAAAAAAAAAAAACATTAGCTGGGCCTGGTGGTACATACCTGTAGTCCCAGCACTTTGGGAGGCTGAAGTGGGATGATCACTTGAGGCCATTTCTAGACCAGCCTGGACAACATAGGGAGACCCTATCTTTATAAATTTTTTTTTTTTAATTAACTAGGCATGGTGGTATGCACCTGTAGTCCCAGCTTCTTGGGAGGCTGAGGCAGGAGCATTGCTCGAGCCCATAAATTTCAGGTTGTAGTAAGCTATGATCATGCCACTGCACTCTAGCTTGGGTGACAGAGCAAGACTGTGTCTCTAAAAAGAAAAAAAGCAGAATTAGTATTCATACAAATAAGGACTAAATAAGAAGCAAAAATAATTGGGTAAAGGTGGATGGACTGGGAATGATTATTTTAAACTCTGATTTCTTTATTTTCTATAATGTGGTTATAATTTTTTAAAAATTGGAAAATAAACAATTCTAAAATTTGTAATTAAAAATAAAATTACACTTTTAAAAAGCAGAGAAGAACCAGCTCTGAAATTTTCACCAGTTTTAAAAGGTAGAGTCAGGGCAGGTTAATGTTCCCAGACATCTAGCCTGGTGAATGTGTGTCGGCGCATCTGAGCCTGGGGACGTGGGGCGTTGAGAGTGAGTGGCAGCTATCTAACTGGACTCACTTACCTCTGTGAGGCTGATCTCCTTACATGGATTCCAGCTCAGCAGCATCCTGGAAGACTTAGGGCTTTTGCTATGCCTCAAGCCAAAGAAACCTTGGAGGCCACTGGGGCTGATTTCTGGGCCTACTGCAGCTGTTAATCACGTCGGCCACTGAGTGAGCCTGTCGTGGAGCCAGCACACGGCCCGCACGCATGGAGAGGCGTGAGCACAGTAGGCCAGGGATGAGGCAAGATTGGGGAATACCAGGTCCTAGGGGGACAGGGCAAAGACAAAACACGCTGTAGGACTTGGCCTCACACCAGAGACTTCCCCCTTACACCAGGTATCGACCGTGTGGGCTAACCTCATATTTTCCTCGCCCAGGAGATTGGATGTTACCATGTGTAGCCAGGACATCTTTGAGAGGATAAAGGGATCATTCTAGAAATCCTCCCTGGGGTACAGATATCTCTGACCTAAAATCTCTGATTTTAGGTCTCTCTCTCCCATGAAGGTAGAGACTCTCTCCCCTATCTCTTCCCTCCCAACTTCCCATCCCTCATATAGAGACTCTCCCCTGCCTCTACTTACTTAAGTCAATTGCACCCTTTTTAACAGGGTCTGAAAAGTCTAATTCTAATTGCTGTGTTGAAGGAAACCTTGGGCTTGGGAATCCAGTCTGGGCAGGTGTGTGTGAACATGTGTGTGTGTGAATACAGACACTCTGTAAGCTTGAGGTCATCCCCAAGACCTGTCCCCTGCAGCCTGGATGTCAAAACCAAGGGTTCTTCCTGGCCTTTTTTAGGTCATGCTTCTCCCCCTCCGTGGATGAGATTCCTGCTGGTGTCACACAACCAAAAAGTCAGTTGAATGCCAGAAAAGAGAATACTCTTTAAAAAAACAAAGAAAGATGGAAACTGCCTGGGGTAGAGTAGTTGAGAAAAGGGAAGAGGTAGGACATTTGCAAGCAGAAGGGCTGCAAGGGAGAGCATTCCTCAGTGGGTAATGATACGGAAGTGTGCAGAAGCCAGGTGGGCTGGGAGGACCAACAGGGGGCTTGCCTGGCCCTAGAGGTGGCCCTTGGAAATGGTGCCCAGTTAGGCTTGGGAGTCCTTGCAGGTCCTGGATTCTGCAGGAACGGGCTCTATTTGTTAGGGTCCCTTATGTCTTTCTTCCTACAGTTGTCTGCTGGGAGACCTTCAGCAGATGCTCAGCGTATGGGAGTCCCAGGTGACAGAAAGGGGTGTGAAACTGCAAGGAAGTGGAAGTGCACTTGCCCGAGTTGAGGAGAGCTCTGCATTTTAGGACAGGCATGGGCCATCTTTAGGCCAGGAGGACTGTCCTACTAACTAAGGAAAGCAGGAACCACAGTGCTTGGCCCAGACCTGGCTGCCCCTGAGCAATGGAACTGGAGCCAACAAGGAGAACCGCCTAGAAAGGAAGTAGATGGATTTAATTTGTCTGTCCCTTGGTGCAGGTATGGCTTGCAGAGTCTCCTTGGCTTTTGGATGTGGAAACTTTCACATGGGTGAGAACTGAGCTCAGCATTGTCTCCAGGGCCAAAAAACAAGTACCTGGGGAATGAGGCCCAAAAGGGCCATTTTCCAAGAGCTAAACTGTGCCTCCCTCAGGCACTGGGGAGTCTCTGCTCTCCCAAGAGTGGTGGGTGAGGCTGGCCAGAGTTTCTGGCCTCCAGGCGTATCTGATACTGGCCTGCTGCCGGACCTCGTTTAATACCTGCATGTGGGTGGAGAGAATTGTAGGAGGAATTTCTCATTTTTCCCCACTCACACAGGAATGCCACCAAGCGGGGCTCTGCCTGGGGTCAGAGAGGCCAGTGACCGGACATTTGCCCTCACTGGCCAGATCCTTTCCTGACCCTTATGTATCTGACCGTGTTGCAATATTTCTTCAGGAGAAGGCTCTGTTCCCAGAGGCTCAGCCAGCAAAGAGAGCAACTTTTTGCTCTTTTTGAGACATTCTGTTCTGTATCTCTGCCAGTCACGCCCTCTAGTTTCTCCTTGTCCCAGCCTGAGATGAGTTTTTGGAAGTGGCAAGAAGTGACTGGAGCTGGCTGGGTCTCCATCCCCTATGTGCACTCTGCTGGGAGTATGTGACTCCTCTTCATCCTCATCCAGAGGGGAGGATGTGATTCACTGAACGAGACAGTCCAAGGCCCTTTGCAACCTTTTGTATCTCATGTGAAATCTCCAAACTTGAAAGCAGAGAAAACCTGAGCCAGATGTTGTCATCCAAGGACTGAGAGTTCTACAAACTCCTCAGGCTGGGATTGTCTCTCATTAGCTGGTGAGGTGAACTTGCCTTGTCACCAGGCTGGGCAACCTGACAGGTCATGCCTCTGACTTGTGCAACTATGGCTGTCCAGGAGCTCTGAGCACCTAAGACGGAAGACAGTCTTCTTATTTTATGTCCCAAGGGCCTGTCACAAGCTCTGCTGACTGTCCCCACGAGGTTCCAGGGCCTCTGACCACAAAGCAATACTCCCTCTCAGCCCATCTCAATACGCACGGCAGACAGAACTGAGCCATTCTCCTCTCTGAAAGAAAACATCCTGGAAATAGCTGAAAGTCAAAACAAACACAAAAACAAACAGCCCATCCAGACATGCAGTATGTGCCCTGCTGGAAAAACAAACTCTGTCTGAGTTTTTGGGCAGAGAAGACTTGGGAAGGCCAGTTCACATGTGTGGCGCAGGAAAACTGGCTGAGAATTATAATTGATTGCTAAAATGGCCACACAGTCTTCCTAGCCTTGCATGTGACTGCAGCTCCTCTCCTCAAGGGGTGGAGTCGATTTCCTCACCCTCTGAATCTGGGCTGGCCTGTGACTTGCTTTGACTAACAGAATGTGGCAGAAATGAGTGTATGCCAGTTCTGAGCTTGAGACTCAGGTGGTGGTGCACACTTTCTCTCACTCTCTGTGACCACCACATGAACAAGCCCAAGCTAGCATGTGGGGAGAAGAGGAACGTGTACTAGTCATCCTGCCAAGAGTCCTCCAGCCTCAGACATGTGATCGTGGCCATCCTAGAATAGCCAGCCACCAGCTGACCCACAATTTGATCACAGACACATGAGAGAGCCTAGCCAGCCAGCTCACATGAGAAGAACCATCCAACCCATTCATAGAATTTTAAAGAATGATAAATAGTTGTTGTCTTAAGCTGCTGAGTTTTGGGATGGTTTGAGGATCATATCCTACTCCCCAGGGTTACTCTGAGGATCATATAAGATAAAGCTACACCGTAAGTCCACATGAAAAGTTAGTTGAATCCTATTAGAGACTTACAGGATTGGAAGAGACCACAGAAAGCATCAAAAATATGCTTCTCTCATACTTTCTCAAACTCACATTATCTCATTTTGTCCTCAAAACTTCCTTGAAATATTGTGAGTATGTTACCCTCATGTTACAGAAGAGAGGACTGAATCCTAGAAGTTAACTTGCCAAGGGTTGTTTGCACCGGGTATGTGTGGAGCTAGATTTGAATTCAGCTCTGTGTAATTCTAAAGGCCATGTTCTTAACTACTGGGATAAAAACATTGGTTCATATATTTAAAAACTACATTTGAGGCATGTTCACCCAAATGAGTGAAAGGGATTGGAAAAGGAAAGACAAAAGTATCTCATTTCCAGAGGACTAAAGTTATCATGCTTATGCTCTGGCACATGATGACATTTGATGACATGATACGAGTCCTACCTGTAGCACAATTACGAGCCCTGGGGCCACCAGGCTCAGTCTGGGTGACCTGCTTGGGAAATGAACCTTGCTCTGAACATAGCTGATAGATAGCTCAGCTGACTTTTAGAATCGAGAGCTTCTGTTTACTCATTCTCCAAGCTGTAGGTTTGCATATTTGCTAGAACTCACTGAAGAAGACTCAGCATGTAATATGCCTGAAAGAGGGAAGTATTTGCAGTTACAATACTTGAATTTAAGCTGCAATTACTTCCTGGGCAAATTCAATATCTCTGTGCGTCAGTTTTCTTACTTTCAAAATAGCGATTAGAATAATGAGATAATGAAAGCTGAGGCACCATGGAAATATTACTATTATTATAAGAGTAAAAGCATTACCAGCGTTTATTTCAATGGCAGATTTGAAATGTTTGGGGTTAAACAAAAAGGCATATATTTGACCTCCTTCTAAAGCAAAAGCTCTTGCAATTATTTATTGTATACTTCAAAATCACTAAAAGGGTGGTGGAATTGGAATGTTTCTAACACAACAAAATGATAAATATTTAAGGTGATAGATCCTGATTTGATCATTACACATTGTATGCTTGTGTCAAAATGTCACATGTACCCATAAATATGTGCAACTGTTATGTATCCATAAATATTAAAAATTTAAAAAATAAATAGAAGATAAATCTAAGCAAAAAAAAACAAAAAACAAAACCCAAACACTCTCAGAATAGTGTATACTGATATGATGGAGTTCTTGCTAGGTGATTGGGTGTACCAGTTGGGAATACTGCATATAACAGAAAACTCAATTACCAGTGGTTGAAATAGACAGTTATTATCTCATTTCATAAAAAGTCTGGAGGTGGGAGGTGATTGCTGGCATTGGTTCAGTTGTGCAATGATGCCTGGGTGCCTACGCTGTCATCCTTAACATGTGGGCTGTCCTCCTCATGCTGTCTCATGGTCCCAAGGTAGCAGCTGTAGCTACTATGTAGGAAGTAATATGGGAGAATCTGAAATTTTCCCAGAGATTTTTTTTTTTTTCCTGTTTAGGTCTCGTTGGCTAGAAATGTGTCATATGAGCACCTAAGCTGCAAGGGAGGCTGGCTAGTGTTTACTTTTTTCAGGCTCTAGAGTAGAGAGAGCCAGATGAGAAAATACTTGGGAATGCGTTGACCTAACTCACTACCAGTGATCCCATTAGGGGAAATTTGAGTATTTAAGCATTCATTTTGTTTTCGTTTGTTTTACTTTTTGCTTGCTTTCATTTCCTGACATTTTTGTAACAGGCTTATTTTGTGGTTTAATAATAAGGAAGAAACTTATTAAGGACTGTTTTTAAAGGAATCAAACAAAGGACTTCAACTTACTGTTTGCATATTGAGCATGACCCGGGGACTGCTTGATTATACACATGTTGTCTGGCTATTGCCTCTTCTCCTTTCATCTCCTAAACCGAGGAGAAGATTAATGTCCAACACTTATGAAATGTTGACACACTGACACCTGTGATGTTTGGGGGAACAAAGATCATGTCTGCTTAAGTTATTCTGTATTATATCCTACGCAGATCAGTTTTTGGATTGTCCGTCTCTACAAAAAAGTCACATATAAGAAAAGAACAAAGCCTTGAGACACATAGGAAATCAGTTCAAAATCAGTAATGGCTAAATGTCAAACTTTGGTAGGGATGAGGTATGCAGGAAAAGTTTATAATCAGAATTTCTGTTCGCTGAGTCTGGGAGAAAAATCACTAGCTGTTATTGACAAAGTGGCTGCTAAGCAAATAAAGAAGGTGAAAAATGAAGGTACCAGGAGATATTGCTCTCGGCAGCATGTTACAGATTAGCTTATGTTGTCCTCACCGATGAGACCAGTCTTAGGGAGAGGGCAAAAATGTGGCTTGATTTAGAGCTGATGATGTCATGTGTCTAGTGTTACTGAAGATCAAAAGAAAGCTTGCCTATAAAACATTGCTAGTAAAATGGGAGCAAAGGCTAGACCCTTCTCTTGGGTGTGTCAAAGGGAAGTTTTGCTGTGCAGCAGGCCAATGGGACGTGAGTGATAGTACATTCTCCGGGATGTAGCTGTAGCCACATGATCTCATGTTCAACCCTACTAGTCCGGAACTCTGCAGATTTATCAATTGTGTGTAATCAGTCCCTTAATACCTGATGAGTTGGTGACCAAATGGCTCTTTTCCTTTCCTGTGATGTATTACTAGCGACTTCAGGTACTTTGTTTTGCGCTTTCTTAGAAAGTGCCTAAATTGAAGGTGGTGGGTTTGACAATTACCCTGATTTAATCTTTACACAATATATGAATGTATTCAATTATTATATTTACCCCCAAAATATGTACATCTACTATGTATTAATAATAAAGTAAAAAAGGCTATTACATGTGTGCGTGTGTGTGTGTGTGTGTGTGTGTGTGTGTGGTGGTGATGGTGGAGAGTGTGGAGAAACAGTTGACTTTCACATTCTCACTGGGTAAGACCAGATTTTGGACAGCACAGCTGTGCTGACTGATTATCTTTTCCTTGAGCCTACAAACCAATACTAGGAAGGTGGAGGACATCTCCCTTGGATAGCTTCCAGGAATGCTGAGGGCGCTAGAAATTCCAGCAATTCTGAGAAGTGAGTGTCACATTCTTTGCAAGAAACAATGAGTGTGAAGGAAGAAAAAACACTTTTAGCATAAAACCCCACTGAAGGAAAATTCTTGCAACCTATTGTATTTTGAAGCTCAGAAGAACGTGCGTAAGGACAAATTCTTTCTTAGCTACAGTGGAAGCCGTCGACCTTGCTCAGCTCCCTTCTGTAAGGTCCGTGTGTACCAGATTTTCACTGAATTCCTCTTTATAACATGACAGAGGTGCTGAAGAGCTGTCAGAGCCACTCTTAAAGCTTAACTGAAGCACTCACATTTCCTTTCCCTTCTGGCCTCTGGTTACTGAAAACATTTGCTGAAAATTGCTGTCCCACTCAAGAACTGTCAAAGGTAATTGTGTTGCACAAAAGTTACTGAGAAGCATGAAATAATATGGTTACCACCTGGCGACCGAGTTAATAGAACCTGTGTGATGAGCCGCCAAGCCTGCCACATGCGAACATACCAGTTTCTGTCTGAAAACCACGACAGCATAAATTGGGGAGGAAGGTGTGGATCAGGGGCCTGTTAGTGGCAATTTACCATACAAATCCCTATATAAAGGGCAGTTGTCAGGTCACCAAATCCAGTGGGGTCTGAGATTCTGGGGGTGGCAGTGAGGGAAGATGGAGGGGGGATAAAATGCTCTGGGAATGGGGACCCATGTGCAGCAAGTAGCAGCACTTACTTCAAAGAGCAAGGTCTAGGTTTGGCTATTCTCACAGCTGGCAATGACCTTGGTGTCTAAAGAAATGAAAATCAGAGACTTGCGAGATGGGAGGGGCTTAGGGAGTCTGTCTGAACCCCCCAGCCCCCAACCTGTTTGTCTCTGGCCAAAACTGTGCCATTCCAGACGAGCCCGAATCTCTTTTCCACTTAAAATTCCCCAGAGAAGGAAATCCGCCTCATTCTTGGGAGCCATTTTCAGGGTCTCATACCCTCCTTGAGATGGTTTTGCTTTAACTTGAGCTGAGAAGACCCCAGGTCTTCTTCCTGAATTCAGGTGCCTCTATTCGTACTGCAAAAACTCCACTAAGCCCCAAATCTGCTCATGGAGCCCCTTAGGAGCATCTAGGTATATCTGAAACTGTTTTATTTGGTCAGAAATTGTGGCTGGCTCAATGTGGATCCAATGCCTGGTGCCAGCCAGCATTCTAACCCAGTAGTCTGGGTGGGGCCCAGAAAAGATGCACCGTAACCAGGAATTTCCAGCCAGGGCATCAGGGTCCACCGTGTAACCACCCTGACACAGTCATACAATCAACCGGCGTTAGGAATAGTCGCTCTTTTTATCTCGGCGATATTCACAGTTGAGCTTTTGAGGTACAATAAAAAAAATTCTTGCTTTTTAAGCAGTCGTTACATTGAAATCAGGGTTGGCTACATAATTTGTGGAGCCCAGTGCAAAATAAAAATGTCAGGTCTTTTTTACAAAAAGCAGGAAAAAAGCTTTTTTTTTCCTTTCTGTCATAGTGTCTCTCAACCTTTCATGGTGTTTTTTGTTTGGTTGGTTTTGGTTTTTATAATTTCAAAAAATTAAGGGGATCCAAATGTTTTTGTTACATGGATACCTCTTACAATGCGTAAGTCAAGGCTTTTAGTGTGCTTATCACTGGAATAGTGTTCATTGTACCTAATAGGTAGGGCTTTACTCCTCCCCTTTTTGATTTCCAATTATCAATGCCTTTACATCTCTTGTGCTCATGTGTGCCCATCCATTAGCTCCCAGTTATGAGAGAGTGCATGTGGTGTTTGTTTTTCCACTCCTGCTTTCATGGTGTTTTAAATTTGCTGTTTAAAGTTATACTGGGTTACTTGAGGGGCAAATACAGCATTTCCTAAGCACCAGAATCCCAGCTTGCCACTGTGTGAGACGTGCCTGCCCAACCCTAATCCTCCCACAGTGGGCAGAGGGCAGCAGCGGTCTCTGGGTGGGGTGATGGGAGCAGGTGGCCAAGAACCCACACCAGTAATGCAGGAAGTGTTGAGGGCAGACATGCATGAGCCAAGGCTGCCAGTGGAAGCACGATGGTCCTTTTGGACTTCACTTTCAAAACACAAATTCAAATATAAAATTATTAAGAATTTCAAAATGGTGACTACAGCATTAAACCCAAGTGCAAGCAAGGTCCCCTTTTGAGTGTGGGAACCTGGGTGACTTCACTGGTAGCACGTCCAGGAAGCAGCCCTGGTTGAAACCCATTCTCCTTCAGCATTGTGAAAGCATAACTCAGTGGCCATCTGGAATCGTAGTGTTATTGAGAAGGCTGATGACTTTAATTCCTAATCTTTTCCATGTAATCTTTTTTTTTTTCTTCTCTCTTTAACCCTTCTATTCTGAAATTTCTCAATTGTGCACCTGTAAATTTTTCATCATTTATTGTCTTAGATTCTCATAGAACCCTTTCACTCTGGAAATTCATTCTTCCAGTTCTGGGAAATTTTTTTGTATAATTTCTTTGACAACTTTCTCTCTCCTCTCTCTCTCTTTTTCCCTGTTCTCTCTCTCTGCAATTCCTATTGGTAGATGTTGGATTAATCCTCTAATTTGCTTTGCTTTCCTTTCCTTTGTTTACTTGTTTCTGTTTTGCTCTTTGCCTTGAATTTTCCTCAACTTCATCAACTTTCTATTAAACTTTTCAAAAAAAATTAGCAATCATATTTTTTTTATTTTCCAGAGCTTTTTTTTCCCCATCTCTTTGTTCATTTTTCACAACAGCCTTTTCTTGCTTGGATGGAATATCTTATCTATTTGAGAACACTAATAATATTTTTAAGACTTTTAATTCCTGTATTAACTCTGTTTCTTTTTTTCTCTTTTGATTTCATTCATTCATGTCAGAGACTCTTCTCAAGTAGCTGGTGATATGTTTATATTCAAAAGTGAGGTGCTATGATTGGGTCCTCTGAGATCGTGGATGGGACTTTTCTCTAAACTTCACCCTAGGGTGATCGGGAAGTGAATCACTGAGTCATTGAACAACTCCCAAATGTCATTATCTACAGATCTTTTCTATTCAAAGGGAAATCTGAATCTCTTGCCAATATGTGTATAGGTAAGGAGAGTGCATAGGTAAGGGGAATTCTGGAAAGAGAAAGGGGAAGGGGCACTGGAGAGTCCACAGTAGACTTCTGTCCACCCCTTGCTTCATCTCTGCTTTTCTCTTGTCCTGCTCCCCAGATATGGTGACTCCAAAGAATAACCCCCCAACTTCCTGCCAGGAAACAGGGAAAGGGACATTGTGTGGATGCACACAATGAGAGAGGAGACTTGATGGGTTCAACCATGCTGTGGGCAGACTTTCCACAAATGCCCCTTTCCACAGTGAGCCTCGCTCTCACCTTCCTCTTGGAATACTCATTGCTTATGGCACTGAACAACTCAGAGTTTCTGCAGGGTGAGCGAGCAGCTCTGTTGCTACTTGTCCACAAGCACTTGGCTTTCCCTTTTCTTCATTCTGCCAAGGTCATTACCATTCTTCCATCCATTTCTCACCTTCCAAAAATTTGTTGAGAACATTTATGGCAAAGTGCCTCTCATTCTCTTTGGTCTTGTCTATCAATTTGTTTTTAAAAATTCTTTGACTGTCATTTTAATAAGATTTGAGTAGGAAGTAAAAATGGTCATGGTCAATAAGTTTCCTTTAGAAATTTTAAATCGTTATTGGATTTTAGGCCCATGTACTTTACTCTTAGGTGAATCCTTGCTTTTTACTAATTGAAATAGTAAGCAATCTAGAAAAATAATAAATTTCACTCTATTTTTCATAGCCTATTTATGCTTATTTAAATACAAATCTAATAATCTTGGTTGTTTAGTTTCAAGGTTTTAGTGGACTAAAAGCAAAACTTTAGTAGAAAGTTGTAGATGTAGCTAGAGTCACATATCTTGATCTCATGAGGAAGAGAAAGGTGATAGAAAACTTACAACTAGTTCAAAGAACACATAATAGCACAACAGTTTCTGTCAGTACAAACAGTCCTACACACTTCAAAATACATTGCTGCATTAAACTGTAAGTCAGACGCCATCCCCCATTACAAAATCTGTGGCTCTCCGTTGTTTGTGGATATTAGTTCCACGCTCTCTCACTGTTCTATTGCCAAACATGACCTGTGGTTCCAATGAAACAGCCTGCTCTATTTCACACCCGTGAATTTCTGTTTCAGACCTGTGAACTCCTTAGCATGGCGCACCATTTCTTACCATCACAAGTCATGCCTCAAGAACCACTGGAATCCTACGATGTGCTCTGCCTCCCCTCTCTCGTTGTGTTCTTGTTTAGATTTATATAACGGTACTTGTTTAGATTTGTATAATAGAACTTGTTTTTTGGCCAGGAATTCTAAAATTATGAATCTGCCTTTCCTCTCCAATTGGATCGTAAACACTGACTAGCAAGTGCCATTCCTCTTGGCATAATGCCTTGCCTATGAATGCACCTAAATAAATGCATGTTGAATCCTATTGAAAATAAAATTGATGTTTAACTTGACAATCCTTAGTCCTCAAGGAAAGGTTAAATTGGAATCTGTACAATCTGTTGAGGAAGAATAAAAATAATAAAATAAAAATAGTAAAAATGAAACAAGAAATAAATTTTTATAATGTATAAAAGGCATAATATGTTTAACTTATCATAAAATATATTTTTTGTTGATAGAACAATGGGGCATTATTTTTCACACGAACAGCAATTCTATTACACCACCAAGCTGTTTAAGTTTGAACTTCATAGCTTAGGTATGAAACATCAACTATGTCTTTTTAAAAGCAGGCAGTTTAAAGAGACAGGTGGAAAAAAATGTGAATATTTTTATTTCAGTGTATTTTGGAGAGAGTGGCTCTGTGTTCCTTGACATAACTGACTTGGTTCCAAAATGTTTGGACTCAAATCCTATCTTGCTATTGACTCATGTTGCAATTTCCAAGGTGCTTTTATCTTTACTCTGGATTGATCTTTAATCGGGTGTGACTTCTGACACATTTGCTTTAAATTTCTGTCTCCTCCCCTGTCAAGTAGTTAATGATCTCAAAATGTCACGCTTGATTCTGTAGATTTCCCAGAGAGTTAAGTGTGGGTAGAACAACAAAACAAATTTAAAAATTCAGGCTCACCTTATTGGTAATGTCTACACATACACGCCAGGCCACCTGCTTGGGCACGTGACCCGTGGGCAGTGGCACAGGGCCTGTGCACAGAGGGGCCCCATGCCTGGTGGCAAGCTCTGCTGTTGCTGTCTTAACATTCTGAATATTTATCTTTTGACTTGTGTTAGTGAAGTCTGATGGGGAAATGGGGCATGTACATGAGCAGAGGGGTTGTGTGCAATATATGAATTTGTGTGTCTGCTGTTCTTTGTTGCACATTTACATATAGTGTTCATGATGGGCCATGAGCAGAGAATTCTGGCGACATGTAGGAGTTCAGCAAGACTCAAAGCATGTTATGTCTACAACATAACAAAGTAAGCAGTAGCCCTGGAAGGCCACACTTTCTATTCCAACCAAAACTTTCTGGGAATGCAAAAAGAAGAAAATGGCACTGAATGAAACATGAATGATTAAGAAACCTTCCCATATCCTGTATCAGCCAGCCATGTATGCTGAAAATGACATAGAAGGAAAGACAGGACAATCTATAGTTCTTTTTCCTCTTATTCATTACTAATCCCAAAGGAGAGAATGTTGGTAGAATGTGAGTGTGTGAAGAAGTAAACTAAAAACAGTCAACTTAGTTTTGTGCAGCATTCCCATCTTCCCATTTCATTCTGTTAAGAATGAAACATTTATGCACGCCTGAGCTATAAATACAAACCGTGTAATTTTGGTGATTCCTCACACAAGTTAAAAGCTCTTATATTTGCATTTAAAACTGGCATTGCGCAATATAATGATAAAATTGATGCTAATAACTTAAAATTGTACTTAATTTTTCTTTACTTAGAACATTAAACAGCAAATTAAAAAAACACCATGACAAGTCAAGAGGGGGATCACGGAAGAGAGGAAAAGTTTTATATTTCAGTACCTTTAATGGCATTTTTTTCTCTGCTTTTTGAACAAGAGCCCCACATTTTCATTTTGCACTGGGCCCCATAAATTACATAGTTGGCCCTGCTTACAAGTATGGACTTTAATAGACAAAAAATCACATGGTAGTGCAAGTGTGAGGTAACTAATCTCTATTTCCAAAACTACAAAGAGCTTTGCCATACATTTCCATGACGGGATGAAACTTTCTGTGGTCTCCAGGGACACAGGCAGTGCATACCCTATGATGGCCACAGCCTAAAGGAAGAAGTTACATCAGGAATTATTTGAGGATCAGACGATTTATGGTCATTTCTCCAGTGGGACCAGAACATTGACACATGTTGCAGCTTCATCATATTCAATGAGTCAGCCAACCCATTTGCACCCTGACCCAAACCAACCCCAGCTGAAGACCAAAGACCTTTCCATTCATTCACAAATATGTACTGTCACAGACTATTGCGTGGCGATCAAGATAGTCCCGGTACTTGTCTTTGTGGAATTCACAGATCAGGGTCATGGAATGTAACAAAGAAGGGAGTAAAGTAAAAACAAAACAAAACAGAACAGAACAGCGTAAAAGCACTCTGGGGTTTCCTGTTATGGGAATTTGTATTAGTCACCAGGACTCTTTCAATGAAAGTGACAAAAAAACAAAACCAAACAGAAAAACCCATAACCTGGCTTAAGCAAAAATGAAATATATGTTCATTTAACCCAAATCACATGCACTGTGAGTGGAGCAGAGGTGGGTCTCCAAAAGAAAATGGAAGCCCTTTTACCAGAAAAGGGGCCTGGGTGCCTCACTACAGAAATGTTTAATAAATCTTTGGATGATGTGAAGAATCACCTCTGTTCTATTGGAATATGTACTTTAAATTGTTGGTGTAATAACTTTTCTTAAAGCAGGAAACTCCTGAATTTTCTTGTTAATGTGAGCTGTGTTTTAAATCCGGAGGACATCATCTCTAGTTTTTTGGGAATGTCTACCTGAGACTTGGGTAAGATGTCTTGGAATACTAAAGCTGTTCAATAACCCAAACAATGGAAAGTAGGAATAGAGGATCGAAGAAATGGTGGAATGATTAAACAGAGGGAACCAACATAAGGAATTAGAAAATATTCTAAATTGAACAAAAATGAAAATACAATATATCAAAATTGTAGAATACAGATAAAGCAGTGCTTAGAGGGAAATCTAAAGCATTAAATGCTTATATTCATAAACAAGAAAGATCTCAAACCAACTTAAGCTTCAACCTTAAGAAACTAGCAAAAAAGGAAAGCAAAACAAACTTAAAGTAACCACAAGTAAGGAAATCCTATAGATATGATCAAAAATTGATAACATTGAAAACAAAAATAATAGAGCAAATCCATTAAACCAAAAGCTGATTTTTTTAAAAGATCAATAAAATTTATAAATTCTAGCAAGAATGACAAAGAAACAAGAGAGAGAAGACAAAAATTACCAATGTCAGGAATAAAAGATACAAAGCCCACAAACATTAGAAAGGTAATAAAAGAATACTATGGACAATTCAATGCATATAAGTTCTACAACCTAGATGAAATAAAGGCATTCCTCAAAAACCACGAACTACCCAAACTCACCCAAAGATAAAATGAATGCCTGAATAGTCCTATAACTATTAAAGAAATGGAATCTCTAGGTTAGAAGCTTCCACAAAAGGAAATCTCATGCTCAGATAGTTTCACTGGCATATTCTACTAAACATTTATAATACTAGTTCTAGTTCTACATGATCTCCTCCAGAAAATAAAGTTAGAGCCAAGCCTCTCTAATTCACTTTATGAGGCCAGTGTTATCCTGAGACCAAAATTAAAGACACTACAAGAAATGAAAACTACAGATTAATATCCCTCATGAATGGAGATGCAAAAATCCACAACATAATATCAGAAAGTCAAAGATAGCAATGTATAAAACCAACTGAGGCTTATCCAGAAAATACAAGGCTGATTCACTATTCAAAAATCAATCAATATAATTCAGCATATTAATACTTCAAAGAATAAAAACCACATGATAGATACAGAAAAGGCATTTGCCAAAATTTAACATCTATTCATGATAAGAAACTTTTAACAAACAAGGAATAAAATGAACATCCTCAACTTGAGAATGATATTTCACAAAAATCCATACAGCTAACATCATACTTACTGGTTTAAGACTTAATGCTTCCTTTTTAAGATTGAGAGGAAAGCAAGGATGTCTACCTTTATTGTTTCTATTCTCCATTATACTGGAAGTCCTAGCCATTGCAACTGCAAGAATAAGAAATAAAAGGCATGTCAACTAGAAAGGAAAAAAATAAAACTCTCTCTACTTGCAGATGACAGGATTGTCTATGTAGAAAATCCCAAGGAATCTTTAAGAAAAAGCTCCTAGGACTAATAAGTGAGTTTAACAAGGTTACAGAATACAAGGTAAACACATTTAAAACCAGTTGTTTTTCTATATACAAGCAATGAGCAATTGAAACTGAAATTAAAAAAAAAAAAAAGAATAATTATTGCATTAGTTTGCTAGGGCTATCATAACAAACTACCACATACTGGATGGCTTAAACAACAGAAATTTATTTTCTCACAGTTGTGGAGTCCAAAAGTCTGAGATCAAGGTTTTGGCAGGGTTTACTTCTTCTGAGGGCCCTCTCCTTGGCTTGTAGATGGCTGTCTTCTCCCTGTGTCTTCGCATGTTCTTCTCTGTGTGTGTGTGTGTTTGTGTACTAATCTCCTCTTCTCATAAGGACAGCGGTTGTATTGGATTAGGGCCCACCCTAATGGCTTCATTTTACCTTAATTACCTCCTTATAGGCCCTATCTCCAAATATAGTCACATTCTGAGGTACTGGATAATACGACTTAAACATATAAATTTTGCCGTGGTGGGGGGCAAAATTCAGCCTATGACAATTATTAACAATAGGTCCCAAAATGAATACTTAAGTTACAAATCTAATAAAACATATGCCAGATCCTTATGCTGAAGGCTACAAATATTGATGAAAGAAATCAAAGAAATCTTAAATAAATGAGGAGACATACCATGTTCATGGATTCTAAAATTCAGTGTAGTAAAATGTGCCTTTTACCCAAATTGACTTATAAATTTAATGCAATTTTAATCCAAATGCCATTAGAATTTTTTATGGATAAGGACAAACTGATTCTAAAATTCATGTGGAAAATTAAAAGGACTAGAATAGCCAAACAATTCTGAACAATAATAAATGTGGTGAATTCACCCTGATTTAATGACTTACCCTGAAGCTACAGTAATCAAGACAATTGGGAAAAAGCTAGACTTGTAGAGAAAACAAAAAACAACAACAACCCAGAACAGAGCATCCAGAAATAGACCCACACAAATATGGTGAACTGATTTTTGACAAAGGGTCAAAGAACATTGAAAGGAGAAAGAGTGGTTTTTTTTGACAAATGGTGTTGGAGTCATTGGACCTGGTAGGCAAAAAATTGAGATTCGACCTAAACCTCACACTTTGCACAAAAGTTAATTCAAGATGAGTCATGGATCTAAATATAAAATGTAAAAATATAAAACTTTTAAATGAAAACAAAGGAGAAAAATCTTCCTGCCCTGGGGTTTGACAAAGAGATTTTAGATATGATACCAAAATCACAATAGATAAAAGAAAAATATTGATAAATTAGAATTCATCAAAATTGATAAGATTTTGCTTTGAGAAAGACACTTTTAAGAAAATGAAAATAAAAGGTACATTCTGACAGAAAATATTTGAAAATTACATTTCTGACAACCTGCATCCAGAGTATATAAAGAACTCTTAAAAGTCATCAGTAAGAAAACAACTCAATTTAAAAACTGGGCAAAAGACTCAAACAGACATTTCTTCAAAAAGGATATACAGAAGGCAGATAAATACACGAAAAGATGCTCAATGTCATTAACCATTATAGAAATTCACACTAACAACATGATGGGATACCACTATATACCTACTAGAATGGCTAAAATAAAAAATACTGGTATGCCAGGTGTTGGTGAGGATGTGTAGCAACTGGAATACTCATACATTGCTGAGTATGTATGGTACAGCCACTCTGAAAAATCATTTGGTAGTTTCTTAAACAGTAAAACATATACTTAACATATGACCCAGCTATCCTTCTCTACAGAAATCAAATCTTATATGCACACAAAACCTGTATGTAAATGTTGATAGCAGGTCTTTCCATAATTTTCCAAAATGTACAAACAACTTAAATGTCCTTTAGTGGGTAAATGGATAAACAAACTGGAACATCCAATGGAATACTACTAAGCAATAAAAAAGAATGAACTACTGACACATACAACAATTTGGGTGAATCTCAAAGGCATTATGTTGAGTGAAAGAAACCAGTCAGAAAAGGTAACACATTGTATGTTTCTAGTTACATGACATTTCAAAAAGACAAAATTGTAGCGGTGGAAAATAGATCGGTAGGTACCAGGAATCAGGAGGGTGGGGATGGAGGATGTGATTACAAAGAGGTAGTAAGATAGGACGACCTCTTTGTAGGGACCTCTTTGTAAGCACTTCTTTTTTGATGATTGATGAAACTGTTCTTTACCCATAAGGAAGCCTCCATTTTGAAATGCTGGAATTAAAGAACGATATTTTTTCTTTCAAGGTGAATGTTAAATACTTTCCTTTTGAACTTTCTGTTAAGAATCAGAGTAGTTAATGACATGGAGTAGTTAATGACATGTATAAGAAAAATCAGGTTCAAACTGATGAACTTAGTTTATCAAATGGGAACTATGAATGAATGGATATTACCCACATGTCACAGTTTTGGTACAGGTGGGATTCATTGAAGATCTGATCATTCAGAATCCGGCTTTCCTCTGAAAGGAGTTTTGTCTTGTGAAGGGAGCAGAAGGGTTTTGCACAAACCCATAGTCAGGTCTCTGGGGACAACCAGGTACCTCTCCCAGGAAACAGGTTGGGAAGGGCTGAATATTATAATCTTCCTGATTACCTAGGGCCTAGAAATTGTGTTCCCTCTCATGACGTCTAATCACAACTCTCTTCTGCCTTGCTTGGGTATCAGAGACATTTGCTCCCCATTTTATTTGTGAAGACGTATGTCGGAAGAGCAAGCATGCAAGAACTCTAAACATCTAAACATCTTAAGCACAAGGTTGACATGTGTTGCAACTTTTCTTGCCGAATACAAATGTGCAAACTTTTCAGAAGGGATCTGAGACCTCAGGTCCTTAAGACCTTGCTTAAGAACAAAAGATAATAGTCTCAGTTGTGGTGGCACGTGTGTTTCTCCAGAGAAGGGAGACTTTCCAGGGCCACCCGCCATTTGTCAGACTGTCCTGTGAGCACCCCCTGGTGGTTAGTTAGGTTGAGCGGCTCTCTTTGTTCCTTGCATCCAGGAGTTCCCTGCTGGAACTCTACATACAAAACAAACAGAAACATTCTGATTTGTTTCTTTGGAACAGCAATAAAGAAATAGCTGCACTAAGAGGAGAAGGAGCAGAAAAGAAACAAAATACTTTCTGATCAAAAGGTGATAAAATGTCATCGGAGCTAGGAATCCTTGTATTTTTCTTCAGCTATATGACCAAATCTCTTTGCCTCCCTGTGCTTTAATTTTCTCATCTGCAAAATAAGGAACTTAAATCGTGTTATTTCTAAGAGAGCTTCCAGCTTTAAACTCATCTACTGTTTAATAATATTTTTAGTAGGTGCTTTCTGCGGTGATGTTGGGTGCCATTTTTGCCACCTGGCATGACAGTAACCATAAAAAGAGATTGTATGTGAGAAATTAAAGAACAATGTGAAGATAACCTTGTAGCCATCACTTTGCTTCCTATCTTCAAGCCATTTCTCCCCGTGCCAGTGCAAGCTTCCTTAGTATTTGAAATAGATGAACATGATTAGGGCATAATTAACTTCTTCCAAAAGGCTCTCATCCAGTCATGATTAAGACCTGCTAGTTTTCAGTGAGAAGTAAGGATGTAAATTTAAATCCTATGCCCCTGCCAAAAATGTGGACAAGATCCTTTTTTCTGCACCTTTGGGTTCTGCCGATCATTTTAAAGCTTCACAAGTCCTGGAGCCAGAAGCTGTATTTAAAAAATATACCTCACATTTAGTTATGTCTTGAAGCAAGACAAGGCGATCAATCCCTACAACCCCCTGTATATTTTTTAGCAAGTTGATTCCTTGCTGTCATCTTCCATTTCCTTACCTGTGAGTTGGGGCTATGAAAGCCAGAGACGACCCATGAGGACACACTTTGTAAACAGCCACACAAGCATTAACAAGGTTATTAAAGTTGATTTCACAGATAGGTCCTAGACTTAGAACCTGAAAGTCACAATGTTTTCCTATAGGACATCAAACAATTACTTTACATGTTTCTTGGATTATACTAATTCCTTTCCAGTGCAAGTTCTTAGTAGAAGGAAGACAGCTAACATTTCTTGAGAAACACACATTCTTAAAGTACCTAACTGACCAAACAGAAACACAGAAAGGCTCACAAGAAATAATGTATTTCTTGTCGGTTTGGCTATTAAAAAAATTTTTTTGTTTAGAGGAGAGGACAGAAAAAGATTAATTCTCCCATTTCAGATTGCTAGGGTTGAATAACAAGATTTTTTTTCAAGGTGAATGCAAAGTACTCTCCTTTCAAAAATTTCTTTAAATAATCAACTCTGGTAGTAGTCCATGGCATGTATAAGAAAAATCAGGTCCAAATGGATGAACACAGTTTATCAAATAAGAATTATAATCACAAGGTTGTTGTAAAGATTGATGAGATAATATATATTACCTAACAAAGTAATTGACCAAGAAGACTTAGCTTCTTATGAATAGTACCATATTGAGGCATGTGTCCGTGTTTTGGTAGGTACTGGTTTTGGCAGAATATAAGCTGCACTGAGAAAGAAAGAGTGTTGAGCTCTGGGTGGGGTGAATCCTGGTTCAGTAGTCTTTTATCTGGGAAGATGAGCTCTTTCTACCTTTGTAGTGTGATTCCAACTTTCACGCCTTGTTGCCCTTGAGTATTTCTGAGAAGTGACCTCCCTCCCTTTGGGACAGTCTATAGTCTCCTCAGCCCCTGTCTTTTCTCCAACCTATGTCTTCAGTATGTCTCTCCTGCTTTACACGAACGTACCCCACAAAACCCTACCCACCGTCTCATCCTCTGGACCAAGGAATATTTGGGGACTATAGCTCTGCTCTCTTGCCTTCCTCTGTTCCACATCACTGTCCAACTGCTCTCCCTTAGTGCCTGCTTTTCCTCCCAGATGTCATGCCACAATGCCTGGCAGGTTTGGTAAAACATCTGTGACAAGTGGCTCTGTACTGTTCCCCCTCGAGACTCCTTTGCTCCCAGGGGAATAGTGAATGGTGGGGAATCTATGCACAAAAGTGAAATGGTCGTGCCTTCCCCAAGAGTTCTCTGGAAAGCCAGGAAGGACTGTGGCATTTTCTGCCTTGCTTTGTCAATGTGTCTCTTCCTATAGTAATCTGAGGGACTCTTTTCATCCCAGGGTTTTATTCCAAATGGAATGTTAAGAGGGTTCAGATGCTGAGAGACGGGTCAGGGCGGTGGGGGTGGGGAGAGGTGTGAGCTTGTCCAGATCTGTGGCTTTGCCAGGACTGTTTTTAAGTTGACACAGTGCTAAATAAAAAGCCCCTTGCTTTGATCTCAGGGACTTCCTGGGTAGACTGTCTGATTAGATAAAGATCATGTATCCCTGCCCCCCCCATCCTTTAGGAAGTAATCTAAGCTTTGCAGTTATTCCTTGTCCTGCGTTCCTGTCTCCTCCTCAAAGTCTATCTCTGTCTCATTGGGTCCCTCCCTGGGTCTTGGGCTTTCCTTCCATCTGAGCAGGAAAAGGGAGCCTGAGAAAATAGGGTACTTCTTCCTCTTTGTAATTCTTCAGTTGTTTAGAAACAAAGCACAAGCTTTGTTTGAGAGCCTCATATGGACCTCGTCTGGTGCTGGGCATCAAAGGGGATTGATCTCTGTTTGCAACATGGTCAGCTGCTGAGATGCTGTGAGGCAAGTGAGTTGGCAGGTGGAGGATTTGGAGAGAGAAATACAGTCCGAGCCTGCACAGGGTCCATCAGCCAAGAAAACGGCCGAGGGTGGGGTGCGGGGTTGCCTCTTCTTTGAGAGCAACGTGTAACTCTTTAAGCTAGGTCTGGACACCCAGGAGATGCATCACAAACTGTCTTTGATGATGGTGAACTGACTCACTCTTGGGAGTGGAGCAATTTTAAGAAATGCTTGAACCTAAAGAGCTGCCAAATTGGAAATCATCTAGGCTAGGCTGCAGCTTTTCAGCTCTGTTAAGGAGGAGAATCTCTTTATGACATTATAAAATGACTTTGCAAGAAGGTACTTATACTTTTAATATTTTATTTCAGGGCCCTCTTCTTAGGTCAGGGGTGTCTGTTTGTTGTCTGTGGCAAATGTGCCTTGCTCTGGCTCTGTGAACCTATATCTTGCCCTTGCTCTGTAAACCTATCTTGTCCCTTCTCAATAAACTTTATTTTACACTTGCCTTAAAAAAAAATTTATTTATTTTATTTAACACTCTGTGCCAATCACTATTCTAAGTGATACACCACAATTTACATAATATAAATGTGAAATCATTAATTCTTCATCACAACCCCATGAGCAATAGTACCATTACGAACCATATTTTACAAAGGAGGAAACTAAGGCACAGAGAAGTTAAGTACCTTGCTCAAGGTCACACAGCTAGCACATGGCCAACGAGAGATTCAAACCAGGCAGATTCAAACTAGCCCAAAAAACTGACTCTGCTGCTTCTTCCTGCTCTACACATACTTAGAAATTCACCAAGAAAATACACATGGAAAGAAAAGATGTGAATTCAATAATATATTTAATATTTATATACACATGAAAAATAGTTATGCATTTATGTGAGAGGCCATTGAATGTAGCAGCTCATTCATCAGCTTCACAAACATTTCTTTGACAGCCCACTGTGCCTGCCAGGCTCTGGGCTAGGAGCTCGGGATCAAGTTAAAGACAACACACCAAGGCTCTGTGCTCGGGCTGAGGGTTCCAGGCAACAGACCTGGGCTAAGAGGGTTTTAGACGCTTGTGGGGACAGAATTCTGGAACCTCCCAGAGCATTTCTCCCCTTGGATGCAAGCTGCAATTGCCACTTACCTAGAAAGAAAAAGCCCTTCTCGGGGCAGCAGGCTGTGGTGGGCTTTTGGTCTGATCTCACTTGACATAGAAATTTTGACTACAGTTGCCAGTCAGGATTCGTGTGATTTAGGCCCCTATGGAAGAAATTGCTAGTTTTGTTTCCAGAATCTTCTTTATTGTCATAAAAATCCTTATTTTTTTTACCTGGGGCACATGGCTAGCTCAGATAAAGATGATTTTTTCCCATCATCTCTTACAACTAGTTATGGCTATATTACTAAGTTCTGTTCAATGGGATGCAAAGAGAAATGGTGCCTTAACTTCTAGGAAGTCCTTTCCCACTCCTTCTTTTATGCTGGCTGGAATATGAATGTGATGGCTGGAGCTTGGGCAGCTTGTATTGAGGTAAAATATACACATGAAGAACTTTACTTTTTTAAAGAGTGTGCACTTCAGTGAGTTTTGACAATCAAGCTACACAATACATAGAGCATTTCTATCACCCCAGAGAGCTCCTTCATGAGCCTCCATGTTGGTCATGGATGTTGGTTATCTGAGTGTGTTCACTTTATGAAAGGCATTGAGCCTTGAACTTACGATATACATATGCTTTTCTGAATGTATGTTATACTTCAATAAAATGTTCCAAGGTACTTTTGAAAAAGATTGGCCCAAAGGATGGCCAGTCAGCTGCAAGATAGCCAACCGTGTGGCGGAGGGAGTGGGAGGAGAGCGGCAGGGAAGGTGATCGGAATGGTGCGTGTAGAAACAGTGGAGAAGAGTGGAACAGAGGGGGAGTCTACCAGCTTCACGTCAAGCTCCAGCTTTCTACATTTGTGCTGATGAGTGACATGAACCAGCCTTTATCTTCCCAGGACTGAATCCCTGCTTTCCTTCTTCGCTTCTTTACAATATCCTGTAATCGCAGGAAGAAGTGCTCAAGAGGGGCTCAGAGATGAGCTTTTCCCTGAAACATGGAGCAGGTGGCCTTGGCTTCCATTCACTGGGATCTCCAGGAGAGCACCCTAACATGTTCTTGACAGGAAGTTCTGTCCTCTGCAGCCACCAGCACAGAACACCTCACTCTCTTTTAACCAGAGGAACCCGGGTCACTTGGCTCTAAGACTTCAGACCTTTGGAAATCCCTTTCTGGTCTTTGCTGGGCAGGACCTGACCAGCCCTTGAGTGGGGACTGGAAGGCTCTTTGGGGAAAGCTGAGTCAGTGATGTGAGTCTCTTTTGTCTTCCCTTTGCCGAGACCTCACTTTGCTTATGTTGACAACACTGGTAGTGAGTCACTTGAGAGGCCCCAAAGAGAATTTCATCCAGAAAGTCGCTGCTTTTTTTTTTTTTTTTCATTTGTTTTTGCCTTTCTTCATTTGCTGAGCTCTCCAAAGGTAAAACCAACCAACCAACCAAACAAACAAAACACACTGGCAAAGCTGGGTATAGAGGCGAGTAAAGGAGGGTACAACTAGACAAAGTGAAAACGCATGTGTAGTGGTATAAAAATTTAAAGTGGTGCTTGTAAAAATCTGCTAACATTCCCTTTCACTAAGGAATTGAAGGCGTACTTCATTTAGACTGTTCTGTTCCATGGCAAATAAACCTAAGATTTAGCCATGACCTTTGTGAAAAATGAACTTAACTGCATAAAAAAAATCCTTTTTCTTTTTTATAAGTGAGGCTTGAAATTTTTATATCCTTTGAGTCATATTCTTGCAGCAATTGGCTGATTAATTCAAGAAATGTTACTTTCCCAATTCAAACATGACATTTTGAAAATCATCCATGAATTACATGCCTCCAGAATGAAAGGCTTTTCTGTGCCATTTAAAAGGTTTTTTCATTTTGAGGGCAATCGTGAATATCTGTAAGGGCACATTTATTACTCCCAGAACAGATAGAAAATTAGCAAAGTCATAAAATTCTTACCCAGCTTTGCTATTGCAGCTGTGTCTCAACCCAGTCCCCTGCCCACTCCCTTACTGCTTAAATGGTTAAGGATGATGTTGTTTTTGCCATTACAGGCAAGGCACTGGTCTTTGCATGTTGGCTTTCCAAATTTCTACACAGAGATCTTTAAAAAAAAAAAAATCTGTGTCTAAGCTTTGTTTTTGTGTCTTAAAATCTTACCTTCTGATCCTGGCAAATGTCCTTCTAGTTTTGTACAGTAAACCAATACTAAACCTCAGAAAAGCAACTGGCTGCAAAACTTCTGCCTTAATTTACACTACTCTGTACACAGGAGCTGTACACATGGGTGTATGTTCTTGTATATACCCACCAAGTAATTGCTGAGACAAGCCTTTAATTTGTCTGAAATTGTGCAGGCACAATGGTGACGACCCATGCATTTTTCCATTGGAAATTGTACGTGGACGACAGAGAGAGAACTCCATCCCAATCCCCTCCCCACGCACACTTCCTGGGAAGCTTTTTCATAACTCTTTGTACATCAGGACACAATTGATGCTCATGGGAGTTTAGATCACTGTCGCTCAGTTGATTTGGACAGTGCTACTCGAAGTGTGGTCTTTGGAGCTGTACCAGTCTGCAGTCAGCAAGGAAATTAATTCTAGAATTAAGAAAAAAGTGTTTAAAAACTTTTAGAGGTATTTGTGAGAGTAATCTTCTGTCTGTTGAATCTAATCATAAAAACTACGAGTGTATTTTATTTTGTAAAAACTCAATGGTGTTGAAATCTATTAGAGCTCCTATCTCTGGCCAGAATGAGATTGGGATTTTTCTTTTTTGGTAGAACTATCACCTACAGCAAAACCTCACTCTCAGAGGTGCATGATGACAATAATAAGCTCATATCTGAATAGCACTTAATGAGTATTAAAGTGTGAAGTGATGTCTTGGTTTGGGATCCCCCAGAAGCACACCTGAGGGAAGTAGCTTATTTGGTGGATGATTCCAGCAAGTACTTGTAGGAAATGGGGCAGAGAGACAGTGAAGGAAAGGAAGCCAATAAAGCACGTGTCACCAAGCAGTTTACCACCATGGGTGGGTAACTGGAGCTCAGTGCCACTAGGAGCTCCTGGAATGGTATAAGATAGGCTTCATGATTGCCCCACGTGAGGGGTGAGGGAGCTGGGGTGTTCACTGACTGAGCGCCTGTCAGTCAACCATCCAGCATTCTGGGGAGGGGGGGCAGGGCTAACTCCGAGGCACTTCAGTCTGTTGCTGTGCAAGCTGAGCGGGCTCCAGGGGCTGGAGAAAACCATCAGGCAAAGCTTTGCAGGCGTTGCCCCCTGAAAGTTGGGCTGGCCTAAACAGATGTGGAAAGTGCCAGGGGGATGTTTGGGACAGCAAAAGTACCTGACAGCATGTCAGTGGGACAGTGGCCTTATCCCAATTTACAGATGAGGACACTGAGGTCCAGCTTAGCACTGTAATACAATGTGGAAGTTAGTGGGGGAGTGAAAGGGGTCTCTCCTTTGGTCACCTACTTTGGGTTCACCCAGAGCCCCTTCTGCTGCCTTTCTTTCCTGCCTTGTATACTTGGGGAGTTGGTGGCCTGCCCCCGTGGCAGAGACTGGCTGAGTGCTCACACAGCCCATCTCTGCTTTCTGAGCCCCCAACTGAACTCCATTTCCCAGTCTCTCTTGCAGAAGGATGTGGCACGTGACAGAGCCGTGGAGAGTAAGTAGAAGTGACGTACAGCACTTTGCTGCCTGACTTACTAAAACCTTTACACGTAGCCTCCCTGCTCTCTACCTGTTGAGCAGGCTGGAATAGAGATGACCCCCAGGGCATCCTAGAGAGTCATGCCTTGGTGATGGCAGAGCCATAGGATGGAAGGAGCCTGGATCCCTGGGTTATCACTTGGAGAAGGGCCACTTGGTTAGAAACATACACTTTAGGCTTTTATTGTGTTAAGCCACTGTAATTTGGGGGATTATCATTACACTAGTTAAGCAACTAGCATCACTTTAAATGTGTGATCAAAAAATTTGTCTTTATATCACTTACCATAATCTCTGATTATGCACTTATTTATTTTCAGCTGTCTATCCTCTATGAGGAGGGACTTTGATTTGTGCACTGCTATATCTCTGGCATCTTGGCATATAAAGATGCTCAGTAAATACTTGTCAAGTGACTAATGCCAATGCCCAACCTTCTTTGCACATGGTTTGTGACAGGCCCTGTGCTAAGAACTTATGAACCTATCTCATTTCATTCTCACAACAGCCATATGAGTAAACTGAAACTTGGAGAGGCTGATTAACTTATCCAATGGTACCCAGCAGGCAACTGAGGGAGTCAGGATTGGAATCCAAGGAGTCTGACTGAACCCTCAAACTCTTAAGCACTGTGCACATTGCCCAACTGTGTATACCAGCTGTAGTGCTAGAAGCTGGGAGTATAGGAAGGCATGAGAGGTCTACCCAATAGCTAAGAGTTAGCACAGGGCTTACTGCAGTGGGAAAAGCAGACCAGTCTCTGTTCTTGTCCATGGTGTGAGCTATCTTCTAGAAAAGTCAAATACTGGATGCTGCCACCCAACCCAAACAAGGGCTCAGCTACAGAACTAGAAAATCCTCTTACGGACTATGAGAGAACTGAGCCAAATACATGGAGATAAAGCCAGATTCTCTTTGAACAATTTAAGCAAAGGCAGTAAGTTCCAGAAAAGAACTGATCCAGTGGATCTTAGGAAGAGTGAGGAAGAGAGTGGAGCACAGGTGTTGGGTTTAAGAGCATGGGCTCTGGTGGTCAGACAGAGCTAGCTTCTACTAGCTATGTCATTTACCAAGCGGTATGACCTTGGGCAACTTAGCTAACCTTGTTGGGCTTCTTTTCCTCGTCTGTAAAGTGGATGTAATAGTGCCTGGCTCCTGTGGTAAAATGATTAGCACAGAGGCACCAAGCATGTGCTCAGAAAATGGCAGCTGGTATAGTACCTATTCTTAGATCCTTGGTGTTAGAACGAGGAATTCTATCTACCTTCTTGGCCACTGAGACATAAAGACTACAATCCTTGGGAGACTATATCATGGTGGACCCTTGAACTGGGGCTGAGAGGAAGCTATGCACTCCCCCATCCCTCCTTTACCCTTCCTATGTGCAGCCACTAGAGGGCCCTGGGCATCTCTGCCACTCTTGACTTATTCAGATGTGGGACCCAAGAGGCCCAGAGGATTACTAGGGCTCTCTTTCCAGGCAAAGGCAAAAAGAGCAGTGCACTCGAAGGTAGATATCTAAGTGGCTACAGAGGGGTCATATTTACAGGTGCTGCAGGTGGGGCCACAGACATCTTACTCTGCTGTAGGCAATGTTGGCCCTTGAGCCAATGATCCACTGCCCACTGAGGGAATTACCTGGGTTACTGTAGAGCCAGCTTGGATTGAATGAGATAAGAGTCTCCTTGTCTTATTGGATAACCTGGGCAGTGAAGTCTGAGGTCTTGTTTTCTGAGAGTCACTCATTGGCCCCCTAGAACTTTGGGACTGAACATTAGCTCATCCTGATAGAGGCAGATTATAGTTCAGCAAATTTCCAGCTGTGTGGAACCATCCTGATGGTGTATGGGAGACCAGACCAGGGTGTTCTTGGTAGGCAAAAAGCCCAGAGCCCTCCCCTGCTCCCAGTTCTCCCCACCTTTTAACTATCAATTCATTTGGTCAGCAAGGTCTGATTTTAAAGGCAAAGAGCCCAGGTAAAACATTGCTGTCATCAGTCATTCTCACTGTGGTATGAAAGCTCTGTATTCTCTTTGAGAGTCCATGCTAAATCCTTAACAAAAACACCTGAGATAGGGCTCCGGCACTCACCACTCTCGACCTGCTGCTCATCCTTCTAAATATCCTGGTTATCAGAACACACCAAGCACTTTCCTAGTTCCTTGCCTTTGTCCATACTATACTGTTTTCTTACTACAAACACACCCACATCTCCCCCTTTTCTGCATTATAAAATCCCACTCCTTCAATAGAACCAGTACATACTTCCCTAATTCCTGCCTCTATTTTCCCAATGTACTTTGCACTTACCCTTAATAGAACACTTATCAGAGGTCTTGTTTTATACACTTTTGTCTCTCCTCATCACTTGATTGAGCTTCTCATGTGCATAATCTCCAGCCTCTACTTGAATACCTGTCCTGACAGGGAACTCATCACCTCAAAGGCAATACATTCCATTGCCAGGCAATTCTTTGCAAAAAATTTGTCCCATTATTAGAAATCTGCTTACCTGATATATGAATCCATTGATTTTCTTCCTGCTAGTTCAGTTACAATAAAATTCCTTTAGATGTAAATAAGGCTTCTCATTTCGTAATTAGACATAAAGTGTAAATAATTCATTCTAAAGTGTAAATAGTTCATTCTAAAGTGTAAATGACTGATAAAAGCTTTTCCATATGAATAGGATTTTACCAGGAGAACTTAAGGGTGGGGTCAGGAATTCTAAAGACCAGGAATATAAGGACGCCAAAATGTGATATAGTAGAAAGAACATTGAGCTAGAAAATGAAAGATGGGTCCAAGGTGATTTATGTTTTCTGAGCTTTGGTTTTTCTCATCTGGAAAAGGAATATTTTGTATGATGAGTAATTTTACTTATTACTATAATCACAGAATTTTGTCTGGAAGTGGCCCCGGTCACCCAAGCTGTCTTAAGCCTTTGGTCTGGCTTCTGGGAGTGCAAAAAGTTGCACGTGTGTCGATGGGCCTCAGCCTCCTGGGGGCTGGGTAGACCCTCTTGGTTGCAAAGGTGCTATGACTTACACCACCCACAATCATGTCAGTCAATGAACCTTTTATTCCCACGTGGGTTGAACTTTCCCCTTCCCTGCCTTGAAGCCTTGCTTCACTAGGGCTATTAATGGTATTTGTATTATAAATCAAGGATGCAGGTAACACATTTTATTATGATTTTATTATATATTCTCTTTTCCTGGAGTTTTGCAAGTAAAAGATTGCATAAGAACCAACTCTTTATTTCTCATAAGTTCCACCCTACAGAACCAGGTCATATTACAATTGCTTGATGCATAATACCCAGTGACTCAATAAATACTTTACAAAAATAATGCAGTTTTTTTCCTTTCTTAAAACATAAAAAAATTAGGATTTCTTAGACTTGAGCCCCCCTCCCCTTTTTATATTTATTTACTGGGAATATATTGTTGGAAAAAATTCATTAAAATGGTATTAAAATAAAATAGATAAAACGCGGTCCATATTTTTTCCCATTTGTTTTGTTTTTTTTCTTTGGAAAAGTGCTACTCCCTGTTTTTATGTGTGAACTTCCTGCAGTCTTCTGAACCTACAAAGACATGAGCAGAAATTCTACTGTTTGGGGCTATGTAGAATCATAGCATTATGCTAATATTAGTCTATTATTTTAAAGCCCATTTAAAACCAGGCCTCACATTTGCCCCTAAAATACCCCACCCCCTACCCAGTCTTAGGCAAGAGAAGTTCGGAATCTGAGACTCCAGCAAGGTGCCTTATGACTAAATAACATTTGGTTTAAGGTGGGTGTTTTCTTGTTTTGATACATTTCCATTGCATTATTTAGTTTTAAAGAAATCATTGCAAAATTCCCTTTCTCTTCCATATCCCTAAGCCCCTTTCTTTCTGAATTCTCACAGAAGCGATTAGTTTCACGATGACAACTCCAGAGAAAAGGTTACCCATAAGTCACATTTGTATTAAATAAGTTATATATAAAAACTGCTTATAACGTTTACAACCTCAGTCTCTTTCCCCCTTTGCCTCTCTTGGAAACTCTGGATCCGGGGTGAATTGAATCACACCCACTATGGCTTCCAGGTTCTTCTGGCTTGTTTGTTGTCCCCATCCTCCTGCCCACGTCACCCCAGGAGGACTTCTAAGGAGCTCAGTAGGCACTGCAGATGGCCAGGCGGCGTCACACGGCAGTCTCCCGGGCCTGGCGAACACCCCTAGTGTAACGTATGAAAATATGTGGTATATACAAATATACACATACACGGAGGAGGAGGACTGCGTGCCCGTCGGCAGATCAGTGCGGTGCGTTTGTGTCGCAAAACCAGAAGTGGCGTTTCCACCTGGCCCGGTCTCTTTAGTACTCCCTGGCCTCTTGGAACTGCTTGATGTAGTCCTCGTCCGAAGGGCTCTCGGCGCACTTCTGTCCGTTGTTGGGGGGCCGGGCCTCATTGTACCTGCTCCAGTCGCCCTTGCAGATGATCCAGGGCAGGACGTCCACCTTGTAGTGCAGCTCGGCCGAGAACTCGGTGCTGATGAGGTTGGGCGTCCCCGCACCTTTGCCCCTGGTGATGAGCTGCATGTTGTCGCCATAGCAACAGTGCTGGGCGGCCAGCGTGGTGCTCTCCAGGGACAGCATGGAGCGGATGCAGTAGCGGGCCGTGGGCTTGTAGATCTCCAGCTTCTCCTTGGGCCCGCTGGCGTCCTTCCAGCGGAAGTCCTTGCGCTTGATGCGGTCGAAGATGTCGGCCGTGCTGTAGGCCACCTCGGTGGGGTAAGAGCAGGGGCAGCTGGGCAGGTCATTGATCACCTTGTGCATGTACTTCTTCAAGAACTCGCTTTTGCAGCTCATCCACCGCTCACAGCTGTCCATGTCTGAAAAAGGCCACACACACACCCTCTCACCACATGCACCAGCGGTCCACAGGGTGACACTGAAGTCAACTCCCCTCCCAGACCCAAAGACCCCTGAAGCCGCCTAGAACGACCAGGCATGGGTGGCCAGGCTCACCTCCCTTGAACTTGGGAAATTCTTTGTTCACAAGACTTCCTCTCAACTCCCCACTTTGTATTAGGACATATTTTCAGACCCACAGAAAAGTAAAGAGAAAATACTGATATGATGATTATTCATATTCCGTCACCTAGATTTAACTATATTTGCTCCACCTTTTAAAAATTTTCTGGAAATATATATTACTACCCCTAAATTTTAGTAGGCATCGACCAAAAAAAAAAAAAAAAGAGAGAGGATATTTTCCTAGATAACCATAACCCTATTATCACTCCTAACAAAATTAACAATAATTCAGAGGGTTGTTTTGAATTTCCTCTCTAAATAACTGATGTGATGGAAAAGGCTTCAAACAAACATTTATAGGACTAAGTTTTGTTTCTGCCACTCGCTGACTGGTTTAAAACAGGGCTAGTCTCTCAACCTCTTAACCTCAGGCAGTAACAATCACTGTCTACAAATTCACAGGGTAAGATACCTCAAAAAGGAAGGGGCTCCAGGTACCTGCTTTTAGGGAACTTGACATTTGGGCCAGAGGCCAGAAACCTGTAGGCCTAGGTCAGAACCCACTCCCAGAGGTATTGTGTTTGGTTCTTTCAGCATTAAAAAAATATTGATAGTTGCCAATATTGAAGAAATAGGTGATTTCAATTGTAAGTGTGGATTCCTGGCCTCATTTGAATAATCAAGAGATGGATCTCTGCTGGTCTTGTATTTCCTCATGGAAACAACTGGCCCCATGAACAGGTGAACGATGACCCCTACGTGGCAAGGGCAGGAGGTCCCCAGTTAAGCACAGCCCCTGTTTGATTCCTTCACTCACAGGTGACCTCTTGGTCCCTTAGTCATCTGAGCCTGGGACCTCAGGTTGAATGAGTATCTTAGTTTGGGTTCTCTCAGACCCTGAGCCAAAATGATTCCAGTGAAAATGGTTCTTTGGGGGTGAATCCAGGAAACACCAGAAGGGGGTGGGAAAGCAAGACAGAGAAGGGAGGGAAGCCAATACAGGAACTGGTTAATCCTGATGGCACCTGGGAAACTGTGCAGAGAACACGCCTCTGTGTTTTCTCATCCAGTGACAGTGTCAAACTTTATCCAAGCCCTGGGATCCTGGAAAACAGTGAAGGTTAAGAATCCTGTCCCCCAACCCTTTGCATTCTTACTGCCAAGAACCCCCTTTATCCATAGGACGTTGATGAGATTCATGGGTGCCTCCTTGTTTACCTGTGACAAAGCCAGACACAGACCCTCCAAATTCCCTTTCTTTGCCTCAAAAATGATTAGCTGAACTGTTTATCCTCACTGATCAATCAAAATGGGTCTTAAGCAAACTAGATGCTGCTTGCCTGTGGGTTATGACATGAGGAGGTCTTAGAAGCTCTCTGCCCCAGAGAGAGGCTGTACCATTTCATGTAAAATTCTCATCTTTAAAGTCATTTTTTAAAATCAAGTGCACCCTGTTCGCAGAAGGCACCTGATGAATGCACTTTGACTTTAGCTACGTGAAGGGATTGGAGGTGAGGTACAGGCGCTAGTAACACAGGGTTTCCACACTGCCTCCAGTCTGGCTCATAGACATGTTTGATTGGGTTTGTTTTTATAATAAATTATTAATACTATCAAGCATTTAAACAATTAAAATATATTCCAGATTTGAGGCCTCTCTTGGAAAATTAGAACATCTGGCAACCATGGATCGGTATTCATTCCTTGGTGGCTAAGTCACAGCTAACCCCTTTGGATGAAGCGCCTCATTCTGCCGTCGCCCCTGCTGCTCTCTACTGCCCCCTGCCGCTGAAGCTGTTTCAGTTTCTTTTCGTCATAGTGCCGGCACCATTTTCCTGTGTACTTTCTTATGTGTCTTTCCTTTTATTCCAGACTTGTTCTAATGAGACCCTTATCTGACCGTTACAGGCATTTGAGAAACATATTTGTTTACCAAATTAGCTCCTGAATATCTGGGCTATGGAAAAAAAAAAGGGACTCAGGACTACTAAATTGTGGCTGAAGAGGCAGGGCAGAAGTGATGAAGTTAAGTAAGAATTGTTGGGTGGCAAAAAGAGATGGGGAGAAGGAATTTTATCCTTCTACAATATTACAATTATATGCAGAGCCACATGAAGCTATTTTTAAGAAGCAAGCTTGCACCTTGCACCTCAATAGTCACTTTTAATTTTGTGTGGTCCATGTTTATTGGATGTGCTCTAGCACTTTCTAGCGGACAAGCAGCAGAGCGTACCAAAGGCTTATAAAATATTCCTGCAAGGGATGGGGGTGTACAATATTGAGAAAATTCCCTCTTTCTCTCCCTCCCTCCCTCTGCTGGAGAACTGAGGGCTCCATTTCTTGATTTTATTGCAGACACTTAGCGAAGGCCGAGGAAACCAGATTCCATGTGGCTTGAGCCCCTACTGTGGGCTGATTAGGGTGCACACAGAAGGCCTGTATGGCTTATTCTGGTGTAGGAGGCATACATTGCTCTCTATTGCTCAGAGTATATTCAATAAGCAAGAAATATGCTAGGAGAATTGGACCCCAGAAGAGGAAAATGAAACATTTACATGGATCCAAGGATGGCATTGCAAAGGCAAAAGGAATCTCCAAAGCACTAAGTCAATATTTGGATAAAAAAGGAAAAAAAAAATCTTCTTACCAACTTCAAACAGTTTGGTGGCATTAAACTCCTCACTTCCCGCAAGCAGACTCACTTCGGTGGCAGCTGTCCTGAAAGTGTCTTCAATTCCTAAACATAGACAAGAGCTCATTTTTCCCTAGTTATATGGAAAAAGTTACCCCCCCCAAATAAAAAAACAAATACACCTGAACAAAGCCTTTTTTGTATTCATTACTACTCACAGGCAGAAACTTGCCAACAGAGGAAACAGTAAAAAGCAGGTAGTAGCGCATAAAATATATTAAAACCCCAGATACCATTTGCAGCATGAAATCAGATCCAAATGTGTCTGAATGAGTCCTAAGGAATTCAGCTGCTGGGCCTGGGGATGGGGTTTTGGGGAGTAGGGGACACATGTTTGGATGGTTGTCTGGTGGTGTCAGGGTGAAAGACTAAACCAGAAGTAGTAGAGGGTAGTGGTTAATACCTTGTTTTTAATAACTGACTGCCTGGGTTCAAATCACTGCTAGCCATGTGACCTTGGACAAACCATTTAAGTTTCAAAGTTTCGTGTGGCTCAGTTTTCACATCTATAAAATGGGGAGAACTAAATGCCCTCCACCCTGTAGGGTTGAAATAATTAAATACATTATGTGTAAAGAAGGTATTTAGGGCAGGAAGTAGTAAGTGTTCACTGATGTTTTTCCCTTGAATATTTGTCTAGCTCATTGAGGATGCAGCGGTCCATAGCCAAAGACCAGATATCTCATATTCTAGGACTTTTAGCATTGTCGATGATGCTTCAGAAAGAGTAAGCTGGGCTTGCCATTACATGTTCTGAGGAATGGAACCCAGCTTTCCTCAAACTTCCTGATTTGCCCAAATTCCCCAAACTCCCTCCATCACTCCCCAAACTACCACCTGCAACCAGTCTTCCTTTACCAAGAGGAATCACATGCAAGCTGAAGCAATAAGAAGAGGAGGGAGTGGGGGCTGTGGAACACCTGTTGACGAGCATTGGTTTCCCTGCTGGGGATGACTCGATTTCCTTTGCGGGACTCTCTCTGATTTTACATGAGGCCCCTCAAACTTATCTGTAGAGTTGACCTAGGGGACAAACTTTTACAGTGTAATCACTGCCAGGCCAGGGAGACCTTGTCTGCCCCATGAGTCTTTCTAGTAAAGCTTAGAATCAATGAGCCAAATAAAGGAAAAGATCCTGAAAAAGGAAACCCCTCAAGTCCCAAGGGAGTCCTGAAAAGCTGTAATAGCCAGGAACACAGGGGCAGGAAAGAAGGAAGGACAAGGACAGAAGAGAAGAAAATGTATGAAGAGGGCTGCCAGCCACACTGCTCTCAGCGGTGACAGAAAACTAGAAGGAAGCATCCAAGATGGCAGCAGAGGAAGCCTCCCCCTGACAAGATACCTAAACCTGCCACCTTGGTCTGGACGCCAGCTCCAGAAAAGTAAACAGCAGGCAAACCCCCAAACCCTGACATTCAGTGCTCTGTGTGTGTCCATGTGTGGCTGAGCCCAAGACCCTTCTTCCTGGTGCAGGTGGGAGGGTTTAATGATCACTTTGTGTTCAGACTGCCTGGATTCAAATTCCAGATGGATCACTTGCTGCCTGTGGGACTCTAGGCAGGTTAACCCGCTATGCCTCAGTTTCCACAGCTGTCACATGAGCACAGTGATACATTCCTATTTCATGAGGCGACTGTGAGGATTAAATGAAATAACACATATAATTTTAGAAATTTGCTTGATACATAAGTACTCAAGTGCTCTTTTTCATTACCATCTTTTTTACTTTTTTCTCCTTCATCTCCTTCATCTTTATCTTCATTTTCTTTTGCCTTGCCTTCTCACCTTCATCATCATCTTCTTCTTTATCTTTCTCTTCATATTTTCCTTCTCTTCCTTCTTCATTTTCTTCCTGTCCTCCTCTTCCTCCTCCTCATAGTGTTGTTATTTATTGGGTCATCCACATCCCACCCACCAGACTCCCAACTCAGCTCATCATGATGCCCAGGGCAAGATCAGGAAAAGCATCTTGATGGCCGCCCCGCTTTGTTGAAATCCGTCTGTGCAGCTGATGGGGAGCCAGAACTGCCACGTCTTGCATTTCAGCCCCATTTTCGACACCGGCCCTTCCGCTCACAAACACATTCATTCCAATCTGGACCTTCCTCTCTCCCCTCAGAAACACCTTTGAACTTTCACCCCAAATATCTCCAGTTTGAGAACAGAGTATCTAGGGGTAGAAATAGGAAGTCTGGGGTGCAGGGATCAGATTTTTTGGCTCTGAAGTTGCTTTCAGATGAAGCCATCAGGACTGTGTGGTTTCTTGAAAGGGCCTAAGATATTATTTTAGGCTGGTATTCTACCTGGCAGTGGGGAACGCGTAGTAAAATTATAGGCCAGGAGTTGGTAAGCTTTTTTTGTAAAGGGTCAGAGAGTAAATATTTTAGGTTTTGTGGCACATATGGTCTTGGTTGCTGCTGCTTCCTCTTCCTCCTCCTCCTCTTTATCCTCTTCCTCCTCCTCTTCACAACCCTTTAAAAATGTATGGGCCATACACAAACAGGTCACGGGTTGGACTTGGCCTGTTGGCCATAGTTTGCCAACAACTGCTATAGTCGGTCACGATTATTGTTCCCTCTCAGTATGACCTCTCACCAAGTTTGCAATTAGTTTAGTTTTTAAAGCACTGACAATGTAGTATAAAGGTATAATTAACTGCCACATTGCCCAGTTTGCTCCGCTGGGGGCCTTTGGCAACTGTCAGGTGGTACCGGCAGGGCTAACTGTGTGGTTTTTCTGTGGATGGCTGTCAAGCCTCGTGTCCTGTCTTCCTTGTCAGACCATGAATGTCTGTCTTCATATGTCTCTTCAAGACACAAAACAAATCCCACATTAAAGGCCCAAACTAACCAGAGTCTCTCCTTTAAATTAAATAAGTACAACGTGGCATTGTCCTTTAGGTCATAGCCACTGCAATTGTGCATTAGATGTAGAAAATCCAGGTTTTCATCCATTAAGCTCATTAGTTATCTCTTGTCTCACTCTGGTCAGAAGTCTTATTAGGAAAATGGTTGTCTTTTTAAAAAGACAATTTCTATAAGTTTTTAAATATAAATTTAAAAGCTTCCCCTTGAACTTGGAGCCATACCCCTGGGTAAGCTCACCTGGGCAGTTTGGACGGTCACAGGTCCTCGATTCTGTCGCGGTGCATGCATAGCCACAAGACCGGGTCCGTTTCTGGTTGCCATTCCCGCAGGTGACGCTGCAGACAGACCAGAGACTCCAGTCACCCTCACCGTCTGTGGAATCTGGAAGGGAGCCAGGGAGATGGTCATCAACCTCCCCACACAGTCCCCAAATCACCTATCAAGCAGCCCACCGACTATTCACTTCCATCCTTCTCACTGTTGGAGGGGGCAAGATGGCACCTGAAGCTAAAAGACTTACGGCTCCAGGGCTCATTCCAGGGATGCGCTTTGTGAAGGCAGGGAGGTCTGGGGCACTGTGGTGCTCAGTGCATCCCTAGAAGGTGCCCAAGAAATGCTTATTGAGAAGGCGCACATTTGCAGAGCATGGAACCATGGAACCGCTTCTAAAGGTGACCGCCACCACTTCCTTCCCTCCCTGTGCATACATCCACCCAGAGAGAGAGAGAGAGAGAAACAGAGAGAGAGAGAGAGAGAGAGAGAGAGAGAAACAGAGAAAGAGACAGAGAGAAGCAGAGAGAAAGACAGAGAATTTATTTCCCTTTCTCTAGAATCTGGGCTGGCCAGGTAGCTTCCGGCTTTTGCTCTGGGGAATCCAGTGACTATGAAAAAAAGCTCAGGCTAAACCTGTAAACTATGAAATGTCACATGGAAGGAGAAGAGACACATACAGGACCACTAAGGCACCAGGCATATGAGCAAATCCTTCTCGAACCTTCCAGCTCTTCCCAGTGGACAGCTGAATGCAGGTGGTGCCACCAGGACTCAAGGAATGGCCCAGTGGCCCTGCCTGAACTCCTGGGCCACAGAATCACAAGACATAACAAACTGCTATTGTTTTAAGCCAACAAGTTTGGGATGGTTTGTTCCACAACAAGAGATAACTGGTGCATTAATGGTGAAGCTAGAGATGATCCCCTGAGCTCATTACTTGACATCCATCCAGTGAACATTCATAATATTTATTTATTTATTATATGTCAGGCACAATTCTAGGTATGTGGGATACACCATTAAGTAAACCTTTCCAAGATCCCTGCCCTAGTGGGACTAATATTTTAGTGAGCAAGAGAAGCAACCATCAATAAACACAAGTGAGTAAATTGTTTAGTATGTTAAAAGTTGATGAATGGTGTGCAAAAAGGAAAACTTGAACAAGCTAGAGGGGCCTGGGAATGAGCGGTGTGGGAGAGGTGGGTTCTTTAGCAAGACTGACTTTTTCTTCTTATCAAAAATAAAGTCCTGGAGTGGTTGGGTGACTTGTCCAAGGTTCTCAGGTTAATAGGAAGGAGAGCCTGGGCCCTCGCGCCAAGCCCTTGCTCTCTCAAACATGACTCTTTCTGCAGCACCATCCTCTGTGATAATCTCTCCTGGTTTACCCAGACCTTCCTGTGGCCTTGGGGCCTCTGCTGGTGCCAAGTGTGGAGCTACAGGCATGTGCCTTGCAGCGGGGGAGTACCCTGTGTTCATAACCGGTCGCAGCGATCGTTACTACGTAGGCCCCACAAGAATGTCGTCCACACATGTTTCTACCTGAACTGCGGGCCTGTGCCAGCCTCCCCGGCTGTTGTTTACGCGGCGTTCACTCCGAATGCTCCTCAGGCAAACACAGGGCCTCTAAGCCTCCTCAGCCCACTCAGCAAGGTCAGAGGAGCTGGGGGACTGCATGGCGGAGTCCTCTTCCTGAATTCTGAGCCGAGGTTTGCTCACACCTCACCCGCCCCTGGGGCCCCATCCATGACTCTCCCCTCCTCCCAAAAAAATTTTTCCGAACTTTGATTTTCTTCTAAATGGTTTTCCAACCACACAGCCAAGCAGATGTTGGAAACTACTGCTTTGTGTTAGGGAACTGAGCTGCCTTCCCTGGGCTACCATCCCTTGTTAGGCAGCAACACAGCAGGACAAGGAGAAAACACTCAGGTAGGGCAGCTGCCATTTCCTCAGAGACCTCCGCGGTCTGGTGTCTCTTGGCAATCTCTCTGAGAACACCAGAGGTGTCCCTGCAACAGTCATACAATCGCACACTTGTCACTGGGAGCATCCAGGTGCTGCAGGTTATACACACACGTGCACACACTCAGTCACATCCTGCACATACCGTTGAGGCCAGATTTTGTTAAAGGAACTAAAATAAAAACAGTCACAAGTGCAGATTATAATGTTTTTATACTCATAAAAAGCTTACGAAATCAGGTAGGCAGAGTTCACATCACCTGTGGGGTGGGGACCAGCATGAGACACAACTAAATGATGCCAAATGGTGTCCTTGGCTTTGCAAAAACATAGCATCCTCAACCTCCTAGAAATCTCTTGCAGCCTTGCCTCTCCATTACAGTACAGAGAGAGCAAATCTGGGGGAATATCATCTCTGAACTTTGAAATTTTAGCATTAAGCTCATGATGAGATTTATATTGGAATCTCTGCATGACATAATTTCTTGTTTTGGTTTCTTGGACCTAAATTATTAAAAGTTAACACTGCATCAGATTATGTGAAAAATGATGTTTCATGTAATTCCTCTCCCCAAATCCACCCCCTTGGTTACTTCCTCTGAAGCTGATCCCAGGATGGGCCATGTGACTTGTTTTGGCCAATGGGATAATAGTAAATATGATGCCTGCAGAGGCTTGGAAAGTGCGCATGCGTCAGGGCTTGTCCCTTCCAGCCATGGGCAACTCTTCCACCTCCAGACAACTCACAGACTCACGAGAGAGAACTCTTTTGTTCTTTTAAGCTACTAAATTTTGGGGGTGATTTCTTAAGCAGCAAAAGCTAACTGTTACAAATAAACCATAAAATCCTCCCTAAAATATGCTCTCTAGACAGCTGCCAGACCCTGGAACAATCAAAGATTTATTATCACAGTTAAGTGACTTTCTCCATGTCTTTATTTTACATGCTCACAGAGCCATTTCATTTCCGAACATTTTTTTGATATGGGTTCCCCAAAGTTAGGCACAGAACACTTACAGGTAATCATTTCTGTGGAAGTTAGCGATGAAATGCAACAACCTCCTAGGAAAACGCTTGTACGTGAGCTCACTGCCCGGAGCCTTCACAGCACACTGGCCCAGAGCAACATCCCAGCAAAGACCCTCCTCTTGGGGACTCGTATTTGTTTAATGTGTTCAAAGGACAGAAAGGGAGTTTCTGACTGGGACAGATCTTTGAGGACAATATTCCTTTCTGCTGTAATAAAACAAGCCTGTTCTCATTTGCTCACCTACCAGGGAGTATTTCTCAAAGCAGAAAATGAATGTGAGCGGCAATAATTGCAAAGATAACAACAATGACAGGAAAAAACAGTTCCTGGGAACATTTATACGGTGCTGTGACAGCCCTAGCTGTGAGATCAAAGAGTTCAAGGAGGGAAGAAACAATCCACGGTGCAGTGGGCTGAGAGCTGGGTTTCAAAGATGCCATTTGAAGTGTTAAAGTAGACCTTTATCGCTTCAGGGCACTAGAGTTCTGTGGGTCAGTCATAGCATTGGAGAAACTGAAGTGACTTGGGTTTTGACTTGGCCACCAGCAAACCTGAGCACTAATCCTAGATGATAGTGGCTACCAATTTTTGAGGGCCTGCTTTAACCAGCTGCTCTGTCTATCCACACTGACTAAACTCCTACAATAACCCTGCAAGGTAGATGGAAACAGCCTCCTTTTATGGACAAGGAAATTAAGGCTCAGAGAGGTTAAGGTACTTGCCTGAGGTCACACAGCTCACAGGCAACCGCAGAGCTGGGATTAGATCTGAAGTCTGTCTGTTCTCACCATATCCTGTTCTAAAGCCTGGTACTCTAGTAGCTGTGATTCTGACCCAAGTTGGCCTCCCTTCCTTAAGATACCCACTATGTGGCCAAAACTCAACAATACAAAGAAAAGCTCCTGAAAAAAAAAAAAAATCACTGTGAAATTTTCTATTGGAACTGAACCATGACCAATTAGAGAATTTCAAAGAACTAAGCCCTAACCCAGGTAACAATAAGCAGTGCTCACCTAATTGCATTACATAGACTATGCTAAATAATTTGGGGAATGGTATACTACTGTTAGGCAGAGAAGTTTATCTGGACTCTCTCTTTGCCCCGGGTACCTGAAGTATCTAAACAGAGGGTATTTAAAATGCAGCATCTCAAACACATACTTTGTACAGTTGAGCTGAGTCCTGGCATCATCACATTATGTTTTTCTATCATCACAAATTAGGTCTGTCTTCAGTTGCATATTTTATAATTCATTCAACAGATGACATTGAATCTTATGTATTGCACTTAGGATTTTTTGAAATACTTTTTGCCTGCAACCATTTAAATTCTTAGTAAAAATCCTACCTTCAAAACTCTGAGATCTATCTCCTGCACAAAGGCCAGCTCCTGTGGCATTTTTAGGCTGTCTTAGACAGGGCAGCAAGTACCTCGATACAGAGATACAAAGCACTGCTATGCTGTTGCATGACCCTCACCTTCCTGGGCGGTATGTTCTCTCCCTGTGTCCTCTACAGTCACACCCAACATAGGGATAAATATTTAGAAAATGCTAAATGGTCTCTTATTGACTGAAATAAAAGAGGGAATTCTCAGCTTACCTGATGCTGCCTGGAATTCGGGAAATCCCATGTCCCTTGTGAGCTATTCTGAGAAGCAATGATCATTCATTCATTCTGCAAATGCTACTGAGCACCTACGATGGGCTTAGAGTCTTGCTACTCAAAGTAGCTGCAGGGCTGGCAGAGTCAGCTTCACCTGGGCCCCGGCCATTTCCCTCCACCTACTGCATCACAAGGTGCATTTTGACAAGACCCAGGTTATTCATACGTATATTAAAGTCTGAGAGGCACTGCTTTAGAGGTACTGTAAGGGCTAAGATTTTCTTTATAAAGTAGCAATCCTGGGATCTAGACTAATCATGGGGAAGATATTAAGAGGTACTTCAAAACTGTAGAAGATGGGAGCCTCCCCACGGTCCAGGCATGCTGGAAGATCCTGACACAGGGAGATCCGCAGGTACTCTAGGTCTAGGAATGGGGGTGGGAGGGTGGCTGGGGAAACCACAGTAGCCACCGCAGTACAAGGAAATTCCATCCTCAAGATTGAAATAGAGGGGATGTTCTTAGTGAGTGTTCATGAATTCAGCAAAGTGTACTCCGTGAAAGCTTTAGATGAAAAAGTTATTTCTAGCGGTGGTCTTCAAACTTCAATGAGCATGAGAATCACCTGGTGACACTGATTGATCAAAGAAAGAAACAAAAAAGCAAACAACAGATTCCAGGTCTCACTTCTAGACCTTCTCATTCAGAAGATGGAGAGTGGTGGCCTTCAACCTGGGCTGCCCAGTGGAGTCACCCTTGGAGCTTTAAAAGATACTAATGTTCGGGACTCACCCCTAGAGATCCCAATTTGATTGATCTGGAGAGAGGTGTAGGCAATAGGATTTTTTTTAATTCCCCAGGTGACTATAATGAGCACCAAGGTTGAGAACCATTGATCTCAAACACTGGGGCTCAATGCATCAGGGTCCCCAAGAGCGCTGGTTCAAACAGATTTCTCCTACCCCAGAGTGTCTGATTGAGTAGGTCTGGAGTGAGGCCTAGAAGCCTGCATTTCCATCACATTCCCAAGTGCTGCTGGTGCTGATGGTTTGGAGGCCACACTTTGAGGACTGTTGGTACATAGGGAAGGAGTTGGGGCCCAGGATTGGCATTTTTTGACATGCAACTGAGGAATTCTGATGTCAAGTGTCTGAGCCCCACTCTTAGAAACAGTGTTCTGTGTGGGCTATGCAGTCTCAGGCTGGCATCCAGGGATCCTCCGTGTTTCTCTCATTCAACAGGACTGGTCTTTTCCTCCCATTCCTATCTTCCAACCCAAGCATTCATTTCTAGATATACTCTACTGTCTGCTATAGTTTGGGTGTTTGTCTCCCCAAACCTTATGTTGAAATTTGATCCCCAATGTTGGAGGTAGGGCCAAATGGGAGGTGTCGGGGGCCATGGAGGCAGATTCCTCATCAATGGCTCAGTGCTGTTCTCATGGAAATGGAAATGAGTGAGTTCTCACTCTGTTAGTTCCTGCCAAAGCTGGTCGTTAAAAAGAGGCTGGCACCTTGCTGCCTTGCTTCCTCTCTCACCATGTGATCTCTGCACACACCAGCTCCCCTTCACCTTCTACCATGAAGGGAAGCAGCCTGAGGCCTTCACCAGATGCACATGCCTAATCTTGAACTTTTCCAGACATCAGAATTGTGAGCCAAACAGACCTTTTTAAGTCAAGTTGCTTAACTTCTCAGGGCTTTAGTTTTCCCATCTGTAAAATGGGGTATCTGCCTCAGAGAGCTGATTCAATGAGATAATATTAATATATGTGAAATGCCATGAAGAGGGAAGTGCATGGTTAGTACTATATGTATGTTGGCTACTATCCCCAGTAATTCCTCTTGGAAAATAGATAAATTGGACTTCCTCTGGGAAAAGTGATGGTTTCCCTAGCCTCCTGGCTGGAAGGGGTATGGTATTCCCTTTCTGCTGTCTCAGCATTTGATGTACGTCTCTACCGTGGCACTATTTTGCTCTATTAGTTAATTTTCTCCCTTTGTCCACAGATGGGTGAGATCCTCTATATCTGGCTCATTTTTGGATTCCCAGTACCTAGCATAGTGCTAGACAAAAGACATGCTCTTGATAAATGTTGGCTGAACAACTGAATATGTGGTTAGAAAAAAAATTGTCTTGCTGTTTCGGAAGTTGCCTAGAATCATCTATTAATGAGCAGAAACGATTCTCTATTATACAACCTGTCTTTCTGTTGAAGAGTGGGGGTAAAGATTAGAGCAGAAATGGTACAAGGCAAGTCATCCTCTTCGTGTACTAGTCACTTCTAAGTCCACCGATGACAAAGCCACAGGAACATCGTGATGATGGGTGCAATTGTAAGACACCAAATATTCTTATAACTCACTGCCTGATTCTCCACTAAAGTTGGCCAGATGCTTGCCAAATTTGTTTCCTTTTTTTTCTTGGACACACAGAATGCATTTCTCAGGCTCCCTTGCGTCTAGGTGGGACCACATGACCAGGTCTTACCAGTAGAATTTGAGTAGATCTGATGTGTGTCACTCCCAGGCTGAGGGAGTTAAGGGTGTGGTGGCTTCTCTAGACTCCCTCTTTCCTTGGCTACCAGCTGGATGCAGAGCCTCCAGGGGACAACGCTCGGGCCCTAACTGTTGGTGGAGTTCCAAGAGGGGAAGAGGCTGGACCCCGAATGGCTGAGTGGAGCTGAGTACCCCCAACCTGTCTCCCATCCCAGCTTGTGAGAAATGAGCTTTTATTATGTTAAATCACTGAATTTGGAAGTTGTCACCTCACCCACCCTACTCTAAAAACACAGGAGACTGTAAGTCCCAACTTGGAGTTTTGAAATTTTTTTTTGGGGGGGGCATATATTTTGATGACCTGTGACACACACATTTGTGTGGGTCCCCGAGGGCCACTCCACTGCCAGTGTCAGACATGACATAGTTGCCCAGTCAACGGAAGCAGCTGTGCACATCTCTTTTACTAAATTCATTTTCAATGCGAATTTTTACAGTAAAAAATACAAGAAAGTTAATTTGAGGATTTCTAAAATGGGGGGAAGGCAGAAAGAACCCCAAAGACCCTAAAAAAATTCTCTCCTAGATAATTGGTATGATTTTAAAATTATAGTCTTTCCAGAAAACTGTGGCTTCTGGTGCCTCCGTGGGGCTTTGGTGGCACAGAGCCTCCATGAGGTATGCCTCGCAGGGGACCAAAAGCCACACACTGTAAACCGGGTTTGGCTTGGCTCAAGGTCCTCTAGGCCTCATCACCCTCATTTATTCTCCCCGCCAATTTCATATTACTGGGTGGTAAACTCACCATATTCTGGCTGCTCTTTGGTTTCAAAAGTCCGGTGGCCTGGGGCCGGACGGTCCCACCCCCTGGGGGGGTTGAGGAAGTTGCTGTCGTCTGAGGTACTGTCGTACTTGTAGTCCTGGTCCCCGCTGTTTGCCCTCGCCAAGGACAAGGACCTCTGCCACCAGGCCCGCCAGTCGGGGGCCGGCACTGCCCAGCTGGGCTTATTCTCCGGATGCTGATCTTTATCTGCTTCTGAGTCAGGACCGTCGACCACCTCTATGGTGACCTGAAGAATTCAGAACAGGCCGGGGTCAATGTGGAGTCAACCAGCCTCCGACCTATGTGACCCTTGGAAGAAAGTCTGAGACGGCAGAGGGAAACGATGGGCACATCCCTCGTGAAGGAACGCTGGGGTCACGTGGTGACACAGAATGGAAAACAGCCAGGGATGGTCCAGGTGAATTCCATCACTAGATGGAACATGGCCTCGGGCTGGGAGAAGACAGTTCATCAGTAGGGTCCCCGAGTTACCGATGACCAAATTGGCAAGAAGCCTTTCATTCAAGGAGTAAACATGTACTATATGTGTTCTTGAGGTGACACTAGAATAATCAGAGTGAAACATAACACTCACTGAATACAAAATCTTTCCCAGATTCTGCTCTAAAAGCTCTGTTGCTATTAATTAATTTAACCCTCAACAACCTCCCATCCCTGCCTGTGTGTGCTGCACCTCCCACTAAGAGGTGGAGTCTATTTCTCCTTCCTGGAAATCTGGGCTGACATGTGGCTCACTCTGTCCAGTGGAAGGGGCAGGAACAGAATGGTGACAGGTCTTAAAAGGTCTTGTAGCTTCCGTTTTCATTGTCTTAGAATGTTCCAAGCATTAGGTAATCTAGCACAGCCTAGACCGCTGCATGCATAGCGACCACGTAAAGGGAGAGGCCGTGTGGAGGAGCCCCAAGGCACCTCGGCCGGTGTCCTGCCCCAAGGCCCTGGCCACATGAGTGGGGCCCTCCTGGATCCTCCAGCCCCAGGTGGGCCACCCCCGCTGCCGCCACGTGGAGGTGAGGCAAACTCTGCTGGCAGAGCCCTGCTCGAATTCCCGACCCACAGCCGCCCAGTGGTCACTGCTTCAGGCTACTCAGTTTTGGAGTGGTTGCTACATAGCAACAGAAAGCGTTTTACAGACAGAACCGGCACACAGAGACGTTAACAACTTGCCAAAGGTCACGGAGCTAGACGAGGGGAATCTGGTTCCAGAACCCATGCTTTAACCAACTTGGTGACACTGTCTCTTGAAAAGGAAGTGATAGAGGGACTGTCCCCTCCTGAGACCGAGGGAGCAAAGGTCACAGGTGCTGGTGGGGTCTGCTTGCCACGGGGTGCACCAAGATGTGAGCACAAGGTCCTCGAGACCAGGCTTTCTCCGCTCTGATGGTCGCTTATCCCATAGTCCAGCCCCAGCCTGCACACTCCTCAGCCAACCCTCAGGGGCAGAGCACATAGTCCTGGAACCAAGGTTAGAACTTGCTCTCGGATTTACGGAGCCTAGTTTTGAAGTCTGTCACGGGGCTAGAAGAATGCAGCTTCTTGGCCCTGAGAGACAATCAATGTAGAGAAACTTGTTTAAAAAGTAGAATAAAAGACTCATTGGTTTCCTTTGGCCATCACATAGCTCTTGCAACACCCCCTGGATGAGTTATGCGCAAATGAATCAGAAACACGCGCTCCAAGTAATCAGTGCAAGATGTACTGGGCAGATGCATTCCCAGTTTTGCCCTAACCTGACATCTGAGAGAGCTGCCGAGATGCTCTGCCAGACTGCACTGGGGTGTGCCCATCCCAGAGACAGATAGCCGCTTCCTTTTGTGTGAGCAACGGGGAGGTTTGAATCCTGCTCACTTTGACATGCGAAGGAAGTTGCCCTGCCTATGGTGGCCTGGGCTGTGGTTTTGTGCAGTCCAGACACGTGGTCAAGAGGGTGACCTTCAATTCCAGAGTCTACTCAGGCAGGCCAAGTGCATCTTTCTCCGCTGTCGTGCAATGCCTAGAAGAGCACCACTAGCTTTATGCCACCATTACCCCAATCTTGTAGGCATCCTTGCATATTTATAAGTAATTATGGAGCTTTTTAGTAATCCTCCTCCAAAAAAAAGAAAAAAGGGAAGAAAAGAAAATCAGTGCACCATACATTCGGTGTCATTGCTGTTTACTGGAAAGGATGGTTGCTGGGGAGTAATGGGAAGTGGGATCCGTGCAGAGCCTTGGAAAGATGAGCGGTGGAGGAATGGACAGCTGGGCTGGTGCAGAACCAAGCTGGGCAGTGGCAGGGCAGAGCTGAGCCTTTGGAGATATAGCCTTTCTCCTCCGCAGCCCGTCTCCCTCTGCCTGCAGACAGAACAACTGAGCTGTAACAATCATCTGCAAGGCTATTAAGGGTCTTGGAGGGGAGAGGCTGCCAAGAGCCAGGCAAGCCTGCAATTATGGTAATGAAATCAGTCTCTGGGTAGGAGATAAGGGGAAATGTACCCCACAGTTTTGGTATTCCATTTGTATTCAGACTGGAGTCAAAGGGATTGCTCAAACAAAACGTGCCCTGCAATTTCTCCAAGCTGGGAATAAAAACAATTTCATGTTTCAAGCTATTACCGTCAATACGATTTTTTTCCCCCCAAATTGCTGCTCAGCTCCAAACAAAATAGAGTTGTTGCCTGGCCAGGCAATGAGTAGCAAAATACAAATTTACTTCAAAAACTATATCAATGACTAAATCTCCACACTTAGAGGTTTCTTTTTTCCCTTTAATTGCTAGCCACTGCTCCAACTGGATTTAAAAAACAAAACAAAACAAAAAAACAAACAAATCTCAGGACCCACCCTTCCCTACAGTTAACAGAGTGGAAACCTCATATTGATATCAAAAGAAGAAATCTAGTCCTCAACCTGAAGTTTCATCGGCATCCACTTAAAAAGCCTTAATGAGCATGGTCAATGACTTTTCAAATGGTGGGGATTAGTTTTATGTTTCCTGTTGCTCTCATTCTATTTACATGTTTTTTAGCGTCAAAGAATCCTTTGAGAAAGATGTCTTGAACAATCATCAATACGATAAACCATAGATGTGGGAGTGAGCACAGCAGAGTTCCAAGACCTTACCACGCTTTCTCATCCTTAATACACATCATTGAAATGTCTCCATATATTTGTTTCTTCTGGGCTTTTCCACACCATGAATCAAGATGCTAACAGAAAGGGAACTCTTTCAAAAGCCTCAAGTCCAACTTCTGACAGAATGGCCCCAGCTCCAAGAAAGAGAGTCCAAAATAAGTGCCAATTTGGAGAATTCTGTCCAAAATCAGGAAAAGGAGAGTAAGACTCAATGCACCTTGATCAGCTTTCCTTCTCTTGATAGTTAATACTTTTATTAGAAACAAACTCTATACTCTTGCTCTGAAATGCATTTTCCGTAGGGAAACTAACACCATTCCCAGCCTAACTGCTAATAAAGCAAAGCCGGTGAGTGCAGAGGCCGTGTCCTGCAAACCCACGAGGGTCTTCTTGCTCGTTGGTCCTCTGAGCCTTGAGCGCTGTGGGGACCAGGTGGGTGTGGGTGGGCATTTCCCAGAGAGGAAGACGATTTCCTCAGGAGCATAGAGCACCCAGGGACATGTCTCCTGCAAAGGTTTTGGATCCAGACCACGCTACACACCCCCCTTCCTTGACAACTGCCACAGAAAGAACACAAAATGCACTGGGAAGATACGTAATCCCCTCCTCTTAGATGCACTGACGCTCTAAAAACAGTTGTGGCAACCCCAGCTAACTGTGGTTAATGCTTGGCCACTTGCGGCATGCTTGCCCAAACATTACTGTCTGTTCTACACAACTGAGACCCAATTTTCAGGCTGGGAGAATTCAAGTTCCCAAGGTAATAGCAGGAAAGGGAGGAGAGTCGGTCTCAAAACTAGAGCTTCTGATTCTCAGTTATTTTTATACCCATTTCCTCTGTCACCTTCATCCCCAAGATCATCACCAACCAGCATCTACCAGTTCTGGGAAGCTTACCCTGTGCTGAGCACTTCATATTGATGCTCTCATTTAATCCTTGCAGATAACCATACTTATATGTAGTATTATGCAACGTAGGTGCTGAGGGGTAGTAGTATCCTTCTGACCTGATAAGGAAGCTGAGGCCCAGAGAGGACTCGTGACCCACAGCCTGGCTGACTAAATGGTGGCACCTGATCCCAAACACAAGTCAGTCTGACTTGGGACAGCAGCACCCCGTGATAATCGGAGCCATACAGGCTTGTCCCTGGAGGTCTGTGCCCAAGACACAGACCTGCCATTCCAAAAGTATTTTAGAGAAAAAGGAGGAAAAGACATCAAAAGTAGAAGCACATATGACATTTGTAGCCCTGGCCAACTCATCTGATTGTATCTTGTGGCATCCAAGAGGCCTGTGGCCATATAAATAAGTCTGTGCAAGGAAGAAAAAGCCTTTACAAGGCTGTTTTTAAGTCCCTCTCAATGGAAAAAAAGAAATAAGTATATTGGTTGAAATGAGCACTAATCTCAGATTGATCCAGAAAAGAGAACCATTTGGTTGTGAATAGCTACCGTAGTAATGGACTGATGCAGTAAGCCTGATAATGAATTCATTTTAGAGAGTTTTTTTTTTCCTCTGCTATCTGACCATCAGCTGCAGACCAAAAACCCAGCCAAGGATACTAAAGTTTAAGTCTAACCTGTCCTGGGGGATTTACTTTCTTTCCTGAATGATTTTTTTCCCCCTAATAAAACTCAACTTCTTGTATTGTTTTAAATTTCACATGGAGATTCAGTTCGGGACTTTGAGGCCATTTCTTTCTATGTTGCACGTTGTTGGGTTTTTTTTCCCACTCACTTCCACAGCCTGAAGCCAGTCTTAAAATAGAGATTCTGATTCTCTTGGGACAGACACTGCCTGACTTCTGGGGGTTAAAAATGCTCTACAGAAGCAGATGTTGGGGCTTTTATAAGAATTTCCCACCCCAAAGTCAAGAGGCCCCAGAGGGACGTGGCCCCTTGCACGGGCTCAGCAGTGTCACTTTGGAAAGGTGCGGCTGTGTCTGTAGGAGAGACAGCGGCTGCAGCCCTGGGCTGTGGGAAATGCCACCAGGGCCTGCAGGGGTGGGGGGTTCAGGGCGAGGGGTGTTGAATTCCTGTTCAGCTCCCCAGCTCCAGCTCGGGATAACTAGGTGGGGGCAAGGGCAGGTTGCCAGGGGAAGGGGCAGATGAGGCCAGAGGCCCTGGCAGCAGAAGCCGACCGACTGATGGGCCCTTCACCTGCGTCTACTCCGCTACCCGGGGAGAGGGAATGCTTTGACGGGGCCCACGGTGACCAGCGGGGCTGTCTGCTTGGCTGAATCGGCCCTGTGTCAAACCAGTGGATTTCAACAAAAGAGCAGTGGTCTAAGGAAGGGGTGAGGGCTGCCAACACGGAAACCATCATCCCCTTTTAAAAAGCACCTCGTATGTTAAAGGACCACCAGGGAACTGGTTTACTCAAGTGCAGTGGTGCATGGTGCTGCAGTGGGTAGTGCTCTGTGTGTGTGTGTGTGTGTGTGTGTGTCTGTGTGTGTGTGTGTCTGTGTGCGCACGGGCATGCACACACACATGCAGACACACGGCAGGGGCTCCCTGGGGTAGCAGCCGCTTCCTTCTTTCTTTGAACATCTTTCTGAGTGACCAACACTAACAAACCTTTTGTGGTCTTCTAGAAACAGAAGGCCAGAAATGCAGCTCAATTTTCTTTTCTTTAGGACCAACAAGTCATCAGAGCAATAAAACGTTGGCTGCCCCCACTGCTCTGTACTGCTCTTGGAAAGTTAGCAGACATGGGGATTGGATAAAGCAGAGACGGAATAACCTGCCCAGGCAGTGGGCAAAAAGGTAACATTGGCCTAGCCTTTTTGGGTTTTTGACTTTAAAGGTATCTAGGTTGGAGCTGCATCGGTTTCGAATCCTTCTGCCAGTAACCCCGATATTTGGAGCTGTGGGGAACCTTTCATTGTTGGGAGTTATGGCGATCTTGGCGGTCCAAAGGGCAACCCAAGAAAAATACAGGGACCTCATAGAAGTGACACTTTTCCTCTTCCCACCCTGCCTTCCAAAGCATCTTTTCCAGAAGCACCACCTGGAGGGAAACTTTGTGTTCCTGTGCTGGGGCAGGGTTGACACAAAGTGACAACAAAGCATTAGTTGTGACTCTTCATCTGTTACATGCCGACACGAGCAGGTGGCTTGGGGGCTTGGAGGAAATGAGAGCCAACCATCTCCACTCAGACTATCTCTGAAACCATACTTTGGTGACCGCCCATGGGGAAGTTGCATTTTATAAAGGTCCAAGAGGTGTTGCCAGAGAGACCCTCATGCCACAAACATCCGCAGCCCCGTGTGGCTCTCCCACAACTCACCCTGCATTTATTCCACATCTCACTCTAGTTCTTACCACACGCTGCAACTCCGACAGCTCCCTCTCTCCTCGGAAAGCTGGGCGGAAATGCTCCAAAGCGTTCTGCACTTCCTATCCGGCCAACAACACAGTGTGTTACGATGAAAACTGAGTTGTCATCTTGGCTGCTCCACTGAGCCCGTGACAATCTGTCACATGGGCTGTAGAGGGCTCAGCGCTCGGTAGTTCCCCCCCCCTTTTTTTAGGGGGAAAGTAATCTGGGGTTCCCAGCTCTGTGGCTCCCACCTGCCTTTATGCCGTTGTTCTTCCCTAACATTTAAGTAATATTTTTAAAACACCCAAGCGGGGTCTGGGTCGGGGATGGGCATTGCCAGACTGGTGCACTCATCTGGGAGAGAGAAAGGGGATCCTGAGAAGTTGTGCCCGAAACTGGGTTCTGAGGTCGAGCATGAGGCACCCAGTAACTTCGACAAGGGAACACTTCCTGGGCAGCCAGGCATTTTCCTGCAACTTCACGTTAGTAATTCTTCAATCTATTACCCCAATAGCTTGGTCCTCAGCATCATGCTGCACAAGTGACACTTCCCGCCCCTGGGAAGAAACGCTGCCACAGCAAGCTTAAGAGTGTTCTGGGCATGGCCTAAGCACCCTTGGGATGAGGGCTGTCTGTTCTGGAACTGTAAACTCTCTAAACCTGTAAACAAAGCCCTGATGCGTAGCAATGTTAAGCAGTGGTATAGAGATGCCCATGTCTTTTTGTTCTGGCCAATCTATACCTCTCCCAAGTGGAGCCATTGCTCTTTATCAGAGAGCCATGTGTCCAGTTCCTGGAGTGGGGCATTGGAACAAAAGGCCTGTTTTTCTAATTAATCAGCTAGAAAAATACAAGATGGACCAGAAATATCAATGGGGTCAGGCAGTGATTTCTGTGCATGGGTTGCCAAAAAGTGGCCTCCACAACATTTTTCACTTCTGCGCCATCCACAGAGCCCTTCCTTACTTCTCCCCATCTGTTGACATCTGCCCACCTTGGGACACAGTGCTTTCCTTCCTCTTGTCTTTGTGATCCCTCCAGCACTGTCTTACATGTGGTGGCTGGGATCTTCCCGCCCATGTCACTTCCTGGAGGGACCGGGCCTGACATTTCTTACTATCTCATAACCTAATGCAGCATTTTCTACATGCCAGGGGCTGGCTGATGTCTTCTAAGTAAGTTGTGTTCTCAGTGGTTCTTGTCAGCCACCACGACACTGGTGTTGTGAGCAAAACAGCTCTGGTCAAGGAAACCTGATCTAAAACTGTATGATGCAGAGTCTGGAGAGAGAGAGAGAGAGAGAGAGAGAGAGAGAGAGAGAGAGAGAGGAGAGAGAGAGAGAGAGAGAGAGAGGGAGAGGGAGAGAGAGAGAGAATGTAATTAAAGATCAAGTGCTCTGAGGCCAGGTTCTGGAACTTCCTGCTATGCAAGCTAATTGGCATTTGGTGCAGAGAGAAAGACTAAGGAAAAGCTGCCTCTTCACAAGTGAAAATAATTGGGAACAAAGCTTAAAAATATGGAAGCAGGCATATGAGGACAGGAGCTGGGTAGGGGTTGGATTGCCCAAGGGGGCGAGCCTCTCTCAGACATCTTCGGGAAGAAACGGAAGGAGGTAGAAGCAATATTCAAAACTAGAAGTTTGTCTCTAAAACACAGACTGGTGGGGGAAGTATTTTTGGGCATCTGAGAGACTGGATTTGAGCCCTACAACTACTATTCACCAGGCATGTGTCCTTGGGTAAACCAAATAGTAACTTCCTGAGTACCTGTTGCATTATGGATGGTGTTGAAAAAATGACATGTGTTTGTCTCCTTCATGAGAATGCTGGGAGGGTCAAATGAGATCGATATTTGCTTTGTAAAGTACACTGAGCTATTATTATTTCACTGTAGATCACAATTATTATTTTCAGGTATCTAACCTCCCATTTTCCTCTGCTTCATCCAATCCCAACTTAGAGGAAGGTATTCGTCTCTCCCCTAGGAACTTCTATTCTCACATTCTTTCCTCTTACAAATTTTTTTTTATTAGTCATTTACACTTTAGAGCAACTGAAGCTTGTCACCTGCTGAAGGAATTTCTGGTGTCCAAGGCAAGCTAGAGAGAGGCATTGAGAGAAAGTGCTTTGGAATCATACTCGGGTCTGCCTAATCTATTCACATGTAACATTGGCCCTTTCCTACAGCTACTTATATTTCATCAACATCAGGGCATATTATCTTATTTTGCTTTGTTTTTATATTTCAACATCTCTGAAATTGGGATGTATCTTAGAATTCTGGGTGTGTCGTACTTTAATGATCAGTGATTTCCCCTTTTGAATGGTTCACACAATAATGGTGCATCTCACAATCAGGGGTGTGACACAGATGAAACGTAACCCTGCTCTTGTGGAGGTCACACAGTCATAAGCAGGAATGGTTAAGGGGTTAAGAGGGAAAGTAAGATAAGGCTGCAGTTTCCACTGGAATCAGATCAGGAAACAAAAGATGGACTGTTTCGTTTTCTTCCACCTTCCAGCTGCCAAGAATTACCTGGATATTTGGATTCTGCCCATTGATATCTGCTTTGGAAAGATCTGGAAAGTTTGGTAGATCAAAGAGAAAGGATCTGGGGCCATCTCTTTGCAATGAAGGGTGCCCAGTCTCTTGGAATCGCTGTCTGGGGAGGGGCTGGTGTGCAGTCTGGTGGTCTGGGTGCTCCCCTGGTGCTTCTTTGGAGAGAGAAAAGCTGGTTTCTGAAGTGGAGTCACTTTCCACGTTGAGGTTATTCTAAAATGAACAAACAAGTAAACAAACAAATGATAAGGAGACACATGATGAAAAAAATGCCCCCCTTAACAGTTCATTAAATTCAGGAGCAAGGACAATTTCAGTGGCTGGAATTAAGCCATCATGATATTCCCAACTCATTTTGCTACCCCATGGTTTAGTTTCCCCATCTTCTAAAAGCCAGATCATCAGAAAACTTCCTTCAGCGTGCTACCTGGGAATTTTCTGAGGGTTAGTGAGGTATGGGCTATTTATTAAGCATCAAAGCACATCAAAACTAAAATGCTATTTTGAAGATGAATAGGTGCTCATTTAAACCTGGAACACAATTATGTTTTCCTTCTCACAACTTCAACTGATTAATCATGCTGACATTAATTACACCTCTAGTGTCCAGAGTTGGTTTCTTTGGTGTGTGCCATGGAGCAAAAGATCTGACCAAGCTGGATAAAATACTTGAGGCAAATTATTGATTATATCCATCTACCCATTTGTCTGTCCATATGTTCATCAGTTCATCCATACATCCACCCATATATTCCTCTATCGATTCATCCATCCATCTATCAAACATCCATTCATCCATCTCTCCATCCTTCTGTCCACCCACCCATCCATCCATCCATCCATCCATCCATCCATCAACAAATGCCAACCACATGCTAGGCACAGGAAATACAGCAATAAACAAGACAGACGTAGAAGCTATTATTTTGGACTGTACATTGAGTTAGTAGGAATAAACTGTAAATACATAGATAAATTAGATCAGATCAGAGCGTGGTAACAGCTGAGAAGAAAATAAGGAAGATGACAGAGAGTGACTGAGGAAAACATTAGATGGGTGGCCAGGAAGAACCTTTCTGAGAAGATAACACTGGAGGCAAGATCTGGACAAGAGAAGGAGGCACTCTGCTATGATCTGGGGGAGGGACATTCTAGCAAAGAGAAGAGCAAAGGGAACACCCAAGTCCTAGGGTGGGAATGAACTTGGCTACAGAATGGCCAGTGAAGCTGGTGTAGCTTGAAGGAGCCAAGAACTGCATGAGAAGAAGATGAAGAGAGTGGGATAGCCAAAGGAAAAATGACAACAAGGCATTTGACATCTAATCCCTTTATTCTGAAAAGTGCAAGTCCATTGTTTTTCCCCAGCTAGTCAAAAATGTCTCTATTTAGTTGTCACTGGGGGAAATTATTCTAAGACTGAAGAGTGTGCAAGTTTCTGGGCTCATTGCCCAAACTGTCCCTTCTTCCCCCCTTCTCCTGCTCCATGGACCTCTCATTGGAGGCCTCCTCCAGCCTTCAGGGATGGCTTGTTCATGTTTACTCGTGGAGGGAGAAGTGGAGATAGAATTTCACCAGTGTTTGGGTCAGCGGTTAATGCTCTTGTTATTCTTGGGCATGTTTTGGGGTTTGAGGGTGTATATTCCAGCACACTGTCTCCACACACACACCCCACCCCCTACCGCAATGCCTGTGACCCAGCCAAAGGGTTACAGCTGGTATCGAAACACTCATGGCTCTGAGTACCCAAGGTCAGAAATGGCCCAGGGAAAAAACACCCACAGCAGATACATGTCTTCTTAGAGAGCTAACCTAAGGGAATGGATTTTTATTATTCTATGCCTCTTTCAACAGGAATGGGGCTGAGGAATAAACTCACCGGTGCACAGACCACCTTTGTGAATGTTCAAAGAGGCCAAGAGGAGGGCGGAGATAGAGACCCTGTCTGCCTCCTCTTTACAACCCGCAGTGGCAGAGGGCAAAGCTGGCTGCTCTGCGGCATGTTTTTGCTTGCCCTTCCTTTTGGCTCAGGAGATATGGCCGGGGGCAGTGTCTTTGTTCACCTTTCCAGCCACCTCTCTGCCATGGTTTTTGTCTCCTGGCACATCCTAGTAGAGGGAGTTGCCCTGACATTTCGAAGCATTACTCAATGCAACAGAAGCCAAATGTATTATTCTTTGGTTGAGTCCAGTGCACATGGGGGAGGGGGGGGGGGAGAGAGAGAGAGAGAGAGAGAGAGAGAGAGAGAGAGAGAGGGAGAGAGGGAGAGAGAAAAGAGCATGCTAAGTCTTTCCTCAACATAAGACTTCTCTACGACACCCCAAAGGGGAGATAACTGAATGCAATTTTTCCCTTGCTTTTCTCCCTGGATCACTAACCCTAAAACTTTTCCAACGTTGTTAGAGTGGACAGTTGGATGCTCATGGAGAATTTCTTGCACAGGACTTAGGGCTATAAGTCCCTGAAGGGGCCCAGAATTTGCTTCCCAATTGCTTCAGGGAATTCCTTTAAATCAAGCCCTAACTGCACTGCAACAACTGAGACATACTGCTTAATCGGGTTAAAAATGGAGTTCTCTTTCCTTTCCCCATGATAAAGTACTCTTTCTACTACTACTAAAACTTATATTTTAGAAGAAGAACTAGGAAACGTGTTTTTGCTGCTATTTAACATTTTGCTTAGCTGCCTGAAAAAACAGGGACTGAATCTGATTGATTTCTCTGACTCTTGATTTTTTCCTGGTAGGAGATTCACCACCACAGAGTGATACTGGCTCACCCTCAGACCAAGCAAACCCCTCAGACCCTCTGTGGCTCAATGACCCCCCATGTAAAGCCAGGCAGATAATAAGGAGAGACCTGTACCCTCCCAGCAGGATGGCTGAGATTACCTGGGTTGGGTTGTATCTACACATGAGAAGAGAACGTAGAGTTAGGGCCATTGGCTGGGCAAGTCAGGCCACAAGTGCCTCTGCCGGGAATAGTCAGACTACTAGGGCTAAAGTATGTTTTGGCTTCAGTTATGCACACAATTGTGGTATTTCCCCATCTCTCTCCAGCCACCCTGCCCCCCAGACAAAGGCTAAGTTTTGTAAAGTGTTTGGAAGATGGGAAGTAATAAAGAAACGCTAATCGCAATCTCTGAATATCTATGACTCTTGCACCTCTTCCAAAACATATTTAACTAGAAACCTTGGCTCCCCGCAATGGCATGCCCCCAATCTGTTCAGAAACTGGAAGGCCTAGGATAGTGGAAGCGTGTCGAAGAACAGTCCGCATAAATGAAACTCCATTTTATTCAATCAGTAACAAAATTTGGGAGTAGCCCATTATTTTGGTAATATAGATTTTTAAATCCAGGGCAGGAGATGACAGACAGGATCTGCTAACAGTGTAGGCAATCATGTTTTCTCAAAAGGGACACACTGCATATCTTCCTTGCAGAGTTCCCCTTGGAGGTCTTTGTTGAGGACGTCACTCCAGCTACCATCCACGTCACTCACTGAGTAGTCCACTTACATTATTCTAGCAGAGTGAAGCTTCTCAGGAGGGGTGGATCTTCCAATGAAGATTTAAATGGTTTATTTTTTTACCCAGATAAGCGATTACTCTTCTCTGAAGACAACAGCTTAGGAAAGTCCAGGAATTTAGAAAAGAAACATCATTGTTTCCAAGCTGCTGTAGGATTCATTTTGCCTGAATCAGAGTGACACACGGGGCCTGCTCAGTTTAGGAAAATATTTCTTTACCCACAATGTGTCTTTGAGTTGATCTTCAATCTGTGAGTTAACACTGATAGCGCTGCAGCATCAGTAGCAATGTCCCCTCCTGTGATTGTAATTTTAGAGCTGTGACTACCAATGAAAAGGAAAACAGAAGGACTACAGTTACTATACAGCTTACGCTCATGTATACAGTTCAACTGCTGAATCAGGTGAACCATTTTCGTCAAGTTATCTAGCTACTGCTTTGTGCCGCCCATCTTTGTACGTAGCTCCTATCTCCCCGTTATTTTAGAACCTATTCTTATCTAAAACAGGAATGGTAATAAAAACACCATGCTCTCGCAGCCTGTGATTTTGCCCTAGATGGCAGTCCTATGGCAGACATGGCAATTGTCAACCAATGTCCCTCCCCCTCCTTTTCTTATGCAGTGCTTAGTTCAGGTGGCCATGTGCCTGGCTAAAACTACATTTCCCAGCATCCATTGCAGCTGGACATAACCATGTGACACAGTCTGCCCAATGAGGGGTCAGTGGAAGGTGATAGAACAGATAAAAGGGAGGCAGATTCAGTTTTGCTTTTTGCCTTTCTTCTCTTCTACTTTCTCCTGCCTGAAATGAGGAGACAGGGCCTGAGGTGACATGAGAAAGCTGGCAGATGTGCAGATGAAGGCTGTCCTCTGAGCGTAGCTGCCTGCAAGATGGTGGGCCCAGGGCCCTGACAGCACTGTGGAGCGAACATGGCAGCCCTGGAACGGTGATAGTGCTAGTGATGCTGTTATCACCAATATTAACGTTAGCATTGACAATATTGCCCCACCAGTAGCAATGTTCCCTCTTATCAGTCTAATTTTAGAGCTGTGACAACCAATAAAAAAGTGAAAAGCCCTGTTTAGCTAAACAATTCTATGTTGGGTTTTCTGTCCTTTGCAATTGAACACAACCCCCAGTTGCAGAGGTACTGACAGGACAGTTAATGAGACATTGTGGTGAACTTCCCAGTGGCAGCCAGGATACAAATGCTGTGCTCTGCTGCCAACGTGCCTGCCTAATATCCTCTCCCAAATCTACCCTCTACCCCCTTTGCAGACATTAAAAGAACCTTTCCTTTGTCTCAGCATCTACACATAACATTTCTCAAATCTGCTTGCTGTGTATTGTAATATTTCCTTTAAACTGACCCAAAATACAATCACTAAATTTTGAGATTTAAAATTTAAAATGACCTCTATCGGGGAATTTTAGTTTGTCCTCACTAAAAGGAACCAGAGTTTCTTGGACAAATGGCTGAGTCCAGATCCCAGGCAGGGAAGGGACAGATGAGTTTGGGATGCTTTGCTGTGCCGTGAAGCAAGGAAGCTTTCAATGGTTAACACGGTCCGCCCGAGAGAGCACAGGAGCCAGCTTCACGGGTCCCCACTGCTCAAAGATTACACTATTTGGGGGTCAAAAAAAAAAAAGATTGTACTTGACTGATGCATGTTGATCTGTGAAATCCATGAGCCTCTGATGATACTCACAAAAAACAGAAAGCCAGAAAAACTACAGTTAACACTTGAGGTAGGTATTAGAAAACTCCTCAGTTTGAAAATTGGTATTGCAAAGAGAGAAAGGTTTTCCTGAGGAAGTACTGTCTGAGCTGAGATTGCAAAGGCAAGTAGAGTTAAGCAGGTGAAGCAGGGAAAGAGAGCAGGGGCGCTGGGGAGGCGAACCAGGACTGCAGCCCTGGGAAAGGACTCCCTGAGGTTTACAGATCCAAAGATTTCAGAGTTGCAGTGGGGGGGCTTAGACCAGGGCTGCCGTGCTGTCTCAGTATGAGATAACTGAGTTACATACTCTACACCTCAGGCCCAGTACCCAGAGGCCTTGGCCCACCAGCCTTTGGCCTGAGAGCCTTCTATCACACTGCGTTGTGACTTTTCCACTAGGCTGCCACCTCCCTGGTGGCATGCTCTGGGACATTTGGAGTTTTGCCGAAGCTGTACCGTGTTGGGGTCTCCTCCTTCCTCTCTCACTTTCATCAGCTGGCCCCGAATGCCCCTGGGAAAGCTCTGCTGAGATGAATTATGCAAAGAAAATCTGTCATCTGAGGGCTGGGTGCAGTTTCGAAGATGACAAACCCAGACGCTTTAATTATTTGTGTCCTTTATACTGAGGATATCGCTGGTCCAAGACCAAGTGTCCAACCACTGCCTCCAGCCACTCCATAGCTGGACCTGCTCATTTTGGCTGTCCTCATGACCAAGGCAGGTTGCCATAGCCACCCCGAGGGCCAGAGTGGTCAGAAAGGCCAGAGACCTCAGCTGGACACTTGGCACAGGCAGATGAACACAAAGCAGAGGGAATGCGGTTCTTTGGACAGTCAAGCCACAGGGCAAATTAGGATGATCACCTCGAGGGGGATGATCAAGCTGTGGAAATGGGCGATGGATCCACTTTTCGAAAAAATATGCTAAGCATCATTGTCCTAGCTTGCAAAGTGCCACCTGCTCTATTCCACAAATACCAACCAGAGGCTGGCATGTGAAAACCAGGACTGATCTGACCACTTCCAGAACCTCCAGAAGAGGCACAAACTAGTAACAAATTGTGTCTGTCTAGGACAGTTTTACTACTTTTTCTTTTTAAGGCAAAAACTGGTAACTGTTCCCAGATTAACACAGCCAGGCAGACTTCTTCGAGGCAGACTGGATGGCACATTTCTGGAGGGCCAAGAATAGGCCGTAACTGCAAATCTCCAGCCCCCACCCCCCCCCAATTCCACAAGCTCAGGGGGCACCCAGTAAGTACTAGTTGATGATAATGATGGCTATAGTTATCACTGGCTAACTAGGGCCTAGTTAGATTTTGTCTTAATTAGGCTCAGGCTACAGGCTTTATTACCCCTAATGTAGCTTTTATGTGGGATTCTAAGGAAAAAAAAAATCCAGGAATCTTCTATTGAAGATATTAAAGAAGATATTATTAGCAATGCGTTTGGTCTCATAGACTTTGAACAGCAAACAACAGAGATTATAATTAACGTCACTGCAGCCTCTCTCCTTAAAACACACTAACAATATAGCTAATTAGCAATATGTCCTCATTTGGGGCCGGACATCTGCATATTATTATCGACAATGCTGGTTTCCTCCTTCCAGATGAGAGGAAGCCATACTGCACCCAGGCACACGGCTGTGCCCCTCCACATGAAAACACTCCGTTTTCCTCTACCCACGACAAACACATTTGGGGCTTTATCTGCGCCGGGCATCGATTTTGTCTGGAACACTTCCACACGTCTAAAAATAAGCTCAAGAATGCCACTGGTAGTATTTCAAAGGGAAGAGCAAAAGTTTTCCCGTTTGGGGAGATAAAAGAATAAAAGGACACACTGATTATCTTTACACATGATTGAGAAGCCCATGCTCCTGGGAAGAGGAAAGCAGGAGAAGGAATAAAATGAGTTGTGGACCATAAAATCAGCTTTCTCAAGGGGGCACACTCGTTCCTGGTGCTCAGGGAGACGGGTGGAGAACATCAGCGCCGGAGTGGAAACACGGGGTGGTGGAGGCTTGTTCTGTGAAGTGTCGGGAAGAGGTGGCCAGGATCTACTGGGGAGAAACCGTGCCCTGTGAGGATGTGGACGGACACCCAAGGATGGCTCTTGCTCTGCCCGTATGGGATGGTGATCATTCCTCTTCATTGTCAATGGCCCTATTTTATAGTAAGCCCGAAAATGCAGCATCTCTTTTGGAACCATTCCTGGCAGAGGGGAAATGGCCAGACATGTGCTTCAGTCTTTGCTGGGGGACCCTGAAGACAGACCTGGGAGCTGGTGCCACAGGCTCATCATGTTTCAAGAATGCAGGAGTGTCACAGTCCCACTTGGGAACGGAGCCTGCTGTTGAAAGTCTGACTAATAGCTGAGGAATCCCTAGTTATGGTGGCAGAATGTATCATAAGGATGTTTACTTTAGGGCTTGGGAGTGACCCTGCTTATGATCACAGGCTTTAGAAGAAATGCAGAACGGCCAACGCACTGCGCTGGGGCAGGGAGCTGGTGCTGCAGAGGCAGGGGCCACCCAGCCCCGTATGTCTGTCCCAACTGAAGGCTCCGGGGGCAGCTGACAAAATGGAAGTCAACACTTCACTGGTTTGTCTCGAACAATTCTGTAGACTGCTTTCATCTTGAAAATGCCTGGATTATTGGTGGTTTTTCAAGTTGTGCTTTCTCCCCCGCTAGCAAAGAAAACAGAGTGGTAACTTTCCAGGACCCATATCCCTGATGTCCTCTGAGGCTAAAGAACGAACTGAAATGAAGCAGGAATTATTCTTTCCAGTCTAAGAACACGTGCGAGAAGTAGAGTACAAGAGTGGAAAGCCAATTTGGCCAAAAAGACACTTCACCTAGCATCTAAAACATCTCTGCAAATGTAAAGAGATGGAGAAACTGTATTTTCCAGAACCCTTGTAAGGGGGAAATGGTGGCCTTGTCTAGGAGGAACACTTGGATAAATTTCTTGCTTGGGTGTGAGGCAAGCCTGCCTCGGGATTAAGTTAACGGCAGGGCCTTGTCTGCCCTTAACTTAATCCTGAGTTTTAGAATTTGAGGCCAGAGCTAACTTGCACAGAGCTATGAAGGACAGGCCAGGGGTGGCCACCAGGGGGCTTCAGTCCCTACTCTTTGGCCACATTAGAGCTGAGCCTCCCCTTTAAGTCAAACTTTGAGCAAATATTTAATAAATATAGATTATTGGTGATTTTTTAAGTTGTGCTTTCTCCATTGCTGGAAAAGAAAACAGTGGTAACTGTCTAGGACCTGTTTTCCAGGACCCAATTTGAAGAGGCCCCAAATCATTAGTGAGCCTAATTGGCCTGACTATCCAAGTCCTCCCTTGACCAGAAGGGGAGGGTGTTGAACAGAACAAGGAGGCCCAAGAGGTGAACATCAGCTTCAGCGATTGTGTGTCTCCCCACGTGGAATGAGGGGGAGCCAAGGCCCAGGCCACGGCTGGGGTCCTGCTGATGGGAGGGAAAACCTGGCGGGCAAGCCAAAGAGCATGGGACGGCAGAGTTCAGAGGCTGAGGCCTGGGGTGGGGGTGGCCTGGGCCCCTTTGCCCAGCTGTTATTCTAAGTGATGAGATGGATTCTTCACAACAAAGCAAAGACCCCTCATTGAAACCTACTGCAAATCTCTCTGCTCCAAGTATCTCTAAAACAGATTATAAAAGGAACTGGACCTTACCCTTGGAATCCTGGAAAAGGGCTCACGCTATTGTACACAGGGCTGTCTTCTCTACCTGCAAAGACTTTCCTTCCCTTACCCATGTAGAAAACTCCTATGCATCCTTTAAAACCCTATTTAGATAATTGCCTTCTCTGTGAAGATTTTCCTGATCTTCAGTGGAATTGATCCCTCCCTGCTCTGCATTATTTCTTTACCTTACACATACTTCTTTTGTTTTTATATACACTATTCGACTTTTATTAATTTTTGTTCAGTTTCTGGCTAAAATGACATATAAATAGTGATTGAACTGTGAACTCGACTGCACAATGGAGTAAATTATACTAGCCACGGTAACATCTTCAGGGCCTTTCGTATCCCCTAACAACAAAAAGGGCGCTTTATCCATTTCTTAAATTCCTCTGCTACCATCCTAGTCCAGGCCACCATCATCACTCTCTCTTCTATTTTTCAAGTCTCAGCTTAAATGTCACCTCCAGAGACGGAGGACTTCCCTGACCATCTTGTATAAATAGAGTCCCTCCCGCCCCTCAGCCGTTCCCCTCTGTTACTCTGCTTATTTCCTTTGTAGTATTTATCACAAGCTGGAACTGTCCTGTTATGGGCTTTCTTCCTTGTCGTGGCCCCTACCAGGATGTCGGCTCCCAGAAGCAGGGACTATGTCTGTTCTGTCACTTCCCTATTTCAGCACTTGGCCTAGAGCCCGACACTTAGTAGGACCTCACCAAATCCCCTGTGAATGAATGGATGGACCAAGGAATAGATGGATGAATGAATGAATGACAAGATTTCAGTGCCAGATAGATGTGGCACAGCTGACTCACCCTACATCTCTGGAACTATGTTTGGGTCCCAGCTGTGGGAGGATGAGGAGAAGCTCTGACAGAGGCGGAAAAAGGTCTCCCTGGCTCAGTTCCTGCATTGGCCCCCCCACTTGGTGTGGTGACCCCGAGTCCTGGCACGACTCGGCACAGTCATCTGCCTCCAAGGGATGTCATGAGCAGTGCCTGGCTCTTCCCTTTGCCCAGAGAGAGAATGTAGAGACCACGCTGGAGGTGCCAATGGCTGTTGTCACCTGCCTGTGACTGAGTCACTGTTGAATTCCCAGCAAGTGCACCAAAGAGCAGCCCTGGCAGAATAGTAGAGATGGAGAAACTGTATTTTCCAGAACCCTTGTAAGGGGGAAATGGTGGCCTTGTCTAGGAGGAACACTTGGATAAATTTCTTGCTTGGGTGTGACGCAAGCCTGCCTTGGGATTAAGTTAAGGGCAGGGCTTTGTCTGCCCTTAACTTAATCCTGAGTTTTAGAATTTGAGGCCAGAGCTAACTTGCACAGAGCTATGAAGGACAGGCCAGGGACTTACAAAGCAGGGACAGAAAGAAGACTCAGAAGGACATGAGGCACAGGCGCACAAATATTTTGCTCTCTTGAATTCAATCGTGTTTCTGAACATATTCTGAATCTGCTTGCTTTTCTTCAAAGTCAGATATGAATTCAAAGATTTTATATGTACACTATGTGTATGTATACATGCAAATACATATATGCATATAAATATGCATTAACATATACAAATATATAAGTATGTCTTTACATGTCCTGTAAGTATACACATATATTTATATATTAATAAAAATATGGATGTGTGTATTTTATTTTACTTTTTGCCATAATTTTAAATTTTATTAATAAGATATCTGAACACCCCATTGTTTCCTATAACAAGTTCACAGAAAAGCTGATAATCATGCTGACTCATCACTTTAAAACGGTTGTTCTCCACTGTGAAAACAGTCTGGTCCCCAGACTGGCAGCATCAGCATTGTCTGGAAATGTGTTAGAAATGCTGATTCTCGAGCCCCCACCCTGTGGCATCGGAGTCTCTGGGGTGGGGCCCAGCAGCCGGTGTTTGAACAAGCTCTCCTGGTGGTTCTGCCGCAGGCTCACACCTGAGAACCTCTGCTCCAGCCAGGAGGAGATGAGGAACAGGTGGCCGAGTAGAAGTTAAGGAGCCATCATTCCCAGGGTCAAAGAGAAATGTCAGGAGATGAAGGGCTCTCACAGAGTCTGTGTACTTCTGCACTGGGGACACGTAATCAGATACACAGCAAATGAGCTGTAAGGCATCCAGTCCAGCCTGGGAAGACCCTCTGAGCAATCACCCCCTCCTCGGGATGCCCCTATGAGAAGAATCCCGTGAGGGGAAGAACAGAGCTCCTCTACCCCTGGGTTCCTGGGCGAAGGAGGCTGCCTGCTGGGTCAAACGACATTAGAGATCAACAAAACCCCCCAGAGATGGAGGGTAAACTGCAAGACTTGGCTTGCTGTCTGCTCCACCTCCTCCTGCCCGTGTTAATATATTCTAGCCTTGCCATGTTTGCTTGGATAGCAAGTACCCCAAATGGGGCAGCAAAAGGCCTCTAACTGATTTCTCCCTCACTGTGTCTCTGTCTCTAATTAAGCCACACAGGTCCCTGGGGAAAGACAAGCTTGGGTACAGCTTGGCTATGGGATCAGATAAACTTTTCTAGCTCAGAGGTCTGGCAGAAGATTAAGCAAGACCTGAGAGGGGCCCCAGGTAGGCCTAAGAGAGACGAGAAATTATCCATCAGTATATGAGAGAAGTGGGAAGAAAGAAGGTGGGAGACAGAGGACAGAGTTGGAGAAAAATGGTTTCCTGCAGGTCTCCCAAATGCCAAGTTGCTATCTCCATGGTTTGAAGATGGCTCCTGTTTAAACCTAAAAGCTGCCTGATGCCCCCAGACCTTCCCCTTGACAAACCCATCAGCAACGATGAATCTCAGACTATTCAACATCTAACTTGTAGTTTTCCAGGAGATTAAAGCAATGATTCACGTACGAAATTGAAGAAGGGAAATTTATTTGTTCCTAGCATATACACAGCAGCCACCATCAAAGCCAAATGTTCCCTACTCCAGAGGGAAAAAATAAATCCTCGAGCAGCATTCATTCACCAACTCCTTTGTGCACTTGCTCGTCATTCTTCCAAGGATATCTTCCAGAAAACAGAAGCCTAATAGATCCATTCATACCCATCTGTCTGAAGGAAGACGCCATAGACGGGCCAACTGCTGCCAAGAATCCAACCCAAGAAAATGCTCTTTTCAGACAAATCACACATCCCCCAACTGGAAAGGCTCATGGAGCAAAGAGCTTCACTTTCCTCCAGCAAATTTAAATCTCACCCTGTGAAAATACCAATCGCTCGCTTTAGCTTGGACTCTCCCACTTACTCCCCAAGTCTGCAGATATAAAGATTGTCCTTTTAGATACAGCCAAACCCATTTTTAACCAAAGTCCTGGGTATTTAGTTACTCAGAGCCCGACTCCAAGCTCTAAGGGCTCACCCTGCCCCAGTGATATACAGAAAAGTCACACAGTAAGCAAAATGTTCTCCAACGTGGCATGTAATACAAACTTATGAATGGCTTCTTTCAAAATCCTGACTTTTGAAAGCAGGCTTGAGAAGGTCAGAAGATAGAGTTTGTTGCAAGTGGATTGGCTTGCTCTCTGACCAAAGGAAATATGTTTCTAGCTTTTCAAAAGAGAAAGTCTTATGATCCCTGCCTCCTGCATCCCACGCCAGACTCCTCACTGCGTGAGCCTCCCTCTCTCTCATGCCAGGTCATGATCTCAGGCCTTGAGCCCGACAAACAGAGGATCCTTTTCTCTGGAATTCTGCCCCCCACCCCCCACCAAAGTGGAATTTCTCCCGTTCCAGGTCTTGAACAAAGATTCCACGACGCGTGTTTGATCTCTTCACGCTCCATTTTCATTAGTCCTTCACACTCTCCATCACTTGGAAAAATACAAACAGCATGGTTCAGCTTGAAGGTTAAGAACTGACAGTCTCCATAAACATTATTACAATAAAAGCTGACTTATCCACTGCCAGGATTCGGTGTCTGCGGGAGGCGGGTGAGATGGGCTGGAGGCAGGGACGTGGAAACCTCCGACGTCAGAATGAGAGGACAAGTGCTTCCCACTCAACTACTGGGTGAAAGGCACCCCCGGGGTTTTGCTGGGAAAAAAAATTACTGGGTTGACATCTGGATAATTAAAGTATTATAGGGACAGACAAGGAAACCCAAGGAGCAGGTACAAATTCCTGATTGAAGGAAAAAACAAACCAATCGGTGGTCATAAGATATAAAATTGCCAGGTCATGAATACTAAAGGTGGTCTCCAGGCCGGGCTCGGTGGCTCACGCCTGTAATCCTAGTCCTCTGGGAGGCCGAGGCGGGTGGATCGCTCGAGGTCAGGAGTTCGAGACCAGCCTGAGCAAGACCCCGTCTCTACTAAGAATAGAGATAAAAACTATCTGGACAACTAAAAAATATATATAGAAAAAATTAGCTGGGCATGGTGGCGCATGCCTGTAGTCCCAGCTACTCGGGAGGCTGAGGCAGGAGGATCACTTAAGCCCAGGAGTTTGAGGTTGCTGTGAGCTAGGCTGACGCCACAGCACTCACTCTAGCCCGGGCAACAGAGTGAGACTCTGTCTCAAAAAAAAAAAAAAAAAAAATACTAAAGGTGGTCTCTGAAGAGGTTATAGAATCATTCTCAGGATGATTAAGTAGGGGGAACAAAGGGTAAAATAGATGAGGGCAAGGAAGACCTAGAACTTAAGCCACACTCCATCCTATACCACCAGAAATATTTAAAGGTTGAAATCACCAAATTAGCTGGGATTCGTCTTGATGGTTTGTAGGCAGATGAACTGCAAGACATTTACTCATTGAATATATAATATCTGACAGCCAAATGACTCTGTCCCAAAGGCTGACAATACAGTGGGGAGAAAGATGGACACAGTCCTTACCCTAGTGGAACGTACTGCCCACTGCAGGGGTTCCCAAACTTTGCTGTCCACCCTGAGGCCTTGGTCATACCCCAAACTGTTTAAATCAGGCAGGGTGTTTGGGGTGGGATCCAGGCACCAGTACTTTTAAAAGATCCCCAGGGGCCTCCAATGTGCAGCAAGGCTTGGAAACCACTTAGGGTTCTTCACTGTGTTGCCATGATTTACCCAATCAGTGAACACCGAAGCCTTGTCCATTGCTCACCCCTTTCCTGATCTGCTTTCTAAAACTCCACATGCCCACAAGGGTTTCATCCTCACATCTCCAGCACACGTGAAATTCTCTGCAAGCTTAAGCTATTCTGAGCCCTATCGAGTAGGTTTCCTAACTGGAAATACCTCGTCACATCCTTGAAAGCTGGAAGGGACCTCTCTACTCCAAACCCTATAACTAGACACAGTACCCAACACCTAATCTGATCATGGTATGAAATATTTGAAACCCAGGCCACCCCGGAAACCCTAAGCCTCCTGGCTGCCCTATCTACAAGGCATGAATCCCAGCAGGTTTAAACCTCCAGGTTTCTTTGTTAAGGGAGAAAAATAGAATGTGCTTGAGAGCCCTTCCCCTCTGTTCTCTGGGAACCTTTACATCCAATTCCCCTTCAAGCAATCAATGAAAATCCATTATAGATTTTCTTGGGCCTACTCCTGGATTTTCATCAATTTTGAAAGGAAATATTACATTAAGCCTTTTTCTGGAAGGCCCCAGGAATTTTTGAAAATGAGAATAAAGGAAAAGAGAATGAAAAAAGGAGTTTGCTTTGAAGTTGCAATGAACATGCCAGGAAAAAAAAAACCATGAAAAACAAAGAAAACCCTGATGGATCCTGAGAAATGATTCAGGAGAAGTACTTCCCTTTGCTTCCCATTGTGTATTCTGAAGGGTGAAGTGGTCCCCACTCCAACCACCAGAGCCTGCCAGTTGGCCAACTCAGCGGCATTCCACTACAGAGATTAAAACCAACTTTATGATTGTGGTGCAAATAATAAAGAGCCTGGCAGGGTTTCCTTCCAAAACGAAAGCTCATTTATTTTCTGAGGTGTATAATTTGGTTGTAAATGTTTCCTTTGGGCCAAAACATCCCTGATTGGGTTTTTGCCTGGAACACATCACTACTTTGCTGGAGAAGAATGGACTCCGTGTGGTCCCGTTGCGTCCGTCCACCCGGGACATGGAGAGGTTCAGGCTGGCCCAGCCTGGCTTCATGTCTGGCAGCAGCAGTCCACTGCACAGACCAGGGGCGGGAGGCAGGAGGTGCTGGGCCTGGGCTGGTCCATCTGTGAAGTGGGCGGGCTGGTGGCTGACCCTCACTGGCTCCTGTTTTCGGTACCTCTCCGTGGTAAAAGAGTAGCTCATTAGGGACCCTGATCCTTGTGAGATTTGGCATTTCTTCCAGGTCTTTTTGACCTTATTTTATTTATCTTTTGAAGAATCATCCTAAAAAATTCCACCCAGCAATGACTAATATTTGGATAAAGGCAAAGGCAGATTCTTTTCAAGGCTCCTGGGCTGACCACACGTACTTGGGGCCAGAAGTTGGCCAATGATGTTTAGCTAATCCTACCCAAACACAAAACAGTGTTTTTCCTTCTTTAAAAGTAGCTTAAGAAATAACAGCTCTTTCTACTAGTATTTTCATGTTCATCAACTCTCTTACGTCATATACTTTTACCTTGTTTTCCATTTGCATCTTCATGTTAATTCAAGGCAAGTGCTAGGTTTTGCAGACATTTATTCCACTGGCTTTTCACCCCTCCACAGCCAGTCAAGCAGAACAGGAAAACATCTGGTGGGATCAAGGGACTGGCATCTAAAGTCATCATATGCCACCCGTTCAGGATATTTCAAGCTATCACTCTAACACTGGTTTGGGGTGAAGGAAAGGGAAAGAAGTTAACTGAGAGGGGAAAAAAAAATTGGCCTGGTTCACCCAGGGGCACATGAGAAGAACAATGAGAGAAATGAGTGTTGTGGGACCTGGCTCAAAAGGTGAGGTTCAATAGTCTCATTTATTGTGAAGTCACCTGCGGGGAAATGATGAAGGTTGCTTTTGCTAAACCCAAGATCCTCCTGAGATTGACGCTGAAGCGGTATGTCCGGCAAAACATTGCATTCAGAAAATACTTTTCATATGGAGTGGGGCTGCTAAGGTGAATGGTCCACCAACTTTTCAAAATTATATCAAGTTTCCCAGTGATCATGGCTCCTCCAGGACAGTTCCCCTGCCAGCAATGCAGCTCATGGTCAGCTTTTTGGATAATCACGTACTATTGGACATCAGATCCCTAATTCAAGTGGAGGAACAAGAAATGTTCATAAAGGAGAACCAAGTGACGAAATACTGGAGAATAATGATTTCTGAAAATTTGTGCACAAAGAAACGTAGTAATATGAATCGGGCAGTCACAGCCCTAGTCTCCAAGTAACGCACTGGCTCTAGCTAGTTCCTTCTGTGCTTATGCCTGCCGCCATCACCCACGTAGCCCACCTGGAACTTGGAAAGTCAGGATCACGCAGCATTTGGAAACCACAATACTGACACGCGATGAACAAGTCATACAGGAAATTCTGACTTTCCTCTGTAACAAACCCACAAAAGCAAGGGATTCAGACACTCCTGGTGCATGAATGTCACTTTTGCACTGTGGTTAGAGGATTTTGTTCTAGGACACACACATCATACTGAGATAAAAGAGAAACCAAGATCCGACTTCTTTTTGAAAACCATAATTCTTTCCTATTTCACTACCTTATGTCAATACATCTGAGCCTCCGGGGCTGTAAGTCACTTCCTGACGTGGTCAGGTTTCAGCCCCTTTATGAAGCTTTCAATACTTCTCACAGTTCCCAGGTGCAAACACGACTTGGCTGAAAGCAATTCTGAATTCAGAATATTGTCTACAGAGGTCTGGATGGTGGGTTTTGAGAAATAATTATCCCTTGCACCTGAGTCTCCCTTTTAAGTGGCTACTCCTACCTAAACACACACACACACACACACACACACACACACACACACACACACGAATACACACGCACATGCACATGCCCACACCACTTTGCCGACAGGAATGCTGTGGTTGCAGCCGCAGCTTTGGCAAAGAAGTCCTGGGTCATTAGAACCCTTTTGACCCGTACAGGCTACAAGCTGCACGATCACTTCATCACACAATCAGAAGTGAATCAGGGGACAGGAAGGGACATGCCGATACTTAAAAACACGATGCTTCCTGATGCTGTGTTTTTGATAAGTTGAAAAGGTTAATTCACAGAAGAACAAGAAATTGCAGACCCAGGTCCTCTTCCTGCCTCTGAAGCTCTTCTTTTTTTAAAAAAAAATCCCTGTCCCACTCCCTCTCCCCTGGAATAGTTTTTTAAAAAGACATCAAAGAGAAGGACGCTTATTACAAGGCAGGGGTTGTCAAGTAACTCTAAATTGTTCTATTAAAAATCAGGTCAATTTAGGTGGTTTTACATTTGAAAGGAAAAAAACATATGCAGAACCCCAAATCAGTCACTTCCGTCTCATAGGCAGAGTGTCGGGGGATTGGGCGAGATCTCATGACTTGGGAATTTAACCATGGCTTTGCCACCATCCGTCTCAGGCAAGTGGGTAAGCTTTCTGGGCCTCGGCTGTCTCATCTATAAAATGAAAATAACAGCATCTGCCCTGTCTTCCTAAATGTGGTGGAGGAATTTGGGGAAGCACAACACTCCCGGACCTTCCAGACCTTACTGAACGCTTGCCCCAGGTAAGGGGCTCCCCTACCTGCCCTGGGCCGTAAAAGAGGAGAAAGCCACCATCCCTGCTCTCAGACCCTTCCTCCGTTCCGGCGGGCAGGGTGGGGAGTCGGGATGTTTCAGACCCACGGATGGTTACAGAGGAGGAAGAAGGCAGTAATCACTCAATGGATGCACAATGCTATGAGCGTTCAGAAATGAGCCCATTTCTACCTTGGCAGTTCACAGAGAAGCTTTTGTGGTTTTTCCAGAATTTTTGCAGCTGGAGAGAGGGAGGAAGGCATTGTTAGCTAAGGGCACGGCAGGCACTAACGGAGAGGCAAAGGAACCCGAGTGTGGGGTACAGGAATAGTGAGAGTCCAGTCTGGCTGCAAATGCAGCCCATAAAGCAAAGGGCAGGAAAGGCTGACGAATCCCGGCGTTCCTCAGTACTTGTTTTGAGGCCAGGAATGGGAAACCATTGGAACCACCTGAGCAGGAGAGCGTCACAATTTAGAAGACGAAACGAAGTATTATTTTGAATTGACGTGAGAGGAGAGAAACTAGAAGAGAAATTTAGGAAATCTGGAGAAGTAATGGCCCAGGGAAACACACCAGAGGGTGCAGAGGAGCAGTCACTATCGGGGCAGACAGGACAGGGCAGGTAGGTGTGCGTGGAGGGGAGTAAGGCAGGCAGCTTCCGAAATGGTCCCCAATGATACAGTCTCCTGGAACATGCAGCCTGCGCAGTCCCCTCCCTTTGAGTGTGGGATAGAGCAAGCCACTTGCTTCTAACAAATGAAAGATGGCAACAGTGATGGGATGTCACCAAGATCAGATCACAAAAGACTGGATTTTCTTGCTCACACTCCCTCTTTTTGGCTCTATTCACTTCCTTCCTCTGATAAACCTGGTTGTCATCCTGTGAGCTGCTCTCTGGAGAGGCCCACATGGCAAGGAACAGAGGGCTCCCTCTGGCCAAAGCCCATGAGAAACTGAGTCCTGTCAGTAACCAAGTGCGTGAGGGTGGAAGCCGGCCCTCCTCCAGCCACTCCTGGAGATGACTGAGGCCCTGTTTGATATCTTAACTGTAGCCTGTGAGAGACCATGGGCCAGAGGCACCCAGGTAAGTTGTGTCTGAATTCCTGACCCATAGAGATTCTGAGACAATACATGTGTATTCTTTTAACCTGCTAAAGTATGGGGTAATTTACACAGCAAGAGATAACTAATACAGGGAGGAAGACATTATACTGACATGGGATGGCAGGGAACACATGCTTTTTTTTTTTTTGAGATTAAAATCCCAGATTCATGGCCCCATGTTGTACATAATTTTTTTCCAAGGCTTTGTTGATTTTAGAAACTTTTCATAAAAGTAAACCTCGCTACCACTCCTTTCTTTCACTGTTTTCTAGAGTTGATTAAAGAAACATGACTCAATGTCCAATTTCAAATGACTCAGGGGTGCATTCCAATAGAAAACCAGCAGGAAATTAATGCCACGTACACCAGGCCAGGCAGATGCTTCTGAATCTGACACTTAGGTGAAATACACCTTTCCTGTTTACACATCTTGCTAGCTTTTCATTTTGCATTGGTAGTTTGTTTTATAGGGGAATGAAATAGAAGAAATATCTTTTTGATAGAAAACAGGTCATCCCACAAATGCATTAATGACACCCAAATACCTGAATGATGGTTAACAAAAAACTTGGCCAAGGGTTTTAAAGAAACCCTATAATCTCTTCATTTGTGTTTGAATTAGGAAGGTATATGGCAAAGCTAATACCATGCCTGTAAACTGTGGAATAAGCCTTCATGCTAAACCTTTTTAATATGTTTTTGTATGCAATGTGATTGCTTGCAATTAAATTATTTTTGCCAGTCATCTTGCTGTGCAAAAAAACAAATGACAAAATAACTTGTAGGACATTAGGACATGTAATGTCCAAATAAGTACCCACAGTCTATTTTCAGTAGCTTAGGCTGGGTTTTTTCATACATCTTCCACAGTGATGGTAAGTAGATCCTCTGTATTTCAGCTGACACCTCTGTGCAAACCGTGGTCATCTTAGTGGTGAGAGATTTCCCCCTGCCCCTTGCCCCCACCCACATACAAACCAGCCAGAGATGAGCTGTTCTGAAAGTCTCCTGCTCTTGTAGACTTTTAATTCAACCTTTGAAAGTCCAAGCAGACCTCTGCATTTAATCCAAGATTGAGGCAAATTTTCTCTCTGCCTGGGTTTACGTTGCCTGTCTGTGAGCGAAAGAGAAGATAGCAAGTTTGGGTTTGTTCCTAAGCACTGGTTTTCTAAACTGGCGAGTGGGCTGCTCTCTCTCTGACTTGCAGATGAATCAGCGATGCCTGGCTTGCACCTGTGTTAATGGACGAGCACTCCCTTCTGCAAATACCATGAGCATTGAGGCCCATTCCCATTCCAGTAAAGCAAATGTATTATCTGGATAATTGAGGAATTAGTCCACCATCTTCCTTTCAAATATCTAACTATTTCAGGGAAACAGTACCTGCCAATATAACTGCAGAAATACTGTAAACCTTTAAGTCCTGTATTCCACATCAAATGGGTTGCAACAGCTCCTACCCAAACTGTTTTGCTTATTAGTAAATGGATAAATATTCACAGTGCAAATAGATGCTTAAATGTGTTGACTATAACTTGAAATCTGGGCATGCTTCATTTCCTCCTTGGGTTTTGGCACCAGTGAAGGGGAATCTGTTCCTACACTGGCATCCGTTCCTACAATGCCTCTGTAACTGCTCTCGTTAAGGCCACCAGCCACCACTGCATTGCCCACTTGAACGGGCACTTCTCTGTCATCTTCTTTGCTCTCACAGCAGCATTCCATAGAGGTCCTCTCCCCTTAAGGCACTCTTCTCCCTCGGTTTCTCTGACACTACCACTCTCGGTTCTCCTCCTACCACTTTGGTTGGTCACGACACCTCAGTCTCAGCTCCTTGTCCATTTGGCCACTTCTCTGCTCATTGTCTTCACTTAGATGTCTAGTAGGCATCTCATATTCCACATGTCCAATACAAATCCACTGACATGTACCCGACCCTCATAAAACTGGAACCCATCTTTGACTTCTCACTTCTTCACTCTGAAATCTGATCCATCAGCACATTCTGTTGGCTCTGTCTCCGATCTGTGTCTTGCACCCATACGCTCCTCCCCACCCTGGTCTGCATCCCATCATCACCTGCCTGGATGATTATGAAACTTTCTCAAATATCTGTGTCCTTACCTCCCATTCTCCACAAATCAGAGAGAGCCATCATTCAAAATGTCTTCAATGGCTCCTTCCTCACCAATCCCAGTACAGTCGTACTACAAGGTCACTACATTTTTCTACAAGTTCAAGCACCACTTTCTCTTTTACATACTGCTTTCTATCCCTTACTCAACCCAAAGCCCTTTCGCTTCAGTGCTTATGATTCCACCTGCCTGACCTGCTCTCCCCTAGTTCTTTGCAGACTGGTCCTTCTGTCCCCCAGCTCAGGACTCGAGTGTTACTTTTCCAGCAAGTCCCTCCTTGGCCACCCTCTTTTATTAGGTACCCCCAGTTATTCCCTATCTTTCCTCCCTGTTTATGTCCTGCTAAGAACCTATCACAATCGATAATAATTTATTTTTTATGAATTCACTGTCTCCCCTTCTAGAACATAAGTTTGTGCTCAACTAAATCTCCAATGTCTACCGCAATGTCTGCTCATAATAGCCACTCGATATGTAAGTGCTGAATGAATGAATGGAATCATGCAATGCCAACTCTGTGGTTGGGCAATGCTCTATACTTCCATGGCATTCTTTCATTTACCTGACTGTAATCTCGTTGTCTGTAAATAAAAGAGACATAATTCTCATTTAATTACCTTTCAGCTCCTGTAACAACCTAACAGCAACCGTAGTACCACAGAATCCAGGTACTTTAGATGTACATTTGCTCCAATTCTCTTTAGCTAAGTAGGGCCATAAAAACTCTTAAAGATGTTCAGGAATTGGGGGGTGGGTTATGAGGCTTCATGAGAGGAAACTTGCCTGGGATTCAGTCAGCCTGGATTCTGGTACTGGCTCCATAATGAATGAGAGGTATGATCTTGGCCAAATCCCCTCATTTCTCCAGGTTTTGGATTCTTCATCAACGATATGAGACATTGGGGCTTTATTTTCTTGCCAGAAACATTCTAGGATTTGGTGAGTGTCTGCAACTTGCTTCTAAGCAGAGCGGCTCATTGTGGTGGTGGTAGGTTGGAGCACAGATGAAGCCCCGCTTCAACCCAGTGGGCAGAGCAGTGAGTGCACCTGCAGCCACCTGCAGCGACCGCTGTGTACATGAAACCTGTCATGTGCCTGTGTCCTGGTGACACAAAAGACACTTCCCTTAGATTGTTAGGACTAAGACAGAACATTCTGTGGGCACAGCCATAGCAATTCTCCTGCCAGCATCCACCTTAAGATGAAATAACCAAGTAAAATCTTCCTCAGATCTCAAGGAGGAGCCCACAGATGGCCCGGTGATGTCACCCCAGGCTGAACACTAGGGGTTTCATGAATGCTGAGTTTTTCTTTTAAAGGGAGTCTGTGTAGCCCACAGACAGGTCCTCTGAACCTGGCAGGCTCCATCTAACCACAGGTTTCCATGACATTTCTATTTACACTTCATCCTAAGCGGCATGAAAAACTCCAACCCAAAGGAATAACAGACACATACAGATGGCCTTTAAGTAAAGTAAATTGAGTTAATGGTTTGAGCAATCTTGGAGCAACCATTTAGGGGTCCAGAGAAAAAATGCCACCTCTTGTAATTAGTGGGTAGTTCTTTGGAGCTGTGATTCCATCTTTTTGTTTCCCTCTCTGTTCATATGAGGAAGGTGGGAATGCTGCTCTTCTTGGCCCCATGGCACACAATTCTTCTCTTATTTGGGGCCATATTATTCTGTATTGAGTTAGCTGAGTCTGGACCAGCCTACTTCCCTTCTTTTCTTCCCTCTTTCCCACTGATGAGCAAATTGAAGGCCAAGGACATTCACGTGCATTTGGGGGTTATGGAGAACAAGCAGTGAAAGAACCACTGCAGGGCATGGGAACCACACCAGAGTGCGCTTCAGGGCAGTGAGGCCCCCGGAGAACCTGGAACAGAAAAGCTGTGTCTGCTGCAGATGCCCCCTAAGAGCCTGCCTCTCGTGACTTCCACCTGCTGTTCAAGGTTTAGCGTCACTCTCCTTTTGATTCCAAGGCCTCTTCAAATATTTCCAGTTTTCCCCAGATTTAGCTCATAAGTGTCTTCTGAATTGAGTGTTGTGCCTCCCTCCCAATCTCAGCATGGAGCTCTCCGCTGTCTCACATTTTGTGTCTTCCTGAACATATCAGTGAGGGAAACAGAAAGGAAAGGATCTACACAGTAATTAGCCTGTTTCCAGCCAAGTGTGGAGAGCCGAACCTTTTCAGAAGTCATAGATTAAACGGAAGTGGATGACTTGGCCACTCTTTGAAACCTCTTATCCCTTGTAGGCAGATGAACTGCTGTAATAAGTGATTATATATATGGAAAGGATTTTCAGGATTGTTCAATTTTGAGCAGGCTGGTCATTTTGATTATAGATGCTTCCTGCTCCAACACTTGGGGAAGACTCCATGTTAAGCCAAAGACATCCTTCATGGTATAGATAATTTCACTTTACTGTTTTTTCCCTCTTGAAAAGTTAATAACTCTAAATTTTGTGGTAGGCATAAAAACAACTCTGTTCTTTTCTATGCTAAACTCCATGAGATTTTCAAGCTGGGATTATGTGGACTAATATCTGCATGGGTACTGGGGAACTGTATATAAGTAATCTAGGAGTTTAGTTTGGCCTCAAACCTTAATAAGTGTTTACTCCACTGACGGGCAGCTCCAAATAAGTTAATGAGTGACGGGATATGAACTCTGCTGTTTTGCCTGATTTCTGTGAGGTGGTCCTCTGGTTTGAAGTAGATTGCCTCTCATCAGTGACATTCTCAAGACCTTACAGAGCTCAGGGAAAAGGTTGGAGCACACAAACATAACTCGATTAGTCCACAAATGTCACCATGTCGAGTAGAAGGTTCTCAGGCCAATGGCTGGACTTCTGGGAGTGTTTGGGCAAATGTAACCACAGCGATGTTTATCAAATGGAATGCCCACCTCACAGCACTCTCAAAGGTATTCTTTTTTTCTTTTTTGAAATTTTATTTAAGTTATTGCTTCTCTTTATTGTACACGATGTCCTATAAAGAAGATATATGTCTACAATTGAGCTTTGAAAGAGGACCACGGGGTCAGTTCCATTTAAAGAGAATGAAGTCAAGCAGTAAATTTGCTGGTCACTCTTTTCATATGGACTGTATCTTAGCCAGCAGTTGGTCTTTGATGTCATGACAATAGCACTGGGCCCCGGAGGCAGAGGAGCACCCCCAGAACACCAAAACTAGTCCGGCATTCATTAAGATTTGGACAACGGTCTGCAGGATAGCACACACCAGGGAGCCCAGGGCTGCAGGTTACCTTTCCTAGTGAAAAATAGCCGTCTCTTTCTCACTATTTACCCTGCCTGCTGCATTCTTTACTGTGTTTTTAACTGAAGCATGATATTCATACAGAAATATGCACGTAGATAATTCTGCAGCCCATTGAGATTTCATAAACTGAAGACACCCGTGTAACCAACACCCAGACCCAGAGACAGCACATTGTCAGCACCCCGGATGCACCCTTGTTCCCGCTTCTAGTTACCTCTGTGCTGAGGGTAGCCAGTGTCCTCTCTTCCAACAGCACAGATTCCTTTTTCCTGGGGTTGAACGTCATATAAACAGAATTATCTGGCAAGTGCTGTTTCGTGCCTGGCTTCTTTCACTCAACCTTGCATTTATGAAATTGTATGTGGGGTGTGTAGTTGTCACTTGTTCGTAGCCAGCATGTGCACTTACTGCCTTATTATCCCTTCTACTGTTGATGGGCATTTGAGTCGTTTCCAGGTTGGGACTATTTTAAATAGTGCCGCTATGAACATTCTTTTTCAGGTCTTTGAGTGCATAAATGAATACATTTCCATTGAGTATATACCCAGGGTGGAATTGCTGGGTTGGTGGTACATATATATTCCATTTCAGTGGTTACCTTGGAAAAGACAGTTTTCCAAAATGTTTATATCAATTCACCCTCCTGCTAGGTTGCTCTACATTCTCATCTTCAAGTTTTTTGTTTTTTTCATTTTGCTATTCTGGTGGTATACATTTTTTTAAAAGTTATTTTTCCCTTCTATTTTAGCTATCTACCCAGTCAGTGCTCAATCCTGTAACCACTGTAAAATGAGTAAACTATTAAAACAGCTGGAATGAGACTGGTCCCAAATCAACATTTGGGGTGCAAAGGGAGAAGAGGGAGAATATTGTAGAACATACCTGAAGTGTGATGGGGTTAAAGAGGTTGTGGTCAACAAATCAGAGACACAATCTATTTAGTAACAAAACAAATGACAAACTCCACTGGGGATACAGGGCAGTCAGGGACATGGAAAGTATAACGGAAAAAAGATCTGGAACCAGAGTGGCCCACAAGCTGATTGGATATTAGCAGAGTAATGCCATAGCCAAGAAAGAAAATATGATACTGCTCTTGAGTAGAAGAAACATTTTAAAACCCTGACCGCTTGTTTCCCAGAAGACTATGAGGAAATAGACTTTGTGACACATTGAGGAAAAGGAAATCTGATTAGTCACAAGGAAGAAATTCTTGTGGCCAGCAACAGTAATTAAAAAGTAGAATATACAACTCACAGAGCTTGTGGAACTCCTGTCCCCAGGCATGTCCTGTTTCTCTTGTTATGTCTGGGAAAGGGAGGTAGGAAAGGGTGCCCATTCATCAGGGAAAGTGGTTGCAGGCTTAAGTTGTTAAAGCCCCACGAGTGATGAATAACATATTTGTGGGCACGGTTCCATTCCTACCATGTAGCACACGATTTGTAAGCAGTGAAAGGGCGACCACGCAGAAGCAGGGTGGAAAGAGATGGACATGAGTGTCTTGACTCAGAAACAACATTTGGTGGGGCAGAATCTTGTGTGGGCAGAGCAACCCTCAGGGTGACACCCGGACGTCTTTTCCAGCTCTAATTTCTCAGGGGCAGAGCTCTTTGGGCCTCACCCTTCCCCTTGGCCCGACTCTGGCCCCAGAGCCGGGCTGAGCAGCTTCACGACACAGCCCTACTAGATGGTTGGGTCCCCCTGGAAATGAAATCCCTCAGGCATCTGCCTCCTTGGATGTTGGAAGAGGGGATTCTGTTCAACCAGGTGTCCAGCTGCTTCCCCAGTCTCTCTCTTGAGCTGCCCCTGCTCTTTCCTTGCCTTCTCCTACTTAGGACAAGAAGCTAAGAAGAGCCTTTTTGGAAGCATCACTGATTGGCGTGAGGCAGAGGATGTGCTTCCCAGTGGCAGGCAGCTGCGTGGAGCCAGCCTGGACCGTGTCAGGTCTGTGACATGTTTCCCTCCACACGAGGTGCTCAGAACAATCAGACGTTAAACCTGAATTTCCTGATATTGCTCTCCCACGGTTTCTTCAGATGCAAAATGGGGACAATCCTTATTGGACTATTATGGGAATTAAAGGAGTAAACACATATAAAGTCCTTACAGCAGTGCCTGGCACAGAATAAGTGCTCAATGTTAGCTTTGGGATCACCACCACCACTACCACCAGTTTGGAAGATGAAGTTCAAAAATTAATAGAACTCACCCCCTAGGATTTAGCGAAGGAAAATGAAATCCAGAAAGTTGAAGTGACTTGCCCAAGGTCACACAGTTCTCTAATTCCAACACCCATGACTTAAACCATTACTGTGTGCCACACACAGGCCTTACAACATTATAAATGCCCAGGGACATAGCTATTATTATCTCATTTACTGAATGGGACACAGAAGCATGGAAAAGTGTAAGAATTTTGCCCAGGGGCACACAGGTGAGAAGCAGAACTGGAGTCAAAACTCCAAAGCTCAGGGCCACTCTTTGGGGACACCGTTAAACATTGTGACTTGTTTTGGCTGATGGGACATTAACAGGTGTGACCCAAGCAAAGGGCTGAAGTGTCCTTGTACATTTGGGCCCACCTTTGCCTTTCTGTACTTTTTTTTTTTTTATCATGAGAGAAATGTGTGGCAGGTAGCCTGCTCGTCACAGAGAAGTCAACTCATTTCCTGGGCTAAGAATTAGAAACACCTAAAAGGTGATCCCTAAAAGGGATCTCCCCTTTTTTATTTCTGTTCTTTCTACTTCCTGGAATCTGAAAGTTTCCAGCAATAAACCTGGCTTCCATTCATTCTGGGCTCAAAACCCATACCGGATTTCTAAGTCACAATGTAATGAGGCCCAAGGCAGGAGATACAAAATCTATTTCTGGTTTTCTTAATTTGAGGTCAGGCAGGGAATGGGGACAAGAAGATGAAGGGACATTGGATAGCAGCAGCACGGAGGAAGCTGAGTTTTCTGCTGGGACACTTTTCTCACCTGTTCTCTTGCCCAGCACCTAATGTTCATTCCCCATCCCCCACTGTGAACACCACCATCCCTGTCACCGCCTTCACCTGGGGAATTAAGCCCCACGAGACTTTTGCACTTTGAGAACTCTGAAAAGAAAGAGAAGTCTTTCCAAGGAGAAGTATCTTCTCTCCTTCCTTCAGTTTCTCATACTATACTGTAGATCACACACCTATGTTGTAACTGCAGGAAAATATCACCCTTGGATTCAACTTCCAAATTCTGTAAAGTTTGTCAAGAGTGTCCCTGAGTGTAGATCCTGAACATGTTATGTGAGTGCATTCAAAATATTCCCACGATTTCTTAATAAGCTAAACACGCAACTGCTATAGGACCCAATTGTTCTACTCTGAAGTATTCACCCAAGAGAAATGAAAGCATATGTTTGCACACAGACTTACACCTGAATGATTATGGCATATTTATTTTAATAGTTCCTAAATAAGAAACAACCTAAATGTCCTTCAGTGGGCCAGGGGATAAGCATATTGTGGTATATCCATGCAATAGAATATTCATCGGCAGTAAAGAGGAACAAGTTTTCTGTGCACAAAGCAACAGGATGAATCACCATGAGATGAGCAAAGAAGCCATAGCATGCTGTGTGTTGTTTATGATTCCACTTCTATAAAAGTCCAGGAAATCCAAAACTAATCTATAGTAAGAGAAGGCAGATCAGTGGTTGCCTGGAAATTGCTGGAGATCACAGAGGGACACAAGGAAATTTCATCATCTTGATTGTGCTGTTGGCTTCACAAGTGTCAATATTGTCAAACTGTTCACTTTCCATAGGTACAGCTTATCGTTTGTCAATCCCATCTCAATCAAGCGGTATTTAAAAAATTTAAAACAGAATGACCGATGCTTTTCCTCTCCTCTCCTCATCACTATCCTCAAGGGATACCTGTGCATCGAGGTATGGTTTTTATTTGTTTCTTGGTCATTGGCACGAATATTCTCTCTGGATGCTTGTGGGAGGAAGTCAATACCTGGGTGGGCTACGACATCATTTCCAGCTTTTCTGCATCCTTCATCCAGATTCATTGTTATATTTGAAAATATGTGTTGTCCAGCAGGACATGGCCTGGCCGGGCACATTCAAAGTCAACCTGACTTTTTCCAGGTCACTACTATTGAATATCTGAGGATTGAGGTGCCCAAAACTACAAGACGGGCAGCTCAGGGACCCAAACTTCTATTCCATGTGACTACAGTACCATATCTTCCAAGGACAGCTGGGGGTTGCTCTCTAGCAGAGGTATATCAGCCACAGAGAACACTCTGTGCAACATGACTCGGTTTACTAAAATGTGCCTGGGTCAGGCCAACAGGAAGAAGGGGTAGTTAACCTACTGTTTTTACTTCTACTCGGTTTACAAAAATAACTTTGCAGTGACACATGCTGATCTGTGCTTGGGGAGTTGATGCTAAACTATATTTATCAAGGCACCTAGGCCTCTGCCTATTTCAGGCATTAAATGACAATCCCACACACCTCCGAGGACTCCCCATTGTCACTCGTCCTCCCACCTAAAATAGTAAATGACCATGGGATCAGTTTCCCAGGAGAGAAGGGACCAGTTATAGCTCTAAGCTCAGGAATTTATAGGCTTTTCCTAGGCCTGACCTTTCCCATCCCTGCAAATTCTGGAATTCCCCCTCTTCCTGATTGCTCTGGGAGGGCACCGGGTGGCCTGATTCTGCCACTGCCTGTAGCACATTTCTCTCTGAGGCTAACAGAATTCATCACTGTTAATGAGAATAAGCAGCAGGTGCCTCATGGTCACTCTGTACCTTTCCAGAGACTTCCCATATTGTTGCTACCTAGAGAAGTATTCATTATTCCCGAGACTAGCTTGGGTACTGCTTCATTTAGTTTGAGCTTTCCCAGAAGCAGACCCTGAGAAAAAGAATAAGCAATTTATTAATATTTGAGGGATGAGTCCAGAAATCTCTGGTGGGGGAAGAGGAAGAAAGGCAGGAAAGAGAAAGAGCTATAAGGGTGCATTGTCCAGTCAGTGACCACAGTGGGCAGCGAGTGCTTAGTCCCAGGAGGAACACTGGGCACTGGCATATGGTTTTTATCAGCAATGTACTTGAACTACCCTCTTGACTTGTAAGCCACAAAAGGAAACAAATTAAGTGTTATATATTTTATGTTCACAGTTTCTCATGAAGTTCTTGCGGAAGGAGATTATAGAAGGTTTAAATAAGATGCAAAATGAGATCTTTCTTTTTTTTCATTTTCTTTTTTTAAAAACATACTCCCTTCCTGTTTCTTTGGAATCACTGCATATAATCAGGGCATTACAATGTTGCCTCCATCCCATCCCCTAAATTATCTCCTGTCTTTCAAGGAATGAATAGAAACAGAGGGACACCCTTAGTTGTCATCGAAGAAAGGGGCTTCATTGCCATTCTTTTCTTTACAAATCATAAAATCCTGAGCCAACAGTTGCAAAAAAAAGATGTTCTCATAAGATGAGAAATAATAGAACCACAGAAAGCATTAATCGAATTTGGAGATGACAGAGGAGCTATTATATATTAATCTCAAGTCCTGCAAGAGAAGTTTCTTGAAAAGAGAGCAGCCACCTACTCATGAACACTGGGAAGAAAAATAAAAGTGCACATTAAATTAAGATGTAGCATAAAGGATGTTCTGATATTAAGAGTTGTTAAAAAATACTTGTATGACATATAGAAGATGCTATTGAGATTATTTCCTTTGGAGGCTTTAAAACCAAAAGAGATTTCTTCTTAACTGAATGAATAGTTCTCATGACATCTGAGGATGTCCCCCAACGTAAAAGATCAATGTCTTTTAGATCATGGGAAGAAGAGAATGAATGAAGGAGCAGCACAAATAATAGAACTTCCTTTTGGTTTATGTAAAGGGAAATAAAATTAAGAAATAAAATTGTAGTGTTTCAGTTCAAAGTGGCTAGCCAAGCATTTGTGTTCACCGTTTTTCTCTTTCTAAATTCTACTGAGAAGCTAGAAGAACTAGGAAAATCAATTCACAATGGAAGGGGAAAACTGAGAGAAGAGCCACCTATAGAGGAGGGAGAGATAAATGGTAGATATGAAACAAATACCAACTAATTGAAAGTGAAACGCCACTAAGCTGAGAAAATGAAACAGGTATCTCTAAAAAATTGAGTTTCCCTAGAAAAATTCTCACAATAGTATCAAGAACAGTGACTGTATCAGCTTTCCTACTAGATATTTACTCACAAGAAATGAAAAAATGTCTATAGAAAGGCTGGTACAAGAGTACTAATATGGTCTTATTCATACTATACAAAGCCCTGGAAACAAACCAAACATCCATTGAAGGGGTAATGGATAAACAAATTGTGGAATAGTCATATAATGGAATATCACTCAGCAATAAAAAAGAGAAATCTATTCAACATAATGAATCTCAAAAACATTATGTTGAGTGAGAAAAGCCAGGCACGCAGAAAATGGCAGACAGTGTGATTCCATTTATGTGAAGATCTGGAATAGGCAAAACTAATCTATGGTGATGGGAGTCGGGCATTGGTTATCTCTGGGAGGAATGAATTGCCTATAAATTTGCACTAGAAGACTTTCTGGAGTGATGGGACATATTCTATATCCTAATTTTGATGGAGGCTATATAAGCAAATAAAATTGTCAAAGATGGAACAAAACCCTTAAGATTTATCCATTTTACTGTATGTAAACTATATATTGTTTAAAAAAACTTTTAACAATGTACAGAGACAGAGAGAAAGGAGAGAGGGGAGAAGGCAAAGGAAGGGGAAAAAGAAGAGAAGAGGCTACAGAAGTTGGGAGAGAAGACTGGGGGCAGGAAACTGACTAAAGAGTAGAAGAGGTATATATTCAGTCCTGGGTTTTAGAGCGTCTGAATCTGACATTTGCTATGAGGGCTCAGTTATGAGATACTCTTTAGACAAGGCACTGGGGTTGAAAAAGCTGGAAGATTGAGCCAAAACATTAAAATACACTTGAAAAACACACAGATAAAAGTATGAGAGGAAAAATTAAGAGACAAAGAAGATAGACCTAAGAATCTCAATATTAGTTTCAAGCTCTAATAAGAGTTCCAGAAGGAGAGTACAGGGATATCAGAAATAAGCAAAAAAATAACTAAAGAAATTTTCTCAAGGTGAAGATAAACTTGGGGCTTCAGATTGAAAGGGTCCACCATGTGCTAAACATGACTAACAACTAAAGCCCTGATAGCACAACCTGATAAAATTTGTGAACATTAAGAGTAAAGAGAAAAACTCTAAAAACTTCAAGTTAAAAAAAATCACCTACAAAGAAATGGCATCAGACTTTTCATCTGAAACATGAGATGATGTAATAAAATTGGATTATATCTTCAAAATTCTCAGGGGGAAACAGAACACAGCTAACTGCCAAATTAGCATTTAATTATGAGAACCAAATAAAGATATGTTTAAAAATATAGGTTCTCAGAGGGTAAACTCTTTCTATTTTGTTAAAAAAAAGTTCAAATAACTGTTTAATTTTTTTCCATCAGAATCATGGAATCAAAGTTTAGATTTCAGAAGAGTATTCTATTGAAGGAGAAACATCTGACCTTATTGTGAATGCTATTGTGAATTCCATTTAAAAACACAACACTGGAGATAAAAATTTGTTTTCAAAGTAATATTTCTTAAAGAATTTTTGAAAATATAGTTCAGAAAAATAAAAGATGAATATATGATATTCAAGAAGCAGCACAAATAAAGAAATAACTAAATCTTATAGTTAAATCTAAATAACAATTGGGAGCATAATAAAACTGTTAAGAATTGATTCCTAAGATATTTATAATAAAAAGGAAAAAAAAGAAGAAAAAACAAAGAAAAAGGAAAATTCTAGCACTAACATTTCAGAAAATATGATTAAACTATTAGAGGTAGCAGATAGACAATATGGAGAAAAAGCATGTCTTGTTTTGGGGGGGTTAGTTTATAGATACTGATTAATCTTTAGCATTGATAGAAAGTATGAGTTCACAGATGTTTGTTAAAATGTTAAAAGTCATGGAAATATAACTTTCAAAACCTAAGTAAAAATGAGCAAAACAAATCATATTTAAATATTTATTAAATGTTTAAGTACTAAGTTCTGATAAAGCACTTAGCATGCATTCAATCTTTTAGTCCTTACAATAACACTCGGAAATAGTTATTATATATTCATTTTACAGATGAAGAAATCTATACATGGAGAGGCTAACTCTCTTGCCAAAGGTCACAGAGATAAGTTGGGGGTGGGAGGGACGCAAAATAGAAAAAATTGAAAATTTGACAATAGGAAATAAATTGAAAAAGTATCTTCAAATTTATCAGTAATCACAATACATATAAATGAGTTAAATTCATTGATGTCTAGCATGGAAAAATTTAGCTAGAGGTTATTAATAAGAGAGATATTTAAATAAAAATAGCAAAGAAATTTTGAAAATGAAGGTTGGAAAAAGACACCTAAACAAATTCCCCTAGAATCTAAGCTGACCTAAATTTGTTTGCCTAATAGAATGCAACTGAAGTGATATACAAGCTCATCAAAAGGCCTTGCAACTTCTGCTTGTACTCTGTTGCTGCTCTGAGTCCACCATGTAAAGATGTGTGTCCATCATGTAAAGATGTGTGAGATAGCCTTCTTGAGAATGAGAGATTATATGGAGATGGAATCTAGGTGACAGTAAGCACCAACCATCGGACATGAGGGAGGTCATCTTGGACCACCTGGCCCATGCCAAGCCAACAGATGGTTGTAGCTACATGAATAATTTCATCTTAAAATCACCAGAAGAACCACCCAGCTGAGCCCAGAGCAAAGTGCTGATATACAAACTCATGAACAAATAAAATGGTGGTTATGTTAAGCCAATCAATTTTTGGGTGGGTTGTTCTGCAGAAATAGCTAAGTGAGATCATTATCTATCATTTATAAAGAATTCTACTGATAAAAGTAAGCAGCCTGACTACAAAATGGACAAGCAAGTCACAAAGCAAGAAACACAATGTCTGTTGACTTGATTCAAAGATGGAGGAGGCTTGTTGATGGATTGGAACTAGGACTTGGACTCTACAGTCAGTCTGAGTGGATTCCTGGTTCCCTGCCACCACAACTATGTGGCCTTGGATAAGTACCTAAATCTCTACAGTCCTCAATTTCCTCATCTATGAAATAGGTATATAAATGCTTTCTGTCTCACAGGCTCATTGTAACTTTACTTGTATTAACTACAAATAAATTATGCTTTTGCTTCTACTACTGTAAGTGGCTCTGATGAACTCTTGAATCCAAAGCAGTGAATACAAGAAGCTAACTGTTTTATAGAAGGCAGTAGAGGAATAAAAGAGGGAAGGTGCTCATAAAGATGGCAGTTAGGAGATAGAGAACAAAGACATTTCATTACATTTCAGACTTTGTTTTGCTTTAATGTTATTGTAAAAATAATAAATTTGGTGTTTTATATGATACTTGCTTAAATTTCACTGCCTTAATAGTTCTAGCTTTACTACTAAAATATGTAGAAATTCATGATTCTGAATCTAACTGCGATTTAGTAGAAAGTCAATCATTTGAATTTCAAACAAAGAAGATCCAGTTATTATTATTGCCTGTGGATTCTATATTTTGGGATATTCTGTCTTCTAGATGTCTTTAATTATATACAATTGTTTTCTCATTATTATTAATTAAAGACATATGGAAGAACTAATCTGAGCAACATAAGATAAACATTTCCATGAGAAGATAAGATTTCATGTAAAAGCAAAAAGCAAGTTCATGTTTACCTGCATTTTTTGCAACTATTGCACACAACTGTACACTTTTTTATTAGATGTTTTTAAAATATTGAAAACAGTACAAAGACTAATATCATTATTTTTGTAAGCTAGTTAACCAGTAGAGATAGGGTGCTCAAAGCATTTTACTGCCACCTTGTAATGCCATACCTATAGTATAGGGGCAGTCATTTACAGAGTCAAAAACGTATACCCTAGTATGCTGAAATAACCAAAAAAAGTTAGATATAATGTTTATGTAGATGTATATGTATGTATATAAAAATGTATGTATGTGCATATATATGTTCATATTTGACACAGTGAGACTGTTAAGATGAATTTGGAAATGTGAAACTGTTAAAAAGCTTTCCCTATTTCGTAGCCAGCATGATTTTACCAAGAACTTGCAATAAAAGAATGCTTCAAATATTTTTACACTATTAAATAACAAAAAGAAATTAAGAAGCTTCTAGCTGTGCAACTTTGGGCAAGTTACCTAACCTCAGTTTCTCCATTTGGAACAGGGATAATAATAGTGCCTAATTCATGAGATTTTTGTGAGGATTAAGAAAGTTAATATATGTAAAGTGCTAAGAATAGTACTTGCCACATAAAAGGCACTTAATAAATCTTAGCTATTATTGTTGTTATTCTTACTACTGCTTTATTGGGTGCCTTTGATTTGTCCAACCCACCAAATCTTAAGACTGTGTCTCTTTTTAAATGATCCCAAATATACTATAATTTTGGTTAGTAAACTCACCATTGTGTATTTCTGACTAAGCCAACCTTATATTTTAGAATGTTTTAAGGTGAGATAGCAACAAAAATAATGTATAAGGACTGATTAATTTTCTGGTTACGAAGAAGGATTTTAGCAGCTAAGGATATCACAGGGCCAACAATTTTAGATGCAGTTTAAGACTTGGGTTTAAAATGTCTGGTAAAAAGAAAGAACACAGTGTCGAAAGTTTTGTCTTCAAATGCACCTGTTACTAGCAAATTCACTTTCTGGGGCCTGCACACTAATAAATGTGTTTTGCAGACCTCCTCACTTGGCAGAACATACTCTCTTCATTTGAATGGTAATGCCTTTGGAGAATCCGAGGGCCAAAGAAATAACTTGGGTCAGGAAGAATATAAAACTTTTATAATAACAAATTACAAAAGAGAGTAAAATTATGAACTACACTGTTAAACTCATCATTCTGCTTGAATAAGTGTGTGCGTTTCGTGGACAGTATAACTGAGCACTATTACAAGATAAGCTGAAGCTGGTGGATTAGCAGCTACCTGGGATGCAGGACATTTCTAGGAGCATAACTCTTTCTAAATCCCCCATTTCTTCTGCCCCCTTGGGGCAGTTCTTCAGCTAATGCCCCTTTTGAGAATTCAATCCACTTCCCTTTTAGAGTTGCCATTTCCACAAGCTGCTTCTCTCATTACCTTACTGTTCAAGCAGAAAAGGCCAACCCCAGGTTATTCTAATGATAGCAAACACCTCATAAAGAAACCTGCCAAATTTACTTTTCCACAGAACATCATTTTTATGACTTTTCATGAGTCCATGAGGAAAGAAAGCATCATGTATAAAATATGATCTCCAGAAATCTTGAAGATATTAAGAATTATCCCTACAGTGTTAGATCGGTGGGTGTACCAGTCTATAGGATGGCGACATGTTCAATTTCCCCACAGGAATTCCATCATTGTGTCACTGTACCTTTATACCCACAAAGGAAGATGAGAGATGCCCACAGAGTTAAGACATTTTTTAAAATGCCCCCAATTTAAAAGAACTTTAAGCTTTGGGGTGTATTCTTTTCCATTTCTGGTTTTCTATTTGTGTTCAGGGATCACCTTGCTTTAGTTTATAACACCCTGGCAGAGACAAAACTTGGTATAATTAATCAAGAGTTTGGAATGTATGAACACTGGCAAGTTTCTTAACCTCTGTACCTCAGTTTTCGAATCTGCAAAGGGGGGATATTAAATGCATGGTGTCTCATAGGGTTATGATTAAATTAAATGAGTTAAATTCTGTCAAGCACTTAAAACAGTAGCACATAGTAAGAACTATGGAAGTGTTTAAGTGACTTCTCTCTTTAACAGTATGTTTTTCAAAACAAATTGCATGAAGATGTAAAAACTGAATTAGTAGAGGCAAAGGACCATGAAGTCCTTTGGGAACAATGCTTATTTCCACATTGCAGAGTAAAGAGTTTTAGAGGGGCTGCTTCCAGGAGGAGATTTTAGGAGCCAGAGAATCCCCACTGCCTCCTGGGAAAATCCCTGCTCACTTCGACCGGAGTCTCAAGTTTACAGTTGTCACACCCCTAGACCCAAGGAAAACCGCTTTCCAAGGGAGCAGCAGGAAATCCCTACCTGGGCAACCCTTTATTCACAAACCAGAACTCACGTTGCATCCGACTGCCCCCTATGCCCTCCCCAGTAGCGACCCCTCCACTGCCTTGGAGCTGAAATAGATCAACAGAAACCCATTCCTAAAGCGACCTTGAAAGAGGAAGATACCTGGGAAGGCTTTGCAAGTTTAAAAGCACAAGTAACCCCGGCCCAAATCCCCACAGGTGATTAACCTCTGGGCCCTCCTGACCCCAGGAACAGCGTGGGCGAGGAGTGGGTGTCTGCTGTTCTCCTTGGGAAATTATGTCCTGATCTTTGGCATTGCTTTCTGAAAGGGCAGGCTCACCAGGGTTCTTTCTTCCAAACATACTTTAGGGATGTTGTCCTATAAGGTCTCCTTGCGTCCCCCTGCCCCGCCTCTAGTAGCATTATCCAGCCTCTAAAGGGCAACCCAAGACTGGCAGCACCGCAAAGCAAACACACTCCCCACACTTCTCTGCTCCTCCCCAGCCTCGCCTCCCGCAGCCCCCAGGTAACCGGCCTGCGACGGACGGATCTGGAGGGTGCGTCCCGCAGACCTCCGAGCCTGGTCCGGCCTCCAGGCACACCCGCCCCCCGCCCCACCTCTACCGAAGTCAAGTCGCCCGGGCCAAGCTGCTGCCAGAACGGTTGCCCTTTGGTGGGGCTGGGGACCCGCCTGCTCGCAGCCGTCAGGCGCCCGCGCAGCACCCCGCCACCCGGCCCCCGCCGCCGCACACGCCCCCGCCCAGCGGCGCACTCACCTGCGGCCGGGCTCGGCTGGCGTTGCCCGCGGCCCCGTCGGCCCCGTCGGCGGCGCCCGAGCCGCGCAGCACGGTGATGTGCAGCGTGAGCAGCAGCAGCGCCAGCAGCAGCAGCAGCTCCGCCGCCAGACGCACCATCCTCTTGAGGCGCGCGGCTTTAGGACCCGGCGCGGCGGGCGGCGGCGGCGGCGGTGGCGCCGGGGGAGGAGGAGTAGGAGCCCGGGAGCCCGGCGGCGCGGCTCCCGCCTCGGCCCCCGCCGGGGCCCCGCTCCCCGGGCCCGCGGGGCTGGCGCTGGGCGCGGCGGGGCGCGCCGGGCCGGGGGAGCGGGAGCCGCCGCCGCCGCCGCCGCCGCCGCCACCGCACCACGGCGGAGCCACCGCGGGGCCGGGGGTGTCCGAGCCGGCCGCGGAGCAAGCCCCGGCGCTGCCCGGCGGCGGCAGCGGGGACGGGGACCGGGACCGGGGGCCGCCCGGGACCCGGGCCGGGCCGGGGGCCACCCTGCGGGCAGGGGGCTGCGTGGTCGGCGGCGGGGCGGGCGCAGCCGGGCCCCCAAGCGCACATGGGCGCCCCAGATGTGGCCGCGGCGCCGCAGCTGGAGCGGGAGCGGCCGCCAGAGGAGCGCGGGGAGGAGGGGGAGGAGGAGGAGGAGGAGGAGGAGGAGGAGGGCTTCAGCTGCGGCCCGGAGTTACCTCCACGCTTGGCTCCCCCGCCCTCGCCGCCCCGAGCCACTCACCCGGCAAGCCACCTCCACTCCTCTCCGCGCCTCGGGGCCGCCGGCCGCGCCGGCCCGCACGCGGGGTCCCCGGGTGGGCAGGCTCCAGACGGGGGCCCCGGGCACGCGGAGGTTGTTACTGTTTGGAGGTGGCCGGGGCACCCCTCTGGCGTCTGCGTCCGGCCACCGGGCTGTACCAAGTGCGCGCCGCCGAGGTCGCTGTGGCGGGCGAGGGCAGAGCCCCGTGCGCACTGAGGCTCGGGGCTGCGGTGGGCAGGGGCTGCCGGGGCGAGTTTAGAAAGCTTTATTGGCAAAGCGGAGCTGGAGTTGTGGCGATGGAGAACCGAGGGGGCGCCGGACAAGCCAGGTGTCTGTCTGCGACTGTGCACCCCTGCCTGAAGCAGGCGAGGCAAGGGGGGGAGTGACAAAGTGTCTTTCCGGAAGGGTCTTGACACTTGCTCCTGGACCCTGGACCTCCCGACAGCCGGCGCTGCTGCTCGCGGGTCCGCGGGCCCGGGTAGAGCCAGGGCAGGAGGGGAGTCGGCTCCGCGGGGCGCGGGTCTAGCCGAGCGCGCAGGTGTCGCGGCGGGAAGCTGCAGGCGCGCGGTGTCCGCGGCTCAGGAGCTCAGGACGTACGTGGGGCACTGGGGGGTGAATTTCAACTCTGGCCGTCTTGGATCTGGGGGGGCTCATCCCGGGGGTGCCGCTCCAGGAGGGGATTTGGGGGCTGGCGTCGCGCAGCCGTGGCCCCAGGGCCACCGCCTCATGACCGCGCTGCAGCCCCTGGCTCCCGAGCGCTGTTCATGCCTCGCAGGGGGCAGTCGGCGAACGGAAGGACTCGGGGATCGAGCTGAGGGCGTGGGGTCCTCGCCTCGGATGCCAGAGGGAACGGGGGCCCGCGATGGGCTCAGGTCAACGTCGTAGCATCGCGCGTTTCCCTCCCTCTTGATCTTGCTCTGGCTCCCGCCTTACCGAAGTGGCTCTGAGCGGTGGACGCTCAGCGTGGCCGGGGCCTTTTATACTGTGTTTCCTCCGCCTCCCACCCCTTGTTTCCTCCTCCCTCCTCCCCCGCGCCGCCGGCCCAGCCCTTCCCTCCCAGCGAGCCGAGCCCCAGTCTAGGGTTCGCACACATTCATTTCGCGAATGTCCAAGGCTGTCTCGCATCCCGGATCACAGTGCCCAGGGATGGAGCCTCCGGATTCTCCCTTGGTGAATGAAATTCAACAAACAAAACTTTCTTGCCAGCACGTCCGCCACCAACCCCCACGCCCCCAATTTTCTGCCCTCAGCGTCCTAGAAACTGATGTAAAATTCTTAATTTAACTATCTTTCGAGTTTACATTTTCTACGCGAGGCACCTCAGCCAAGTCCTACCAAATGAAGGCAAATACTTGCCCCGTTAGGGAAGTTCCTTAGATCACCGGCACTTTGCAGAATTTAAATAGCGGTGGTTAAGGGATGGTGTGCTTGCTGATTGGGCTCATTTGTGTCGGGGAAAGGAAGGGCTAACTGACTCCTTAAAGATGCCTGAAGCATCTTTAAAATTCTAACTAGCTCCAGCATCTTATTAATAAACTGGCAGCTGTTTATAGGGCCCGTGATATCTTTTCCTTTTCAGTAGTTATTTAGGGATGTGGGGTGGGAGGAAGAAAGGAGAGGTGTTTGGAGCAGGTACTTGCTTTGGATCTTTAGGCAATGGGTCCAGCCACACATCTTATTTTGATCTCCAGGGCTCTAAAATGCCAATAATTGTCAACTGGAGCGCTGGGGGCGCGCGAGGGGGGGTGGGAATTTGAAACAATAACCGTCAATAGTTCAGATGGGAGATCAAAGAGGGGATCCCGGCAGCTTTTAAATCCCACAAGGATCCTCCTGTGTGTTTTCTAATTAGGATCACTTTAAAGGGTTAGGGCGGGAGAATCCGCTCAGAGATGGGACATATAAATTAAGATGGTAAACTAGATTCCTGTAGCCAAAGAGAGTTTAAGGATGGCTCTCACCCCCAGTTGGGCCAGATTGTGATGTGGGCGCACAGGGACAAATGACTTTCCTATTGCCGGAGGCGGACTGGTCTAAATTAGAAGCCAGGGGCTTCTGTGTGCTGCCTTTTCATCACACACAGTCCCCACATGTCAGCCTCCACCGCCTTTCCTCTCATCTAAAAGTCACAGTTTCCGACCTAAGGAAAAAAAAAAATGACTTTTAAAAAACTCTGGAAAGAAACCCTTGCCACAAATGTACATTCTTGTAAAATTGTAAATGGAGATTTGGAGATCAAAGTCTTTCTAAAATGTTGTAAAAATTGTAAATTGAATTTTGGGGGCAGATGTCTTTGTAAAATGTTGCACGAATGTATGAAAGAATCCCATTAAAATCTCTTCATGCTGAGAGATCCAAATTCCAGGTGAGTTTATGTCCAGGAAGCACATATGACCAGTATTGATAAACACCCATGCTCTGGGACTGAAGTCGCCGGTCAAGACTGCCAGCAGTGCTCTGCTTTTGAGGAGTTAAGGAACAACTGGCTTACAATTCTTGTGGAAAAAGAATTACAAATTTAGTAGCCACCAATTAAGTTTCAAGCACATTTTTGAAATTGTACCAATAGCTAAAGGAAAACTCTGCCTCCTTCTGCTGAGTTCCCACAGCACCCATTCATATCTTTATTATTGACCTTACTATATCCAAGTAGAATGTGTCTATTCGCATGTCTGTCTTCCCACCAGACCTGGCTCAGGATCACCTTTGTGGTAGAATATTCCAGAGCATTCCTCCCCTGCCCCCTAGTATCCAATTTTCTTCCTGGGTTCATAGCTAGCAGATGTTTTCCAGGCACACTTGGATCTAGGTGGGACAGTGAAGAGCTCTGTTCCTTCCACGTTTGACCATAAAGCATCCTGAGTGATTTTCTACATAGGCTCTCTCTTTTCAACATGGAAGGAGTGCAAACTGAGTAACTGCTCAAAAGAGAGCTATTGAGCCAGGAATATCTGCATTTAACCTTGTGCAAGTGAGGTCAAACTGTTGTTCAAAGACACTGATTTGGGGATGTTTGCTCAGCAGCTGGTGTTATCCATCCTGACAAGTACAATCTTTGGGACAGGGACAACTGCTTTATCATCATTATATTTCTAGAGCTGAGTACAATGCCTGGCATACCGTAGTTGCTCAATCGATGTTTTTAAAATGAATATAACAAATCTGGTGTCTGTTCAGACCCTAATTATTAAATTAACTCTTCTTAGAGTGCTTGCACTATAGGTGTCTGACATACAAATATATTCTCTCATAGATTTTATCTTTTATTGTGGGTCCCCTTTATATTACAGGCAAGCTTATTTGACTGAAACATTTGGAGAAAGTATGAGAAATAAACAACAAACCAGGACACCTATAGTTAACATCATTGAAGAGAACTTTGTGATCTATTGTGGTCAGGATTTTATTGTTTTTATTTTAATTTTTTACTAAAGACTAGGGCAAGACAGCAAAGAGTAGTTACAATGTAATCTTTATTATTTTTTGCAGGAGTACTGTGTAGAGAAATCATCTTTAGAAAACTTTTTTAGTATAGAAAGTTTTAAATAAATACCAAAGTAAAGAGAATAATATAATGAATGCTCACATACTCATAAACCAGCTTCAATAAGAGTCATGGCCGATCTCGTCTCATCTATAATCTCATTATGTTCCTCCCTCTCAGATTATTTGGAGCAAATTCATGACATATCATTTAGAAAACTTGTATATATTTCAGTATATATCTCAAAAAAGAGCTCGATTAAGGACTATTTTTTTAACACATGCACACTGAATGTGAGTTGTAAAATAGAATTGAGAAGTCAAAACTAGAGACTTTTTTCTGGGTGTAAAAATGATAAGCATTTAGAGATCGTTGTGTTGGAGGCTGTACTGTGTTCACCAAAACCTGTTTCCTCTTGTTCCTGGACTTACCAGTAGACTACTTTTTTCAGTATCCTATGCATTTAGGTGCAGCTGTGTGAGTGAGTTCTGGCTAATAGAATGTGAGTGGAATAACGTGGGCCCCTTCCAGATCTAGCCCATAAACATTTCCTGTGCATGATACTCTCTCTTTTTCCCTTGTCTGCTGGCTGGGTGTTTTTCTGCCCTGGGTGACCTTAGAGCAATGATCAGCCTGGGTCCCTGGAGCAGAGAGAGCCCCTACCCAACCTCCACCTCTACCTGAGAATACCCTGGCTGGGCTATTGTACAACTGTGAAATAAAGTTTTTTTAAAAAATGTGTTAAGCTATTAAAATTTTGGGGTTTGTTACAGGAGCTTGCATTGCCCTAACTAATATAGGGGACGATATTCTGAGAGGGAGGAGTGGCAAACTTTGTTTTTTAGCGAGCCAGATAGGAAACGTTTTTGGTCTTTGTAGGCTATCAGGGTCGCTTTTGCAGCTACTCAGGTCCCCTTTGCAGCTACTCAACTCTGCTGTTGCCATGGGAAAGCAGTCAGAGAAAATGAATGAACGAATGGGTGTATCTGTGTTTTAATAAAATTTCGTTTGTACAACTAGGCAGCTGGACCACGTGACTTAGTTTGCCAACCCCTGTTCTAAGGGACAGACATACCTCATCACCTTGTCTTAGGTGCTATATATGAAGGACTTATAGCAAAGTGGAGTTAGTTGGACTCTACTTACTAGCCCTGTAGCCTTTGGGGCAAGTTATATGATCTCCCTGAGTCTCAGTTTCCCCATCTGTAAGTTAGGGCTAAGAATTTCTACTCTAGGGCTGCTGTGAAGTTCAACTATCACCCCTGCATGTAGGACAACGCAAGTAGTTCCAATCTTTATGTCTGAAAACGAAGGATTCCGTATTCTGTCCAGGAGGGCAGGGAGCTTCTCTGCCTCGCTCCCTTCTGAATTCACATCGTAGACGCTTCATAAATATCTATTCAATGAATGCAGCTTTTAGAAAACGACTGAAAATGGTAGCTCAAATGAGCCTTAGAGGTAAACTCTAAGCACTCAAGGAAACACAAACAAAAAGCCCCAAGTGTTGTTCCATTAGAGTCTCTCCTTTGAACTACGAAGGGGTCACAGCGCTCAGAAGTGAGAAAATCACCACCGTTGGAGGTGCTCCCAGGGTCTCCACCCCAAAAAGCAGCTGCCAGGCTTGTGGGACACTTGGACAATAGCAGTGTTCTGCCTCCCGATGCTCCAGCACATAAAACCTGTGAAGACTGGGGAGGGACACCTGTGGATTTCTCCACTTCACACTAAAAGCCCCTAAGTGTACAAAGAACCCCAGAGACCACTGAGCACATGGCTTTCTAAGGAGGTCAAAAAATGGTATTCCAGAGGGAGCACTGTCCTTCCCCAGAACGAGGCTGGAGTGGTGGCAAAATGTGACTGGCTTCTTGAAAGGGATTCTGAAGATTCTTCCTGCTGTGGCAGGTCCCTTTACTGCATTTCTGGTGAAATATTAAATTACAATGTCCTGCTCCTCCAGTGACCTCTTCTGCAAATAGCTAGCCCTTATAGTTCTCATCTGTATTCAAAAGAGACCCCTTTTAGGGCTTATTATTTCTTATAATTATTTCTGTGCAAGTTCTGGAAGGCAAAATAAAATCTCAGGCACATGTTATAGCTGGAGGAGAAAAGCTTCTCCCATCAAAAAGTGGAGGCCTTGTGATTTACTTTGACTGACAAAGTGCAGGCAGGAGGGATGTTGTATAGTTCTGCGGTCAGGCCTAAAGAAGCCTTACTGCCTTCTCTCCGTCTCTTCCTGTCTCTTTCTTTCATCTCTCTGTGGGTCTCTGTACTGCAACTCTGCCGCTGCCAGGGGAATAATCCAGGACTAGCCTGCTGGAGTGAGCCTAGTCACCACTGCTGCCCCAGTGACACCAGTGTGTCCCCAGAAGCAGAGTCACCCAGGTGCCCTGAACTTCATCACAGACAAGAAAGAGAACCCAGCTGAGAGACGAGGAAGCACCCAGGTGAGCTCAGCCTAGGTGAAAATAATGAGCTAAATAGATGGTGCTTGTTAGGTATGGGGCAGTTCATCACATAGAAAAAGCTGCTCAGTACAACCCTTCACCCCAAATACTTCACTATGTATCTTTTAAGAATACGGAGATTCTCCTACATCATCACAATGCAATTATCATACTGGGAACATTTAACATCCATACAGCAATACTGTCTGATTTATAAACCACCTTCAAGTTTTTCAAGTTGTTCCTACAATGTCCTTCATAACTACTTTCTTCTATCCAGGATTCAGGTAAGAATCACTCTGCATGGAATTGTCATTGTCATATGTCTTTGTCACCTTCAGTCTTCCCTGCTTTTTCTTTTGGTCTTTTGTGTCATTAACATTTTTAAACAGTCTAGGCCAGCTAGCTGATCTTGCAGAATGACTTTCCGTTTATACTTGTGTGGTTGTTTCTTCAGGATTAATTTCAAATTGTGCATTCTGGGCAGGAGTCTACCTAGATAGTGTTGTGTTCTCAGTGCACCACAGCATGGGGTCCATGAGAATGATTTTCCCAGTTGCTGGGGAGTCTGTTTTCAGATACAGAGATCCTGAGTCATTTTTGTGAAGTTAAATGGGAAAAGTTCTTGATTGAGAACATGTTGGTGTGTTGGATATATTTTTCTTATGTGTGGAAAGAGAGAAAACATAAGTTCATCTAATTTCCTGGGAATCTACTCCACTTTGTTCCAAATTGTTTGTCAACATTGTCCGGCTGCCTCAGGGCACTGGGCTGTGAACATATTGGAGGTTGACTATCCTCAGGGTGAACTCTCTGAATCAGTTATTTTATTTGCTGCAATCAAAAGTCATTATCAATTCACTCTTAATAGTTTAGCCTCGAATTCTTTTTTTTCTTTGTTTTTTTGCAGGGGGAGCAAATCAGACTTGGTGTAAGACAAAGAAGACATAAATTTGTTACTAATCAAAATTTTCTTTAGTGATTTAAATACTTTAGCTTTATGATGCATTATTTTTAAACACAAGGAATTTAAATATACTTTAGGGAAGTTAACAGAGCCCAGTGAAATAAAAGAAAAAAACCCAACAGGCTGGAAATTTTAACTCTTTGTTTTTAACAACTAAAGACTCATTGAAATAATCTTTTCATCAGCTCAGGTGAGATTATATCTGAAAGAAAGCTAGAACTGGCTAATTTTCATTTAGGAGTGAATTTAATTCAGCAACGCCTCAGCAGAGAAAGATCAAACTGACACCTTTAAGATGCCACATCAGAGATGTCACCACTCAAAATAGCTTTGCGACTGGCTGGTTCTAACATCTTTACTAATAAACACAAGATCTTACCATCAATGCTTGTGGCAAGGATTTCACAATGATTGAGGGTGTAGTGCCTCATTTGTGAGCCAGATGTGTCTAAACTGAAATCTGAAGATTCTCACTTGTAAACTCTGAACAGGATGATGAAAGTTAGAAGAGAAATAGCCTTGTGGAAGAATAAGCATGAAAGAGCTGTTTACACATTTTTGGAGTTCAAATTTGGGGTGGTTGTTATTTTATAAAGGTCGGGATTTTCCTTTATTTACCTGGTGTCTAATTTGATTTGAAATTGTAGTTCAGTAAATAACTCAGCTTTTATCCACAATAAGTGACAAACAAACAAAAAGAGCAGTGTTTTAAAATAAAGATTTTATTTGTTAAAGCTATAAAAGCCAAATAATTAGTACTATAAAGGGACATTTTAGTAACTCACAAAGATTGGAGTTGAAAACAAAGTAGAAGATTGAAAACTGTTCTCACACTTTTGTGTGTTTATGTCTATGAGTAAACAACATGTAATGGTGATACCAGGCATAGCAATATTGAAAAAAATTTTGTACTTGTAATAGTCAGGGAAAGTAACATTGGTTGCTGTAACAAACAATCCCTAAAAGCTTAATGGCTTACTACAATACAAGTTTACTTTTTGTTTATGTCCCAGTACTTTTAATACTTTGTTACTAAAAGGGCAGCCTTCCTTTTTTAAGGGACCCAGGCTCCTTCTATTTAGTGGCTATACATTTTCTAGAACATTCATCTAGCAGACAAGGAAAGAGAGAGATAGTATATGGAGGATTGCTCAGAATGCTTTATGGGCCAGATCACATGCCATGGGCCAGACTCAGTTACACTCACCCCACCCAACTACAAGAACAGCTGAAAAACATAGAATTCCTGTATGTTTAGGAGGAAAAGAAAATGGATGTGTTGAACTCACAATACTGTTTCCATGCAGAAATCTCTCTGCCAAAACACCGCTCAATTTCACCAGTATGTGAACAAAGCTTATAGTGTCATGTATGAACTAAAGTAAGGGTCAGCAGATTTTTTCTATAAAGTGCTAGATAGTAACCATTTTCAGCTTTGTGCTGCAAGAAGAAAAATCAAAGACGTTACTTATGTACTTATATAACCATTTAAAATATGACCATTTAAAAATGTAAAAAACCATTCTTAGCTCATGGTCCATACAAAAAGAAACAGTGGGTGGGATTTGGTCTGTGGACCATAGTTTGCTGACCCTTGGACTAGAGAAATTCTAAATGGAAATGTTTGGTGCTGCAGGGTTTTCTGTATCTCAGGTTCCTTCCTAAGCAGATGCTGATTTTGGTTGAGACTTTCAGATGACCATTTGTAGCAAATTATATGAGAATATAGATTTAATTGAGGTTACAAAGATTATGCAGAATAAGACAACAGCTACATTCTCAGGCAATAGCATTGAAAATAAAAACATTTACTATAAACTGAACAATAAACAGGAAAAAATAGTTTATGTTTCAAAATGTGACAAACCTATATGTCATTCTAACAGGATTCATTCTCGCAACATAATCCACAGTTATAATATGCTATTTAATATTTTCTAAGCAATTCATTTCTAAAGACTCTAATTATTGAGATTCATTTGGTATTTCTGTTATCTCAATTAAGCACTCAGATGTTGCCTCTCTCCTTGCTTCCCTTTCTCTCCTTGTTTTAGAAAGTTTACTTTTCCTGGATATTATACAATTGGATAATAATATTTTTTCCCATTTTTTACAAATTTTAAAATATTAAGGGGGTACAAATGTTTTTGTTACATGGATACCTTTTATAATGCTTAAGTTGGGGCTTTTAGTGTGCCCCACACCTCAATAGTGTTCATTGTACCCTATGGGTAGGTTTTTACTCCTCCCCTCCTCCCCCCCTTCTTGATTGCCAATGACATTTACGTCCCTTTGTGCCCATGTGTGCCCACCGATTAGCTCCCAATTATTAGAGAGTACATGTGATATTTGTTTTTCCATTCCTCAGACACTTCACTTAGGATAATGGTCTCCAGTTCTATCCAAGTTGCTGCAAAAGACATTATTTCATTCCTTCTTATGGCTGAGTAGTACTCCATGGTACATATATACCATATTTTGTTAATGCACTCATGAATTGATGGGCATTTAGGTTGATTCCACATCTTTGTGATTGTGAATTGTGCTGCAATAAACATTCAAGTGCAGGTGTCTTTTTGATAAAACGACTTCTTTTCCTTTGGGTAGATAACCAGTAGTGGGATTGCTGGGTCAAATGGTAAGTCCACATTTATTTGTTTAAGGAATATCCATACTGTTTTCCACAGATACAGGCCTAGGCAAAGAATTTATGACTAAGACCCCAAAGGCAAATAAAACAACAAAAATAAATAAATGGGACTTGATTAAATTAAAAAGCTTCTGCACAGCAAAGGAAATAATCAACAGACAACCTACAGAATGGGAGAAAGTATTTGCAAATGTTACATCCAATAAAGGGCTAATATCTACAATCTATGAAGAACTCAAACAAATTAGCAAGAAAAAAACAAACAACCTTGTTAAAAAGTGGACAAAAGACATGAACAGAAGTTTTTCAAAAGAAAATAGACAAATAGCCAATAAACATATGAAGAAATATTCAACATTACTAATCATCAGGGAAATGTAAATTAAAACCACAATGAGATATGGTCTTATCCCTGTTAGAATGGCCATTATTAAAATGTCAAAAAACAATAGATGCTGGCATGGATGCAGAGAGAAAGGAACACTTATACACTGTTGGCAGGACTGTGAATTAGTACACAGACCTCTAGGGATAATAAATAATATTAAGGAGAAACTAGTTCAGGCAGAGCCACATAGGAGGATGTCTGCTTGGACTGGTCGTATCAGTCTTGACTTATTGGCTGTGCGGTGAGGGATAGGATGCTACATTTTGTTCAGGTTAAATAAAATAGTAAATCAAAGAAACCATTGCAAAAATGTGGTTTGCAATATAAGATTTTACTAATGAATAGATTTGTTACTTTAAATTTTTTTATTAAATACTTTTGTGACTATAAAAGTAATGTATTTTCCCTCTTGAAAATATGGGAAAGGCCGGGCGTGGTGGCTCACACCTGTCATCCTAGCACTCTGGGAGACTGAGGTGGGAGGATCACTTGAGGTCAGGAGTTCGAGACCATCCTCAGCAAAAGCAAGACCCGTCACTACTAAAAATAGAAAGAAATTAGCCAGACAACTAAAATAGAAAAAAAAAAATTAGACAGGTGTGGTGGTGCATGCCTGTAGTCCCAGCTACTCCAGAGGCTGAGGCAGGAGGATTGCTTGAGCCCGGGAGTTTGAGGTTGCTGTGAGCTAGGCTGATGCCATGGCACTCTAGCCCAGGCAACAGAGTGAGACTCTGTCTCAAAAAAAAAAAAAAAAAAACAAAACGGAAATTATAAACAAAGAAAATTGAAACTATACATATTTCTATCACCTAAAGATAATTGCTTTTGACCTTCTGGTATAGCTCTTTTCTGTTTACACACATACACAGATATGTGTGTGCACATGTAAATACAAACCAACACATTTTTCTGAACATACAAACATAGACTGCATACATATTTAGACATTTTTACATAGTTTGGAGATATAACTGAAACCACGTTGCATATGGTCATCAAAAACCTTCTGAAAAAAAGCTTTTAATGGCTGCAGCACATTCTCTTATATGAATATATTACAATTTACTTAGTCTAACCTCTATTTTTGGACACTTGTATTATACAAAAATTTCCTTCATTAAAATACTGTTGAGATATATAGCCAACAATGTGAGTGCTTATATCAACAAAAAGACATATCCAAATATTCATAGCAGCTTTATTTCTGAAAGTCCACAGCTGGAAACAATCCAAATGTGTATCTATTTTAGAATTGATAAATTTCTGTATATATGACAATGAAATTGTAATCATTAATGGAAAAGAATTAATGGCTGTCTGCTATATATATGAATGATTCTCACAGACATAATGTTTAATGAAAAAAACCAGATACAAATGAATATAGTTTCTATCATTTCATTTCTATGAAATTCAAGAACAGGCACAACTAATCTAAGGTGATGAGAGATCAGAATAGCGCCTGCAGGGGGAGTGTAGCCTGGAATTTGTACCAGGAAACCTTCAGAGTACTGCAAGTGTTCTATGTCTTGATCTCAATGCTGGTGCATACATATGTAAACATTAATTGAGCTGCACACTTCCTATTTGTGCACTTTACTACATGTAAGTTATACCTCTATAAACAGAAATAAGAATAAAAATACTCTGTGATACACCTTTGAAAATGGTAGCTTCTTTATGCCAGGAGTGAAGAAGCCCGGAGTGCGAGTGGGGATGAAATCACGAAAGGCGTTTTGCACAGCTTGTTAGAGAATTGAATATTTTTCCTTTCAAGAAGTGGTCCAAAGCCTGGAAGAAGTGGTAGTCGGTTGCTGCAAGGTTTGGTGAATACGGTGGATGACAGAGAGTTTCCAAGTCCAGTTGCTGTAGTTTGAGCAGCGTTGTTTGTGTGACCCGTGGTGGAGCATTGTCTTGCAAGAGGATTGGCCTGTCTCTGTTGACCAGTCTCGCCTGCTTAATTGCAAGCATCCTCAGCATTTCATCCAAATGGTTGCAGTGCCCCTGTGCACTGTGACAGCCCTAGTCCTCTGAGGTCCATTGTCAGCACAGCCTTCCAGTCAGAAGGGGCTGATGGAGGTGGCCCTCGATGGGTGAAGTCACCCTCACTGCTTTCAAAACAGATATCTTGGGCCCAATTCTGTCTTAAAACACCTTAAACTGACAGCTACCTCATACTAAATCCAAAGTGGATTTAATTCAACTGGGAAGAAAATAGGAGTGCACGATTAAAAAGGCATTTTCCCCACACTTTTCCCACATGAAATAAATATCTTTTTTGCACAACACCCTGTTAAAATTATTAACGGAGGCCTCAGTAATATTTCCATGCCCAAGGGAAGAATTGTATTACAAAGGTGGACAAAATGGGCCCTTGAAAACTCCAACAAGGGATCCTGGAAGTGGCAGAGGAGAATTGTGAGCTCTCGACGTAAAATAATTGAACAAAAGTGGCCCAGACAGGCAGAACAGCTCAGCCCTCTGAGGAGTCTCTGTCACCAGCTTCTTTTCCAAGGTAGGGAATTCTGTTGCGAAAGCAATTAGGTTGTTTCAGCCTTGGAACTAACACATCTCAAAGTAATAAAAGTATGGAAATCCAAAACCAATCAGTACTCAAAAGACTGATTAAGTCTGTCTTTTAACGTATAGATGCTTGAGTAATATCATTTGAATTCGTATATTCATGAGGATTCTGAGAAGTCTTATGATGTTATTAAGTTCTATGCAAAATGATTTTGCGAAGCTCTTTTTGGTGTGAGCCAATGTGATAAGCGCTTGGACAAACGTTTTTTTCCCCTCAGAGACACGCATTTATTGTAGTTTCAAACTGGATTTAAAGAGTTTTGTCAGAAATTGTTTCAAAAGGTGAGCTTATCCTTAAAATTTCTTACTCTGAACCGCCCAGCCCCCATCCGTTTTCTGAAGTTTAAAAAGATGGTTTGACAGTACAAATTACCTTCTTTGTTTGCCATTTAGCAGAGCTTGTGGTTTTTATAGGCATATAAACTAGTTAGTTGTATAACTTAATTCTCTACAAGTTGCGGCATAAAGAGAAATATACAGTGTCTATAAAAAGTATGCTAATAACTGCTAATGAAAATGCAGCTATTGATCATGTTAATGGAATCAAATAATTGCTTTTTTATATTATCATTTATTTCTCTTTTTTATCCATAAAGTCACATTTTATTAAAATAGATCATAATGTCAAGTGCACTAAGGCAGTTTAAAATGCAAAAACTTCTAGTAGTTTAGGATTTGAACAAGATCCTAAAGTTTGATCCTTGAACATTTAGATGGGTGTTTGTATATGAAATAGATACATATGTACAGGTATCTTATGAGATTGCTAAAAGCAGAGATTTTACTTCATTTTGATTTATTTATCCTAACTTTGCAGAGAGAGAATTCAGATTGTGGCATTATCCACTTACAATCCTCTCTATGTTCCAATTTCCCTCATAACATGGGGATCATAATGTTAGTTACTTGTATGGTTGCAGCATGGGTTCATTCAGTTAATGAAGGATCTAGAACAGTAACTGGCACACAGTAATATTTAGTATGTGTTACTTATTTTCCCCAACCCCTAGCACCCATTACTGTGCATGTGGTTAATGCTTATTAATGAATATTCTGATAAGGAGACCTTTTCTAGAATTCAAATGATAAAACAGATATTTTCATTAGCCCAGGGAGTCCAGTGAAGCTCATCCACTGGATTAAACCATTGACTGTGTTAAATTAAGTTTAGCCTAAAGCTGCCTTCTTACATATTTTAAGTTCAGCCTAAAGGTTTCTCCATACATAGTGAACTGCCACCTAACTGCATGTGTAAACAGACTGTAACCTTCTTTTGGAACAAGTAGCCCAGTCTCAGCCCATCACAGCAGCCATATTGCAGCCTCTTAAAGACCAGCAACTGTTCAAACCCCGTTCAAATGAGGCAAAGGCAGAGCTGTAACCAATCTGGCTGTTGCTGTACCTCACTTTCATTTTCCATACGTCACTTTCCTTTTTCTGTCCATGAAGGCTGTCTGACCACTCAGCAGCACTGGAGGGAGTCACTCTGAACCTTTTCTGGTTGGGTCGGGGGACGCTGCCCAGTTCTTGAATTGTTCTTTGCTCAGTTAAACTCTTGTTAAATTTAATTTGTCTAAAGTTTTTCTTATAACGGTTGATATTCATCATGCACAACAGTGAACCATCAGTGGTGTGCTAGAGAGATGGACGCAGCGACTTGTGAGAGCTGAATGTTAAATTTCCAGAAATTTTGCGAGCTGCCTATGAATATGGCCATTATTCAGAAACTCCATAAATGTACAATTGAATAAATTATATTAAAAGCAAAGGGAATACTCAAAAATTTATCATTTCCTCAATACATTTTACAATGACCTCTGCTCTTGCATTTAACCATGTGTGTTCTATCTATGTGGTGGGAATACTATATAATGGTGTGCTTATGCATATCTCTTCCCAACTCTGTGCTGACTGACGTCATGTTAGTAGCTTGAAATGCAGGAAATATTTACATCATCGAAATCAGCAATCTAATCCCCTCTCCTCCGCAGAGCTAGTGGCTAAATATTTCTCAGCACGTCGTCACTGACTATGCAAGGCCTGGAGGAGGGGGCTGGGTAGGGGTGGGGTGGATATCTCCAAAAAGTTTACCATCTAAGAGACCACAGTGTTTTTACTGCTTCATCCCAAATTTTTCTTCAAGTTTTTGCAGGTCATTATAATAGGGAAAGCTAAACCCATATTTGTGCTATTTCTGATCACCCAGCATGAAAATCTGGTTGAATTTCCTTTCTCCATTGCCTTTCTTTGCACATAAACATTTAAATATTTAACATTCAATAGCATTATGAGTAGCATTTTAGGAATTCTTGTGATAATTAGATATAATTTTTCTTTCTTTTTAAATTGATTGACAGTGTTTAAAGATTTGTGCTAATACCCATAGCTGTGGCATGGATAATCCAAAATGACAACGAATTCAGTACCATCACCCACCCAGTTACTCAAATTTCTCCTTCCCACACCCTGCACAGCCTATCCAACAGCGGTGGCCGGCCCTGCTGATTCTCTACCTCCCTGACACACCTGGAATTCACCAGGTCTCTTCCCCAGTGCAGGCCCTCTCAGCCAAGGCTCTGTCGTCTCTCTCCAGGGCTCCTGCAACACTCCTGACCACTCATTTCCACTGGAGCCCTTCTCCAATCCCTTTCTCCCCACAGCCCTGGCGATGGTCCTTTGAACAAGCCAATCAGGTCACATCACTCCCAGCTTGAAACCCATCCTGGGTTGTGCATTTTGCTTAGAATAAAATGCATATTTCCCACTATGGCCCATGAGGCTCTACAAGGGTCCGTCTTTGCCTATTTGCCCCACCTCATCTTGGGCCATTCTCCCCGTGGCTTCCTAAACTCCAGGTTCATCCATTCTTTTCTGCCTCGGGGCCTTTGCATAAGCAGTTCTGCTGTCTGCATCCCAAAAGTCTAGGTGCCTTTTGTCCTTCAGATATTAGGTGAAATGCCATCCTATCAAGGAGGTCTTCTCTGGTTATCCTGTATAAAATAAGCCCCTCCTCTTATATTTGTCTTGATGATAGGTCTGTATCTCTTTTGCTTACTATATTTTTCATCATCTGTAAATGTATATCTTATTTATGCAACTGTCGTTTGTCTGATCTGCCAACTAGACTGCAAGCTCCATGAGCTCAGGGGTCATATTTGTCTTGTTTCATCAGACTATGCCCAGAGCCTAGCACAGTGCTGGAGAAACAGTGGCCACTTAGTAATATTTACCGAAGGACAGAGTGTGACCATGCATGAGGATGTCTATAAACCCAGAGTTACATTTTGCTATAACTGCAGTTTCAAATGAAAATAATACTCCCTTTGCTTTTCTTCTTCTGATGCCATAATAAGATTTTGTTTCCCACTATTCTTATGCATTTCTTCCCACTTGTATTCCTTTCCTTGTCTGTTTCCTTTTGCCTGCCATACCTGCTGCCCCACTACCACCTGTCCTCTGGATGTCCCATCTCAAAGGCCCATCCCTCCATGAGCTTCTCCAGGTCTTTCTGAATGGACCTGCCCTTTAGAGAACCTTGCTTCTCCTCTCTCAAACCTTCCTAAAGGTGCTTACGTTGCTGAATGTGGTTGTAAACTTGACGATAAACTTTTCCAGAGCCCATACAACTCTACCTCCTCAGGAAACCTAGCAGCATGCTTTATGGATAACCTTGTCCTCAGTAAAAGTTGCTAAATTAATTTGTTTGTGATGGAAAACTGGAAAAATGGGCTCATTAGCCAAATGTTTCCAAATGTCCAGATGTTTATCTTCATGTAGGAAAAAAAATAAAACTCCAATGACTGATTAAATGTCTTCCTTTTCATTTCTGTAGTTTCGAATTGTTTAAACATAATCTCATGGTTTGTTTCTTAACCATATTCTTTCTCTTGTTCAAGCAGTGCAAATTCGTCTGTCTAGTGTTTCCTCTTTAAAAAAAGTTTATTTATGTTTTAAATTTAGTGCTTTCTCTTAAAGGAAAGGCTGAGGAAAACTAAAAATACTAATATTGAATAATAAATGTGACAAAATGAAATTTCCTTTGTGCATATTGTAGGAAGAACCAGGTGAGGCCTGCTTAAGGGCTGGAATCTCTCTGTGCAGGGACCAAAGGGCAGGTGAGCTAGACTCCAGCCTGATGTTTGCAACTCCGCCTCCAAATTCCAAAAAAGTTTAAAACTTATTGAAAGGAGATCTTAAGGCCTGCGTGCTTCTCCCTATAAAAGGGGGAGAAATACAATGAAAAGGTAACACATGAGCACTGAAAAAAAAGTCAAGCAGAACAGCGTTGGATAAAGAAATCAAATGAGCAATAAAGAAAGGAACGCAGGAAATTCTCTCATGAGATTGTCCAAGACCAGTAGCATCAGCACCACCTGGGAGCTTGCTTAGCTATGCAGATTCTCAGCCCTCACCACGGGCCCTGAAATCAGGATCTGCAGCTGAACAAGATTCCTCACATGATTTGGATGCACATTAAAGTTTGAGAAGCCATGCCTTAAAAAAAAATGGTGACAATAAGTGTAGTTATCTTCTTCATGCTGAGGTCCATCTTAACGGCGGTGTTGCAGTGTTTACCTGTTATTCTGGTTAAAATTTAGCCATTTCCTCACTGTTCCCTGCTTTGCAGCATCTACCCTTCCCGATGTCTCTTGCAGTCTCCATGTCTCTTGCAGCCTCCCGAGCCTGCGCCCGTGCCTGGCGCTGGAGGCTGTCATTGGAACTCAGTTTGTTCTCAGCTGTGCTGCTGGCTGGCTAAAGGAGCCCGGTGAAACCACTTAACTTCTGTGGGCTTCTGTTTACCCTTCTTTACAAAAGACATAATGGTACTGGGCTACCCAGAGCTTAAATTAATTAATGTTTATAGAGCACTTCAAGCCTTGGGGATAAAAGCCTCTTTGAAAATGCATGTAATTATCATTATGGCTAATGTAGCTTGCTCTTAACTCCTCCCCCTCACTGGGGGGTGGGGGCGGGAGCTGCCTTGGGTAACATAATCCAGATTAGATGTAAATCTACCTCCCCCCTCAGTGTCCTTCTTTGGCCACTGTCGCTGTTTTCAGTTTTGTTTTATTTCATTTTATCGTATTTCATTTCATTTCTTAAACTGCAAACTGGATGTAGATGAATTAAGTCAAGTGGGTTTGTGATAAAATAACCAAAATCCATTTCAAATGCTGTGCTTTTTCCAGCCGCAGATATTGCTCTCCCATTGTTTCCTTTGTCGCAAAGGTAGGTCTAAACAGCCTCAGAGAGAGAAGCGTTCACTAGGAGGTGACTTAGAGGTTTATAGTGATGCTTCTCGTGATATTGAGGTTTGTTATTTAGTCTTGGGGTTGACCAGCTTCCAGGGGCGCAGTCAGAGCCAGCTGCAATCTAGAAGACGCTCTCCATAGGTTCTTTGCTCTAGCATAATTATAATTTAAAATGACAGGTGCTTCTCCAATTGGTGAGCACTCGTCAACTGACAGTATTCAAGGGGAGGACCATCTATTTCACACAGACAATGGTACAACTGGCATTCTGCAGTGACAATTTTAATTTATTCCTTATCCATTTTCTATAAGTTGTGTCTTGGATTGTCATTGTTAACCTGCTTTTGGAGATGATGCAGGAATCAGATGTAGAAAGCCAATGAAGTAGCCCAGTGCCTTTTGTGAATTTATTTTAAAATTTTATATATATATATATATATATATATATATATATTTGTTTTGGAAAATCAACTCACATTTATGTGTATTAGGAGAAACTAACTACTTTACCTACTTGGAATAATTTTGAAGAGAGAAACTTGAATTTGAAATGATCTTTCAAGGCAAAATTCAGGTTTGTTAACTGCGTTCCATTGCTGCTAGATAAAGCAATGTTAGTGCAATAGTTATTGAACTAGGCCTTGGCACTGATGCAGAAAGTGTGAGGCCAACGCAGTTGGTTGAAGAAGTTAATCTATAGCACAGGCCGTCCTCAGAAGAGACAGAATCACTGAAACTAAAGTGCAAACAATGACTTGGCGTGTAAATCCCTAGACTTGGGCACCATCCTGCAAGTACTTGAGGACAGGCTCTACCCTCTTCCTTTCCTTCATATCCCCAGAAGGTTTTAGGACTTTCACATCCTCCCAGAAGGGTTTAGGTTCAACTACTCACTGAAAATCTCCATCACGGTCCTAGAGTAAATATACATAGTCAGTTTTGAACATAAATATCAACTTCATTTACAGGGCATTGGTCACGTTAAGAGACATTCCTGAGAATTTCCCTTGTTTGGATGAAAAGTGGTCCTTGCCTTAAAGTGGCTTGTGAGTTAAATATAGAGACAAGATAAACAAGTTTATGTTTGTCTCTTCCACTAGAGGAGCTTTATGAGGGCAGGAGCCAGGTCTGTTTTACTCACTGTTGGGTCTTAATATATAGTAGAAGTACAGGACATATTTTTTGAAATATGTGGAGGGAAGGACAAATAACAAGAATAAGGATGACAATGAATATATAGGTTTGTGGAATGAGGTAGAAGTTAATGGGGAAAAAAAGAAGAAGAACAAAAGAAAAGAGATGAACAGATCAATGGGGCTAATTACAACCATTTAGATATAAGGTAGAAAAATAGAGTTGCTGTTTATCAGCTCATGTCCACATAATAAGAAGAATCTACTTAAAAATTGAAAAATGTAGTTAATAATCTAGACATTCTCTTGTCTATAGTTAACGATACTGTATAATTCACTTACAGATATATTACAAGGGTAGATCACATGTTAGATGTTTACAATGGACTGAATATTTGCGTCCCCCTAAAATTCATATGTTGACATCTAACCCCCAATGTGATGGTATTGGGAGGTGGGGCCTTTGGAGGTGGTTAGGTCATGAGGATGAGGATGGAGCCCTCAAGAATGAGATTAGTGCCCTTATAAAAGGGACCCCAGAGAACTCCCTTACTGTTTTTTCCCACCATGATAGGATACAACGAGAGGTCAGCAGTCTGGCACCCAGAAGGGGGCCCTCCCAAGAACCTGACCATGCTGGCATCCTGATCTGAGAATTCCAGCCTCCAGAATGTGAGAAATAAATTCCTGTTATTTATAAGCCACCCAGTCTATCGTGCTTTGTTATACGCTAAACTAAGACAATTTTCTTACTACAATAAAATAAATGCATCTGACATTCCCAAATAACTTTGTTGTTCCCAAATATATTTTTATATATAAAGAATAATATCAAAATATTAGGCTGAAATTTTCCAGGCTTTTGACAAAGACTGGTGGAAAACCACAGAGATGTTTTCCTACTTCTATTCATGATAGATGCTAAGTTTTAAATCTATTCTTTTGAAGTAATTTGTGTCTTAGGAAAGGCATAATTATAATAGTATGTTCATAAAAACCAAACTCATTTTTTTCTTTTTCTTCATTGTAACCAAAGAATTTTGCAGTGGAAATCTCCAAAATTGGAAAAGAGAAACAGAAAGGGGTTGGGTTAAAAAATTATTTAAAGCCTTTTTTGTAAATCATCAGCCAGAATAGAATTTAGACACGAGACAATCTGGATGTGAGTTCAAAACTCCATACCTTGTCTGTTCTTTGAATATGGAAAATCTAGGGTAATAAGGGGAAAAAGCACAATTTATCACTTAACTTGTGGAACACTGTGGTTACCAAACCCCAAGTTGTTGGCTTTCTGTAGCAGACAAAGCCCGTTCAGGGCAAACAGGTTTTGATTCAGTCTGGACAAGGTCTGTGAGTCTTCAGACAGACAAATCTAAAAATAATAGCAGTGAGTGGAGAGTGAACTTTTCCATTCATCTTAATGAAGTTGTCAGCTATGAAGCTTAATTATATCACTTATATAACATTGTTAGCTATTTCATTGCAGTTACGGTACTCAGAGGCCAGCAATTAGCAGTGACTCCTAGCCCAGTACACTACCCCTGGGTTCTTGATTGTTGTAGTGGTTGTTGGCTAAGCAGAAGGTCAGTTCAAGAGTCTTTTGGATCCTAGTCGATCACCTTAGTTTCTGAGTCATTAGTTCCCTAAAACCCAGCAAATCCTCCGGTGAGCTGGATCTAGATCTGTGTCAGGTGGGTTGGTCACTCTTACCAGATGAAACAAATAATCTTACATTTCTGATTGTGGTATCATAAAGAAAACTACAACATATAATTCAGTAATGGCCAGTGAGTGAGGTCTGTTTCTTTGTGTGTCTTACCCTCCTCTCCCTCCAGGGGGATGAAGTCTAGTTGGTTAACCTAGTGAACACCTAAGTGAGGTGGAGTCGCTACAGGCAGGGGAGCTGTCAGAAAAACAGAGCTTGTAGTTCCCTTACTCCATTATTTCTTCATCTGCTTATTTCATAAGGTATGTTTTCAACTTTATTATCTGCCAGACACTGGTTGGAACTTACAGTATACAAGTAAACAATTGATAATTTACTTATATAGTTCCAGAGAGTGAAAAAGTGCTTTGATGACAAAAAGTACTATGAGGTTGGCTTGGAGATTACTTTAGGTCTGCACTGAACAGGGGGAAATATAACGTGGGCTACAAATATGAGCCACATTATGTATTTTTAAATTTTCTAGTAGTCACATCAAGAAAAGTAAAAAAAAAATGTAAAAGTGGGTTTAATAATATTTTAACTCAATGTATCCAAAATATCATTTCAACATGTAATCAATATGAAAATGACTAATGAAATATTTAACATATTTTTGTAGCAAGTCTTCAAAATCCAGTCTATACTTTATATATATGGCACATCTGAAATGTTCCACATGTGGCTAGTGGCTACCATATTGAATAGCATATTTTTGGATAGTGGATGAAGAAGGTCTTTCTGCTACCCACGTAATGAGAAAGAGCCATACAGTGATATGCACTTCCAGACAGAGGGACCAGCAAGTAAGTGCAAAGGCCTTGAGCCAGGATTAAGTTTTTAACCAAATTTGTCTTCAATTGTAAAATAAGAAAACAAAGGTAGCTTGACGGTCATTTTATAATACTTGTTTGCAGCTCTGCTAGATGGTTTAAAACTAAATTATGGTTTAAAACAACACAACAGGTCATCATTTCTTATGGGCCTAAATAAAATGAGCAGTTTGGCTCAGTTTAATAGCTTGGTAACAATAGAAGTGAATTTACGAAAAAGTGCTTAAGTATCTTGAACAGACTTTTTTCTTTTGCCTTCAAACATGCAAATTTATCATAATCTAGTGTGTATTTTCATGATAAATATACTAATTGTGGATTCTATGTTCTAATAGCATTATCTATCTTCAGGACAGGACTTTGTGAAAAATACATCTGGGTACCATTGCTTGTGTTTTATCTTTCTCTGGAGGCAGGCCATGTTTGACCCTTCAGTTAGCCCAGCAGCATAATGAATTAATTAGAAACAAAGGTATGCTATACATAGAAAATGAAAACTCACACAGAAATAACTTAAAAAGAATCATTGAATGTATTGTAAAATTAAATATCTGGAGTATACTTTTCATGCCAAATAAACATTCTCATATTCATATGATGTTAGTTTGATGGGTGTCTTTATTTGGGTTACTCCGGAAGCTGACCCTGAGCTAGGATTTGAGTGCAAAAGGTTTATTTGAGGAGTGATCTCAGAAAGCAGGGATGGGAATAAGACCAGGAGGGAGGGAAGCCAACCCAAGATGTGTTAGCAAGCCACTTACTTGGGCACCTGGAGTGCAATTATGCTGCACCACTCTGGGATCTGTGAAGAACATGCCCCAGAATGATCCCATCCCAGGAACAAGGAATTATTCTCTAATTCTGTCACTCACTGGCTGGCAAGGGCATTTGGGACCTCACTCCCACATGGGCAGGGAGGGCCAGTGCCCAGAGAAAACCCTCAGGCAAAGGGACATAGGTGCCCAAGGGGACATAGTTTTACGTGCAAACAGGAATGAAAAGGACAAGTGAATCTGGACAGGTCACTACCTGCAGCTGCTCAATGTGTGTAACAGAAATGCATCCAGAACTTGACTTACATTGCTGACAATTTTACAGTTTACAAAGTGCCTCCATTCATGTTCTCTTATTTAATCCTTCTAAGGACCCTGCGGGGTGGGTTGAGCAGGTTTTTCTATTCATATATTATGGAGGAGGAATTCAAAGTTCATGGGGACACATGTTCACAGATGGTAAAGAAGCAATGCAGGAATTAGATTTAGCGGAAATTGTGGTTGCCTCCCAAGCACCCCAGTCCACTCCCTCTCTCCAACTACATGCTCAAGTGATCTTTCCCGCCTTGGCTTCCCAGAGTGCTAGGATTATAGGTGTGAGCCACCATGCCTGGCCATTTTTCTGTTCCTTATGTAGCTCCATGTTTCTGATCTACAGGGTGTCGCAAAAGTCTCCATACGAAGGAAAAATTTTGTGATGAATATTTTGTAAGTAAAGCTGCAATTTCCCTTTTTCTTTCCTATGTATGACAACTTTTGGGACACCTGTATATCATTTTCCTTCTGCCTGAAAAACTTCTTTTAACAGTTCTTGTAGGGCAGGTCTGCTGGCAGTGAATTCCCTCAGTTTTTGTTTGCCAGAGAAAGTATTCATGTCTCTTTAACTAATGAAGGATAATCTCACAGGATATAGAATTCTAGTTTGGTAATTTTTTCTTTCAACACTTCAAATATTTTACTTCTGTCTTAGTCCATTTGTGCTGCTATGATAGAATACCATAGAGTGGGTCATTTCTAAAAATCAGAAATTTATTTCTCACAGTTCTGGAGGCCGAGAAGTCCAAGATCAAGGCACCAACATTTGGTATGATGAGGGCGTTCTTTTTGTTATGTATATGTGTGTGTATGTATGTGTATATAGAATTTTATTTTTTAAATTTTTAATTGATACATACTTGTACACATTTATGAGGTACATGTGATATTTTGATACATGTATATAATGTGTAGTGATCAAATCAGAATAATTGGGGTAGCCATCACCTCAAACATTTATCATTTGGGGTTGGGAATATTCAATTTCCTCTGTTCTAGTTATTTTGAAATATATGATACATTTTTGTTAACTATAGTCACTTTATTGTGCTATAGAACACTAGAACTTATTCCTCCTATCTAACTGTAATTTTGTACCCATTAACTAACTTCTTTCTAATCCCCTCTTGTTCCTCCCCTTCCTAGTCTCTAGTAATTACTATTTTACTCTCTGCTCCTATGAGATCAATTTTTTTAGCTCCCATATATGAGTGAATGTGCAGTATTTGTCTTTCTGTGCCTGGCTTATTTCACTGAACATAATATTCTCCAGGCTCATCCATATTGCCACAAATGACAGGATTTTATTTTTTTATAGCTGAATATTATTCCACTGTATACCACATTTTCTTTATCCATTCATCCACTGGTGAATACTTACGTTGATTCCATATCTTGGCTATTGTGATTAATGCTGCAATAAACATGGAAGTGAACATACTCAGCATACTGACTTTGTTTCTTGTGGCTATATATTCAGTAGTAGGATTGCTGGATCATATGGTATTTCTATTTTTAGATTTTTGAGGACTCTCCATACTGTTTTCTATAATGGCTGTACTAATTATTTTTCCCACCAACAGTATATAAGATTTTCCATTTCTCTGCATCCTCACCAGCATTTATTATTTTTTGTCTTTTTCATAATAGCTATTTTAACTGGGGTGAGATGATATATCAGTGTGATTTTGATTTGCGTTTCCTTAATAACTAATGATGTTGAGCACTTTTTCATATACCTGTTGATCATCTGTATGTCTTCTTTTCAGAAATGTCTATTCAGATCCTTTGCCCATTTTAAAATCAGATTATTTGTTTTTATACTGTTGAGTTGTCTGCATTTCTTATATATTCTGCATATCAATTCCTTATCAGATGGATAGTTTGCAAATATTTTCTCCCATTCTGTAAGTTGTCTCTGCACTCTGTTAGTTGCTTCCTTTGCTGTGCAAAAGCTTTTTAGTTTGACGTTATCCCATTTGTCTATTTTTGCTTTTGTTGACTGTACTTTTGAGGTCTAACACCAAAAATCTCTGTCCAGATCAATGTCCTGAAACATTTTCCCTAAGTTTTCTGTTAATAATTTCATATTTTCATGTCTTACGTTTAAATTTTTAATTCATTTTGAATTGATTTTTGTATATGGTGAAAGATAGGGTTCTAGTTTTCTTCTCCTTCATACAGGTATTCAGCTTTTGTGAAGCCTCTTTTAAACGGGCTTTAATCCCATTAATGGTGGAACAGCCCCATGGCCTAATCACCTCTTAAAGCACCATTTATTGAAAGACTGTTTTTTCACCAGTGTATATTTTTGGCACCTAGTCAAAAATAAGTTGGCTGTAAATGCATGGATTTATTTCTGGATGCTCTATTCTGTTCCACTGGCCTAGGTGTGTCTGTTTTTATGCCAGTACCATGCTGTTTTGATTACTAAAGCTTTGTAGTATATTTTGAAGTCAGGTAGTATGATTCCTGCAGCTTTGTTCTTTTTGATCAGGATTGCTTTGGCATTTGGGGTCTTTTGTGGTTCCATACTAATTTTAGGATTTTTAAAAATTTCCATGAAGAATTTCATTGGTATTTTGATATGGATTGCATTGAATCTGTAGATTGCTTTGTGTAATATGGATATTTTAACAATAATTCTTCCAATCCATGAACATGGCATATCTTTCCATTTGTTTTTATCCTCTTCAATTTCTTTTATCAATGTTTTATAGTTTTCATTGTAGAGATCTTTCACCTCCTTGATTAAGTTTATTCCTGGGCATTCTATTATTTTGTAGCTATTATAAATGGAATTGCTTTTTTGATTTCTTTCTCCGATTGTTCACTACTGGCATATAGAAATGCTCTTGACTTTTGTATGTTGATTTTGTATCCTGCAACTTTATTGAATTAGTTTATTTGTTCTAAGTGTTTTTTGGTGGAATCTTTAGGTTTTTTTATATAGAAGATCATATTTTCTGTAAGCAGGGACAGTTGGACTTCCTCCTTTCCAATTTGGATGCCCTTTATTTCTTTCTTTTGCCTAATTGCTCTGGCTAGGACTTCAATACTGTATTGAATAAAAGTGGTGAAACTGGGCATTCCTGCCGTGATCTTAGAGGAGAGACTTTCAGCTTTTCCTCATTCAAAATGATTGCTTTCTGCCTTTTTACACGTGGCAGAAGGCAGAAGAACAAGCTAGTTGAACTTGTGTGAAGGTTCTTTAAAAAGGCCTTAATCCTATTAATGAAGGAGCAGCCCCCATGACCTCATCGCCTCTTTAAGGCCCCGCCTCTTAATACAATCACATTGGCAACACCTGAATTTTGGAAGGAACACATTCAAACCACAGCAACTTCACTCTCTTTTCACTTGCATTGTTTCTGATGAGAAGTCCACTACAGTCCTGATTCCTGTTCTTCTAAAGGTAAGATGTTTTTTTCCTCTGCCTTCCTTCAAGATTTTCTCTTTGCCTTTTTCTGCAGTTTGAATATGATATGCCTAGGGCTTTTCGTTGTTGGAGGTGGTAGGTTTTTGTTTTGTTTGTTTGTTTGTTTTGGTTTTTGGCATTTATCCTTTTAGTGTTCTCTGGGTATTCTAGACCTGTGGTTTAGTGTCATTAGTTTTGGAATGTTCTTAGACATCATTACTTAAAACATTTCTTTTGCTTTATCATCTATTTTTCCTTCTGATATTCCAATACTCATGTTACCTCTTTTGAAATTTGCCTACAGTTCTTGGATGTTCTCTGCATTTTTTTTTTCATTTATTTTTCTCTGTGCATTTCAGTTTGGGAAGTTTCTGTTGACTTATCTCTAAGCTCACTGATGACCCCAAAAGGAAAGGTCTGAGCCCCGTTCTCTATGGAAGCCTCCACGTGGTGGCTCAATTGTCTCTCTTGGCAACTGTGTAGGGGAGAGGGGAAGAGGAGAAAAAGAGTCTGGATGGGGGAAAGTCCACGCACCGGTCATCTCCGACCCTCTCTCTGGGAGGCATCAAGATGACTGGGCTCTGGAGTCACACAGATCACCTGGGACCCACTGGAGCCCTGTGCCTCCTGCAGTCTGGGCCGGAGTTGGGAAATGTCTGTGTGGGGATGAGCAAGATGGAAACTGAGGGGATGTGGCCACCTGGGGAAGACAAAGGTGCCCAGTGGGTAGAGAAGCAATATGGTGCCTGCTGTCCAGCTCAGGTCTGTGGGGCAGGAGGTGCCCTGGTGGGGCTGGGAGCATGGTGCCCTGTCCACAAGAAGCTCTCCGCTCACTGGCGGCAGCAGTCTCTGGGCTCCTGTCAGTAGGTCTCCCTAGCAGCTCAGGAGCCCCCCAACAGTCCGAGATGTGAGGGAGGGGATGTTAACCACCCCATCTACCCTTCTCGCTGGTCTCCAAACCTCTGAGGGTTTAATCCCTGCCAATGCCTTTCTCCTTCCAGTTCTGCTCTGCAACCTCTTCCTGTGGAGTGTCTTGTAGATTCAGGCACCCGTCCTTCCAACCCGTGTCCAATCTATGTTTGTCTGTCTGTTTTTTCTCTTTCATTTAAAACTTCTCCTTCTTACAGAGATGCTCTGGCTGGTGGTGGCTCTGGTCTGCCATCTTGCTCCTCTCCACTGTAATTCATATTTTTTAATAGGTAAAAAATTGGAAATGGTACTTTTTTTTTTTTTTTTTTTTGAGATAGAGTCTCACTATGGCCCCAGGTAGAGTGCAGTGGCATCATCTTAGCTCACTGCAACCTCTAACTCCTGCCTTAGCCGCCCGATTAGCTGGGACTACAGGTGTACACTATAAAGCCAGACTAATTTTTTCTATTTTTAGAGGAGACAGGGCCTTGCTCTTGCTCAGGCTGGTCTGGAACTCCTGTGCTCAAGCAATCCTACTGCCTCAGCCTCCCAGAATGTTAAGATTACAGGCACGAGCCACCATGCCCAACCATAAATGGTGCCTTATTGTGGATTTATTTTGCATTCCTTTTTATTGCTGTTAAAATTCAATATATTTCTTTATGTATTTATTTATGTGGCACTATTGTCTCATGTCTTTTGCCCATTTATTTATTTATTGGTCCTTTGTGACAGTATTGCTTTTTAAATAAACTCACTATACATATATATTATCTTTCATATTTGAGGAAAAAGTCTTCTCCCATCTTTTATTTTTCTTTTTAGTTTTTACCACTCAGTTATTTAAAACGTATAGATCTTCCTATCTGTTGATGTGATAACTCAGTTGCTTATAATGTCATGCATTTGTTTCTCACTCATGTGTCTGTGGCTTAGCTGAGATTCAGCTGATCTAGACTGGGCTGAGCTGGGCTTCGTTCCAAGATGTGGATTAGGCCCAGGTTTGCTCCATATGTCTCGCATCCTTCTTAGACCAATAGCTTTTAACGTATGTTCTCATGGCAAAAGGCAGAAGTATGGGAGGACGTGGCCAATCACACAAGCACAATTTAAACCTTTGCTTACCTTATGTCTGGTAACCTGCTATTGGCCTAAGTGTGTTACATACCCTTGCACGGTAAAGTCAAAGCATGGGCAGGAATACCCTGCTCACCATGAGTGCGTGACAATACAGTAGGTGCATAATAATACCACAGTGGCAGGAATAATGAAGGCTAACAATCATGTTTACCACGTGTGCCTGCGATTGTGAAAAGATTAAAGGTTTTAATCAGATCTTGTAAAAACCTGAAGTTTAACATCTTAAGTCGTTTAATCTGAATTGTATTGGTTATATCTTATGGACAATTAAAGTCTGAATATATTACAGTCCTGTTAAGCAATATTAAAATTTAAATTTCTTAAAATATGTATATAATATGATGATATTATTAAATCATTTTCACATCTTCCTTGTTTTAGATAGTTTATTTATCACGACAGTTTGTATAGCTACCTGGGCTTAATTTTACTCTTTCTATTTTGTTCTGTAATCTATTGTTTGATTTGTAACCTTCACGAGGCTACTTTCACTTGCTCTGCCTTATTTATTACTACATCCCAATAGCTACAACGATGCTTGGCACCCAATGGATGCTTCATAAATACTTGTTGAATAAATGTCAAATACAAAGTTATACAGTGCCACACCATTTTACTTTCTTAAAAATGAAAGTTGCTTGTGCTGTTGCTTGAGAACACATTCAAATATCTGCCATAGTGAATTGTTATTTTTTAAAATAATTTTGTTTCTATTAGGTTTATAATTTGGAGAGAACTGGCTTAATTGTAACAATCTCATGTACTATCTAAGAATATTTCACTTAATTTATTAGTTTTGTAAAACAATTCTTAACATTTAAAATTTATTTCTTTATTTAGATAATCCATGTTTCTCTTTAATTGCCAAGACATTTTGTGTGTGTGTGTGTTGCTTTATAAATGGAATTTTTGATCAGGGACTTAATAAACCATATTTGTATAATTTAGATTTTGCTAGTTAGTAAATCACCTCAAAAATTGATAGATTAAAATAGCAAACATTTATTCTTTCTTACAAGTCCGTGAGTTGGCTGGGCAGATCCTCTGGTCTGGGTGGCTCAGTTGAAACTGAATGGTGTAGGATGAGCTTCATTCACGTTTCTGGCAGGTGGTTGGCAGGCTGATTGGTAAGGCAGTTCATTGCTGCTTCATGTGGTCTCTCATCATCCAGCCTTCTAGCCTGGAGGGCTTCACATGGTCCTCTCAGGGTTTCTAGCAGCAAGAAGGTAAGCCCTGCTGTGTGAACATTTTTTAAGCCTCAGATTGTATCATGTTTGCTATTGTCCAATCGACCAAAGCAAGGGACATGTCCATGCTCAGATTCAAAGGCTGGAGAAATAAACTCCACATCTTGATAGGGAGAGTTGCAAATTTATAATCCAAATGGACTTGGATACAGGGATAAGGGGGTGTTTGGTCATCTGGCTATGTTTCCCAGATTAAATATTTTAAAAGAAAAATCATATTCCTTAAATGGACTGTCTTTAATCCATGTTCACTTTATTCTCATGCAAATCACTGATGTGAAACACTGAGTGCTAAATGTCTAAGAGAATTGGTTCCTCATTTGAATTTTTTATTCATTCACACATTCATTTATTAATTTCTCCTATAGGCTAGGCACCGTCCTTGGTGCTGTGGATACAAGGGTGAATAGGACAATGTCTTTGCCCTTAACGAGCTTATGGAAGATCTGGGGATAATTTTAAATATTTAACGATGGATTGACATTAGATCTGACCAATCATAATATACACCAGCCTTGGAGCAAGAGGAGGGACCTGAGGCTTCTGGATCATGAAGAGGTTGAGGGTGTTCCAGGAAAGGGCCTGAGGTGGCAGAGGGGTCAAGACAGAAGATACAGAACAGTGGCTATTTACCCCCAATAGAAATATCAGGTCAGGTGCATCTGTGCATCCAACACTGTATCAGCCCTTGGGAGACCCACATGAGAGCAGATAATGAAATACAGTGAATTAATTACTGTAGACCACATGGGAGCCTAGAGAATAAGAAATTAATCTTGTAGAGAAAAATGGAAAGGAATCCCATAGATCAGATTACATGGCAGTGGAACTTTATACGATAAATAGAAGTTTGAGGGGTAATGAAGGAAAGAAAGGATATTTCAGGAAGAAGAAACATGAACTTGAAACAATTGAGCTTGAATGCTTTTAGATAGAGAGCTTGAACTCTCCTCTTCCCAAAGTTCCCACCACTCCCTAATGTAGCACTCAGTTGGTTTCTCTTTCACCCTTACCTACCTGTAGGCTTTTGTGTTTGCAGTCTCTGAATTCTGATGCCTGACATTATCAAGTACTTATGCTATGCCTGGTAATGTGCTTAATATGTTACATACCCCTAAATTCCCACTTCTACAAGGTGAGGACCTACCGTATATAAATTCTCCTTTCACATCACTCAAATATATTCACGTTGACAGCTGGACAGTGAAAATGGAGAAAGGAACTACATGGGGATGAGGCAGGAATATATTACTGTGCATGCTGTTATTTTTAGTGGCTACCTCTTCTAGTCCTTAAACTGTCACTGAAGAGTTGCTTTGAACAAGCTGCAAAACCCTGAAAGGTCATAACCCAGGAGGGGAGAGAATCCAGGAACGTGCACCAGGGAAGATGCAGATAGATAAACAAGCCATAAAGTGTACCATATTTTCTCTTTTCCAGCATTTCCCTGAAGAGCTGACTCCAGGCTATTACCCTGTGAAAGTGAAATTGTAAAAGCGCCAATCCCAAACAAACCTACACCAATCCCCAGTTGGCTCACTTTCCTCATTGCTGTTGAAACCCAGGAGGGTCTTGAAGTGAGGTGTGACAATTTGAGAGGCAGAGTGAAGATCACAGAAGTGAGAAACCTATCACCTCTCTTTTCATACCCTGAGAAACATATGGGCCAGACCTAGCATGCCCATGGATCTCAGATCTCGTGGCCAGGACAGCAGATGGATATCCACCACTGCAATGCCCTCTCCTCCAGCCCAGGCCAGCTATTTCAAAGGTGCCTTAGCTGAGAGTATTCACATCTGACAGTCACCTTGCACACTGTGAGCAGAAATAAGCATATCATTTCTGAGGAACGAGACTGAATGCATCCACAGGTGATGAGAATGAGAGATAGGGCAAGAAGTAACTGGTCTAATCTGCTGACTGTCTGGCTGTGGGGTCATGACTCTGGCTTCTGTGACTGGAGTATAAATGGAGCTTGTAAGATTTCATCTGTCTGATGCAAGTAATAAAGTTAGTGTTGGAGCAGTGTTGGGAAAGGAGGGCTAGATTTCTAGGAACCAAGATATTAGGCATTATCTGCAATAATTCTGCTTCTTGAATATCTTTGGATACTCCCTTTGGATCATGGAATCAGGGCTTGCCAGCCTTTGCAAAATGTGTCTAAAGAGCCAGAGTTATGTCAATCATCAGACAGGGCTAAGAGGAGGCCTCTTCTATGCTCTATTTTTCTTTTTCATGGTCTGAAACCTGAAGCTTCAAGCACATATATAATGGCAGAGTCCTGGGGTTGGTGGAGCCACAGGCTAGAAAATAGCCTAGGTCCCTGAAACACCGTGTGGAGGAGAATGCTTGCCAACCAGACACTCAAGGGGACTTCTGTAGGAGCAAAACATAACCCGTGACCTTTTGTGAAAACAATTTAATATACTTTAACTGTAAATTATCATTCCAGGATTTCTTTTCATTATAGTCTTGGATTAATTCTACTCTGTTCTGGATATCATGTCTTTTTTTTGCTTGGAAGTGTTTGTTGGAGTATTCATCAAGTGATTTTTTTTAAAGAAAGAGTACTGAAGAAGTAAACTTTCAGAATAATTCATGTTAAAAAACTTCCTATTTTGCTCTTGACTAGATAGATTTTTCTGGATATAGAATTTTAGATTCAAAGTTATTTTCTCTCTGAATTCTGAAAGCATTGCTGCATTGTCTTCTACCATCTAGTATTGCTAATGAGACATTTACAATAGAAAAAGTGGTAGGTCATACCAACAAGAAATGTGTAAAAAACAAATACAAGCAGCAAATATACATATAAAAAATATATCACTAGTAATTGGGTATCAGACATTAAAGAGAACCCATTTTTTCCCCCTTTCATGTTGACAAACATTATAAAAATGATGATACTTAGCATTGGTGCAGATTGGGGAAATAAGTGTTTCCTGTTAAGGGGTATTTCCTGTTAATGGGTCTGAAAATTGGTATGAGCTTTCTGGAGAACATGTTTTGTAATTTTCAGTGGTCAAAATCAGTTACTTTTACTTTTTAGATGAGATTGTTTTGTTTTTGTCTAGCTGGAAACTTTTAAGTTCTTCTCTTTATCCTTGTAAAAATTTCGTGAAGATTTGTTTAGATGAAAATTACTTTATATTTTTCAGCTTAGCACTTACTAGCTCACTTTCATCATCTGCTTTGTTTTAGCCTCAGAGAAATAGTTCTTCTATTATTTATCTAATTTTTTTTTTTAAGAGACAAGGTTTTGCTATGTTGCCCAGGCTGGCCTTGAACTCCTGGGCCTAAGAGATTCTTTCAATTCAGCCTCCTGAGTAGCGAGACTACAGGTGTGCACCACTGCACCTACCCAAGGTAATTATTAAAAGAGTTATTTCTATCTTACTTGAGATGGACTCACTTTAATAAAATATTTTAATTTTTCTATGTAATGTACCTGTAACATTTACTGTATATAGGACTTATAGCCCCATCTATGTGGGAAATCTTTAACATTTGATTGATTCCACTTAGAGTTATCTCATCAATAAAATCTCTTACAAATTTATACTTTGAAGTTTTAAGAATTTTTTAAGAGTTAAAAACTCTTCATAGCTATTTTGTTGAAAATGTTCTAGGGGAACTGATTATATTTTTTAATATCAACACATTATTTTATATATAAAGGAAAACCCATTTTCCTTTATATATCATAGGTGTCTATATTTTACGACTACGATTTATTGAAGATTCATGTGTGTGATGGAAGACTGGTATAAATTATATAAAATCGGTACTATATTGGACACTGTAGAATAGTTGCATGACATTTGCTATTATTTACAAAATAGACACATTATGGGGAAATCATGTATTGTTGGCAAGGAGATTATTTTACGCTTTAAAAATACTCATAGACTGATTGGTTGCATTAGCCTGTTGAAAAGTTTTCATTCAAGAGATGCCAAGATCTTTTTCCATGACTTCACATTTCTACGCATTCATTTTTCAGACACAGAGCCTTATTCATGCTGGGGATCACAGTCAAGTTGTAGGGTAGATTGATCTCATCACAGCAAAGCCATTACATTTCTTTTGGTCTTCTTTACACATTTACTCCATGCATGCTTCAAAGCTGGGAAAAATGTACTTACAGGCTGGAGAAACAAAGCAGCAGCAATTTCCTTGCCTTAGTCCTTGGCCCATGATGAAGAAGAGCACATGATGTGGGGATTGGAGCCAGACCTACCCCTGGCCATGGGCACTGTAGCCGACCCAAACCTAATTAAGACAGATCCTGAATACACTTGGGTGAGAGCCAAAATCACTAGCCCCTTCAATCAATATTTTTGATCTAAAAATTGGCATCTTGCTTGAATAAAAGGAGCACTGTTTCATGCTATGGCTATATATATATATATATATCCTTTTACTCCTATTCTGACCTGCTGTTGGTGAATATTTGATTGATTCGTATCTGTGGTAACTTCTTTAAAAAGTTGACTTGCAATGTGAGATTTCAGCCTCTCATTTGGACCAAGGGATGCAATGAGCATTAGAATAACAAGTCCTACCTTAAGCCCAGGCTGGCATAGATGTCAACCTTTTCCAAATTATTAAGCTAGTTTCACTTGTTCTCTTATTCAGGATTGCATTACCCCTGCTAACGTACAGTTTAGCTAAAATAACCTTTGAGGAACATTGATTTGATAAGGAAGAGGATGAGCATTCCAGGAAAAAACAATGTACCACCAGAGTCTTGGAAGTCCTCTTCATGCACTGCTAATCAATCTCCTTACAACTTGAAATACTGTTGCCTTCCAAGATGAATCCATCATTAATCTCTACAAGAGTACTCAGAAGATAGTATGTGTTGGAGTGCTTAGTACAGTGTTGCTCATAGTAAGTGTCTAAAAAAATGATTATTTTATTATCTTTCAAGACACCACCTACTAACTTTAGAAATAATTCCTAGTTTTGCATCCAGGGAGTTCACATTGCAGGCTATGAAATAGAGAAAGAAAAGATTAACATTTGATTCATTTTGGTGGCTTTGTTATGCTGAAGATTTATCTTTTAATGAAGGTGAAAGGAGTAGCAGATTAAGACACCTTACCTGTTAGAGACAGTCAATGAAATATTTACTGATGAAATGATATGATTTCTGGGGTTTGCTTCAAAGTAATCCAGTGGGAGGGAGAATGTAGTGGGAGGGGGGGACAGATGAAAACACTGGCCATGAATTGATAATGTTTGAAGCTAGGTAACAAGGTACATGTGGGCTCATTACATTATTCTCTCAAAATAACTGTATGTTTAAAATTTTATAATGTAAAACTTTTTTTCTAAGTGGGTGGATTAGAAATAAATTTTTAAATAATAAATCACAGCTAGGTCCCTCCCTGTGAGTTGTCTTTAGCTAAATAGAGTTGTCTTGCCCAAGATAATTTCCTGCCCCACACTTCTACCCTAGCATCTTGTATCCAATAACTGGTTGGTGTGGGGAGGACATGGCCTGCCTTCCTGTGTCATCTTGAGAGAGCCCTATAGGATCATCTCAGTTGCACAGTTCCCCATGGAATTGACTAAGGTCTTTGCTATAACATCATAGTTCAACAACTCCCTCTTTCCAATTCTGTTCCCTTAATTATATGTGGTCTCAGTAGTATGCTGGTAAATGTTTGACAGCCAGCTCTCCAGATACCTGATTTGTAGTGTTTGTCAATTTCCATAGTTTAAATACTCCCACTGTCATCAACTTCAAGCTACCAATGTGATGTCACTGAATGAAGAGATGTGAACCACTGGCTCTCATCACAGTGCAAGCCAGCTCCAGCCACCCCTACCACTTTTCCCCTGTGAAATTCCTAAATGCAAATCTCCATCTCAGTCTTTTTCAGGACAACCTGAACTAAATCAACACAAAACCACCAATTATTTTTTTATACTGTCAATTTTGGAGATGTGTTTATTAAAGAAACTAACATTCACAGGCATAATGAAGTGAAATTGGTCATCTCAAATGTTTCAGTGAAACATACACATCACACACACACACACACACACACATACATTATGACACGTGCCACAATAATTGCCTAGAAACATTTAAAATACAGACTCCTTTTAATTGTCCAAATATTACACAGCTGGGTAGGGTGTTCTGAGAGAGCAGACTTCAAATATGTTGTTCTTACTGTGTTGAGACCAGGACAAATTGCAAGAATTCACCAGATGCTGTTCTTATTGCTAGTATTACAATTGTTATTATTGCTATAAATCAAAGTATATATTTAAGAGAGTCAAGTTTTCATCATAAGAACTTGGATTTTTAAATCAGAGTAAGCCATTTATAATATTTGCTATCTCTGGAAAAAAAGAGCTGTTGGAATAAATAAATAATTAGAGCTTGAGGGTTTTTTAAAGAGTAGGAAGAGAAAAGAGAAAAAACACACCACATTCAGGAACAAGGTGATGAAAAGGCAAAAGGACATCTTATAGGGAGTGATACAGGAGAGAACTGGAGAAGGAATAATTTTGCCCAAATGAATGGCAGATTATTCTTCAATATGGGGTCCATTTTTGTAGAAAGAAAAGTTACTTGGAAAGAGAGAACAAAATGTCCCATTGAGGAGAAAATGTTGGCCATGGAATAAATTTACTTTACCAGTACAAACACACTTAACTATCAACAGAGAATCAAAATAAGGTTCATGTTATGTTATTGGAGCCAACTAGTATATCAAACCGAAAGGTCCAATAGTGGTTCTCATATTTTGGCAATCAAAACATGTTGAAAGGCAATGTGGCTAAATATCCCTGACACCATGGTTTCATGTTAAGACTAGGAATAAGTCTATGCCATTTTCTTGTTATGCAAGTATAACCTCCTTACAAATATCTTGTGGAACCTTTCTCCTCTGCTTCCCTGAAGGCCATTTTCTAGAACAACATCTTCCATTTATCTATCGACCAACCAGATTCTCTTTTCTAGACTTTTATACTCTTGCTTCCTCTGTAAAGGAAAAAATGTGTGTGTGCATGCAAATAGAAGGGTTGAAGGTGCGTAACGTTATAGTTCTCGTAGAAAATTCTCTTTCCCAACAGATCCAACCAAAGAGACATTTTTGGCTCTTAAATAGTTATTAAGATTCAATGATCCCCATTGAATTAAAATCATGGTCTTATTAACCTAGCATAAACAGCTTTTTCTTATAAAAACTAAAAAAATCTCATTATTTGCAACCATCCTTCTACCCTTTTCCATATGACATATACTCATATCAGCCCCGTGGAATCCGGATCCCTCCTGATGCACTTGGGAAGCATTCCACTTGGATTATAGTTGTTCCCGTAAGTGTATGTTCAACACAGACTCTGACAGAAATAAGTCCTTTTTCTTGCACATTGGAATGTAATAAATTGCTCCAGGACTCTTGGATCTTGATGAAAAGAGGGTAACATCCTCCCTGCCCACCCTGTGCTGGGTGGGTAAGTAATTACTCTCCCATGATGAATTAGACTCAGGCTCTTCCATGAAAGCAATAATGGTGGACATTCCTGCTCCTGAAGACATCTGTCTAGGGACTTAAAGCTCAAAAGTTAGGTGTGAAGGTGTGTGTGAAGATGCAGTCCCAGAAAGGAAGGAGGATGTTTATTGCATGCCATACTTTGCAGAAGGCTGACATGTCTCATTGTCTTTACCTCCTCTTTCCTTTATAAAACTCAAGGCATTCATGCATTTTGGACAATTAACTAGGAACAATTTCATTTAAATTCACATATTCATATTCAGGAGATAAGACCCATATGTCTTCCTTTCTTTGCACATGTATGACATACATTTTCTTTGCACAAGTGATGCCGCACCAGTTTCATTGAGAAGAGTTGGAATTTAGTTTTCAAAATCAATCATTGGATGGGGCAACTGCATTTTCAGAACCCACGTCATTGCTCCTGTCACTAACAGTGCTCCTTACAACTCTTAGACAGTCATAAGGAACTCTGTGATTGCGGCTCACTTTTAAACTGATGTACCCACTTGGCGTTATAATTTCCCCATAAAAAGCTTTCCACACTGATCACCTTTTTCCTGTAACAGACTTTGAGCACCAGGGCGCACTGCTCCATCCAACACTGGCGCTGTGGGTCAAGTTTCTATCTCAGTGCACAGCATGAAAGCTTGGGTCCATCTGTGTCACACAAAGCCAAACCTCTCTTGAAGTGATTTGTTTACAGTGTCATTTGATGGAGTGGAATGTTCTGGAACTCATTCGAACTGTTACAGAAGCATTGCTAAAAGGTCACCACTGCTCTTTAGAGTTTCCAAATCTGGGCACCATCTGGGAGTTTGTTAAAGATAAGGTTTTCCATGGGCTTTTTCCACACCAACTAGATCCAATTAGCAAAGGGCTACTTTTCCAGAGAAGTTTGTATTCACATTCAGAGAGAGACAGACAGAAAGACAGAAAATGCAAGTAAGTTATAGTTAGTTGCTCAAAAGTGTGCGAGCCCACTTTGACCCAATTCAGAGTGCATGTGCCAAGTGACAATACTATTTATTAAGCTTCAACAGGGGTGTCAGTCTTAAAAAAGTTAGGTAGAATTTGCTTTTAAATGTTCTTGAGTCAATACATTCTTCAAGTGTGGTCTTGGGGGTCAGTTTTAAAGGAAATAGAGTCTCACCATTTATTCAAAATCCAATATGAAAAGGACAATTCATTCCTTAAAGTAATAAAGGCTATGCAATACTAAACATTCACTCTGCACAGCACCAACAATATTCAAGTTGTTATAACTTTACAGTTTTAGTCTAGGCCTAAGATTGGCTTGTGCTTGTGTTCTACCCTCTCATGAAACAAAAGTCTTGAATTTTCCAAACCTTAAAAGCTCAGCTATAAAACCGTAGGAGACCAGCAAGAGGAAGAGGAAAGTTTCCTTTGAGGACATCTCTAGTTGCTGCTGGACAGTTCTGCTTTCTCCTTCAAAACATTAACTATGTCTTTTGACACTTGTCCATAGAAAATGTCCAAATGTGGCAAATGGTAGAAGCAACAATTTCTTTATGCTCCTGCCTAGAACTTCCCATAATACAGACAAGTCCTAGCTGATACTTTTACGGGTGGAACAAGGAGGGCAAGTATTGTCTACCACTTTTACCCACATCTGCAGATGAAATAAATAAACACATACATTGATTACTGAATCAAAATTCTCTTATTTGGTTGGAACCCCTGAAAGGGTCTGGACCAAAGGGGCTGCACAGTAGCAGCTAAAACATAGGCTCATTGCCATTAAAAATATTCTAAGAAGTGTGTGTGTGTGTGTCTTTCTAGCAGAATATTTGAGAAAGCAGAAACTTAAATCTGGAATCATATTTTCATCTCTGCAGTCCCGAGCTGGTGACATGAAAAACAGGACAGTAATTTCCCTCAGTTCAATTAAACTGATCTGGAAACCAAATTGTCCTTAGGAAAGGAGAAAAATCCATTTATATTCCTTCTGAGGCAAGGAGGGAGGTCTTGCTGGCAAAATCTTTCTGTTTCCTTCAGGACCAGGAAATTTAATCTTCAAGTTCAAAGCTCGTCTCATCATAGAGCTCAGGGCGTGCTGATTGCATGTGCCGGGAATATTTCAGATGCAGGAGATCACCCATCTCATCAATGGCTTCCAAAACCTGCAACGAGATTGGCTTCCGTCAGCTATCTTGAAATTCCTAAGTGGCACTGTTTTGTAGAGCCTGGGATAATAGCAAGTCTCACAAAGACCTACTGTCTTATTTTGCCAGCTTCTTTGATTTTAAAGAAAAGGGTCAAGATCCATATCATTAGGTTGTGGTTTATAAGTCCTAGAGGAATGTTAGATGCTAATTCATTTTATTTAATGGTCTAACTCACATTAGGAATGTTTATTTTATTTTGGGAGTGTGTGGAGAGGGATAAAAACATCTGACCTATGTTTACCCTTAGGTTTTGTTTTAAAACGTAATGACTTATATATAGCCTCATGGAAGAAAAAGATAAAGTTGCAGAATGCATTTGAGGTTGTCTTCATGACACCGCAGACCAACCTGGCCAAGAACAAAGGGGAAGCTTGTGGGAGCTGAGTAGCATCATCTTCTGTCCTCCCACACTATACGCATCTCTATGTCCTTAAAACTCACAAGGGACCAAGAACTCACCTGTTCCAATTCTCTTACTGTAAGTAGGCAGATGTATCCCTAATTTTACAAAAGAAACCACTGAGATACAGAGAGTAAAAATGTCACTTTCACTTCTAGTCTATCACTAATCCTATGGTATCAGGCATGCCTTTTTAACCTTTCTGAGCCTGTTTTTTTCCCACCTGTCAAATAAGGTGGAAGACAATGTTAGGGTCTAATTCTTTGAAAAGGTAAAGTGGGGACTTTTGACATTAGAATGAGTGACTAACGGGGCTTCTGGACTTTCCTTTTTGGGAAGTCTTTCAAACTGACATCGGTTAATATATCCACCAACATGGTAAGAGTAATTTATTTCTTAGCAGTAGGATTATGGTTGTTAAAATGTGCTTCCCTATTTTTCTAAATTTCCTACATCAAATCTAAGTACTAAGAAAAAGTAACAAAAATTATCTTTGAAATGACATCTATCTGCGATAGTTTCTATCAATCTTTGCTTCAGGTGGAGGATGGAATAGCTCAACAGTTTCCAAAGTAGAGTACCTGCACACTTGGCGCATATATAAGATGGTTCATATGGGATGTGGGAGGAAACCATTAGGATTTCTATTCATTTTTATCTCACCCTTTTTATCTTCTATTTGTGCATATGTTATATAATGTACATAGTATATTGGTAATGCACATATCATTTATAAATAGTTTATGTTAAAGCCCTATAATCAAAGACCACCCAGAATACACGTGTACTCAGTGTTGGGCTTCATTAGCTTGCTGCAGCGTGGGTCAGGGGGTGGCACAGCACATATCAGAAGAACCGTGGACATCTCAGTGCCAGGAAGTCGGGAGGGGCTTCTCATCGAGTTAGGGCTTGTGCCTGAGCTGACTCCAAGGAAGCAGGGACCAGTTCTGGGTTGGATGCTGTCAAGAAGCAGGAATGATTCATTGGCTGACGATACATTTATAATTTTTCATCTGGAAGGCCGAAGATGAAAGCAAGGCTAGAGTTGTCATTGGTAAAGGAGCAGCTGTCACACACGTTAGTCATAAGAGGGAGACGTTAAGCCATTTTGTGTTTGTATTTAATTTTTTTTTCTTTTTTTCTTTTTTTTTTTTTTTTTTTGAGACAGAGTCTTACTCTGTTGCCCAGGCTAGAGTGCTGTGGCGTCAGCCTAGCTCACAGCAACCTCAAACTCCTGGGCTCAAGCGATTCTTCTGCCTCAGCCTCCCTAGTAGCTGGGACTACAGGCATGCGCCACCATGCCCGGCTAATTTTTTGTATATATTTTAGTTGTCCAGCTAATTTCTTTCTATTTTTAGTAGAGATGGGATCTCACTATTGCTCAGGCTGTTCTCGAACTCCTGAGCTCAAATGATCCACCCACCTCGGCCTCCCAGAGTGCTAGGATTACAGGTGTGAGCCACTGCGCCCAGCCCATTTTGTGTTTGCAGAGTGGCCTCATCTCTGTCTTGCTCCAAACAAGTACATGTGTCTAATATTATTTTTAATATTCTGGGAGCCTTTATGTTCACTTGTTACCTTAATTCCCTGGGTGTTTAACAGGGCCATTTTTTGCTTTCTCTTGTGTGTATGTTAAGGAAGAGCCCAAAATTTTCTGTTAAGATGGGTGCATGATCTCAAAATTTCAGCGGCATGAAACCAGGTATTCTATACCAACTAAGAACTTACAAAGAGAATCACAAGGTCTGACGTCTACAGAACTGGGTACATGTGAGTACTTCAATGCTGCTCAGACCACAAAAAATCCAGATTCCTCCCTGCTGCGTCTGTGTCTCCTGCCACTGCCAGGAGCTCTCTCCCTGGCTACGTCCTTCCTGTCACTGCCCTGCGGCGCTTCCTCCTCACTGTCCTCTTTCCTTCATGTGTGAACGTGCTCAAGTCTTCCCCATTTTCAAGGGCTTTTCCTACATCTGCTTTTTACAGCCAAACTTCTCAAAAGAGTTGCCTACTCTTTCTTACCATCAACTCATTTCATTTAAAAGAAACAATTTGTTAAAATTCCTGTACTGGAAATGTTATAGATACTCAGAGAACCTGGGAAATATAGAAAGGTGTAAAGAACAACCACTCATTTCACTCGTCATCTCCAAACCTAGTTAGCTCAGTTGTTAATGTGTTACTCAGTACATTTCTACTGTGTACTTCCGTGTACTGTACACTGGTTTAAGTTCTGAGGCTAAAATGGCAAAGAAGAAGGACACAGCCGCTCCCTGCATGTGTATGATTCGAACTCAAATTATCCTCTTCACTCTTTTATTCTTTGTATTCTTATTTCTGTTCCCTGCATTCCTTTAATACTGCCCATTCTGAGGAACATCAAACCCCTACTAATTGCTAATCCAATAGTTTCTTCTTATCTCTCACTGCATTTGAATTTTCTGCAGTTTGAGGAGGGGCATTTTGGTTCTCTTCCTTCTCCTACTTGAAACGTTCTCGTCTTGACTGTGTTTAACACTACACTAAACTGCCTCTTTTCTGAGAGCTCTAGCCCCAGTTGGGTCCAGGTCCCTATCTGTGATTCCAACATCCACCCTGGGACCTAGGCACTCTCCGGGAGTCTGCCTTGGGCCTGTTCACTCTCACTTGTATCTGGACAATCACATCCTCTACCATTGGCTCTAATGCTGTCTGAGTTCCCTCAACTACAGCAGCTCTTGCCTTGCGTATTCTCCTAAGCTCTGGAATCTGATGTTCTCTTCCATAGATGGTCCGTGGACACGTAACCTCAACATGTCTAGACCTGGGCTCATTTTACTCCCCCATTCCAATTGAAGATTTGCTGTTCCTTACTGGATACCTCACCTCATTTGAAAGCTTTGCCATCCTATTCACAAGGGCTAAACACCTCAGATTATCTCTTCCCACACATGCTCTGCACTCAGTCGTTTGCCATGCCTTGGCAACTCCACCACACATTTGTAATGTCTGTCCCTAGATTTATTTCTTTTGTTTCCACTGCCAGTGGCCTTGTCATCTCTTGTTTTGTTTAAATAGCTCCCTTTTGGGGTCCCTTCCTCTTGCCCTTTTCTTCTTCAATCCGTATATCACATTTATTTCATAGTGATGTGATTATGTTGCTGTACTCGTCAGAAACCTTGAATGATGCTCCACAACCTTCTTCAAAAAAGGCCTAGTTCAAAACTCATCTCCTGTGTACATATTCTCCATTATAATAATTCATTCCCACCTTCATGGTCCCATAGTTTTCTATTTTTTTCCCCAAGATTAATTTATTCTGTCTGGTATTATCATTAATTGTTTATTAATGGCTTCTCCTAGAATTTTTGCCCCACAGTTTGCTAGTAGTAGACACTCAGTTGTGTTTGCAAAACCGTGTTGATATTATTAGACTCTTCCGTTAACCCCTGACTGATTGAGATGGCCTAGTTCTCTGACATTACTCATTCACATAAAAATTAAAGTCAAGGGACAATAAAATATAATTTTAAAATAATTTCTGTGTCACTTAGGCCTGGCTGATATAATATATAGATCTGTCTTTGTTGTTGATTTTCTAACACATTGCTTAGTTGGGTCCTAATTTATTATGGCAGATTTGGTGGCTATGAAAAATGTCAGGACACAGGTGGTTAAAGCTAAAATAGCATTTTAGATTAGCTTTTGCATTTAAGAACAAGTACACAGCACAACATTTAGCTACTCAGTCTTTTCTATGAAACCAAATGCTGCCTGAAGTCTTAGCTTAACTGATTTTCTTTTCTGTCTACTGAGTGGATCACATTGTTGGGCATTGCTGATGCACATTTGTTTTTCAGCAGTAAGTTCCATTAGTGTTGTTTTCCTAAACCACCCAAGAGAAACCCAGAGAACCCCAAGCTGTCTCAGTAAAAGAACTTTCTCAGCATCCAAAGTACCCGTACTGGATCCTGGTGGCCTATCGTATACTCACCGTGTCTAACATCTCCCGGGTATGTGCTGCGGAAATACAAAACCGAGCCCGGGCTTCTGCGAGGGGGGTGGCTGGAAATCCAACGACCACCACCCCAATTTTTTTCTCTAACATATGCCTTGCAAAAGCCCTTAGGGAAAAGCAAAGAAAAGGTGGTTAACTGAGAAAAGACAAAATTATCCTGCCAACAAAAGGAATATGGTTAATTGACTTTTTAAAATTTTTTATGATAGTAAGTAGAAGCTATTCAATTGAAGTTATTAAACTTTTATCAAATGCAATTGACAAAGAAATGGGAAGTCAGTCACTTGACGCTGCTTATAACTGAGTGTGTGGCATTATGGGCCTGACACACTTATTAGGTAATTGTGAGTACTGAGTCTTATATTGAGCGGAAAATGCTGATGTACGTGTCTCTGGTTTAATAAGTCTGCACTGATGTAAAATCTTTCATCTGCAGGGTTCCAAGGTCTAAAAACCAAACAGCTAATACAATGCAATTACAGAAAGAAGGAATATATATTAAGAGTAAACCTGTATATCTTAAGAACTTAATACCAATCATATGTGGAAATTTCAATAAGCCTATTTTTAGGGACCACAATGTGAAGACCAGCATCAGAGTGCTCACAGTATCCAACTCCAAGCCAATATTCCCACTCCAGGGCCCAAGATTATATTTTCCATCAAATCATAGATAAGAAATAGCAAGAGTCTCCTCATTTTTTTTTTTTAATGTGTGAATGAACATACCCGGGTATGGCCAGGGATAATAAACCCATTGACTGGGTTAAGAGGGAATGGAGCAGTGGGGAGATAGGAAAGAAGTGTGCAAGCACCAAGAACCTGGTGGGTAGATGCAGCCTATAGGATGGAACTCAGAGAACCATAAAGCTCTTTGATGCAGGCAAAACCTTTGTAAGCTATGTTCCCTTTCCTTCATCCTTCTAGCTTCTTTCTTTTCCAGAGCTAATCTCAGTAATGATTCTAGAATATGAAGCTCAAAGTCTGTAAATTTCTTGTGCTGAGAGCCAAGGACAGATAAAAAAGTACACATTCCCAAGTGACTCTTTTCCCTTTGGGCTCTGTTACTCTTTGCAGGAAACCTTAATTACCGGGTGGCTCTACCTATAAGTGAGGTAAAAGCCTCATATCTGTTCTTAGCATTAAGAGGTTGCTGGGGTATTGTCTTAGGCTGGAAGCTGACAGTACCAGAGAAACCTTCCTGTCATAACTCAGGAAGAATTCTTGAACCAGATGCAGAGAGTGAGCCTGCCTGTCCATTCATCCGTTTTGCAGTCTAGCAGTCTGCCTTTTGGTTGCTTCAGGCAGAATGTAGGTTATCAAATAAAGCAACGGAGACTGCAAGACCTGCAGAACACACAGCCTGTCTGGCCCCCTGGCTTGGGCAAGGCAAGATTTGCCCTTTGATTTCCACTGCGAAGGTTGTCAGGAGATGAAGCTTTCTAGCTGAGAAAGCTTGAAAACAGAGGCTGTTCTTTCTCTTTCTTGATCACCCTATGGAAGGCTGCCCACGGAACTGCACAGAATGAGAGCTCATAATTGTCTGAGAAACAAGTCAAGTGCTTTTATTGCTAGAGTACAAACCACCTGACCCATGATCTCAGGCCAGTTTTCGGGATTCCCAGAAGACCGTTTTCACTGTCTGCATGTTTCTCTTTGTACCAAAGGAAGCAAGTTTTGCCAAAGAATGTAGAGCAAAATATATGACTCTGTTGATTCATTAGGCTAATCTGGGGCCTCCCTGGAGCACTTTCGAGTTTAAAACTTACATTACTAAAGCTAATGTCCTTAAGTTAATGGATTTGGTTGCACTGAACATTTTTATATAATGAGCCTCTGTGTTTGCACTCTCCAAAGCAAATTCGAGCTGGCATAGGCTGAAAGAAACTAAATGATGTGAAATAATCATTAATAAGAATCATAAAATAATTAGTATTACATGCAGCATCACTACATCTTGTGTCCCACCATCTTCCAAGTGTGTATGAGGAGGACAGTGGAAGGAAAATGCAAACCCTGTATCAAGTACTAAATACAACATATTCTTGATTATTTAAGTGCATATTTTGCAGGTGAAATCACATTATACTGAACTCTATAGAGAAGTCCAGTGGTAGAGTTGTAGCAGGACTTTGTTCAAAAGGATAACTGGCTGGAGATTATATTTTTATTCTGCATAGCTGGAAACGTGGAGAAATCATAGTTCTTTAATAAGATCAAAGTTTTTAAAGGAACAAATGAAAGAAGTGCTTCCACACTGGCTTATACAATTAACTCCCTGTTTCAAAAGCTTCTCTACATATGAACTTTCCATGGAAGAAATATCATACAAGGAAACAAAGCCAGGCAGCAGGGCAAGCTCTTGCCAGCAACTCCTGCCAGCAATAGATGATATTACCTTTTGTAACTAACCTGTTCTCAGTTTCCTTAGACAACCCAAACAATGAGATTTTTTCTATCGTAGTGATTGATGCTTTTTGAATCACCAAAGATGACATTAAAGAAAGTTAAATTTATACTCTGTATTGCTTTAATGAGTTGTGTATTTTTTTTCTTCCTATGGACTAAAGCTTGGGAGGCCGTGTACAAAAGAGCTCTGGTTCAGGAGGCGGATGGAACTGGCTTTCAGTTCTGGGCTCTGCTGCCTACAACCTATGAGTCTTAGAAAACAGTTTGATCTTTGTGACTCTCAGCATCCTAATTTATAAACTAGAGGTAGGCATCCCACTCTCCATGGGTAGTCACTGAGGTCTAATAGCCTTACTTAGCATATAATCAGCATTTTGCGATGTTGGCTCCTCCTAAAAAACACTCTGAAGTTTAAAGGAACAAGACAGCTTGATTTATTTTCCAGTATTCAATATAGCAGTATTGATGGAGAGTATAGTAGGATTTTACCTACTATTTTTCTGGAAGTCCTATTTTTATTAATGTAACCAAAGATTGTTATAACTATCTTAAGGAGCCATGCAACCATGGTGACAGAACCTTGCACTCACTTGAAACTAATAATAATCATCATTGCAGCAGAGTGGCAGTAATACTAATAGCTACCACTGATTGAATGCTGATGGTATTCCAAGCACTACTTTAAGTGCTTTCTACACGTTATGAATATGATTAATAATAATAGCTAACACTGAATAGCTCCTGTATAAGAGGCAACATGCCAAATGCTGTATGGGTCTTATCTTGTTTAATCTTCACAATGACTTTATGAAGTAGATGCTGTTATATCCCATTTTATAAATGAGAAAACTGGGACTTCAGGAGGTTGGGTAACTTGTCTAAGATACCCCAGCTAGGAAGAGGCAGAGTCAAAATTCTTTTTGATTCCAAACTTTCTCACTCCACCGTACAGCATAACTTGCACATGAAGCATATTGTACAATTGAATTCTTGAATTTAAATGCATTTATTTTTACTATGCATTGACTCTTCTTATTGGGTTGTTTCGTTTTTCTGACCTGTTGAGATTCTAATTCCAGCTTCCACCATTAAAATCAGAAGTATCCAGCACACTCCCTACTGCGACTGGGACATTTCAGCATTGTGCACGTGACACCCTGGACAAGTTTATTTTTGGTGCCTTCTTCTGAGTGAATGATGAAATATTAGACAGACATGAGCTAAGTTTGGAATTTTTCTTCTGGAACACATCATTTCCCCAACCATTTTGAATAAATGTGGGGTTTTGTGTGTGAATGTGTGTCTGCCTTCCAAACTCAGATGGTAAAAGGTTTTGGATTATCTGCTACTTTGAATCACCACTGTCTCCCTTTCCTGCCATTAGCACAGAGTGGTGTGGGTGTAGCATTTCTGTAGCACACTATCTCCTTGAACACCCCGTGCACTATTTACCTGACCCAGAGCTGTGAACAAAGGGCCAACTGGTGGTAATGGTGTGGCATGCTAAAAAAAAACCAAACAATCAAAAACCTCATGTGTATGTTTTAACTGGTTGTTATTTTTCTGTGATGAAATGACACAAGAGCATCTGTCTTTTTGGAATTTATAACTCAGTCTTACCCCCTATGATTTTCAAGTACTAGGCCCCAAACCTCTTTTATTGTTATTTTTCTATACTTCAAATACTCTGCCAATCTATGCAGACTGTTAGAGAGTCAAACAGAAAGTTCCAGTGCTGGGTTATGTTGGAGGGCAGTTGGGACTTCTAGAATCTGATAAATCTTATGTAGAATATTAATTTCCTTCATGTGCTTGGTCAGTGACACAAATAAACATTTTACCTTTAGGAAGGATTTTATAATAGTTAGTTTCCTTGTAATAACAGAGGTCATTGGTCTCTTGCAGGTTGGAGAATGGCTCATGTATAAAATTGTCCATGCCATACTGAGAAAAACTGATTTTTTTCCTCTTAATGCACTGGTTGCTAATGTTCAATTTCAGAGTTGCAATCAATGGAAAACAACCCATTGATTGCAACTCATAGCAGAGGCATAAAAATTGAACATGAGCTTTCAAGCGGGCCTAGGCTTGGGTTTCTTATGTCTTAGCTTTACGGCTATTTGACTTTGTACAACTTTTGGCAAGTTGTTTAGCTGCTCTCAGCCTCAGCTTTCCCACACTGTAAATGAGGCTGCCCTCTTCTGAGGATGGCCAGAGTTCAAGGGGAGAAAGCACAGGGATTGATAACGTTGTTTTTATGGTAATATTGAGAGAGAGGGTCTTCAGAAGTTCTCCCTGAGAAAGATCTTGGGCCAGAAGGAAGCTCAGGATCATCCTTAATTTGCAGTTGAGGTTGAGGGAGATAAGTGATTTCCCTGAATTCACAGAGCTTCAATTCAGGGAGAGAGGCAGGTCTTGGCACCTGTTTCCCTTCCTATAAGACCCATGGAAAGGCTGATGAGCTGGCAGGTGGCTTCTGAGAAGCTACACAAGTGAATTCTGAAGTTGATCACTCCATTCCAAGTGCATAATCTGATGCCTGTGCCAACAAGTCTCATAGTGTCACCATCTTAGGTCCCTTCGGGGCTTTAGGTGTGATACTGAGAGTCCTTGCATACTTACGCTACTTTGCTAGGCATGTAAAGGAGCACAGGGATGACGGGAGAACTCTCGTTGCCATAGATAATGAATCCCATTTTCTGCAGTCTCTGTCTGAAGTATCTTGTGTTTTTTTGCAAGTTGCCGTACTCTCTGCAACCCTGAAAAGAGACAGGCATGGAATCTATCAATTCCCATTAGGAAGAGGGAAGCAAAGGTCAGGTCAACTTGGCAAGCATTTCTAAGCCTTTCTGCAGGCCTGCATCATTTGCTGGGAGGGGGCCAAAGTAGGGTGGGGAAATATCTCCTGGGGAGCAGGTGTGGGCACTGATGCCCAGGACTCTGCCTTGAGCCTGGAAGGCAGGAGTTGGAGGAGGATGGTGTTACTAGGTGCTGCAAGCAACTAAAGCTGGGCTAGACTGCAGGGCTGGTGGGAGGCAGGGTAGGTACCTAGGGTGTATGGGCTCTGTGCTTTAAAAAATGTTAACTCAGGAGAAGGGAGTGTGACAAGAAGTAATACACACACACACTACACACCAGTCATCGGTAGATGCTTTTTAGCCAAGTTGAGCTGGCCCATTAAATCGCTTCTCATCTAAGTCTTTAATCAAAGGATCCTTCATCCAACCTTCATCTGTCCTGAAGACGCCTGTCTACTCCAGTCCTGCCTCTAAGTAGGTAGGTAAGGAAACCAGCCAAAACTAGATAGTGTTTGCTCAATAAGAATGAATAGGATTGAACACTTAAGTCCCCTGGAAATCAGCCCAAAGTTTGCAGGATCACTATCCAGCAGGAATGTGTTGCTGCAGTCTTTCTGGTCCTCTTTACCTGACCTCCATTCTGACTGGTCGAATGTTCATTCAAACTGGTCAGAGATCCTGCTCTAGAGGTTACTCAATATTTTAATCATTGCTCATGGATGTTTGTCATTCTCCAAATGGAAAAAGGGTACAACTATCAGTAAACATGTCAGTCATGGTCATCTGGTACCTTCTCAGGGAAATGGCCCCAGACTGTGCCTTTACAAAGGCTTGAGCAGTGGGAATCTGCTCAGCATCTTTCCTCCAGGGGACCATGATATTTGGGTAGGGTGGGCCCTGCCTTTCCTCTTTACTGCAAGGGTAGCATGAGACCCAAGCTTGATCAATTGGGATGCTCCATCCCTGGTTATCAGTTTGATGGTGGTACACAACCTGGCCCTATTAGGCTTTCTTCAGATCCACTGATGAAGTGTGAAGATGAGATAATCCTTAAGCTTCATCTTTGCCACCACATGGAGGACGCCTGCTTGAAAATGACGTTGACTCAGATAAAAGCTAAGCCACAAGATGGTAAAAGTCCTGATGGCATCATTTGAACCCCTGAGTCTAGCCATGCCTAAGTTAGGCCATTTTTTGGGCTTTTCTACCATGTGAAATGATATATTTCCTTTTCTGCCACCTACAATCCAATGTTTCCTGAGTAATCCAGGTGGCCATTAATCGGATCAGGTGGCCTCTAAAGAGCAATAATAATATCAGCAACAATAATTGTAGCTCACACATATGTAATGTCACCACTGTTATAAGCGTTCAAGACTTTGATTTAGGTACCATAATCCTATGTTGCATACAAGGAGAAACCACTTAACTTTACTCAAGTCCACATAGTTGGTAGGTAGCTGAGCCAGAATTTGACCCAGGAAGTTGGGTGTAGAATCTGCACTATGTACCCCTATACTACAGTGCTCTGCCCAGGTAATGGATGGTGGCCATCTCTTCTCCTCGAGATCAATAAAACTCTCATCTCTGCCAGCTGTTTGGATCATAACTCTACCAATTTATTTTCTAGTAGAGGCAGTTGAGAAGTTCAAGGCTGGGCAAGCTTTTGACAGTCTCATGTTGTGAGGGGTTGGAGCCCAGGGCCCCCTTCACTTTGGGTGGAGGCTGCACCCAAGGAGTAAGGGTGAACCAGAATTAGAGAGGCCCCCAAAGGGCACTTTCTTTACTGAGTCATCTGATATTTTCCCACTAGGCTCTATCACTCCCAAAATACTTTACATCTTCAAGAGTTTTCCTTTGCTCATCAGGCCCAAACGGACTTAACCTCTGTGACATCTTAATACATATATGTGGAAGGATGGAGATTTAGTCAAGTGGAATGCCAACCAAGGAACAGGACATTAAATGTCCCAACTATCCATGCTTGTTTTCTCTTACTGTCCTTCACCCAACTCAAGTTCTCAAGGAAGACCCCTCTTTAACTCTGGCAGCTCTCAGCAAGCAGGTGGTGATGGGGAAAGAATCTGCTTTGTCGTTCTTTCTCAGGGAAATTGACCTCTCAACCCCACTCTCCTGGCCACAGCCTATGAACGGAGGATGCCCTTGACCCAAGGGCAGTCCATCTGGGTGTTGGCCAAAGAGCCATGAATTGGTCTATCATAGGAACTTTGACAAAAAGATGATAAATATGAACTAAAACAATCAGATATTCTTGCTATAGCAGTGTGGATGTGAAAAATTTAGAGAGAATTTGTGAAAAATTTAGAGGAGAAATTGAAAGACATAGAAAAGCTTATTTAACAGAATCTATGAAAGAGAGTTAGCCATTGGTCTTTAGAAACTATGGCAACCTAGGAAGAAGAGAGATGGAAACTGCAAGGTTAGTTAGTAGCAATAGAAAGCATAAGATATTAACACACAGAAGAGCTCATATTCTAGTGGGGGATACAGACATTAATCAAATCATCACAGAAATGGGTGTAAAATTGCAACTGTGATGGGCACTGCATAGAAATGTTATGTGGTGTTATGAAAGCTCACATATAGGGAGATTGGACCAATCTCCCAAATCTGAGAAAGTCAATAAGTGATGAGTAAACAAAGATCTGAAGGATGAGAAAGTATTAATCAGGCTCAAAGCTAGAGGACAATATTCCAGGCTTAGAAAATAGGTGCAATGGTCCTGTGGTTTGTAGAACAGAGTAGTTGTGAACCAGGCAAGATGTGGTTGAGTGTGGAACAAAATGAGGCTGGAAAGATGGGTAGATTGTCAAAAAAGGGGTGGGGAGGGCACGACTACAGAGATTGAAGAATCTAATATTTAGGGTTGGGAAGAGGAGGATGAACCTAAAAAGGAGACAAAATAGGACCAACTAGACAGGGAGAAGATAAAACAGGAGATGGACTAGTGTTCTTTGGATTTATCAACATGAAAGTCACTGATAACCTTTATTTGGGGCCCTTGGCTGGGAATTTGTTTCTAAAGAAACAGGTAGTTCCAAGTATGGTTTTCTTTAATTCATATACCCTTTCCCCACTTAACTCTTTCCAAAAAAAAAAAGAGCCCCCTCACTTCTAGATTTGCAACATGAATACAAGTAAGAGATCCAGAGAGGTATAGAAACATCTGTATAATTTTTTTTGCATAGACACAGCTTTCTTGGTGCTTTAAAAAAAAGACCTTTTTTTTTTTTAACATGTTTGTTTGTAGGTGTCCCTTGGAAACTTGTATGTGTACAGAAAGCAGTCTATTGGAAATGCAGAACTAGAAATTAGGAAGGAGAATATTTGCTATACGTTCAAAAAAAAAAAATTCATCCATACACTGAAATTGTGTGTTTAGAGAGATAACAACAGAACGAGTAGGGGGAGATTATGTAGAGAAGGAAAAGAAAAGAGGGCAGTGATAAGGCTTATTTTGAAAGGTGATTGAAATGAAAGCACAGAGATACATCCCAGCCACCAAAATGTGTTCCATATGGCCTGTCCCCCTATGCTTTTGGCCCCCTTGTTGATCGTTAGCTGCACAATGAACAGATGACTTCATCAGGCTGAGCCTCATGATTCCTACATGTTTCCCCTCGAAGTCTAGAAGGATTTCCTGGCCCAGAAGTGCATGAAGGACTTAAATTGCTTTTCCCAATGGCATTATCTTTGCACTTGCCTATAATAATGACTCATCTATCATTGGGCTTCCCAGCTACTTAATTGGCTCCGTCTGTCCCTACTGCCTTGATTAACCCAAGAAACTGGATCATTAGCTAATGTCACCACTTCACTGCTTCTAGATCCTTCGGAGGCTTGACCAAACAGATTATACTATCAATTCCAGGGATACATGACTCCTAAGAACTGAATGTTTTATTCTTGCCCTGTCTTTCCTATCTTTGAACCCTTTAATGCAGCATGGCTGACAAGCCATTATGACACACTTTGTGGTCACCATGTTTTCTCATATAGATCACTGTAAATGTCTTTGAGGTCTTGTGAGTTTGCCAAGATACAGCTCCTTTCAATTACTCTATTGCTCACTCTTTAAAATTGGAAACATTCTTATACCCTTGGAGGGCCTGGGGGCAGAGGGGAATTTGTACGTATAAAACACTACTCATCTAAACAGGATGTGAGTGATTTTATTAATTATGTTGTGCTTGGAGATCCTTGCTTGAAGCAGAAGGAATATTTGGCACGTGTCTTTTTGTGCAGGAACAGCCATGCTGGGATGGCACTGGGGCCCTTTGGAGATTGGGCACTGTAGCCACATTCCCCTTGAAACACTCAAAGTCTCTGATTAAATAGTTTCTGATCCATCTTCCACATACTACCTAGAAGACAGGGAAGGTTCCTGCTCAGATAAATAAATGAATGAGACAATCTCTTATGTTGGCTTCTGGAGAGTTTGCATAAGTATTTATTTTATCATATTCTGGGTTCTCGGAGAAGGCCATTGAGTGGAAGAGGAATAGGCTTTGGAGTTACATGGACAAGGAATCAAACTCCACCTGGACAGCTTATAACCTTAAAACCCCAGTTTTATCTGTAAAAGGGAGATAAGCTTATCTCATAGAGAAACTGGGAGAAATAAAAAGGTTAATGCAGGAAAAGGGCTTGTATTGGATCTGGCATCCAATGGGTCCTTGAAAGGTTAATTACCTTTCTCCACAGGGCAGTAGTTCTCAGCCTCAGTGGCACTTCAGAATCATCTGGAAGGCTTGGTAAAATCTCATGTTCAGGCTGTACCCCATACCAATTAAACCAGGATCTCTGGGGACAGGGCCTGTCAGGAGTTTTGGTTTTCATAAGGTGTAGCCAAACAGATGTGGATGTCTCAGAAACAGCCACCATGTCCACTCTACTGTGTTAGATGCCTGATTGTATCCTGGCTGGGCTATGCTCCTTGGTTGGATATGGAAGATGAAAGATGGGCATGTATGGCAGCCTCTTGTTTGGCATGAATACCTCCCAGCAGTTCCTGTGTGCTCAGGCTCTCGGAGAGTATCTTTTGTGGGGGTGACCTGCTCCCCTCATATCTACCTGCTCCACGGTGTTTACTCATCTTGAACCCCACCGCCAACCTCACCCCCCTCATGAGGGTGAATAAGATCCAGGGCGAATCTATCCCAGCAGAGGACCTGTATGTTGCCGTTTCATCCATTCAGGTTTCTAGCTCTGCTGGCTTGAGAGATGGCTAGGTTAACGGAGGCCACGAATACTTTAACCTTCCCTCCGATGCTGTTAAAACAAAACCAGCTGGGGCAGGGGAAGGAAAACAAATAAAACACAAAGCCTCTTACTACAAAGCTTTGCAGTCCCCTAATAAAAACAATGGTCTGTGGTGTTTCCAAAAATACGTTTGGGACAACTCAGTCTCCCAGAGGGCCAGAAGGAATTATGGACAGTGGAAACTACCAGAATGACCTGTCTTAAAGGATGAAAATTTTTTCTCTATTGAACCATCAGCATGCAAAAAAATGAGAAAGGTATTTCCCCCTATAAGACTAAGCAAAAGAGATGAATTTGATGAGCTCGTGGGCCAAAACCAGCACCATTGTCCATTTTCTGCAGACTTTGTAAGCTTGCCTTCTTACAGAGGAAACACAGATGTGCCCAGATGCCATGGGAAGACTTATTTTACTTCTCAGGCTTGAAAATATACATACAGAAATATACACTTCTCACTGCTTAAATTATTTAGTACACTACCACTTTGTCCAGAATACAGACTAGATGAGTACAAACATGTTCCTAGGCAGCACTGCTTAGAAAATATTGTCCTTGTCTTTAGAGATGGGAAGTCTCTTTCCATAAAACAGTTCTTACAATGTAAGAAGTTGATATTTCTGAAAAATTAACCCAGGGAAAATTGATATTAAAGAATGCCTGCAGTGGTCTGAGAATGCTGAATTCCCCTGGCCTCTCCTCACTTCTCTGTCTGCCCACTTACCCTGGGCTTCGCCGGCTGGCTTGGTGAGGGGGCGAGGGCATTGGAGAGAGAGACTTTGGAGTAAAGTTTCAATGTGGCAGCAGGAACCCAGCGTCTGTTATTTTAAGCACTGGACACCACACAGGACATTTTGTTTCCAGCACACTCAGGGGCAGAGAGATCTCAGGAAAGATCAAGAGGCTACAGAGCGGCAAGAGTCATAAGAATCACATTAGCACTGACAAGCTTCCCAGTGGGGTGCAGAGAGCAGCGTTTGGAGTGGTTTGCTAAGACTAACGCACATTTTTTATCAGGCACTGAAGCTCTCCCTTTTGATGTCCGGATTCCAAGGTTACGGCATGTTTTATAGTCACATACACATGTTCCGAGGGCTCTCCGGGCCGCTCAGTTGAACCCCTGAGGAATGTGTGCAGGGACAGGCTGGACATGAGGGCTGGGTGGCCATCTGCAACAGCCCTGGAAGACACCCTGTCTCCACCTCCCCACCAGCTGCTCAGATACACCTCTAGGGATTTAATCCCCAAGGAGGGGTGATAACGGACATCTCTTACATACCTGCTATGGGCCAGGAACTGGTTTTTTGAGCCTCCTTCACAGATGGGGAAGCTGAGGCTTGGAGGTTATGAATGAGATACTCAGCTGACCCAGAAATAGGATGCACTTAGGACACTATCAAAGTCTGCTCTTTGGAGAATCTGATAAACTCACTCATGATGAGGCACGAATTCCACTATTCAGGGAGTCATGCATTTCACAAATAAAAAGCACTCACCACGCACAGGCGTCAGGCCAGCTGCTAAGGTGGGGCTAGAAGACGAAAAAATTCTGAGACTGTTTGGAAAGAAATGATCTAACAGGAGACACGGCAGATATCAAATGACATACAATCATAAGTAAGTGCCGTAAAATAGATATATATATTCACATAGCACTGCTTCACGAATACTTAATGAATGAATGACAAGATTTGATGTTAACTTGCATACATGTGGAAAGCAATATCATAGCAAGTCACTAATCGTGGGATTTTACACATAAAATGTGGCCATTTGAGAAGCTCAGGGTTTTCTGGGAACCCTCGCAAATCAGTGATATTCAAGCAGGGAAACGCACCAGAGTCTTCTGGAAATCTTTTTTTTTCTCCTCCTCTCCTCCCCTCCCCTCCCCTCTCCTCTCCTCCTTTTTTTTTTTTTTTTTTTTTTTTTAGAATACCCATAGCAAGCTTCCCTCTGCAGAGATTCTGTTCCAGAAGGACTGGGTTGGACCTTTCAGAAACACTCACTGGGTAACTGTGGTGTGAATTCCGAGTTAAGAACCACTACTAAAAGTAATAGATTACATTGTTTGTTGTTACTCTAAAAATAATGAATGATCCTAACTCAAGATGCCAGAGAACAATTTAAAGAATTTTTGTGCTCAGTCAATGGCTCTGTGTCAGTTTCCATGTGCCCCTTTTTCTATGCAGAGGAGTAAGTGACTTATCATTTCTGAGCTTCAACTTGCTGATCTGTTCAAAGCGGACGCTAGTAATGGCTGCTCCACCTTTTCCCCAGGGCTTCTGGGAGGATGATTAATTCAGCATCTGCTTCCTTCATACCTATTATGTACAGGTGGCTGTTGTTTTCACCAGAGGATTAAAAGATGAGTGTATCCATTATTTTCAAGAGGCTTATAAACTAAAAAAATAATATAATTATAACAGAAGGTAGACAATCAAGTGCCCCAGGAAGAAAGTGCTCTGGGAGTTTGAAGCAAAGACCTAGAGGGGGCAAGTTAACATTTTGTGCACGTAAGTTTGGTGACGGTTAGGGGAGGAGCGGGCAACTCACTTGGCTAGAATGTTTGGATTACTGTCATGGGAAGGATCAGTGGGGTCAGACCGTTGGGAGATGCAGATGCCACCCTTAGAATTAGAAGGTTTGGTGGGCAGTGGGAAGCCCTTGCAGGATTGTAAGCAGAAAATGACATGAGTTGAGGGGAGTTAAAGAGACAAAGCTGGTAAGCGCATGGAATAGGAGGAGGGAAAATCTGGAGGTGGCAGGACAAGTTAGGAGGCCAGAGTGGCAGTGAATGTCCAAAGTGGGTGAGAATGTGTGTGTCAACATCTGTTCCTATTTGTGGCAAGCACCGGGCTGAGTAAACAGGCTAATGAGGTCCCTTGAAAGGTCTCTGAGAAACCATGTAAATGAGGATGGCCACTAGAAAGCCCCATGCAAAGCAGCCACCGATGTAATTAAAACCTCTGCTAGCAAGGGATGCTCTGAAGGAGCCTCGGGAAGGGAGTGTGGGGGAAAATTGATGGAGAGGCCCCCTCCCTTGGTGTTGCCCCTATGACCACAACTGCATCATGACCAAGTGCTCAAGGAGTGAGAACCCAATTTCCTGCATTCAAAATCCACTCTACCATCTTGGGCAAGGTGCTTTCTCTTTCTGTCACTTGGGTTTTTCACCTGTCAAATGGGAATAATGACAATGATAATAATAATGGCCATTTCATAATGTTATGAGGATTAACTATGAAGCACTTGTAGAGTGTCTGGCTCACAATAAATTTAGGGTTGTGAAATGAATAAAATATATATGTTTTATATAATGGACTTTCATGTACATTTCATCTGAAAATATTCTGCGGTTCACAAATATTGAAAACCATTAATTTGAAGCAGACACTGGATGGGCTGACTTGGATCTGCTCTCCGTAGCTGGGCCTCTGGGGTCAATGTAACTGGCCTGTGGCACCTACAGCCTGTCTGGCTGTCCCTGTGCCCTCCTCGGTCTTTTTGGTGCCTGGGATGTGTCCTCTGATATATTCCTATTTCCCAGAATTAAGTATTGATCAAAATAACTTTCACTTTCAGGGCTCAAGTTGAAGCAGCTGATCACAGAGAATCTAACTACATAAAGTCTTCCTATCTTACCAAGGGCCCCAAACTTTAGAAACGTTAGCCAGTATTTAAGACCTAATCACGTGAGCTCTTAGGAGGGACTGGGTGCTCCCTGAAGAAAGAGATTCAAAGAGAGAGAGGTATTTGATGTGAGGGAGACTCTCCATTGCTGGCTTGAGGATGGAAGAGACCTACAGGAGCTGAGACAGGTGAGGGAACAGGACCTCAGTCCTACAACCCCAAAGAACTGGATTCTGTCACGTGAGCATGGAAGGGAGGGCCTGAGGTCCAGATGAGACAGCAGATGCTGACACCTGGACTTCAGCCCTATGAGAACTTGAGCAGGGAACACGCTGTGCCCAGACTCCTGACCCTCGGAAACTGAGAAAATCGACAGGCATTATTTTAAACCACTAAGTTTGTGGTAATTCGTTATGCAGAAAGAACACTAATACATTCTCTCTAGTCCAAACACATGCATGCTGGGCTTCCTCAGGCACAAATCCACCTGCTTAATCCTCCCCAGCTGTGGGACGGGCTGTGTGCTGGGAAAAACAAAGCCAGTGTGGCACACCAGCGCCCCTCCGCCCGGGAGATGCTACAGATGGACTCATGTCCTTTCCTTCTCCAGGTGCACGGGAGCATCATGGAATTCCAGCTGTTACACCACAGTTCCCCCACCTCAGAGTCCATCCACACGGAGGAAGCAAATGTGGAAAGGATGCTTGGGTAGGATTCTTGGTGTCAAAGGATATCTTGTTTGTAGGACAGCTGGAAGGAAGTGGCCACACACTCCTTTTGCCCCAGTGCCATCTAAAAGACAAACAGATTCTCTTTACACTCCTGCTAGGGAAATTTTTAAGGACTCAAATCAACTGCAGCATTTACTGAGCTGCCCTAAAATTCTACCCCTGGCAAACTCTTCGGGTGAAGTAAACGAGGGGCAGAAGGTTCCAGAACAGTTTGCTGGCCATTTCTGCACAATCAGGCAAACGTCCCCTCCCAGCTAGAGTTCAGCTTGCTGGCTACTCTTGCGTTTATTGGACGAACCTAAGTTGCCATACGTATAGGTAAGCAGCAATAGGGCAGAGAGGCAATGCTTGTCACCTTGACTGCTAACCCCAACCTTAGGTCCACACACACAAAAAGACCAGGTAGAACTTTTTTACCCCCCAGCACAGGTGATTAATCATGGACAGAGGCAGGCCCCCAGTTGAAAGCCAGTGGAGCGTAGCACCAGCATCTGTTTTGTATTAGCTATTGCTGAAATGCCAGTGGCCTGAAACCATTTAGAAAACGCAGCTCTCCGTGCCCTCGGCCTTTCAATGTCTCCAGCTGGCAACCAAGTGGCAAATATATTTAGGAAGCAGCAGCTAATTTCTCCTTCAACAATGCCAAGGGCCTTTGATGCCAGGAACTCAGACGGTGCATTTTGGGTGAAATTCTCTGTATGCTCGCTTGCATTCATTGAGGGACCTCAGAGGGACAGAGCTAGCAACCTGTCCTGGCTGAGTTTGAAGCGGAGGGAAAAAAAAATTGTAGGAGGCCAGTTTTGTATTCACCGACACTGAGAAACGTGAGAAGGCCTTTTAGAACTGAGTGTTGAATTATCACGGTTTTATCACCCCGATCACAGTCCTTTCTTACTTTTCACTGTCTCTTCCTTGGAGAAGAGACAGAATTCCCAGCCAACAGTAGACTTCTGCCATAATAGCTGCAAGATAAGCTTGATGTAGATGGATAAATGTACCTGCAGCCTCAAGTAGCTTGCACTGGAGAAAAGCAACATCTTATGTGAGAAGTTTGTGAGTGGATCTCATGTCAAAAATAAACGGTAGGAGAGTAAGAAGATTTCTCTCTGGAGAGCTAATTGCTGTCACCTAGTGTTCTCCTTTCTTCCCCTGCTCAACGCTCTAAATCTTCCCACTTAGTTACTCCCGTTTTTTTTTTTTTAAACCTATCAAACTCAAGTGTAAAAATATGTGTGCCCTGTTGCAGGGAGCAGAGCAAAGGTTGTAGGTCACAGCTGGAAGGGGCTGGTGCCACTTTCTCCCAGTCTGGTTGGGGTGGGAGCAGGGTCGACATCTCACCTGCCAATCTCATGACGAAGTTTCACAAATGATCAGAATGAATGAGATAATCCATACAAAATGATTTCAAAGGGAGGCATGGCTATATTTTTCAGTGCAAATACATTATATTTTAAACATCATTTGCCCCCCTTTATTGTTTCTCTGTAGAAGGTAAAGAAAAATCATTGAGGTTCAAAAATTAATGAAGTTGCTTGAAAGACCTTGACATTTTATTCAACTCCTAATAATTGAATAAAATCTAGGAATTTAAGTGTTTGAAATTTTTTTTTTTTTTTAAATCCCAGATATGGTACAGAATGAATTATCTGGAGTGAACTTGCCCAGCTAGACATAACAATGGAAGCAAACAGATTTAGTGCTTCTAAAAGTAGATGAAATGCTTTAAGTGATGTCGATTAGAATCATATTTTCATATTAAGTCAATCTTGCAATTTCCAATTGCAATTTAAATCACAATTTACAATTTTCTGATAATGAAGCCATTTTCTGTCTTGTCATATCCTCTCTTCCAAAAGAAAAAAAAGTCCTTAATGCCTGTATATTACTATTCCCAAAATATATATTCTCCCCTCTTCTGGCCTGATTTCCAGAGCTTTTCCAATTTTATGTCATTTTAATTTCTTCTGGGGAAGCATTATCCTCAGAGTCCATTTTCTGCCTCCAGAAAGTACACAGCATTGGAGAATTTATTAATAGCAACATAATGATAATGATATCAATACCTGTTGTGTGCTGGGACTGAGTTCTGTGAAAAAGAAGCCAGAAATTGTTGTAGTAAAAAGCCAGACTATAGCCCTGAGAATCTCTATACAAGGAAAAAGGTATCCATCTTTAGTCCCTTGGACTTTATTTTTCTTTCATTCTTAGCTACTTTTATACTATTTCAGGTCAAGAGTTTATTTACTGAGTCAATAGGAAAAGATCGGGAAACTGTCTAAAATATACACTGTCTTCCTACAGTATACATCCATCAGAAAGTCTGAGGAAAGAATATCATGGACTGAGGTTAAGTACTGTGGCAAAGACTGATTATCTATTTGCCAAACTCATTTCCTCTGCTGGGCACATGGTTAACTTCATTTCCCAGGCTCCTTTGTGGTTAGGCAAAGTCATGTGACTGAGTTACAGCCAATGGGATGTGGGCAGAAATATAATGTGTCTTTCCAGTCACAGTCCATGAAAACACACACACACAGTCCTCCATGCTCCTTACCCCATTGCCAGCAACCTTGGAAACCATATATTGAAGCTGGAGGAGCCACAAAATGGAAGAAGGCTGAGTTCCTTGAAGAGGACTACCTGCCCAACAGGAACACCAATTTTGGACTTTACTGTGTAAGGAGAAAGTAGAGAAGGGGTGGAGTAGTAAGACAGCCAAGTAGAAACCTTCAGCCATCATTCTGTGAACATCTAATTCAACAACTATCCATGCAAGCAAGCACCTTCGGAACAATGAAACATCAGGTGAGCGATCATACTACCTAGTTTTAACATTATATCAAGACAAGAGGCACAGAAGGGGCAGAAAAGACAGTCCTGCTTTGCCTATGTCACCCCTCCCTCATCCCCTGCAGCGCTGGGCCAGCGAGTGGGCCAAATGGAGAGAGCATCTCTGTGCTGGGGAGGGAGAGTGAAGTGATTGTGGGACTTTGCATTGAAACTCAGGGCAGCTCTGGCACAGGGGAACACAGCACAGGGCAGAATTCTGCTGGTGCCCACGGAGAGAGCTTTTTGACCAGCCAGCCAGAGGGAAGTCCTCTGTCCCCAAGCCCGAGTTCCAGCTAGCCCCACCACCAGGAGACGAAGAGCAGCCTGGAGCCTGGACTAAATTCATAAGGCAGTCCGGCTGCAAGGGCTGCAGTCCTTGGACAATTCCTGTGGCTGCGCTGGCTTGAAGCCAGTGCACTCAGGTTGCACGTGACTCAGTGAGACACCAGCAGCTGAAGCCAAGCCAGTGCCTGTGTCACTGTTTCTCCAACTACATGCAGTGCAGCTCAAGGAGAGTCTTTTGCTTGAGGAAAACAAAGAGAAGAGCTAAGAGGACTTTGTTTTGCAACTTGAGTATCAGCTCAGCCACAGTAAAATAAAGTACTAAGCAGACTCGTAAAGCCCCTGAGCCCAGGCCTTAGTTTCTGGATGGCATTTCCGGACTCATCCTGGGACAGAAGGAACATGCTACTTTGAAGGGAAGGACCCAGTTCTGGCATGATTCACCACCTGCTGACTAAAGAGCCCTTGGGCTTTGAATAAATGTCAGAGGTAGCCAGGTAACAAGCAACACAGGCTCTGGGTGAGATTGGGCTGGCTTCAGGTGTGACCTGGTGCTAGTGGCCACAAGGGAGTGCCCACGCCACTCCTCACCCAACTCCAGCAGCCCAGCACAGAGAGCGAGGGAAGTGAGTGAGAGGCTCTGCCTGGTAAGCCAGGGAATTCTCCAGTATTTTGCTCATGCTCTCATGTCTGAGAGAGTGACAGCATTATTGGGCTTGGAGCACCACTGATATAGCTACAGTGACCAGAGACTTAGACCACATCACTCAATTCCCTTTGAGTATCTGGAAAGCCTTCCTAAGAAGGATGGGTTCAAACAAGCCCAGACTGTGAAGATTAAACTAAATACCGAACTCTTTAATGCCCAATGAAGAATACCCACGAGCATCAAGAATATCTAGGAAAACATGACCTCATCAAATGAACCAAATAAGGTACCAGTCGCCAATCCTGGAGTGATGGAGACAGGTGACCTTTCAGACAAAGAATTCAAAATAGCTGTCCTGAAGAAGCTCAATGAACTTCAAGACAACACAGAGAAGGAATTCAGAAGCCTCTCAGAGAAATTTAACAAAGAGATTGAAATAACAAAAAAAAAAAATCAAGCATTAGTTTTAGAGCTTAAGAATTCAATTGACAAACTGAGAAATGTATCAGAGTCTCTCACTAGCAGAATTGACCAAGCACAAGAAAGATCAGTGGGCTTGAAGACAGGCTATTTGAAAATATAGTCAGACGAGGGAAAAAAATAAAGGAAAAAGGAGTTTTCCATTGTGTTAAGCCATTGATATATTGTTGTGTGTCTGTTATAACAAGTAATGTATCTTAACAAATACTGACCTTACAAAGAAAGATGCTATGAAAAACTTTCAAGGATTTAACATCCTAATGCCCTTTTACATTTCATTGTCTTTATGGTGTAAAAGGAAACCCAAATTTTTCTGTGGGAGTTTTAGTTTCTCAACCTCTCATTACTAGTCGCCAAGTAATGGCATGGAAACACGGAGTTTCTTGACTGAAAAACGTCCTAATTGTAGATCATCATTAAGATGGGAGAGGAGAAGGAGGGAGGATGAAAAATGCCCTTTTGGATGCTGAAGAATCAACCAACCCTCCTCTATTTTAGAACTGTGCTTCAACTTGGACAGAGAGGATTAGCTGTTGCTCAGTCCCTGCTGATTGTTACATATAAAGAAGTCAAATGCACAGTTGAGTTTTAGGTGGTGTTTCAATAGAAAACCTTAAGTGAAAGATTTAGCTAACTGCTTGGAGAAGTAAAGAAAAATTTCATTTTTGTTTCTGCTATTTGGGTAGCATTGGCTTGAATTATCTAGTTTACTCACCTCACCTCTATATTTGATAGTGTCCAGATAAATGCTTAGTATATATAATATAAAATCATGCATTTATCAGAAGAATAGAGAAGGGACTCCAGATGTTGGCTCATGCAGGCACTCACCCATGTAGGATTTGAACCAAAATAATTCTATAAGCAACCTCTAAAGAAATAAATTTGTAATTGTTTATAAATGCTGATTAGATTCCAATGCTTGTCCAGAAAATCTGCTTAGTCCCAAGTCCAGTATTTCATACCCATACATTCACATATGTGACACTTAAGGCACAATTTAACTACTGACTGTACCTATTTGGAGGGCTAGGTTAGGGATGTGTATGACTAACATGATAGGAGCAAAAAACTGCAGGAGACTGGAGGAGGGAAGGGTTATTTTATGACTGGGGCCATCAAGATAGGGCTTAGAAGGATGAACGGGGGCTTGGGATATAAAAATGGGGGTCATGAATTGTGGGGAGAGATGAGAGCCTTCTAGCTAGAAGAAAAAGCATGAGCACTCACAGGGAGGTAGGATGCCCAGGGAAGAGTTGATGAGATGCAGCCAAAGCTTATGCTAAAGGATCATTCATTCAGCCAACATGTACAACTTGAGGTTGGGGACAGTGTCTCTGTCCTCATCGCACCTGTATTCTCCTGGGGGAGACAGACAATAACCCAGGAAGTAAATACATATTCCATAATATCTAAGTTTAGTTGATAATATCTAAGATGATAGAAGGAAGATAATGGTAATATGGTACTATTTATGTCCTCCTTTTGTAGCAATAATCTGTGAATATTACATCAAGAAAGCATGAAATTAAAAAGAGAAAACATCCTCTTGCCATTCTGTCCTGTCAAATTCTTATATGTTTAAGGATCTTTTATAGATAATTGTTTTATTTCCAGGAAGAACACAATTCATTATTCTATCTTATTTTTATCTTTACTTTTTCCCAACCTACAAAATATGCAGACACACTTCTCCCCCACACCCACTGTGCCCTGCCATCCAGAAACTTTTAGTTTAGGGACAGAGAGGGACAAGTATGATGTTGAAGAAAGACAGAGAATTGCATTTTTCCTAAATTTATCATTTAAGCATCAGAGATTTTACTAGCAATGATGCAGGTGTATTCTACTAAAACCAGATATTACACATTAGGAATTGGAATTCTGTATTTATTTTCTCTTTTAAGTCACTTTCCATTCCTGTTTTCCTTTCTACAGACATTACTGGCTACTTGATTATAAATGAATCAAACGTTTGCATGTATCTAACTGAAAAAAGTGGTTTTTTGATTCAGAAAGTTGATGATTATCCCACCAGCCCAGCACTGAAGTAACAGCTAGGAGAGACTTGATTAAATCAGAGATATTATGATTTTTTTCCTATAGCCATTTTGATGAAATAAGGAATGAGCTAACAAATAGAGTAATCCAAATTTAAGTACTGGCCTGTTAGTCATAGCTAGAATCACTCCAACTATTCCTGTCTCTCATTAAGTTTTATATTTCAAAAGACTGATGTTACACAGAAATTCTAAAATATCCAAGAATTTAGATCTTCAGATAAATGGATCTGCAGATCTAAAAACTGCACATTAGCAAGAAGGCAAAGCAAGTGTTTGATGAGATATATAAGTAGTTGCTATTTCATCCTGATATGAAATTTAAAGTATAACGAGAAACTTAGTATCTGATATTCAATAGACATATCAGGTTGAGCAGATAATATTTACTCAAAAAAGTGCCAATGTCATTTCAATACCATGTCATCAAAATTGTAACAATCATGGCAGGAAGATGAGTACTCAAAAGGAGGGTGATAATTATAGTGCAAAACCACCCAGATCCCACATAATTATAGGAAAAGCCATTCTTTCCAAGTTATGAATATGAAATATTTTGCAATAAGTTATTCCTATAATAAATCAACACTTAGCAATGTTGTCCACTGGGGATTTCCTTTCTCACCAAATTCATTCTATCAACTGAAGATGCATTAAAGAGAAAAAGAATTTAAGTAATTATAATAAATACTACCTTATCTATCCAAGTTATTAAAGAAATGGCAGTATCTCTGTCAGATGCCTACTATCAAATCAAATAATATAATCAATGTTGTGACCATAACTCTTAGTGACTTTCCATACTTCAAAAGTTACATAAAAGCACGTGCACTTCATGAGCACATTGCTATTCCTATTGCCAAAGTGGTCACAGGTATTAGGAAGCACAGGTGAGATGCTTGTAGTAACTTAGTGAACAGGGTTGAAGTTTTGACTTAAGCAGAGGTTTAAAGCTGCGAATCAAAACATGTTTCATGCTTTCCTTTTTGGGGGTTTCTCTTATTCTTCTGTCTATTCTTTCTCTTCTTTTTTTGCTAGGTCCTTTACCTTAGTCTGCATTGGCCAGAATTCTATCCTTTGTTCTGTGTAGTTTTCCTCTGTACAAATACTCTCACCTGTTTCCTTTCCTTTACACAGAAACATGGTTATCAAACTTGAGCCTGCTCCAGAATCAACTGGAGGGATGGTTAAAACAGATTGCTGATCTCATCTCCCAGAGCTTCTGATTCGGAGATACTTTGTTGCAGTTCTATGATAACAAGCCCAGGTGATGCTGCAGCTGCTGCTCCAGGGACCACCCTTTGAGAACCACCTTGTATAATGACCTTATAGTCACCCTCTCCCTCCCATCTTCATGAAATGTGAAATGACGATTGGGGACACGTGGACAACTTTCCCCCACATCAATGGCATATCAATGTAATGAGCATAACTAGACATGCACACAGGCAAGAATTACAAGGAAGAGGCTGACCTTGGTGAGCAAGTTCAGTTATTCAGACGGATGATAGTAAGTATTCAGATTCTGCTCAAGTCTTTTGATGAAAAGATGGCCCTGGACAGATATTTTATTAGCATCTACATTATGGCACAATTGAGACTTAACATATTTCTTATCAATCCAACTTGAGAAATTATATGTATTGAAGGCCTATTACGTGTCAGGCACTGTGCTGATCACCAGTGATATAAAGATGATATGGAGATACAATGGTTTCTAGTTATAACAAATCCACAATCCCATTTGTGTCTGATGGGAGGGATAGAATGACTCCAAGGTCATTGTACAGCAGTGGTTCTCAAAGGCTGGCCCTGTACCAGCAGCTTCAGCATCACCTGGGGCTGGTTAGAACCTCAACAAGCATTTCATGCAGGAATCTCTGGGGGTGGGGTGGGGCCAGCAAGCTGTTTTAACCCCTCCTCACCTGTATCAGGTGATTCTGATACAGGCTCAAGCTTAAGAAGCATGGTTCTATATAAAAGAAAGGCAACAGGTGAGGGTACTCATGCAGAGGGAAAGATAAAGAGAACCAAGGATAGGATTCTCACAAATATGCACAGGGGAAGAGGCCTAACAGGCAAGGGGAGGAAGAAAAAACAGAAAAATAAGAGGAAAAACCAGAAGAGAAGAGCATCTCTACAACTAAGAGAAGACTGTTTTCAAAGAGAGACAATGATGTGGAGAGATCAAGTCTCCTCTGACAGGAGAAGGAGGGTAGATATACAAAGGACAGTGACCTTTGTCCACAGAGCAAAGGGGCAGGGGACAGGCCACAGGAGCTGGAAAGTGCGTGGGGAGGGAGGCCAGGAAACAGGCACCGATAGGTCACTCTTTTGAGATGGTTTGCTGCAATGGAAGGGATGAGGCTCTGTGGCTATTTGATCAGGAAGAAGGGTGAAGACGAGGGAAACCAACAAGTTCATGGCTGAGAAAAGGGGCCGGTGCCTTTAGAAGGTGGAAAGAAAAAGAGTCAAGCTCAGAGATGCAAAGGAGATCAGAGTTGTTTATTTGCTGAGATACAAAAGAAAGAGAAGAATTCTGCCTTTTAATATTGCAGTCTCCAACTCCCAGGCTGTAGACCAGTACTGGTCCATGGCCTATTAAGAACCAGCTGCACAGCAGGAGGTGAGCAGTGGCCGAGCCAGCGAAGCTTCATCTGTATTTACAGCCGCTCCTCATCACTTGCATTGCTGCATAAGCTCCGCCTCCTGTCAGATCAGCAGCAGCATTAGCCTCTCATAGAAACTCAAGCCCTACTGTAAGCTGCACATGCGAGGGATCTAGGTTGTGCGCCCCTTATGAGAATCTAGTGCCCGATGATCTGAGGTGGAGCTGAGGCGGCAACGCTATCGCTGGGGAGCGGCTGCAAACACAGACTATCATTAGCAGAGAGGTTTGATTGCACAGTAAGTATAATGCACTTGAGTCATTCTGAAACCATCCCCAGCCCTGGTCCGTGGAAAAACTGTCTTCCCTGAAACCAGTCCCTGGTGCCAAAAATGTTGGGGGCCACTGTTTTAATAAATATCTGTTGAGAACCTGTGCTTGCCAGGCACTGCTCTCAGGGTAATAAATAAAATAGGCAAAATGCTTGTTCTCCTGGAGTTCATAGTCTAGTGCAAGAAAACAGACAATTAGCAGATACAAGTATAGTTTGTCAGATCCTCAAAAATGCATAAAGATTAAAGCAAGGTGGGGAGAATTAGCTGGACAGGAGGGTATGATGTTTCGACTAGAGCTGTTTACCTAATAAGGTAGGGGAGAGAGATGAGGGGAGGGAGGGGTGAGCCATGAAGATGTTGGTTAGCAGCGCAGTTCTAGAGGGAGCAGCAAGTGCCACGGCCCTTCTGCAGGAGCTGCTCCCTGCGGTCTAGGAAAAGCAAGGATACCAGCTGCCTGTGGTCGGCTGAGCCAGGGGACTGGTGGTGGGAAACATGGGGAACCATATCCTGAGAAGCCCGAAGCCCACAGTCTGGACTCTACACTGAGGAAGCTCGGAAGCTGTTGGAGAGTTCTGAGTGGGGGATGACATGGTCTCAGTTATGTCTTCTTCTTTTTTTTGTTTCTTTTTTAAAAGACGATTTTGGCTTCTGTCTGGAAACAAGCCATAAAGAGGCCAGGACAGAAGTGAGGAAGGGCTGCAGGATTTGCTGATAACTGTGTCAGGTAGCTGTAAGGTCTGAGAGAAAGGGGAGAATTCCAGGATGGGTAAAGCTATGAGAAAATTTGGAGAAGGAAGGGAAGAAAGCAGATGAGTTAAAAATAATTGTGCCTTTATGGAGTGATTACTACATGTCAAGCATCATGCTACGTTCCTTATCCATAGTATGTCATTTAATCCTTCTGACGACCTCAGCATACGATGAAGGAATGGGGGCGAGCAACTTGACTGTGATGGAACAAGTGGCCAGCCAGGCGCCGGGCCCCATGCAGTCTGGCTGCAGAGCACACCCCGTCCATCATCCACACAATCCAACCTCTATCTTCTCTGAGAAGTGAAAGGTTACCCAGAGTTGGGGGAAGGGGCTAGAGTGAGATGGGGAGCTCAGAAAGAATGTTGGCTGATTAACTGAAAAAAAAAATGTACATCAAAGATTTAAACACTAATAAGACAACTATCAACAATGCTTTCTTTAGGGGAGTTGTGACTTGTGGCTCACCCTCCTGTGGCTGCTTGCACCACGTCGAGGTAAAGAAAATGACCGAGCTGCAATCTTTCTGGACCTCTCCAAAAGTAATCTCAATCACTGAGCCATCCCGTCAGCGGCCACAACTGGTGTGGAACTGATTCCGGCTCCCAGTCCCGTGAGATAAACATCCCCACGATCTTATTTAGCATAAACACTGACCTGAAATCGAGCAGGCTGGCAAAATGGAAGTTGAGTCATGACATATTTATTAAGCTGAGCACTGAGTTTGACACTCAGAGGAACACCAAATTAATTCAAGACACATTTCTTGCCCTTAAGGGGCTTACAGCATTGGCTTGGCTAGAGGACCACCCAACATCCATTAGGATAGAGAAATCAAATTTCCACTTTGGGCTCATTGCACTGCACAGAGTGACAGGCCAGGAGATTAAAACGGCCTTGGTGCATATGGAACGCACTCCCGGCCTGCAGCCCCTCAGCCTGTGCGCATTAACTCCACAAGCAGCCTGGCTGCAGAGTGAAGGTGGCTGTTTGTGCATAAACATTGTCATTTCACTGGGACTGCTATTTCATCTTTGAACCTTGGCATCAAAGGAACACTGACCTTATTCCTGTAGCTTGCCTTTCTTTGAAGCATATGGCTTTGCATTGCAGATTAAAGTGAAGACATTCATCAAGGAACAGATCTGGCCAACCGCTCCCCAAACTCGACCCGAAACAAAGCCTTGAAAGGCTCCAATCGCGGTTGCAGTGGAGTGGGCTGAAGATGAAGGCTTGAAGCCGGGCTCCTCTTTCTCAGATCCTGTAAAGCAGCTTCCGCAGGACGCAGTGCATCCCTTTGAGCTTTGGACAACTCTGCCCTGAGAGTCAGTCTATCTCTGCAGAAAGGGGTGAGCTAATGCAATATTCCCAACCTGTCCTGCTCAATTTATTTAAACCAGACATGGTCGTAGTAAATGAGGCCAATGTGATCATCCACTGAGTCCCTTTGAATTCTTCAAAAGATGTGTCAGGCAGAACCACCTGAAACTTGGCTGATGATTCTGTCAATTTTCTTTTCTACGACTTTTCTTTGTTCATTTCTTTGAAAAGGAACTGTCCTATCTTTCTCTCTTGTTCTCCTATCTTGGCTCTAAGAAAAAAGACCATATACATAGTATTCTCTGTGTTTTGTTTGTTTCCCTTAAAATGGCAAGAGAAGTAAATAAGAAGCTTTAACTGTGAGGTTAAAAAAAACCCAAATAATTCTTTAATTATAAGGCTAAGAGAGAAGCAAGGGAAATATCGCCCACCTCAGGGGGAGAAAAATTGATGACAGATGATTATTGAAGGACAAATTATCATAGCTTTAAATATGATCTTTCTGCAGATCTTCAACTGTGATCAGATAAACAGTGAGTTCTGTCTGTGATGAAGCAGTAAACCAATGCAGAATAGGGAAGGAAATGATTGTAAAGTTCCGTACATGTAAGTCAACTGATTTTAATAATGTCTACACTAAAGGGTGTAAGAAATTAGTGAAAATCCTTGTTGAGCCATAGGCTACTTTACAGAATAATGCTTTCCTAATTACTCATCTTTAAAACAAGACCAAAGGATAATTCTGGTCATTATGAGACAATTTACTTAACTTGCATTTTTTCTTAAATCTCAAGTAATTGATTTTCCATTAAGAAATACTTGCAGTACAAGAAGATAATTAATATCACTTTGTAGAAAGCCAGTGGTTCCAGACTGTTTTTTTCACACAACCTGGAAGCTCAAGTAGCCATGAATGCCACTCCTATAGCTTCAGTTTTAAAAGGTTGAAAGATACCTGCTTATCCAATATCTGTATCCTTTAATTTATCCCCCACTTTTTGGGGTGTGGCCATGTGACTAGTTTTGGCCAATGGGCTGTAAGCAAGGTAGTAAGTGTCACCTCCAGGGTGACCCTCCCTTTGGAGCCCTCTTGTACCATGAGGCCTCCCTAGGCTGGATGGCCATTTCCTCTCACAAAGACCATTCAACAAGATGCAGAGTCATAAACCCGAAAGTCAAGCCTGGAAGAGACCCTAGAGATCAACCAATCACTGCATTTAATATGGAGGGGAAAAAAGTCCTCCTGCAGGCCATTTTCTTGCTTTAGCAAAAAAGAAAGTTTTATCTTTCAAACAAGTGTCCTGTGGAGGACTGGGGCTCAGGAGAAGGTCCTCAGGGGCTATCAGCATGGAGGTAAGTGAAGATACTACTTCAACCAGAAAAAAACAAAATAAAAAAAAAGAAAAAGATACTACTTCAACCGTATCAGCCTTGTTCATATCTGTTTTATATAGGCGGCTTCTATAAAATTTGTATGTAAATGAAGTATTCTGCTGCTTTAATAATACTGAAGACCCACAGATTTCTCCATCCTTCTACTGAAATAGCAGACTTGGAAGGTTGCACTGAACAATGGAGGGCTTCACGTCAGCTGGGAGGTGGGGTGGGGCACGGGATTGTATAGCCCCAGTTATGGGGCTACTACAAATTGCTACTTCCATAAATGTGCTCACTAGCTTGCCTGGCAGCAAGAACTGCCTTGTTGATCACTGTGTCCCCACCAGTATGTGACACATAGTAGAAGCTCTATAAACTATCTCTGAGAGACACTAGGAGAGTTTGAAGAGGCTTTAATGAATTTTTCAAAAGGAAGATTAAGTTCATTTGGGTCGAGCAAAGTAGCACCATTTAGCTGTGATGACGCACTGGCAGAGAAATGGCTGGAAAGCTATTATGTGTGTGTTTTCCCACGTATCTTCAAATGGTCAGTGGTGGCTATCCCCTGCCCAATCCCTGGTTATAAAAAATAAAAGGATTTAAAAAATTGAATATTAAATTGACTACTTTGGTCTCAGGGGAAACACAAGTGACAGCCCCAAGCAAGGACAGGCAAACACACACACACACACACACACACACACACACACACACACACACACACACACAGTTTGTTTCATTTTAACATAATTGATCACATAAAATTATCCAAATTTGAACACAGTGAGGTTAATTAGAAAGTTTTCTTTGCTTTAATAAAGGATTTATGTGTGTGCGCTAATGGCAGTTTTAGTACCATTTATCACATGGCTTGATTTACAAATAAGACAAAGGTGTGTAGTTGAGAAGGGGGAAGATTGGGCAGAAGGAAGACAGAGAGGTCGGGTAGAGGAGTTCCTGGGAGCTGTGCTCTTTGCAGACCCTCTTACCTTGTGTGGTTCCATCCAGTCCCATGAGCAATTTCATGGATCTGATGATTTGCTCTGCTATCGGGGGGCTCATGGATGTACCGTAAACAGCACTATGCGAGTGAACCCGTAAATAATCCACAAGGTCCTTAAATAAAGGGAAGAAACCCAAAAAAGAAGGCAAATAAATCTCAGTGTTGGTGAGAATCACATCTAGTCCCACACCCATCCATCACAGCAAAAGACTTTTGCACTCACAGCTCAAGAGACGAATATGGTCTGACTTTCAGTGGGCATCACCAGACTATTTATTTTTCCTGCCTCCTTCAATGTCTTTCATTCTAAATCTCCTCTCCCACTCTTCTTTCTTCACTGACTTCCTTTCTCCCTCTTCTCCTCCACTTTGAACTGCTATTTCCTTTTGATTCTTTGTTTCTTCCTTTCCTCTAGTTTCCTTCCTTCTACTCTGGTTCCCTCTCTCCCTCTTTTCATTTCAAGGTCTCCATTTAAATCTTTTTCTTCTCTTTCATTTACTAAGCACGGTATTTCCTTCCTTCCTCTCCTCCTTCCTTCCTGTTTTCCTCTCTCCTTTCCTCCTTCCATCTTCCCTTCCAGCAAGCATATTCCAAGGACTTTCCCTGGGCTGTGTCCTAGATGTGTGTGGGAGTCCCTGACATCCATTATCCATTCATGTAATTAAAATTAATCTTCTGCCTATTCTTTTATTTGGTGAATCTCATAAAAACATCTGGGTGTGTTTTCCCCATATTTGAAGAGTATGGGTGTGATGCTGGCCTGACTTAAGGCTTCAGCCACAAGGCATCCAGGAAGCTCACTTTGGAGGATGTGGGACACCTCAAAGAGAGCAGCAGTCATTGTCCAGAGTAGCTACAGCCAGCCTGTCCCTCACAGCTCTATCCAGTACTCCTAGTGGGCAGCAGCAGGGATTTTCTTTCTCTGTTGAGAGCAAATACCACCCCACAGGATGCTGGGGGAGCCAAGAGAGGGAGAGTAGGTGAGTTACAAGAACTGGATGATGGAGGCTCATGTGAACTTGTGCAGGAAGGGAGTGTTTCAAGGGTGTGATCTGGCCATCAAGGCTGGGTAGATGTGGACAGATGCAGAGGAGTAGAAAGGCATGGACATGTGCTAAAATTAGGAACAGGGATGGTATCTTATGGGCAAAGAATGGTAGAGTCAATTGGGAGGTAGAGGAAGAAGCTAGTACTTCTGAAACATGGTGATGAGGGCTTGTTCCTTGCAAGGAGGTATAACCCAGGAGTTACAGGCTCTGGAACCCAGTTGCTTGGGTTCAAGTCCTGGCTTTGCCACTTACTGCTATGTGACCATGGGAAAGTAACTAAATCTCTCTGCCCTAGTTTGCTTCTCTGAAAAGTGAGAAGATAGTAATACCTACCTCAGAGTCATTAGGAGAGTGAAATGAGTTAATACACATATGTGCTTAGAAAAGTGTCTGGTACAGAGTGAACACCTGATGCTGTCGGTGACTATTGTTAATGAATGGCCAGTTCTAAGGTTCTCAGAACTGGGAGCATGGGGTGGGGGGAAGGGACCAAAATATAAAAACTCTTTGGAGTGTCTTTATTCCAGCTCCCTCATTCCACAGAAGGTAATGTTCTAAGGTTATGGAACTACACATTCATCCACCCAGACATCAAACCAAAGATTTTCAGCCCAGCTCTTCCTCCATTCTTATAGGGGGCCTGTGGCAGTAGGAGTGACAAAAAGGAAAAGAGAGACATTTTGAAGAAGTGAGTGCTGAGACTTGATGACAGATCGAATGACTCTGAAGAGATAACGGGGATAGAAGCTGACACGATAGCTGATATTCATTGGCTACTTAAGGCTCCATTTTAAGAACTTTGCACGTATTAACTCATTTAAGCTTCGTAATAACTCTATGAAGTAGGTATTATTTTTATCCCCATTTTAGAGATGGAATCACCAAATCACAGAGAGGTTTAGAAAATTATTCACCAAAGGTGGTAGAACAAGGATTTGGACCTAAAGAATTTGACCCTAAAGTCCTTGCCCTTAGCCCCACACCCTATTACTTCTCCAGGTTTCTCTCCAGAAGAGCAAGCTTGGCATGCACGGGGTGGGGGCCCAGGAGAGCACAGAGACCAACCTGTGCTTTCAACCTTGTGGTGCTTTCCTTAATCCACAGAGATCATCCCCTTTTTGCGGGGGTTGGAGGGAGAATTACTAATATACTCAAGTCTGTAAAGTAGTACGAAACCACATATTGAATTGCATCAGTCTCAAGATGTTTCATGTCTCTCTCTCGTTTCTCCAGAAGGGACTGAAACCTCCTTCAGAGCAGGGATGGAGTTATACACATCTTTAAAGATCCACAGCAGTGGGTACTTAGCAGGTGCCTGGTGAATGCTGACGGTCCAGTGGAGAGCAAAGGGGTTTCAGAAACCGAGGAAGGATGGTGAGGGTCCTGGAAAGACACAGGAGGTGCGAGGCTGCATTCTTAGGAACAAGCGTAGCAATATTCTCTTAGCTTGAGGGGCAGTGCTGACAAAGGTCAGACAAGGAGCCAAAATAAAGCTCCCTTTGATTCCTCAAAGGGCGCTTCCCAATGTTCCCAACCCCTGATTTTTCTTCACATGTTGAGAAATTTTATCAAGTCAAGGTCATGAGCATTCTTAGTTTGCATAAATACCTCATCAGTGCAGCATCACTCCCTTTGAATGTTAAGACTGTCTTGCCCACGATCTTATTTTTTTTGGACTGAGTCCACTTTCTCTCAGAGCCTGAGTTTGCAAATGGGAGTTAATTTGCTAGTGTGGCTCAAAAAGTGGGGCTCTTTGAGCAACTTCTGGAGAGTGTCAAGGAAAGCCTTAATTCGCAGCTACTGGTTCCCTGCTTTGGTTCCCCGATTGGGCACCATGAGCCATGAATTCAGAGTTGGCTTTGGTCTTTCACAAGGCGAGTCTGGGTTGTGTCTTCCTTCAGGGTGGGTTAGAGGTCTCCTCATACCGAGGTTTCCAAGTCCATTTGTAAGTTCAAAACCCTGATTATTTTCTCTACTCATAGGCCTGGAGTTCAAGGGCAAGGGTGGCTTTTTGAGAGGAAATCAGACAAGAGGCTCTTAGAATAAACATCTTGGTGCTCATTCTCTGACCCCTATTTACTTCAAAGAGCTGTTAAATATAGCCAGGGTCTGGCGTCAGGGCAGAGCTGGCTTTTTTGAGGGGTCTGCCTTTGCCTGGCATGCAGCCTGCTGGGGCTAACACTCACCCCAAACTCGGCTGCCCCGTCCCTCTTCCCCCTTCCAGAATTCCAGCTCTGCAAGCAATCCATCAAGAGGGCTACCTTTGCTTTATTCATCTGCAAGTCTCTGCTCAGCCTCTGGGGGCTGTGGAAACCAGTGGTTAGCATCAGGCGTGCAAGAGGACTCAAGATCCATGCCTGGAGAAAAATTAGGGATCTGTAGTGTTGACCACAGTTTCCCAGCAATTGGATAAATAAAAATTTTTAAATATAAAAATAAGAAACCTAGCCCCATAAGCTCAGGCTTTCTTCAAAGAAGCCATGTATAGCCTGGAGCTCTGATAGGTGGCAAGAAGTAATTATCTGACATTTCATTGGGAAGGTCTTGAACAAAAAAATTCCTGTGAGTCGGGCTGTTCCCAGTGCATCTCTAGCAGCTCCAAACTCAAAGTAAGCAAAATAGCAAAATCTTGCTGGCTCTTGAGAGATCGTGTTAGCAGTTTCCATGAGGTGGGAGGAGGAGGCCACAGCCCAGCAGTAAGCTCCAGTTAGCAGAGGTGAATTTGTAAGACCTTTCGTGAGGGGAAAGATAAGGCCGGAATAAAACCTCTTTTCTCCATGGTAGTACCTTCACACCAAACCCATTTTTCCTTCTTGTTTGTTTCCAAATATTTTTCTTCTATATGAATCATCTGGTTGACCTTGTCCCACTCCACAAAAATTTCTAGAACCTCCTTGATACTATTATTGGGATTATTGTCCCTCTACACCAATATTAACATCATCATTTAAAAAGAGAGTTAAGAGCCAGATTTTTTTAAATCTTTTGCTATATTTTTGGACCCAAGTGATTATTTTCAAATCTCAAGATTTATTAAGAACCCCACGGGCATAGTGAAATTGAAATTAGAGTTTCAGAAAAACATCAAGTCTGAGTGTGTGCACTTTAACATTTTTTATGGTTAATTTTGTTGCTTTTGCATCCATTGGTTTAGAATCCTGGCTATTTTGCAGTACCGCCCCCCCAAATTGAGATGCATGTACTACAAAATATCCAGGATATATATTAATATACATAGATATACACACATGTATATACATGTGTATATAAAATGAAACTCTGAAACTCTGAAAATTGTACCCTAATTATTTAAACAGATAAGTAGAAAGATTTTTTAAAACAAAAATCTTTAGTGCTTGCCCAATCCTATGACTTTCAGTTAAAAAGCATAGTTTAAACAGACTCAAAGTGAAAATTCTTCACAAAATCATCCAAAGTTCAGGGGAATAAAATACATGATTTAAATGGAAGCTACACATAATTTAAAATTAACATAATTTTTAAAATTAAAGCTACAGAGGAGCAGTCCCATTGAATCATGGGCTCATTAGGCCGGAGGGAAAACAATTTATCTGGGTTTACCATGGTCTCAATCAAGCCATTGCAGATAGAAGTGCATCTGGCTGATTTTTAAACCATTAGGGAATGACACATACGTGCACTTTCTCAAGTGCCCTCTTATCTCCTGTTCACCCACCAGGTCTTGGAAACTGCCCTGTGTTTTCAAGGTTTTGCATCTTGCTGTTTTAGGGCGGCGTATCTCAGTATAGGCTAATGGTATATATAGCACAGGCGTATGTCAGTATAGGCTAATGGTATATATAGCACAGGTGTATGTCAGTATAGGCTAATGGTATATACAGCACAGGCATATCTCAGTATAGACTAATGGTATATATAGCACAGGCGTATGTCAGTATAGGCTAATGGTATATATAGCACAGGCGTATCTCAGTATAGGCTAATGGTATATACAGCACAGGCATATCTCAGTATAGGCTAATGGTATATATAGCACAGGCGTATGTCAGTATAGGCTAATGGTATATATAGCACAGGCGTATCTCAGTATAGACTAATGGTATATATAGCACAGGCATATCTCAGTATAGGCTAATGGTATATACAGCACAGGCATATCTCAGTATAGACTAATGGTATATATAGCACAGGCGTATGTCAGTATAGGCTAATGGTATTTAGCACAGGCATATCTCAGTATAGACTAATGGTATATACAGCACAGGCATATCTCAGTATAGACTAATGGTATATATAGCACAGGCATATCTCAGTATAGACTAATGGTATATATAGCACAGGCGTATGTCAGTATAGGCTAATGGTATTTAGCACAGGTGTATCTCAGTATAGACTAATGGTATATACAGCACAGGCATATCTCAGTATAGACTAATGGTATATATAGCACAGGTGTATCTCAGTATAGGCTAATGGTATATATAGCACAGGCGTATGTCAGTATAGGCTAATGTATATAGCACAGGTGTATCTCAGTATAGGCTAAGGGGCATCTGCCAAACACTATAAATACTATACTAGCTAATTCTTGCTGCCATCTAGTGATAGATTCAAACACTGCACTATAGCGTGGAGCGAGAGGGGAGAGGGGAAGAAGACGAGGAGGAATGAACGATGGAGCCCTCTGAATCCAAATATGCACAGAATCAGCATTTTAAAGGGTAAGAAAATGAACAGATGTACATATGTTTTCTGCATCCTGATTAATGTAAATAGTATTAATTTTCACAATTGCTCAGTATCCAGCCCAGATGCACAGAAGTTATGCAGACAGGAGCACCTACACTTTCAAAATACTCCAACTGACTTCAGGACAGAGAGTCCGAGAGAGAACCACAGTGAGCTGGTCCTTATTTCAGCTGGTCACGAGCCTTTGTTTAAAGAGGGTATCAAATGAAAGACCTCTAAGGAGAGAAATGTGACATCCACCAAATTTGACAACATTTCAAGGACCTGCTTGCTTCAGTTTATTCAGGTGCCTTTAGTTCAGGAAACAGAGTTACGCTTGGTTAGGAATTTTGTAGCTCAGAACTGCTGCTAAAGTAATCACCAAACCATAAGGTCACAAAGCAATGTAGTTGGGATAAAGGAGCTCCTAAATTTGAGACCCTCTGATCCCCACTGCTTCGACAGTCTAGGAAGGGAACATTTAACCTTTCACCAGATTTAGCTGAATTTTGTAAGATCCCGGGCATTCCCTATGTTTTTAGCATTACCCAGCTAATTCCCACAGGCCCGTGGAAGGAGGATGAAAAACAATGCTTTGAGCCCGGAAGAAAAGTGCTTATTGAAGGGTAAAGACCACTTAAAACTGAACATTTTAAGCATCTGTACGTCTCACGGCAGGGCGAGTGGCCGAAATTAAATCTGTTGTTTTAAATCACAGGCTTTCAATGACAGCCCTGTTTGCCGCTGCACTCCCTGCATTGTCTAACTGGTTTACCAGAAGTCTCTTGTTCGCGTTTACCACAATGGATAAGGAATCGGGGATTTTTGTTGATGCCACCTGCACGCACTGGTGTGGGGCCTGCTGTGCCATCCGTGGCAGAGCCAAAATCACCGTCACGCAGGCTCTTTGGGACAGCCGTGGGTTTGACTGAGATAGCTGCAGGATTTAGTAAGACTGTCCTCTAACTGAGCAGGCAACTGGCTCCTTTATACCTAAAACCCAAGCTTAAATATTTGATTTTCTTTTTTTCCTTCCTTTCCCTCTTCTTTTTAAATTTCTCTCATACATTTATTGTTTTATATTCACAAACCCCTTGGTGATACTGGGGGCTAAAACTCACTTAACAGTCTAATCCCATCAAATCAGAATTTTTAAGACATATACAGAAGATATTAGAGGATGACAAGATTTGACCTCTGGTCTTTCCAACATTGTGGGAAAAAAGTTATTTTTGCAGAGAAAATATGTTAAAAGTACATTCATCATCCTATCACCGTTTTGATTAAAACCCTTGAAATCCACAACTTGAAGCATAGGGTCAGCCTCCTTAATATCTAACCTTTGCCCACAGTTGCTATTACCTGCTTTGTGTTCTTCATACCACCAAAACCAGACTACTCATAGTTCTTGTAACATCTCCTTGTCGCTTCTGTGGCTGGGAATACATTATTCCCTGTTTGTGAAATATAACTCCCCATCATTTGTCTACAAGACTGCCAGCCATTCTAAAAGATGTCCCAGATTCTACCCTGCAGAGTTAATTATTCCTCTCCTTTGTACTTTGTACCTTGCATACACCAGCATTGTCATTTTATTATGCCACGAGCATTGCCATTTTATGATGTGGTCATTCTTCACACTCTCCTCCTCACTGTTAGAGGGTGAGCTCCTTGACACTCTGGGCCTTACCTGGCTGTGAACCCACCGTAGCTAGGCCACCGTGGTCAGTCAAGGTGTGGCGAACTAAACTGAAGCTTTCGCAGAATTCAGAGAAACCCTGCACACTGTGTCCTCAGGGTGTTCAGATTTTAAACAGACAAAAGCAGTTCCTCTCTTACCTTCCTTCCAGCTAGGTAACCTCCTGAGGCTCCAAAGCTCTTGGTGAATGTACCCATGAGCACATCAACTTCTCCAGGGTCTATTCCAAAGAATTCTGTGACACCCCGGCCAGTTGCGCCCAAGGCCCCGACACTGTGAGCTTCATCCATGTAGAGGTAAGCCTTGTATTTCTTCTTTAGAGCTATGATCTGGGGCAGATGCACGATGGAACCTTCCATGCTAGGGTAGAAGGAGAAATGCTCATAACTAACAAATACGCTCCTGGGAAGCTCTGTGAGTCTCCCCATCACTACATGCTAGACAGCATGACAGAGATATGCCTTTCCGTTCTTCTGAAGGTGTGTTTTACTTGGCTGCAACAACCCTCTCAGTCTTGTAAAGCTGCTTGGGCATTTCTGTGCTACTTGAATAAAATAACTTGCATTCAATGGATTTCAGTGCTTTGGGTTGTTATAGCTAATTCCCAAGTAAACAGTTATCTCACTGCATTGTTGATCCCATTTATTTGTAAAGTTACATTCTAGCGTAACTAGAATGACCACTCTGGATTCTAGGTATTCTGCTAGATTTAATTATATTGCTCTTTGGTGAGCCACTTTTATCCACCCGCCATTGCCTATTTGGTCAGATCTGTCTGACGGAAACTCAGTGCTTGAATTGCCAAAGATTAAAAGAGGGAGTTAAAAACACATAAAAGAACTTCACGACATCATCGTATTCATTAAATCACAACAGAAACTCCTTAGGACCTCCTCTTCAGTACTCACTGCAAGTCTAAGATTTATTTGAGGCACTTGGTATGTCCTTTCTTTCTGTTTCTTTAGGGGAATGGAACAGATAGTTGAGAGAGCATCAGAATCCTTTGAAGGGTTTGTTAAAACACAGATTGTTGAACCTACTTCAGATCCACTCAGTTTCTGATTCACTAGGAATGTTCATTTCTAACAAGCTTCCAGGAGGTGCTGACACTGATGGTTGGGGATCATGCTTTGAGGACCCCTGCTATAGATGGACTCTTTTGTTTTAGCCCTAAGTGTTTTATTTTTCATGGTATTGTAAATTGCAAAAGCACTTCAAGACCCCTGGGAAAGGGAAAAAATATAAAGTCAATAAAGAAGTAAAATTACAATTTATATTTACACAGCACCTCTGAGACTCAATGGATTTAAAAACACTGACTCTCATCAGTTCTCAGAACACTTTGTAAGCTGTGTCTACCCTGCACACAGTTTTGACTGGACTGACAGGCAAGTTCTAGGAAAACACACAGACTCACACACTCACCACACAAAGGAACTTGTCAAACAATTCAAGCAACCCTTCAGTTTAGTTCAAGAAATAATCAATTGAACCAAACAGAGAGTTGAGCTTCTCCCTTTTTCTTAGTTTATTTATTAGATTAAATTTAATGTATTAAAAAAAATAAACTGAAATGTTAGGCCGATTTCATCAAAACAGTTCAGCTGGTTGTGTGCACAATTCCCTAGACTGTGGCTTGCAGAGAGTGTGGTGATCACTGCCTGTAGCATTTGTGTGCTTCGCAAGGTCATTTTGTGTGGCTGAGCTCGGATTTTAATGAAAGAAAGACCAAATAGAGTTGTCTTTACTTATGTAAGTTTCTGAGTTAATTCCAACATTTTCTTAAATTAATTGCTTGTTAAAGTTGTTTCCATCGATGGGGAGGCAGTCTGGCCACCTGTCTGCCTAAGCTTAGATCTTGGTCATACCTCTTACTGTGAACTTGGGCAATTTATATGATGTCCTCTGCCTCAGTTTCCTCATATGTAAAATAAGCATGATGCTGGGCCCTTCCTTGCAAGGTCTTTATAACGACAACTAGAAATCATGCTTGTAAAGTGCCTGACCCCTAATGAGCACTCAGTGAATTGTTATTGCTCATGGGAGGAGGAGCTTAGGAGGAAATGGTTGCAATGAGACCTAACCTGAGAAATTGGGAGCCCTTGACAATGCTCTGCATTGACTCTTTTAGGAATGAGGCATGTGGGTGTCACTGTGTCATATATGACAAATGGCCTCAGGTCCTCAGAATTCTAGAATTTTCTTCTAATCTTTAAAATGTTATGAGTTGGTAACACAAATATGCTAAAAATATGACATGCCACAAACAGCCATTCTTTGTTCTGGAACTGAATTTGGCAGGAGCCAAAGTTAATGTTGAACAGTGTTTGTAGACACTACGGGCAACTAATTAACCATCCTTCGATGGGGCTGGTCTAGCTGATGTTAGGAGCCTGCCCACCTGGTTTATATTTCTTCCTCTAAGATTAATGACTCTACAATACTGCTGATTTCTGGGGTTAATGCAGGGCACACATAGAATCCTAGGGAGAAAAGAATTATATTCACCCACACTAAGGTTTCATTTTCTCAATGTGATCAAATTTGAGTTAAACCTTTTCCTATGGTGGGATGTTGAGTCTGGTGCAAACATAAAAAGGCTATCTATGCTACTCCCATGAATTGCTGTCAAAAGACAGTGCCAAAAATGATAAAGAAAACAAAAACAGCATTTTATGTTCTTTTCCTGAATGGAAGGTTGTGTTTTTCTTTTGACTTCAATAGAAGAAAAACAACTAAAAATACAACTGTGAAAGATAATTCTACCAGTTAATTTGAAGCTCTGCGCAGAAACTTGAATTATTCTTAAACCAGCAAGCCAGTGAATAATTTCTTTATATTTTTTCTATTACATAATGTATTAGCTAAGTGACAAGTCCTCTTTTTGAAATCTCCCTCTCACCACCTTTCCCTCTACATATAAACCATATTATCCATTGGAAGGACTGAGAATTAAACCACTGGCTAGCCAACTTGCATGGTGGAAAAATCTCCTTGGTGGGCCCCAAGTACAACCCAAGACAAGAAAGGAAGGTGGAAAGAGAGAAAAATGGAGTTAAGATTAATTAAAAATAAAGTACTGTTTTCTTATTCTTATAAGTTTAAACCATAGAGATATAGGATATAGTTTACCACTGAAGTTCTCGATCTTTAAACTAAATTATTTTGGGGGAAGAGGACAGATTACATTCTTATAGTAAATGCCATTCTGAGACTTCAGCATATATTTATACATGTATCTGTTTTGGAAGGGCTGAATATTATTTCTTGATTCATTTTATTTTGCAAGTTTGGGCTCCGGTAGGCTAGTTGATGTCCCAGCTTATTTGGGACACCCCACCCCTAGTATATTTTGAATAATTTTGAGATTTCTCAACCACTATGAGTTGACAGGAAATCAATACTTCTCAGAGACATGAAACTAGAAAAATGTGACTTTAAAACAATACTTAGAGAAAAATACAGATCAGAACATATTAAAATAATACTATTGTACTTTTAAACCAAAAATCATGAATTCATGGAAATTTAGATTTCAAGTTTCAATCCCCCTATTTTACAGATGAGGAAACTGAAGCCTAGTTAGATTAATGGTGAAGGTCAAATGGGTGACCTGGAATTTTCCATGTTTACTTCATTGGATAGTGGACACATGGGCTGACTCTTCTATTTACACTGAGCCTTTGTACCCTAGGGCCATCTGGTTTTAATCCCAGCTCTGCTTCATCTCAGTTATCTGTTCTAGGGCAAGTTTTCTAGCCCTCTGAGCCTCAGTTTATTTACTTTCACAATAATCTTAGGAGTACTTGCATGCTTACTCAAGATTGCACATGTGAAATGTTTAGCAAGGAGTAGACACATGGTCAATGTGAGTTTCTTTCTCTAACACCTGCCTTCTGAATGGATGAAGAGCAAACAGCCTTACTGCATAGACAGCTTATCATTTTCCAAGTTGCAATTTCTTTAACTGAAAATAAATGTAGGCTGGACGTAGTGGCTCACACCTATAATCCTAGCACTCTGGAGGCCAAGGTGGGAGGATCACTTGAGCTCAGGAGTTTCAGACTAGCCTGAGCAAGAGCAAGACCCCATCTCTACTAAAAATAGAAAAAAATTAGCCAGGCATGGTGGTGCGCACCTGTAGTCCTAGCTACTTGGAAGGCTGAGGCAGGAGGATTGCTTGACCCAGGAGTTTGGAGTTGCAGTGATCTAGGCTGATGACACTCCACTCTAGCCAGATTGGCAGAGCAAGACTCTGTCTCAGAATATAAATAAATAAAATAAATGCAATGATGAAGATAGTTGCCCTTAGCTGTGGGCTTTCTATGGGCCAGGCGTCTGCCAAACACTAGCTTATACGATCCCATTTAATACTTACAAAGATATCTATGGAGGGCACACAGCTGTAGGTGGTGATATCAGGATTTGAACCCAGGTCCCAGGCCTGCCTTCAAATCCTGACTTCTCTACATTCTCCATATAAATAATAATCCCTATGGATGGTGACATTATTATTATTACTTTTGTGGAGTTTACTGACTTCTCAATCTTGGTATTTAGCCTTTTCTATCTTGATACTTGCTGATTTGGTTGACTTTCTGATCTGGTTGACTCTTTTGGAGTTATGAGAAAATTGATGTCTGTGGGCTCTATGGTGGAAGTACTTTTCCCATGGTGGCAGATCACAAGTAAGGGAAAAGAAGTCTGGGAGTTAAAATTTAAAGGAGGCTATCAACAAAGTATCAACAAGGTACGTTTCCTTAACACACACCTCTAAAAAGTAGAAGTACATTTATTCAGTACTAATTTCACTTTCCTAACCCTGGCCCTTTGGAAAAACTTGTGGGAAATAATCCCATCTTCCAGTGATTGTTGCAAATTATAACACTGATATGAAGGCTTTTACCTTGAGATTTTAGGGCTCTAGAACTCCCCTCCAGGCTAGCCTTATTTTACAGATGAGGAAATTAAGGCCCCAAGAGCTACTGACACCTGTTGAAGAGGTGCCCCGTCTCGTATTTGTGAACAAGGCCTTTTAGGTCATAGTCTCATTTAAAGATAAGATTCCTGTGTGAGTGAGATAAAAAGAACCCTTTGTCAAGTCAAATTCATGGAAAGCGGAGACGTGGCTCTGTATCGATGCCAGGTTGGTTAAGCTGCTGTAGTAGATTGCCTCCAAAGATGGCTCCCTGCAAGTCCTTCCCACCCTCGTGTACACATGCTGATCCTCCCATCAAGAGACAGTGTCTGTGTAACATTCTTCTGAATCTGGGAGGCCTCGTGATGTGCTTTGGCCAATAGGGAGGGGCAAAAGTGATGCTGTACCAGTTCTAGGCCTAGCCCTTAAAACACTAGGAGCTTCCACTTTTGCTCTGTTGGAAGCCAACACCATGTTGTAAGGAAGTTCTGACTAGACTGTCAAATGAGAAGAGACTATACATAGAGAAGGCCAAGTGGAAGAGAGCAAGGCCTCTCAGGCGAGAGCCAGTACTAAGAGCCAGATGTGTGATTTAGGTTACCTTGGATGTTCCCACCCCAGCCAAACTCTCGGCTGAATGAGTCCCATCAATGACCTCCACTCAACACCATGTGGATCAGAACTTCCCAGTTGGTCCAGACAACCCACAGTAGCACAGGAAATAATAAATTGTTGCCGTGTACACTACTATGCTTTGAGGTGGTTTGTTACATGGCAGTAGATAACAGAGCAGTCACTAATGCTAGTGCAACCTAACCTGTGGTTTGGAGTCATACTGGCTTGGAGCCCAGAGACCACACCTGGCTCCCTTGTCCTTCTGTTATGGTGGGATGCGGGCCTGGCATAGCATTAACAAGTCCTGCTGCTGCAGTGGTTTCTCTGTGTAGGTGATGGGAATATTTGCCAGTAAAACGCTGGTGGTCCACTTACATTTCAGCCATGATCAAAGAGTTTAAATCCTAAGTTTCCTTTGCCGGAGCCAAGTTCTGTTTATTTGCAGTTGGGTTTTGTTTACTCTGGTTAAAGGAGATGCCCAGTCTGCTCTCCCTCGGCTGATCTGTCCTCCCACTAGTCCAGGCCTGAATGACAGGTGTTTAGATAAGGACTGTTTGCTTCCCTCCCAGGCTGGCAGCTGGCACAAATCACAGAAGGAGAAAGATCCATGCTTGATGTTACCACAATCCACAGTCAATATGAGCTTGTTTCTTAGAAGTAGCAAGTTTAGAGCTAGTGACATTCTAGATACAGGGTTTCTCAACCTTGGCACTGTTGACATTTTAAGCTAGATAATTCTTTGTTGTGGGAGGGCTGTCCTGTGCATCAACATCCCTGGCCTCTGCCCACTAGAGGTCAGTCATACCCTACTGCAGCTGTGGCAACTGGAAATTGGCAAGTGTGCCTGGATTAGGGGCAGGAGCAAGAGAACCACTGGTCTAGAGAGACCTCAAAGACGTCATAAACAGGACCTACTCTGCGGGCTGACTATAGGACGTACTGACAGGTGATGCAGTAAGTGGGCTACAAGAAACTGGAAATGCCAACTTTGCAACCCTGCAGTAGCACTGGGAACACCCAGACCACTGGTTGCTGGGCAGTAAGTATTGTAGTTAAAAAAAATATATATAAAATGATACCAAGCTCATTATTTTAAATTTAGGAGAATTCACTTCTTTTTTCCAAAAGTGATAGAAGCACACTCCTGCTACTGCTTGTTATTTATTCATTCATGTAGCAGAAATGGTGTGTACTCAGCAATGGATCAAATTAATGGGCCGAAAGAAATTCAACATCTCTCTTCAAGTCTCTTTGCAGCCACACTCCTCCTTCTTGGGAATTTAAACAACCCTTACTTACTTCCTTTTAATGTTTTTCACTTTTCTAGCATGATCTCACAGCAAATCTCTACCTCCATTCCCCTAACATCAGGCTTGTCTGAGAAATGATTTAGGAGTGGGCGCTCTGAGATGTTTCTTCGGCTTATGGATGAAGGCGTCCAACAGAATAAATACTTGGACACAATTTCCATTTCAGCAATCATAATAAATGAAGACAGAGAATGCAGCATATTCAATTACAACCTTCAATATAAAAGTGCAGCTCTGAATGGCTTAGTGGGTGTTTCCTCTGCTCAGCTTAGAGGAAAACTCAGGCCTGAGCACATCTTCAGATGCTAAGATCATTCCACCCCCAGGGCCCAGCTCTGGAGCAAGAATTGCACTCTGGGTTAGTCCTAACTTGAAGAAAATAGGCAGGCCTTCTGCATTCTCATGCCAATCAATGGCTGGGTTCAGCAATAGCTGGGTTTGGGTGCACTGTCTGGGGAGGGGCATCCGGGCTGCCCATCAGCAGCATCTATTACAGTCATAAAGGCAAGGGGCATTCTAATGTTGAATAACCCAGCTGCAAAAGGCCTTTGAAACTGTGAGGCAGCCAAGAGTAGTGGAAGAATCAATGCAAGTTAGCAATGCCGTGTAAGGACATTTCTGAGGAAGCCTTCACAAGCATGCCAGCTTCCAAGGTGCTCCACTGAATGCATGGAGTCCTTGAAAGTACAGGTGACCCAAGGTCTGACAGCCTCGACTGGTGGCTGTGTCTCAGGTCTCTCTGTAATATCCATATCTAACTCATTTCTCCATTTAACTAGGAAAGATCAGCCTTCCCCCACTAGTCAGCCTGCTGCGGGCCTCACAGTGTTAAAATGCCTTCCGTTACTTACATACCTGTAGATACCCTCCACTAGGATGAGAATTTTTTTCCAAGCTCTGCGGGTTCGAGGCTGGCCATAGATGACAGCATCTCTCAGGAGTTTCTCTAGGCTTTGTGCATCTTTAAATAATATCAAAAAAGAAATTGAGTCATGAGAGGGTTTTTCTTTTCCTCCCCCATTTTCTTTCTCAAGGAGACATCAGATTTTGTAGGTTTGCAGACCTAAACGTCCAGACAGCAAAGTCAGAATCAGAGAACACCTACGGGGAGAAAGGCAGAGGTCTATTTTTCAGTAAAACTTAACTATGACAAGATGAATAGTCAGTCAGGTTTGTGCAACGAGGCACAGCAAACCCACACCTGAGGTGCACGGTTGCCTAGGGTGTTACAAACCTCTCCTTTCCTGCCTTAGATTGAAATTCTACAGTAAATGCATCACTTGGGTTAAGCTTTGTTGCCAGGTTAAAATGAACGCTGAGAGATACAATTAACTACCACTTGCCAATTGTTTAGATGTGAGTGTGTGAGAATTTAGCTGAGTTTGCACGGCTCTCACTTCCTACGCTTTGGGACTTGGTTTTTGACATCCTCCGACCTCAGACATTTCAAAACTTTTAGGCACTGGACAGTTAGTAGTGCTCTTTTGCAAAATATTTGGAAACCTATGGATACATGAATAATCGCTCATAATTATTGAGCCCTATCTGTGTGCCCCGCACCCTTCTTAGCCTGTTCTTTGACATAGCTCACTTAATACTCACAAGAACCCTCTGGAGGAGGGACTAGTGTTATCTCCGTTTTATGGCTCAGGAAACCAAGGCGCAGAGGGGTTTGCCATTTGCTTACCAGTGATCCTCAACCTTCAGTGTGAATAGGAATCACATCTGGGACAATAGTTCAAAGGCAGATTCCTGATCTTTCTAATCAGATTCTGAATCAGTTGGTGTGGGATGGGGCCCAGGAGTTTGCATGTTTGGGATCTTTGAACCCCAAAATCCATAACTCAAAACCAGATCTCTATTTTGAGCTACACAATGTTTTTCCAGCCACTTTTTAGACAAATCCACGAGTCCCTCAAATACAACATTTCCAAGATGGAACTTGGGGCAGATTACATTATTAGCCTCATTTTCCACCTCCTCCCTTCCCATTCGAGTCCTTTGCCATGTGACTTTGCAGTTTGTCCCACTAAAGAAGTGGAGGACATTTTCCTGGCTCTTGACTTGAGTTCAGCCAAGTGACAAGCTTGGCTAATAGGATGCAGAGAAGAGATGGTTTCCCAGCTCCAAACCTAGGTCTGAAGAGGCCTTACATATCTCTACTCTTTCTCTTGTGCTTCTGCCAGTGACAGGAAAAGAACATGCCCAGGCTACCCGCTGGTCCCAGGATGGCCCCAGGAGAGGATGAAAGGCACGTAGGGCACAGTTACCCCAGCCCACCTGCAGTCCTGAGTGAGCAATAAGTGCTGATTGTTGCATGCTACTGAGGTTTTGAGGTTGCTTGTTCTTACAATAGTTACCTAACACAACCTCAAACGGCCCTTCTTGATCTAGCTTCTGCCTATCTTTCTGACACAGTTTCCAACACACAGCTTCCAACTCTCCTACACAATTTTTCCTCTTGTCTGACTAGAGATCTCCCACTCATCACACCAGTCTCAACTCAAACCCTTCTGGTCAATAATACAGACCAGAGTTCAAGCCTTCCTCCTTGGTGTCCCTCAAGACTCATCATGTTACTCATTATTTGCCTCCCTGTGTCTCCTCCACTGAAGGCAGAGAGCTCATCTTCTTCATCCTTCTAGCCCTAGTTCTAGTGCACAGCCTTAGCGCTAAATCAATATTGGGTGTTTGAATCAACTTTCTTTTCATGGAGAAAGAATGTCATAGACCAAGAGACAGGACAGGAAATGCCACTTTTATATCTAAATAAGAATGATTAGAGAGGATAACTGCCTCATGTCTGCAATCAGGAGAGTAAATTAAAAAATCATATTTTTAAAATTAACTGTCTTGTTTTTGTTTTAAAGGCAAGTAAGGACACCACATCATTAACCACTAGATGGCAGCCAAGGAAACAGAAAACAGCTTTCTCGTTTTGAAATTTTCAGGGATAAGAAACTTTCACTTATATTTAGGGATATCTTGTTTTCACTTTTGCTTTGGGTTGAGTTCCCCAAATGTTGAAGCAACATTTGACTTGCTTGTGATTGGGGGAACCAGTCTTTCTTTTCTCTAATCACAGTCCTGTTAGCCTCTGAATGGAATAAAGCAATGATGAACAAAAGTATTCTTGTTTAAAGAATGCTTTCCCTTCTGGGAATTGGAATTTATAAATTTTTGCATGGAAATGACACATGATGAGTGTGGCTCCAATGCCGTAGGAATAAAAACAAACCAAAGTGAACTAGCAGTTATTATAAAATGAATATTCTAAAATTTGGAAAAATCTGTAAATCCAGAGGCTATGTCTTCTTTTTGCTTCAGAAAAGATCACACGCATGCTACAGGGTTCGTCCAGGATTAGTTTTCAAATGAACACCACTAGTCCTAAAGAAAAGTTTCTCTCCATTCTTTTAATAACAAGCAGGACATGAAATCAAGCCTTTAGGTGGCCACGATGTGTTTTGTGTATTTTATGCATTTTGCACATGGAAGCAAGAGGAATCCCAGTCTCTTCGAAGGCAGGGACCTCAGCGTGTTTGACCTGAATGGAGAGTTCCGTGGGGAGAGGCTTTGGGTGGAGTTCACAACCCTAAGGTCCATACACTGCAATCCTTGAGCAGAGGGGAAATCAATTAGCCCTTTTTCCCCTGCAAAGGAAGAATTCACTGACTTCTTAGAAACCTAGAAACTAGACAGGGAAAGGGATGACTTCACTTAGCGTGGATTCTGGATGCATGTTAGTCTCTGGTACTTTCCTTTCTGGTTCTCTGGGTCTTGCTCTCCAAGGTTACAGCATGTGGGTTACAAACCTGTAGGAGTCAAGGGATTGTGATTTATGTTTCCGTAGGCCTTATGGGAGTCTACTGTTTCAGCAAGCTGCATGCTAACATCTGCAAGGGATTTTTTAATAATGACGCTTATTAAAGCACTTACACTTGCATTATATTAATCCCCACGACAACTCCGAGAAGTAAGGGAGAACTATTAGGTTTTTGTTTTTTCCAGATGCCAGAGGCTTTGTAGAAAAAGAAAAGCCCCCAAAATAAAAGCCCTCCCTCCCCCGGCTAAACCCGTTCTTATTGGTTTTGTATGAAAATTCTGAAAATATGGAAATTAAAATAAAAGAATAAATTTGATGCCATCTAGGCACCCATACACAGCACTATTGTACAAAGTGGTTGTAAGATCGTAATGACATACCACGGACTCATAATTACCACAATCTGAACATCGACGATGGCTTAGACATTATTCACCACAAAGTCTGACTCACTGAGGAGGTTTCTTTTGCTCTCTGGGCGCCTGAGAGAATCAAACTGGTTTCGTGGTTATGGATATTTAAGCTGTCTGAAATGAAAGCATGGATGCCACGTTCTGCTGGCTGGTTCAAAGTAGTCCTAGTCTTTCACAGACATGGTAAACTAGATTACTGAATTGCTAAATACCCGGAATAATCCAACTATATGTGAAAACCTATAATCAGGCTTAGGTGACAAATACTCTTGGTGAGTCTGAATCTGTGCCTGTCCTTAATTTGCAAGTCCTAATAATATCAGCAAACTTCCTGGATCCAGGAAAGCTACAGAAACAGTCTTGTGAAAAGAAGACACAAGGACACAAGGGAGCCAGAATCCTCCCAGAAGGTGGGCTGAGTGTAGTTCAAAGTACGTTTTCCTGAAGATAAGTAGCAGACATGTAGCTTTGCTCTCATTTTACTGTAGAGCCACAGCAGTGTTTCTTCTGCCACATTTTCCTCCTTCCTCTTCTCGTGTGCAACCATCCTTTTGCTAAATGCCTAGATTTAATGTGAGATCTTCCCTCACCACTCATTTCTCAGGGCCCTCCCTGTCCTCTGCTTCCAGGGACGGGAGGAGGAGATCGGGGCTGGACTGGCCACCTCCACTTTCCATGTGCTTCCGTTGTCATTCAAGGCTTCACAAAACCCACCTCCAGCTGCATTTAGAGACCTCCTGTGGTTCCGTACTCCATGGGCTGCTCACCAAAAATATTTTTGTATCTGTCTACGGTAGGGACGCAGATATTTTATAAATGAAAAGACGCAAGGATGATGAATGAATGCTGCTGTTTACTGTTTCTCATTCCTTCCTCTCCGTCTTTATCTCTTGTTCCTTCGAATACCCAGTTTCTTCCTTCAAGATTCAGCCCAAATGTGAAATAGTAAGCAGAAGGTACTTAAATAACTGTGAATGATGATGAAGAAATTATTCTTTTAAGATGGTGGTGGGGAGGACTGCCCCTTTGTTTAGCATTTAGGGGAAAACAAAATCATAATGGCCAACTTTGGCAAGAAAAACAATTATTTTTCTGAAAGTCACACTTAAGGGGTATCTTCCCCTACAAGATGACTGAGGGCATTTTTGGTGCACTGAAAATTTGGTGCCTTTAAGTTTAATATAGCAGATTTGGCAAAAGCTCGGGTTCAGATTTTCTTGATGGCTCTATAAATACGTGGGCAGGTGCTGCATGGCCTTTGCCAGGTCAACATGGCCTCTGGCAAGTCAAAGCAACAAGGTGATCTTCTTGGAAGAGTGCAAAGCACAGCTGGGAGGAGAGGAGCTTGAGGGTAAGGTAGGTGCTAGGGCAGGGCCTGCCTACCTTGTGGGCGTGTAGGGGGGGTCATAGCAACAACTTCTGATCTTGGAGACATGAGATACAGGACAGGCAGAGCCTAGAACATGGGGACAGGGTGTCCCATGCACTCAGGCTCTGGGCCAGAGGCAGCATGTGGGACTCTGATCCTCAGGGAGGAGCATGTGGAACAAGACAAAGTACTGAGATGGGATCCCTGAGCGAGTGGGGTCAGTGCAGGAAGGTGACACATGAGTCAGGGAACCCTGTGGGAGCCCAGTGGGTAGAGTTTCAGCAAGGTGGGTGCTGGCTGATCCACCTAACCAAAACCATGCAGATGTATGGGAGACGCAGGCTGCTAAGTATTGCACGCATCACTGTACCACCCGGGGGAAGCAGAGTGTGGAAAAGGCTAGGAAAGGAGGTAAAAGTACATCATGCTTAAAAACGGGGACTCTGGAGTCAAACTTCCTAGGTTTAAATAATTCCATCTCTGACTCTTACTAGCTTTATGTCTCTAAGGAAGTCACTTCACTTCATGCCTCTGGTTTTTCATCTGTAAAAAGGGGATAATAGTAGCAGGTGCTTCCTTGTATAGTTGTGAGGCTAAAATGAGTTAGTGTATACAAAAGGCTCATTACAGTAAGGGCTCAATATTGTCAACTATGGTTAAAAGATAGGGAGGCAATCACTGTATTATTAAACAACCTGGTTTAGGAGCTCAAGTTGGACCTTGAAATCAAAAGGGTGGTGGCTTACAAAGTAGTCTAAGCCTGTGGCCCCCAATCCCCAATCTGTACAGCAGGAGGTGAGCAGTAGGCAAGCCATGCTTCATCTGTATTTACAGCACCTCTCATTGCTCGCGTCAGCGCATAAGCTCCGCCTCCTGCCAGATCAGCAGCAGCATTAGCCTCTCAATAGGAGCTCAAACCCTACTGTAAACTGCACATGTGCATGTGAGGGATCTAGGTTGCACGTCCCTCATGAGAATCTAATGCCTGATGATCTGGGGTGGAGCTGAGGAGGTGATGCTAGCACTGGGGAGTGGCTGCAAATACAGATTATCATTAGCAGAGAGGTTTGACTGCACAATAAATGAAATGTGCGTGAATCATCCTAAACCATCCCCCTCCCATGGAAAAACTGTCTTCCCTGCAACTGGTCCATGGTGCAAAAAAGGTAGGGGGCTGCTGGTCTAGGTGATGCTCATTGACCTTCCATCCAAACGGCCTCAGGAGCCCTTGTTCTGCAGATGAGGCAGCCCTCAAACACTGTTTTCAGAAAACACTGGATTCTTTGTTCTTCCTCCTTTTGGCGCTTAATTGCTGCTAGGTACAACTTTGGCTCTTCCTTTCCACTTTTTTTTTTTAAACCACTCCAAATTCTTGGCCTGCCTGGACCTCTGACCTCATTGGAACTCTCCTAGCTGCAGAGACTGCTTCTCTCCAAACTGGCCTAAGAAACTCTTTGTGACTCACTGGAGGCCTGAGCCCGGCTACAGCCTACAGCCCGGCTGCTCCAAGTGTGGCCTTGCATAGCAGCAGCAGCAGCACCCTGGAGCTGGTCAGGATGCAGAATCTCAGGCCCCTCCCCAGACCTGCTGAATCAGCATCTTCATTTTAACAAGACCCCCAGGTACCTCATGTATACATTAAAGCTTGAGAACTATTGTTCTGAAATCTAGATCACATGCCACTACCAGCAATGAGAGCAGATTCAGGGAAAAGTTAGCTTAGTCCCTATTTCCCCCATCTGAAAGAAGATGAAGACCTTTCTAGAGAGTTAAAATTTACCCAGGGTTTGAGGTCTTGGAATACTCAAGGTGTTAACACACTCAGCTCAGAGATTGTGTTTATCAAAGGATACAAGCAACCCACAGGGGCTCTTGCTCATTTCCTCAAAATGCACCCGAATCACAGTGGAGAACAAACTTGTTGGTCCCTGGTTGGAGCTGACTCAGTAGCTGAGGCTGTGAAATGGCTGGAGAACCTGTTTTCTGTCACCCAGTGAGCCACAAAGGCTAACTCAGGGTTGGCTATATCACTGAAGCTGCCTACAGTAGAAACTGCAAGGAGTTCTTAATACATAGCCAGCAAGAATGCAGGGGCCAAACTTCAGCATTCTGACTTGAAATTCAAGCTACTAACAAGACAGGGCTCCATTAGCCAGCGCAGTGAATTGATTTTTACATAAAGCGCCACGCCTTTCTGGGTCCTCCATATGGCCCAGCGGTAGCTGGACTCAGCTCGTGGTTAATAGAGTTAACAAATGTTGTGCATATCCTGCCCGTAGCCCTCAGCCCAGCTCCTTATGTCAAACACAGGCCACTCTTTGTCCAAGAGCTCTTTTTCTGGCTGTGGGAGCATATTTGGCCTGAGTAGGGAGCAGCTCCGAATCAATCACAAATGGGAACTGGTAGATAAATACTTGCAGCTCCCAAACCCCACAGGTGGGGATAGCACTGCAGTATCTTCACTGGCACCAGAGTTTCCTAGTAGAATTGAGATCCAGTTGTCCACTGTGGTAACGTCCTGGACAACGTACCCTCTATAGGCTGCTTCCCCTTCTCTGTCCCTGCTCCCTGCTCACTTGCTGGTGCTTCTTGGGATTCCTTCCTACGTAAGTGACTTGTACTTAAATTCTTGTCTCGGGTCTGCTCCTGGCAGAAACAAACCAAGACAAAAGCGACAGACTTGGCTTTGGTTTTTGACATGTGCTATTTACCATCTACATGACTTTGAGCAGATCATTTAATCATTTTGAGATTAGTTGTCTCTGTAATAAAGTGAAGATAATGAGGAGAACTATGTATCTGGGTTGTTGGTAAAACTATTGGAACTAATTATATTAAAGGCTCAACACTAGTGAATGCTGAATAGGGGACCTTGTAGTTATGACTCGGTCATTGTTCACATTTACTACCCAGGGAGAACTCATCTATGGTGATAAAAGATTCTGGTACCCAGTTTTGAATGTAGCATCACTATCAATGCACTTCTGAATCCTTTACAGTTTTTTTTAGGAAGTAGTCTTTTGGTGTTTATTATGATGTTCTGAATAGGTAAATCTACCTTAGGTATATTTTTCCTATACAGAATTCAAAAATTCAAGGGAGAATTCTGTTAATTTATACTTGCCCTAAATAACAAAGGATATCCACTGGTACTACATAAAAATAGTATCTCTTCTCCTCCAACAGACAGAGGAGTATCATTAAGATCTAAGGAGAGAACATGAGACAGAGGACAGTCCAGGAGAGAAGAATAAGTTTAGAGTTACAAGAAGTCCCATAATCCTGATGTTTAAGAACATTCCAGTGGAGGTGGCCATTCTTAAGAACCTGTATCACAAGTTATCAGCTTCTATCTGGACTGGTTGTACGTGTCATGCACACACACGAAGGCAAGTTGACATCTGCAGATCCTAAACAATCTCCATATTATCAATCCAATCTGTGCAGATGTCTATCAAGGATTAAGGCATCATTGCGTACTGAAGCATTGTTATTATCCGGGAATGGCAGAGCTGGGAGGAGAGCCAGCAGCAACTGATGCTCTACATGTTATAACGCCATTTAATTCTTTCCTTCTCCATCCACATTCTTACTGCTCTCACCTCTCAAGAAAGAAGTCACTCAGAGGACCCTGGAAATAACCCTCCTCCCAAGGAGGCTGCTATTGTGATGTAAATACAATAGCAGGGAGAGTGTGCTCATGTTTCAAAGTTGCATTAAACAGGTAGGTGAGTGGGAACAAGGGCTTTGTGTACCTAGAATGAAAGGTTTTAGTTTCCTATTGCTGCTATAAGAAATTAGCGTAAACTTAGTGACTTTGAAATAACACAAACTGATTATCTTACAGTTCTGGAGGTCAGAAGTCTAAAATGGGTCTGAGTGGGCTAAAATCAAGGTGTTGGCAGGACTGTGTTTCTTTCTGGAAGCTCCAGGGGGAGAATACATTTCCTTGTATTCTTACATGCTTTTTCCAGCTTCTGTGGACTTCTGGCATTCTTTAGCTCATGGCCTTCTTCCATCTTCAAAGCCAGCAATGGCCATTTAAATCTTTCTCATATTGCATTATTCTTGCATTTTGCTTCTCTTTTCCACATTTAAGAAGCCTTATGATTGCACTGGATCCATGTAGATAATCTTTTTAAGGTTAGCTATTTAGCAACCTGAATTCCATCTGCAACCTGAACTTCTTTTGCAAGATAATATGACGTTCACAGATTGTGGGCATTAAGGCATGAACATCTTTGGTGGAAGGGGTGCTATTATTCTGCCTAACATAGAAAACTAAAGAGCAACAGCAGCTCATATGTAATAGAATCCCATGAATTAGACAGTAGACCCTGACCCTCGCTGCCCACAATTCTCAATTAGTTGGGAAGGGCAGCATTTATACAGATGATTCCAAGCTTTACCATTGAGCAGTTGTATGGTCTTGGACAAGTTGCTTAATACCTTTAAGCCTGAATCTCCTCATTTGTAAACTATTTCCTACCTCATGGGATTTCCCTCAGGGCTAAATAAGTAAATAGGAGAAGGCTATTAGCTCAGCATCTGGCACGTGAATTCTCAGTAAGTGCTAGCTGCGGGTATAAAACAAGTACAGCTAACTCTTATTATTAAGGTATAGATAATAACGATTGTCCGTTTTATAAGAGTACAAAGGGAAGGCATGAGAAATAAATCCCTGAATCTTTAAGAGCTTTGTAAAAATTGGAAGATAAAATTTAACTCTTGAATTATAATTTCAGCAAAGAATTAAGAAGTTGAAATAAAATTTTATTTGCAAATAATTTCAAACTTAACAAGAAAATTGTAAGAATAAGAATACTGTAAAGAACACCCACATACTTGTATCCAGATTCCTCTATTAACACTTTCTCCCATTTGCTTTATCATCTTATCCCTATATATCTATAGCTGTGTGTGTCTGTCTATGTGTATGTGTGTGTAACAGTTTTTTTCTGAATTGAGACTAAGTTGCATATATCATAACCTTTACCCCTAAATAATTCAGTGTGTCTTCCCTAAGAATAAGGGTATTTATTCTCTGATTTGACTACAGCTAGAGTCAGCAAACTTTTCCTATAAAGAGGCAAAAAGTAATATTTTAGGCTTTGTGCGTCACATATGGTCTTACTTGCATATTCTTCTTTGTTCTTTATATGGTCCTTTAAAAATGTAAAAAGTATTCTTAGCATACAGGCCATACATTGTCTATACCTGGACTAGAGTACAGTTATCCACTTCCGTATATTTAACACCGATACACTACTCTTATCTAACATTATCTAATCTACAGCCCATCTTCCAATCTTGTGAATTGGTCCAGTAATTTCCTTTATAGCGTCTTCCCATCCCTTTCAGAATCTAGTCTTAGGACCAGGCATTGCACTTAACTGTCACAGCTTTTTAGTATCCTTTAATCTAAACCATCTATCAATCATCTCAATAGAACCTCCAAGGGAAGATTAGTGAATGGTAGAATTTAGGCTGAATTCCAAACATAACAAATGCAGGATAGAGAAACTGTAAGAGACACTGCTTTGGGGATAGACAACCTTTACAATCCTTAAGTATTGTTTTTCTATCAAATGCTGATTAAACTAACTCAAAGCTTGTATCCCTGTTTCCATCTCCACTGGGCATATGGGAAGGCAAGTAAATGTTTTGAGAAGAACCAGGTCATCCGGGGAACAGCAGGGCATGCAGCAGAACTCCCAGGCACATTTTGTTTCTTCTTGAAGTACATACCTTCTTAGATTGTGTACACATACTGTTGGCACTACATTAACTGACCAAGGCCTTATTTTTCAGCCTCTTCTCCAGTTGCTCAGCCCCACACTCAGGCCACGCTGGAAGTCTTGCTGCTCTCTGCACACTCCAGATTATTCTATTTGAAATGTCCTGTTCCTCTTTCCTAATTAGAATTTTCTTAATCCTTCTACTGCAAATATTATCCATTTTATGCAATCCCAAGGATGAAATGACCTCTTCGCTCTTCTGGGATATCATGTTTTCTACTGTCCCTACTGACATTGTTGATGACAATTATGAGGACAATGATAATAGTAACATGGCAGCTATAAATAATACAATGGTTTTTGTTGTCAGGCATTGTGCTAAGCACTTTGTATGACTCCTCCAATAATAGTATGAATTAGGTACCATAATTATCCTCATTTTTGGGGCAAGGAAATTGATATCCAGAAGGTTAAGCAATTTGTCTAGGGCCACAGGCTAATAACCCATGGAATGAGACACAACTGCTTGGGTCAAAGGCTGTACTTCATTTTTAAATATTGAATCAACGGTTTTAATTTTACATATCCTGTATTATGACAATTATATTTTTAGATAAAATTTATTTATGGGGAAACGTACAGATCTTAAGGGTGCAATTCAATGAATTTTAATAAGAATGTAGCTATCACTCCAACCAAGATATCACCCCAGAAAATTCTTTTATGTTTCTCACCAATCCCCTCTTCCCAAACCAGAGGCAAGCATTGCTCTGGTTTCTATCACCATAGATTATTAATAGTTTTGTTTTCAAATTTACTAAAATGAACTCACACAGTACATATACTCTTTTGTGCCTGGTTTATTTCACTCAAAATAATTAAAATATTTTTTTGAGAGTCAACCATGTTATGTATAGCAGTAGCTTGTTCCTTTTCTATTGTAAAGTAGTATCCTATTGCATGAGTAAGTAACAATTATTTTCCACTTTTCTGTTGATAGACATTTGGGTTATTTCCAGCTTTTGGCTACTATGAATAAAGCTGCTATGAACATCCTGGTACAGGCCTTTTTGCAGACATATACTTTCATTTCTCTTGGGTAAATATCTAGATGTGGAGTTTCTGGGTCATGGTACAGCGGTATGTGTAGTTTTGTGAGACTTTGCCAAAGAGTTCCCAAAGAAGTTGTACCATTTTATATTCCTCTGCCATGAGCGAGAGTTCTAGTGCTTGCCTATCCTTGCTAACATTTGGTGTTGTCATCGTTTTGATTTCAGCTATTTTTGTGGGTGTGAAAAGGTACAGTGGCCAGAGTCTGCATTCAGAACCACTGCTTGATCACCAAGGCCCTTTTTACTTTATACAGTTACTGGCATACATATCTGCCTCTCCTGCTAGACTGTATGCTCTCATATAGCTAAGATATTACATTATAATTTTTATAGTTCTCCAAAGACCTAACATAGTGCCTGAATCAGAATAGGCGTTCAATGAATGCTCAGTAAATTTTGGCTTAGAACAATTTCTTTGCATTTTTTTACTCCATTTGCAAACTTTAGATAAAGAGTATAAAAGAGCAGTGAGGGGAAGAGCGAGGATAGTTAATATGGCATTGTGTCTCGGGATATATCTCAGGGCACACTGGCAAGATTCAGGGATAGCTTAGATTAAAGGAGGTTAGAAAATAAGATTCTAGGCTTATGTCTCTCATTATACATCATAATATTCTGGGGAGCTCTAAAAAAATGCAGATGCCTTAGCTCCAACTCAGATATTTGGATCCAGTTGGCCTGGAGGTGGACACAGTCATCAATCTTTTACAGATGTTCCCTAGATGCCTCTATTGTGCAACTAGCATCATAGTCCACTGCCCACAGTAGAATGAAGTGAAGAAATGAGAGGTTAACCTTGACAATAATCCCATTCATTTGTTCCAAATAGATAACAATCTGACTATGTCTCCCTCCAGAAGTGAGATTATTACGTTTAACTATATATGTGGATAGAACTACAGTTGAACACTTGTCAACTATCCCCTTTGTCCTTTCCCAAGTAGTCAGAGCCTTTGTTTACTAATCATCTGTCATGGTAAAGAATCAAAATGGCACAGCACACTTGTGCTAATACCAAAGGCATTTTTTGTGGTCTCTTAATAAACTTATTTCTCGAAGCTGTAAATAATGTGGACTCCAAACATGAATTCCCAACACTGCCAAAATAATCTGAGTCTAGATGTGACAATCAATAATAAATCCAATAGAATTGGAGAACTTTCACTTGGCTGATCAAAGACTAAAGCCAAGATTCAGTGTTGATGCAAAATTAATAAATGAGGCCAATGTATTTTGAATTGACATTGAGCTAGATGTCGTAGTTGAGCTATAAGTCTGAGGTGCCCATAGTCTTGTTCTTCCAGAGGGCCTGCCCCTGAACTTCACTCCAGAGCTGTCCTCTTCACGCAGATGCTGAAAGAGGTTCAGTAAGGCATAGCCAGACCTCACCCTACTTGGTGAGAGCAGTGGATTCTTCATTCGAACAACTCTGCAAGTTAGATGAGGGGATTCACTTTAGAACACTCCCACGTATTTTGTTTCCTCCCCAGAAGACAATTGTTCTTTGGTTTGAGATTGCTGGGAGGTGGGTAGAACAGAACAGAAATAATTCTTCCTCAGTTCTCCATCTGTCTCCTCCTCACTTCAATCTTTGTTATCTTCTTGGAGGATGGAGGGGAGAGGCAAGGAAGGGGAACAGCGAAAAGCGAAGGGGAAGGCAAGGCAGGAGAGAAACATGGCAGGAAGGAAAAAAGAGAAAACACGTGTGCCCACACACAGAAAGAAGGGAGATTTCAGTAACAATAACGAATTAGTGTTCTGCTTTTGGCTGGTATCCATTGCTAGAGAGCTGGTGTTCCCCTTTGGGGGGGTGTCCTTTCAGATTGATTCTTCATACTTCCAGAGTTCTTTCACTGATTCCTTCCCATCTGGAGCAGCTGTTACTTCTTCCTTTGGACTTTTGTTTAGATAATGACACACCCAGTTTAATCTCTGAGCCAGTAGATGGTGCTGGTGGGCGGACAACACACCCTGTATGATGAGTCAGTAAATGCAGTGGCAGGACCTCCCTGTCAGTAGGCTGCACTTGCCAGGAGGAACAAGCTGCAGTGTTGTTTTTGGGTCCTGTAACCAGCTCTCCTTCCCTTGGAGAGGCACTCTGGTGCCTCAGGTGGTGTGCAACTTCCAAGTGTGTCCTTATTCTCCACCTTAGCAGGGGCCAGTGGGGGAGTTAGGCTGGGTGGGGCTGGGTTGGGTGAGCCTGCCCTCAAGCTCCACAGATGCTTTTAGCAGGGGTCAAAGGTCTGTTCCCTGCCTCTGGCCAAAACTGTCAGGGAGGGGCTGAAGTGGCCCCACTCAACCAGAGAGGCGGGGCTGTCTGAGACCCATAGTCTAGCAGTCTGGAGCAGGCCTCACTCCTTTCCACCCTCCCCTATTCTGCAGTTTTTCCTAGGGCCTCTGCTTGCCAGTAGGCAGGACCTCAAGTCAGCTGAGCTCCTATGACTGGGATGCAGGTGGAGGTTTCCTGCCCAGGGTCCCAGCCTGAGCTGGGAGTGTGGCCTTCCCATGGGAGGGTTGCCCCTCGAGCACAACACAGCTAGGCCCCACTCTGATCTGCCCCCAAAGGCACACACACCTCAGTAGACTAATTCACAAATATCCCCTCTGTGCCCCCGGGCAATGTGATCAAGACCTGGGTGTAAGGGATCTGGCCTGCAGGCCCTGGACATCAATCCCTGACCATGCCAGGCAGAAGAATGCTGGTCCCAAGTCACCCACAGGGTGCCCACGCTGGATCAATGTCCCTCTGCCTCGGGATTTGCCCTGCTCCCCTGGAGTCATGGGGCAAGCAGCACCAGGAAGGGCTGGTGGGTGGGGAGCTCGCATTCCGAGCACCCCTCAGTCCACTGCAGGGCCCCAAAAGGAAAGATCCGAGCCCCATTCCCTGTGGATGTCTCCGAGCAGTGGTTACATTGTCTCGCAAGACGAGTCCTGAGGAGTTGAGGCCCCCCAGGGAGGACGAAGGCAATATGGTGCCTGCCGGCTGGCTGTCTGGCTATGGGGCTAGAGGTGCCCTGAGGGAGCTGGGAGCAAGAGGCTCTCCGCTCACTGGCGGCAGCTGTCTCTGGGCTGGTGTCTGCAGGTCTCTGCAGCATCTCGGGAGCCCACCAGCAATCTGAGGGGCAAGGGAGGGGAATTTTAACCACTCCACCTACCCTTCTCGCTGGCCTCCAAGCCTCTCTCATAGAGCTTAATCCCTGCCCGATGCCTTTCTCCTTCCAGTTCTACTCCACAACCTCTTCCTGTGGAATCTCCTGTAGGTTCAGGTGCACTTCCTTCTGACCCTCATCTGATTTATGTTTGTCTGTTTGTTTTTTTCTCTTTCATCTAAAATTTCTCCTCGCAGAGACGCTCTCGCTGGAGGTGCTTCTCGTCTGCCATCTTGCCTCCTCCCTCACAATAATGAATTAGAATCAGAACTTTTGAACTGGGGGGTTCCTCACACATTGTATAGTTTGACACCCGCATTTTACAGATAAGGGAATTGAGTGCCAGAAAGACTATAGGATTTACACAAAGTGACACAACGGTCAGGGGCCGAGCTGGACAAGGGAAGTCAGGTGTCCACCTACCCCCTACCTCCTTCAAAATGTTTCCTGATACTTTCCATGCTGCCTTGTCAAGTCCCTAAACAAGAAATACCCTTCTGTCTCCTCCTCACCACCCAACCACACGACCCGGAGCCTGAAAGGACCTTTCAATCCAGTTTTGGCGGGTGGGTATCTGAGCATTCTGTGGGTGGGCATAGTGAAAGGAGGCATTATGCTAAGGGACAAGCTCACTTTATACCTAAATATAACACAAAGCTTACGTCTTCAAACTTTCCAAGACAGAGTTATAGAAAAGAAAGAGTTATAACACTTCCGATAATTAAATGGCAGCCCTAAGAGATCAATCATGTCTTCAGAGGCCACATTGCAAGACCACTAACGGTGACATTAATGTGTTTGGGTTACACTTAACAATCTGGATGTTTAATGCACTTCAACCATTTGTTCCAGGTCACCAGAGGTTAACAAGCCAATAGTGAACATAAACACAATTGTGTTTCATGAGGCTACGTTGCCAGTTTTGAAGAGCAAGAACAAAGTCCCATCAATAATCTTCACTTGCTTCTAGGAGCAAGTTGGTACACGTTGAATAAAAACACTGATACTCACTGTTGTGTTTGAAGATCCTTATGGTTGCACCTGAGAGTCGGGCCCCAAGTACAAGAGATGTGTGGTTTAACTCATCACTTAAAATGAGGCATCCCTGTGCAGAAAACAAGCACACGAAACACAAACCAATAAAGAAAATGAAGGAAAAACAACTTGTGGGAACAGGAAGACACTCTAAAACCTATAACACAGGCTCCTGAAACCCTCTTTAATTTTAAAAGGCCGAGAGTTTAATCTGATGTCTATATGGATATAATCCTATATAGCAATTAGCTGATGGAGATGGGAATCATACTAAGAGTTTATATCTTTACTGCAACATTTATGTATGGATTTCAGCAGAGAAGTTCATCTAAGATCTTGGTTAAGTACGAAGTAGAGTCTAAAGGATTGATCTTTGAGACGAAAACTGATATATTTCAGGGTGAGTTACGGTCTTGCTGGGAGTCTTCAATCCCATGCTGGATTATTTAATATTTGGGATGGATTTGGTTATTCCTACTCAAAGGGAGAGTCTTTTGTGCAGGACATTTCAAGCTCTTGCTTTCTGTTTCTTTCTCTGCTGTATTAACATCCCACATAGACAGAAGCATCACTGCTTTGCAGTTAAGCACTTTGAATTTGGGAACACATGGATGGCAATTCAGTCTGAGGTAAGTGGATACAGACAGTCTAACTTACTGCATAAAATAACTGTTTGAAGTTATTTTTCATTTTTAATATAAAAATTTCTAAATTGTAAAACAGTTTAATTTTACCAAAAATGTGGAGACAAATTATTGTGGACATTTTTCTTCTGTGGCCACACAGAATCTTTTTTTCCCTTATATTTTGGTAATTTAACACATGATGTGTTTAAGTTTTTGAGGCAAGAGCAAGAACAACTTCCCATATCTTCATACTGTAGAAATGTGTGTGCATATTTATAATTTTTCTGTCAAAACATTTGAGGGTTATTTGTAAACCTCATACCTCATCTATACATTCTTTATCATGTATCTCCTAAGAACAAGACATTCACCTACAAAAATCACAAGGCAATGATCATATCCAAGTTCAATATTTATACGATACTTTCCATCTAATGTGTAGTTCAACCTCAGATTTCCCCAATTGTCCTAATAATGTCTTACTGTCTTTTAACAAAGTTATCTTTCCTTCTATAGTTTTCAATGCAGAACTCAATCTAATATCATACATTTCATGTAGTTGTCATGAGTCATATTTTTTAAAAAATATAAATTTAATTATTGTACTTGCTCACTTACAATGAACCAACCAAAATTCCTATTCTTCTCAGAAACAATTTCAGAAACTCTGGCATAATTTATATTGTAAGGCTCTTTGCAATTTGTCACCTGCCTTCATCTCTGGTCTCTCCTTCAAACACTATCTTATGTTCTAGTTCCTCTAAACCTATGTACTTTACACATGCTATTCCCATTTCTTTGTCTTAAGGAAGTAACTTTCTTACCTGTTAAAATTCTGTTCTCATGTCACTATTTTTTTGCCCAGATTTTGCAGACCTTCTCAGGAACAGGTTGGGGCAACTCTTTTGTCCTTCCTCATCTCGGTGCATGCCTTTGTTGTGGTATTCGTCCTGTTTAGTGTATTATTTCCCCTATTACACTGTAAACTACATAAATCTACAAGGCACAGGTCTTGTTCATCTTTGTATGTCCTGTATCTTGCCTCATATTAGGACATTGTAGATTCTCAATAACTGGTTTATTAGATAATGAATAACATAGGAAAAATGTGTTTTTTTTTTTAAATAAATGTTTAATAAATATTTGCTACATTGCTTATGGGGATTCAGGAGCCAAAAAATTTGATTTATTTTATTAAAATATCATCAAAGATGAATTTTGACCCACATCTAGATGATCTAGGGGCTGCACTTATAGAATCAGTAATATCATGATGAAGAGATTTGCTGGACTACGCTGGCACATTTATTGAAAAATCCAGATATCCAATTTGTTTCTCCTACAAAAAGGACCTTCTCAGCCATACTTCTAACAAGGACCCACTCAGAGTTATAATTCTTAGGAATGATACAATAGAAGACAATTACGTTAACAAATTCTCACCTTTCCAACTAGTGCAGGGATATTCATTGAGTTAGTGGCAAATCCCATCCCAAAGACCATAGCTGCTTCTACATTCAGGAACTTAGCCACAAGGTCCTCCAACTCCTGGTGCTTATCCAAGGTACCTGCACATGAAATTATAGGAGTGAGCCTTCTCTTTTCAACAAGCTCAACATTGAAAACCCAGATTCCAGTACATACACATCACCAAAATGAAAACTCAAATTCCAGTACATACACATTACCAAAAGACCCGCACAAGCCTGTGCATAGCAGGAATATTTATCATTCCCTCAATCTAGAGACAAGCCAAATATTCATCTACTGTAGAATGGATGAATAAAATGTGTGGTATTTATACCAGCACGGAGAAAGAACAAACCACCGTTCCACACAACAACGTGGATAAACCTCACAAACATGTTGGTGAGTGAAAGAAGTCAGACATTTGAAAGAGCACAGGCTGTGTGAGTCCATTTATATAAAGTCTGCAAACAGATGAAATGAATCTATAGTGTTAGAAGCCAAGATAGTGGTTACTTTTGTTAGGAGCATGAGAAAGGTTTTGAGATTCTCTTGACTGTTCTGTTTCTGAATCTGGGTGCTCGCTACACAGGTATGTTTGCTTTGTGAAAATCCATTGAGCTGTATACTTATGAGTGGTGCACTTTTCTATCTGTATTTATAATGCAATGAAATTTCCAAAAAATACCACAAATCTTCTCTCTTCCTACTCTACATCCCACAAGTCATTAATTAAATTATAACCTGCTCAGAGGTTCCTCATACCTAAATGCCAACAGATCCTATGACTTCCACAGATACAAATAAAACTAGTCATAATTTATTGAATCTTTGGAATGTACTAGATATTGTGCTAAGCCTGCTATTTAGGTTATCTCATTGAATCTTAGAAGCCCAACAATGCAGATTATTACTTTACAGATGAGAAAATTGAAACTTAGAGAGGTCACAGATAAAAAACAAAAGAAATAATCTACTTTAAATCCAAGGTTTATGTTTTACCTCTCTATCACCTTTTACATGCTTGAGCTCTGACCCTTCCTTAAACATAATCCCCTCATGCTTTGCTGGCAGCAAATGTTGATGCTTCCCATGTTTTGTTTGATATCACTTGAACTTCTAGATCAGCATAGTCCAATATGGTAGCCATTAGCTACAAATGGTTAGTACACTGGAGGAACTGAATTTTTAATTCTATTTAATTTTAATTAATTTAACTTCTAAAACTATAGCACTCTAAAATATTTTCCACTAGACACAAATTTATTATTTTGATAGGATTACATTTTACATTAACCATGGAAAATTTAGTGTCTGAATGTAGGTGTGCTGTAAGTGTAAAATAGGTATCATATTTTGAAGGCTTAGTACAACAACAAAAAGAATGTAAAATAGTACATTGATATTTTTTGTACTGATTACATGTTTAATAATTTAGATATAATAGGTTGAATAAAATGTATTATTAAATTAATTTTACTTTTTTTTTCACTTTTTAAATGTGGCTATTGGAAAATTTAACATTGTATGTGTCTTGCATTGTATTTTTATTGGGCAGTGCTGTCTAGATGGTACATTTGACAGAACAGAAAATTATACAAGTGGAGAGATGTAATTTGCATCCAAAGAAGGTAGGAGCAGTTGCTCAGATTTAAGTTAGAGGAGTATTTTTAGCATATTTAGGGCCATTATAAACATGCTTCCTTCAACCTAAGGGTCAACATATTTTACCATAAGGGTCAACATATTTTACTATACAGAGTGTGATATCACAATTTTATTTAAGTTGATATAGTAGCTTCCTTACTGTGCTAAAACAGTGAGGTTTTAAACTTTAGAAGGTATTAAATTGTCAGTTCAAAGATTTTTTTTCTGCATTTAATGTTGAAGAAGACATTTGATGGCCAATCTTTGCCCTTCATCGGAGGTCACATTTTCCAGGTGGTCTTTCTTCTCAAACCAGAATGTCTTTCTTCCCAAAGTTGTCAGAAGGCACAGTAAAACGCGTACTTTAGCAGAGTCAATCTTACTCAAGATTTGAGGGAAAAGTTAAAAGTTTACGTTGTCATTTCAAACTTTGTATTATCAAAGATATATTATGGAGCAGAAAGAAAAACTGAAATTTAAGGATAAAACAGGGGCACATAATCATTTGCCAAATTTGCTTTTACCTAAAGAGACTGCATCCCAAAGGGCATGGTCCTGATAGCAGGTAGTGAAAAGGCCACCGACTTGGGCATGAGGCAACTTGGTTCTAGCTCCAGTGGCCTCTGGTTACTTCTGGAAATTTCCAGAGGGGTTGCAAGAAATACTGTTTTAAGCTTCCCTGACGTATGTGCTCTTTCCTCTACATAGATCTTTTGCCCTAGTGGGAGCTCGCTCCACTCACTCTTTGAAATCCATCTAATGTGTCCTCTTTTCTCTGATGCCTTTCTCAGCTTCCCCAGGAAAAACTGGTCATTTTGTCTTCTGAGACCAAATAACTACCACAGGGTGATTACAACACTTCAGTTGAACTGAGGATGTTCCTGGAACGATCTTCTCTATTATGGAAAGAGCCCTTGAGGTACAGAGATTGAGTGTGAGATCCCATGATTTCCACAGATACTAATAATAGTATCACGATGTTGATAGTATCATAGATGTTTGTCTTGGCAACCACAGCACCACACACATTTCTGCTGAGTCGTTAGTTTTGCCACCCTCAGTGCTCCTTTTCCACAGATAATCATCTGAATGGGACAAGTTAGGGGTAGATATTGATGATGTCTTTGGTCTCCCTCAATTTGATATCAGTGGCCTTAAAAGATATACACAGGTATCAGCCTCAATGAAAATTAAACTGTATTCTTAATATATTTGGATGCAATAGGATTTTTAGTCTAAATGAAGGAGACTAAAGCTTGTTGTATGCGGATGGGCACTGGATTTGGAAATCTGGTCCATTGCTATTAAATCCAGAGGATTCTTCTCTCCAAATCACTATGATGGCAAGTACTTGTCTAGATCAGCAAACTTTTTATAGAGGTCCAGAGTACAAATAGTCTGGGCTTTGCAGGCCATATGGTTCCTGTTGCAACTATTCAATTCTGCCATTGTAAAAGGAAAGCAGTTACAGACAATACACAAGAGAACAGGTGTGGCTGTGTTCCAATGAAATATCATTTATGGACACTGAAATTTGAATTTCATGTAATATTCTTGTGTCACAAAATATTATTCTTATCTTTACCTTTCCAATCATTTAAAATAAGTGTAAAAACAACCCTTTAGCATGCAGGCAATACAAAAACAGGCAGCAGGTGGAGTGGTTTAGTGACCTCTGATGTAGGTGGCTTCTGGTCTTAGCTATGAGCGGTATGGGGTAGCACAAACAGCTCTTCAGTGGGACTCCAGAGAACTGATGTCTAGTCTCGACTTCCCAACCTACAGACTGTAGGAACATTGATTGGCAAGTCATTAAAAATCTCTGGGCTTCATGTTTCTCACCGTATGGTACTTGCATGTCGTGGGGAGGGAAGGTGGTAGATGATCTACAAATTCTGAAATTCTAAGAACTTCAACATTCTTTGATCATCCCAGGTATCACCTTTCTGGCAGGTATTATACTTACGTAAAATTACTGCCACACCTTATTGAATCATGCTTGGTTTTGGCTTTGTTGAACCTACAGGGCCACGTTCTACACTTGCAGAAATATCCCTGCTAGTTGAAATTTGTCCTGTAATTTCTATCACTGTCATGAGAAGGGCAATTACCTTCTCAGAACTCTACTAGGCCTCAGGAAATTGTCCAAAGGCTTTCAGAAACCAGGACACATTTTCATTTTCTTACTCCCAAACCACCCCTCTGAGAGTTCCCTTCTCCTTACAAATACTCTTAAAGGAAAATAAAGAGGCTTGAGGGAAATGAAATAAAATCTCATTAATCAGAATCTATAATAATTTGGTCTGAGAGGAACGGGCACTGAAACCGCCCTTCAATAACGGGGTGCAAGGCGAGAACTGTGGTAAGGGCCTAGCAAAAAATAATGCACAGGCCTAACTAAAAAGAATGATAACAATTAATTACTGTCCCCCTGTAATTGCCACTCCAGAGCCACCACAGCTGGTGGTCATAAAGATTCTTACCTGCCATAGCTGGCATCCATAAAAATTCTTCATTTTCTCCGTAGATAGCATCACCTTTTCAAAACCTAAAGGTAGTTTTTAAGATATCTTCCAGGGCCTGCATTCCAGTGGATCAACTGGCCCACCTAGACCAGCTGCCCATACCAGGAAACTGACTCAACTGCAATTGTGACCCCAGGGACTGGAGCAACACAAGGAGATGATTTCTACATCCCTATAATTTTGCCCCAAATTAACAAACTGAATTGCCTAATCCTTTGCCAGTCAAACTATTCTTAAAACCCCTGGCTTCCAGATTCTTGGTGAGGCGGAAATTTCTCTGGTCTCCCAGCTTAGCACTATGTAGAATAGACTCTTTCTCTGCCGTAAAACTGCTGACTCAGCCTATTGGCTTCTTGGGCAGGGGGCAAACGGACCTGGTTGTGCAGCAACAGCACCATTTATGAAGAAGGATTTTACTGTGTAAATTAACTAATTGGAGTGGGGATGTTTATTGCTCATTTAACTGAGTCCACTGCTTTAAAACATGTTTGTAGCATGGATTTACATAAGAACATGTTAATTAAAATTTCTTTTTTAAAGAAAGCAAGATAGCAATTTCTTAGCAACTGCACATTCCCAGAGGAACTTGTAAGGCCATAAGCTGTATATTTAAAATATAAAGTATATTTAAAATATATTTTAATTTAGACATTTTGAATATTTAAGCTGGCCTCTCCTTCAAAAGCTCAGGTTAGCGAGACTGTACATTTTCTGCCTAGACCTTGCTAAAAATTTTCAAGAAACATAGGAAGAGCTTTGATCATTTGAATTAAATGATAGCAGAGACTTTTTCAGGAAGATAAATGGGGGGGGGTGTTTACAAACGATCTAGTGATTAAGGCCAGTGTTCTTAAACTGACAAACAAATTTCAGCAAATTTGCACATTACTATTAAAATGAAAATCACACCTGAAACTTCAGAATGGAACAGAATTTCCTATTACATTTAGTTGCATGGATTTTTAAGTCAATGTATCCCTTTAGATGTTTTTAAAATAAAAATATTGGAGGCTAGTTCTCAAAATTGCAATATAATTTGAAATGTTCTCAGCTAGGCTGTCTTTACATATGCACACTAGCAGGAAGTGTTCCTTTTCAACGGTAGAAAACTCTCCAAGTAGATATGAGCTTTCACTGGCACAAGAATTCGTCTTCTGGTATTCCATGAGTTTATTTTCTTACAAGTGAACTTATTACTAAGAATTTCTGGGTGAAACTATGGCAGCACAAAGGGCTTATAGATATGTATGCAAATTGCAAATTGTTATACTATCTCTACATATCTATTCTTAACCATAGGGTTCCCAGGGAAAGAAAGACCAAGAAACTATACACTCTTGTAGAGTAAAAGTGGAAAAGGGGGAAGAAATGAAAAAAAAAGCTCATCTGTGGTTTGCTTGAGCTTAACCTTTCCTGGATTTGGAAATCTGGACCAGCAATATATATCTGGATACGTTTAGCAATCAAAGCCAACTTCCTTCACTGATTTTCTGGGATGTCTATTACAAAGTTGTCATTTCATTTACAGACTCCATGTCCCAGGCATGTGTGGTGTTAACCCTACAAGGTGAAAGGCCACTGCATTTTGGAAACTTTTGACTAATTTTGTCAAGATAGTCAGCCATGCTACGTAGTTTCTATTGGTTCACAAAGTGTGATTCCCCAGAGAAGCCAGGTGAACATCACTTTGAGAACTCCCTAGAAATGCAGTCTTGGGCCCTATTCCAGACCCTACTGAATTAGAAACTATAAGTGGAGCCAGCAACCCATGTTTTTGCAAGTCCCGCAGGTGATTCTGATGCAAGCTAAAATTTGAGAGCCACGGGTTTAACCTAAAAAGTTCACATAGCCTGTGGCAAGCCCCTTCCAGTAGGCTGGGAAATCTGGTCTCTCTGCTTTAGTGGCAACATTTTGGAAGTGGCAGAACTCTTTTCAATAGACTGTGCCTGAACACCTTATGTATAATACATTTTTAAATGGAACTCATCGTATCCACACTGTTCTATAACTTGTTTTATTTTCTTAACAATGTATTTTCCCTTCTGTAGAGGAGAACACTGAGGACTAGGGAAGGCACAGGCCCTAGCTAGGGAAAGGAGTAAGAAAGAAAAGAAACTTTTTATCTGAGGAATGCAAACCCCCTTTAATTTTCAGTCTCAGAGAGGCATTGAAATGCAACAGCAGTCAAGTCTCACTCCCTATTGGGCAAAATAATTACCTCCTGAAGCCATTTGCTACGTGGACTCTAGACTAACTGATGCCCAGTAGCCATAAAATGCCATCGGCTGGACACCGTAACTCATACCCTATTTCAACAGCGTATAGCCTATCACTAACCAGTGTTATTTCTGGAAACCAGTGAGAATTCCTGTCAAACAACGTTGTATCAGCCCCCTCCTTGTCTCCTGTTGCCTTTAAAAACCTTCTTGTAACAAAGGCCAAAAGGAGCTCTGCCCAAGGCAACCTGGAAGTGTGTCCCAGGCAACTGGCCTTAATCTTGGCCCAAATAAACCTCCTATATTAATTTTGCCTCAGTTTCTTTCTTTAGTTTGACAAGAGGAACTAGGATTTGAATCCAAGCAACCTAATCCTAGAGCCTTTGCGCTTAACCGTGGTGCTGTGCAATGACATTATGATTTCAAATAGCTAAATAATGTTATGTTGAGCAGATCCACCAAATATATTTAATCAGTTTCTTCATGTTGGAAACTCACTTGTTTCCCTAATTTTTACCATTTTCAATCATACTGCAATGATTATTCTTGAACATACATCTTTAAATACTTATTCAAGTTTTTTTTTTTTTTTTTGAGACAGAGTCTCACTCTGTTGCCCAGGCTAGAGTAAGTGCCGTGGCATCAGCCTAGCTCACAGCAACCTCAAACTCCTGGGCTCAAGCAATCCTCCTGCCTCAGCCTCCCAAGTAGCTGAGACTACAGGTATGTGCCACCATGCCTGGCTAATTTTTTCTATGTATATTTTTAGTTGGCCAGATAATTTCTTTCTATTTTTAGTAGAGATGGGGTCTCGCTCTTGCTCAGGCTGGTCTCGAACTCCTGACCTCGAGGGATCCACCCGCCTCGGCCTCCCAGAGTGCTAGGATTACAGGCGTGAGCCACTGTGCCCGGCCTACTTATTCAAGTTTTTTTTAAGATAAAAATTCTCAAAACAGAATTTCTGAGTTACGTGGCTTGCTAGTGACACCTTTTCAAATTGCCCTCCAATTAACTTTATCAACAGTATATAAGGGTGTCTTTTCTTCACTCCTTTGAAACTACTGGAAATTATTATTTTTTAGCTTTTGTGAATTAGGTAGAAAATGGATCTCCATGTCTTAATTATTCTTTGATTATTACTGGGACAGAGTGTTTTCCATAGGTTCATTGTCCACTTATATATATTTTTTCTTAATTGCCCGTTTGTGTACAGGATCTACTTTTTAATGTAAAATTTTCATTGAACTATAATATACATACAGAAAAGGAAACAAGTCCTAAATATAGAGCTCTATAAAGTTTCATAAAGTGAACACACTTAGATAACTGCATTAAGATAGAAAAACTGAATTTGAACAGCCCCAGGAATTCTCCTTGTGTCCCTTCTGATTCCCACCCACTTCCCTCCAGAGGTGACCACTATCCTATACGTTCCCAACAGAGATGATGTTCCCCCAAGGGGCAACAACCGGTTCTTGGGGGAGAGGGGCTATCTTATTCTATGTATGTACCAAGTACAGCTATCCATGGACTCTATACACAGATATATAGCATAACTATGGCATTAACATTTCATGGTGGTGGGGTGGCAAGGAGAAAAAGGTAGAGAGATGTTGCATTATCCTGGCTGTGCAGTTTTGCCTATTTTGACCTTTATGGAAAAACTTGGCCCACTTCTTGAATTGGGGTGTTACCCTATTTCTTATTGATTTTGTGAGAATCTTTAAGTGTTAAGAATATTAAGATTTTATCATGTACATTGGGAATAACTTTTCCCAATTTTGTTCTTTGACTTTTACCTATGTTAACCTTGTTTTCTATATACAGAAGTTTAAATGTTTCCTTTTGTTGGATATTTTCCCTTAAGGTTTCCTGTCAAATCTAGATGGACAGAATTTCAAAACAGTGACTATACGTACCCATTTCACGCATGGTGCTGGCCACACCTAGGCCATATGCCTTCAAAACATCCTTTACTGTCCTCATAGACTCATCGTACCTGGCTGCAAGGCCCAGGTAGTTATAGGAGCCCATGTTGATGACATCCTTGATGATTCTTCCAGTAAACCTGCAGGGAGACATGTAAGTGAGCATGGTGGACTATCTCATTTAATACCATCCTAGTGCCCGAGAGACCTTGGGTCTGGCCCAAATCATATGTTTTCTTCTTTCTTATTAAATTATACCATTGTAATAATAAAAAAAGAAAAAAATGAAACTCGGTCATTTGCAGCAACATGGATAGAACTGTAGGTCACTATGTTAAGTGAAATAAACTGAGCACAGAAAGGCAAATACTTCAGGTTCTCATGAAGATAGAAAGTAGATTGATGGTTACCAGAGTCCTAGAAGGGTAAGGGGGAGAGATAAAGAGAAGTTAATTAATGAGTACAAATATAGAGTTTGATAGAAGAAATAAGACCTGATTGATCAGTAGAGTGACTATAGTTTATAATAATCTATAATGTATTTCAAAATAGCTAGAAGAGAAGAATTCAAATGGTTCTAGCTTAAAGAAAAGATAAATATTTAAGGTAATGGGTATCCCAAGTACACTGATTTGATCTTTACAAATTATATGAATGTATTAAATTATCACATGTATCCCCAAACTATACATATCTAATATGCATCAAAAAACAGCTGTTACCACAAAACGAAATGGTTTGCCCTTAGAGGAGAGTAACCTCGTAATGAAGTTAGGCAGAGCATTGGAGAAAAGTATCCTGAGCCATGCAGTGTTACTTAGCCCTGATTTAGCTTGAGTGCTTACTTCCATGGCACCTACGCTCTGGTTGAAATTCCAGCAAGAGCCTGCCAAAGGGACAAGAGCCATGGGCACCACTGTCTCCTTCAACCAGAAGTAGGAGGGTACAATTTTTCAATAAAGCAGGTGTACAACATGCAGAGCCAGCCAGGTCTCATGTTAATTACAATGTAAACAAACTACCTTGGCAACTTAATGACTGTGACTTCCTCTACTGGCATTATGAGGGCTTGCAAAGGGCTGAGTGAGGCAAGACCAGCAGCCTCCATGCCTTGTTTTTTTTCAGATCTGTAATCTGTTGCTCACACTAGGATTTCCTTAAAAGGATTTTCTTTCCGAGGAGCACCTCCGGGTGATTGCTCACCTAAACGTCCAGTTGTAGTCATCCGACACCCTTTCCACCACGTCAAACCAAGGCCCTGGGGCACTGCAGATGGGCCGGTTCCAGTTGTCTCTGATTCGCATGTAAAGGTTTCGCTTATAAAAATTCTCAAAGTCTTGATACAGCGGCACAAAATCCTGTTATAACAGAGGTAGAAGGTTAGCTTTGATCCCTCACTTTTTGGATTTCATTTGCAATTGAAGGCTGGGAGAAAACTTGGAAGACCCATGCAAAGAACCCATCTGCAGATGTATTTTGAGCAAGTGTCAGTAATTAAGGAAAGAGATGGGGTCCACAAATAAATCTGTGAGACTCCCATCCCCAAAGAATGTGCCTTTAATGGAGGAAGGAATAAATGTGAGAAACAAAGGTAGCCAGGATGACAATGCCATACAAGTTCCAGAAGTGGTGGAGTCACTGATCCCTGCAACTTTCCTAAGGGTAATGACAGGTGTTTATGTCCAAAGCAGTTTAGTTGGGGGAAAAAAATGGCTCAGATGATCAATCATATGTTCTTAATTTTTTTCAAACATGAATATCCCCACTCATTTTGTCTTTGGAATTGTGGATGAACTTGAACTGTTGGATCTGTTGGCAAAACTGCTATTGGTTGGCTGTCATGTGGTGGAGGGCCCGGCAGCTACTCAGAGGAATTGTGGAGGCCCCAGGCCTCTCTCACAGCTGAGGTAACCGCATTGAGTTGCTGTATGAAATGTAATCCATGATTAAACAGATCTGTGATCCACCTGAGGCTCAAAGCAAGACATGTCTAATTTTGTCATCTGGCTTGGAATAGTTAATATGAGGCAGAAAAGGCAAAAGCTGTAACTACAGTCTAAGCCAAGTACGTTGGACGTTCATAGGATTGGAGCAGGAGGAAGAGTCACATCTTCCTGGAGGCTCCAGGGAAGATTTATGTAGGAGGGGCCTTGGAGATGGGTACCAAGGCAAAATGAGATTGTTATGGGAGGGATGCTTGGGGGCAGGTTCTCGGAGTGAGTGGGTCTGTATGCTGATATATGCGGTGCATTTGAGAAGAACGAATAATAGCAATCCCACTACTGTGTATCTACCCAAAGGAAAGGAGTCATTTTATCAAAAAGACACCTGCACTCGAATGTTTATTGCAGCACAATTCACAGTCGCAAAGATGTGGAATCAATTTAAGTGCCCATCAATTCATGAGTGGCTTAACAAAATGAACGGTGTATACATACTATGAAGTATTACTCAGCCGTAAAAAGAAATCAATTAACGTCCTTTGCAGCAATCTGGATGGAACTGGAGACCATTATCCTAAGTGAAGTGTCTCAGGAATGGAAAAACAAACACCACATGTACTCTCTAATAATTTGGAACTAATCAATCAATGGGCACACGGGCACAGAGAGAAGTAAAAGTCACAGGAAGGGTAGAGGGGGGTGGAGAGGAGGGGTAAAAACCTACCTAAAGAAATTAGCTATCAAAAAAAAAAAAATCCCAAGAACGAACAAACAAACAAAAAGTAAGTTATATCCTGTCACTCTGCTCAGGACCTATAATGGCTCCCACTTCAGTCCCGATTCAAGGTCCTGACTCATTTGGCTTTCGGTTACCTCTCTTATCCTATCTCCTAAGGACTCCCTGCGGTGTGGATGAGGCTGCAACATTAGCTGGGCGCAGACAGTGGCAGCCTGAAGCATCTGCAGGAGGAGCTCATATTTATTCTACAGGTAATAGGGAGCCATGGACTTTTACTTTTCTCTGTGCCCCAGTGTGCCCATTGATTAGTTCCAAATGATGAGAGGGTACATGGGGTATTTGTTTTTCCATCCCTGAATAATGGGGAGTGAGCCCTCTCATTCTCCCTCTCATCCTCTTTGAGCTCTTTCCTCTCCTTTCCCTTACAAAATGGAGCTGATTTCCTCACAGAACAAGAAGGATCATGGTGAAAGCCTTTGGGGACGATCTTATGCTACTGGTTTGTCCACTCATTCCCTGACCCTGTTCATTCCAGAGGAGAATATAAAGTATATGCAGGCTTTGATGGCATCCAAGCCATAGATCTTTCTGTCACTTCAGTCTTCGGTCCTCTGTGTCAATGGCATCATTTCTTGGGGGAAATTACAATTTTCTGTAGGCAAGAATGTTCATAAGCACGTGCTGGAGATTATCTATTGTATATGAATTTGGAGGATGCTTGGGAAACTACTGGTTACATTTGAAAATCTCATATCAAATGCATTTTATCTAAATAATTGTGATGTAGGTTTTGTTATGATTTAAAGCTACATGTTTATTATAATCAATTACACTCTTTCATGTTCTCACAGGGAAAAGGATGTGTTTTTGAGGCAATGGGATTGTATAATTCTACAAAACTCATTTCCAAACTATTTCTTCTTTGATTTGATAATTTTTTTCAGACTGTTTACTGCTTCGCAAATTATTCTGTATCCCCAGGTGTTATTTGTGTCCCTCCATTTATAATTTTTAAGGCCTTATTTCAAATGATAATACATAAACTTATCCTATCAAGAGAAAAGAGAGAACTAGGTCTGTAAGTCACATTTCTGGACTCTTAATGGAATTATAGTTTTAGGTTTTATATCTTACCCCAAATAAAGTAACAGTTGGTTTTAGAGAGGAGAAAAGAACCAAAACATTCTGTCTATAAAATTCAAACAGAATTAATTTCGGACTTAAAACCACAAAATGCACAGGGTACCAGGGGTACCAGAGATTATAGAGATCAAATACTCATTTGGCCCATATGGAAATCAGACCCAGATAGGTAAGTGACTTGAACCCTGGTCAGCCTCTGGTTTCACCCACTCTCCTAGGTAGTGATTTCCAGATGACATTAGGCTTACTGATCTTCCCTCTAAAACATCAGTGATGACAAAAAATCTTGCCCACAATATGGAAAATTAAGGCCAACAGAGTGCCAGACGGTAGGAGGAGTGTCCACTAGTCATAAGGAACTTGGCTTTGGCTGGGGAAAACAACCTGAGGCTTCCCCATCTCTTGCCTCATGAACATGTATTGCCATGGACATCTAAGGAAAGGTGGGGAAATACTTCCTCCTGCCTAAACTTGCAGCCTTTTCACTCAGAGATCCAGAATTTGCACTTATGTGGAAATGCGAAGCTAGCTCTTTATTAAGATAAATGCTTTGAGGGCAAGATACAGGGATTCTAACTTACTTTCCTGGGGTCAGGGAAGACTTCTTGCTAGGGAATGATTTTTACATTCAATAGATATTTTATAAATTAGGTACTTGCAACTCCCCTGCAAAAAGGAAGAATCATTTTTTTTTAACTACTCAGAGTTATTTCTTTGTGTATGACATAAACACTAACCGAGATATGATACACAAGGTCAGCAGCCTACGTGTTCCTGAGAGGGACAACTAAGCTTGGAAACCTATTTAGAATTCAAGATCTGATCCGAGAATGAACTGACTTACTTTTGGGCATGGTCCTCTCTTCCCACCTAGGAGGCATTCTGCCTCTGCGTGGGTGTATCTCTACTCCACTCCACTCCTCTGGGCAGCAGTGAGCTTTCTTCAGGAGCAGTCAACACCTGCCAAAGGTCAATGTCCTCTAGTCTCAGGCAAGCTTGCCACAGCATTTTAACTACACCAGAAAATGAAGCTGGACTTGATATTTCAAAAACAGAAGCATTGCAACAGGGCATACCTTTATTTGTACCTTTGTCATTTGGCTTACTGCCTTTATTTTTCTTTCTGTCACAAATGGCTAGATGTGATAGAGAATCTCAGGCCATAAGGACACAATAATTTGGGGGGATAGGGAAAGGGGGAGTTAAGCCTAGTAAGGGTCACAGACATGGCTTTGTTTCCTCTACAATATGATGACCTTCCTTTTTCCACCCTTCAATTTGTATGGTGTTGGGTGTGGTGGCACTTGTCTATAATCCCAGCTACTCGGGAGGCTGAGGCAGGAGGCTTGCTTGAACCCAGGAGTTCAAGCCCAGCCTGGGCAACATAACAAGACCTCATCTCACAAAAGATAAATTTATATGGTAATTTATAATTTTCCAAGTGGTATGGATATTTCTATCCAACTTTTATAGATAAGTTGATGGAGAGCCAGAAAGCTTGATTGAAGAAACTGAGAACTGTATCTAGTTCCAGAACTCATTGGAACTCTTTCCAATAAACTGTGCTGCAGGGCTTGTTGTTTACTTTTTTATTTCAGCATATCACAGGCATACAGATGTTTAGGTTATGTTTATTGCCTTTGCCCCACCCGAGTCAGAGCTTCAAGCATGTCCATTACCCAGACAGTGCGCACTGCAACCATTAGGTGTGTATATACCCATCCCCTCTTCCCCCGCTCCCATCTGCCTGACACCTGATGAATGTTATTACTATATGTGCACTTAAGTGTTGATCAGTTAATACCAATTTGATAGTAAGTACATGTGGTGCTTGTTTTTCCATTCTTGTGATACTTAGTAGAATGGGTTCCAGCTCTATCCAGGATAATACAAGAGGTGCTATATCACCATTGTTTTTTTGTGGCTGAGTAGAACTCCATGGTATACATATACCACATTTTATTAATCCACTCATGTATTGATGGGCACTGGGTTGTTTCCACATCTTTGCAATTGTGAATTGTGCTGCTATAAACATTCTAGTGCAGATGTCTTTTTTATAGAATGTCTTTTGTTCTTTTGGGTTGATGCCCAGTAATGGGATTGCTGGATCTAATGGTAGTTCTACTTGTGTCTCTTTGAGGTATCACCATATTGCTTTCTGCATGACGAAAGGAAAATTCCACCAAGAACTATCAGAGCTGTAAGTTTAATACTGAAATACATCTGACAGTTTACACTGACAATTACACTGAAATATATAAGGGAAAAAAACCTAACAAATCTATAATCACAATAGAAGACATTAACACAGATTTATTTAAAAAAAATTTTGAGTGGAGAAAAAATAAGTAAGTCTAGAGGAGTTAAAGAACATATAAGCTGTTGTCATGACAAACCTAACGGACCATACATGTACAGTTTTTCATTGCACATATGAAAAATTCTAAGAATTTCCAATACAACTATCTGAGAAACTGTGAAGGAGAGAATTTATTAAAGTGGAAGGATTTGAGATCAACATATGAAAATATCAATGGCTTCTTATATGCTATCAATAACTAATTAGAAGATGGTATGAGGAAAAAAGATAGCATTCAAATAAAATCATGATAGAAAAATTGTACCTAAATAAGACAAAGTGGTAAGAATTTTATAAAGTAAATTATAAAATGTTATTAAAGAACACAGGAAATACATTAAGAAATGGAGAGACATATCATGCTTCTAAATAGGAAGACTAAATATCATGAAGACATCAAATTTTTCAAAACTAACCTACAGATTTAACTTATTCCCAATTAAAATGGTAAATTTCTTTTTTTCAAAATTCTATACCTGCCAAGCTAATTCTAAGGCATATAAGGAGAGAAAATCTTTAAGAATTATCTAAAAACTTATAGAGTTACCTAAAAAATAGACAAACAAATCGACATTTTATATTAGTAGGTAAAACAATGAACTAATTAATGATACCAGGGCAATTAAAAATATCTTTTAAAAAAACAGTCCTTCTACCTCACACAGCACATAGAAATAAATTCGAGATGGATTTGTGGGCTAAATATATAAAATAAATACCCCAAATCACAAAAGTTCTGAAAGAAACCATAAGAAAATTTATTATAACTTTAAGATGAAAAATGCCTCCTAAACATGACTAACACCCCCTCAAAGAGAAAAAAAATAACAACAAAATTAATAACAACAATGAAAACATAAAAGAAATGTTTGATATATATGACTTAAAAATTTATGTGTGGATAAATTTAATGTAGAAAAAGTTAAGAGGCAAGAAATTGAACTGAAGAAATATTTAAAACACATTTAATGGATAAATTATTGATATAAGGGTATATAGAAAGAGTTCTTGTAAATCAATAAGAAAAAACAGTTAGGGCCAGGCGCGGTGGCTCATGCCTGTAATCCTAGCACTCTGGGAGGCCGAGGTGAGTGGATCATTTGAGTTCAGGAGTTTGAGACCAGCCTGAGCAAGAGTGAGACCCTGTCTCTACTAAAAATAGAAAGAAATTACCTAGCCAACTAAAAATATATATAGAAAAATTTAGCCGGGCATGGGTGGTGCATGCCTGTAGTCCCAGCTACTCGGGAGGCTGAGGCAGTAGGATCGCTTAAGCCCAGGAGTTTGAGGTTGCTGTGAGCTGGGCTGACGCCACGGGACTCACTCTAGCCCGGGCAACAGACAGAGACTCTGTCTCAAAAAAAAAAAAAGAAAAAAACAGTTTAATAAAATTATGGGCAAAGGATGTTAATTGGCTATTTGAGAAGAGTAGGTATAAGTGACTAAAAATTATATGAAAAGAAGTTCAGTCTCACTGTTAATAAGGAAATGCTAATTCAGATAAGAATAAATAATGTTCACACATCAGATTGCAAAAGCATTAACAGTGTTGATAATATCAACACATCAAGTGTTGGCAAGGGAGCACGCACTCTCAGATACTCTTCACTGGAGATTGTGTAGGCAAGCATTTCTAGGCAATTTGGCAGTATTTCTCAGAAGTTAAAATGTATATTCTTTAGACCTAGAAAGCCACTTCTAGGAATTATCCTAGAATACTGCATATACTGCTCATTGACAAATTATTTATTAATATAATAATAAAAAAGAGAATGTAAATATATTATGATATACCCATGTTACAGAATATCATGTATCTATTAAAAGAAATGAAGTAATCCCATATTGCTGGATCAAATGGTACTTCTACTTCTAGCTCTTTGAGGTATCTCCATATTACTTTCCACAGGGGTTGCACTAGTTTGCAGTCCCACCAGCAGTGTAGGAGTGTTTCTATCTCTCCGCATCCACGCCAACATTTATTGTTTTGGGACTTTTTGATAAAATCCATTCTCACTGTAGTTAAGTGATATCTCATTGTAGTTTTGATTTGCATTTCCCTGATGATTAGAGATGTTGAACATTTGATCCAGCAATCCCATTACTGGGCATCTATCCAAAGGAAAAAAAAATTCTGTAAAAAAGACATCTGTACTAGAATGTTTATAACAGCATAATACACAATTGCAAAGATGTGGAAACAACCCAAATGCCCATCAGTACATGAATGGATTAATAAAATGTGGTACACACAGCCATGAAGGAAATGGTGAACTACCTGTTGTATTATCCTGGATAGAGCTGGAACCCATTCTACTAAGTGAATTATCACAAGAATGGAAAAACAAGCACTACATGTACTCACCATCAAATTGGTATTAATTTATCAACAATTATGTGCACACATAGTAGTAACATTCATCGGGGTGTTGGATAGGTGGGAGAGGGGAGGAGGGGATGGATATATTCACACCTAATGGGTGCAGTGCACACTGACTGGGGGACAGACATGCTTGCAGCTCTGACTCAGATGGGGGAAACGCAATATATGTAGCCTAACCATTTGTACCCCGTAATATGCTGAAATAAAAAAATTCCCATATTGGCATGTAAAGACCTTCAGATATGTAATTAGGTAAATAAAAAAGTAAGTCACAAGATGTACGATATGATTCTGTAAAGGACAGGGTAAGTACAAATGAACATAAGTAAGTGTGGTCAAGTACATGAAAGGGACAGGACGGATGCACAAAGATGTGCTTTTGTGCATTATTTCCATAATAAAAAAGAAAGAGAAAAATACACATGAGTTTAAGAAGTGGCTCTTCGTTAGGGCTTGTCATAACCCATCCATTTCACAGGTTGGTTTTGTACTAGTTAATACACATTAGCACAGCTCCACTCAACAAAATCAACCAACCCTTCCTACTATCATAGATTAGCCTGTGAGTTTGGCCTCTAAGTATTCACTGCGAGAGGTTGTGATCTGATTTTACTGATTATCTAGAACTATGATATTTTGGAGTCGTCTTCCCAGACTGTGGCACATGCTCTGCCAGAAGCAATTGTGGAAAATCTTCACCCCTGTGCCAGTGGATTAGTTTTGTAGCCAGAAGATATTTGGGTCCAAGCCTGGTGGCAGAGATTGGCAATTTCACTGGCTGGTGATTTCTGCTGCATTTAAAGTTATTGGTTTCTGGGTGATACTTGAGTCAAAAAGTGAGCCATGCAGATACCTCAGGGAGGACCATTCCAGGCAGAGGGATATGCAAGTGTAGAATTCCTGGAGTAGGCATGTGCAGGTGGTGCTCAAGGAAGAGCAGGGAGGTCCCAGTATTTGAAGCAGTGTGAGAGAGCGAACAGGAGTAGAATGGATGAAGGTAGAGACAGAAGGGGGAGCTGTGTTCTGCAGAGCCTCAGCCAGCTCTGGCTCTTACTTGAAGGGAGATGGGAAGGCATTAAAGAGTCTGGCCAGACATGTGCTGTGACTTAACTTAGGATTTAAAAGAATCACATTAGTTAATTGAGAAGAGGCTGCGGGGTGTGAGGGTGGAAGCAGGGTACGTCCAGGTCAGAGAAGACGGTGGTGTGGACAAAGCTGGAGGCAGCAGGAGTGGTAAGAAGTGGTATGATAAAAAATACAAGATTTTCTGGAAGATTGACTTTGGGTGCAAGAGAAAGAGCCGAGTCAGGGTAACTCTGAGGTTTTGTCTAGAGCACCTGTGCTGGTGGTATTTCCATTTAATAATCTGGAGATTGTGAAAGGCATGGGTTTGGAGGGGAAACTCAAACACACAGTTTTGGGCGTGTCAAGGCTGAGTGATTACTGATGAATGGAACCTAGTGCACAAGTGGAAGTCTTGGCCTAGATAGGAGCCCAGTCACTTCCTCCACGGTAACAGGTGGAAGGCCAAGTAGGTGTTGTCAGATGCAGGGAAGTGGGTGGTGGAGTCAGTGGGTGGAAGTTCTGACTTTTTTGTATTTTCTCAGTGAAATTGGCATGTGGGAGACAAAGTAGCGAAGTTTGCTCATTTCTGCTTGCCAGGATGATTTCACAAAGCCCCTGACTCTGAACATGCTTTGAAGACAAAACACCATAGAGCAGTGGTCCCCAACCTTTTTGGCACCAGGGACTGGTTTCATGGAAGACAAGTTTTCCACAGATGGGAGGCGGGGGCAGAGAGCTCAGGCAGTGGTGCAAGAGATGGGGAGCAGCTGTAAATACAGAGGAAGCTTTGCTCGCTCGCCCTCTGCTCACCCTCCTGCTGTGTGCCTCTCCTTTCCTAAGTTTCATGGAAGACACTGAAGGGGAGGAGGGTGTTGAGCCTAAGAATTAGTTCACGGGGAGTTAGCTACACTCCCCGCAGGAGGGCAGCAGAGCTCTGAGGCCCAGGGTTTGGGGCTGCAGCCATAGAGCACACAGCTCCCCATGTCTCTTGCCTGAGTCGCTGTTTTCCTTAAAAAGTAAATGATCCTAACCTTACATATAAGATGATGTCTGACGGGCTTAGTGATTATGTTTCTGTAAACTATAACCCAATGGACTCTTTTACCCAAACTTAGAAGTGGTTTTGCAAGTACCAAATCTTTACCGCCTGTATATTAGCTGTGAACTGAAATGCTGAATTGGAGCAGTCTGATAAAACCTCCCGAAAGGACTGCTCCTGGGCTGTAGGCCTTGGTCTTACAGTTTTCAGTATGACATCTAAATAAAACTAACTTTAATTCTTTAAAAGCTTGATTTGTTTTTTTCTTTAGCAGACAGAAGCAATATTATTAACTGGAAGTCAGGAGGGCCAAGAAGTGTTGGAGGTGTGAAGGTAAAGGAGAAAGCAGGAAGTCGTCATCTAGTGGAGCCTGTGACTCAATGTACTAAGGTAATGTAGTGTGATTGGCAGGCAGCTCCGAGGGCCATGTTGAGGCTCCTGATCTTGAATTTGAAAGGAGACCAGTCAGCATGGGGCGGGGTGGGGGGGGGGTCAAATTGAGGAAGTATCAAAGCTCATGAACTTTCCTCTGGATAGAAGGAAGGAAAAGAGAACAAAGGAGAGCACAGGAGAATGGAAAGAGTTTAAAATCAAGGGATTACAGGCTCCAGGGATGGGGTTGGGTAAGGGAGATGTTAGGCAGTACTGGAGGGAGAAAGCTCATAATGACACCTGCCTGGGGCAGACCAGCTGATTCTGATGTATAGCCAAGGTCGAGAAGCACTGATCTGGTGTTATCAGCTGCTATTCTATAGTACTTAACTTCCAAGGGCTACCATTATAAAGTACAGGTGGGCTGGGACTGCATTTCATGGAACTGACGGTAGGATACCCATGCATAGGAAAGGAAATGAACACCCCGCAGGCATCAAGGGATGGTGCTGCTGCCCCTTGAACACAGGTGCTAATTGGACTTCAAATTGAGAACCTCCAGAATAGTAGTGTCTCTCAAACTTTAATGTGTGTCCGTATCATCTGAGGATCATGATAAAATAAAGATGCCGCTTCAGAAGTGTCGGACTGGGTAGGTCTGAGAGTGCTAACAAACTCTCAGGTGATACTGGTGAGAAGAATCAACATATACTCCCTGGACCAGCAACATTGGCTTCACCGGGAAGCTTGTTTATAGCTGCGGAATCTTGGCCCCACCCAAAGCTATTGAAGCAGAATCTGCATTTTAATATGACCCCCCTGATAATTTGTGTGCACAGTAAAGTTTCAGAAGCATTGCTCTAAAACATTGGTTTGCAACTTTATATGCAAATTAGAACCTCCTGGAAAGTTTGTATGACCTTCCCCCTTCTGCCTCCAACCACCACCCAGGGTGTACCACAAAGCAATTAAATCAGGATATCTATGGGTAAAGCCCAGGTATTTTAAAGGTTCTCAGTGATTCCAGAAGGTAGCCAACGTTATGAAAAAATGGTTTAATATTTCTATCCCACAAGCTGCTGCTAATATATTAAGTTCCTAGGGATACCCCAATGAAACTCTCTGAGTTTGGATCCAAGCAGGTCCAAACAGGAAGACCAATGCCTGGGCTGTCTGTTTGCCTTGGACAAGACCGTACTTCACACCCAGCGACCTTAATGGACCCCATCCTTAGAAGAAAGTTCCTCTGGGCTAATCCTGCTATTGTTGCCCCAGGATGCAAAATGTGAATGCAAAAGAACAAGTTTGAATTTATGCAAACATTTAGATATTTGTCTTAAAATTTCCTACAGCTACAACTTGCTGAACCCTCTTTGTTTCAGGTGGGAGTAAAAGTCTCTGGGGATGGGCCACAAATATGTGGGATTTACTTGTAGAGATACTAGGGACTATCTGGGTTTAATGTGAACACAGAATTGCAACTGAAATGTTTTATACCAGATTGGTGCCATGTTCTATTGGGATTTGCACAATCTGTTCGATATTGGGACCATATGAACCTGAGAAATATGAACTTGTAGAATGGGCTGTGTTTAAAGTTATTTAAGTCTCTGATGATACTTGACATTAATCGATTACATTTGCTGATATATTCTTCTGGATTTTGTGAAGTTGGACTATTACATCATTGAGAAAGGATTCTCAGGGCCTTTATGTTTTGGAGTCAATTTCAGGGTATTGGGACTAGAAATCAAAGATAGGAAAAATCAAATAGAGAATTATAAAGTGGAGGCAACACTTTAGTTTGAATGGATGGTTTGGTATGAGAGAAGTCATCATGGTGAAAGAAAAAACTGGGGAAACTGAATTAATAAATTCTTATATTTGATTAAGAAAAAGAAAGAAGGTAGAGTAAAAGAGTAAAAATGGAAATAAGAGCATCCATTTGTGATCTTTATGAAAAACATAATTATTCTTCTCCACCACCACTTCATGAAAGTGCTGTCTTTTCTGGTGTCATTTTGCCCGTGGCTGGTTTGTCTTGTGGGACAGTGTGTTCTGCACTCCCAGTGACCAGCTTTTAGAATTGAATAATGCTCATTTATGCTAAAAAGAACCAGGGGGTCAGGGAAAGTAGTATGTTCTATGTTTTGGGCAAGAGACTTCAAGATGTGCCTCAGCTTATTTACACAAAGCAAGGATACTGTCAGAAGTATGGGGCAGGGAGTGGTATTAAAAGGATAAACTGTCAGTCCATAGACAGGGTGGGGAATGACCAAGTCCCATCAAAAAGAATAAAGTGACTGCAGTTAATTAGAACCTGTTAAGCTGAAAAGGTCTAAATCTCTAAAGGGGCTCAAGTAAAAGGGATGCCATAGAAGGGCACGCCTTCCAAGGTGAGTGAGTGACTGATGTTCTCTGCCTCCTGGAGATCAGACAGGGTGGAAAGCATTTATTTTGTAAAGAGATATAAATTAGTGATTTCTTTAATGCAATGCCTTCCTCCCGTGGGGTGATTCAAGCAGTTCTTGTAGCAAGAGGGGCAAAATATAAATATAGGTTGTCCTTAGCCCATCATTTTGGACTGAAGCTCCCATTCCCCTCACTGCCGGGAGCACTGGAGGGTAACAACTCTCTGAGGATTGCCTGGGCCTGAAGGGATCTTTCTCAACCAAGATCCCCTCTGCAGAATTTGAAAGGTCCAGCCCACCTCGCTCAGTTCAGAGCGATTCTGAAGGCACTCCCATCTCCAGAGCTCCCTGTGTGGTTAGCTGAGGGCTTTGCTGGGTCTGCATCATCTCAACTCACTCCATCCCCTTTCTGTTCCCCTCTTCTTTCCCACCCCATGTTGCTTCCTTCTCTGCCTCACAGGCATGGATCCCAGGAGCACACCCCAATAGCCTTGCATTCAAAGCCACCATCTTGGAGTAGGCTTCCTGGGAAACAACTTGTCATGTGTACTTTTTTTTTTTCTGGATGAAATATAGAAATTGCTTTAGAAAAACCAAGAAGACTAGAACTGCTAGTTTAAAAGAGCAAACGTATTGAAACTCAGGTTAGCAGATGGATTGCAGATCTAAAACCTAAGCCTGACAAGAAATTCCACGCTTGAGAAGTTGACATTTGATTCACCCTTTGTCCCAATACTCTGAAATGGGCTGATTTACTGTGTGCTAGTTATTTGTACCTGGTGAGCTGGCAGATTGGTGATAACAGCCTCTAGAACAGTCCAGCTGGTGAGATCATTGTGAAAATAGCCAGGAGGAATCCTTTTCTAATCTCAGCTTTCCAGTTTCACCACCAGCTCTGCTAGGACTGGGGAATCCTGCATCTCTGGGAGCACGCTGGATTTTCCCCTGCTTGATTCTACTGTTTCTATATTCTTTATCATTCAAGAACCTTTATGTCCTCAAAGCTGTATCTGTGGCCATCTTTTTGCTAATACAGGACCATTCCATTGTGATGAGTGTGACATTGCCATCCACGCATCTGCCCAAACTGGAAATTTGAGACTGCCCTGTTTTCCTTCTTCTATCTTATCTTCTATACACTCAGCCACCAAGATTTATTGATACCTCCTAAATATCTCCATAATTATTTCCCCTTTCATTCCATTCACATGTTCCCTAGTTCAAACACACATAATCTCTTTCCTATACTATTGCAAACTTTCTTTCTTGTCACTTTGCTTCTAGTCTTGAATTGGGATTCCATCTCTGCCATCTATTAAATTCTTTGTTGTTCTTCATTCTCTTCTCCCTCTCCCCCCATCTCTTTTTTTCCCTGGGAGATCTTGTCTATTCTATGGCTTTGATTCATATTGATATGCTAACGATATACTGAAGATGCCACAATATCCCTCTAAGACTTTACTCTGAAAGTCCAGACCTTTAAGTTTAGCTGGCAGTTCTTCAAACTCAATTTGTCAAACAATGAATTGACGATTTTCTCCCTCCAACAGGATCTTTCCCTTCTATTCCCCACCCCAATGAATGACACCACCTTCTACTACCCAGCCACCCAAGTGACAAAGCCAGGTGTGGCCTTTGATTTGTCCATCTTCCTAATTCCATCTCTAACTCCACCTCTTAAACATCTCTTGGCCTTATCTCTTATCACCACCCCTATTGTCACCACTCTGGTCCCAGCCAGGCTATCTCATCTAGATTTTTTTTTAACCTGCATATCTGCATTAGCCTTTTGATTTGTTTTTTGGTCTCTATGTTGTCTTTCTGCAATCCATTTCTCATAGGACAGAGAGAATAATCTTTCTAATCTGCAAATCTGCATTGCTTCACATGAAATTCTTCAATGCTTTCCCATTGTTCTTATAATAAATGTCTATGGCTTATAAAAACCCATTACAGTCAAGCAGTCTTTCTTCCCACGTACTCCCACTCTCATTCATGACACTCTGGTCATTGGAATTCCTTGGTTCCTTGAATGCACAATGCTTTCTCTTACCTCTAGACCATCTTGTACCAAGTTCCCTCTTCCTAAAGACTCCTTCCCCAGATCTTGACTCAACCGTTGCCTTACTACTTACTCTTCAGCTTTCATATTTCAATTTAACTTCTCTTTCTTCCAGAAGCTTTCATTGAACACCAAGTCCACATTAGACATTTCTCTTTGCTTTCATAGTGCCATCTACTTATCTCTACTGTGCCTTATCAAATTCTGTTGCTTTATTATGGTTAGCTCTTTGAGGGCAGGAACTGTGTCCACCTTGGCTAATCTTGTATTCCCAGATGATAGCACAGTGCTTGGCACAACTTACATGCTTAAAAAAAATTTCACTTGATTAGTGAATTAACATATGCCTTGGTACAAGCAGTGCTCTCTTTTGAGCATGTCCTCTTTTGTAACCTTGCTTACTTGGCAAACTCCTGCTCACCATTTGAGCCCCAGCATCATGGCTCCTTGACTCCCTAAGGGAGTCACAGGACACAGAGCCCTGTGACCTACATCACCTTCCTTCCCATCATCGATGATTAGGGCATGATTTGTTCATGAGTCTGTTTGTACACCAGACTTCAAAATCTCTGATGGCAGGACCTGTCTTTTCTTCTATAAATATTAGTACCCATTACTTGGGATAGAGCATATGCTCAAATACTTGCTAAAGTTTAGAGGGATTATAATAATAAAGCTGGGTATGATTTTTTTTCTGAAGGTGACTCTTGACCTAAAGCAATTCCAAAATAAGTATTCTGCACAATTTTTTTCATGGGTGTGTCACTTTAATAAGTGTTTATCTTGTCATGGGTACTGGTCACTAAGTTACAGGATTTGAGGTTGTCTTATTACATTGAAGTTTATGTCTCATCTATGTTATTTGTTTACATGTGTTCAAGGCTCCATCATATGGGATGACTCATGTTCATATTCATAGTATTCCAAAGTAATTTTTGGAAAAAAGAGATTCAGCACATCATAAATCCTTTGAACCAACTTGGAAAATTTGTTAATACAATGCAAGATCTTTGCAGATCTCTAAATATTTTCCAGGTTGCCCTCCAGCTCTGTGCAAAAAAAGACATGATGTAGACTTTTATAGGTTAACTATCAAAAGTACCTAGATGAGTGGTTCTAAACCATGGGTGATTCTGCACCCCAGGAGACATTTGACAATGTCTGGAGACATTTTTGGTTGTCGCAGGTGTGTGTGTGTGTGTGTGTGTGTGTGTATGTGTGTATGCGTGTGTCTGTAGGTGCTAATGACTGGCCTAATGTGTAGAGGCCAGGGATGATGCACAGGGCAGCCTCCCACACCAAAGAATTACTCAGTCCAAATTATCATTAGTGTCCAAGTTGAGAAACCCTGACCTAGATGAAATAAAAATGTCCCACTTCACTCAGAGGCACTTTTCTATTTCGGGATAGAGTGTCAATACTTCTCAACTTGTAACTAGAAGGCCAGGTGAGTACAGTCCTGCCTAGGTATCTTTGCTCTTATATTTTGATGTTTTCCTCTTTAAAATGGTGTTTTAATATCTATCTGATGGGGTTGTTATAAAAATTAAGTATTATGTGTGTGGGAAAACCCTTAATTCAGTATCTGGCAAATAGTGGTTGCTCGATAAATATTTGTAGAATGCGGTCCATGAACACACAGAGAATAGGGTTTAGGGAGTGGAGGTAAATAGAATTTACCCTCAATTCTTCCTGAGCACCTCATTCTTTCTAGTGTCAGTACCTGCATCACTACTTCTGAGGACACTTTAAACAGGGACAGGCATTGGCAAAGATTCAGGAAGGTGCACATACGTACTTTTTGTTCTTCTCGTTCTATGGCTGCATTGCACTTTTCTATTCCCCAGTTTCTCATAAAGTCTCTGAGATAGCCAAACAGGGTTCCAATTCCATATCCCATGTAAGTGAATACCATAACATGAAGAGGTGCTTCCTCGAAGGATTCAACAATGCGCTTTTCATAAATATGTGTCTTCCCATTTTGCTGAAAACACAAAAGAAAATCCAAGGTTAGCACTCTCCCATTACAAATATACTATGATACTTAACATTTTGGACTTTCAGCCTTTGAAATCTTAAGTAACATATTTAAGATTGTAATGGGTGCTTGGAAAAATTGGATACTGATCATTGGAGGGGGTAATTAGAAATGTAAATTTTGTTTTACAGTTCCTAATGAAATAATTGATTCAAGCAAAAATTTTCAACAGATGTTCAAACCATTAGGTGAAAAGTTAATGAGGAATAGAGTGTTTGCTAGATGCTAAAGTATGACCTCATAGCTTACTTCCTAATCAAAAACTTGGGGCCATTACCCTAACCAAGTGATCAAATTACATCAACAATGTTGGAGCAACCAGCCACTCTTATCATACTAAAATTTTCAATACACAGCATCACCTATGAAACATTTAACCTGAACTTAGTCAAACTATTATATATAACTTCCATTTTACAAAAAATATTGGGATAGAGGAACATGGCAAGTGATTTATTAGAAAACAACTAGATAATCTAAAATGTCCGATTTTCTATATGACAACTGCCTTGGCCTTTTCAAAAAGTCCCATTTCTCATAAAAGAAAAGGTGTAGAGAGGTCTTAAGAGAAACAAGAAAATGCACAGCAAAAACCAGGTGAAAGACATATTTTGAACAACTGTGGGAATCCAAGTGTGGACTATAAATAACCTTATTAAAGAATTATTATTTTTGTTAGAAATGATATTAATATTATAATTATGTAAGAGAATGTTTCAATCGTCGTTAATGCATGGTGAAGTGGTGAAGTGTTATGACAGCTGTAATTTTCTTTCAAATTGCATATAAATATTCTTTCAAATTGCATATATGTGTAACATTGTCAAAATTGCCCATATATATAAAGCAACTTTGGGAAAATGCTAACAACTGTTGAATATTTTTAATACAAAAAATTTAAAAATTTTTACATTCCAGTGGAAAGTAGATTTTTAGCGTAAAACCATTTGGTTACCGTTTAATTGATGTGCCCATAGTAGCTCCATCAATATTTACTCAATGGGTTATTAAATAAATTATATCTAATGCTAATATTTAAAGTTTAGTCAATAAATATTTATACATTCATTCATCATTTCATTTAATAAATATAAGTCAATTTGCAGATTCCCCATTTCTTAATGAGACGATCCATAAAAAGTGTTTTGACCACATGGAATATATAACTGCTAGTGATTTGCAAGAAATTGTCAAATGTCTGCTAATACTTAATGTATTAATTTAGTTTATTATATATATTTGGAATGATTTATTATATCATGTTAATTAGAAATACCATTTTTGCTATTCTCATAGCCTTTGCCATCACCTCAATCAACACGGTTTTCCAGAGTATATAATTTCCTCTGCATTGTTTGAGATGCAGCAGTTTGAGAAACTCTGTGTGATTTAGTCACTAGAAATTTTATCCCAACCCACAAAATAGATGAAAAAAAAATCAACCTGGTAGATGGATATTTTCGATCTCTACATTATTTGTTTTTAAAGCAATTTTTAAAAGCCTTTTTATAATGACATCTAACATTTGAATTCTTAAGTCAAAACAACACAAAATATTATTAAATATTTAAATTCCCTGCCTCCGTATTTATCCATTGTGTCAGGTTACCTCTAACTAACCTGACACAATGGAGAAATAACCCAAAACTAACACTGATGGATGTTGTTCCTATCTAATGTGTCTTTCCCAAACACCATCTGATAGCTACATAATGAAAATGAGAGAGCACTGCTGCGTACAAGGTAAAAGGTAAATGAGAGGTTATAATTTTGCCTTGTATATAGGGCATTTACTGCGTGCCTGCCACGAGCACACAACGTGCTAGGCTCTGGGAATTCAAAGATGATCAAGACAGACCCAGCTCCTTCTCCTCCTCCCTCTAATGCCTTTACGCAAGTCATGTAGTCTGACAGATGCCTGATCTTCCTATCCTAGTGCCAACTTTTGGCTTACTTCTCTGCTCTGCTCTGCACTTGACCTTTGGACTAGATTGGTCTCCAGCATTCCAGGTGACTTCCTCACTCAGTTAAGATCCACCTCCTGCATCCTTCCACAGCCTGGGGACACAACATTGACTTCCTTGCTGGATTTGTCCAGACTCTAGCAAAAGGGACTGACATCCTCATGAAAAAGGACATGATGAAACTTTATGACTGTTTAGATATGAGACCAAGGAAGAGGAAAATGAAAAATATCTGCAAGGAGCCTTATGGTATTGTTGATAAGAAGAAGGAGGGAAGTCAAAGGAGGGTTTCTTATTGGAGGGAAGGCAGCGAGTCTGTAGGGGACATGCCACGTTGGAGTGGTGATCGCTGGCAGAAATGGGATTGTTCCCAACAGTTAGGGATGCAAGAACAGAGGAAGGCCCTGAGTAGAGTAGAGAATCCGGGAGCCAACTACCATGAACCGTGGTTTAAGTTGTGGTTGAAGGTGAATATGATGAGCGACAAATGATAAAGAAGGAAGAACAGTAGACTTGGGACAGAATTTTGAGACACAGGGCTTTTCTGGTATCCCAGAAAAAGTGAGTAAAAGGAATCCAGGGTGGGTGACCACAGAACTGCGATTTAACCTGCTCACAGGAAAATCCCTTTGCTGACTCAGAGGATGGCTAAGTTGTATGGGTGTATGTAATGGGTGAAACTTCAAGGACATTCAAGTCCCGCCCATAATAAACAGCAGGTTTTCCTGTTCTCCTCTCCTGGCACCATATCCATTTCTGAGCCCCATATGTGGCCAAATCAAGAGAGCATTTCTCTTAAAATCCCTGGGCAGTTTCTGCTTGAATTGGCTCTGAGGCAAGCCTGCAGTGGACACCCCAGATGGTCTACCTAGATGCAAACAAAATCCTCAGTTGGTTTCACAGGCTGGGCCTGTGTAACAATTTATTTGCCCCTGTGATTTGTTCTGGAAGAAAGTTATAACACCAAGGAGAAATTTTCAACAATGTCCATCAGCCCAAACCCATGTCTACTTTCCTCTCTTTCACATAAATTGGTAAATTTTTAATTTAATATAATGTCATTTAATTAAATTTATTTGGCAGAGGGAAAATGAGATATCTCCATGGAGAAAAAAATTTATCTGGAAATGCACAGGTCTTCCTTAACAGATGGATAGTAACTCACTCACTATATTCCTTTACTTAAAATTGAAGTCAGTGGCACTTGTCAGGGAAGATTTCTCAATCTGGTGCTGGGTAGTTATTTTGAAATATGAGGTTTTGTCTTATCAAAGTAAGTGAAGCATAAAATCTTGCTTAATAACTTTGCATGTATTAAGCACTTCTTATTGCTGCAGACACAGCATTGTGATCTGTCATGTCCTTTGGCTTGTTCTGCCTTTTCTTTCACAGCCTTGAAAATAAATAGACCCTGAGCCACCTTGTCCAGTGTACCTAGTGATTTGGTACACGGTGACACTCTTGGGTTTGTTTACTTCACTTCCTGTCATATCTGGAAACAAACAGGGTGCTGGATCGTGCTGGGAGGACCCACCTTTCCAGACCATTACTCTTCTATTGAATTTGGCAGCTCTTTTACTGTCTGCCTGCTATGCACTGTCCTGGGCTACGTGAAATCAATAAGTACAGTTTTTTTGTCCCAGAACTGATAGTGCAATAAGGTTGCATGTGTGTGAGTGTGTGTGTGTGTGTGTGTGTGCGTGTGTGTGCGCGCGTTGTGGGCACAAATGACCACAACATAGAGCAAAATGTGAATGTCAGAAGGATGCCACAAATGGAGGAACCATATCCCATTAAGTGGTCAGGAGTAGCTTCCTGAAGGAGGTTCAGTTGGACCTGGCCTTGACGAGAAGTAGAGCATAACAGTGGAGAGGGCTTGCTTAGGAATCAGACTGCCTGGGTTCAAATCCAGGCACTTTCCTTTGCTGACTGTGTGACCTTGTACAAGTCACTTAACTTCTCTGGGCTTCAAATGTCTCCAACATAAAATGGGGCTGGGAAGTCTGTTTTGAAAATTAAATGAGATAACATATGCAAAGTACCTGCCACAACACAGAACCTCATTAAGTGTTAGGATTTTAATTAAATCTTCTAAACAGAAGGATAGACCAAACTGTTAGAGTGGATGCTGCTGTTTTTAGAGGACTATTTGAGAAAGAAAAGAAAGAACATATATGTGTATATACACACACACATATGTATGTTCCCTGTATGTATACAGAGAGAGAGAGAGAGAGAGAACATGGATAGATAGGTAGCCTTGGTCAATACCTACGCACAGGGTGAAAGCAAATGGGAAAGGGGAGGAAGAGGTGGGCGGCTCAAGGGGGAAGAGCAGTGGGAGATTGAGATACTGAAGTTCAACAAGACTATTGTATACGGGGACTCTTATAAGAAAATTTGAGCAAGTGATTTTATCAGCCTGTTGTCCCTGCAGTTTTATCAGACTGCAGGGATTTAAGGAGAGAGGGACAGTGGAGGCAATGTGGCAGGCAGCTGTGCCTTATTAAAGAATTGTGGTAGAGAAGGGGACGAGGAAGGTGGCAGCCTTGGTTACTAATAGAGGAGATACTTATTTTGCAATAAAAAAATATTGAGTTTATATAGGAGCTGAGAAACATACCCAACAGATTAAGGATAATTGTAGGGAAAGGTAAGAGATATAATTCCTGGAGCAAAGCTCCTTGAGAAAGACGAGATGAAGAGCACACGTGACTATCCTGACCATAAGGACACAGACTATCTCAGTAGCACTTTGAAAAACTTGTGCTCCAAGTTTTCTGCTCTAGTTCCTTGGGGTATGATAAAAAAGGATGAGCACATTTAAAACCGAGTTAATGCTGCAGATTCACCACCCATTCACAAGCACACTTTTGTTTTCAGACGGAGGCGGCCCATGTAACATGGCACATTTCATTACGCTGCTGGGTCAGTCTTTGGAATGGAAAGTCAAGATGAGAATGAGTGGGAAGAGAAGGCTTTCAGGCTTTGGTCTCTCTACAACGACAGGAAGTTGGGGGATAAGATTGGATCTGGGATGATGAAATGCCAAAGGAAACCTAGAGCAATGGAGCTAAAGCGAGAGTTGTGTTCCTTTCTGAAGTGGAGCATATGCAGAGTTTTCCACTTTATGATCATGAGCTGGCATAGATGCTCCTCCTCTGAGGTACTCTGCTCAGAGATTCTCCTCTGAGAGAGAACACAAACCTCCAAGGATACTGGCATTTTGGGAATGAGTCTCTGCCTACATTGTAGCAGTTAGGTTTTGAGCAGGGACACAGAACCACTGTGAATCATATGGAATAAGAGACTTATTCTAAATATTATACTGTATTCAAATATGGGAGCTGGTTAAAAATCTATGGAAGGGGAGATCATTTTCCTAATGGTGGCATGAAGAGCTCCATAAGCCCTCTTCACAGTAAAAAAAAATCGTAACTGGGAAAAACTATAAAAATAGAACTTCTTAAAGTATTTGGATATTGTCTTAAGGGGATTTAGCAAATGAAGAAACATTTATTCAAATAAAATCTACTAAATATCAAAAAAGAACAGTGAGAGTCTGTGGCATTGAGCCATAACCTACTCTTTCCTTCCACCCCTCCACCAACTAGCTCAGCATGTACAAAGTTCTACTCTGAGCAGGTATGACCAAGAAGATGGGGCTCCCTCTCCCCTGCTCCAGGCCAAGGATATAATATTTTCTTTAGAGGGGCAAACTGCCAGAATTTCTCATTGCCCCCCAGCTCTGTTTTGCAGAGGCTAAATTCCATGCAAGTGTGGCTGAGAGGTTGAGGGTTCACTTCCTCCAATGAACACCCACTCTTAGGGTGAAGACTCTATACTAGACATGGCATGCTGGAAATAGTGAGGACCCAATTATCTTTACCCCAGCTCACTAGCAGCATAGACGTTCCATGGTGGGAGAGGAAAGCCAAGAAGACTAGAGTCTACTGCTGCATCCAGAGGCCCGATCATAAAGTAAGCATGTCATATCTAGAGAGGCAGGCCACTGTCCTGCTGCCAACTGTGAAGCAGTGGCTCAGTGGCTTTGCCCAGGGGAGTAGACCCTAAGAACAGAGAGCTCTAAGACATTCCCTAAGAGAACCGATTTTATTTGGGACAGAGGGCATGGAAGTTCAAGGCTAGAGGGTACTCTTGAAAACAATGGAGACTTTGGTGGCAAGCCATTTAGAGGAGACTAGCATCTCCACGAAAACAACAAGGTAAAGTGTAGACAGTTAGTTTAGCCAGAGCGAACCAGAGAAAGAGCTGAAAAGAGCCATTTTGGGGTCAGAACAAATCTCAAAGACTGGCCTCAAAAACTATCCATGCTAAGGATCATTAGTTTAATTGGATCAGATTGTGAAGCAATTTATGCCCCAGGCATTGTCAAAAACAAGAGAACAATCAAGTGAAGACTAACAGTTGGGAATGATACCAAATCAAGGCAGATAGCTTTACAGAGAGATGAGGGAAAGAGACAGTTATGAAGAGCCTCTCTAAAACCAGTCATTTCAACACACATGCTGAAGGATACACCCTCTAATGAGCAACATTACAAGTTTTACAATTCGAGGTAAATAGACTTTATGAAAATAGCTCATCCAAATCACTAAAAAATAAGCAAATGCAATGACAATAATCCTCTGGGGAGGGTGATTAGTAACCAGAGTTGCTACAATATTATTGAAAATGTTTAGTTTTAAATAAAAAATAGGAGACATACAAAGAAACAGGAAAATGTGACCTCTATAAAGGGAGAGAAAAGCAGGCAATAGAGACTGCCTATGAGAGGGACCTGGATCATGGACTTAGTACAGACATCAAGGCAGCCATTATATGTATGTTCAAAGAACTAAAGGAAACCATGTTGAAAGAAGTAAAAGAAGGTATGATGACAATGTCTCATCATATAGAAAATACTAATGAAAAGATAGGAATTATTAAAAAGAACTAAATGAAAATTCTGGAATTGAAAAGTATAATAACAGAAACAAAAAACTTACTAGAAGAGCTCAACAGTAGATTTAAGGTAGAAGAAAAAAAAGTCAGAAAACTTTAGCACAGATAAATAAATGGAGTTTATACAATCCAAAACACAAAGAATCCAGAGGGGGGGAAGATGAAAAGAAAAATGAACAAGGCCTCTGAAAAATGTGGGATACCATTGAGTATGACAACTTACACATAATAGGAGTGCTAGAAGGCGATGTCAGGGAGAAAGGAACAGAAAGAATTTTCAAGAAATATTGGCTAAATACTCCCCAAATTTGATAAAAATTATAGACTAAATATAAGGCTGACTCATGGGCCTCAGGGGAGAAGGTGGGACTGATGGCCATCTACTACACAGGTATATATTCATCCAAGTTGCTTATGCCCCAAATCCATTCTGATTGGTTAGTGAGTTCCCTGTCCTGATTGGTAAGTAAGGTGACCCTCACGAGAATGGAAAAACAAACACCATATGTACTCACCATTAAATTGGAATTAATCGATCAACACTTATGTGCACGTATGGAAATAACATTCATTGGAAATCAAGCAGGTGGGAGGGGAGAGGAGGAGACAGGTAAATTCACACCTAATTGGTGTGGCATCCACTCATGTATTGATGGGCACTTGGGTGGTTTCCACATCTTTGCAAAAATGCTCAACATCTCTAATCATCAGGGAAATGCAAATCAAAAATACAATGAGATATCACTTAACGCTAGTGAGAATGGCTTATATTACAAAGTCCCCAAACAACAAATGTTGGCGTGGATGTGGAGAGACAGGAACACTCATGTACTGCTGGTGGGACTGCAAACTAGCACAACTGCTATGGAAAGTAGTATGGAGATACCTTAAAGAACTACAAGTTGGACTACCATTTGATCCAGCAATCCTACTACTGGGTATTTACCCAAAGGAAAAAAAAAGACATTCTATAAAAAAGACACCTGCACTCAATGTTCATAGCAGCATAATTCACAATTGTAATCATCATTTATAACAGCATGTTCAAAGTGCTCCCTAGAGACGGCCAGCAGCAAGAAGGGTTTTGGAAAATCTATGTACCTCTGCCCTCTCCTGGGGATTTTCATCGTCCAAAAGCTAGGTTGTAAGAGCCAGGGGAGACATCTTTCTTGTTCATCACTGTATCCCCAGTGTCTACACATGGCCTCATATATTATTTGCTGATTGAATCAATTTATTAAGTGCTATGAACAATACTGAAGTGAGAAACCCATTTAACTTTGGGAAACCTAGCACATATATCAAATATATTTTTCACCTTTCATATAAATCTACCTATGTCATAACAAAAACCCTCTTTGGGAAGTGTTAGTTTTAAGCATAAACCCAAGTAGCTTAGTATAGAAGACAATGACCTGTCTGATCTCTGATTTCCCATCTTCCATTTGTTGTTTATAGAACATCAAACTACTTTCCCTTCACACCTTCCTTTTTATTCCTTCCTAACCTTTTCTCATGCTGTCACCTTTCAATAATTTCTTCACTTTCTACTCTTTTTCCTAACTGTCTTCTCCTTCCAACTCTCCCACCACGTACAGATACCCTTTGTGTGCCTTAACACCCAGTTCTGGCTTCACTTCCTACAATGATCCAGGCTAGATGTTCTCACTGCATAACACCATCATTATACTCACCATATTATATTACAATAATATTTTTCAAATATTTAAAAGTGAAAGTAACTTCATAAATATTTTCTGTTCATTAGTGAAAGAACAGAAAATAAAAGATCACTTGCAAAAATAATAGCTTTCATTATTTCTTATCTTTTAAATATTTTAACACTATTGTCCGGTGTGGCAAAGACTTGCTATTCACCAAACCCATTTCCCTTTTTTCTTCCTCACATTTAGGCTACATTTTGCACATCCCTTGCAGACAGATGTGGCCATGTGACGGAGTTCTGACCAGTGTGAAGTGGGTAGAAGTGAAGTATATCACTTCCATGCCTGGCTCAGAAAGCCTCTTTTCTGTGTTGCCAACTGAATGTTGATAGCCAAAGTCACCTTGGAAGCTACATATTAAATATTCCAGGGGCTTTGTTAGCCTGGTTCTTTGAACAACTGTGTTGAACAGTTCTTACCACCCCCACTCCTTCAACTTTTTATCATTGCCAATTATACTTAATATGAGTTAGAAATAAATTTGCATTGGGTTATGCCATTGAGATTTGGTGGCTTATGTATTATGACACCTAGTGTTACCTTAATACATACTATAAGAATATTATAAAAATTCTTTCATTTCTAACCCTCGCTTAAAATGGTTTGGAAGAAATCTGAGAACTCAGTTACTTCCTCAAGGAAACTTCTGTATCAGAACCCACCTGGACTGACCAACATTCAAATTTAAATGTGGGAAAGTTTAAGCCAGAAAATTAACTCTGTCAAAGATTTAATTCTTAATTCTTGATTTATCTAGTGTGTCTTTGGGTTAGGTGTTATCTGATGGAAAAAAAAAGTATACTGCAAGTGTTAGGCTTCAGTGACTCCAGAAGTCAGAGAGAGAGATAAGTTACAAACATGGAACTTTTGAGAGGCCAAGTTCTTTCTGTATTAGCTGTTCCAACTCTTTCTTTCTATTGGTGAACCAGTTCAGTTCTTGAGAGGTTATGTTGATTTCCCATGATTTGGCGTTCCCCTTCCCAACCTAAGAAGTTAGCCCACAAGCCAGGGCAGCCCATGAGAAGAGCCACAGGCTTCACTTGGGTACAACTGGAGTGGTGGATGAAGGATTCACAGAAAAGACGTGATTGCAGAACGGGCTCTAAGCAGAGTTTCTAGCAGAGTGTCCAGTGAATATCTGCTGAAGGAATGGATGGCGGAGGGAGTTGGGAGAAGAGGTGAGGACCTTCCAGGATAGGAGGATTAAGGTAATAGGGCCTTGAGTAGATCTCTGGCTGGACCTTGCATGGTACATACTTGGTGATGAGATGTATAGAGGCCACTGGAATTGAGTAATGGAAAGCTTTATATGGTGGGCGAAACCAGACTTTCTTTTCCAGGTAGTGGTGAAAGAAAGGTGTGCCTTCATTGGAATGCCCCCTTATGAGAACTACAGAAGAAATGCAGGGCAGAAAGATTTGTAAACTGGACCCCACCTGGGATGGCAGCTAGGGTGGGGGCTGTAAGTCAATTGGACATAATTCAGCTTTGCAACTAAATGGCTGTCCTTTACCTCACTGCAATGGTCGCAGTCTTTTGATCTTGTTTACAACCGGCTGGCTCACTTGAGGAACACAGAACTTTTATTAAGTTAGCTTGATAAACCAGAGAAAACAATAAAACCAGTGGTTTGATATATCTGAGAATAACTACCACCATGTTTAATTATAATTATAATATGCCATGTGAGAACAATGCTTATCACTAAGGGGCTCAAAAGATTGTATGGATGTGATCCCATTTATTTACATGATCCTCCTAAGAGACAGACGGTGGATAGCTGTAATAGAATTAGAATTACCTTCACTGAATAAGAGAGACACAAGGGTATGAAGCAACTTGACCAAGATTATAAAGCAGGAAAAGGCAGGAATCTTTCAACTCCACAACACCAGGATCAAAACCAGAAAGAAGCATAAAGGTAGACCTTTGAGACATGACAGATTAGAACATATTTCACAAATAAGTAGCCATAGCACCAAGTCTTGCTCATTCCCAGGTGGATACTAGTACCTGCAAACACTCTGTAGGGAGGTTGACTGTCATACGCATGCACCTGTGTTAGGCATAGGAAAGATCACTCAGGTGGCCTCCCTCATAGCTCACACCCCCAGGGAACTCATGAGTGAGTGAGAAGATAAAATGTGCACACAAAAATATAACGCTTCAAGGCTAGGAGAGCAAGAAGTAGCCAGTAACAACATCTAATCAAGAGCCATAGTAGTGGTAAAAACGAAATAAGAGATTTGACAATTAATTTCATATTCATGTACCTGTTCATTCATTCATTCATTCAAAAATATATAATGAGCACCTACTCTGTGACAGCTGCTGTACTGGGTCCAGGTGACACTGTGTGAGCAAGAGGGATGCAGCCCCTGACTTCATGGTCTAGACCTGTGCTGTCCAATACAGTTGTCACTGGCCACATGGGTCTAGTTACATTTAAATTAAAAGAGTTAAAATGAAATCAATTTAGAGATTTGTATATCCTTGATTGTACTAGTCACATCGTAAGTGCTTACTAACCACTTGAGGTTGGTGGCTACCATACTGCACAGGACATATATAGAGCGTTTCCATCATCATAGGAAGTTTTGTTGTTCAGAGGTTGGCCAGTGGTGGCCCACAGGCCAGCTTTGGCCCATGGCCTGATTTTTTAAATAAGTTTTATCGGAACATAGCTACATCCATTTGTTCACGTATTGTCTATGGCTGCGTTTGTGCTACAGTGGCAGAGACTGAATGCTGGAATATCATCTGGCTGAAAATACTCTCCGGCCCTTTACAGGAAAAGGTTGCCCACCCCTGATCTAGATGGAAATGCAGATGCAGAACAATACTTACAAAAAGGGAAATGATGAGAAAGTAAGTGTCCTGTGGAGTGGAAAGGATTTGGATCTGATCTAGGTCAGGGAAAGGGAAAGCCCTTCCCCAAGAAGATGGTGTTTAAAACGAGTTCTGAAGAATCAGCAGCAGCTTACCAGGAACAAAAAGTATTTCCAGCAGAATAAAGAGCCTTCTTCCTCTTCTGAGGAACTGCGAGAAGCGGGTGGGAGTGGAAGGAGCTGGCACAGACAGTGAGGGACGGGCAAGGCTGAATGTCAGTTTCAGGAGGAGGGAGGGGCTCCACTGACTTTGTCCATTGCTAGTGGTATCCCAGAGCCTAGAATAACGTCTGACATGGAGCAGGTGTCCAATAAATTTTGATGAATGAATGAACAAATCTATGAACGAATGGCCTGGGGAGGTTATGCGGGGCTGGTAAATCGGGTTAAAGGTTACACCCTTGCAATCTTTAGGGGTGCAAGGGAAGCCACTGATGAGTTTAAACAAATGGTAGCCTCATCAGATATAGGTTTCACAAGTGACCGTGGAAGGTGGTGTGGAGAATGGATCTTCAGGGAGTCCCCACATTCAACGATGCACAGCAATTTGTGGTTGGTCATTTTAAAATCTCTTCTATATCCATTGTGAAAGAAAATTTAATGAAGCCAACTTGCTCCGTTGATTCTGGAATTTTGGCCCTCTGCCCGAAATTTAAAAGGATAGAGTCTCCTAAACTTCACAGGAATAAACCAGCAACAGAGACATGTTTTGACTTCATGGTGTGGTGTGCACTGTGGCATTTCTTCATGGTGCCGGCAGCCAGTGACTTACAGATGAGTCATTATGAGGGTGGGGCTCCTGGAGTCACATGCAATGTGGTTCTGGGAGTCACTTGGCTGAGCTCAGGGTACTGAACTTAGATCACAAACAGCGATTTTTCTCTCTGAACCAAAACGAACCAATTTCTTCTTGCACCTTGATGTTGCTGAGCTGCTGTACCTAGGTCCCACCCAAAACTTCCTGTCCCCTGATGCTAGACCACACAGGGCCTGTTATTCAGCCACATGCAGAAGCAGAAAGCCTTCCAACCCAGAAAGGGAGAAACGTGCCAAAGATTCAGTTGCTGTTCCCTTCTCTGTGTGTTTATTAGGAATTGGCTTGTGGTTGCACATACTTATTTCTCTTGCTCCTCTGCCTGTCACCCCATATAACCTGGTTCATCTGGTGCTTGCCTTTGAAGACAGAATGTGTCCTCACCAAGATAATGCTTTGTTAAATGTACACAGACACCCTGGCAGAAATCTTTTGTATGTACTGAAGGCAGCACGTGTTATTTTAGTTTCCACGAAAACCTTTTGCCTCTGTGAAAAATAAATATATTATCTCCAAACAACTAATTCACTGAGAATATGATTCCACAACAATTTATTTCTTTGCCTCTAAAATAATCTGATGATATCCATGGTTATAGCTATAATTAGCTGATTAATTTTTTTTATCATGTACATATAATGTAGGAAAAAAAGTGACCTCTTCAAGAGCAAGGCTAATCCTAACTGGTTTTTACCTGTACTCCTGAATCAACCAGCTTAGTAGATCCAGGCGTTTTTTAGCCATCATAGCTTCTGAGCCCAAAGACATGGATGGGTACAAGGCATGTGTCATCTGATTGGGGTATAAAGATTGATATTGCACTTAACAAAAGAAAACTGATGTTCATGATTTATTTGTTTCAGCCATTAAATCATTTTCTCAGGTCACCATGCAGAGTGCTTTTAATTCTGAGTACTGTGTTTGGTTTGCAGGTGCCTGATTCAGTTGTCTTGCTAGGAATGAACCCATGGGAAGCACGGCCCTTAGAGGAAAGGCCAGCCCCTCCTGTCATAAGCTAACAAACTCCTGTTGTACCTCAGTTGTGGGATTTTCCCAGGTGCCCCAAATCATTTGCATGGGTTGGCAAAAACTGTTCATGCCCAGGGCTTCTATGAAGTTTGTTTTTGGTTCTGTGACATTTAAGGGTGTATTGTGTAGAGGTGCTAGAAACCAGCAATGGGCAGAGACATGTCTTGCCCTGGGTTGGCCCCACTGAGATCTTGGGCAGGTGCTGCACCTGTGTGAGTCTCAGTTGCATCACTTTTAAAAATAATACCTACATAGCCTCGTCGGCAGTAAAAGAATATGAGTGTCTCCAAGCGGTGTCCCAGGTCTAAATTTCAGACTTTTGTGAGGGAACAAAGCATAAAGGATTTAGTTTTAAAGGAATAAGAGCCAGTAACTGTTGAAGACTTTGATTTTGATTTTGACAAAATGCAAAACCAGTGGGGAACAATCCACTTTTATCTTTGAATTCATTTTTTCATTAGTCTAACCATTCCCAAATGCTGCTGTATAGCTCTATGAAGACAGTGGCTGAAATTTTCACTGATTCATAGTATAATTTAAAAATGATATATATGTATGTGTATATATACATACATTATACATACACATATACACAGACATACATATATACACATATATAGACATCTTTCTTAGGGACTGTTCCTTAATCAGACATTATGTCCTCATTATGTTTTGGGGTGAATTTATGGATGATGGTGTTATTAGATAAGGGGTTATTATGATATTTTGAATCATGGCAGAATAAGAAATTTGGTATACTGGGATTTACTTTTTTTTCTATCGTATAGGTCTATGAAATCCTAGTCTGGATTCCACTGAGCTGAATAACCAGGTATCAGCTCTCTGAGCTTTCACACTTTGTGAACAGAAACTTCTGGTCCTATTGAGAAATATGTTGCTAAGACCTAAAAAAAATCAGATAATACAGTTCTCTGAGATCTGAGATCCATTCTGCCATTATTATTCTAATGTTTGAGAAGATCTAGAGCCAAGTTTCTTTAGGATTAATTATCAAAGTAGGTGGCTGAAAAACATGTCATGTTGCAAGAACCCATAAGTTCCAACCATGTCATCAATGTCATTGAGTTGAGCAAGTTCAGCAAAGGAACCTTGCTGGATTTAGATGCAAGCATTCATTATGCCAGGTTTTCGAAAATGGAGTTGAGGCTGGTCATAGACTCGGAGGAAGGTAATTTCAAGGAATATATATCCTGTATGACATAAAGATGTGAAGACAGAGGTAAATGATTTTTAAAAGAGATTTGTAGGAAGTTTCGCTATCTGATGTGCCCCGTGAAATTACTTTGCTGCCTAGCTATAGAAATCTAAGGTAGAAACTAACATTATTCTTCAAAGACTTTTAGAATTGTATGGATTTTTTTTAAAAAAAATTTTACTAAGACTGACTCCCAAAACTGTTCTTTGAGCAAGTATAATAACAAAAATGACATTTTGTGCATGTGTGTGTGTGCGTGCATGCTGAATTAAACTACTGAAGGACAGAGGCTCTGATTTTTTCACTTCCTGCCCGTTCTTACAAGGAGCAGTTGGTGGAGTTGCATGTACTGAATAAGGACTTGATAAATGTCTACTGCAGCCAGTCCTTTGAGACATTCCTGAACAGAGTCAGCATGTCTAGGATTGTTACCTAGCCCTGTCGCCAACATCCTTGTGGCTTTGGGGTTAAAAACTGGTTATGTGTTAAAAAAAATCATTGTCTTCATTTTGGATTCCCCAGAAGCAGACCCTGTGTAAAGGATTCAAATGCAACTTGTTTATTTGGAAGGTGATCCCAGGAAGCACTAGTAGGGGTAGGGGAGAATGAGGCAGGGAAGGAAAGGAAACCAGTGAATGGTGTGCTCTTAAGGAAGTTACCAGTGTGGACAGGTGGAGCTCCGTTCTACTGGGGACTGCAAAAGACAGTGTAGAACACACCTAAGAGTTACCTTTCCTGAGGGAAAGGGAGCCCTCCAGCTCCCATCAGTCAATGGTTGAGGGCTGGTTGGGTGAGGGTCGGGGAGGTCGGTTGAGGGCTGGTTGTTGATTTTACAGAGCTTCTGGCCTACTGCCCACAGGGTAAAATAGGCTCCAGGGAGCCAGAGAAAGTCCTCAGACAAAGGGCATGGAGTTCCTTGGAAATGAGGCCATGCACATAGAAATTGTTAAGAAGCCAAGAGCAGAAGTGGACATGGCACCAACAGAACATGGCACCAACAGGATCTTAATTTCATCATTACACATTCTTTAGACCTAACATTTATCTCTTTATATTATTATTCTCTAATATTCAATTTGTTTTCATTTTAAGACTTGCTGTTTTTCATTCACATATATTTCCGTCACCATGTGTTAAAGGCTTCTGCAGGCCAACCCTCCTGTCATATTCTGGCACTATTTATTTCATCAAAGAAAGGGTAGGGAGAGAAATAAGGCAGATTCCTGCAAGGGCCAACATAAATATTAATAATAGTGCACCTTTCTGGAGGATTTCCTCTGGTGCCTGGCACTATTCTAAAGCTTTGCATGCATTCATTACCTTACTGATTTCTCACAAAACCCCTATGGGGTAGACACTACTAGTATTCTCATTTTCCAGATGAGAAAACTGAGGCACAGAGATGTTAAGCTGCTTGCCCATGGTCACAGAGCTATCAGTGTGAACCTGGGATTCAAGTCCAGGAAGTGTGAAGGGGAAGCCCTGCTCACAACCGCTATGTTGTATGCAGGTTACCAGGGTGTCAGGGCTGCGGAATAAAGCAACAGGTTACATGATAGTAGGAGTCAGAAGATCCTGGTTCCACTAACTGCCAGCTGTATAGGTGATTATCTGATTTCTTCAAACCTTCGTTCCTTATATATGAAATCTGAAAGCCTATTATAATGATTGACCATATTTCAAAAAGGATAAACAAATAGTAGGAAAGGAGTGCCTTGACTTCTGACATGAGACATATATAATTTTGCAATATTAATTTTGAAATGGAGACTAAAGAAATTTGTAATAGCAGATACCACTTTACGGGTCATCAAACTACTTTAGTCCCTGGTCTTGTCTTTAGCAGGTTGAGGTTTCAAAAAAATGCAACTTCCCTGGAAGAATAGGTAGACCTGTGATAAAGATATAGCAAAAATGTTGTTTGTAGAATCTAGGTGGTAGGTATATAAGTGTTTACTGTGGAATTCTTTAAATTTTTCTGTAAGTTTGCAAATGTTCACAATAAACTGTTGGAGGAAAAGGCACTTTGCCTAGTGATAAAAATGTAAGTCCTGGGACCTGCCTGCATTGCTAATTAGATGTTCAATCTTATGCAAGTCTGCTTAATTTCTGTATGACTGAATTTGTTCATATAAAAAATGAGGATAGTAACAGTATCAACTGCATGTGGTTGTTTTGAGGATGAACTGAGTTAGTATGTGTAAAGTTCTTAGCATGGAGTACAATGTAAAAGTGTTAAATAAAATTTTAAAAAGTCATCTCATACATAGGGTTGTTGGTGGGAAATCAGATCTTATTGGATTTTCTTAGACATTCAAATCTGAAAATGCAGAGTTTTATTAGTAGCCGATGACAGGCCTACAAACCCCGAAGGATTAGTCATTTTCCCTCTAATCTGGGCATATTTCATCTCCTGATAAGAGGCAGCAGGAATCATCTGGATGAATTAACAATATTTAATTTCTAATTTCATTTTCTTCAAAAAGTTCCACTTGCTTAAAGCATGCTCCCTACTGCCAAGCTTAGAGTATATTATATGTAATATCTGAATGTCAATATAGAAGCATGTAGCTACCTGCTCACACAAAATAATCTAGTGATTTAGTAATTTTTAAAAAGATGGTAGAGAATAGTAGCCATGTTCCCCAACAAATGCTGGGAAACCTGTAAATTGATTATTAAGAGGTGTGTACTTGGAAGTTTACAAAGAAGGCTGTGGATCATATAAGCAGGACTTTTTTAGTCTTTTAAAGAACTAGGCATACAAAAAATAATGGTGAACTAGCACCTCTTCTTATATTATCCTGGATAGAGCTGGAGCCCATTCTACTAAGTGAAGTATCACAAGAATGGAAAAACAAACACCACGTATGTTCACCATTAAATTGGTGAGATGTATATAGCCTGAGCCTTGGGTCACTCCAATGTTTAAAGGTCAATGAGAGGAGGAAGAGCCAGGAATAGAAACCACAAAGGAACAGCTAGTGACAAAGGAGGAAAATGGAGCATCATATCCGGGAAGCCAAGAAAAGAAAGGGCTTTAATGCTGCTGACAGGCCAAGTAAAATGAGAGTTAAGAAGTCATCACTTGATGATGGAATTCACAGGTTTATGACTATCATTTACAGAGCCTCTGTTATATACCAAGCACTGTACTGATCAGTCTTCTAATAGTGGTAGAGGAGAAAGATGACGGCAGGTGAACTTCAATAGATAATAATCATTTATTTACTGAGTACCTACTGTATGCAATCCCATTTGATCTTTACCATAGCCTTGCAATGAATTGAAGACAGCAAGTTGCCTGTCCAATATGTCTAAACAGCAAATGGCAGAGCTGGGAGGGGACCAGGCAGCAGTGAGGCAGCCATATTGTTGTTGTGGGCTCAGGACACGGGTCCCAGGGAGCCAGTGCCAGAGTAGTGCTGCACCCGCCATGGCCTCTGCTGCCACCTCTGCCTCCACCAACTCGGGCATTTTTGGTGGCCACACTGGACCTGGGCAGCAGGAGCACCAGGAGCTTTTCCAGAAATGGCAGAATCTCACCTCCGAGGGTGCCGCCAAGCTCCTGCTGGACACCTTTGAATACCAGGGCTTGGTGAAGCATACAGGAGGCTGCCACTGAGGAGTTTGAGTTTGAAGTTTGGGCCTCAACAGACTTACTCCTCTTTGCAGCATTTGCAAGAAGAAGCTACCAAAAAGTGAGTAAGGCTGTATGGGCTGACAGGACCCCTGGACTTGCAAAAAGAATTTAAATTCCCCATACCAATGAGTATAGATTTGTGTCGGATCTACGTGCCATTAATGAATGCTATTATACAAGCGAGCATGAATGGTACTCGGTCACATTTGAATTACAGGGTTCTGAGATTAGGATGACCTGACAACACTACTGGACTATGTTGCCTCAGGGGGTTAAAAATTCTCCTACCCTGTTTACTGAGAGCCTAGCGAGGGACTTGTGGAACCTGCAATAGGACCAATGGATTCTTTTCCCAAAAATAAGACCACTGTGTGGGTTCCTAGCAATGACAGGGTTCTGTCACATCTGGATCCCAAACTTTGGACTAACACCAAAGTCCTTGTATGAGGCCCTTAAAGAGACAGATATGCAGCCGCTGATCTGGACCCTGGACTGTGAAAATGCCTTTGAAAACCTAAAACAGAGTCTAATGACTGCCCCCACTTTGGGGTGGCCTGACTTGCAAGAAAAATTTAAATTATATATTCATGAAAAACAAGGAATGTACCTTAGAGTCTTAGTACAGAGCTGGAAGACATCCCCCAGCCAGTGACATACTTGTCAAAGCAACTGGACGATACTGTGAGAGTGTGGCGTCCTTACCTCCGGGCAGTAGCAACTACCTGTGACTTGTTATTAGAGACTATGTCTGCTCTCAATACTGCCACCCTGTTACCAGCTAAAGAGAATGTGCTTAAAAACAATCCAAAGACAAAAAAGAGACCTGCTGTCAATGACTGACAAGTTGATTTTGGTCAGATGCCTAAAAAAAGTAGAAACTTGTATTAATAGATACTATTTCAGGCTGGGTAGGGACTTATCCTATGTAGTCAGAGAGAATGTCTAAAGTTATCAGAATCCACCTAAAGGAATTCATCCTGAGGTATGGGCTCCCTTCCTCCATATAGAGTGATAATAGACCCTCCTTTATATTGGAAGTAACTCAACAAGTAAACAAAATTAATCTAAAAAACCCATCCAAAGTGAGATACGGTATTGCCACTTACCCTCCTCCAGATCAAGGTAGCCCCTAAAATCAGGCTTAAATTAAGACCCTACAAAATAGTCTATGGGAGACCTTTCTTCGTACCCCAGGATAAATATGATAATACATCATAAGTAAAAAAAAAAAAAAAAAAAAAAAACAGAATAAAACAATATATCAGATACTAACCACTATACATGAGTTTGCCTCTTCCAGGTCCCTGCCCCGGTTGGAAACAGAAAAATGGAAGAAATCCTATAAAGTGCCCCCAACAACTCATACCTTGTTAAAATTGTCAAGAGTAAAACCTCAGGTCCATCACACCAGAGTAAAAAGGTGTCCCATAAAAGAGGACCCAAGTCCCCAGTGGATGGACCGGACTTTAGGTGATCTAAAGTATCTGTTTAAAAAAAAGAAAAATGTTGATATTTTTGCTAACCTTCCTTTGGTTATTTGTTCTGTCTACAGGACAGAGAGACAACTCCTTATTAAAGATTTCCCTGGCTATCGCCTCTTCTACTGATCAGATTCATTGCTGGTTTGTCATCCTAAACCTAGTCTAGTACAATCATTCCTGTATATAATTTCTAAATTCGTAAAAGCCAGTCTCTCAGATCACCTACAGAGCATGACCAATAGCTCCATACTCAGAGGCCCCGTGTTTCTTTCTTACCCAGCCCTGTATAAGGCATTGTGTGCCGGGCAACCGTGAGGACCCACAGTCCTACTAGTGTCTTAAATACCAAGCGGGGTAAAATCTCTCTTATCAGATATCCTCCCCCATTCCACCTTGTCAGTCCTCATGGTTATAGTTGTTGCTTATGCCCCTTTTCACCTGATAATCTGTTACATTCTTTATTTTTTATAAATCTGCCAAAGCTTTACAATGACACAAATAATTACAAACCTTCTATCTAAGCCATCACCCCAATCCAACAGAAACTTACTCGATGACCATGTCACCCCTCCTCCCTTAGATATATAAGGGTAAAATTGACAATGGGGAGTAGAATATGTAACAGAAGTAAGGACCTAAAAAAAGGGCCAAATATATTACAAGTTGTCTCTTTAACCACTGCCCTCCTCTTTTTGGGAATTAAAACCTGCATTCCTGCCCAAGGCTAGTAATCAGAGGGGCAGAAGAGTGTTCTTTGTACCACAGGAGATGACTCAATAGAATTTCCAGGCAGAGGTCATGAGATTATCTTCACCAGAGATGCTATAGTTAAACAGCAATAGCCCCAAATTGAAAACTCCCTTTACAAGCTCTGTATTTTTGCTTAAAGGCAAGATGACGGTATTTTTAGATTAGAGTCTCCATTCTTCTCATTTGCCGGCAAATTAATAAACTTCCTTTTCCTTTTCCTCAAACTGCTTGTCCTCGTTCTTTGTTCAGCTGTGGGGCAAGTACTGAACTTTTGGTAACTTTGGGCCCCAAACCTACTTCTATCTGATGTTAAAGCCAGTGGTCTTCCTACTATCATTCCTCCTTAAGGGGTTTACATTTCCCTGGGAATTCCTAAGGGGTACAGGGGTATGAAAAGCTACCACATAAATATCTTTCTGTGAAGTAGAGTTTTACTCAAAGTTTTATGACAGGATATTTAGTTTTATAGTAAAATAAATATGAATGTATAATAGAGTAGAATGCAAAATTCCAACCCAATTTTTAAATAAATGTCCAATTCACGTGGGGCTTGTTGCCTGAATTGCTTTGGGTTATGTGTGGTTTTCTCTCTTTGGTGGATCAGCTTGTGAATCTTTCAACGTTTCTTCTCAGGAACAATTGATTTGCTGTTTTTTCTAGTTGGGCTGTAAGTGCAGACATAGCCTAATTAATAAAGATGTTTCAGAGGTGAACTTCATAAGGAAGTAGGGAATACATACTTTCTACGTGGAAAACTGTGATTATGGAAATATTCATTTTTCAATGCAAAGTATCTATCAGCTTCTCAAAGGTATATTTGACCTCCAAAAGACTAACAAGCACAAAGCAGAGGAAGAACAGCCATGGATAACTCATAGTTAAGAGACAAGCAAGATTTGCACGTAGCTTTTTTCTTGGGCAACTTTTGAAGGCCAAGTTAGACCAAATCTAGAGAACAATGATGGTAACCAACCATCATCATTAAATACATCATCTAACAAAAAATTTGTGTGCTACTTCCTATGAGGTGTGAGCGTGGGGTTTGGCCAATAAATATTGCCACAACTATGACATTTCCACGAGCACTTTGGGACTTAATATTTGAAATTAAGTTTAGTCAAGGAAATCTAGAGTATGTAGTTAGTCATGAAGGAGCTCATAAAATTTCACCCCAATATATGACTCCTTGGTATAAAGAATATTTTGAATTAAAGGCCCTTCCAGATAAAAAGGCATTGGAAGGGGCTTTCCCTCTGTCTGCTTAAATAGGACCGACTGATCAAAAGATCAAAAAGAACAACAGACTTCCCTTCCTCCCCCGTTATCTCAATATATTGCAGAATGCAACCAGACCTGGCCCAAATCATTTAAAACATAATACCTGTCTCTCAGATTAATTTACAGGTCAATCTGTTTTCCCCCATCTATTCATTCTCCCAAGTATCTATTTGTCCTCCCTAGCCTCCTTTATTGCCCCTAAATAGAATTATCTATACTCTTCATTTTCCCCCCCTCCCCTCTAAAAGGTGTGTATAAAAACATCTGGATCCCATTGGGATACTTGGTAATCACTCTGTGATTCTCCCCATGCACGTGGTAAATAAACCTTTCTCTTATTAATCTGACTTAATTGTGAGTTGATCTTTCTGTGAACTTTTTGGGGAAAGCGCAAGTTTCCCCTCATCCCTATAGTTACAAGAATTTCTCAAACGTACACATTCCAGGATCAAGTTTTAATACAGCAAGTCAGGAAAGTGGAGATGGAAGACTCATCTATTGCATTTTAAAAATACAAAGTAAATCTAAAGTAAGGAAAGCCAAATTCCCCGAGCCATTTTTCCTAAATATTTATGAGAAAAGCCCTCTATTTACAACCTCTTAGTCTGCTTCCCTCATTCTGTTTGCCTATAGTTGAGAGGTTGCAAATCGGTGGCTAGTAGCAGTTTTTTTTTTAATCCACATGATTTGAATTTCTTTATAATTAGATGCCAACACTTAAAAGTCAGGACATTCTTCCCCACCCCTGATTTAGATTTTCAGCTTTTTAAAAAAAAAAAAAAATCAGAAAATCTGTGAAGATGGGGCCTGTTTTCTCTCATGGCAACACTGGGCTTTGTTCAGTTAAACCCTTTCTCAACACTTCCCATTGTCCCACTTAAGGTCCCGCAAGCCCCTCTGAGCTATGAAATCTCAACCTATGCTGTAATCAAACAATCTTCAATGTGACAAAACTTTTGAGGACGGCAGGATTCAGATGGCCCTATGATGGACACAGTAGATTGTAGACAATAATTTTGAATACTTCTCTGAGGTGAAACTTGCCCTTTCCCCTCAAAGTTTGCTGAAAGATCACCTCACAATTAAGGAGGATTAGGAACATAAAGGTTTATTTACCATGCACATGGGGAGAATCACAGGGTGATGACCCACTATTCCAATGAAGTTCAGATATTTTTAGACCGGTCTTTTTGGAGGGGAGGGGGAATGAGGAGTACCAGTAATTCTCTTCAGGGTTGACAAATGGTATTAGAAAGGACAAGTGGTTGGGGGAACAGATTGACTTGTAAATTAACCTGAGAGATAGGTACTGTGTTTAAAATAACTTGGGCCAGGTCTGGTTGCATTCTTGGTCAGGAGAGGATTTGGGTCAGTCCGGTTTATGCAGATAGAGGGAAAGCCCTTTCCAGTGCTTTTTGATCTCTAAAGGTCTTAATGCAAAATGCCAATAAGTCATATTTTGGGGTGAAATTTCCTGAGCTCCTTCATGTTCTTTCCAAATATTTAATCTAAATTGCAAATTATGTGGCAAATGTTTTTATTTCTAATATGGTGGCAATAGATCTTTCTTACATGAATTTATAGATTGGTATACTTTCGAATTCTCGTGAAACTCCATTAGTTCAGGCCAACTGAGACAAAGGTAGCTACATTTAGTAAAAAGATCAAAATAAGTATATTTCAAAATCAATGTAGCTGATTTCTTGCACATAATTAGGTTAACCTCAATCTGCTTCTAAGAGTGTTTCCAAAGAGAAATTTTTTCTAGGACACTTTAACAAATAGATAAAATTACTTTATAATTGGCAAATATTAACTATACTTAAAAACACGTGTTGTTTTAATTAATAAAACACCTGAACATACACACTTTCTTGGGCCAGCTCATTATTCTTCATAGACAATGCAATAAATTCCAGGCCTCTTCAGGATGAATAATTACACTCCAGATTTGGCAATGTTCAAATGGGTGTGTTTTTGCTTTGGTGATATTTGGATTCATTGTCTTTGGCTTTTCCTGCCAGACACCCATCCCTGATTAAGATTTTAAGCATACAGTCCTTATGCCAAACAAAACAAAACAAAACAAAACAGAAGTTTATAGCTTAGCGAAAGGCATCTTCGCCAAAGATAGAAGGCAAATAAATGGCCCAAACTCTTTTTTCAAAATGTAAATGCAAGCATTGAAAATGGTTTTGAAGAGAGATTCAGAATGACTTTTCTAGGCATTTTAAGGAAATATAATATCCACATGATCATTTTTTTATTGCTGTTTGATGAACCACTGCCAAACTTAAAACAGCAATCATTTGTTTGCTCAGGGATCTGGAATTTGGGCAGAGCCTAAAAGGGACAGTTTGTCTATGCTTTGTGCAGTATCAGTTGGAGCAGATAGACTCTGGAGCTGGAGGATTCACTTCCAAGACAGCTCACTCACATAGTTTGCAAGTAGGTGCTGCATTTCAGCTAGGAACAGAGCAAGGGTATCTGGTTTCTCTCCACTTGTGCTGCTTCTTGAGCTAGTGTGGCTTCCTCTAAGAACGGCAGCTGGGTTGCAAGAGTAGGTGCTCTAAAAGGACTGGGTTCAAACTGCAAGGCTTCTTATAATGGGGTCTCAGAAGTTTCAGATGGTTCCTTTTGTCACATTATTGGCCAAGTAAGTCATTAGGTCCAGGCCAGATTTGAGGGGATTAGAATTAGATTCTACCTCTCAATGGGAAATGTCCCAAAGAATTTACAAATACCTTTCATGTGCCACACCATATATCTACGATACCAGTATTACCAGAAAATATTGTACTAAGTGAAATTTCTATTCAGGGAGGCCATGTAGCCTTGAAGAAAGCTTCTGAAAGCCAGATTATTCCTAGAGCTCCGGCTAGGGCTAAGGTTGACTCTACATGACTCAGGGTCACATGGGGTTGATTTTCTTTAACTCAGTATTGTTTAACGGGAAGCATGGGTGTGGTGAGCTCACTGATGCTGTGTGTTTGTGAATGGACAATGTTGCATAGTGAAAGCTCTGACATGTCACAGTTTGGTGTCACATGTGAAGATAAACTCAAATTTTCATTAAAAACAAAAAAGCAATCAAGCAAAACAAATCCAAAATGCTTTTCACTCACAATGCCTTTTAAGGCTAAGTTCAGTTGGCCCCTTCTCTGTGGAGAGAGTTATAAATCTTACTCTTAAGAACAGCTTGTATTTAAAGAGGTAGTGTAGCCTAAGGGATAAGAATTTAGGTTCTAGTTGACCTGGTTTTTTTTTTTTTTTTTGAGACAGAGTGTCACTTTGTTGCCCGGGCTAGAGTGAGTGCCGTGGTGTCAGCCTAGCTCACAGCAACCTCAGACTCCTGGGCTCAAGCAATCCTACTGCCTCAACCTCCCGAGTAGCTGGGACTACAGGCATGTGCCACCATGCCCAGCTAATTTTTTTTTCTATATATATTTTAGTTGGCCAGCTAATTTCTTTCTATTTTTAGTAGAGACGGGGTCTTGCTCTTGTTCAGGCTGGTCTCGAACTCCTGACCTTGAGCGATCCACCCCCCTCGGCCTCCCAGAGTGCTAGGATTACAGGCATGAGCCACCGCGCCTGGCCAAACCTGGTTTTGATACTTCTAATCTGGTGACCTTGATTAAGTTACTACAGCTTTCTGTTTCTTTACCTTTAAAATGGGTCTGATAATAATACATCATAGCAATATTGTGAAAGGATGAATGTAAAGCACTCACAATGCCTGGCACTTTGAAAAAACTCAATATATGTTAGGATTATTATAATTATTATTTTCTTGATTATCTCCCAATTTTTTTTCCTACAGGCTAACATGTTTTAGGAAAGGTAGTACAAAGTTCTTGAATATTTGCAGTCACAATGAAAGCATAAACCCCCTTTTTTCCTTAAATGTTATTGATATCTTAAACAACTGGTATTATGTTCAGTTGTTAAAATAAGAGTCTCTAGACCAATTTTAATGGAAAGTAGATAATCCCATGGGATCTTGGACAGTTGTTGGTGTAAAAGGAAGTTGGCTTAAAGTAGATGGTCTAGAGTTTGTGACCTATTAATAATTTTCTTCTAGCTGTTTGACCTTGGGGAAGTTACTTGTGTTCTCAGAGCCTCAGTTTCCTCATCTTTACAAACATGGCTAATATCCATTTGGCAATATTATTATGAGAATTAAATGAGGCAAATTATATAAAAGAGACCTGGCATGTAGCAGCTACCGACAATGGTATTTATTAGCATTACCACTATTATTGAATGGACCAGAATATTTAGATTATTCAAACCAATCTTCAACTTGATTTTGTACTTTATAGACACAAACTGAAAGAATGGACTTTTCTTTCCCTTCTTTTGGAAACTGATCCTAGTATATGCCTTTCCTAACTTCTCTTCCCTTCTTTCTCTTTCCTTTCTTTACCTTCTGTATTTTCATTTGTACTTCCTTCATTTCTTTTGCCCATTATTTTTCCTTTGGTTTTTGGATTTTTCCTGTATTGGTCTCTAAAAGTTCTTTATATAGTAAGAAATTTGCATCTTATGATATGAACTGCAAACATTTTCCTGGTCTGTAATTTGCCTGTTGATTATTTCATCGTGTTATTTTTGTTCTGTTTTAGCCATTCAGAAAGAAATGTTTGATTTTTATGTATTCAAATTCTTGATCTCTCCTTTTGTGGTTCCAGGGTGTTATATCATAGTTATGAAAAATTTTCCATGTAAATATTATTTAAAAATCTATACTTTTAATACTTTTATGGATTAATTTTAATAATTACATATAACATTTATCTGTACATTCATGTGCTAACATAAAACCATTCTAATTCTTTTGTTGTGTAACATGATTTACTAGTTGGTAGTACTAATCTCCCCTCATTATTGTTTTTCAAAATTCTTTCATTTATTCTTGCATATTAATTTTACATAGAAACTTTATAGTCATTTGCATGACTCAAAAATGTGTTATTTTACTTACTGGGCTCACATTAACTTAGGCAGAATTAACATATTTTTCATCTTGAGTCTTTCTATCCATGAGTATTGTATGTCCTTTCACTTATTCCAGTTTTCTTTCATGTACCTCAGTATCATTGTAGTGCTCTCTTCAAATTGATTTTTACTTCGCTTAAATCTATGTCCAGGTCCTTAATGTTTCTGGTGCTATTGTAAAGGGCTTTTCATTTCAATTACATTTGGCAATTGATTTTTATTCATTACCCTCTATGGTGTCTTTTTCCATAGAAAGTTTTAGATTCTTTATATAGTTAAAATTCACTAAATATTTCGTGGTTTCTGCTTTTTCATCTTGCTTGAATGCAAAGGGAGCAAATTATGGCAATAATATTCAGCCTTGATATATCCCTTTTCTTCTTTGGCAAGCACAGTGGGTAAGCTTTGTTTATGTTGCTTAATAGCATAATCTTCTATGATGATTATCCCAGCAAATCAGGGCTAATCCATAAACCATGCTCTAAAAGTCACCAGAAATAAAACTCATGTAGTCTGAGAAAGCCACATCTGGTCATGTCAATTCTCTTCTCAAACTTCCATCACTCACAAATATATTTGGCTATAGCAGACACTCTTGGTGGTGCATCATGACTCTCTTTCACATTCTGAAAAATTTTTCCTGCAAGCACCTGTAGCTCAGATGGGGGCTTTCTCTCAAGAGTGTGCTCAGCCCCACTTGTGGAAAGACTACAAGTGCTATGTGATTAATGTCCCTGAGAGTGTTCCTCAACCGAGGATGGACAGGAGTTGGTTATATACACCCAAGTTTTTTCTTGTGCTTTCACTGGGACAACTTTGAGACATGTTCTGCACCATCGCCCAGATGTCCCTAACAAGTCTGAGCCCCAGTTGCTGATGGTGGTAACCTATTCATGGTTAACAGGTGGTAAGCCTGTTTGTCAACTTCTTTCCCTTCTGTGCCTCAATGTGTCATTTTTCCACTGTGCATCCTGGAAATTTCTTGCACTCATCTCCTCATTTCTGGGTCTGTTTCTTGGGGAATATAAGCTAAGACAAAGGCATTTTACAGTCTTTTTCCACCTGCGTCTCTCCATTAAACATCTTAAACTTAGTACCATTAACCCATCTTTCACTGCCCAAACATGTAATGCTCTGATATTTTGTATCTTTTTAATAGTCTTTCCCTCTGCTAGAAGGCCTTTCCATGATTATATGCCTGGCTACTCTGCTTTTAAGACTTAGGTCAAACGTCATTCTCTCTGGAGTGACTTCTTTGCCTTCCCAGCGTAGGTCAAATGCCCATTCCTCTGTGTTCCCATGCAAGGCCTATAGATCTCTACTGTGATGGACCATTTCCAAAGATGGTAACAGTAGTCCCTCCAATCCCTCACAACCTTTTGCAATGTGACTTTGCAGCTCCTCTCATTAAGAAGCAGAGTCTGTTTCCACTCGTCTTGCATCTGGGCTGGACTGTGACTGGCTTTGACTGCCGAAGGTAGCAGAAGTGTGCCTAGGACATAAGAAGCCTTGCAGATTCCATTTTCCGTCTCTTAAAAGACAGCTATCCTGTAAAGAAGCTTGGGCTACTCTGCAGAGAAATGAGAGACCACATGCAGAGGATGGCCTTGCAAAGAAGACATGAAGTGGCCTGGGCAACAGCCAGCACCAAGATCCAAGACAGGTGAGCACGGCCATCTTGGATCCTCAGGGAAATACCATGTGGAGCAGAGAAGAGCCATCCCCACCACACCCTGCCTGAATTCCTGGCTCAAAGCAATCACGAACAATGCAGTAGTTCTTTTAAGCCATTGAGTTTTGGGCAACATTTATTAAAGTACTTACCACTAAATGCTAAAATTGCTTGTTTACTTGTCTGTCTTTACCATTTAGACTGAGAACTATTTACAAATGGAGAGAGAATAATTTCATCTTTATGACTGCAGCACCTGACACACAGGAATGCTTTACAATGATGAGCCTGTAAAAAACAGGGACTCCTCACGGAGATCACAGAGAAGCCTTATCATATTAGGAATTGTTTTAGGGAAACAGGAGCCAAGAAATAAAAGGTGTCAGAGGATGGTTGAGGAAGACAATAGGAAATTCAGAGCAATTGAAAGGGATCTCCAAACCTCTTTTAGTTTATGAATTCTCCCAATAATTGGTAAGAAAATTGATCTCTATTTTAATCAGTTGCACAGCCTAAGTGAGCCCCACAAACCCTGGTATTTACAATGGCCTGTTAGGCAGCTACCACTCTGTGCAATTAAACTATCAATCATGGGTCTCACTCTGTAGAAGAAGTTTATACCGTAACAGAGGAGTAGTTGTATCAGGACATTGCTGACCTCAAGAGGATATGGAAAGGTGGGGAAGCAGAAGTTCAGCTTAAATGGTTCTAGAACTAGAAAGGATTGCCATAATCATCTGGTTTAGTTCTTTCTCTTCATCCAGCATCTGCTGAGCACCACCTCGGCCACAGCACTCTCTCTTCCTCTCCCTATGATGGAGCCTCACTAAATTGAGAAAAGTTTCTTGAAAGTCCTATAATCTGTTGTGCCTCACTATTTTTGCATTTTTTGTTGCTCCTTCCTACAATGCTTGATGACATTTCTTATGCTCTTTATCTAGCAACTCCTACATTTCTCTCTAGTGCTCCCTTCACTTTGTTGCTTCATTCAGTCCTCAGAAATAAGCTCCCCATGTTCTCTGCCATTGCCAGTGTCTCAAAACTCAATTTCAGTTTCCCCTGCTCTGTGAGGCTGTCAATGACCACCTCAACCTGTGGTTTCCTAGAAATTGGTGGAAAAGGAATGGCTTTGGAGCAACATGGATTTGCATTCAAATCCTGGCCATGCTGATTATCATTCTGCACAAGTTCCTTAATGATTGATTTTCCTCATCTGTATAATGGGCATGATGCTACCACTTCATGGGGCTGTTGTGAAGACACAGGAGACATTTACATAAAGTGCTTAGCCCATCCTGGTACACAGCAGAACAATGATATATGTTATTTTTTCCTCCTCTCTAATTTCTGGTACATAATATCTATACCACTCATTTGTCCTCAAATCATATCTGTTTTTGACAGCTCTTGTTCTTGCACTAGCATTTAACTTTGTTGTTTTAATTTTGACACAGGCTTTCTCTTAATAGCTGAATCGTCAACTTTTTATTTATCTTTACGTGTTCCAAGAATAACAAACTCTTAATAAATGTCGGTGAAAGAGTGAAGGAATGATGGAAAAAAAAAAAAACCCTCTTAGGGCTCACTACCCTCTACCTGGTAATGTTACATAACTAAGGCCAAGAACTCAATAAACTTTAATTAGAGTAACTCTAACTCCAGAACATTTTTTGTTTTCCAGCAAAAGAAGAATTAGGGAAAACCTTACAAATGTTTCTTTATCCTGCAGTTTCAGTTTAATAGAATAAAATGCAGATCCCATTCTCTTAACAAAACTACTCCCAGCATTATAAGCAATGAAGAGAGAAGGTCTGCCCTCTAGGTTCAGGTTTTTCTAATAAAAATTTGTGGCCAGGTAAAAAATAATCACTGGGAATTAAAAAGCAATTATGTGGATAGTCATTACAAACTAATTGTATGGAATTAAGCAATAGAAAGTTCCTATTCAATAGGAAAATTACCAATTCCATAGACAATTATAAGAACTATCAAACTTATGGATTAAGATATTAAGGGCTCTGTAATGTGAATATGCTCATGAGGAGGGAGAATGAATCCTCTAGTACAAGAGTATATTCTGTTAGAAGTAAAAGGTAGGATGACACATTAGAAGTAAACAGAGAAATGGGCTTAATCTGTGATGAAAACCAGTTTCAGTACATCTTCAGGGCATATGGGGTTTAAAGGAGAAAAAAAAAAAAAAAAACCAGGCGATATGGTCAAGCTCCAAAAACCTCCAGAAAGGAACTCTAGATGATTTCTAGAAAGTCCTGGCCCCTTGCCAGAATTGAGATGGGAAAAGCAAACCTGCATGTCAGCTCCAGACAGAGTATTGACACCAGCCTTCCCTGCAAGGAAAGGGAAGGAGGATTCCCCAGCAACTGCCTAGCAGTGATTTTCACATTGTTTGTTATGCAGGGGAAACCTTTGTCAACAGAATCTTAGGCGGCACCCCGATATACAAAAGAAATAACTGTGTTGCTGTGTGGTTGCAAGTAAGCAGGAAGAGTGAGGGGACCTTTGTAGGAGCTGGTAGGATTTCAGAGGCTGCACCGTGGGACCTTAGGCCACGCAGAACATGTTTGGAAGACCACCAGCCTAGGGTGTCTGTAAGCCTTGACAGATTGCTTTTATCAACAGGCAAAGTTTTTTTGTTTTTTGTTTTTTGGTCAAGACTTAGTTTGTTAAAGGGCCCAATATAAAATGGAGTAAAACTAGTGGCTGAGTGTTTTTAGCATGAGAATAAAGACAACTTCATCACAACACGGAGGGGGAAAATAAGCCCTTGTCTTCCCTATTCCACTATGATCTCAGCGGGGTTTATTCTTTTTGGAAAGTATTTTTAAAGCCATAATTGATGCTCTCAGTGGAAGCCAATTTCAACTTAGTAACACCTAAATATGTCCAAGCCAATAGGCTCTGGATGGCCCTTCAGAAAGAGCTGTCAGAAAAAGCAACAGCAGTCTTGATATTTTCAGCTGCTTTTAGGGAAGTCTCAATGTCCAAGGATATTAACAGGCTTGTCGGTGCCCTTAGTAATGAACCTTTATGATTTTGGGTTCCATCTTTACTTGGGAGTGGTTGTATCTATGTTTCTAACCTCAAACACTAGAATGTGATCATAAAACCAGGATCAAATATAGAAAGGAAAGAAAAGTTATGATGGCATCTCTGCCCAAATGAGAGCCCTCAGGGACAGAATGATCCCAAGGGTGAGTAGGCGAGTAGCCAATGAGTTACAGGCATTTCGGGGGCAAGGAACATCTTGGGCAGTGGTCTGAATTGACATTTAGTGATGACGAATACGTGGTGGACATTATTGCAATTTCCCTCATGCAAAGGACAGGAGTTGAACACTTTCTCTTCACATTGTTCCAGGTTTCAGTTCATTAGCTGGGAGAAGCCAGGACCAAGATATCTGGTTGACACTTCCCAGGCTACAGCAATGCCTTTTGCTAAGAGAGGAATACAATTTGGGGGCCATCGCCTTTTTACACACAGCCCAGGCTCCAGAGCACCTCCAGCTTCTCCCTATTGGGCCCATTCATTGAAGTGACTGTGTGTGGGACTCGCCTTGGCCAGCCCCACCCGTCCTGTGACGTGAGAACAACTCGCCTTACCCCTGGGCAGGTGCCGGCTCTCCAGGATGATCAAATGATGGAGGATTGCATGGGCTTCCCTGGGTGGCTTGCCATTTCCCAACAGGGAGGCTACCTGTTTGCCTGCTCAAGTTTGCTTATGAGGCAGGTGAGCTTACCCTGCTGCTCAAAGCAGAGCAGCAGGGCATCCTGTGGGAAGTGGGGAACTGCCTTCATAGGAGGGCCTCTCAGACCCAGGCTCCCTCTTGGAATAAGCTGACAACATTTCTTGAGTTCTTCCTCCTCCTCCTCAGCACATCCCTCAAACATTCCGACACAGCAGGAGCAAAAAAAAAAAAAAGTGTCAAGTGGGAAAACACTTAAAAGTCTGTTTAAAATATGTTTTGGTTTCTCTGTGCAGTGTGTCACAATAAGCCATGTTTTCTGAAGAGTTTTGGAAAGGAATGTCTGTGATGTCAAATTCCAAAGGACTCTGGCCTCAAGTCAAATTGTGAGCTATGACAATGCTCCACTGAACACCAAAAACAACTCGCCTTTCAACCAGAGAGGCATTTCTCGTGTCCCTGGGAAGAATGCCATCTCCACCACTCCACCACATCATCTCAGCGAAATGCATTTTGACTTCCTCTTTTCCCTCTGAAGCATTACGAGGGTGGCAGTTCTCCCGATGGACTGAAATGTAGCCGAAGAGTTGGAGCCTTCACAATCCTGCCCCCGCAAAATGCTCGAGAGTAAACAAAACTCTTGTAGGTATGTTTGTCTTTTAGGAGGTCTAATGCTGTGTGCATCCTCTCTTGTACATTAAGGAGAAATTTTAAAAAAAAATTTCTCCTTAATCCACATCTAAACTTTTTGGTAACCAAGCATTTGATACATGCTGAAGTGAAGAATCAAAACACATAAAAACACCCCTAAGAGGAACATTAAGTTAGGACAGCCTGAAACAGCTTAACAAAGAAATATTGAAACATTCTGGCCATGCAGAGCAGGGTGACGGGGGGAGTGTCTCTTACCTGGGCTTCTTTCACTATTCCATTCCCGGTGCAGTCTCCGCTTCCAGAGCCATTGCTCTGCTTCTGGTTTTTGTGAAGGTTCCCGTTGTAGACTGGACCACCTCCAGGATTAGCCATTGGCGTGCAGTGATAGAAACCCGGCAGGTTTTCCTTCAGAGGTCTCCGCAGGCTTTAGTTTCCAGGAGTATGAGGGGATGGGATGAAACGCTTTGGGGCCGAGCCCTTAAAGGAATCTTACCAATCAGGTTTTTCCAGAAGAAGAGCAGCGGCCTATCTATTTGCCAGATCTTTGAAACCAAAAACAAACTGTTAACCTTTACAGTCCTCAACGCCACTCAGCATGTGAATTCCATGGCAACAAACCTGCTTCTAAAACTGCGAAGGAGATCGCTCCTGCTGGCTCCTCCGGAGGACTCAGGAAACTGGGGAGTGAACCACCCAGTGGCAAAGTGTTGAGGAGGCGGGCTGGGAGATAGAGAGTCTTTTAAAGACACACACACACACATACACACACACACACACATACACACACACACATACACACACACACACACACACACACACACACACGGAGTTCTCTAAGTACAGCCAGTTCTGATTGACCTCTTCCCCTGCTCCCTCTCTCCTGCACATAATTACGGTTTTTGATTGCAAACCAAGCTCAGAAGGCCAGATTTCATTTTGCTGTAAAATAACATCCGAGGGCTAGAGGAGTGGGGGGAAAGGGAAGTTATTGTTTAATGGGTACAGAGTTTCAACTGGGGCAGATGAAAAAGTTACTGTGATGGATCATTGCACAACAATGTGAGTGTACTTAATGCTACTGCACTGGATATTTAAAAATGATTCCATGATTTAAAAATGGTTAAAGAAAATAACAAACAAACAACATTCAAAACCCACCTAACGTTATAACCTGTGATGTAATGAGGGGTAGTAACCCATCCAGAATTCTAGTAAGACAGCGGATTTGGTTTCTCATCATGATTGCATTATCTTTATCAAGTGACTTTGGGGGAGCCATTTACCCTCTTTATGCCTCAGTTTTTCCACCTATAAAGTGAGACAAATCATTTTGGTGGACTAATGTTTCCTGGGGTGGTAGGAAAGTCATGCTGTGGCTTGGCTTTGTTACTGACGTGTGTGTTTTTATGCAGATGATGACTGCAGGGTCCCAGTCCTGAACCACCGTGGCTGGGTTACTCATTAACTCTTACTCTCTCAATGCACCAATCATCAGAGGTCTGTTTCTTCCTATTACCATCAAATGGCACTGTGGTGACACGGTTTATTGGAGAGTGTCAATCATTTGCAGTCTCTTGAGTCTTCCCAAGCCTATCCTCCTGTTTTTCCTAAATCAAGACTTCTTTAACATCAGACACACAGAAAAGAAGCCCATTTATTGGAGCAATAGACAAAAACAAAGAAACAAACAAGAGCAAAAAGTCAGAAATGGTCTCTATTTCCAGAGCCTCGTTTCCTGGTTCCCAGCTCCCTTGGGCAGGGTTTGGTTGCACTCCAGAATGATGTGGCTTTCAGAGGAGGACAAGATGCTTCAGATAACCATGATCTGCATACATGAGGATCCCCATTTTTTCCCTCCCAGGGAGTGCTGGAGGAATAAGACACGGTCCTTGGACTAAGTAAAGAGATGGCCTTAATACCAAGTGCGTCCAGCCCCATTTGTGTCTCAAGCTCAGAATTTTTATTGCATTTCTCCTAACCGTTGTCAGTTGTCAGCAAAACGGAACAATTTAAAAGCTTTTCACTGGTCTTTCTCGTCCATGGCTATTACACTGGGAGTTGGGAGGTAAACCTGTGTAGATTTATTTCCTTCTAAGACTTATGGAATGGAGAGAGGAAGAGGCAGGAGAGAGCGAGGATTACTATTGGCCTGAATGCCTCACGTTGCTTAGAAAAACAAGTTGAAGACACCATATTATTTTGTTTGAGCTCTATTGCCCCATACAAAGCCATTTTTGGAATAAGGATTTTGAGATAAAACTAAGTAAATTCTGAACATTAGATATTTCATCTATGTCTCCTTTTCTTTTCTTCTTCCTTCTTCTTCCATTTACTCTTTTCACATTTCTCCTTTTCTATTTCCTCTTACCCTTACTCCTTCTCCTCTTTTTCTTCTTGTGTATTTTCTTTTTAAAAGGGAGCAAAAGCCGTGTATAGAGAAAACATCTCAAAACACAGTTGAACTCTGCTTCACTTCTTTTTTTTCTCCCTAATCCCCATTGCTGAGGTTAGATAATCACTCATAGACCTTCAGGAAATATCTACTGCATGCTCTCACTCTTGAAGCTTTTCTACCTTATTTGGCATATTGGGATATGTGCATTGCTGTTTTGTGCTCAAAATCATCATAATGCACCAACCATTCAGCATAGGCACTGCTGGTGTGTATAGTCAGCAATGTCTCATTGCTTTATATCATCTCCAGTAAAAATAAGTGTGGAGTTCTGTTTGAGCGAGTGGTAGCTTTAAGTTTAAGGATTGGATCAATACTAGAACACAGACTAAATATTGAGCAAGATTTGGTGTCTCTGAATAACTAAATACATTTCAGATTAACTGGTAAACTCAACAAATGTTTGAATAACTACTGTGTGTTAATTTAGTTTCTAAAGCTTTGATCATAAGAATGAAGAAAATATAGTCTCCACCCTCCTAGAACTAAGAGCAGGACCTGCATATCTTCTGCTCAAGATATCTCATTTTTGAAGGTAAAAATACATCTGTCCATTAATACATTAAAAGAAAAGATAAAATGACTTAGCAGTGGCCCTGGGTGTTCTCTGAACTGATGTTTTTCCCCAGATTCCAGCTCCAATTCCCAGCTCCTTTTTTGATGGAGCAGACACAAAGGGAGATAGCAGGGTAGGAGCAGGCAAGACAGGGATGCTCAGGGGCTTGATGATGTATTCTGAAAAAGCTCTTGGAACACTTGGAGATAGAAAGTTGGCAGGAAAGGGAAAATATGAGCAAAATGAATGGTCAGAATTGTACAGTGTATAGAAATTCATTTTCAGTGTCCCAATTTTTACCTATGTAATAGAGGGTGATGCCAATGTCAAAACTAAAGTTACAACAGGTTAAGTGACTTTTCCAAAGCCACAAGAATAATATGTGGCAGAAGTAGGTCAGGAACTCAAGAATCTCTGGGTCTAGCATGAGTCCCCTTTCCCTAACACCATAATGCCTCTCCTTCAGCTGTTGACCTGAGAACCATCAACCACTAAGACAAGAAATAATAGGAACTGCTATGCTTTGTGAGATTCCATTGAATTGGCCAAGTAATCAATACAAATATTTTATTTTGCCTTTCTGATCTATTAAAATTGTGCAATCTATTAAATGGGTACAATTAAAAAGAACCTCAAGACATCTCAATATCTACTGACAGGTCTACATGGAAGTACTTAAATTTCCTGAAGAATTCAGTCTGGAAAAATTCTCCTAGTAGAGACAATTCAGCTCCAAAGATTTTTCTCACCGGTAGGTTATAAACACAATGACACAAGAAGGCTAGCTACATGCGACCAACTATTAAATCTGAGTTGACCAAGAAGCCATTGAAATTGTCTGAGAAAACCCAGAAAGTGACCATGTCAATTGTCTGATATCATGTGGAAATTATCACTTTAATCAAGATCAAATTAATTTTAGTTTTCATACCTTTGGGTTTTGTGCACTACTGTGATTGGAAAAGTCATATATAGTACGTATTTGACATCACATACCTTTACCCTGAAATAGATGGTACCCACTGTAGCAGACTAAGTACATCCATACGTTCTTGGCTTAGCTGGGAGGTCTCCGAGTTCCCTGATGTGTTAGCTGCTTCTGACCATGAGGTGTCCTGTGTGCAGTGTGGGCCAGGTGTGCTGGGGAGTTTACGTCCCTGAGAGCATCCCTCAACAGAAGCTGTTGGATAAACACTCCCCTTGTCTTTTCTTATTTATGGTACATTTCTGAGGTCTAATCTCTCAAGAGTTCCCAATGGAATCGTGGCTCTGTTGCCCTCAGCAGTAACCTCTTATGAAGACACCTATTATTAGCTTTTCTCTCTTTCTCATTTTACGTATCCACTCTTCCTAAAAACACTTCATAATAAACTACTTGCACCCAAATCCTTGTCTTAGAGTCTGTTTGCAGCAACCTAAACTAGGACAACTAAGTCCCCGTTAGTCCATCAGACTGTTAGTCAGAGATCTAATTGGGTCTTTTGAATGATCAGTCTTGGATTGCTCTGAAGCTTAAGAGATATATCATATAGAAAAACTCAACACATTCATTGAATAAAACCTCAACAAATTCCAGAGAGAAACAGGAAATATGTACTCTTGTGTCTTCCATAGGAAAGATTTTTGGGATATATATAAGAAGAGGGTGTCTACAATCATAGTTGGAGAGAGAAAGTCACTAACTTTGAGTTATAATATCATAAAAGCACCACATATTTTGAATGAGGAACAGGCTCTAAAAAGCCTTTTAGCATGTGCTTTATCTGTAGAAAAAATAAAACTGGCTTATAATTCTCCTTAATACTTTGATAGAATCCTTTTATGTTTCTAGCTAGCAAGAAATGATAAATGAAAATGAAATGCTCAGCACTTTTATTCATCTCCTATTGCTACTGTAACAGATTATCACGGACTTAGTTGCTAAAACAACACAAATTTATCATCGTAGATTCTGTAGTTCAAGAGTCTGACGTGGGTCTCATTAAGCTACAATCAAGGTGTCAGCAGGGCTGTGTTCTTTTCTGAAGTCTCTAGGGAAGAATCTCTTTCCTTGGCTTATCCAGCTTCTAGGGGCTACCAAAGTTCCTACCAAAATTCATAGCTTCCAAGGCCACTGTGATCATCACCCTTTCCTTGACCAAAGGAGAGAGGGCCTGTGGGATGGTTATGGGACAGGTCAGGAAGTGGAACATTTTGCTTCATCCCAATCCCATTGGCTGCAACTCAATCATGTGGCCACATTTACCATAAGGGAGGCTGGGAAATGTGGTCTAGCCCTGCATCTGGGAAAGAAGACAATGCAGATTTTGATGGCCATTAGCAGTCTCAGCTATAGATGGCTCATAGCTTGACTCAGGGTAACCTTTTCACGTTCATGGGATTATAGTAGCAGCCATAGTAAGGCAACAATGTAAGTAAAAATTAGAGGCTCTAAAAAAAATATTCATAAAGTGCTTTTAGTCCTGTTGCTTAAAATTTGTTTCCACACGTCTTGAATGCATAGACTCTGTGGTAGGCATTTATGCAGTTTGTCTCTCAATGCACTTGGCAATCTATCTGGACTCCTAAATGTGACTGGATCTGTTTATACCCCTGTTGGTCATGACCTGGTTTCAAAAGTCCAAGTGGTCCCCAGACACTTGAAGGGTGAACCCATCCTAGGGTGGCCTGACCCTAGAGTTAAATCTTGAGGTGATTCTGGGGTCTTGGGAAGAATAAATTTTCTAAGATTCCAAGGGCTTGTGACTAAGCTCTTCCGATATTGGCAATAAGAGAGGTTCAGCAGTGCGGATCCTAAGAGGTGACAGGCATTGGGTCTGCTGGGGGTGCTGAATCTCTCTAGCCACAGCAATCTTAAATGTAACACACATAAATCAGCCCACAACTTGTATGCCAAAAATATAATTTTGCCTTCAAACTTAATTTTAATTTTGAAGACCCCCCCCCCACTCACATTTCACCAGGTGGTTGAGATAATCTCTGTCCGCTGGTCTAGTTACAGGGAGGGTCATGAAATCAGGCTCCTCTGGGAACAGCAGGCTTGAAGAATGACAATGTCTGTGGTTATTGACATTTGCTCCTAAGCATCTTCTCCTTGTTTCCTCTTTCCCCTTTCAGCTCTAGTAGCTTTCTCTCTGCTTTTCCTGTCCCACGTGGGAAGGCAAGGGATCATTCTGCCCCCTCCTTCTCGGGTTGGGAATAAGAGATTCCTATATGTCTGCCTATGGCCCATTCACCTAAACTCCTTCTCAGCTGTTTCCTCTTTCCAGGGACCTCCCTCCTCTTAGTGGCACACAAATGCATAGGAGCAAGATCTGGAAAATGTTTATGAAGGGATATTGGTTGCTTTTTATATTTATTCTGTTATAAAAGTGTTAATGTAATAAAAATCTGATGGGAAAAATAAGGATATGCAAACTTTTATATTTAAAACAAAGAATCTTTAACAATAATCTATTGTGCATTTTAAAGTGGCCAGAAGAGAATAATGCAAATGTTCTTAGCATAAAGAAAATGTAAGTATTTAAGGTGATTGATATCCCAATTACCCTGATTCGATCTTTACACATTATACAAACATATCAAAATATCACATGTACCCTGGAAATACGTACATCTATTATGTATCTGTGAAAATAAAAATAATAAAGTAAAGAATATTTTATAATACTATAGCAGGGACTTTTAGATTACAAAGCAATGAGGATTGCAAAGCCTTTTTTAAAATCTAAAAGTCAACCAACAACTATTAGAATGACAAAAATGTTAAGTACAGCAACATATATTGGCGATGACTCAAGGAAAAAGGTACTTTCCTTCATTGATGGTGAGTGTATAAATTACTGCAGCATTTGGAAAACAAACAAAAGATAACTGGTAAAATAAAAATGCATGTGCCCTTTGACTCAACAAGCTTGCTTTGGGGAATCTATCCCATGTTAGTAACAGCACTAGGACTCAAAGGTATTTGTATCAAATACACCAGGCTGTCATAGCATTGTTTGTAGTAGAAAACATTAACAGCCACAAACAAACAAACAAACAAACAAAAAATACCTGGACACAGCCTGACTGTCTATCAGCTGTGCAGTGATTAGACAAACTGTGGTACAACCATAGAATGAAACATTTTGTAGGTATGATAAGAAATGACTTCAGAGCTCCAAGAATGACTTGGAGGAATATTCATGAATGATTGCTAAATGAGAAGAAAAGGTTAAAGGGTAATGTGAATGATACAAACTCATTCTGTAAAAATATTACAAAACATCACACATATTTGCAGAGTTGTGGAGAAATATGTGAAATGATTCTCTGATTACCTAGGAAACAAGGGGGATAAATATTAACTTTTTCTTAATGTATCTTTGCATCAGTGAGTTTGAGTAGGTGTTGTGTAATTTCTGAAAAGAAATTTAATTTAAAAAAGTTATAACTTCTAAGAAGTCAATAATTTTCCCAAAGCAATTATAATTGAATACTGAACAAAAAATTCTCTGACATAACTGCTAAGTATAGAATTAGTACTAATGAGGTTATTTCATCTAATACCAAATGGCATGCATATAACAGTGTATATGTGATTCCACTTTTCTAGTTTCATGAAGAATCTAAACACTTTTGAAATAAATGTAAAACAAATTAAGAATATTTATTGTTATAGAATGCTCATTTTTTGGTACGTCTGAGGACTATTTTTTTTTAAAAAAGCAGAATTATACAGCATCCTTAATTTTTTTGCTAAATATAATGTTTTCCTAAATGTAAGAACCTTCTCTTGATTTCTGACATTTACAAATGCCTGAGCCTCATTTTCAGTTAATAAAATGCTGCCACCCCTTCCTCTGTTTACTTCCCATGGGGTGGGGCAGAAACTTGAACCAGCACCCAAGAGTGGCTGCCGGCATTCTCTGATTGTTAACCCTGTTCACACTGGCCCAACTTGCTCCATGGAAGGGGCTGGGCTCCCATCAGTCTCCTCCTTAGCAACGCCTGCATCACGATGGCAGGTGAGATAAGAGTTCTTGGTTCTCCAACAAGAATAGCATTGGAGCCATAAAGAGAGCAGAGGAAATACTTAGTCAGATAGATACGTCTGACTCTTGAGGTCTATCACAGGTAAAGGTGCTAAGTGTCGTATGTTCCTCTTGCCAAAAGATCACGTAAGGACCTCTTGCAGTCAGCCAAGGGGGGTGATGGAGCATCTTTGATGGGCTGGAGAAATCAGTACCTGTGGACACAAACTCAGTTACTTTTTTTTTTTTTTTATTGTGGCAAAATCCATAAAACATGAAATTCACCCTCTTAACAAAGTTTTAAGTTCATGAGTTGGTTAACCTTTTCTAATTTTCCATCTATATTTCTTTTTCAGTGTTTACTACTCAGGTGACAAAGCTCTGGCATGATTTTCACCTTTGTCCTCCAAACCATAGAGCAAGGACGTATGGTGTGTGTTACACTGAATCATAATGGGCCTGGGGTACAGAAAAACAGGAGCTGCTGCCTTGGATCTCAGGGAACATATGACCTATAGCCCTTCCTCCCAACCATGCAAAATATCCCATGCAGGCTATCCTTAGCTATTAGAAGGCTTTGTTCCTAAAGATTGTTTATAAATTACAATTTGGAATTCAGCATTACAATATTTTAGTTTGTGAGAGGGAGTCATTTTAATGAAGCCCATTTAACATTTAACTGATATTTTTTTAAAAAAACAAACAAGGGTAATTGTAATAGAAGAAATATTTCTGCATCGTAATATTATAATGACATCTTACAATAATCCTATGAGGGAGAAAAAGGCAGATATTTTTGTTCTTATTTTAGAATCTGGAAATTGAGCCCAGAGAGGTTAAGCTACTTGCCCGGAATCCCACCCCATAAATAAAGGTGCACACACAGTTTTATCTAGGAGTACAAGCTTTAATCTCCCCTCCTTAGGGGGCAGGGATGATACTTCTGAACACTAATCAGAGGCCCAGAGTCTCCCTAGTTTGGTAACTTTGTCTATGTCCTGAATTGAAGCCAGAAGGTGTGGCATTTCACACCTAAACTCCCCTGTTTTTTCTTCACATGTACTGCCTGTTTGTAGCCTGTGTTGGAAACTGCCCAAATAAACCATGGAACAAAATAAATAGATATACAAATGTAGCACATAATCACCCAAACATGCACACATTTATAGCCACATAAAGGCTAACCCTCATCAGGGATGTAGTAAATGCATATTTATAATGTATATTCATAGAGGTGACTTTTTAAAGTAAAATGTTCAAAGGGCAGCAGATATATTTTGAGCAGTAACAGGCAGAATAAATTATGTCTTCTAGAACCTCTTTGGTGATGATGCGGTGTAGCAGAAATTGCAGTACAATATTTTCAGAATCCACTGACATTGCTCCACTCAAAGAGATTATTGTTCTCATCTTGACTAGTGCTTTGTGTGAGGAAATCCACAGGGCAGTACACAGAGAAGATGCTGGACGAGCCACAAGAAGGCTAGAAAGGTGGAAACCATACTTTATAATTTATCAAGCTGTTGAATTCCGCAAATGTATGAATTTTTTTAAGAAAAAGCACAGGTTTTTCTTATCTCACCTGTATTTTAGAGGTTGCACTAGCACAGGAATAAATCAATAAAGCTCATGACAAGAGTCATCTCACAGTACTTTTCTGGCTCCACCCCAACCACGCTGCAAGAATGACAACTTCTTTCAAATTCCTCCTGAATCTCTTCTGGATGCCCCCGCAGATTTCTCATATACATTCAGCAAATAAATTCTATTGTCTTGGGGAAGGGGACGTCTGAAAACAAAAACTCCCCATTTCTGTCCCAACACTTTGGTTCCTCGTGCTAATCAATCCCCACCTATCCTAGGGCTTGGGCACTACTGCTCTGGGGACAGTGCCTGCCAATGTGCTCATGGAGGCAGCTGATCTGTGACATCCAGGCTACTGACATTTATGCTGAGGGTGCCAGTGCCTGGGTCTGCTGTCTCTGACGCTGTTGGCTAAGAGACTTGCTCTCTTCAAGTCCCCTGGGGAGTGTCGTGACATGATTTTACTTTTTTGCTTGATCTTTTATGAGGGTCTATGCCTACTCTTAGGCATTAAACATACTCAGGGCCTACACAGAAGTGCCCTCGGTTGTACTGCCCTTACTTGGGACACTGTTCCATTATCCTTGAGTCAAAGTTGTGGCTTGGACTTTCCCAGATCCCCATTAAATCTACCTTACAGGTGCCACCTCACAAGCCCTCCAAACCTGTCCAGATATACTTTGGTCCCTAGAAAAAATATAGTTTAGACACAAATAAGACCCATCTATTCCTCTAGATTCTCAGTGGAAGCATTCCAGCGCTAAAGGCAGCCTTCTTAAGATCATAACTAATCCAAAGGAAGAGCTGCCGAGGGACAGTCCTCACCCCATAGACGTAATGATGAGGGGACTTTGGACGCATAAACAACAGCTTCTTAGGCTTTCTGTGACCATATCTTTGTTGAAGGGTAAATTGGATGTGCCCAGAAGCCAAGGGTCCCTTGGGCTAATCAGTGATGTCCTGGGAGCCCATGGTGCCTGAAGCCTGTGGTGCCTCCCTCTGTCATTTCTAGAACAAATGCGAGAGTTTTCATCATGTGCTTCAGGTGTTCCATGTTCTTACCTGCGGGTTTGCTGCCTTGTCAGTAGGGGATGTAGAAGAGAGTTTCATGTTCCCCCTTACCTGCTGGACTCACCAAGGATGGCTGATTGCATTTGTAATTCAGTATCTGTTTAGGCAACCATGCCCTTAGATTTCACTTGCAGAGCAGAGCGGAGGAGAGAAAGATATGAGTCCAGAGAAACTGGTTCTACCCTGGGCAGAAATGACTTTTTGATGTCTTAAGCCTGGAGAGCCTCATGCACTCCACCTTTTACCTCTGGGACGCCAAACCACCCACAGCCTGCCCTTTTCTAGAGAATACTCTGTTAAATGCTCGACCCTTCCGTCAAGTCATGTTCCTCCAACCTAAGTGGCATTGCTATATAAGCTTTGAAATATTTCTTTGACGTCCTCAGATCTTAATATTTAAAAACATCCCCCCCGACTTCCTTCCTTTGAGACTCACTGAGTTTGTATTCACGGAACCTCTTGCCATCAACACTTTTATAAGTCATGTCAGATGTGTCCTTTAACATTTAAATCCCAAGCGTTCTCATCAACATTGCCCCAACTACCATATTCTGGATCTGGCATGGGGCCATGAGTGTTCTTGGGCTGTCATTTGACCTCTCTGAGCTGATTCATCTTGTTCTCACCCACTTGAGGCCACAGGTGTGTGTTGAATGAATAAATGGGCTTCTATTAATCTATCTAATCTACTAATCTATGAAGTGGAGAGGCTGGAGTGGCCTATAATAAGGTCCTGTTCAGTCCAAACATTTGATGATTCTTTAAGTCTATGTTATCACAGCTGCTCCAGGTACTGTGTTACCCATTGTATAAAGTTAGACATGACCAGCACCCTGTGACTAGAAATAAAATCAAGTTCAATACACACAGAATTGGTTTTGGGATAAAAAAATATTTTCTTTGAAAGTATACAAATATTTTCAGAAAATTCATTAGAAAAAATAAGGAAAAGATTTTTTTTAATGCTCCAAAGTGGCCAAAGCTTACTTTAATTCTATCATCATACATTGAAAGTATCTTTTTGTAGGATGAACAAGTTTAGAGACCTAATGTACGACATGAAAACTAAACTTAATGAAATTGTATTGTATTAGGGACTTTTGTTAAGTAAGTAGATTTTTGCTACTCATCACAAATAAAGTAACTATGTGAGATGACAGATAAGGCAGTTTGCCTCACTAAATAACCATTTGGCTATCCACACGTATTCCATAACATCATGCTGTAAAACCTCAAAATAAACAATAAGAATTATTTTTAAAAAGGCATTTTGACCACTTCATCTAATCACCTTTAAGGTGGGTTGGTTAGTGTTTTGAGCTGTTACTTAGAATCTCTCAATGAGAAAAATTATATAAATGTGTTAGGGAGCTGGTTCTGATTTGAGATGCTTATATTAATACTTAATGTGGGACAAACTACATAGCTTTGGTGGCAGAACAACATGGGATTAAATGTGAGATCTGATCTAGTATTTACGAACTCTGAGTGCTTAGCCATTCTGAGGCTCAATTTCCCCATCTATATGACATACAGTACATATGATTTTGCCTATATTTCCAGACTTTTGGACACTCCGTAGTATATTTATTATACTTTTTTTCTCAACTAACAATTCAATTCATAGTTTCTAATTCAGTTCCTACCATTTGAAAATATGACTAACATGCTATTTTAAAATAAGGTCATTCTATGATTTCCAACTTTTCAGATATTTTGTAGACGGAAGACATTTCCATTTATGGAAGTGATATTGATGTTAACAGGAAATAAAATATTGTCTTTAAGGAGAAGATACAAACCCCAAGAAATGACTCAGAAACACTCTTGGAAACCAGGTGTGCTTAATCTTCCATAAACTACAAAGCAGGTCATGGAGGATGGACTGCAGAAAACCAAGGAGAAGCAGGAGTATTAATGATTGGTATGGAAGGAAGATGCCTATGGTGACACTGAGGGCTCAAAATTGCCGTCCACCACGGCCAGGTTGAAAAGCTCCAGATGGAGCAAAAAGAGGAGGATCTTTTGACCTCTTGAATCCCCGTCAGGCCTGCCAGGTTAGTGCTGCGTTTCTCTCCATGTCAATGAGGAAACTCTTATGATACACTGTGACAAATTGTGTAATCTGGATGCAAAGTCTCTATTTAGTGCCACTTTCATCATGAGGTCCCCAGTTACTAGTTCATGTTCAGTTTTCCTTCTACTGGGATTGACCTATTTTGAAGACCCATCAGCACAGAAACAGAAACCTTAATCTGTCCCATCTCCTACCTGTCTATATGTGCCACTTCTGGGAAACTCAATCTTTTCATTTAGACTGCAGGAAGGAATCTCAGTTTCGATGGGGTTGAACACTCTCCTTTTGCAGTTGGGGAAACTGACAACCAGGACAGTTGTGTGACTTGCACAAGCAACTGGCTAATGGTAGAGCTGGGGTAAGAACCCATTTCTCCTGACCCTAAGTGCAATGCTCTGTTCACAGAACCATGCCTATTGTCTGCAAAAGTAACACTGATATAAATGCTCATCCATCTTCCTAAAGGAAATATACATTTTGTGTGTTTAATAGCAACAGCTTTGGGAGAGGACTCTCTAGGGTGGCCCTGTCACGTTTCAGTCTGAAAATGTCAGTTCTTAGGGTGCTCATGGCTGAAGAATGACCAGACAGAAAGTAAGGCAAGCACGAAAATAAAGTTTACTGAGGAGAGAAAGACAGGATTATAGAAGAAGAGCAAGATATAGGTTTACAAAGCGTGGTACATATACCACAGGTGATGACCGAACCCACTGCCACAGAAAAAGGAGAGCAAAAGGAAGGGCACAAAAAAAGGGACTTGGTTACAGTCTGAGTCTTGTTTTATAGTGCCCAGATTGGGACCTCCCTAGTGGCTCAGATGTCACCATGGAACCACTTTGACTGGATAGTTGGGAGTTGCAGTACTGCGCATGTGAGTTGTTCTAGGTCAATTTCCAGACTCTATGGTACCTATGCTGCTTGGCCCATGGGCAAGAGTCCTCTGCATTCTCTTACAGCTGGCACACTAAGTTATGACTGGCAGATTCGTAGGGCATTCCCTCCTCCTCAGGTATGGCAGTCACTTGGGAGATTAGGGTCGGGCAGGACCAAGATGGGGCCTTCTTCCCAGGTGGGACAATTGCACCAAAGCAAGAGCACCCACTTTTGTTCCTAGGAGACCCAGAATCCCTCACTATCTACCTAACAGGCCTAGGGCCGAATGGCTGATTCCCTAAAGTTCCGAGGAAAGATTCAATGCCACAAATAATAACAAGAGGCCAGAGCCTGGCTGTGAGTATGAATGGGTTTTGGCACGAATTCAAGAATTCAGTCTGAGTCATAGCTGTCTCATTAGTGCTGGGAGGCAAGGCCACTGCAGCTGAGATAAGATTTATCCTAATGAAGCCTTTTGGGGAGCACCTCCTGCCATTTCCTGTGCTCTGTTTCTGTTTTTGGCTTATACAATCATACAACCTAAGCTAATTTCTTTGTTGTGGTGTGTCCAGGTAGATGCCACATATCCAGAATTTATTTTACAGAAAAGAAAAAGAATGTGAGGTCTGAGGCTTAGCATATTCAGGAGGAAGACTGGCTCTCTTTTAGACTTCCTTTTATTCTATTTTTTTCCTTTGGCTATGGCATTCTGAATCACGTGAGCCACCGTGCCCGGCCTTCCTCTTACTTTTATTCCAGGAAACTATCTAATCTGTGCTGTCCTAGATGGCAGCCACTAGCCACACGTGGATATTTAAGTTTAAATTTAAATTGATTATAATTAAGTAGCTCATTCCTCAGTCCCACCAATCTCATTTCTTTTTTTTTGGATGGAATATTTTAAAACATTATTTAAGTACCCCATTGAGCTGGTATTTTTTTTTTTTTTTAAGCCAAATCTGCCGCCTCCAAACTGAAGTGAAAGCAGGAACCCTGTAATTCTGGTAAATCCTGCTGCTGGAGCTCCCCTAAGGGGTTCTAAGAAGCTTGAGGGAACTTGAGCTTCTGCCTGGCTTTGCGGGAAATGGGGCATGGGAGGTAAGTCTTTGGCCCACCCAAAGTGGACCTCTGTTATGAGATTGCACAATGCTCAGATCCTTAAGGAAGGTCTGTGCTCCAGGAGGTAAAGTGAACCTGAAAGAAACTTCACTGTGCAGCAGGGAACATCAATAAAACTTGTTTTGTTTTTTTTTTACCATAGTGCTGAATGGAGGGGAAAAAAAAATCTCTTCTAAAAATGTGTAATCATAAACCAGCTCTCATGTGGGTTTTAGTACCTATTTACATGGCCTTTGCAGTCTAGAAAAAGTCAATCAGATCATTTAAGTGGTAGCAATTTGGTAATGCCCTTAGGCACCTGGCAGATGAAAATGTATATCCTTTTGTAAAAACTCAAATTCAAACTCACGTTGAAAAATTCCCACAGGTAAAATTTCAAATAAAAATGAGTGGCTCACAGTTAAAAATTCACAATTCACAAGGAAAGGAGATACCACTAAATGAAAACCAGCAGATAGCAGAAAAATGGTCAGGCATGAATATAAAATAATATATGCCAATTAATTTGAAAGCTTAGCTGAAATTGATAATTTCCAAGAAAGTGCAAGTAATCCAAACTGACCCACGATCAAGGGAAAACCTGAATATAACTAGAAACTTCAAAAGATTTACATTTGGAGTTAAAAAACTTCTCATACAAAAAGCACCAGCCCAAATTTTCAATGAGTTCTACTAGACTTTCCTAGGATAAACAGTTCCAGTATTATACATACAGTCTATTCCAGACTGTAGACAAAGAAGAAATGCTATCTTACCCATCGATGAAATTGTAGTAACCTTGATAATACCAAATCCTGACAAAAACACAAGAAAAGAACATTACAAAGCCATCTTACTTACTAACATAGATACAAAACCCTTCAACTAAATATTAACAAACCAAATCCAGCAAAATATTAATATAAAAATTATAACATTTATCATTGCCAGATTTGTCTTTCTTAGTTTGGTATTAGAGAACTCATCAATCTAATTCATTCCATTAGCAGATTAAAGGAAAAAATATCTAATCATTTCAATATATGCAGAAAAATTGTCTGACAAAATTTAACATCCACTAAATGAAAACACAACACAAAACAAACACAACCTCTCAGCAAACTAGCAATGGAAGGAAACTTTCTTAATCTGATAAAGAGCCTCTACAAAAGTATACAGCAAGCATAATACTTAATGATAATAGGTTGAAAGCATTTTCTGTAAGATTTTAGAACAAGAAAAGATGTCTGCTATTATAATTTCTTTTCAAGATTTTACTAACGATCCTGGCAGGATCTGTAAAGTAAGATAAACATTTGAAAGGATAAAAAAATATTGTAATTATTCACAGATGCTGATTGTCTATGTGAAATATCTAAAAGAAATTTTAGTTAAATATTAGAAGTAATAATAAAATTAATAAGGTGGCTGGCTACATATCAAAATGTAAAATTAATGGAACATTCATAAACCAGTAGTGATCAATTGTATGAAATAATTTTTAACAGGTACTATTTAGAAAATAATACTTCATGCAAATATGAAGTATTTAGGGATTACTATAATAAAGGATGTATAAATCTTTTATGAAAAAATTATAAAATATATTGAAAAACATTTTTAAAACCCAAATATAATGCAGAGATATACAATATTTTAAATGAAAGATTCAGTAGAGCAAAGATATAAATTCTTACTGAAGTGATCATATATTTAATGCAATTACAAGCAAAATCTCAATGGGGTTTTTCAGGCACAGAACTTGAGAAGATGATTCTAAAAATATATAAAAGAATAAAAAATAAAAATAGACAAAACACTCCTTAAGATAGATGAAGGTACAGGGATTTTCTCTATTGACAGTAAAAAACTTATCACTTTGTATTTATTGAGATAACATACTGTTCATGCTGGGACAGATGAATGGTCCTGTGGAACATAACACAGTTCAAAACCAACTTTTGCCTGCATAGAAATTTGATTCATAAAAGATCAGTATAAGTCAAGGTCAGACTAGAATGTGCAGTAGTAACAGACTCTCCTTCACATTCTCACTTACAACACAAATCCAATGTGAGTTGGCTGGGGTGGGTGGGGATGGGTTGCGTACTCTGCTCCCCAGAATCACTCAGGGATCCAGGCAAAAAGAAGCTTCATGATCTTGTAGCTGTACCTTTGAGAGCCTTGTGGTCTTTTTGGTCATTATGGCCTGAGTAGCAAGAGTGAGAGGATCACGTGCCAGTTCGTAAGTTCTTTGACTTAAAAGTGACCCCTCATAGACCTTTTCCCATACATTAAAAGCATGGTTCCATCTATCTAAAAAGGAACTACCTCCCAAGGGGAGGTAACCAGTCATGAAGAAACGAAGGACCCCTCCAGTAACAAACACGATGATAATGTATCCAAGGTCCAATGTTAAAGAAAATATAACTATTCCCATAAACGACAAAATGTATACTATCAGAGTAGTCTGTATATTTTGGTATAATCTAGCCATAAGCCACAGAGAATAGAGCCCCCCATTCCAGCCACTACCAGGGTTACCCCAATCCTTCCAGCATTCCCTTCTTCCCCCTCATAATAATGTCAATATTATTTGGTTTAATAATGTTGAGACTGAATAAAATGCTCCAGTCATGATACCATAACTGATCAACAGAAGGACAAAAGGAATGTTTTTCAACAGGTTTCTGATTGATTTCTTACAGGGGTACTCTTCAGGGGGACTGTCTCGAAGAACTGCTTGAGCCTGACTTGGTGGATACTGAGGTTTTTCTTTGAAAGCAATTACTGTCAAAATAAATAAAAGTGTGGCAAACTGCCTATAGTCCATAAAACATGGTGCTGATATTAGAAGCCAGGATGTCTGTGTCATTCTGTGTGTTGGGCATTAAAACGGGTGGTAGCAAAAAGCCCATTGCAGTGCCAAGCTGAGATTGCCCAGCACGGCGGTGACACAGCTGTGGACACTTCTTAGGGCCCCAACCACGCTGAGGCAACACGGGAGGCCCAGCCCAGGATGAACACGGGGCCCCGGGGCAGAGGCGCTGGCCCAGCATGGTGGCGCAGATGAGATGGTGACACAGATGAGATGGTGACGCAGATGAGATGGTGACGCAGATGACATGCTGCCGCACTTGATCCAGCCGCCCAGGCAGTCGAGGCCAGAGCCCCGCAAGGCGGTGAGCCGCAGGCCCCCGGTGTCCAGCAGGCAGGTGGCCGGGAAGATGAGGGGCACGCAGGCCAGCATGTACACCATGGGCAGCCGGTCGGTGTGCAGCAGGGAGACGTTGCAGAAGCCGTTGCTGATGATGCCGTACTGGATCCGCCGAAAGGCGTTCAGCAGCGAGGCCAGGCCGAAGATCAGAGCACCAAAAAGCGCCGCGTGGAGCGCGCAGCCCAGGACAGCCGGGTGGCCTCGGCCCCCGAGGTCGCCTCTCCCGGGCCGTGGGCAGCAGCCGGGCCTGGGTCTCCTCTCCCCGGGGCCAGCAGAGTCTGCGGCCCGCTCGGGGCTCCCGCGCCGGCCGCGGGGCCGTCCCGGGGAAGTCACTCAGGGGCAGGCAGCCGGCTCGGGGTCCCTTCTGCGGTTCCACGCTCTCCTTCCCTGCGGGCGCGCCCCTGGGCACCAGGAGGTACCCTTCGCCAGCGGGTGCCCGGGCGCCACCGCCGCCCGCTCCTCATCGTCCAGCTGTGCCAAGGCCCAGGGCTGCCCCGCGCCCCCCGCCGAGACCCCGAGGCCCTCCCGGAGTCCCACCCCCCTGTCCCCGCAGCGCGCCGCCCCTTCCCAGGCGCTGCCTGGTTGCGCAGGTGCAGTCCCATTTTATAAATTTTGACAGATTCCTTCGGTAATAAGGAATTGAGTGTTTTGATTTGTTACATTTTGTTTTCAGGAGGGGCAAGTGAATGCTACATTTTCAGTAATCTAGATTTTTTTTTTTGCCAAGATATAATTATCATAAAATAAAATGCTCAGGCATCATATATTGAGTTTTTGAGAATTGCATAATGTGTAACTATCACCCAAAATAATAAGCAGAAAATTTACAGCCCTCCAGGAAGTTCCCTCATACTCCTTTGAGGCCATTCTTCACACTCCCCCAACCCTTCCCCGGCAGCTACTATTCGATATCTATTGCCATAGATTAACTTTCTCTGAATTTGGATTTCAAATACAGTAAATAGAATTACACAGCACATACTCTTTTCTATCTGGCTTCATTTACTTAACATTTTTTTTTTATACTCAACCATGCCATCATGTGTATCATTAGTTCGTTCCTTTCATTGTTAAGTACTATTCTATTATATGAATATTCTAAAATTTGTTTATTTAACTTTTGTTGATGGACATTTGGTTATTTTCAGTTTTCATATGAAGCCACAAGTGCGGGCAGGTAGGGAGGGGAGGAGAGCACAGATAATGACTGCAACAGATACAACATTGGTTTACTAATGTTTGTCTTTAAAAAAAATACATGACATCCATCACACAGGGTTGGATGGTAGTGATGATCATTTATTTTATATAACTATGTGTTATTACTTGTTCTATCCAAACCTAGAAGTGCAGCTCAATTCTGTCGTGCACACTCACTGTCTTTGTCACCACTAATAGTTGCCTCTATTTCCAATTCTGACTGTGCAGTTCTAGCCAGAGGGCCAGAAGCACATGGCAGCTAGAAATGATGAAGATGGGTGATTTCAGAGTCTGTTGTAGTCCCCGGAAGAGGGGGTTTGTACTCTTCCAAGGAGTCTTTTGTTCATGTAGATTTTCACACAGCTACTTAAAACTAGTTATTGGGAAAGGTTTTCAGGCCTACTTACCAGATACCATTTTGTACAGAAAACAGCAGAAGTAAAGGGATTGAAAAAAAAAGAAAAAAAGTAGAGGGCTCTAGAATCAGAGGGACCTGTATTTCCGTCCTACTCACTAGCTATAAGACCATTAACAAGTTATTGAATATTTTCTGAGCTCACACTTTCCCCATTTATCAAGTGAGGGTGATAATTACTTTATTGTCTTGTGATATTTAGATGAAATAAAGTAAGTACTCAAAACATGGCACCATTTTCCTTGTTTCTTTAGTACTGCACACTGATCCACAAATCATACTTTATGTTCTCTTTAATAATTGTTATCAATGTAATATTTAAAGGATACTGAGGACATTCACCATGGCCCCATATTGGCAACAATGACCCAAACCTGGGGACATAGTGAGTAAAGTACCCACCTTCTAAAAAGAGCTGCAAACTGCTGGGTCCAGGAACTGCCCTGGGCTGACCAAGAGGAGACACACACTGAAGGTCACTTCGGTCCCCCTTCCTGGCCTGTAAAAGAAGCAGTGAGGTTCACAGGAAGTGCGGGTATCAACCTGGTAAAGCAAATGTTCCTAACAAAGACGCTTTCTCACCTCTAAAGCCAAGTGATGGGTGTCTAAGAGAATCGCCCGTAAAGACTGGGGGTGCCTGGGACAAGAGAAGGCAGGCTGTCACGCCCAGACAGACACCTCCCCAGGCCAGCAGGCTGGCTCAGCTGCCCCACAGCCTAACTGAAGAGGGGGAGAAAGGACGGGGAGATAGGGCAGAGGCAGCACCTGTGGTGGAGGTCCCTGCACGCCCACGCTTGGAATGCAGTTTCCTGTGGTGGCATCACAGAAGGGAGCCAGGTCTGTGTGATCTTGTCAAGTCTCCACCGAAGATGGCTGCAAACAGGCAGGAAGAGCTCCCAGGTCAAGCGGCTGCTGTGGCCTCTGGACCTAATCCTGAGGGGGCTTGAGGTTCTCAGCATTCTTCACGGGCATAAAAGGTAAAAAGAATTTAGTTGTTTCCAGGACCAGGAGACATCGAGATGACTGAACTTAGACTGACATCTTGTGGCTCTGCACGAAATAGGCGCTTCACTAAGAATTAGTCCTCCGTCTGGCGGAGTTGTGGTCTGAGAACAGAAAATAAGAAATAAAAACCAACTTTTGTTTTTTTTGGACAATATCATGATATTCATTAATTGTATTTTAAAAGACATATATGAGAAAGATAATATTTAACTACAGTAACTACTGATTTAATTTTTTTTGCTATTACAAATGTTGTAGACAGTTATCAAAAAATATGACTTACTCCGCTTCCAAGCAATTTCCAGCATGAGATGTCCCTTTCCTTTACTGTTCAGTGGTTTGTATTCGCGCCCTCTGTCGATGCCAGCAAGTATTTTTAAGATACCTGAGGAGCACTGGAATGTTCCATGGGCCCACCATGCCCTCAGCTCCTCACGCTCCTGAGTGAGGCTGGGTCCCCTCCCTCTATCTCCTCCCACAGGTCTGTGATGGTAATTATTCCATGCTGTAATTATTCTCACCAGTCTGTTTTGCCAAAGAACGTGGACAAAGATGATTCCTTCAAGCACAATTTCCAAAAGGTCTGTGAATTAGACTTTGCTGATACTTGACAATGACATAAAAGAAGTACAATGCACAAAAGTGAAATTTAAAAATACAATCCCAGCTTCTATTACCCTAGAATTGATCAACTGCTTTTTCTCTTTGATTTCTCTACTGGCCGCAGCTCGTAGCACACTGCCAAGCTGCTAGGGTCCGTGCTTTTGCCCCCGGAAGAGGCTAAGCTTTTAATGTCCTCCAGCATGAAAGACCTCCCGCCCCAAGTCCTGTCTCTGGTTCCTGCCAAAGGAAGCAAAATATCACTCCATGTTTTTGACCTCTGCAAGGATGTCCCCACCCACAACCATGTTGGTCACACTTTCAAAACATTCTGAAGCATTTGAATTTAGATTATTTTGCCAATGTTCCGAGTTTCTCAAAGAAGAATGCAAGAGCTGCGGGGGCACGGCTTGCTCCACCAAGGATGCTGTGACCAGCCTGAGGGTCCAGACCTGCTGCAGGGCAGAGCCATAATAGAAAGCCCCTACTAGGGCAATGCTGCGTAGAAATGTGGGGTCAGAGCCACCAGAGGGTCCCCTCTAGAGTAATTCCTAGTGGAGCCATGTTAGTGAGGCCACTCAATATCCCAGAACTGTAGAGGTACCAGTTTGCAGCATCAGCCTGAGAAAGCTGTAGGCACTAGACTCTAACCTGAGAGGGCTGAAGCTCTTAGAAGCCCAACCTCTGCACCAGCGAGCCCAGCATGCGGGACACGGAGTCAAAGGAGATTGTTCTCCACCTTTAAGACTTAATATTCTTTTCCCTGTTGGGTTTTGGACTTACCTATGAGCAGTTACCCCTTTTATCTTGCCTATTTTCCCCTTTTGGGATGGGAATGGCTATCTTATGCCTGCCCCACCATTGTATTTTGGAAGTAGATAACCTGTTTTGATTTCACAGGCTTACAGCTGGAGGGGATTTGCCTCACAAGGAATCGTGCTTTGGGTCTCACCCATATCTGATTCAGATGAGTCTCTGGACTTTGGACTTTTTAGTCGGTGCCAGTTAAGGTTTTTGGGATTATTGGGATGGAGTAAATGTATTTCGCATTGTGACAAGCACAAGCATTTGGGAGGGGTGCAGGGATAGAATACTATGGTTTGAATGTTCCTTCCAAAACTCATGTTGAAATTTAATTGCCATTGTGATGTATAAGAGGTGGGGTCTTTTAGAGGTGATTAGGTCATGAAATCTTTGTCCCTATTAGTGAATTAATGCCATTACTGCAGGAGTGGGTTAGTTGTCTCAGGAGATTGGCTTCCTTTTTCTCTCTCTGGCCCTGACCATGCTATACCTTTTGCCATGTTATGACACAGCAAGAAGTCCCTCATGAAATGTGGGCCTTCAATCTTGGATTTCCCAGCCTCCAGAACCCTGAGTCAAATGAATTCCTGTTCATTATAAATTACCCAATCTGTGGTATTCTGTTATGGCATCAGAAAACAGACTACTGTTGATGTTTTCTCCAGAATCAGAGAATCAGAAAGAGTGGTTCATGGCGTCATAAAGATTCTTCTATAAAATTCAATAGGGGATTAGAACTTCCAGAGTTCTTAAATTCTCCCTTTGAAGGTTAGGGAGTAGTGTTTTATGGAGGTGATAGTAGCTCAAAGTTTTTGGTGGGGAAAGGCATGTCCCATAAAAACACAGGATATGTGACTAAAATATAGTTTCGTTGCTACGAGCATATCTTAACATTTTATGACCTGAATTTTTATTTCTTTGAAAAATGATTCTTATCCTTTAACTTAGTCAAGCATGTTTGCATAGCTCTTTTACAAAATGCCAGAGTTTCTGGAATCTCCTGGACACAGAGGAGCTCTTTGATGAGGAGGTAAGCAGCCATCCCTGTGGTATAAAGCCCATTTCCCACACTGTGGGAATTTTTATTTGGTGGGACTTTAAGGTCCCTATGTGCTTCAAGTGCTAATATTAGTGTGTCAGGGGAAAATGGCATTTCCTACAACCTCCATGAGCTGGAAAGTTTTATTTTTATTTGATTTGACCACAGTTGTAAAGATCCTTAATTTCCTTGTGTTCATAATTTGAGTACATCTCCCCATCAATCAAATATGCAGCATAAACATTCTTTCCTTTTATAAGAGATGTAAGAAAACTGATACATGCTGAGGAAAAGCGAACATTTTAGGTTTTAAGGAAGGTATTGATTTTACTCTGTGCTATTCCACAACTGAAGGAAGTAAAAACTCTCTTATGATTCACAACTAAAAAGAGAAGGGGGGGTGTGTTTAGGACACATCACTCACTGAGAAATTATAATGGTCAAGCTTGGAAAGAATTGAAAGTTAGAGACAATGAGATTACCTATCCTCTGATTTTTAATTCAGACTTTTTCCTGCGATGTTCAATAGCCCTGTGAGCACTGGGAAAACCAAGACTTTGTGGTCGTATGGCTCCAGCCTCTGGACAGACGTGTGCCGGATGTTAAATAACACTGGACTCTCTTAAGGGCTATGTATTGTGTTCTTAACTCCCAACCTGTGTGATCTCCTTCCTCTTCCACCATGCCTAAGACAAAATTTACTTTGATATCTCTATCTCTCTGTCTCTCTCATCTGAGCATTTACACAAATAATACATGCCCTTGAGCCCAACATTATAAAGTACTATAAGAATGTGTATGAATAGGAACTTACATATACCACTAATGGGAATGGAAATTGTTTTAACACTTTGAAGAAGTATTTGCTATATTTGGTAAAATTTAAAATTTGCATGTCACCCAATAATTGCCCACTTATACTTTCAAATTCTGTAAAAAGGTGATAATAATTTACCTCTCTCATAGGGTTGATGTGAGGTTAAAATGATTTAATCTATGTAAAACACTCAAAAGTTATATTTTTAGTTTTCAACAAGTTGCATATTTTGTTATCAGTAGTAGTAGTATCAATGTTGTTATCATTAATCTCCCACCTTAGAGAAACTCACGAAATGTCCACAAGGAGACATGTATATGAATGTTCATACAAATATTGGTAGTGATAGCAACAAAAAATGGCAAAGAATATAGAAATTAATAAAAATGGAATGGATGAAAATATCATGCTATATTCACACAACAGAATACTATACAAAAGGTCCGTGTATCAATATTGATAAACCTCAGAAATTTAATACTTGAAATAATTTGCAAAATAATATTCAAATTATGGTATAAATTCCATGTAAACAATGAGTATGAAAGCAATACTGTATATTTTTAGGGATGAATATATATGTAGAAAAGTATAAAGAGATATACAGAAATAATAACCCTTAATGTCCCGGTAGTTGTTATCTCCAGCAGGGAGAAAAAATTCTGTGATCAGGGATGAGACCACCTGGGGTGACAAATGGATTGAAAATGTTTTATTTCTCAAGTTGGATAATGTGTAAATATGTGTTTATTGGATCCTTCTCAATGTCTTTCAGCAAATGTTAAATATTGCAAAATAAAATAAAAAGCAACAAATAGAAAAAGTAAAGAATAGCATATTAATAAATCAGCTTTTTGCCTATACATTTGCTGGGGAAAATAGTTGTCTATTAATTTGGAAAGGCCCTCTGACTTTCATATCAGAAGCTTTATATAATGATGCCTTGATTCAGTGTAAATCTTTGCTAGAGAATTGAAGATAAGTGAAATGCAAAAGCAATGAGAAAATTCACGTAATAAGTATTTATCACTGGCTACTCAGGGTTAATGAAGGCAAGATAGTTTACTTGAAGCTAATTACACAATCTGAGTGTAAGTGCGACACCACTGAAGCTAGTCACTTGTTATTTGTTATGTCCTCCCACCCCCCCATACCCTGACCCCATGGCCCTTATGCATTGAATTGTGACCATATGTATCATTCATTACAACAGGAGTGAGCCAATGTTTTGTCCTTTGAGGTGAACAGATTCCTTGAGTGCAGTTAAAGAGTCCTTATGTATGTCTCCACTAACACATCATTTCCAAGGACTGTGAGGCAGCAACTTAGATAGATCAGGAAGTGATGACAACAGCTTAGACCAGAGTAAAAGGGATAGAAAGGGAGAGACACAGGTGGACTTGAGAGATATTCAGGAGGTCAGCTAGCAGGAGCAAGTTGCAGCACCACAAAAGCAAGATCCAGAGAATACCGTCAGGTAAAACTATATTTAAAGTTTATGGACATGGAAAACTATTCAGTTATTGTTTAAGAGTACAAAAGAGTTGAAGTTAAAGTACAAATAAAGGCAACTGATGAATACACAAAAAACTAAGGATAGTAGCTACTGAGGGGGTGCTTGTTGGGGGCATTAGCACACAAAAGGTTGCTAAGGTAACTGGTGCTCTATTTCCTAAGATGAATGATGGCTACACTGGGATTCCTTAATTAATTCTCTTTCTGCCTTGCGTCCACATTGTATGTATTCCCTAGAGTGACTCAGGTATTTATTTTATTAAGATGGGGAAAAGTAAGCAGACACAGAAACCTTGACTTATACTGATAAACTTTGAGAGCCTGAGCCACAGTACTGGTCCCTTTCCTATAAGAACTTTCTACTTAAAAAAAAAAAAAAGAAAAAGGGAAAAGAAAACAGTTTTTTCTGAATCTTTGTTTTTTTTTTTTCAACTTCCCTGCGGGAAGAACTGTTTCCCTGATCCTCAAATTTGGAGCCCGGCCCTCAGAGCCTCTCCTCCCCACACCCAAGCCCCCACGCTGCGCCTCCCCCAAACCCAGAGCACACCTGGGTCTCCTGCTTACTACTCTTCACATCTATAGTGGAGGCTTATTTACTGTCACCCTGGGAACTCATGGGCCTGGCTGGGAAAGTGCTTCAAACGGGTGTGTGTGGGGGGGAGGTGGTGGACAGGGAGTGGCAAATGCAGGCGGCAGAATCAGGACAGGGGGATGGCCCCAAGTCTCTGACCCCCACCCCACCCAGTGTTTTTGCGAAGCCTTTCTGCTTGGCTCCTGGGGCCCAGTTCACCCCAGAGTCCTGGCAATAAGCCTCAATTATGAGCCGCATGACAACTTGGGACCCCTGGCTTCGCTGGACCAGTGGGGGCAGCTAGGTGAGAGGGAAAGGGCCCCAAGGACATAAGGTCTGTAGGTCGCGGGGGAGAGTGGGGAGCGCCCCTGGCACACGCTCAGCGAGAGGACGGCATGCCTCTGTTAAATATCAGGTGGGTGGGGTCGGGGGTGAGGGAGCACGAGGTCACAGGGGTCACATTGTGACGCACGTGGAGCGACTTTGGGGCTTGGCCGGGCAGGCAAAGGGGGTTGGGGAAGAGCTTGTAGCCGGAGCCTTCCTGCGCCTGCGCGAGCCCGGCCTGGTCGGAAGGGGTGCAGCTCCGGCTCGGCCGGTCCCGGCGTCCTTCAGCTGTGACCACGTTCCTCTGGGCCTCTCGCAAGGACCCCCTAACAGAGTTTCCTAGACGGTAGGATTTCGTGTTAAAAAAATCAGTTTACCTTGTAAACGTAAAGTTAGGAACAGCGTTTTTGTTTGTTTAAGACGATGCTAAAATTTCTCATGACTTAAATTTTATAAATTTCCTATATTAGATTTATAAGTAAATTACCACTGTCATAAGTGCTTAAAACACAAAATTATATGTATAACCTTATATGGAACTAAATGAAATGGTAATAATGGATGCCATTTTAAAGGTTTTAATTTTATAATATTTTACAAGCTATAAATCGTAAGGATTTAATGTATTAGCTAAATTATAATTTCTCTATCCTTACCTACTTTTAAGGTCTTAGATAAATCATTCAGTTAATTAATAAGTTTTGAAAGCCTGGAAAGTTTCTTAGTGAAAAACGGACACAAAACACTTATAAATAGTGATAATATCTATTCTTGTTATTTTTGAAGGGCAATAGATTAAGGACAAAATATATATTCTCCAATTGTCCTCAGAGAATATATCTGTGTATACACTCACACACAGGATATTCAAAAATCATACAATAGAAATAAATATGCCTGTGTATATGTATGTGAATATGTGTATGTTCATCTATTTCAATTGTTAACATGTATTGGTGGAGAAAAAGTAATAAGTTCTTTTCTGTGTCTAGAAAAAGATAGTTATTTTGATTAAAGATGATATTTGATATAAATAGTATATAATTTCATTTATAATATATAAATTATAATGTTTTATGATATATAACAATATATTTTATACTATATTTATATTTAATATGCAGACATTTGAGTTGAATAATTATATAAGGTATGATAATTAGAGAAATAAAAATATGTATACAAGAAATTAGATATGATTTCCTTCTTATTTAAAAAATTAATAGCTTATCCATAGGACAAATTTAATATGATATATATGTATTATTTAATATACTGATTAGTTAATTATTTGTTAAAACTATAGGAAATTTTGATTATTACTGATTTTTATATTTATATATCTGTGTATGTCTGAATATATAAGTCCTTTCCTCCAAATTATTATATGAATAGCTACAAAGCAGAAACAAAATGAGTGACATTTTAATTTAAAATGACTGGGCTAGTTTATTCTTACGTGAAAGTTTCTTCCCGTAATTCTGTTAAATTTTGTTGTTTTTTACACTCTTAAATCAGTTTTTAAAAAAAGTCTTGTTCGCTTTTCATAACTTATTTTCAATTACAATTGTTATTTACAGTGTTATAAAAATGTTGCCTAAAATTATTTCTGACATTAGTTATGATTTATCATGTCTTCTGTAACTACTATTTTTTGTTTTACCCTTCCAAAATTCAGAACAGTCATTTGCTCTACAAAATAAAGGAAAATAGGAATCATTAGGTTTGTTAAAACTCTTCAGGTTTTAAATAATTCAAAACTGTTATGAGAGCCATTGTCCTTTAACCTCAGTATTTAAAAACAAAGAAATATAGGTTTTACTTCCCTCTGTGCAAAAAATAAAATGCACCAAACCTGGCAAATCCAAAAGAGAGTTGATCTTAGGTTAATTATATATTAGTGAAAGGTATTAATAGAAGTATGTTTTCATAACTGTGTACTTTTCAAGGTAAAAGAAGCATGCTCCTATTTAAACATAAATACTGAAATATAAACTCTCAGATTTTTCTTTAGGATTCTAGGCTCACAAATCCTTTCTCACTTTCTGTTCATGAAAATTCTCACCAAGTGCTGACTCAAGTATGTGGGAATCATTAGAGACCTACTGCTCATTTCAGTCTTTTGTTAGATCTAGTGGCCAAGCCATATCCACCTTGTTTGGGATCTAGAACAGCAATCGAAAAATGTATGAAAACTTCCATTGATTTAGTTCCAGAGTTTCCACTACACTTACTGGTTCCTATCCTACACAGACTCCTTTATTGACAGTCACTTGACATCCTATGAAATATTACTCCTTTCCTCTTCAAAGGTCTCTATATCCATTGTTGCATCACTCTGAACCCAGCCACCCTTAGTTCATCACCGGAAGACAGAACCGAACAATGACTTGCCAGCATTTTGGGAACTATTCACAATAATTTAAACCTTACAGACAAAACAACCATGATTTTAATGTGGTTTTATGTGGTAAATACTTTTAAAAAACTAAAAATTATGAAGCTGAGTATGCTGTCAGAAACTTAAATCAGGCCTTGAAATATAAGCTTCTTAGAGAAATAAAATAATTCCAGGTGGTTACGTTAATTGCCATCATCCAGATATATCAATTGCCAAAAGATAAAGAAAGAAATATTTTTTATTATGGTAGGTATGATTTCAGGTTAGTTCACGACTATGAAGTGCTTCAGAAACAAAAAGATGTGCTATTATAAGATGGTGAATTAAAAGCCCTAATATTTCTGTAGGCCACGCTCCCTGGACAAGCAGCTGATTAGCAGCATCACAGAAATGGTAGAGATCATTGATTTATCTCGAGAAACCTGACTTTGTTTGGCCTTGGCCAAAAGAAGGCACTAAGAAAGAGAGAGGCAACCTCTAATATTTGGAAACTCGCCTAGCACTATTAGGATTTGGTGTTGCTGGGGTAGACCAGGTATTCATAGCAAGGTGATAATATTTTTCTGCTGAATGTCAACTATTTCACAGAGCACCAGCTTCAGAAGAGGCCGCACAATGATTGTGGTGGATCAAGACAAAAAGAAGAACACTCTGCAATCATGTCTGTATGAACTAAAATAAAATCTGAAGCCCCCCAGCTGTGATGGAATGGATGCCCTCTGGGCCAAGGGGACTGCAGAGAAAACCTAAGGCTCAGATACTGGCTATGAAAAGGTAGGTCAGACCCGCATCATGATGCACCTCTATCTTTTAGAAGACATAATTTATAACAATGAGATGGCAAATCATTAACAGACCTAAGGCTATAGAAGGTAAAGCTTAAAACAAACCTATAGGCCTTCAATTTACATAAGAGATCACTTGAGTTTCGGTAAACATCCAATGGCTTGTCTCTGATGAACAGATTTCTTAAGTTAAAAAATTCTAAGCCTTAAGACAAAGCTTCATGCTTTAAGGAGTTACAAGTCAAAGAACTTTTAAGTACACGTATAACATGTAAGAACACACTTTAAGATGTCCTGCCATTTCAGGCAAAACAAATACACGCCTTCCACATATTGACTTAGAGAGTTATTTGAAATTCCTATCTGCATGAACATATACAACCAAACTGTACCACAGTAGCCTGAGCACATATGCTAAGGACTTTCTGAGGCCATGTTGTCCATGTGAGTCACACATATTCAGATCAGAATAAACCCCTTTAATTATTTTAAAGAGTTTGGGTTCTTTTCTTTTGACAAGATGGTGCTCACACCTGGGGCTCAAAGAAGACTCAGGATTCCATGAAGGGCCAACATCAACTCCAGGTAGCAGCATGGTACCCTTGAGCCACTTGAGGACGAGCTTTCCCTTGGGCAGAACTGGTAAGTCCTCCTGAGTCCCCAGAGCTCACACTCTTGATTGAGGATCCTGGTTTATTCTCAGCTGTCATTCTTTTTGTAGGAAATTGTTTTGAGGATCCTAATTTTGACTTGGAGGTCCAATCTAAAGGATCTTCTCCATTCATTGCCTCTTCCTCCCCAAATGTCTTTGAATTGACTTTTCTGGGCATTTGTGAAATGAAAGAGATAACTGAAATGTCCTATTTGTAGATAAATGAGAAACTGAGTTTCCCAGCTCGGAAGAGAAAGGATATTTATCTGTCTCAGCTGAGGGTATTCCTGGGTGACTACGGATGCAGGTAGGAGTGCCTGGGCTGACTCCCCGTGGTGTTAGGTGGCCCTATAGGGAATCCCCAGCAAAATTAATTAAAAGAAGGCTCATCCAGGAAACACATATAGGAACTGATCGCTGGGCATTTTGAGCCCTCTCGGAGGTGTTAGACCCCTGGGGAGAGTACCTGAAACACAAGTGAGAGGTGGGAAACGACTCAGTGGTGAAATCTTGTGGAGTCCTGCCACTGGGATCCACCACACTTATCCCTAGACTACAGTTCGATTTCTTCTTGTAAAGAAAAACAGGTGACCAATCCTCCAAACGTGAGGAAAGACAAGGAGAATGATGCCATTTGGGCACCATGGTTGGTTTAGGGCACCTCTCCTCGCAAGTATGTGTGTAAATGGAAAGATTGAAAGGCATGCCAGGTATGCTAGGACTGCAGGTGGTTATGGCCAATGTTTGTGCACATGTTTTAACTGAAGAGCAAATGGCATCCAGGAAAATTCAGAGCTCAAGTGGTCAGTCTGCCACAATGAATTTAAAATGTCCAGTCTCTCCAGCTCTCTTTGTCACTGTTTTCTATCTGCCATCTCTCAACCTGGTAACTTTTCCTTCTGCTCTTGAGATAGACTCAAAGTTTATGCCGTTTGTAATTCAGGCTACTTGGAGATCTTACAGCCAGTTTAAGCTAAAATACAAAGATTGAACACTGATTTTCCAGTAAAGAAAAGAAAAAAAAACGGATAGAAGTGGTTTTTTAAAATCAGACTGCCACCAACCTGTTTTATCCAACTGGCAGTTCCTGTCAAAACCTCATGGCTAGAGTTGTGAGGTTAAAGCTAATGGAACTTTGTGTGTGTGTGTGTGTGGGGGGGGGCGTTATATGTATGCATGTGTTTAGATTCATTTGTCGATATCCGTGTATTATGTGTTGTATCTACTTGGTACCAGACTGTCTTATACGTAAGGAGTGCTCCTAACTTACTTAAAAGGAATCCAAATTACTCTGTATTTCTTGTGAATTTAGTAAACTTTGATAAATGAGTTGGGTTATTTAAACAGGATAAGTATGAATGGTGAAGTGAAAGTGGAAATGCTTTCAAATTGTCAGCATCCATGTTTGCCTATGATCCTGGACATTTTGATGTGCTTGGCACAGAAGCCATACAAGTGTAAACCCAGCGAAAAGCAAAATAGTCTGTATTTGTATCATTTCTGATAAGTTAGTGAAATTTAATATTGTCAGTCTGATGATAATGGCTAAATCTCTTGATTTATGAACGAAACTGCCCATGTGTTTAAGGTTCTTAAGTATGTAAAGAGGGAGATATACAGAACAAAAATAAATGGTCAGAAAATTAACGTAAGGGAAACATGAAGCAAATAAGAGCATCACAAAAAATATTTATGGTCAAAGGCTTATGAAGTTATTTTCGTTTTGGCAATTTAATCCTAGTTGCAGATGTATTTTCTTCCCTGACTTTAATGTCTGTGGGAAGCTACACATAAAATCTGTTTCTGATTCCCTCTTTGTATCATCTGGTATTAACATTATGATTAGGGATTTGAAGCTGTAGTTATAAGGGCTTAAATTGGCAGCTTCAGTTTTCCCTTTGGTCTTATCCACTTTTCATTTGTCTGACACTTACTAGCTACCTGGTTATGTATCCACTATTCAGACACAGCACAGTTTCTATTTGGAAAAACAAGTCCCTAAGCTGTCAATATTTGTATACTAATTTATTTTAGGATAAACATAATAGTTGTTAGAATCCAAAGAGAATCTCCAAACAGTGTCTACAAACCCACCTGTAACCTGTAATACACAGCTTTGACATGTCCTACCTTATTGGCCCAAGCCAATACACACCTTATCTGTGCTGGATTATGGATAATTCCTGCCTTTCTAAAATGTATAAAGCCAAAGTGTAACCCAATCAGGAGGAGACCACTTGCTGAAGACTTCCTTCCTGTGATTTTCCAGAACATGGTCACACATATTCAGCTCAGAATCAACCTCTTTCAGTTATTTTCCAGAGTTTGGATTCTTTTATATTGACAAGATGGTGCCAAGAAGTGAGGCTCAGAAAAGACTCAGGACCAACGGAAGGAGTAGCCCACCATAAGCACCAGGTAAAGGCATTGACCATTGGGGGTACCAACTGCTCCAAGCTTTCCTTTGACCTGAACTGGTAAGCGATTCTGAAGCTGCGGAACTCACAATCTTGGTAGATAGTCTGGCTTTTTCTGACCTGTCAGTACTTTTACTAGGAAGTTATTTTGAGGGGTCCTGATTTTGACTTGGCCGTGCACCCTAAAGGGTCTTCTCCATTCATTGCCTCTTCCTCCCGAACTTTATCTGAATTGGATTTGTGGGCATTTGTGAAATAAAAGAGGCAGCCGAACTGTCCTATTGGTAGATAAATGAGAGACTGAGTTTCTCAGCTCCGAAGAGAAAGGGCATTTTCCCCGTCCCAGCCAAAGGTATGCCTGGGTGACTGGGGTACGAGGGGGAGTGTCTGGGGTGACTGGCCGTGGCATGACGTGGCCCTATAGGGAGTCCCCAACAAAATTAATTAAAAGAAGGCTGATCCGGGAAACGCACATAAGAGCTGATCACTCGGCGTTTTGAGCCCTCTCGGAGGTGTTAGACCCCTGGAGAGAGACCCTGAGACACAGGTGACAGGCGGGAAATGGCTCAGTGGTGAAACCCTGTGCAGTCCTGCCCACAAGCAGCACACTGTGATCCACCACACTGACCCCTAGACCACAGTTCGGTTGCTTCTTGTAAAGAAAAGTGGGAAACCAATCCTGCAAACGTGAGGAAGAGCAAGCAGAATGATCCTACCTGGGCACCCCCGTTTGTTTAAGGTACCTCTAAGCACAAGTATGCGTGGCAATGGAGGGATTGAAAGGCGTCCCAGGTATGCTAGGACTGCAGCTGCTTATGGCCAATACTTGTGCCCACGCTTTGTCTGAAATACAGTTACATCTAGGAAAATTCAGAGCTCCAGGGGTCAGCCTGCCATGACGACTTTAAAATGTCCAGTCTCTGAAGCTCTCAGTCTCTGTTTTTTGTCTTATAAGTCAGGTAGCACTCCTAACTTGCTCCAAAGGAAGCCAGTTTCTGTCCATTTCCTGTGAATTTAGGAAACTTTGGTAAATAAGTTAGTGTATTTAAAGAGGAAAATTGTGAATGGTGAAGTGAAATTGCAAAGGCTTTCAGACTGTCAGCATCCCTGTTTGGCTATGACGGTGGACATCTTGTTGTGCTTCAGGTGTCAGTGTTTGACAGGAAAATCATGCAACTGTATGTGAACCCAGCCAAAGTCAAAATGGTCTGTGTTGCTAGATTTCTGATAAGTTAGTGGAGTTTAATATTGTCAGTCTCAGGACAATGGCTAACCCTAGTGAATAATGGCATGGCCCTTTGGGTGGCCCGAGTGCTCCCAGCTCTCCCGTGGGCTGAACTGTTTAGTCCTTCTGAGTCCCGTTCTGGACCTCAGGATCTGGGTTGATGGTCCTAGATTATTCTGTGCTGTTGATTCGTTGTCCAGGAAGTTGGTTTCCGGGGTCCTAATTTTGGCTGGGCGGTGCACTCTAAAGGATCTTCTCCATTCATTGCCTGTTCCTCCCGAAATTTATCTGAATTGGCTTTTGTGGGCATTTGTGAAATGAAAGAGGCAGCGAAACTGTCCTGTTGGTAGATAAATGAGAGACTGAGATTCTCAGCTCCGAAGAGAAAGGGCATTTTCCCCGTCCCAGCCAAAGGTATGCCTGGGTGACTGGGGTACGAGTGGGAGTGTCGGGGGTGACTGGCTGTGTCATGACGTGGCCCTATAGGGAGTCCCCAACAAAATTAATTAAAAGAAGGCTGATCCGGGAAACGCACATAAGAGCTGATCACTCGGCGTTTTGAGCCCCCTCGGAGGTGTTAGACCCCCGGAGAGAGACCCTGAGACACAGGTGACAGGCGGGAAATGGCTCAGTGGTGAAACCCTGTGCAGTCCTGCCCACAAGCAGCACACTGGGATCCACCACACTGACCCCTAGACCACAGTTCGGTTGCTTCTTGTAAAGAAAAGTGGGAAACCAATCCTGCAAACGTGAGGAAAGGCAAGCAGAATGATCCTACCTGGGCACCCCCGTTTGTTTAAGGTACCTCTTAGCACAAGTATGCTTGACAATGGAGGGACTGAAAGGCGTCCCAGGTATGCTAGGACTGCAGCTGCTTATGGCCAATTCTTGTGCCCACGCTTTGTCTGAAAATCCAGTTGCATCTAGGAAAATTCAAACCTGCAGTGGTCAACCTGCCATGATGACTTGAAAATGTCCAGTCTCTGAAGCTCTCAGTCTCTGTGTTTTGTCTTATAAGTCAGGTAGCACTCCCAACTTGCTCTAAAGGAAGCCAATTCCTGTCCATTTCCTGTTAATTTAGGAAACTATGGTAAATAAGTTAGCGTATTCAAGGAGGAAAAGTGTGAATGGCCAAGTGAAATTGGAAAGGCTTTCAGATTGTCAGCATCCCTGTTTGCCTCTGACTCTGGACATCTTGATGTGCTTCAGGTGTCAGTGTTTGACAGAAAAGTCGTGCAACTGTATGTCAACCCAGCCAAAAGCAAAATGGTCGTGTTGCTATGATTTCTGATAAGTTAGTGGAGTTTAATATTGTCAGTCTCAGGACAATGGCTAACCCTAGTGAATAATGGCATGGCCCTTTGGGTGGCCCGAGTGCTCCCAGCTCTCCCCTGGGCTGAACTGTTTAGTCCTTCTGAGTCCCGTTCTGGACCTCAGGATCTGGGTTGATGGTCCTAGATTATTCTGTGCTGTTGATTTGTACTCTAGGAAGTTGGTTTCTGGGGTCCTAATTTTGGCTGGGCGGTGACTCTAAAGGATCTTCTCCATTCATTGCCTGTTCCTCCCAAAATTTATCTGAATTGGCTTTTTGGGCATTTGTGAAATGAAAGAGGCAGCCGAACTGTCCTGTTGGTAGATAAATGAGAGACTGAGTTTCTCAGCTCCGAAGAGAAAGGGCATTTTCCCCGTCCCAGCCAAAGGTATGCCTGGGTGACTGGGGTATGAGTGGGAGTGTCTGGGGTGACTGGCCGTGGCATGACGTGGCCCTATAGGGAGTCCCCAACAAAATTAATTAAAAGAAGGCTGATCCGGGAAACGCACATAAGAGCTGATCACTCGGCGTTTTGAGCCCCCTCGGAGGTGTTAGACCCCTGGAGAGAGATCCTGAGACACAGGTGACAGGCGGGAAATGGCTCAGTGGTGAAACCCTGTGCAGTCCTGCCCACAAGCAGCACACTGGGATCCACCACACTGACCCCTAGACCACAGTTCGGTTGCTTCTTGTAAAGAATAATTGAAAGGTAACCCCCTGAATTTGGGTAAAGTGAAAATTTTTAATTAGAATATGTGTTATAATTTATTAGGTCAAATCTAATTAGAGGACTGAAGTATCTGCCTTCTTTATGAAATATGTATTGGTAAATGATTATGCTGTAATGCAGGCTACTCAACCATTCAATAATTCACATATATTTCTGTGTTTTATTCCCTTAGTCCTTTTTCGTTTTTTTTTTTTTAATTGGGAAATAATTTCTCAAGTTGCTCCCGGAGATCTGAGAGCCACAGCTAATCTGCAGTTAAAAATCAGCTCTTTTATTTCTGATGTTTTTAGGAATCTATTTCACCTGCCTATGCATGTATAAGTATTATGTGTTTGTTGCAGCAAACAGTTATAGAAATTGTGAAAATCTTACTGACAGCTAATTGTTTCTTAGCTAGTATTTGCTAAAAGAATAAAATAATCAAAGATCGATAGTCAGATTAAAATATAATAATTTTAAGATCCAATGGAAAAAAAATCTTCATAAGAGCTATTAGATCTTATTTTGTCTGTATATCTATATTTCTTCATGTCTATATATGTTTATGATATTTTCTAGCAACATATACCAACGTACTCTAATTATCTTAGAAAAAATTGCTACATGAAATATTTTATCAAGAAATTAGAAACCAATTAAATGTCTTTTTAGTGTATGTGACTTTAATAGTACAATAAGTGACCTGTGCTCCATTTTTTTTATTCTGTTTCACTCTGTTTCACAATTCCTGTTTACACTGACCTTCAGAGTGAGACCATTAACATGGACCCGAGTACTCAGGGATACTGTGAATGTCCTTTAATAGTCTCTCAAATTCTCATAGTTGATTCATACTTAAACGTTTATTCAGGGATCCACTTTTTTTCAGTACTTTTTCAGTATATGGACTATCTTTACTCTGTAAACTGGGTGTGCTGTTAGACCTCCTCACTCTTTGAAAGACTCTGAATGAGGCCATAAAACCTCTAGGTCCAAACTCCAGAGGGTACAGACAGCTGTTACTTACTTCGGATATAAAATATTTCAGGGCACTCAAAAGCTCACCCCAAAATTCCTTAAGTCGCTTTTGTTATAGCCCTCATCAGAGATTACACATTAGTAAAAAGAAAATTTGCCACTGTTTACACAGACTCCAAATATGCCTTTGGAGGCATCTTTGGAGGCAGGTGATCTTCTATGGCCAGGGTGTCTGGACACTGTTGGGATTTAAGTGAACAGTTCGACACCATGAGTAGCTATATGCAGACACTAACTAATATGCTTGAAGCATATCATCAACACGTGAAAGCAGCATGGCTTCCACCAACTCCCAGGCTTTGCCTTCCTTTTTGACCAAGAGAGTCGGTATATATCAAAAGTTTTAGAAAAAGACATGTGCTGTCATCTCTCTGTGAAGGCCCCTACGAAGTACTGTTAACCACGTACACCGCCATCAAAATAAAAGAAAAATTTTCCTGGATTCATGTGAGCTACATCAAACTGCACTGGGACAGTTGGAAGACCACCCCTACAGGTGACCTGAAAGTAAGGATTTCCAGGGCTAGTTCTCAGGCCCCTGAAGCAGACATCTTCACAAAGTAGATAGGTTTTTCCCAAGATCTTAGATCAAGAAACCACATTTTCTATCTAAAAACTCCTTTTTTTCTGTTTCTTTTCTCATCCCGTTCCCCACAAGAAGGGTCCTTTATAAACACTTTTTCTTTTAAGCCTCCCCGTCAGCGGATTGCACATTGGAAGCTGAGTGGAGATTGCCTCAACCTATCCCAATGTCCCTTTTAATCTTCCACTATGAATTTTCTTTCAAACTATGACTCACTCTTACTAACTCTTACTGTTTTTCCAGCAGGTCAGACACAGACCCAGCACCCCTTTGCACCAGTCTTTCAAACCCTGGCCATGCTAACTAATCAATCTAATTGCTAGTTATGCCAACATGTAGATCATATGAAGGAACCCGAACTCAGTTTTGCTTCTGCCAATGTGAGTGACTGGTGGGACTGGTCTGGAAGATGGATGCATGACAAGAAGTGGCATCCACAACCAACAAAACATATTATGGTACTTCTCCTGTTGGTGAGTTAACTGAACATGGAAAAAGTGTCCTTTGCTCAGGTAAAGTCACTAGAAAGAAAATTTTTATCTCTTCTGGGTGACATTCTAGGGCAATATTGCATTCAAACCCTATGGTTTGATTCCACAGATGGCATTCTTGCACCTCTTAGATGATGCTGACACTAACCCTCATGATGTCAGTGCTTGTTAAATAATCAGATGTTATGGACGGCTCACAAGCCAGGCCTCTGCAACTTGGGGTAGCTCACTTGCTCCCCTTGTGAAGTTTCCAGACACCACTGATTACATATGGACAGACCAAAGGTCTGGACTGACTTGGTTTGGTGACAAATCCAAGCCCTGTAACTGCCAGAACTGGACCAAAGGCCTTTTGTATCAAATATTTCACAACCTGTTTTATTCTCACAGACTGGCAGGGATACATGGAAATGGAACTGTCCATATTAAAATAATGTGAAGCCACAAAGTATAAATAGTAATCCAAATCTGATTTTTATGGAAGTATAGATAAAGCCAGAAATCAACCAGCCATTGTTCCCTAACTTCCTTGCTGTTGCAACTGGTTCCTACTTAATTGCACTGTCCTCCCTGACAGGCACAAGATTTGTGACTCCCCCCACTACTTCTATAGATAAAATTGCTACTGTAAATCCAAGACTTTTGAATCCATTGCTGTTTAAATCTTAAGACTGGTCTTTGAGGTGTTTTTCAGATTCTGCATCCCGGCAACCTACTGACACCAACCAGACCCATGGATAGATGTGGGAATGGATCCAACAGCCTCGAAAGCCCCCACCCAGGAAACCTACCAACTGAGAAGATAATTTCTGCACTCCAACCCTCTGAGCTCATCCTTCAACCATCAGCAGACCCCATTCCCTAGCCCTTTGCTCACCAAACTACCTTGAAAAACCCTTTCTCCCAAATTCTTGAATTTGAGAAATTACTCCCCTCTCCTTACATGGTGCCTGTGATACTAAAACTCTTTCTCTGTTGTAACCGCTGCTGTCTCAGTGTGTTGACCTCTTGAGCAGCAGGCAGTGAACCTGCTTGGGCTTTAGCAGAAACTGGAGATGTAGAAGTGCCAGTGAGAAAGACGTATAGCAGACTCCAGACTGGGAAGTCACAGGTTCCAACCTGACCCTCTGTGTAAATAACACTGGTCTTTTTGTTGTGTGGTGACAAAGTGTACAAGTGGTCCTTACCAAATGGTCAGGCTGATAGCGACTTTGTTATCTGACACCCTCTGTTACCAGGTACTCTACTTTAAAATGTCAGGCAAACTACGAACTTGGGCTCTTTTGTTCATAAAGTGGTACCACATAAGTGTACTAGATGCTATATTATAAAAAAATCACTTGTATATCACAATTCTGAGTGCTTTTTCGTGCTCAGGACTCTTTTCCCAGCATTTGGAACTCATGTGGAGGCAATAGGACAAGGTAGGGTGAGCGAGTGGGACAGTGAATACTTTCTAGGCCTTGGTAGAGTCTCCTTCCAATTGTGACATTTCACTTGGATGCCAAGTTCTCTTTTGAAAAGGCAGTTTTGAATCTTTCCATGGTAATAGAGCAAGAGTTCAATATCACTCTGCAAGCACTGGGAGCACTTCACTTAGAAGTCAACAGCCTAGACATTGTTGTGTTTCAAAACCGTGTGTTCTGGATCCTCTGAGAGCTCAACAGGGAGGAACTTGTGTGGTTACTGGCAAAAAATGCTATTTCTACATAAACTACTCTGGGCAAGTAAAGACTAATCTACACCTCTTAAAAGAAAAGAAAAATATTCTTCATCATAGTAATGAAGACCTATTCCCCCAAATGGGAGACTGGTTTGATGGGGTGTGGGGAAATGTACTTAGATCTGTTCTTTTCTACTTATTTGTTTTCATTTTAATCCATGTTCTTGTCTCCTTTTTCAGATCTCGTTTTACTTGACTGCTAACCAGATCTCTCTCTCCATAGTCACCTACTTGGCTTTTAATGTGTGAAACTTCTAGGGAAGTTCTGGATGGAGGGGAATGAAGGAGCTCAGGAAATTTTACCCCAGAATTTGACTCCTTGGTATAAAGAGCATTTTGAATCAAAGGCGCTTAGAGATGAATAGGTGTTGGAAGGGGCGTTCCATCTGTCTGCATAAAAAAGAGCAATCAGATTCCCTTCCCTTCCCTGTTATCTCACTATGGTGCAGGAAAGAAGATCAAGAATGCAACCAGACCTGGCCCAAATCATTTTAAATATAATACCTGTCTCTCAGGTTAATTTAATTTGCGAAGACAACCATTCACAAAGTCAATCTCTTTCCGGCATCCATTCATTCTCCCATGCAACCATTTATCGCCCCTAAACAGAATTACCTATATTCCTCATCTCCCCCTTCCCTCCAAAACGAGGTTATAAAAATTTCTGGACCCCATTGGGATACTGGGTAATCACTGTGATTCTCCCTGTGGGCATGGCAAATAAACCTTTTTTCATATCAATCCATCGTAATTGTGAGTTGATCTTTCTGTGAACTTGCAGGGAAAGGGAAGTTTCCCCCTCATCTCCACAGCTGTAAGTTCCTTGGCCACAGGGATCCCACCGAGGGCCTGGATGGGCCTGAGGCAGGTATCCACACGACCCCAGCAACAATGGGGCAAAATAAAAGTTTGGCCTTCAATGCTGCTTCTGGAAGATCTTGGCCAAAAATGGGGAATTGTGAACTGAAACAAAATCTTAAGCCCTTCAGCTGACTGAATGTACCCCCTCTTTGCCAAGGGAATCCCCCAGAAAACTTAAACCTGAGTTTCTGGCCATGACAAGGGAGGTCAGACATGCTTCGTCATGCCCCCCACCCTTTTTGGAAATATTTTTCTTTATATCAGTAAGATGCTAAATCATTAACAGGCCTAAGGCTATACAAGACAAAACTCAGCCACACCTAGAGGCCATCAATTTACTTAACAGATCACTTGGGTTTCGGTAAATGTCTGGTGGCTTGTCTCTGATTAACACATACCCTTATCTTAAGTTAAAACTTTCCATGCCTTTAGACAAAGCTTCATTTCCTTAACCAATACAAATCAAAGAATCTTTAAACTCATCTTTAACCTATAGCCCCTCCTCCTTCCTGCTTTGAGATGTCCAGCGTTTTTAGGCCAAACCAATGTACACCCCCTAATGTGCTGACATAGGGTCTTACATATAATTCCTGTCTCCATGAAAGTATAAAACCAAACTATAACCCAGTGACCATGGGCATATTTTCTCAGGACCTCTTGAGGCCATGTGCTCTGGGCTGGAACACGTTCAGCTCAGAATAAACATTTTTAAATAATTTTACAGAGGTTGGGTCTTTTTCCATTAACATCTGAACGCTAAAAGAAATACGGACATTGTCTAACCCATACAACTGATGAAACACCTCTCTCTCCTGGCTAATAATGAATAACAGTGGCTGCTTTACCAATCACAGCTTTAACCTCACTTCCTCCCAAATTCTAGATAAGATTTTTTAAGATACCCAATCATATAGTTAACACCTCTTCCTGAAAGCGTCAACTTCAGAACACAGATTCAATTACTCAAAATTTCCCCTAAAGCACTATTAAGGACTGAATGTTTGTGTTCCCCCCAATTCATATGTGAAATCCTAGGTATACCTTCCCCGGACCGGGGGTGGGGGGGTGGATCTGACTAATCTAAACCAATCACGGCATCCCTACTCCTCTTTCTGGTGACTATTTCAAGGACAGGCAGAGGGTTCATTTCTTGTAAGCGAGTTGTAAGCACAAGTCCGATGGAAGAGGTGTCTGGAAGAGAATTTTTTTACACCACCCCCCGCCCAACCCCAAAATCAACAGGGAAAGAAAACCTGCCTAATTTTTGCCTTCACCATGTGACAAGAATACAATTCTTGGATCCACTGCAGGCATCTCATATCTAGGAGGGGCATCTTGTCCCCAAATGCTGATGCACTGGGGAGGGCAGGTTGCAAGTGGGAAAGCAGCTTTCACCTTGAAGCTTCCCAAGGCAGCTGAGCCAGCCCTGGAATGGTCATCCTCCTCCCTTGCAGGGTGCAGGTAAACAGCATTGTCTCTGTGACCGTAATGGAGTCCAGGAAGCACCGGCAGATAGAATCACTTGGCCTGAGAGAGGACACTGCCCTCTCAGGCTTGGGGACTGCAATCAGAAGGACAGTGGCTCTTCCTGAGGCTTTGTGGAAACTGCTGTCAACAGAGGCCCTTTGGAAGTTACTAGATGTCAAGTTAATCCATTGTTATTTACTTAGAGCCCACAATCCAAAAGAGTATTCATCTGCTTAGAGCCAAAGAAGAAAATGAAGCAAAAGGCAAGAGAAGGAAGAAATTAGAGGTTTGGGGAAAAATGCAGAAATGGCTGAGTTTAGGCTGACATCTTGTGGCTGAATCCAAAAAAGTCACTTCAATAAACTATTGTTACCCGAGCAGTTGGACACTCAGGCAGTGGGGAAGCCTGAGCTCTGAGAACAGGGAACATGACCCTTTTAAATTTCAGCCTCACTTTTTCTTCATTCTCTTTTTTATATCTTATTTCTCCCATAGTCTTTTTCTGTTTTGTATAGATATTAGAAAGAATATTTTAACTCTAATGGCTATAGATTTAAATTTATTTCTGGCTAATAATAAAGTGTTATTATGACCAATTCTGCTTCAAATTAATAAACCATTCATCTAGTATCAATTGATTATCCTTTTCTTTCAATGATCAATGTCATGGAATCTACTTGAATAATTTGTGTAATTTTCTAACTAGAAGTTAACAAGGTGTGCTTCATACATTACCTTTTGAATGAATTGGACAGCAGAGTGTCCCCATTTTACACCAGTGGAAGTCAAGCAATGCCTAAGCTCACACATTGAACAAATCGTACACGAGACCTTGAAGGCAGGTCCCTCAGACCATACAGCCTGTAGGTGGAGCTAATGGTCATCATTTCCTTCCAATGCAAGTGAAGTCTTCACATTGTCTCATTTAATATTTAAAACCACCCCAGTAAGGTAAATATGGTTATGCTTGCTTTATGAATGAGGAAGCTGAAACAAAGTATCATGGAGGTTGGCTCTCTGGGTATCTGAAGCGGGCCTATCTACTTCTAAAACCCATCCTTCTCAACCATCTTCATTTTTAGATATTTTCCACCTTCGATTTGCCCTTCTCCCCACCCCTTCTTACGTATGCCTCTCCTACATCTGGGCTTCCAGGAAATTGTTGTTAGCGTTTGTTGCTATGGTTCTCCTTGAAATATTAGTTGATGAAGAGTTATTCTTTTTTCCCAGAGATATTTGCATTACAATAGATAAGGAGCTCTTGAACAAAGAAAGCCTTTGGGATTTAAAGGAAGCATGTCAGACTGCAAAAAATAAATGGGATGAGGACATTTGCAGGCAGTGAACAAAGATCTCTTTTAAATAACCTCAAAAAGACAGTCCTGTCTTTGGCAGCCCAGGGTTTCCAGACATCAGATTGCCATATCTGATGTAATTGAAAATCCAGCTGAAGGCAAGCAGTTGTTTGCTCAGTATCCAGGATGAATTTAATACTAGGCCAATGGAAATGCCCCCTGAGAAGAGCTGGAAGCTGACACTAAGGCAAACAGAGGGTTTCCTTCTCCCATTATAATTTTGAAAAACATTGCCTTTTATAATTCCAAAATACAAGGGGCCAGAACATTTTAATCCCAATGAACTTGGAGTTTTCATTTTTCTTTAAATAAATTTGAACAATGGCCAATTAGCTGGTGTGCAATGCTTTGTTCTTGGTACAGAATAATACTCATGGAATACTTACGGGCCAGGCAACCAGACCACGCTGAGTACTTTTCCTAAATTACCATTTAATCCTGACAAAACAACTTATGAGGTAGCATCAGTATCTCCATTTTGTAGATGAGGGAATTGAGTGACTGTCAGAGGCACCAGGTGGCCCATCTGAGGTTACACAGCTGGTAACAGTGTAGCTGGGATCTAAGTGGGTTTCTAGACTTGAAGCTTTTACTTTGTCTCTACCCATAGTAGTAATCTCATTTTTTTGTACTAAAATGAAATATTGACTGTGAACTTTTAATTTTCAGAATTGTCCTCCTTCTTCTTTGGTACATGGGGAAGAGGGACGGGTAGAGACACAGACACAAGACACTCTAGTCCCTTTAGCTATTTGTAGTTGTCACCCAAGTTTGCCACACTATGGGGGGCCCCCTTTCCTTTTTTGTCCAGTGGTCCTAAGTTTGAGCCCCCTGTGGGTGTCAGCAGGTTTCTGAGAATCTCAGGGAGTGCTGGAATGTTCCACAGATCCACATGCACCCTCAGTGCCTCCTGCCTTCTTCCCCTGCAGGGTTATGACCCCATTTTCTCCCTGATTTGCTTTGCCAAAGCATGTGAGCAAAGATGGTTGCCCCAAGAACAATTAACACCTGGCTTTTGAACGCAGCAGACTTCACTGGCGCTTGGTAATATAAGGCAATTACAATGCAGAAAAGGGAAACTTAAAACGCCAGGATACCGTTCTTCTAGAATTCAGCAGCTTGCTCCTGCTCTGGGAACCCCCTGCCTCCCACTCCAAGAGTCCATGTTTTTAATGTTTGTCAGAGTGGAAGATCCACAAACCCTGCCTCTGGCCCCTGTCTAGAGCATGAAACATGAACTCACATCACAGTAACCCCAAGAGGAGCACTGTGCTTCAGCCACGGCAGCCCTTGATGTCTTCTTCGGCGGGACACCTCTTCAGGCACGCGCAGCAGTCTGTTTTTAGTGGGCTTCCCTGTTGAGTGTTTCTCCAGGGCACAGGGAGTGGGCTTGTGTTTGATCATCACCTGAACAACCGAAAGGGTTTGATAAAAATGTCTCTTTCATAAAGCAAGGGAGTTTGCCTTAAATATCCATTTCATTTCCACGTTTAGAACCACAAGCAAGACCATGTTCAGAATACATTGTTTTTGTGTTTTCACGTTATAGCTCTATGAAGGTGGCAAATAGTTGAACTGCCCTAGGCCTCCAAATGAAGATGGAAAACATATCCCACAAGGGTGTTGCAAGGTTAAAATAAGGCAAGTATTCAAAATTCTTGTAAACTATAAAACACTATAGTTTATAGCTATATAAACTATACATAACTATATAAATGCAGGGCATTATTTTCTCCCTTTTGTTTTCAGAGTCCCTTTCCCCAGTGCTGGAGTTGGTGAACTAGATTTCATTAGTTAGCAAGTGTGGTTCTGTCTGCATGCAGGCATATTGGGAAATATGCTGAAATCACTCATCGCATTTTTTATATTAATGCATTTTGTGTCCTTGGGATTAATATTTTGAAATATATGACTATGCTTCTCAATTCTATGTTTCTGGGCATGTGACTTCTTCCTCTTTCTGAGGCAGCTGCTTTGGTTTGTTTCAGAGAAGAAAAATGGGGCGTGGAGAACAGGTGAAAACAGATTAGGATTAGGATTATTACAGACGATATTTAAAGAGAAAAAATATTCAGCTCTTGACATAAAATACAGGGTCCCACTCAGCCTTCCCACAAGGCTCAAATCTTGAAAAGCAGGCTTTGTTGGGCCAGGAAGTATTTTCTAACTTCGGAGGACTATGATCATCGATTTTCTGTTTGTTTATGGCCACTAGGGATAGAAGATAGATAATCCAAGTGAGGGAAAGAGAAGCTCAGGTAGGAGAGTTAATGCCCTAAAGTGGAAGCATGTGATAGAGAAGAAAGGAAAGTGAAGACTCCTGGTCCTAGGCCCACGAGACTGTGGGAAAGGAAGGAAAGGAGATGGAGAGAGCGTGCTAGGTCAGGTGCCTAAGATCTGGTCCCCAGCTGAGGTTGGATCTAGTGGCGGGGGCGGGGAGCAGTTTATTTAAACTCATCCAGCTGGGTGTGCAGCATCCCAAGAACACTGGGGCTGGGCGGGCTTCTGGAGCACACTAGATGAAGTCTGCAAGCTTCTGTTTCTGCGTGTGACCATTGCCCTTGTGACATTAGGCAATGGTACTGCCGCAAGGGCCGAGGAAAGAGAAGTAGATGCGTCTGACCTGCCTTCTAAGACCAGCAGCTGCTTCCCAGAATGTCCTGGCCCCAAGCTGGTCTCATCTGAGCAATTTCCATGGTGCCGTGCTGTTAGGCAGAAAGGAGAGCTTGAATTAAGGTATGCTATGCCATAGATGAGACCCAAGTGTTCCCATCCCCAAAGAGGGGAAAGAGACATAGTTGAGAGATTGGTAGAGGAACCCTCCGGAGGGTGTCACTATGGTGGACCAAAGAGGTTCTGTCCTGGAGGATTGCGAAGTGACCACATGAGCCAGAATCATATGAGAGTCAACACAGTATTCCTGGGGAGGAAGAGGTTCACAGCATCACCCAAAGCTGACATGGGGCCCAGTCAGCAGGGGTGATAAATGGGCACTGCTCAGTTATGCCAGCCACAGATGTCAGCAGCTGATGACAGAAGCATGGCCCTTGTCCCGGAGGCCACCACCAAGGACTCTGAATGCAGATGTGAAGGTCTACATCACCCCCTGCCAACTTGGCCAAGATGGGGCACCACGAGAACTTCTGGGGTGCTGGTCATGTTCCATTGCTTCATCCGGGTGCTGGTTATACAGGTATGTTTACTTTGTGAAAATTCACCTAGCTGTATACTTGCCATTTGTACACATTTCTGTATGCCTATTATATTTCAAAAAAGATGACTTAAAAAAAAATCGATACAAATAATCTACACTCCGTCCCACAAAATGAAATACTATACACCCCCCCCCCCCGCCAGAAGGTGGGTAGTTGTGAGAAACATAATGTTAATTATAGAGAAGTAAAAATACAACATTTTCTTCTGCACATTTAAGATTAGCATGAGCAAAACGATAGAGGTGATAGTATCTTGGAGTCTTTCAGTGTGTAAAGGAGTTTGCCATAAAAGCATAAGATGTGTAACTAAAATATAGTTTATTTTGTTGTCAGGGCCTATCTTAACTTTTTATGGCCTGAATTTGGTTTTTAGTAGAATGGTTCTCATCCTTTTATCTCGTCAAGCATGTTTTCATAGCTTCCTTACAAAAGTGCCCACACTTACAGTCTGCTGAACACAGACGGCCCATTCATGAGGAGGAATCTGCAGTTGCTGTGATGAGAATCTCACTTCTCACACTGGGGGGATTTTCCAGTTGGTGCTACTTAAATGTCCCTGTAGTCTTAGCGGGTCAATACTAATGAACTAGGGAAAATGGGTGTCTTCCATGGCCTAGTAAGTTATAAAGTTTTTTTTCCTTTTTTTTGGTGGGGTGGGTAGGGTAGGGAAAGTGGTTGTCTCATTTGTACTAAAACCTTTTAATGTCTTTGTGTTCGTAGTTTGGGTTTGTTTCCTCATTGATCAAACTCACATAATAAACATATCTTCCTCCTAGAGGAGACAAAAGAAAATGAATGAATGCTGGTGAAAACTGATAACTCTAGGTTAAAAAGAGTGTTATTGATTTGCTCTGTGCTATTTGAATTATTCATAACTAAGCGGAGAGAGCAGAGGTGCTTAGGGACAACACTTACTGGAAAGTCATAGTGTTCAAAGTAGGGAAGAACTGAGAGTTAGAGATAAGGGAATTTTCCATTCTCTGATCTTTACTTCAGATATCCCCCTGTAGTCTTTGACAGCCAAATGAGCACTGGGAAAATGAAGAATTAGCATGTGTATGACTCTATTGCGTGGATGGGTGTGTACAAGACTATCAGTGAGGCTTAAAGCTTCAGATATGGTGTTTTTATTGAGTTTTCAACTTCTGACTTCTTTGGCCACCTTTCCTCTAATTCCTAAATAGCGTAGGAGTGAGGAGAATTTCCTTTCCTCCCCCTTCTGAAGGTTTGGTAAGTTGAGTCTATAAAACGAAACTGCTAATAGACAGATTAACATGAAAAAATGGTATACAGATGTAATGTGCCTATGGACACAGGAGCTGTATACAAAGTCTGAGACTCAAAGAAGAGCTGGCTGACAGAAGTTTTTATACCATTCCAAGGTTACAGCAAGAATAGTGTTGTGGTGCTTCTGGAGAGGGAGGTGGCCTCAAAGTTTAGGAGAGAGTGGAGAACTGAAAACATGTGCCCTTCACATAAAAAAAAAACAACAGTGTTTTCTTCTTCTGTGGTCTTGGGGCAGGTCTTGTCCATTTGTATCTGAACTATTTTTATGCTTTTGTCTAGATGCCTTTAATCATTTCCAGGTCAGCCTTTTCTCTCACACTTACATTTCTAGAGGGTGGTATTCTGTTTGAAGAACATATCAGAACCCACTCATTTATTCAAATAGGTATTTGTTGAGAATCTATTATACGCCACACATTGATAGACACCGACTCCAGCCTTGGACATTGAGTGCGTAATAAACACTAAAGGTTAATTGGCCAAATGAGAGATGTGACCACGGGCCAGAAAGATGAGGAGTGTGATGCTCTGAGCAACCTGTTTCTGATGAGCTTGGCATCCCTTCTCCTCATTTAGCCCTCCTTGAACCCGCAATTGTTGGTGCCTGGCATGTTACTAAAAGATTCCCCAATGCCCAGAGCCTTTTCTATCATGCCAGGGTTATCCATGTTTACATTTATCCATTTTTACATTCTCAGTAAGGGAGCATGAGAAACAGTTCTAAGATTCATCTATCTTTTTACTTAATCATGGGGCTTCTTTTAAAAACATTTTAAGGTCTAACTGTGGCTTCATTGTTCCAACTCATAGTCTGGAAGCGTTAACACGGAGCCATGCTGCAAGTTGAAGAAGTATTTCCAAGGACTGAACAGCTCCTGCCAGCACCAGGGCTGTTGTCACATGACACAAGTGAGATTCCTGAAGTGGAAACTTGCCTTGGGGAAATCTCTGCAGTTATAGGGATTGCAGCAAGCACAGTGCCTGGTGATTTGTTTGTTTATTCCTATTGCCTTATTCACAGCGTCTATCCCTGACACAGCATCATTGTCCTTCTATTTGTATTTACCCGCAGAGTTTATGATCATAATTATAGTTATTATCGTTATATTTGTTATTATAGATAAGATTAAACCAAGTATTGCCATGTGCCAGGCTCCATTTTTAAGCACTTTTAAGTTCTTCCAGCTCAATAAATCTGAGATGACCAGGGACAAGCCTCTAGTCCCACTTAGCTGGGCTCTTGACTCATTGCAGTGAGGATGAGCATATACCAGAAGTGTGGGGCTTCTTACCAAATACAAGAAAAAATGCAGTTATTATATAATAGGATTATAGAGAAAGGTGGAGTTTAGGTGAAGTTTAATTGAAGCAGCATTCTGATGGGCTCAGAGGAAGCAGGGCTGTGTGTAATGAATCAGCATTAGGTCTGAATGCAAAGAGGACCCAGGGTTGACCTTGTTACTTTGAAACACCAAAGTTAAGGTCATGTGAACTACTGCAGCCAGAGACCTTTTTTTTGAAGGTCTGCACATACATGGTAAGTCCAGGTTGCTTCTCTGTGTCAAAGTGACTTAAATCCTCCAGCTTTGATTAGGACATAGAAAGGCCACTCCAAACACTCCGGGTAGTCACACACACGGCACGTGTCCACCAAGGTTACGTGTCATGTGGGAGTACATGCTGAGGCATATTTTGGACAAGGATGGCTTTCCTTTAAAGGATCTCAACCTGCTGCCCTGTTTAACTTGGTCTTTCTTGGTCTTGTCTCTTCTTTACTCTTAGATGTCATTTCTTCCTGCTGCTGATTACAGGAAGAAAACCTATTTAAAATTTTTCTTATTAGTTATGATAGATAAAATTGGTTAGGCTCCATGCAAGAAAGTTTTACATAGGTTTTAAATTTATTCGTCATAAAAGCTCCATAAATCTAAGAGATAGATATTATTCTCTCAGCCTTGAATTTTGCAGGAGAGGAAACTGAGGCTCACAGCAGTTAAGGTGTCTGCTGAGGATCTGTGGTGGGAGACAGAGTAAGTGACACAGCTGAAATTTGAGTTCAGGTCCTCAGGACGCCAGCCCTAGTACTCTCCTTGTCCATTGTCCTCCATGTTGACTAGATACTTACAGGTAACCAGATGGCTTTCTCTGCCAAGGGAGTGAATGAAGTGTTCCGAATTCATATAACTTAGAAGAAATTCTAACATGTGAAACAGTGATCACAATGGTGCCTCCTTCAAGAGAGAGAAACAAAACAAAATGGCTACACTGTGTAAGTTACTCTTATGTGAGTTCTGCATTAAGCAAGTTAGGAATTCTTGTCTTGCAAGAAATGCAACCACTCTGCACTGATCCCTGGGGATTCAAGAATGCATAAGAGTCAGTCTCCACCTTTGAGGGCTCCTAGTCAAAAAAGGTCTTAGCTGGTAACTCTGTGGGTGGGGGTTGATCAGTCTCTTCTAGTAACTTTAACTAGTGCTTGTCCTTTGACTCTTCCCTAAATCTCCCTACAGTTCATCTTTTTATCTACTGTATCAGTTGTTGTGTGAACATCATGGAGTGCACTTACAGAAACCTAGATGGTATAACTTATGACTCATCTAGGCTGTGTGGGATAGCCTATTGTTCCTAGGCTACAAACCTGTACAGCATGTGACTGTATTGAATACTGCAGACAATTGTAACAGTAAGGTACAGTAAAAATACAGTATGCAAGATAAAAAATGGTATATCTGTATAGGATACTTACCATGAATGGACCTTGCAGGACTGGAAGTTACCACTAATCCTGGGAAAGACATATTGCTATTATTTAAAAAAAAATAGGTTCAAGAAAAGATGTGAAAACTAACTTTTAAATATTTTTCTCTTCGCCAAGACTGCTCTTGCGTATTTGTGCAGAACCAAACTTTGTTCCAGGACATGTATGAGGCGATCCTGGGCATGACAGCAGGTCCTAGCTGGGGGTCTTGAGCCGGGGGTTCCTGCAGTCCCACAAGCCCTGCCCTACTTCCTCACAGCCACTGTGCTGAACTTCTTTGGTATTTGGAGCTCTGTGTAAACTTGTATTTGAGAAAGCATTCCATTGATGACAGAGTTTGGAAGCCACTGATATACTGAAGGGTTAAGAGAAAGAGATTTTTTTCCCAGTTACTGACAAGTTGAAGAGAGTAGGTGAGGCTTCCCTTTTACATCTTGGATTCAGTTAGTGTCTTTCTTCTTCTTCTTTTTTTTTTTCTTCAAGGTATGAATTTCCAGCACCCAAAATATCCATATTCATTCATCAATTCAAAAATGTGCCCAAACCAAATGTATATTACTCAAACAAATCCGCCATTTTGGATTATCCCCAAGTGATCTTGTCCATGAAGGCAAACAGTAAAAAAATGGTCAGTCTCCTCAAATAATTTGGGTGTGGGATTCTTGCAATAAGTTAGGAACGGATCAAAACTCTGTGATGCATTCATCTGGTGCTCTTTATAGCTGAGGAGGTGTCAGATGAGTTGTATAGATCTTCCTGTATGTCCTACTTCTCTGGACATTTTTAATTCAACTTATGAAAATAGAATTGTTCCATAGCTAAGACTGTCATGCGGGCTCCTCAGTTTTTACTCTGCCTTTAATTTTTTTTTCCATGTAGCAAAATTTCCTCTGCTCTTTGTAAAAGGTGGAGGTGTTGCCTTGAAAACTCCTGAGACATGTCCCACTGAGCTGTTTCCAGCTACTCTCAGGTCACTTGTTCAGGACTGACACAAATGTCTTCAGCTTTGAGTGTTTTCTTCTCTGCATGTAGCTGTGTTTTCTCTGTACCTGTATCTGGCTATGGGTTTGGTCTCACCCAGGTACTGGAAATGTTTGGTTGACAGTATGTCGTCCATGGCTTGAGTATAACCTGCCAGTAACAGGCCAGGCTACCTTTGCTACCCATTGCAGGATTCGTTTCATTCCTCTTCCCTATTTAGACACTCAGGGCTCTTGCAGCTCCCCCTGCACATGTACACAGAAACCAGTGTCCTCTTCCTGTGGCTGCTTTCCATGGTACTGTGGCTGGGCTCTTCTGAGATATAGAGAACCATTGGGTGGGCGGCATCGCAATGCAGAGCACGAAGCCCCCAAAACAGAGCTGGGCTCATTAGCAGCTCTCTGCCTTGGGCCGCCTGCACAGGGCAGACATCTTGGTAGACAGAGAGGCAGGATAGGGTCGGAGCTGAGTTGGGCCCCATATTATTGCTGAGCTTTGCTTCTGGCAGAAAAGCCCCACGTCTGACCCCAAGCAGCAGCCTGCAAATTGGCCTTCAGAGCTCTCTTCGGTGGCTCGAGAGAGACCAAACACTGCAATTATGGCTGGGCCAGGCATTCAATTATCCTGTTCCTTTTCCACTGCCCTGGTTGCTCTAGAGAGAAGGGAGTCCTCCTGTACCCGCAGAGGGCAGCCCTAACTTGATTGCTCTGCTCAGAGGGACAGACTGCCACGTGAACCTCAGTTTTTTGTTTTTTGAAACAAGTTACTTTTCAAGCAGTCTTTAGACAGTTCTTGTCATTGTTCCAAGCTATAGAGGTGGACCATCCTTTCTTCATGAATGGGGAGGGGAGCAGGGAAGTCCCTTGTAAGGATAAGTGATTTATATTGGGCCTTTGGAGATTTATTCATTCATTCAAAAAATACTGATTGAGTGCAAACTATGGGCCAAGAACCCATCTATCTAGACCCATCATGGTATTTGTTATAAAGATCCAACACTCCTGGTGCCTGAATTTTGGCCATTAGGTGTATTAAGACACACCCTGAAGTACCATTGCCACACATCATTTTCCAAAATGGCGCCAAAGTCCGGGGGGAGAGAGGACACATGTTTGCTGCAGGAGGTATCCCAGTGCAGCCCCTGACACTTGGGCATGGGGGCACCTCCATCCATGAGGCTGTGAGAGGCTGTGAGCTGCTGGAGACACCGCAAGCCTGGCCATGTGCCACGGTGAGCACCAATGCATGATGGACACTGGGAGAGACAGACATGGCCTTGACTGTACTGGACTGTAGACCACTGTACTGGTCTAGACTGTGGGAGCCACAGAAGGCCAGTGGGTCCTGGGATGCCTGTGTGACCCCAGAGCCTGGACATTTTGGGTGGGCTGCCTTCTAGAGAGAGGGACAGAAGCAACCAGAGACAGAACTGGCCAGTGGAGCTACTCCTAGATTCCTGGCTCACAAAAATCATGAGAAGTAAGCAATGATTATTATTTTAAGCTACAAGGTTTTGAAGTACCTTTTTATGTAGCAATGGACAACTAATACAGAAAGTTTCACAGTCAATAATAATTGTGGTCCTTATGAATTAGTTTATAACCCAGTTTGGTTGCATTTCTAAGATTTTTGTAATAAAAATTAATGATAGTACCTAACTTATATTGTAAACTCGGCATGTATCAGGCACTATCCTAAATACTTTGCATAAATTAATTCATTTCACTGTTGCAGCAACTTGTGATTTCATTGTGAAATAAGTGTAAAAAGAAGCACAGAGAGGTGAAGTAACTTGCTTGATGTCACACAGCTAGTAAATGGTAGACGAGGAATTAACAAATCACGTACATATGTTACTCCATCAAATCTATAAGCACACAAAGTCACACAGAATCATAGTTTGAACTCTGCCAGGACTTTACACCAAAAATGGGATTTGAACATCAGGAGTGTTATTATTTGGGAAGGAGAAATTGACATCAGCGTCCCTATCATATTTGCTGATAGAAATAACACTGGGAAAAAAGAAGGGAAGGGAAGAGAAGTGAAGGGAACGGAAGGGAAGGGAAATAAATGAAAATAATGAAAATAAAAGTAAAATCATGGAAGAATTTAGACCAGGATCTATTGGTTTTACAAACAATTGTTGGCATGTTTCTAATATAAAACTGGCTCTATATTCACATGCTGTTGTAAAGAATAAGACAGTACAATTTGGAAATTATTACCCAACACATTTCATAACTACAAACATTTGTCATTGGAGCCAAAAGTTACTCATTATAAAAGATCAAAAGAAAATTTAAAATATTTATAGTATTCATTGATCACTTAGTAGTTGCTTTTATAGTCATTTCCTTGTTTAATTGTCCCAACAATTTTAGGAGAATCCTCTTATTAATGCCGTTTCACAGACGAGGTTAAGTAGCTTGCCCAAGGTCCTGGGGCTGGGAAGTGGCTGAGCTGGTCTTTAAACCTAGACCTTGAGAGACGAGAAGTTCCCAGAGCATTGTGGTCCCTGTCCTCTCCTTCCCAGTGGTAGAAGAAAGACAGCTCATGGATCCAACATTTCTTGCTTGTACACTGAGTTTTCTCATCCACCTGGGGATCTTTGAATGTGAATGTTTCATATTTATGGAATGAGGGAAAGAAAGAGATTTTAGGCAGAGAGCATCATCTTTTTCCTGTTTCTGACAAGTCTGGCATTTGTGGCCCTCAGGAAGGAAAAAAGTTGCCTCGTCACACTTCTGTCTCCTTACCTAGAATTCTCCAGCCAACTGCCTGTCTACCTGGCTCCCTTAGACTTTTGTTGAACAGTCAGCATCTCTGGAGGCCTTTCCTGACCCCTCCACACGGCAGGGATGGCTCCTTACTGTCAGTTACCTGCGTCTATAAATCTCTCTCCCTGCAGTATCAGAATAGCCCATTTTTGCTGACCCTCTTGGCTACTGATGTGGAGACTCCCTAAAGGTAGAGACTGTGTCTTGTTCCCTCCTGCTTCTTTATTTCTAGCACATAATTGATGCCCAGAATGTAGTTGTGGACTAAAGGAATAAATGTGAGTTTTTATATAAAAGAGATTACAGTAGTACCGCCTGATCCATGGTTTTGCCCTCCATTGTTTCAGTTATTTGCAGCAGAGCACAATAAGATATTTGAAAGAGAGAGAGGAGAATACATTCATATAACTTTTATTACAGTATATTTTTATTGTTCTCTTTTATTATTGTTAATGTCTTACTGTGCTTAATTTATAAATTAAACTTTATCATAGGTAAGTATATAAAGGAACAAAACATAGTACATATAGAGTCTGGTGCTATTTCCAAGATCTCCTTGGAATATATCCCCCACAGAGAAGGGGGAGCTACTGTATATATTGTATGGCTTTGTATTCCATTGCTTAACTGTGTCTGGTTTATAGCAAGTGTTCAAAATGTTTGCAAAATGAATTGGTTCAGCAGATCAGGGGTTTTAGCTAGAGTCCTAAGAAATAGCAGTTTGACAGAAAGTGGTGAGCTTAAATATCCCCAAAATAAACATATTTCTCTTAAACCGGCTTTAAGAAGCCAAATGCCCTTGCATTCTGGAAGGAACAGAGATATTATCATTTTATACCTAATGAAAAGTAAAATGTTCTTTTGACTTTTTCCTCTTTCAAAGCCAATATATTTACCTAAAGCACTGGTCTATGGTATTTGGAAGTAAAATTAAGCTTAGAGCTATAACCCTATTCCTTTGGCTTCTGTTTCATGTTGAAAGAAAAGAATTTAGATTCTCAGTTTCAAACTCCCAGGTTGTCAGAGGCTAGGTATGACGAGGAAGCAGCCATGCAGGCCGGGGAAGATATGTGTACTCACTTTGATGACCATGACAGTGGGCCATGATAAGTTGGCTGGCACCATATCATCAAAAAAAAAAATGATGTTCTTCTATAGCCACAAGGCCACAGAGCAATCATGTTGTTCAGTTATTTGACAATTGAAGAAAACAGAGACTCAGGGAGATGAAGTTTCTTGTCAAAGTTTACACAGTTAGTAGTAGAACTACAAACCAGTTCTCTAGAATCTTAGTGTCATTGGCACTATTTCAACACATTCTGTTGTTGTCCATAAACCACTGAATGAGTCTCCTACAGATTCTTAAGGATAATCTTTGTGCTTCTCTCCCCTACTGTTTATCTGATGCTAAGCATCAAGTTCTGCTTATCCTGAGCCCAGTCCATCATGGGCCTACCCAGAACAACAGAAGAGGGGGATCCTATCACCTCTAAGCCTTGCATAATAGGAAGGGAAGGTTTCCTGGCCACCTGCTTTTCTGCTCATTAAATAACTCTCCCAGGTTCTAAATCTCCAAATTTCCATGCTCACAGCAAAATCATGTGGCCTCATGTAGATATTGCCCTTCCTGAGGGAGGGGGTGATAGTGGCAGAGAAAGGCCAGAATGGACGCCCTGGAGTCTTTCATTTGAAAAACATCGAAAGCCATGTTTAGCCAAGCCTTCCATGTGGCAAGTCTGATTATCTTCCCTTCTACTTTCAGGGCACAGTTTCCTTTCTGTTTTTCAAAGAGTGTGCCTCCTTCCTTCACTCCTTCCCCAATTCTCTACCTGTTAAGGTTTCTCTTGACTGCGAAGCTGGTTACAGGAATCAACTTAGGCCAATTTAAGAGGAAGTGGGTCATTGGAAGGACCATATAGGCTTACAGATGCTGAGGCAGGTAGAGACTGGGAGATACCCAATGCGGACAGTGTGGTCGGGAGGCTGCTACAGCACACCTTGGTTTATGCGCCCTCATCTTGTCTCTTTGTTTAAGTTTTATGGTCCAGGTGGGACTGTCTGATGGGTCTGGCTTGAGTCATTTAACTCAAGTTAGTGCCTCTACTATAGCTCAGGAAAGCAGGGCTCTGATCATGGCCCATCTCAGTTAGAGTTCCCTGAAAAGCAGACCCTGAGACAATGATTCCAGTGCAAGTAGTATGTTTGGAAGGGGACCCCAGGAAGCACCTGGAGGGCACTGGGAAATTGACATAGGGAGGTGAGGGCAGCTAGGCAAGCTAACCAAGCCAGCTGCCACTCTGGAACTTAATCCCACTGGGGATCCTGGGGAGGCTGTGTGGAACCCACACTGCAAAGTTATTTCACCCCCAAGGCAAGAGAGCTGGGGTTTGTATCCACCAGCTCTCACCAATCATTGCTTGATAGCTTTTGGGAAGAGGTGCAGAGAGATGAGCTTCAAACACCTCTGGCATGAATTGCTCTCAGAAAGAGAAGCAGAGACTGGTGGCTGGAAGCCAAATGGTCTTACACTAACATGGTGGATTAGTTTTCTGTTAATTTATATTATTTTCCTATTAATTTCCTAACTATCATGACTTAGTGGCCTAAGACAAAACTTTAATTACAGGCTGGTGGTCAGAAGTCTAAAATCAAAGTGATGAAAGGCTAAATTCCATCCGAAGGATCCAGGGAAGGGTCTGTTTCTTTGCTTTATTCAGCTTTGAAAGGCTGCCTACATTCCTTGGCTCAGGGCCCCTTCCTCCATCTCCAAGGCCAGCAGAGTGACATCTTCTCCCCCTGACTCTACGCCCCTCTACCTCCATGGCCATGTGGCCTTCTCCTCTTCTGACTCTTACTCCTCCTGCCTCCCTCTTATAAAGACCCTTGTGATGACGTTGGGCCCACCCAGATAATCCAGGGGAATCTTCTCTTCTCAAGATCCTTAACTTCATCACATCTGCAAAGTTCCTCTCTACCTAGGTAAGGCAACATAGCCACAGGCTCTAGGGACTAGGGTGTGGACACCTTTGAGGGACCGTTATTCAGCCTTCCACACATGGGAAGGCCTGAGGCTGGCCGGCCTTTTCCCTGGGCACTGTTGGCAAGGGGCCATAGACACTGACCAGCCAAGAAATGTCACCACACATCTTCTACAGAAACACACGTTCTCCTTTTGTCATAGAAGAAGTTGTCCTCTCCATTCTTTCTATGTGGTGTAAAAACAAAGTCCAATGAGGAAAAATAAAAGACTCTGAATCTTTAACCCCAGATCTTTGGAATGACTGGGGATCCAGTCTTGAGCATCTTTGGGCATGTCACTAGAAATGGCACAGGACTCCCCCTGCTTCCCATGCAGCTGAGAACAGTCACCTGCGTCCTCTTCTCCTTGTCTGCAACCTCTTCAACCAACACCTCTAGACTGATTGATGACTTGACTCCCAGTTCAACTACCTGGGATATAACAATAGCTCCCTAATATTTGCTGGGAGAGGAAAGGGAAGAGGAGAGTGCAGTTGCTGACGGAGCTCTGGTGTGTGTGTGTGTGTGTTTGTGTGGACGCATGCGTGTGTACATGCACATTCAGCTCCTCTGACAGAGTCAACCCTGCACATAAACCGAGAGGCCCGGCCTGGCCTGGAGTCTGTAAACAGGAGTGAGGAGAGCAGGGAGGGGGGACCAAGGAGCACCAGCCCCTGACCCATCCTGCACTTCAGTTCAGACCCAGCTCTCAGCCGCAAGGCAGGAGCAGAGCCGGCTTGGAGGAAAACGCTGCCGCCGTCTTGGTGGCGTGATGGGCCTTTCCCCAAAGGGCATTTTCAGCTGCAAGGCAAAACTGGTACTCTGGGTTACTCTGGGAACAAATTACAAGAATCATTTCCCCAAATGCCCTCTCTGATAGAATCCCCACTCAGGCAGGCAGAGGAAATGAAATCTCCCTCAATCAATTCCGCTGGTTCTGGTGTCAAGCTCCCACACCACACCCCGCCCCGTTCTCCACACGGGTCACCATAACTCACTCTCTAATCCTGACCCAGGCAATCCCGCCCATGCTTCGGGAGCTAAATGAAACATGCCGAAGCTGTGCGTGTTTGTGAACAGAAAGCCCTGCTGTCCAAAACCCAAATTTTGGCTAATGATAGTTTCTTCTATTAATAAATACAACATTCTGGGTGGGAGAAAAACTGTAACTTTCCTTCTCCCTTCCCTCAGACCCCCCCCCCCCCAAATCACCATTTTGCTGACTTGTTTTTGTGGTCCTGCCTCTAAGCTATGACATGGAAAAGCCTTCTGAGGAGTAACTGATTGAAATTAGAAGATATTTTTCCAGTTACGTTTTCAGTGGGAAGTTCGTTTTTATTTCCTTTTCCTTATTACTACAATTCCCATGACACTCCATGCATGTCAGCTACGGCCTAGACTTTCAGGTTTGTTTTCTCCTCAGTTTAGCTAACGGAAAACTAAAATAGAGATGAAGATTTAAGTCACCCTCCTAAGGCCACACGGCCAGCCACGTGTAGATGCTGTGTGTTAACCAAGAATCCCTGTGCTGCCTCCGTGGTGATTTTCACAAACAAACCTCCTGGCCTAGCAGGGAAGGCGCTGTTGCATCACAATGTGAAGATGGTTTTTAATTCCCCTCAGTCTTGGGAAAGTAGAGACAGAGGTGTAAGAATTTAAAGGGTCCTGTGTGTGGTCTCTGGGACTACCACCTGCCTCAGTTAGATCCCCCTGAGGTCCCTGAAAGGTGTTTCCAATCTCCGTGGGCGTGGCCAGAGATAATGCATCCACCCTCAACTTCACCACTTAACTGCAGTTTGTAGACATTTAAGTGCATCCAAATGCTCTCCAGCTCGAAACCCCCGCAGCGCAGGGGGAAGCTCCCTAAAGCACGTGGAAGCTGGAGCATGTCCTGATACCCAGCAGCTCTCAGGAAAAGCGCTGCCATCGCAGCAGGTGTCTGCGTGGTGCTGCCTCTTAAATGGCTCCACCCCCAGCCCTTGGGATAAAGTGCGAGTCTTTCCTGCAGTGCATGAGGCTGGGCAGGCACCAGTGCAATTCTGCTGCTTAACTGCCGTCACTCTGGGACGGTTTAGCCAACGTCACCTTGTCTGCTTGTATATGTGCTCTGGGAAGGAAGGGACCACGTTTTTCTCAGCCACAGCTTCATCCCCAGAGCTTAGCAGAGTTCCTGACACAGAGCAGGTGAGCAATCATTGTTTGTTGCAAGAGTAAATGGGATCAAGTAACTTCTTCAGTTGACTGGAATAGCGGACAAATGCCTAAAGTCAGGAGGATTTGGGGAAGCTTGGATCCCTTGCCTGGGTCAGACCATGATTTTGTAGGGAGGGACTCTGAACCTGGAGGTCTTTGCTATGCTTCCTTTGTGTCCACTGCCAAAGAGAAAATGACTTAACATGCCTGAAAAGAACATAGAAGCTGGGATTTCTGGTTGGTTTATATGAGTACAAGTGGCAGAAATGAACTGGTCTCCACTACATGTAGGTGGGTGGAAAATTGGCCTTAGCTTCTTCCCTTTTCTTGAAACAGAATTGTATTTAATCTCCTTCTTAGCTGTTTAAGCTAGAGTGGGCTCAAGTTAGGTAATATTCCTCCCAAAACGTGACGAACACCTGCTGGAAGACATTAACCACACGTGTAGATAGAGTCATACACCTGCTACTTCCCACCCTCACAGGTGTTCGTCTACTGGCTCCTGTGATCAAACTCAAATCAACCAAGTAGGGCCACAATGTTCCTTTGTGTTGTGATCTACTTCAGTTGTTCCCAGGAAAGCAGGAGGTCGGTCTGTGCCACCCAGGATCCATGAGATGGCTGTATTGTATTTCTTTCCATTAACAGATGTTTCTTCTCCCAGCGCAAGTGGTGAGCCCTGCTGCTCCCCAGGGCCAGCCTCCAGGCTGTGTGGGGAACACACACCAGGAAAAGCGGGGTGAGGCTTTCTATTTCTGATCTGCAGGGAGCACTGTAGTGTTCTCGTTTCATCCCACTTCCTTGTCAGGGAGCACAAAGATGTGTTGGAACCTTCCTCTGGGACACAGCTGGGGCCCATCTTGTTGGCTTCCAAACTCCATGGAAACAGCATGGCCTAATGCAGAAGCCCTGGGCAAGTTGTCAGGAGACCTGGTTTTTGTCCCACCTCTTATACTAATTGGAGACTGTGAGATTGTGTTACGTGTCCTCGGTTCTTCCTTCCTTCTCCACCATTGCCATGGTTCACTGGGGGTGGAGTATCTTTCCTGTTCCATTGGCTTTGGGCTTGGTCAGTTGACTTGCTTTGGCCAATGGAAGGTGGACATGACAGGTTGCTAGTTACAAGCTAAGGCTCTAAGGGATGTCACTGCTCGTTGCTCTTCTGCTTTCACCAGCATCATGAGAACAACTTGCCCTGGCGAATGCTGTAGCTTCTAGATAAAAGTTGACTTCCACAGGACTACTGGTCAACCTGCAGACTTATGAGCAAGAATTGAATGGTACTTGGCATTATTGCAGGAATATCTGATTAATGTAAAGATTTTCAAGTTCCTTAATTTTACTTGAATTTCTTCTTTTTTCAGTCTGAGGTATGATTTGCACACCATAAAATAAAATGAACAGATTTTACTGTTCTTACTGCGTTTGATGAGTTTTGACAATACATGACAATACATGACAATACATGACACTCATGTAACCATCATCCCCAGCAAACTATTGACCATTTTCCATCACTTCAGAAAATCTCCTGACTTCCCTTTCCAGCAAGTCTACCTCCAGAGACAACCACTTTCTCGTGGTCTATCATTGTAGTTTAGTTTGCCTGTTCTTGGGTTTTGTATAAATGGAATCACACAGTTTATTCTCTTTGTGTCTGGCTTCCTTTGATCAATACAGTGTTTTCTGAGATTTATCCATCTTGTGTGTATCAGTAATTTGTTCTTTTTATTGCTTAATAGCATTCTATTGTATGAATATGCCATAATGTGTTTATATATTTACCTGGTGATAGACATTTGGGTTGTTTCCAGATTTTGGGTATTATGAATAAGGCTTCTCTGTTTTCAACATATGTTTTCATTTCTCCTTGGTAAATACCTGGAAATGGCATTACTGGGTAATAGGGAAAATTGTTTTCCAAATTGGATATAATATCTTACCTTTGATCAACAATTTATTAGAGTACCAGTTATTTCACATCCTTGTCTTTTTAATTTTAGCTCTTCTAGTAGGTGTATAGTGACATCTTACTGCAGTTTTGATTTTTAATTTCCCTGATGAGTAATAGTGGTGAGAATCTTTTTATAAATACTTGTTGGACATTGGCCATTGCTATTTAGGTTATTAAATATGAAATGTCTGATTTCCTTAAGTACAAAGTTAGTTGATATCTCTGATGTTTCACTTTGACACTTCTTGTTTTTCTTATTGTGAAGGTACATCTTCATTCTTTCACACACACGGTTTGATTTGTGATTATCTTTCAAGTTTTTTAGAGCAATTTTTGTGAAACCATGGATAAATAAAAAATTTGCGTTATTTTCAAATATGAGTTCTGTCATGGAACCAATGCTGCACAGACAGCTCGAAATAGAAACGAAGTGTTTAGGAAGGGTGTGGCTAGTGAATGCACAGTACGTTGATGGTTTCAGAAGTTCCATTCTGGTGATTTTAATCTTGAAAATGAATCACAAGGGCAACCTGAGACCAAGGTGGATAATGATGACCTGAAAGCTGTAGTGGAAGCGAATCCATCTCAATCTACCTATGAATTAGCAGCAGGTTTGGCGTTACTATTCCAACAATAGTGGACCATTTGAAACAAATCAGCAAGGTAAAGAAGCTGGATAGATGGGTTCCGCATGAATTAGTGAGCGTCAGAAGAGAAATCATCTCGAAGCTTGCCTTTCTTTGCTGTCACGACATAAACGCAAACCATTTCTACATCATATTGTTATGTGTTATGAAAAATGGATTCTTTTTGACAATCTTAAGCATTTGGCACAATGGTTAGATAAAGATGAAGTGCCAAAACACAGTGCAAAACCGAATATTCATCAAAAAAGGCTAATGGTGTCTGTTTGGTGGTCCAACACTGGTATTATCCACAACAGCTTCATGAAACTTGGTCAGTCGATTATAGTGGATGTCTACTGCAACCAGTTGGATGAAATGATGAGGATGCTTGCCATTAAGCAGCTGAGATCAATAGAGACAAGCCAATCATCTTGCAAGACAATGCTTGACCACATGTTGTGCAAACAACGCTGCTCAAACTACTGGACTTGGAAACTCTGTGTCATCCACCATATTCACTGGACCTTGCACCAACTGACTACCACTTCTTCCAGGCTTTGGGCTACTTCTTGCAAAGAAAAATATTCAGTTCTCAAAAAACTGTGGAAAATGTCTTTCATGATTTCCTCACTACTTGATTTCATCACGACTTGCTCTCCAGGCTTCTTCACTGCTGGCATAAACAAGCTACCATTAAGATGGCAATGCTGTGTCCATAGCTTAGGTGCATGCTTTGATTAATTGTACTGCTTCTTGTTTGTGATATAATAAACTAAACTTTTGATTTGAAATCAGAAATTTCATATTTAATAACCTAATATATCTTCCTTTAGGATGTACATATTTAAGTCCTCTGTCCATGGTTTAAATTGAACTTTTTCTGTCTTCTTATTGAGTTGTGAGAGTTCTTTATGTGTTTTTGATACAAACCCCTTATCAGATATATACATTACAAATCTTTTCTCCTAGATTGTTTTATCCATAACTAGGAGCTGAGTGTTGACATATCTGATTGTTATTGTGGATTAGACTATTTCTTCTTTCAGTTGTGTCAGTTTTTGCTTCATTTATTTTGAAGGTCTTTTTTTTTTGATGTATCACTTATTTAGGATGGTTTATGTCTTCCAGATGAGTTTCTTCTTTTATCTTTATGAAATGTCCCTTTTCATTCTTTGCCTTGAAATTTACTTTGCTTGATGTTAATATCAATTAATATTAATTGATATTAGAGCCACTCCAGTTTTCTTTTGCTTACTGTTTGTATGTTAGGTCCTTTTCCCTCCTTTGACTTTAAACCTGTTTGTGTCTTTATATTTAGAGGATTCTATTTAGACATAAAATAATGAGATCTTGCTTTTTGTTTTGTCAGACAATCTCTGCCTTTCAACTTTCATTTATTTTTTTCTATTACATTTAAATTTAATATAATTATTATAGTTGGGTTTATGTCTATCATCTTGCTATTCATTTTCTGTTTTTTTTTCCTTTGCATTTGTTTTCCTGCTGTCTTTTGGGTGAATAGAGTATTTGTTTTTCAGTATTCCATTTTATTTCATCTCTTGATTTTACTTAGCTATCCATCTTTATATTATTTTGAAATAATCTTTCTGGGTTATAATAGAAATTTAAATTATCCCAGTTGACTTTTACTTTACCCTTTCACATACATTTTAAGGATTTGGGATTCGTAAGAGTATAGCTAAATTTACTTTCCTCCTGCCCTTTATGGGCTTGTTGTCATTTGTTTTACCTCTATGTGTTATATACCCTAGAGTATACTTTTATTATTTTTGTTTCAGTCAACAGGGCTATAAAGAAATTTATTATAATACAATACAGATAATTTAAAATGTATTTTATGTTTATCCTATCTGGTATTCCTCATTCATTACTATTAATCTGAGTTTTTATCTAATATTTTCCTTCAGCCTATATATAACCATGTCTTTTAACATTTCTGGCAGCTCAGATTTCTATCTATAGAGGATTCCTCCTCTTCTTACTCTTATGCTTGGGATAAAACAGCCTGGAGTCCCTTCTCTCCTAGGAAGAGCTTGTTACTTTCTAGATTTTAGTTCGTTTAGGTTTCTTAGTGTCCTAAGCTCTCTGATGGGTTGTAAAAAATGATTTAGAGCTTATCCTTTTTGCTTGTCGGTTAGGGTGGGAATGACAGTGTCTAGCAACTTCCTTAGTTGGAAACAGAAGTCCGGGATTAATTTCCTCTTTTTAAGGTGAGCAGTTTAGATTCCATTTATTTATTTGACCCATAAACGTTTCTGAGCAGCTCTTCCAGAAGCTCAGCATCCAGAGTATAAAGGAGCATAAAGCTTGTCTTTCAGTGACTTCTTAGGCTAAAGTTTACATCTGTAATATGGCCCTGAATATCCATCCCACCTTTACATGCTTTTTTACACTTTGTACTTCTCTATCTTGATATTGGCTAATGCTGAGACTTTTGCTTATTATTTGTTTTCCTACTTGATTTTCAGCTGCATAAAAGATGACCCATTCATTTTTAAATGGGTGATCTGTGCTTTCATCTGCATTATTTCTCCCTATCCTCCCTCCCGCTTTGGAAATGACTTTTCCTTCTATATTCAAAGACCCTTCTGCCCCCCACCTCTTGGAGACACCCTAAAACATCTCCTTTCTCCATACTCCACCCCCAAATCCAAACAGACCTATCTCTTTGACACACAGTAAAAATGAGGTTTATATCTCATTATTCAACAATTTGCAGGTTTGAGTTAAGAAAATATATCCCAGGATAACCGCTGTGATGGACTTCATTTTGATTGGTCAGTGTCTGTATAATACTGGTTATTAAATATTTTATAAATCACCCCAACAGGATTATCAGCACATTGTATGGTGTCTACCTCATAGTATATGCCCAATACATATTTGTTGAATGAATTAGGTGTTTCCAGATTGGTTGCATTGGATGGCACAGATTTTTCAGCTGCTAGGCTCTGTTCTATGTACTGGGATGCAAAGACACATAAGGCATTGTCCCTGGCCTTAACTGGTACCCAAACATGTGTATTAGAGATCTACATCCTCTTTTCCCAGCTTAGTGCTCTGGTCATTGCTATGGATGGACACATGCTGCATTCAAGTGTATCCCAAGTGCACTTGCTGTTTACCATATCTCTTGCTTTTGGCATCATTGTCAATATTCCCTGAGCCTACCCTGATCTCTGGGGTACAGAACCTAGTGGATAAATACCCTTCTTTTTTCCAGGCAGACAATTCTAGGCATACTTTACCCAGTCTCTCAGAGAACTCTATCCCCATAGATGGAGCCCAGGAGCCTATGATGTTGAACAGCTCAATAATTACCCCTTGAATTTTTTCCCTCCTCTCATGTTTTGTTCTTCCTAGTCCTCAATTCCTGTTCCCCAGGATCACTTGCCAAAATAAATTCCCTGAGTGCAAGCTTCATAGCTCCTTTTGCAGAAGATCCTAAGCTAAGACAACCTGTAAACAAGTGATCACAGTACAACGTGATCAGTGCATTAATAGTCATCAGGAACACTGAAGGGGAAAGAGAACACCAATGCATTTTTACAGAAAAATTACATTTGAACTAGTCTTTAAGGGTAAATAGAAGTAAGGCAGACAGACAAAGTGGATAAAGGTGTTCTATGCTAAGAGAACAGTGTAGAAATACAAGGATGTTAGCCAACCTCCAAGATGGTCCCCAATGAGCCCCACCTCTTGGTATCCATACCCTTATTTAGTTCCTTCCCCCTCCCACATTGTACCAGGATAGATCTGTGTGACCAATAGCATATGACAGAATTGATGGTTTGTGTTTTCCATCCCTCTTGGGTCACTTGCCCTGGGGGAATGCAGCGGTGATGAATTTAAGCTTTTGGCCAATGGTCAGCAAGGAGTTGAGGGCTGTCAATGACCATGTGGGAGAGGTTGAAGGCAGGTCCTCCAGCCCCAGCAGAGCCTGGAGGTACTTGCAGCCCTGGCTACCAGCTTGACTTCAACCTCTTGAGGGACCCTGAACCACCCAGCTGAGCTACTCCTGGGTTTCTGAGCCTCAGAAGCCTGTGAGATAACAAATGCTTGGGATAATTTGTTATGCAGCAATAAATAACCAATGCAGAATGGAATTGTGAGAAAATATGATGCACTTTGGAATTGCAGGCGGATTTTTTTTTAGGTCCTTTCAACTCTAATAGAGAATGAAGATGTCATCATCATTTAGGTCAACATTGTTGAGATTAAATGCATTATCTTTGAAGACAGACCAACCACTTTATGTCCTGCTTCTGGCATGTACTAACTTTGTGATCTTGGGTAATTTTCTTGCTTTCTAAACTTTAATTTTCTCATCTGAAATATGGGATTGGAATTCATATCTATCTCAGAGAATTGAGAGAGTTAAATGAGATGGAACATGTAAAGTTTTTATTATGGTTCTTGCATACGATAAACACTTAATAAATATTAGCTGTTATTCTTAGAAAATGGTCCCAAGACCATAAATACAAAGATAGGTTATAAAATAACGTTGCAACTTTCCTTTTTCTGCTTTATTTGTAGTCTTTCCTAGGCACTTTCAAGGATAAATCCTACATAAACTTTCCCCTTTTCTTCTTAATCAACTTAGTTCAGGAGTCAAGAATTTGAAGAAGTATAAAGGTATGTTCAGTACCTTTAATTAGTAACCACTAATACATTTTCCCAATGCATCAACAAAAAGGTGGAAAGTAATCAGCTGGGGGAAGATTAATTAACTCAATCTTTTATAATTCAGAACAGGCCAGGATATGCTTCAAAACACTCCGTTTTGGGCAGAGAGCCTTATACTATACCAAAAAGGACAGAGAAAGAAAACTCAATCCAAACTAAGCCAAGAACACACAAACAGCAAAGCCAAGAAGACTAATTGACAAACAACTCAGCCTGCATTCCCATTTTCCCTACTTCCAAAGTGGAGGTTGGGGCTGGGATTGTGGCTGAGTTGATCCATTGTGAGGAAATGGTTAAGTCAGTCTCACCAGGACAAAACTCTGGGTACACAAAGCAGGTGGTAGAACTAGTCAGTGCCCTGAGGAAAGTTGAGGGCCATGCTAGCCATTAGATGAACTTTCTCTAAATAGCTCTGGCTTCTCCTTCTGTATCTTTCTCTCATCTTCTGACTTTCTGTGATTCCCCCTTAAAACTCTGTCTGGCAGGTATTTTTTCTCTCTGTCATTTTTACCATATGAATTGAAGTCATTGGACCACCACTCCTAGGGACATTTGTGTGTAAAATTTCTTTATCCTCCCTGATAAGATTTCAAGCATCAGGGGAGAGTGGGGCAGATTTCTGTCTGGGCATCACTGAACTTCTCAGAACCCAGGGAACCAGCCCGAGTGGGCTGTTACCAAGAGCAAACTAAAGGGTCTCACATCCCAGAAGGGCAAGGTAGGGCCAGCAGGTGCTGTGAGCCCAGATGAAGAGCACAACCTCTGGGAAGCAGACTGACCTCTGCAGTTATTAGGAATTTCAGTTGACCCCATTAACATTAGGAGATTCACCTTAAGGAAAGAACTTGCAAACTCCACTTTTTTTTTTTTTTCAGCATAACACAGCCTGGGCTTTTTTTATGTCAGAATATGACAATTATATCAGATCAGCCTTACAAGAAAATCCTTCATAACCTCTTTTCCTTTTCTCCCAGCCCAGCTGTGATATGTCCTGGGCTCCCCTGGTTAGCCATAACGCCCAGGGCAGGGTGCCAGCATGATGCACGGTGGCTTGATAAGTGCACAGCTCTGGAGTGCTTGGAAAAGCCTCTCGCTTCTCACTCAAACAAAGTGGTATTCAAGATGGTGAAGAAATGGTACCTGGCCTGTGTCCGGGACTTAGGAGTTGAAAAAACAAATGAAAAGAAGGCTCGTTTTTTACTTTCCTTCTCACCTTTAAATCTTAATCTGAAATCTTCTTTGGAGAGAGGAGAAGAGTTATGGAAAGGAGTGGAGGAAAGTTGAGGGGAGGGTGAAGAGGGAAGGGTGGAGTGCACAGAGGTTTGCTCGGCAGGGGTTTGCATCCTGGTGGGGAACAGCACTACAGCTTGTTCTGTGGCGGGAAGTCACCTCTCAGCTTTTCTCCTGTAAGTGTGGGGGCATGAGTTCTGTGAGGTTGGGATAGAAGTGCTTTATGTAGGTAATCTTGGAAAGGATGATCCTACAGTCCGGGGATGTCTTTTTTGATAGATCATCCGGTCCACTGATTAAAGCCGTGAGAAATTTGCACCATCTTACTGGTGACTACAAGGAAAATATGTCATACCTAAATGTATTTTAGCACGACCATCAGCACACCTAGGACACGGGCACAGTGGAACGAACACTGTGTCCAGATCTCAGAGATGGGAAGTCCAGACTTGATGATGACACGCTGGACAGGTCGGCTCATTCTTTGAGCCAACAAGTCTCTTGTGCCAAATGGCATCATCAGATTCGATGAGCTAATTCTCCCCTTGCTCCTGTGTCAAACCTGAGATTTATTTTATATCAGTTCTTTAAAGATCTAAATTACATAGGGATGACAAATGCATTTCTATATTAGACCTCAACCTTTGGAATTAACTTGCTTTCCAGTTCTTACTTTGTAAGACTTAGGTCATGATCTACAATTTTCTCACCAGCTTGATCTGCTCAAGTCAAACTTAGCTCATCTTCATTTATTATTTCTCTACTATTGGGGAAAAAAATTCTAAGTGGGATTTATAGAAACTTGAAACACTATCAAATACTCGTTCTCACATACACACAGCTAGGGGCCCGTGACATAAACTTGCACAAGCAGATGTGGTGAAGTGAATCCTTAGGCAAGCAACATACAATAAACAGCCTCCACTCATACGATGCTTTCAATGTGCCAGGCACATGCTTCGTGTGCATTCCATATATGAACTTTTTAAATCCTCATAACAACCTTAGAAAATGGGCTTTATTTTTTTACAGTTCAGGAAATGCACTGCAGGTGGGAAGTCTGACCATGTTGGAAAGATTTTGAGATAGTGCCTCCGGGTTCCTCCAGACACCCACCCATCTCCACAGTTCCTGGAATCAGTTTCAGTTCCACTCCATTCGTCATTCACCAGGAGGACCAGAGCCTACAGGCTTTGGAGTCACCTATCCCTGGGTGTGAGTTCTGGCTCTACATCTGCTTAGCTGTGTTAATTCAGTTATATTTCTGAGCCTCCCTAAAATGCAGTTCCTTTCTCTGCAGAATGAAAGTAATTCCATCTACCTGGTAGGGTTGCGAAGGGGGCTAAAGGGATTTATAGGTGCAGTGAGGGTTCCCAACTAATGCTGTTCTCTCACCACTCAATCCTTCCTTCTCCCAGGTTTTCTTTCTTCCCCTTCCTCCTATCTCATCGTGCTTACTAAGTCATGGGCTGTTTATTTTTTTCTGCCCCACCCCACTCGCCTGCCCCAGAAGAAAGGAGCTATTCTCTTCCTATCTGTAAGTCCCTCTTGTGATTTGTTCTCTCCTCTCTAATCATAAGAATTTCCTTTCTGGATTCGCCAACTTTCTTAGGCTGGGCTGCCCCAAACTTCACATTCTTTGCAGAATAGCCCATGGGGCCTCCATCCAGGTGCTTTGAACATCCTGTCCCTCCCTGCTCAATCTCTGCAGTCACGTGGCAGCAGTCAAGAGCAGCCGTGGGACAGCAGCACAGACACAAGTCAGAGGAGGTTACTGGATTCCAATTATAAACAAAGCAAGCCAGAGTTGTGTAATTAGTTTGGAAGGAACAGAGTTACAGCTGTTTTAAGGGTTGTGACCCAAACTGACAAAAGACAGGAAATTCAGGGAGGCAGTGCTTTATCAACCTTGCCTTTGAATGGCCTGTTTTTTTTTTTTTTTGGCTGATATATTATATTACTTCCCTTCAAGGTATTTTGAGCTTCTAATCTCTGGATTTTCATTTTTAAGGCATTCACAGAACGTTATACCTGGGAGACTGATAGACTCCTTTGAAACTTAAATAACCCAAAGGAGCCATCCAAACCTCTGGGTGGAATACGTATCCATGCATTTTTAAAAAGGCATATTATATACATCAGAGACTTGGATGGCTCATTAGGACGAGTTTGGTGGAGTGTGTAATTCAGGATTTAATGTGCTGTCCATGGACTAAGCTTACTAGGACTGTACTAAAGCTGTCTTATTTTACTTTTATTTTCCACATAACATCTAAAGCCTAAAGCATTTACACAAAATGACTGAGTAATCATTTGCATAGTTTCATTTTTGAAATCTAAGCCTTTTTCAAGTTAAGTGAAAACCAGACATACCTAAAGCCAAAATGCCTTGCATGAAACTTAAATAATTGTAAAAGCTTCTTTTTTTTCTTTCTTCTTCTTCTTCTTTTTATAAAATTTATAACTAAGCTGAAAATTAGATATTTTAACATTTTTCTCTTAGGGGTATTTCCGTGCTTGGATCCTTGCAATGCAAGTTTTGTGATTCCTCATAGAAAACAAGCTTAACCTGAATTAAGGCATAAAAACATTTATTATTATTTTTTTCTTTGACCTATGAATTATCCTTTACATTTTTCAGGATTATAAAAAAAAAGGATGGTCATAAGCTGGATTTACAGGGAAGCCAATGTGATGAGTAAGATTTAGGGAACCATATATTGAAGAAATGAAAGGAGCAATCAAGTGGAGAGAGACGAAATTTGACTTTTTATACCTTATGCATTTTTCAAGTTCCCTATTTTCCCTAGTCCCTGCCCACTCACCTTTCTTCTTTTCATTCTTTTCTACCAAAACTTATAGATATAAGACATTTTTCACTTTGTTGGTGTTCTAATTGACCATGTAGAAATAGCCAAGTTTCTAGTGGGTCCATGTGGCTACTAATCCTCACTGAACATTCATTCTTCTGGATCTTGGGGAACTGCAGAAAGAAGCAAATTCAATTCTAATCTGGAGAGGAGCGATCTGCCCACTCTTGCCGTGGAGAGAGCAGGTCACACTGAGAGAGCCTGAAAGCCACAAGCTCTCACCCTGTATGTCCTGAGCCTCCTAGGGGATTTCGCAGCTGCAAGGGAAGATTCAGGGAAAGGTGTATTTTAAAAACAGTACTTAAGAAGCAACAGAAATCTGTTTAAATAGTCCAAGGTATTTAATAATTTAACTGTGGGAGGAACATAGGAAAACATGCTTCATTTGAAATAAGAAGTGGACCCTGAAAATTCCTTTCTCTGGGTGCACTTGAAACTGGAAAAAGGTTTGGGTTTTATTTAATGTTTGTTTCTGGTAGCATTAGATAAAGTATCATGTCCTGGGTCTAAGACAGGGTGAAAGAAAGAGACCAACTTATTGAGCATCTGCTGTGTGTCAATCAAGCCGATCATTGTGCTATGTATTTTACATACATCAGTTATTTTGTCTTTCACCACCCAGGAAAGTGATCGTCATTATCTCTACTTACACATAAAAAAATTGAGGCCCAAGTTGAGAAACTTATTCATGATATCATGCTGGATTAGTAGTTCTTGTCTTAGTTGTGCAAACACAGCTAGGGATGCAATTCACATAGTATCTCTATGTCTTATTTTTCTCCTTTTTAAAATGAGTACGTTGGACTAGGGCTCTTGTGTGTTCTGGAAGGAATGTTCTGGATTCTAATATTCCAAGTGTTTTCTGTAGATTCTGAGATCTCTTCCAAGAGGGATAAATTAGACCAGCTGTGGTCGTGTCCACAGAGCCTGCAAACCCATCTGGCAGAGCAGGCCCGGATGGTCCCCAGCACCCTGGAAAACCAGTAGTTATCTGGAACTTTTGCTGTTAAGAACTGGGGGAACAGTGGCAAAGAATTGTCCTGTTCTGGCTGGAGAATCTGAGGGCTCAGATTACCGTTTTTTGACAAGTAATGAGTTAAGGAATTGCAAGTTACTTTGTGCAGAAAGCACACAGTGTGAGATTTGTGATCAGCAACTGAAGTAACTCCTCCGTCACTTTTCTGATGCCCCCACCTCCCTTTCCCACTTGCACAGAGTGCCACATCCTTCTACTTTATTCAAGACCTTTTAAAAATAGCTTAACCTGATCTCTGCCTTTTCTTATTTCTTCCTAGCCTTCTCCCTAAAAATTCCTCTTACCTCTGGACTCACTTATTTTGCATAAGCCTCTTCTATAAATCCCAAGATTACTTTGCTCCTCTCTCTTAAGACTGTAAACTGGGTAATATGCTCTGAATGAAAGGCCATGATGAGTTACTCTGTGTGAGACATAAAAGCAACATCATCTGGCATAACCCACTCCTGGAACTCCAAATCCTTGTGTTGCAAGTGAGCATCGCAATCTCGAGCCCTGGAGTAAATTATTTTAAAGTACATTTTCTGCAAACACTATGGCTTTGGTTTCTGGCACGCTTCTCTTATAATCTTCAGTTCAGAAGAAATACTGAGCTCAGCTTTGAACTTTTCTCTTACCCGATCCCTAATACGTTATCAAATAGCCCTGTCCCTTGTGTAATTAATCCTTTTTATTTTTCTTTAGCTCATGTGAGGATTTTCTCCTAAATTAGAAAAGTAATATATTTATAGATTAAGTCATTTGTGATTTTACTAATTTCTGGGTCAGGTTCTTCTATCTTTTATAATACACTGGTGATGCTAAGAACTTTCCAGTAATGTTTCAAAGGGAAAAAAAAAATCTACGATCTCAATTGGAAAGCACAAATTGAAGACTTCTAAGCTAGATGCTGTGTTGGGTGCTGCACAGAATGCAGAAAAGCATTGTTTATCCCCTCAAGGAATTTATATTCTTGTAGGCAAATCCACAAATTGCTACTGTGAAAGGCATACTGATGTCGTGTTGCTGGAGTTCAGAGTTAAGGGGACTGCAGGTGTTGGAGTCCTGCGGAGGTGAGATCATTAGCTGCTTCCTCTCTCAGAGAGCTGCTGCCTGCGGGGACATGATGCTCTGTGGAAACTTGGGGATCGCTAAGTGTCTCCGTATTTTTCTTGCTCTTGCTATCATAGAGGAAGAGTTCATACTCCTATCAAAGTCTCCTGCCTTCAAAAGTTCAGCATTCAATCTCTTCATGCATTCAATAGGATTAAAGGAATTAGCAGCTTTATGGAGGTAAGATAGACTTTATGTTACCTGTTATTTGGCTTCTCTGTAACACTGACTGATGTGGTTAGCATTCTCTGCTCCAGGGTGAGTCTCCCATTAGCTTGCCTGCACGCATTACCCCTTGTGTATGCCCCTTCCTCTTGGGCTTCTTTTCCTCTGTCCCCATTGAAGTTGCCTTTTCTTTCACCCAGTCCCAATTTGGGGATTTCTAAAGACTGAGAACTGGGCCAGTGTCTTTTCTCTCCCTTTTCTTCCTTTCCCTAGGTAATCTAATCAATTTTAATAATTTTAAATGCCATCTCATAATGATAGCTCCCAAACTTATCTCTCTACGCTAGATCTTTCCTTTGGGCTTTCATCGTACTTATCCAATTGCCTATTTGCTATTTCCATTTGGATATCTCACAGATACCTGAGAGATAATCATTCAAAATGGACTGTTTGGTTTCCACCTCCCCCACCCCATTGTTGCTGATCGCAGTATTGGCTCTAACAACCAACTGCTCTGTTGTTCAAGCCAGCAGTCGAAGTCTTCACCTGTGATTCGTCCCCTCCCCACGTATGATCATCAGTGATCCTGGTGGATCTGTGCAGTGAATGTCTTCAACCAGACCATTTCTCACCATCTCTGCTAGCATGCGCTTGGCTGTGCCATCATGATCCGCATCTAGGTTACTGCAACTGCCCCCCCCATACCCCAATCCACGCTCCACACAGCAGCGGTGATTCTAGCAGGCAAATCTCACAGTTCTATTTCACCCTACAGAAATCCTTTCAATCACACTCTTTCTCCTATATCCACTCCTCCGTATTAGGCAAAAAAGAAAAAGAAACCCTGTTGTTTGTCTTTTTTTTTTTTTCCATATGCAGATACTTAACCATTCCTCTTTCTTGTTTGGGATTCTGCTTTTTTGATTTTCTTCCTACCTCATAAGGTTACTAAAGGGTTTTCCAAAACAAAGACAGCATTCTCTTTGAGAGAGATTTTGGTAAATTTTTTTATTTTTAATAATAAAGTGTTCATCTCATCAAAAAATGGGAAGGAATTGTAAAGGTCCTTTAAAAGTGGGGAGATTTTTGACAACCTGGGATGCTCAGGGATCATGTCACCCAGAGATTAACCAGGACTGACATTTACAAGTGTAATGTTGGCTTGAGGAAGAACGAGAGGCTCTGGCTTAGCTGGGAGAATAGCGTGCATGCGGGGTACATGGAAGATCCCTGGCAGGGTAAATCGTGCCGTACTGTGGCATCCTCCAATGCCTGACCAAGAAATTTGAATCAGGTTCAACACAAAAAGTTGGAAGCCACTGAGGAGATTTTGAGCTCAGATATGATGCAGTGAATGTTGTGCTTTAGAAATGCCAGGCTGGCATTAGTGGTAGAGATGGACTGGGACGGATTGGCATGGGGAAGTCAGATGGTAGGGACTTCAGTAAAGGGGCTAGTCCCCCTGTGCAGGTGAGAATTACTGAAAGCCTAAGCTAGAACAGCAGCTGTGGTCACCTTTATTTGCTTTCAATATTATTATGCTGAGCTAAGTATCTGTTTTCATTAATCCACTTCTTCCCTCTCGTTTAATACAGATGCCACCAGCCCTTCAGATATTTGCTTTAGATTAAAAATTCCCAAATACTGCAGTCTTTCTTTACATGCCCCCCCCCCCATTTTCATCTGTCCCTCTGGAGGCCACCTGTTTATCAATGTCCTATCTAAATTGCAGCACTCAGAATTAAGCCAATTCTTTCCATGTGGTCTGCCTAGAATAGACTCACACAATTACTTTCTCCAAATAAATCATATTACGTCTCTCATCACCTCATCCAGTATGTGATATAGATATGTCTATATGGAAGCAATATTCTTGATAAACAAAAGATGCCCAGCAAGAAGATAAGAATTTTCTGCTTCCCATTCATTTGTCATGACAACTTAGCTAGTTCTTTCTTCTCTCTGACTTTGCTTGTCTCTTCTACTTTCTGAAAACCATACTTTTTCTTCTGTCTCTATTTTACAATTTTCAGTTTTGGGGAGCACTAGCAGTGTTTGCCTTATACAAAATCTAGAGTTTATAATAAATTCATTCAACAAGTATTTATCAATTGCCTACCATATCAAGGTACAGTTCTTGGTGCCTGAGATACATCAAGAAACGTAATATTAAATGTCCCTGCCTTCTGTTCTCCACTGTTTCATGGGTCACTCGATGGATAACAAGTAACAATAGAGGAGCATTTATTCACTACAGTAATGATGTCAAAGCCAATGGTTCAATGGAAGGTGTTTCAAGGGCAGCAGATTCTGCAATATAAGTGAAAATTTCTTGCCTTTATTTGGATTCTCCCTAATACTGTCCCTCTCCTTCATTTAAATTTCACCGTTCTTGAGGGGAGGAAGAGGTGTAGCCTGGCTCTCATATGGAAATTAATTGCTGTTCTTCCTCACACTGGGCTAGATAACTTAAAAATTAATATACTGTGCAGACAGCAGTACCTAAAGGTTGCAGAGACTGACTGGTGAGCTGCAGGCATTTGAGTCTGCCAAGCAGAATAAGAAATAGATAAAGCTAAATTACAGACCTATTAAAAATAAATTAGTGGTGTCGAAAAAGCAAATTAAGATGCAGATAATCAATCTAATTTCAGGGTCTCTGGTGAGTGGTGAAGCTTAATTCTTCTTGTGTTTGATGAAGGCATCTATTAATTAAAAAATATTTATATAAAAACAAGCCTGTACAAGGTCTTTATGACAAGAGGGACCAACTTCAGTTGGTTTGACTCTCAGAAGATGGCCTTGATTTTGCAGTGAAAGGCGAGACCCACCTTCACATATCTAAATTAGAACCTATTTTCCTAAAATATTTTTTTGCCAGCCGGAGAAAACATTTGCTTCTCTTCCCTTCACTTTTATTTTCCTCACTTTCTCTTCTGGCTTCCTGTGATCAATTCCAAACCATCCATCCTAGTTCCTTTCGTTCCATGGTTGTTCTCAGTGCAGAGATGGTAGGTAAGCACCGAAGCAGAGGAAAGAGGTGGATTTTGAAGAGAAAAAGGGGTCAAATGAGCAGAGAGGTCACGAGCTAGGAGAGGGAAAGATGCACTTACAGCAGGAGGCAGAGACACCGAGCAAAAGTATAAAGAAGGAATTACGCAAGGATTTGGAGTCCTGTGAGTGTCAGCCGATGTGAAATTTCTGGATCAATGAAAGAATGGGTCATCATATGATAATTGACTATCTGTTATCATTTTGCTTCTTTCTACTCAGTATATTGGGTAAGAGGATTACTACACAGTAGTAGAAGCATAGGCCAAAATGAAGTTTAGCTTTTTCATATCTCTCCCTCTTACCCGACCTCTGACAGGGGGTCAGAGAATAACTCAGCAGGGAGGCCACACGGAGCAGCGCCCTGTGCACTGGCCCTTCTGGAGTTTAAGAAACTCACAGTTTTGCAGCGCTGGAATAAATGGAGCACAGGAGGCCAGTCCTGCTGCTGTATCTCACTGCCCTACTCCGTAGCAGAAATGGGATTGAGTCAGAGGCTGCAAGCAAAGCAAATCTTCCCAGCCAGCTGCAAGTCTTGCTTGAGTCTAGCTCCTGCTAATATTATAATAATGGCAGGAAGAACGGTTGAAGACAACGTGTAGAGTTTTAGTCTTTCAAATCCATTTTTTTAATTGAAAATGTCATACAACACAATGGAAAAAATAAAAAAAGAACAACTTAAAAAAAAAGAGTAGATATATAATGAAAAGTCAGTCTTCCCTTATTGTCTCAGTCCAGGTTTGATTTCCACAGATGAAAAATGGTTCGCACAGGAGACAGAAAAGGAAATAAATAAGAAAAGTGACATGTAGCCCTGACGAAACATCGAGCATCTGCGGTTCAGAGTGATCAGTGTCATAGGATGAAATCAAAGTGGAGGAGGCTTTCATATTCTCCTGGGAAAGAAGGACTGTCATTACAGCAGGACAGAGTCCTGGCCTGGACGGACCCCGATCTTATGGCAGAGGCCTGGCGCATTTCTGGTCACCTCCTGTGGCAATGCTGTTAGGGAAAGGTCGCCATTCATCTCTGTCAGGTGTCTCTGTCTCTGGGGAAGTGCTGGGCAGGCTTTACCAGGTCACCTCCTCCTTGTTCTGTGCCCTGGGATTACAGGCAATGGAGGTTTCCTACTCTGTGAGTTTGACATCTGGGAGTTTTCAGTTTAGCATTTTATTTTATATTTAGTTTATGTAACAACAACAACTATGAACAAGCCAGCAATTATTTATTGAAAGCCTGTTGTTCCAAGCTTATGTATATGTATGTTCTAGCCTATTTTATATGTTTATATATATGTACACACATACACACAGCACCTCTTACACACACACACACACACACACACACACGCACACACACACACACACACACACACATATATGTGTGTATATATATTCCTCCAAGGCAGAGTTAGGGGTCCCTGTGACATGCCCCAGAGGACTCTGTACTTCCCCTCTTGGCATTTATTATGCTGCATTTTAATTCTCTCTCTCTCTCTCTCTCCATATATATATAATATATAACTATATGTTAATATATAATATATATTAGCAGTCCCCAACCTTTTTGGCATCAGGGACTGGTTTCAAGGAGGATAATTTTTCCATGGACGGGGGGTAGGGGGGTTGGTTTTAGGATGATTCAAGCACATTGCATTCATTGTGCACGTTATTTCTATTATTATTACATTGTAATATATAATGAAATAATTACAGACACCTCTCTGCTAACGATAATCTATATTTGCAGCTGCTCCACCATTAGCATCACTGCCTCAGTTCCACCTCAGATCATCAGGCATTAGATTCTCATAAGGAGCGCGCAACCTAGATCCCTCGCATGTGCAGTTTACAGTAGGGTTCACGCTCCTATGAGAATCTAATGCCGCCGCTGATCTGACAGGAGGCGGAGCTCAGGCAGTGATGTGAGCCATGGGGAGCAGCTGTAAATACAGATGATGCTTTGCTGGCTCACCTGCCACTCACCTCCTGCTGCATAGCCCAGTTCCTAAGAGGCCACAGATGGGTACCAGTCTGCAGCCCGGAGGTTGGCGACCATAGATATATATCATATATATGTTTATATATATAATTAGCACCTCAAGTACTTTTTATTTGTCTTCATGGGTCTGGGAGGATTATTTTCTTTCTCTCTCACAGCACTTAATTTACCTGGGAGAAATGGCTTATTCCTGTGCAGGTCACAGCCCTTGTGTAGAGTGTGGAGATCTCAGGCTGCTCTGCCCACTTTATGTGTGGACGCTCCCTCTGAGACGGGAGCCGGTGCAGATGAACAGTGTGGGTAGAATAACCCTACAGATGAGCCAAATGCTGATGGACCACAGCACTATTTTTATGTTTGTGTTATTTTTATGCCTCTTTATATATGCGTGTATAAAAATAATGCTACTGCTTCGGGTCAACTCTGAGATGTAAAAGTTTCTGCCAGGAGATTGGCAGGTGACTCAAGAACATAAAACTTTTTTTATTCTGTAGTTTCCCTGGGGCCTTCTACAGCTTTAGAGCAGAAGAGAAATATGGTTTATGTCCATGGACAGGAAACATCCATCCTGAAATGCTATTTAAAATTTAGAGATGGCCACAGCCTGTTTGCAGCATTATAAGGTATCTTGCATTACTGCTGGAGGGAGGTTTATGTAACGCAGCATTCTGTCCTTACATCCTGCTCTTTGCTGCTGTGACAACCTCATGTATTTCTATAGCTCTGCTGCTCGGGCCACCGCGTGCCCTTCAGTCAGCTAAGTCTGATGATTCCTAAAGAGAATTAACCAACCTGAGGCAGCCAGTGAGTTTCCTCTGTTCCTCCAGATCCATTATTTGCCCTGCCTTTACCCTAGGAAGTTGACCTTGACAGATTACACACCCTCTGGACACTCTTGCTCATTGGTTTCCTGTTGGGTCCAGTAGAGGTGTGAGATCACTGAGTGGGAAGAGAGAGGCTGGGGCCACCACAGCCACAGCAGGGCGGCCTCTCTCCTGTGGTTCTCCCTAGCATCTGGCAATGTTCCCTCTTGCCCCAGGCTCTCCAGTGGCTCCCTATTGCTGCTAAGCCTGGGGTGCTCCATTGACCCTGCCTGGCTTCCTTCAACCCGGCCCCACCTCTGTAAATAGTCCTTTGATTAAACATCCTTTGTCGCTACAGTGAGTATCCATCTGTGTCCTGCTGGGACCCTGAGTGATCATTACTCCTTAGGAAATTGACTATGTTGTGGCTTCCGGGCAGCCAGGCAGCCAGGCAGCAGCCAACTCTAGAACAGAATGAATAAAATCCATAAAACTGTAGGAGGTCCCGGCTTCCTGAAGAGTCCTGATCTAGGACCTCTGATACCCTCACATCTGGATATATGATTAAGATTGTGTGTGTACATGTATGTGTGTGTGTGCACACACACATACATGTACACACATTTAATCATCATTGTTGAATCAGTTAGGATTTAAGCAGGAAAAGAAGATCAAGTGGCAGGTGGCAGTGTAGTTATGATCTTGAATATGAGATTAGAGAAATGTGGATTCAAATCATAATTTTATTAGTAGGTGCCCGCCCTCTCTGAGACAGTTTCTTTGTCGGAAGCATGGGTATAATCCTACCTCATCCATGCAGGATTCTTGTGACGTACAGAGATGATGCTGTAAAATACCACCAAGCCAGGAATGCCTATTTCAAAGTGCCCTCCCTGCCGTGGCCCTATCTATTCACATGCACACACCCCACACACGTGCACACACACACACTCTTAGTGTTTTCTTTCTGAATCTGCCTTGGCTTTAGACTTGGTAAGAGAATTCTCGTATCCAGGGAATGCAGTCTGATGGGGTGCCATGGGAGTGTTGCAATGTCTCAGCTTTGCTAGGCTGAACTACATCTCCCAAAATTGCTTTCTTGCATGGTTCCCATGAGGATGTGCCATAAGAGGGATTCTTGGGAAGTGAGGCAGAGCCATCTTGAGGAGTCAGCTTGTCATGGACCTGCTGACTCCTCTCATCTGTGTGGGAAAAGGGCCAGGCCTGCAACAGCCCACCCTCCACCGTCCTGCTGCAGCTTCTCCAACTCAAGGGCCATGTGTGTATGTTTAGCTCCATGACAAAGGCCACCATATAACAAAGGTCAGAGGTACCAAGAACTGATATAGGTTTTCAGTCCATTTTTGTAGCCTCCAGCTCACACTTGTGGGTTCCATCCAGTTTGTTTGTGTTCCTCCCCACCTTACAGCCATCTTCCCCCGCCAGCTGCCTGATGTGCTGTGGACTTCAACCTTGAGCATCAGACTCACAGCTCTAACATATGCACACTCACACACACACACACACACACACACACACACACACACACACATTTATATCGGATCAAGGGGGTATCTCAACAGGAGATAAAGAATGAGGCCTTATGTTCACTTGAACTCTGTTTCTTGGCTGAAGCAAGGAATGGCCTCCTGACTTCTACCAAAGTTGGAGGCAGCTGTGCTCAGACTTGCCTGGAGTCCAGTTTACAGCTGGTGTCATTGCCCTGTCCTCATTTGCTGGTGGTGGCAGGAGGGATTGATAGTGTGGCTGAGGGGTCATGTGCCACTTTGAGACATGAGATCCCCAGGTCTACAGAAACCCAGAGCTGGCATTTATCACGATGGAAACTAGCTGCATGTGTCTCCTCAGCACCTGCAACACACCACCTTTCAGGGACCAGAGCAGTTAGGTTCATCTGGGTGGATGTTCCCTGGTCCCCCGGTTCCCTGCGTCAAGAATGAGTTCTGGCACTGAGTCAAGCCGATGATGGAGTGATCACAAACACAGAGCAACTTAATACAGTTTATCACATAAAAGAAAAAATGAAAGTAAAGGAAGCTATGCAAAAGGAAAGTACGTTCCAGAGAGAGTGGAACAGGTCAGTCTCCGGGAGCGGAGAAAGATGCTGGAGGCTGAGCACATGTTGCTTTTATAACCCCACTAGTTTGTCCCGCCTTTCCCCTGGCAGGATTGGTTGCCATTTCCTGCCTTTGGCAGTGATTGGCGGGCTGGTGTTATATAACAGATCACATGACAGGTTACATAACAGGGTAGGTTATATAACAATTTCCCTTCCTGCACATGCATCTTTTCTAGAATTCTCCACGAAGCTCCACTCATGTTATGCTAATTAGATGGTAATGGGCTCTAGGTCAGTTAAAGATTACCAGGAACTTTTTACCATGTATGTTTCCACTAGGGAACAGTTCCTAGCTGCAATCTGGTTCCTAGCTACAATTCGGTTCCCATTCTCCACCTTTAGCCATCTCCTTGCCACCTGTTTACCCTGAACCAGACCTAGCAGTGCTGGATGCAGGATGAAAGCGGAGCAAGGAAAGCAGGAGCACAGAGTTTAGGGGTTCTCAGGAAGGAGCAAGCAATGGGAACCTGGCCTTCTGCTGAGTTGCTGGTATTCCCAATCATGTATTTACAAATACATGATTCTTCTTGTTTAAGTACGGCAGAATAATGTGTGGAGATATTCATTTTTCTTTCTTTTCCTTCTTTCACTAGATTTGCACATTTGCCTCCATCATACGGGCATTAGTTGCTTCAAAGGAGTAATGTCTAAGGCAAGGCCAGGAAACTAAAAATAGCCTGCAGATATCCTAGGCTTTTGTGTCCTAAAACCTTGTACTCCTAGGGGAAATTAAACATCTGCAGCTAAGAAAAATAAAGAGGACCAGTGCTTTGCTCTCATCTTTAGACTAGAAAAGCATTGTCCTTGGTCCAGAACTGAGAGAGGAGAAAAATAGTGAGGAGGGTCTGTAGTTATCCTCCCAGAAATGCTTCTGAAAAGTGGCAAAGCCCTGGAGAGAAAGTGACCATGTTGTACATTTTGGAGACGGGTCCGTGGACAGCCTTGCAGGAATGTTCCTGGATCCCCTGTGTGATTCATAGACGATTAGGCTGTTTGGCTTAAAGAGCCTCGTTGACCAAGGGGAAGGCCTTTTCTGCAATACCTGAGAGCGAAAATATCTCACCCCACCCCACCCCTCCTGTGTCAGGCCTTTATATAGACATATTCTGCCAACATCTTGGGATAATAATAACATAATAAGACCTAGCCTTTAGTGGCAGGTACTATATGCCAGCCACTTTACAAATGGTAACTCATTTAATTGTCATGAAAACCCTATGGGGTGACATTTTATACCCCACTTTACAGATGAGGAAACCAAGACCACATAGCCAGGATTCAAACCTAGACAGTGTGCTCTAAGATCCACGCTTGAGTTGTGGTAGTCAAAGAAAGTATTTTTTTAATATGTACACACAAATTTGCAGGCATAAACTCATACCAGCTAAATAACCATATTTATGAATATATTTTATCTTGGCAATTATACAATGAGAATCAGTCTACCTCACCTAGAGGTGTCTGGAACATAATAAGTCCCCAATAAATACCAGTTGTTTTAATGATTATGACAACGATTATGGTTATTATCACCCTCAGAGAAGATTGCACAGAAGCAATTTGCCAGCAGAGAATTGCTGCTCCTTCAGATCCAAATCCCCCTTTTGCAGAATTGGACTCATCTGAGGTCATCCCAGTGATTATTCCAACTCCGCTGCAGGTGTCCATGGTCCTTAATTCATTTCTCCCTCTTATCGAGGAGAAACAAATTCTGATCATCTAAATTAAAATTTTGGTGTGCTAACCCTTTCATAAGTATTTGCATTTAAAAGGAGAGGGTAGCGCTTAACAAAAATGAAGTCATATTTAACAATGGAATCACGGGGTTGCCTCGCTATTTACTAATGTAGTAGCAAGATTCAATAGCTGTGGTATATAGGGATGATCAGGTTTACCATGGCCTCTCAGGCCTTACCCTGTGACCAAGTACATGCTCTACACACCCTCTTTCCTGCCCTCCTTCTCAGTAGGACACAGCAGTATAGCTCAAGAGTTGAGATGCAGCTACATAAATGTGGGCAACCATGAGCAGTGAGGACAGAAAAGTTTCTTTGGCAATGTACAGTGCAAAACATCAGGACCTCATAAAGCTTGCTAGGAAGTAACTCTGTTTCCGTAGAGGAAAAAGGAGCTGGCCTGTTGTGTTTTTGAGAATAGAGGGTGCTACTGGAGATAAAGTTTGCCAATAACAGCTATCCTAGAAGGTACACCTGCATGTCATGGAAAGAATGCTTACCCAAGCATGTTTGTGCATTTAAAGAAGTGTCATCTTTGGAGAGGAATGACATGAATGAATGAATGAATGAATTTCAGTGATGTTAAATTCTCAGTGGACAACATACTGGTTGGTTAAAAACCAGTTGATTTATTTGCTCCAAATAAGGACAGAAAGTGTGAAATAATTCCTGTGGCAGCTAGCACAGTGTCCTAATCACACATGGTGTTCAATAAAGGTTTAGGGGGCCAGTGACTATAATGCATAAGGCCCAGGTGGTGGAAAAATTGCCAAACAGGGACTCAGGATGCCCTGAGTTCTAGTCATAGCACAGCCCTTAAATGGCTGTGTGACCTTGGCTTAATTTCTGTGTCTCAATCTTCAGATGCTTCCTCTGTGAAATGAAAGGATGAGGCTAGATAATATTTAGGGTCCTTTCTCGCTAGATAGTGATACAGGAGTACCTTATGTACTTGGGCATCTTTAAATAAAAGTTGATGGTTAAGGTACTCTTTGGACTGTCATGCTTCCCCCTTGGGTACATCCACCCTCTGATCAATGGCTGCTTGGTGACAGTCTCGTTCCATGTCCTGCCCCATCTCCTGCAATGGTCCACTGTGCCTGACACTTGTCAGCTGCTGAGTCTCAGATGAAACCATTTCCATGCTTCTAATTTTGCTTCTGCTTTAGGTTTATGGGTGACAGATGATAAAAAATTAATTCCCTTAGGTTCACTCATGTACCATATGTCTATTCAAACAATGGATAGAAATAACATGGATTTTAGTGACAAGCCTTGGATTCTTTGTTTTGGAGGATCTGTTCCTAGATACTAAGGCTTCTGAGATTTTGACGTTCATGCTTAGGCATTTTATTCCTCCATTTCAGGTGTTTGAATCTTATTTTGCATTTCTTTTTAGATAAAATAATTTATAATTACATCTCTCCTCCCATTCCAAGTCATCACCCTAGAATCAAATAGTCCAATAATACTAACACTTCCCACTTAATATACTCTTTTCTGTCAGTGGAAAATATTTGGTTTTAAATTTGATTTTGTATTAAACTTAGAGAAACAGCAACTTTCAACTATTTCTCTTCCAGAAAGAAAATGTTTAACTGTCAGCTTTTTGTAGACTTTTCCTGACTATTTGGCTTATGACGGATATATGAGAAATTTGACAATTGTGGTTCTTTAACAGCCCACCTTAGAGGTGATAAATAATATGACTTGACATGAAATTCATCATCTTAATGTGTGTCTGGAGGTTAATGGGAGACATCAAGCATGAGATGCCAAAGTGTCTTCAGTGGTTGACAAGCCCCAGCATCTGGGTGTCCGTGGCAAAGAGATGAAGCTGTCAGTGAGTTTGTTTTAATGCTCTTGGGCAAATAGCCACACCACCTACCTGTCCGAACACAGCTGACCCTTACAGAAAATCAATTAGCTGAGTCTCAGAAGCCATGAAAATTAGCACAGCTCCACCAGCCAAGGCCAAGGATCATCTCAGATTGGCTTAGATGACTATGAGAGGAGAGAAAGAAAGAGCTTTGACCAGTCTTGGAAGATGACTGATGTTTTTTGTTTGGGGTTTTTTTTTGAGGTTACAGATGCTTCTCAGATGCCTTCTCATACTTCTTCTGTGTTTCAAAGCATGTTGAAATTCATTGCTGTGGCTGACGTATGTCGTGGTCCAGCCAAGAGCCATGGAATGACTACATGGTGGTACAGTGTTGAAGAATGTCTTTCCCCGGGGTTCCTCAGTGGTGTCTTAAGGAGATAAGGGAGGGGCTTCAACTCCATGCTTTATCTTGTATCATGCACTTTGCCAACTCTCAATGGCTGCACAGGTCTGAGAGCTGGGGACAGTTTGCTCCCATCTCACTGTGGTGTTGCCATACAGAGATATCAGTGATAGCTGGTGCATTCACCCTATCTTTTCCACCCAAACTGTTCATCCTTCTGTGTTCTCTTCTGAGAAAATAGCACAGGCTAAAATCTGGGAGTCATCCGAGACCTGTCTATCTCCCCCACACATAATCAATCATGTACCAAGGCCTGGTGTAAAAACCCCCTTATTAGTCTCCACTTTTTTCTGTCTCCCTGACTCGTTCTCCTTTAGTCTGGGATTTTTCTAGTAGCTCCCATCTTCCAGCCTCAATACTCCGTTACAGATGCAATGATGGTTTGAAATGGAAACCTAGTCATATTTTTCCCTGTTTAAAACCAGCTCTCTATTGCTCAAAGAACAAAGTTCAGATTCCCTAGCAAGGATTAAGAGGCCCTTTATCATCTGGACCCTCTCAGCTCCCCCATCTCTTTGCTTCTCTCTCCTCCCTCCAGAGCCCTTATGTCTCACAAGCACATGAGAACATGAACATATTCTTATTTTTAGATGATACACTAAATACTGGTCTCCATATAACTTTTTCCATTTAACAATATGTCTATGTCATTTAGATAAACAAACAGTCCCTGTGTTTTCTCCAACCCTGTGGGAATTTCTAAGATGAAAATATTTGACAAGCATGAAAAGAATCTACAAGGATGGCTGCCTTTGTCCCTTCCCATGCTTAATTTTCAGGTTCCGTTTGAGAAAATAGATACCTTATTAGTCATTTTGAATATGAAAAAAATTGTTTTTAACATCAGAAAGGCTTACAGACACCTGCCTGATTAAAGTTGATGGTTTAGAACTGACTGATCAACAAAATACTCAATGACCAAAAGATACTGTGAGTTCATATGAGTTCACTGCTGTTTTCTGATAGTTTTATTTTATGAACCATAATAGCATATATATATTATGCATATATGTGTATATGAAAAATATTAGCACATATAAAGGTGAGATGTAGTATTTATTCAGATGGCAATATTTGGTGTCCATGTGGAACATTAGAACTCCTCACAGTTTCAGAAACAATAGATGTCTCATTTTGATAGCTGACATCAGATATTCTTTCATAATGAAAAATCTTGTGCAGGAAAATGCCTTCAAGAGCTTCTTGGGATGGAAAGAGAGACCCTGAAGCATGACACCAGAAAAGACTGAATTATTCCGTGTGAGATGAAGAAAGGAATTTGTTTCATTCTGGAGAGGATGGCTGGGAGAGAGGGAGTAAAAATAGGGCCTGGGGGCTTGGTGCAGGGTCAGGGGTACACATAGGTGATGTGTGCATGAACAACCCTTGTGGGGTGGACACTGGAGGTTTTGTAAGAATAAGACTGTTTCACATTTACTCTGAAGTTTTTCTTTATAATGTCTTCGTATAAACCCTTCCTTTGTCCATGAGTCTTCAGTAAATTTGTCAAACACACAAGTCGCCTTATCTGAAAAGGCTTTTTGTGGGGCAAAGGTGGCATACATAGAACAGTGAGATGATTTATAAACCAAGAAAGCAGGCAGCCAGATCTAGAGATTCCCTGAGAACCCAAGGCTTTGGAAAATCTCAGCAGTCTTGAGGAGGGTTCTGGAATCCACAGGGTATGTGTGGGGTGGTAGTGGTAGGGTGGTGGGGCTGCTAATATCCTATTGGTACTCTGCAAATACCTACTTTTCTTCCATCCCACTGTGGACATTGTTGGCCACCTCATTAATGCTGGGTTCAGTCATGTGACTTGCTTCAGCCAATGGAATGTTAGTAGGTGTGATGCAAATAGAAGCTTTAACTGGACTTGTGTGGTGTGGCTTGCCCTTTACCCTCTTGCCACTGACCATTAGAAACTTCTCTAAATATCTTTTGGTCCAAGAATACAATGGACACTTGGATCATTCCCAAACCTAAGCCAAACTAAGTCCACCTGATATGCAGACTAGAGCACAACTACCTGGCTGAGCCCAGCCAGGATCAGCCCAGATGAAGACCTGAAATGCTAGTCGTTGAAAGCTAGTCGGTTTTGAGATGGTTGGTTATACAGCATTATTGTGGCAATAGTTGATTAATACATGATGCATTCAGAAGACCTCATTTACTAAGCGTACTGCATGTTTAGTGGACTTGAACAAGTAAGGAAGATCAGCAATTTGAATATGGGAAGAGAACAATACAATTACAGGGAAATGTTTATAATTGATAACTGTCTTCAAAGATTCTGGGAATGAATCTGCCTATTAGAGGCTCAAGGATTTCAGAAATGTGTTTGACATTTGATATCTGGACATTTGGAAATTATCATATCTTGAATGAACATTTCTCTGCAACAGTCAAGCAGAGAAAATGGTTTTAACAGTGATTATATTTTTGTGATCATTTGACACAAAAATATATGTATGTATTTTGGGGGAGAAAGAGGGTCTTAAACTTTCATTAGATTTTCAAAAGTGTTAGGGGTCCCTTCTCATCAAACAAAACAAAACAAAGCAAACACACCCACTAAGGACCCTTAATCCTTGGATCTGTATGCTATATATTGGCCCTCAGCTGGAACTTTTTGGAATGCTATCGCTCCATTCTCTGAGATCTCATTAGCCAACAAAGCCGGCTTCCTTTTTCTCCCCACTCCACAATACTTCTTTGCAACATGCTTACTGCTAGGTTTACTAGGCAGAGGAACTTTGGGGGTAAAAACCATGACATGTGAGCCATCTGTTGTGGCATATGTGCTGCTATAGTTCCTCAGTGTTTGGCAGTGTCACAATCATGATTCAAAACTTTATCTGAGTGGAAAATAGGAATTGTGATGACTTAGCACTTGTACGTAAGTGTATATGACTTAGCGTTTGTGTGTATATTTAGGGCGAGTGAGTGATCAAAATACGGTGGTGAGTCAGAACCATCTGGGTCTGGAAAGAAGAACAGAGTGTGGGCAGCCTGAAGGATGATCTCTGTACAGATGGCAGAATATCTGCGTTCTGTGCCAAGTAAGCTCACAGAGGAATGGCTTCTCCGACAGCTTGTGGCAGAACCGAGCCATGTGCCTTTCTAAGTCTAGTTACGACCAACAAACCCATGTGGACTTTTTAAAAAAATGAAACTTTTTACTTTGAGATAAGTGTAGGTGCAGGTGTACTTGTAAGAAATAACAAGATGCTGACACTGATATAGTCTGGATACAGAATGTCTCCATCACCAAAGGCCCTTTTACGGCCACACCCACTTCCCTCTGGCCACTGCCCCTTCCTCAACCTTGGCAATCATTATTCTGTTTCCCATTTCTATAATTTTGTCATTTTAAGTATGTTATATAAGTGGAATCACATAATATGGAACTTTTTGGGATTGGCTGTTTTCACTCAGCATCATTCTTGGGAGATTCATTTAGATGGTTGCTGTGCCTCAATAGTTTGCTCCCTTTTATTAGAGAATAATAATCATTTTGTAGCTGTACATAGATTGCTTAACCATTCACCCACTGAAGGACATCTGAGTTGTTTCCACATTTTGGTTACTATGAATACAGCTACTACGAACATTGTTTTTTTGTGTAAACATGTTTTCATTTCTGTGGGTTAAATACTCAGGAGTATAATTGCTGGGTTGTATGGTAGTTGCATGTTTAGCTTTTTTAAAAAATGACAGTGTCTGTTTTCCAGCGTGGCTGTACCATTTTACATTCCCACCAGCAGGGTATGACTAATCCAATTTCTCCACATTCTTGCCATCATGTGGTGGTGTCACTTTCTCTTTGATCATTCCCACAGGTATGTGGTAATATCTTCTTGTGGCTTTAATTTAAATGTCCCCAGTAGCTAATATATTGAACATCTTTACATGTGCTTATTTATCATCTGCATATTTTCTTCAGTGAAATGTCTCTTTATGTCTTTTGTCCATTATCTAATTGGATTGTTTTTTTTTTTCTGTTGAGTTTTATGAGTAGTCTACGTATTCTAGATAAAAATTCTTGGTCAGATATGTAAATTGCAAATATTTTCTCCTAGTCTATAGCTTGTCCTTTTATTGTCTTAATAGTTTTTTACAGAGCATAGTTTTTTTTTAATTTTGATGAGTCTAATTTGTTAAGTTTTCCTTGTATTAATTGTGCTTTTGATGTCAACTCTAAGAACTCTTGGCCTAGCCCTAGATTCAGATTTTTTTCCTAAAAGTTTTATAGTTTTATGATTTACATTCATAACTCATGACAAATTTTGAGTTACTTTTTGTACAGGATGAGAAATTTATTTCCAAGTCTTTTTTCTTTTTCTTTTCTTTCTTTTCTCTCTCTCTCTCTTTTTTTTTTTTTGCCTATGAATGCCCATTTACTCTATCACCGTTTGTTTAAAATGCCATCTTTCCTTCATTGAATTGCTTTTACATCTTTGTCAAAAAATCAGTTGAACATGTTTGTGTGGTTTTATTTCTGGGTTTTCTGTTCTGTTCCACTGACATATTACTCTGCCAGTAATACACAGTCTTAATTAGTATAGGGTATAAGTCTTGAAATCAGGAAAACTGATTCCTTGTACTATCTTGCAAGGAGAAAGAACTCAGTTTGAGGAGAACTGGCATCTTTACTATGTTGAACCATCCAATTCATGAACATGGTATGGATCTCCACTTTTTAATCTCTTTGATTTATTTGGTTCGTGTTTTGAAGTTTTCAGCAAAGGAGTCCTATACATGTGTGTTAGATTTATACATAAGTATTTCATTTCTTGAGTAATTGGAATGGTATTGCATATTTTATTTCAGTGTCCATATGCTTATTGGTGCTATATAGAAATCCAATAGATTTGAGTGTGTTAATCTTTTGTTATGTGACCTTGCAGAACTCACTTACAAGTGTTTCTGAAAGAGATTATGTAAAATTTATGTAAATTCTTTTTTAACCATGTGGTGGGATTCTCCAGTAAAAATATCTGGGCCTGGACATTTATTTTTGGGAAGTTCTTAAAAATTATGAGTTCAGTTATCATAATAGTTATAGGGCTATTCAAATTACCTATTTAATATTTGGTCATTTGTGATAGTTTATTTTTTCAAAGAACTGGATTATATCCACATTTCTTGTGTTATTGCTGATATTGATAATTTATGTCTTCTCTCTTTCTTTGCTAGTCTTTGTGATAGTTACTTTTAGGTGTCAACTTGACTGGATTGAGAGATCCCTAGGTGGCTGGCAAAACACCATTTTTGGGTGTTTCTGTGAGGGTGTTTCCAGAGGAGATTGATGTGTGAATCAGTGGACTGAGAGAGGAAGACTCACCCTTACTGTGCGTGGGCACCATCCAATCAGCTGGGAGTCCTGCTGGAACAAATGGGCAGAAGAAAAAGAATTTGTTCTCTCTGCCTTCTCTCTCCCTTCTGGAGCAGGATACTATTTCTACTCCCACCTTTGGACATCAGACTCCAGCTTCTTTGATTTTTGACATCAGGAATTGTAATAGTGGCTTCCTAGGGGCTTTTAGGATTGACTGGGAACTGTACTGTCAGCTTCCCTGGTTCTGAGGCTTTGGACTTGGACTGAGCCATGCTACCAGCTTTGAGCCACACACTATTGCTGCTGGCTTCTCTTTCTTCAGCTTCCAGTCAGCCTATAGTGGAATTTCTCTGCCTCTGTGATCTTATGAGCTGTTTGGCCCCAACAAATCCCCTTCCATATAGCCTTCTGGTTCTGTCTCTCTGGAGAACCCTGACTAATACAGTCTTTTTAGAGGTTTGTCAATTTAATTGATCTTTTCAAGGAACAAGCTCTTTGTTTCATTCACTTCCCTCTATTGTTTTTCTGTTGTCAAATCCATTGGTTTTTGCTCTAATCTTTATTAATTCCTGTCTTTTGTTTGTTTCAGTCTTTGTGATAGTTAATTTTAGGTGTTATTTTGCATTCCTTTTACTAGGTTCTTGAGGTGTGGCTTAGTTTATTAATTTGGGAATTTTTCTCTTTTTGAATATATACATTTAGTGTTATATATTTCTCTCTCACAACTGCCTTAGCAATGTCCCACAAATTTTGATATGTTGTATTTTTATTTTCATTTAGTTAAATGTATTTTTTAATTTCCCTTGAGGCTTTCTTTTAAATTTATGTCATATTTAGAAGTGTTTTATTTAGTTTCAAAATATTCAGAGATGTTCTTTTTAACTCTCTGTTACTGATATCTGGTTAATTCCATTGAGGTATAAGAATTTATTCTGTATGATTTCAATTCTTCAAACATGCTCAGTTTTTTTTATGGTCCAGAATTTGATCTATGATGGACGAGTTCTATACATGCCAGTTTAGATCCTGTCGTTTAATGGTATTGTTGAAGTCTTCTGTATCCTTGCTGATATTCTGTCTAGTTGTTCTATCTATTGTTGAAAGAGAGATATTGACATATCTAACTGTAATTGTGGGTACCTATATTCTTTCCAGTTCTATCAGTTTTTGCTTCACATATTTTGCAGTTGTGTTGTTTGATACATACACATTTAAGATTGTTATGTCTTCCTGAGAGATTGAATCTTCTATCATTATATAATAACCTCTCTGGTTTTTGCAACTTTCTTTGTTATAAAGCCTACTTTATCTGATAGTACTATAGCTATATAGTTCTTAATTAATTTTTACATGATATTGTCTCCATGCTTTTACTTCCAACCTACCTATGTTATTGTTTTTAAAGGGTTTTTTTTTTCAGATACCTTATATTTGGATGATATTTTTAATCTACGCTTTCCACTTCTGTCTTTTAATTGATGTATTTGGACCATTTAAATTTAATCTACTTGCTACCATGGGTGGCTTTACAGTTCTTTCCTGGTTGTTTGGCTATAACTGTATGGTCATTGTCTAAAAATTTCTTTCCTGCTAGTCTTCCCCTTTCCTGGTCCTTTGGCTAGTGAGAACAAGTTTTTTTGATTTGTTTATTTGTTTTTTATTTTTCCTATGTCCACTGACCATTATGGGTTGCTACCTTTTTCAATTCCAAGTCTGGGATATATGAGGCAAAAAAAAAAAAAAAAAAAGGTCAGGGAATCTACTGCCACTTTATTCTGTGGGCCATAAGCTCCCTAGTTTATCTTCCTCATTCTCTTTACCTCTCAGACTCCTCTTATGTTTGTTTGTTTTCCATGTAACATCCAGGGTTTTTAGTTTACTTAGCAAAATCAACAGGGAACTGCATGTCTAATCTATCTCTCTGGAAGTGTAAGTCCTCATTTTACTTTTGGAAAGGGTAAACTTGGGCTCCTTATTCAGACAGACTTTGATTTTAATCTTGGCTCCAGCCCTTGCTAATTGTATATCTTTAGACAAATGACTTATCTCTGAATCTTACTTTACTCTTCTGCAAAATGGATCAAGCAGAGTTGGGAGGATTAAGTGAATTACCTAAGATAAGCATGCAGCACAGTGAAAGCACATAGTAAGCTCTCAAAATGTAATTTTTCTTATTGCTACTACTATTATTACCACTGTCATTACTATTGCCACTATTGCTATTATTGCCATTTACAAACACCGTGCTTTTGGTTTTTTCTGTGAGCACAAAAAGTTTTCAGTGATTCCCCGCTCAGAACATGGTTTACTGAAATAGCAATCAACAGAGGGATTGGGATGATCCCCCCTTTGGGATATGAGGGTGATGGTAAAGGTATTAAAATCTCTTTTCTCTCTGGTCAAAGACTGTGATATGTTCAAGTAGACTCAAGCCCCACTGGGTATACAGCAGAATCAGTGATTGGACTTTTATAATTGCAAGATTTGTTCTGAAACTGATCTTATTCCACAGCTGTGTCCTCCCCACCTTCTGCTTCTGTCCCACTTTGCACCTGGTCTTCACTGTTTTCTTTCCTTGCCGTGATTTGTTTCTTCCTCTGATTTGTTCTCTTTCTCCCTGGCTGGGGTCCCTCTCTCTGAAATGTACATTCAAGGTTGTCTTGCTCAGCATTGCCTGGTGTTCTTCCAATCTGTCACTCCTCTTAGTGCTGGAAGGGATGGCTGAAGTTTGAGTAGTGCCAACAGTAACAAAATATCATTTCTAAATCACCAGTGAGAGCAGTGAAGGAAAGAGCAGGAATCCAAGAGGTGCATTTTACTCTAGAGTAGGGACTTACTGTAGACTCTAGACCTTAAAGTATAACCCCCTGATTTCAGACATAGATATGATTCCTTAAAAAAGATAATACCGTCTTGCATTTTTCTTCAGTCTTTTTTAAATGAAAAACTTTAGGAAATGTATGGGAAAAAATCATATACAATCTCAACCCCAGGGATTAATTCTTTTACTTCTTGGATGCATTTTCCTCTATCCTCATCCCTTAATATTTTTTGTTTTCCAACTTCTGCATTTATTGTTATTGTTGATGAAGTTTTGGGGGACCATTACTGTTGTTTTCCAAAGACAATTCAAAATGGAACCAAAGGTAATAGAGAAAGTTATCATTCATTGCTCCACTCTTACCTGACAGACTGGCTAAAACCCAATAAATTTCTAAATACTGAAAACCTCTGCTTGATACAGAAGAAATCTACATTCCATGTTATTCTTATATTTTGTTATGTTAAATTAAATGATTCAAATTTTGGGAAGACAGTAATGAAGTTTTGTTTATTTATTTGTTTATTTTATTTTATTTTATTTTATTTTTGAGCATTGAATGGCAACAACCATTTCAAACCAATTTGGGTGTTTTCTTATTTGTGGAGTAGGGATAACAATTGCCCTTACTTCACATAGTTCCTTTGAGGATTAAATAGTGACATTTACCATAAAGAACAGGGCCATTCTCACAGTGGTTTGCTGTTGTTATTGTTATTATTATATTTCCAATCAATGTCCTTTAACAAACATGACAAGAGAAATGAAGTTAGCAAAATGACTCCAAATTCAATGATTATTATACTTTTCCTACTGTGTGTGAATTCACAAATCTCTGGTGAATTTGTTCCCATAAGACAGTAACCATGTGAGATCTAGAGCACTGAAAAGTCTCAGTTGTGTCTCATGGTTTATACTTGACTGGAAAAACCTTTCCTACAAAATGGATAAAGAAGAACAGGAGGGAGTCAGGTGTTTTGCAGGGTTGATCTTGCTGGTTTTACCATAGGGAGTGCAGTTTGGAGTCTGGAAGCTACTGAGCAATTTCACCCCAGTCAGAGGGCTAAATGGCTTCAGCCAGGGATGAGGGGTTTGATGAACTACCTCAGAGTAAGGAAAAGGAGATTAACTACAAACCTGAAAGACTTACAGCAGTCTTCTAATTAAGGTAAACTAAAACTTAAAATACTTAAAATCAGGATATGGATTGATTTTATTTTTAACACTTGACTTTAGGGTGAGTATAACAGAATGGTCATTCTTTTCCAAAGCTAGTCTATGAAAATGACTACAGAGAGCTAATTCCGTCTGTACAAACGAAATCCAGTCCCTTCTTGCCCTTGGCAGAAGATATAAACTACGAGCACCTTTTCAGTGTTTTTCCACGGGCTTCTCACATAAAGCTGACATTTCCCCCGGCAGCAGTCTCTGTCTCATCCTTTCACTGTGCATCACTCTGGGGTTAGATCTAACAAATCGTCAGTGTTTCTGCTTCATTTCCCAAGAATCTTTTTTTCTCCTTGATCATCTTGGTGGTGACAGATTTCCCTTCCATCTTTCTCTAGCCCCAGATTGTTTTAATTACCACTGCTGTGTTTTGTTACATGGTAAACTGTGAAAATGGCCCCTGGTTGTTTAGGTTGCTTAGCATTTTTTTTTTTTTAAAACAAAGCAAAACAAAACAAAAACACTTCCTTGGAGTAAAAGGAGGGGGTGCATATGACCTAGGGATCTATTGATTTACTCATTTATTCATTAGGAAGGGAAGTGGAACTAAAGATAAGAGGTGATTCATCTGCTGTACTCACCCCGTTTTGACTGCAGAGATTTTTCTTAGTTCACGCTCTACTGACAGAGTGTCTGTGGGGAGGGGCAGAAGCTGGGACTTTGTCTTTCACTAGGAAGTCTTAGTCTCTAAGTTATACCATTTTCCTGAACTGTTTTCTTCACACAGTCTTCAGAAAGGGGAGGTGGAAAGAGAAGGTCAGCACCTCCTTGAACGTGGGAAGTGCAGACAAGACATTGTGCTATCTGCGTTGAGATCCTAAGGCAGAGGGCTCAAGGCAGATCCTCTCTCCTCTAAGTCTCAGTTTCCTTATCTGTAACATAGGGGATAATAGCAAAACCTGTTTAATGCATGTGTGTGTATGTGTGTGTGTGTGTGTGTGCGTGCGTGCATGTGTGTGTATGTGAAGGGGTGTGGATGTTTGTTAATGTGTATGTATACTGTAGGTGGTTGTATTTATGGTAGCTCTTTTCATTTACCACAGAGGATTACCACAGAGGATTGGCTTCTTTTAGCAACCTAGTTTAGCACAGTGTCTGGTTCATTCAAGGAGCTTGGTACTTTAAGGAGCTTTTTAAAGTCAAAGAATAGGATGGGCGTGGTGGCTCATGCCTATAATCCCAGCACTTTGGGAGTCCAAGCAGGAAGATTGCTTGAGGCCAGGAGTTTAAGAGCAGCCTGGGCAACATAGCAGGACCCCATCTCCACAATCAAAACAAAACAAAACAAAAAACCCCAGCTGGCTGGCCTATAGTCTCACTACTCAGGAGGCTGAGCTGGGAGGATTACTTGAGCCCAGGAGTTCGAGGCTGCAGTGAGCTATGATTGCACCACTACACTCCAGCCTAGGTGACAGAGTGAGACTCTGTTTCTAAGAAAAAAGTGTGAAAGAATAAATGGGTGAATGATCTAAACTGATGAAATTTTAAAAAATGGGAGCAAAGGAAAAATTATTAATAAAAGGTTTTTGAAAGAATGCAGCTTATTTTGACCGTTACACATGGAAAGCATCTTAGAGAAAGAAACTTTATTCTCTGGAAATAAAAGCACCATTTAACTAACACCGTAAAAGGGGTTCAGCTTAGCATTTAGGTTTGCTTTGGTGACAGTTATACAAATGAATGTATTCCACACTTCCTTAACTGGGAAAAGTATCTGTCATTGATACTATTACTAATAATGATGACAACAAATGTTTATTGAGAGCTTAGTCCTTTCCTGATTACTGTCCTCATTGTCTTACATATCTTAACCCACTTAATATTAATTCAATTCTCACAACAAGGCTGCAAAGTAGACACACTTGTTACCCCATATTACAGATGAGAAAATGGAGAGACAAAGGTAACGGTGACAAATTGGTAGTGCCAGTATTGGTAAGCCTCTAAAAGCAAATCTGACTTTAGAGTTCTACTTTGTACGTTTTCTGTTTGTTCCATAGGATGACGGAGTTTTTATTGCCTAGCTGCACATACCCTGCCACCTCTATGCAGGCAATCTAAATATGTCACTGTTCATTAGCCATTTGTACTAACGATCCTGCTGCATTTTTAGAATGTCATATTTGACAATGTGCTAAATAGCCCTCTGCTATGAATAGCCCTCCATATGAATCAGCTTGCAGACTGGCAGGCTTGCTCTTGTCAAACCAGTTCTAATCACAACTTGCCTAATCACAAACCTTCTTCATTTTCTTCTTCCGTAGCTCCCTGGGCAACTTTGGATAAATAGTGCTTCAGGTAACAAAAGCTCCTGCCTCCATCCAGGTATTGCCACCTCCTTCCCTGGCTGGAAGCTTGATTGCTCTGCTGTTTAAAAACTAACAGCAGTTTCAGCACCAGGGACAGCATATTTTAATGAAGTGGTAATGGAATGTAGAGTCAGACATGCCTTGATTAAAATGGAGCACTCTGATTAAAGATTACAGTCCATTCCCATTTCTTCATGCAATTCTGATTTTTCTTCTGGTTACCGAGCTTCAGTCCCAGCCTGAAGTAGAAGACAGCAACGCAGTTTGTGTATGCTGTGTGTCCAAATAACTTTTAATTAGACATTTAAATTAGAGTCGTGCTGGTTCACTGAATCCAGAGTTTTATATTTTTCCAATCCAATTATTAGGTGTTTTAATTCACCAATTCAGGGCTTGCAATTTATTTTAATATTACTTACTATGACATTAAAACTATAATTCCTAGGTTTTCTCATAAAGAAAATAAAATATAAATGTCTAAAATTAAGAACAAAAATTCCAAGCAGTCAGATTCATAATAAAAAGTAAATAAAACTGGCTTAAGCCATCAAATCTGTGACCAAAAACTAGCCATTCTCTAGACATGTGCTGATGAGGAAGAATGAACTAAAATACTATAATGTGAAGGAAAAACACATAGGCAATGCTAAAGGATTTCCTTGTACTTTTTGTTAAGATGAGAGTGAATATGGGCCTTCCTGATGAGATGGACCACTGCTCGGACCCCTTCCAGTCCTTCCTGGCCAAAATTGTGTCTCAGGTACAGGCTGTAAGAGACCTACCAGGGTAGGGGAGGCTGGGTCATGAGTTGAAAAGTCGAGCAGATAGAAGGGGGGTTGTATGGCCCTTCTGAACATTTGTTGAATACTTGTAACATTTCAGGCATTGTTCTGAGTGCATTTGCATTTAATACTCAAAATATCATTATTTATAGCAAAAGAAACTGAGGCACAGAGAAGTTAAGTAACTTGTCCAAGGTCACACAGACAGTAAGTGAAAGATTTAGAGGTAAGATTTTAACTCAAGCTGCCTGGCTCCTGAATTTGCACTTTCCACCCTCACTCAGTCATACCTCTCCAACAAGGCACATAGTGAAAAACAAGAAAAGGCTCGGCTCAGCTGCCAAGCCAAGCAGTCTCAAATGGTAGTATGTCTTGGCTGATGTAGTAGTTGGGAGGACTAAACACAGCAATACATGTGAAAACGCTTACAGTAGTACCTGGCACAGAATGTTGTTCATAGAGAACATTAATTGAGAGATTGCTACATCCCTTTAAGAAGGAGAAAACCATTCAGTGACAACAACGAGGATGATGATCATGCGACTGAAGTACAAAGAAAATGAAGCCTGAAGCAAATACTTACTCATGGGTTCAGGCATCACTTACGGAGTGCCCTTGACCTTGACAGGTGGTGGATGGGTTAGGAGCAGAGGAGATAAAAGGGGTTTGCAAGGGGAAAATGATTTGTCTTTCATTTATGCTCCAGTGCCCAGAAAGTGGATGTTAAGTCTAAACAAGCCTTGATCCCAGCCATCAGCTCTGCCCCGAGCCAACCACACCTCTGTCTGGTGACACCATTGGGCGATCTGGCAAAGGTCGGGAAGGATCCACTGTTTCATTCACCAGTGATTCAAGGAAAACAGCCACAAGTGAAGCATCTGCTGGGCTCCTTGTGAAGAGACATGCTCTGCCCCCAAGGTGTTCATTATCTAACAGCGAAAATGAAGCATGTTTATAATTAGTGAAGAATGTGAGGCTGGGAACTAAGGGACAGACATGGCAATATTAGCGAATATCCTCCAGCAGCAGTGACCGAGGTCTTTTCATGATTTTTATCTGAGGATTTGAATCAGAAACGAAATGGAGGTTAGGGGACTTTTCAGTGAGATGTCACACGTAGTCTTGGTGGGAGAGGAATTTCAGGTACCCAGTGTGGGTTGTTGAAGCTGAATATGGCCATATTCTGTCTCTCATCACTACTTGGGCCTTTGGCTAAGATCAGTTATATTTCATCTCTTTGTCTCCTATGTAGGTTTATTTTGTAGCGAAAGTAGGTTACCTATGATCCAAGCTTAGCCAATTAGATGATCTCTCATAGGACTTTAAACCTTGAGCCAGTGACCCAAGAACACAGTGACTGTAGGTCATACGTGATAAAGGCAGTACCCTGACAGGCGCGTCACAGATAGCAGATTATTGCTCTCTCACTCTCCTGGATCCTACCTCTTCCAGAACCCAACTACCCATGAATTCTTTGGGCCTCCAATAATTTTCCAATATATTGCCCGTGGTTTAAATTAGCCAGAGTCAGTGTCTGTTACTTGTAACCAACTCACTCATACACAACTTGTAACCTCACTAATACAAATACTGTTAATATTGCCTCAGAAAGAAATTTAGTCCTGGAAATAGCCACAGTCACATGAGGGTCTTTGGGGTGCTGTTATTGACGTGCTATATTGGGAGCTGCATGTCTGTGCCTCTTAAGGTTCCCTCCTGTATCTCCCACATTGGGCAGGTATTTGTGACGATCACTACTCTGGCTTCTTGTTCTACTAAAGTGCCTCAATAAGGCTTTTTTTTTTTTTAATTTCAGAATATTATGGGGATACAAATATTTTGGTTACATATAATGCTTTTGCCTCACCCAAGCGAGGGCTACAAGTGTGCCCTTCCCCCATACAGTGAACTCCACATCAATTAGTTGTCAGTTTACCCCCCGCCCCACCCCCACCTGACCAGCGCCCAGTGGGTATTACTACCATGTGAGCACTTTAGTGTTGATCGGTTAGTACCAATTTGATAGCGAGTACATGTGGTGCTTGTTTTTCCATTCTTGCAATACCTCACTTCGAAGGATGGGCTCAAGCTTTATCCAGGATAATATAAGAGGCACTAGTTGACCACTGTTTCTTGTAGTTTTGAGTAGTATTCCATGGTATACATATAGCACATTTTATTAATCCACTCATGTATTGATGGGCACTTGGGTTGTTTCCACATCTTTGCAATTGTGAATTGTGCTGCCATAAACATTAGAGTGCAGATGTCTTTATTATAGAATGTCTTTTTTTCCTTTGGCTGGATGCCTCGTAGTGGGATTGCTGGATCTAATGAATAAGGCTTTTGAAGCCGTGGGGATCTTTACATTTCTTACGGTGTGAGATAAGGCTCTTTCTCATTACTCTAAGAACAGCCCAGCTCCTAAAGCCATTCAGAAAGCCACAGAGGGAGATCTGGCTTGCAGGCCTTGCAATAAACTCTTATTAACACTATCAAAAATAATCTACTTTTGTCTTGACCTCACTTTAAATTCTCGGCAGGTATAATGGACAGATTTGTAGGGTTTCCTTTTCCTTTTTAAAAGACTAGATAAATGTACCTTTCTCTCATCAGATTATAAAAGTCCAATGTAAATGGAAAGTTCATCGCTTGCCTTGATAACAAGTGTAATCTTCCCAGTGGATGCCCCTCTGCCGGCAGACATATGAGATAGTCCTAGAGATTGTTTTTGGTTAAGGCAGGCTGAGGATAAGCTTAATTTCCCAGCTTGTGCACTTTAACTTCTCTCCAACCGATGCAATGGAAAATGCCGGGTATCAACTTTCAGCGAAGAAATGATGTACGCTTTCTACTACTTCTAGTTACATTTGGCTGTGCTGGGCAGCTTGGTGAGGACTGGGCCCTCAATGTCCAAGTCATCAATTAGATTAATGTCCTTTTTGTTTATTTCTTTGGTGGGTGGGTGGGTAGGAGCATAGACAGGAAGAGTGAGAGACTACAAACATCAATGCTGGTTTAGCACTGACTATTAAAATTAGCACAGGCTCAAAGTACAGGTAAAAGCACATCAAACTAGCATGTATTGGGGTGCTGTATGTTTAAATTTTATACATTACAAGATGTTTACTTCTGTCATCTCATGTTCTGTGGCAAGTAGGAAGCTGTCACCCCACCTTTGACACATGGGAAAATCGAGGTGCACACACTCACACACATGCATTTGGCTCAAGCCACACAGCTAAACAAAACCAGTTATGAATCAGATTTTGAATGCCAGGATCTTGGCTCATTTTTCTTTGGTTAAACAACATGACAGGGGGAAGCCCCCAAAACAGGGATGGGGTTTGAAACCAGAAGACAGGAGTTGTGGTTCTAGCCATGTTCCTCCTTGCTTAATTGTGCTGTGGCAAGACTAAGCCTTAGTTTTCTCATCTTTGAAACAGGAATAATAACAATGCTTGTTTTTCAAGAAAAACACTTTGTAAAGTGCACAGTACAATGCATATATATAATTATTAATAATTGTGATAATAATTGATATTTATTGAGCACTTACTAGGTGCTGGACATGCCACACATTATTTTCTTTTTATATTGTGAAATAAAACATACATAGGAAAATTTCTAAAATATTCATTATAGTGTATAAAAATTTGGTGTGAAGGTTACATCCGTGAACTACCACCATGTCAAGAATCAGAACACTGTCAGCAACCCAGAAACTGTGCATATACTTTTTGCTGCTTCTTCCTTCCCCTACAGGTAAACACTATTCTAGTGTTTAGGCAATCATTTTTATACTTTTCTTTATATTTTAATAATCCCTAAATAATATGGTCAAGTTTTGCCTGTTTTAGAACCAAATAGTATGTATTTCTTTTGCATTTGGTTTCTTTTATCGACATCATGTTTTGAAGATTCATTTGTCTCATTCTATATAACCTTCCTCATTCATTGTCATTATTTATAGTATTCTACTGTATGAGTGTATAATAATTTATCTAAACCTCATACCATTGATCAACATTTAGTTTTTTTTTTTAGCTTTTTACTCTCGAGAGTGTTGTACCTATAAATGAGTACACATACCTTGATGTACATATGTGTACAATTCTGTAGATCATTTATTAGTAGATTTACTGAGTCACAGATTATACATATCTGTAACTCTATAAGACACTGACAAACTGCCTTTTAAAAATAAATATGTAGTTTACACTCTCACTAGCAATGTATAAAAATCTACACTGTTCCATACTCTCTCCAACATTTGATATTGTTATATGTTTAAATACTAACAAGTCTGGTGTTTATATAGTGGTATCTCCTTGAGGTGTTTATATGCATTTCCCTGATTACTAATGAGGTTGCACCTGTTTATAAGTTTGTTTATCCTCTTTTTTTTTTTTAAGTGTGTGTTCAAGGCTACTGTCCATTTTATCTTGGATTATCTGTCTTTTTCTCACTGGTTTGCAGGATTTTAAATATTGTCTGGATACAGACCCTTTGTTGGTTATACATATATCAGATATCTTTTCCTGCTGTGTGCCTTGCCTTTTCATTCTTTTATGAAGTCTTTTGATGCACAAAAGTTCTTAATTTTACTGTTGTCTAAATTATTAGTAATTTCCCCTATGCTTAGGGCATTTTTTATTTTGTTTTATGAAATCTTTCATTTCACTGAAGTTGTGAGGACTTATTAAACACTATTTTCTAAAAGCTTCCAGTTAAGATGGGGCCACTAGAGTTCACCATTAGGCAGCTGGAACTAAGCTGCTAGTGAGGAAGAGAAGAAAGGAAATGCAGATTTTAAGTTAGTGGCACACATTTTACTTTTGAAGACTTAGAAGAATCTGTTCATGGAGGCAAAAGTATATAGAAAGCAGAGGGGAGTCAATTCTGATCTAGGTACTATTTGCAAAAAAAAAATTCTGGAGAGGAGAAGGATAACTAAACCCTGTTGTTATAAAATTTCTCTTCCTTTAACATGGAAAATTCACAATTCACATAAAAGTTAAGACAAATCTGGATACTGGTTACACAGGTTTGCCCAATTTGTGAAATCCATCAAGCTAGACATTTGCGATGTGTACATTTTTTTTTCTGCGTGTATGCTATGCTTCAGTGAGAGGGTCAAAAAATCTTTACTTTCTGCAAAGTTTCAGGGCCACAGGTCTTATGGAAAATAACAGTCTACCCTCCGTATGACAACCTGAATACATTCTCCATTTGACACAACGTTCCTTCCACTTAGCCTGGCATCTGCTGCACATCTGTGTCCCCAATGGCAGCAGTGAGTCGAACAATCCAGATGCCAAGGAAAATCATAGCAAGAGGAGATTGAACTTAAGACACATAGGCTAGGGAGGGAAAGACAAATTTTCCGTTGACATCAGGAATGAATAGGAGAGTCTACTGAGGAGCAAGGAAGGAGAAAATGATGATTTTTTTGGCAGGAGTGAAGACAGGTTTTGTAGTGGTGTCTGGCAGATTGTGAATGGGAAGACACAGCCAAAAATGAACAATGGTTAAGAACAATGTAGGGGACAAGGCTTAGGAACTGGGGAGTTTTCTGCCCCTGCTAAAACACATTGTTGTCACTAGTTGTCTCTGCAAAGAAAGGACTGTATTCGTCTCATACATTACTTTTGAAAAATATGTAAGACAGAGAGAGAGAGAGAGAGAGAGAGAGAAAGAGGCACTCTTAATTTTGAAATGCTCTTTTATTTGGTACTAGAATGAAAGTGGGAACTTGCTTTTATAGCAAGAAAGGAAAAGCTACTTTAATTGAATACTCACATCATGCAAGGAGCATCCATGAGTATCAATAACACTTAACCTTTATAGCAACCTGTGAGATGGTGAGGCTTATTCTCTTTATATATGGGGCTTCAGACTAAGATTGTTTGAGACACTCACTCATTGTCCCATTGGTAGTTTAAGACAGAGCCCAGCTTTGAACACACAGCTGTCTGACTAAAAGCCCTTGCTTTTTCCATAAAAACAAACACCCTCTTAGGGAAATTGCTCTGGCTCTGCCTCTCTGCATTGTTTTCCCAGAAGGATGAAAATTCTATAAGGAGACAACCAGCCTGTGATATCTGGGGGATCCACAAAGGAAAGGATGTGATTGTTTTATTACTTGACAAGGAAGGGCAAGCTGAATCACTGCAGGGGAGCTCTGATATATTCCCAGTTTGCTGAGAGCATGCAGGTCTTCATGTAAGCTGGCAGCCTTGGCTCCTTAGGGCCAGCCACTCTTTCTTTAAGAGGGACCCAAGACTAAGCCTGGCTCTAGGCTGAGTAGGAGGGATATGTTCACATGATGTGATTTGGGTTAGACGACAGATCCCGAAAGAACCCCGGATTCTGCTATGCCTATTCTAATAACAGAAATTCTCACCCCCACTGCTCTCTACGTTAAGGCATCATCTGGGGGTAAGTTATGATCTGTAGCAGACTTCCAGCTGTTGGGTTCATGGGCCTTCATTGCTTCATTGGGAGAACCCACTGCCCTTTAGGGGTAGGCAGAAAGACCCCAAAGACGTGTATTTTGATGGGAGAGAAGGGGAAAGCTTCAAGGTTGTTGGTGTGGTGGTTAGTCTCATTGCATGGGGCCAGGTGCACCAGGGTCTGGGATAGGTGTAGGAAATGAGAGATGGTTACTGGTTTTGGGTGTGGGACTTGGGGTGATGGTGAGGAAAAGCCATGCACACACACATATGTACACCTATGCACATGTATATACACATGTGCACACACACCCCACTGTGCCCCAAGGCACTCTGTGGGTGAAGCATTATATTGGAGTCAGACATTCTGTGTTTGAACCTCAATTCTCTCACTTGTATATGTATGATCCAGTTCCAGTTTCTTAACCTTTCTGGGTATCCTTTACCTCATCAGTAAAACATTGCAGATTGAATAAAAAACTAAAACCAACTAACTACCCATCACTTATACCGTGTTGTGAGAAAAGTGTCTGGTCCAAGGCACTGCCAGACCTAGGCTGGGACTGGAGTCCAGAATAGGCCCAGGAGGGAGGGATGGGCCAGAGAGTAAGAGAGGGCGGGAGTCATATTGTGGTGGGTAACAACGATTCACTAATTCTCCTGGCTGCACAGTTCCCAGAGTGTGGCTGTGCATAATGTATCTATCTAACCTGCTGTTTAGGAGCATTTGGGCCCTTTATAGTTTGGTGATGTTATGAATAGTGCCTCTGTGAACATTATAGTACATGTGTTTTGGTGCTCTCACTATGTATATGCTCCCTTGAATATCTACCCAGAATTGGAATTGCTTGGTCATAGGGTGTATACATGCTCTGTTCTAATGGACACTATCTAATGGTTTTCTATTTTTTATACTGTATTTTTTATTTTCAAAAAGTTTAAATTCTAAATATTTAAAAATCAAATATCCTATAGGAGGATCTGGCAAACCAAGGGCCACATTGCCAAGTGAAACCAAACAGACGGGAGCTAGTTGTATCTGCCCATTTTAGCCAGGGAGCTCAGCACAGTCCCCAGCCAGTTACTGCTCTCATTGACAATATTTTCTTGAGGGAGACTAGTCCTCATTCATTGGTTGGGAACTGCTGGGAGAGAGCAGTGGCTGTTCCCTAGGAATTCTGGCCAGTGTACTGTGTGCAAAATGTGCTGTGGAGATCTGAGAGTTTCTCAGGCAAGTGGATGCAGATGCTGGCAGTTGGAAGGCAAACACTGGCATGGTAGGACAGGAATACAAGCGAGGCATCAACAGTGGCTGCTGTATCAATATATTCCATGTTTTCTTCCAGATCTCCAATCCCTAGAATCCTATATTCTAGGATCCTGGTTCCTATAGCCTCAACACATAGAACTGGAAGTGTGTTGTTTTTCATTTATGCATATAAAATTTCTTCTCTCATTTCAGAAGGTCCATCCACCATCCTTCTCTACAATTGCCTTCCCAAGCAAGTCCAGATAACTAACATTTACAGCAGTCCTATTCAGGTTACAGTCAAGCATATCTGGGGTCTCTCCCAAAAGCTTTCCTCATTTTCTTTCTATTCAGGTACACAGCATCTCTGCTGCCTCTGTGCAAACATATTTAAAATATTTTAATAATACATTTGCTTATCTTTGCATGTCCTATGATTTGCAATCAAGTAGAGCAATTAGATTGTTCCACAGCCCTTTAAACTGCAGTAAGAGTTGCCTGGAGATGAGAAATCTACACAGAAGTAAGGTAGAAATTACATTTCTTTTTATTGCTCTTCAATTTTCAATTTGTATTCCAAGGCAATTTGGTATCAAAATACTTATTTATCACATATTATGTTAATAACACACATATACACATGGCTATGCACACACACACACACAAAAGGTTGCAAATGGTCACTATGACAAAGTGCCCTCTAGGATTTTTGCAGAAGATGAAAAAATCTAATTTCTCATCTAGGAAATAACACATATTTAGCCACCGTCTGAGACTTGATTGTATCTACCCCTATCACAATAATTCTTAGAGGGATACAATCAGTGCCAAATCACTTTTCATTTTTACAAAAACAAAAAAAAACAAAAAAACAACCCAAGGTCTAAAAATAAATACTCCAAAGACTCAAAAATGGCTAAAGCAATTAAAACAAGAGTGTTGGTCACAATTCCCATGTTAACTCATTTTCAGAACTCATTTGAAAATGACATAGGATGAAAAGATTTAAAAAAATAAAGAAAAGAAAACAACTTTGTGAAAATACCACATGGCTAACATGTGCAGTGAGGGACTTTGACCTGGAAGTATTAAATTCCTACCTGGAGAAATTGGGGAAAATTTTCAGTTAGTACTAGATATTTATACCACACCCCATGTGCACACATACACACTCACACACAGTTGATTATCATTATTCATAATTATTCATAATTGTTGTATTCTATAAAGCCAACATGGACACTGAATTAGCTAATGTTGAACTATTGCTCCTAGAGGAAATACAGGGTTAGGTTCCTGAGAGCCTCTGGTCACAAAATTTTGGTGAACCAAAATGCCATTTTTGTTATACAGGTTCATTTGGCAACATCCTTATAAGACAAGACAGTCTTATCATCATTGCAAATCTGTTCTTCCACATAATTCTTTTCCTGTATAACACTCAGCAAGTATTTAAAAAAATTTCTTTTGCAGCCTACAAACCTGTAACCTTCCCTGGGGGCAAACAATTAAGATAGTTACATAGTCAAGTAGGTAGACAGTGAACTTGTGAGAGCTTAAAAAAAATATGATGATCTCAAGAAATTCAGGTGTGATTGTTGTATGTGTGCATATATATTTGGAGAAAGGGGTAAGGTGCATGTCAAAGAGGGGTTGCCCCAAGAAGGGGCAGACTCTAAGAGGAATTAAAGCTTTAGTAGAATTTTTAATCATTAGTAAAGTGTAACCATTTGGATAAGCGATATGGAAATGTTGGGCTGATAGAAGAACTTCTAGGCAGGGTAAACTGGATGTGAAAATGTACAGAAGTATAAGAGAGCAGGTACTGGTGAGGGCCAGAGCAGTGTGGGAACACTGTCTTGTACTAGGAAGTTATTGAAGACTTTGGAGTACAGGAATGATAGCAGCAGAACTAAGCTCTAGAAAGATTACTCAATTATCAGCACTGATCCATGATTGGAAAAGTTGAATTTTATAAACAGGAGAATACTAGGAGACTCTCTTCTCATTATCTACACACAGAGTTAAAGTGTCTATTCCAGGGCAAGGGAAGAGATGACTTTCAGAGGCATTGGAGAAAAAAGGCATTATATATGGTGAGTGTATCTGTCAGCAAAGCCATAATAATGCTGTATAACAACAACAATGAAAAAAATAAACTGACAAAAATTCAGTGGCTTACAGCTGCAATATTTTTCTCACTCATGAGACTTCCAGTTAGTTGCAGTTAGGCTGATCTTGGTTGAATTCAGCAGGACTTGGCTCAAAGCTACAGGGCAATTTCATATTTGTCTCATTGTGAGCTCAGGCTGGAGAAGCAGTGGATACCCAGAATATTTTCTTTTCACAACAATGGCACAAATGCAAAAGGACACACCCAGCTTCACAAGCATATTGTATGCCTTTGTTCTCATCTCAACTACCTCCATCCCATTGGACAAATCAATTCACATGGGTAAACCCAAAGTTAAGGGGTGGGAAAGAACACCCTGCCCAACATGAGGCCATATGGGGTGAAGTATTGAGATTTGTTATTGAATATGCCACAGTGAATTTAGGAAAAGGAAAAATCAAACTTACCCCAAAGTTGCAGACCTATTTGAAGACTATCTGTCTTCTGTTTAATTAGTTGCCAGGGCAATATCCTATTAAAGGTCAGGTTTCTGGGTCTTGCTTCAGCTGGGAAATGGATCCAAACTTATTTCCCCCAAATGCAAGAGGATACATGGACTTCAGGAAATATCTTCAGATCTCATTCTTCATTGTCTGCTTCCTTTTGAAGACTGCCATTGTCTGAGACTCTCTGACTTTACCACTTGAGAGTTATGAGACTATTGGCAAGTTACCTTAACTTCACTCTATCTCAGTTTCTTGACTTGTGAAATGGACATACTGATTTTACCTGCTTTATACTAAATGAAGTAATATAAGTAAAGCACTTAGAGCATTACTGGGCTCTAGGTAAGTGTTGTTTTTTATTATTAACTCATTTAATCATTACAGCAACTTTATCATGCAGGCATTTTTAAAAATAATGCCCAAATTATGGATGAAGAATCCAAAATGGTAAAGTAAGTAACTTTCCCAGGATGATATACCTCCACACGCAGTTCCATTTCAAAGTATAATTGCTTTTATTATCCAATGGAACTAATTCCAGACCATTCTCTCTGCATTTATATTTATATTTGCAAAAGTATAATACTGTTTTTTATATGTGTACATGTTCTCTTTTAAAAAATGCTATATCATATCCATATATTTTTCTCCTTGCCTTTATTCAACTCAACACAATATTTTGGAAGTCTTTTGGTGTCACTAATATAAATCCATCTTATATAAAGTGTTGCAAATAATTCAATAACCTAAATATACTCATACATTATTAAGCCCTCCCACTATTGGTAAACATGTAGGTCCCTCCCAGTTCTTCACTATTGTAACAACACTATACTGGCCACCCTAGGACAATCCTCCTGTTGTGCACTGAGGTGCAGTTCTTGGGGTAAGGTACTGAGCAGTGCACTTGCTGGGCCAGAGTGTGCATGACTATGATTCTAGGAGTTATAAGCATGTTCCTTTCCAGTGTGGCTCTATGAGTTCATTCTCCCATGAGCAGTGACAGGGGTTTGTTTCTCTGGTAGTAAGAAAACAACAGGTCCTGGGAAGAAAGAAAAGATGGGGTGAAAGAGGAAGGGCCCTGAGAACCATGGAAGACTCCAGGCCACTGTCTGCTCCTTCCCAGTTTTCACTGGACCTGCATGATTCAGTTTTGGGTTCCAATCCCCAACTAATTCTGGGGAAAAACAAAACAAAACAAAGGAGAATCCTTTCTTTTATAATGGACAGAGTATTATTTCCCATTTGCCTGTACTCAGGAGGCTTCTAACACCTCACTTCTTTATTTAGAAGTAGACTGGGGCCTTTTGTTTAGGGCAGAGAGAACAGTATTTTTTTCCATTGTCCATCTAGCCTAGTAAACCCAGCTGGCACTATTATAAAACCTTCTTAGGAGCCACTTACCCTCTTGACGCTAACATTATATTTAAAGCTGCAAGTCGACACAATAAATTTCAGTTCACTAATGAAGTCTGGGTGGCTCCAGAATTTAAAAACCTGTGGGGAAAGAGTCTTTCTAAATGGTTAAAACAGCATACAAAATTTATCATGAAGCATTTCCCTTCCAGCAACTGATAGTAGTCTTTGTAACTATGTACAATAGTTAGCAGACAATTAGGAAAATGCTGCTCTTCTGACAATTTATAAAGTTCAGTCTTTGGAAACTGGACAGAAAAGCTTGGTTCTAACCTAGTAACCAAAGCTATATAATTAATTAGTTCTTGCAGGTTTCAGGCAGAAAATGGCGTTGCTGTGTTACAGTAATAATCCCGGTTGTCGTTGACTTATCAGCAAACTGCAGCTCCTCTCTCGGGGGAAGAAACCCTGTAATTTAACAAATCGCTGTATTTTGGGTTTTGACATTGCACATGCTTTTCAATTTCCATCTGTTCCTCTGGTTCATTAGTATTTTATTGTTGCTACAGTCAGAAACATTTTAATAATTTTTCTTCCTCTAAAATAACACACCATCAACTATCTTCTGTCATCCCTTTGGACACCTAAAATGGCATGTCCATTCCAATTTTAAATAGCTTTTAGGAAGTATTATTTTGGCCATTTTCCCAAAAGTTCAAGATGGCTGCCTTTGGCTATGCTTGAAAATAATTGCTTTGTGTATGAAAACAAATATTCAAAGCCTACTTCAAACACAGAATTTTTTATATGGAATAGAGCAATGTCTTTTTGTATTCTTAAAATGTCTCTTTATTAGATCAGAACATGATCAAGAAATTCAATGCATTCATCTAAAAATGCATATATATACAATTTTAACAGACACATGCCACACTTCCCCAAGCACGGTATACACACACACATACATGAACACACATACACTCCATATATGCCATATGTATACACACTATACATGTATACTCACCCACACTCCATACACACATACCCCATAGCCCTCCAAACACAAACACATACACAAACACCATGCATGAATACATATACTTTAATACACACATGTACTGTATAGACAAATATACTACATATATACACACAAACACTTGCATATTACATATATACACACAACCTCAAACATGCATCATAATTACATGTATCCTACATTCCTCCAAATACAACATGTACACATGAGCATGCATATACACACTATGCATACACATGCACTACATATGCAGATCATGCATGCACATACACCCAATCCACATATATACAAACTACAGACACACACTCACACATGCATCCAACATGACTAGCTTGTGGTGTAAAGAGAAACGAAAATATTAACGCACCAAGAATGATAGTGAAAAAAATCTATAAATAAATACAAGTAAGAATGTACACTAGGAAATATATATGAGGAGATAGTTTGGAATGGATTTTAAGATTGTTGCAGTTATTTTAGTAACTTTCCAGAATCAGATATTTTTTGAGCCAAATGGATAGTTTTCTTTTTTGGTCATGTCCTATCTTTGAACACTCAGACCCATTCTTCCTGAATTGAAATGAAAGATCAAGGCCAAAGGTTCAAGAATGAAATCAGGTCATCTTACCAACACACACACACACACACACACATCCGTGGACAGATGGTGGAAGGTAGTACTAATTCCAGAATGTCTGGGAATATACCAGCTGTCACGGAAAGAATGAGATTTCCCTGAGGATGCGGCTGTCCATGACTGGGAAGGATGAAGCAGTCCTGCTTGGAAATGTCCTCTAGAGTGGATAGCTCTATCATTCTTGGGTTCTGTTGTTCTGCAGTGTTTATTTCTAGTTTCCTAAAGATTGATTACTTGGGGGGCCCAGTGCTGCCTGGAATGCTGCTTACGGGGAGTGGGCAGTGGTCCCCTCGGCAGGACAGAGGCCAGCCTAGTGCCCATAAAAACTCAAAGAAGTGTCAACACACTCAGAGAGGCCCCTGTCCGCAGAAGGCCAGGCATCCCATCAGCAGCCACAGCACATACTGTCATACCCTGATACGGAACTGTCCTTCTCCACTGTCAGCGTCAGAAAATGTTCCCAGTGTACTGCAGACAGCTGCCAGGAACTGCGAGTGTGAAGCCAGATGCAGAGAAGGCTTGAACGTAGAGTGACATCTGACTTTACAGGTTTAAGGGCTGTCTAAAGTCAGCTGTGACGGGAAATCAATTCACAGAAAATGCTGGGAGCCTCATTAAACATTTTAAATAACTTTCCCGCTCACCTTTGTTCCTGTCCCTCTTTTCTTTTCCTTCCATTCTTACCCACTTGCTTCCTCTTTCTTTCCCCAGGCCTGTCTGCCTGCCTTCCTCCCTCCCTCTTTCCACCACTCCCTCTCTCCCTCCTTCCATCCCTCCCTTCTTTCTTCTTTTTGTCTACCTTCTTTTCCTTCCTTTATAGCCTTTAGTCTTTTTAAATTGATATCAAAGAAAGTTTTTATACTATGTTCTAGGAGGAAGAGGACATAGAACAACTCTCTGCTTAACCTACACCAGCTAGATGTCCAATTGTTTAAAGCAGTATTATGTTTCAAAATTTGTTATAAAATGTATTTAATCAACTAACAGGCATTGAGTATTGAACTTTAACCAACTCTTCTAATTCTTCCCCATTAGAGAATTATCTTTAACTGGTAACTAATCTATTATTGTTTGTGGCCTCAGATGGCCAGTTGAAGTCAGGTTAGATGCATGCATTTAAGCTATAGAATCTTAATTTCTTCATCTGAAGGGTGATTAAAAACATGAAATTCATCCCCCATCTGCTGTTGTAATTATCTCACAATTGCTGCCAAACTTAACCTTCTCAGAACTGTCTTTGGATGTCATTCCCATCTTTAGCAAGTTCATGTTCACAGATGCCCTTTGCAGGCTAGCTCCAATCCACCAGCAGCTCACTTCCTAACCTCTAAGATGTGGTCAAATGTCTCCAAATTTCTTGCTTTCTTTGAGCTCCCTGCATTGGATTCCTAAAGCCCACAAAGCCTTTCAATGTATCTGAAGCAGAATTCATTGTTCCTTCTTCTAAAATCCATGACATGTAGCTTCTTTTTCCATTTAGCCTTGCATAATAATTAGGGGTCTATTGTCTCTCTCATGAGGGCTGGCACTATTCATCTTGGAGTAGTCCATATGCAAGGTGGGATTTCAATAAATAATGCTATAAATATTAACTTGAAATATGCCAGAGTACTGGCTATCTGCTTGTTGTTGCCTGCCTAACACCTATTCCCTCATTTTCATGTGAGAGCATCTGGATTTTCCAAGGGAAAATCACATCTTTCTAACTCACAGATGGTGCTGGACTGACCTTGCCCCATTGGTCAAGGGGTGTCCATGTGACCCAGTTGGACCAATCAGATTCATAGTGATTACTCCAGAGATGGGTACATGGCTTAACCAGCCATGAGTTCCAGATGGTTTTGCTTAAATTATTGGAAAAGAAGTTTGTTCCCTCGATTCTGTAGTAAAACTATCAGGATGCAAGCCTGGACTTGCTGATGGCCACATTCACAAGTACCTCTTGAAAGAGTCTGCTTTTAAATGATGCTCGTATAAAGACAATACCATCATTGTCTTTACATGAGCATCACACATCATAATTACACATATCCCAAACTCCCCCAAACACAACATATACACACAAACATGAATATACACACCACAATACACATGCACTGCACACATACACCATGGGTGCATATACACACATGATCCACATATATACAAACTACTTACACACACATGCACACACACACACACACACACACATATAAGATGACTAGCTAAAGGGCCAAAGGCCAAATTCCCAATGGGCCAAATTCCCAATGACTAATTTTGTTTCCATCATGGCTGAAGTTATGTGCCCATGGACATTTTGTCCTATAGCCCAATACATTCCTGGTTTTGCTTTAACCTGTTTAATTTTCTCTGTTTATTATTCTTTTTACCTTTCATTCATTCTTTCACTTACTTCTTCTTTCTTTTTTTCCCCTGTTCTTTACATCTAAAAGATTGCAGAGAGATATAGTCATTTAGAGCTATGGTCCCCAGCCCCAGGGTTTTGGTCCAGTACCAGTCGGTTGCTCTTAGGAACCAGGCCACACATCCCTGCCTGAGCTCTGCCTCCTCCCCATCCACCCCACCCCATCCGTGGAAAAATTGTCTTCCATGAAACCACTCCCTGGTGACAAAAAGGCTGGGGACTGCTGTTAAGGGACAACCCAGCCACACAGCAGGAAGTGAGCAACGGTGAGCGAGAAGCTTCATCTGTTTTTACAGCTGCTCCCCATCACTCACATCATCGCCTGAGCCCTGCCTCCCTTACCTCAAAACCGGTCCCTGGTTCCAAAAAGGTGGGGACCACTGATTTAGAGGAATAATAGAAATAAGCAGGTATCTATCTCATCAGGCCAAAAGATCAAGTAGGAAAAGTTTGTTTTTGGCAACTTCCAACATCATATTTCTGAAGATATTTTTCTGGATCCCAGTGATCCCACGTAACCTAGAACACTGCTTCTTAGAACTGAATGTACACAAAAATCCGCTGGTGATCTTGTTAAAATGAACGTTTGGACTCAGCAGGTCTGGGTTGCACCTGAGATCCCGTATTTTCTAATAAGCCATGGAGGATGGTGGTGACGCTGGCCAATGGACCACATTTTGTGTGGCATGGACCACAGGGGCCTCACTGTCAAGGGTCATCATTAGTGCCCAGCCCCTCCTGTCCAACTGAAATTACCTTTTAGCATATCGCCGTTTGCTTAAAGTGGTGATGGTTGAATATGCCACTCTTTTGCAGATAATATCCTTACTTTTAAGCTGATTTTATAAACAAAAATTAATGAAGCCAAAAGCAGGATCACACATGGGAGGATGAGCTAGCGGTTTGCAAAGCCAGTGCAAGGGCAAATGGAGTGACTTGTTTAGAAAGCTACGAGTACACAAGGAATATCTTGCGATCCTCTCTTACCCCATTCTTGAATCACAGATTTGTCTTATTGGAAGCATTTACTGTAACATAGCTTGTCTCTGCTGGGACTCCGCGGAATTATGGCACTTGCTTTCTTCTGGGGCCCACCCTGCTGCCCGACAGAATGGCTGTCCCACCTGGGCTGTGATCTAATTTATATCCTCCCCTCCGTGCCAGATTCCCGGGTTCTGGCGCTGGGAACAAAAGCAGCACCATTGCTCACTCATATCCGGAGCTGGCTGGTCCTGACGATGCCGCGCGGCTCCGGATGAGCTTCCCATGTTATCCTGCCTGCGGATGCGCTGCGTTGCTTTCCCTCAACAGAAACATATGCCTTGTGCATTTGTTATGTTTGGGGATTATTAATAAGCACACAGAAGTACTTAAAGAGGAATGAGTATCTCATCTCCCTGTAAACATGCCACTTTCAAATCCAGAGCCTGCCCCCACATATCCATAAACTCCTCTCGTCAAAATCACTTTCTCGTTGAGACTGGGCATGTCTCCCATTTTCTAGCACATCCTCTCTGAATCTCGCTGGTTTTCTCTCTTAATCAAGAGTCAGTCAAGCAGAGGTGGCACATAATCCTCCTGAAGCTCTTCTCTGGGGTCTTGAGTAAGTGAAGGGATGAAGATACAGAAGGCAGCTTGCTATTTGTGTTTTAAGAAGCAAATGTGACCTCAGATTTCAGGTGCATTGGATTCAGTGTCCCGTACCCTGAGAAAGACACCGTTTGGTTGCTTCTTAGCTTCTGGAAAAGGATGTGAGGACGAGGGTATCAGAGCTAAAGACACCAACAGGAAAGAAGAATTAGAAAAGTATGTTAGATCCAAGTTTGTTTTTCTGTTGTCAGTATTGGGAGAGGGAGAGCTCGAACTTAATCTTTGGAATAAATTGTTATATTCAAAATAATATTTGGCAAAGACAGGCCCTACATTAAAGTCACCGTGAAAGCTGAATGAGCAGCTTCCTGGGATGAACAAAGCTGGCTTGGAGTCAAGACAGACTCGTTCCTGTCTCTCAGCAGGTTTCTGGAGATTTCTCTTCTTAGCCGACGGGCGTCGGCTCAGGGAATGCAAACTGACATTTTTACTAGAATAAAAAAAATCCAATAGTAACTTATATATTTTGTAAAAACAACTGTACACATTGCATCCTGTATACAGATATAAATTAAATTTGAAGAATTGGTGCTCCTGTCAATTAAAAATGCCTAATAAGAAAGGAGAAGGGATGCATCATAGTGCCAGGGAATGAAGGAGAGAAAATGCCTTTCCTCCAAATTACTCTGGCGTCATTCCAGAGCCAATATCCTTAATTTAGCCACATATGAATGGAAAATCACCTTATCAGTCTTGAAGTATTTGCTATGAGGTTGCTTTCCTAATACATAAATAGAAGTGTTGTTGACAAAGGGTCCAGATTGAGATCAAATGGATTGTGAGAACCGTGGTAAACCGAGGCTTCTTTTCTTCAGGGTTTCGAGATTACCCAAGGGGGCTTTGCTGCTAACAGCCAAACAGCTCTCTACACATTATTAGAGAAGCGGAAGGTACATTTGTGAGAAATGTCAAAGTGATAACCAGAGAGGGGAACAGAATGCATTATTCATTGTGGTGAGGCCTTTCCCATCAATACATGCACCATTACTGTCATGAGAGGACTCCAAGGTTTTCCTGAGAGTTTATCATTTATCAATAAATTCAAAGGGAAGCCTGCTGTTCAGGTCTTTCATGAGAACATGGCTATGAGCTGGGACGAGGTACTGCTACTCCCAGACGCTGTTCTCAACAGAGAAGGTACTTTCTGTGGCGGGAGGGTGCCTAGCGGAGGTACATGTATCTTTCATTTCCTTATTGATGGCCAGGTCTTTACCTGGCCTAGGAGACTGGCTGTCCTTCATCACTGGAGGTTTTTCAGCTGGTTTCAGGAGTCACTGAAACTAGAAGTCCTGGCATCTACTCGTAGCTCCATTGTGTGTCCCTGGGCAAGTAACTCTCACTCTCTGAATTTCTGGGCTCAGCTTCCTCAAGTGTAGCATGAGAGTTTGGGACTGGGGTACCAACCCTAAGACTTTATGTTCTGTGACACTCTATGATTCTCTTGTATCCCTTGTCTAGGCTTTTGGGAAATGCTGCCTATAATCTCAATACAGCCAGATTCCGTTCACCACCCACCCCCCCCCGGCTTGGTACCATCCTCCTCATCTCTTACTTGGGTCACCCCTGCAGCCTCTGAGCTGAGCTGTCTGCTTTCTCTCCAGCCCTGCTCTGTCTGTTCTCAACCCAGCAGAGGGTGAGCTCATTAAAATCCTGCCATGCCGCTCCCCAGTGGATCCTCTTTTCTGCTCATCCTTGGTGTGCCCTAGAGCTGAGGACCTGAGCTGGGCGTATCTCTCTGCTCTCCTCTCCTAGCCCCTCCTGTGTGGCTATTTCCATCCAGCCACAGAGCCTCATTCCTCCTGCTCTGGCTCCGTGACTCACCTCAGGAAGTCCCATGGCTGGAATGTCCCCCCCAACCCCATCCCCTCTCCTAATCTCCCTTTCCCCAGATACAGACATGATTGATTCCCTCACCTTCTTCAAATCTCAACTTGAACATGCCCTCCTCGCCTCCATGAGGCTCTCCTTGACCATTATATTTAAAATTACATTGACCTCATGGCACTTTCCAATCTTCTTACTCTGCCTTTTATTTCCCACAGTATGGAGCTTCTGGCATATAATTCACATATTAATTAGATTTTTTTTCTTATTTTCCTCTACCAGGATTCAGGCTCCATGGGGGCAAGGACCTTTGCGTATTTTTTATTTTATTTATTTGTTTTGCTGTTGTGTCCCCAGTACCTAGAAGACTTCCTGGTGCATAGAGGTGCCCAATTAAAAATGTTGAATGAATTAACGAAACCTTGAAACTCTTAATTATTACTCATCATGTTCACGGAGGTGAGTGATGCTATTATAGTCACCAGTAGCTGTGACAGCCCAGGAAGAGAGAACACCTCCCTAGGGAGGACCTATGGTATTTTTGCACTCGGAAGACCACGTCATTATTCCTAAGTGGATGGGGTGTACATAATTGGGTACCTTCACCTTGAGCTTGGTCACACACGCTGTCAAAGTCTTTCCCCTGTGCCCTGGTGTTTGCTGTCCTCCCTGTTGCAGCTCCTGTGTCCCTGCCTGAAAGGTGTCTCTGCTCATACACAGAAGCATGTGTAGGTCTGTATGCAGGCATTGGCCCAAAGTGCCAGGGAGTTAATCCCTCTACGAGTATTCTCAAAGGATGAGGAATGAGTGGTGGTGGCTAAACATCCCAGCTTCCTTGCCCCTTGGGTGGGACCATTCTCACCCATGTCTACCTGTGTTCTAAAGGTCTGCAGTGGGATCCAGCCCCCAACGCCCAAGTGGTGACCTGCTCATTTCCATATGCTGGTTTGACTTCTCTCCTTTCTCGGTCTCACTTCCCCACACCCCTTCTCTACCCGGGTTTTCTATGGTCACCTCATGAATAAATTGAATTCTTGTCTCATGGACTGCTTCTGAGGGAACCCAAATGCTTGTAATTGTGTAACAAAGACCCTCCTCATCCCTCATGCCTTGTTCAGGGCTCTGCATGCCAGGCAGATCACAATCCAAGACTTGGTTGGGGATGTGGACCTCTTCCTTCTCCCATGACACAAAATTCTGGTTTGTGAGAAGTGGCCCCATGTTCAATGGCTAAGAGGCCAGACATTGGAGCCAGTCCATCCAGGTTCAAGTCTTGATTGTTGTCTGTGAGCTGTAGGACCTTGGGCATTTACTTATATTTCCTGTTCCCTGGTTTCCTCATTGGCAAGACAAGTCTGATAATAGTGCTGTCCCCTGGGATTAAATGCATTCACATTTGCAAAGCACTCTGACCAGTGCCCAGAGTAGATGCTACATCATTTTAAATAATTCAGTGCCCCATCTTGCCAACAAAGGAACTGAAGCTCAGGGAGGTTACATTCATTGACCAAGGTCATACAGCTAAGACACTCCTGAACTCAAAATCAGCTCTTTGGAATCCAAGTACAGTGTGATTTTTGTTATATTTCATTCAATTAAAAAAATGAATCTATGTGCCCATGTTTTCTTGAAACATATTCCATAATGAAGATTGAAAGATTTTTTTTTTTGTATAATTACTACCAACTAATTAGTAGAAAGGCATAAGCAGTTAAATATGTGGGTACAAGTTACTTTGGAACAATATTATTAGCTTTATATATTTGGATCGCTCCATATACTTCACAGAAGAACTTCTTGTGGGTAAATATTTCACTTGGATAATAAATCAATCTCTCCCTCCATCCAGTACTATAATCTTCAAATACATGACAAGTTTTGTGTGAAGAGAAGCAGTGCATTTTCCATGGAGCAGTGTAGAAAAGGAGTTAGGTTAAATTTTGCTGGAAGGAGTTTCATCTAGATGTAAGGCACAGATTTTCTTTTTTTTTTCTTTTCACTTAATTGAGGCATAATTGACAAAAAATGTATATATTGAAGATGTTCAGTGTGATGATTTGATATATGTATACATTATGAAATGATTGCCATAATGAAGTTAATTAACACATGCATCACCTCACAGTTACTATTGTGTGTGTAGGGGGTGAGATCTCTTAAGATCTCTTTTAGCAAATTTCAGGTAAATTGTACAGTATCACCACACTATAGTCACCATGCTGTGCATTAGATCTCTTCTTACCCTTTGCCCACAGTCTCCTCATTTCCCCTACTCCCCAGCCACTGGCAACCACCCTTTGGCTCTCTGCTTCTAGGAGTTCAATTGTCTGAGTTCTGCTGAGTTTCACATATAAGTGAGATCATACAGTCTTTGTCTTACTCTGACTTATTTTGCTTAGCATAATGTCCTCCAGGTTTATCCATATTGTCACAAATGGCAAGATTTCCTTCTTTTTTATGGCTGAATAATACCAAATTTTCTTCATACATTCATCCACCAATGGACACTTAATTTGTTTTCCTATCTTTGCCATTGTGAATAATGATGCAATGAATATGGGATGCAGATATCTCTTTGAGATACTGATTTTATTTCCTTTGGATGTATACCCAGAAGTAAGAATGCTGAATCATATAGTAATTCTATTTTAGTTTTTTTTTGAGGAACATCCATACTGTTTTCCGTATTGACTGTACCAATTTATATTCCCATTAACAGTACACAAGGGTCCCCCTTTTCCCACTCCTTTGCCAACACTTATTATCTCTGTCTTTTTGGTAATAGCCATCCTAGTGTGTGAGGTGATATCTCATTGTGGTTTTGATTTGCCTTTCCCTTATGATTAGTGATGTTGAGCACCCTTTCATGTACTTGATACCTATTTGTATTTCTTCTTTGGAGAAATGTATATTTGGGTTCTTTCCCCATTCTTTAATCAGCTTACTTGTTTTTTCTTGCTACTGAGTGGTAGAGGTTCCTTATATATTTTGGATATTAACTTTTTACCAGATACATGGCTTGCAAATATTGTCTCCCAATGAGTAGGTTGACTTTTCATTTTGTGAATTGTTTCCTTTGCTGTGCAGAAGATTTTCAGTTTGATGTAGTCCTGCTTGTTTATATTTGCCTTTGTTGTCTGTACTTTTGGTGTTATATCCAAAAAATCATTGCCAACATCAATGAGCTTTAAATCTTTTTTCTTCTAGAAGTTTCATAGTTTCAAGTCTTACATTTAAGTTTTTAATCTATTTTGAGGTTACTTTTTGCATATGGTGTAAGATAAGGGTCCAATTTCATTTTTTGGTTTTTTTTTTTGCCTGTGTATATCCAGTTTTTCCAGCACCATTCATTTAAGAGACTATGCTTTTCCCATTATGTATTCTTGGCACCCTTGTCAAAGATTAGTTAACCCTATACGCATGAATTTATTTCTGGGCTCCCCATTCTGTTCCATTGGTCTACATGTGTCCATGAGATTTTCTGACCAATGTGGAGAGTCAGAATTAAAGTTAGCTCTAACTCAATTCTGAAGTTTGAGTTACACTTGGACAACTTCCTTGTCCAAGAACATCTTCCATACTCAGCTTGTATGGATGTCTAAATTCCCACCATTAGAGATTAATTCTTTTGTCAAGTTTAATGCAAACATTTTATTTAATATTAGCCATGAAAGAGTCAGTGGGCTATGTGCTGGCTGAAATTTGGCTATTTCTAAGACCCCCGCACAATGCAAACATCCCTGAGCTATCGTCAACAATTAAAATTTCAGTGGGATTAGTTTGAGAGATCTTTTTTCAACTGTGCGAGCGGCCTGAGAACACAGCCCTAAGGGAACAATATATAAAATTCTACTTCTGGACAGTGCGATGGTGGAGAAAAGGGCCAGTGTCCTTGCCATTGCTAAAGAAGAGCCATCAACACTTTTGGGGCAGGTGCTGCATTCCAGGCACAGTGTGGTCCCGTGAAGGCACCATTCCAGGCATTGTGTGCCTCTGTTCTGATGGGAACCTGTTCAGCCATTGTAGTGGGTGTTTCTGAGACCCCTTTCTGGATTCCAATGAGAAAGAATGGATAGTAACCCTCTTTGACTCAGTTTTAAGACAGGAGAGAACCCCACAATATGGCAAGATAGAAATTCTGTTGCCACACAGAATTCTTAACCACTGTGCATAGCAATTCTTCATAGAAACGGATAAGTTGCAGTGAGTGTTCTGGGTTGTCCAATTTCTTTCTACCATAAGATGCACATAGATATATCCTTGTTTGAGGAGGAGACATCCTTTGAGGTTTATAACCTTTGTTTATCATACAGAAACCTATTTTGAAATTCATATTGTCTTTGTTGAAGTTATATACCAACAAGTTTGGCAAAAAAAAAAAAAAAAAGAAAAATCTGTGATCTTTTTACCCCATACACCTTTATACTCATTTTCCCTCCCATTTTGTGGTCATTCATTCAATAGGTATTAATCACATATAAAGTTTGTGCTACTTAGCCCACCCGGACACCTCCTTACTTTGCCTCTTGTTGGTTAAAAGTATAAAATGTCTTTAGCATTTGCTTGAGCTACCATTAGATGGAGCATTTGCCTCCGTATCATGCAAAAGAGTGTACAGTCTGTCTTTGGATGAAACACTGAGATATGAGCTTTTAGCAAATACCTAATAAAACTCATTTCTAATAGATACAAGTAAACATAAATATTAATTCAAAAAATATTTAAGGCATAAGAACTAATGTCAAACCATTATCTCTAATTAGACTTTTAATCTTCTCCTAGTTTATTACACTCTTACCCTTCATTATTGCTATAAAGTCCATGATTTCTGTAACATATTCCTCATCTTGTTCCACTTGCTCGTGTTTTTCGCAGGCCATGCCCTGTCAAGATTCAGAGCTGGAGTCTGCTGCTTTGTAGCAATATGACTTTGGTCAAATTGGGTGACGTTTTCCACCTGTTTCTTTCTCTGCAAAATGAGGATGATAATATGTGCTCTGCTAGCTTGCTGTAGGGCTATATGAATTACATGAAATCAGGTATAGAAGGTACCTCGCACAGCTGTGGACACGGGCTCTGTGCTGAATATGCTGTGATTATAAGGCTATCCCAAATCGTGGAGGCTCCTCAGAGTTTTGCATTCTTATCTGCTGCCTCTCCCAGCCCTGGTACCTCACTCAGTTAACCCCTCCTCTGAGATCATTTCTTGATGCTTCACATGAGATTCAAGCTCAACCATTTCACTTGAAGTTTCTTCCTTGGCTTCCTTCTCAGTTCTGCTTTTCTAAATCAGAAGAGAAAAGCTGAGGAAAAGCTCTCTTTACCATTTTGCCATGGCAACCAGCTGTTTCTGAAGAGGCCTTATCCTCCTTCCTAGTCGCAATAGAAAATCTGCAGTTTATAACCTCTTCCCTCTCCCCTACCCCAGATGGGTTAATTTTAACCATCTGGATGAATTTTCTCTAGTTTTTATAAGAAATAAATAGCTTTAGACAATAACCCTGTTTATATTTTAATGTATTCCTTATCTCTGCCTCTCCCATTAATTCATAAAAAGAAAAACAAGAAAAAAGATGGATAAAGGGTTCAAGGCTGACCAGGCTGTTTAAAGAAGACTGACGTAAATCTCCTCCCAGAGTGGACAATTCTCAGCTTCCTGCCTTCAGACACTGTGCAGAGCCCTGACCTGCACAATGCTGTCCCTTGCTTGGTTCTGAACTTCCAGGCAGGGCTTTCTTCGAAGGACCCCTTACTTGACTTAATGCTCTGCCATTGCCTTCTTGAAATTCTTAATCATTTTTGAACAAAGGCCCCCTATTTTCTTTTTGCCCTGGGCTCCACTGCATAACTAGTCCTGCTTCCTGGGTCCCTTTCTTCTGCCTTGGCCACCACCTTTGGCCACCACCTGATCACTTGTTATTGTTATAAGCACTTCCTGGAGCTGCTGTGACTGCCACAGTGGGTGTTTCACTAAGACAATGCTGAAAGCAAACTCAAACTCCCTTTTTAGAAACTCTAGCAAGAAAACAGGAGGGTCCCCCGTGATTACTAAGTACTCAACATGTTTACACTGTTTTCATCTCTTCTGAACCTGGTAAAATGAAAATGGGTATGTAGGGGTGAAGATTTTCTGAAGGTTCATTGAAAAATCAACTTGCAAAAGGCAGATTAGTTGGAGAAAAGGCACACAAATTTAATTAACATGTATACATGGAAGCCTTCAGAATGAAGACCCAAAGACAGGGGAAATTGTCCATTTAGAGTCAACAAAGCATAGACAGGTGTGTGGAGATATAAATGGACAAAAAGGGTATGATCCAATGCTAATAAGTACTGACTGGGGAAATCCAGATAGACCTGTGTGTCTAGATTTTTCTTGACCTCTTTGAGCAGGCATTCCTTCCTTCTGGGTATGGGGCAGGGTCCTCTCTGGAATGAAGTCATATGACTACAGTCAAATAAGGTAGGCCAAATAATTTTTTTTAATAGCCAGTTTTTACAGAAGGGTAGAGGGAAAGGTAATGTTTTTAGGTTTTATGGCTGGCTTTGGGGAAAAGAGGTTCTGGTTTGTATGACCAGAAATGACATAGAATGTCACAGAATGAAATGATGTAATTTCATTTATTAAATTCTTCATTTCCAGGATTTCTAGATTTCTGTTTGGTTCTTTTTTATAATATCTATCTCTGCTGAATTTCTCATTTAGATCATAAATTGCTTCCTGCTTTCTTTGTGTAGTTTATCTCAGTTCTCTTGTACCTCACAGAGTTTATTTAAGGTTTATTTATAGGTTTCTTTTCATTGGGATCTGTTCCTGGAGAATTACTGTGTTCCTCTGGGTAGTGTCACGTTTCTTTGCTTTTTCATGTTTCCTGTTTCCTTATGTTGATATCTGCATGCGTAATGTAATAGTCACCTCTTCCAATTTTATATTTTGGCTTTTATAGGGGAAGATCTTTTCCTATAGATGTATCTAGAGTATCGACTGGGTAGAGTGCTTTGGCTTTGATTCTGGTGGACATGTAGTGTAGTCTTTATATGTTTTCTTTGGCTGTAATCAATGTCAATGGTATCTGTGAGTATCTCAGTGGCTCCAGTTGTTAGTAGAAGCTGTGGTGAGGCTTTGCAGGGACAGGGATGCATGGTAGGCCAGACTTTAAGCCCCTGGCGGCAGCAGTGGACTGAGCATGCCAGTCCGTGGGCCCCTGGGCAGGATATACAAGCACCGGTGTTAGTGAGTCCAAGGAAGCCAATTCCGAGGATTCTGGATGATGCATGTAGCCTCTCCTGTTAGAGGCTTTAGGTGCTGCATACCTGTCTTCAGGCCCTCTGATAGCGCACTCAGGTGCTGGCTGTGGTGGGTAGGGCATGTTGGTCTCCAGGACTGTGGACAATGTGCTCCGATTCCATGAGCTGAGGCTGCAGGCAGAGTGAACCTATTATCAGTCTCCCCAGTGGTATACTCAGGTGCCGGCTGTGGCAGGTGAAGTAGTCTATTTCTAGGACCGTGAACAGCACATGGAAAAACCAGTCCCTAGGCCCCCTGATGGTGCATGCAGGTGGGTGGCAGACCTGCTGCTGGAGGTGTTGGGGGTGCTGTCAGTGGCAGTGGCTCCAGGCAGGTTCTCAGCTTAAGGAGAGTGTATGCTTCAGTACCCTTCGTCCAGGGAGAGGACGGGCTTCCTGCTATGCTGCACTACCCGTTCCTTGGGATATAAGACTCTGCATGGGCTAGAGCACTGGTAACCTGGCCTCACTTCTGGGTTTAGCTGGTGTTGCAATGCTGCAGCCCTCTAGAGGGACAGAGGGGGATGTCATCGGGGCTGGAGAAGTGGTGATGCAGGGGCTACTGGTCCTCAGGACAGGATGTAGTCTGATTGGTTGTTAAGCTCTCCAAGTGGTGGTGTGCTGCAGCTGCTGGGTCATGGGGAGTATGTGAGACCCAGAATAAACTCCCTTTCTGGAAGAATGCTGTCACATGTACTCCAGGCATCTCCCTGTACTAGTCTCAGGGCCTGTGAAGGCCAAGGGCTCCGTGTGGCTAGCATTGCAAGAGGCTGTCGTGGGGATGTGGACTGCCAGGGATCTCTCACTTTCCTTTACCCCACAGCAGAAAGTTTCTCCTGGCTCCAAGCCCCTCTCAGAAAACCAGCTGCTTTGCTTACCTCTCCTTCTATGCAGAGCAGGTAAGCAAAGGAGTTTCCTAGTCACGTCCATGCTGAATATCAGCATTCTCTCTTAGATGCTCTATTTAACGTGTGATTATGTACTCAATATTTTGGCTCTTCTTCGTAGAGGAGGCCAGTGCCAGGCGCCTCTAGTCTGTCATCTTGAAGCCCTGATTCTAGACTTCCTTATTAAAGAGGAATACATGAGATAAACGTACATGTTTAGGTAAATGAATAGGACTTAATGGCCGAAGGGCTGCAAATGCTTCTAGTTTTACATATGGAATTTCTTATAAAACAAGCACAATATTTCATCTGCCAGCTGTGTGATAAAAGCACATTATTTCTGTCTCACTTGGTTAACACACCTGATTAGACACCTGAAGTGTAATAATTTAGGTATCATGAGCTCAAGGTCTTCTGAGATCCTTTATCAGAGCACCCACTCATCTAAAAAGGGGAAACTGGCTGAGTTACTGAATTGTAAATAAAGGTATTTAATGTCAAAGCCCAGAGAACCAGAAACTTCTGATGAGAAAACATTTGTTGACAAAGATCATAGTAATTTGGTTCATGAACAAAACCCTGTAGACTAGTACCTGCAAGAACATGCAGAACATGGGTCTCACCTTTCATCTGAAGCTTAGAAAGATTGAAGGTGAGAATTTGCTAGCTGGGGAGCTTTGGGGTCACAGGAAAGCAATTAGGCATATCCCTACAAATGATAAATCAAAACCTAAGTTAAAATGGAAGTGATGTTTTCCTTAAATTATCTTCTAGTTACAAAGGGAAAATCTGGGGTGGGGTGGGTGGGGTGTGCTTCTGCTATGACTCCATGTTAAACCTGCGTGGCAAACTCTGTAACCTGCCTCTTTATGGATAAGAATCGTCTCTTTTTCATTATTTGCTAATTATGAAGGATCACATCATTTCCAGTTGAGTGTTAGTATTGACTGTGCTTTATTACATTTTAATCCTATGAAGATTGGAAAACCATGTGTGGTTGGCAAATGTTGCTCTCTTCAAAATCCACCTGTCCCAGTGGTTTTGTTTTGTTTTTTAAACACAAATCTGATCAGATGCCTCAGCCGTTGGAAACTCATATGTGGCTTCACATTGCTCTTTGACTGAGGTCAGAAGCCTGGATCTGTCAGCAACATCCCTACCTCCTTCCCTGAATTCTTAACCTTACTGTTCTGCTTACTTGTGAGAACCCCATGTGACAAAAAATGCACATTTTTCACTTCTAAGACCCCTAACTCCATTCATGGGGCATAAGCAGGGGTCAAATCTTATCTGTTCATTCCTTATCTGCATGACTTTGCACCATACCTGGCACATAGTACATGCTCATTAAAAATATTTTAAAATAAATCAATAACTGAATACAACACATACTCTTCCATGCTAATACTATGAGCTGCAGTTAAATCATTGTCCAGATCATAATAGCAAAGAATATTAGATTAGAGGAGGACAGTGTGTATCCAAGGAATGAATTTGGTGTTAAAAATAGATATTCATCTTTAAAAAATCAATTTTTCTCTAGCTAACTAGATAGCTTTATAAAAGTAATTTTAATGAAAATTTTAACTTCTGAAATCTTTTTATTTATGGAATATTATTTATGACAGTAATCCATGAACATATATGCTTTCAAATGTCTTCAGATGGCCTTGAAATATTTTTTGTCCACCTCCCTTAATCTCTGGAGGTAACCACTGGTAACAAGTTTTATGTACATTGTTGTAGTTTAAATGTCCCCTCTGAAACTTATGTTGAAACTTAATTCCTAATGTGGTAGTATTGAGAGGTGGGACTTTTAAGAGGTGATTGGATCATGAGGGCTTGGCCCTTATGATTTAATGAATTAATGGGTTATGATGGGAGGGAGATTGATGGCTTTTTCAGAAGAGGAAGAGAGACTTGAGCTAGCACACTCAGCCCCCTCACCACATGATGTCCTGTGCCACCTCAGGCCTCTGCAGAGAGTCCCCACCAGCAAGAAGAATCTCACCTGATGAAGCCCCTCTACCTTGGACTCCTCAGCCTTAATAACTGTAATAATAAATTCCTTTCTTTATAAATTACCCAGTTTCACGTATTCTGTTATATGCAATAGAAAGCAAACAAAGTACCCTCTTCTGCCAAGATTCAAACTCTGACAGTCTGACTATAGATTTAATACCTATGCTTTCTACTGCACTAACTAATGCACACAGCAAAATACCAGGCACACTGTAGGGACTTAATAAATGCTAGCTTTTAGTGCTATTGTGGTCTCTGTTCCTATTAGCATAGCTTTCAAGCCAGTTGCAAGTCTTGTTTTCCTGTGCCTTTTCCCTTCAAGCCTGTTCTTGTTATCCCTCCCACTCTTTTCATTGACTCCTCTGGTAGAGTGGAGGGGACGCATAATTTCCACCACATGCCAACTCCCACTGGTCGGCAGTGGCAGTTGGTAGTGTTGACAAGGAGTCCGGGACACATCAGACTTAGAGGAGAGGAGGCCCATGGTTGATAAGAATGTGTTCCATGGTCATAGGAGGGAGGAGAGGTGGCAACATTGCCACGTAGCTGTCATCTCCACTTGCCACATTCACCTTACTCCCACTACTCAGAGACATCTAACCACCGAGTCTGACATCCCAGGCTACTCCCTGATGCTCTGTCCCTTCCTGTATTCTTTAAGAGAAAACTAATTCTCAACTAATTTAAGCTATTCCCATGTAGAGTTGGTCACAATTCCCAGAGACATTAACATTATAATGGGGAATTAATTCCAGAGATGGTTTTCTTTAATCTAGGTTTTTTAAATGCCATGTGCTCCCATAGGCCTGAGGGGGAGTGAGGTATCAGGGAGAGACGGAAATATTTGGAGGCAGCCACCCTTCCCTTCATCCCCTGTCACACGGTACCCACCTGTGGATGGAGCCCACTTTGGTAATAAAAGTGGAAGTTCCCTAGCAAGTCCCAAATGAGCAGATTTTAAATGTTTCTTTGTGAGATTACTTTTATACTTGTGCTCAAAATAGAATCCATTTTCTCACCATAACCAAGATGATTTGGAAAACAGATATTCTCTTACAGACGGGCCCAGATATTCTTTATTGCATGGCATAAACGCAAAGCACTGATATTTGTTTGAAATACGTCCCCAAAGCCTCCAAAGTGTAAAAAAAAAAAAAAAAACGTGTATAGAAATGGCATGAATTAGGACAGGCTATAATACTCTGAATGTACAGTCTGTCCTCAGCCTTGCTGTTTTGCAAAAAGCATCCAAAATTTATGCTTTTAGATTTGTCAGTTTAAAATTGTGAGTTGTGTGTTAGCCCAGTTCAGTAAAATATTGAAGGCATCACCACAGACGGGAGAGTGGGGATGGGGATTGTAATACATCAAGATCAAAGGCATCAAGACATCGTGCAGACTTGATAAATTCTGTAGAGATTTTTATCCCACCTCATTTGTGAATTTCAAAAAGCTTTGCATAATATCTTCTCTTTTTCTCCTTAGATATTTAGGAAGAACAACAAATTATATTGTTTTTCTGTCACTTGTAGAGACAGACTGTCAATGAACAAGCTGTAAATAATGTAATATCCTTAATAAATAAGTGTGGACAAATCATGTTGCAAAACAAGGTTAGAACAAGAGGTGATAAGTGGTCAATGACTCATGGCAAACTAATAAGGAGGCCTGGGAATTGAAAGTCCCTGTGTTCTCTTGCAGTGCAGTGTTCTTACCACCGTCCTTACTCTGATGCTCTGCAGATTTAACAATTTTAGCGTCATTATCTGCAGTCACCTTAAAGGAAAAACGCAACATTAAGTATTGGAAAAGGAAAATGCTTCTGAGCCTCATTTAAACAAGTACTCCTAGCACTCTGGGAGGCCGAGGCAGGCGGATAGTTTGAGCTCAGGAGTTCGAGACCAGCCTGAGCAAGAGCGAGACCGCATCTCTACTAAAAATAGAAAGAAATTATATGGACAGCTAAAAATATATATAGAAAAATTAGCCGGGTATGGTGGCACATGCCTGTAGTCCCAGCTACTCGGGAGGCTGAGGCAGGAGGATCGCTTGAGCCCAGGAGTTTGAGGTTGCTGTGAGCTAGGCTGACGCCACGGCACTCACTCTAGCCCGGGCAACAGAGTGAGACTCTGTCTCAAAAAAATAAATAAATAAATAAATAAATAAAAATAAATAAGTACTGATGCCATTTACTTATCTTGGTGGTGAAATGGGATGGTCCCAAATAGGATGTCAAAACGGGGGAGTCCAAATTAAGGTACATTTTTATTTTTATTTTTCAAGAGGCAACACCCCGGATAGCCTTTGCATTTTGCTTTTCTTTCCCTCAAGCCCAAACCGAGAGGTCTTTACAATCTGCCTGGGGAGCATGGCCAGTCCACAAAACCCTTAGCAATAAACGTGAAATGAACGTGATTAAATAATATGTGGTTATATCATCACTTTAAAATATGTCAAGTGACTCTTACAATTTGGTTTATGACCATTTTGGAATATGAGTAAGGCGGTTCCACTGGATAGTGGAGGGAAGCTGATTGGGGGCATCCACTCCTTCAAAGATGCATATAAGCCCATCTAACTGGTATATATGTGGGTTTAATACGTGTCTAACACAATATTAAGAAGCAACTTTTATAATAGGTATAGTCCTTGCTGTGTTGCTCTTCTGTTTCAAAACATATACCTGGAGATATACCCTGTGTCCATGTTTGAACTGAGGCTGAATGCCAGCTGGCATCTTGGATGAAGAAAGAATATTTAAACAACTTATCAATTGGGTTTCTGTTTAGCTACAAGTTATCTAAATCATTTTATGTTTTCTCTTGCTCACTGGCATTAATTACATCTATTAGTAAGGATTTGACACATATCTAAGGAGTGTCTCTTTGTGCCTGCCACTCTACTACATGCTGGGAATGTGGTGGGCTGCTACTTTTGGAGGGCTGGCAGTCCAGTGGGGGTATGGGGCATTTTATGCAAGCCATTATGTTGTAATCCTGGTCCCCAGGTATGCAGGGCAAGACCCGGATACGATGATTCCTTCCTGAATTCCTACTGTGTTCAAGGCACCATGAAACATATGAATCTCAAGTACATGTTTATAAAATCCAAGGGCCACAAAGCCAACATTCACAACCTGTTCTGTTCTCAACAGAACAACAGCATCTTTCTTAATAAATGAATGTGTTAATTCAGCTGACATGGGCGCCAGCAACAAGGAACTGCTGATAATGGCAGTAAACGTCATTCTGAGCCAGAAATCTATTTATTCAAAGCCTGCTAAAGGAGGAGGAGAACATGCTGGGACATAGGCTGTCCCTGGCCCCAGGTGAAACAGGTCGAGGCAAAGCATCTGGCATAGAAGAAAATGAGGAAGAAGAGATGGAACAAAGAAAACACCACAGTTGCAGGAAACATCACAAATGTTTTTGCTTCTGATTTCTCAGCTTGTAGCTACTTTGTTATCTTTTCATCTTCTGCAAATAAGTATTTTTCCTCTTAACGTAATAAATGGGAGAGATAATGGGGAAACAGCCTGTCTTTACAAGCCACACCAAAAAAAAAAAATAGCGACTCCTTTTAAAATCCATTCCACCTTGGAAAACATGCACTATTGGGAAACTCTGCTATATTTTTCCGCCAAAGTTTACCAAGAGGTAGGTGGGGCTGAGGGAGCTGAGAGGTTGCTTATGAGACGTCCACAGATCTGTGTGTACTGAAACCCTTCCAGTCACTCAGTGCTGACAGCACAACCTCTATGCTCTGTAATGTGGGTGGATCCAAGACAATTTTGTCTTTCAAAATGGCCCTTATTTTAAAAATGAGGAGGCATACAACTGGTGAAAGTAAAAATTAGTGCAGTTGGTTTGGAAAGCTTTTTGGTGGTTATCTAGTGAAGTCAGGATAAATATATATGACCCTATGATCCAGAAACTTTCCTTCTAGGTATACATTCAACAGCAATAAATGTATATTTTATATAAAGATGCATGCAAAAGTGTTCAGAGCAACATGCCCAAGGACCAAAACCATTACATGGATAATGTATTTTCTCTCAATGGACTGCTAGAAAGCAAGAAGAGTGAACAAAATACAGCTACATGTAACAAAGTGGATGTATCTCAGAAACATAATGTTGAGTAAGGGAAGTCAGACACAGATGAGTACACACTGTACGTAAACTTCAAAATAAGAGCAAAAACGTGTCGGTAGATGTCATGCTAATGGTTATCCTTAGGAAAGTAGTAGATGAAAAGGTATGCAAGGGGACATTGGAAGTAGGGGCAGCAATGTTATTCTTCCTAACATGAGAGCCTGTTACATGGGTATATTCACTTCATGAAAATCCATTGAGTTGTGCTCTTTTCTGAATGCGTGTTATAGTTCCAAAAATTACCATTAAAAAGTGGTAATTAGTTCATAGGTCAGTGTGAGATGTCTTATAAATTAGGATTCATCACTATAAATCACTTCACTGTCTTTTTTCTCAACCAATCAACAATTTGAGTACTAACATTTGCCTGGCACTGTATTAAGCTTTAGAGAGAAATTAAAAAAAAAATAAAGTAGAATATATAGGCCTTGCCCCAAGCGAATGAGAAATTTAATTGGGGAGACACACCAAATGAACCTATTAGAAAATTTCATAGGTTAGTATAGAGTTGAGGCACCAATGAGTATGTTTGGAAAGAACATTAAGTCAGGAATTCAGATTGGCTGAAATAGACCCTTCTTTCCAGCTCAGGGCTAACACCTTCTTCCATGTCTAACTCAGCTTCGATGCTACCTTTTTGGGAAGACTTCCCTGGTTTATTCCTGTTCTTTACTTCCATAATGTCCCCAAACACTGCTGGCCTGCCTGCATCATGATGAGTTGAATTAATCATACACTATATTTTTTATTTATTGTACCTCTCTCCATGTGGCAGGGACAGTTCTGCTAATGACTATATCCCTGGGCCTAGCTCAGACTCAGAAAATTTGCTTGAATAAATAAGAGAGGGGGAAAAAGAATTTAACATGAGCTGACACTGTGAATAAAGACTTCATAAAGGGGACTCATTTAAGCCAGACAGTGAATGATGTGTAGGAAATGAATCAATACATAGCATAGAAAAAATGAATATTAACTGAGCAAATGACAATATTTCAAGCTGTTTCCATGTGCATCTCATTTAATTATTGCAGTAACTTTACGATACCGTCCATATGATTCCCATTGTATTTATCCCTCTCTAATACTCAGAGAGGCTAAGTAATTTGTTTCAACTTACACAGTTAGTGAGTAACAGAAATTGGAACCTAATACTTTGGTGCCTTTAAATGGCCCCTCTCAGGAGGGAAAAAAAAAAAAAAAAAAAAGAAGGCAAGCTTGGCACGTATAGATGTGTTCAGCTAGGTCAATAGTACTTCCAGGCTATCAGGCTATATTATAGGCATCATTTGGGCCCTGAGCAAGCTTTTGGGTGGAAGCCATTCTGTTCCATTAAGTAAACAGTAGGACATTTTTGTTCTGTTTTTTAAGAAGGTCAAAAGATTTTTCAACAGGCTTAATCCATTGGGTCATATAAATCCCAGACAATTAATTGTTAAGGCTTAAAATAGTCTTGTCCATATCTGAAAAGAAGAGGTTTGGGTACAAAATCAATATAAGCAATCAAAATGCATTTCACAAACAAAATCTAGACCTGCTGTGAGGAGAAGGTTGGAGTGTGAGGACAGAATGGTGACTGATTTAATATGCAGGGAACCAGGTACTCCGGATCCTGCACTCCCGAATGTGCTCTCTGCTTCCCTGCCCCACCCCATCTGTGTGCTGCATGCTGCATCCAAGTGCCTGGATGTCTATGTACACATACGGTGCAACTAATGCCCATCAACTCTCTAGTGTACAGCAAATTAATACATCCTCTCAAGTTTTTCATTTCAGCTGAAAATCATAGAATGATGAAGCTAGTTAGAAAAATATACAAAGCAATACGGGCCTTAGAGGTTATTTCATTTAGTCCTCATCTCTGTAGATGACAAGTTTGAGGCCCAAAGAGATTATATCAGTTAGCTTTTGTTGTCTCACACACCACTCCAAACTCGGTAGCTTAAAATATGAAGTATTTTTCATGTTCTTGAGTTTACAGGTCAGCTGGGACACTCTTTTCGTCCCGTTTAGAACTGGGTACTGGGCTCATTCACGTGTGTGTGGTCAGCTGGTGGGTCAGTGGGGGTGGGCTAGGCTAGGACGGCCTCATGCACAGGCTGGCTCTTAGCTGGGGTGATCCTTGGGCAAGACCCCTGGCTTGATCATGGAGAGTGAGTGGATGTGTGCATGGCCTCTGGAAGCTGTCATATCTACTTCATTCTGTTGGCAAGTTAAGTTACAAAGCCAGACCAGATTTAAAGGGAAGGGGAGTAGACTTCACCTCTTGATGAAAGAAGCAGAAAGGCTACATTGCTAAGGATGTGAATATAGGAAGAGATGGGGACCTTGGGACAATTTTTTAAACAATCCACCAAAGAAATGAAATGGAAGGACTGGTGAAGTATCATTTGGGCCAATAGAGGCAAAGGCAAGACCAGCTCAGTGTCCCAAGTTGCAGCTATGCCCCCTGCTCCATCCTGCCTGGCTCCTCTGTTAGGGGTGTGACCGAGGTCTGCTTCTGGGACTGCTGGCACGTGGGCGCACTGTTGGTGGTGCACAAAGAGAACAATGCTCAAGGTGTTTGTTTCTCCCTCATGTGATCAGTTTGATTACTGAAGTTAAAAAAAACTGTTCTTTTAGCAGGATGAGCAGCCAAAATGAGGATGATTAATAATCATCTCTTTAGATTGAAAATAAAGGGGGAAAATGCTTTGTTGCTGGAACTCAGAGGGGTCTGGTGAGCTGACTTCAGAATTCTCTAAGAACAGGTACAGGCTTCTGGTTCCCAAGAGGATGTGGTAGCATCCGGCAGATGTAGAGTGGGATCTGGTGGAATGAGGTGGCCTTTATCAGATGCCTGGACAGACTCTGAAAGATCTGGATGTTCTGTCTGAATAGCTGGTAGTGACGCCTGATAAAATTGGATTCTTTCTCTAACTGAGATTCTCCCTTGGTGAGGACCAAGGGAAACTCAGTTTCTGTTGCCATGTACCTGAATCCAGCTCTAGAAGATGCTGTCAGTACCCACCCCACCCCCCTCCATAATCCTCTCAGTCCATCTTGAATGTCATCAGAGCTTCAGTGACAGTTCCTACACACTTCTTGCTACTTCAAGGTCTTTTGCTATACTTCCTGGGATCACCACCATATTATACTTCTTTCACTCAAATCCTTGTCTCAGGTCTGCAAAAGCAGACAGCAGTCACTTGCAGATTGTCATTGATCATCCCGCTGCCAAACTCAAAAGCTACATCTTGGTTATTATTCTAAATGATTGTCTGAGGTATTTGGCATGGTTGCCCTCTTTTCCCTTGAAGGTCTACCTTCCTTGAGCCACTGGGATATGGCTTCAATTCTTGTAGCAAGACTCTGATTTGACTCCTCTCTTTAGAGTCTTCTCTTTGTCATTTGCTCTCTTAATGCAGGAACCCCCCCCCCACCTCTGCCAAAGATGTGTCTTTGTTTGCTTTTCTTCTCTCTGTACTTTCTTCCTTGATGGTCTTATTCTTTGATTAAATTTTGCTGTCACGTTTATGCAGATGAATCCCAAATTTTTCACTGACCTCAGGTCTGAGAGGTCTCTCCCAAACCATAGTCCCAAATTTCTAGCTCAGTGCTATTCAATAGAAATAGCTGCAATGATAGAAAAGTTCTAGATCTGTGCTAATATGGTAAACAATTGCCACATATGGCTATTTGAATCCCTAAAATGTAGCTAATGAGGCTGAGACATTGAATTTTTAATTTCATTTAACTTTAATTTATATTTAAATTTGAGATTACAGTGAGCTATGATCAATCCACTGCACTCCAGCCTGGGCGACAGAGCGAGATTCTGTCTCGAAAAGAAAAAAATTAAATAGCCACACGTGGCTATCATATCAGACAGCACAGTTCATTAACAGCTCTACCTGCTTCATGGGCATGTCTTTTTATAGTTACACCTCTTTAGTTCTCAATTTTCTCATTGGTAAATGAGAAGAATAGATCAATTTATTTTTTGCACTTCTCAAATGGAATCTTCTCTAGAAGACTCAAATACAAAACAGATAAATATATAATAATGACCTACAAAAAGTTAAATAACAGCAATAGAAGAATAAAGAAGATTTGCACTACAAGATCAAAATACCCTCTAAGGCTGTGCTTATTTAGGAAGTAAGGTCTTTGAACAGCCAACATGCAACAGATTGAAGGAAGAGAAGAGTCTGGAAACAGACATAATTATGTGGGAATTGGATACACTATAAAAGTAATATTTTAAATCAGTAAGGAAAATATAAACAGTACCCCTGCGCTATCCCTTTAACAAAATAAAATAAAAACAGCCCAATTTCAATTTATACGTAGTAAACTCCAGATTGACTTAATAGATAAATCAAACAAAATAACATACAAATAATTAAAATATAAATATAAAAGACTATTTTTATCATTGAAAGTTGGGAAAAATTCCTAAAAATTAGTAAGACAAAGTTAATATTTTAATCTAAAATCTGGGCAAGACAACCAGCTCAATACTATTTTTTAGCCACTGCTCTTAGGCAGTGAGCATCCCAGATCACGTCCCTCCTCTCCTGGAGCTGACATTCTAGTGGGGAGATGAGCAATTACTTCCTTAGAAGTAAGTGACCAAGAGGGTCCCAGTCTACACTTACTGTTCTGGCATCATTATTGATAGCGTTCCTCTTCGCTCCCAGCAGGGTCCCGGTGAAATGATAAATTATATGATTATTATACTTAGAAGAGCACTAGGGCATGAGGGGCCCTAGAGAACAGGACTTATAGCTTCTTACTCGGACTTTCATGAGAGTAGCTTTGCTTCATTTATCTTTCTTTTTTACAACAACATAATGTTTTTACATTTTTTGAAAAAGCATAATTAATGTACAATATATGTTTCCACTAAATTAAAAATATACAAGCATATGGAATAAACTGTGAAAAGCCCCATCAGTCCTTTGATATGCCCTCTCCCCTTCTCAGATGGAGTCCAGATTTTGGTGTTCATTTGTTCACTCCATTTTTAGATATTTACTGATATATATGTATAATATATCTGTATATGTATTCTGTTTTAAATTTACAGGTAGTTTTAAGTTTCTACCTTTGTGGTAATTTTTATGGCAACAATAGAAAACTAATAGAGATGGTAAACCATAATATATCCCTTCTATCAATAAACAAGGTATTTCCAATTTCCCTCTGTTACAATGCTGCAAATGAACCTTCTTCTACATTCCTTTTTAGGCATATGTGCAAATAGTTCCATTAAAATACATTCTGCCCAAATAGAATTTTTTTTTTTTTTTTGAGACAGAATCTCACTCTGTTGCCCAGGTGAGTGCCATGGCGTCAGGCTAGCTCACAGCAACCTCAAACTCCCGGGCTCAAGTGATCCTCCTGCCTCAGCCTCCCGAGTAGCTGGGACTGCAGGCACATGCCACTGCACCTGACTATTTTTTTCTATTTGTTGTAGAGAAGGGGTCTTGCTCTTGCTCAGGCTGGCCTCGAATTCCTGAGCTCAAGCAATCCTCCCACCTTGGCCTCACATAGTGCTAGGATTGTAGTGTGTGAGCCACCGTGCCTGGCCCCAAATAGAATTTTTGTATCAAAGAATATAAACACTTAAAGGTTTTACTAGAGATTGCCAAGTTTTCTAATGAAGGTCATTAACAATTTACACTCTCAGAAACAGTGTATTGTCCGTCCTTTGCTTCTTCCTTCACTTTCCTCAGCACTGGATATTATTTTTCTTAATTTTTGCTAGTCTGATGGGTGAAAATGTTTTCTTATTATTTGAGTTTGGATTCCCTTGAGTACTAGCAAAATCGAACATCTTTTCATATTGTTACTGCCCCTTGGTGAATCTTTTGTAAATTGTTCATATCAACCTTATCATGTTCCACTCTGTAAATAAACCTTTTTAAATTCCCTTTTGATGTAAAGGAGATCATCAGCAAATCCCCTCTGGTCACAGGGCTGAAGCCTGGGCTCCTGTTTCAATCCTCCTCCACCCTCAATGCCCTTGACCAGTCCAGTACCCACCCTGCCTTGCTGTATCTCCAGGAATCACTCCTTTCTGACTCTTTGCTGCCTTCCTGATTCAGAGCCCAATTATACCCAAGTCTCCTTCTTTAATGGAAATCCTGATCCCACTGATCCTGTGCTCAGAAAACCTCAACAGTGTCTGCCCGTTTGCATCCAGAGATACAATGATTTCCCAGGTGGGCCTTGAAAGTCATGGTGTGATCCCAGCTACTCTCCCCCTCGCCCTCTCCCTTCGGTGTTCCGCACGTGGACATGTTTCTAGTTCCCTGAGCATCCTCTCACTTTCTTAGGCTCCTGCTTCCATTATTTCCCCAGTGGCGAATACTCTCTATTTCTGTTTCAACAACTCAAAATCCTTCTTGTGTTTTCAAGCAACATTCCAAAATTTCTCCTCATGTAGAAAGCTGTTCTATTCACCTCCCATTTATTATTAAAGCTTTCTAACACACAGAAAAGTTAAAAGAATTGTACAGGGAACCCCCATGTATCCCACCTAGTTTATACCATCAACACTTTAATCTATTTGCTTTATTACATGCCTAGCATTGCATACATCCATCTTCTATCCTTCTATCAATCTGTCTTATCTTTTCTGCATTTCAAAGTGAATTGCAGATTTCAGTACATTTCTCCCTAAGTAATGCAGTTGCATATCATTATCCAGACTTCAATATTTATAGAGATACTCTTCAATTTACCATGGGGCTACATCATAATTAATCCAGTGTAAATTGAAAATATCTTAAGTTGAAAATTCATGTAATACAGCTAACCTACCAAACATCATAACTTTGCCTAGCTTGCTGTAAAATGAGCTCAGAACACTTATATTAGTTACAGTTGGGCAAAATAATCTGACATAAAGCCTGTTTTATAACAAACTATTAAATATATCATGTAATTCCTTCAATACTGCCCTATTGAATCACACAACCATAGATTGGTTGTATGGCGACTCAAAGTACAGTTTCTACCAAATGTGTATTGCTTTTGCACCATTGTAAAGCTGGAAAGTTGTAAATCAAACCATTGGAAGTTGACTGCCAGCTGTAGTTTACAACTGAAGTAAAATTTGCATGCAGTGAAATGAACACATATAAAGTATATCATGCAATGAGTTTGAAAAGTGCATATGCCTTCATAACTTAAACCTCTACCAAGATAAAAACAGAAAGTGCCATCATGCCCTTCCTCAGTCATGCCCACACCACACCCCAGAGGCTACCACTCTTCTCATTATTTTTTTTACCATAGATTAATTTTGCCTTTTCTGAAATATCATATAAATAGAATTATATAATATATAAATTGTAAGTCAGTCTCCCTTTGCTCATAAAAATGCCCAGTTAACTGGTCTTGTACAGGAGTACAATGTATTCATCTCTTCTTCCTTGAACTGTTTGGCTACCTCTATGAGGTGTGACTCAGCTATGCACATTTCTGAATGCCCTGCGGTATTAAGCATCCTGCTGTACACATAATAGGGATTCAATGTGCATTTGCTAAAGTAGGAGGCAGAGTTCCTAAAAGAATCTGAAATACTAGAAGAAAACACTTCCTGTGTTGTGCTATCTTGGATTGAAGTTAAAGGAAGAGTAAATGTTTCCAAGTCTCTACATTTAGTAAGAAGTATGTAACAAATATCTGCTTTTCCTAGTTGCCTCTTCTCATTTTGCAAAGTGGGGAGTTGGGTCTGTTCCTGGAAGCATCCTCAGAGCAGGTACATTTTATGGCAGAGGGTAGCAATTCCAACCTGCAAACTGGCAAAGCTCCTTCCATCTTTTAGAATCCGGAACAACATGAACATACTATGTTCATGCCGAGGATCAGTATCATCAGTAGAAATTTGGAGTTAAGACTGTTAAGTGTGGGTTGAAAAAAAACAAGCCTCAATAAATGTTCAACCATTAAGAATCGGATCTGCATTTCTTATAATTCCTCTGGAACATTCCCACAGTAATAATAATTCGGTGTTGTGCATAGCAATGTGCTGGGAGGCTTGGAATATATAAAAACAGTAAACAGAGCACCTTATGGGGTGAAAAGGTTGTTGAAGAGCGCACAGTGCCACACTGAGGTCAGCCTGGTGACCCAGAAGGACTGATTTGCCTTCACAAAGGTGCCAATTCAGAGAGTATGTTAGTTGTTTCTTAGTGACATGTATGATAATCTGAAATTATTGAGGAAAAAGTTCACTACCTTTTTTTAAAGATACATGTATTTATTGGCCATAACATTACTACTACAGTAGCTGCCTCTATTTCTCTTGTACAATGTAGTTGCTAGAATTATACCTTTGCCTCATCGTATGATATTCATAAAGCTCATTTAAAGCCAGCAAACCAAGCATGATCAATTTTCATCTCTGGAACTTAAAATAGTTCTGTATTTCTATTAAAATAGTTAAATTGAGGTTTTTTGGGGGGAGGGGATTGAGGCTTCTGCTCTTCTTTTCACTGTGCTCTGTGTCTTCTTCTGAGTTATTATTTATCAACATTGTGGTTTCCTTTTTGTAGCATTTTGCACCTGAAGAGAGAGCAAGTCTTGTAAAGGAGGCCTGCACTCCAGGTCCTGCGGGGAGGCATCCCGGAGGATAGCACAGAGTGCATGTTCTCTGGAAGTGCAGGAGATTATTCACTCTGTTCCAAGAAAATTACTCACAGGGACTTTCACCGAGGGATCTCACATCAAAGCATGGTTTTTTTCCCTCTCTCTCTCTCTGTGCTCCTAATGTTGCTTTTTGAAATCTTCATGTTTGTGCATTCATATTCATTAGGAGTCAAAGCAATCTGCCACCCTGGTTAATTTCTGCACACAGACAGCAATAGAAATTCCTATGATACTGCCTGTGGTGGGTAGGGAGCAATCCCTAACTCAACTTGGTACTTTTCCCCACTGGGTAAATGATTCTTCAGAATAGTTAATAGGGCGTTGAAATCTGCACAGACAGAAATGCTAATGCATCTGCCAAATACTGCGATTATCAGTTCAATCTTTAATGGCTGGAATCTGATATAAATCCTCCGGATGTATTAAAGTCGGCCGTAGTACCTGGTGGAGAGGCTTTTTATGTTGACCTTGAGCAAAGCCTTCCCTGACAGCAATTCAATAGAAAGATAGGTGCCAAGACTGCATTTTTATAAAAGAGAGAATAAAGAATCTGTTTAAGCTAAGAATTTACTCTCATGCACTATAAAAGCAGAATGCAGGCTCCTTTGTATGAGCCACGTTCCAGTGAGACTCTGAGAAAGGGCAACATTATGCCAAGATCAGAGAGGGCCATCTAACTGCCCACCACTGCTCACTTCACTGCAGGGGCTTAACATGCCTAATTACTTTGTGCTCCCTTCAACAGAGTTTTATTACCACAAACTATGATATTTTGGAACAATGTGGACAGAAGATCATGTCTCCAAAGTTTGTCAGATAATCTTGAGATAGAAATATATTCAATAAAACCAATAGAGCTTTCCCAATGAGAATTAACCGTGAAAATTGAAATCTCCTGCATAAAATATGAAGACAGAAGGGTATGATTTATAAACTGGCTAAAGACCCATTTCTCTTTCAAATGCAAGTTAAAAGTTGTCAAGGCCAAACATTATAATAATGTTGAAATAATAGTATTTGGGGAATGTTGGGTCAAATATAATGAAAACTAATTTCATCGATGTCTTTTTTAGTGTAGCTACTAGAAAAGTTAAAATTATATTGGTTGCCCACATTATATTCCAATAGACAATCCTGCTAGAGAGCAGAGGTTGTCAAATTGTGGCTCATGAATCAAATCAGACCTGCAGCCTATTTTTGTAAATAAAGTTTTATTAGAACACAACCACACTCATTTGTTTACATCTTGTCTATGGCTGTTTTTCCTGTTGGTATCAATGGTTTTTAATTTTAGCTATTATTGCGGAAGAATTCACTACATTTTGAACATCTGTTATACTCTTTTTTCCTATTACGTATTGCAATAATCGTTTGTGATCTTTTCTCACTCCCTCCCCCAACTAGACTTGGAGTATGATAGGGAGAGGGGCCGTGTTCTCTTCATTTTTCACAAAGTCTCAGACACACAGTAGGTATACATACTTCTATGTATATTCAATGCCTGTTAAAAAAGGTTGCAATTTCAAGATCTTGAATCTCAGTCACAGAGAAGACAGAACTGTACTAAAATAATGTTGAGAATTTTCCAGATGCCAGATGACTTAGGGGTAGAGTTACAATCCGATGCTATATCTTGGAAATTTTCCATGATACAATGTCCTTTCAATGCCAATGACTAGTGGAAAAACTGAGGAAAGAAAACCTCAGAGCCAGGGTTGAAACTCAGATCTCTCTATTCTACCACAAAACTCTATTCTACCACATGAGGCATCCTGAGATTTTGCCTCTTATTTCACAGTTAATCTCTACGCTTGTTTCATTGAGAAAACAAAAATTCCAAGAGAGTTGTCTCATCTATCTGCCAGTGAGTCTATCAGCCCACATACATCTATACTGCTGTGCTCTACCCTCTCTCCTGTTATGGTGGATGAACTCTTCCTTTCCTATTTTAGGATAGAACTTCCTCTGTGGACTGGATCCTGTGTTCTCTTGCCTACTTAAGAATTTTCTTCCTGAAAATATCCCACTTTCTCCTCCAATGTCAGTTTCTCCCTCTCTCCTGGGTGATCCCCACCACCTACCATTTTATAACTTTAAGCGTCTTAAGAAATAGAACAAAAAAAAGACCTTCCCTAGACCACATATACCTCTTCTTCCCACACCATTTCTCTGCCTCTCCATGCAGCAACAGTCCCTGAAGAGCTGTTGAAATGTATTACTTTTATATCCTCAGCTTTCTGTTCTCTCCTCAGCTCACACCCATCAGCCCTTCATCTTCACCTCTCCATGGAAATTGCTCCGCCATCTTAAAACCTGCTTCGCCATCTTGCAACCCAATGGTCTATTCTCAGTCCTCGTCATATTCAAGTTCTGTTTAGCATTTGACACAGTTGAGCATTCCTCTTCTAGATATGCTTTTCCTCCCTTGGATTCTTTGCTTGCTTTTCTACTACCTCTTTGATCATTCCTTATAAATTTCTTTGGGGATTGTTCCTCCTTTTTCAGATTTCCAAATATTGGAATACCCTAGCACCTTCTCTTCTTTATTTGTATTCACTGCTTGCACGATCTCATCCAGCCCCATCAACTTATATACCACGTATATGCTGATAAAATCTACATTTAAATCTCCAGTTCTCCTCTCTTTCCTGATTCTAACTGCCAACTTAACACCTCCAGGCATATGTCCTAATGGACAAACATAAATTGTTTTTGACTCAAAACTTAATTCCTCCCACCTCTACTCCCAAAATTGCTTCTTCTCCATCTTCATCATGATGGTAAATGACATCAACATTTACTAAATTGCCTAAGCCAAAAATCTATTGGTCAGTCTTGATTTTTCTCTTTCCTAACATCCTCCAGTTTAAACCTAATTTGTTGCCATGTCTCTGTTTTCAAAAATGTATCTGGGTACAGTGACTTTACTCTGTCTGCCTCGTTGCCATATCAGTCCAGGCCACTGGCAACTCTCATGTGAACTCAGCAAGAGCTTCTTCTCTGGTCTTCCTACTTTATCTTTGCTTCTGTGGTCTATTCTCCACACAGCATCTGGGAGTAATATTTTAAAATATACATTAAACTGTGCCATTCCCTAAACAAACCTTCTGATGACTTCTTAGATTATTTGGACTGAAAGAACATATCCTCATCATGCTGTACAAGGCTCTACATCAGCAGTCCCCAACCTTTTTGGCACCAGGCATTGTTTTCATGGAAGACAATTTTTCCAAGAACTAGGGTGCTGGGATGGTTTCGGGATGATTCAAGTGCATTACGTTTATTGTACTCTTTATTTCTATTATTATTGCATTTTAATATATAATGAAATAATTATAAAACCATACAACAGGAGTTGGGGACTTCTGCTGTATGTGACTTTTGGACCTTGATGGTCCCTTCAATTCCCTCTCCTAGCTTCCTTCCCTTGTGCACTTCACTCTAGCCGTATGGGCCTTCCTGCTGTTCCCTGAATTTATAAATCTTGCCCCTTCCTCAGGGCCTTGCACAGGCTGTTCTCTCTACATGGAATGTACTTTTCTAGACTTTCTCATTTCTTGCTCCCTTACTTCTTCACATGAAGGAAAGCCACTCCCCTGAGGAGACTTTCTTGTTCACCTACCTAAAATAAACTTCCCTTTGCCTGGTGCTTGATATGGCCTTAATCCTGCTTTGTTTTTCTTCATAATATTTATTACCATCAGATATTTTGTTATATATTTATTTTATATTATTTATTGCTTTATTATTCAATGTTTTGTTTATCTGTTTATCTGTATCTTTTTCTAGAAGATAAGTGCCATTAGAGAAGGGACAGTGGTGTGCAGTACCTGGCTTGTACCAGGTTGCAAGACTCAACTCTTAAGTTTCCAAGAATTCTGAGAGCTGGTTTTAAAACATAGACATCACAAAAGATAAATTATATAAGCTTATAATTAAATGTATTATATGGAAAACAAAAGTAATAATCCCAATCACTCCCCATCTAATTGCTTTATTATATTTCACTCTTATCCATGTTCCTGGGATTATTTGTGTCTATTGTATCTACACTGTAGAAAATCTACATAACAGTAACTACTGTACATCTTTTACCAACTCTGAATGCACTTAAGTTGGTAGCTTGAAACTGGCCATAGTGGGTGTATTTAGACCATGGAAATCAGCAAATACTACAAGTTGGGGCCTTTTTTGGGGGTGGGTAGAGGAAATCTTTAAGTGCTACCAGCACACTATTGGGCCAAAAGGAAGAAGGGAAAATGGATCTTAAAAGATTGAAGGGTTTGGAAACCAGAGAGTAATGGTGCGCAAATGTACACTTTTGGTCAAAGAAATCATAGGAACAAAGAAGTAACAAATGAGACATTTAAAATGAGTTCAAGGGCTGTGAATAGAACCATTTATAGTTCAGAAAGGTAGAGAGGATGAGAATGATTTCTGTAGGCAGATGATGAGATTTTAGCAAAGCTCTGGGGTTCTGAGCAAATTAGTGCATATGTACCCACACCTGTCCTACTGGTGTCATGATTCTTATATTGGCTCAAAGGTGGCCCGATTGCCTCTTTCCCTCCCCACTCTCTGAGGGCAGCTCAATGTTTGTGTACCTCCCGCAGGTCATTATGGCCTGCGCTAATGAGCACTCAGGCCCAGAGCTTTGTAATTTTTTGTAGGCTGCTTCTTTTTAGCTCATCAGTGTGTACTCTGCCCACCTGCCAATTCATGCAGAAGTTCTAAATGCTGAGTATTATTCTTCCAGACTTAAAAGAATAGAGGCCCAGGGAACTCTGTGTTATATTTAAAAGCCCACATAGCACATGCATCAATTCTTAGACACTCAGTTTGAGAGATATGAGTGTGGAAGAGCAGCCCCAGCCTTTCTTTTCTGGGCTTTAGTTTGTTGCATCATGCAGACCCCATAGCCAGTCCAGGAACCTTCAGAGCCCCTCAATGCAGAAAGAATCAGCTAAGACTCATTGGAGTGAAAATTCTAGAAAATCCAAACCAAACTGGCTTAATAAGTTGAGAAAGTACATCTCACCATAGAAGATGTACAGAGTGCTAATAAGACCATGAAAAGATGTTCCACATCGTATGTCATCAGGGAAAGGCAAATTAAAACAACAATGGGATACCACTATACCCTATTAGAATGGCCAAAATCCAGAACACAGACAACAACAAACACTGGTGAGGATGTAGAGCAACAGGAACTCTTAGTTGTTGCTGGTGGAAGTGCAAAATGGTACAGCCACTTTGGCAGACAATTTGGCAATTACTTACAAAACTAACCACACCTGAATAAGTTGAAAACTTACGTCCACACAAAAACCTGCACATGGATGCTTCTAGTAGTTTTATCCATGTTTGACCAAACTTAGAGGCAACCAAGATATGTTTCAGTAGGTGAATGAATAAACAAACTGTGGTTTTATGTATCCAGGCAATGGAATATTATTCAGGGCTAAATAGAAATGAGCTATCAAGCCATGAAAAGACATGGAAGAAACTTAAATGCATATTACTCAGTGAAAGAAGTTGCTCTGAAATGGCTCCATACTGTATAATTCCAACTATTAATAGATAATATTCTGGAAAAGGTAAAACTATGGAGACACGTAAAAAGATCAGTAGTTACCAGAGGTTTTGGGGAGGGAGAGATGGATAAGTGAGGAAAGAGGATTTTTAGGGCAGTGAAACTCTTCTGTGTATTATATTGATGGGATTCATGTCATTATATATTTGTCCAAACCCACCAAACGTATACATCAAAAGTGAAGCTTAATGTAAACCATTGACTTTAGTTGATAATGTTGTGTCAACATAGGTTCAGAAGTTGTAACAAATGCACCACTCTGGTGCGGGATGTTGATAATGGGGGAGGCTGTGCATGTCTGGGGGCAGTGGGTACATGGGATGTCTCCATACCTCTTCCTCAATTTTGCTGTGTACCTAAAACTGCTCTAAAAACTAAAGACTGTGTGTGTGTGTGTGTGTGTGTGTGTGTGTGTGTGTGTGTGTGTGTGTGTATCATGGAAAAAGCTTGCTTCGGGCACAGCTTGATCTGTGCCTCAAAGATATCACTGGGACCAGCTTTCGTTCTCTATATGTATCTTCTCTTTCCTGCATGTTTACTTTATTTTCAGACAATACTGCCCCATAGACCTTAGATGGCTACAGCAGTCCCAGATCTTATATAATTTGGGCTTTAAATTCATGGAATAGGATGAGAAATTCTCTCCTGGAAGCCTCAAGGGGAAAAAAAGATAATATTTAAATTCATTTTTAATTTGCTACTTAATATGTAATTTACCTATAGCAACTCATTGAATCCTTACCTCTTCCAAGTACTTATATCATTCCTGTTTTAGAAGTAATGGGACTGAGGTAGAGAAAGGTTAAATAACAGTCCAAGCCCACACATCTAGTAATTGGCAGAGCAAGAATCCCAACCCAGGTGGCTGCTCTCCGGGGGTGGGCACATGATCTCTCAGAAGGCCTCCTGCATCTTATTGGCTCTGACTGGGCCACATGTATCCTTCTCTGAACCAATCCCTGTGGCCACCGTCACTCAAGCCTGAGTCCAGTGTTGCATCCTAAAGTTGCATTGTCATGTCCTGTCCACATCACACTAAAAAAATGAGGATAGGGCTATTACTTAAGTAGTGTGAAAGCTGTAATGTTCACTATAGAGGAATCTCAAGCCACCGGGCTTGGTGATTGTCACTGGGGCAGCATGGGCTTTCCTACAGAGGCACACAGCAGGTTCCTGTAGCTCCGGGTGGTGCAAGAGGGCCAGTCCCTACCACAGAGTGCTGGACCTGAATAGACTGAACCCTCTGTGAACCTGGGGGGTGGGGAGACTCCATGTGCCACACTGAATGGGGGCCCCATCCCATGGTAGGAGATGATTGACTCACTGCTTGGATCAGTCTGATACCGCCCCCGACTCCACCCCAGAAGGACTTTCTGCTTCCAGCCACAGGACAGGCATTTCAGAACTCATTGACAGAAGCCATTTGTGATGGACTTTTGAGGGGTTCATGGCAATGAACCAGAAGTGGAGATTGCCACATTGAGAAACGAGAGAGTCACATCTTCACCAAACATGGCTCCCAGGGGCACAGGAATGACCCCTCTGGCTGTACAGACCTTTCCACCTTGTCAGCTTATTGAATTTGAGCGCCATAGCCTGCTGGCAATTGGCCATGCTTGCAGTGAGACAGTGATGTAATCCTGATTAAAACAGTTAATAAGGATTTAATGAGAGGTTATCTCCTTGTCTTCAATCATTTCCTGGTGAGAAGAAGATTCTCGAGCAGAACTCATTAGAGCTGTTCCTTCTCAGCTACTGAAATTATCCTATTTTGAAATTACTTAGGGTTTGCAAGAAGCAAACTCATTTCAAGTCATTATTTCCTAATGTTTTAAGACTCTATAGTATAAAAAATTGTATTTCTTTTTTTCAGTTCAATCCAGTCAAACAAATATTCACCGCATACCTTCCATGTTGTGATAAGCGGAGTGTTTAAGACACACACAAAAAGAGCATCTTCAGTAGAAGCCAATTGTTAAGAGTGACGACTCTGGGGTCACACTGATAGCTGGAAATCTCAGCCCCAACATCTACCATTTTTGTGATCTTGGGAAACTAACTCTTTAGTTTTCAGTTTTTCAGTACAGAAAATGGGAATACAAATATTACTTGCCTTATAAGATCAATATAAGGAGTAAAAGAAGTAATCTGTAAAAAGTATTTAGAAAAGTGTCTGATGCATAGTAAGGGGCCCAATCGGTGTCTGATCAAGGAGCTTGGATTAACATAAACTAACTAGAGAACTTTCTGCTTGGAAGTTTGGCAAAGTATATGGACCATTACCTGGTCAGGTTCTGCCAGCAAATTTCATTTTACTCCAGGTAATCGTAATGGCTCTCAGGGAAACTGCTTCTGTCAGAGCACCTGGGAAAACAGAAATTACATCCAGTCAATGTAAACCATTGACTTTAGTTGATAATGTTGTGTCAACATAGGTTCAGCAGTTGTAACAAATGCACCACTCTGGTGCGGGATGTTGATAATGGGGGAGGCTGTGCATGTCTGGGGGCAGTGGGTACATGGGATGTCTCCATACCTTTTCCTCAATTTTGCTGTGTACCTAAAACGGCTCTAAAAACTAAAGACTGTGTGTGTGTGTGCGTGTGTATACCTGTGTGTGAATCATGGAAAAAGCTTGCTTCGGGCACAGCTTGATCTGTGCCTCAATGATATCACTGGGACCAGCTTTCGTTCTCTATATGTATCTTCTCTTTCCTGCATGTTTACTTTATTTTCAGACAATACTGCCCCATAGACCTTAGATGGCTACAGCAGTCCCAGATCTTATATAATTTGGGCTTTAAATTCATGGAATAGGATGAGAAATTCTCTCCTGGAAGCCTCAAGGGGAAAAAAATTGAGAATTTACCATATGACCGAGATTACCTTTTAATTCAGGATAGTTTATTGACTACATCATGCTAAAAAAATTGCTACCTATATGGAAAAAAAACATACCTCTCCTCAGGCTACACACAAATGTAAATTCCAGATAAAGAGCTAAATAAAAAATAATCATCTTGGAACAAATTATAGAGAGGTGTTTTCATAACCTTGGGATCATGGGGCATTCTTAAGTAAGGCAGGAATCTCAGACACCATCATAAAATGGAAACATTTGTATAAATATCAAAACATAGCATGGCGAATATATTGTTAGTAAAGTGAAAAGATAAACAATATAGATCGTTAACATAACTAGAACAGAAATGGCAAGAAAAAGGTTACTGGCTTTACTGTTCAAAGAACTCCTTCAATTGGTAAAATAAAAATAATACAAACAGGTCCAATAAGGATGACCAGGCAATTCAGAGAAGAAGAACAGGAAAAAGTCAATAAAGTTAAAAAAAAAAAAGAGGCTTCATTGTATGCAGGAAAATGCAAATTACAAATTGAATTACCATTTTCTCAGTCATCAGATTTGCAATCTAATGTGGACTAGCTTTTCTTGGGAGGGAGGGGTAAGGTGAAGAGACATTGTCATACATTTCTGGTGGGAGAAGTAAAGTTGCTAACATATTAATATTTGAGAAAATTACCTAGAAATATTATTTAAAATTAAAAATATTGATACCCTTTGTCTACCTAAGGTCACTTTGGAAAATCTTGCCTATAGAAATAAAAGCATAAGAAGGTGATGATATATGTAGGAGAGGGTTTATTGCAGCTTTGCAGAGGAAGGAAATGGAATTTAAGCTGGAAAAGGCATCAAAAAGGTAAGAGTTGAATGCATCACAGTGCATGCCTGGTATTAAACATTATGCAACTTCTAAAGAAAGTGACTTAGGGATATTTATTTATTTTTCCCATTTCCTAAATAAGTTTTGCCAGCTCTCTCTTGCTTTTTTGCTGGCTTTTCTCCAGCTCAACATGGAGGCTTTACTGGAGCTTTGTTTACATTTTTCTACACATCAATAATACGGGAAGTATACCCTGGATGGAAATTCACCTGTTATATTCATATTCTGTGTGGCATGAAATTGCTGCTTGAGACATAGTTGAGGAAACAAGAGGGATGGAATATTGAAAGCACATCAGGACTAGCATGGGGAAGAATACAGGTAGCATATAAATTATTCACTTAGTCTCTTTGCTTCATAATGAATATTAAGGAGTGGCTCCTCTTGCTGTGGGGGAGGGTATCTCTTTGCAAGATCATAGAGAATTTAGCTATACAACCTAGGGTTGCTCTCATGATATCAGTTAATGTGACTCTCTGCAGGGACCTGTCAGCTGAGATCATGACTACCTTCTGCACCATCAAAGTCAATTAATTACTTTCCTAATAGCTTCATCATGGTGCCCTTTGATGTCTGCAAAACAATGCTTATGATATCTGAACTAATTCATTCGTGCTGTCATTTCCACAAGTAATTATTAAACACCTGATATGTGTCATACATTATTCTGGGCACTGGAATAGTGAATCAAAGAAACCAACTCTGTGCTCTTAGGAAGTTTATATTCTAATCAGGGGCAGGAGTGCAAAACAGGTGATAGAAAAATAAGCAAATGGATATGTAGAAAAGGCTGATAAGTATATTAAATAAAAATAAAGTAAGTAAGGAGATAGGGAGCACATACACGTGGATGTGCACACACATACACATATTATTCTAAATAGGGTGGTAAGATAGGGTGGTTAAGAAAGGCCTCTCTGCATAGAGTAGACCCCAGCGAAGAGAGGCCATGAACTATTGGAGATTCCCAGGAAGGACGGTTTCAGGCAGAAGGATCAGAGGTGAATGTGTTCCAAGGCAGGAGCATGCGTGGTGTGCACGTTCCCACGTGCAGGGAGTCGGCCAGTGCACCTGGAGCAGAGAGAGGGAAGGAGGATGCCGGCAGAGGGAGACAAACTTGTGCGGGGGCCGGGTCACTGAGGTCCCTCCGCTGTGGTGTAGATTGTGGATTTTACTCTGCTACCCTGTGAGGTTTTTGAGCAGGAGACTGATATGATCTCACAAGGTTTTGACAAGGATCCCTCTGGCTGCTGAGAAAAATACAGACGGGGGAAGCAAGGGTGGCAGCAGGAAGCCAGTTAGGAGGCCCTTTCAGAAGTTCTAGGGGAGATTATAGAGGCTTGGACTGGGATGGAAGCTTTGGAAAAGCCAGCAGTAGTCCCATGTTGGGCATTCTAAAGATGGCGGTGATCACATTTGCCATGGCTCAGACGCTAGGCAACGGCGATCCCCTGGTTTTGGTTGAGCCCCTAGAAGAGCTCCTTTCACAGGCATTTCTAGTCTCCTGATCTGCATCTGGAGGCCAGCTCTGGGGAAGGCCGGCTAGGTGATGGCTTGCTCCCCAGCAACCTGCCTAATCACAAAACACATATTTGTACCTTTAGAATTCAATAAAAGCTGACGCCATTCAAATAAGTCATTTAATACCCAGAAAGATCTCATGTTGTCTTCTTATCCTGAGTCTTCTTATCCTCATTTTGTGGTTGAAGCAGCTCAGGGCTAAACCCCAACATGGTTCCTCTAACGTGGCATAGCTATGATTTGCACCCAAACCCTCTGATCTCTGTGCTTCACCATGCAATGTCTTACATGAACCTCCTGGGCCATTCCCATGCCCTATCTCATCCGCACTCCGCAATGACCTTGCCTGTCATGTGGAGCAGATACAAATAGCTACACGGTGTGAACAAGGAAAGTGAAGCTCAGAAGGACATACTGAGATCCCCAGAGCTCATGCTGCTTGGGTCACGGTGGGGACCTGGGTCTTCCGTTACTTAGTGCCATGCTGACCTGCATGGTCCAGGGACCTGGGAGGCTGCTGACAATGACTAACAATTAACAAATTCATGATTTTTCTAATTTAGCATCTTGCTAAAACACGGAGTTCCTTTTAAAACAGGGCTTTCTGGGAAACTCAATGCAGGGAGGCTGTTTGTCCTTGTGCGGTCTGCTGGCTTACTTAACGCGTGTCAGAGGAGATCTGGGCAAAGGGCTCCAGCTCAGAGATCACAGTTCCCCATTGACCAGAGAGGGTCAGCGCAGGAAGCAGAACCACAGTTGAAGGAAAGGAAAGTTCCTCAGTCTTCTCTGCACTGCAAATCTGCAGTTGTTGCTCCATCCCATCCCAAGCAGGCTGATTAGAGAAGGCAAGATCCCATCCTTTTCAAGGAATCACTGCTCCATGCAGCAGGCATGGCGGCACCAGGGAAGGCGTGGATGCCTTTCATTCCTGCTGCCTCCTTGCTCTTGCCTCCAGCCTGCTGCGGGAGACGAAGCTGGCTGGCTTTGCTCTGAGGTTTTTCAGCCCCGTCTGCTTAATTTCCGGTGGACCCTCCGTGCCCAGGGAGAGCTCATGTTTTGCTTGTGATGTGGGTAATGAACTGCCGCTGGGAACAAATTAATGAGAGTGTCAGAAACGGCAGTGGAACTGCATTACGATTCATAAACACCACGATGAAAATGCCAGTTAAGCTCTGGTATACATACACACACAAACTCTGAAGAAGCAAACTCCTTTTTCTTTTAATGAGAGAAGAATTTAAAATAACATCATTCTGCCCTGAGCAGCATTGCCAGGGGAGAATTCCTTAGCAGATAGTTTTCTTTAAAAAAAAAATTTCATATTTAATACATAGAGAAACATTGGGGGAGTTCAATTTCACTTCTTTATATTTATATGTATGGATACCATACTTTGAAATACATGTAGTATATGTACCATTTATGAGTATAAAGTACAAAAATGTAAATAGTATCAACTTTATAGGTTCTGTATAATGTGTGTTTGTTAAATGAGATCTTTCTCTTGTCTTTTTATTGACTATCATGTGTTTACATGTCCTTCCATTAATATTATCCTTTAACATTCTGAGTTTGGAATTGGATTAAGAAATTAAAATTTGGTACAATAAATAGCCATATTGGTCCACAGAGACCATATCTTTAAAAGGAGAGGAAAAGGCCGGGCGCGGTGGCTCACGCCTGTAATCCTAGTACTCTGGGAGGCTGAGGCGGGTGGATTGCTCGAGGTCAGGAGTTCGAGACCAGCCTGAGCAAGAGCGAGACCTCGTTTCTACTAAAAAAATAGGAAAGAAATTATCTGGCCAACTAAAAATATATATGGAAAAAATTAGCCGGGCATGGTGGCGCATGCCTGTAGTCCCAGCTACTTGGGAGGCTGAGGCAGGAGGATCGCTTAAGCCCAGGAGTTTGAGGTTGCTGTGAGCTAGGCTGACGCCATGGCACTCACTCTAGCCAGGCAACAGAGCAAGACTCTGTCTCAAAAAAAAAAAAGGAAAAGAAATTTCTATTCACTTCAAAGGTAGAGCAGGGTTGTGTTGGGAGCAGCTGTAAACATCCGAGTTTGTGATCTACCCTTAATATGCCTGAGGACCTCGTGTTTATGGCTGGAAGTATTGCTGGGATAAAAGGCCTAACACAGGGATTCCTTAGAGCAGGGGTCCTTTGGTGAGTTGTATAATTATTTCATTATATATTATATGTAATAATAATAGAAATAAAGTGTGTGCAATAAATGTAATGTGCTTGAGTCATCCAGAAGCCATCCTCCCCACCCCCGGTCTGGGAAAAATTGTCTTCCGTGAAAACGGTCCCTGGGGCCAGAAAGGTTGGGGACCAGTGCCTTAGTGCACCAACTTTCCATAAAAGCTCCTGGGGCCGCTTCAGAGAGGGTTGGGAAATGGGGCAGGAATCTAAGTAGTCAGGCTTTCTCTTCCCAGTTCAACCAGAGGCTGTCTTCTTTTATCTGCTTTGCTCACTAGGGCTCCAAGTAAGTTTTCATTTTATTCAAGTATCTTGTAAATTAAAGCTAGACAACTATAGGTCAGTGGTAGACTGAGCATTGAGTCTTGGAGCCAATAAGACTTGACTTCATATGTTAACTCCAGTATTTATTAGCTAACAGGTATGGGGCTCATGTAACTTCTTGGAATCTTGGTTTCTATCTAACAGAAAGTAATAATAATACCTACTTGCTTGGTTGCATGAAGATTAGAGATAGTGAATTAAAATGCCTTCTATTTAATTGATTTTCATAAAAGATGGTGATTATTATAACAGATTCTAGCTGGTAACTAGTCACAGATTTAACATGAAGCCTCCTTCTTCCAACTGCTCTCATGTCAAGGCTAACAGAAGGTAATTTTGCCTTGAGTCAGAGAATCTATTTTAGCTAATCACGATCTCAAATGTTAAGTAGAGTTTTAGAAGGGAGAACAAAATTTGTTCAGAAGTATTGCTTATTTGTCATCAGTGACTAGTTTGAATTTAGAATAATTGTGGGAAATGACTAAGACTCGAAGCAATAATTTCATAGTTTTTTTTCTAACTCTGCATTTGCAGTTATGTGGTCCTAAATTGTTCTTTAATAGCTTCTTAACAACATAACCTGTGAATTTCCATCCAAAACAGTGTGCAAAAGAAGATTAGGTATCAGGTCAATGTTTTGGGATTAAAGGTGCAGCTGTGTTAGATGCTAGTTCAGTCCCTGTGTCTCTGACTTCAGATGTTGGATTCTTGGCATGGCATTTCAGCGCCCTTCTCCTTTGCTGACATCCCTCCGGTCTTATTACAGGCTTAGCTTGTTGCATCACCTGTTTTCCTTGATTCCTTATCAACAGATTGACTGCCTAGTGATATGGCAAAATTTTTTGATTTGTATAAATTTATGGGGTACAAGTGTATTATAATTTTGTTACATAGATTATATGTAGTGGCGAAGTCTGGGCTTTTAGGGTATCCATCACCCTAATAATGTACACTGTACCCATTAAATAATTCTCATCATCCAACCCCCTGCGGTCCCCCCAACCTCCAAGTCTCCATTTTCTATCATTCCACATATGAGTACAGGTATCTTTTTGATATAGTGATTTCTTTTCCTTTGGGTAAATACCCAGTAGTGAGATTCCTAGAGCAAATGATATTTCTGTTTTTAGTTCTTTGATAAATATTCATACTGTTTTCCATAGAGGTTGTACTAATTTACATTTCCACCAACAGGAGATTCAGGTCAGTAGTTAATGAATCACTCAGTGGTCAATACAGTGAAAAAAAAATGTATCTGTTTTGAATGGAGTGTTTGTCCTTAAAGGCATATAAAATGGTTTATATATTAGAAATTACAGGTGAAAGTCCAAACTGAATGATACTGGCCAAGGGAAAAGGAGAGAAGACTTGCTGCCCCCTTCTCCTCAAGTTCTTTTTTACAGACTTTATCTTTGCGCAGCTTTTGGGAATTCTCTAACTCCAATTATACTATCTCAGATTTATTTTATGTAGTTCAAAAACCAAAGAAGATGAGATATTGTATGGCCTTTTCAGATATAGCACCCCAAAGTGAAATTTTGATGGATGGATCCAGTTTTACAGAGGCAAGAGATCTTGAACATATCATTCACAAAGCATCAGAGAATGTTAAGTTCTTGCATAACCAAGTATATCCAGAGATGGGACACCCATTTTGCTCCTTTATAGCTGAAAAAATTGGTGTTGTAGATCAAAATGGCTTCTATCTATCATGAAAATTCATCCTTGAAGGGCAGTGAAGCAAGGCTTATGAAAGGCCTTTGATGAATCATTCTGCACAGAATTAGAAAAAGTTTGAGGATTCATTCATAGTCATAGCATCCAGGCATTCAGAAATGCTTGTTGACTATTCAGGACCATCTCAGCACAGCTGGAGTTTTCACACCAGCCAAGGTAGAGTCTAAGTTCAAGGTTCTCAAATTACTTCTTTGTGTAATGCCTGAAAGGAAACAAAATTGAGAGGCAATGGTAAGTTACTTGGCAAAGAGCACTGATTTGTAGGTGGCTGTGGGAAGGTCAGGGTAAGTTCCAGTTTGTTTTGCAGACTCCTGCCCAGGTCCCCCCAGAGGGCAGTTTCTTTGTTTTACAAAGTTCTTTTGCTATGGCACTCATTTTATAGGGACATGATTTTAGTACAGATCGATGCCATTTATTGGCAGGAGATCACCAGGACCCTGAAATCAATTAAGATAGTATCTTAGTTTAGCTTCCCCCAGAAGCAAATTCTGAAATGAGGGTTCAAGAGCAAGTGGTTCATTGGGAATGCACTCCCAGGAAACACTGAGGCATGGGAGGAAGGAAACTGATAAAGTGTGGGTTTTTAAGTAAATTACTGCTGGGGGCAACTGGGTCTCAATGTCATTGGGAAGCTCTGGGAAATGGTGTGGAATATGCCTCAGATTTACCCTACATGACAGGCAAGGAGAGTCAGAGGAGAAACAGGAGGTGGTGACTACAGGGTCTACTACAGATGATGACATTATGATGAAGGAACTGATACCAGAAAAGAGCTTTGCAGATTAGGATGAGTTTGGAAAGTATGGGGGGAAATCCTGTGTATAGGAAGATAAAGCAGAGGGAGCCAAAAAAGTATCACCGGGATGGAAGAACGTTTGATATGCTGATTCAACAGTAGGGAGGAGTCTTGGGTTAAAAATAACCATCTACTATTATTAATTTTTAAATATCTACAGAATGGTTGTTAAGCGTGTAGGTTTCCCCTGCCCTGATCCTATGTTTCTTCCTGTTGGCCTCTATTTGACCATATCATTGGTGACACCATTGGTGGACAAAGAAAGAAGAAGAGGAGGAGGAGGAGGAGGAAGGAGGGGAATGAAGAATATTAAGAAGGAGGAGAAGAGCAAAAGACAATGTGGACTATATAATTTTGATCAGAAGTTTTGGGGCATGGGTCTTTGGATCAATGCTAAACTGTGTCAACATTTTTCCTAGTCCATGGCAGAAAGAGAAATAAAAGGATAGTGTAGTGAAAAGCTATATCTATTCTGATATTATATCTTCCCAACATTTTGATATTAAAATTTTCTCTCCTTTATGCAATGGTAGTAATAATGGATGGATATTTTTCTAAAAAAATACTTTCTCAAAGTAAAATAAGGAATTAGAAACCTAACACTCTCTGTTTAAAAAAAAAAGGTGCATGTATTTGGCTGATGTGAGAAACCAGGGTCCCAGAACCATCAGCCTCATCAACGGAGGCATTTGTTACATCATTGTGAAGAGGTGACCAATGGTCATGACTGTATGCTACTCCTTAGCAAGGCTGCATGCAGAAAAGAGACAGCATATAAGAGTGAGTCAGAGCCTGGCTGTGGTTAGAGAGACTGGTTTGACTCTCTCATGTGTCCATGAGAACTTTTATCGGTTATTTAAACCTTTTGTGTCTCAGTTTATTTATCTGTAAAATGGACAAGGCAATAACACCTATTTCCTAAGGTTGATGTGAAAACAAACCAATTAATACATATGCAACGCCTAGTACAAAATATGCCACACACTAAGCAAGCAATAAATGTTACCTATTGCAGTTAACTGGAGGACATTTTGGATGTTAATAGAAACACACAAATCAGTGTGGTGTGCACTGTCTGGGGGATGGACACACTTGAAGCTCTGACTCGGGTGGGACAAAGGCAATATATGTAACCTAAATATTTGTACCCCCATAATATACTGAAATAAAAAAAAATTAAAAAAAGAAACACAAATCGTATAGTATAAATTTCCCAAATTGTGTTTTTTTCCTGAAATAATTATTTATTATTAAATTGCTTGGTCTGTATACATTATAACAGGTAAAGAAATATTTTTAAATAAAATATATAAATAACTAAACAGTTTTAAACTCAGGACAGAGATATTACTTATTATAGGTAATAACTTTTTAAATTTTCACATTATTTTAATATCAATAAATTCCTGTTATAAGGAATTTACATTTGTATAAAGGCATTTGTAAAGCTCTTAAGCTTTAGCACTAATTCTTGACAACTTGTTTTTCCTTGCATTCTTTGAAAGCATTTCTTATAATTGTTATGGAAAACAATGAAATTCTCTTCTTAATTAAGATACTCTGGAAATTTGTAACTGGTCATAGTTACTATATAATGCTATATTATAGCAACTACATCGTAGAATACTTGTCAAGTGAAAGAGGTCAATGTTATGGTTTTAGGGTTTTTTTTCCCATAGTTTCAATAGCATGTTATTAAACAGGGGAGTGTGTGAATAGGGATTTAGGAGGTGAAAATGGTTATGCCATGAATATAAGTTTTGGACTAGAGTATACAAGACACAAAATAGGCAGAGAGTCTCCATAGACAGGAAAAGGAGAGCTGAACAGATGGGCTAATTCTGCATTTTCAGAAAGAGTTCTTTCCAAACACGAAAGCACCCCGGTGGACAAAGGAAAAGAAGTTTTATCTGAACTCAGCACCTGGAGCAATAAATGCCGACTCTTTTCCCATTACCTTAAAGGAATCTTGGCCAGGAGGGTGAGGGGAGGAGGGAGGCAAGACACGTTGAAGATACATCAGCTTCTTTATCTCCTAATGGACAGACTAAAATTTGATTTAAATTCCAAGAAAAATCGCATTAGCTGAGTTCAGCAGAACTCCCGAGAGATAGTTACTGGCCATCTCTAATCAGTCCTCAAGTGGTCACTTGGCTGGACTTTCACAAGTCAGCTGGTTTCCAGACTTGCGGTGGGCAGTGGCTAGAGTGCCTGGGACAGAACTGTACAATGGTCAGCTTGTCTTTTACTTGGGGTGTCCCTAAGCTCAGTGAAGCCACACACAGCTGCTTGTGGATGTGTACTATAATTTGTTGAGAAAATGCAGCTCACAATTATGATGTTCAAAATGACATTTTACAGTCTAACAAAATATGCTTCTGTTTTTATTCCTGTTTAAGAATTTGGAAACGGGTGCAAAGGCAATATATGTAACCAAAGCATTTGTACTCATATAATATTCTGAAATAAAATAATAATAATAATTTGGAAACAGATTTGAATAAGTTCCCCAATGACCCTCTCTTCATTGCAGATAGCAGGTTGATAGCATCTGGGTGTCTATCCTGGATGACTAATTCTAGATCCAGATGGTTATGTATGTTTAATTCAATATGATTACCTCCTTTTACTGGGAATACCGGGTACTTCATATTTTCAACTTATTAATTCCTACTATGTGCAATCTTTTTTGTGAGTGCAGAGAAAAATGTCAATGAAGTGCAACACACAACTTGTATACATACACACAAACACACTCACATAATATATTAATAAATACTTCATTAAGTGGATCCACCACAAAAATTGGATTTGCATATTTTGAGAAACGGTGATTAAAATTGGGGCTTGCAGAACTTAATGTTAGGTAGAGTCTAAGATGACAGTGATGGATGTGCATTTTTAAAAAGGTGAGCTGCAAAAATATAATTTGTAGAACACAACGGTTTCAACCAAAGAGTGAATATTGTGATGTAGACTGGAAATCAGAAAATTAGAGGGGAATAAAATTTGTTCTGAGTTTATAAGTTTTCCAATTATTGCCTTACAGTCACCAAATATATGTGGAACCCAGAGCCACACAGAAAAACCTAGTGCAAGATTGACTTTGTAGAAACAGTATTTCTTAAGTATGGTCATATGAGATGCGTGTGCTCCTGCTCTCCTCTCTCTCTCTCTCTCTCTCTCTCTTTCTCTCTCGGCTAGTGGTGTAGGCACATGTTAGAGAGTTTCAGCAATGGAGTGACTACAGTTATGCTGGAGCACAGACTAATTTGGGGAATGGAAGTCCCCTGCCATTTTTTCCATTGTCTTGCTTGGAAGAGAAAGGAAAGCTGATCTGGCGGGCTCCCTTAGCTTTCTGCCACAGGTGGTGCAGATCTGGACAGAGACCCCAGTCTGATCCTGTCCCTTTCCAACCTCACATCTTGCTGCTTCCACACCTTCTCCCTGTGTCTCTGCCTAATTGGATAATCAGAGAGTTCTCTGTATATTTAGCCTTGGTCCAAGATACCTCTCATTTATTGTATGTCTACTTGTCTTTTGTTTGTTTGTTTGTTTTGAGACAGAGTCTCAATTCTGTTGCCAAGGCTAGAGTGCCATGGCATCAGCCTAGCTCACAGCAACCTCAAACTGCTGGACCCAAGGGATCCTCCTGCCTCAGCCTCCTATGTAGCTGGGACTATAGGCCCACACCACTGATGCCTGGCTAATTTTTCTGTAGTTTATAGAGACGGGGTCTCGCTCTTGCTCAGTCTGGTCTCGAACTCCTGACCTCAAATGCTCTTCCTGCCTCAGCCCCCCAGAATGCTAGGATTACAGGCATGGAGCACCATGCCCAGACTGTCTACTTGTCTTCTAAGTCCAGCTTATCTTTTTTATACTTTGGGACGCCTTCCCCCACCACTCCCAAGCATCCCATCATATCCCCCTTTGTGCCACCACCAAGCCGACCACAAACAGCTAGTTCTGACTCTGTAACTGCGCCAGACCCACCTGGCTTAACTTGTATGCAACGGAAGTGCTGAGTTGTTTGTTGGTGAACATGGATCCCAAGGTTGAAGGTCATGTAACCTGAGCATGCCCAGATGAGCCAAGTGGGCAACCATAGGCGGAACCTAAGTGCTTTTCTGAGGAGTAGGGACTGAATTAAGATGCCCACAAGGCATGGCATCCAGGATCCAATCAGATTGAGCCCTGATGTCTTCCATGGCAGGATCCAGCCCGTCCAGGGCTCGTTACCCTATGCTTATAAACCCAGCCCAACCCTCTTATGCCCTCTTGTGGGGCGACTTGCTGCTTTGGGACCTATCCCCAGTGTGCTCCTGACTTGTGCCAAGTAATAACCCCCCCTTGTTATAGCCAACTTGGCTGTGTCTATTGGCCTGACACCTGCCAAGGGAGCACACCTCTCCCTTTGAGAGGTAACAATTCCATGACACATTTGATTTCTGGTCTCCAGCACCTTGTGGGCACAGTTCCAGATGGTGGAGACTCAAGGATGCTTGCTGAAGGAAGTGGGAGTAAAAGAAGACAGTTATTTAAAACACTGGCACCAAGGAATCTTGAAGTAAATTCAAGATTTATCCAATCTAATGGTGTTTCTTTTCTTTTTTAATTGTTTCTAATTAATGGAGAACATAGCCATTTCTGACATGCAACTCACCTCTAATGCATAAGTTGTGAACTCTGGAACTAACAGCAGCATAGGATGCGCAGGAAAAGAGATGCTACATCCCCTGCCCGTTCTTTAGTCCTTACCAGAAACATCAGATCTGATCAGGAATCACAACAGTTATATCTGCAAACCCCATCTTGCCCTCAGTTTCCCTGTGTGACTCAGGACTCCATGCCTATGGGAGAATTAAGAGATAACAATCAGAAAAACCTGTAAATCCAGAGAAAATTTTATTCACCTCTACTTTTTTCATTTGGGATCTACATCACAATATTCAGTCTTTGATCGAAACTGCTCTACCAATTATATTTTCACATTGACTTAAGAAGCCTGCTTGGCATGTTTCCCAAGAACATAGCAATCCATAAACGGCTGATTGTCTTTCTGTAAATAAAAGTAAATGTGTAATTATTTTCTGAGGCAACTAAGCTAAATACTAAGAACATGTGGAGTCAGGTCACTGCTACTTATCATCATACTGCATATTTGGATCATGGATTTTCTTCCAAAATTTAAGCATTAGCAAGTCCACTTCCCAATTTTACCACAAGGCATCTAGGGAGGCCCCAGTAGCAAATGAGCTGGCAGGAAACAGAGGATGATTTCTAAAGCAATAGTGGTAAAATGGGGGATCGGGTGGGTTCATTTCCCACCAAGGGCTCAGCATTGAGTACCTTTAAAAACCATCAAAAATAAGTGTTAATAGCAAACACATAACAACTATAAACCATGAGAATAGTTTAAAATGGTAAAATGAAGTATAATGCTCAGTAGTAATAAATGTAAGGTAGACATTTATCTATTAATATAAGTGCCTCCACAGTGTCATAAACTGTAGGGACAGTGTTTCATGGGTCTGAAACACTGCTTGGCAGCAGACCCATTTTTACTGACATTTTTCACTCAAAACACTAATAGGTAAAGCTGAAAAAAACATTCTTCTTAAAGTGAAAACAAGAATGAACATCTCTTTCTTTCTCTCCCTTTTATGGTCATCTTTGAGACCCCAGGAATTTGCAAGATCATAATGGTAACCCCAAAATTAGGAAGGCTAAAAAAAATAACCAAAGCTAAGCCTTTAAATTTCCCTTATTTTATTTTTAAAAATTATTCTTACTTATTTTTAATAGAAGATACAAGCATATGGTTAGAAATTCAAAAGGCACAAAAGGGAACAGAAATTTCTGATTTGAAGATGGCTGCATAAAACTACCTTGTACCCTCCCTCTTTTCATAAATCACCCCAAAACAAGAATTAAAACACAAGAAGGATGAACAGAAAAGCAAACTCCTTATTAGATGAAGTTGGGGCAATTGAAATGCTGAATCAGAGTAGATGGAAAGGGCATCGGAGTCACTGGAGAGGAACCAGGCATAAGTCACCTCTACTTCTTTGTCTCTAAGCCACAGCGTTGCCCTTGCTGGAGGTATTATAATAGCGATTCCCAGTCAATTGTGTATCCTTCTGGAGATAATCTATGCAATTATGAATACAAATCTATATTATTTATTTTTTTATGCTACTATTGATAGACATTATAAGTTTGTTGTTTGACTTTGTATATAGCAATTCTGGTCACCTATAGATTATATAAAAATTGTTTCCTTGTGTTTTCTTTTAGTATTAATAATTTTATATTTTTGCTGTAAGAAATGTTTCTTAAATCAATCTGCAATTTGTTTCATCTGTAGTTTCATATATATATATATATATATATTTTTTAAGACACACACACACACACACACACACACACGGGCTGTCTGGACACTATCAAAAGTATCCAGCCATTTAACTGTTCTCATTATATTAACAATGGCTGGATACTTTCCAGATAGCTCCCATAGATGTGTGTGTGTGTGTGTGTGTGTGTATATATATATATATATATATATATACATATATATATTTTTTTTTTCCAAGAAGACTACTAGGCTGTTCCAAGGTATTTATTGAATAAGTCTACCCCTCAAATTGAAATATTATCTCCATAGCATATTAATTACTTTGTGTATATGCATATTATTTCTGGGCTTCCACAATTTTTCTGTTCTTCATGTGGGACACTAGTTACATTACTGTAGCTGTATAATAAGCTCTTGGTTTTTGCTTGACCTAGTCTTCCCACTTTTATTGTTGCTACTTAATATTCAAGATTATTTTCTCTTGCTTATTTTTCCATATGAAGTTTAGAGTGAATTTATCTTGATCGAAATAGAATACTATTCATCTTTTTATCTGGATAGCCTTTAATTTATAGTTAACCCAGGAGTGCTTATAGCTTTATGGTGTTAAGAACATGGGATTTTTTTCAATGCTTTTTTATCTTCTTTTTTATGTTGGAAAGTATTTTTTATAGATTGTGCATTTTTTTGTTAAACTTATTTATGTACCTTTTATCTTGGTTGCTGCTCTCCAGAATGTCTCTTATTCCATTACATCTTCTGATTATCTGAATGTACGAAGGCCATGGAATTTTGTGTATTATTTTTGTGCCTAGATGCTTTTTGAGTTCTTGAATTGTTTGTGGTAGTTTTTAATTAGATTCTTTCCAATTTTTCATAAAAACATCTGTGCATGATCTTTTTGTTTCTTGATTTCTCACTATAATTTTTTATTTTGTTTAATTGGTATTTCTAGAGCAATGTTAAATAATAATGATAATAGCAGCATCTTCCTTTATTCCTGAGATTAGTGACAATGCTTTTTAGTGTTTCCCTGATAAACCTAGTGCTGACTTTGGGTTGTTCTCATTCATATTTCAGGGCATTACTTTATAGTGTCTTTTTTGATTAAGAGCAGATTTTGATTTATATATATTAATATAATGCCTTTATAACATATATAGTGTTCACGTTTGGTCTGTTTATATGGTAAATTATATTAATAAATTTACTAATATTGGTACTTTCTTAAATGTTTCTGTTGAATCCCATCTTGGTATTCTGTGTTATTTTTTGACATGCTGCTACATTTTGTTTGCTATTATTTTTGTTGGGATTTTTGTAATACTTTTCACGATGACATTGATCTGGAGTTTTATTGTATTGACTTTCTCAGGTTTTGGTAGCAACGTTATAGTATTCTCAAAGAAAGAAAGAATTTTGAAATTTTTTTCTTTTATCCTATTCCTTAGACAAATTTAAAACAATAAACATTAGAATTTTATGTTATTTTAAAATTTAGTTGAAATCCCTTGAGCAACCATCTGTGCTTGATGCTTTTATGGAAAGGCAGTTCTTTGAAATAATATTTCCCCTATTGCAATTCGATTGCTTAGATTCTCTATCTTTTCTGGAATTGGTTCTGGTCAGGTTTTGCTCAGCAACAGCCACTGAGAATCAGTTAACTGTACAGAAATCATATTGTTGGAAACATTGTTGATAGCTATTTGGGCACTTTACATTTCCTTGGTGAGCTTTTATAAAGTTAGACATATAAAAGATGTAAATTCACAACATGTGCCATGGAATTGCTAAAACAAACATGGGGAGTATCTTGATTGCAAATGTGCTGCTGCCTTCCAATATTGGAAATTGGCAGGAACACTTGAGTGACAGGAAAATACAGGGAAGGTTTTCAGAGCTTGTGGAAAACTCTTAAGATGCTGCGTAGCTCAGAAAAATAGAGTCTTGTCCACCAGAAAGTTGCTTAGTAGAAACCAATTTTCCCATCACTTATTGTTCTAAAACTCAGTCTCCCACCCTCAGGGATCACTGATTTTGTATCTTCTTCACAAAGCTTCGGTACATCCTGGTAAATGTAGAAAACCAACCCTCTGTAGCTAAAGCTGTTTCTGCTTACCATCTCTGATCATGGGCTTATATCTATAGGATCAATTTTTTGTGCTACTCAAAATGTGTTGTGCTGTGCAGGCTTAGAACTGAACTAATTAGGCAACAGGCAAGTAAAGAAAGAAAGCATAGAAAATAAATCATTTTTAATCACCTATTATGTATATGATATGATAAAAAATATTCATATGATGTTATTTAATTTTTACCACTTCAATTTCACAGATAACTAACAAGGTCAGTGAAGTTAAATGACTTTCCTAAAGTCACATCATTAATGTGTATCTGAGTTGCGACATAAACCTGTGTTCTTTTCACTATACTATCTTGTAACTCAGATGACAAAATGAAGAGCTGCTAAGAAGTAAAAGTGCTATTGGTGGAGTAAAATATCAATGACCCTAACTAAGTAAAGGGGTTAAAAAATTCTATGGGCAACAAAAGCTGAGAATATAAAAATTTCTCACCTTAGTCAATCATTTTAATTTCTCTTTTTTCACACTTTTTATCACATCAGGTAGAAAATAGCATTCTTATTAGTTTCTATTTTAAAGTTGTCAGATACATTTAAAAAGAAAGAAAATTATGACTTTGTTTTTAGCAACTTTCTGGTCAGAGAGGTAATTTTCTAGGTCAGCAGTTAGTTTTTGAGTGTGAACGCTGCTATTTTGGTCTGACCTAAACATTGGCCCACCATCCATAAGAAATTGCCAGATACCTCCCAGAAGACTTTCCTGTGAAAAGCTAAGCTTCACAGCAGAGTATAAGAGGCACTTACTTAATCCAGGATGGGTTCAGAAACTAAATTTCAACATGAAAACAATTCTTGCCGGTGCCATGCTAACCAGAGCCCACTCTTAGCTGGACTAAAATAAAATTGATATTTTGGCCTTCTCATTAACTTTTACATACCCCTCAGTAATTTTCTTAGAACTCAGATTTTGTTTCGCTAGTCTAAATGTGTGCTTCCAAGAGTGCTTTATGGAAACCACTATGCCCTTAAGATGATTTTGCAAATGATATTTATAAAGTTAAAAATATGTTTAAGAAGTGTTGGATACTACATTCAACTCTTGGTGATCTGCAATACACATCCACACATTAAAGGCCCTGAGAAGTCCTGCAGTAAAGGAACTTGCTTGACTTTGTTTAATTCAGCAATTTAAAATTAATATTTGATTTTTATTCATGGAATATCATCAATTTCTCATGCTATTATATATTCTATATACAGACTTTTGTTCTAAATCAGGAGTTGGCAAACTATGGCCCATGGACCAAGTGGACCCATAGCCTTTTCATTTACCCTGGAGCTAAGAATTTTTTTACATGTCTAAAAGACTGTAAAAAAAAAGGCAAAGAAAATAGAAAAAAAAAAAAAAGAAAAGGAAGCATGTATATCTTATGCATACAAGCCCTAAATGTGACCCTTAAATCCTAAAATATTCACTTTCTGATCTTTCACACACAAGTTTGCCTACTCCTGTTAATCTATACCAAAAATATTAATACAATTTAAGTAAATAAAGATATATCACTTAATATAAATCATATAAAGAAATAAAGTAAGAGTTCATTTTTTCACTTAAAAATTACTCCACTAAATAATTTAAATATTAATTATTCAAATGAACAGCATGAGATTGAAAATATTAGAGGGCTGAGGAAACTCCTAAAGGTCTGAACTCCTCAGATTTAAAGTCCATATCAAGAGACAGCATTGGAAGGGATGAAATAAAAATTATCTCTAATTGACTCAAAATAACTTTGAACCCTATACCAACTGAAGAATTTCTACCCTCATAGAATCACTTACCATCTCCTACATTCTCTTATTTATAAGACAAACATATTGAGGCCATTGCTTCTTAATTTAAGGAGAGAGTTTCACCATTATCTTTCAATAGCAATTTAAATAGCTAAGGTTTGCAAGGTGCAACTCTGTTTCACATTAACTGGGTCATCTCCAAATGTCACAATTTTTGAACTCTGTTTTGACCTTCATTTCACTTAAGCACCTCAAGAGATGGTAAGGCCTTCTCTTGGCTTGAAGACATGACATACCTCCCTCATCTGCATTTTCTGGGGGCCAACACAATGGAACAAACGGCTGCTTTGTCTACCTCACATTGATAGCTTTCCTCAGCTTTACATATGTTACATAGGAAAAAAATGCTTCTCTTCTTAGCAACAGATGCAAGGAAGTCATTTGTTGGGAAAGTCTAGCTCTTGTGAAAAAAGCCTTTGGTATGTGGCCATGGCATGGGAGTCAGTTTTAGGCTGGCTTGTGCATTCACATCAAAAAATGGAAGAGAACTTTAATGATTTTCTAGGTAGTAGAGGGAGGGGCCATCTGAGCAGTGAGTATGAAGGGAGTTCAAGGAGAAAGACGATCCTTGCCCCTTGAGATATTTATTACATTGTTTTCTATATAAATTGTTAAAATACTTGATTCAGTAAATTGCTACATTGCTTGGAAATGCTTTTGTGTGAGTGTCCTGTTTGAGAACTTCCAAAAAGAGAGTAATGAGACAACTGGCAGTTTTGAAGGAGTCATATAATTGGGTGAGAGTGAGTGCAATGGTTTGAATGTGTCCCCTAAAATTCGTGTGTTGGAACATTAATCCCCAAAGCAAACAGTGTTGGGAAGTAGGACCTTTAGGAGGTGATTAGGTCGAGGGCTCTGCCCTCATGAATGGATTAACGCCATTAAACCCAGAGTGGGTTATTTGTAGCAGGAGTGGGTTCCTGACAAAAGGATGAATTTGGTTCCTTTTGTCTCTGTCTCTCTCATTCATATGATGCCTTCTGTCGTGTTATGATGTAGCAAGAAGGCCCTTACCAGATGCAGCTCCTCAATCTTGGACTTCCCATCCTTGGAAACCATGGGCCAAATCAATCTTTGTTCATTATAAATTACCTGATCTTTGGTATTCTGTTATAGCAGCGTAAAATGGACTAGAACAGAGGAGTCCAGAGCATGGCCATAGCAGGGCAGAAGAAGACTTTTAACTACTGGGGAAAGTAACCTTGGCTTTACCTTTGTCCCACCAATGCTAGGAAGCTTTGTTCCCCCCTTCCCTATGAGGAGACACAATCAGCAGTGGGGTTAGAACCAGTCTCTGGACAGACCAGAGCCCCCTGTCTGGCTGTCTGGCTCTTCTCTCTGCCTCATTTCTCTCAAAGTGCATTGGGGTTAATGATACTGCAGTGTTTCTACAAGACTTAAATGAGATAATGCATAGAACATTCCTGCCAGAAACCCACATTTAGTGAGTGTTCAATGCATGATAGCTACTACTGTTATTATTGGTAGTATTTCCACAACCATGAAAGATGTTCGTACATTGGTTCAGAACACTATAGGAGTACCATTTGCTTTGCAGGAACATCATGCTCTGACAGTTCCAAATTTGCACAAAGTTTGGCAATAACTACTCAGAACAGAAATAGCTAAAGCAATAGACAGACTTGGTGCCTTTTTAAAACTGAACTCTGAGACTTGGAGACGTGATGTCCTCCGGACTTAGAACACAGATTCTGTATCAGAAAGTAAATACTAAGACAGAAATAAGTAAGATCAGTGTGAGACAGGGACCAGTTTAGCCACGGAAGGGGGACGGGAGAGGAACAGATCGAATCTTTGGGATTCAGAGCTAAAAAATAACTGAGGCTTAGAAAGTTTGTTAGATCATATGTTTGAGAATCAGATCCTGAGGTCCGGATTTGTGAGCTCCCAGGATAAACTGGCAGGGAAAAGACAGGGGAAAAGGGCAGAAACACAGGGAAAGGGAAAGGCAGAAGCCAGGCAGGGGAACAATATTAGAAGTCTCAGCCTCAGCCTCAGCCTGATCTCATGGAGCTCTGAAGCCTAACTTGCAGCTCAGATTGCGCCTCCCTTAAGGTAACGGAACTGGATTTTGTCACCTAGCACTGGTCCAGCATTGTCACTTTCCACTCTCACTGTATGGCAGCAACCAGAAGCAGAGCAGAGAGCACCTGCTGGAGGCCACAGTCACCTGGCCAGAGCCTAGATATGGCCACTCATGGCACGATATTCAGTTGGCACCCACCATGACAGTCAAACTGGCTGTTATATTTAAATGCTTCTGTACAGTAACACGTTGGTAAAGAGCTATTGCTTTGAACTCCCTGAATGTCCCGTGACCACTCTGCTGCCCCAAGCCCACCTCCAAAACCCTCCAGATGTTCTCACTGGCTACTGGTTACTGATTTGCTTGTTCAGTGTTCTACCTTAGAGGCTGAAGAAGGTTCAGGGTATCACCTGTGGATGGGGTCTTCTAGATCATCAGTAGATAATTTCTTAAGTTGTTAGTTAACACTTTAATAAAATTGTACACAGGTTCCCGAGCACTTCACTCAAAGGGATATTTTCCAAATCACCATGAAAGGCAGCAAAGCAAAGGCAGCACATTTTGGGATGTTAGACTAATTTCTCTTCCTTATGTGGGAAGGCCAGGATGTTCTTAGTAATGTCCTTAGAGTGATTTAATAAAGTGACCTTAGCAAGTAGGTTCCCTTCTTTTCTAAACCTAGGTGTATAATGGGAAACTTTAGAGAAACATCCTGTGACTCACTGTAAAGTGACACACCCTGAGAAGGGAGGAAAAGGCAGTGTGTCACTCCTTAGTACGATGCAGCTTATAGCTATGTATACTCCTGTGAGTTCCACTGAGTTTCCTGTAATGACTGTTTTGACAAGCTAAATCTGTCTTCCAGCTAAGTTAGTAAATAAAGCTGTTTCGTGGTACAGTAGGAAGGGGGACGCTCCTGTAAGGGGGTTTTGGAATACCTAGGGATGTGCTGCTAGAATCCGTGGGCTTAACTCTTCCCCAAGTCATTTGCCTCCTAGTCAAATTCCAGCAGAACTTGAATGAAGACAGGGCCCTGTTCAGTCATGTTCAAGAAAAGATGAGACATTGATTTCCTAATTAGCTTCTGGTTTACCTCTGATATATATGGTGACATGTCTTCTAGTCCTAGGTATGTCTGTCCTGGTGTGTGCATGTGAAGAGGTTGTCATGGATTGAGTTTCCCAAGAAGTAGATCCTAAGACAAAGTTGAATGCCAGCAGCTTGTTTGGAAAGTGATCCCAAGAAGCACTGGCAGGGAAGTTGGGAGTGAGCCAGGGAAGGAAAAGGGTGCATCACTGAGCAGGTGATCACCGTGGGCCACTGGGGCTCGTTCCTGCTGGGAAAGCTGGGAGGCCAGCGTACAGCATGTGCCTCAGGGTCATCCCCAAGCTGCTAGTAGCATCACTCTATATGTGGACACTCTCCAACCCAGGCCATTCCATTTCTGTGTTTATCTGTCTCCTCAAGGTAGATGTGTGAGTTTCAAAATCTGTGGTTGGTGAGTACATTTGAACAAATGGAGTTAGGTGTAATGTTCTGGTTATTACTTAACGTTCTTGAAATTAGACATTAAAATGGGGATCTCAATAACTCAAAACACAGAAATATTGGACAGTTTTCCCAACTGTCTTTCCCTCTTTATGAAGTCTTCAAAGTTGTCCTTCCATTAACAAATTCATAGCAGCCCTTTCTACATTTCTGGGTTGATGATCTTACTATTGACTCATCGAGAGAGGACGTAAAAGTAAAAACCCTTAGACATCTCTGCAGATGTACCCAAGGCAGAGGAGACATAGGAAAGCAGGACCATCTCTCCAAGTTCCATTTCTTGATTTTTATAGCAACATCAAGAAAAAGTTTTGATAACAACAATTTTTGTTATTAAAAAATAAAACCAGAGAGGCAACTTAAGAAATACCAAAAAGCAAGGACTAAGGAAATTGAAACAGCAATCCTGTCACTTTAAGACAATTTAGATATCTTAGTATAATAAAATAAACTCTAGATTAGGGGTCAGAAGACTAAGTTTTGAGTCTATGATCTGCCCCACATATATCAGTGACCGTGGTCTACCCCTCACCTCTCCTGGCCTCAATTTTACCATGAAAACAAAAAGGCTGTATTATATGATCTCTTCTGATGCCAAAACTCAGCACATTTACTCACTTCTCTTTCTCCTTACATTTTTTCAGGGGAAAAGATAATTTGCCTTTTTCTTTCATACCCCGCTTTTATCCTCATTACCAAAGCAATTTCACAAACTTAGGAACCATTTGGAAAATAGAGAAAAGGAAAAAAAAATCCTCCGTATCCTCTCTGTTCCATTTTAGTATGCCTCTCTCATTCTTTCTTAGGAACACTGTTTTTCTGTAGTCAAAGTTATATACATTTTTATGCTTTTATACAGACGTGAGAAAGAAAAGAGAAAGGAAGGTGATAGTTCTTTCTGAATATGTGAAAGGCTGCCCATGGAAAAGATGACAGAGTTTTTCTGTGTACACTCAAGGGATCAGGGAAAGGAGGCAACGTCCATTTTGTCTTGTAACAGGGAGAAGGTTCCTTTTCTGTGTCTCTTAGAGGAGTGCTGTTGCTCGAAGTAGATGTCAGGATGAGAATTCCACTCCGCTATGGGGGGAAGACAGAGCTCTAAAATTTTACTATTTAAAATCACTTTCTGACAGTCTCATAGGCACCTTCAATCTTTGTAAAGTCTTCAATGTTATCATTTCATTGAAAACTCAGCAGCCAGTTAGCCATTTCCGCATTTCTAGGTTGATGATCTCACCAATGACTCTTGTAGAGAGGATGTACCTGTAAAAACCTTGTGACATCTCCACAGCTATGCCCAAGGCAAAAATGACACTTAGGAAAACAGGACCTTGACATAATGGCTTTAGAATTCAATTTCCTTAATTTCTATTACCAGTTACTTTAAACTGCACTGACTTTACCTTGTACATTTTTCCTAATAAGCCAAAACTCATTTATTTCATATGTTGTTTCTGCAAAATTTTCTATTGAAATCCTTGGTGTTGATTCCGTTGGATTAATCACTGATGACTGGTCGCATATCAGCTATGGGTAACATGGGTGACAAATACAGTAAGACATGCATGTCACACCCATGAAACACTGCTTATAACAACAGACTTAAATTATTCCTGAGAAATGAGTGAAGAGAACTCTAATTTTTATAAGATTTCCCCCCACACCTTCTTTTCCTTCCTTTTTTACTTCAGTGCAGTTCTTAAAAATACATTTTAGTGTGCCCGGGAGTTAAATTAATCATCATCTGGAAGCCAACTCTGTTCTGCTTGAGGAACCATCCAGAAGGGGACATTTGGGTATTCAACATCCTTGTAAGATGAGAGAAGCATAAGCAGGAGGAATTAAATCCTCTCGACATATCATTGCAGAAGGCATTTAGCCAAAACATTTTTCTACCAAATTGCTTTTTAAAGGTTTTATTGAGATTTACAACTGGGAGACTTTAGATGGTAGAGAAAGGAAGGAATTCAGGCATAATCTGGAACAGACATGCTTAGGCAGGAGACTCACTTCTTATTGTGTGCCTGGTGCTGTAATTTCTCTCTATTGCAACAATTATTGCTTAACGATAGATGGAACTTACTTTAGTATGGTACCTTTAAGTCTTCAATTTCCACCTATTTGTTTTATTTTATATGACCTTACAACAAGCACTCTAACAACAGGAAATAAAGACAGGAAGCCCATTTAAAGAACGTAAGACTGTGAAAAATAGTGGACTTTACTAAAGTCATAAGAATATGAACAACACTAATGAGACTTAAATTCTATTCTTTATGTTTCCTCTATGTCAGGCTGTAGATGGTTATACATATATTTCATCTGCTTATTTTTAAGTAAATTATCCTGGACAGTGCAGCCAAAGAAATTAAAAGAAGGTTGACCAACACCGATATATGACCTACTATCGCTTCTGGAGAGAGACAGTATGGTATTGTGGAAAGATCATGAGATTAAAGACTGAAAATGAGCTCAAGTACTAGCTCCATTTTCCTTTTAGGTCTTTCTTTTAATGTCAGAAACCTAATCACTTAGTTCATCCGAGCTTCAATCTCTACATCTTTTTCCGTTCTTTCCAATGTTACCCATAATTTTATAATATCAGATGGCAATTCCTAAAAGCTTGGAATGGTGACCAGTTGTACTGTGTCTGCCAAGCATGGTGTCTACTATTCTGTAAAGTGGGATTCTCTTCTATTCCATAAAATAAGGGAAAGGGGAAGATATCTGTGATGTATATAGTTACTGAATCTCTATAAAAACTAAATCTCAGTTGCAATGTCTGTACAGCATCTCTAGGTGGGTTACATTGCATTCATGTTATCATTTTGTGTGGCTGCCTTGTGGTTTCAATGATATCTAACTTCTCTAAGTTCACTACTCCTAAATAGAGATGTAAAACAAAACCCCTGATCAGCAGGACTGAGTTTCCCTTCATCTAGAGGGCAGGGGTAGTTCTGAATTTGCAGGGTGGTACAAATCTTGGGACTTCAGAGTAGACAAAGATACCATCCTTGTTTTATTTCTTTTATGGATTTCCCTCAATCTGTATAAATTAAACATTTTATTCTAAGTGTAGATTCACATACAGTTGTAAGAAATAATACAGAGATGCCCTGTACTCATTACCCAGTTTTAGCTATTCTAGTTCCTTTCCACTTCCACAGAAAACCTAGAATAACCTTGTCTATATCTCCAAGAAATTTGCTGTGATTTTGGTAATAATTGCATTAAACCTGTATAACAATTGGGGAGAACTGATATCATTACTATGTTGGGTCTTCCAATCCACAAACGTGGTATTTCTCTCCATTTGTTTATATCTTCTTTTATTTCTTTCTCAATGTTGTGCAGTTTTCAGAAATCAAGTCCTATAAATATTTTGTTAGATCTTTATTTAAGTATTTCATTTTTTGAGTGACTGGAAACCATATTATATTTAATTTTGGTGTCCATGCATACATTGGAAGTGCATGGAAATGCAATCGAGTTTTGTATGTTTATCTTGTGTCTTGCATCTTGCTGAACTCACTTGTCAGTTGTAGGATTGTTTTTGTAGATTACTTGGGACTTTTTACATAGAAAACTGTCATCTGCAAATATTATAGGGACAGTTTTATTTTTTCCTTTCTTATCTGTATGTCATTGATTGATTGATGGGTCTATATTTGCCTTATTGCACTGGCTAAAACTTACATACTATGTTGAATAAAAGTGATACAAGAGGACACCTTTGCCTTAATCTCAATCTTAAAGAGAAAACATTCAGTCTTTCACTATTAATTATAATGTTACCTATGGGGAACTTTTGTAAATGTGCTTTATCAATTTGAAGAGATTCCCCTTCTCTCCTATTTGACGGAGAGTGTTATCATGAATATGTATTGAATTTTGTTAAGGGTTTTTTCTTCATTGATTGATGTAATTGTGTAATTTTTCTATTTTAGCCTGTTAAAATGATGGACTATTTTGATTGATTTTTGAATACTGGACCAATCTTGCATTCCTGAAATGAACCCCATTTGCTCATGGTGCATACTTATTTTTAAATATTGCTGAATTCTGTGTGCTAATATTTTGTTAAGACTTTTGCATTTATATTCACGAAGGATATTGGACTATTGTTTTTTACTTTTGTACTGTCTTTGTTTTGGTATCATGGTAATACTAGCTTCCTAAAATAAATTGGGAAGTGTTATTTTCTCTTCTATTCTCTAGAAAAGATTGTATAGAGCTGGTATTAATTATTCTTTAAATATTGGTCCTTATTCCTGGTAGGTAGGAGTGGAAGTTCCATTATCCCTCATGGTCTCTACTGATACCACAGCGGGGTGCCACCCTCATTTTGCATGGTATAAAAAAATACAAGAATTCCTCCTGGCATATGTTGGCATGCCTTCCTTAACTAGATATGATTTCAGGGTGCATAAGAAGGATACGGATGACTATTAATAAGTAGTTTTCATCACTATCTTGATGTTTAAATCAAATGATTTATTGACTTTTCTTAATGCTGAGGAAGGAGGTGTTTGTAGGCTGCCATGTATTCATCTGGACATCTGGTGACACAGGAAATCCTGATACCGTAGTGCTGTGAATATCTTAATTTGCCTGAGGAGAAGTTTCTCAGTTTTTATTAGATACTTAAAGTGTTCTATGTGTCCCAAATGAAATAAAATTACTGCTCCAGAGAATTTTAAACTGCCGAAGAAACTTCTCTCGCACTTCACCAACTGGCACTAGTTTGGTAAAGCACAGCATTAATTAGGTAACTTTTCAAGGCATGTCCCTGCAAGGAACAGTGTAGGACCTTCATGAATGGTCCATAGTTAGAAACCACGTTTTGGCTTTTTAGACAAATTGAGTAGGGAAATCCTGGTATCCATGCCTTGTGCCATCCAGGTAAGAGTCATCATTGATCATCCTGTCCCTTATCAGGGTTCTCACATCTTAGTCCCCCACCCCACAACATAGCAGCTTCCAGAAAGTAATGTTCATATGTGACTCACTTCTATCTTTAGTTCCTAGTATAGGATAAAAAAAGTTTGCTATATGTAAGTTAGGGTTCAATTCCTGAACCGTGTGAATGAGCCTAGCTCATCTCATACTCTGTCACTGACACAGATGTGACCCACTCCTCGCCAGGGACCTTTGTAGATGTCTACCCCTGATCACAGAGGGCTGCAGAGGCTGTGTGTTGTAACGATTACGAGTGGGCTCTGCTTCAAACTAGTCACGGGATCTTGGAGAAGCTGCTGTATGACTCTGAGCCTCAGTTTCCTTAGCTATAAAATGTGGATAGGAGTAGCACCCAACTTATGGAATTCTTCTAAAAAAAAGTTATTTCATGTAAACCCTAGCACTGTGCCTGTCACATAGTAAACAATCAGTCGGTTCTTTGTTGTTACTGTTAATGTTTTTAAGTGTTGGGTGCAAAGTCATGCTCAGTATTTGTAGCAGGCAGCCTCTAGGATGGTAAGATGGGACCCAGTGATTCCTGTTTCCTGGTTTCCATGCCCTCGTGTAATCCCATCCCCTGGAGTGTGGACTGAACCTAGTGACTCACTTCTAACAAACAGAATACAGCAAAAACGATGGGTGTCACTTCCCAGGTTCCGTTACAGACAGGCAGTGACTTCCATCTGGCCCTCTCACCCTCGCCCTCTCACTTGCTTTATCTGAGGGAGGCTGGTGCCATGGTCTGAGCTGTCCTATGAGGAGGCCCAGGGGGAAAGGACCTGAGAGAGGCCTCTGACCAAAATCCAGCTTGCAGCCCAACAGCCTGTAAAGAATGGAGTCCTGTCAACAGCCACAGGAGTGAGCTTGGAAGTGAAGCCTTGAGATGCCTGCAGCCTATGGAGGACCCACTAAGCCACACCAAGATTTCTGACTCAGAACGTGTCTGTTGTTTTAAGCCACTACATTTTGGGGCAATTTGTTACATAGCAATAGATAAGTAATATAGTATTTGGAAAAAAAGACTAGGATCATACGAACCATTGGTGATGGCTCATACAATATTTATATTCAGAAAGCTGCCCATAATGGCCATGTTTGTACACTTAGCCATGGGAGAAATGTGCAGTGTGGAGATGTTCACCTCCTGAGCTATGCCCCCTATCGGGCACCCCCACCCGATGTTTACCTGGTTGAACACAATTCATAATCAGCACGCTATCTAAGGCTGAACGGCAAAGTAGTGGTGATGGGGGTGCAGAGAAAGGGAGGGAAAAGAATTAGGACTGACATTTTATGTCTTTTAAAAAATTTGACCTTTCGGAAATATCACTGTGTACATTTAAAATATTAATAAAGGCTCTTGCTGTTAGTAGGCAAAGGGGGCTGTTGTCATGTGTGACCTTTTATTGAAGTAAAAGAAAATTGACAGTTTTATTAGCAGTAGAATATCATACAAGAAAATGCAGTGGAGAAAGAAAAGCTGCCACAGTAGTAATTGGCTACACATGCTGAATATTGCTAAGCAGCTGAGATTTCAGACAAGAGGAGACTAAATGTGACTTCTGAGCGTCTTCCACCGAAGTCAGTGTAAATTATGGCTAGATTAGGAAAGTGCTATTCCTAGACTATTCTTTTTGAAAGAATTATTTAAATGTTGTTATCTCTTTTTGCTCTTAAATTTCAGCCAAGACATTTTTTCCCCTAAGATGTAGAAGAGCCTCTAATCCCCTGTCCACAGCTACCCATTTATGTATTCATTTAACAAAAAATTTATTTAGTGCTTACCCTTGTGCTTCACATTTTCCTAGGCTCAGAGGAATCAGTGATGAATAAAGAGATAAGGTCCTTGCCCTTGGGGAGTTTATGTTCCAGTGGGCAAGACAGAAAATAAGCAACACATAAATATATATAAATATGTTAAGCAAAATCTAGAAGGAAGAATTACAAAATAACTCTGTTCTTTCTCTCCAGAATTTACTCAAACTCTGTGAAATTAGTTCTTACCCTTTCCTGGCTGAAATGTTGGTCCAATTCCAAAACGTCTTCTTATATCCTAACTCGGGCAACAAAAATTCTCCAATTGCTTTGTGGCACAAAACAGTTTCATTTTAGTAGTGAAAGTACCCACCCACAGACTTAATTGCAACTCTTATCTTCTTCATTTATAGCTCAAGCTTCTCACTTCAACTGATAGAAGCCCATAATGGGGAAAGAGGATTGTAGGTAACTGTTTACTTGTTTTCTCATCTTGTGTTTCTTCTGTCTTCTTCCTCTACCCTCTTTGATGGCCAGTTTCTCCCCTCTTTAGAGAGGGGTGCAGGGAAACAGAAGTTTTCCTCGTGGGTACTCTCATGCTCTGGCTTTGGCATGCCCTGGGCTTGGCCAATGCACAAAGCTGACTTTTGCTGAAAATGCATCCAAGGAATCTTCAGAGTGACTTGACACAGATGACACTGTCTCCCAGGCTTTTTCCTCTGGGGGTGCAGCGTGGAGCTACTAATTGCTAAGATCCTTTCAGCTGAGTGACTTGCCTCTAGGTCAGCATCTGCTTTAGAGAAATTCCATCCTAGGCACTTTCCATGGCTAGTCCTTTTGGTCCATGGAGAATGTAGGAGTTCAGGCCATTCCCATCATGGTGCATCTTCCCTCTTTATTGGCAGGGCAGCTGGAGCAGTGCTAATCAATTTCTCTCCCGGAGACTTTCCACCTGAGGGTTTGGCACCACCTAGGGGACACAGTCTCTAAAAGATTTCCTGAGGCTTCTATCTCAGGCTGGGGTTAAACCACCCTTCTTCCCTCTAACACTGGGCGAGGGAGGGAAAAATCCACAGCAAACCAACAACTCTTTCCATCTCTTTCTCTAAGATTTTTAGTCTTCACTGTTTCTCCATTGGAGTTGAATGTTGGGCTAAGGCCATGGAAACTTTTCTTTCTCCAATCTTCCCTTCAAGTCACACATAAGTAGCTGACTACCTCGTTGCAGAAGGTGCAAGTACCTGCCACCTATTGTTTTATTCTCAGCTTTTTATGACATTAGTAAAACTAGAGATAGAACAAGCCCCAGTGAGACATCTATCTATCATCTATCTATCTACCATATTTTCCAGGTAGTGATAACAGCAATAATTAAAATAAAGCAAACCATGGTATATTATATTATTGCAGTGATAGGAAAGCTTTTTAAGGAGGCAACCCACCCCACTAGAGGGATCTTACCAAAAGTAAATAGAGAGGAATAGTGGCATTGAGTGACCTTGGGCTTATTTCCCAAATAGAATTTAAGCAACTTGAAGGCAGGGATTGTGACTTGTGCTTCCAAGGCACTCTCTATTGTCTCTCACCCAGCACTGTTCAATAGCAAATGCTCAATAATTTTTTATTTATTGAGTAAAAGACTGAGGAGATAAAAAGCAGAGAGGTCTGTTGTTGATAGTGGATTCATGAGTCACGTGAGTTCGTGTTTCAGGCAAATCCCAGAATGATGCAGAAAAACCACCCCTCAAACCGAGATGGTGCCAAGAAACCAAAGAAATGTCTTAGACCAATTGACCTTGGTAAGTTAGATGAGTTTATTAGAGGTTCCTCACGCAGGGCTCTCATTCCTACTCAGGACAGGAACCCTCCTGGCAGGAGTTCTTGGAAGGGTAAGATCCACACTGCCTGCCTGTTTTCTGAGCCTTATTATTTCTTTCCGGCAGGATGCAGAGCTCTCTCTCTGTATCATTGTGTTAATATATTTACATACAATGCAGGTTAAGCATGCACAGTACTTCCCATTAGGTGGAGACTTTAGTATGACAATTAATTAAAAGTACTAAGGCAACTAAAGCAGCTTAAAACCATTCAAACTGGTTTTAAGACTTAAGACCATCTACACAAAAGGAGCTACTTAAGAACACCCTTTGTGTTTTGCATTTATTTCAGCTGTTTTGATTTGTATCTTTAAGCTCAAAGAAAGCTGCATGAATTCTGTGAATCATTAAAAGCCATTGATGGGGGACTTGTATTTTCCCCTCAGTTCACACCCATTACAACATGCCATCTGTGTTGGTCGGGTTGGTGAGTACAAACTATGTTTTGGGCCTGCCAGCCTCTGAAAATTCTTCCTTTTGCTCACATTTTCCCTCACTTTAGACCCAGCCTTTCTTTCCCTAGAAAAAAGCATTTTTAAAAACTGTGATGTACATTTTAGAGATTCTTAACTTCAAAGAGAATCTCCGGCTAAGGTTTGAACCTGTCTTGGCTTGATATGTGATTCTTCTTTTACCGATATATTTATGAATGCAGAAAGGAAACTTGGACATTTACAGAAAACTTTATGAATATTTGAAGAAATGCCTATCAAGTGGAGTTAAGAGACTAAGTGCTTTTATAGCATGGAAAAAAAATAGCTGTCATAGAACTCAGAGTCAAGTGGGAGTTGTCAGTATAAACTACATGAAATCCATTTACTGGAAAATAAATACATGTCCTTATGAAGAGCCCCGAGGCAGCCAAGGACTGTCCTTTGCCATGCACTCCAGGTTATTCTAACACTAGCCTCCACGCAAAACTGACTCCACGTCTAAGGAATTTCTGTCTCCCACTAAGCTTCCAAGTGGAATTCAGGGACAATGTAAATTGTTTATATAATTTAAAGAGTAAGAGTATATGATTAAGCCAATTGGGCCAAGATTTAGTTTCAAGATTTTGAAACCAAAATGCCTGAGAAATAATGGTTATCCCTCTAGACAATGACAATGTAGTCTTTAAAGACTGAATCACCTAATGTATATAATAAGTACCCAATGGTTTTTGTTGATTTGTGCATTCTTTCATTTAGCCTACATTTCTTTGTCACCTATGATGTGCCAAGCACTAAGCTAGACACAGACCATACAAAAAGGACCATGACTTACTTTTTGCCCCCACAGGTAAAATAAGGGACACATTTTATGTTGAATATCTAATATTTTGGACATATTGAGTTAAATAAAATTAATTTTATCTGTTTCTTTTTACTTTTTAAATGAGACTATTATAAAATTTAAAGTTACACAAGTAGCTCATTTTGTATTTCTTTGAACAACACCAGTCTAGAGGGATCTGTCCAGGCATACATAGGTCACTGGCTTGCTGTCCAGTCTCACACTGGTGAAAGCCCAGAAGGGGGCTTCATTACCAGTGTTACTCATTGGCAGACTAAGTACATAGCCAGGAATCTGAAGGGTGGCATTTAGCTTTCCAGTCTGGACATATAGGACCCTCAAAGTTCTTATCTAAACTTGCAGCTCAAGTGCAGTGCTATTTATAAAAATATGTTATAAGTATTATTTTTTTGATAAATGTGTGACAAGCTTTAAAGATGGTGTCCCTTCGGGGAAAATATAAACCACTTATTAAATCTCTAGGGTTGTAGTACTTTTCTACCTAGGTCAAATGTCAAAAACATTTGTCACGTACATCAGCTGTCACAGTAAAGTTTTGGATGGCAATCACCAGTAACCAACCATTAACTCTGTGGTTTTTTTTTAATTATTATGGGTGCATAATAGGTGTAGGGTATATGTGATGTTTTGATACAGACATACACTGTGAATTAATCAAATCAGGATAACTGGGATATCCATCACTGTGTTGTTTTGTTTTGAGAAGAATGAACAAAACCAAAGAAGATGGGAGAGATCAGGTGTGATTGGCATAAAGCCATCACTGAGAGAGCAAATAAAACATCTCTTCAGAGAGACATCTCGATTTGAGTTACTCCTCATCAATTAACAGTAATTGTGGATGATGAACCTGTCGTTTTACCTCAGGAATTTCCTGGGTAAATTTTTTAGTTTTTCTTTTAAGTTTTAAATAATTTGAAGTTAGGAAATGTCTTTGGGGTAGATTTTTATTTTTGCTAAATTGGTCCCATTTATTCCCCTCCCCACATCCATGTCTCTTGGCAGCTTTTCCCATGGAGAGGGGAAACTTCCTTCCCATCCTGTAAATCTGATTTGGCTGGTGACTTGCTTTGACAAATGTAGCAGAAGGAACTGAGTGCCAGTTCTGAGTCTGCACCTCAGGAGACCTTGCATGCTTCTGTCTTTCTCTTGGAACCTCATGACTGCCACAAGAACAAGCTCAGGGTACCAGATAAAAGATTAAAAGAAAATGTGGAATAGAAATGAACTGTCCCAGGCATGATCATTCTAGAACAGCCAGCTCCAAACACCTGGTAGCTGACTGTAGACATGTGAGTTAGCCCAACTGAGACCAGAATAGCCACCCAGTGGAGCCCGACCTCAATTACTGAGTCACAAAATTATGAGCTAAATTAATGATTACAGTTTTAAGCCACCAAGTTTTAGGGTAGTTCGTTATGCACCAAAAGCTAACTGGTAGTGTCCTCTACTTCTTTTATTTTCCTCCCACACAATAGCACCTAAGTTTCTAAGGTTGGGTGACTCTTGCTGATTAGCTCCTTTGTAACACTTAAGTGGTGAGACTATTTGAATATTGAATCGTATTTCTTGTCCAGGAAACAATTTAATTTTAGATGATACTGAAAATCTAGACAACAAAAAGGTAGGAAGCTGTAAGTCATCTAGTTCTATATGCTTTTACTGTGAGCTGATGTTCAAGGTTCTAAAACAATTTTCTCTCTAGACAAGTTAGAACTGAAAAGACCTGTTATAAAAAATATATATCACATCAGTGCTTCTCATCATTTCAGAATGTTTTCCACTGGTTTATTATGCCCTCCTAAGATTTGAGTTTAGTCATTAAACTCCATCCCCTAGCAGACAAATTGCTGATATTATTTCCGATTCAGTGGGATAATACCATAATCAGGGTGCTCTTTGGAGTTGCGTTCCCCTTCAAGGAAATTGTGCCTGCTTTAATGTAGCTAGAATTGAATGTGATGGTGATGTGTCATGTGAAACTTGGCTATGCTAGCGACTTGAAGAAATAAGCCTCCTACTTCAAATGCACACAGAAGGTGGAAGGTTCTTACAGAAACATTTCCTTTAAAAAATGTGATCCAATAAATGGAGGTACAGACCATGCAAGCCAACCCTTGGATGGAATTTTTTTTTCTCCTTATAACAAAGAAGAATATGGAGTAGGGGTGCTGGCAATATTCCCATGGGGCAGTGCCTGGTGGGAAGCCCACGTGGAAGGATAATGCATCTTTGGAAATGAGCGGAAGATGAGCAGAAAGTGGAGGGGAGGGTGTGAGATGGTGAAGAGCCAGACCTACTGCTATAGAATCCCTATCTTTCACCACTACAAAGATAACTTCCCCAAACATAGGCAGGTTGTGGTATTTCTTGAGGAAGCTGGTAAGAGGTGGAGTTTTATGTCAGTGACTCTAAATTGCTGGCGTGGTTATGGGTATGGAGACGAGAAAAAAACACAGTGGGATGTTAGTACCGAGGATTTCATTAAATTGTGGAGAGAGACTGGAACCACCCACAATGTGAAATTACATGTTCAAATGAAGATGACTTAAATTTCTAACAGGCAGTGGGGCTCTGATTTATTCACAAGGCAATACATTGTAGGAGGTTTCCCAGAATATGAGTCATAAGAAGCAATGTCCAGTAGCATCATTAAATCACTCTCTTTGAACTGAGTTAAGTGCACCAAACCCGGACTGCAAAACTACAACTCATTGTTCAGGGAGTAAATATTGATCTACAGAGGACACAGTGTTCCTTATGGTGGGAGAGACATAGAAATTACTTTGAAATCAACACCAGAGCTTCTGGGGAAGCACTTCCAAGATTGGTGCTTCAGGGAAATCCAGGTGTGTGAAGGAGCCAGGTGAATGATGTGAGATCACCAATGAATCCTGATATTTCAGACTGGAAGTTGGTGATGTTAAATTAATTTGTGTGTGTGTGTGTGTGTGTGTGTGTGTGTGTGTGTGTGTGTGTGAAAAAAACTTGTGAGTATTCTAGGTGGAAAAGGAGCTGCATAGCGGGTCCTGATTTGCTGAGAGAATTCTCTGCACAGGAGACATGAGGCTATGTCAATCCCTGGGCTGCCTGTTAGTAATTGCTGGAGCCCTGGTTGAAGCGACTCATTTCCAGAAATTGGGGATATTTGCCAAGAGTGGTGCAATGCCAGGAAGTAGGACATTTTAAAATGGATGTTAGAATAGTATCCATCAAACTGGGGTTCATGAATTCTGTAGAGAAATTTTGCATTTGTAGTTTTCATTTGATGATGGAATAAAAGAGGAATATTTAAAAGTCTACTTTGGCTCCCCCAGACAACCCCTTGTAAGTCTTGTCCTGCAATTGCAGTGTCACCACTGGCATTCACAGAGACAAGAGATAGCCGTATCATTATATGGTACCAATAAAGGTTTTGTGATTGTTTACTAGAAACGTGGTGGGAGAATTGAGCTATCACATTAACACAAAACACTAAAAGCATATCAAATTCAGAGGTGACACTAGGGTCCAGAAATTTTATTTTTCTTTGAAAAGGTATCTATAAATTACTCATATTTGGGAAATAATGGGTTAGAATATAGCACTGAAATGACACAAGAGGGGCAGACCTCTAGAGAGAAGGTGTTAGAAAAGCGGTGTGGCCTCACATTGGGAATGCCTTGTGTAGACCACACCCTCCAACACAGCAGTTCCTAGTCAAAGGGGGCTACTTAAATGAAAATACAATGCATTAAAATGAAAAGAAAAGTGAAAATTCAACTTCTTAGTCCCACATTTCGAATGTTTCAGTTGCCACATTTCCCTATCCATATTTCATGTGTTCAAAATCTACCTGGGGCTAGTGGCTACTGCATTCTACAGCACAAACATAAAACAGGTCCACCATTGCATAAAACTCTACTGCATAGTGTTGCTCTGTGGTCTCCAAGTTTCAGACGCATTTGTTTCTTTAGGGGAATGCCGAACAAGACTTGCGCATGTATGTGGCAATTGGAAGAGTTGTTTGGATTTGTATATGTATTTGGTGACCACACATGAACAAGGAGGTGAAAATACATATGTATTGAGATGTGAAGCTTTAGTCAGTATGACACATGCTGGAATGTATACTTTGGATATTTGGGCTTAACTAAAATTAGTCACAAGAGGAATGCTAGACAATTTGGATGTCGTCTGAGAAGGTTCTAGAATTGCTCTGGTCCAGGCTTGGCTGACAAGTGGGATGCTGATATGACTCAGTCTGTTCTGGTTAGATCTCCACATGCAGGGCACCCAAGGGATTAGAGTTTGTACCCTGCACCCTAGAGAAGTCACCAGACTCAGAGAGCAGGACAGCACAGTGGTGTCTGAAAGGAAGCTGACCCCAAACTCTGGGACTTTCAATCTCTACCAAGATTCCCATGCATGAGTCAGCCATCAAAGGACCTTTGAGGTAAGAAAGCATGAAGTGGACTCAGTCAGTTGAGAGCCAGTGGATCCTCAGTGAATGTCTGCCATGCATCCAAAACCAGGACATGACCCTGAGGGAGGGCTCTGGAAGTGTTTAACAGAATAGGGGCTTGGCATTAGATTCAATTTTAGTTATACAGAAAATTAAAAATAAAGAAAATAAAGACATGTAACATTCCTTACTTATTCAAGTTTGAGGAATAAGAGCTATTTTCTATAAAACTGTGTTTCTCATAGAAGTAGGGAGTATTATTCAGCTTGGGCTGCCATGACAAAATACCATAGTCTAAGTAGCTTGAACAACAGAAATTTATTTGACACAGTTCTGGAGGCCGGGAAATCCAGGATCAAGGTGCTTGCAAGACAGGTTTCATTCTGAGGCCTCTTCTCTTGGCAGCTGGCATGGCTGTGTGTGCTCACATGACCTTTTCCTTGCGCATGCACAGAGAGGGAATGATAGAAAAAGAGAAAGATCTCTGGTGTCTCTTATAAGAACGCCAATCCCAGCATGAGGGCCCCATCCTCATGAACTCATCTAAACCTAATTACCTCCAATCCAAATGTCATTACGTTGGTGCCTAGGGCTTCAATATATGAATTGTGGGAGACACAGTTCAGTCTATAGCACAAGGGAAGGGAATTTTGTACAAAGTTTATGTAGTGTAGTAGGTAGGGAAGAAATGAAATGCAGGTAACCTCCAAGAACAGAGAAGAGGACACAGAGGGGACCTTAGAGATGTAGGTTTAGGAATTCGCAGCGATAATTTTGGGGCACCAGCCTCAGAAAAGATACAAAAATGGGACCTTGCGTCAAGTGAAGTTAAATCTATGATTTATGAGGGTCAATACAGAGCAACTTATGTTTTATTTTAATAAGTACCATCTTATATATGTCTGTGTATTCATACTATATACAACTGTGCATACCGACACCTAATTATTTTTAATGTAACATATTTCATTAATAAACATTTATATCATGCTTATGAAATGCTAGACACAGTTGTAAATGGTTTATAAATATCAACTCATTAAATCTTCATAAAAATCCTAACATGTAGAACTAACTGCCACAGTTTAGAAATGAAGAGACTGTAGCATGAAGAGGTTAAGTGATTCCCCGAGCTTTCACAGAGAGAAATGGTTCCGCTGAGATTGAAACCTAGAAGTGCTGAGATTGAAACCTAGAAGTTCTGGTTTCAGCGTCTGGCCTCTTCTCCACTTTGCTTTGCAAATCCACCCTCCCTCCTTAATCTTTCATTTCACTCTTTGCTGGTTAAAAGGCAGAGCTCAACAGAAAAGGTCAGCCCATGCTTCAGCAGATTTTGCTAAATTTGGGCAAAGCAAAAGCCTCTCTAGTGCTTCAAAAACATTTTTTGCCAAGAAGGTCATGGCTAACTTATCTGTGTTCTTCACTCTCACTTGCTCAACATCAATGACGCCACCTCAAGTTGCGATTACTAGTGGAGGATTAGTTGAAAATTCAAGGCTCCTCTTTAGAGTTTAGAGTTCATTGGACCACTGGGCCAGAGCAAGGACTTTGAAGATTGGATATCTTAAAATTGAGATGTAGTTTGCATAACATATAAGTCACCCTTATATATATAGTAGACAATTCAGTGGTGTTTAATATATTCACAAATTTGTGCAAACATCACCACTACCTAATTCTAGAACATTTTCATCACCCCAAAAAGAAACCTCATACTCTTTAGCAGTTAACCCAGCCTCTCCTCCCCTCAGCCCATGGCAACCACTGATCTATTTTCAGTTTCTATGAATTTACCTATTGCAGACATTTTATATCAATGTGGTCATAGAATGTGTGGCCATTTAGGTTTAACTTCTATCATTTAGCATAATATTCTCAAGGTTCATCCATGTTGTAGCATAGATCTGTACTTTATTCCTTTTAAGGCCAAATAATATTCCACTGTAAGGCAAAAACACACTTTGTTTATTCATTCATTATTTGATGGACTTTGGGATTATTTCTACTTTTTGACCATCATGAATAATACTGCTATGACATCTGTGTAAAAGTTTATTTTTTATTTTTTTATTTTTTTGTGAACATATGTTTTCAATCCTCTTGGGTGCATATATCTAAGAGTGGAATTTCTGGATCATAAGGTAATTATATGCTTAATTTTTTGAGGAACTGTTAAACTACTTTCCAAATGGCTGTACCATTTTACCTTCCTGCCAGGAATATAGGAGTGTTCTATTTTCTCTATATCTTTGCCAACACTTGTTATTGCTTGTGTTTTTGATTTTAGACATTCTAGTGGGTATGAAGTGGTATCTCATTGTGGCTTTAATTTATATTTGAATAATGGCTAATGAGGTTGACTAATGATGTTGAGCATCTTTTCATGTGTTTATTGGTTATTTGTACATCTTATTTGGAGAAAAGCCTACCTGTTAGAATCCTCTGCCCATTTTTAACTGAGTTATTTTTGAGTTGTAAAAGTTCTTTAAATACTCTAGGAATAAGTTCTTCACCAGACATATGATGTTCAAATATTTTTTCTTATTTTATGGGTTATCTTTTCATTATTTTATGGTGTCTTCTAAGACATAAAAATTTTTAATTTTGGCTAAGTCAAATTATGTATTATTTCTTTTGGATGCTTGTGATTTTGGTGTCATATCTAAGAAATTATCACCATTCTAGGTCATGAAGATTTATACCTATGTTTTCTTCTAAGAGTTTTATAGTTTTAGGCCATATTTGGGTGTATTTTGTATTAATACTTTGAGTTATGTGGTATGAAGGAGTAATCCAACATCATTCTTTTGCATGTGGATTTCCAGTTCTTTCAGCACCATTTGTTACAAAGACTATTCTTCCTCCTATTGAATTGCCTTGGCCCTTGTCAAGTATTAATTGACCATAAACATATCAATTTATTTCTGGACTTCCAATTCAATTCCATTGATTTATATGTCTATTATTGTGCCATTACTATGCAGTCTTGATTATTGTAGAATTGTAATAAGTTTTGAAAATGGAAAGTGTGAACTCTCCAATTCTTTTCTTAAAAGATTTTTTTTTGGCTATTCTGGGTCCCTTGCATTTCCATATGAATTTTAGCGTTAGCTTGTCAATTTCTACAAAAAAATCAAGCTGAGATTTTGATAAGGATTGTGTTGAATATGTAGAACAGTTTTGAGACTATTACAGTCTTAATAGTATTACATCTTCCAATCTATGAACACAGCATGTTTTCTCACTTATTTGTGTCTTCCTTCATTTATTTTAATGATGTTTCATAATTTTCAGTGTACAAGTCTTGCACTTATTTTGTTAATTTTATGTTTAATTAGTTTATTCTTTTTCTTTCTCCTTTTTATTCTCATTCTTCTTTTGTTTCATTTAATCCATTTTTATATAGTATACTCGCTAAGGTAGGATTCACATCAGTATTTGCTGCACACATGTACATATTTGCAATACGTATGTTGCTATGGCAAATGAAATTATTTCCAGTTTCCTAGCCTGGGGAAGATCTCTGCCTCTCCCCTTGGCTGTTGTTTTCAAGCCCTATGACCATTTTAATTAATAGGAACACTTGCTTTTGGCTTTATCTTGTTTGATTATGACACGGATCACTGAGAAATTAAATCCTTACTCTACTAGGAATACAGAGATGTTATTTTTATTTCTGATTTACATCAGAATTTAGAGAAGGGAATTATTGAAGGAAAGATAATCCTTATGTCTTAATTCTTAAGGTGGAATTAAATTACGTCTTAAAGTCAGGGTAGTTCCTGGTCAGATCTGACAATGCTATTCAACATGTCTGTCACTTGAACTATTGATCTAATGCTTCTGGGCTTGGACTCTTTGGAAACTTGTCAGTGGTCAGTTAACAATGTCTTGCTTAAGCAAAGGGTGGCAGAGGGTCATGGCAGAACTCGGAGAGAGGCAAATAAAAGGAAAAGAAGAGGTGAGAGAGCGTGAACAGAGGGGACAATGTTGTTCTAAGGCTGGCAAATGCTAGACATATTTAGCAAATAGCAGGCAAATAAATTTATTGGGAAAGTTTGTGAGTTTTTCAGTGGTGTCATAGTTCAGGTGACCTTAAGTATTAGGTATAGTATTGAAGGTTTTGAGTATGCATGACTATATAAGTGTGTGTGTGTGTGTGTGTGTGAGTGTGTGTGTTTGCATGTTCATCTGTGTGAAATGACATCTTGGGGAGATTAAATTGGGAGCAGTGAAGAGGCTGGAGTCAGGGAACTCCAGATAAGATACTGTATTAATCATATAAAGACAAGTTGGTAAAGGCCCAGGACAGAGTGACGACTGTAGAAATGCAATGAAAGGAATATATTTGAGTGTATTTACAGCATAGAAAATACAGGTTACATTTGTTGTTCTCTAGGGAAACAGAACCAATATAAAGAATTGGCTCATGTGATCACGGAGACTGACGAGTCCCTGAGATCTGCACCCATCAAGGTGGAGACCCGGGAGAGCTGAGGATGTAGTTCTAGTCTGAAGACCAGCATGAGATCCAAGAAGAGCTAATGTCTTAGTTTGGGTCTAAAAATAGGAAAAATAGATTCTCCAGGTCAAAGTAGTGTGGCAGGATGAAATTTCCTCTAATTTGCATGAGGACAAGACTTTTTGTCCTACGCAGGCCTACAACATATTGGATGAGGCCCACCCACATCAGGGTGTGACATCTGCTTTACTCATAAAACAATTCAAATGTTGAACTCATCCAAAAATACCCACACAGAAACACCCAGAAGAATGTTTGAATAAATATCTGAACTCTCCAGGACCTAGTCAAGTTGACACACACAGTAAACCACCATGCTGGCCCAGCAGCGTGTGGCTTCGGATGTGAAGAGAACGTGGTACAGTTGGTTGGAAAAGGCTTTTGTGAGTCTTGCCTTATTTTTTGCCAGCTCATCTTCAGTTTCCTCAATTATAAGTGGAGAAGTTGAAAACACCACAGCAGAGTGCTGGTACCAAGGACCGATGGACAATGAATGCTGACGTGCTTCACATACTGTAGGTTTTTACAATTCATAATAATTCACAATTAACATTATTATTGCAGATCTCTGCTGTAATGGCAGCTCTTCAGAGAGGCCCTCCCAGACAGCCCCGTGTAGAATAGCATCCCATAACTGTGCTTCCTCCCTTCCCGTTTCCTGGAATGCTGTGAATTCTGCACCACTCCCTGGGCGCAAATTCATATGTTGATGTCCTAATCCCTGGTACCTCAGAATGTGGCTATATTTGGATACAGGGCCTTTAAAGATGTAATTAATGTTAAATGAAGTCATTAGGATGAACTCTAATATGATATGACTGGTGTCCTTTTAAGAAGAGGAAATTAGGACACACACACACACACACACACACACACACACACAGACCATGTGAAAATAGAGGGAGAACATAGCTTTCTATAAAACAAAGAGAGAGGCATTAGAAGAAATCAACCCTGCCAACACTTTGACCTTGGACTTCTAACCTCCTGAACTGTGAGAAAATACATTTATGCTATTTAAGTCACCCAGTTTGTGGTTCTTGGTTATGATAGCTCAAGCAAACTAATATAACCTCTTATTTTCATTTAGAGCATTGATCCAAATCTGACATTATTTTATACATGTACTTACTTATAATTTTATTAACTGTCTCCCCAAATAGAATGCAAGTTTCTTGGGAGTGCGAATTTATCAGTATCATTTACTGCTCTACCTCCAGCACCTATAATAACAGGATTGGAATCTTAGTAGCTGGATAATTAGTATTTGTTCATTCAATAGTAAATTATGAATTGGGAGAGATTCTAGGCAAGTAGAGAAGCAAAAATGGCCCCAAACTCTAAGGTTTAATGCCAAAAGGACACTGATTCTTCTGATAGAAATAATGGAGTCCATATGTAGACCTAGTTTGGAGAGTTATTGGGCATTGACTTTAGTTTTATTAAATTTAAAGTGATAAACATTATATCATAGAAAAGTCCACAAGGAAGTTATAAAATGCCACTGAACTTTACGATAAAGGTTAGGGCTGGTGATATAAATTGAGGCATACAACAAAATCAAATAAAAGTAGCCTAAATAAGATAAATAAAGGTTTATTTTTCTTTTATAAAAAAGAAATCTGGAGGTCAGCCATCCAGAACTTATTAATATATGACAGCTCAGAGATGTAAGCGTCTTCTATCCTTAGCACGTAGGTTACTTCCCCAAGGTCTTCTAATAATTACAAGTGGGCTGTGAAAGCTCAGGCCATAAGATCCATATTCCAGGTAGAAATGAAGAGAGTGAAGAGGCAAAGGGCCTGCCTCCCAGCTGAGTCAGCCTGTTTTAAGATCTTTCTGCCGCCTTCTACTTGTACCTCATTTGTCACCCTGTATGCAGAAGGCAGCAAAAATTGATATACAGCTGGTCATTGATGTGTCTAACAATGTAAGAATTCTGTGGCTAACAAAGAAGTGAGGGTGGAATATTGTAGTTTCTGCACCTAGCAGTTCATACTACACATGTATGGAAAGGAGAGGATTTCATTTGTGAGTGCTGTGTTGATTTCCTAGCACTGCAACAATACAGTAGCACATGTTGAATAATTTAGAACAATAAAATTAACTGTTCCAGAATTCTGCAGGCTAAAAGTCCACAATCAGGTGTTGGGAGGTCCAGGCTCCCTCTGAAACTGCGGGAGGAATCCTTCTTGCCTCTTCCTAGCTTCTGGTGGTTTGCCAATCATCTTTGGCATTCCTTGACTTAGTGATGCATCACCCCAATCTTCTGTCTTCACAGAGCATTTGACCTGTGGGTCTGTCTGTCTCTATGGACAAATCTCCCCTTTTCATAAGGACAGCAGTCCCACCCTAATGACCTCATCCTAACTTGGTTAAATCTGCAAAGACTGTTTCCAAATAAGGTCACATTCTAAGCTACTGGGGTTCACATATCTTCTTTCCAGGGAAGCAATCCAACCCATAAGGATGCCTTTTGTGTTCTCCAATTGCATGCTGAGGCACCCCCACACTGCTGTGAGCTTGCAAGAGTAAGGGAGATCTTTTAAAATTCTGAGGGAGACACAGCTTTCCTTGACATGTAATAGACACTGCACACATTTTTAAATCAAAGTAGTTTAGAGTTTCAACATTAGATCATGCTACATTCCTTTTAATGATGCCATATCTTTGAAAAACTAAGTTTTCAGATAAAAATACATAAAAGTCAGTGTGGAAAAGAAAATGAGTGTGAATATGTTTAATCTGATTCTGAATTTTGCAGTTTTGTAGTTGTCAATAGGTATACACATGCCATTAGTAACTGTGCTTATTTCAGATCTGAACCAATATTTAGGTATGCCATGTTTCCAAATGGCTACTCATTGGTAATACTTATAAAGTTGTTTGCACATAACTCCTTGATAAGTGGATCTATTAGCATTTCCTTTGGCCTAAGGGTACTGTGAAAAAATTACAAAAACACTTAAGACTAAGAATGCTGGTGGGGGTGGGTAAACTCAAAACTAATGGATGTGGAGCGCACTGCATGGAGGAAGGTGCATGCTTGTTGCCCTGGCTTGGGCGAGGCAAAGGCATTATATGTAATGAAAATGTTTGTGCCCCCATAATAGTCTGAAATAAAAAAGAAAAAAATGCTGTAAATCTAGAAAACTTGAGAACCTCTGACCAAGGACCTTATTAGGAGACAGGACATGTGAACCGGAAGCACAGTCAAGTGTTAGAGAGTTGTGAAAGGAATCCATATTCACAGAGGAGTGGACTATCCAGTTTTAAAGAGGGATGACTCTTTATATGAATTTCAAAAACAAGGAAGAATTAACATCTTAAAATCTTGCACAGTGGAGGAGAAAGGGGCCTGGGATAAAGCACATGAAATCTGAAGTATAAAAAGCGACTTTCCTGAGATGGGTTTTGGGGAAAATACATGCATCTCCATACAAAGATGGAGATCATCTTTTCTTTGAGAATTTGAGAAGCAACTAAGAAGTGAGAAAATGGAGTAACTGAATGTATAGTGATGGAGACAGCGGGTGAAAAAGAGGGTGAGAGAACTAGGAGAGTTGCTCACAGTCACTAAGAATCAGGGAAGGTGTTTGTGTTTAAATTTCTCTGAAAGCAAAGCCTGGGACAAAGACGCTGGTGCAGGTACTTTATTGGAATGTGGCCTAGAAGGCTGGAGTGAGGACAAGGAGAGTAACACAGGGACGTGGAACAGCCAATAGGAATGTGCTCTGTCAAGGTCACTGCTTGGAAATTGGGGGCTCCATTCTGTGAGCCTCTGAAACACCTACAGAATACCTTTCGAAATTGTCCCCATGACAAACAGGTGGCTGGGCATTTGTCCTCCAATTCCCATCCCTCACAGACTTTAGCTCCCTTGTATTTCTGAGTGGCTCCTGCAGCTTCAGAGGAGACTCTGAGACAGAAGAGCAGAGCAATACCCAGATGAAGGGGGCCCCTGGCAGCGTGAGCCTTGAACAGAGCTGCCCACAGAGCTGTGGCTAAAATCCGTGGTGGGGGCCAAGCGGATGTGGCAAGGGGGAGCAAAATTGTTTGCTGCAGGGAACATTCCTATGTACAGGGAAAGAAGTCATAGAAAGGAGAAGACATACACACCAGAGCAGTGATTTTCAAAGTGTGGTCCCCTGGACAAGTAGCCTGAGCATCAGTTGGGCACAGGTTAGAAATGCAAATTCTTGGGCCCATCCCAGACCAATTGAATTAGAAAATGTGGTATTAGGTCTACTAATGAATGTGAATTTGAATAAGTCTTCCAGGTTCTTCTAATGCACATAAAATTTGAAAGTCACTGTGTGTGTGTGTGCATATACATTTGTGTGTGTGTGTGTGTGTGTGTGTTAGAGAGAGAGAGAGAGAGAGAGAGAGAGAGAGAGAAAAGAGTCAGGTAAGATGTGAGACAAGAAGGGGTTGGGGCCCAGCCATTATGTTAATTCATTCAGTTGTTATTTATTAAATGATTAATTGCTTATGTATACAAGCAATTATGCCTCTCAATCATGCTAAGAACTGTAAAAGGCAGGAAAACATGGACCTAAAGGAAATACAAATATTCATAAGTCTCTATTTTTAGTTGGTAACTTCAAAATCCATTCCTATCCAGAGTTTAACAAGGTATATTAAAAAGTGACCAAGCTGATTATTCTCAATTTTATTACCTCTTTGTAGCTCTATTCTGACATGATGAAAAATGAAATGGCAAAACCATGGATAAGTAAAAAGAGAATCAAGAGAAAGGTACAAACCACCAACTGGTTAATTGGTACTTGAAAAAATGTGAACAGAAAATAGGCCCCTTATCCGGCGGCTATCGGTCCTGTACTTTAGCGACAGCCAAAAGAGTAGAAAATTGTCAGTGCTTCAAATTGGGCATGGATACCTTTTCAACGTCTACACTGGCACAAAGCAGTTACGAACAAACATAATGCATCATCCTCCATGCCTATTTTCTAAGAGAAAAAATCAGCATGAGAAATTTTCTATTCATTGTGATGACAAGAGAAAAAAGGTTTCTTTACTTATAATATGTAATTTAGAGTTAGGAACTGAATATTTATCTGAACACCATGTCCATCTTCTTTTTACTGGAAACATGTCCTTATGCCGTAAAACTTTTCTTTACAGAGAATACAGATTTCTATGATATGTTAGTGATCATGAAAAATAATTTCTCCCATTTTCTATCCAACTCCACTTCCTCATGACTGAATCAGTAGATGATACTGGATCTTACAAAGAGGATTTTGTCTGGAATGACATTGCCATTGGAAAAGAAATGTTCCTAGGAGAGAGAGAGAACTGCTGACTACCGTTTTCCATGGTGGAGAGAATACCTATTCTTTCTCTTTGCATCTCATTGTACAATGAAGCAAAAGTCTTTAGGTTCTTGCCTTGATGGAACACATTATCAGACCATGCTGTTTTGAGGCATGGCTACCATAGCTAGAGGTCTAATCCATCTGTACACATTTCAGCACTTGTCTGTTTCTTTTGGGTGAGTTTTGATAAGGAATATTTTGGATAAAAAAGGCAATATAAGATCAGCATTGCTGCCCATAGCAGGAGCAGAGGCTCAGGAGACAGAGAAAATGAAAGAGATGAGCAATTCAATATGTAGTGTGGATTGTGTCAGGATTACTAGCAAATAAAAATGTGTACAACAGGGAGAATGTTCTATCAGAGATTAACTTTCTCTTCTTTTTATTGGCCTAACTCTAGAGAAAGGTGATCCCTCACTTTAGAGGCACAAAATCTATTTCTTTCCATCACCCATGGCAGGAGGCAGGGGAATGTGTGTGTGTGTGTGTGTGTGTGTGTGTGTGTGTGTGTGTCTATCTGCCTTTGAGGGTCAAAGGGGGAAGGTTTTCAGGCAGATGACTTTGGAGATCTAAGAGGAAGGGTTGTGGCACCCAAAAAGGGGAATAGTGGACATTAAGTATTGGAAGATGCTGACTTTTGGACTGACCCCAGAAAGTTGGGGTCAGTGAGCATAGTGCAGGACCTTGAAGGATGGCAGATAGCTAGGGCCCGACAGCAGACACCAGTAAAGAGGCCCCATCCAGCACTGATCTCTAAACATGGGTCAACTGGCAGAAGATAGGTGGTCGCCCTACCCTTGCTTCCCTCAATACGTCCATACTGTGGCCATGTCATCTGATGTCCTCCAGATGCCACATTCTGTGCCTCAGATTTTTCCAGAGGCCCTGGCAAGATGTATAGGATTTCTTAACATTTAATAGGTGGAGGTACTTGGCACATGCATATTGAGACCACTAATTAGTGATTGGAAATCCTAAGTCCATAAATGCTGGTGATAGTTTGGGGTGTATTGACAGACAGAAAGGAGTGGTAGCCTCTGTTATCTATGTAGACTCTGATAACAACAAGGTGCATTTATAAAGATCTGCAGATACATGTTTTTCAAAGTGCAAAATTTAGAGTTTAAAAACTCTAGATGGCTGACTTTCCCCAACTTTAAGATTTGCTATAAAGCTACAAAAAATAAGACAGTTAGATATTGGTGGAAAAATAGAAAAATGTATCAAGGAAACAGAAGAGAGAGCTGAAAAAGATTCACACAAATATAGTCAACTTATATTTGAAAAAGGAACAAGAGCAATTCAGTAAAGAAAGAATAGTCTCTTCCACAAATGGTGCTGCAACAATTGGACATCCAACAACAAAAAATGGAAAACTGGACCGTAATTTCTTTTACAAAAATTGACTCAGAATGGATCTTAGACCTAAGTGTAAATCACAAAGCTATAAAACTTCCAGAAGACAACATTGGAGAAAGTCTAGGTAACCTTGAATTTGGTGGTGACATTTTAGATATAATAGCAAAAGTATGATTTCTAAGAGAAAAAATTGTCAAGTTGGACTTTATTAAAATGGAAAACTTCTGCTCTGTGAAAAACACTGTTTAGCAAATCAAATGACAAGCCATAGACTGGGAGAAAATATTTGCAAAATGCATATTTGATAAAGGATTGTCATCCAAAATATACAAAGAGCTCTTAAACTCAAGAATAAGAAAACAAACAATCTGGTTAAGCAAAAGATATGAACAGAAACTTCACCAAAGATATACAGATGGCACATATGTATATGAAAAGATGCTCAACACCATATGTCATTAGGGAATTCCAACTTAAAAGAATTAAATACTATTATATGCCTATTAGAATGGCTAAAATCTAAATCATTGATAACATAAAAGGCTGACAAGGATGTGGAACAGAAACTCTCCTGCATTGCTGGTGGGAATGCAAGATGGTACAGCCACTTTAGAAGACAGTTTGGCAGTTTCTTACAAAACTAAACATACTCTTACTATGATCCAGCTGTCATACTCTTTGGTATTTGCTCAAATGAGTTGAAAACTTATGTATGCATAAAAACCTGCACATAAATGTTCACAGCAGCTTTATTCAGAATTGCGAAAACTTCGAAGCAACCAAGATGTCCTTTAATTGGTGAATGGATAAACAACCTGTCGCACATACATACAATGGAAATTTTATTCATCCATAGAAAGAAATGAGCCACCAAGGTACAATATGCATAAAGAAAATTTCAGTACAAATTGCTAAGTGAAGGAGGCCAGTGTGAAGAGGCTACATCTTGTTTCATCTCAACTTTATGATATTCTGGAAAAGGAAAAACTAGGAGAAGGGGAAGATTAATGGTTGCCAGGGGTTTGGAGTCAGGGAAGGAGGGATGAATAGGTGGAACTCAGGGAATTTTTAGGGCAGTGAGACTATTCTCTATGACACTGTTGGTCAATTCTACCAAATATTTAAGAGAAAAAAAATACTGCCCATGCTCCACTATCTCTCCCAGGAAATAGAAGCAGAGAAAGCACTTCCTGATATGTTCTCTTCTCTACGGCCTCACACTTCTCTGTGGCCCTAGTACTAAAACTAGATAAAGACTTTACAAAATACAAAAACTACAGATCAATATATCTCATGAACATACTTGCAGCTATTCTCAACAAAATAGCAAATGGAGTTGACAGTGTGTCAAAAGAATTAAACACTGTGAACAGTGATATTTATTTGAAGTATGCAAAGCTGATTCAGCATTCAAAAACCAATCAATGTAATCCCCCATGCTGACAGGCTAAAGAAGAAAAATCAAATTATTATACAAATGATGTAGAGAAAGCATGTGGCAAAATCCAACACATATTCATGATAAATATTCTCAGCAAACTAGAAATGAAGTGGAACTTCCTCAACTTGATAAAAAATGTACACAAAAACCTACAACTAATATACTTGCTGGTGGCAAACTGGACACTTCCCTTATGAGATTGAGAACAAGGAAAATATATCCTCTATCACCACTCTTATCCAATTTCCCACTGGAAGTTCTAGATAATGCAATCAGACAAGAAAGAGAAATATATAGTGCATAAGCTAGAAAGGAAGAAACTGTCCCTGTTTGCAGATGACATGACAGTTTATGTATAAAATCTCAAAGAGTTGACAAAACAAAACCAAAAAAACCTCTGGAAATAATGAGCAAGTACAGTAAGCTCACAGGATTCAGGGTTGACATGCAACAGTCAATTGATTTTCTATATGTCAGCAATAAATACTTTGAATTTAAATTTTAAAAAATAATAGCACTTACAATTGCACCAAAAAATGGCATGCATGTGTATACACCTAACAAGATATGAACAAGATCTAAATGTGAAAACCTGAAAAATTCTTATAAAAGAAATAAAAGAAGATCTAAATAAATGGAAAGATATTCCATGTTTATAGACTGTAGACTCAAAATTATTAAGATATCTATTCTTTCGAACTTCATTTATAGATTCAACACAATCTCAATCAAAATCCCAGCACTCTATTTACTATATACCTAAAATATAATTCTAAATTTTATATGGAAAGGAAAAAATCCGAGAATAGCCAACACACTATTGAAAAGAAGAATGAAGTTTGAGGACTCATGTTACTGTATGTTAAGACTTACTGTAAAGCTACAGTAAGCAAGACAGTATGGTATTAGCAAAAGAATAGGCTTATAAATTGGTAGAACAGAATAGAACCCAGAAATAGACCCACACACATAGTTCACTTATTTTTGACAAAGGAAAAAAGTCAATAAAATGGAGAAAGAATAGTCTTTTTATCATCAAAAAAAAAAAAGTCTCTTCTGGGTCAAGTGGATATCCATAATGCAATAAATAAATAAATAAATATAAATAAAAAAGAGCCTAAATACATATCTTAAACACAGATCTTACACAAAAATCTTAATTCAAAATGGATCATAAACCTAAGTGTCACATGCAAAACTATGAAACAGAGAAAAAAATAAGATAAAACATACATGCCCGTTGGGTCCTATGATGGATTTTTAAATAAAACATGAATATCATAATCCTTTAAAAAATATTGATACATTAAGACTTTATTAAAATTTAAACTTCTGCTCTTCAAAGACACTGTTAAAAGAAACCAAAGGCAAGCCACAGACTGGGAGAAAATATTTGCAAAAACACATATCTGATAGAAGACTTGTATCTAAAATATACAATGAACTCTTAAAACTCAACAATATGAGAAAAAAATTAAAATGAGTAAAAGATCTAAATAGCCATCTCACCAAAGAAGATATTCACATCACAAATAAGCATATGAAAACATGTTCAACATCATTTGTAATTAGGGAATTCCAAATTAAAACAGCAATGAGGTATTTCTACATACCCAATACATATTGCTTTAGAATGACAAAAATCCAAAAGTCTGACAATACTAAATATTGGGAAGGATGCATAGCAACAGGAATTTTCAGTCATTGCTGGTGGGAATGCAAATGGTACAGCTACTTTAGAAGCAGTTGAGCAGTTGCTTATAAAGTTAAGCACAGTCTTACCATATGACTCAGCCCTTATGCTCCTAGATGTTTACCCAAATGATTTGAAAACATATTCAAATAAAAGATATTTATTAGAATGTTTATAGCATCTTTATAATTATAAAATCACAAAAATCTAGAGGTAACCAAGATGCCTTCCAACCTGTGAATGGAAAAACAAACTGTGGCATATCCATACCAGAGAACATGATTCAGTGATAGAAAAAAATGAGCTATCAAGATATGAAAAGACATGAGTAAATCTTAAATGCATACTTTTAAGTGAAAGAAAATGGTGAAAAGACTGCATGCTAATGAAAGACATTAATATGAGGGGAATCTGGAATATAGCTTATGTCAAAATTCTCTGTTCTATCTTCTCAAGTTTTCTGTAAATCTACAACTGTTCTAAAATTAAAAGTTTATTTTACAAATAATAAGTAAATACAACATAATTAATTTTTTTCCTCTCTTGACTGATTCTTTTCCCTTTCTGTGACCTAGTTGCTTTTTCCATACATTGTTTTATTCCTACCCTACATTTTAAGTCAGATAATTAACTGATAAATTTTAGTCTTACTCTTTAAGACTCAACTGAATGTATTTTTGAAGATAAGCTCTTTTTATCACAACCTTTCCTATTTGCTAAACATAGGCTGATGGGTTTTTGAGGTCTGTTATCCTTGATACCACTCTTGAAACTCTTGGGTGCCCTGTCTTTGTATTTGTCCTATTCTCAGGGTTACTTCTATGGCCAGTTCCTGACTATTTGCTTACTATCTAGTCTGAGCTTGAACTTGCCCTCAAGACTGTGACATCTATATTAGTCCATGACCTTAATCTCTGAGTGCTAGACTTTGGTGGATGCATGAATGGAGATGTTCCATTTTGCTTCAGCCCCTCTGGCCCTTGGCACTTATGACTTCCCCTCTTGGAACATTCTTCTCCCCCCAGTTTCCATGTCATTCTTCACTTCATTCATTCTCTTGGCTCGAATCTCAGGTCTGTGAAGAGACCTTCTCCGACTAGCCTATCCAAAGCAATGTGCTCATCTAATAACTTTCTATTCTCAACTGGCTTACTTTTTTCTTTTTATTAACATGTTAATATTATAGTTTATTGTCAGTATCTCTCCACTAGCTCATAAGCTTCATGAAAGCAGGGCTCTTATTTTCTGTCTTGTGTATTACCATACTCCCACCATCTAGAACAATGCCTAGCATACTCAAACAATATTCAACATTGAATACGTGGATATTACTCTATATTGGAGAATTTTGCTTTTTTTCTTGCCCAGAATATGCCTGGGATAGTTTAGCATTAGAATCAAATATAAGGCTTCCAGTGCTGATTTTACATCAGGTCATTTGGCCTTAGCTGCCTTGTTGCCTAAATCCATTACCATGTGCCATTGATGTCTGACTTCTGCTGATGAATAACCATAAACAGCCCATGGGCTCCCTGATGGATGATGCCTATGTCTCTAATTATCTATTAATAGTAGCCCAAACTAATGGGCAGTCCCTGTCAGAAAAGCTTCAATACCAGGTGAAGCAGAGCCCGCTATACACCAATAGACTCTTTGATGGAGAGTTTACAGGCCACTCATCTTAGCTATAGTCTCAGCTGAAGCAACACATTCAAACCTGGATAGATAAAGTTCAGCTCTCCTGGGGCTTAAGGGACCTAAAACAATGCCATAACCCTGTCACCTAGTGGAGAATCAGAGACCATTGGAACCACTCAGCATGGCCCAACAAGACGGCTGAGACACCCACTATTGAAACATTGCTCTCCAGAGGAAATGTCCATATGCCTAAAGCAATGATGGGCTCAGCAGACGCACGGGGCTACCGTACACGTAACACTCCTGGGAAGGGCTTTGTAATAGACTCAGTTTTTGGGCCCAGGACTCTGTCCAAGGTGGCTGATTTCTTCCCTAGTATGCCAAATTTGATCTCCTGTGCTGGCTGGCTTACTTCACCTGCTGTCACCATTCAGATCATCTCAGAAGTAAACTCTGTCTGAAACACCAAATGCCACATCTCGCTGCTCCTCTATCAGATGGAAGCCTACTGTGGATTAATTCTGTTACAGGAGAACTCAGTCTTGCCAAAACATAGATGGATGAAGCCCTCCCTCCTTGGCACTGCCGAATTTGGGTCCAGTGCATTACTTTTTGCAGGCCCAAGAGGAAGGAACAGTGTCAGATTCCTTTTGTTGTCAGTGTGGATATTATTCTCAGTTCCCAGCCTGCCCAAATGAAAAGGTCACTGTTAGGGAAATGTCAACCCCTTCACTATTCTGAGTTCAAAAGTCCTGCAGAAGGATGAGGTGTGTGCCAAGAGGGAAGGAAGAAAGAAAATCAAATTTTAAATGCCAGATATAGGCTGGTTAAAAACTCAAGCTTTAGACTCAGAGAGACTTGGGGTTGGATCCCAGCTCTACTGTTTATTCACCATGTGTTATCAGGAAAGTTAAACAACCAGAGTCCTCAGTTCCCCAATTAAAGCTAAGATATGGTTATGAGGATTAAGAAAGACATGATATATGAAGTGTCTACTTGGTGAGCACTCAACTGATGGCAGTTATTACGAGTAATATAATCTGAAATAAAGTAAACAAACAAAAAATAAGCAAATGCGCTTGACCAATGAGTTATTACTTTTCCACCAATTCTGGGACTTTTCCATAAGTGGTCCCCGAAGCCCACACAAATCTGAGAACTGTGTACACCTAAGTTAGTTCTCAGGAATTCTTTTAAAATTCAGATTTATTTATTTTCAGTGTTTTTTCCCCTAAATATTTTTAATTATTTTATTCTTTTTGACATTGGGAATAAATTGTCAAATTTTGATGTTGTCTTAAACATACTAAACTGTTACGTTCATGAGTCTTCTCTTTTTAAGTTAATTTCAGCTTATTTGTAAGAATATTCCCATCATTATTTGAAAATAAAATACAGCTTGATAGAGGTTGCTGGTGAACACATTTTCTTTAAAATGTTATTTTACTTCACAAAGTCAAGAAATAAATTGATACATCAAAGGGTTTAAAAGACATCACCTTCCCCTAAAATATATTAGCTTTCAACTTATTTTCATCTACTGTGAAGTTTATGGACTCAAAAATAGTTTTGAAGTAACTGGTGAGAAAGCATTTTCAATTTGGTTTCAGGAATGAATGATCTGAACATAGAACATAATTATGGCCAAAAATAAAAATAGTAGTGGTATAAATAAAAGGGAAAGATTCATAAAAAAGATAAAGGGAACTAGAAAGTCATCTTGTTAAGACCACAAGGAATATAAAAACAGGAAAACCGGCACTTATATCTAAATCCTAGAATGCTTTTAACTGCAAGATACAGAAAACCAGGCTCAATGAAATTGGCTTAAGCAAAAATTGAATTTATCAATTTATTAACTCACATATCCAGAGAAGTCTCAGAAGTGAGTGAGGCTTCATGCTTTATATAATCAGACCTTAGTTTCTCTTGATCTTTAAGTCTTGTGTCTTCCCAGTGGACATTATTCTTGAGCTCTACAACCTAGAAGAAGAGAGAGAAAGTTCTCTCTCTTCACAGCTGAACAAGTTTATCAGGCCTCTCCTCGGTGTGATTTCGGTCAAGTCCTCATCTGGAACCAATCCCTGTGACCAGGAGGATGTGATGCCTTGACTGGGCAGACCTGAGTCTTATAGCTGCCCCCTTCTCCCCAAAGTCTGGGGTATAGTCCCCATCATAAACCACATGTGCTGATGGTAGAGGAGGTGAGAGTTCCCTGGGAAAAAATCAAATGCAGTTATTGGAAAGGGGAAGATGATTGGAGTCTCCAATGTGCAGTTTAAATTCTACTTTTTCTGGTAAATCTTTCCAGATCACATATTACACAGTGACCACTTTTCCCTCTCAGCACAAAAGATACTGCAGGCTGGGTGCGGTGGCTCACACCTGTAATCCCAACACTTTAGGAGGCCAAGGCTGGGGGACAGATTGAGGTCAGAAATTTGATACCAGCCTGAGCAAGAGGGAGTCCCTGTCTCTACTAAAGGTAGAAAAATTAGCCAGGACTGGTGGCGGACGCCTATAGTCCCAGCTACTTTGGAGGCTGAGGCAGGAGGATCACTTGAGCCCAGGAGTTTGAGGTTGCTGTTAGCTATGATGATGCCACTGCACTCTAGCCTGGGTGACAGAGTAAGATTCTGTCTCAAAAGAAAAAATTAAATAAAAATAAAAAAATAACTGAAGACACTGTAAGTGATGAACTTACAAGACAGCCATTCTCTTAATTTCTTGTATTATTCTTTAAATCTGACATTATTCCAGTGGACGCTTATCTTAGTTAATTTGGGCTGCTATAACAAAGTACCATAGGCTGGGTCACTTATAAGTGACACAAATTTATTTCTCGCTGTTCTGGAGGCTGAAGTCCAAGGTCGGGGGCCATCATGGTTGGGTTCTGGTAAGAATCCTCTTTTGAGTTGTAGGCTGCCAACTTCTCACTGTATCCTCATTTGATGGGAAAGAACAAGGGAATTCTCTGGGTCCTCTTTAATAAGGGCACTAATCCCACTCCTGAGTGCTCTGCCCTCATGACCTAATCACTTCCCGAGGACCCCACCTCCAAATGCCTTCACCTTGGGGGTTAGGATTTCAGCATATGAATTTTGGGGGGACATAAACATTCAGACCATGGCAATGCCTTTATTAAACCATAGATTCCCTTCACTGGCTAGTGCACCCTTCCCCCAGCTGCTGTGGGTATTGACTGCTAACTTCTCACAGTTGCTCCTCGTCTTCAGAGAATTGCTTTCAGCTGAACACAATCCATTCCGGATGGGAGTTTATGCCCCGTACTTCCACCCAGAGGCAGCACACAGCCAAAGCCCACAGCCCACTCTCTCATAGGAAGTACAAAAGACTGATGTTCTTGCCTCAAGGTAGTACCAGCTCTGTGGTACAAGTCACACTCCAGAGCTCCTGTGTGATCAGGCTGAGGCTACATTCCAGCTGGGATGCCATCCTCACCCCATCCTGCTGCCCTTACCATGCTTCTCCTGAGAGCCTCTCTCGGTAAGTCACATGCATCCAAATCTCTTTCTCAGGCTCTCGGTATAGGTAACTTGATCTAACATAATTATTCAACTTGGGACATTCATTTATCTCTAAGTTAGGAGTAAGGACCATGTTTTGGTCCATCTGTAATTTTTAATATTATTTTTTATGTGTACACAATGCTTTTTTTGTCTTTATTTTTTTTTAATTTCAAAATATTAAGGGGGTAAAAATGTTTTTGCTACGTGGATACATTGACTAATGCTGAAGTCAGTGCTTTTAGTGTGCCTGTCACCAGAATAGTGTTCTTTGATACCCAATAGGTAACTTTTTATCCCTCACCGCCTCCAGCCTTCTCCCCTTCTTGCTTTCCAATGTCTTTTATGTCTCTTTGTGCCTGTGGGTACCCCATGATTTAGCTCCCACTTACTGGTGAAAATATTTGGTGTCTGCTTTTCCATTTCTGAGATAATTCATTTAGGATAATGGTCTCCAGTTCCATCCAAGTTGCTGCAAAAGACATTATTTCATTCCTTTTTATGACTAAGTGGTACTCCATAATGTGTGTGTGTATATATACACACACACACACACACACACACACACACACACACACACACACACATATATATAAAAGGGCTGTCCAGAAAGTATCCAGCCATGTAACTGTTCTTGTTATGTTAACAATAGCTGGATACTTCCCAGACAGCCCTTGTATATACCACATTTTTATTTTTTTACACTCATCAGTTGACAGGCACTTAGGTTGATTTCATATCTTTGCAATTGTGAATTGTGCTGCAATAAACATTTAGGTGCAGGTGGCTTTTTCATAAAATGACTTCTTTTTATTTGCATAGATGCCCAGTAGTGATATTGGTGTATGTTTTCTGACTTTTTAGTAATGGTCATCCTGACAGGGGTAAGGTGGTATCTCACTGTGGTTTTAATTTACATTTCCATGATGATTAGTGATGTTGAACATTTTTTTATATGTTTTTTGACTGTCTATCTTCTTTTGAAAAAGTTCTGCTCATGTCTCTTTCCCACTTTTTGACAGGGTTGTTTGTTTTTTTTCTTGTTGATTTGATTGAGTTCATTGTAGATTCTAGATATTAGTCTTTTGTCAGATATGTAGTTTACAAATATTTTTTCCTATTCTGTAGGTTGTGTATTTACTCTGTTATTTCCTTTGCTGTGCAGAAACTTTTTAATTTAATTAACTCCAATTTATTTTTATTATTGCTGTATTTACCTTTTAGGTCTTAGCCATAAATTCGTTGCCTAGGCTAATGTCTAGAAGAGTTTTCCCTACATTTTCCTCTAGAATTTTTATGGTTTCATGCCATACATTTAAGTCTTTTATCCATCTTGAATTAACTTTTGTATATGGCAAGAGACAGGGGTCCTGTTTTATTCTTCTACACGTGGCTATCCAATTTTCTCAGCACTGAATAGGGTATCCTTTCCCCAGTGTATGTTTTTGTCTGCCTTGTCAAAAATCAGTTGGTCATAGCTGTGTGGTTTTACTTATGGGTTCTCTATTCTGATCCGTTGGTCTATTTCTCTACTTTTATACCAGTACCATGCTGTTTTGGTATAAAACTATAGCCTTCTAGTACAATTTGAAGTCAGGTAATGTGATGCCTCCGGATTTGTTCTTTTTGCTTAAGATTGTTTTGGCTATTTGGGCTCTGTTTTGGTTCCACAAAAAGACTCCTGTAATTGATAAATAAGTTCAGCAAAGCCTCAGATTATAGAATCAATGCACAGAAATCAGTAGCATTTTTATATGCTAATAACAGTCAATCTGAGGTCAAGTCAAGGACTCAATATCATTTACAAGTAGCTCCAAAGAAAAGAAAATACTTAGGAATATACTTAACTAAGGAGGTGAAAGATCTCTACAAGGAGAACTGTGAAACATTGATGAAAGAAATTGCAGATGACAAAAACAAATGGGAAAACATCCCATGCTCACGGATTGGTAGAATCAACATTGTTAAAATGTCCAAACTGCCCAAAGTGATTTACAGATTCAATGAAATTCCCATCAACATACCAGTGTCATATTTTACAGATCTAGAAAAAATAATCCTACGTAGTGCTTTTCAACTGCCTTGAGAAGGCAAGACCATGTCTTCTATTATAGTATTTCTAAAACTTCAATGTTTATATAGATCCCCTGGATATGTTGTCAAAATGACCTACCTCAGTAGGCCTAAACTGAGGCCTGAGATATGCATTTCCAAGAAGTTCTCAGGTGATGGCAATGTTGTGGGTCTGTGGGCCACACTTTCAGTAGCAAGTTCTGCTATATACCAATTATTTTAAATCACCCATAGCATTTAGTACCATGCTCTCTACCCAGTAAGCACTCAGCAAATGTTTGTTGTTGAATTATAAACTAATTGAACACCATAGGAACTGAAGGCATTTTGATTGAATAGGAAGCTGATTTAAACAGTATGTTCCCTAAATATAGATTTTCTGTCCTACAGGAATGGCTTTCAGTAAAAGTTACTAAGGCAGGCACTTTTATAAACTTTCTAGATAACCTGCAATAGGAATATTTCCTGGACCTAATTTCTTCTGTTCTAGGAACCAGAGCTAAGGGGCCAATTAGTAACAGGCCAGTAATTTCAGATATGCCAACAGAAATTGAAAATGGCAATTTTGCGAAGAATTAGAATGTGATTTCTTATTTGGCATGGAAAATTTAATGTCCACACTGGGCCTCAGCTTCTGAGTTTAATCTTAAAGTCGCTCACACTTGGGCATTTGATTTATCTCCATAGAAAGGATAATGGCTACAGTCAGGCTTCTGCTGGGATATGCATTCCAGGTCAATGGGCTGTGGATAGCTTCATCCCAGGGCCCACAGCTCAGCCGTCCTTCTGACATTAAATCCTATTAATTATAGATGAGACACCAATCAATCTGTTGTTCTAGAATTCTGCAGTATCTGGCTCTGCTTTCTTCAAAGAGTAAGATTTCTTTAGTTTTAGCATCAGATCTTTCTTTTCGAACAAAGATTTGTGCTCATTATCTTTCTCTCTGAGAGGGAGACAAAACTATGTAAGCCTGATAAATCCTGATGTCCGTACGCTGAAGGTGTATAAAGCAGTACAACCTATTTAGTATAAAGATGTGGTTTTCAATTCTGGGTGCATCAGAATTGCCTGGAGAACTATTTGAAAATATAGTTTTAGTAGATCTGGGGCAGGGGTCAGGCGACTCCAGTTTTAATAAAGCTCTCCAGGGGATTCTGATGTGCAAGGTTAAACATCATTGGTGTAAAGTGCTAAGTCTCAAATTTTTCTGTGCATCAGAAGCATCTGGAGGGATTTTAAAAACATCGGTCCCTGAGCCTCTCTCCAAATGTTCTGACTCCACAGGTCTGGGGGAGGAGCCCAAGAATTTGCATTTCTAACAAGCTCAGGTGATGCTGATGTTGCTTGATCATGGATTATGCTTTACATAGCACTGCTATAGCTGCATATTAGAATTGCCTGCAGAGATTTCAGAGTCTCCATGCTCAGAATGAGTACCAGCATTTCTGAGAGTAGGAGCAAAGCATTGGTATTTTTTTTTTAACTGTTAAGTTCAGTGCGTAGTTAAGGCTGAGAACCACCAGTGGAGAGCAATATGAGGTCAATCTTCCCCTTCACTTGTAGAGAAAGTCACCAGTGGAAATAAGGCATGGTGAAAGGCATCAGCTTTATGATAGACAAACCCAGGTTCAAATCCTAACTCTGCCATCTAATAACGGGGGAGGGTGCTGGGTGCACATTACATAACCCATCTAAGCCTCAACATCCTCACCTATAAAATGGGTAGTACAGCAGTAGTACTCTCCTTGAAGAAATGAAATCATGAATTAAAGTTTTTGGCATGCAGGCTTGAGGGGAGTTAGCTACGCTCCCCGCAAAGATGGGTTTTATCTCTTTCTTTGGATCAGGTCTCTAAGTTGACCAGGCCAGTTTGCAGGGAGTTAGCTACGCTCCCAGCAAAGAGGTTTTTTCTTCCGATCCGGTCTCTCAGGCAGGGGTCATCGCAAAGGATGAAAAAATAGTAGGAAACAGAAATAATAACAATAATACACAGAGCCAAAGATATAGTTTACAAAGTAAAGGTTTATGAAAATAGATAAAAGCAGGGTATCCGGATGGGGACATTTCCTCCCGCTAGAAATATCTCCCAAACTGAATATCCACACAGGTATTATATAGGGTAGGTACAGGCTCCCGTTGCCAAGGGCAACGGGATTTACATACTAACAGGCAGTTTGCTTTAGGGTCAAAGTCTCCTAAAAGGCAACTACAGATCCTTTAACTAACTCTAACTAGGGGAACAATGAGTTGTAAAATCTTCTTGGGGCAAACTTCTAAGTTTTCTGATAAGGCTATTACTTCAAAAAACAGAGACATCTTGGCTCCGGTGGTTGTGTTCTTGGAGACAGAGATGATTTCAGAAGTCAACATGAGCTGTGCTTTGTGTTAATTACTTTAACCGCATGGCTCCTTCTGGGCCCGGCTTGGGCATTAGCATATCTCTCTGATCAGCTCTCATCTCCGGGGGTCCTTGCCAGCTCTGGCAACCCATGGCTCTAGGAAGAGGCCTGCCTTGTCTTTCAAAACAGGTGAGAACCATAGGCCCAGTTTATAGCTGTCTCTTTGAAGTGCAGCTTTTACTGACCAAGGAGACGCCGTCCTGAGACGAGGCAGCTTTTGAACTAACACATTTCTTTCTTCTTTAAGGCAAAGCCTTATTTGACTTCTGAAATCAAATCTTGTCTCCAGAAATACAGGGGGCATTTCTATGACTCAGTATTCTTAGGCCGAACACAGGCTGATACACAGTAAGTGCTCAATAAATGCACATGGCTATTACTATGTCATTTATTATTACCACATTGCCAAAACATAAGGAATTTTACTGAGAATATTTCCTTACCACTCAGAATGCTTCTCCTAACTACTTGCTTATGACGTTCTTTATTTCAGGGAGTCTATGTTGTGGGTGTTTTGGGGGTTGGGGATTGTTCTTCAGCATTATTTTACATATAGACAGCACATCTAATGTTAAGTGTGACTATTCTCTCTGTGACTATGTTTCTCAGATAATTTCCTGATTGTAAGTTTTAAGGAAAAAAGTGGTGTAGACTGAAAATCTTAGAGTTATAGCACATCTGAAAAGCTAGAGGAGAGCAACTGCTTTCAGATAAAAAATGGGGGCCCCAACCATTCACCCTTTCTTGCATCTATATTTTGCAACGTGATTGTGCAGTTCTTTCCACCAAGAGGACAGATCTCTTTTTCCACCCCTGGAATCTGGGCTGCCTTGTGACTTGCTTTGGCAGATGGAATGTGGTGGAAATGATCAGGGGTGAGTTCCAAGCCTGGGCTTCAAGAGCCCTTGCACACTTCTGTTCTCTGTTCTACTCTTCTGTCTTCATCATGAAATCATGCCAGGCTGGTCTGCCAGAGGAGGAGGCATGGGGACTAGAGACATGGCAGCACAATCATCCCAACTGAGGCCACGGACACATGAAAGAACCCAGCCAAAATCAACAAAGTCTCCTGGCCAAGCCACAGCTCACAACAGACAGTGAACAGTCAGCTCAGATGAGCAGAACCACCTAGCCAACCCATAGAATTAGGACAAATAAAAAATGGTGGTTGCTTTAAGCCATTATGTTGTGGGACACTTTTTTACATGACAGCAGCGAACTGACATACAAATTGAATGAAAAGAAATTTTAAAAAATGAGTGAAGATAATGGGAACTGGGAGAAGTGGAAGCCACACTTCATTATTTCAAAAAAATTGTTTAGAGTTGGTCTTCTGGGCATATTACATATAAATGAATCAGCATTTATTTACTTTCACAAAAATAAGTTATATTTCATGGAGAATTTGGAATTCAATTTTTCTGGTCTTTTCTGGTCATTAATTTGAAAAATAGAATAGTTGTGTGTGTGTGTGTGTGTGTGTGTGTGTGTGTGTGTGTGTGTGATTGTGTGTGTTTTAAATTTAGCCGACAGTCTGTAGACAAACCCAGGAAGTCTCCAGGAGGGAAGACCTCCTGGTAGATTCTGGAAAAGACCAGAGCCAGATGACATTTCTAGTGTGTAGGTCACAGACAAGGCTAAAGTAATACCAGAGAGTGCCGGCTTCCCATTTTAGGCTTAATAAAGTTTAGCAAAAGCTACGAGTTACAGGCCTATCTACGAAGTCATCCCAAGTAGTGGGTATTGAGGAAAGAGGGCAGCAAGGAAACTACTAATTTTGCTTTTTAAAAAAGAAACTACCTCCCAGGAGCATAGACACATAGCATTTATCTTCATAGAGCCATTAGCAAACCCACAAAGAAAGGTGCTCTGAGGTCATGAGCTAGTGGCACTGTGTCCTTATCAGTGCTGAAATCCCAGGTGATCTGATCCACCCCTCAGTAGAAGATAATTAGAACCATCAACAACCCTCTGCAACAGAGTACTTTTGTAAAATGAGCTTTAAGTGTTCAATTCTGTGAGACTAAAGTGCCCAAGAATGTACAATCTAATTATTTCACACAAAATTAAGTTGGTGCTTAATTTCTTTAAAGCAGCCAACTAAATTTGGCAAACAAGCTCATTGACGGCAATTTGACACAGGAAATAATATTCCATTTTGAGATGTTGTCTGTGTGTGAGATTTAAAAATTTGTGATTCACCATGTGGAATACAGGGACAAGTAAGAAATAAAATTTCTCTCTTAAATTAGTTTGATCACAATGCCTATGACAAGAGCGCCTCAACTCCAGGAGTCAGTGATTACTGGACAGGTGATTTCTAGGTTGTAATGGATAGTCCTTGAGCATCTTCTGCATGTAATGGGACTCTATGGGAGTCAAAGTAGTTGAGAAACATCTGCTGTCTTTAGAAAAAGGTAATATTAGAAGGGTCAACGTTAGAAGAAATATCAGACGAGGTAATAAACACTGTACAACTACAGTGTTGAACTACACTGTACAAAATTCTGTTAGAGGTGAAGGGCAGAGGGCTGGACTACAAAAGGCACAGGATTAAGAAAATGGTCACTGGGAAGTTAAAACTGCTTTTGAAGGAAGAGTATGAATTTCTCTACCAAAAAAGTTGGGGGAGACCACGTCTGGTGAGAGAAACACCTTGTGCAATACTATGATGCCAAAATAGACCTTCATATATCTGGGAGACAGCAATGTCTTTGGTATGGGTGGAGGTCAGGCTCACCAGGGAGGGTAGGAGGAACCAGAGCTGGAGACTCAGGTGTGTGTTAGATGGTGCAGGATCAGGGGTGTAATGATAAGGATTTTATCGTGGAAGAAATGGGGAGTAAGGCTAGGAACAGGGAGGCCATTTAATGGAATGTGACAGTAGTGTGTATCACAGACGGTGAGAGCCTGAGATAAGGTATCGTGCTGCTGGTTGTCAGGAAGCAGACTCTGAGTGAAAGATTTATGTGCAAGTGATTTATGAAGGCAGTGCCTTCAACAGAACATGGAAGGGAGTTTAGGAAACCAAACAGAGAAGGAGAAAAAGTCAAGCAAGGGGGAGAGTTCAGGAATAGTCTCCGCCTCAGCCTGATGCCAGGATGTGATCTGTAGCATGAATTATACCTCATTCCTTACTCCACACCAGTGAGCTGTTGGCTAGAATCCATCCTGCGAGAGACATAAACTCTTAGACACTTCTGGCTCTCTCTATGCTGTTCCCATGCCCAAGGACAACCTTCTGAAGGTCAAAGGTATAAGCTTTTAGTGGCAAGAGCACAGAAATGGACAATGGTGGCACAAAGTTAATAAAAAGACCCTAGGGGATTTGAGCAGGGTGCCAACAGTATCTACCTCACAGTGTTACAGTTACACAGTGGTAGTGGAAAAGGGGAACATAAAACAACAGTTTCCAAACTGTATTTCTAAGAACATTTAATTCTGTGAAATTTCTATGAGTATTAGCAATTCAAATGGTGGTTGCAAGTTTCAATGTACTGGGTTAAACAAAATTAAAGATCTTGTTTACCGCAATAATTCTCAGATCCTTTGATGTCTCAAGAGGCAAATAAAATATAAAGCATTTTCAAGTTTATTTGGCCAGAGAACACATTTGGAAATGCTTGATTTGTAAGATACTAGGAGTTTGCATTGATTGAACTAAGGGTATTACTATAAATGATGAAGGTGAGGACAGTGGAGTTATTCCTGCATTTCTGACTTGGATAGTGGAATAGTAGGACAGGCTGGGGGTTGGGTGGTGAGATGACTAGTTAAATTTTGGACTTTCTGTGTTTAAAATATCACCTCTTGTATTATCCTGGATGGACTTGGAGCCCATTCTACTAAGTGAAGTATCACAAGAATGGAAAAACAAGCACCACATGTACTCACCACTAAATTGGTATTAATTGATCAACATTTATGTGCACATCTGGTAGTAACATTCATCAGGTGTCAGGCAGGTGGGAGTGGGCCAGAGGGGATGGGTATATTCACATCTAATGTGAATGCAGTGTGCACCATCTGGGGGATGGACACACTTATAGCTCTGACTCAGGCGGGGCAGAGACCGTGTATGTAACCCTAGTAATATTCTGAAATAAAAAACAAAACAAAACAAAGCAAACAAACAAATATCTATAGGAAGGAAAGAAGTATGTGCTGGGGATTTGCCTTTGGGAGGGATAAAGTAAGTCAAATTTGTAGATGAAATCTCTCAGGATGAGGGTATAGGCTGCAGGAGAAAAGGTTTGAGATGGACACTTGGAAGACACCAGGGTTTAACTGGAGGGGATAAAAGCAGCTCACACAGGAAATTGATAAGGAATATTTAGAATATTAGAGGAGAACCAAGGATGAAGAGGTCTAGTAACCTAAGAGCAAAAAAATTATTTTTGGTTTGTAAATTTGATGATTGATAATCTATGTGAAAGAGCACTAGTGGAATATTGTGTGCCTGAGCCATATTGCAGAGGGTGGAGGATGTAAGAGGTGGTGAGCAAATGGAGTAACTCCTCTGCCAATAAATGACTGAAAGTGTGAGTGGGTGGGTGGGTAAAGGAATGAAAGAGAGTTTCTTTGGGCAGAGAAAGTTGAGTGTGTGCAAATGCTGAGAAAAAGGAAGTTTTTAGAGAACAGATTGCTGAAAACTTAGAAGTGAAAATGAATGATTAATGGAACAAGGCTTTTGAAGTGTGCAAATTAAAGAATTAACTTTAGGAAAGCAGATAGAAATACAGCGATAATGGATTGGGATGATTGTTACGGTATGGGAGTGGTAAAATAGTTGTAACTAATTTGTTGGTTTCATTTGTAAGACACCAGGAATTATCCTCTGACAGTTTTGTGAGTGTGGTAGGTCTTTATTCATTCCTCAGACATTTATTGATTGCCTAAAATGTGCCAGGCACTGTGCTAGCCATCGGGGCTAGGAGGATTGGACAGCAACTGATGTAGATATAATTATGTTTCTTGTCCTCAAGGAGTAGAAATTTTTGAAGTAGAAGCAGACTTTACTGAGAGGCTTGTGAAGGTTTGGAGTAGAAGAACATTGACCAAGCACATGTAATAGGATTATTGGATATCATGGGCACCCCGATGAGTGGCGTGAATGCTCATCACTGAGTAAGTTTCTCCAGTGGCATACCATAGTACCTTGGCTGAAGTAAGAGAATGCAGGTTTGAATGGGTCTAGGTTTTGGATTTTGCAGCATGGGTTGATGGAATTATAAATAGGATATGGAAGATGGCCCAAGTGATGCAAAATAAATGGGGTCCCAGAAGAATAGGCAGAAAATAGGGAGATATCAAAGGCCAGCAGAATGACAGGGACAAGGGGCTGATGTTGAAAGAGCTAGGGAGAATAAACTTTACTTTTGTAGTCAGAAAATGCGATGATAGAGGTAGATCAACTTCAGTTCTTGGTACTGTCATGAAAATGTGTGGATGAAGCTTAGTGGAGGTGCTGGTCATTGGAGTTAAGGAGTTTGCAGAACTGAAAAGTTCAAACATTGGTGTCACCTATGACACTGGCAAGAGATGAAGCCAGGGTTAAAATCACAAATCAGTTGCCAAGGCTTTCAGGAATGAATGAATGAGCGAATGAATCTGTCCCATTGGACTCCAAGAATACTAAATTTAAAGCTAAACCAGACATGTACATCCAGGACCCAATAGTCAGTGTGGAATGATTTCCTGATTTGCCAAGCAGTAGGCAAGGAATAATTTTCCACAAAGTAAAACCAGCTTCATGCATATTCAAAAACACACCTTCTTTCTTCCTGTGTTGTCTGAGTTTAAAAATACTGTCAGAATATTTGAAATCCTTTCCCCAGTATCTGAAAGCTATAGGCAAGGGTTTGCTGGCATGTATGAGATACCCATCTCAAGCCGTAGAGGTTTGATAGCGCTTAGATTCTACTCCAGTCCCTTGTAGACAACCAATGTTGCTGTACACACAAGGGAGGCTCACCAAACGAAATGGCTCAACCTATGTGTCAAAACAAGGAGAGGAAACTTCCTCCATCTGAGACAGATATCTGGTTTACTCTTCACCATCATAATCTAAGAGACGTCATCCCCCCAGAAAATACCAGATGCTTGGCATACTGTTTGACAATGCCCAATGGTTCAGACATATAAATTAACACAGCATAGATTAGGGTATCCAAAATATTAATATGTACCACATGGAATGAGATGAATAGTGACCTGTCTATTGTTGCTTCCTGATATTGATACGTGTTTATAACTCTCAGAAACATCTTTAAGGTGCTCCCTGCCATCCTTTCCCGTCTAGTCTGCAGGTCATTTTGCCAAATGCCTAGCACAGCAAGCACATTCTTTGATTCGTTCAACTAAATTCTATGACAACACAACCTAGGATATGGGGACCTTGGGTCCTGCGATTTTTTAAAATATTATCTTTGATCTTTACATTAACCCTGAAAGGTGGGCATTATTACCTCAGTTTTTCAAATGAATTAATAGAGTCTTAGAGGTAAAATTTCTTGCCCAACAGAAATACCACCAGTAGTTTGGGGGCTGTGATCAGAGCCCAGGTCAGGCCAGTGGCAAAGCTGGTACCCTTTATAATATGCCTTCTGTCTTCAGAAACTCTATTGAAACTACAACCTTTTAGATCTCATTTGAATGTCTTGAAAAGAAGGTTGTTTGTTGTTTGGGTTCTGGGCACACCAATTTTTGGCTTCTAGTTGATTCCACATCAGCATAGCCATCGTCTTGTCATCTTAGACTAGATGCTACAGTCAAGAGGGGTGCAGGAGGATAAATAATCTCTTTCTGGCCCCTTCCAGATTCGAGATTCATGAGGGATCCTGGACAGTCGCTCTCTAGTAGCAATGCCATGCCCCCCACCCCCGACTTTCCCAACAAAGTAGTGCTGTTATAGCTCCAAAAGCTCGAAGGAACAGAAGCAAAAGCAATGCACAAATAAGCAAAAAATCCAATTTGATCCACTGTTTCATCCTGTATAACCAATGGACTCCAAATAGCAAATTTATGGCATACAATGTACTACCATGATACAGGTTGGAAATAGTTAATGATTTGTTGACATGATAGGAGAAAATATTTTTTTCCTATCACATTAGTGTGGGAGTCAAACACTGTAAGAATTCAACATATGTAAGGAGATTCAAGTAGTTGGCCACCATGAATGTTTCTCCAGCCACCAGCCATGGAATAAAAAGGTGGCAAGAAAAGTTTGCATTTGCTTTATTGCCTTTGGTGCTACAGCAAATTGTAAATAGATTTATAAAGCCAATGGAGTTATTATTAAGTTTTTCAGTGATGCCCTTTCATAGGGAGAACATATAAAATAGGATGTCCCTATGATACACATGGCTCTACTCCCAGGGCCACTAGCTTAGCAAAACTTTCTCTGCTTCTCTTGGAAGCTAAGATTGATTTCTCTGCTTGGGGTACAGTGCAGGAAAATTATTTTTAAACTGGGAGAAACTTTCAATTCAAAAGTCAATGCCTAAATAAATAAATCTATAGATAGGAGCTCTTTGATATGCAGTTTGATATGAGAAGGAATAGGACAGAGTTTGGCAAGAGATCTCTTTGGTATGAGAGGAATGGCTTTGAAGAGTTGATTTCTTTCTTTCTTTTTTTTTTTTGGAGACAGAGTGTCGCTTTGTTGCCCTGGCTAGAGTGAGTGCCGTGGCGTCAGCCTAGCACACAGCAACCTCAAACTCCTGGGCTTAAGCGATCCTACTGCCTCAGCCTCCCGAGTAGCTGGGACTACAGACATGCGCCACCATGCCCGGCTAATTTTTTTTCTATATATATTTTAGTAGGCCAGATAATTTCTTTCTATTTTTAGTAGAGACGGGGTCTCGCTCTTGCTCAGGCTGGTCTCGAACTCCTGACCTCGAGCGATCCACCCGCCTCGGCCTCCCAGAGTGCTAGGATTACAGGCGTGAGCCACCGCGGCCAGCCTAAGAGTTGATTCCTTTAGGGAAAAAAATCCCACTGAAAAATAGGTAGTCTCATCTCCTGAAGATCAAATGTAAAAAGAATCACCATAATTTCATAAGCTTGTCTTAGCTTGGATTTTTTTTTTCTTGCTACATGCAGATAGAGATGGACTATTTTGGAAGAGTGACCTATGTCCTAGAGATCTAGAGCCCTCAACTCCAAAACTTTACATTATTTTTTCCTCTACCTAGAATGAATATATTTTTCTCAAAACCTGATATGTTTTTCATTTTATGAAAAATAATACTTTAAAACCCAGTGTATCAATCACAGTTTAATCAGAGAAGCAGAACTACTAGGATTTTATACACATATAAAACATATATTAATATAATATATGGATTTGTTACAGGGATTTGATCTGTAACAGCTCATGCGGCAGCTCATTTAACAGTCTCTGTGAGTGTGTTGTTTTTGCATCTGGTGCTGGAGCTGGAGTCCTCAGGGCAGGCAGGTGAAAGGGAAAGACGGATGTAACGCGGAAGATATCAAAGACACGAGAGAATCCACAAGGATGGGCTGGAATCAATGTCAGCCTTGCTGCCTCTGATCTTGATGGTGTGGGTGTCCTGCAAAAGCAGGAGCTCTTTGCCACATGCTAAACATACGTCTGGCCCAGGGGTTGGAGAGGTTGAAGGAGGATAGGGGAAAAGGTGGAGTAGTTGCAGGCTCAGGGATGCTTCATGACAACAAAGTGAATCAGTAGATCAATGACCAGGTGTGTGAGTGACAAAAGCATCTTCCCCAACCTTCCAAGAATAAAAGCAAATGGTTAATGTCTCACGACCACTCTCTAAATCTACAGAAGTATCTCTTGAGACTAATCCTAACCAGAAAAATAGAGTAAGGGAGTTCTTGGAAAAGTAGTTCAGCCTAGCCATGTTGATACATTGCAAAGCCACCACATCTACTTTCAGGAGAACACGCTGACTCTCACCCCAAAGAATCCTACACACTGAGGGGCACAGCCACAGAATGATGAGAGGGAGCCATTCCAGTGTCCTAAGGCAGGTGGCGTGGCTAAATCCAAGGGCAAACACACAGTTTCACGAGGCAACCGACTTTACGCAACTGTTACCAAGATCCAACACACTTCCTCTTCCTCATGACTGTTTCCTCAGTTTTCTCTCCAAAACCAAGGGGTAAAATAAACACCCTTAGCCATGTTCAATGATACACAGAGGAGCCCAATACAAAGATCAGAGAGGGAGACAAACATATTCAAGTTCTGTTAGACGTGATAGCAGTTCTTTTTTTTAGTGATATTTCCAAACATTATACTTTTTTTGGAGATGCTTATGATTAGACCAAGTTCTGGTTTCCTCTTCTTGTAAAATATTAACATCAGTTGGTTTGGAGGATTTTTATTAAAACTGCTCATTCATATCCCAGCCTCCTTGTCAGGCAATAGAATTCACTGGGCAGTAGACACATTTGATGTACAACATAGAATGCACTTCGAGGAGCTTGCAGCATGAAAACACCAAAGCCACATGAGAAATCCAGAGTCCTATGGTCATGTTGAAGAGGATGAGAGCATGCAGGCCACAAAACCTTCTTTAAAGTGAAACATTTCAGTCATTTAAAAAATATTTCATAAAATGACTATGTCAATACTTCATCTGGGGCTGTGTGTGTGTGTGTGTGTGTGTGTGTGTGTGTGTGTGTGTTTGTGTGTGTTTTGCTACTGTCAATGAATGTGAGAATGAATGAAATAATTCCCAGGAAAGATGAGAGCCTTGAACCTGGTTTGAAAGTGACAAAGAACTTGAAAATGCAAAAGCAGGAGTCAGGTGGGGCATTATAGTGAGAGTAAAGAGAAGTAATTGTGGAGAATCTTCATAAGGAAAGTAACAAGAAATTAGGCTGATTAGGAGGTACAGATAAATGAATGGCTCCTCTTATGAGGTGGGTAAGAAGTCTGAGTTCAGGAGATATTTGTGGGGTAAGAGACCATGTGGGGAGACCACATATTTGGAAAGAGATGCCCAAAGAGTTTCATCCGTCCCAGCACTCAGTTGCTGGAGTCTTCCCAGTCCACGTGTCAGACATGTAGTGAGTAAGCCTGGATGATTCCAGCGCCCAGCCTTGGGCTGTCCTAGCTGACACCACTTGGGGCCAGTCTTCAAGTCCCCTGGCCCAAGACCCAGACCTTGCTGAGCAGAGATGAGCTGTCCTCCGAGTGCACTTTGTCTGAATTCCTGACCCACAGAATCCATGCAAATGTTGGAATTTTGTTTTACACCACTAAGTTTTAGGGATAATTTGTTATACAACCTTTAAGGAGTTTGGAGATACAAGGAGAGTCTAGGTTGGTAGAGAAGTTGGAAACACACATCCAACAAAAGTAGGAGTAATGTAGAATAACTTTAGTAATAGAAGTAGTAGTATTAGTAGTAGTTTCAGTAGTGGTAGCACTGATAGTGGTGGAAGTAGTAAAATTAGTGTAAGTAGTTAACACATCTAAGTGTCTTAGATGTATTCCTTCACCTAATATTAAAAAAATAAAAACAAGGATACTGCTTTTGTTATCCTCGTTTTACAGAGGAGAAATCTGAAGTGGAAAGAGATGAAATAAGTTGTGCAAGGTGCCAGCAAGCGGCAGAGAGGGGAGAGGTCTCCAGGCAGTCTCTGGCTTCAGGGTCTGTATACTTCACCATTGGAGGGCCTGGGGAAAGATTTGGAGGTAGCAGAAATCTTAAAACTACTACAACTAGTAACGAGCATTTATTTAGCGCTTAACTCAGACTCTCTGCCTGGCACCATACTAAAGGCTTTAAATGAATTGAGCTAATAGGCAGTGCACGTTGGATGGCTGGAGAAACATATAAATAAATGAGCCCAATGGCCTGAAATGGACTCTATTTTTAGGGGCAAAAGAGGTTCAAAAAATTACTTTTCCTTAGTCATGAATTTTGGAACCTATTTAAAACACCACAGAATAAAAGTGCCTAACAAGGTCGTCACAAGCCCAGTGAGCACAGGAGCAGTCAGGAGCATAACAGAAATAGCAGGGTAGATTTCGAATTAAACCCTAGTGCTCCAAATTGCAGACAATCTATGCGGCACAGAAGCAATTGCTCATGAACGTCCTTTTATTTTAAGCCGACATTCTGAATAACTTTGAATAGCACTGGAATAGAATCCAATAAAGACCCAGCCTGCAGGCCTACTTTAAAAATTATTATTAATATCCGATGGTGCAACATTCATTGTGAATCACTCATGGTAATTTTCAGAGCCAGAAAAAATTAAGTTCTTTTTCTCGTTGAGTAAAGCAGCCCTCAAAAATTAAAACAGATGCAAATGCATGGCTTGCCCACGCACACTCTGATTCTGCTATCAGATATTCATCTGACAAATCAAAGCCTTCTCAGGAATTAGCATTTACTGCATGATGAAATCTGAAGTCTGGGAAGATGGAATGAGAATTTTTCTCTCTACAATACATGAAATTCTTTTTGCTTTTTGTTTTCAACTTTCACTTAATTGTGATGTTTGATCTGTGCAGTGCCATTTGGATTTCAATTAAATTGTAAACTCCTAGAAAAAAGTGTTTTCCTATTTAATATGTTCTTTCCAGGCCTCAAGCAGGGACCTTATGTGGAAAAGGAGTTGATATGGAGAAAACAGTGGCTGCAGTAGACACAGTGGCCTCTGCTCCATGGCCATAGTCTCCTTCATCCTTGTAATATTATGGAGATTGTTTCCTGTCCAACTATGTGCCCAAACCTACCATATAGAGCTTGATTGATTGGATCCAATGCTTCTATGGCTAGAAGAAGACATCCAGGAAAGGTTTCTATCCCTAGATTTTAGACAGTCTTTTTCTGCTGCCTCACTTCTTCCTTGCTACTTGGCATACTGTGGCAAAGATATGCTGAGGCAGCCCTCTTGCAACTGTGAGGGGATAGACAAGGGCGGAAGGGGAACGGGCTGGAGGAACATTGGAAGTTAGGGAGAGCCTAGGTCCTATATTGGACCACTGAGTGGCTGAACTTTCCCTGGACCACTCACTTCCAGATATCTTGTTTTCCACCTCCGGACTTCTCATTTTAAGCCACTTTTGGTCAAATTTAATGTTACTTATGTCCAACCACATCCTATAGGGTACAATGATGCTCTGAGTACAGAAAGAAAGATTTCCAGTGAAACCAATATTCATGAAATGTGAATAGGAGTTATGCCTCAAAGCTGTATAGCCCCTATAGGTTTTTATGAAATATTAGGGACCTAAAATCTACACCAAGTCTTCTTATAGCACCGTCTTCACTCCTGGGGCAATCACCTGTATTATCACTTAACCAGGAAAACTTTAGCCTGCAGATCTTCACCCAGATGGAGTTAATAGATCCCATCACTCTTAACATGTGTTGTGGGGATTACTAGGTTGCTGGAAAATGGAAAAATGAGGCAGGGAAATCTCAAAATCATCATGAAGACATGAGGAGAGGAAGGAGTGTAATGCAAGAGTTAATAGAGTAGCAAACTGACCAAGGTTTTAATTCCAGCTATGCTTTTGAGATTAGGTAAATTACTTCTTTATGCCTGAATTTTCTCCCCTATAAAGTGGCCTAATAGTAATGCTTATAGTATTTGATTATTGTGAAGATTAAATGAAGTAATATTTTTAATACAATACCTAGTACACAAGATGCATTTGCTATGGTGACTAAGGCTTTAAGAAATTAAAATGAATTTCCTGACTGAGAGATAATTCTGCAAGAATCAGTCTTTTATTCTCTTATTTCCAGATTCCAGATACAGAGGGACTCCTCTCCTGTTTTCTTTAAGGCCCTGAGATTTGCCTTTGGAAACTTTTCCCTGCTCCCTCTTGGTCTGTGATGAATAGCTGGCTTGACTTGATTTCATCTTTGTAAAAAAAAAAAGGGGATTACTGAGGGTTTCACAATATTCCTTGCCCTAGTCCTCACCTCCTCCTTGATGCAGACCTCATAGAAACCACTCTCAAATTTCTCCATATTGCTTCCCAGAGAACCAAAGAAAATGGTAAAGGAAAGCAGTTCCAAATTAGCATTGATTTGTTTTAGGCTCACTGCCTGGTTCTTCTTAACTCCCCTGTCTAATTTTGTTTGTGTGAGAATTTGTAAACAGGAAGCTAATGGATCTAATCTGGCCTGCAGATATTGTGTGTGTGTGTGTGTGTGTGTGTGTGTGTGTGTGTGTGTGTGTGTGTGTGAATGTTTCAGAACTGCATTTCATTTATGATTTTTTGTTGTGTCATTTGAACGCTTTTATGAAACATGCACTCTAATTTAGTTCTACACAGAAGGTGGTCCAGGATCCTGAAACTTGTAGGAAGGCACCTTCTCGTCCAGCCCCAGACCTGAGCGTGGGCCCATGACCTGAGCTCTGATAGACCTCCAGGGTGATTCTGATGCCTGCATCAGACTGAGAGCCAGGGCTCTCTTTCACCACATTGCTTCACGTTCTATACTCAGAACCTCAGTCTTTTTCTCTCCTTTGTGTTGCCTGTAGGCGACTGACTTTATGGTCCCTGGCTTAGACTCTAAACTCTTGACTAACCTTTATTTCTGCATTTTCTCTGTACCATTCATAAACTTGCCATGTGCCTACTACATTCATCGCCCTGAGCACGGAGCCAGGCACAGGAAGAGACTCCAATCCAGTGAGGAGTCAAAGTAGATCAAGTCATATAATCCCAGAAAGGAGGAGAGGCTTTGGGAGGAGAGAGTGCTAGAAGTTAGCAGAGAAAAGCCCATTAAGTCAAATTAATGAGAGCTATAAATGTGAAAAGAAAGGGCGCGTAGAATTCGAGGGTGGGCAGAAATTTCTGCAACCTGACTAGGCAGATAATTTTATCTAAAAGGGGGTGAATGGTCGGGTCCATTATCCTCTGAGTCTTTAACCCATGCTTCTTTCAAGAAGTTGAGTCTTGCTCAGCATCCCCACCTCCCCGCTGCACACACACAGGTGGAAGATGTAGGTTGTTCTCTCCCCTCCCATTCTAAGGTTCTCTCAAACCCTGCTTTCCAGGCAGCTTCCAATTTTCAAAACAATCTTCAACAGGCCATAGGGAGCTACCACTGTGCTTTAAAGACATCTCCAATTTAATTATTAGATGGCTGTTTAAAAAAATGAAAGTCTCAAATAGCTAAACATATACAGGGAAGATCAAGTGTTTTCCACACAAGCAATCAAATTGATGAACGGGAAGAAAATGACAATGGAACTGTAACTGTTCTATTATTAACTAGCAATCTTCGTGTTTTCCCCTAATTAATGCCTAGAATGGGATCTGAGTCAGTTGAAATCTAATTATTGGCATATCACTTTGTTGATGAGAAGCCCTCCAATAGTCACGGCTCAGGCAGCATTTTCGTGAACTATGCCAAAACCACCCTGTAAGATGTCAGTCACTGGTTTGCCATTGGAAGGATGTGCTGTACCTAGAACTTTCTGGGGGAAATGCACACCTCTTTCCCTGTCACTCTGCTGAGTGAGTGTACTGTCACTCATAGTCCTTACCCATTTAAGATGAAGAAATGTCTCTTGTAAAGATTTTTCCAGGAAGTATGTCTATTCGCAGTGCAGTGAGGTACTTTGGTTTGGTTCCCATAACGTGACTAAGAGTAGCTGTGGAGGACCTGAGTTCTGTAGCTGGCGTCCATCATCTCATTAAAAAAACAAACAAGAATAAGCAAACAAATCACTTTTCATTGGACAAAGGCATTCCTAATTTCCCCTGTACCCTGGGAAGAGACAGTGTAGACATTACTACCTTTGTGGTCTAGGACAGGGATTCGCTGACCCCTGGTGTAGACAAATGAATACTGGCCTTGCCTGAGTTTTTCCTCCCGTTTTACTCAACAGGTGAGTCCAAATGACCTCCCCTGGAAATACTGCATCAGAAAGCGTATTCACCACTCCATTATTAACTAGGGTTTTCGGTGTCTGTGTTTCTCCACTTGGTTCTCCCTAACATGCTCTCAGACTGGCTGCTGTGATCTTCTCCATTCACCTCAACACCTAGGCTAACCCGCAGGGGAGTTCCTTACTCTCTTTCAATGAGAAAATTGAAGCTGGTGGGGAAGCAGATGTTTTACCTTCCTGCATCTGCTCTGATGATTTCCCCAGTTACACCTTCATCTTCTTCGTTTCTTGCATCAAGTCATCCACCCAGTCCTGGAAAATCTGTCTTCAGTATCCCTGGAATTTTCCTCCTACTGCCAAGCCCCTTCATTGAGGCCATAGGTATGAACAGAGGGAGGTACCAGGTGTGAGCAGAGGTTGGGGGGTGTTGAGGGTATGAAAGATGTCCCAATGCATCTAGTTCTCAGAACTGTTCATGATCTGAGCCATGTCTGATTTTCCATCTGGATCATCTGCCAGCTCCCTCATCCTGTGCACACAGTGGCCCACCTTGGCCACCTGCTGGTTTTGCTCTTCTGTGCTGGGCTTGTTCTGGCTCCAGTTTCCCCTGGACTTCTGCGCTTTCTACTTAGAGTCCTTGTCTTTGCTTATTAGATTTTACTCTTCCTTCATGACTTAGCTTAGATGTTACCACCTCTGAGAAGTCTTCTCTGACCCCCACATGCTGTCTTAGGCACTGTAATGTGTGCCACTGTACCTGGGGTCACCTATTCAAATACGATTTTGAAACTTTCAACACACTCTATGCCTTTTTCCCCTTATGCTGTTGTTATTGTAAGATCCTTCACCGATACCAGGGTCCATCAAGAGCAAGGTCTTGTCTTTTACTTCCCTGGGATCCGTACCACTATGCACAGGGCCTGCTATGGGAGAGGGACTCAATACACAATTCATCAGGAAGTAAGTAGATGTGCAGTCAAAATTTCCAACTCAGCAGTGTGAACTTGAGAAATTCACTCAATCATTTTGAATTTGTTTTTTAATTTCTAAGAGATTTCTAAGCAGCACCATTTGTTTTCCACTTCCTTCTCTAATGACACAACAAAAAGACATTTAGCCTGAAATCATACATAGAAAACTCCAGTTCAAAAAGAAGGTGGGCTGCTTGATAAGGTAATTGGGGAGGGTTTCTGAGAAGGTCATGGGATCAAATTCTTTTGAATAAATCCTCATCTGTCTCGGGTTAGATTAGCAGAAATCTGCATAAAGATTGGAGGACAGATTAGCTCTTTGTAGTCCCAAAGACCATTTTTATACTCTAAGACTTGAAAGTGATCTTAAAGTTTATTCTAGTTTAACCCGGCACATTTTACAGATAGAGAAACACAAGTCTCTTGATCTGTAATCTTTTTGTGAATGCTTTTGTAGAATCTTATACAAAATATACTATTATCAGCAGTAAACCAAAAAGGCATGCTCCTTAGCAGTGGGGAAAATGAGGAGACTCTTATCAAAAATGCTGCCTACAAAGGTTATAATTTTTATAATTTTGAAGAAATGACCGTAATAAAAGAATAGGGGCAATGAGAAAGGCTGCAGAATATTTACTCACTTAAAAAAAAATTACAGTGCCTATCTGGAAAACAACATAGATATTTTATCAAAGAAAATGTGTTCATTTAGCAAAATGTGGGCTTCTATAGAGAAGTATAGATTTTCTTACCAACAGACCTTAAAAAAGAAGTGGCTCCCAGGAGCAGAGTGTAGAACGTGCTAATGTCAAGTCATGGGTGTATGCATTCCTGTCATTTTCCTACAAGGGTTTTTTGAATGTAATCATAGTTATTAGTTGCAATCTTGCACAGGCAATCTGAGCAATGATAGCGGTTCATTGCAAGCCTCTTTACAGACTGTGTATGCAGTAAAGCTCCTTCACAAGGCAGTTAGTATTTATATTCCATATAACCTCAAATATTACTTCTCTGCTTTTGGACTGATGGATACCAGACTTTATATACTGGAGGAAATATTTAGTGAACTTGGTTCTTATTGTCTGTAACTCTAATCCTGAAACACTGAAGCACTGAGTTTTCTCACCCAGATACATTTTTTTTTCTGTTTTTTTTGTTTTGATTTTTTTTCCTGTCAACACAGAGCACAGAGAATCACCTTAAATTGCTGGTGAGAAAGTGAGGCATTGGCCCACTTTTCAGCAGATTTTATACTTCTCACGACTTGAACATTCTGGCTAGCATGTCTAGGAGGTGGATGCTAAAATAGCCAGTGCCTCTCTGAGCTGTAAGCCTTTACAATAAAACCTCGACTTATGGATAATTTGCACTAGAAAGGCAGTTCAATGCAGTTTCAAAACATAAAATAAAGTGAACTAGGAGATCAAAGTATTGATTTGTAGGTGATTCCTTATGGAAAATAGGTAAGAATGATTAACAACTACCATGTCACAATTAGAGCTTTTAAAGGACTTGAACATAATTGACTTTTTTAACTAAGGTGAATGTCAGCTCTATGTTTTCCTTTACTCCATTAATTTATTTAGCAAACAAAAAGAATCATCCTACAGAAAGAAGGGCTTTATTTTTTCTTTCCTTCCTGAGTTATCCCTAAACCCAAATCAGTGGTTGTCAATGGGATTGGAGGTCTTGGGCATCTCTGAGGAGTGATCCCTAATCCAAACCGTTTGCAAATCTGAAACATTGTCCAGTGAGTTAGCCCCAGGTAGTTCATTCTTACTAGTAGAATCACTTTAACCCAGGAGTTTAGGCAGTTTGCTCATTGTCCCAATTCTCTTCTGGAATTTCCAGTTGCTATAGGTTCACAATCTGGACAGAGCTCATTTTTTGACCAAGGACAGACAGAGGTAACTGGAATACCACTAATAGCAGCGCCTACCAATATGCTGAAATGGCAACCTCTCTTCTGGGTGTCAACAAGAGAATCTTTTCCCTGGGCTTTATCCATAGACACTGCATTGCCCTACCTTGTTTGATGACTGTCACACATTCTTGGTGACCAGCTCACTATTTCCACCTGGACAGTCCTGTTGGCGCCTCCTCTGTCTCTGTTTCTCCATGCAAAGAGGGACTCCAAGACAGCTCTGCCACCGTTACCTGGGCCTTGCCCTGTGTTGAGTGGGGTCACAGCTTTGTACCTGAGTCAGTCTTCTCTAGACCTAGGGAGTCTTTCCAGCCTGGCCATTTCTGTCCTCCAGGGTACTATTGTCTACATTGGGTCCTGAGAAATACACATGGCGGGGGCAACATTAGATACAGGGCTCTGCCTACATGTTCTCTGGACCTCAGACTTTCCTACTTCAGGTGCTGCCACCTCGAGCCTGTGTTATCAACTGAGAGCAGAAAGACAGGGCTTTGATGTCGATGGATCCCAGACCACAGGAACAATGTGCAATTCAGTGCAGAACACCTAGGAAACTTGTATGTCTTATTTTTTAATCAAGGACTTGACTTTAGATAAGAGGAGGACATTGACACCAATAGCAAGGGAAATCATGACTATGGAAAGTTTTGAGAAGGTCTTGAATGAGGGGCGCTAGCCCTATGTCAGAAATGTGTTGAAAACGTAGGTCATAGTCAATAAGAGAATTTTTATATCAGGGCATCCATAATGACTAAAGCCCTAGCGGCATTTTCCCTTCTGCCTCCCTAATATTTTCCCATCGGATTGATAATTGAGTCTGGGTTTTCTGTTTTCCCATTTATCTGTTCCCTCATCAAAAGTTTCAAGCTTCATTGTTTCTAGGAACTGGAACCTGTATTTGTTAAGCCCAAAGGGTAGATGATCTATAAGATATTTTCTTCTGACTTAAGTGTTCAGGTATGTATGAGATATTTTGATTCTAGCTTGTATCTAGGTTGGCCATAGAAAGTGAGCCACTCAGAAACCAAAGGGATATGTATCTGCCATGTCATCCATTAAGAATTACTTTCATCCTTTGTTTTTCTATCTCCTTAGTAGAATCAAGGCTGCTTGGCTGTTTTGGTTAAATACATATAGTTCCAAAGCAAGGTCATTTGCTATGAAGCAGATGAATATTGGAAATTTTCACTGGAAAAACTATTAAAGATGAAATCCAATCAGTTACATAATGGTAGAACTGTGTTTCTGATGCTGGAAATAAAGAAGGATTTTGGCTCGTGGAGCCCTGCTCTGATATACTTTATCTTCTGCCTCATGTGGGCAAGTGAGGTTCCTGTGGAAAGGTCCTAGCGTCCATGAGATTGGCTGCAAAAATCACTATGTATATGAACAGCTTTGAGAGTCGGAAACTCTGATTATCTGCCAAGCATCTCCACAGGCAGGAGAAAAGTAATCAGTTTGTGAGAATGAAGTTTAAGATGTGGAATAAAGCCAGACTCCTCGATCTTGAGATGAGCAGATACAACTCCCCACCCTCATCTTAGGAATTTTCCAATTACATCAAGAATGTTTTTGGCATTATCTTTTCAGGTGAAGGGGAAACTGGCACTGATACTCTTTTGAACTCCCTTCAAGGTTGAGAGTATGAATAACACATGCAATCTTTACTACTGGTGTCCTTATGAGCCAAATGGATGCTGCAAAACAAGTTTTGAATAAACTCTGAAATCCACAGCTGTCCTGCTGTGCTTCCCCTTTGTGGGAAGAATGGGCATTCCGGTTAGTGGAGAAGATAAGAGGATTTGTTAAGTTCATGAAGATCCTGACAATGGGTCCCCTGGAATTTGGGGTTGTGTATGAACATAGGGTTTAGTGCCCCCTGGTGGTTCAGAGAATTCTAAAAGCAGGGAACTAACCACAATGGTCCAGGTAAGACCTGCTAACAAAGCTAGCAATTTACATCCTTTTTTACTCTTAAAAATGTTGTAATCATTTCAAGTTTACAGAAAAGTTTCAAGAATAGCACAAAGAACTGTCATGTACTTTTTACCCAGACTCATAAATTTTTAACATTTGCTATATTTATTTCTCTTTTTTTCTGAATCAGGATATTTAGCATTAGATATAATACTTCCATATAATCTACAGTCTATAGTCCAATTTCAGTAATTTTCCCTAGTCTTTTGTAACATTGACTTTTTTTGAAATTCAGGTAATTTTTTGTTTGTTTGCTTATTGGATATATGGTATGTTGCATGGCTATGAACACAGCTCCAAAGGGACTTAAGAGAAAGAAATTCAGCACAAAGGGCAGACCTAAAATGGGAGCACAGTAAATGTACAAGATGCCTTGAAATATCATGGAATCATATAACAGGGCAAATTCCATTAGAAAATTAACATCTAAAGTGAAGATTTTCTCAACCAAGTATGGGGATATTTCAATCCATTGCTGTCTCCTCCAGAGGTGTCACCATCTCTTTCCCTAGTCAAGCTGGTATTCCCATCTTTTGACAGAAGTTAAATTAACTCTTGTCTCCATGAATCTCATTTCTCTAACCGTGTGTCTCAACAGTCATGAAATATGAATATCTCCAATGCAACCAGCCACTATTTATTTATACTGTAGCTGATAGCTCTCTTCCTGCTCAGCTCATGTGAAAGTACAAGGCTCACAGTATGGAATTATTCAAATACATACTTGTTTTTGTTTTTAGCTCAAACAGCTCTGCTCTCCATAATTATCAGTTATCAGTATTAAACAGCTATTAGAACTTATCAACATGGCTTTCACCTCAGGTAAGAGCAAAGGCATTATGCGACATAAACAAGCTCACACAATGAAATGCTGATACCCTAAAGTGAATTGTGTCAGCAAGATTTCATCAAGAGCTCTGAAATGTCCCAGTGCTGTGCTAGGCACTGGGGCTCCAAAATTAACTAAGTAGATATACTTCCTGCTCTTTAAAAATTTATAGTTGAGTGGAGGAGAAAAAAAATAATTATGCAATTATAATTGATAAGAGACACTATTAGGGAAGTGCACTATGATGCTGAAGTACATAGCAGGGCATGTTATTCAAATCTCAGAGCCAGAAAATCTTTTCATAAGAGGAAGTCTATTCTAAACTGGGACCATGAAAGAGAAGATAGCCAAACCAGGAGAGGTGGCGAGAAGGAGAGTGACTCAGGCAGAAGTTACAATCTATGTAAAATCTTAGGGTAGAGTGGTGGCCAACAGCAAAGGCTCTGGATTCACAGGAACAAGGAAGAACTTTCCAGTCTGCTACTTAGTAGCAGTGTGACCTTTGGCAAGTCATGTAATTCTTCCTAAGCCTTGGTTTCTTTACCAGTAAAAAGGTGGTGATTAAACATATCTTTGGTCATGAGATTTGCAAATGTGATACATGCAGAAGCCCACTAAGTTCTTGTGCATTGGGGCTTTCTTCTTGGAATGCTGTCCTAAGACCACCATGCTGTGGAGAAGGCCACCAGAAAGAAACCCAAGTGAAAGGTCATGTGAAGGCAGAGACACAGCCATTTCAGGCTTCCCAGATGAGTTCAACCCCTGACCAACTAGCCAGTGGGATGCAGCAGATGAGGGAGCCCATGTTAAAGCAGCAGAAAAATCACCCAGCCAACCCACAGAATTACAGGAATGAATGAGTCCTTATTATTTTAAACTGCTAAATGTTTGAGTATTTGGTTACACGGTAATAGGTAACTGAAACAAATCTCATAGGCTGTTACATGCATTATCTCACTTCATTTGCACAATATTCTGATGAGATATGTGCTTATTCATAGGGAGAACTAAATAAACATTAGATATTATTTTTTTTAACCTTGAGGAATCACCTTTAAAAAAAGACAAAAGCATACTATATACACGCTATATTCTAGTCAACAATTTGTCTTGTCTTTTCTCTTTTTTTTCCTAGTTTGACAATATATCTATCTCTTGGGGATTTTTTCCTTGTCAGCACACAGAGCTCTACCTCATTCTTTGGATAATCTAGCATTCTATTAAATGGATGTTTTATAATTTATATAGCTATTCCCCTGCTTATCAGCTTTATGCTACTTCTTATTTTAAAAAATATTACAGGCCATTTTGCAATGAATATATATATTTTAGTATACGTTTGTGAATGCCATTGTAACACAAACTTCTAGAAGTAAAATTCCTGGTTTAAGGTGTACACACATTTTATTTTGTGATGAATTTTTATCACTTTGATATCCAATGAGTTTGCAGCAATTTATACTCTTACCAAGAGTGTATGGGACTGCCTTGTTTCTTTAATAAACTGTTGATAATACTATAAATTATTAAGTCTTTGTATAGTTTCCAATCCGATGGGTAAAAAACTGATGTCTCATTTTTGGTTTATTGTATCTTTACTTGAACAGGAACTATGTTAAGCAATGTTTTACATGTCTATAAACTATTTAGAGTTTTGTTTTCTGGTTATATAAGTTGTACATTTTCTCTTGTGGTTTAGTCTTCTATTATTAATTTGAAAGAGTACTTTATATATTAAGGAAATTACCCTTTATTCTTATGTGCTAAGAATATTTTTTCCACATTTATCATTTATCTTTTGATCTTTGTTTATGATACGGTATTTCTGCCACACAGATATTTTGCATTTTATATAATCAAATTGATCAGTCTTTCATTTTTATTTGGGTAGTTTTACAGTTTAGCTTCATTTAATGACTTAAATCTTTGCTCTGTTTGGATTTTTTTATGCAAAAATTTAGATAGAGATCCACTAAATTATGTTTCCAAATATCTAACTAATTTATCTCAATTCCATGGATTGAAAAATATCTATCAATTTACATTGATTTAAAAATCTCACTCTCATCAAATAGTAATTCAGACCCATTTCTGTACTCCTTTCTCTTCCATTAGCCCCTTTTTTTTCACACCCCTGTAGCAAATTGATTTAATTATTTATTTATTTATTTATTTATTTATTTTATTTTAGCTCATCATGGGGGTACATAAGTTCAGGTCATATACATTGTCCATGTCCCGCCCATCCCCTTGAGTCAGAGTCCCAAGCACGTCCATTCTCATTCTCCAGACAGTGCGCCTGGCACTCATCATGTAGTCATACCTCCATCCCCTCCCCTCCCCCACCTCCCCGGGTCTGCACCTTCAAGCATGACCATTCCCCAGAGGGTGTGCAATGCACTCATCATGTAGGCATACACCCATCCCCTCCCCCCACCCCCCATCCCAGTCTGATATCCAATTGATATCCTTCCCCGATGTACATTTAGGTGATGATCAGGGAAACCAGTTTTCTGGTGAGTACATGTGATGCTTGTTTTTCCATTCTTTGGATACTTCACTTAATATAATGGGTTCCAGCTCTCTCCAGGAGAACCAGAGAGATGTCGTATCATCGTTATTTCTTATAGCTGAATAGTACTCCATGGTATATATATACCACAGTTTACTAATCCATTCGTGGATTGTTGGGCACTTGGGTTGTTTCCACATCTTTGCAATTGTGAATTGTGCTGCCATAAACATTCGGGTACAGGTGTCTTTGTGAAAGAATGACTTTTGTTCTTCTGGGTATATGCCCAATAATGGGATTGCTGGATCAAATGGTAGGTCTACTTGAATCTGTTTAAGGTATCTCCATATTGCTTTCCATAGGGGTTGCACTAGTTTGCATTCCCACCAGCAGTGTATGAGTGTTCCTGTCTCTCCGCATCCACGCCAACATGTGTTGTTTTGGGATTTTTTGATAAAGGCCATTCTCACCAGAGTTAAGTGGTATCTCATTGTGGTTTTGATTTGCATTTCCATGATGATTAGGGATGGTGAGCATTTTTTGATACTTTTTTTGGCCATTCTTATGTCTTCTTTTGAAAAATTTCTATTCATGTCCGTTGTCCATTTTTTGATAGGATTGTTTGATTTTTTTCTTGCTGATTTTCCTGGGTTCTAAATAGATTCTTGTTATCAGTCTTTTATCTGATGTGTAGTATGTGAAAATTTTTTCCCATTCTGTAGGCTGTCTGTTTATTTTCATGACTGTTTCTTTGGCTGTGCAGAAGCTTTTTAATTTAATCAGGTCCCATTCGTTTATTTTTGTTGTTGCTGCGATTGCCTTAGGGGTTTTCTTCATAAATTCTTTGCCTAGACCAATGTCTGTAAGAGTCTTTCCTACATTTTCTTCTAGAATTCTAATCGTTTCCCGTTTAAGGTTTAAATCTGTTATCCACCGTGATTTGATTTTTGTGAGAGGTGAAATCTGTGGGTCCTGTTTCAGTCTTCTACATGTGGCTATCCAGTTTTCCCAGCACCATTTATTGAATAGGGACTCTTGTCCCCACAGTATGTTTTTGTCTATTTTGTCAAAGATTAGATAGTTATATGAGGATGGTTTTATATTTGGGTTTTCTGTTCTATTCCACTGGTCTGTGTCCCTGCCCTTGTGCCAATACCAAGCAGTTTTAAGAACCACAGCTTTGTAGTATAGTTTAAAGTCTGGCAAATCAATACCTCCCATTTTGTTTTTATTGCTTAAGATTGCTTTTGCTATACGGGGTCTTCTCTGATTCCATACAAAGTGTATAATTATTTTTTCTAAATCTGTGAAAAATGATGTTGGTAATTTAATAGGAATTGCATTGAATCTATAGATTACTTTGGGTAGTATAGACATTTTAACAATGTTAATTCTTCCAATCCATGAGCATGGTATGGATTTCCACTTATTTACATGTTCTGCAATTTCCTTCTTTAGCGTTTCATAGTTCTCTTTATAGAGTCCAGTAGACCTAGACTACTGAATTGCTCATTTTCTCCTTAGAACTGTGTTTATTATTCTTGTATATTTATATTTCCACAAGAAGTTTGTTCTACTCTAAGAAAAGTATATTTTTATGGGAATTTACAGATTAATTTAGGAGGAACTGAATGACATACTAAAGTAGGAAACTTTCCTTAACATGACCTGTAAGTTTTATTCATGTCCCTTGGGGCGTTTTTAAAATATTCTCAGTGGTGGCCAATATTAATGCTCTGAAGACACATTTGCTGTTTTGGAAATTGTAAAAATCCTGCAGAGTCAAGAAGGTTAATAGTGATGTTGGGTAATCCTTTTCTGATCAAAACCAACACTAAGGCTGAATAAGACTGCTATTTTTGAATCTCTTATAACCGGTTCAGAGAATTTTCCCAAAAGAGGTATCCCAGGTATGTCCAAGCAACTCCCTTCCAATGGAATAGACTCACACCCTCTCAAGTTAACTGTATTGAAGGGGTAACACTCAGTTGCACATGTGCATTTTAGTATATTTATTTAACCATCATCAAAATAATAAAAACAATGCAACCTAATGAAAACTGCTCAATATGTTAAATAAAAACTGAGCACAAATTTTACACTTACCGTGATTACAGCTATTTAAAAATTAGCATGTTCATGACAAAAATGCAAAGAGAAACTGCCAATAAAAGGGAGGATAGATTTATTTTCCTTCCTTAAAAATCCAGTTAATGCTTTTATAACAGTGTTTCTATAATAAAACGAATTGAGAGCTTAATTACGTTATAATCATATCTCCTAAGGAAGAATTTTACGAGGAATAGGAAGCAGAGATGTGATCAGGATGCTCTTCTGGTCGACGTGTAGAGTGTAATACACACTACACCATAGTGTAATACACACAAACAGAAACTGAAGTTTAATGATCTGTCTTCAGACCTCCAGCTCTGTCGTGTTATCTGGAGTTGATACAATTCTCAAAATTCCTTATCTGTAAAATAAGATCATTAGAAGCACTTCACAGGGTCACTTGGAACCTTGCTACTGAAAGTGTCATCCATGGATTAGTAGTGTTAACATCACCTGGAACCTGTTAGAAACAGAATTTCAAGCCCTAACCCAGACCTCCAGAATCAAAATATCAGAGGGTGGAGCCCAATAACCTGAGTTTTCACAACCTCTTTCAGTGACTCTCACGCTTGCTGAGGTTTGAACAGCACTGATTTAGAGAACTAAAGGAATCAAATACAATTATAAATACTGCTTTCTATAAGTTCATCATTAAGTAAATTAGGTACAAAGAAAGGTTAACCATCCATACTGGAGGCCTGGGATTCATCAGTTGTCTCTTAATTTTGGAATTTTTTCCTCCATTTTTTTAAATTAACATTATTTGGTCTTAGATAAGAAAATTAAACATTCAGTAGACAAGAATTCTGCCTTTTAATTTTGTAAATATTTGTTGAGTTCTACCTATATCCTGGGTCTTGCTTTGCAGGCTGGGGATTTGTCAATAAAGATTGTAGGGGAGAAAAAGTGGTATATTTTCCTCACCCATTGCAAAATTCATGGATGGCATCCCTATAACAAAAGGCAAAGTAACAAGAGAATAGTGTAACAAATGTATTTAACAAAGTTTTACTTGACATGGGACCCTTCAGAAATGAAGGCCCAAAGACCTAGGGAAAACTGTATTTTTATGCTGAGTCTGATGAAATAAGTGATAGTTGTAGAAAAACACGACTGGACAAATAGGGGCATGATCTAATGATAATAAATTGGGGAGAACTTCAGCAAGGCCTGTTTGTTCAGATTCTTTTCTGTGTCTCTGAATGACAGACATTCCTTCCGCCACCCCGCCCCCTCCCGCCCAGGTATGGGGCAGGACACCTATCACATGAAGATCTTCAAGGGAGAGGAAAGGAGGTCAGAAAATGAACTTCCTAGGTTTTATGGCTTGCTTGGGGGAAAGGAATTCTAGTTTCTCTAACTTGCTCGGGGGAGAAAGGAGGGTGGGAGAAAGGAGGGTGGGAGAAGGTCAGAAATACCTTCTTGTTTCTACAACCATCACAATCCTTCTCAGCTCAAAACTACTCAGTGTGCCAAGGCACCATGCTTTGGGGGATTGTGTTTTGAGTCCCGACCACATGGTCTCTGCTTCCAGAAAGTTTATAGGCTACCAGGAAAGACAGAAAGCAAAGCAATGATAAGAGGTGCAGAGAGGATTCCAAAAAAGGAGCCACTAGTTGTTGCTATGGGTGCATCTGGTGTGGGGCTCTTGCCTATGAGCCAGAGGGTAGACACTGGGGGGTCCATGAACTCCTGCATTCTGTTTGCTTTTGGGAAACATAAATGTTCATATTTTCCTTGTTCTGAAGAGATAGTTTCAAAGAATTCCTTGAAACCCAAACATTTAAGAACCCCTGCTGAAATCAAAATTATAGGCCAGTTTATTATCACAGTGTTTTGAACCTATTATCTGTGTAAATGAGATCCCTTTCCCCCACTCTCCCCGAAGAATTCTTGTTTTGGCCTGAATTACCTGGGTATAGATTCAGAAACCTGTGCTTCATCTGCATCGTAGAGATATCCCTTCATCCTTCTTCCGTGAAAAATTGAAGGCAAATTCTCTCCAGATGTGAGCGTGGTCAGGTTCATGGCTGCGCTGCTTATTACAAGATGTGGATGTAGATGAAATGTCCGAAGATGAGCTCTCTTATAAGGACCTTCCCCGACATTTGTTCAACATTTAATTCACCGTTCTTGAAGATGAACAAGCAGTTCTGAGGATGTAAGCTTAAAATCTTGCAAGTTGATTAAATGCTGTGCTTAAATCTGGACCAATTAATAACAGAGCCCCACGAGGTTAGTGTTAAGGGTGGCTGTTATTATGTTTTTCATCTTCATTTCGGAGTTTCTGCAAGTGGATTAATCAGCCCTTGTGTATGCATTCTACCACCAGAGCAACAATCAATTTTAATTATTATGTTACAAATACCAGTGACATTCAATAGACCTTGCAGAAAAATTTTCATGAGTTTAGGCAAATATCCACTGTAGCACATGAAGCAGATCAGATAATAATAGCAACTGCAGGTTCTGGAACCTCACAGTGTCCCTCAACAACATGCACTGAGTTGGAATGCCAACCTGGTGATTTAGTTCACCCTCATCACCTAAATCATCCCAGAGTAAAGGCAAATACAGCACATGTGTTTGAAATGTCGGCATTCATATCACCTTTTATGCCATCCAAATAGCCGAAATAGTGAATTTCAAAAAGCCTTCAAATCAATTATTAATACCAATAGTAAGACAGTAAATGAAATTTAACCCTAATTCTCCACAAATGTCACGGAACTTGTAATAACCCTAAGGGTATTAAAAACAGGCATTAAGCTTTTATTTTTCATTGTCTCACAGATATAGTCCAGTCTCAGTGGGCTTCAACTCACCACAATTGCTTGTGGATTGGGCAAGTTTTCAATCAGAGTCTCAGTTGGTGGTTTGGTCAGTCTCTTGGTTGACTGAAGGGTCATTTCACTTTTTATCACGCTGTCCCCTCTGCACTTCAAGTGGAAGAATCTCGAACAGTGGCCTTTGCGTTGGTGCAGTTGGGTGGGACATCCCTGGCTGCCCCATGGTGGCTTGAGCTTCACACCCTGCATGATCACGGCCCACACTCCTCCTCCCCCATCTCTCCAGCCATTCTCGTGACGTCAGCTTCTAGTAATTTTATGATAGAGGACAGTGAATAGCCACTGTTCTCTCTTTTATAATATCCTGTGTTGGATTCCTCAACTGGTGCCATTTCTCCACCTCCCCCAGGCATGCTCTACTGTCTTCCTACTCATCAATATATTTGGGATTATAGGAACCCAACCAGGCTGCCGCCTCCTTGCCATGGATACCACAAGTCCTCTTTCGCTGGGTCCTGGAGCTATGTGGGAAGTCCTTGCTGCTATTTCTCCCTTCCCTCCCCCACATGCTTCTGAAAGGAACACAAATGTCCTCAGCCCTCTAGCAAGGGGAAGAGAAGTGGGACAGGCAGGTGCCTGGTCTTTGAAGAAGTTGGCCGTTTTCCCTCCTGGCTTCAGCACCTGTCCCCAGGCACCCTGGTCTCTGCTGAGTTGGCCTAGAGGCAGCTTCACATTCACAAAGAAACAACAAGACTTTGCCATCAAGAGAAAAAAAAAAAGAGAAGCCCAACGACATATTTATTTTTACTTGGTTGAGAAACAGCACAGATGAATGTGACCATTATCATAATTATCCTCGTTAATAATGATTGCCAAGCAGTACCGGTATTGGGACACAAGGCACGAGATAATCAGAACATGTATCCTTTTAAACAGATTTTTTTTTGCAAGCTTGCTGTTACTCTGGGGATTGCATGGGCATATTCTTTCTCAGTCAATCTCCTTCCAATAACCAGAGGGAAAAAAAGTCACAGATTCATGGGCTCACAGCAACAGGATGAAAACTAGAAATCAGAATGCCACTCATTCGCCGTGCAAAACACTCATGGCTCACCTGTTCCATCACCCAACCAGAGCTGCTCAGGAGGGAGTCATGACACGGGACTGCCATCTTCCTCAAGTCAAATCTCTAGAAAGAGAACATATGGGAAGTTAAAAAAAAAATCAGGCCATAGAAGGCAGGTGGGGGCAAATCTGTGCTTTAAACATTAGTATGTGAAAACTGCCTGCCACAGGAAGCATGGTTCTCTCTCTCTCTCTCTCTTCTTGTTTCCCTCCCAACCCCTCCCCTCCTCCCTCCGTCCTTCCTTCCTGACTTGTGGCAATGAGAAAACATATGGCTTACATGCCCGTCCTACTCTTAAGTAGTTAGGAATTGTTGAATGTACATAAGAAACACTCCGCATTTTGCCAGTTTAACATCTATAAACTGTAATGCTAGCCTTCTGGCAGTCCATACTCAAGATCTACAGCAGGCCTGGCTTCCTTCCACCCTGCCAGATTTTCATGGTTTCAGTTATGTGTGAGCTGAGGGAAAACCGAGCCATTCAGTTAAGTCTGAAGGATGTGGAGAGAAGAATGTCCAGTTGTGTTAACCTGTGTATCTGAAAGGACTTCTAGAAATCTAAATCAGATGTGGTCTGGTTAAAGAATCTGTTCTAATGTGATGTGTAATTGTTTTCATCAAAAGACTTAACAAAAGTATAAAGATCAACCCATGACATTATATGTGGAAAAAAATTATCTTAATTGAAAATAGCACAGTTATCCAAGATTTGGAATGCTGTGAGAATCTGGAGACAGGAGATTATGTAGCTGTGTAAAATGGGTACCTATAACCTGAAAGATGATTTGATTTCAGAGATGCCATTAGGTTGTCTGACCCCAGACAGCTCTCTCTCCTGTGCCTCAAGTCCTGCCAAGCTTTTCTTTGGTATAGAGCCCTTGTATCTGTAGAAGTGTCAGGTTATGATAATGAACATGTTGGGAAGGGAAACCTCTTAAGCAGTGCATGATGCATATGGGCTGGAATTCCAGTCATCAAGCAGAGAGTGAGATCTCTGAAGAGAACAGACAGGTGTGTTTGGAGGAGGGTTTGCAAGGAGAGAGGGAGGCCTGAATGGACTGTCTGGGGGATAGCCCTGTGTGGTTAAGAGAGAGTAGGGGTACCAACAGGGGCCACTCTGTAGTAGCTTCTCTCTTTGGCTTCAATTTTTTGACCCCACTGTCCAACTTTCCCTTATCATTCATTGTCTGCTGTTAGCTATCCTCCTCCATGTCCCCCAGAAATACACTGATGAATAGCTGCACTTGTAATGTGCCCCATGTCTCAATTTCACAGCCTTTTTACTTTCCTTTTTATCTAAAATGTAAACCGAAATTAAACCTTTCCCCCACAGAGCTCAGAGCTGTAAGAGGATGTTATACTAAGAGGTGGCAAATCAATCATCGCTGAGATGGAACAATCCAAGGCATTTCTCCATCCTCCATGTACCTTGAGTAATCACAGCAAATGCCTGGGAGTCTGGGTTAACACTCTCTTCCCTTTTTCATATTTAGATTTTAGGGGAAGGCAAAAAGATCTGGCTTGCCTCCCATTTGAGCCTGACATGGAGAGAATACAGATGCTGCTTCACTTATGATGGAGTTAAGTCCTGATAAACCTGTGGTAAACTGAAAATATTGTAATTCAAAAATGTACTTAATACACCTAACCTACCAAATATCATAGCTTAGCCTAGCGTAACTTAAACGTGTTCATGACACATGAGACTACAGTTGGGAAAAATCATCTGGCAACGCAGTATACTGCAGAGTATCAGTTGTTTACCTTCATGATTGCATGGCCGACTGGCGGCTGTGGCTTGTTGCCACTGCCCAGCATCTTGAGAGAGTATTTATTGCATATTGCTAGCCTGGGAAAAGATCAAAAATCAAAATTCAAGTATGGTAGATACATATCAGTTTTGCACTATTATAAAGTCTAAAAATTGTAAGTCAAATCATCCTAGATCAGGGGCCAACTGTATAATATAATATAAAGCACCTTGGATGCAAAGTCAGAAGATTAAAGCTACAGTTTTGACACCACCACTTTGTAGTCATGTGACTATGGGCAAGGCAACTAACTTCTGGAAGTTTGTTCTGGGCATGTTTACACCGGATTTAGTAATATAGGGCTCATAGTCCTGTGCTAACACTCTACTGACATCAAGTGATTTGAAGGTATTAATACTATAGAAGCAACAGTTGTAATTATTCCTCTTCTTGGTTTGGTCCTAAGTGGAGTTGGGTGAGTCCTGTCTGGGGCACTCGTCCCACCCATACAGCTGTACCCTTGGAGACTCAGGGCACTCGGTCCCACTACCACCACTGGAAGCCTTTTTCTGGCTGCTGGCGCCTACCTTGGTACCTGTGCAGAACGCAGGCAGTGCTGGGAAGCAGTGCGCCCATTTTCACCAGAGCAGCCTTCAATCAATGACTAATGGCAATTAGTGTGTTAATACACCAGATCTCTCACCCCTCAGGTGGGATAGCCTTGGCATGCTTGGAGGTCTTTAGAATTCTCCAGGGCATTGAGCCCAGTCACCCACAGTATAACTTGATTGGCATCCTCACTCTCCCTGTCTCATTTCATCCACTGCCTGCAGTGTTTCCTGGGAAAATCTCCTAAGTGTTGTATTTGTCCTTGAAGTCTTATCTCAGTATCCGTCTCTAAGAGAGGACAACTGAAGACACTATCCATCCTAAGATTCTTCAAGTGGACCGACCCAGTGGAGAAAGGAAATGACTCTGTTTTGACAGTTACAGTATATCTGTACATCCTTGGAAGTCCACTCAGGCATGAAATTTGTGGAGACACATTCTCTCCTTTAATTTTGGTCTTAGTTTGCTTTCTGTTGCTTTTAACTGAATAACTGAAACTAGGGAATTTATTAAGAAAAGGAATTTATTTCTTACAGTTACGGAGGCTGAGAAGTCCAACCTATACATCCTAAAAAGGATTAATAACCAGAATCTACAAAGAACTTAAGCAAATCATCAAGAAAAAATCAAACAACCCCATCAAAAAGTGAGCAAAGGACATGAACAGAAGCTTTCCAAAAGAAGATAGATAAATGACCAATAAACATATGAAGAAATGCTCAATGTCACTAATTATCAGAGAAATGCAAATTAAAACTACAATGAGTTATCACCTTACCCCTATTAGAATGGCTTTTATTAAGATGTCCAACAATATTAGATGCTGGTGTGGATGCAGAGAGAAAGGAATGCTTCCACACTGTTGGTGGGACTGCAAATTAGTACAACCTCTATGAAAAACAATATGAAGATACCTCAAAGAACTAAAAGTAGACCTACCATCTGACCCAGCAATCCCACTACTCAGTATTTACTCAAAGGAAAATAAGTCATTTTATCAAAAAGAAACCTGCACTCCAATGTTTATGGCAGCACAATTCACAATCAAAAAGATGTGGAATCAACTCAAGTGCTCATCTATTCATGAGTAGATTAACAAAATGTGGTATATGTATACCATGGAATACTACTCAGCCATGAAGAAGAATGACTTAATGCCTTTTGCAACAATTTGGATGAAACTGGAGACTGTTACCTTAAGTGAAGTATCTAAAGAAGAACAAATACCACATGTACTCACTATTAAATTGGAACTAACCAATAAGCACACGTGTGCATAGAGGGAAGTAAAACTCAGTGGAAATCAAGCAGGAGGGGAGAGGAGAGAAGGGGATGAGTGAAAACCTATCTAATGGGTACAATGAGCACTATCTGGATGACAGGCACACCTATAACCATGACTCAAGCATTATAAAAGTGATCCATGTAACCAAAAATGCTTGTACTCCTGTAATACTTTGAAATAAAAAAAAATTTCAGGAGACAGGGACAAGGCAAAGTGTGTGGGGAAGTGAACAGAAATACAAAGATGCAGTGTGAGGGAGTTCTTTTGTGGTAATGGAAAATTTGTATATCATGATTGTGGTGGTAGTTACATGAATCTATATATGAGATAAAATTGCATAGAACTACACACACACACACACACACACACACACACACACACATACAGATTTTTAAAAGGGTGAATAAGACCTATAGTCTAATGGTAGAGTGCCAGTGTCAATTTTTTGGTTTGACATTGTTCTTCAGTTATAATATGTTATTAAGGGAGGAAGCTGGTGGAAGGATACATGAGACTCATTGTACTATTTTTGTGATTTCCTGTGAGCCTATAATCATTCCAAAATAAAAAGTTTTTAAGAAAAAAAGATACTTTTATTGCATCCTTGGGGAGCAGAGGAAAGGCAGGAGCTTGGGGTCTCCCAGTGCCTTTTATGGAGATAACATCCAGTTAAGAGAAAGTTCAGGGTAGCTGTGAAGGATGAAAGCCTGGGCAGGAAATAGCACACAGGTTTAGTGTGCATGAGAAGAGAGAGGTAGGAAAAAGTTGCTAATGAAACTGCATTGCTCTCGGGAAAGCTCAGATGATCTCTTCTATCAATCTTTATTTTGTGGGTGTCAGGGGTTTTCTCAGCAGAAATATCAGGAACTCCATTAGGGCAGGAGAAAAAAGATTTCTATTTGTTATGTCTATCCATCCAGTTAAATTAGTTTCTTTCCATCCATCCATCCATCATGTCTTCTGGCCCTCCTTCCACCTCTTCTTCCATGCATCCTTTTCATCTCTACTTTCACCCCTCCCTATTTCTTTCCCTCCAAACTTTTATCCCTCCTTCATCCTTTCCTCCTTTCTTTCATCCTTCCTGCATTACCCCTTTTTATCCCTCCTATCTTTCAAGCTTCTTCCTTCCCTTTTTGCATTCATGAATACTCTCAAATAGTGGTGTTAGGGCATGATGGTTCAGTGTCACAGTCTGGAATCAGGCCACCTGGGTTTAAACCCAGCTCTAATATTCATTAGACATGTGCCTTAGGCAATTTACTTAAAGTTCACATACTGGAGGTCCTACTTTCTTTATCTATAAACTGGAGCTAATAATTATATATATACTAATGACTTATTCTGAGGATTAATTAAGTTAAAGAGTACAAAGACTGGCTTGTATTAAGTGCACTATAAATACTAGTTGTTATTACTAGTATACTTCTGGTATTGGGTTAATGTCTGCAAAGATAAATTTTTAAGACATACTCCTTGCTTATAAGAGGGTTCTATGTCTAAAGAGCATTAATACAACATCCAAAGATAAGCAAGTAATTCACTTCTAAAGAAGAAATTTAGCTCACTGTGTTCATTTCCTAAAGTATACAATTCAGCATTATCACTTCTGACAAATGGTGAAATATTTGAGGGTCGTGTATTTCCAAAGCTCAGCTGTTCTCTTACAACTCTTGATCTTTGCCCCATTTCACTTCCATTCTATCAAGTGTGTTCATCTGAACCTTGATTTGTACACTGTGTTTCTTGCCAGCCTCCTGCAATACAATTTAACATGAGAGGCAATATAATATTCTTGTTGGGGATAGCGGCAGTTCAATAGAATGGATTGGGGACTCTTGCCAATGTGAGTGTGATTTAGGTTCCCTTGATATCCAGAAAGGTCTGCCTGTTCTTTTAGCTCTGATGAGATCAAGCCTTTCGAACAGTGACTGCAGTTCTAAAAGCTCAGTCAACTCTTTTTGTACTTCTGGTACCTGATTACAGGTTTGTTTGTTTGTTTGTTTTAAAACTCCAGTACTTCAATACCCAGAGAATTTCAAGAGAATTATGAGGCCTAGTTTGAGAAGTTAAGCAAAAAGTAACTTAAAGTTTGGTTTAAGGATCTACTGAAACTCCTATGAGGGTATTTGAATAACCCTGCCTCTAGTCTCCTACATCCCAGAGCCAGAACTTCACAAACTTGACTCTACAGACATGCTGAGATCCAAAACCTTCGTGAGTGGTCAGAAAACAAACATTTACAACCCTCAGCTGGCATCGCTAGTTTGAAGTGATTGTGAGTAGGGTATTAGAAAAGAATAGGTTAGACTGCCCTGTGACAGTAACAACAACAACAACAAAATCATGACATCTCAGTGGTTTATTGTTAAACTTTTATATATAAAAGTGTACTTCTGGCTTGTGAAAAATCAGAGGCAGGTCAGTGAGGGCTCGCCTCCATCTTGTAACCCAGGGATCCAGGCTACCTCCATGTTCTTTTCTACCATCTCAAAATGAGATGGCCAACATCACTGAGGAGGGCAGCAGGGGAAGGAATTGCTACATCAGCTCTTAACCACCTCAGCTGGGAAGTGACAGCCCTCACATCTACTTATGACTCGTTGGCCAAAACTAATTTCATGTCCTCATCCTGATGGCAAGGGCTGGGAAATTCAGGTGAACACGTAAAATATTTTTGCGCCTAATCATCTCACTCATAATTGGTATAACTACAGACATTGCAAATCCATAAGAGAAAAGAGGTGCCTAAATGATGAAAACAATGAAGGACATAAATTGCTTCTAAATTGCAATGAAGGGGCTGAGATGAGAATTGTGCAGCCCAGAGTCTTGGTCCAAAACAGCCCAGCCACCAGCACATTTCTTGAAAGTCTCATCGCCTTTCTTTAAAATTAAACTTTTCATGAGTTTAAAAATACAAAACTTCAGCTCTGCTCTGCCCACGCTGGGAAGATGATGCCTATTTATTCTTTATCTATCTCCCAGCATATCCTATGCCCTCCCAAGGATCTGCCTTCCCTAGTTTAAGGAGCACACTCTCAATGTTCCATAAATGGTTATTTAATGGGGGTGATGAGGATGTATTTAAGATATGAGCGAATGTTATCATTAATTTGAAGATTCTGCATCATCATTGTGTATTTGCTCATGCCAATCACAATGCTTTATGTGCTTTTAAATTAGCTTTTATCTTACATCCTCCTCAGCGTCCAGTCATAAAAGGCAATGAACCCAGGTGGGATGAGTGTGTTCAAAGCCTATTCAATGTCATAAGATTAACAAGGGTCTGTTATTAAAATTTCTTCTTCTTTCTCTCTGTCCTCTCCCTTCCCAGCCAGAGATTTTTCACTGAACAACAGAGGCAAGCCTCAAACTAGTGAATCCTAGGGATACCATCTTACCTTCAAAGGACAAATAAAATTAGAAACCTTCTGAGAGGAAGATGAGTTTTCCTAGTTTCTAGTTTTTTCTGATCTCATTTGCCTCATAGCTACTCCCCACACTTCTCACTGGCCCCTAGCCGTGAGCCCAGTGTCTGAATCCAGATGGTAGCCCTGCATCTTGTACCTCTCCATCACCTGGGCCCTGTCTGATTCCGCAAATCTCCCCTTGCTTCTACAACCCAACTTGATAATCTCTATGTAAAAAGAATTGAGTTACCATGTAGGACATAAGCAAATGTTTGTCGTGTACCTACCATCTTCTAAGCATCATTGTAGGTGTCCTTACATGAGTAGGATGGGGCCCGTATTCACCACACAGGTTATTTTCTAGAAGTGGGAAACAGGCAAAGAAATGAACAAAAAATAAGATAATTCTGAATGGTGATCAACACTACAAAGAAAAGAAAACAGGGTGCTGTGATGGTGAGTGGCTGGGGCTGGGGCGACAGGCACAGCGTGGTTGGGGAAGGTCTCCCTGCCCAGCAGAACGAGGCAGCCCTGGGGAGATGGGCGGAGCAGCCCAGCAAAGGTGACTCAGAACATAAGATGGAAAGGACAAAGATTCCCTTCTTCCTCCTCCCACACCCAGTGCAGGAATGTGGTGCTTCTTTTTGCTGATCTGCATTCCAATGGCCTAGGTCCATTTAAATGTCATATTAAATATAATAATAACAGGGTATCTTGAAGAAGGCTCTCATTTCTCTCTTTCCCAAGTCAACATCTCTCCATGGGGCTAAAGAAAAAAAATACCTACCTTGATCTGTGGTCAAGCTGCTGTGACCTAACTTTCTCTGTTTGGACCAACGGCTGATGACAAATTATAATTGCAACAGCTGCTCACTTTCTGCCTGCCCTCAATCAGGCAGAAAACATCCCTCTGACTGATTAAGTCACTGGGGAAAATGTTTTCCCTGTTCCCAGTGACTGTTGATCAATGGCACTGAAGTCCCATTGCTGCTCAGCTCCTCCTCCAAGGGGGCTATCAATTCCCACAGACTCCTTGGCCCAGTCTGTTTCACTTATTGGCAGAACTGTCTCAGAACCTCACGTGGCCATGTACCCAGGAGGAACTCGATGAGAATGATGAGGACAGGGTGAGAAGAGGCAGAAGTGACACAGACTGACCAATCAGATCAGCACTGAGCTCAGTCGGAAGAGGCAGCTTCATTATTCTTCCTTATGCCACAGCTTCCTTCTCTCTCCCTCCATCCTCAGTGTATCCTGGTGCCGCATTCTCAAGGCAAGTGGAAAAACAGGGAAGAAAAGGAAAGAAAAGATGGATGCCACTAGGGGTGGGAGGAGGTGGACACAGTTCTGACCTTTTAAAATAAGAGACTTTCACAAAGAGGCTTATCTGGAAGAGGAGGATTGAATGGCCTGGGGTCTGCAAGAGAATACTTTGTATGAAATGGAATCCTGCTTCCCCTCCCTTTTTGTAAAAGGCAAAAGATTTACATGATCTGAAGCTCAGAGTTTAGCTGGGAAACAGGCATAGAAAAACTAAATTATAACCCAGAGCTGTAGGGAGAGCCCTCCTGGGGCCCAGCCATACACCCCCAAGGGCACCATGGCAAGTGCACGCTGGGACCAGGGACACCCACATGAGGTACAGCTGTTGGGCACTTTGGAATCCTTAACCTGCAGGGTTTGCTCCTTTTTAAGTAGAGCATCCTTCATTCTCAGAGAGCTCCCTCCCAGTGTTCCTGAAATGACAGCCACTACTAAGGTAGTCCCAGATGGTTTCCTCTCTGATATGTGAAGGCACTGACTCTGTCAGAGCTAAAAGGTCCTCCAGCCCTCCAGCCCTCCAAGAAATTCTTTAGCATTGACCAGAGTCTTTCCGTCCATGATTGGGTATGGCTTGGTACAGGTGTTCCCAATCTTGGCTGCACAGCAGAATCACTGGAGAAATCTTAAATATCCTTACACCCAAGCAGCATACCAGACTCATTATTATGCACCAGACTCCCTAAGAGTGGGGGAAAAGGTATAAAATATGCTAGGTAATTCCAATGTGCCACCAAAAATGAGAACCTCTGGCTTAATGTATATTAAAATCTGGGCCAGGCGCAGTGGCTCACGCCTGTAAATCCTAGCACTCTGGGAGGCCGAGGCGGGTGGATCGCTCGAGGTCAGGAGTTCGAGACCAGCCTCAGCAAGAGCGAGACCCCATTTCTACTAAAAATAGAAACAAATTAGCTGGCCAACTAAAATATATATAGAAAAAAAAAATTAGCCGGGCATGGTGACGCATGCCTGCAGTCCCAGCTACTTGGGAGACTGAGGCAGTAGGATCGCTTAAGCCCAGGAGTTTGAGGTTGCTGTGAGCTAGGCTGACGCCACGGCACTCACTCTAGCCAGAGCAACAAAGTGAGACTCTGTCTCCAAAAAAAAATAAATAAATAAAATCTGAGAGGAGCAGCATTTATGATTAAATTCATGCTAGGCTGGAAATGGCAGATACAATTTACTTTTTTAAGAGGCTATTTTGATAAGGGAAAAGGTAAGGGTGAAAAAGACTATCCCTATTCTTGGGATAGTCACCTGATCCCTTTGAGTCTCTATAATTTGGGTTTATGATAAAAACAACAAAAGTTAAAAAAAACAAACCCTGTCAGACTTTCAAATACATTGTATTATTTTTAGCACTCAGATAACCTTAAAGGTGGGTATCTGGAGTCCCACTTTAGAGGTGCAGAGAGGCTAAATAATTATACACAAGCTTATCACAAGTAAATTGTGAAGGCAGGATTCGAAACTCTCTATCTCTATTTCTAAAGTCCGTGTTTTATAAGGAACAGGGTCTGACTCAAAGTATAATTGGGTGGAGCATATATGGTGTCTGCCTCCTAGTAGATACTGAATAGGATGCTCTCCTTCAACACTCCAGGGGGAAGGATCTTCACATGTATTTTCCCTTGGAAGAAAATTCCTAAAGTAGGTCGTAGTGCGAGAAGATGGGGAGATGAAAAGAGCAGGTGCCTAAGATTTCTCAAGTGCAACAGAGCAACAGGGCTGTAGGCTAATTGGAGGGGATGACTACTTTCTGAGCAGCATGTTTCGGAGCAAAACTGAAGGTGCCAGACTCAGACCTGGGTAGCTACCTGTCCAGGTGAATTAGGGTTATGTTGATCACTTACTGAAGGGCTCTAAGTGCAGGGTGGACGTGCCCATAATTGGCAGAGTGGTTCTGCCTCCTTAAATGACATGCAATCCAGCTTTACCAGTCCAGCAGTGATCACATTAGAGCCAGGCCTCCAGCTCCAGGCCTTCAAGGAGTATTGAATTTGCTGTATTTTCTGAGCAATAAAAGCAGACTTCTAATTTAATTAATCTTATCCTTGATTGTATTAGCCACCCACGTGGCCAGAAAGTACAGCTTGGACCTCAGGCAACGAGACACTGTCCGCATTAACCTCTCAAGCATTGAGGATTCAGGGTTCCCATGAAGGGACTGATTCATTTTGCTGTTGATCAGACGTCTGATCAACAAAGAGCCAGCCAGAAGAGCCCTGCTGGCTTTAGAAAGTTGAAATCAAGTTCTAAATGAGGGCTGGGGGAGGATCCAAACACTTCTATAACAATCTTTTGATATGAGAAATTCAGAACCATTTCCTTTGAACCAAGAAAACCTTTTATGCTCAAAGTTATATTTCCAAGAAAGCAAAATGGTGATTTTAAAGTGATAGACTTTAGCTGGGTTTGATCTTGACATTCTCAATATTAGGGCATTGGTACATGGGGCTGAATACACTGTATGTTACTCACAGAATCAGTCTATTTTTAACCAGAACTCAAACATGGGTTCACATGAAATTGGATAATTTAGAAAATATTGGATGGCAGCATCTAAAATATAGGGGTAGGAGGACAAAAATGTAATGAGATGACACATAACATGGGGAATGAAATGTTTTACACTTAGGTTAAAAAACTAATCTGTATGAAAGCAAAAGGGATATATAGACTTAGACAACAGTAGATATGGAAAAATGCTTATTGATTTTAGTAGATGAGAAAGCCAATATAAATAAAAAATATGATGCAACTGATGGAAGCCAATGTCATGCTAAGCTCTGTAGAGAAACTCTTGGTGCCCTGTCCAGAACTGCTTCATTAGCCTGATACTCCTATCCTCCACTTTTAGTGGAGTGTTTGCTGCTAAATAATTGGGATTGACCCCATTGACTGAGAATTGCCTTTGGCTGCTAGGAGCCACATTGTCTGGGAGGTGACACTCTTCTCTGGTGGCCCACAGCCAGTGACTTATGGAATTACAGACGCAAGAGGCTGACAAGATCCTTTGTCTTTGGAAACAGGGTCCATCTCTGTGCTGCAATTCACTGTCAACTATACCTCAATAAATTTGGGGAGGAAAAACAATCCAAAAAGGAAGTTGCAACTAGCAGCATAGGAAACATTTCCCTCCTCCCCTCTCGAGTCCCAGTAAAAAGAAATACACAGTCTTTCTCCTTTACTCCGTAAGTCTCATTTATAATGCACTTTTCTGCACCATGTCATTATAGAGAATAAAATAAATGGAATTGAATGCTGTGAAAAGAAGTTTTCCAGCCCAGCTGTGTGTGTGTTAATCTAAATATTTAGATAGAGCACCTGTCAAAGCACTTAGGTAGGGAGAGAGAAGTTCTATTATAACTTAGGAGCAAAACAAAATAGGTATAAGAATGTGAGGTTAAATTAGTTGTTTAACGTCATTGAATTTGTATCTCATTCTTTCTTTTGCCACTCAGGAAGAACTGAGGCCATTTACCATGTGTCTAGCTCTGCAAAAGTACAAAGAAATACAGGAAACAGTGTGCTGTAGAGCTATTTGGAAATTGATCGTCTTACTTCCTGAAGCACAACTGTCTCAGCTTTCTTTAAAACATTTGCAAATATTATCCTCATTTTTACAAATGGGAAATTATATTAAGGTCTATTAAATTATATTCAAATCTATCAAAAATTAAGCATGAATTATACTAAAATATAAGGTTCCTGAGGGCACTAACAGTATTTGCTGAAGTGAAGAGATGGTGTATATCCCCTAAGTGCTCAATACCTATCTTTTTTGTTTACACTGAAGTGGGGACTTAGCTGGAAATGGGATGGATCTGTATACATGTAGGAAAACAGCGTGTTGCATGCAAGAGTGATGCCATGTTAGAGAGACACTGCCATGATGACCTGTGTTTGACTCTTGCATACCACGGGGTTCTGCAGCAAGGTTTTTAAACAATGTCTGTAGCATAAATAACCCCTCACAAAGATGGTTAAATGTCTGAGGCATGACAGCTACACATCTTTGTCCTAAAAGCTTGCTATACAAAGATTACTTTCTGGAGGGCAGGAGTGGGAATCCACCATCTCCCAGCCACCCAAGACATTGCTTATCTTCATAAGTCCCTAGTAAATGTTTCTTTCTGAGAAACTGGATTGGTCAGCCTCTTTCTTTGGCCTCTCAACTCCCTTGGCTTTTAGGGATAGGTTTGCATAGATCTGCTCACTGGGGAACACAACAGCATGCGCCATTTCCCTGCTTGTCTTTCCTCCTTGCCTTTTTCAGCACATATATCATTTGGAAACTTGTATCTGTATCCCTCAAAATTAACTCTCACATTATTTCATTATTTCACACCCAACTTTAGCTGCTATGGCATTGGCTTCCTTCCCAAGAGAGTATTTCATTGTACCAAATTGAATTTGTTAGCAAAAACAGGCCCATGATTAGCCAGCAAGCTAATATCTTGATCATTCGCCACAAGCTGTAGAAACAACTGAGCCAAACAGCCACTGTAACCACAGTTGTCTGAGCCTCTGGCGCAGGGACACAGCACAATCATTCTTTAAAGTGATTTTCCATATGATGGAAATATTGGGCAAAACATACAACCTCTGCGTGCCCCAGTTTCTTTGTCTGAAAATGACTGTTAAATTCTAACATTCGGTGATTTTATAACATACCATAACTATGGCGAGACTGTGGGTTAAATCCTATGCTCCCTGTATATGACAGCTTTCTCACTATGATATAATCTCTTGCCCTTGTTCCAGACTCAATCTTCTTAAAATATGTTTGGCTTTTTTTGTTTATAAACATTGCTTTTTTTGCAATTTAAATTTTTTCTGTAAAGAGGTAACAATTTAATATGTTACATTGTAGAGACTCCATTTTTCCTCCAACCTAGCCTTAATTAAATTTTTTTCTTGTTTCACCATCATCTTGATAATGAAGAAAATGCAGCATTTATAATCAACATTATGTTGTGTGGGGTGGTGGCAGATGGGGTGGAGTATTGTATACTTCAGTAGTAATTTAGAAAACGTCTGTATTAGGTAATAACTCCCATGGCTATTTACTATTCACCAGTCCACAATAACATTTATTCAATGTACCCGATTGTTCTGCATTCAGTTAGGGGGAAGCTACAAGTATTTGCTAATTGATATGTCCCAGCCCCAGATCCACAGGGTCTCAGGACACTCTTGTGGCCATTGATGTCAGCAGCAGTTTAGTGTCCTGTTAGGTGGAAAAACCAGTTGTGCTGAGAATGGGAGGGAATGAAATGTCTAAAGGTTGGCTCCTTTATTCTCTGGCTTGGTATATGGGGAGAGACTGGGGACCAGAAACTGGATCTCAGACTCTGTTGCATGGTGCCAGTACTTTCTCTGTAAGCACCTACTATTCACAAAACCCAAACTCTTGGCCGAGAGAGAAATGCCCTAAGAAACTGGTGTCAGCTCTCAGTTGGCCCCATTAACTTGCATTTAAAGATTTGTGAGTTCATGTTGAGTCAGGATAATAATCCTTTATGGGCTCTCTTCAGAATTTCTTTTAAAACATACTCATAGGGCACTCCCTCCTTCCACCCCCAACTACCCCCGCCAAAAAAAAAAAAAAAAAAAAAAAAGAAAAGAAAAAAAAGATGGGAATGAAATTTTAATAGTATTGGAAGTACAGGATTATGATGTTTTTCCAGTATTGGGGAATCCCAATATCTGACGAAAGAGTAAGATGGAGCTTAAGTGAGAAATTATTATAGGTTTGTTAGGTCTGGTGGGTCTTTAAGTGAGAAATTATTATAGGTTTGTTAGGTCTGGTGGGGGCTTAAGTGAGAAATTATTATAGGTTTGTTAGGTCTTTATTTTAAAAAGTAAAGGAAATAAAGCAATTTTATTTTCTTCTTAAATAACAAGTATTAACCAATGAGATAGATCCACCTGTTGGGTACTACACAATTTTTCAAACTGCAGATTCAAATTGGACATGACCAATCTCATTTCCTGCTTCACATAGATTTAGTGTGGTATTTGCTTTTGATCACAACTACAAAGGTACAATTTCATCAAAATTAATGCCAGTCTAGCAAGTTCTTAAGCAATAAAATCATTATACATTATTATGCAAAAAACAATTGCATTTCTATTCACCAGTAGCATTTAGAAATTGAAATTTCAAACAGATTCAATTTATAATAGCTAGAAAACAAAGTACCAGGTAATAAATTTAACAAAATATATATAAGCCCTTTATAGACAAAGACTGTCAATCTTTATTAAAAAATATTTAAGTGGAACTAATAAATGAGACTTTCACCATGTTCCTGGATATAAAAAATTAAAATCCATATTATCTGTTTTAGGGGTCAGCACACTTAAACAGGGCCAGATAGTAAATATTTTAGGCTTTGCAGGCCATAGAATTGGTGTCATTCCTACTCTACTTTTGTAGCTTGAAAGCAACTATTGACAATAGGTAAAAAAGTTGATGTGGTGATTTCCAATAAAACTTTATTTACAAACAAAGTCAAAGAGACAGCCAGCCAGATTTAGCCTATGATTTGCTGTCTGCCAACTCTTGATTTGATCTATATAATTTATCTTTTGTGCAATTTTGATCGAAATCTGGAGTGGTGTATGTGTGTGTGTGTGTGTGTGTGTGTGACAGAGAAAAAGAGAGAGAGAGAGACTTAAGTTAATTTTAAAGTTTCTGTGACCAAATACTGGGATAAGAATGACTAAAATATTCTCAGGGAAGAACTAAGTAAAGTCACTTATCTTACCATAAATAAAGACATTACTAGATTTATTAAGACGGTATGCCATTAGCACAAAAATTGTCAAATAGATAAATGGAACAGGATGTAAAGCCCAGAACTTACTATATGACAGAGGTGACATTGCAGGTGACAGTCGAATGGATTGTGTGGACAAAATAATTTATCAATATTAAAACTGAATGAAATTGGATTCTCACCTTAATTCATAGACAAAATTTAATTGTATGGAAATTATAGACTTTAAAATTAAAGGTACATTTTTAAACATGTAGAATAAAATATTAAGATATCTTTCTTATCCTGGAGTAGGGTAAAATTTCTTGAAACAAAAAAGTGCAAACCTTAAAGGAAAATCCTAAAACTATGTTAAAGTCAGACCATCTGTTCATCAAAACCATCCTGATGGAGTTAAAATACAACAATCTGAGGTGAAAATTTTTACACATACAACTAAAAATACAAGGGATTATTATCTGAAAGATGGTAATAACTTTTAGTTGACATTAAATATAGAAAAACAGCATCATGCAAAAATATTCAAAAGACATAAATAGGTATTTCACAGGATAGGTATCATAAATGGAGGATAACCGTTGGGAAAGACGATCATTCCCAACAATTATCTGGGAAATGCAAGTTAAATCCACAGGGCAATATTTTACAACCCACATTTTCTCAAGAGTAAACAAACAAACAAAAAACAGAATACCAAGAATTGGCAGAGGTATGCTGCTGTTGAGAGTATAAACTGTTAGTTTCACTGTTAGAAAACACTTTGGAATTACCCACTGAAGGGGAAGATGTTCATACACTGTGATCTAGAAATACCATTACTGGTGGAATAGAGAAATGATCGCTTGACTGCACTAGGCACACATAAATAACAATCTTATGATATTGTTTACAGTAGCAAAATAGTATAAACTATCTTAATGTTGTAACTATTTTACAGAATTGATAAACTGAGGTGTATTCATTTAAGGGAATTCTATCCAGCAGTGTAATTGAAATAATTACACATGGGCATACTGATGTGGATGAATATTAAAAGCATAATATTGAAAAAAGGAAGCAAGTGTCAGATGTACCAGAATAGGTACATTGGATTGCACATATTTAATGGTCATGTATGCAAAACCAAACAATGCATACTTACAAATACAACAATATATGTTAAAACTATTTTCAGACAGGAAGTACAAAATTTGAAAAACAAGTTAATTCCGGGTGGGAGGAATGGATGTGTATATGGGAATATTGAAGAGAGTTTAAAAGGTTTTGATAATCGTCCGTTTCATAAGTTGGATGGTAGGCACATATGTTCATTGAATTATTCTTACCTATATTATAAATGCTTATTTTCTGTATTCACAGTAATAATGAATTATTATGTAAAATGAACCACAAAGAAGTAAAACCTTAAGCAAAATAATGCCAATGTGAAACTAGAGCAGCAAAAACCAAGGAACAATTTTTTTTTTTTTTTTTGAGACAGAGTCTTGATCTGTCTACCAGACTAGAGTACAGTGATGTCATCACAGCTCTCTGCAACCTCAAACTCCTGGCTCCCCTGATCCTCTTGTCTCAACCTCCCAAGTAGCTGGGACTACAGGCTAATTTTTCTATTTTATTTTATTTTAATTTTTTTATTTTTTTGAGACAGTCTCACTCTGTTTCCCGGGCTAGAGTGCCGTGGCGTCAGCCTAGTTCACAGCAACCTCAAACTCCTGGGCTCAAGTGATCCTCCTGCCTCAGCCTCCTGAGTAGCTGGGACTATAGGCATGCGCCACCATGCCCGGCTAATTTTTTCTATATATATTTTTAGTTGTCCATCTAATTTCTTCCTATTTTTTTAGTAGAGACGGGGTCTCGCTCTTGCTCAGGCTGGTCTCAAACTCCTGAGCTCAAACGATCCACCCGCCTGGGCCTCCCAGAGTGCTAGGATTACAGGTATGAGCCACCATATCTGGAAAGTGGGAAGAATTTCTTGCAACATGGTAAGGTCTTACAAACTTCTAAAATTTTTTTATCTGTTTTTAATTAAAGAGGTCACGAGGCTAACAGTGTTGACCCTACCTCCTATAATATTACTCTAAAATGCCTGTGCAAACTAAGCAAAAGATGGAAACTTGCAACTTCACTGACACCTTAGCTAACAAACAACCTATTATATTACCCGAATCTGAAACAATGGCCACTAATTTTAGACTGATGCAGCAATATTGAGGAAAAAACAATCTGTAGAGGTGCTTTGCATCATATAATAGATTAGTCACTAATCAAAGTGAAGATAAGATGTTCCGTATTTCCAGCATCCTTACTGCACATCAGATTCTATGAAGAACTTGAAAAACAAAACAAAACAAAAGAAAAACAGTTCTAATGCCCCATACCCAGCCTTATTTCTGACAAATAGAATCAGAATCTCTGAGAGTGAGTCCCAACATTTTTTTTTTAAGTTTCCCAGTAATTCTAATGTGCATCCAAGTTTGAAAACTATTCACTGGTCTTAAGAGTTTCAGTTTTTGTCTCTTCAAAGTGGAGCAAGAAACTCACAGCAGTCACAAAGCAAATATTAAGGCAGAAGATATGTGTGTGTGTGTGTGTGTGTGTGTGTGTGTGTAGATGCATACAATTTTATGTTCAAATCTTTTACAGTTTTCTCACACATCTCTAAATCAAATGTAACATTTTTTTTAAACAACTTCTTTTGGAGTCTTTTTGAAGTAATCAACTTTGCTCTCATATAAATAATAACTTTTCCCTTTATCAATCATATTTACACAACAAGTTATTAATATATATGGTCACAATTGTGATAACAATTATAGTAACAGGTGTGGATGGCGATACCAGGTTTGGGAACAGGTACAGTTAGATATTGGGGAGCAATTGAAGAGAAGCATAAGGGGTCCTGGGAAGTGAGCTGCTTACCTTGGGGTCCTGAGGGCATCAGTGTTTTTTGCAGAAGAAATAGTCTCTATTAGGTAGAATGTGGAGATTATTTAAGAAAGAATAAACAATGAGATAAAGTATCTGAGTAAATGTGTTATTTTTTTTTTTTTTTTTTTTTTTTTTTTTTTTAATATATATATTTTTTTATTTCAGCTCATCATGGGGGTACATAAGTTTAGGTTATATACATTTTCCATGTCCCACCCATCCCCCCGAGTCAGAGTCCCAAGCGCGTCCGTTCTCATTCTCCAGACAGTGCACCTGGCACTCATCATGTAGTCATACCTCCATCCCCTCCCCCCCCCCACCTCCCCGGGTCTGCACCTTCAAGCATGACCATTCCCCAGAGGGTGTGCAACGCACTCATCATGTAGGCATACACCCATCCCCTCCCCCCACCCCCCATCCCAGTCTGATATCCAATTGGTATCCTTCCCTGATGTACATTTAGGTGATGATCAGGGAAACCAGTTTTCTGGTGAGTACATGTGATGCTTGTTTTTCCATTCTTTGGATACTTCACTTAGTATAATGGGTTCCAGCTCTCTCCAGGAGAACCAAAGAGATGTCGTATCATTGTTATTTCTTATAGCTGAGTAGTACTCCATGGTATACATATACCACAGTTTACTAATCCATTCGTGGATTGATGGGCACTTGGGTTGTTTCCACATCCTTGCGATTGTAAATTGTGCTGCTATAAACATTCGGGTACAGGTGTCTTTGTTAAAGAATGACTTTTGTTCTTCTGGGTATATGCCCAATAATGGGATTGCTGGATCAAATGGTAGGTCTACTTGAATCTGTTTAAGGTATCTCCATATTGCTTTCCATAGGGGTTGCACTAGTTTGCATTCCCACCAGCAGTGTATGAGTGTTCCTGTCTCTCTGCATCCACGCCAACATGTGTTGTTTTGGGATTTTTTGATAAAGGCCATTCTCACCGGAGTTAAGTGGTATCTCATTGTGGTTTTGATTTGCATTTCCCTGATGATTAGGGATGTTGAGCATTTTTTTATATGTTTTTTGGCCATTCTTATGTCTTCTTTTGAAAAATTTCTATTCATGTCCTTTGCCCATTTTTTGATAGGATTGTTTGATTTTTTCCTGCTGATTTTCCTGAGTTCTAAATAGATTCTTGTTATCAGTCTTTTATCTGATGTGTAGTATGCGAAAATTTTTTCCCATTCTGTAGGCTGTCTGTTTATTTTCATGACTATTTCTTTGGCTGTGCAGAAGCTTTTTAATTTAATCAGGTCCCAGTCGTTTATTTTTGTTGTTGCTGCGATTGCCTTAGGGGTTTTCTTCATAAATTCTTTGCCTAGACCAATGTCTGTAAGAGTCTTTCCTACATTTTCTTCTAGAATTCTAATTGTTTCCCATTTAAGGTTTAAATCTGTTATCCACCGTGATTTGATTTTTGTGAGAGGTGAAATCTGTGGGTCCTGTTTCAGTCTTCTACATGTGGCTATCCAGTTTTCCCAGCACCATTTATTGAATAGGGACTCTTGTCCCCAGAGTATGTTTTTGTCTATTTTGTCAAAGATTAGATAGTTATATGAGGATGATTTTATATTTGGGTTTTCTGTTCTGTTCCACTGGTCTGTGTCCCTGCCCTTGTGCCAATACCAAGCAGTTTTAAGAACCACAGCTTTGTAGTATAGTTTGAAGTCTGGCAAATCAATACCTCCCATTTTGTTTTTATTGCTTAAGATTGCTTTTGCTATACGGGGTCTTCTCTGATTCCATACAAAGTGTATAATTATTTTTTCTAAATCTGTGAAAAATGATGTTGGTATTTTAATAGGAATTGCATTGAATCTATAGATTACTTTGGGTAGGATAGACATTTTAACGATGTTAATTCTTCCAATCCATGAGCATGGTATGGATTTCCACTTATTTACGTGTTCTGCAATTTCCTTCCTTAGCGTTTCATAGTTCTCTTTATAGAGGTCCTTTACCTCTTTAGTTAAATATATTCCTAGATATTTTATTTTCTTTGTTGCTATTTTGAAAGGTATTGAGTCCTTAATTTGGTTCTCCGATTGAATGGTATTGGCATATATGAATGCCTCTGATTTGTGTGTATTGACTTTGTAACCTGAGACATTACTGAATTCGTTAATTAATTCCAGGAGTCTCTTGGTTGAGTCCTTGGGGTTTTCCAGATACAACATCATGTCATCAGCAAAGAGTGAGAGTTTGATCTCTTCTGTCCCTATTTGGACACCTTTGATTCTGCTCTCTTGTCTGATAGCTCTCGCAAGGACTTCCAATACTATGTTGAAAAGTAATGGGGACAGTGGGCAGCCTTGTCTGGTTCCAGTTCTGAGTGGGAATGCTTTCAGTTTTTCCCCATTCAGTATGATGTTGGCTGTGGGTTTGTCATATATGGCTTGTATTATTTTTAGGTAGGTCCCATTTATGCCTATGTTGTTAAGTGTTTTTATCATAAAAGGGTGTTGAATTTTGTCAAATGCTTTTTCTGCATCTATTGAGAGGATCATATGGTCTTTATTTTTGCTTCTATTTACGTGGTTAATTACATTTATAGATTTTCGTATGTTAAACCACCCCTGCATCTCTGGGATGAAGCCTACTTGGTCATGATGAATTATTTTTTTAATCAGCACTTGGATACGATTTGCTAGGATTTTATTGAGAATTTTTGCGTCTACGTTCATGAGAGAAATTGGTCTGTAGTTTTCTTTTTTTGTTGCATCCTTTCCTGGTTTTGGTATTAATGTTATATTGGCTTGGTAGAATGTGTTGGGGAGAATTCCATCCTTCTCAATATTGAAGAATAGTTTATGTAGGATGGGCACCAGTTCATCTTTGTATGTATGGTAAAATTCAGGTGTGAACCCATCTGGACCAGGGCTTTTCTTTTTGGGAAGGTTTTTTATTGCTGTTTCAATTTCAGTTGTTGATATTGGTCTATTCAGGAATTCTATTTCTTCCTGATTGAGCTTGGGAAGGCTGTGTGATTCTAAAAATTTGTCCATTTCCTCCTCATTCTCCAATTTGTGTGCATAAAGATTTTTGTAATATTCATAGATAATGTCACGTATCTCTGTGGCTTCGGTTGTGATTTCTCCTTTCATGTTCCTGATGGAAGTTATTAAAGATTTTTCTTTTCTGCTCTTGGTTAGTCTAGCCAGTGGTGTGTCTATTTTATTTATCTTTTCAAAGAACCAACTTTTTGTTTTATTAATTTCCCTTATAGTATTTTTGTTGTCTTTTTCATTTAATTCTGATTTGATCTTAATAATTTCTCGCCTTCTGCTGGGTTTGGGGTCAGTCTGTTCTTCTTTCTCCAGCTCTTTGAGTCTATTCATTAAGTTGTCTAGTTGTAAATTGTCTGTCTTTTTGAAATAGGCATTTATGGAAATGAATTTTCCTCTCAGGACTGCTTTAGCTGCATCCCATAGATTTTGATAAGTTGTGTCACCTTTGTCATTTAATTCAAAGAATGTTTTGATTTCTGACTTAATTTCTTCCTTTACAAAATTGTTATTCAGGAGAAGGTTGTTTAGCTTCCATGACTTTGAGTAGGAATGAGAGTTCCTGTTAAGGTTCATTATTATTTTTATTCCATTGTGATCTGAGAAGATGCAGGGTATGATTTCTATTTTTTTAATTTTTTTAAGACTTGCTTTATGTCCTAGGATATGGTCAATCTTAGAGAATGTCCCGTGAGCTGATGAGAAGAATGTATATTCAGTGGTTTTCGGGTAGAATGTCCTGTAGATGTCAGTCAGGCCCATTTGTTCTAGCATTCTGTTTAAGTCTACTATGTCTTTGCTTATTTTCTGCTTGGAGGATCTGTCCTGTGCTGTCAGTGGGGTATTAAAATCTCCAACTATTAAAGTGTTGTTGCCTATGATTTGGTTTAGATCGAGTAGGATTTGCTTTATGAATCTGGGTGCACCTAGATTGGGTGCATATATATTAAGTATGGTTATGTCTTCTTGTTGAATTGTGCCTTTCACCAGTATGTAGTAACCGTCTTTGTCTTTTATTACTTTTGTTGGTTTGAAGACTAAGTTATTGGAAATTAAAACTGCCACACCAGCTTTCTTTTGGCTACCATTTGCTTGAAATATCAGGTTCCATCCTTTTATTTTCAGTCTAAATGCATCTTTGCCGGTTAAGTGAGTTTCCTGAAGGCAGCAGACACTTGGTTTGTGTTTTTTTATCCATTGGCCCAGTCTATGTCTCTTGAGTGGGGAATTCAGGCCATTGACATTTAGTGAGAGAACTGATAATTGGGATAGATTTCTGTTTATCTTATTGGGTAGAACTTCATTGCTATGTTTTCTCTCTTGAGCCATTGTGGTGGCTAGAATTTGATCTTTAGCTCTTGGGTGGTTTTACATTCGTGGGTCTTTGTTGTGATGATCCATGTGTAACTCTCTTTTGAGTACTTCTTGGAGGGGTGGCCTTGTCTTGGTGAATTCCCTCAGTCCTTGTTTATCCGAGAATGTCTTAATTTCTCCTTCATATAGAAAGCTTAGCTTAGCTGGGTACAAGATTCTAGGCTGGGCATTATTCTGTTTCAGAAGAGTGAGAATGGGGCCCCAACTTCTTCTTGCTTGTAAAGTTTCAGTTGAGAAATCTGGCGTAATTCTAATGGGCCTCCCTTTGTATGTTACTTGTTTCTTTCTCCTTACAGCTCGAAGAAGGGTCTCTTTAGTGGATATTTTGGTCAGTCTGACGACTACGTGGCGTGGTGTTTTCCTATTTGCTATGAATCTACCAGGGGTTCTTTGAGCTTCTTGAACCTGTATATCTAAAGTTTTAGCAAGGCCTGGGAAATTTTCTTCTATTATGTCTTCAAATAGTTTATCCAGCCCTTGCTTATTATCTTCTTCACCTTCAGGGATGCCTATAACTCTCACGTTAGGTTTCTTCACATAATCCCACATTTCTTGAAGACTCTGGTCTTTTTTCTTATTTCTTTGCTCTATCTCTGTGACTGTCTTATTTAATTGGAAAGAGTTATCTTCGATTTCTGAGATTCTGTCTTCTATTTGATCTACCCTGTTCTTGAGACTTTCCACTGTGTTTTGTAGCTCCCTGAATAAATCCCTCATTTCTAGGAGTTCAGTTTGGTTTTTTTTCAATACGTCTATTTCTTTAGTGAATTTTTCTTCCAAATCCTGGAATTTTTTTGCGGTTTCTTTGTGGTGGATATCAATTTTTTCTTGTATATCATTCAGCTTATTTATAACCCAAGACTGAAATTCTTCTGGTAACATGTTGGTATTCTGAAACTGGCTTGTGCCAATTGGAGGAGAGTTGGTATTTCTCTTTGGGGGCGAGGTTTCCGTTTGGTTTTTTGTGCTCCCCATATTTTTCCGCTGAGCCCTTCCCATCTGGCTCTATCGTTAGATCTTTTCTCACAGCTTTAGTCTAGTTAACAGCACGTCTTGTACTCTGTTCTTAGGCTATGGAACAGTCTAGGAATGTTGCTTCCTTTATCTATAGGGGGAGACTGTTGTGTGCTGTTTAGAGTTTCTTTTTTCTATCTCAGTTGGGGGGCTGCTTCTGATGGGTCCACCCCCAGAGGGTTGGCTTGACCTAAGACCAGTTTGGCAAGTTAAATCATTGTGTTGCGGACTTTCAGTTAGTAGGCAGGATTCACACGATTTGCAAGCAGAAAGCCTCTTCTCCCTCTCTTTTTTTTTTTTTTTTCCCCCCCCTGGCTTTTTGGTTCTTCCTCTGGATGTGTGGTTTCTGTCTCCTTCAGCAGGAAAGACACTGGCTAGGCCGAGGAGGCAGTGCCCTCACTCACTCAGTGCCCCAGCTGCTGCAGCTCCCACGGGCAAAGGTCTACACTGTCCCGGTGTTCCCAAGGTCCGGGCTCCACACTCTTGCGTTTAGGGAAGCACTCAGTGTTCACACCTGGGAAGGGGACCTGGAGAGGGTCTATGGATCAGGGGATGGAGCCTCCTGAGGAGTCACCTGGCACCCTATGGCTCTGCAGCAATTAGACCTTGGCCCGCACAATTGTTCCTGCCCACCCGCAGATCACTGGCACTGGGGGGTAATTTTCAGGGTCCGATAGGAATCACAGCTGGGGGTCTGGAGCACTCAGGAGTTTACAGTAGCTCCTGGGCTGGAGGGACACCGGAAAGGAGAAAAGAAAAAGAAAGGAAAAAAGAAAAGAAAAAAAAAAAAAAAAAAAAGGAGAGAAACAATATGAATAACAAGAAGAAGAAAGAGAAAACAAGAAAGAAAAGAGAAAGAAAGAAAGAAAGAAAGAGAGAGATAAAAAGAAAAAAAAAGAAAAAAAAAATCCCACTTTAATATTTCAGGCTCGGGGCCCCTCGCCTCGGTGCAGGTCCGCGTCTGTCCCTTTAAGAGATAGGGCTCCGGCACCGCGGAGGCCTGCCAGAGTTCAAGGTCCTTTCCGCTTAGCTGTGGGAACCGAGATGGCGACCACACGAGAGCGTTCAGAGCTCGGCAGGCGCCAGGGCCCACCGCGGCTCCCCAGCCAGAGAGCTGCCGTACGGGAAGAGAAAAGCAAAAAAGTCCCGCTTTAATATTTCACGCTCGCGGCCCCTCGCCTCGGTGCAGGTCCGCGTCTGTCCCTTTAAGAGATAGGGCACCACGGAGACCTGCCCGAGTCCAAGCTCTCTCCCGCCTATGTCACCTGTCCTCGGAGCTCCACGTCTCCCGCGGTGATTCTGCACCAATTTCAGCCAGATCCCTGACCGAGTGGATGTGGGGGTCAGTGGGGAGATCAAGCCGCTCTGCTGTGGGGCTGTACCCGCCCCACTCGCCGGTGAGGCAGGCACGGCCGTCCCGCACTCCGCTGTCTGTTTTCCGTCCCGCACTCTCCAAATTATCTCGGTCTGATTTCTCACTCGCCTCTGTTTTTTCCTGTTCCCCGTGTCCCACGGTGATTCTCCGTGGGTTCACACCGCCGTTCCTCAGAGATCCGTCCGGCCTCCCGGGGGAGGCGCAGAGCGGCCGCCCCGAGATGCGGCGCGAGCAGCCCGGCGCCGGCGTCCGGAAACCGGGCGACCAGAGGGAGGGGGCGGAGCGGGGAGAAGCGAAAAATTCCGTCGGCGGAAGCGTCCCAACTTTGCCGCCGGCACAGCAAACTTCAAAGGCGGGCGAGGGCGCGCGGCGGGCGGCCGCCGAAGTGGCCGCGAAGCGAAGCCGGGAGCCGCGCCGGTCGGGGAGTCCCGGGTGGAGCTGGGAGCGGCGGGAGGGCCTTTGAAAAGGCGGGGGGCGTGCGGACGCCGGGCGGCGGGACGATGCCGGCGCGCGGCTCGGTTCGCTCCGCTGTCTGGCGGCTCCGAGCGGGGAGTGTGTGTTCGCTCCGAGTGTCACCGCTGAGCCCGGAGCTGTCCCCTCCCAGCCCCGGCCGCTCAATGTGTTATTTTTTAATCATTGTTAAACAAGAGTGGAGAGAGAATTCTGCAATGACCACATTCAGGTATGGAGTGGGGGAAATAGACCTCCATGACCTACTACCTTGCTTCCCTGAGGAATTTTTCTGGAATCTAACAAAAGTGACCTATTCTGGAACTGTGGATCTGAGAACAGGAAATGACCAGCCTCAAAAGGAGAGGGAGCAGAGTTAAGGGCAATTCACACGTGGGGCCTGTCTGTATTTCTGTTCCTTTGAGAGTGAATAAAGAGGAATTAAAAATTACATACAATCCATGGAACATGATACGGTGCCTAGAAAAGGAAACATCTTCTTGAACACTTAGAAGAAGAGGAAACCTTAAACGTATTGTCTGTTAGGTTAAGTTTAAATCATTAGATGCTCAAAGGTAAGGTTTACTGATAATATGTCTTATGGTGCATCACCCATATTTTTCTAGTTATTTATTTTTGTCTTTCTGGTTGGAGTTGTTTTAGTTTTCATTCTCCCAAAAGCAGAACCAGAGAGAATTGCAGTGCACACAATTTATTGGAGTGGTCATCTCAAGAAACACTGGTACAGAAGTAAAGAGGTAAAACAGAGAGGGCAAGGCAGTTAATAAAGAATGGGCTAGCAAGGACCGTGGCAACAGAAGCACCATACTGAAGGGGAACGCTGGGAGGCAGTGTAGGCCACTCCACTGCGTTCTCTTTCCTTAATGGGAGGCAGCTGGGGTATTTACCCACCAAATCCTCATTCATCGTTACTTGAAGGCTCTTTCTCTGGTCATTAACTCTTAAGGCCGTACGTGGTTTGCCCAGAATTTGAGTCAAGTGTGCTCCTGCAGGCAGGCAGGTAAAGAGACATAGGCTTTCATTCTAAGCTGCACTTGGTCTATATAAATGAAGGCCAGGATGATATATGAGAAAGCCCGGACAGCATCTTTGCCATAGACATCTTCTATACATACTGAATTTTCTTACTTAAACATTGAATTTTTCTGAAGGCACCGTCTCTACCTTCTGTACAGTGGTGTTTTTGTGATTGAGATTTACTTACTTGTGGGAAGTTTGTAAGAGGGGAGGAAAAATGGCTTTCTTCCATCTTTCTAGGTTCTTTGGATGGGCTAAAAATTAAATTAACATACGATAGATTAACAGGAGAAAAGGCATACAAATTTATTATGTGTACAGGGGCATCACATAAAAGAAAAGTGAATTCCCCCAAACCCAGTGAGATCTAGAAGCTTACATACCCTCTGCAGAGAGGAGGAGAAACAACGGCGATTTAAGGGAGAATAAATAAATTTGGGGAAAGATTCACCTATTCTTCTCAGGCCCTCGGAAGAACAGATAATAATCTGTCTGGGTTAATCATCTCTGATTGATAAGATTCCCAGGAAGTGGATTCATGACAATTGAGTTAAAGAAATAGGCGTTTGGGTCTTTTGGGGGTGGGGTGGTGACATGAGTTAGGAGAGGAAGAACTGTATGGTGAACAAAATTTCTCTAATTGTGTAGCTAAAAGGTCTCTTAAGTAATATAAGTTGTCTACAGCATCCCTCTTCCTGATACAGATATTTTATTAATGTAGATTTCCTTTATAGATATGAACTTTCTCTTACAGAAGAATAGCTTTCCAGAGCTACTCTTATGTCTGCAGTTTCTCAGAATAACAGGCTTGAAATATACCACAGAAGTAAATTTTGAGGTGGCATATTCTGGTCCCCTCTAGCCATATTTTGGGGTGATATGTCCTGAGTCTCAACAAATGGGATCTGTCATTTGTATTCTATTCTCTAGAGTCATACAATGTTGTCACTTGTCTTTTATTTGATAGTTTAGAGAGGACTTAATGGATAAACGTTATGCTAGACAAGATGTTGCATGCACCCAGGTGTGTTCTGTGGCTGTTAAGAATCTATTTGCAGGAGAGTAAGTAACAAGATCTTAGGTGGCCCAAGGCTATGCATAGTTAACATACAGTCCCTAAAGATAAACATTAAAGCTTTTTTCATTTGTTTTTCTTCTGATTAGCTTGCTACTTGTTACTTATGGGAGACAGGATATGCTGGTGATAGGAAGGGGCATGTGGCTGAATTAGGGTATTGGATACACCTTTGATCTAATCACAAACACTCACATTTCCTATTTTCAAGATATCACAAGTTAAAACAATTTCCCAAGTGACTTCAAGCCACAAGAAAACAATCAAAATGAAAAGATAAAAAATAATAGAACCAAGGACAGAGAATTAACCTTAGCAATTGAAAGTATAACTGAGGATAAACATTGCAAATTAAACCAGAAATAAAAATAAAAAATAAATAGGAAAAAAGTCTTGCCTGGCTCCAAACAAGTGTGTTAAGATACTTCAGGTAAATGTCAACAAACATAAAATAATTAATTAAATATTATTAAAAATTTTTGCCAACATTTAAAGAGAGATATCAGGTTCCTATGAAGAAACAAATGTTGAACAAAATTGTGTTTCCTTTTGTGGAACACTAAATGCCTGAAACTAATGCAATCACATCTGCCCAGTTTTGTGAGAAAAATTATCTAATTTGTATTTCACAGTTACTCTTTATTTTTTACTTTTATTTATTTATTTTTTTTTGAGACAGAGTCTTGCTCTGTTGTCTGGGCTAGAGTGCTGTGGCATCAGCCTCGCTCACTCTCACAGCAACCTCATAGTCCTGGGCTCAAGCAATCCTCCTGCCTCAACCTCCGGAGTAGCTGGGACTACAGGCATGCGCCACCATGCCCGGCTAATTTTTTCTATATGTATTTTAGTTGTCCATATAATTTCTTTCTATATATTTTTTTTAGTAGAGATGGGGTCTCGCTCTTGCTCAGGTTGGTCTCGAACTCCTGAGCTCAAACGATCCACCTGCCTCTGCCTCCCAGAGTGCTAGGATTACAGGCGTGAGCCACCACGCCCAGCCAACAGCTACTCTATTTAATGCATGTAAGCCACAGAAAAGATGTTCTTATTTATTGAAGAAGTCAGATACTAAAGTGCTTATGTATCCTCCTTGAAAACATGACTTGACAATAGGCTCCAAATAACTAGAAGAGAAATCAGAATAAAAAATTCAAGGATAGAAAAGGCATGGAATATAATAGCAGGTGATGATCATTGAGCTGTTAATTTCATGGAAATTGTTTATTATTAAATTGTGAAAAATTTGATCACAAAATTGAATGCCAATTTCAAGTTTTTCTTTTTGAAGACATTACTTTAATATTAACATATTTTTAAATTACAATTATCTGGCTCTGAGCATGTATTAGTGTATCATAAAGATAAGTACCAGAAAATATTGAGGAATAGGAAGCAGAACAGTGTAAAAGTTCCAAATGGTTCTTCTTGCACAGAAGGATATCAGAGTTCATTATAGTGTTCTTAACTTTGATGCATAAAGGATTTTACATTGAAGAACATTTGTTGAAAATCTTAAATGTAATGATTATGGATATCATATAGAAAATGTATATTTTTCTAAAACAGGAAAAGATACAGTCAAATAAAACACAAACCATATAGCAAATGAAAAAAGGGAAATGAAACCACAATGTATATTTTTCTAAAATAGGAAAAGATAAAGTCAAATAAAACACAAACCATATAGTAAATGAAAAAAAGGAAATGAAACCACAATGAAGCATGTAAAAATAATAAGCAGAAAGAAAGCTGCCAAACATAATAAACATATCAATTCTGACAATAAATGCAAATGAGTCAAGCTCCTATACTAAAATTTAGACATTCACAGATGGGTCATAAAGCAAAAGCTCAACTCTTTGCTGCCTACCACTGATAAAAGGATTCAACATGTTAAAAAAATAAAATGAAATAAAAAATAAAATGGTTCAAAATGTTAAAAAGAAGAAAAGAAGGTGATGTGCAAAGTTACCCAGTGAAATGCAGTCTAAGTAAAGGTAGAGATGACAATGTTAATATTAGCCAAAGTAAAATTCAAGGCAGAAAGCATAAAAACAGAACGAGGAGAACTGTTTCATGAAAGTTGTAATCCTCATGAGCCTATGTGTGCTGTAAAACAGAATGTCAAAATAGATACAGTTGCAACTGAGGAAACAAGAGATATACATAGAAACACAACAGATGCTGGAGGATTTATTACACTTCTCTAATTTTTGACAGATCAACTAGACAGTAAATAAATAATAGATAATGAGAAATAGATTTTTGAGGGGAGCCCAGCATCCCTGAAGAGCTCCGTGACTGCTCTTCCCTATAGGCCAAAGCTTACAGTGGAAACCAAAGTCACTAGATTGGAAAACTTAAATGCAACAAGAATAATTGGATCCTGGGGTGGCAGGGGCTAAGTGGCAGCACTCAACCATCAAAGGCAAGGTGGGCATAGTCATCGTGATGAACAGGGAGGCAGAGCCATTATCAGAATAGCCTGACTCATGTAGGTCCATGGCGTTGGCTGGTTAATCACAGTGTTCCTAGATGTGAAATAGATCTGTATAAGCAGGAAACTTTCAAGTGAACAAAAGTCTAACTTGAATGATAAAAACAGAGAATCATGGCCCCTCAATCAATTCCCAGACTTGAGGCAATTTGTCAGAACCCAGAACCCCTTGAACAAAGAGGAGGCTGAGTCCCCTCCAGGAAGGACCCCAGGACACTACCCAAAATTTACACTGTCAATCTTTCTCCCATCCTTTGCCAGAGGAACCTACAGCCTTTTACCACAGTAACTCTGTATTGGGGTAAAGGAAAAAATCAGAACTTTCAGGGGATGCCAGACACAGGCTCTGAACTGACTGATTACAAGAGACCAAAAATGTCGCTGTGGCTCTCTAGTTAGTGTAGGGAGGATCAATGGAGTTTTAGCTCAGATTTGACTCACAGTGGGTCCAGCGGGTCCCTGAACTCATCCTGTGATTATGTCCCCAGTTCCAGAATGCATAATTGGAATAGACACACTCAGTAGCTGGCAGAATCTGCACATTGGTTTGCTAACCTGTGGAGTGAAGGTTATTATTGTGGGAAAGGCCAAATGGAAGCCATTAGAGTGGCCTCTACCTAGGACAATAGTAAATCAAAAACAATAGTACGTACCTATAGGGATTGCAGGGATTAGTGCCACCATCAAGGACTTAAAAAACGCAGGGATGGTGATTTCTGACATATCCTCATTCCACTCTCCTATTTGGCCTGTGCACAAGACAAATGGATCCTAGAGAATGATAGCGGGTTATTGTAAGCTTAACTAAGTGGTGACTTCAAATGCAGCTGCTGTACCAGATGTGATTTCATTGAGCAAATTAACACATTTCCTGGTACTTGGAATGCAGCTATCGATCTGGCTAATACATTTTTCTCCATACATGTTTGTAAGTCCAACCAGAAGTAGTATGCAGCAAACTAAAAGCTGAGATTGCCACCCAGCCACTTTGGGCTCCCTGTACTTCTTAGTCAACAGGCTAAGAAGGAAGTTATAGTGCTTGCTGGGAGATTAATCCAGACCACCCAGAGAAAATTGGACTACCACTCTATAATGGAGGTAAAGAAGAGTATGTCTGGAATACAAGTGATCCCTTAGGGAATCTCTTAGTATTACCGTGCGCTGTGGTTAAGGTCAATGGGAAATTAAAATAACCCAATCCAGGCAGAACTGCAAATGGCCAGACCACTTCAAGCATGAAGGTTTGGGTCACCTTTCCATGTAAAAAACCACAACCAGCTGAGGTGCCTACTGAAGGTAAAGGGAATACAGAATGGGTAGTAGAAAAAGATAGTTATAATAGCAGTTAAAGAAACAGGGACAGTAATTGTCATGAGTATTTCTTCCCTATTTTGTTAAGAATGTGTTTGTGTGTATATAGACATAGATTAAGAATTTTTTTTTGTCTTTGTCCCTCTTTTATTTCTGTGTCATGTAACATAAGCTATATTGACTTTATATCAGTATTTAAGTATTGTTAATTTCATATAATAATTAAATAATGAGATAACAAGAGAAGAGTACACATCACCTAAGGACTTTACTTCCTCTTCTGGGTAAGAGATTAGTGAGTTTTCGGTCATATGCAGGATAGTTGTATCATGTTAGGTCGAATTTGTTGTTGTCTTTATTTGGGGATCAAGCATGGTTTAAAGAGATGCATGTGGGTTGATAAGCGTGGACTTTGTGATGGGTAATTTTAGATGTCAAGTTGACTGGATTAAGAAACCCCTGGAGAACTGGTAAAGCACTATGTATGGGTTTGTCTGTGAGGGTGTTTGCCGAGGAGATTGGCATGTGTGTCGATGAAATGAGTGGGGAAGATCCACCCTCAGTGTGGATGGGCACCGTCTATCTAATCAGCTGGCAGCCCAGATAGAACAAAGAAGGAGAGAAAAGGATTTCCTGCTCTCTCTCTCCTGCAGCTGGGCACTCTTCTCCTCCAGCCCTTGGACATCAGAACACCAGCCTCTCTGGCTTTAGAACTCCAGGATTTATACCAGTGGCTGCCTGGGTTCTCAGGCCTGTAGCTTCAGACTGAGAATTACACCACCTGCTTCCCTGGTTCTGAGGCTTTCAGGCTTGAACTGAGCCATGCTCCTGGCATCCCAGGGCCTTCAGCCTGCAGATGGCATATGGTGGGACTTCTCACCCTCTCTAATTGTGTGAGCCAATTCGCCTAATAAATCTCCTCTTATATATCTTTATCTATCTATCTAATTAGTTCTGTCTCTCTGGAGAACACTGACTAATATGGATTTCTTGAGTAAATATGAATGAGGTTACCTTTCCTCCAAATATCCATGGATTGTTTATAAAACATTATTTATACACTAGGTCCCAAAGAAAATAAATGTCAAACTGTAGACAAATTGAAGGCTCCTTCTATAAGCGTGTGGATACTAAAAAAGTCATGCATTAACTGGGAGCAATTCAAAACTTTATTGGTTCCTGCTCTAATATGTGACTTTGACCTTCTGTGAGATCCCCTTGTAAATGTTTATTGGATTCCTTAGGAGTTTTGTTCTATGTTTTGATATACAGTCCTCTAATTTTTTTGGAGGAGGAGGAAGGAAATGAGTTCTCCTATGTCTGTTGTCTTAGATGACTAAAACATCTGAAGGAAAGGGGTAAATCTATTATAATGTCCACGTAATGTGACTGAATATCTAGGAAACCTAAGAGAAGCAACTGAAAAACTGCTACCAAAAAAATAAAGATTGTAGTTGTATTATCAGAGTATAAAATAAACATAGGGTACATAATTATTTCTTATATATGAATAGTGATCAATTGGGACATGTAATTTAAAAAAGATTTCATTTACAGTAGCAACATGGTAAATTTAAAAAGAAATGTACAAATTATATAGGAGGAAACCCTTAAAATACAACAACTTAAAAATGAGTCTAAGGAAATGGAAAGACTTAGCAGTTTCTTGCATGAGAATATTCTATTAAATACATCATAAAGAAATCAATTCTCCCTAAGTTAATTTATAAATTTAACATGACTGGGATAAAAATGTCAACACTGAATAGGCCTCAAGCCCAGGACTATTCAAACTGATTTTAAATTCATATGGAAAAATAAACAAGCAAGATTAGTCAAGAAATCTCCTAAAATGAATAGCAAAAGGGACCAAAATCTACCCAGCATAAAGACATACCATAAAGCCCCACTAATTAAAATAGTGCAGTACTGACTCATGGATTATCAGACCAATGAAACATATTGGGATGTTCAGAATGTATTTCAGACACATGTAGTATTTAGAATATGTTTAAGTCAGTATCTCAATTTAGTGACATATGGATAGATTTTGTTTTTTAAAAAATGATATGGCTTATTGGGTAGCTATTAGAAAAAAGATGGTGTTGCAGCCATGCTTTATGTAGTAGAATAAAATAAACTTCAAGTGGGGCAAATTTTTGGGGAAACTGAAAGAAAATATGGGCAAATTCCTTTATAAATTTGGAGTAGGGAAGGCCTACTTTCTAAATATAACTCAAAACCAAAGCTATAAAAGATAAATAATGTTAATTAAAAAAATTAAAATCATACATGATAAAAATGGGGAACATCAAAAGAAAAATAACCCATTTAAAAAAATTGGTAACTCAAATCTAAAACAAAGGACTTGTGCCTGAGTATATATTGAAATTCTAAAAATTGATATAAAAAGACAGCAATCCAATGGTAAGCTAAACAAATAAATAACAATTCATGGAATTAAAGAAATACAAAGGCATTTAAACCATTTATACAGTTTTTCCCATGAAAAGCAAAATGTAAATTAAAACTACAGTAAAATATCATTTTTTGTTCATTATATGGCAATAATTCACAATTTTCTGAACACTGGTACTCATACATTGCTAGTGGGAATTAAAAATAGTATGTAGAAAAATTTGGCAACATTTAACAAAATTACAAATTCATTTATCCTTTGTCTCATCAATCTTATCTCTAGGAATATATCTTACACATACGTTTGCTCATATATAAAATAAAAATATAGTTACAGGGTTATCCATTGCAACTTTTTTTTAATACTGAAAGACTGGAAACAAAACAAATGTCTGTCACTGCAAATTTGATGAAATAAAGTATGTCACATTTATACAATGGAATACTATACAGCTGTAAAAAAGGAATGATGATGCTCCTTTCTATTAATAAGGAAAGATCTACAGGATGTTTTTCCAAACAAAAAGGAAAAAGCAAGAATATAGTCACTGACATTGTACTTTTTACAAGAAAGAGGAGTAAATAAGATTGTATATGTGTAATTGCTTGTAATTACATGAGTATTGAAGAATACACAAGAAATGATGAACAGGATTACTCAAATGGAGGTGGGTTATGGAGTAGACAGTCATAAGTATGGAAGTGACTAAGACTTCTTAATTCATAGCTTGAATACACTGTTCCTATATTTAAACTAGGTAAATGGATTTTCTGTTCAAAACAAAAATAATATAAGGTATAAAGAGAAAAAAGATGAAATACAAACTGAGAAAAAAATGTTTGCAACATTTGTCACTGTCTAAGAGATAATTTATAAAGCCATTAACATAAAAAAAGTTCTGATAAATTAGTCAGAAAAGGCCTTTTTCTGCTCAGAAAAAGATGGGTGAAAAAAATGAGCAAACAATTCATAAGTAGAGATGCAGATGGCTTTTAAACATGCAAATATGCTCAAATTCACTCATAATTAATAATGCATATTAATATAGAAATATAATACCACTTTCCAAATATCAGATTACACATTTCCAAGGTTGATATCTCGATACAGCAGGGACATAGGGAAATCACAAGACTCATGGATGGTTGGTGGGGTACTAAATGGATATAGTGTTTTTGAAGAGGTATTGGCAAAATCTATCAAAATTTTAAATGCTTCTTTTCTTAGAATAAGCAATTTTACTCATAGGTTTTTATTTTACAGACAGACACATGTGTACAGACACATAAGCAGAGAGAGAGTCATTGTACTATCAACTGGACTCACCAAAGAAAACAAAGCAAATTTTGATGCAGAGGAAAAATATTATGTAAATATTAAAAACAATGAGGCAGACCTTTGTATGTGCTATTAGGAGATATTTAAAAGGTGCTAAAAAGCAAAGTGCAGAATAGCATATATAATAGTATGTTTTAAGTGTATATATATAACACATATTAGAATACTTCTATATTATACATATATACAAATAATCGATTAATAGTGATAACCTCTAGGAATGAAATTAAGTATCTAGAATGAGGTCTTACTTTTAAATGTATACATTTTTGTTCTCTTTGAAAATTTTACCATGTGCCTATATTAATTTTCAGTAAGTTAAACTACCTAAAATTATATAATTAAAAATAAAAGGAGATCCAGAGAAACAAGTCCCATCCCTTAGAATTAAGTTTTGGGTGTTAGTCTTACAAGCTATTCAAAATAGTAGTCTTTGAGTAGTTTGTAGGACTATTCAGTATACAAAATAATCTTGCTAGTTTATTTTTCTATAGGAATTTAAAATCAATTTGAATAGTTCTGGGGTTTGAGACTATTCAATGTTGATATTTTTATCCTAGTCATGTTAAATTTATAAATAAACTTAGGGAGAAGTTAATCCTGGAACAATCCAAATATTCTTCTAGTGAGAAAACATTTTTGGTGGTTTGTTTTCATTTTGTTTAGTTTTATAAGTAAGTTTGGTTTTTAAAAGGGCCTCTTCCTGGCAGCTGAATTACAGTAACTTTCCTATAACATGCCAGTGCTTCTCACTCCTTAAAATGCATAAGAATCCCTTGGGGATCTTATTAAAATGCAGATTTTGATTCAGAATGTCTTCCTGTGGCCGAAGAATCTGCATTTCTGACTAGGACCTAGATGACCCTGAAATTGGAATCCATGTACCACATTTTGAATAGCAAAAAATCATCTTCCAGAAAAGCATAAATGAATCCCTTTTTCTGCAATGTGCCTTCCATCTATTTTGTTCTTTCTCACATGTGAGAATTGTTCACACTCTCAGATGAGAAAGCTTTCGCCTTCAGCAAAGAGCAGACACTGGATTAGAAGTTTTCTAAATTGGCTTTTGGCCTCTACTCTGTCAGGTAACGAGATGGTTTGCAGCAGAATTCTGTGTCTTATTTCTGTGATCAGAAGGGTTGTGTGGTTATTATTCTCTCCAAGCCTGGATAATGACATGCAACAAGCCATCAGTCATGTAAATTGTCAAAGACACGATTGAAGAATGGAGGTCCCTCTCCTGAGGGGGAGGGTAAGAAACAACAATAAAAAAAATTTAATTGGAACCTGGCCAGGGTAGATTTGGGTTATGGAGTAGCCCACTCCCTGCTCCTGTAGTGGATCTGAAACGTGGGAGTGCATGGGAAAGAGTTGTAAAAACGTGGCCTGAAATTGCCCTGATTGATTGAGGCACAGTGATCAAGAAAGTGCCCGGCAAATTTTCTGCTCCCAATGTGGGATGCCTCCAACAAACTCATTTTCTAGCTGGGTTATAGCACATCAAAGTGGGATGAAATCCAAGATTTTCCTAACAGCTCTTTCCAAGACCCATGAAAATAAGAGCTTGGGAAATTTCATCAGATTCCCTCGGGAGCCAGAGAACAGCCCCAGGTGGACTCCTCCCATCTGTGCATGCAGGAAGGTAAACACAGCCTAAGAATATTGAAACAAAAAATGCCCATTTTCACTTTCTTATTATGGACCCAGACATATGGACCTTTGTAAAAGAATAGGTAAAAGCTATCGAGATCTGGATGGTGGCAGGTGTGTTTCTGTCCTTCTTCAAGGTTATCCAGGGTTCCGTGTCAGAAAATGTACATCTTTTGACTGTTGGAACTCAGGATATGAAATTAGAAGTGATGCTACAGTGCCCACAACAATTTAGGTACCAGATGATCATCATGTCATTTTTATAAGAATAAAAAACATGGCAACAAAGTAAATGGTGCATAATAGGATACTAGGAAGTTATTAAGCATTGTGGTTCCAAAGAATATGTGATGGGCTTTTTAAAAAGTAATGAGCTTATGGGGCGTTTTTATTTATTCACTTTTTTTTCTTTTCTACATGTTAAATAGCAACTTACGCCTTCTCTAATCATAAAAAAATATAAAATATAAATAGTAATGCCAGTAGAGTTGGGGAGCAAGATGAGAAGATGATCATTGTAGGGGCAGGTAAGTGACTTTCTTTGGAATAAAGCCTAAGTTAGCTCAGTCCCAAAGTGCCTATCAGGACTACTATCCTACCTGCGTGCATCTGAGTGGAAATACAGAATAACGTAACGTTGTGTGTCAACTTCTGCCATAAGCTATAAAAAAATAATGTATTCCAAAAAGACAATAACCATTTCAAACTAATGTTGTGCTAAATGCTACTTTTGGAAAGGGGATGATAATTCTGCCCTGGGAGTGCAGCCAATGAACCCAATACAACTTTATTTATGTTTCCCTGTGTTTAGGAGTGTTCCTTCTGCCCCCAATGTTCCAGAGGCTCTTTGATATTTACGAGCTTTAAATCTCTTTCTCCAAGCTGTTTGGCATTTAAGGGCCTGGCAGTCTCAGGCTCTCTTGTTCTTTCTGAAAGCTTTAGGAAGTTGCTGTTCCTGCAGTTTTCTCTGAATCAGAAAGTTCTTTCCTTTCCAGACAGAAAATGGACTGTAGTGGCAACAAGTTGGTGCGTTGAAAAGGATTAGAGGAGAGCCCAAAATACAGGAGGTGGGTTGGAGGAATATTGATGAATTAGTATGAGTTTGTTATGGATTTGCTGAAATCCTAAATCCTGGTACCTGTAACTGGGATCTTATTTGGAAATAGGATCTTTACAGATGTAATCAAGTTAACATGAGGTCCTTAGGATGGACCCTTAATCCAATATGACTGGTGTCCTTATAAACGGGAAGATGGTTACAAGAAGGCACAGATTCATGGGGAGAAAACCATGTGAACACAGAAGCAGAGACTGGCTATTATATAAGCCCAGAATGCCAAGCACTGATAGTCACACCAGATGGCTAGAAAAGGCAAGGAAGGATTCTCTTCAACCAGTGTCAGAGACAGCATGGACCTGTTGACACCTTGATTTTGGACTTCTAAGCCCCAGAGTTGTGAGATAATACATTTCTGTTGTTTTAAGCCACCAGTTTGTAGTACAGTACTTTGCTATGGTATCCCTAGGAAACTAATACAGAGTTCATGAAATATGCCAAGTCAATGATAAAAACAATGACCCTCTATTGAATATATTGAGTATTTAGGTTCATTTCATTCTCTAATGTTTACAATAATCCCAAGCAATAGATACTATCACTTCTATTCACAAATAAGGAAACTACAGCTCAGTTAGGTTAACAAAATTTTCCAGGTGGTCCAGTTATGCAGAGAGATTTGAGCCTGGTCTTGATAACACCAAAGCCCACCCCTGCAAACAGCTTCTTGGAAACTCATAGGTTGCTGCCGAAATTCTGGAGAAGAGGTGGAATCTATCTAATTACAGAAGGTTTCACGGGGAAGTAGAGGTTCAAGAAGGATGTTAAATGTTGGAGAGGGTTTGGACTGATGCAGCTTAGCATGGAGTCAAAGATGGACAATAAAATAATACCTATATGAGAACTGAAAATATGATAATGTGATGGAGAAAAGAGAAGCAAAGGAGAGGGATTTAGAGTAAGGGGTGGTGGAGGTTGAATGTTGCCATTTGAAGTAGGTAATCAGAAAAAAGACATGAACAGAAGTTTTTCAAAAGGAGACAGACAAATGGCCAACAAACATATGAAAAAAATGTTCAATATCACCAATCATCAGGGAAACACAAATTAAAACCACAATGAGATGCCACTTCACCCCTGTCAGAATGGCCATTATTAAAAAGTCAAGAAACAATAGATGCTGGCATATATGTAAAGAGAAAGGAACACTTATACATAGTTGGTGGGACTGCAAATTAATACAACCTCTATGGAAAACAGTAGGGAGATTCCTCAAAGAAATAAATGTAGACTTACCATTTGATCCAGCAATCCCACTACCAGGTATCTACCCAAAGGGAAAAAAATTATTATATCAAAAAGATACCTGAACTCGAATCTTTGTTATAGCACAATGCACAATTGCAAAGATGTGGAATCAACCTAAGTGCCCATGAATTCATGAGTAGATAAAGAAAATTATATACACACACACACACATCATGGGGTACTACTCAGCCGTAAAAATTAATGAAATAATGTCTTTTGTAGCAAGTTGGATGGATCTGGAGACCATTACCCTAAGTGAAGTATCTCAGAAATGGAAAATCAAACACCACATGTACTTACTAAAAATTGGGAGCTAAACAATAGGCACACGTGGGCACAAAGAGATGTAAAGGATATCAGAAAACAAGAAGTGGGGGTTGAGGGGGATCAGGGGAAAAACTATCAGGTACAATGAACACTATTATGGTCTAGTTAGAATTGGGTTTCCAATTGAAAGAGCTTTGACTCCGAGTTAATCAGAGTATGGCCCCAGACCAGCAGCACCAGCAGCACTGGGAACTTGCCAGAAATGCAAAAGCTCACGCCTGGCCCCAGATCTGCTGATTCCGACTCTCTGTGGGGAAGGCTCAAGAATCGGTATTTTAACAATTCATGCTAAACTTTGAAAACTGCTGCCCTAACAGATACATTAGGTTAACCCACCAGAAGCCAACATCATTGGCAAAAGGAATAAAAAAGCATCAGCATCTAAAAGACAAAACAAACTGATGCAATTTTAAATGTAGTTTGATATTTGGAGCAAGTTGCTCTCACTGTCTACAAAATATACCCAGAATCCAGAGTAATCAAAGTACCTTAAAGAATTCCAGGGTGACTTAGAAGGGCACTGCAGAAGCAACTGCATATATTTTTCATTTTTCCTTATTAAAATTTTAGATTTATCTGCACAGCTCTGCCTCATTAGAAGGCTTGAAGGCTGAAAAATGAAGACAAGAGCTTTAGATTTATTTCTTTGTCTTTTACTTATATTGACCCAAACCAGACACCAGAACAATTACGGTGGATTTTGTTTTTTGTATATTTTTTCTTTTTCTCATAGCAGGAATGCCTGATGAAATTTCATTTATATCCTTTTGGCCCCTTGAGTTTGCTAATGCTGCTAAGCAAGGTTGCTTTTTTTAAAGGTGGCCCTTTAAAAAAAATGTTTCCTGACACTTGTCCTATTGCAGAGCCAACAGATGGGAACAGACTAGGTCCCTGAGTGACTGCATGAACTAGACCCCTTCACCCCTCTGCTGACATGCATTGGGTTGTGATATAAGCAAGAAATAAATTTTCATTTTGTTAAACATCAAGACTTGAGGGATAAGACCAGATGCAGATGCTGGTCTTTGTTAGAACACTTAAGTTGGGCTATCTCACTGATATGTTAGAATAACCTCCCACCCCCCAACACACACACAAATATTTAAGCTCTAGTGATGCTAATATAGTAAAACTGACCCCTGAATTATTCCAGTCTCTCCCATCCTCTGTGACTGGTGAAGAGCCCCTTAGAGCTGTGTTGGAATGGAGGGTGTGGGGTGGGTGAAGACAGTGACACACTGACTGTCCCCACAGAAGCTGGCTTTACGAGAGGCAGTATTGATATCAAAAGCAAGGTGGGAGGGTGGGGGAAGGTAAAGGAGGATTATTCTCATATAGGGATTGTTTACAAATTGTGTTTATATGTTGGCATCTCTCCACACCGAAAGGGAAGTCTTTAGACTAAGATGTGATTACAAATACCAAAACTGTGAGTCCTTATGAAATAATGTTTTTGTATGTTAGAAAATGTCTCAGCTTCAGTTTTGGGTCCAGAAGAACTTACTCTTCATAAAATGAAGAAATACATTATTTTCTTGTCCTCTGTAAAAGGACCATATTTTTACCCAAGCCTTTTATTTTTTCAATTCCCATGGATTCAATTTGCCCCAAGAGCTCTGAAATGCTTAGATTTTTATTTTATTATCTTTCCTGCAACACACATTTGCTACATCCTTCTTGTATTCCACTGGTATTATAACTCCTCTGGAATGAGTCCTAGCATCTCCAATGTTGTATTCTGAGACTTGGGAAGCAAGCTAGCCATTTTCTCTACATTAATAGGCAGAAAAGTTCTGTCCTCAGGGTAGCTTTCTGATTGCTGACTATAATAACCAGTGTCACTTACACAATAAAAAGTTTTATGTGAATTTTTTTATTGTCTCCTCCTGGAAAATTGTAGTCATTGCTCATCCAGCAGATGTGTGAAGCCGCAGGCTGAGTGCATCTGTTTCTCTTCTATGTGGTCACCCTGGTCCCTACCCCAGCAGAGAGGCAAAATCCCCACGTCATCATTGTAAATCAAATATAGACAACAGGGCTGTTTTTGTAAACCTATTTGTGGCTCTGATCCCTTCTGTCTCAACTGAATCTCTCCATCTTTTGTCATTTATGGTTGCAGGAGGCTTCTCCCTTTGCTGGTATCTCAGTGTGGCTTCCCCAGAGGCTGACCCTGAATAAGAATTTCAGTGCAACTAGTTTGTCTGAGAGGTGATCCCAGAAAACACTGATAGGGTTGTAGGAAACGGTAGAGACAGGGAAAAGAAAGCAGTCAATCACGAGTATGTCATCAGGCCAGTCAGCACTGTGGGCAACCGGGGCTCAGTCCCAAGGGGGAATTCTAGAAGCCCATTGTAGAACCTGCCTCAGAATTATCTCACTCAAAAGTCAGGGAGCCCATTCCCATTGGTCCCAGTGGAGAGCAGCTTGTTGGTGGCATCAGTTCCTTGGAATGCCCAGCTTGCTGCTTCAGCGGGCAAAGTGGGCTTCTTAGACCAGAGAAAGTCCCTGGGCAAAGAATTGCGGATCCTGCTGTTCACCGATGGTAAGGGGACGTGGGCAGGAACTGACAGCATGTGCTGCACTTGGGCAGAAGAAGCAGTGTCACCTCGGGTCTGAGTTAAGTGGCAGTGCCTCAGACGAAACTTCCCCTGGGTAAGAAGGTCTTGAGGGCCTTCTTCCAGCTTGAGTTCTCCCTCACTCAAGAGTGACCTTGTAGGTGAACAGGGTGTTTTGGGACCTAAATCTTATAGCCTCAGGGGGACTTGGAAGGACACTTGTCTTCCAGAAGCTTTCCCTCCCAGGGCCGTGACACCCAAAATTTCAAAGTTAATCTGACAGTGTTTTTTTTCCCCCTGGTTAAATTAGAAATTTTCTGGGGGCACAGAAAGTATATCCAAAACGTAATCCTCATTCATCTGAAGAGTGAATGAGCCTGTTGAAACTCTCTCTCGTGGCGTTTGATAGGGTAGTGGTGGGGGATGAGAAGTGTGTGAGGTGGGCGGATGTGGTATGTGCTATGTGTGAGTTCGGGTGGCCTGTGTGTTACCTGTGTGGTGTGTGTGAGTGTCTACATGAGGACCCCGGCCATCCAAAGTGGGCACACATGTGTGGGTTTCGCTGAGGGAGGTTCTAAGAACACCTCCGGCTTCTCCCTAGGGGCTCTGCCACTGTGAGGGAGAGCCCCTTGCACTGCCTTGCTTTGCAGCTCTCCTGCTCTCTCCTCACCACCGGGCCATGCAGTTGAATTCATGCCGCTTGCAGAGTAGCTTTGACTGCAGCTGCTGCTGGCTGGGCTGTGACGGTGGCTCTGAAGTGCTCTTAGATTCTCAGGGAACTCAGTAACGGGTTGTTGGCCTGGATCTCCAGAGACCAGCTGAAAAGGCTCAGGCTCTGAGCGAGAAGGATAGCCAGGCACCACAAATGCTGCCCAGTTTAAGTGAAGAAAGTGTGAAACAAGTTTCTTAAGCAAGAAGGCCAGACATTTCCAGAAATGGAGGGAGAGTGCCTGAAGAGTCAGAATCAACTTGGGAATCACCCATTCCCTATCCGCAGTGCCTGCCTTGTGTCCAGTTTTCTTACATCCAGGAAGCACACTCGCATTGTCCCTACAAGCAAGAGACTTTGCCATGACCTTTCCAACCAGAAACTGCTGATGCCACCAAACCAGTGGTTCCCAACCCTCACCAAATACAGGGTTTACCTGGAGAGTTTTAAGAGCACCGATGCCTTAATCCACCCCAGAGATGCTTAGGTGATTGTTTTGGGAGCATTCTGATCAACAGAATTGTTAAATCTCCCTAAGGCATTCTCTAGTGCAGCCAGGGTAGAGCTCTGCTGCACTGAACTACCTCAGGTTCAAAGAGGGGATCTCAGAGAATGTCCTGGCTATTGTCAAACCAATAATTGTCATTCTAAAGTTAATACCTCCAAAAACACACTCATTATTTAGTCCTAAATGCCTAAATCTGTTCCTTATAGAGTGGAGTTATTGCTCTCATACCCTATATTCCATCTGTCAGAGAGTATTGAAAGCTCTGCCTTCCAAATGCACCTGGAAAATGGTCCCCTCTCATCATCTGCACCTCTACCCCGGGTTCAAATTAACATTGCTCGCTCTCTTGTATTATCACACTAGCCTCCTAACTCATCTTCCTAAATTTGTTTTTCTCTTCAGTCGTAGCTGATGCAGAAGCCAAGGGAGCCTTATAAATGCTGATGAATTAATGTCCTTACTCCATTAAAAACCCTCTCACAGTTTCTCATCCTGCTGTGAACAAAAACCTGAGTCTTACACATGCCTATGTGGTCTGCTCCCAACTACCATGGGAAGAGAGGATTCTTCTATGGAAGACAGTCCTTGGTTAAGAAAATAGTAGAGTTACAGAGTTAAACAAAATTCTCAAAAACTGTAATTAACCAGGGATCATTATAAAGTCTGAAGGATACACTAGGTGCAGCACATTCTAAACTCAGCAAAGAAAACCTTTTAGAAAAAGATGATACCATCCCCACTTTCCATTGACATTGACGTTGACAGCCTCACCTGCCCACAGCAAAGGGAATCCGGCAGGCTTGACAACCCCAACCACCTTGCAGGAGCAAAAAGGGCTGTGAAAAAAGTGGCCAAATTCCTTACTTTCTTGGCCTGGTCAAGATTTTCTATTTTCTGTTTTTTTTTTTTTTTTTACTGTTTCTATAGCCTGCTTTCTAGTTTCTACACTTAATAATAAAAGCACATCCAGTGGATTAATTGATGTTTTTACATAAAAGAAAAAAAAAGATTCAGCATGTCTTTCAGACTGGTGGCTAATATGAGGGGGTGCATGCTTAAGAAAAAACAATGGCACTTTACGTGTTTAAATTAGTATACTTTTTTATTTGAAAAGACATGTCTCTCAAAACTTAGATGGACTCAAGAAATATTATTTGAATACGCTAAAAGCCCTTAAAGAAGATAGCACTTAAGTAAATTGATATCAATCAAAAGTGTCAGCCATGCTGAGTTTATTGATATCTCATTTGGTGGATAAATGTCAGCTGGTTTAAGGACGTTATTGCTATTGTGCACATGTGTAACTAGTGCAAGGCAAGGAATCACTGTCTTCTGCAATAGGTGTAGAAAGAATATTTTCTATCTCTGTATGGCTTGAACTGCTTGATGGTGGTGACTTTTTGAAACCCAGAAATAGCTTTAAAAACCTGCCATCCTAACTCATGGGAAGTGATGAGTTTCAATTTGGCATGGCCATGCGATGAATTTGATGACTAACACACAAACTTCCAGCCCAATATCACCCATCTCTCGGGCCCCTCTCTTTTATTTCCAGGCTTCAATTTGAGCCCAAAGAAGCTCAGAGGCTGAGACATCCCTTCGCTCAACTGTCTGCCTCAGAGATCTGTTCCTGCAGCTGTTCAAATGGTGCTGTTGTTCTTTCCTCAAAACTTGGTTTCTCTTCCCATTCCCCAGCTGAGCTCAAACAAAGAGCAACAGATGACATATTTCTGCAAACAAAATATGTTTGTTTTGTTGTAAATACATGAAGAGATCAATAAAGTTAAGCCAAACTTTGCAAGGCCAGAGGTGTTACCAAGAGAATGACATTACAGTTACTAGACAAGAAAAGAAAATGTTTTCCAAAGATAATAAAGAGAGAGCTCACAGTTCCCCATCTAACATTTTATAGCCAAAAAGGAAGATGTAATACTGTGAAGAAGAAACACACTTCTTTGTGTCTTTGAAGCCAATGGATTTCAGTTAAATGCCTGTTATACCAATTAGGGTTCCTTTACATTTAATTATAAATCAACAGAAACAACCATTGTGTTCATTATTCAGTGAAGTCACTTTGCTATGTTTGAAATCATCCTCAAATGTCATTTTGCTTATACTTCCTATTGTCTTTGGACAGTTAATTTCACATGCAAATGTATGTGCTGGGCTTAAAAGATTAAATGTCTCTATCTTTATTGTTTACTGATACAATATTTATATAGTAGAAGCTTTCCCTCAATTAATCATACTATGTGAGTATTTGATCTAGAAATCCCCTTTGGTAAATAGAGGAGAAATGTATGAGTAAGGTCAATGGGTTTGTGTGGCAGAAAGAAAACGTACATTTGGAAGAGCTCAAGAAAGTACAGAGGCAACTGGAATACTAGGGAAAAAAAGAAATTTTGCTTCATGGAGGAGAAATGGGTCAGTAAGAGAAATGGCATATTCTTTACACCAACAAAAAAGCCTCTTTATATATGATACAGGATTTGTAGCAGGTGCAACTCTAGGTCCTGGGGGACAGCAATTAACAACAACAATAAAATTTCTGCTTCCATGGTGGGTACCTTCAGGTGGGAGGTACAGTTAAGACATACACAGAAAGAAAATAAGTGCTATGGAGAAAATTAAAAAGAAGCCAGCCAGCACCCACAAGAGTGAGCTGGAATGTGGGTCTGCTCCCAGCTGAGCTTTGGGATGGCTGCAGCCTCTGCCAATACCTTGATTGCATCCTGTGAGAGACCCAGGGCCAGAGGACCCACCTAAGCGGTACCGGATTTCTGACTCGCAGAATCTGTGAGATGATAAATGTGTTTGGCTTTAAGCTGCTAAGTTTTAGGATAATTAGTTTCGCAGCAATAGATAACTGATGCATCAGCTAAACTCTGTAACTGCAGACCTGAGAAGTAAATAAGCGCTCAGGTTTGGGGAGTGGTTTGCTATGTAGCATCACTGTGGCAACAGACAACTGATATAACATGAAATTCACACCTTGGAGTTATAGAGAGCAGAGAGAAAGGATGGTTTTGAAAAGAACAATGAGATATCAGATGAATTCCTTACTTTCAGGTCCAGGGATATCAAGAGAATATGAAATTTTTAAAACTGATTTTTGTATACAGTTTTTTAAAATAAATTTCACTGTTTGATAGCTTCATTGTGCACCTAGAAACAGAACTTCATAGTTTGTAAAACTTTGTAAATCAAACACTGAGGCTATTAATTATGACAGAGCAGAGAAAGATAAAATGTTCTTCTCGTAGCTGAGATGCAATTCTGTTCTATCAGTTGACATGCAATATTCACTTTATTTCATTTTTCTCTAGCATGAGAGAGGACCCAAAGTGCATTGTACAGCTCTGTCATATAATGATGCTACATTTTAAACAATTTGCTTTTTAAAAGGTCATTTACAGAGGTAGCTATAGGTAGATAGAAACAAATGTAAATAATCTGTAAGTACAGCAACATTTAAGGAAAGCCTGAAATACATCACAGGTAAATAGACTAATATAAATTATAAGATGATCATGATTATGATGTTGATTAGAGAGAGAGAGACCCTATTCATTGATAGGTACACATCTACGAAGGAATAATGTTACTCCAAGTGTAGTGGATACTGTTTGTTCTCTACCCAGAGCCCCTTTTTCTACCCAGTGTAGCTACCCTGCAGTTGCCGTGAATGTTGTCTGTTAAAGGCTCCAAACTGCCCACCGCTTTGGAGACTGCTCTCTACCATAAGGGAGCTGTCTCACTAGGAGTGTTCTACTTCACAGTCGCCTGCAAAGATACAAAGTATCTGGCCCCTTGCAGCATGATGAAAGGAACTCTGTGGTCTGATCCATGCTCAGAGCTCCCTGTGTGATCAAGCTGAGGTTAATCTCCAGGGGAGACCACGTCCTTGCTCAGCCCCTCCCTGACCCCATCCTGCCTCCTTCACCCCTCTTCTCCTGACAGCCCTCCTTCAATGCATCATGTGCTTTGAAATCCTCATCACAGACTCAGAGGCTCCTTTCTGCTTCCAGGGAAGCAGACCAAAAGCCTCAAACAATTTTCTTATCTTTTCACAAATTTAACTTTTAATTTTGCTTCCTGAATGTTGGAGTCCCCACGTGGGTGCATGTATCTGTCCCTGTGTTTGTCCTGGGCAGTTCTGCTCAGGACACAAATACCTGAAACCATGTTCTTGAGTCACATTGGCTTTTATTCCACAACTACCCTCGGTCTCAAAAGGCATCTTCTGTTTGGTCTTGTCATGGACTGTACGAGCTCTGTCAGCAGGAAAAGAAAGATTTCCCAATTCATCTTGCAATATGGCTATGTTAGACTTAGAAGTTCCTCTGGAGCATCATGAAAGGGAAATGCCTACCTCTGAGCTTGGTGCTCAGGGTACCAAGGGACCACTCACATATTATTTACTGTGACATTTGCCTCCACGTTCTGCCCCCTTCTGAGACGATGCATACTTAAGATCAGAATCATCAGCCTTAAAAGCGGTGGCTGGGAGAAGTCTCTTAAAGGCACAATGTTCTCTTTATGGTCATTTCTCCTCTTTATGAGCCCTCTGATAATTAACTGGGTGAAAGAAAGAGATGATGGGGATTCGGGGCCGAAGCCTCTAGTGGAATTGGAGTCACCTCCTGTGTAAAGCAATGTGAATTCTAGGCACTGTCGGCATAGAAGTACTTTCTGGAGGGTGTAAATCTTCTGTTTCCACCACAGGGGTCTTAAGGATAGAAAGAAATCAGTTCTTATTCGGAAAGTGGGAGAGAAGGAAATCTTGAATATATTTTTAAAATGTTATAGTATGATGGTGTGTAGTCAAATACCTACGATACACAGGGCAATAGAGCTAACTAGTTGGCATCTTGTTAACTTCAAGAATCCAGGGCTATCTCAGATAGTAAACTGTTTGGATGTGACAATGGGGCAAAGTCCTTATAACAGAATATAAAAGATGATTGTGTTTGAGAAACGTTAGGTTAAGGTTGAGGCTGGGAATGTCTATGAAGGAAATTTCAAAAGAATTTGCTGGGTGATTGTATGCCAGGTGTTATGTCTACTCATTCCCTAGGTAATGGCATAGAATTCTAATTACAACCTTTTGAAATAGGCAACAACGTAATCCCTTTTTACAATGAGGGAGTGGGTTCCAGGAAGATTAAAGTGATATTTCCAAGGAGTGGTAAAGACTTGCTAACTCCTAAAATATCCTTACTCTTACGAAGTGATGTTACAAGTTAACAAACAAGTAAAGTAGCAAGACACAAAGGGCTGGGTGAGTGTGAAAAAGACTTGCTATGTAGAGTGTAGGAAAGGGCATAAGCATTTCTACTGAATCCCGGGGGTAAATGGTGATTTAAAATTTTCATAGCAGTGAAAAGCAGTCTAGTATAGTAAAAAAACAAAAACAAAAACAAAAAACACAAAAACAGAAAAAAAACCGTGTACCTTGTGTCCACACTTTGATGTGCAAATTAACTTTTTGATCCTTGATTTATTCTCCCCTTGATTAGGACAAATAATACCATCAGGGTTATTGTAAAATTTGAAGATATGTGCATAGGATCTGGTACATAGTAAATGCCCAATTAACTAATTGATTAGTTTGTTTGATTATTTGCTGAACCTACTCCATGGCCCTTTACATAAAATCTGGGTGGGGTAGAAGACTAATTACTAAAGGCCGTCAAACTGCAATTTCATGGAGGAGGTGCATCTTACACAGGTGAAAAGAGAACTTGTTAAAGGAAATCGCAGGTTGCATTCCAGACCTCATCATAATATAATCTAAAGAAAATGCCATTCCCAGGTTTATTTTACCCTTCATTCCCAAACACACTGCTACTGCAGCGTTATGAATAATGACACCATGTTCTTGAGCCTCATTGGCTGATCATACTTTTATTCCACACCAACCCTTAGTCTTAAAAGTCATCTTCTGTTTGGTTCTGTCATGGACTGAAAGAGCTTTTACTTATGGTAATGTTATTCTTTCATATATGTGTACCTGTGAATGAGTAGGATCTCTCTCTTATCATCATCGTCATCATCTTGTAATTTATGTTAGTTTATTTACCTGTGATGTGTTTCAGGCTTTCCTTAAATGTTGCTGTACATACAGATTATTTACATTTGTTTCTACCCTTAATTCCTTACAATCCTGCTATTCCTCTGACTCTATTCCCTGATCCTCCAACATGTCTAGGTGTGTCTGGACATTTCATGATCATACTTCAGATCTCAGCTTAGCTATTATTCTACTGAGAATCATCCTCCCTTGACCTACTAGATACCTTCTCTATCTTATGCTACAGCAGCTTATACCTCCCCTATCAGAACCCGTATACTTCTGCATTATAATTGCTCATTTACTTATGTAACTAGAATATAACTGGGATCCTTGTGACCCAGTCTCTGAATAGTATTACTTTAAAAAAAATTGTTGAGAGCAAGTCAGTTTTACTCACTAGTGAAAATACCAGGCATACTGTTGTAAAGTGAATGTATTATTAAAGTTTACAAAAAGCCTTTTAAAATATTTTCTTTAGGTGTAGCTCTCACTTTCAATAGCTTTCTCATGCCTGAGAGATGCTTAAAACAACAGGAACAACAAAAGTGAAACAAAGTTAGTCTGTTTGCTGCTCTTTCTTTCTTTCCCCAACTCTCCCCTACACCCAGCCCACATGGCTTTCCTTTCTTCTTTCCTTGTCTATAACACAGATCTTTATTAAGATGGTCAACTTAGTTTCTCTGTATTCTTGGGATTTTCTTTGCTTTTTGCTATACTAAGGGACATGGAAATGACTAACAAGGAAGAGTCTTTCTTCACCTGGGGAATAGGGGTGGAGGGGAGGGGAAGAGAGGCTGTGAATATTCACACATTTATAATTTTGGTCCTTTGCTTATCTCTCTGTGTCCTTAAATATGCACTAAGTACATTGAAGACAAAGATTAGGTCTTGTTAAAAGCTGTATGCTCAGCCTTTAGTGTGGAACCTAGCAAAGAGTGGACATCTTACTATATGCATAACTAAATAGATAAACATAAAATGTGAAAAATTAGATTTCCTATAAATGTCACCAATTAGTCTGATTTTAAACCCTGTGAATAGTGAGTGGCCTCTGAGAACACCCCAGAGGTGACCCTCTTCTCACATTTAACAGAGAGTTAAACCACAGTTGTGTTAGGGTTGACCTAGATTGGTTCAAAGAACAAGATGATTCTTAAAAGATTTATTAGGTTTTGGACAAATCACCCTCAACATCTCTCGGCTGCATTTTCCTTGGTAGTGAGGTATGTAAAGTAAAGGGAAAGAAATGACTTAAGGACTAAGGTTTTAAAGTTTTCTGTTAAAACGTTCACTTGCAATCATGTTTCCTTCTGCTGTAAGTACCTTGGGATCCTCCTTATATTTTACTCCAATTCAGAGGCTAATCAATATATTTGTGCTTACCTGTTGCTTAGCATTCACTTTTACTTGGCCTAGGTGGGTGGGGAAATAGATATTTGTAAGGCTGAACAAAACCCATGGAGACACATAGATAAAATATTGCCCTAAAATAAAGGTAAAGTAAGCCCAGAATCAACATTAAAATTACTTTTTGACTGCTTCAATTATTTTACACATGCTATTTTTAATAAAATGGTGATGGTGATGATGACAATAACAGTAACTACTATTTGACCAGGAAATATACACAACTCTTTGAGCACGCATGGGCTCTGCATAGTAACAGTGTGAGAGGAGAACTGATTCTTCTTCCTTCCTTGGAGCTGCTACCACCTAGAGCTGCCCCATGGTGGATATAGAGGGTCCCAGTCTGGAGAGAAGTGGTGGGAAACTTCCTCTAGGGGCAGTTGATGGAAATTCAGGTCAGTGAAAGGTCTGAATCAGCTTCTGTACTGAACGTGGAAATGGCTGGTCCTTTATTATTCTCCTAATTGAGAAGAGAGAATAACTGTTTCCCATCAGGAGCTGGAGGCCAACAAACATCATGATGGTGATGGGGTAGGGGATGTGGAAATAAATGAAGATTATCTAAGCAAGATCAAAGGCTGTTTATTCAGAGCTTGCTATAGCAAGAGGGTGAGCCCCAACATGTGCATTGGGCAGGTAGATACTCAAAGGCAGGCAGGTGTAGGGAGCAAAGGCTCCTGACCCCCAAATGTTCAGTGAAAAGTCACTGGCGTGAGGTAGATCCATTAATAGGAGGAAAAGGATGCAAATTTATTTTAATGTGTATACTCGGGAAGACTCAGAGTGAAGATTCAACTCCCCAGTGGAGTTGAGAAGATTTTATGTCTTTCTGGTAAGTTGGTTTAGGGTGGGGGAAGAGGAATTCTGTTGAGGGGCAATAAGGATTGCTAGGGAGGATGAATGGATACAGAACATCGATTTACTGGTAAGTAGTTCTCTCTGGAATTTGAATGCGTCTGAGAGTCAGGATATTCTCTTCTCAAAGAATCTGTTCAGGTGTGGACACACTTCTGATTTTACGGGGGGGGGGGGGGGAAGAAAAGAACAATTGTTCTCCTAGGCAGGTCTGGATCTTCGAAAGATAAACTAACTTTTTGGGGAGAGATGAGGGTGTGTGGGAGGGAAAGGTCAGAGAGACGTTGGAGCTTCTTCAGTCAATCCAGCATGTCAAAATGCTGTATTTTGGGGTAAGATATTTCTACTTTCCTTCACCAGAGAGTGGGGAAACTTTATAGTGAAATGCTATGAAGGTTTCAGGGGGGCCCCGTGGGAGGGTGATGGCCCAGGGAAGCTGGAGCCCACTGGGTACCTGACTAGAAGGCATCTTTTGTGAGTGATTTGTGGATCTTCTTTGTCTTGCTCTAGTTGGGCCTGAGTTGAAAGCAAGGACACAAACAGGGAGGTTGGCCACCACCAACCAAGTCTTGACCTCTCTGGGCCACTGCTACAGAGGTTGTGGTTTGGCTTCCATAGCTGGTTGTTGTAGACATTGTAGGTCAGCATTCTGTTTTCATATATTGTCTGGCCACTTTCCATTTGCATATTCATTCTGGGGCTTTGAGCCAGCTGGAATTAGAATAGAATTAAAATAGAAGACTGTCTCTCAGACTCCTGGTTGAGTTTCACAAAAAAAGGATTATGGCTATATCATCACTGACCTGAAATACACACAGTGATCTTGAATTTTTTCAACCATTGATCTGCCAATGCATCAGTCATGAGCTTTGGAAACTTTTCCAAAGCTATCAGTTTTGCAAATCGAGGGCTTTCTGAGTTCCAGTTCTAAAGATCTCATTCTCTGATTCTAATCCTGCTAAGTGTAATCATCACTTGGCCAGGCTCTTTGCCATGAAATATATCAAGACAAAGAAGACACAGTGCCTGTCCCTTATTCTCATGATCCCCTGAACCAGGGTAAAAACAATTGTGGTTGAGAACTATAGTGAATAACAAATCATTATTATTCTGGGATCTGATTAGAAAGTCCTCCCTATGCTATAGAGATGTTCTACTTTCTAAAGAACTTTCCCATTTAACATGTTCACATAAGCTTATAGGTATTCAACAAAATTAAAAAAATATGTATTGAGTAGTAGGCTGTGTTCAATGCTATGTGTTAATTGGTATTTTCTTTAACTTCATAGCTATTTTAGCTGTGTCCAAGGGTCAGGGAGATAAAAAAGCAGCTGAGTGGTAGCACCGTTTGCCTTTACTGAGTAAGATAACTCTTACAGTAATGCCTTCCATTTCTGAACTTCAATAGTGAGTATTGAGATTAATAGGAGTTCATATAGTCAGGGACAAGTGAATTTAAAACACAATGGTTGATCAGCCTGTGTTCCATTGGAGACAGGGGCCACACCTTATTCAAGTCTGAGGATCAGCACTTAGTTCAATCCCTGTCACTTTTAGATGCTTTATAAATATTTATTAAATGAGCTCTACCTCATCAAACCACAGGGGAATCCCAGTCTAACAATACCGACTCTGTCTTCATTAGCTTGAGCCACATGAAATTGACCTATTATTCAATCTAATGTATGCATCACATGTATTTGTATAAATTCAAAAGCATTAAATTTCTTTTGAAATTCTGAAGAACACTGCTTAACAGTTCCTCATCAGCTCAACAATCTTGAGCTTTGCATTTAGCAAATGTGATAATGTTTATGGCGAATTTCCTATAGAATATTGTTAGAGTTTTCTTACCTTTGAACAAAGAAGAATACACATCCCACTAAATGTGTTTTGGTTTAACATACATTTTTTTGAATAACCAAAATGCAGATGATGTGGAAAGCAAGGCCTATCATGATGTATGTTTCAAATTTATTGCGTTTTCTTTATGCTGTCTCCCTAAGCAAGAGAAAATATTCAATTCTCAACAAGCTGTGGAAAATACCTTTCATGATTTCATTGCCTCTTGCTTTCTAGGCTTCTTTGCTGCCGGCATAAACAGGCTACTATTAAGATGGCAAAACTGTGTTGATAGTTTAGGCTCATACTTTGGTTAATTGTACTGTCTCTTGTTTGTGATATAATAAACTGCACTTTTGATTTGAAATCAGACATTTCATATTTAATGACTGAATCTAGTCTCAGGGTGGCTTGAGAAGAATTACAATAAACTCTGTAAGCTGTTTTTCCTGTTATAAAATTCTCTAGCTCATCCTCGCTCAAAATTTAGAGCTAAGAAATCACCTGGGGATCTTATAGAAATACGGGTTGTGACTCAGCAAGTCTGGTGGGTCCAAGATCCCAGAATATGATAATGCTACTGGTCCAGGGCTCACACTTTGAATAGCAAGGCTGTGGCCACCTTGGCACGTCCGTCAGACCAGTTAACAGCCCTACGTGGCCAGGACTTTGATGTGGCTTAAATTCACTTCCAATTTATAGCCTGCTGTGTAGTCAGCTCAGGACAGGATCCTAAAACAAGCAAACTTGTGTTGACCTCTTCTGTAACCTGCCTTTCAGTCCACTTTGGTGGCCCACCAGTACCTGAGATCCTTAATATTCTCCAGCAACTCAATGCCTCCTCTCTGGTGTCCGCATTGGATGGTAGTTCAGTGATGAATAACCTTTCTTTCACCCTCTCCCCTTCCTTAGCCTCGTGAAGAAAGGGAGGGGAAAAATATGGCCACATCAGACAAAATGACGCTCAGTGACCCAAATGGTATGGTATGATATCCACAAAGTCAAATGCCCCCAGGCATTAAAATGTACATGTATCCTTAAGAAGACTTTTAAAAGAAAAATCCTATATTGGAATGAGTATTATCTCTGTATATTTAGCATTAGCATTGTGGTACAAAGTTTGCACTTACAAACATTATCTCAGCAAAACCCATGGAGATATTAGGCATTAGTGGAAAAAATGGCAATAATAAGATAATTTACATGCTTGTCTCTTAAGTCCCAACTGGCAGAGTAATACTGACCCAGAAATAGTTTGAACAACTATCTGTAATTTGGGGCTCTGCTTTCTGAAGGACGAGGAGAGAATGTTCTATTAGAGTTTCCATCACCAGGATTTTAACCTTGATGGGGAGTGCTCAAAAGTGCCCCAATGGGTTGAAAATATATTGCTACTCCCCAAGAGGCCAGACTCCCCTGGAGGCATCTGCGTTGGAGCCCACCTGAATGGACAGCTGTAGGTGACAGTCCAGGGCAGGTATCTTATTCGTTATAGCCCAGCTCAACATTTCCAAATCAAACCAAGCAAGAAGAAAAGACAACTGACCAATGGAAGAATGAGGAGCTTTTCCTGGCCTCTAGCCCCGTGGGAGAGAGCTACATCCTCCAAAGGCTGGAGACTTTCTCTAAATCAACAGTCGCCCAAACCAACTACAAGCTTCAAGTTCTTCCTCTGTGACCCCAGTAGCTGTCACTGCCCCTCCTTTTTTCTCATTGATTTTTTTCCTCATAAAGTAAAATAAATTGGTGTAGTTTTGCAGCAAAGAAACAATTTCTCTCTCATCTCCAGAAACCTGTAGAAAATAAGGCTGTTGCTTATTACACAATTTGTCCTTAGCATCTACCTTTCAGAATGGCACAATACGGAATACTACTAAGAAAAAATAAAATCAAAACCTAAATTTTTTTTAAAAAACAATAATTCTTAGAAAAGATATGGGCAGTTATGTTTGGGAAAATTTTTAGTGTGTCTTAATTTGAATTGATTTTTAGACAAGTTGTTCAGGGCTAAAAATTTGCATACAAAATGGATATATGGTACTAACGTTTGTGTAACACTTAGAAATATATAATATAAAACACTTTCATACACAATTCTCAAAGCTCATTTCTCCTTCACAATAATCCAGTGATGAGTACATATATATTTTTTTATTCTCCATTTTGTACATGAGGAAATGAGGACTCGGAGAGATTTAGAAACCCAAGGTCATGCCCATCTAGAAGGGAACGACTTTAGACTACAAATGCCATGATCTTTTCTGATGCATCTTATTTATAACCTGTGCAGTGGTTTGGTCTCCTGAGCTGCAAAAGAAACCTGTTTAAATGTGGCTAAATAAAAAAAACGATCAAAATTTCCTGAGTGATGTGGTTTAAGCCATCTGAAGACACTGTGCTCCAATCACTGTCTTTCATGTTTTGCCTGAACCCTGCCTGCCACCTGAATAAAAAATGATTACAGTAGATTGCCACTAAAGAGAATGCTGCTTTCCATCCAGGCAGCAGAGCATGATAAAAGAGATCTTAAGGATTCTGGCAAATTAGAGCTGCAAGTCTGCATTTTTTTAATTTTGTGAGCTGATACAAATCACAGGGACCTGTCAGGGAGCATTCAGAGGCACCGGGCAATTCAACTTCAGAGATAAGTGAAGAGTAAAAGCAGCTCACTGCACATCATAATTAAAGAGCTAGTTGTCTTCAGCAATTTCAGCTCCACTGAGACTTCTAGCAGATTTTTTTTTTTTTTTTGGCTTGGAATAGAAGAAAGAGAAAAAGCGAGAACCCCAAACAATCTTTCCGAAATGTTATAATGGAACAATTTCTTAAAGTACTGTGTGGGTCACTCCTCTGGTAATTAAATGATTTGGGTCTAGACCTTGCTCTTCCATTATAGATGTCTGGCAAGTCACAAAATCACTCTGAAGCCTCAATTTCCTTACTCTAAAGAATAAAAGGGTGAATAAGCTAATCTCTGAGTCCCAACACTAACATTCTAGCATTCCATGAAATTTCTCATTTCCAATTGACTATTCAAGTACAGAAGGCTTTCAACTTTAAATGGCCATTTTTATTCTATTTTCGTTAGACAGGTAGTCCCTTGAAATGACTGACAGATGCCTGGGTTACAGATGAAATCAGTTCGGTGAAGCTACTCCACAAAATGAAAGGAAATGAATTCAGTGGTTAACAGAGCAATTGTGTCTTAACTTGCTTCTTCTACCTTCTCTGTATTGGTTTAAGTTTAACATTCCCATGGTATTCTTAGGTGACTTCTTTTGGTATCCCTTGCTTTTGTGTATAATGAAAGCAGACATCTCACTTGACCATATCCACTATAATCATTTATGAGCAGAGCAATGCCTCACTCCAGTGGCCCCAGATTGAGAGCTACTGCATTTTATGAGGGGCATTCCAGCTCCAGTGACTACATGGAGAGTTCAGGGAATGTGAAGCCCTCCCTGACATCCTAAGGTTATGACAGTCCTTTTGAGGGCCTTCATACACATTATTGTCATTTAATACTGAACATGACCTTGTAACCACACAAGCCAATCATGTATACAAAATATCCTTCCCTGATCATAGTAGGCTGTAAGAACTTCTGGCCAGAGATAGGTTTTTTTTTCCCTCAAATATTGTTTCAAACATACTAAAAAAGGTAAGAGGATAAATACAACCAGCAACCCATTCTGTAGGATGTCTATTTGTTCTGTTGATCATTCCTTTGCTGTACAGATTTTTTTTAGTTTAAGTTAAGTGCCATTTATTTATTTTTGTTGATGCCATATTTATTATACTTTTGGAGTCTTTGTCATAAATTCTTTGCCTAGGTAAATATCCAGAATAAATTTTCCTATGTATTCTTCTAGAATTTTTATGGTTTCAGGTTTTATATTTAAGTCTTTACTCTATCTTGGGTTCATTTTTATATATAATGAAAGATAGATATCCAGTTTTATTCTTCTGCATGTGACTATCTAATTTTCCCAGCACCATTTATTGAATAAGGCATCCTTTCCCCAGAGTATGTTTTGCTCTGCTTTGTCAAAAATTAGCTGGATGTAGCTATATGGCTTTATTTCTGGGTTCTCTGTTCTGTTCCATTGATCTACGTGTCTACCTTTACCCCCGTACCATACTGTTTTGGTTACTATATCTGGGTACTATAATTTGAAGTCAGCTAATGTGATGCTTCCAGATTTGTCCTTTTTGCTTAAGATTGATTTGGCTATTCAGGCTCTTTTTGTTGTTGTTGTTCCATATGAAGTTTAGGATTATTTTTTCTAGATCTATGAGAAATGTCATTGGTATTTTATGGGAATTGCTTTGTTTTCTCCTTGTGTTACTGTTTTATAAGAGCTGTGAGTTTTACCTTTGAGATGTTTCTATTCTGGTGGGTATAAATTGTTCTTTTCCATGTATAGAGCACTTTTAAGCATTTCTTAGGGGGCAGATCTAATGGTAACAAATTCCTTTAGTGTTTGCTTGTCTGGGAAAGACTATCTCTCCTTTATTTAGGAAACATAGTTTTATAGTATACAAAATTCTTGGCTGACAATTATTCTGTTTAAGAAGACTACAGATGGGACCCCAATCCCTTCTGGCTTGCAAGGTTTCTGCTAGGAAGTCTGCCATTAGTTTGATGGGTTTTCCTTTGTAAGTTACTTGGTGATTTTATGTCACGGCTTGTAGGATTTTCTCCTTCACTTTGGCTTTGGCCCTGTGGATGACTATGTGCCTTAGTGATGTCCTACTTGCCTCGAATCTTCCAGGTCTTTAATGACCTTCTTATATCTGGATGTCTAAATCTCCGTCAATATCAGGAAAATTTTCCTCCATTATTCCATCAAATAGGTTTTCCATGCTTTTTGCTTTTTCTTCTTCTCCCTCAGGGATACCTATGATTCTTATATTTGTTCACTTTACATAATCCCAACTAATGGAGGTGGAACGCACTATATGGGGAAAGGGCATGCTTGTAGCCCTGGCTTGGGTGAGGCAAAGGCATCATATGTAACCAAAATGTTTGTACCCCCATAATATTCTGAAAAAAATGTGCAATATAGACAAAGCTTCATAGGTCAGCACGTTATCATGCAGTGGGATCATATTTAGATCATTTGCTATTAATACACAAGTTCGCTCAATTAATCCACAAATACATATTAAGGACCTACTATGGACAACATATTATACTATTCTCAAGGAATTTCCCAATAGCAATATTCCACCTAATCTAAAACTCATTTAACTAAGCAATTTACTAAGAGAAGGAGCTCAGGAAAGTGTGTGCAGGTAGACATTTGGCAAGGGACTTTCTTGATTAGTACTGAATGAGTCTTATCGTTGACAAAGAGAAGATAGGATTATAAGATTGTAATGATATCTATCCTGATTTTCAAATTTCAAGAACCCTTGAATATGTTGGTAAGAATTATAGTATTGGAAAGTAGAGCTGAAAAAGAACAGAGGTGATGGATAATATTTTACCCTGGTATGGGACTTCTGACCATTTCATCAAGTACAGTTGTATCCATCACTTATGTTGATGCTCACCATCCCCCCCCCAAAAGTAAAGGAGCTAATACTATCTCCATTGAAAAAATGAGAATATTGAGAGTCAGAAAGTTGACATAATTTATCCCATGCCACCTTTGAGCTAGTAAGTGGTGAAACAAAAACAAGACATGGATCTTATGAAAACTTATCTGATATACTTTGTGCTACTACATTGTACATTTCAACTTGAACCACTTTCAGGAAAACCTATCCTTTGTGACCTTTGCATTTTTGTTTAAGTCTGATAAAGGTGGAGACCCAAAATATCAAAGGTTATTTATATCATTACAATATTTACACTCACAAGTATCTTGTTTCATCCTTATTGCTAGTAAACTTCTTTATCTTATGCATATAGAAATTTGGGCTGTGTAAACAAACAGTGCTAATTGAATAATTGTCCTCCATTGAATGTTAATTAATCTGTTTACTACCTTCCAATGGCTATGTTCAAGCCATCAGTGTTTCATTTTGACTACTTCAGGGAAGACACACTCTTGTGTTTATTTTCAAATGCATAATTTAGGAAAATAACTATGTGAAAAAAATTGCAATAAGTTAAAAAGAAAATGGAATATATGGCACCCACCTTTCATCAACATTTCTTATCCTTAAGGAATAAAGAAATATCTCCCTATTAAGGTTCTTTGATTTAACATATCAAAAGTCCAAAATGTTCACTTCCCAACATACTCTGTATTCACATAGTTCCCTTCAGTGCTGTTTGGAACCTAATTCATTTCTTCATATTTTCCTTTTATTCTTTCACTAAACACAGATTTTATGATTAGTGCCCTAGAAAGTGCCAGAAGATGTTTCTAAGAGGTAGAGAAAATTGCCGTTATTTCTTCACTGAAATAACATTGTAGGGTAACAACCTTGAAAGTGCCAGGATTTCAGCACTCAGGGCAAAATTACTATTACCTAGCATTAACTCTCTGACTAGGGATGATTTATCTATTTGTTAGAACGTACTAAGCATGATGTGAATGGAGTCTGTGCCTGCACAAAAAATATTTCAATGAAAAGAAAGCACTGTTTTTATGTGAGGTGTGATATCCCAGATCAAGTCGAGCAATCCCAAAAGATAGTCATGAATCATGTACTAAAAATAGTAATGAATATATCCTCCCAATCAGCTCCATAAATCAAGTTACGTGATTTTGTTCTTCATGAGGCAAGTTAGATCACCAAGAGGAATCATGGTGATCGGCTCCTCTGGGAATTTCTGAGGAGTTTATTTGCTTTTCCCATCTGTCCAGCTTTCTTGTAGGTTCTTCATTACAAAAAAGTAGCATTTGACTGAAAGAGGATAATTTCATATGAGGGGGATAGAGGAGAATGGGTGCAATTTGTCTTTTTTATTCCAGTACCTAGACTGCTATCCTGAAACTGTAAGTTGCATAGTCAAAATAGATTTGTGCCTCTATTAGTGATAACTTAAATTTCCTGGGTACCCTGTTGGTTTATTATCCCTAGAGCTCAGTACACGTCTTGCAACAGATAATACATTCAATTTATTTAGTTTAATCTCTAAGAAATCAGTGAGGAATGAAGCCAGATAAAAGGTATATAGAGTGAAGAAAGTGCAGTGCAGTTACTGAAACATTTCCACACATTAGCCAATTTGATTTACCCACTTACCCTATGGGCTACGAGAAACCTGAGACTCACCTACATAAGTGACCCGCCTTAGGTGAGTTTCCACCTTCCACAAGATACAAATGTATAATCTGAACCCTAAATAGCCTGGTGATCCTTCTGCCACGCTTATCTCAACATCATAAATTGATCTACGAAGAAATAAAATTTGCCCATACTAGAACCAATTGTAGGTAACCATAGTGTTCTGTATACTTGGAAGTAAAAAACATACTACAGTATTTTTCTATTAATATATTCAAAATATTAGAGAGATGTGAACAAACACACACATATCTGTGAAGACAAATGATAGAAGGAAAATACTAGTTCAATACAAATCTCCATGGGGTAAATGAGATTAATTGCCAAGTAAATAATATGGACAATTCTAGATGTTTCTGAGTAACACTTTCTAATATTGTAAAAGAACAGAAAAGAAACTGTCATCTTAATAATTACATGTTGAGGAGGAGCATTGTAGAAATTCACCTTCCCATATCTCTTTATATTTATAGCCCATGACGTTATCTCTAATGAGAGGAGAATTCTTACATAAACCACTTAATTTCTGTGGATCTGAATCTCTTCTTCTATGAGATCCAGACGGTTATATTTTTCCTTCCTGAAACAAATTTTCCTTGAAATCCTCTAAGAACAAGCATATTAATATGAGTATCATAGACAATCACTGGTTTGGGCTGGTCTACACTGAACTCTGTTCAGAGAGAATGGTAATAGGAACCTTCCAGGAAGTCTGAGGACTTGGCGTTAAATTTTAAATCCATTATCATCTCCAAATGGGCAGGAGCAGTGTGACCCAGAAATGTTGCTTTCTGTAACTAAACAATGCAAGGACAGCAACTAGACAATCTGAGATGCAGCAGGCTATGTATGATTCATGACATCACTGGCCTTGCCATAGGACCATTTTGGAAGCAGCTGAGAACACAGTGCTTTAGAAAAGGAGAAATTACAATCTTTTGAGAATGGAAGCCTCTCATCTGCCACCCACTTTTTGTCCTTTTTATAGAAAAAAAGAAAAAAATTCTCTTTTGTTTCTTTGTACTCTTTTCTCCCAACACCCTTCCCACACATAAATTCAACTCCCTTCATTTCCTATAGGACTATTTGGAACCATCGTGAATGTTTCATCAAGGAGGATGGCTTTGAACTAGAGAATATACCCTCTAAATAGTATCTTCAGTGGGAAGGCTGACTGAGGTGTATGAACTAAAACATCTTTCATTCTAAAAACAAAGAAATGGAAATTAGCCTTCTCAATGTCTCCCCCAAGATAAATCTTTATGACAAAAATGCTTTTCAACAAGACCTAGTAAATTGAAATTGTTATATGCAATACGATGAAAGTCAAAGGACAAAGTCTAAAAAATTAAAGGGATAAAATTTTCCCTTTGTTTTTTTGTTTTTTTATGAAGAGAATGAAATACATCCTTCTGTTTGCTTTTCAAAATGCCAAATGGAAGATAGTCAATAACGCAAAAGCATTATTTCTGTTACATTGTGTTACATTTCTAGTTCCAAAAAACGTAATCTTGGCAAATCATAAATGCTTTGGATTCACTAACAAAATTAAAAAAAAAAAGGAAAGGAAAAGAAAATCACACCCGTAAACCAAGCATGTAAACCTGTTGTTTTTCTCCTGCTTTCACTCATCTTGGTTAGATTCTCCCGTGTTTAAAAACTGCATTTCAGGTTAAATGAGAGCTGCTAAAATCTTAGATGGACATTAAAGACGTCAAAAGTGCTAAAGCCAAGAAATGACTCTGACTGAATATAAGGTCAGCCAAGTTCCATTTAATTATCATGTTGAATACAGCTGGCCAGGCTGGGGTTTTGCTTGTTTGTTTGTTTTTAAAACTCTCTGAATTGCCTGACAGGGATGCCATTTCAAAAAGCCTCCAGTCAGGATAATTTGGGACAAGGATAAAGGATGTGTTTTTGTTTAAGCATTCTTTGTTCACAAGAGCATAAGAGATAGACCAGAGCAATTAATATATCTTAGATGAAAGTGTCTAGGACTTAATTTAAATAAAGCCCCAATGATTAATTAATTAAATCATTAAATGGAGCTCATTTGATCTATTTTGCATGATAACATGCTTTGGAAATATTCGTTAGAAAATCATGTAAATGATGTTTAACCCAAGGGTGAGAGAGAATGAGGGTAATTAATTGGTAGAAATAATAAACCAGCATTTATTGAGTGCTTATTAAGACAAGCACTCTTCTATGTCGTTTACATGCATTATCTTGTTTAATCCAAATAAAAATAATATGAGGTAAGCATTGTTAATATCAGTTCTTTGTATAAGGAAAACAAAGCAAAGTGAAGTTAAAGAACTTGCTCAAGGTCCCCTATTTGGTAATTAGCATAGTCTGGATGCACATCCAGGTGATCTGGTTCCAGAGCCCATGTTCTGGGTCACCACACTGAGCCAAGGAAGGTGGCAGAATTAAATCCATATAGACTAATCGGTTGGTACTTACAGATTTAATATTTAATTGTTGCCATTCAGGAGCCTCCTTAAAGGTCTTTTCCAATTTGTAATTTTTCTGAAACAATTATTTTGAATCATGCCCACTACCACGCTGGCTGGTAGGAAGGAATTTCTCAGCTAGTTAGCCTGCCCAACCAAATACCCTTCTCTGTGGCCCTGCATGGGTGTTCCATCTCATCCATGATTGCTTACGCCACAGGCAAATATTTGTGAAGTGATAAAAAAACGGATTTCTTTCTGAAAAATGACCTGGAAAATTAAACACGGTGCTGGTCTTGATAAAGTTAAAATAATGTTCTGTTTCAAAGTAAGTGTGGGTTCTTTAGCAGAAAATAGAATTTAGAATAAATTACAGTGTGAAATGTTGGACTTGGTTGTCTATATGTCATCTTGCTTCAGTGAATTCAGAGAAATCTCAAGTCAGGGCAAAGTCTTCTCATTATCTAACAAGCAAAATATTATACCTACTAAGTGACTTAAAAGATGATGTTAACCTTTTCAATTATATTCCACTGTACTTAATGAGGAAAATTATGTGGTATGAACAATCTAGGAATGTTTAAACATCTTGGGGACTGTTTCCTGGACTTAGTTGTCAGAAGGTGTGGGGTGGGGATCAGAGAAGAAAGAGAAAGAAAGATTTACCGATACTACTTGACCCCCTTCCAACTTACCCAAATCTACCAAGTTTAGAAAGTATGAGGAATGGAAAGAATTAACATTTATTGAGCTCTTATTTGACACTTGGAGTATTGTATTCCTAACCTCAAAAACTAAACAGGAGGAGTCACTGAAAATTTGTTATGCTCTTTCTATAGCAAACTCATAGAAACCACCTTGTTCTCAGCTGCAGGAATTGGCTTTAAAACTTCTTTAAAATTTTGATGGGTAGAACCTGGAATATTTCTCTTTTAAATAAGCAGCACTTTCTATCCAAGTTGAGGTAGAGGTTGAATTTACCTTTGGGACACTCTTTTCCTTTGTTTTGTGACTACTGTCTGAGTCGGCATTTTAATTATACAAATGTGAGAAAAGATTCCACCTTCTGTTCTCAGGAAAACCTCAAACCTTGATAAATCTGAATGCAGATGATTTAAAACTGAGAGAAAAGAAAACTTTAGCAAGCTGGCAGAATAGGACTTTCTAGCACTCATCTCTCACAGAAACATCAATTTAAACAATTATTTATGCATGAAAATACCTTCAAAAGAACTAAGAAAACTTGGTGAGAGATTACTGCATCTGGTCATAGCACAGAAATAAGAACAGACACATTGAAGAGGGTGGGAAGGATGGTTTCATATTACCTGCATCACCCCTCCACCAAGCCCAGGCAGCACAGTGTGGACAGAGAACCCTTCACATGGAGGAAGAGAAGAAAGTGAGCACCATACTTTTCCTTGGACCCCAACACTGGGACCACACCAGTAAAACCCAGCACTGGGCAGGCTGTTAGAATGGTTATTACCAAAAAGCCAAAGGAAAACAAGCGTTGGGAAAGATGTAGGTATAAGGGAACCCTTGCATGCTGTTTGTGGGCGTGTAAATGAGTACATTCATTATGGAAAACAGTACATAAGTTCCTCAGAAAAATCAAAAATAGAACTACCGTATGATCCAATAATATCACCACTGGGTATACATATAAAAGAAATGGAATCAGATGGAAGAGATATCTGCATTGCTATGTTCATTGTAGCATTAATCACAATATCCATGATATAGAATCAACCTAAGTGTCCATCAATGGATGAAGAGATAGAGAAAACATGGTATACATACACAATGGAAGACCATTCACCTTTAAAAAGGAAGGAAATCTTGTCCTTTGTGACAACACAGATGAACCTGAAAGATATTATGTTAAGTATAATAAGCTAGACATAGAAGGACAAATATCATATGATCTCATTTATATGTGAAATCTAAAAAAGTTGAACTCATAGAAGCAGAGAGTAGAATGGTGGTTGTTAGGGGCTGAGGATGGGGGCAGGGACCGGAGAGATGCTAGTCAAAGGATATAAAATTTCAGTTAGGAGGAACAAGTTCAAGAGATCTATTGTACAATATGGTGACTATAGTTAAAAACAATGCAATGTATTCTTGAAAATTGCTGAGAGTGGATTTTAAGTGTTATCACCACAAAATTTTATTTAATATTTTTTTATTTCACCATATTATGGTGGTACAAATGTTTAGGTTATGTATATTGCCTTTGACCCACCCAAGTCAGAGCTTCAAGTATGTCTATCCTCCAGGTGGTGTGCACCGTGCCCATTATGTGTATATATACCTATCCCCTCCAGCCCCCTCCCATCTGTCCGAAACCTGATGAATGTTATTAGTATACGTGCACTCCAGTGTTGATCAGTTAATGCCAATTTGATGGTGAGTACATGTGGTGCTTGTTTTTCCATTTTTGTGATACCTCATTTAGGAGAATGCGCTCCAGCTCTATCCAGGATAATACCACAGGTGCTAGATCACCATTGTTTTTTGTGGCTGAGTAGAACTCCATGGTATACTACACCATATTTTATTAATCCACTCATGTATTGATGGACACTTGGGTTGTTTCCACATCTTTGCAATTGTGAATTGTGCTTCTATAAACATTTGAATGTAGATGTATTTTTTATAGAATGTCTTTTGTTCTTTTGGGTAGATGCCCAGTAATGGGATTGCTGGATCAAATGGTAGTTCTACTTGTGTCTCTTTGTGATATCTCCATATTGCTTTCCACAGAGGTTGCACTAGTTTGCAGTCCCACCAACAGTGTATGAGCGTTCCTATCTCTCTGCATCCATGCCATTTTTTGTTTTGGGACTTTCTGATAAAAGCCATTCTCACTGAAGTTAAGTGGTATCTCATTGTGGTTTTGATTTGCATTTCCCAGATGATTAGAGATGTTGAACATTTTTTCACGTGTTTTTTGGCCATTAGTCTATCTTCTTTTGAAAGTTTCTGTTCATGTCCTTTGCCCACTTTTTGATAGGGTTGTTTGATTTTTTTTTAGAAGATGATGGACAGGAAAAACCACCAGCCAGAGTGTCTCTGCAAGAAAGATTTTAGAAGAAAGTGAAAAAAAAAAAAATCGGCAGATAAACATAGATCCGATGAAGGTCGGAAGGAAGAATGCCTGAAACTGCAGGAGACTCCAGGGGAAGAAGTTGTGGAGGAGAACTGGAAGGAGAAAGGCCCTCCAGAGGCTTGGAGACCAGCGACAAGGGTAGGTGGAGCGTTTAAAATTCTCCTTCCTTGCATCTCGGACTGCTGGTGGGCTCCTGAGTGGTTGGAGAAACCTGTTAACACCAGCCCAGAGATGGATGCCGCCAGTGAGCAGAGCTTGGGGTACAGGGCACCAGGCTCCCAGCTCTCTCAGGGCACCTCCCACCCCACAGACCCCAGCCCATTGGCAGGCGCCATATTGCTTCATTCTCCCTTTCCCCTTCCCTACCTGCAGCTGCCAGGAGAGACAATTTAGCCACCACCCAGAGGCATCTGCAAGGAACAGGACCTTTCCTTTTGGGGCCCTATAGCAAACTGAGGGGTACTCAGACTGTGAGCTTGCTACCCACCAGTCCCCCCAGGTGCTGCTTGCCTGGTGACTCCAGGAGAGCTGGGCCAATCCCAAGGCAGAGAGACATTGATCCAGGTTGGACACCCTGTGGGGGACTTGAGACCAGCACTCTTCTCCCTGGGAGGGTCAGGGATTAATCTCTGGGCCCAGGGGACAGGCCTGTAGACCAGATCTTGTACACCCAGGTCTCGATTGCATTGCCCGGGGGCACAGAAGGGATATTTGTGTACCAGCCAACTGAGATGTGTGTGCCTTCGGGGGCAGATCAGTGTGCTTGAGAAGCAACCCTCCTCCCAAGGGAGGGCCGTGCTGTGTTCCCAGCTCAGGCTGCGATCCTGGGCAGTGAACCTCCCGGACAGCATCACAGCCAGGGGAGATCCGCTGGCTTGAGGTCCTGCCTGCTGGCAGAGGCCTGGGAGAAACCGTGGAATAGGGGAGGGTGGAAAGGAGCGAGGCCTATAAGGAAAAAAAATTTTAAATAGGTGAGGTAATACATATGTTGATAAACTGGATTTGGACATGCCATAATGTTTACATGTTTCAAAGCATCTAATCTTCAAGGTCCAGTTTCCTTCCCTGAATGTGTATGAAACCTCATTGCTCCTGTCCACACAGCCATCTTCTTTCTCTTTCTCCTTGGTTATTTCTGTTGCACTTTATTTTATGTTCTATTGTTCTCTTGTCATTGACTATGCATAAGACTTGTTTTTCCAACAGGATTGTAACTTTATGATTTCAAGTATTTTATGGAAAGTTGTAGGGCATTAAAGAAAGAACGAAGAGGAAGGAAGGGAGAAATGGGGTAGACAAAATAAGGAAAGAGAGGAGGGAAGGGAGAGGAAAGTGAAGGAGGGAGGTAAGGAGGAAGGAGGCGGTGATATGAACAACATGATGGCACAAAGTCTGAGCCCACAGAAGCACAACACTACTGTTGGGTATAAAAGGTTCTTAGCAATTACTAGTGGCTGATTTTTTTGTTTCTGGATCCTCCTTTAAACAACATTTTTTTTTCTTCAATTACTGCAGCCCCCACCCAACACCTCCTTGCATTTCTACACTGGGGTGAGGAAAAGTTATTTTGATGTGCTCAGGGGAATTGAGAACAAATTTATGTTCTGCATAGGTTTGACATGTAATTAACCAAACAAAAGAAAAACCAGAAGAGAAGTGACTATGACGGGAACAAGGCTGCATCCAGGAATGGTAATGCAGCTTTTATTCAAAATATAAAGGGTATCAAAACACAAAGTCATGCAGATTTGAAAGCACTACATATATTTTTAAAATTTCATATGAGGAAGACTAAGTATCAGTTTTGCTTGCTGACGAGCTACCATCTGAATTTCAGATAACAGAGTGCCATTTCTTGTTTCTCCTCACTGACATTATAGCACCCATCTCAGGATCTCGTGCCTTTTTTGCATTGTTTTGTTTTATATGTCAGGGGAGGAGTGGACGTTATTTTCTATTTGCAGAGAAAACCTATAAAAAAGCAGATGTGCCCATCCTGGCCTGGGATGCTCTCTATTCCCTCACTCAGCCTTGCCCTGGTTCAGTTGCTGGCCATGACTGTCCTCACCGACTGGTGCTGCCTTTCCCAGGCCCCCAGGGCAGCAGCTTCTTTTCCTGTCTAGCCAATGGGAGAGACTGGAGGGGGTGGGAGGGAGAAGAGGGCTCACGTCTTACCTGTGGCTCCTGGCTCATGACTAGCCTCCCTGGGTCTCTGCAGTCCTCCTGTTGTCAGGCTGGCCACCTCTGTCCCCTTTGGCCCCTTGACTCCTCTAGCAGCTGTGCAACCAGTTCCCTGAGTCTGAATAAAATATCTCTGATTCTATCTCCTTCATTAGATTTTGCCTGATCCAGATTTCACAAAGTTAGATCCAATGAGACAGATCATGTTTAAAAAAAAGAATCTTTTCCTGATTAAAAAAAAGGAAGAAATATTAAACTATACATTTGTTTATTTATTTTAAACTATATTTTATATTTTTTTCAGCAACATTTTTTTTCTCCTTTCAAAAATCCATTCCAACCTATATTTGATTATTTATCTGAGAGTACCTTGTTAGCAATTCCCATTTTGGGATGGTTGGGGTACATAAAGAGAGCAGTTTGTTTGTTTATTCCTCAAATGTGGCATTTGACATAATTTATATTATAGGTCATTTCCCATTATTTTCTTACATGCCCGACTCTTAACTGGATTATAAATACATAAAGGGCAGGAATCATGCCTAAATCTAATGTCCAATCTCAAGAAAGTAGAATAGTATCTTTCACATAGCACATTTTCACTGAATGTTTGTAGAATTAATAGTATTAGGAAGAAAATTGTCAGATTCTACGTGCACGGTTCTGGTCTCTTCAGTTCCTTATGAATAATGAGCTGTTTATATAAGAACTTGTCCCCAGTCCCTACAGCTGGGTGTGTATAAGCTTCCTTAGATAATGCAAATTCAACTTGAAGTGCATTGCATGCTAAGGCATATGATGTGTTCTATAGAGATGGAAACTTCTGCTTTTCATACAGAAACTAAGCACAGATGAAAAGCACCAAGCCATGCACGAAGTTAAATGCCTTAAGGCTCTTTGATTTGTGTCTGATATCTCTGCCTTCAATAGATCCTAACCCCATCAATTTAAGTCATTTCAGTTTATTTCATGATCTTATGTTGGGTTACCAGAAGGAGACCCTAAGAAAAGGATCCTGGTGGAATTGACAGTTAATTTATGTGAGGGATGATCCCACAAAGTACGCTGCTGGGTACTGGATACATGAGAGAAGAGGACAGCCAGTAGAACGTGTGCTAATAGGACGAGTAGCACTGTGGCTGACTAGGGCTGCATCATTCTGGGGAACTCGGTAGACGCTGTGTTTATTTGTAGACGTGGGTAGTGAGCATGTATACTTTTTTTTTTCAACTTAAGAAGATTTATATTAGAAAGATAACATAAGATGAGAAGCATCTGCAATTTCTTCCTTCACTGAATGTCTGAAATATTTTACCAAATTCTTTGAAAATACACTTCTCACTCGTGTTATTGACTCCAATAAGCATAACTAAGTGAGTTCCTCTACCTCTGTGCACATAGACTATGCTTCTATTTTATTGTTTTTACAACCCATAGTGTATAACACAATGTCTTGAATATACTAGATGCTCAGTATTTAGGTGGTGAAGGAAAAGTGCAGTAGATTATTGTTTGGCAAATATTTCCTTCCTTCCTTTACTGACAAGGGACGAGTTATTTCTGTTGGCTTGGCCATGAGACTTCCTTAGGCCACATGATGGGCATGGTGTAGTCCCCACTCCTTGACTTAGAGCTTGGCCATGTGACTTGTTTTACTCATTGGGCTGCTAGTACATGTGATGCAAGCAAAGGCTTGAAGTGTACTTCATGTTTTGGATTGGTCTCTTTTGATTCTACCATTCTCCATAAAAAAAAAAACAAAAAACTAAATAATGTGCCTCAGGTAGCCATTGGTGATGAGAAACACATGGAGTAGACCTGTATCCACTATGTAGCTTTGAGTCACGCCCATTTGAACCAATGTTTGATCTGCTTACCCACTAGAATAAATAATGATTTTAAGCACTGAGATTTGGGGTGGTTTATCATGTAGCACTATCGTGGCATTAGCTGACTGACACAGAAAGTAAGCAAGAAAATTCTTTAAGCATCAGAACATGATAATATTGGTGAGAATACAGTCAGTTTTTGTAAAATATTAGACACACTCAAATGTAGAAATTGTTTTCATATATTAATGTTCTCCAGTAATAGTAATTGATTCAAAGCCTTTTTTGATATGATATGCACAGTACTAGCGATGGGGCTGGAAAGTAGTGAGAGGCAACACCAGGTGGATTTTATTCTTCAGTTATAAAAAAGAAGTTTAAACAGTGCAAACACAGGATATACAAAATTACAACATGAAATATTTTCTTCAAGCCTAGTCTTTCAAGGCTTCAGACTTCCATAATCTCATAGAGATCTTTTCTACTCCCCCAATATTGCCCCCACTCAACCTTTCATGTCATTACACATAACCTTGCTTTTTTTCTTTGTATCACTGAATACATTCCACAGTTCTTTTGTTTACCTATGCTTATTATCCAACTCCTTCACTAGAAGGTAAGCTTATTGAGAGCAGGGTCTTGCCTCTTGCTCATTTTTGTTCCCCAGTGTCTACAAATGGTACCTGGTACAGGGTAGGTATCCAATAAATAGTGGTTTAAAATTTCAACATTTAATAACTACTGATAATGGATGGTACTTTTCCTATTTTGCCTATTCTTAAGGCATTTTTCTTAACTTCTGGTTTTGAATATCTGCTTTTAATCCATTCAGTAGAAGCACCAGCCTTCGTAATAAGGTGTTGCTAAAATGTTAGGTTGAATAGTTCATATTGCATTAGATTGAATTTCTGAATAGAGGCCATTTTTTTCGGCTTAGATTCCAGTGAAATGTATGCAGTGGTTGCAGGTATCTGTCCTTTATCTAAGTGGAACTGCACCCAAATGAAGGGAAAATTACCCACAAGCACACTTAGCCTTTATTGGATTTTTCTGATCTTGTTATTCATATCCTCTGGCAGCCAGCTTCAAAACAAGCAAGGGAGCACTACTTCCCAAATTGCATTTTTAAAATGTGAATATTGTGCCTGTTACTTTATGTTTTATGCATTGTTTGCAAATAGGAAACATGGTCATCTCATATTTATGGATTTGCTTTGGAAAATGATTTCAAAGAAAGTTCAATATTAGGAGCATAAAACTTAGCTCTAATGTTGTTGAATGCCTGATTTTTTTCCTTGCTATCTATTTTCTTAATGAAGAGGGTGATTTAAAGTTATTCCTTGCCCTTTTGCCTCATTATTATAAACTGGTGAGGACAAATCTCGAATTGTATATACTTAAAACTATGTATTCACTCAATAAAGTGGAAAACACTGCATGAACCTTGAATTCAAGAATTACAATATTGATTTTCAAAATACATCAGGGCAAAATTTGCCTACCTGAATAACATGTGAAAGAAATTTTTTGGCAAAGGTTATATATCTTCACGTAATTGCAGATTTCAGGGCCAAGTTGACTAAAAATTACATCAACAACATCACTAAGCTTAAAAGGGCTCTTTTGGCTATAGTTACACTTTATTTTAAAATATAGTTTCCTTTTCTTTTCTATGTTACTGAAATCCGAGTTTATCTTTTCAATAGAAGGCTTATCTTCCTATGGCTATTTCTGTCTATTGCTACAGATCTGAATTCACAATATATTCTTTCCTGACCACCATATCTTATGTTATTCCCTCTGTACCTTTTCTTTCCTTTATTACATTTATTGTTCTCAGGCATGGTTTTTCTTTATTTACTTGTTTACTTTTCTTGTTATCTGTGCCTGCACTAGTATATAAGTTCATGAAAGCAGGGATTTGTCTATTTTTTTCATGTTTGTGTCTGCAGCTTCTGGAATGAGGCTTGGCCCATCAAAAACACCTAATAAAAAAATGTGTGCAATTCTTACAACTTTACAGTAAAAAGACAAATCCAATTAAAAAGAGGCAAAGGTTTTAAATAGATATTTCTCCAAAGAAGGTATACAAATGACCAGTAAGGATATGAAAAGATGTTCAACATAGTTAATTATTATGGAAATGCATACAAAAATCATAACGTGATGCCACTTTATACCCACTAGAATGGCTATAATCAAAAGAACAGATAATAACAAATGTTAAAGAGAATATGGAGAAATTGAAACCCTTGTAAATTGCTGGTGGAAATATAAAATGGCACTGACATTTTGGAAAACAGTTTGGCAGTGTCTCAAAATATGAAAAATGGAATTACTCTATGACCCAGCATTTCCACTTCTAGGCACCTACTCAAGAAAATTGAAAATATATATCCACACAAATACTTGCACATGAATGCTCATTGCAGCATTACTCACAATAGCCCAAAAGTATAAACAACCTAAATGCCCATCAATTGATGAATGAATAAGCAAAATCTGATGTAGCCATACAATGGAATACATTTTGGCCATAAAAATGAAGGAAGTGCTGATGCACCCTACAACATAGATGACACTTTAGAACATAATGAAAGAAATGACAGACCCAAAAGGCCATGCGTTGTATAATTCCAGTTATATGAAAGGTCTAGAATAAGCAAATCCATGGATGCAGAAAGTAAATAGTTGCCAGAGTCTGGGATAAGAGTTGATGGGAAGTGACTGCTGAAGAGTATAGGGGTTCATTTGTGGGTGGTATAAGTGGCCCGGAACTGTAGTGGTGATAGTCGCACATCTTCATGAATTGTACATGTTTAGATGATTCATTTTACAATATGTGAATTATGAATTTCTTAATAATTGAAAATGTGTGGGGAAAGTCAGTGATGATAACTACCATTAGTAGAATGCTTATATTCTAGGTATTGTGCAAAGGACTTTACATGTGTTGTGTTCACCCATACAGAAACCTCTAATAAAGATTCCATTGTTATCCTCAATGAGGACATTGTTAGAAAGATTAAATAACTTGCCTAAGACCACAGAGCTCAGCAGTGCTAAACAGTGGTGCAAATGGAAATACTGAGACTAGAACTGGGTCTGGTTCCTGAGCTGGGGTGATTTGGAAGTGCTGAGATTCTACATCCAGAAAGATATGTTTTTGTTGTCACTGTACTTATTGGGATATATGCTTGTATTTTGCCTTACCATTTTTTTAAAGAATAATTTTTAAACTCTTTGGGGCTGATGAAGATGGTAAATATTTACAGACTGATTGACAACTAACTACAAACAACATAGAGTAGCTTGTATATTTGGAAAATACTTTGCAAGACAAACAGAAATCAATTTATGAAGTCTCAAAGACTTTCATGGAAAGTAGCTTTTTTCCTTGTAATAAGAGGGTGGAAAGCAGATGATCTCATAGTTCTGGCCCAGTTCTGCGAATCTAGGATTGTAGTAATTGTGTACCTCAGAACAATAAATATACTACCTGACTTTCCTTTACATCCTGTTTCAAAAAAGGAGCCTGGGTCAAAAGTCCTCTCTGCTTCCTCATGCTCTTTAGGAAGTCCAGGAGTTATCTCCCAATGTGTCAATCTCTTGTCCTTTAAGCTGGATGAACCAGGGAAAGGGACCACATGGAGCTCAGACTCACAAGTCTGCTCCTTGGTTGCTCTTCTGCCAAGAGAAGTCATTGCTCCAAGACCCAGCAGATGAAGTAAAAATCTGGGGTATCATTCTGGACTCTTTCTGGGGTCCTGATGAAGTGGGAACTTCAGTGTTGGATGTATATGAGAGAGACTCTATTGCACCGTAGAGACTGAAGTTTGTAGGCAAATTTGCATAAATAGTTCAGAACTTTGGGGGAATTGATGAATCAAAAATCCATCACCTTCTCCCCTCAAGTTCAAAAGTTCTGGAATATGATTGGGCACAGAAACATGAAAATGACAGACTCTCCAGTGCCAATGAAGAACATGAGGCACCTATAATAAAAGCATTATGGGAATAAAAGATATGAAGTGGGCCACTTCATGCACAAGACCAGGTATGGTGCACATTGCTGATGTTCCTCCTTGTATTGCTCAGGTCCCTTCTAACCTCTCTATGTGCCCATTCATAAGTTTCTGGGTGCTATAGCCTTAAGGTCCACACCTGTAACCTTCATTGCAGGACTGTCTTTGGACTGATGAAGCTTCTCTGCCCACATTACTAGCAGAGATCTGGAAGTGCCTGGATGCATCCCCTGGCGTGGCCGTTAACCAATGAATATGAAAATCCAGCTCCTTTGCCTTGATCCAAGGTAAACTCTGAGGTGTTATTCACACTTCAGAGTTCCCTGTAGGATCAGGCTGAGACTGGGGCTTTGCCTGGAACTGCATCCTGGCTTGTCCTCTTCCCTCTTCTCTGCTATACTTTCTTGTAGTTTTTTACTAGAAGTACTTTCTTAATAAGCATCACTAGCATATGAATCATCAACTTCATGAGATGGCAAAGAGTGGAAACTCTCCATCCCAGTTTATGGGTTGTTCTTACACTACGAGGAAGAGACAATGTGATTGGATATAAAAAAAATCAATGTTGTGAGATCAGGACAATTTTGTCAAGTGCATCATTAGCTGAGCAAATTACTACTGGGGCTGGAAAAAGAATTTTAAAAAATCACTGGGGCCTCAGCAGGGCTTTGCATCAATTGTTGTGAGGACAGACAAAGCTCACATTGCGTTGGACACAACAGGGGATCACACAAAGATGACGGTAGCTGCAGTTGTGGAGACAGGACAGTCTTTCCTCACTGGGTTTCTTGACTAGGTTTCACCTGCAATCCCCAGGTGTCTAGTCCTGGAGGCAGCAGCAGTGGTAGAACAGGTCCTTCTGGTCTCAATGACCTAGTTTTCTCCAATGTTACCATATTCCTCCAGCATCAAGATGAGATGCATAAGAACGTTCCCTAAGAATTCTTGGACACGTCAGTGAATGGAGACTGTGGAAAGAAGTATTGGATTCCCCACGAATGTGAATAAGTCAGGGCTGAGATAATGCCTGTCAGTCAAACCTCAAACAACAAAGTAGGGCAACACAAGAACCAGTCAACTACTCACAAATCCATGCCAATCTTGCCTCCTTGAATCCATCCATTTTTTTCCCATCTCTTCATCTCTTCAGTATGTCAGTTCATTGTCATTTCTTACCTGGATCCGTGAACCCGTTTCCACCAGTCTCCCTCCCTTTATCTTAGCTTTCCTCCAATCCATTCACCATACTGTAAGTACTATCCTCTCCTTATAACATGCTAAAGACCCTCTAATGGCTTAAGACACTCCCATGTCTCCCCTTTATCTTCAGCGCAAAGTTGAAACTCCTGAGTATGGATGTGAATTCCTTTCATGATCTGGCTTCTGCCTTCCTCTCCTCGCTCCCCTCACCTCCTCTCCTCTTGGCATTGTATGCCCCATCCATGCCTCTCACATACCTCTCTCTACTCTGGCTCTTCCTCTCTATAGGCTTGGTTTGTACAGCCCCAGTGCCTAGCCCTGCCCTAGTTCCTGCTTCACATTGTAGTTTACACCTGTTTATATCTGCCTTCTCTCCTGCTTCACTAACGGGATCTGGAATCTACCCACACTCCCTAGCAGGTACCTTAAGAATTTCCCTCCACTTTTGACTGTGCATCATTGTTGGTGTTGACATTATATCACAAGGCAGATGAGAGAAGACAAGTTTGAGATGACAGTTTCTCCTAACTCAGACTGCTCAGAAAGCCATTTAAGATTAGATCAGCTGCTTGGTACATACAGTTTTCTAGCTTCTGCCATAGATATCTACACATTCAATTGCAAAATGTTCTAATTGAGTGAGAGGAAAGAATAACATCTCCCATGCTGTAGCTCCTGTCTATTGACTGCAGATGTCTACGTGTAGACTAGAAGGGCTGTAACAATGCCAAGACTCAACATTGACTCCTTTCCTTCCTGCCTCATTTCCCCTTGCAAAAACTCTTCCCAGTTCCTTGGATGCTTACCCGGTTTCTGTTTTCTTCTGTGGTTTTTCTTGACAATAATTATGGGGGTGATGATAGCAATTTGCCTGCAGCCAGTGAGACTCACACAGAAAGAGAAATCCATGCAGATTAATCTCCAGAAAATGTCTTCCTTTCTTCTTTCCTTTCCCCAAACCCTTTCTGCAGTATTGATCCTACCTTTATCCCTTTCACAAAGCCCTGCAATAACCTGGCTCCCTTCACTCCTGGCCCTGGCTTTGTGGTAGGATTTATCATGAACTCTGCTTCAGGGACTTTAAATAGTCTATAATCCTGGCCAGGCTCGAGCCTAGCCAGTCCTGAAAGCCTGCTAAGTGAAGCATGACAAACGCACTCTCGTTTAATGGTGACAGGTGACAGCTGGGATGATGATGTATCTACCCCATCAGCAGAAGCAGGACATTTATTTAGTAATACCCTTCATCCTCTTTCTTCTCTCAGTCACACGATCCAACATCTAAATATCCTACTTCTCTGAGACAATTATTTGAGTGGCTGAACTTAAATCCCCCCATTTCCAGAAACACCTGCATAAAAACGTCTTCAGGCATGGATATGACAAAGCCAGGCGTGTGAGTTGGTGTCATTTGTTTCCCTGCCTGAGAGTGAGGCAGCATCACTGAGGCAGGACCCAGGGGAGCCCATTATCCCAGCCCAAAATGACACACAAAACTGAGCATCCTGAGCCTTCCAAGTTCATTATGAAAGAGATGAAAAATAGCATCTTTAGAATTGTCATTTTTTAAATTGGCCTAATGAAGTCATGTATGCCCCCTTCCCCCATGAGCTGGCTTGTTAATCATTCCTGCTTACATCTGCCCTTGAAAATTGAAAAGATCTGCTACTGAATGAATATAGGAAGAAACCTTCCAAAAGTTAAATTAGAATGCTCTGGTTCTACTTTGCCCAGCAATATGTACTGGTATCTCTTTGTGGCTTTAGTGTGCATTTCCCTAATGACTAATGATATTGAACATCTTTGTGTGTGCTTATTGGTCATTTGCATATCTTCTTTAGTGAAGCCTCTATTCAAATGTTTGCCCATATTTGATTAGGTTGTGAATCTTCTTACTGATTTGTAAGAGTCGTTTTATACATTCTAGATACAAGTCCTTTGTCTGATATGTACGTGTTTTCTTACCCTGTGGCTTGCCTTTTTGCTTTCTTAATGGTATCTTCTTTTTTTTTCTTAATGCAGTCCAATTTACTCAGGTTTGTTTTTTATGGTTCATCCTTTTTGTGTTGTAAGTGATTAAGCAATCTTTGCTTACCCAAAGTTCACAAAGGTTTTTTTTCACATTTTATTCTAGAGTTTTACAGTTTTATGCTTATGATAATGAACTATTTTGAGGATTTTTATTTTGTGTGTGTATGTGTGTGTACAGGGTCAGATAATGGTCAACGTTCACTTTTTCACCATTTTATATGAATTTCCAGTTGATCCAGCACTGTTTGTTGCAAAGATTTTCCTCTACCCACTCAATTGCTTTGGTAATTTTGCCATAAGCCAATTGACTGTATATATGTGCTCTCTACTCTGTTTCTTTAATCTACATGTTTATGTTTTCACTAATACCAATAAGTCTTGATCACTTAAGTTTGAAGTGTAAGGCAAGCTGGATTTTGAAACTTTCTTTGACATCAGCATCATGTTCTTTGACATCATGATCCTGTTATATGTGTTATGTATGTAGATTCTAATACTCTCACTTTCATCTCTAACTCTGTCAGATCCTACATCAGCTTACCATCCTGGACAGAATAGGTGATCTCCTCATATCAAACATTAAACTTTACCTTTCTGGGTGTTCCATTTCCTGAGAGCCTTGCTATACACAAGAGTAAGGTTAATTGTGATAATGCCTGGTAATGGTTTTTCCTGTCAGTTGATGTATTCACACTTTTCGATTTAGACCTTTTAAGAGCAATATGTCAATGCAAAGATTTAGCTTTCATCACTGTTACTTCAAACCGATAAGGAGTTTTCCATAATGATGGGCACATTTTGAGATAAACTGTTGTTCCTTAAATAATGGTACTTGTACCACAGGTGATTTGAGAGAGGTTTTTAGATTATATTCACACATTATGTTTAAATATTAATAGTGGTCTATGTTTTTGACTATTTATTAAGAATGCAGTAACCCAAACATATAGCTTCACAGACATTATTGTTTATCAACAGTATAATTTATTTAAGGAAAACATAATAAGTCAAAGTAAAAACATTTTGATTAGATGATTTGGTAATACAAATATGTGTGTGTATATATATATATATATATACACATACATACATACACACACACACACACACACATATATATATATATAAAACAAAATAATTTGAATGTGATTTGCTAATTTAAAGTTTGAGTAATACAGAGCTACACACAAAGCCAGGTAGATACCTATTATGGGTAAGCAAGCAAGAGTCAGGTTAAGACTCGGACTTCCCCACTTCTGGAAGGTACCAAGATGCCACTTCCCCCTTCCTGCATTCATTTCCTCTGGCTAGCACCCCCATTCCCCAGCTACTGAGAGCTCACAGCTCACTGGAGTCCTTTGTCCTGAGTATTTATATTTTTGCCCCCTGTTAAAGAAAAAATTATTCATGACCCTTGCTAAAACACAGGAAGACAGGCTTAATTCAGGACCATTGCACCATGTATAGGGACCTCTGAAAATGGGGTTTTACAGTGGGGGTGAGAGGTGGGGCTCAACTCTGAATGGAATAAGGGAAAACAGGAATTTGTAGCCAAAGGTGCAGAGTGGGGTCAGTGTACAGAAAATTACAAAGAGAAAAAAAAATCAGGGTTGTGGGGGATTCTGGCTAAACCAACCTAACAGGATTCCTGTGCAAGGCAGGCCAGGGTGATTAAATATCACCTGGCAGATGGTGAGGAATGAGAAACCTGGTCAGATATAGAGGGTGATCAGATAACAAGGGTCGCGGATTCTACCTAAAGTGAGTTAGCAGGATTCTTGCTAAAATTGAACAATGCACACAAAACACATAAGACCAAAAGTCAAGGCCTAGTTGAGAAGAGAATTCAGAGGAGCCTGACTAGAGTTTGGACAAAGAGGGAATTTTTGTCACCCTGTCCCTTCTCGTGGGATCAGGCTAAGCTTATGCCTGGCCCATACCCATCCCTGACCTCTTACTCTGCCCTGTCCTGCCTCCCTCATCACCCACCAATTTCCCCTGAGCACTCCCTCAGGAAATCCCATGCAAAAAATTACCTCTTTCAGGCTCTGCTTCTAGGGAATCCGTTCTAAGACACAAGGTGCGAATAATTGCCCCACGGAACATGAAGCTAGCCAGATACAACCCTGAGTCTGTATAAATAATCTGACCTACTTCATTTTTTTTTTCCTTCTCTGCTTGGTCATTTATAAGATCCAATAGATTCTTGAAAGAGCCAGTATCCATAATGATAAGTACTAACTTCTCCTTGTGTGCCATACCTATTTCTTCACCATCATTTTTTTTTTTTTCTAGCCAAGCTGTCATAGGATAAATGCTACAGGGCCTTTTATGGCATAAGCCAACCAACTTACTCTTTCTGCTTAATTCCTAACACTGTATGCAGCACACTAGTTTGCCATTCACGAAAACTCTTCCTGCATCATTAAATTATATGGAAAGAGGGTTGCCCCTTGCAGGGCACTTTGAAAGTTAAAGGAAAAGCTCCATTAAATGCCCTCTTATCTTTGTAAGCTCGAGGCAGAAAGAGTTCTTTTTTTACTCATTATAGCAATTATTTCCTCCCTGCCCTTAAACATATCTGGAGATTTCCAATCATGGAAGCAATTTAGCTATCAAAACTGCCATAATATAAAAATAATTTAAATTCAAACTAAATCGACTAAAAATGATAGATAAAACAGCTTAGGAAAGTCTGTATCATGCTCTAGTCCAAGTAATCTTTATTTCCTTAAAAAGACTTGTCTGCTACATCATTAAATTTTTATTTCTGTTACTCCTGGGTTGTTTGATCTAGGGGACTCTTTTATTGCCACATATTATACTTTTAAGATTTTCAAAAATTGTATTGAGGTGTAATGTGCATGCAGTAGGATGCACAAATCTCAGGTGCATCACCTGATGAAATTTTACATATGCCTGCCCTTATGTAATCATCACTGAGATCAAGATGCCAGCTATTGCCTGAACATATTTCTCATATAACCTCCCACTCAAATACCCCCACGAGGTACTCATTATTCTGACTGCTGTTACCATGGATTTATTTGCTGCTTCTTTCGATTTATATATATGGAATAATACAATAGATAGGCTTTTACACCTGGCATGTTGTCCTGAACATTGTGTCTGTTATCTTCCTGCCTATAAGTCCTCTCTGTTCTTTTCCATTGCTGTTTAACATTCCACTGGTGAATATATCATTATCAGATGATCCATTGCACTGTGCTTTATGAGTACATGAAAGATGTTCTTCATTATTAGCTGTCTTAGTCCACTTTGTGCTGCTGTAACAGAATATCGGAGAATGGGTAATTTACAATGAACAGAAATTTACTGGCTTACAATTCTAGAGGCTGGGAAGTCTGAGATCAAGGGGCTGCATCTGGGAAGGCCCCTTCCTGTTGCATCATCCTATGGTGGAAAGGCAAATAGGGGGCAAAAAGGAAGAAGACAGAGAAAAAAAGAGAGGTAAGGAGGCAGGGGAAGGATTGTGGACAGGGATGGAGAGGAATAGATAAAAGAGGGCCAAACTGATTCTTTTATAAGGAACCCACTACCACAATAATAAACCCACTCTATCATTTTTTTTTTTTTGTAATGCTTGAGTCAGGACTATAAGTTTTATTTTTCAATTTGTTCAGAGCCTGGGCGGGGAGCCTCTCAGAGACCTCAAGAGTATGCAAAAATATGGGATGAAGAATTTGAGTGAATAACAAATTTTATGATTGTCTTTACAATCACTACTCAATTTTAAAAACCCAAAGAATCAATTCCAACTTTAATCTTACTATCTGGAAGAATATCAGAAAAATGCCAAACCCACTCTCTTGATAACGGTATAATCCATTGACGAGGGCAGAACCCTCATGGCCTAATCACCTCTCAAAGGTCCCACTTCTTAATATTAATACTGTCACAATGGCAATTAAATTTCAACATGAGTTTTGGAGAAGAAAAACATTCAAACCATACAGAAAAAAAGTAAGAATAAACATTTTTGTAAGAAGTCAAAATTCAAAAATTCAAAAATGGTGAACTAATATCTTTTGTCATAACCTGGGTAGAACTGGAGACTATTCTTCTAAGTGAAGTATTGCAAGAATGGAAAGACAAATACCACATGTACTCACTATGAAATTGGAACTAATCGATCAACACTTATGTGCACATATGGTAGTAAAACTCAATGGAAACCAAGCAGGTGGGAGGAGGGAGGGGTGGGGATGGGTGAATGCACACCTAACAGGTACAATGCATGCTATCTTGGTGATGGGCACACTTATAACTTTGACTTAAACTGCATACACAAAAAATCATGTAACCAAAACATTCGTACCCTCCTAATATTCTGAAAAAAATTAAATAATTTATTATCTAAAACTTTATGCTTTGTCCATCAACATATTATGCCTTTAAATACAAACATAAAAATCAACCAGTAGAAAAAGGTAGTTAACTATTTAAATATAAATTATTCAAGTTTATAATTAATATTATTTCATATGTAATTTATAGGTTTGGATTTTTCTTACTCCCAATTTGTCTTTTCAAGATTCATACATATAGCTGCTGTAGCTAGTAGGTATGTTATTGGTAATATCCTCATTTTATGAGGCCAACATAACCTTGATATGAAAGCATGAAAAAGAAAAAAAACTGAAATTATAGACTAGTATCCTCCACTAACACTGACAACATATTCTTTAGGAAGTTTTAATAAATTGAATTCAGCAATGTGTAAACCATAACCAAGTGAAGATTATCCAAGGAATATAAAGTTGACATGGCACTTGAAAAACATAAATATGATGTGCTAAATTGACATAATAAAGGAAAATATGATCATCTCAATAGATATCAAAAATCATTTGATAAAATTTTACATCAGTGCTTAATATGTAAACTTCTAAGCAAATTAGGAAGAGAAGAGAACTTCTTCAATTGATAACATAATTTAAAACAATGACTTCATAACATCAAAAATTGAATTAATGATTGACATGCAAAACCTCTACACTAAGAATGTACAAAATATTGCTGTGAGAAATTAAAGAAAACCTATTTAAATTGAGAGATATACTATGTTAAGGGCCTAAAAGTCTCAATGTTGTTAAGATATCAATTCTCCCCAATTGGATCTATGGATTAAACACAACCCCAGTTAAAATCTTAGAAGTCTTTCTTATAGAAATTGATAAGCTAATTTTAAGTCCATATGGAAATATATAAGCTCTAGAATAAAAAAAATGAAAGATAAAAGCAGAAAAACTAGACTACATGATTTCAAGACTTCTTAAGAAGTGACAGTAATTTATACAGTGTGATTTTGATATAAGGATAGACAAGTATAACACAGAATAAAATAAAAAGCTCAGAAATTAAACCCAAATATCTAGTCAACTTAGTAGGAAAAATCTTTCAGCAGATTGTGCTGGAAGAAACTGTATAACTGTATAGAAAAAAATATCTTTGACTGCTATTTCATATTATACACAAAAATTAATTTGAAATAGATCATAGGCAAAGAATAAGCAAAGATTTATTAGAAAGACATAAAAAAGCAGTAATCACAAGAAAAACTCATTCACAAATAAGATTGTATCAAAATTAAAATCATCTGCTTATCACAAATTACACCATTATGAAAATAAAAATGTAAATCATAGACTGGGAGAAAATATGTGCAATCCCCATATATAACAGAGAACTCATATCCTGAATAAATAAAGAATTTCTACAAATCAATACTAAGTAAAGTGAATCCAATTAAAAGAGGCAAAACACTTGAACAGATACTTCACAAAACATAGATGAAAGGCCAAAAAACACATGAAAAAATGATCAATGTCATTAATTATCAAAGAAATGCAACACAACATTATAAGTAGATACACTACACACACATATCAAAATATTAAAAATTATAAAGACTGAAAGTACTCAGTGTTGACGTGTGGAGGAGTAATTGGAAATCTCATATATTGCTAGTGAGAGTATAAAGTGGTATTATATAATCACATTGGAGATTAGTTTGACAATTCTTAATAAACTTAAAAACATGTCCACCCCATGGCTTAGCTATTCTACTTTAATGTGGATATCCAGGAGAAATAAATGTATGCACAAAATGACTTATACAGGGTTGTTCATAGCAGCTTAATACACAATAGCACAAAATACAAAACATGTCTATCCATTAACATGCAAAAATATAAACAAATTGCAGGAGGACAATACAGTGAAATACTGCTCCAAAACAAGAAGCAACAAACTACCGAGAAATGAAATATCATTGTTGAATATATGTACATATATATTTTTTGAAAAAAAATGACACATGCAAAAGAGTATATATACTTAGAAATCAGAATAGTGATTGTCTCTGTGGAAATGTGAGGTGATTGACTAGAAAAGGAGATGAGGGAATTGCTGGACTACTAGAATATTCTATATCTTTATGTGGGTGATGGTTACAGGGGTGCATATATTTTTCAAAATTGATCGAACTATATACCAGTGCATTTTCCTATATGGATATTATATCTCTCAATAGAGTAGATGAAAAAACACTGGCAATATTTGTCATACACAAAAAGGTTAATTTTTATGATATAAAAGGACAATAGAAGTTTTTCTTTGAAATATCAGCAACACAATATTAAATTGACTGAAGACTATGAATGGGCATTTCACAAAATTAAATATAAATGGTCTATAAATTTATGGAAATTTACACAACCTCATTTATCTTAAAAAATACAAATGAAATAACCTTGCAACCATACTCATCTCTCAAAATAGCAACAGTTGAACAGTGATAAAAAATTTAAATATTTGCCAATACATACCGTCTATGAGCATGTGGAAAAACCCTAGTCTCATACTTTGTTTGCAGGAGTCTAAAACTGGTAGGCTTGGCACACCCTCATTGTAGTTCATCTTAGCAATATCTTTCAGCTTTTAAAAAGTCATGTCTAAAACATAAATTCCACTTCTAGAATTTTCCTAGATGTTCTCTCATAAATGAATCCAAAGAAATATGCAAAGACAAACACTCCCCATCACTGTTTGTAAGAGCAAAAAATCTGGAAACAATAAAAATAACCATCTACAAAGGAATAAGTAAATTAACTAGGGTATGTCCCTAGGCTTTGGAGTAACTACCACATCATTTTAAAAAGTGAGATAAAACTGTTTGTGCTAATATGGAAATCGCTCCAAGATACAGTGCTTAGTGAAAAAGTGAAGTGGAGGACAGTATGTACAATATGCTCCCATGCAGGGAGACCACCTTAGGAAATGCATGCAGATGTCTTTTATGGTTGGTCACTCTGGAGAGTAAGACTAAGAACTAGGATGGGTGAATGAAAGACTTTAGCATCATCACATACCATTTTATTCTATTTTAAAATTGCTTAAAATAGAAGATTTACAGTAGGGCTGTAGAGCTGCTAATGAGATGTTTTTATTGTATTTTCATAGACAAAAAAAATAGCATTGAGCATCAAGCTTGTTGTTTTAGATGGCACAGTGATTTTTTTTAACCAATTAACAACACTGGTTTCTAAGTTCCCTGATCTAATATTATTGACATTTTATATGTAAAAGAAAGCACTAACTATGAAAGAAGGGTTTATATTGTATATTTGTATATAACTAACAGATGCAGAATGAGATCTGTGATAAAAGCAAAAATGGCTACAAATTATATCCCTCTCCCAGCTTCCTTGGCCCTTTGCAATATGATTTCGTAACTCCTCTCATCAAAGCGTGATGTCTGTTTCATCCTTTGAATATGAAGTGGCCCTGTGACTGTTTTGGGCCAGTTGAATGCAGTAGGAGTGAGGGTATGACAATATTTATTGTAGGCTTCAAGACTCCTTGCATGCTTGAATCCTTGTCCTTGGAACCCTGCCAAGATGCTAGGTGAACAAGACCAAGATAGCTGGCTAGATGGTGAGAGACACAGCTTGGCCCACTTGCCCCCATCGCTCCAGCTGTTAGAGAACCCGTCCAAGAGGTACAGTAGCCTAGAGAGAACCAGGAGCTGACCACAGAATGCAGGAATGAGTCCATCAACAAGAGAACTGCCCAGCTGTTCCTAGCTCAAATTGCTAACCCACAGAATTGAAAGCTAAAGTAATGTTTGTTATTTTAAACCACAAAGTTTTAAGATGTTTTATTGTGCAGTGAAAGCTAACCTATACAAGATCTAAGGCATCTATATTTTAATCACTATTATTTCTCTTTGTTCATTTGTATCATTTCAGTTCAGTGGGCACCCAAAATGTGTCAAACATTGAGTGAGGGTTTATGATCCCATGCTTACTCTCAAAGTGGTGGTCATTCAGTTGATACTTCATAGTTAACAATAAGGAATCTAGACTCAAGTCTGTCTCTGCTGTGTGATTTGAGAAAATTTCCTAGGCTTTTAGTGTCTCAGATTTTTTCATTAATAAAATGAAAATAACAATAGCACTTGCATTACTGGGTTGATGTGGGAATTAAATGAGTTAATATTTACATTGCATTTGAAGCAGAGAAAGGTAATTAAATTAAAAAATGTTAATATCTGAAACTGGAAGAGTTTCAGATATCCTTTCTTTTGCCTAGAATAACTAGACACAGGTTTCCAATCTAGATGCAGGAATTACTACTCAGAAAAGGTCTACAGATAAATAATTACTAATGAGCATTATAAGATACTCTTTGATAAAAGCCAAATCCCCAAATGAAAAATGCTGGTGTGGATGCAGAGAGATAGGAACACTTATACACTGCTGGTGGGACTGCAAATTAGTGCAACCTCTGTGGAAAAGAATTTGGAGATACCTCAAAGAGCTAAAAGTAGAACTACCATTTGATCCAGCAATAGCACTATTAGGCATCTACCCAAAGGAACAAAAGTCATTCTGTAATAAAGACATCTGCACTCAAATGTTTATGGCAGCACAATTCACGATAGCAAGGATGTGGAAACAACCCAAGTGCCCATCAATCCATGAGTGGATTAATAAAATATGGTATATGTATATAATGGAATACAATTATAAACAATGATGGTGATCTAGCACCTCTTATATTTTCCTGGATAGAGCTTGAGCCCATCCTCCAAAGTGAGGTATCACAAGAATGGAAGAATAGGCACCACATGTACTCGCCATCCAACTGGCACTGGTGCTCACACAATAGTAATATTCTTTGGGGGTAGGGAGATTGGGGGTGGGTAAACTCATAACTAACGGATGCGGTGAACATTGTAGGGGGGAAGGGCACGTCTCAGATCATGGTTGGGATGTGGCAATCATAACATGTAACAAAAATGTTTGTACCCCCATAATTTCCTGAAATAAGAAAAAGAAAAAAAGCTTCTAGGGCATTAAATTTTGGATTTTTCCTCCCATTAATCTGATATTTTACTGCTTGAAATAAATAAGGCATATATGTTTGTATTCATAGATAAATTATCTATAGATTAAAGATAAAAGCAATAAGATGTCAAAAAAAAAAGAACTATCATTTGATCCAGCAATCCCACTACCGGGTATTTTACCCAAAGGAAAAAAAGACATTCTATAAAAAGACACCTGCATTTGAATGTTTATAGCTGCACAATTCACAATTGCAAAGATGTGGAAACAACTCATGTGCCCATCAATACATGAGTTGATTAATAAAATGTGGTACATATATGCCATGGAGTACTACTCAGCCACAAAAAAATGGTGAGCTAGCACCTCTTGTATTCATCTGGATGGAACTGGAGAGCATTCTCCTAAGTGAAGTATCATAAGAATGGAAAAACAAACACCACGTGTACTCACCAGTAAATTGAAACTAACCAGTCAACACTTATGAGCACATATGGAAATAACATTCATCAGAAATCAAGCAGGTAGGGGGGAGGGGGGGATGGGTAAAATCATACCTGATGGGTACAATGTACATTATCTGGGAAATGGGCACACTTACAACTTTGACTCAAGTGGTACAAAAGCAATTTATGTAACCAAAACGTTTGTACCTTGTAATATTCTGAAATTTAAAAAAATAACAAAAAAGAAAAAGAAAAAAAAAGTAAGATACTCTTTATCTGTGGAGCTTTTGTCCCCCACTGCTGCGAGTGTTGGTTGCTTATAGCTCACCACTGCCCTCGTTATCCTGAGAATTGCCCTTGGTCTGTAGGAGCTGCTTCACTGAGAAATACCTGGGAAGTTACATGTAATTTCAGTCTGCAGCTGACTGATAAAAGGGGAAAAATGAGCAGCCTCTTTGCTTCAAGGTGGGACCCAGTCTCTTCTACCCTTCATACTCCAGGGCTCCCTGTGGGACCAGGCTAAGTCCAAACATGAGCTGAACCCCCATCTTTTCTGGGCTCCTTCTCTGTCCTATCCTACTTCCTTCAATCTTGTCGTAAGAGCACTTCTCAAATTAATCTTTTGCATGCAGGTCCCCATGTCAGCTTCCAGGGAAGCTGGCCTAAAATAAGTATGAAATGTTATTTTCTGACCTTGCATCAGCAGCTTGTCAGGGAAGTTCAGAATGATTTAGCAAACCAAATTTGAACAATGACAAGATAATAATATACTAATTATAGCAGCTACCAGGAGAGGAGATGCTCTTTACGAGACCACCAGGGAGAAGAATGAAGTGCAATGCAAATGCAGCCACTTTGTCTCACTTCTGCCCATCTGAACATTAAGTTCTGTGGCACAAAGTACCTGTCTTCTCAGATCACCCCAGTGGGAAGGCTGGGCCTGTGGCGATTCTCAATGGACTCTTGTTTGGGCTCAAATTGGCAGCTCACTTCTTGACAGAATCCATGATCTTGAGAGTGATAATTTTGACCCTGTAGAGTCTCCCAGGCAGGGTCTTTCCCATGTGAAAGATTGAATAACAGCGGGATACCTGGTCTTATTAGTTTCCCCGATTCAAGTCATTTTTATCAACCATTTTTAAGTCACAAGTTCTAGGAGACAACATAGAAAGATGCCCCGGTTTCAGATACAACCTTGTTCAAACTGGAAAGGGGGTCTCATGGAGGAAAGACAGAGGCCCATCTGGGGATTCTAGGGCAGTGCATCTTACTGTACAGAAGTGCACAGAGGTGACGAGGGAATCCTGTAAGAATCCGTGTCTCGGAGCCCCATTCATTTCAATGATGAAGTCCAAGCCTGCTCCAGAGTGCAGAGGAAGCTCACAAACCGACAGCCCCGTCATCCCAACGCCCACATAAGGGGATCAAATAACGCCACTGAGGCCTGAAAAAATTAATATAAACTTTTGATTTTAACTAATTTGACTAAAGAGTCTGTTCTCTAGTAGGTTTGGGCTGGGTCCCAAAAATCTGATTTCTATTAATAACACGCTAAGCTCCCAAATAATGCCATAATTCGAGGAGCAAGGCTCAAGGAAAGTCTTTTTTTCCAAGCCTGAGTTTCTTATTTCCCTCTGGGCCTCTTTCCCATGGGCTTTTCTTCCTTGTAAGAATGAGCCAATCTATTCATTTATTTATTCACTGTTATGAACCAGGCACTGCTCTAGGCCCTGGGGATCTATCAATGAATGAAACACTCACAGCGGCCTGTCCTCAGGGATTTGACATCCCAGTGAGGAGGTAAACAATGAACAGGTAAACAGGAAGTACCTGCAAGATGGGTAGCAATGAGGGCTGTGGTCAGATAAGGCAGAGGAAGGATGGAGAGTGAAGGGGCAAGGGTACTACTTTAAGGAGGTGTGTCAGGTAAGGAGTCTCTGATTAGGTGACATTTGAGCAGAAGCTTATGTGACCTGAAGGAATACCTCATGTTCCTGAGGGAAGAAATTTCAGAGAGCACAAACAGTGTGTGCAAAGACCCTGAGGCAGGAGCATGCTAAAGGAACAGCAGAAAGACCAGTCAGGTGATGGGAAACATGGTAGGAATTGAACTTAGGTGACAAAGGGCTAGATGCATAGGGCCATAAGAATTTATTTCAATTGAATTGAGGAGTCGGTAGAGGGTTTGGGACAGAGTAGAACATCATATGACTTTCGTTTTAAAAGAATCACTCTGGTGTTTGTGCATAGACTATAAAGGGAGAGTGAAGGGGGAGCCGCAGATCTATTGCTGTTGTTCTTTGTGTCATTGTGCACACTGGACTCCTAGCAGTGAAGGGCACAAGAGGTAAGAGTCTAGATAAATCCTTCCCCGGAGGCAGCAGATTTTTCCTATGGATTGAATGTGCAGAGTGAGAGAAAAATCAAGGACAACTCTAGAAGCTGGATGTGAGCGGCTGGAAGGATGGACTTGCTATTTACTGATGTGGAAAAGACTGCAGGAGATACAGATTTGGGAGAGTAATCAAAAGTTTAATTTTGGCTGTGTTTGGTTTGAGATGCCTTTTTAGCTCTGGCAGTGGATATACTGGACACGCAGTTGGAAAAATGACTCTAAATTGGGGGTGTGGGAATTTGGGGCTGGGGAAGTAATTTTGAGAACCATCCAAAGGTAAAGGGACTGGATGAGATCAAATAAGGAGTATTTACAGCAAAGCTGTCCTGGAGGGAGCCCTGGAAAATTCCTACATTAGAGGTCGGCAACGTGACACAATAATGCAAAGGAGAGAGAGGAGGAATAGCCAAGAGATAGGATGAGACCTAATCAAGAGTGGCGTCCATGAGTGAAGAGAAGTGATGAGGAGCTGGTGGAAAAGGTGTAGCACTCAGCCATAAAAAGGAATGAAATAATGTCATTTGTAGCAATGTGGATAGAACTGGAGACCATTATCCTAAGTAAAGCATCTCAGGAATGGAAAACCAAACACCATATGTTCTCACTAATAAGTGGGAGCTAATAGATGGGCACACGCAGGCACAAAGTGATATAAAGGACATGAGAAATCAAGAAGAGAGGAGAATAGGAGGGTGGGTGTGAGATAAAAACTTACCTATTGGGTACAATGAACACTATTCTGGTGATGGGCACATCAAAAGCCCTGACTTAAACATTATACAAGATATCCATGTAATAAAAACACTTGTACCCCCTTAATGAATATTTTGAACTTTAAAAAAAGAAATTAAATAAAAGATGTAGCAAAGCAGCATGATATAGACGAAACTTTCTTAGCTAAAAATCAACAATCCAGAGTTCTCTGCCCAGGTTTATTTTTCCTCTACTTTAGGAAAATGGATCCTAAAAATCGACTAATAACAGAATAAAGATACATAAAAGATTTTGTACATAAACAAAACAAAGCACAACTCTGTGCCTGACCAGGCATGTACTTGCAGCTGAAATCCTGTATTTCTTTTATTTATTGTCACAGTATTATACAAGAATTGGCATTTAAAATGATTGCTTCTGGGCCTCCTAGAGTACATAAATGATCAAAGATTTAATTATTTGCCCAAAATAGAGTCATGCATTTTAGAAAAGATGTTAAATAATTAATGCTGATATTTTAAGAAGGGTTCCAAGGCATCCATTTGCTGTAATGTGGTAGAACTGGGAGATGAACAATGAATAAAGACTAAGTGCTTCCCGAATTCTTGTCCCCTAATTCTCTCCGTTTATTTTCTAAAGTCAGCATTTGTCTCTATCACTCCAAAGTTAAATAAAGAAGGGAGGATTTTGAGGTGAGTTATTTTTATTGCCATAGATAGACCAAAAAAAAAGGTAATTTCCCTATTTTCTTTGTCTAATGGTAGTAGGAGCTAGAAAGCAGAGAGCCACACATCAGAAATTGTGAGTCCATAAGGATATTGCTTAGACTTGAAATGATATAAAGGTTAATGCAAGTGAACTGTAGCAGCAGCCAGTATTTATGATTATTTATTGGGGCAGTGTTGCTCTTGACTGAGCCCCCGGCTACCCTTACACTCTGAATTCCCTCTTTTCTTTCTTGGAGAAAATGCTTTTGCTCATCTGGCTTCTCCGACCATTCATCGGTGGAGTTGTATTGTCCAATTCACTGTCTAGCTAGAGTCAAGTTTCCAGACTGTAGCCTAGAAAGAAGGCCTCCTCACACCTTCACATACCCCTATTACTCCCACTCGCTCCTCATAGGGTCTGGATCCATTTTCCACCAAGTCTCACTGTATACCCAATGACTCCCTCTTGTCTTCACCTCTCATTTTTTTTATAATGAATAAAGAGAAAAATGAATATCCAATCCCCCAAAACTCAGAACTTTGAAGCTCCTGTATTTTCTCCTTAGATGACCAAGTCTTCCTCATGTCATGCCAGGATGGCTCCTTTGGTTGCACAAGTTGACAGCCACCTCTGGGCTATTTCAGATTAAAAAGATGTGGCAGAGACTTTGGAGGAGGGATGTAGAATTCAGGGGGAAAGACGAGAGTGGAGAGGGAAGGATGGCAGGAAGAAGGAAAAGCGATGGGCCATTTGTATTGGGGTGCTTTGAGATGGAATATTCAAAAAGGACTACTGTGGGTTATGCTTCTGACTTTGTATGTGAAGACATAAACCAACTCTGTCATAAAGAGCTTCAGGATAGATTCCTCTATTTGTTGGAGATTTTATCTTGTAACTAAAAGGCAGAAGAGGGCAAAGATGAAGTGAGGATTCAGAGGAACACAAAACTTATCTGTTTATATATTCTGAGTGAGAAGCATGGGCTTTAAAAGATAAATATATGCCGTGAATACTAATACAAAGCAAATGAAATAGTGGCAGCATCGGGTTACTATTTACATACTTCCTCTTATGCTCAGTCAGCACTTTCCCGGAACCCATCTGTCCTTGGTGTGTATAGAAGGATAATTAGTTTCTTAAATATTTTGAAGGTACTAGAAGAAAGGATCTCAAGAAACAAGTTCATGTGGATGGACATAGAGTTGTTAAGGACCAGAGCATGCACCGGGACACATTTGTTCATGGAATATGCATTTAGGTAGCAATAGATTTTCATCTATTCCAGTGCCTGGAATTTTGTTCTTTTGCTCTCATCACTACTTCCTGCTCTTGTTTTTGTTCTTTGTAAAAATTTTCTCTACAATTAGAGTTTTCTCTCATGCACTAGCATATCCCATTGCCCCTCTTACACTCAAGGGCATGCTTTGGCAAGATGGATCTTGTTTTTAGATTAGGGGGTTGAGATTCCAGGCACGGTGGGGCAGAGAGATAGAATGATGTAGGACCCAAGACTTGGCCACTTACTAGCCAACTCAAGCACATATGAAGACTTGGCACTTTGATCGTGGGCTCTCAAGAAATAAGGAGAAAACCCCAACCTCAGAACCTACCAACAACTGGTGGTCCCTGAGCTACAGCCCTCCATTGCACCGTCTTATTTCCCATAGTTTCTTTTAGTTCTAGGAGCCTGCCATCCTATTTCCACTGTTGACTTAATTTCTTTCCCGTTCTCATTTTCCTCCATCACTTGTAAATTTCTTTCCTCATTTGTAAAGTGAAAATAGCAATGACAACCACTCATGATTCTAAGGGGACTCAAATGAATAATTAAGTGAAAATGCTTTGTAAAATGTAAAATAAAATGCCTTGCTTGGTAGATGTTGTTATCATTATTATTAGATAGTAAAGAGTGTGAGCCAGGTTCTGAAGTCACTTGGGAGGCAGAGGTGGAACTGAATCCAGGGAGGTTGCAGATAATAGTGGTGGTGACTTAATTAGGAAGCACAGACAGACGGACACATTTTTCTGATTGTGCATAATGAAAACTCTCCAAGAATAGGACAACCTGAGAGACCCCCTGCCTCTTCTTCTAAAAACTGTGTCATCCTTTAACAATCCCCCTCCTCCCAGATACAGCCTTATTCAGAGCTAAGATTAGTGTGTATATTTCCACTAAGCTAAGTGGACATTTGGCAGTTATTGCTTACTTTCCTCAATGTCTCCTGCCAAATTGAATTGGTGTAAAAATAAAAATAGCAAGGCCTGAATTATCTGATTTGATTTTCAGAGCAGGTTTTTCTGAGCAGGTTTTCCTGAGCAGGTTAACTGACTATTCAAATGGAAGCTAAACACATTATGTCGCACAGACGGGCTGAAACAGAACAACAACAGGTGTTGGGATTATCTGGCTCCCTGATTATCTTTCAAACAGCAGTCTTGGAGATGGGTAGCCTCATTGACACAACCTCATCAAGACAGGTTCGGACAAACCTGCAGACTCCCCACCGCCCAGACTGTGGCCCTGTGCTCTCGTTTTGGTATCCATTTCTAAGCTTCATTCATGCAGTAGAGCACGATCAGATTTTCTCTCTACCCCATGTGCTGGCAAAGTATTTCTTGCTTTATGTGCTGCCATATTGGTTCCTTTGAAGATCCCTCTGAAATAGATACTGATAAAAAGTATTAACTGATTGGTAAATCAAAGGCTCATAGCTTTGGCTTTAATTTAGTTGCCTGGTAGGTGGCAGAGCTGGTGTTCCAATGCACATACCATGAGACTTTAAAACCAGTGCTCCTTTTATTTTACTTAAAAATTTCATGACTCTTAGTCTCTCTAGGTGCCACATCACTGCGGATGATCCATGACTCTCTCTACCTCCTGATTCTTGGACTGACTTGACACCACAGATATCCATATACATTCTACCTCAACTTGGATCTTTTTCTTATTAATATAATATACTTTTCACCTCTCCAATCTCCCTCTCCCCCCTATCCTGGCTCTTTACTCTTTACTTGCATATATGAGAAAGCTTAGTTATTAGGCCTCTCCCTAATTAGTATGGGCACCTCCAGATGCTCATGTGTAGATCTGAGTGCATATGTTTGTGTCCCCAACTGGCTGTGCAGTTCTTGTGGGTAGAAAGTGCCTTATGTCTTATCTATCACCCATACCATTTATTATAATATCATGCACATAATTTGCACAGTCTATTTTTTTCAAAGCCAAGCAATGGAATTAATAAACAAAGGAAGAGGGGAAAGCCCTTTCTAACAAAGTGTGGTGCTAAGGGCTGCTTGGCATGGAGTGTGGCTGCATGGGTGACCTTCCACTAGTCATTTTTGGTCGATCGTGATAGAAAAAATGTCTTATTTCCATGGCTTCAACTTTACCTATAATTCTTATTGGCCTCATTAGCCTTGTGCTGGAGCTGCTGATTTTCCATATCGACCTTTCCAAAATGAAGTTTGTGTGAGACTGCACCTTGGGAAAGTATGAATGTTATAGCTTCTTTCCACATGGAGACATGAATGATCATTGTAATTATCTTTAGGGCCCTGGCAGAAATTGAGGCTGTGTCTACAAAGAATCAGGCAAGGTGGAAATTTTCACAATTTGATTTGTGTTGTTTCTCTGGGATAACCATCTTGGGACTGAATTACCTGAATTGTTTGCCATTCATCCGTTTCTTCATTCAGTCTACAAATATTTATTGAGTTCTTACGACATGGTAGGCACTGTGCCTAAAATGGGATATAGCAGTGAACAGAGGGATATATTAACTCCAGTTTCCAGGCACTAATATAGTGAGGATCTGACCTCCTTGGAGGATTTAGTGGCCTACTCACTTCCTTATGCTTGCCTGTGAGCAGAGCAACCTAGGAATCAATTAAGAAGGGAAGATCGTCAGCAAAAAAATTCTGTCTTCAGAGCTGCTGTCTATGGGCTTGAGGCTCAACACCTTTATTTCCCCCAGATTTTGCCTTTGAAGCACTTCTTGCATGGGGATAGTTAATATCTGAAGTATAGCCTTGATGGCTTTAAACAAAGCATGATATTTCTGAGCTGAAAGAATATGGAAGGTACAAATGGTAGATCACAAGTCAGAAATGAAATTTTCTGTGGTCAATCTATATACATTATCCATTCACAGAATAGGAAAATACAATCTCATTACTGGTGTAATAACAAGAGTATGAACTCTCTGTGAAACGAAGAAGCACATAATGTACCACAACACAAATGCCCTTCTTCTAGGTCATGTGTAGAGCTGTGAACACTCTTCCAAAGGTTTGAGGAATCATGGCTAGATGTGTGTGTGCTATCTTACACATAACAGCAACCTGGGCCTGTCATTGTGAATCAATCCCTGTTGAGGGGTTGTATCCCGAATGATATCACAGAGGAAAAACCTGCCTCTGACAAAATGTATTGGACAAAACCAATTTAACAAGATGGCTCCAAAAGTAGACACTGTGTCTTGTTTACTTGTGGTACAGAGGACCTTGCCAAAAGACGAAGCAATGACATTTTGCAATCACCCTTGATTTGACCTAGAAGTGAAAGGCAGACATTATTCTGCGGGCATCGGAGTCATTGTGTCTACTCATTTTGCACCAAGGACTAATGCATTCGACTTTCTCCCTCAGTAGATATGAGAGGGACTGCTCATGGCACAGTTCTTTTGTAACACTCAGAAACAATATATTTTCAAACTACTTTCAATTTGTGGAGTTAAAATAGATACAGAGGATTACTGTGTCCTTTATTTTGACCTTAGCCTACACAAAGACGATATAGAAACAGGAGAAAATTGAAAGAAAAAAATGAGACAGATTCCTGCCTCTGGAATAAATGAACAAATGGCTTTCCCAATGTTACTGAAAAATGTTATCAAATTTTCTCAAAGGGTTTTTGAGCTTCCACTTTGAGTAGAAGTTATGAGGTGCCTAAATCCAAAACGATTTCCTCTCTTCCAGGCAGAGGAGAGCTGCAGAAACTTGGGGTGGTATAAATGTACAGTAGTTATTTATTTCACAAATAGCTATTTTCCTTATCCACTTCCATGTGTTTGAAGTCACCAGAACATCACTTTCTGATTTAAACCATAATTGCAATGTACATACGGAGTTGACAGCACAATGTAAATTGTTTCTTCACCCTGAAGGCATAAATGTGCCAATAAGTTGTCATTCCTCAGGAGCTAAGTTTTCTAATAATTGGTACTTGAGTTCAGTGTTTCTAAACAATACTCTTGTTAATTTATATTTATGTAAAATATCTGTACCATAATGTGTTTTATTGAACCAGTTGAAATCCAATTTTTCTAAGCATGGTTTTCTCTTACATGTTGCTTAATGCCCACTTCTTTTTTTCTAATATTAATAAGATTAATTGACATTCAATGTTTTCAGAGTTATGTATAGTCTGCTGTTACTTTTGAAGAATGACTTTCTGGTTGCCAAAAGTCGTGGTGCAGACAATGTTTCAGGGCTCAACTAGTTTTTCCAAAAGAAATCTTTAATTAATCATCAATATTGTTGTTAATGACACTATCATATCCTGATCTCAGGTTTGCTCTATTTGTAATTTCTTATAGCCACACGTCATTACAAGCTATCCTGAAATATGAAGGTACCTTCCTACTGGAGGAAAAACGGCTTGGGTGCTTTTGCAAATCATAAATGGTGTCACCTTTACGGTGATTTGGTAGGCATCAAACCCTGGGTGTTTACCATGGGAGACAACAGACAGACTCTCATATCCCGAAGATAGAAAACCAGACAGAAACCAATTTGTTCACGCTAGTTTCCATGCAGGTTTGCAAAAGTAGGAGGGGGCACAGGGAGATCTAGCTAAAAATGTGTTCTAGACAGTGTCATCCTCATTATACAGAACATTTTTTTAAATTTGATTCCTCATCCCCTCCAATCAAACATACAGATAAGACCATGTAAATGAATTGCTCTGGTTCGTCACTGGTCGTAAATGTGACTTCAAACTTGGAGATGCATGCCACGTGCTACTCAAGCAGCTGAGAGCTTAACATGTCCCTCAACAAATTGCCTAGCTTGGTCATAATTAGGGAAGGATGCAGAATGTTAAAATATTCTTTGTCCTTTGAGAAGAAATTGACACAAATAGTAACAATTCACAGCACATCATCTGTTCTTGACAAGCCTTCATAATAGATCAAAAAATGTACATATTTCCCCCCAAATTAAGAGGATGCAGGATTGGGATGTGTGAGTAAATATGTTAATTCATTTTAAGCTGGTTGCCACATTCAAATAACACATGTCACTCTAAAGGAAACTGAACAATAATTTAGCACAGGTCAAATAAAAGATCCTCTTAGAAAAAGGTTATGATAGACCCTCTCTCCTACAACAGTCTTTAAAATACTTACCTCAATGACACATGTTAGTTTTCTCCTCTGTCAATGGTTTAAATATAAAATTAAATATCCAAGTGACATTCATCTCAATTAAGTTTATTTCTATCTGAATTAGGTATGGCTTTAGCCAAACGTAGTGGTACAAGAAGTAATAGTATTAGTAATAAAATTAAAAATAATAATAACAGCCATAATAAACGCTACCATTTGCTGAGTATCTTGTATTATATACCAGGCACCACAATAAGCAGCTTGTGATATTACATAGATCAATCCACATAAGCACCCTGAGAAGAAAGTAAGTATCATTATTCCCATTTTAGACATGAGAAAACTGAGGTTCAGTCACACAGTTACTAGAGAGAAGAAAGAATCTTTGCTCATGTCTTTTTAACCACATTTTCTCTGATAAGGCTCAGATGCCCACATGTACTACAGACTTCATTTCACAAAGAAAATTCAGGAACTCCTTCGGTAGGTATTTGCTATTCGTTTTTATGTGTAATTAAGAAATTATATGCTGCTGATAACCCTGGTAATGTAATGCCTAACCTCTCACATTCTTCCTTGATTGCCATGCAAAGGATTTGAAAAGAGATTATTTTAGAATAATTACCGATCAGTAATCATCTCCACACAACACAAATCACATTTGATTCCCCATTAAGACAGACCAGGAGAATGAGAGGTTTTCACTCCAGAATGCTTTTTTACTGCAATCAGGTTAATTCTATGTTTCCATTCCATTGGTCTTCTGAATTTAAACATGGGAAAATGGAACAAATTCTATATAGGGATTAATAATATCCCCAACCATGGGTTTTGATCCACTGGTGAAAAAGGGTTTAACTCTTAGCTTTCCAAGTAGAGAACTATTCCATTCAGAAGTATCACTTTCCAAGAAGGAGTCATTCAGCAAATAGGGGTAGATAGTTTATGACTGCAGGACAGCTGTTTACTTTGATCCGTTCTAAAGCTCAGACCTTCACAAACACAATCTGTCATGTAAAATAATTCATACAGAAGAACAAAGAAACAAATGTCAAGCCACCATAGTTAATCGATGTCATTTTGTAATATCTATCAGCAACCCACCAATGTATGGTGATATATCATTTTTGATTTATAAATGTAGTAACCTTTTAAGATGATTGATATATCAATGATTCTTCTATGGTCCCACTTGCCAAGATTTAGCTTCCTATCTTTTCCTTTATTTAAGTAATACTACAGCTTTATTCAAGGATCATAATCTTAACCTGGGAGATGTATGATTTTTTACCTGTAATCAACAGGTTTATCAACACCACCACTATCCAATATCCCCCTCCAAAATCTGACTTCCACTTATCTTTTTTCCATTACGAAGAGAGAGCAGCTATCTTTATGAGAGGAGAACATTCTCTCCATCTCTGACATAGACAGAGTATCTACTCCTCAAACCTATGGGCCAAGAACTACTTCTTCATGTTCTCCAATGTACCCTTTCTCCACATCTGCAATGGCCCTCCCTTTCCTGTCTTCACAAGAAAGTGTCACTTGCACAGATATTGGAATTTAAGTCAGATTATTACTTTCTCGGCTGGGCGCGGTGACTCACGCCTGTAATCCTAGCACTCTGGGAGGCCGAGGCGGGTGGATCGTTCAAGGTCAGGAGTTCGAGACCAGCCTGAGCAAGAGTGAGACCTCGTCTCTACTAAAAATAGAAACAAATTATCTGGCCAACTAAAAAATATACAGAAAAAATTAGCCGGGCATGGTTGCACATGCCTGTAGTCCCAGCTACTTGGGAGGCTGAGGCAGGAGGATTGCTTAAGCCCAGGAGTTTGAGGTTGCTGTGAGCTAGGCTGATGCCACATCACTCACTCTAGCCCGGGCAACAAAGCGAGACTCTGTCTCAAACAAAACAAAACAAAACAAAAAAAGATTATTACTTTCTCTAGGGGCATTTTATGTCATTATTTTTTCGTTTTCATTTTAGCTTGACGGTAACAAGCGGTTTAGTGGTCACACAAGTGTTTGGTTTATAATTTTCCTTAAATTGTGCAAATACTTTTTCTGTTTGCTTCATCAATTTTATAAAGAACACAGAAAACTTCTTGCAAAAATTTAAAGACTCTTTGACAACTGATCATTTGTGTACCTACCACATAAATCAAGAAATAAAATGTTACCAGCACCTCGAAAAACTCCTGTGTGTCCCTTGTCAATGGGAGCTTTCTCCCTCCCCTTAAAGGTAACTGATCCCCTGATTTTTGTGATAATCATTTTCTTTAAGCTTTATCTTTCACTGTGCAATAAATGTCCTTGTCCATGTTAAATAATTTTAAACACTCAAATCATATAGTGGAAGTTTTATAGAAACAGGTTTATATCACATACATTTATGGTATATGGATAATATGCCAGACATTAAATAAGGGGTTAGGGGCCAGGCGTGGTGGCTCACATCTGCAATCCCAGCACTTTGGGAAGCTGACACCGGAGGATTGCTTGAGGCTAGGAGTTTGAGACCAGCCTGAGCAACAATAGTGAGAGCCCATTTGTACAAAAAATAAAAAATTTAGCCAGGCATCGTGGTACACACCTGTAGTCCCAGGTACTTGGGAGGCTGAAGCAGGAAGATTGCTTGAGTCCTGGAGTTGGAGGCTACAATGAGCTATGATCACACCACTGTACTCCAGTCTAGGCGGCAGAGTGAGACCCTCCCTCTTAAAAAAAAATTTAGCCAGGGGTGTAAAAATTAATAAGACATAGTCACACCTCCTAAAACTGTTAAGGCAACTTTACTGAAGTTCGTGGAAGCAATGTTTGGTTCATCATAACTGCAATCTAATTCACCCAAGGGGAATTGAAACCAGAGAAAAACAAGACATGGCAAGATTTTTCCTTGCTTTGTCTCAAGTCAACACATGGGCTGGTCACTGTGTAACTGGGAAAAGAGAATGATCAAGTCTTTCCCAAGAAAATGGAGTGGGTGGACAGGAGAGGAACTGCCTCATGTAAGTAAGAATCTGAGTATATTCTCTCCCTCCAGCACCCTAAATGAGGCATTCCCAGCTCATTTCAAAGGCAAGAGGAAAGATAGATTCATGATATGTAAGGAAAGAAAACTTTGTGAGGAAACATTTTTTATTAATATTCTAAGGGCTAAACAGGTATTTCATCCTTTACATTTCATATGTGGAAAATAGAGACAACAGTCCACCCAGAGAATTCACTGGAATGTGTTTGTGGAGTGTTTGGCACAATGCCTGACACCCAGAAGTGCTCAGCAAGTGCTAGGTCAGACTTTGACAGGTGTCAGTTCTTGAATCAAGGAAAGTAAAGTCAAGCTAACAAGGATAATTGATAGGTCAACGGCAGGATATTGTGCTAAGAAAGGCCAGCACTTGGGCTCCTGTAACTTGCTATATGTTGAAAGGACAATTTATAATATTCAATTCGTGACAAAAAGTCATGTACAAACTGAAGAGTGAAAAGTGATGAACAGTAAATTATTATTTCAGTTAAAGACAGGAAAAGTCTTCTGAAGACCCCTCTACCTCTTTCCCTGGAGTCCGGCTCAGACACTGTCCCAAAATCCAACAGCCCTCGTTACTGTACCACAAATGCGGTACTGTGTTAAACCCATTTTCTCTTCATACTGTGGTACTGAAATGATATTTATCTCCTTCATTATTTCTTTTTTAATGTGTCAAACAAAATTTATTTTTAAATTTTCTTTCATTGATATTAAAATTTTAGTATAACAGATAAAAATTAAGATTTGTGGTTGGACACAGCTGTGTTCAAATCCTGCATTCATTGCTTACTATGTGATGTGTGCAAATTCCCTACGTTCTGTAAAGTGGGCATAATAACAATGCCCACTTCATAACAATGTTGGAAGAATTAAATGTAATAATTTGTGTAGTGCATTAATAATAAGTGGTGGTTTTTTCTATTATCTCCCTGATTTGATTCTAAGCACCTTGCCTGCATAGGCATGTGACATTCTTGTTCAGTTATTCTCAGAGCTGAGCAGAGTTTGCTGATCGAACCCACTCAGTGGATCTTTGCTGATTGATTGCTGTGATGGTGCACCGATCCTATTCTCAGCTGCTTTCTGATATGAAACTTCCTAATTTAGAGAGTCAGCTACAAACATGGCATAACAATACACAGATGGGGGAAATGGGCAGGGGACTTAGAGAAAGTGCTTATGTGCTCTGGTGATTACAAAGCAAAACCATGCTGCTTATTAAATAAACGTGTCTAGTTGACAAAAATGGCCATCTCTGACTTTGACAGAAATGATCGATGAAACTCATCTCCTACAGAAAAAAAATGCCCCAATGAAAGGCAAAGCCTGATCCTAATATTGTTTAGCTGTCTGAGTTCTTTGTATCTGTAATGGTTCTGTCAATTAAAGATGTTTTGGCCAAAGCATCTACATAATTCCTCAGCAATGTGATCTGCCAGCCTACACAGCAGGAACCCTGAGCCTAAATATTCTAGTAAAAGAAGAGGGCATGGCATGATGGCTGGCCAATTGGATTTCAATGATGACAATGCAATAGAAGAGCAAATAATAATAATATAATATTAACTGTAGATTTTGAGTTCTAGAAAACTGTGAATTGTAACAAATAGGATCTACAGGGTAATGTCACTTTTGGGCAGAGCGGAGATTTGGCTTTTTTTTTTCCCAGAGACAGGGTCTCACTCTGTTGCCCAGGCTGGAGTACAGTGGCATGATCATACCTCACTGCAGCCTCGTACTCCCGGGCTCTAGTGATCCTCCTGCTTCAGACTCCCAAGTAGATGGTACTACAGGTGTGCACCACCATGCCTGGCTAATTTTTTTTGTATCAATTTTTTAGAGATGGGGGTCTCTCTACATTAACCAGGCTGATCTCAAACTCGTGGGGTCACTCCCTCCTCCCACCTCAGGCTTTTGAGTAGGTGGGATTACAGGTGTGAGCCACCGTGCCCAGCACTTTGGCTATCGTACAAGTCAAATCACTATTGTGGAAAGCAATCACAGGTTTAGGGCCTTTAGAGTCTGTGATCCTATCACCTTGGAGTTGCTGTCTAGTAATTTTCATTAGGTAATCCATTGTAAATCTCATCTCATCATCTTTCAGTTGGAATTTGCTGCCAATTGTTAGAATGGAAATTGCTCTTCTTACTGCATGGGAGTACAGGTACATCTATCAAGAAGAATGATGTTCTTTGGTAAATAATTCTAAACTTCCTAGTCCCATATGTTTTTTTATTTCTAAGTGGTTCCCTTGGGAAGTTATGTAAATATTTCAATTTTATTGCCATTGCCCATAAAACATTTAAAACCCTTAGGGACATGCAACTGTTGTAACTGAAATAACATGATCTTTGACTCTGGCATCAGAAGGACATGAGATCAGATCGGCCTCTGCCACATCCTAACAAAGTGGTCTAAAAATCACAGTCTCCTTGACAAGTACAGAGGAAAAGCTTTTGAGAGAATTCCCTAGAATGATGCTTGGAAAATATGATTATTGGAACATATCAGGCATTTTATAAATGTTAGTTTTCCCTTAGTCTGGAATTGATTTTGGAGTCAATTTACCAGCCCTGTTGGGAAAATCAGTTTCATTGTATTCCAATCACAAACTTGTTTTTGGGTACAAAATGTAATCACCCACCTCTGGTTCTAAACTTTTTTAATAGACTTGGTTCCTTGTGTCTATTAGATTTCAAAGGAAAATCAAATTCACTCTCAGTAGATAAATACTAATCGAAAACAAAGATATGCCTAGCCCAGCATAGCTTCAGTCACGTAATAGGACCTCAATGAATGTTTATGGAAAGACTATGTCTTAGCTGAGAATTCCACTCTGAAAGATGAAATTTTCAAAGATGTTGAAGGTTGGGCAGCTCACTAAAATATGTGTATAGTTCTCCATAAGTAGAATATGCATTTATATGGTAAAGTTCTGGGGTAAATATTTTTTAAGTCACTTTAGCTTTTATTCACGCTGTTTATAAAATGTTTCCTGTAATTCAAGACAGTCTTAAACCCTCACTCTCAAGGAAACCTCCACAACAGAAGGAAGAATAAAATATGAGGGTCTAAAAATGCTATCAGGGAAATTACAGGTCCTTCATGGTAAAGGACAAAAGCTATATTATTAATTCAACTCTTGCTATTAAACTAGTAATACACATACAACAACTCACCTATATTATATATTTTGGCCTCTGTAACAAAAGATAGGTAACAAAGCATTTGTGTTCTGATTTTACCGAAATGGAAACAGACTTAGTGAAGTCAGAATCCCCATGTTATAAGCCTGGGTGTCCTTCTTCTACATTCTCTATTTCCACTTGGCAACCCTCTTATTTCTATTTGATCAAGGAATGTTCCCACCAATGGAAGGGAGGACCCACATTGTTTGGTAGTAACATTTTTTTTGTTGTTGATTTATTTTCCTTAATGGTAGGTGATGACAATTATCTCAATATTCAGATCTGGTTTACTGTATAGACACAATGGGGATTCATTTTCATTACGATTTCTAGAGGCCAGAAAAGCTGTTGACTCTTCCATTGGCTCAGGTTTTCGGTTCAGTAATATCTAAAACCCTTGCCTTACATCTAGTTTCCCAGAAGCAGGAGACAGAGATGTGGCTTTTATGCACGGGATTTATTGAAGGAGAACCCTCTTTGAGTACGGGGGAAGCAGGAGAGAGCAAGGGAAGAAGCGGGACAGGGAAGTGGTCCAGCTAAAGTCTAGCTTCAGTTTGATCTCACAGGGGGTTCTGGATTGTATAACACCACAGAAATCCATTCCTTCTCTCCCTGCCTCCCTTCCTTCCTTTCTTCCTGTTTCTTTCACAAGAGTTCTCTTCCCCTAATATGTATGTGTGCATGTGTGTATGTACATATTTCTTTTCAGAATTTATACATTTTTGTTTCTCATAGCTTTATTAATATGTACTCATTTATATATCGGATTTGTGTGCTTTTTTTCTCTGTTGTGTTAGTCTTGGCCACTCCTTTAATATATAAACTTTTGGAGGTCTGGAAAATTCTGTATTCTATTTTGTCTCTATCTCCCTATAGTAACCAGGTTATTATCCTGAACCTAGAATAACTACTATCCGCAGATTAACTATACACAACCTCATTTCAACACAAGGGGGAGAGATGTCCCATGGTATTTTAGAAAAAAAAATCTCATTTCAGTTTGGAACCAAAAAAAAAAGACTAATGCAAATCTTAAAAGCTTGACTCTATAGAAAAAGAATCAAATTTTCAAATCTATATACGACAAAGCTATCTTATTAAAAATAAATGCATAATTGTATGCAATAGATGAAGTTATGTAAAAGTGTATTTGTAACCCAAATATCTCTGTAGAAAGGAGCCCTGTGCTGACCCTTTTATTTATTCAAATCAATTTGAAATCTTATTGAGCACAAACTATAATTAGTAAACATCTCTAATTTTACCTGTTACATAACATAAAATCATATCATTCTATAGAAGTTCTGTATTTAAAATGTTGTCTGCTAAAATGTGTATACTCAGGCATCAAAAGTTTTATTTTATCAAGACCATTTATGTCGTAACCTTTCAGTGCATTAGCAGTTAGCTGCATTGACATTATCCCTACCCCTCAACTCCTGGAATGAAAGCAGAGGGCTTTTCTCATTTTCTGTATCAAAGGCTTTCAGCTTTTCTGGCTAAGGGCATAAATGAAGGGTGGTAACAAAAGAAATATTAACATCATTTAAAATAAGAAACACTTCTCCTTTGAAAGGTTATCCTGATTTCAAAGTTTTGCAAGTAATTAAGAGCAGGAACCTGCTTGGGGCTCCATGGGCTGTGGTTCCAGTTTTTATCACCCTCCATCTGGAAGACAGATGAAGTCAGCCGTGGGTTCATAAAATTCTTGATAGATTAATTCTTGGGGAGAGTTAGACCAAAGTGGGAACTGTGGTTCCATTTGTATGGCAGTAAGAAAGATTATGTTTTTAAGCAGCATCGAAAATATGGTCAAAAGAGAAAATGGCATTAGCCTTATTTTTAGGCTCAGAGAGACGAAGAGTTCAAGTCTTTTGATAGAATTCACTTTTATTTTCTATTCGCATACCAAATTCAATTAAAATGAAGTGTGTACAGATGCCACTTTCTGTTGGGTTTTATAATCGGAAGCTCTGAAGGTAGTACCCTTTCAGTTATCAAATCATGAAAAACAACCCTGTTTGTGAGACACATTAGTTGCCCTTGTCAACTAACCAATGCCAGAATTTCTTCTCAACTCTGATTACTCTGAACATAGATAATGAGTTTTCCTTCCCATTTTTGTTCATTTCCTCCTTGCTCTATAGAAAACTATTGATTTCTATTTACTTGTTGATTTTATCCTTCATTTGATTTGGCTTTAAGCGAAACTTTCTCTGTATTATAACACAGCAAAATCCTAGGGAAAAGAGGGGTCAGGGCCACTTAAATTTATAATATTTTGGTGTTCCACTCTTTGAATTAACTGAGGTGATTAGTACAGTGAAATAGTGGACTTCTCACAGCCCTCCTCCCACCCCATCCTCCCTAGCTCTTATTGTCACACACACTCAAGGCACCATCTATGTTGCGATCAACACACAATTGGGGTTTTGGAAGTAGAATTTAAACTGATAATGAGAAAATCAGGTTTGCTGCTACAAATTAAAAAAAAAACAAAAAACCACAAAGCAACCCCTCACATGTACTCACACACACACCCATAGAATACATTCTTCAAAGGGATGTGTAAGTGAGATTATTATTTTTTTTATTCCATGAGGATTTTCACATGAGAAAGGGTGGTTCAGGGTGAGAAGAGGCCTGTGCTATCCAGGAGTTGAAGCAACGGAGATGTGTCTGTAGCTGGGATGAGGCATCCAGCCAATGGGCTTTTTAGTCTCTTGGTCTATACTGGTACTACACAGTGCGACCCATTGTAGATTTGTACCACAACGACTGCAATAGATTGTGCCTCATGCAATGATCTCAGTGCTTGTGTTCCTCCAAAATTCATATGTTGACATTGAATCTTCTGCCACCTTGATGTCAGACCTCCAGCCTCCAGAACTATGAGAAATAAAGGTTTGTTATTTATAAGCTACCTAGACTATAATATTTTGTTATAGCAGTGTGAATGGATTTAGACACCTCCCTGTGTCCACCACGCTTTATCATGGGCTCTGCCACCCCTCCTATCAACAGGTGAAGTCTATCTCCCTACACCTGAATGTAGTCTGGCCTCAGGACTTGCTCTGACCAATAGGTAGAGGTAGAAGTAATGTTGTACACCTGCCAAGGATAGGCATTTGGAGACTTGGAGCTTACATTTTCGCCCTCTGGGAACCATTTCTTGAGCACACCATAGTGAGAAGCAGCCCAGGATAAAAGACCTCATGGAGAGAGATTCCCAGGTGATCAAGGTCCCAGCCAAGCCAATGCCAAGCCAACCACCAAGTCACTGCGGGAACCCACAGAAGTGTGAGAAATATCACTGTGTATCTTTCTTTAACTTTTATTTGGAAATATTTTAGATTTACATAAAAAATGCTAAAGTAGTATAGAAAGATTCCATAAACCTCTTACTGAGCTCCCCTTATGGCATCATGACACACAACCATAGTACAATGATCAGAACCAGGAAATGAATATTGGTAAAATGGCTTTAACTAAAGACCTTACCCAAATCTCACCAGTGTCTTCACTAGCAGTTTATTTATTTATTTGTTTATTTATTTTGTCTGTTCCAGGATCCTATCAGGATGCCACTGCATTTAGTTTTAGATTGCTTAGTCTTATCCAATCTATAACAGTTCCTCAGTCTTTCCTTGTTTCCCATAACTTTGATTCTTTTGAAGAAATACTGAACAGTTATTCATAAAATGTTCCTCGATTTGGGTTTGACTGAGGTTTTGCATTTTGGAATGATGTGGTGTCCTTCCCCGTGCGTTGTGTCAGGGAGCCCATCTTGTTAAGTTGGCTTATGGCCGATGCTGAACTCCTTGGTCAGGTTGCCAGGGTGGTTCTTCCTGATTTTTCCATTTTAAAGTTACTGTATTTCCCTTTGTCATAAATAAGTATCTTGGGAGAGATATTTTAGACTATAAAAATGATCACTTTAAGCTACTAAGTCCTGGAGTGATGTGTAACTGATTTACAGATATGGAGATAGATAGATAAATAAATGGATAACACAAGGAAAGGAATAGGTCAGGCTGACAACTTCGGCCAGGGAGGTTGGGCAATGTGCTACAGGGAAGGGAAGAGAGAAGGTCCCATGTCATTAGGGTATCTGTGACAGTTTTAATGACAGATTTGTGGGTGAAGAGTTTAGTGACATTCTAGTGCAGCAATGTGTTATCTGAGAACTAGAGAAGAGAGGAAAGAGTGTTATGTTGTGTTTTCTTTTTTTAAAAAAAATGCCTTAATGTGGGTTTTGACTTGACACTTGAGTAAGGAATAGAAATATTTTAAAATTATCTTTGTTAATTTGACTACAATGCAATCCCAAGACTGGGATGTGTAGAGTCCTGGGATTTATTAGTGTTTCAGACATGAGTGTTTTTGTGTGTGTGTTTTTTCTTGGTGGGTAGCTATATGGTGCTAAGGCAGGGGGCAGAACAAGATATTCTTTTAACAAGGTAAACAACTGTAAATTCCATCCCTCTATTTGTGTAATATAAATGGTAGTCTACTAATTAGAAAGAATTCTGCCATCCATGGATAAAATGTGAGGCAGGAGTATAAGTCAAAATGTCCTTTCTCAGAAAGAAGGAGGCTGATCTTCCTATTGGATCTATAATGGACTTATATGAGAAGAACTTGAATATGACATGGAACCTGAACAACCTTAACTGCAACTGTGAGAAAGAACGAATAGGCATCTAGGAATTTGCAGAGTAGAACCACAGGTTTTTTTTTTGTTATTATTTTAATATAATTAATAGTTATTTAGTTGTCTGGCACTGGTGATATAGGAGAAAGCAAGATAGACAAAGTCCTTGCACTCATGAAGTTTATATTCTATTAATATTGCAAGAGACTGACAATACACATGTACATTCTTTAGTATATATTGTAGATGGTTCTATGTAGCGGAAAAGACAAATTAAGCTGAGCAGAAGGAAAGGAAATGAGAGAGTAAGGGCAGTTGCCACTGTAGAAAGAGTAGTCAGGGAAGACCAGCTGAGCATGTGATACTGAGTCCATAGGGATGGAAGGCATCTGGCCAGACCATGAGGGCCAGGCTGTGAGAGTGACCCCTGAGGCAGATGGAACCCTGGGAGAAGAAACCCAAAGGCACCTAATACAGCAACAAGCAGAGGTACAAGGCAGGTAATGTATATTAAGGAAGATTTTTTTGAAGGAATCTTAGAGATGCTCACTTTTGATAGTTCCTTGAAAGCCCAGTTCTTTGCAGATCACAGTTTTAGAACCTCATGATTAGTGCTTTTCCCATGCCTTTGAATATTGCCCTACCTCATAAGCCTGGAATTGGATACATCAAGAGCCTTCAGCTATGGCCAATGGGGTTATACAAACTAAAGACCTGGCAGGCTATGCAAATCCACGTCCTTCCCAGCATATATGGAGAGTTAACTGGTGATTCTGTGTGTCCCTCCCCAGATTACTTTCAGTTCAGCTTCCCAACAATGACCACCACAGCTAGACATTGGCCAAGTCCAGTGTCTGGCTGTCACCACAGATTTGAGCTAGGCTTTTTTTTTAAAAAAGTATGTATAGGCTTAGAAATGTAGGCACAAAATTGCATGTTATGTATATGTTACCATAATAAAAATGAGAAAGAAATGCAGACACTATTGATCAGTGGCATAGCATAATTTACCTAGCTTAAGAAAATGATTTGAACATCATCCCATAACACTGTACATTTATTCCTTGACATGAGAATAATTTCCAAAGCTCTCTGTGCTGTGTGTGTTTGAAAAGTGGTGACCAAAAAATAAATAAGTGGAGATGTGGGGCAGCTTTTACTACTCCCTGACTGTGGCTTGCTTACTTAATTTACAATGATCTCAGATAATATTTTAGAATGGCTGTCAGTAGAAATTAGATTTTGATAATAAATACCATCACTAGATATATCCTTAGGTTTTGTCAACAGTGTTTTGTTGTCAATTTGAGGTCTTTAAGGAGCCATCTGTATTTTTAAAATATGTTAGAACAGTCATAAGTTACCTTCCTATTTAGGTTTCTCAAGTGGAAAACTATTACTGCATTTGTGTTTCTGGAAAATGTGCATAAAAAGCATAAATCATCACAGATCATTCAAGAGGGCATCAAGAGCTTTCCAGTGGTTAATGTAAAAAGGAGATGGAACTTAGCTAAATAAGGGAGAGCTTTCTGACAGATTTGTCTAAGGAGAAAACAAAGGAAAACAAATTTAATAAATTTCCTGTTACTAGAGAGATTTTAGGCATAAAAACTTTTTAAGAAACAAGAGCTATGTTTTAGCCTCTACAATGCAAATTATACTAAAGGTCCCCAAAAGTGGTACATTCAGTTCCCTTTTCAGACCCTTTTGTCAACTACCAATTGCCCAGAGGATCATTAAAAACACTTATTGATCAACAAAGCTATGATTATTAGACTTATTGCAGTGAATTTGAATACCACCTTCATGGCTCTTAGTGGTGTCTCAGTAAGGGGAATTAGAGGGAGAATTTGTATAGGGTTTTAGGACGGGGGCTGGCTGATCTTAAGGTGGGTTTTGGAAAGTGGGAGACTGTTCAAAACTGGGCAGAGTTTATGGCATAATAGCTTTGAATTGCTGTGCAAAACTGGTGGGAATCGTGAGGAGAGTCTTGGTAAGCACGCTGTTTATTAGTCATAATATTTGAGTGATTTCAGTCGCTGACAGTCTTATCTTCCTGAAAGAATTATTTTCTGAACCAAGTAGCTATGTTATTTTGCTTGTTTTCAGTACTGTTTAACATATGTAGAGAAAAATATCCCTTGCCTCAATATTATTTAATCCAGAGACAGGAAATTATGCTGGTTTCAGTTCTCATTTCCTACCCTGCAATTCTGTATTTCTTTTCTTTGGTATGACAACATTTTTAGGAAAACGATAATAATGATCAATCTCCCTTTTGGCTTTCAAAATCATCTGTTGGTTACTTAACATAAGGAACCAAAAATTTTCTCCCTTACTTTGTATTTGATTTTGTACATTATATAGTGACTGAGGACATTTGTTCATTCAAGTAATATGTTTTGAAAGCACATTCTATGTCATCTGAAGGGTTAGAAAAAAATAACCAAAAGAGATTTTGTGCCCTAGAGTCATAAGGAAAATACTTACTGTAAGACCCTAAAGTCTCTGGTACTCAGTTAACACACGGTTTTCACAGAGTTGAGTGAGAGTGTTTTGTTTGATTGTTTATCTGCTTATTTTTTATGTAAGGCTGATTGGATAACTGAGAATCATAGAGGTGACTTCTACTTGTTCTGGGTCATCTTGACTCCTTTTATGCTCAGTTTTAGCTTCAATATGTAAAAAACTTAGAAGTCATCACTCCTGTCCTTAGAACAAGGAAAAGCCAAAGAAGAAACTAAAGATCAAAGCATTTTCTTGGAAGCAGCAGAGAACTTTGGTTCCAGGGCAAACCACTTCACCAGCTCTGGAGAGACAGGCAAACCCAGAGAGTTTCAGCCAAGGTCTATTTACCGGCAACAGTAGTGTCTGGAAACATAGACCAGTAGGAAGACTTACATGGGAATGTTGACGAACTGCTGAAAGCTGAGCATGGATTAGTGTGGGAATGAAAAACTCTTGAGGCTGTAATCTTAGGCCAGACCCTACACTTTCGTGGGTTTTACCTCCCAGAACCCCACAAAGTTCTCATGGTAAAGACTTGAGAGAGACTCCCTCATGGTCTGGCAGGGGAGGTGGGGGAAGTAAACCTTGTGAGATATACCCAGAGCAGTCTCCATGAGATGGCCTAGTCTCCAGGAAAATAGACTTCGTTAGAGCCTTAGCCCAGCTAGAAGGAGAGCATTTCTCCCTCTCCAGTTTGCTCTAGTCTTCCTGTCTCACCTAAGGAGGAGCAGAAAAGATAAGAAACATTTGTGACAGTCACAGTCCAGGGACAGAGGTCCACTAAAAAATTGAAATATAATCACAAAATTATAGAATGTGTCCCATATACCACACCTTACAATGATACCAACAGCTCTCCAGTATAATAATAATGGGTTATAGCAGATGCACTGCAAGGTGCAGGCTGTCTCTGAGGAGGAGTACTTACGAAAGCCCAGAGTCAACAGAAGTGACAAAAGCAATATAGCTGCAACAAGCATTAAACACAGCACAACTCCTCCCAGATTAACATAAAATCTCCCACGAAAGGCCTATTTACTTCAACTTCCATTACCTGAGATATCATACTTTCAATAAAAATTTATAAGGCATGCTAAAAGATTATATATGTTTGTGTGTCTATATGCATATACACATATACATATATATGTATATAGACACACATTTATGTTTGTGTGTGTATGTCTCTCTCTCTGTCTCCATATATGTATATGAAAATACAAAGCAAGCATCTGAATCAGAGTCAGATATGGTGGGGAATTAAAATGACTATGATTAGCATGTTAAGAGTTCTAGTGGAAAAATAGGCAATATGAAAAAACAAAAAAATATATAGATAGTGTAAGCATAGAAGACAACTCTAACAAAGAATGTAAAGGAAAATGATAGAAATCAAAAACACTGTAACAGAATGCCTCTGATAGGCTCATCAGTAGACTTGGCACAACTGAGGTAAGAACCATTGACCTTGAAGATATGTCAAAAGAAACTTCCAAAACTGCAAAATGAAGAGAAAAAGAATTAAGTAAGAAACAATAACCAAGGACTATGGGAGAATCTCAAAAGGTATAAATATATATGTTATACAATATCAGAAAAAGAAGAAAGAATGGAGCAGAATAACAATGCCTAAAAACTTTGAAAAATAAGTGCATACTATAAACCACAGATTCAGGAAGCTCAGAGAACACCAAACAGGATAAATCCAAAGAAAACAAACCAAAAACCCTATATCTAGAAATACTATACTCAAATTGCAGAAGCAAAAAGCTAAGAAAAAAATCTTAAGATAAACCAGAGGGGGACAAAACATCTTACCTACAGAGAAACAAGGATAAGAATTACATTAGACTTCTCCTTAGAAACCATATAATCAAGGAAAGAGTGAAATGAAATATTTAAAGGATTAAAAAGCAACACCACCACCACCAACCTTGAACTTGTACCCAATGAAATTATCCTTCAACAGTGAAGGAGAAATAAAGATTTTCTCAGACAAACAAATATTGAGGTAATTTGTCAACATAGACCTTTCTTGCAAGAAATATCAAAAGAAATTCTTCAAAGAGAGGCAAATGATACAGGTCAGAACCTTGATCTACATAAAGAATGAAAGAGCATTAGAGAAGGAATAAATGAGGTAAAATAAAATCTTTTTATTTTTTATTCTGAATTGATCTAACAGATAACTGTTAGTTCTAAATAATAATGGCAACTATATATTGAATGATTATAGCTATGGGTAAGTGAAATGAATGAAAGAAATATTTTACAGCATACAAGAGAGGAATTAGACATACTTTTCTATAAGGTAACTGAACTACTCATGAAGCAAACTAGGAATGTGAGAGAAAGGAGTAACTTTACAGTGAAGAAACCTAACAAACACTACCTCATCCAGGTGATCAAAGTTAACATCAATAATGATGTCACATTAAATGTAAGTGATTTTAATATGATGTGATGGAAACAGCACTTTTTCCCTGTGGTATTCCTCCCAAACATCCATAACCCCAGTCAAATCATGAGAAAAACTTCAGGCAAATCCCAATTGAAGATAGTCTACAAAATACTTGACCAATACTCCTCAAAATTATCCAGGTCATCAAAATCAAGGGAAGTCTGAGGAACTGTCACCACCAAGTGGAGCCTAAAGAGACATGACAACTGGATACAAATTGGAATCCTGGATGGGAGCCTGGAACAGAAAAGGATGTTAGGAAACAAAACAAAACAAAATGCCACCACCAATAACAAAGAAACAACAAAGGAAATATGAATGGATTATGAACTTTAGATAATATTTTATCAATATCGGTTAATTATTTGTAATAAATGCATTATACTAATATGTAAAATGTTAATAATGAGGGGAACTGAGTGTGGAGTATACGGGAACTTTTTATATTTTATTTCCAGTTTTTCTGTAAATCTATAACTGTTTTAACAATGTTTATTGTAGAAGAAATCCCAGTCTTTGAGAATAATTCTTTGGGTGAGCTTAAGAGTGGGTCCTTGGGAAAGACATACATAGTAGTGAAGTAAAAGAAAGCTACTATCATCCAGGAAGTCTGAGCAAATTTCTGTGATGTCAAATGACTTGTACAGTTCCTTTAAAGACCAGTGACCTTGTACTAGTGAGGTACAAGGATTACGCCAACATTTGGACATGCATGTCTGCATACTGGTCCTTCATCTTTGGAAAGGTGTGGTCACTTGGTCACAGAAAAACAAAATCCTAGAATTCTTCAGTCCTAGGTCTTCAGTTACAAAGTAGGGATGAACTTCAAATAACCTTGAAGCAGCACGACCTGGCTCATTTACAGTGGCTGTCTATTAATGCTGACATTTCCTTTGAAAGTCCATTGTCTTGCTTCAGGCAATAGGCTACTGGAGAAAAAAGAGAGAGGCAAAAAAGGCAGCTTGAAATTTATGACCTTATTGTGCTTATGAAATTACAAAAAGGAGCCAGCCTTGTCCATACTGGCCACAGACAAGTGTAGCTATAACTAAAATTTACAGGGTGTATAAAAAGAATCACATCAGCAAAGTGCTGTAAATCCTGGCTGCCCAGCCACCCCAGCAAATTCCTAATGGATCATCATGCCCTCAAGTTTAAATGGGTGTTCTTAAGAAGCAAAGGTAAGCGACATGTTAGATACATAAGCAAACAACGATACCATTTCATTTCCTGAATTGAAAATGGGTGGGATAGGAGGAATGATTCGCTTAGGGAAATTGAGTAGATGTCTGCAGAGAGCTTTCATTCAAGTTCCTACTAGATGCCACACTTTGAACAAGGCTATAAGGATACTGAGATAGAAAAACACATCCTTGGCATCAAAGAGGCCACTTTTATGTATGGAGAAAATATGATACCCTTGTTAACAGAATTAAATGACTCCTCCGGGAGAAGTAAGTCCAGTGCTGAGTGAGCCAAATAGGTGTTATATGGTACCTTAAGAAGTTTGTATTTTATGCTGAGGGAATAGGGGGTTATTGAAAATTATAAATGATATGACCATTTTTTAAATTTAGAAATAGTGTTTTGTTTGCAGTGAGAAAACAAGTTAGGAGGCTATTGCAGTTATCCTGGTGAGAGGTGTATAAAAGCTTCAACTAGGATAATGGTTATAAGGAGGAAGAGGAAGGACCAATGCAATCTTGCTGTCCTAGTACTTGGCCTAAAATGGGGAGAGGAGACTCAAAAGTCATTCCAAGTTATCTGACTGGGGCAACAGGATAATACTGGTGTATTCAGTAAGTTGAGGAGTAATACAGAAACAGCAGGGTGCCTGGAAATGGGCTCTGACTTGAAGCATTGGCTGCAGAAGTTGTATGGAGAAGCACTCTCAGGAGATACCTGTGTGGGGAAGTGAGGAGGCCATTTCCGGGTAGAAAGAGAATCTGATCCACAGTGTGGTTGCAACTGAGGCCTCAACTGGTTCTACTGAAGCTCTGAAGCTAGAATGAGCCCTTCAGAGTTGACCCTAATTGAGATAAGCAGGCCAGGTCCGTATATCCCCATATCAGCCCATCATTGGTCCCAGACTACCCGCTGGGAAGCGTCACACCTTTGAACAAATGAATTTCCTACAGTCCAGGACAATTCCTAGTAAGGGATACAGCTACAGATATCCCCAGCAGTAGGGGGCTAGTTGGGTTGACCCTGAAAAGGGGACCTGAACAAGTATTAATACCACAGTATCTACTACAAGGTTATATTTTTTTGGTGGGACTAAGAGTTAAGAAAGTTATTAATTTAGGGGAATACAAAGTGGCTGGACTCCAAATTCAAGAATGGAGAGGATTAATTGTTCTTTGAATATAGCAACCAGTAACTACCTGAACCAGTTTTAAACTGGTCCCCAGTGATATCAGTATCCAGGCTAGCCCATCGGTGATATCAGTATCCAGGCTAGCCCATCGGCAACAGCTTCACTCCGGTTAATATTCTTCTGAAAGGTAGGCATTTAGCAACAGCCTCGCTGAAGTAACCACCCTTCCATATCTGGAGGTAGGCTCATCTGCAAGATTTCCGGATATAGATGTCATGTTTGTACAGATGAGCATGAGCTTGGACATAAAAGCGCACAAGTCTTCATCATGGATCTATCTACCATATTAGTAGAGGTTACATTACTAAGGCACAGAACACTGGGCAAGTGATAAAGTCAGAGGGGGGACAGTTTATGCTGACATTGGAGAAAAGGAGGAGACAGAGAAATGGCACCAGCAGGGACAGATCAGAACTGGGTGGAGAGCTGCAGAGGGGACTGTAAGAACCCAAGAAAGGGGCAGAAGAGGAAAAAACAAAGATAGACATTGCCTATTTGACTGTTGCCAAAAGATAGTCCTAAACCCAAGGAAAACAAACAAGAAATGCATTTATTAAAGAATAAGTGGATGTTGGAATGAGCAAGCATCTCACATATGCATGTACCTTCATACAAAAGTGTGGAGGACTGAGTGCCCTTGTTCGGGTTCCCCTGAAGGCAGAGTGTGAGACTTGAGGGCAAGTAGTTTACTTGGGAGATGATAACGTGAAGCAGGAAGAATAAGACTAAGAATAAGAATAAGAAAGCAGAAAAAATCAAAATAGTGTACATTACCAAGGTCACAGCTATTGGCCATGGACTTCTGAAAAGTTTAAAAAATCACTTTTAAAGTGCCCTCCAGTTCACATTGGTGGAATGTTATCCTCTGGAGGCGTTAACCCCCTACACTTCTACCTTGCCCTCCCTGTGGGTTCAGAGGAGGTGCTGAGAGAAAGGGCAGGGAGATGCTCACATTCCTGGTTGGAGGTTGGATGCTACCTGTGGAGATGAGTCTGATCCCACATGGAAATGTCCACCACAGCTGCAGAGGCAATGAGAGGTGGGAGGAGGGATGGAGGCAAGGTACTGAGGCATGGGCCACAAGGGAGTATAATCTGGTGGATCTGTAGACATTTTTTGAGATAGTTTACTTCTCAGCTTCCAAGTCCAGAGTGCTAATACAAAATAGTGGTTAACTGGGGTTGCCTACTGACAGGGTTCAGAAAACAGTACCCTAAAATGAAGGGCTCAGAAGCAAAAGTATTTCTTTGACTTTCTCCTGTCCTTCCTCTCAGTCCCATTCTACCCTGAGGCTAGCCGTAGAAACTAGAGTCCCTCTTCCCCAATGCAGGTCATAAAAACCAGGAACCATTTTCCTGAAAGTCATCTGTAAAACCTAAAATTATTCTGTATAAAAACTGGCCATAAAGAAATTATCTGATCTACCTTGTTTGATGGTAGGTCATAAGACCCCTATTCCAGGGAGGGCTCTACCCCACACTCAGAAGGAAGAAATGCATGCTCAGAGAGGCCAAGAAGAATTGTCTAGATACAGGCTTTGCTGGGTTTCCTCACTCAGTCTGTTGGCATTAGATTATGCCCTTTTTGCCCAATCATATTTCTATACAGCTGCCCATACTTTTTTGAACCTAAGCATAAAAATGGACAATTTCCCCTGTATCGTTAAGTCCTCATTTTCACCTTGTTTTTTTTTGTTGTTGTTGCTGTTGTTGAGACAGAATGTCACTTGGTGTCCCTGGGTAGAGTGCAGTGATTGTAGGTCACCACAAGCTTCAGGTCCTGAGCTGTGAGCCATCCTTCTGCCTCAGCCTCCAGGGTAGCTGGGACTACAGGCGTGCGCCACAACGCCCGGCTGGGTTTTGTGATTTTTGTGTCTTTTTGTGTGTGTGTGTTTGTTGTTTCTAGGGCATAGAGACGGGGTTTCACTTTGCTTAGGCTGGTGTCGAACCCCTGAGCTGCAGCTATCCTCCCACCTCAGCCTCCTGGAAAGCTAGGATTGCAAGCATGAGCCACCCGCGCCTGGCCAAGTCCTCATTTTTAAAGCTCTCGTGCATACACATTAAAATAAATTTGTACGTCTTTTTCTTCAATTAATCCATCTGTCTCCTGTCAGTGATTTTTCAGTGAACCTTTATGGGACCAAGAGTCTTGGTCCCTACGATAGTTAAGAGCCAAACAGTCTAAATGCGACCATCAGCCTGTTCTCTCCATGCAAATAGAGGCTCTGTAAATACTTCCCTGGCACTCTGTTCTTCCTAATTAATCGGCCAAGCTAAACCTTTGTAAGCAGCATTAAAAGAGGTAAACTTCAGCTTGGTCCCTGCCAAAATCATCACAACTCCTGAATTAGTCGGATGTGAATTAATGAGCTTTTAGCAGAGCTTGGTTTTTGTCAGACATATTGATCCTGGAGTGAAACAGCCCATTAAAGGCTATAATTAAGATGCAGTTTCTGTTTGAAGATGGAGTGCCTGGGCAGGGACAAATTGCGAGATGCTTGTTCCTATGAGGCTGACAGGTGATCAGGGGATGAACATGGATTCGGAGTTTCTCTTGTTTCCCTCCTGACAGCAAATGACAGCCACATTTCCAATGAACCAAACATAATTTACACAATTATTTAGATTCTAAAAGCAAGAGGAGATCCACTTTACAAATTACTGGCAGAAGTAGTTTTTCTACTGAGCAAAAGGAAGCTGTTTTGTATTAACTCACTTTGCCCGCTTTCCTACTATAATGGAGGTGAGAGATTTTTTTGTTTGTTTTTTAATCAAACCTATCACTGGTGAATTGTATTTGTTAGAAAGAAACACTTTAATAAGTATTTGGAGGGTTAGCATAATAGAGGCCAGGCAGAGACTCTGAGGTTGTGGCAAAGGGAGCTATTGGCTGGGGCTGGAAGGGGACTTTATGGAACTGCAGTGGTGGGAGGGGTTTGGAGAAAATTCTTGGTTGGGTGGGTAGAAAAAACTGTGGACACCACTGTACAAGATTCAAAAAATGTCCTACTTTTCTGTACCATATTTGGCACAGGTGAAATTTTTTTTTTCTTGTTTGAAGAAGGTGAGGTAGTACCTAGGACCAGGTGAATTGAGTCAAAGGTAAAGACAGATGGCAAACAGAGATCCTAACTAATACAACAACAGCCTGACACCAGGACTTAGTGCAAATGAGATCTTTTAAAGGAGATGTTTGAAAAAGAAAACACACAAACCCACCTCTGCACAGGAGAGAAGGGAGGAAGGAGGAAGAAGAGTAAGGATTTAAGGATGCAGGTGTGGTACAAGGTTCCTTTCTGTCTTATAGTGTTGAGGCCTCACTAAAATTTTTAGGGATGGGGCAGAGGTGGATTGGTTTTATTCTCATTTTAGAGATGAGAAGACGGAATCTTGATCAAGTTAAATGACTTGGTCAAGTTAGCTATAAAGTAAAAGGACCAAAATCTAAACATGTTTGACATCTAAGTGCTCTCCCCACTCCTAAAATTGCTCTACAACAATGTTTTCTGGCGTTTTATAAGTGTCTGTGGTCATATACACGTGCCAAAACTTATAGGCAAGTTTAACAGGCACAAATAAAAGGCAGCTTGCATGGATATCTCATAGATGAGCCACCAACACAAAGCACTCTAAACTTAGATTTAAGATTCAAAATACAGAAAGCACAATGAAAGACAGCATTTTAAAAGGAATACATTCCTACGAGATTATAAGGATTTGGAAAGCATAAAGGGCGAAGGGACATGAAGTAGCTGGGTTTACATGACTTTTGGCTTGGCAATTTTGATGTAGCCATTTTAAAATGGCAGATTTAGTGCACCTGTTTCATAATATAGATCATTTTGAGTTTGGTATAAAGAGAAATCCTCACTTCCTCACTGGATATTACTTTATTATTAATACCCATGGCCAGAGTGGGAGTTGTTGATTATTGATTAAGGCAGGTGTTCAACTTCTACCACTTTACTGGGTCATTCCCATCACAAAAAAGCACCCCATTATATCTCCAATGGGAGCCCACTTCTCCCTCCAACTATTCATCCATTTCTTGCTCACCTATACAGCAAAACTTTGTGTTCTTGTCTGTCCTTGCTAACCAAAATTATATCCTTCCAAACTAGTTTGAACACACTCCAATCAGGTTTTCTCCTCTCCCCTTTCTGAAAACTGGGCTTGTCAAGATCACATGTGCTCTCCCCATTGTTAAACCTGATGGTCAAGTCTTGCTTGACCTGTCAGCTAATCATTCTGTATTCCTTGACAATTTCTTTTTTCTTTTATATATAGCTTCCATGACACCACTCTCACCTGCTTTTCTTCTTACTTTCCTGTCTTCTCTTTTTCACTTTCCTTTCCTCCTCTACCTCTAAATGCTATAATGCCTCAGAATTAAGTTCTTGGAACTTTGCCCTTTTCTATTCAGAGTCACTCCCTGCATGATCCCAAAGAGCCTCACCCTTCACACATGATCTGTTGTGGATGATTCCTGATTAACATCAGCAGGTACTCCTCAATGCCCACCACCCAGCTTTAGATGTTAGTATCCAAATTCCTACTTAAAACCTCTCCTTGGATGTCTAGTAGGCATTTCAAACTTAGCACACTCAAAAATGGTTCTTATTATTCCCTGCCCTAAGCTCTACCTGCAATGTTCCCGTTCTCAGTTAATGGCAACACCAATCTTGCGGTTATCAAGGCCAAAACCTTTTGTGTCAACCTGATCCACTTCTTTGTCTTGCAGTTCACATCCAGTCTATCACTAATTCCTAAGGAATTTAGCATTAAAATATATATCCAGACTTTGATCACTTTTTATTACCCTTACTGCTATCACCTGTTCTTGCCATCACTACTGGATTAGCTGGGGCTTGGTATCCCTGATCAACAGTGATCTGGTTAGAATTTAAGTTAGACCATGCCACACTTCTACTCAAAACCACACAAAGGTTTCCCGTCTCATTCAGAATCAAAACAGTTGTCCTTAATAAACCACTGAGACCCTATATGAACTGCATCACTCCTTTATTTGTCTGATCTTACTCCTCCTCTTTCTTTTATGCTCAGAACACACTGTTCTTTGATCACATCACGGATGCATACACCTCAGGGCCTTTGCATTTGCTCTTCCCTCTGCCTAACATGCTGCTTCTACAGATGTAGCTATGGCTTGCTGCCTTTACTCATTACGTCTTCTTGAAAAGTCACCTTCTTGGTAAGAGTTTCTTAAGTACCCCTATACTTCATATCCCCTTTCTTGCTTTATTACTCACAATATATTTAACACAACTGAACATATATAGACATGACATTACGCTTTTACTTATCTAGCTTATTTTCTACTGTCCCTCATTAGAATGTAAGCTCCAAAAGGGTGGGAACATTGGTCTACTCTGGTCAATGTGTAGGCCAGCAAAAAAAAACTGTATCTGACACATAGTAGGTGCTCAATAAATGTTTTTTTAACAGCTTCACTGAGGTATAATTGGTACAAAAAAACCTGCATATGGTTAATTTAACAATCTGATGAGTTTGGACATATGCATATAGGCATAATACTATCACCACCACCAAGATAAAAAACATACCTAACACCTCCAAAAGTTTGCTTGTGTCTCTTTGTCGTTTTGTTTTGTTCTTCATGGTGAGAGCACTTAATGTGAGATCTATCATTTTAACAAAGTTTAAGTGCACATTAGCATATTGTTAACTATAGGTACTATGTTGTACACCAGATCTCTAACCTTATTTATCTTGTATAATTGAAACTTTATACCCATACAGCAATAACTCCCCATTTGCCCCTGTCTCCTGCCCCTGGAAACCATCATTCTATGTTTCTATGAGTTTGACTATTTTAGATGCCTCTTTATTAGCGAAATCAATCAGTATTTGTCTTTCATGACTGGCTTATTTCACTTGGCATAATGTCCTCCAGGTTCATCCATGCTGTTCTTTTTTTTATGCTGAATAATGTTTCATGGTATGTACATACCACATATTTTAAAAATCCATTTATCTGTCAGTGGATATTTGGGTTGTTCCCATATCTTGGCTATTGTGAATAATGCTGCAATGCATGTGGAAGTGCAGATATCTTTTTGGGATCTTAATTTCAGTTCTTTTGAATAAATACCCAGAAGGGGGAATTGCTGGATCATATGGTAGTTCTATTTTTAATTTTTTGAGGAATGTCCATACTGCTTTCTGTAGTGGCTATACCATTTTACATTCCCACCGACAGTGTGCAAGTTTTCCAATTTCTCAAGATCCTTGCCAACACTGATTGTCTTTGGATAATAGCCATCCACATATGGTCAGCTTGTCTTGGACAAGAGTGCTGAGAATACACAATGTGGAAAGGATATTTTCTTCAATAAATGATGTTGAGAAATTCAATATCCACATACAAAAGAATGAAATTATTATGCCATACACAAAAATCAACTCAAAATAGATGAAAGAGTTAAAGGTAAGACCTGAAACTATAAATTCCTAGAAGAGGAAAAGTTTCTTACCATTGGTGGAGGCAATTTCTTGGATATGACACCAAAAACAACAAAAACAAAAATAGACAAATGGGGCTACATCAAACTAAAAAGCTTCTGCACAGAAAAGGAAATAATCAACACTAGGAAAAGGTAATCTATGAAATGGAAGAAAATATTAGCAAACCATTTGTCTGATAAAGGGTTAACATATAAAATATATAAGAATATGCTACAACTCAAATAGCAAATAATAATAATAGTGATAATAATAAACTTGTTTAGAAAATGAGCAAAGGACTTGAGTAGACCTTTCCCCAAAGAAGATGTACAAATGGCCACCAGGTACATGAAAAGGTGCTCCACATTACTAACCATCAGAAAAATGCAAATCAAAACCACAGCAAGATCTCACTTCACATCTGTTAGGACGGCTATTATCAATAAATGTTCTGTGTATGAACAAGTGAATAAATGAATGTGTTTGAGATGGTTGAATGTCAAGACAGGGTGAGGAAGGAGTGGTTTGGGCAAAATCTGGAATATGAAAGGTGATAACCATGTGTTCACACTAAAACATCTCAGTAAGGGGCAGCATTCATCTTAACCACAGAATCTTCTCATTTTCTAAAAACTTACCTATATCTGAAAGAGTGTGCAGTTTTAATTCTCTGATTTTTCTCTTAAGTTATAAAGGCTAAATCTCTTTAATTAATAGATTTGAGTACCTAAAATAAAACATATTTGACTTTCCATTTTTAAATGGTGACAATTAGTACAATTAGTGAATATGATTGTTTATTACATTTTCTGATTGTGCTTAAGTGACTAGATATTTGCTAGAATGAAACTGCCAAACTTTTTATATCAGTATACTATTTAATGATTATTCAGAATTTATATGAACCAAAATTTTTAGTAAGTTTTAAAAAAATTCTTCATAATTTCAAATATAAATAAAAGCCATTTAACATAAATAATTTTAAATTTAATAATCATTGTGTCATATTGCTGAGGGAAGCACAATTTCTTGCAAACTTTTACCAACATTTTTATATTTAGCTTAATGACAGATAACCTGAGAAGTAGGTCCTTATTCATTGACTTGGTTCTCTTTTAAACAAAATTAGAAAACCACAACAATTATGTGTCATGAAGGATGGTGGCACATGTTTGGCTTGATAGATAGTTCTGGTAATTTAATTTGAACATATGATGTTGGGTCTTGATGAAGTTAACATTCAGCACTGTTGTGTGCTGAATCAATAGTCAGATCCCCTTGAAAATGGGCAAGATTGCATATTTCATCTTGAAAATTGAAAATGGAATGGATTCTTCATTTATTTCTTCCTTCCTTCCTTCCTTCCTTTTTTTTTTTTTTTTTTCTTTACAGAGCCTCACTCTGTTGCCCCAGGTAGAGTGCAGTGGCATCATCATAGCTCACTGAGACCTCTAACTCCTGAGCTCATGTGATCCTCCTGCCTCAGCCTCCCAAGTAGGTGAGACCACAGGCAAGTGCCACCACTCCCAGCTAATTTTGGGGTAGAGACAGTGTCTCACTCTTGCTCAAGCTGTTCTCAAACTCCTGGCCTCAAGCAATCCTCCCACCTTGGCCTCCCATTCATTCTTATATTGGTTCCTTTCAGATCTCAAAAGCATTTCTTGTTTTCCTTTTGCTTTCATCTTCTCTTACATCACTTGGGCCATTAAATTCTTTCACAAAAAGTAAATAAATTTATGAAGTTGGAAAAAAAGGCAAATTTTCAACATTCCAGTTATTATATATAATTTAAATATCAATTTCCTTCTTAAACAAGCAGTCAAGAAAATTATTAATTCTTGGAGAAAATGTATAGTTCAAATAATTGAGCCATTGTACCAAAATGTGGATTTTCTAAGAAATCCTGATACTTTCTAATTTTCAATTTTAAAATTTTGAGCTTTTGTACTTGGTTTGACATGTTTATGCTCCTAAAGGCCCTAATATTTCTGAGCTAGTACACTGGAAGGAAGTCACTGAAAATTATAGAAATGATTTCTTTGTGTTGGTCTAGGTTATGAAGAAATGTTTTCATCTCAACCCTCTTTTGAAAGATTCACATGCTTATCATCTCTTTTGAAAGTTAACAGACTTCAGTGTGGAAAGTAGTCATGTTTTGTCTGTATTCACTTATTACAATTTAGTCACGGTCACAATTTTTACTTTTTATTCCACTCTGACTTTAGATTGGGAGGCAAATTGTTGGCTTCTAACTGTTCTCAGTGAGTAAATCACCATGTAGCTGAGGATGCAGGTGGATCCTCTTTCATCTGCACAGCAATACTAATCTTTGTTGATCATTCAGTGGGTCCTAGTATTAGCATTTATATGAATGTATATTTTCTAGTTTATATTAATGCTCATAAAACAATGATCAGTTAAACAGAAACCATCTCCTTTTCCTGTTTGAGTTTTTAGCATCAAACAAAACAAAAAGGTTTTCATGCATTTCTCTCCCTGGTCAGACTGTCTCCTGTACTAAGAACTTATTCACATCTGACACACTTCTGGCTTCACCCAATAGTAAATTGCAACACTTGTTAGCACACTTGCAATAGAGAATAAATATAATGAAGCAGAGGGCAATGAACAATAAAATATGACAGAATGTTCTAGTCGAAGTAATGTCCTAAAATAAATAGACATAACCAAATAAAGAAAATGGGCCTTTGCCTTGAATGAAATATTACAAGTACAGGGGAAAACAGATCAGCGTAATCCCAGTTGGTGTCTATAAAACAAACTCTACAAAAAGAAGCATATGGTTCTTGCGTAGTTTTGATCACAAAGGCATAATACAATTTGCACACATTTGGAAATAACTAGCATTGTAGTTACCTCCAAGAAAGAACTGAGCTGATGAAGACAAACTTACCCAGGTTGCCCAACCATTTGTGAAATAAAATGACTTTGTGATTCTAAGAGGTAGATGAATACACAAAATGTGGCATGGAAGTCAGTCTGAGGATGAGGCTAGAAGGAATCCTTTGGCAATGCTTTTGAGTCGAATTAGGATTGTATTAATCATAATGGCCTACTGCTGTAAAGGAATATCCAATAATATTAATGAATAGAGGAATTTTGGTGATGGCTTGTTTTGGTAATGGCTTATATAGCTTTCTTTCTGTGCTTTTTACTTGTCATTAATTTTATGGTTACTGTTTAAAGCACTTTGGCAAAAATAGGATTTATATTAGTTTTTAGTATAAAGAGGAAAACTTTCAATGGTGCATCTCTCATTTTTTTCTCTTCTTTGACTTTAGAGATAAAATTTTCCATTGGTCCTGATCTATTAGTTTGCATTTGTTCTGAAAAATAAATACAAGTTTCATTTATGAATTTAAAATTGACATGAAAACCTAGATGACTTCATAAAATAATTTTAAAAGTCTCATAGAAGGCATATTTGGGAAAGAAAGCCTCACCAGTCCAATACAATTTTAATTTTTGATATTAACAATTATATTTCTCATTTGCCCTTTTAATTTTTAGCTACATGTGCCAAATTGTCAGTACATATAGATTTTTCACATTCTGTATGTTTATATCATAATCTTTTCTGAGTATAATTCTTTCATTTGTTTTTAATAACACTATTATCTTCAACGAAGTATTTCTGAGATATCCATCCATTTTTATCATTTGGGGATATAATGGCACACTCTGTTAAAAACAAAGACAATTTAACAAATGAAAACAATACATAAGCAACTGCTTTTATTGTTTGAATATTGAAAATACCATTACCAAGACAAACCAACCATTGATGTAATAATATTAGTCAAAGTAAACTCAGCAACCCAGTTCTTTAGCATATGCAAAGCCTTTGAGAAAAATATTAAATACATAAAATATTCCCATGAAAAATAAAAAGAATCTAACATTTCAAACCTATGAAATGTGTATAAACCAGAAAATTATGTCACTTTTTCTTGTGAACTTGCCAAACTTCTTCTAGATCATTTGATAGACCGGTGGGGCCCACCTAGTATCCTATTACTGTACGCTGGAGAAACATTATTTGAGGGGGTTTTCAAAAAGTTCATGAAAAATGCATATTATGAAAAAGCTATTACATAGATTTCAACATTTTTTTGTACCAGAATAAACTTGTACTAACTTGTTATAATATGTCTGAATAGGATCTAGTTGGAGGCATTAAGAAAAATAAGACATCAGTTTGAAAAGAGCTACCATTCAGAGCAATATGAATTCTGCTAAAATTAATGTAAGAGCAAAAAAAATCTGGGTGAGGCTTGGGTGGAAAAATCATGAAATTATTGATCCTTTATGACAAGTTTATTGATATAATACCCCAAAGAAATCAGCAGATTACAAATAATAACTCATTTTAAGATGGTTAAATTCTCAGGATGCTCAGTTCTTTAGGGATGGACCAAATGGGTTGTATCATTGCTTACAAAAGTGTCTCGAACTCAATGGAGCTTATGTTGACAAATAAAGTTTATATTTTTTATTTTTTATTTTTTAATTCTATAATTCCTCAAAGTTTTTGAAGTCCCCTTGTATTAAACAAACCTCAACTCACACATTCCCAGCCTCCTGGAGGTGCTGAGTTGGACAAAGAGGTGTCCAAAGCAGGAGGCTATCCTTTAACAACTGAGACAGAGCTAGGTGAAAGTTCTAGATGTCTTTTGTCTCATCCGTAAATCCCAATAAGTGGAAGAAAGCAGGAGAGCAATTAAATTTCACATCAGTAGGAATCGTTCAACCTGCTCCTACCCCTTCACATTCAGGGCAGAAGCAAGCATGTATCTCTATCTATCTGCTGAGCGAACTCACCCTTTAGCCCTTCTACAGAGAGGACACCCATGTCCTGCGTCCTTATTTTGCACCAAGCCTCCTTAGGCTACTGAACATATATTATCTCCTCACATATTTTCTATGGGTATTAGATGGGGGAAGATAATACTCAGAATGGTTAAATAACTTGCCAAAAAACACACCACAGTAAAGAGCAGAGGCAAAATTTGAACCTATGTCTTTTGATACCAAATCCAGGCTTTCTGCTATAACAGGTTGCTTTAGGGCAATAAAAATAGCCTAACAAGAAAAACATTGTCTTTAAAGATACTTTCCACAAATACCACTTTTTTTTCTATAATAGATTATAAAAGATTATCTCAATTTGTTTTCATTTGACTTAATTTTTTTTAAAGATCTTAGGTATTCTTTGAACACTCAAGGCTACATGTGTAAAAATAATTCCTTTGGGAACAAGAAATGCTGGATGCTATTAAAAGCTTTTGATTATAAGGACACATTTAGTGAAATATATGCTCCATGATAGCAGTGATTTTGTTTTGTTCACCAAAATATGCCCAGCACTTAAAAGGGTGCCAGTACATAGCACCTGGACAATGAATATTTATTGAATAAATAAACAGCTAACAGAGATCTAGATCTCAAAGAATAGCATCAATTTTTTAAGTGCTGATGAGAAAGCACCAATTGTTTCTGCTTCTCAGTCTTGACAATGTTACATGTAAGTACACCCTTCAGTGATGATGAGGAGAAACTCATTATAGAGTCTAGGGCAGGACACAGAACAAAACAGAAAGGAGGGAGACGGGCAGATACTCTAGAATCAGTGTCAGGCCGCATGAGGCCCTGGGCTAGAGAAGCTGTAAAGGCAAGTGGAAGGCCTGGGTCTGCGGTAGAAATCTCAGTGAAAAGTCAGCATTTGGTAGCACCCACAACCAATCCTCTTCAGGGGATCCCTCTAATGGGTGCAGAATTGCAAGGGCAGGGGTGTCCTCTGCTCATGGTGTGTGCTGTTAGTACAATAGGAGCAGGTCACTTCTGGGGCCCAACAGTCAAAGTGGAAACTACCAAATAAGGTAGTTAATTGAAAGTGTAACCTTTAGATTGCAGCACAGTCGGCTGAAGGGACTCTACATTGTCATGCAAGACACACGTTGCATAGCTACTGATGAATAATAGTCCAGAGCACATTAAAATCCTTCATCATAATCTTATTCTGCGATAGATAATATAAGGACGGGTAGTCACATCGGTTAGTAGAACTCATTACAGGGACACTAAATTATGCATTGAAGAACTACAGAATGCAGAGAGCATTCAGTTGCCTGATGGAACCTGAATTCTGTCCAGGCCTATGCTGATAGGGGTTCCTTTTATGTGGTCTGTATTTGTAGGTATTATGCTGATAGCTAAGGGTATTCCTTTTCTTGATGCTGCATGAACATTTAAAGGTATTGGTCAAAGGTCAAAGTGCTTATCTAATTAATGAGTTTTCTTCCTTTTTTCTCCACTACTTTTTCATTATTAATATCATTATAAAAGTAATCTATGTATATTGTAAGAGATTAAAATAGTACTAGAGGATATAAAATGAAAAATGAGATTCACCTCCCCCAGCTCTTACTTCCAATAGGATTTCACTGTTATCAGTTTCTTTTCTATTTCTATAATTACAAAATGGGAGGAAAAAGTCTAAAAAAAAAAATCCTTCATTTAGCATGTTCTTCAGCGAGATAAAGGAAGATATGATATCCAGTGAAAAGGAACAGAACACTAAATAAAAAAGAAAAATCAGAAAGCATTATAGAATCTTTGAAATTTAAAAATATGACAGCAGAAATTAAAAAAAAAAAAAAAACTTATTCAAAGACTAGAGAAGAAAATTCAAGAATAATCCCAGAGAGTAAAACCGGAAGAAAAAGACAAAAAAATGTTTCTTTAAAAGACAAGAAAATTAGTGGATCACACCAGGAGGGTCAATATATAAACAATAGTAGTTTCCAAAAAGAGGGAATAACAACAACAATAAAACAGCAGGAATAAAATTTTTAAAGAAATAATCAATCAATTAATTCAGTAAATTTATACTGAGGTTTTGCCATGTTCCAGACACTATTTCTAGGTGTTTGGAATACATCAGCAAACAAAACTGATAAAAATGACTGCTCTTTCTGGAATTTACATTCTGGTAGAGGTAGACAAGCAAACACAAGCAGGTCATTTACATAATATGGTGCAATGTGATAAGTGCTATCAGAAACAATCAAGCCAAGGCAGGGAAGGGGAGATCCAGAGAGGGTATGGGAACTGGTTGCTAATTTAGACAGAATGATTATGGGTGATTAGAGCAGACCTGATTTATAAAAGATAAGATTTTAGCCAGGAGGATATTTGGGGAAAGATTCTTCCAGCGGAGGCAAGAAAAGGCAAAATTCCTAAGATATGAGGATACCTGCATCTGGCTAGAATGGAGTGAGCAGATCACATATGGCCTTGTGGGCCATTGCTAGAACTTTGGGTTTTACTGGGATCTGTTGGGGTGATCTGGTAACAAGAGACGCACAATCTGCTTTACGTTTTAAAGGGATCACTCTGTATTGAGAACAGACTGGATTTTGGTCTGTCATTGTGTGGTTCTATGTGGTGTTATTTTTACCCTTTTTTTTTTTTGTGGAGGAGGGTGGCATAAATATTATCCTAAGGAAAAAAAAATATCTGGAAGCCTTTCTTTTTTTATACTCTATGGAACAGCTTAAGTAAAATTGGATTTAAATATTACTTGAAATATCAATAGAATTGAACCTGTGAAACTATCAGGACCTGGCATGTTTTTTTTTCCCAGGGGCATATTATAGGATACTTTCACAATCATTTAACTTTAACCTATGGCTGCTGGCCTACTTAAGGTTTCCAATCTTGAGTAAATTTGTAATAATTCATATTCTCCATTTCAACGAGGCTTTCAAATTTATTTGTATAATTGAGCAAACTCTTCCTTTATGATTTTCTTAATGTCTTCTGATTTTTGGCTAATTCCTTGTTCTTACACCCAATTTGGATTGTATTTGTTTTTCATTTTTCCCTGTTTTGTGTTAGTATTTTGTATATATAATTGATGTGTTCAAAGAAACAACCTTTGAATACATGTATTTGGCACATTTTCTATTTCTTAATGTATTGAGTTCTATGTTTGTCTTTGTTTCTTCCTTATTTGTCAGTTTTATTTGGTCTCATAATATGATGGTTAAAAGCAGACTTTGAAGTTGTATGATCTGGAGTCCAATATTGTTTTTTCCAGTAGTAATCATAAAAATGATAGTAATAGTAATCATAATCTTCAAATATATAAATAAGTATTTATCTTAAATGTTCTGCTAGCCAAATTAATTGATCCTTTGACATATTTTCCTATAGCTGCTTTTTTTTTGAAATCTTTCTTCCCTTCTTTTTTAATGTTTTCATTTCTTGTTATTGTGGTGCACTTATTCATAGAAGCCTTCTTGGGATTTTTCTACTGAAGTCTACTTATGGAAATGCCATTTGTTTCAACACAATTTTGAGAATGTCGGGGAAGTGAGGTGGGGAGTCAAACAATCTCACCTTTCAGCAATTGCCCCCTCTGAGTAAGAAAATCACAAAAATTCATGCCTTACAATAAAATTCTGTAGCTCATAAACCTTTATTTTGGTGAATTACTGTTTGTTTACTTTTGCTCAGTGGACTCTACTCAGTAGCTGCAGAGCTGTTTTCAATTTTCCTGTCTTCTTCACTCTACCCCATATCGAGGCTGCTCTTGCTAGGAGCTTTTAGAGAAACTGACAATCTGTTTGAAACCTTCATATGAGCATTCTTCACTGAAATTATTTAGCTTTACCAAACGTGCACACTGTATCTCTGTTTTTCCTAGTTTTATAGTATTATTGTAGATATTTATTTTATCTTTTTTTAAAAAGTTTCTTTGGTACATTTTGAGGTTCAAGGTGCATATTAGGGATGGTGGTAGAGAAACCATGCCTGTTGAATCTGTTTCTTATTGAAAGTAACAAAGAGAAGACACTCAAACAAAAGGTGGTGGAAATATGCAAAGCCTAGACTCTTACAACTAAGGAACTAATATGGTAGATTGACGCTATCTTATTAAACTGTTAATACAGACCCTTACATTAAAGGGGGCCCCACTGGAATCAGCTGGGGAGATTTTTGAATACGGGTTCCCAGATCCCACCCGAGGGAATGGGATGGACCTGGCCATAGAAATTTTTTAAAAGCTCTTCAGGTGATTCTAAAGAATAGTCAAGGTAGAATAATGCTTTAAAGGAGGACCAGCTCATTTGGGCTATCTTTAATCTTTCGCAAGTGGGAACTAGAGGTAAAAGATTACTTAAGTGGTTGGTTTTATTTTTCCACACTAGGTGATTTCTCATCATTTCTACCCAATGGGATCGTGAGGAAGTACCATCACTCACAATTTTTCCTTTGGGACTCTTCTTATCTATTTTTTTTTCTTGTAAAAATCTGACCACTTTGTGACTTTTATAACACAGTATTTCTACTCATTAAACTGCATAATATCTTACAATATAGGGAGCAATGTTAGGATATGAAGCAAAGCATTAGCCAGTCTCCTCTTGGACCCTCGCTATTTCCTGTCTAAGTCAAGAATGATCGCGCTCACTTTCTTCGGTCAGTGAGGAAGAAAATTCCTCCCTGGATGAGCTCAGATCTATCATTAGTTGTCGGTATTAATGGGTCAAATTTTCTTACATTCACCCAAACTTCAACCAGTGGCTTCTCTCAATCCATTTTGTCCTAAAAGCCAACTTAGGCATCCTAACTTAGGTGCACTGTCCAGGCCAATGTCCTCGGCTTTATCTCATCTCTGGACTGCACACATCTGATGATTTTATGAAGCTCTTTTAAGTAGAAGGCACTCTAGACAGAATCCTGTTTTCTCTTCATACTTCACCTGTCTCACATATGCTAATGCCGTTCACATTTCTTTCCATTTCTGGATACACACATCTGTATCGTCCCAGGTTTCTTCCTGAGTCACACACCCTAAAGCTCATAGCCACCAGGTGTACATTTTTCTGCTTCACCTCCAGCCATTGCTAGCAGAGCTAGAAACCACACCTGTGAAACAAAAAGATAAAGCACATTTGTGAAGGTGATTTGTAAATTTAGTCTTAGTCCTTTATGGCCACACCTTTTAAATCTTAAAACTTCATCTCCAGGAAGACTCGCGGTGTCATTTTTTATTAGTCAATGAAAATTATATAACCTGCTGTGTTTCCATTGTTCCCCTGGGTGCCAGGAAGCTTAGAGCTAATTTAATGCTCAACCATAATTAACATCTAACCAAGGAGGCTGCTGTATTTGCTTCCTCTTCTTTCTATAATTCCTTTCAGTTTTTAATTTGAAATTTTATTTTTAGGTTTATTGTAAATTGCCGCCAATCCAATTGGAAGTTTGCAGGCTATAATTATGAATAGAGTTTTAAAATATGGATTTAGGGAAGGGGGGTTTTCCATGTAAGCACCTTTCTGAGGCCTCAGTTTGGGGTCTGGCGATAAGTACCCCCGGATCTATAACAAGTCTGAACTGTGGCGATTTTGTTGTTCCCTCTGGATGATCAAAACTGTCTGTTTGCACATCTTACTTCATCAATTAATCCATCTGAATCTGATCAAACATTTGAGTCTTCCCTCTTAGTAAAGTGTGGGCCATAGGAGTGAAGAAACGGTAAGGAGGAAATAACACCACATTTAAGGCCCTATTATGTGTGAGCTGTTGCATATTCGGTACATCTAATTTTCCACACACCTTAAGAAACTGGCACAGACATACTGATGAAGTCAAGGCTCACAGAGGCTGTTAACCTACAGGACTCAGTCTCATAGTAGCCAGTAAGGGGTGAAAAAAGAGAAAAGAAAAGAAAGGTGAATTTTGGTTGCCTGAAACAAGGCCCAGATTCTATCCACTTCACATCATCTTGTCACAACTTTCTCACCTATAAATGTATCTTATTACATATTTTATGCATTAGATAATTAACTAGGTATTACTTTGTGGCTGCTTTTGTATTTTCTTTAGCTTTTCAAGAATGCACACCTGTTATTCTCTAGTAGATTATACAGGGTGTCAAGATGGGAATTCTTGTTATTATACTTTTCTATATCTTTCATAGCCCATATGTATTTCTGGTCAAAAGGTGGGTGGTCCATTTATAGTTATGGACGGAATGGATTTTTTAAAATGTTATCGAGTGTGTGACTTCGTGTCCAAAGTTGTTAGTCTTCCTAGGCTGGTTCTGCTCAGAGAGTAAAACACTCGCAATTCATCCCTCACATATCTCCAAGTTATTCTGCTGGCTGCAAAGCCTGGTTCCTCTAGCTTTAGTTCCTTTCAATAAGACCCAAACATCAGGATGTATAAAAGTATTCATCAGAGTTATCCTCCTCATCAATAGATTCTAAGGCTGTGGATTAGAATAAACATCTGACATAAATCATATTAATGGAGACTCTCCTGGAGCTTATTTAGAAAGATCCTGTTTTACTGCCGGCCCCGCTAGAGCCTGGCTAACAGAAAAGGACCAGATTCTATGCCTCCATGGATCACTCTAGCGCTCTGTCATCTGTCAGATCTCCTAGCCTGCTGCCTCTCTAAACCCCAGAGAAATCTTCGCGTTCTGCAAGAGCCAGGAGTGGAAATGAATCATGCTCCAGAAGGAATGACAGAGGAAGTAGGAACTCTCATTTTATTACATATGTCTTTTTATAGCAGTCGGCAGGATGCTGTCTTTAACTGAGAACATAGCCCATCCCGGACACGACCGACAAAGAGGGGAGAGCAAGATCAAACAGCATCTTACAATTCAGTGTCACTGGCTCTGCACATTTTGTTTTCATGACAGAGCATCTACACCTTGATGAATGTTTCCTTTAGTGTCTTTGCCTCCTCCCAGCAACCCTGTTTTATTACTGAGAGGTGGGAGGGAATCTTTTCTCTGGCAAATTTGAAGCTGAATTATCACAAGACAACAGCTTTTCATCAGTATCTGGAGAAGTAAACAACCACTCCCTGCAGTTGGCCTGTGCTGTTTTCTGACAATGCAAGAAATTTATGGCTGCTCAAATGCAGGAGAGTTTGAAAGTTGCTTGCTTGTCGGCAAGAAGGGAACAGCTAATCCATACAGCATTCTTGTGCTGATTAATCAGTCTGAGATGGACTCAGCACTGGGTGAGAAATTGAGTTTATATATAAGGACATTTCTATGACGGAAGAGAGAAATATCTGAAGGAAAAAAAAAAAAAACCTAGGTGTTAGCTGGCCTTATTTAATTTCCTGGTTTTCTGTCAAATCCTTATGAGTAAGGTTGGTGTCATCTAATTGAATAGCTCTCAAAAAACTTCAGTTTTCTTTTCTTTTTTTCTGAAAAAGAAAGATAGCTGTTCCTATTTGGTTTGAGATGTCACACAGATACTAGAAATAGGGATGTTTCTATAGTATATGCTTTTATAACTTAGCTCCATTCTCAAATAGACCTGATCACATCACACCGATTCAGCCCTTTCTGTATATAGGACACACACACCAGGGTATCCCTTAGGCCTGCCTTTTTGGAGTTTGTATCTCCTAATGACTGTATTAGTTCCTATGGCTGCCATAACAAAATACTACAAACTCAGAGGCTTAAAACAACGGCAATTTATCCTCTTGCTTTCTGGAGGTCAAAAGTCCAAAATCAAAGTGTTGACAAAGACTGTAGGGGAAAGTCTGTCCCTTGCCTCTTCTGGCTTCTGGTGTCTGCTGGCATGCCTGGCCTAGGGGCTGCATCACTCCAATCTCTGCCTTCGTAGTCACATCGCCTCCTCTTCTGTCTGTGTCTCTCAGAGGTTCACTGTCGGGATAATATAAGGCGATTTCATCTTGAGATCCTTAGCTTAATTACATCTGCAAAGACTTTGATTTTCCCCAAATAAGTTCACAGTCATAGGTTCTGGGGATTAAGATGTGGACATATCTTTTGGGGGGATATTATTCAATCCATTATAAAAACTAATGTGTCAACAAGATCCACTGAAATGTGGCTTCAAGTGTTTCCCTAATGGACAACTCTTCTGCCGATTGCTTTGGGTGAGAACTGAATTGCAGATCAAAGCTGTGCAAGCCAGAGACAAAGTGTAGGAAATGAGCTAGCTTGGGGATATGCCTGGAGAACCTTTTACAAGGAAGAAAAATACATGAAGAGTAAGGAAACTTTTAGGTAATTACTTCCAATCATTTGTCTGTGGGAGGAGGAAAGTCTATTAGCATCACAGGGGGATGGAAATAGGTGGGGAGACAAAGGAGGGGCTGTTTCAGACTGGGTCATTCCATTTACAAAGGCATTGAAAATGACTTTTTCTAGCTTTCAGAGTTGAAAGCCTTTGATGATTAGAAACAAGTCACCCTTTTCCAATTTTCATATTTTTCTGGAGGAAACTCTTTTGAAATTACTTTTAAGCTAGTTAAAATGTGCTTATAAAATGTGGCAAAGCTTTAGGTATTTAGTCTCTGAGATGGCACCTTGCCCCAGCACCACCCACCCCAGCATTCCTCCAGCATCTGTTCAGCTGACAGGTGAGAGGTAAGATGTGGAAAGGCAGGGTGAGATGCCAAGGAAATGGTGGAAACTCTTTTCCTAGGGGAATTAGACGCTGCCTTACATCATACCTCCCTGAAGTTTCTTCCAGGCCTTTGCCTGCAGAATACAGTTTCCTTCTGTTCTGCATATGTTGCTTACTGAATGCTTGGATTCAACTTGAGACACCTCTGTGGGGAGCTGCTTTTAAAGTCTCTAATCTTCATGGTGCTCAAACCTGCCTGATAGCCTCCTTTTGGATTTACTAGATTACGTGTTTATCATTTGTCTCTGACCCTACAAGGAGGATACCCCACCTGATTGCTCACTACTGAGTTCCCCAGCACCCAGCTCAGAGCTTGACGCTCAAATATGTATTTGATAAAAATGACAATCCCAGGTGTCTTAGGCAGCAACGTATGAGGATGTATATTCAGCCGCCCTTCAGATGTTGTTGCTTAAAATGAAAAGCCAATGTAAGAGGAATAAATTAAATTTGTAAATGCTACCTTTAAAAATAGTTTGAATATATATTCTCTCTGGCATTCTCTTCACCTTTAAATATTTTCTATACAAAAGAGAGGAAGAGATAGGGAGAGATGTCGTCTTCCACCATTGTTGCTACAAATCTTCCTTTTTGCTGTTGTTGTCGTCTGCTCGTCTTCCACTATTGTTGCTACAAATCTTCCTTTTTGCTGTTGTTGTCGTCTGCTCGTTTTGAATACCAGTGCCAGATGATCAAACGGTAAACAGTCAGGAGGAGGAAGTGGGTTGTGGTGGCAGTTCTCCCTTTCCCATAGGTAACGACAGCGCCCGGGACATACAGGAGGGTAGAACACAGGCTGGGGACACGAATTAGAAACGAGTGGACAGTCTGCTTCGGAAGGGTGTCTCATAATGTGATGTTTCTTTCATAATGGGAAAAAAAGTAGACTTGTTGAAAGGGATTTGGTTTTGTTAAAATAAACATCAAACTGCTATTCAATTATCCAATTGGCAGGATCCCATATCCCATGACACAGTCCATATTAAAGTACTTTTAGGTACTGCAAACATATTTAATGGTATGGCCAAAGTCCAAGTGCCTCTGCAGAGCCAGGTCTCCCTGGTGCAAGCAGATAACTCATGTGCCAACTCGGGGATCATGCCAAATACCATTTAAAATTAAACGGTTATACCAGGGCAAAGATATCCAGATGTCTGTCCCTGTAGCTGACATTCCACCAAATCCTCTTGGTTCCAGCCAGCCAGTCTTGGTGCAATACCCAAACTTGGGCTGGCCTGTAGTTGGGTTCTAGCATCACTGCTGTGTGAATTTAGTCAAAACACCTCAGATTCTGTTTTCAGGGAGTTTCTGCGTGGTATGAAGGCCACGTGGCTGCTTTGAAAATGCAAGAGGGGAGGTCATCGCCTTCAGGCACCCCCAGCAGTGTCTGTGCCTGGGAGGACTTATAGCTGAATTGGGGTTGGGGGCTGCGAGGTGGGATAAGGGTGGAGGTGGGGCTGAGGAACGGGAGAAAAGGCACAACAATTTCTCAAATGCAGAGGGAACTGTGAGGCCACTAAGGGAACTCAAGCTAAGGAAGGTGAGGCAGCAGCCAGCTGGACCTCATGGTAGAGTCTGCAGGGCCCACAGAGCCCTGCCCACATGAGCACCCAGGGAGAAAGTGGTTCTGGGTAGAGGAACAGCCCTAATAAACTCTGTGAACTACTGAGGCAAGCAGAAATGAGCCCAGGAGGGGAAGAATGATTTCCTGAATCATTTCACAGGAGAAACGGGAGTATCAGCAGCTTGGGACAGACCCAGGTCATTGGTGGAGATTGAGCACCAATCAGGGGTTCATGATAGAGCCCTAAGGGGGTGGGGGGAGAGGATGTGGGGAGCAGCTGAGGTGAGTGACATGTGTGACTCAAGGCCCATCCCTTAGCATTGTGGGTCCTCCCTGCTGTCCCCACTACTTGTGGAAAGGGGATAATATTCTGCCATAATTTAAGTGAAGACACACCAGTTAACAAAAATTGGATATATAGATTAATTTGACCTCATATGTACCTATAATGTGGTTACCTTCAGATTGCTTGTTAAATTCATTTCATGGACATTTTAACTTTGAGCAAATACACACACACACACACTCTCATATATAAAATATATATATAAAACACAACCTGAAGAGTGTAAGGCAGTCAAGTTATCTGAAAAACTATGACATACAAAATGAAAAACAGTGGGGAGAAAAATAAATTAAGCTATCCTTAAACCTAATGAAGTTTTGCTTTCCCTCCCATTGTTTTTAAAATTCGCTTATCTCAAAAAAGAATTTTTAATTAACTTAATTTTAACTCAATTATTGTGTCATTAAAAATAAGCTTCAGAGCATTTAAGTCCCAAATAAAATTTTATCAATATATTAAGCTTGATATCATCCATCAATTTACCTACAAAATAATTTACCTACATAAATCACTGAAAGGTTCCCTCCTGGGGAAAATTAAAACCTTGCTGCTCTGAATTTCTTATCAGTGGACATTCTTAAAATGGGTGTAACAATACATATACTCTGAAATAAAGATCAAGAACTGTGCACCCCGATATTATAAGTCTTTGCTGTTTTGAAAAATAAATAGAAAAAATAGATTATGCTATAGTCACAACCCTGTGAATTTGCTAAAACTGAACCGTATACTTTAAATAGGTGAATTTTATGGTGTATGAATTATATCTCATTAAAGCTGTTAAAAAAGGAAATAGAAATTCTAATATAAAACTTGACAATGTTATTAAGTGACTATAGAGCATATAGTCATTATTAAAAATTCAATTGTTTTGAATTACTCACCATTAAAATCTTTAAAAAGTAAAACTAATATTAACTCAGTGGAATTGTAGGTAGCATCAGAAGGACACTTTTAAAAGGGATTGACTTTACATTTACTTGCTAATTCTAAAGTGACCTCTGGTATTTGGATTACCAGCCCTACAATTACTTCTAAAGTATTGTGCGGATTAGAGAATTTCAAAAGATAATATTAATAGTTAGCTAAAAATTATCCCTAAAATCAAGGCATATACATGAGCTTCATTTAAAGTTCTGTGCTTATGCATTAGAAATTTTAAGTCTATGGTATTTTTTCATTAGTTCAGTTACTCCATCAATTGTTGTTAAAATGTGAAAAGTGGTGTCGATGTTTTGATGTAAGTGAAGTCAAGGGCATTCAAAGATTTACATGTGTATATGAATGTTTGCATGGATGTGCACTTCAATTCATTCATTTGTTTGGCAAATATTACTCCCACTGTGGTCTATACATTTTCTCACTAAGTTTCTTTGGACTATATAGTTATTGTTCTTAAGAAATATGTTATTTATGTTAACATAATAGATGTATTGTAACATTTACATGAATTAATAAACATTCCAGATATCTAGGTTTTAATTTCTAACATGGTTAGCATCAACAGATATAAGTCATAGCTAAAGAAGCAAGTTCCTTTGGATTACCACCAACAAATTTTTAAGTGTAAAAAAGGCCCTAAGATGAAAAGAGAGAGAGACAGAGACAGAGAGAACTGCGAGATAAGAGCAACCCTATGACGTAGGCACAATCATTTCTGTTTTCAAATGTCCAATATCTCAGAAATATTAAGCGGCAGAGCACCTGACCCCTGAGACTATGCTGCTAAAATGGCCCCTATAACATTCTGTGCCTTTATTGGGGGTCGTTTGCAAATGGCATTTCTCTTCCAAAGGGCATATGTGCCTTTTAGGTCCTCTCCCCGGAGTAACCTGCTTAAGCAGGTGGGGCAGAGCAATGGCGGGGCATGGTGGACAATGTTCCCACCTCACACACCCCCACTGTTCCCTGGAGAGCCATCAGACATAGGGCCTTATTCAATGTGCTGGAGAAAGACTCAAAGACAGGAGCAGGATGTATTGTCAGAGAAGCTGTGGAGAGCTGAGCTCTTGTCCGTACCTAGAACCCTTTGCTTTCCTGGTTTCCATAAAATCCACTGCCTGTCTCCATCCATGTAAGCAGTTGTGTATCATGTTCCAAGAAGTACGACTTCAGAGTCATCCAGCCTTGGCTTTGAGTCTATCCTCCACCACTTAACACGCTCTTCCATGTGGGTCAAACTACATTTCCTCTGTCTGCCTAAGTGGTCCCCTCCTCTGTAAAATGCAATGATGTTCTCCACATGGTAAAGGGTGGGGAGGATACAGTAAGCTAATACAATTAAAGTGCTCACAGCAGTGTAGGCAAGGAAGAAAGGTAGGCATCTTGGCTGCACTTGTCCTTAGATTTGTTTTCTCCTAAATGCTCTTCTCTTTTCTCCATAGGTATATGGTCAAAAGAGAACTGGAGAGCCCTGAGATTTTGTGGCTGTTGTTTCTGGATTTTCTAATTATTTGGGGGGGGGGAAGAAAGAGGAGGTTTACAGTCACTTGACAAGTGTTTTCACAGGTGTCTAAGAAGTGTCCTGCTTCTTTGATGTATAAAGTGTAAAATACTTCTGTTATCCTATTTTCCCTCGAGCAAACTCTCTAAAGTAGGAAGAATTTGTTCTTGTTTTGTAATTGGGAGGCAATGCCCGTCATAACAGAGACACTTGCCTGGGGCTGGCTGGATCCTAAGTGCAGACCATCACCTCTTCCTTTTCTTTGCTCTTTTTTCTCATTACAGACCTCATGCCACTTCCAGAGACTGTTTCAATGCTGCTCCTTTCCGTCTCTTAACTGTTTCCTTTGTAGTTGAACAGAAAATAAAGACAAAGAACAGACTGTTTACATACATTAGGCAGTTTTTTAAAATTTCCCTTGAATCTCTAGCCACAACAAATAAAGTTTGAACCATGTGAAATTTCTGATGGTCAACCATTTCTGACCCACAAAAATGGCAATTGCAATCATTATCAGGCACAAGAGTCTTTCACAGGTTAAGGAGAGACTAGCAACTTCAAGGTAGGTTTTCTTGCTAATGAGGAAGAGTTTAGGTCAAATGGTTTTCACGAAAATAATGTAGTAGAGTGTGAGGAGCAGGAGGAAGATCTACATGCATCAGTCAGAAATAATATCTAAGAACAGCACTCATAGAGTAGACCTTGTCATTTCAATCTTTATTTTAAACAGGGTAAAAATGAAGAAGAACTTGTCCCTCTTTGGGTCTGTCGATCTTTCCAAAGGAGGTGGAGCCAAGAAGAAGGAAATAAAGGAGGAATGAATGACTGTGCCCACCTCTCTCTGTGGGGACTTCATAAAAATTAGTGAGACCAAAAGCCCTCCAGCTCAGACATTTTCCTTTTGCTCAGCAATGAATAGTGCTGCAGGAAGCTTCATCTGGGATAATTTACCCCTTTAGCCTTCATGAGGAACAAGCAAAATATTTCAGCTTTACCATCTTTCCTGCATCACAACCCAATAGCAATTTAACTTCAGAAACACCATGCTTTGGAACACTGAATCCCTTTTGAAGAAAAGGAAAGAGTTCCTTGTCACAGGAGAAAGAATATAATGGAACTCCCATGGCAGAGGATTGGACGATATACTATAACTACATTTTAAAAGTTCTTGATTCTACCACTAAATCTATGAAGCACTATGCAAAACACAACCAGATAAATACCCCTTCCCCAACTTTTACCATCTGAAGAGAGTTTCTGGAAATACAGCCTTGTAAATATTAAATGTTCATGCCTATTATGACAGGGCTGCTATCTTCAATGCATTTCTACCTTTGGATGAATTAGAAGTGCAGGTACTAATACAATAATTTGCTCTTTATGATGAGGTTAGGAACTCTCATAGGTGAGAATCAAGCCATGAGAGGCATGAGCCAGAGGAGAGGTGTGCAGTTTTACCCCATTCAGGTGGATGGTGTTCCTGTGGACTTACAGAAAATGGACTCAGCATCTGACTTTGGGAGCCTCAATATTTCTAAAAGGAGAGCTGAAACTGATGCCACACCCAGGCCTTTTATTAATAAGTCCACTACTCATATCAAGGTTATCCTTGCAAGCCATTATCAGTGTAGAAGTCAGCAAATATGAGTCGTCAAGAGCAATTAATAAGTGCCAATTAAATGAGACTTTTTTTCTTTCAGCAATCACAAGCAGAGATCCCAAGAGAACCTTGTGCTAAGCTTGATTTTGATTACATTGTATGGCTCATCTCCATTAATTAGAGAAAGTCGTGAAGCACACACTTGTCTGCTGCTGGCAGGTCAACATCTGGACCCTCCAACTCACAACTTTCCAAGTGGCAGTCCATGTCACAAAGCAACTCAGAGCTTCCGCCAAGAATAATCAAGACAAATGCCCTGGACATCAAGAAACAGTGGCTCTAAAGGGCCTCATTCCAGAGAGTTTGAACATGAAGCCTGTTTCAACAAGGATGGGCAAGGTTATACTGTTATAAAAGTCACTCCTAACTTTGAAAGTAGCTTAAGCGTAACAGGAAGTTATTCCTCACTCATCCTAAATGGACCATGAGTTGGGAGCAGCCTCCTTTTCAGGCTGCATCAATCCTGTGTCTCCTCCTTGTCAACCTCTCCTTCCATGGTCACCAGCACAGGGGATGAGAGAATGTGAGAGTCAAGCATCAGCAACTAAGCGCTGCATCCTGCAAGTCACACACAGCATATCTGCACACGTATCATTGGCCAAACAAGTCTCACGGCCATGCCTAACTTGAAGGGGGTGGGAAGAGGAGATCATCCCATGCGCCTAAACAGGGAAGGGAACTTGAAATATCCGGTGAGCCACGATGCTAACAGAGGCAAAGACTGAATTAAACAAATGAAGACTTAGCCTGCATTTAAAGCCATATGATAGAAAATTAGTAGAACAAATCTATCATCAGAAAAGGGAGGCTCAGAAATTCTCCAATTCAACCAAATTTAAGCCCTCCTTTCATAAAACAATCTTTACGCTACTCCTCATATATCTTCTGTATTTGAATTTGGCTTATCGATTCAACTGATTTGCTGATTCTGTGGAGGCCATATCCCTATGACAAGATACCCCCTAGGAAGTGATGGGACATTCCCAGTGATCTGGGATGACTGCTATTTCTAAACATCATTCATGGTACTTCACTCATGGTACCTCATTTATCTCTCAAAAATAAAAAACGATTGAAAACTCTACTTAAATTTTCTAACTTTCTAAGGCTTTTCTCCAAGGGCATAGCACACCATTAATAGTTAACATACTATTTTATTAAGAAAAATATAAGGTCTCTTCCCAGTGCTGCTCAAGTACAGTTCCATAAAAATTGGCCTTGGAGTACTCAGCAAATTCCGTCACCCTCATAATTCCTTCTCTGAGTGATACCTGAACATCCCATGTTATCTTAGTTCAAGGACAAGCAGCTAATAGGCATAAGTTGATTCAATTTATTTAAAATAAGCTGCATGAGTGACCTGAATGGGATGTCCTATTTATTGAAGGAGAGCCTTGCTACATTTCTCTGCTCGCAGAACCTCTCAGAGAGCTGTTGTAGGGAAGGTAGGGACCAGGGCGGGGAAAGGTGGAGAGAAAATGAGTTAATGCCACAGCCAATGACCTAAAAAAGCCTCCTGGTTTGAAATTGCTAACATAGGGTGAGATCAGTTGAAGGATTTCAGTACACTGTGCAAAGGGGCACTAAAAAGAGGTCAGGCCAAAGCAATCAGTGGAATTTACTCAAACATCTGTAGCTTCTTAGGGCATTTAATGAGAATTTCCATATTAACATTTGATTTTTGCCAGGGTACTGCATAATTTTCTACTCAATTTACCCCTGACAGTTTACAGACATAAAGGCATTCTTATCAAAATGACTTTCCATAATATAGAAAGGCACAGAAGTTTTATGATGTGCTTTGCAGGGTAAGGGAGAGAGGATCAGAGAGGGAATAACTTTAAGGCAAGGAAACCAAAACCAGGCTCCTTTAAATATGTATCATACTTTTTATATTTTTCATGAATTTTTTATATTCATCAAAAATGCATTAACAGTTCTGTTTCACTTCAGCCTGGGGATCATTTACAAAATAGACAATGGTGTTCAGATTCAAACAGTGGAAAGTTTCTGCCTCAGCAACAGAAATTAATTGGGTTTAGGAAAGACAGCCATGAGTTCACTTACAAACTTAAGGTGTGGATTCAGGTTCTAGAAGTTTTCTTAACAAAAGGAATTCAGAGGAAATTCAGGAATCACCTGAAGAACGGGGCATTGTAGTATTGAGTCAAAATGGAGGACCCTCAGTTCTCAGATTCTGTCAACTAACTTTGGATTTTTGATTACCAAAGAGTTTATTTAAAAATATTAGGAAACCTTTGCAGTGGGACCAGGAATTGTCATTGGTACCTGCTTCCAGAAGGAGGCAAGTTCTACCACATGCCCTACCACACTCATTGTAGACAGAGCTCCACCCACAATGTTTGGATGGAAAATGCTTAGATGTGCTTCCCTAATGAACCAGTTCATTGAACTCCTTGTTTCTAGAGTTAGGAAATAATGTATCTTAAGTGGAATCTCTACTTGCAAAGGTTGTCCTTCCTCTCTCAAGTAGATCTGGTTCAATTTTGTCTTTTCTATTTTTTTTTTTTTTTAGGAACAGATTCTTGCTCTGTCACCCATGCTGGAATATAGTGGTGGGATCACAGCTCACTGTAGCCTCCAACTCCTGGACTTAAGCAATCCTCCTGCTTCAGCCTCCCTAGTAGCTGGGACCTACAGATGCATACCACTACACCTGGCTAAATTTTTCTTATATTTTTATAAAGATGGGGTCTGGCCATGTTGCCTAGGCTAGTTTCAAACTCCCGTCCTCAAGTGATCCTCTGCCTCTGTGTCACAAAGTGCTGGAATTACAGGCTTGAGCCACTGTGCCCAGACCATGAATGCTTTGATTTAAAATAAGCCTATCCTGAAGTTCCATCTACAGAAATTCTGATTTAATTGGTTTGAGGAGGGGCCTCAAAATTGGGTAATAAATATATGTAATTTTTTTTTGTCAAGAAGAGCAAGAAAAGTAGAAGTAATTGACAACTCAAAGATACATAGAATAAAAATTTCTCCATGCATAATGTGTAAAAAAATGTTAAACAAACAAAAATTAGATGTGAGTTTAATCACCTGATGGCATGACCAAGATGAGAAGCTCTTGACCTTGGTGGTTGGCACTTTCTTCTTCAAGAGATCCAGGAGGTCATCACATTAGACCTGTGGTCCTTACTACCACTTGACCTGGTACAGAACAATATTTTGATGGTCAAAGTTAGGAAAAAGGTCTTTGAAAATTTCCAACTTTTAAAATTAATATATGGAGAAAGCACAGAAGATGCAATTTTGGTTTAAGAAGAGAAAGTAAATAATGCTTAGCTTGACAATATAAAGGCAAATATATACCTGACAGAAAATGAAACAGAAAAGAAGAAAGCTACGGTGGGCGGATGTTGTGCTAATGTTGACATAAATAGAGGTATGATAAAGGCAAGCAATAGAGCTACAGCAGTAAAACAAGCATCCACAAAAAATGGGGAGTAATGTGAGTTAAATTCCCATCTTTCATAACAGTGAAGCAATAGACTTCATGTAAAGTTCATAAATCAAGAAATAATAGATGTGTTATGTAAAATGAAGGAGGTAACCAACAGAGGGAAAGAAAGTAGAAAAAGAGAGGGACAAGAGAGGGAAGAAATATGTCATAGCTCTTAAGTACACTTCAAATTTTAAAGCCACGTGCTTGTAATTTTTGAAAAAAACAAAGTGTAAAGACAGAAGTAAAGAAATGATTAGGAAACGCACATTACATTGATTTGCAGCACAGCCAACAACAGAGAACATCCATTTATAGCTCCGATAGTGCAAGAGAGCAGGGACTGGAGAGAAGGGTTTCATAAGCACCAACTGCCAACCACACTGGGACCGCAGAAACGAGAAGGGGTCAGGGATGGGCTGGTGTAGACTGAAGAAGGGTCTGAGCCTGCAACCCTGGCTTTGCCTTTGCAGTTAAGAGCTTTGACCTCCACCAGAAGGGCATTTGCAACACCGGCATTTAAAAACCCAGACAGACAACACTCAGAGTTTACCTTGGCGCAGCTGTGTTCTGTTCAGGTTAATTCTGCATAATCAAGAAGACATGAATTACACATGCAAATCAAGTAATTCATGTAATTAAAGAAAAATGAGCTAGGGATAAACAAGAGGGAGGGCCCTCCTAAGGGTGTGAACAAGAGTTCAATGTCAGTGGTTTCACTGGGTGGAACCCACACAGCAGGGCTCCCCAACCTACTGAGAGTTGTATAATTATTTCATTATATATATTACAATGTAATAATAATAGAAACAAAATGCACAATAAAGGCAATGTGCTTTATTCATCCTGAAACCATCCCCTTCTCCCCGGTCCATGAAAAAATTGGTTTCCATCAAAATGGTCCCTGGTGCCAAAAAGGTTGGGGACTGCTGCACAGGATTGCTCAAAAGAGTGAAGCCAACAGAGAAGATGGAGGCTGGAAGAAGCCCAGGAACTTTCTCATCTAGGGGTTTCTAACCTGGACAGAATTCAGGCACCCATAATTTCAGGATGGAGACAATAAATAAATAGATAAAAACTGTCTTTATTTTCATTAACCTCTGCCTGAAATTTAGCATTTCCCTCCATTATGAAAAAAGCAACCACCTATAAAAACTTCTAGCAATCATGTGATGTTGACACTCACCGAAACGGCAGGTAATTTTATCTTCCACGGTCGTTACTGCTGCTATCTCAGAATGTGGTTTGCACTCCTTAGTCTTCTATATTACAGCAGTTCTTAGATCCACCACTAGATCGTATTATGTAATATGTTAACAAATAAGTACATATGCTACTTTGACCCAGATATAATTTTTAATATTTAACCTATTTCAATAAAATCAGTTTTCTTTGAAACCCTATGTATTTTACTTTAAGCAATTTAAAAATTAATTCTGAACAGAAGTTTGGAGACTTCACCAGACTTCCCAAGTGGTCCATGGCACAAAAAAATTAAGAATCTGTCAACAGAAAAGAACCCAAACTCCATAAAATAATTTAAAGAGGTTTATTCTGAGCTGAAAATGTGCAACCGTGGCCTGGAGAGCCATGGCCAAGAAGCCTTGAGCAAGTGGTCTCTCCCTGGCTGGGTTATACTTTGGTTTTGTGCATTTCAGGGAGACAGGAATTACATGTAAAGTCATGAATCAATACAGGAAAAGGTGTACATTGGTTTGGCCCGAAAAGGCAGGATATCTCAAAGCAGGGGATTATGGGGTATAGGTGGATTTAAAGATTCTTTGATACCTGATTGGTTAAAGAAACGAAGTTTTGTCTAAAGGCTTGGAATGTTTTAAATTAAGAAAGTCTTGTTAATCAGAGACAAGCGGCCGGACACATACCCAGACTCAAGTGATCTGTTAAGTACATGAATGAATGACCTGCAGGTGTGATTTAAGCTTTGCCTTGCATAGCCTTTGACCTCTTAATGAGTTACAAAGGATATCTCCAAGAAGGGAGGAAGGGCATGACAGGCATGTCTGACCTCCCTTCTCATGGCCGGTAACTCAGCTTTAGGGTATTTCTGGGGTCCCCTAGACCAAGAGGAGTCCATTCATTCAGCTCAAGGGGCTTAATATTTTATTTTAGTTCACAAATCTCTGGAGTCCCATTGTATAATTGTATGTTTTCTATTGCCACATAAAAAACTACCGCAAACTTTGCACATCAAACACCACCATTTATTATTTCCCAGTTTCTAGGGGTCAGGAGTTAAAACACAATTTAGCTGGATCCTCTGCTCAGGGTCTCACAAGGCTGAAATCAAGATGTTGGCTGAGCTGGGGTTCTCATCCGGAGCCTAGGGTCCTTTTCCAAGTTGCTCAGGTTGTCAGCAGAACTTAGTTCCTTGTGCCTGCTGTAGGACTGAGGCTCTCAGCCCCTTGAGGCTGCACGACATTTCTCTCCGTGTCATGGTCCTCTCCACAGCACGATAGCTTGCCTCCTCCCAGGCCAGAGCATCTGACTTCTCTCTAACTTCTTCTATTTCTGACCTTTAAATCCTCTTATAAGAGAACAATTGATTAGGTCAGGTCCCTTCAAAGTAATCTTTTTTAAAGCTGATTAGGAACCTTAATTGCATCTGCAAAATTTCTTCATCCTTGCTTTCTAACAGAGCCTAATCATGTGTCATAGCCCATCATAGCCACAGATCCTGAAGGGGCGGAGTTATGAAAGGTGTGTACACCAGGAGTGGACATCGCAGGTGGCACTGTAGAGTTCTGCCTCCCCTACCACATGTCTCATTAGAGGTGAGGACACAGGGCCTAGCGCTGTTGGTGCTGATGGCAAGCAGTTCCCCTGCCAGTTCCTTTCATTCTAACAAAGCTTCTAATTCTAAAGCAGCCCTTGTGAAACCATTGTTCTCCAAGGGTGGTTAATGATGCATTTCACCTAGAAGCCACAGTGTCTGGTATTCAGCCTCTGTCAACATCTTTGTTTTGGTTCATGCATTCGTTTAACAAGTAGGAATTGAGCTTCCCTGAGGAAGTTCTACTTGAGCTACATGTGCAGCAAATGTTCTAATTACCTAGAGGATGGAGGGCAGGTGCTGGATTTGCAGAGGCCTGAGGCAGAAATGAGTGAAGTTAGTAAGTGAGAACAGGCGATGGAGGCAGAGAGAGCCAGGGCGGGGTGGCGGAAATAAGGCTGAAGTTCTGGAACCCAAGACAAATCGGACACCCTCACAGACGGCATCTAATCTTTGCTTTGAAAAAAAAAAAGTTAGGCAGCAAAGTGAGAAGGAATGGAGAAGAGAGGATTGGAAATCAGTTGCCCAGTGAGCTGGGAAGAAACCGTAACAGAATTTATACGGCACTGTGCAATGGAATATTCGGGATGGTAACAACATTCTACATTTGCCTTGTTCAATAGAGATAACCACATGCGGCTGTGGGGCACTAGCATGTGGCTGGTACTGATGAACAACTGAACTTTAAACTGTATTTAATTATAATTTATTTAAATGTGAATAGCCACATGAGCCTAGTGGCTCCTGTCTTGGACAGTGCAAAGTTAGAAGGAAAGGGATGGCAGCTTGGGCAATTTGGGAGAGGGTATGAAGAAAATGATGTCTTTGTAGAAGTTTAGAGGGTGAAGGGGGCAGGGCTTTGTCTGCGATGGGGATGGGAGTGAGGGGGGGGAGGGTTGGCCAGCAGATCCTCCAGGTTTCACTACGTACCATCAGTAGCTCACTTTAAGCATTTAACCCATTAAGATACCTGCTTCTTGGTAGCTGATGTCAGGTGGCATATCCCCTGCGAAGGGCACATTGCGCTGCTAGCTGCGTGTGAGAAAGCATGCCGGCCACCGGGGAGGGCTACAGCTACACGCAGATACGGAGCGCTCCTGGAAGAGGGAGGCTGCAAGGCTGGAGACCTGAAAAGCAGAGCCTGAGCTTGTACCTGTAGAGGTTGCATACTGAGTGTTTATACCTAAGGCCTGTCCTTGGCTCTGGTCTGCTTCCCAAAATACTCTGGGCCCGGAGGCTGATTTTCGGTGGATTTGGCCGCTCTGCACTGTGATGACTCAGCATCTGAAACAGCCGGTTTCAGACAACAGAAGCAGAGCTGCAGGAGAACTGGGTACCCATCTGACAGCTGGTGGGCTTGAGCGAGGTGACAGCACCCATATTCTCACAACAAGGGAAACCACCCTCCCTCCAAACTGCTTGCAGATCCAAAAGAAGACTTTCAGCATTTCCTCTGCAGCAAATCTTAATTTGACTGTCATTGCTGCCGGAAAAAAAAAAAAAAAAAAAAAAAAAAACCTGAATTTAGACTGGAAAAACTAAGAGTACAATCACATTAAACCTCCACTCATGAATCAAGCTGGTGCACCCAACCCTCGCATGTGTTAAATATTCACTCTAAGTAGGGCAAGCCCCTCCAAACTCTGCAGTGAGCCTGATACTCCCCTGCCTCAGCTTTTCCCCAGCAAGGAGAAAACTCAGTGAGTTCAGAATGATTCCAGTTTGTTTCATCAGGAGATGACACATCATTTAAACCGGCTTCTGTCCTGATGGAATTGAAAAGGTGGTTCTATATTTAGAACCTGTCCTAAAGATTTGGGATTTATAGGAGCTCAAATAGAGGGCTGCCTTTTTTTAGCAGCCTTCGTGGTGTGACCTGACTTTAGGTTATACATATTTTTAAAATCTCATCCTCATTCTAAAATATAATGACTCTATCAGCACATCGAGCCATAGCTAAGTGAGCTCCCATGGCTAAGCGAGCTCCCTCCTCATCAGAAATAGTTTGCTGAGTTTCAAGTTTCATGGGGCATATTGGGAAAGAGGACTGTTCAGCAAATGACATCCCAGCAGGGTCCTGTTGAGGAGGAAGAGATGAGAAGACTTGGGCTGTGGTTAGATGAGGGGGGGGGGGGAGTTGGAGTGTAGACAAATAATAGGTGAATTTCAAGTCTTTACCCTTTGCTGTCCCTGGGACCCTGCTGGCAGTCAGATGGGCCGGTGGGCCCTTCCTCAGGCAAATGTTGGTACAGGCACAAAGTGAAATGCACAGGGGTGCGAAGTCAAAACTGAATTATAGTAATATTTACTAACCCAAGTATTAAAAAACATAAATTGGTAATATAATAATGTTTGTACTTCTTTATTAGCACATTAAATAATGAAAACTCATGGAAAGTCTAATAATACAATTTAAAAGTAGGATTAGAATAAATGACATTTTAAGATATCTGAAACAATTGTATTGTGATATTAAAATAACAGTGATTTATACTAATGCTAAAGTCTAGATACTGCTCATACGATTGTAATTGGTTGCCTATACACATTATTGAAGGGAATGCAAAGTTCTAGTGAAATAAAGACATTTCCAATTTTTTTCCCTTACAAGTTCATGGGTACCCTCTCTCAACTACTTCACCTGGGTAGTGGACACTAGGTCCAGAACAATGAAATTTGTCTGATCACTGTCAGTTAAATAATACAGGTCAAGAAAGTCCATTTTTCAGTTTCATTGGCTAGATTAAGCTGATAATTACTAAACTCCATTATATTTTCTGCAATTTCAAAGAGTGTGAGAACAATAAAGGAGAATGGAATTTTCTGTAGAATTTTAAAACCACACTAGACTAGCGAGTGTGTAGACAACTCTCTTTAATTTTAATTCTGCCTCTATGGAGTTAAGAGTATGTAGAATATGCAAATATATTCAACTAGTTTTTGAATTAGCATATTGACCCAGGAGCATTGGCACTAGAAACAAAATGAAAATAAAAATCAGAGCATAGTTTTAAAGCATCAAGAGGAAAGAGGATGTTGGCTTGATGCCTAGAGCTCAGAATATACCTCCTACAATTTGCCTATGACATGGGAACAGATTTGTTGCCCCTGACCCGCTGTTGCTTGCCAAGCAAAGCCCCTTTTCTCCAGAAGAAATCTGTAGCTAAACTCCCATATGGAAAAGATCCAGGTTATAGTTTTCTCTGAATGATTAAGTTTATTTCATCTTATCATGCTTAAGAAAACCTCCAAATGCAAAAACACATTTATAATTGCATTTGAAATACAGCTCATCATTCCCACTGAAGAACATAGTTTGCTTTATGAAATAATTTCCTATAGGGTTAGGAATGCCATCAACTCAAAGAGTGGCCACCTTGTGCCAGGAACTCTGCCAGGTGCTGAAGGTGTAAGCATGAATATGAAAGATGCTTTCTCCTAGAGAGGCTATTTGGTGGCAACTCCTTGAAATTAGAGTTCACCTGTGCTCACTATCTTTTTAAAATTTCTTCAAGCTTGATAGAGAGGTTGTGCTCCTGAGGAAGAAGAACTTGAAGGCAGAACTTTAGAAGCTATTGTTAATTGCAGAAAGTGATTGCACATGAAGATAAAGCCTCCTAGTATTCTAAGGGCTAGGGAAGAAAGCAAGACTATTGTTTTCCAAGGCAGCAGTGATAGGAGACAGCTGAAGCCATGCCCCTAGGGTCATCTTTTGGGACAGGGGTTTTTGGAAGGCAGACAGAGCCACAAAGAATCTCTAAGAGGAAAAAGTGGAACAAGAATGAAGCCAGGAAGATGGTGGTCCTGCCTTCCCTCCCTAACAGATGGTGAGTCATATGACTAGATTTCTTCTAGAAGCTGAAGAATCACATTTTGCATCCAGACAAGGCAGGGCCAAACTGACCTTCTTAAACAGTCACAGAATGAGAAATACAGGGGGTCATGCCAATGTGAGAAAACGAATAAAGAAGAGAAAGCAGGAAGGAGCGTTGGGTGGGGATGAGAACTTGTGCCCATCAGAGGCTGTGAGTATTCTGAGGGCTTGGGGAGAGTTGCAGTGCAGTTAGGACCCGAAAAAGTTTCAGATTTCTAAAATAGACTCCCTATTTCTCTTTCCCTTTAACACATCTTCGTGGCTTGTGCACTAGCAGGGAGACATTGAAAACGGTTTTATTATCCACATGGTATTTATCAGCTATTTCTTGAATGCCTATGAGTCAACTACAGCTAGAATGATCCTCAATCCTGTTTGCCTAGAACAGTCCCATTCTACCCCTGGAATTCTGGCTTAATTCTTGAAGTTTCATCCTTTCACTCTCAACAGAGGCCTTGTTTAGTCAATATGGTTACCTGAGCATGGGCAAGGGGTGCTCTTCTGCATAGGCGCTTTCAGTACTGCAGTTCCCAGTTCTGCTACCTCATACCATCTCTCCTATATTTAGGCCTGTAGGGCTTCCCCCAGGGTCTCCTCTCCTACTTGGGCACACAGCCAGACAATATTTGCCAGTCTCCCTTGCACATGTGTCTGAGTTCTGTTTAATGGAATGTGGTAGAAGCAAGGTCACCACTTCTAGGACTTGGCTATAAAATCAGCCTTAGTGTGAGCCTCGCTGTCTTTTCCCTGAATAGAGAGGACATTGATAATGTAGAGAAGGGAGGAGCCACAAGATAGAAATAGCCTGGGTCTTTGAATGACTGCCTGATGCCTACAAAAGCACAATGAACTAAATTGAACAAAGTATAGTCTTTTATCATTTTAAGCCACTGATATTTGGAGATAATTTCTACATCAATTAGATTCTACGACTAATATACTCTCTCCCAGATCAAAATCTGCAGTCTTGGGCTGGCTTTCCTAGAAGAAGAGCCAGAGTAGAGATTCAGTGCACATGGTTTACTGAGGACAAGTTCTCAGAAGAATGACTAAAGCAGATTTCAGGGGAAGGAGCTGAGAAAGTATTGGTCTCCACTGGAGTCTATCCTTGCCCTTGATCCATAAGGGCTCTGAAGCACTATTGAGTCCTCCCTCCTTGAGGCATGGGAATTGGCCTTTCTACCCCCATATTAGTTAATCATTAGCTATGAGATGCCTCCTAGGGGGGTGGAAGAAAGAGGAGACATAAGTGTCTCTGAGTGCTCAGGATAATTCTTTAGTTGGGGGTCAGGGATGGGGGTAAGTTGTGAGGCCTTAGTGGCCAGTACATATAGCATCTTGGAACAGGTGCATCTGCTTGGTATACGGGCTCTGATTGGAGCACTACTGCTTCCCATTCATGCCCATTTAAAGATCATTGTGAACCTATGTCAAGAGGGCTTTAATTCCCAACTCGGCCTCAGAAAACTAAATATTTGGACTAAAAATTAAGAAAACCTAAGTAGATTACAGGAAAACATTTTTAAATCAATAAGGCTTTTGGTCGCAATCAACTAAAAATTATTGTGGTTAACCTAATAGAAGGGAGATTTATTAGCAAAGGGGATTATTAGCAAGAGGGATTTTATTATCAAATTGCTCCAAGAACTGCCAGGAAGGCTGGAAAATCTAGCTTGCCCAAACCGCATGAATCAAGAAAGGACAAACAAAAAGAAACACAACCAAGTTCACAGCATCTAAACAGAAGGCTACTGCTGGCACCAGAGCACTGGGCACCCGATAGTGGCTGTTGTCCATTATCTTTTACTTATGTGGAAAATGCCTTTTATAGCATTCCATTCATTTGAATTTAGGACTGAAAATAATAAGAAATAGTTCTATGCTTAGCAAAAAAAGAGCAGAATTATCCAGAAGCTGAGTAGAGCACACTGTTCAAAGGCATGGACACCTCTGCCTGTCCTTCCATCATGACTTTTTGTCTTTGACACTTGAATGCTTTGGACTGTCAATAGACTCCTCTAAAAATGGAAATATCGTTAACACTTTTTTCTTAACACCTTTGCTAACAACTAGCACCATAGTCATGACTATGTTTAGGTTGGCAGAAGACAAGGCAGTGCAGACTTGGAGTATTACAGGTCCAAAGGGAAAATGAAATGCTGACAGAGGAAGATATATCTGGCTCTACTCAGAGTTTTTTGGGGGGCATTCATTGATTATGCTAGTTTTCCTTGATTAAGCCTTTATTGTCTCCAAACTAGTAACACACTTCAGCAGAAAGAGCTCTTAGTTCAGAAGCAATAATCCATCATCCCTCCCCCCAAAGCAGTGCATTCATCCTGCATAGCAAAATGGGGCCCTGGTTCTGACTCCAGCACAAAGTCCACATTAGTTTATGGCTATCAACACCTGGAGACTCAATTGATGGGCTTATTTTGCACGTGTAGATTTCTAAAATAAATTAGATTTTAGCTGGTGTGGTAGATTGGCTATATTGCAAAAAGGACCTCCTTTGCAGGCCCTTTGCAGTATTATTTTCCAGCTCTTCCCATTAAGACATGAACTTTTATTTCCTTCTCCTTGAATCTTCCTGGCTCTGAGACTTTCTTTGATCAATAGAATGTGGCAGAAGTGACAGCATGTAAGTTCTAAGTTTTGGTCTTAAACAAATTTATATGCTTCTGCTCTTTCCTGGAACTCTTCCCTGGCTAATCTGCTGGATGGTAAGAGACATTTGGAGCAGAAATGAGCAGTCTCAGTGGAGGTTATTTTGAAATAGCCATCCCCCAGGCAACCTGGCTACTGACCACAAATAGGTGATCCCTGCCAAATCCGGAAGAACCACCCAGCTGAGCCCAGTTCATATTGCCAACCAAACTGCAGAAGCATGAGCTAACTAAATGGTTGCTATTTTAAGCCACTAAGAAAAGGGGTGCTTTGTTGAGCCACACAAACTTACGGCTACAGGGTGAATTTAGCTATTGCCAGATGGGCAGGAGCAGAAAATGAAGATATCCAATGCCTATCACACTTATGTGTGTCTTCCTAGAGACTTTCTCTCTGTTTAATATTCCTTATACACCAAGGCTGTGGAGAGGCATGGGAGCCTCAGCCATTTGACAGGCATTAATTATTTGACCATGTATCACTGCCGTTTCCAGGAGAACTTAATAATATCCAACAGCTGCTCACTTCCAATTCAAGAGAGCTAAAAGAAGGGAAACAAAAAATGAGCCTCAGTGCATTTGTAGTAATCACTGGCTGCATAATTAAAATAGAAATACGTTATCTACAGCTAGGGGTAAGGCAGGTAAAATTAAACATAAACTGCCATAAAAATAATTAAAAACTAGACTTTTATCAAACAACCTCATTAAAAAGTGGGCAAAAGACATGAACAGAAGCTTCTCAAAAAAAAAAGATAAACAAATGGCCAATAAACATATGAAAAAATGCTCAATATCACTAATCATCAGGAAAATGCAAATCAAAACCACAATGAGATATCACCTTACCCCTGTTAGAATGGCTTTTATTAAAAAGTCCAAAAACAATAGATGCTGGCATGAATGCAGAGAGAAACAAACACTTGTACACTGTTGGTGGGACTGCAAATTAGTACAACCTCTATGGAAAACAGTATGAAGATTCCTCAAAGAAATAAAACTAGACCTACCATTTGATCTAGTAATCTCATTACTGGGTATCTATCCAAAGGACTTTTCCTTTGGATAGATAAAAGAAGTCATTTTATCAAAAAGACACCTGCACTCGAATGTTTATTGTAGCACAATTCACAATTTCAAAGATGTGGAATCGACCCAAATGCCCATCAATTCATGAGCAGATTAACAAAATGTGGTATATGTATACTATGGAGTACTACTCCCTATTAAAATGGAACTAACTAATGAGCACATATGCGCATAGAGAGAATTAAAACTCAATGGAAATCAAGCAGGGAGTATAGGGGAGGAGGGGATGGGTGAAAATCTACCTAATGGGCACAATGAACACTGTCTGGGTGACGGGCACACTTTTAACCCTGACTTGAGCATTACAAAAGCAATCCATGAAACTCAAAACATTGGTACTCCCATAATAGTTTAAAATTTTAAAAAACTAGACTTTTAAATTAAATAATGTCTTTTCATAATTAGCTTGCATGTGCTATTGTTTTAAACAGGCTTGCTGTTAACCTTTGACACTTTGCTCATGCTGTCCTTTCTTAAGCAAATTTTAATTATGCTTGGGGAGAAGTGAAAAAATGACCTATTCATTAATTTATTATAAGGTGGGTCTTCAAGGGATGCCAAAAAGAATAGGAAAGTCCCAGCTCTCAAAGATATGATAATGCAGAAGGGGAGATAAGTACCCACAAATATCACTTGATTGTTGAATTTTAATTACTTGGCATAACGAACAGTTCTTTCAAAGATTTGGCATCTTAACTACTTGATGATGAAAGGATCTGAGTATCGAGATAAAGGGGAAGAGGTTGGATCTAGAACACATGAAGGCCATACACAGCTGCAAGCACAAACCAGCTAGTAAGGATCTTCCAAAATATTCCCTCAACAGTGGACTGGGTTCTACCACTCTCAGGAAAGGGCTTTCAACAACCTCGGCTTGTGAAGTAACCCCTATTTCTCCCCATACAGGTCTAACAGAATTTCTGCAAGCAAATAAACTTCCTTCTTAGAATAACAGATTCTAGGAACAAAGGAATATGAATCTAAGCACCAAGTGACTCTAGTGTGAAAGAGCTTCTACAGGAAGACCAAGAGTTTGTTTTTTCATAATCCCAGTTGTTCCAAGTCACAAAAGCATCTGCAAGTTGTTGCTATAAATGTTCTTGTTATGGATGTCTTTGATGACTTCTCTGGGGCCCTTTGTTTCTCCCTGTGTAGACTATTTCAAATACATTGTGCATGTGTTTGGCATTACAGAACCAGTATGGCTGTAAGAAGGTACTTGATTGGGGCTACCTCAGATGAAGGTTAAAGAACTAACTTTAGACAATGGACAAATGTTTCCTCCTGAGAACAGAAGCACCAAAAGAGATTCCCACCACCTCCTACCTGCTCCTGCCAGCACATCTCCCACCTATCTGCCTTCCTTTTTGATCGTATGGATAAAAGGTCCATGCTCCTAGATGAAGCACATTCCTCTTTCTGCACAGAACCTACCCTTCTCACCACGCAGCCACTCAAGACCATCAATCCAGGAACTTTTCACTCTCTTCTGTATCATAATCTTTTCTTTCTCTAATGAGTCGTATCATAATATTTTCCCAACTATAGAGAAAATGATTCTCCCTTAATTCTCCATCAGCCTCCAGAAAACAACCCAAAAAAACTTTTACTGTCTTATTTTATAAAATTCCTTGAAAGAGTGATCTATACTCAGTGTCACAATTTCTCCTGCTCCATTCTCTATGAAACCCATTCTGACAAAGTTTTCACCCTATCGTTCTAACTAACCTGTTCTCACAACGTCATCAATGGCCTCCACCTTACTCAACCTAACAGTTATCCATCCTGTCTTACTTGACCTGTCAGCACCACTGGACATAGGTGAAACCTTCCTCCTCCTTTAAAACATTTCTTCCCTTGATTTCTGTCACACTACACTCTGATCATTTCTCTTTTATACTCTCGCCATTTATTCTAAGTCTCTGTTCCTGGTTCTTAGATGTGGAAATTAGAAGTGCCCCATGGTTCAGGCCTTGGCTTTTGTCACTGTTTTATCTAAACTCACTCCCTTGGTGATCTCATCTAGTCTCCTGACATTGAATAGTTTCAAACATACATTCAAGCATTCAACAATGTGAGGGCTTCCAAAAGTACTCCTCCAGCCCAGACCTCTCCTCATCTCACTTACTTGGCAGCCTAATTGATACTTCTACTTGAATGACTAACAGGCACCTTGAACATAGTAGGTCCCATACAGAATTCTGGAACTTCCTTTCTCACATGCTCCTCACAGTTTGCCCCATCTCAGGAAATTGCAACTCTTCTTAAAAATTTTTTCCCAGGTGCTCAGACCAAAAGCCTTGCCATCATCCCTGACACCATACTGAAAATTTGATCTGTCAACAAACCTGATTGGCTCAACTCCAAAGTATTTCCAGAATCCAACCAATCCAATAATTTATCACCACACCCACTGTTACGACACTTGCCTAAGCTACCATTATCTTTCCCCTATAATATTGTGATGGTCTCTTAGTTTGTCTCTTTTCTTGCCTGCCACCAGTCCATCCCCAAAAGGCTAGCAGATTAGTTCAGGAAAAGATATAAGCATACCATATCATTCTTTTTCTGGAAATACTCCCATGGATATTCACTTCATTCAGAGTTAAAAGACAAAACATTTCATGAACCCCAAACAATCTGAGCTCATCTCTGCTCCTCCACATTGATTTGTCTCAGCCTCATAGATTCTCTTTCTGCTCCTCAAGTGTGCCAGGTAGACCCTACCATCAGCCTTTGCAGTTGCTTGTTTCTTTCTGATTTTCCTCAGATATCTTCATGGATGCCTCTGTGACCTCCTTTAAAAAATATTCTAAATTTTCATTTGTTTTCTTTCCTGGCCATTCTTCTAAAATGTCAACCACTCTCCCCATTAGTATTCTTCCTAACCCCCTTCCTCGTTTTACTTTCTTCTCTTTAGTAGTTACATCCATCTAAAATCTTGCATATTTTACTTATCAATCTTTTTTCTATAGAATATGAGCTACACAAAGTTAAGAATTTCAGTCTGATTACTGCTCATATTGACTGCAACCTCACCTTTTTCTGAATCTCTGCATTTTGTCATGTGCTCTGCAGTTTGTCCCTGGAGAGGTGGATTATACTCTTCTGCCCTCTTTGCCATTGGGCTTGGCCATGAGGCTTGCTTTGATTGATGGAATGTAGGCAGACGTGACATTGTGAAAGTTCCAAGCCTAGATTTTAAGAGACATGGTATGTTTGCACTTGCCCTTCTTATGCTGTTGCCATTGCCATGAGAATCACATGCCTCATGTAGCCACTGGTACCAGAAGGATATGGGCTGTATGTCATTGAACCAAACAAGCTGTACAAGTTATAGCTTGTATCTTGCTCAGCTGAGCCCAAGCTAGATCAGGGAGACACCAGCCACCAGACACATATACAAAAGAAAAACAAATGACTTTTGTCACTGAAATTCTGTGATTTTTATGCATTAATGGTTGACTAATATGCTGGTACATTCACATAACAAGTACCAAATAAATAATTGGATAAATGGTGGGATAAAAGAAGTCTAAATTATGGTATCCATGGGAATCATTTGTGCTTGCCAAATATTCTGTCTTTGCATTTTCTAAGGGCTACATGACTAGTTCTAATCAATAAGTTATGAGCTGAAGTGGCACTGTGTCACTTCCAGTCTGGAGCATTTAATTGCTAGATATTCCAGAGCTCTACTTCTCCCTTTGGTGTGGTGAGAAGCAGTGTTTGCAATGGTGGCCGCTTCGTGTGTAACAGTAATGAGTAGAAGCTCCTGCTGACCTGCAGTAGGCATGTAACATGCATGAGAAACAAACTATTGGTGCTTTAAACCACTGACATTCGAGGTTTGTTTGTTAATGTAGCATAACCTAAACTATACCTTTTTTCTGCAAATCTATACACAAATCAGACATACATTTAGCATCATCTTCAATAATTTAAGTGATCTGGAGTGTTGTTCTTATGTCCTTGTTTAATGAGATAGAGAGTATCTAACACTTTTTTTTGCATTAAATGAACTTGGGTCAAGGTCTGGATATAGCAACATATTAGATGAGTGACATTAGATAAATCCTTAAGACACTCTGAAACTATTTCCTTATTGGACAAACAGGAATAGTGCTATCCTCCTCAGAAGGTTATTACTGTTATCCATTTATACACCTAGCATTTATTGAGCATGTACTGAGCTTAGATCTTAAGCTCAAGAAACTGGATGTCCAGGAAGGGGCAAACTGTAGACCATATTTCTACATGATAAGGCACTGCATGTGGTAAATGCCAGGAGAGGTTCAGTACAAGAGTGTAAGAAGCTGAAGAACAGATATGACATCTGTCAAAGGAGCAGGAAGACATTATATGTGACTCAATATCCACCCTCTGGGCCAGAGAAAATTATAATTTGGAGTATACTTTCCCGGAAAACTTTATTCTTAGTACTTTGCTCTCCAAACCATTAAGCTGTTGCCTGTCACCTTCCTGCAAAGGTTTCTACTTTTTGTTCAGGAGCATTGATCCTCCTATTAACATGAGCTTGCTGTCTTGGATAGCACCATGGCCTTAGCAAAGTTGAATTTTGGTGACCTTCACATTCCTACAGAATCTTTTCAGACCATCAAAGCTCCTTGCAGCTCTCCTTCATTGAGGTCCTTATAATCTTCAGTTTTTAATTCTGTGGTTATTTAAGCATCAATCATTTCACTCGGTAAATTGTATGTCCCATGAGAACAAAGTCTATATTTTATACTCAGTAGCATAGCACAGTGTTGGACATGTTGTAGGAGCTCAATAAACAATTGGAAAATGAATGAATGAATGACAGGCCTCCCATCCCTACAGTGTCACTCTACCCAGATCAACACTAAGGTTAGATTAAAAAATGTTTGTTGAATCTGAATGCTTAGAAAGGAAAATGATCTAAATAAAGTAAACTTACCTAAAGCATAACCCAAACTTTCCTACTTAAAAGTGTTTACATCTTAAAAGAGGATCTACAAAGGGAAAGCTATTTAAGCCAAATGAAAGACTATCTAATGGTGGAGTTTATAACTAGAGAGATATTTAATAGAAAAAGGACAAGAAAGTATTGTGAACTATTTTCACATGCATTATCATGCTGCTTTTCAAATTGCACCATCTGTGTAATTGTTTACTCATAAGGCCGACCAGGATTAAGGGATGAGAGAGGCAAAGGAGTGTATGAAAAAAATACATAATTTTTTTCTAAATCAATATAATTTTTATTCATTCTACTCTCATTAAAAGTGAGTAACTAATTGAATTAGTTATTAATGTGTCCTAGAAATTATAATAACTATCCTTTGAAATGTAAATGTTTAGATGCATGGAGAACAGTTAAAGAAGCCATTCTGGAAAAAGAGTCTTCAATGCATTATGATATAGCCAAACATTTTAGGTTGTGCTTTTCATGTCACTTTATTTGGAAATGCTTCACCATAATGTGACATACCAAAATAACTTAGGCAAGAATATCTTTTTTTTTTTTTATTTTAGCAAGAATGAACGGTAAAACATTATGTGCTTGGATATAAAACTGGAATCATAGGACTTACGAAGTAATTCCTCATCATAAATTCTAACTCTATAAAGAGTAGAAGGGTAACAAGCCTGTAATGAGTGTGGGTTTCTATCTGAATGTTGGGATGCTGAACCAAATTATATAAATACTTGGTTTGGATTGGAAACCAACTCATTTAGCACTGTGTCAATAGCTCTAGAAACTGCATGTTTCTTATTTTATACATATCATCTGCTCAATTTGCCTTTAATTTACTGTATAAGTAGTGTGACCTCATTTCATGGAGATGAAGAAAACCTCAGATTCATTCAGAAGCAATAATTATGGATTGCAGAAGGATAACATAATGAGAAGATCCCGTTTGCATAAAATTGCTATTTGAGTGTTGGATGCCAATGTTGGCTGTATCAGGGTTTGACACATCTGCCAGACTCAGCTATGGCTCCAATGGGAAGCAAACATTTAATGCGAGTGCTGAAAATGTTGAAGCCTATATGATTTATAGAAACGGGTGTCTCAGCTGATGTAACAAGTTGTCTTTCTGTGTAATATCATTATCATGTGCTGCCAACTTCCTAAGCACTTAGGAGGATTATTTCATTTCAGATTTAAAATGACCCTCTGAGGCCAGTATTATTATTATAATTCCCATTTGGGAGACAAAGACAGAAACTTGCCTAAAGCTATACAGTGGCAGAACTCACTCAATCCACTAGATCTGAATATAGAGCCTAAACTCCTAACCTTCTTATTATATTATCTCTTCTCTCTAATTGTCTTTTATCCATGTATTTATCCATCTGTCATTCCATTTCTCTCACTCCTCATCTCTCTCTCCATCTGCCCATCCAACCGTATTCTTTCTCTGCCTTTCTCTGCATCTCCATGTGTCTCTCTGTCTCTGTTTTTCTCTGTTTACTCTTTATATCTCTCTTTCTCTGACTCTGTCTTGGCCCTTGTGGGTTTCTACCTGTCTCCCTGTTTTTCCCTGGGTTTCTGTCTTTCATTCCCTTTCCTTCTCTCACTCATTCAATCTGTATATTCATATAATTATTTATCTAACTGCCTATCATCCATTTATCTTTCTTTACTTCTCCATCCACCCATCCATCTACCCACCCATCCATGCTTTCTGTATTTCCACATCCTTTTCTGAATCACTTTCTTTCCATTTTCTCTCTCTGTCTCTGTCTCTGAAGATTGATGCCTCACTAAGGCAGTAAAACATCTGTGTATGAGTCAACCCAAGATCAACTCTGTCACTACTTGATGAAAAATGAAGTATTGAAAGAAAATTATTTATGGGTCTCTTGCACGTCTGCACATCTTGTGAGTGAACTGCTCTTTGTTCTAGATCATCTTTTCGAGAACATTTGTATACTGAGCAGCCTTGGAAGACAAAGATAATATCTCCCTCTGAAGTCCAGGGCAGGTTTGCTAACATTCTTGAAAGGTAGAGACAGTATCTCCTCCAGGAAGAAAGGGCAGACATCCTTATTATCCAGGAAAATAAAGATAACGTCTCCCTCTGAGCAAAGGGAAGACTTACCTGCCCAATATACAAGATTCGGATTCCTTAAGCTCAGGGTTTATCTACTGAAATGCAACCTTCTGCATGTGTAGGCATCCTTCTAGGTCCATCTGCATAGTCCTTATTGGATTCGAGGATGAACAGAACTGACAGAAATATGAGGAAGTTCATGCTGCTTGGTGTGCCCTGAGTTGTAAAGTCCTTTTTCTCTAACACAGGAATCTCCTTTATTCCTCTGGCACCTATGAAGAAAATCCTTATCAACCATGTACCCCCGAGACTTGATTTGGTATGACTGGGAGTGTTAAAGCTTTATTGCCTTTTCAAAGCCAGTGCAACAGAAGGCTTCACATGTCAATGTGGTCTAGAAGGGCTGAACCTGGGGGAGTATGGCTGTGTCAGAGGTCCTCAGTGCCCCAAAGCACATCCTCTCAGCCCCACCTCTGATCCCAGGTATGGCTTCAGCAGGCAGGTCCTTCCAGGCTCAGACTTCCTTCGCAGCCACTGTGTCTCATCTCAATTTATTTTCTGTGAGTCTTTCCCTTCTATTCTGGGGCTTCTCTGATACTCCAAAAGCAGTAACAGTCTACTTCTCAGGCATGAATAACTTTCTGGAAATGCAGGACTTACAGTGTCCCAAGGGACAGCCCTCAAACACTAGGGGATGTATAATTATATCTCCTTGTTGATTCATAGGTAGAAAATTCTAAGAGACATCTATAAGCTGTTTAGAAAGCCCTGGAACGGTTCAAATCCAAGTTTCCCACAGCAGTGACCTCAACAAAATGTCCCTCATATTGGCTCATCCTCCTTCCCTCACTTTCTCTTGTTCCTCTCTCCTAATCTCTAGAATCACCTCACAAATAAACTGCCTACACACAAGCGCTTGTCTCAGGTTCTCCTTGTGGGGAGAACGCAGGCTAATCCAAGGGTGGAGTGGAAAGACCAAGGTCTCGGGAATCAGATGGAAGTTGGGTCTGTATGTCAGCTCTGCTGCTTTCTACCTAGGAGACCTTGAACAAATTACTCAACTTCTCTGAGATTCAGTTTCTTCATTTGTGAGATGAGAAAAATAATACTTACTTTGTAGGGTCATGAATGGAATATTGATTATGGATAAAAACATTCAGTCCTTAATATAGGGTCATTTACAACATCAGTGCTCAACAAATAGAAGCAATTATTGTTATTACAGCCTGAGCAAATCCCAGGGGCACCCTGGAAACTGGAGGTGCAGAAATTGTCATGTTGTGACTTCAGTGGCTGCCCAGGGATGTGAAGCTGTAGAACTTAATCACTTTAAGGACCCTGAACCACATCAATTATTTATAAATTGCTGTTTATAGAAATGATTACATCATAAATATCTTCTGGATCCTATAAATGCATTTATGCATATGTGGAGAGAGAGTAAATTTGAAATGTTAAGTCATTTCTAAACATTTTTTAAAAAATTGATTTCTTCTACCCCTTGGACTTTCCCTCTGTCCAGGCAGCTAGTGATTGAATATTTGAAGCCTCAGGGAAGGGATGATATAGGAAAAAATGTAGAAGTTAAAAAAAAATTAAAATCTTGAGTTTTTTGTTTTGTTTTGTTTCAAAAATCTAGGGCAGAGACCATAGTTTTAGGAGAAAGTCTCTTATTCACCTTAAATAGGAAGGATTTCCCAGAGCATAAGGAATATTAGGCAGACTGAAGGTTCAGAAGGAGAGCGAGGTGAAACCACATGGGGAAGAGTGGAGGCAGGATTAGGGGAGCAGGGGCCCCCCAGGAGAGCCCTATTGCTTGCCCCGCCCCCCAAACCCCAGGAATTGACCGAATGATGAGTCAGGTCCCCCACAGAGAGCAGTGCGTGGCAGCGAGCACTGTGTTGGCTCTGATGGGGATAGCAGTTGTTCTACCCCTTGTCCTCTATTGAAGGCCTCCCTTCAACAGCAGATGGATTTCCAAATGGTCCCCTACAACTGCTAGCTCAGAAATCAACTTACTCCACGTGGAAAATTCCCTTTACTGCTTTCAAAGTCTTTCACAGCAAATGACAGTAGTGCCTTTCCCATGGGTGTCAGCCTCCCCCAGGAGCACGCTGGGAGTGCCAGAGAATCAGCACCCACTGGAGGAGCCCGAGACCATGAGAGTTGGTGGATCAGTGCCTCAGTCTCCCACCTTCTCAGTAGGACAATTCTCCGAGCATCCCAGCAGATGAAACCCACAGCGGTAACGAGCGCCATGCATGCTAAGCCCTACTGGATCCCCAGGCAAAAGGGAATATATGTGCTTCTATATCCTTGTTTTTATGTATTTTTAAATAGTTAATGGTTTTTATAAAAATATTATTCATGAGGCTGCTTCCATGAAAACCAATAAAGTGAAATTTTAACTAAATGCTTTTGATATAAATAAAATGCTTAAATTTAAATTAATGGCATGAGTTTTAATACACCCACTCTTCAATTTTACAACATTTTCTCAGGACTTTAATGTCCGCTATTAAAAAATACATAAAAAAGGTATTTTTACATATTTTTTCCTTTTGCCTCAGGCTCCAATATGGCCCAGCACAATATTTTCAGATCCTGTCTTTATCTGAAATTTTGATAATGTGTTTAGCACAGATTTCTCTGTGTTAATTATGATGCTCTAAAAAATATTTTGTTGTAATATCATTTATTTTGCTTTCCCAGTGTTTGGCACACCCGTAAATTCTGCATCCTAGACAAGTGTTACCCCAACGTCACCCTTGTCCTATCCTAGGGGTAATCTGCTCACTTGGGCTCCTTTTATTGGGTTTCCTCCCTTCCCTGCCTCACTTTCCACTCCCCTCACCCCATTTCTTGTGATTACCAATAGCTTAAAAGTTTTATCTTGGGATCTACTCTTAGAGAGAATCCAAATTAGTATTGGTTAGTCATTGCTATTGTAGTATAGCAATGACTGACAGTCCCAGAAATACTGCCACCACTATCCCTCAAACCTACACCCAGCCAGAGAAAGGTGTTTTCTAGTCCTACCTCGATTAACTATAATCACATATGTGAAACCCTTTATCAAATTAGAAGTGTGACATAATAAGAAACGTATTTCATTGTTGTCCCCAGTTCTTGGCACAGAGCTCCTTGGAATTTCCTGAATGACTGGAGTGTCTATTGTTACTTATAAGGAGCAATTTTTGATCATACCTAAGTTTATGCTAATGAGGTGACTTAAGGTAGGGCCCCTAGATAGTCTCAGGATGGGGCTGGCCACCAGAAAGACCACATGATTAGAGTATTGAAACTTTCATCCCCATCCACTGAACTCTGGGAAGGGGCCAGGGGAGCTGAAGATTAAGTTTTATAAAAACTCTTGAACAGTAAGATTTGATGAGCTTTTGGGTTGGCGAATACATGCACATGCCGGGAGAGTGGCACACCCCAACCCCGTGAGGACAGAAGCTTCTGCACTGGGGACCCTCCCAGCCCTCACCACATGGACTTCTTTGTCTGGTTATTCATTTGTAACCTTCACAATATCCTTTATAAAAAACTGGCAAATGTAAGTAAAGTATTGCCCTGAGTTCTGTAAGCTGTTATATCAAATTATTAAGCCTAAAGAGGGTGCTGTGAGCATCCCCAATTGGTAGCCAAGTCAGACAGAAGACGTGTGGGTAACTGGGGACCACTACTTGTAATTGGCATCCGAGGTGGGAGAGTCATCTTGTAGGACTGAGCCTTTAACCTGCTGGACCTTCACTAACTCAAGGTAGTTAGGGTCAGAATTAAAGAAAATTGCAGGGCAGTAACATCGTAGATAATAGTTGGTATCTGCAGAGAATTAGAAAATTGCTTGGTGTAGAAAACCAACACATGTGATGTCAGAACTGTTGTGAGTAAAAAGCAGATCTTAGGAAAAGAGCAACTGTTATTAGCTTCCTGTTTGTCCATGAAATTCTGTCGTCCTAGAATTTCTTTATTCTGTGTTCACCAGTTGGAATAGTACTCATGCCACTGCCTCCATGAAGGCATGTTCTCACATCTCCTCATTCAGATGTATTCCTTTTCTCTCTGTTCCCCGATCTCATAGGCAATTCAAACAATAGCCTCTATCCCATGCATTCTAATACCTCCTATCATCTCTATTAGACTGATAGCCTCAAAAAATGGGGGCAGTGTCTTGCTCAAATTTCTAAGCAGCCACAGCACTTACATTGCAGGGGACAATTGCTGATTAAATGTCTGATGAATCAAATTAAATGAAGAACTTAATAAATTCAAAACCAATGCATTCAACAACAGAACCTTCACTTGGGTGAACAGAGCAGGTGGAAACACACACAAATACATTCAAAGCAGAGCTATCAGGGAACACAATGTACTAGATTAGTTGGCTTGATTTGCTGCCTGGGCGGTAGGTTCGGGAACATGCCTGCCCAGCAATCTGGAGGTAGATTTGGCAAGCAGGGCTTCACAGAAGCCTTTTGCCTCACCCACTAACGCAAGGCTCTACCTTTGCTGTTACCAAACTCTTCCTGACGGTGTTGTTGGCCTCAATATGCATCAGGTGACAAATGTTCCTAACAGGTGTCCCCAATCACGTCCAGAATTAGGCTATGAGAAAAAAAGAGCTGGTATCTGCTCTGATCCTGATGATAGGGTTGATTTAAGCCCTGGAAAGCTCTTTTCAAAACCACCTGGCAGAACATCTCGACACACCCACATACACCATTCAGTCAGCGTTTAAAGGACTTCCATAAATTACCAGGTTCTCCAGACCGCTCTATGGACAGCTGGGTTTTCCTTGGCCATGATTAGACTGTTCATGCCATCTTCCCCCAACCTTGTCAGCAATTCAGGGGGTTCAGGGCCCCCAAAATAGCATTCTATATTTCCACTCCACAGCTTTTCTTTGCTATTTAAGGTGTATTGAGTTGCTCACCACAGTGTTATTTATACTAGAAAACTGGGAAGAAACATGTCACAGGAGAATGGTTAACCAAATTACCTGTATTACCTTTTCACAGGATTGTTTATAGAAAGAATTTTACTCATAGTAATATACTATGAATAATATTAATAATAATAATTTGGATTATGCAAATATGGATGGTAATTTTTTTCATTTCAATTCACAATTCATTTTAATGCACTATGAATATATATTCCTTTAATAATCACATGAAATAATGATACATTTTATACATTCTTTAAAAACTAATTGCATGGACATCCTAGATTGGACAATAAATCACAAAAAGATGTTTGGGAGTGGAAAGTTCTTGTCCCATTCTTTGCCTTGAGAAAAAAGACATTTAAAAATTCTGAGTGACTCTGTGCGTGCGTGTGTGTGTGTGTGTGTGTGTGTGTACTACCCAACAGTAATGCTCGTAAATGTTTAAGTGGCTCCAATAAAAATCCAGATTTGCAGCATTTGCTGATTTCTGTGGTGTAAATATTCTCATTGCAGCCAGTTGCAAACCACAGATTGATGTCACTGAACACAGGGTTGGGCTGAGAGTGCATGATTGATCTCTCAAGGCTTTAGGAGCTGAGCCAGCCCCAAGATACCACTGGGCTTGGTTTTCCCACTGAGTGCCTCCCTGAGCCAGTGGCTAACCACCTAAAGGCGGCTTCTGGAAAACAATTATCCACCATCAATTTGCAGCTCTTCTCCTAAGATCACAGCTGCCTAATTAGACAAACCTACCAAGACACAAGCAAAAAGGAGCAAATGCTTATCACCTTAGCCAATCTGTCCACCCGCCTCGAGTCCTCTTCTGCATCTTCGATGACCAGCACTTTAATTCTAAGGCCCAAATATCAGATAGAAAACTATGTGCTGGGCTTTTGTAAAGGAAATAGTCAAGTTACAAAAAATGTTAAATGTGAGAAACAACATATATGAAGAACAGCAGTGAGCATAATTTGAGATTCATAAGTAAAGATAAAAAAAAACTAAAATAGTTAAAAATTGATCAAGGAACTGCAGTGCTGGTAGGGACCTTGATGAATATCTAAACTAATAGTTCATTTTAAAGAAAAGAAAACTGAGTTCCAGAGAATTTAAGCGACTGGTTCAAAATCAGTGTGAGGTTTCAATTTGATGTACTTGGATGCCAACTAAATTGCTTTTGCTGTTAATTTGGCATGACATAAAAATTCATGTGAGCTCAAATTTTAGTAGGATTAATATAATACGATATTTTATGACAATAAGAATGCTAAGCATTTTTTTTTTACATTTTTTTCCAGTGAGAAGTAAAGTTTTGGGCTTTTTTTTTTTTCAATATCTTCAATAAGTTTATATTCTAAAGAGAAACTTTTTTGACACCTAACAGGAAGGCATTGATGTTCATTGTAAATAAAACTCTCGCCTATGCTTTTCTGTTCCCTGGTACAACACAGAAGCGAGGCTGTCCTGTTTGCCTCTTTCCATTTCATCAAAGTGAAGGTGTCCTAAGCACACACTGCAAGGAAGCCACATCTTTGACTTTGCTGCTGATGTCAGTCTTTGGGGAATTAAATCTGAAAATGACTTGCTCAGAAGGAGAGCCTGGCAGCTTGTTCTTGCTATTACTGCCAGTAAGCTGCATCTTGCCACAAGTGACTACATTTCTGAGTGAAAACCTGAATGCTCTGAAACCTCATAAAACTATCCAGTTAAAAATAAAACAGTGGAAAGCTGAATTTATATTCATATTTATATTCTCACCATCATGTTTATTAATTTTATGAGCATGTCTTGGGACGTGCAAACCAACCCAGACACATCAGACACACTACAAAGGTTTTTTGATTTGTCCACATAACTCAGGTTAGGATTTCAACAGAGAGTTTCTCATTAGGAGCACGCAAATATGCATTAATATTCTGTGCCACTAGCTGGAATACTGATTCAGGCTCAGGATGAAAATTAGTAATTTGTGCTACAATACAAGTAGTTTAAAAGAAAATAATTGGTTTGACAATTCTAAAAAAAATTGTTAGTAACATAACCAATTGTTTATGTACCATAAATTTAGGAAAAAAACTACAAAGCATAATTCTCTGGCTGATAAACAACATGAGAAAGCTCATGATACTATAGGTTTCTTCTGGGACATTTTGGATGGAGATTAGGAGGTATACAATAGGCAAATAATAATTTTTTGAAAAAAAAAAAACAAAAACAAAACAAAACAGAAGGACCATTACTTCAATGGGTAGGAGTGAAATTGTAAAGAATCCATGGAAGTGCCACTGCACATTCCCATGACGATTTATGGAATTTGGAATTCAGCATCATAATTCATAGAACCCATCAGAGTGGTTTAAGAGTAATATTTATTTATTTACTAACTTACTTCTAGGACTAGAAACCTGCTTGGGGAGAATGACCCAGCCGTTTGCTACCCAGAGAGTGTGGTCCCCAGACTCACATCTCTGGCATCACCTAAAAAGATGTTACAAGTGCTGGATCTCAGTCCTCACCCGCCAAACCTACTGATTTATTAATAGAATTTTAACAAATCCCAGGGGATACAAATGCAATTAAAGTTCAAGAATCACTAGTCTAGGCTTATTTCACCCGTGAAGCTACTGAGAAATCGTTCTAAGTTTTCATAGCTGGTTAATTGATGATCAAAACTCAAGCCCAGGGTTCTTGAACTCTGGCATATATCTTCCCCCAGTGTTGCCTTCTTCCCTTTGGCACACTGTTAGGCAATATGGGCAAATTCTTCCATACGACCACTTAATATGAATTCGATAGCTATCAATGCCCATCAGTAATGCCAATGCCAGCTTTGGCTGGATCTATTCTCCTCAATGATTTAAATTCTGACATCCTTTTATGTTTAACATGGTCCCCACTTAGACACCGGTACAACGGTTGGCAAAGTCAAGAGAAATGTATCTGTATCCTTTGGCAAAGATAAATCTACTCAGGAAGACTGAACAAGGGTTTTTGGAGTATTTGTGAGTTCACCAGCAAGTCAGAGAAGCTCTCCACGACCCTCCTCCCCTGCTGTTCCAATCAGAAAGAAGCAAATATAGCCCCTGAAATAGCCTGCATTTTCCTAGAACCAATAAAGTAAATGGAACCTCATTTCAAAAGGATGGCTAAGTACAAACCAACTGAGGGAAAAAGCTTGAACTGATAACTTTCTGTAAAGGGGAGATTCACAGCTGGTAGTGGAAGCAGATCATAGGAAAAATAGTTTATTTTCTATCACCCTAAGAGGAATGAGTTAGAGAATATGGCTTGCTTATTCCAGTCTCTTAAATCATATCTGAAAAACAAGAGCCATTACACAGCAGGAAAGAGAGGAGGATGGGGATGGCACCAGAGCTATGTCGTTGCGAAGAGGCAATGATCCACTCAATGTTTCAGCTGAGAGTTTGAAAACTAACACAATAGATTTGCAGTTGACTGCAATGACACAATATTCTCCAAATTCCCATGCTCTATTGAGATTCTTTTACATTGTTAAAGTCAAAAGGGAACATGAGAAGTCATTGTCATTTTATATATATAGACATATATATCTATCTATATATAAAAATTTATATATATAGAATATGAGGCTCAAATGAGTTAAACAACACTCTCAAAGTCAGGTACAAAACCTGGATGAAGATCCTGTATTTCTTATTCTCCCTCCAGAGCTCTGACTTGGCAAAATATCTACATTTCCTGCCTAAAATTCATTCTGGATTCTCCAAATGGAAGCAACCTAGTTTATTTTTTTTGTTGTTGTTCTTGCTATTTAACACATTCCTGTAAGAGACTTCAATAAAAACAGAACAAAAATTCGAGATCTTGGGGAAATAACAAAAGCATGTGGGCTCATTTTAGAGGGATCTATTATTTGGAATTTAAAACACTGATGTGTTTTTCTGTTAACAATATCCAGACTGAAAGATCTGGGTCAAATGTGGGGAAGGTCAGGAGAAATCTGTTTGCATCAGTTGGCAAAGAATAATGCATTTAGGACTGGACAGGGGTCCTTGAAGTCTTTGGGGCTTAATTAATATCTCAGTAGTATGTGTGGCTTTTGGTACAGCTCCTACTTCTGTTTCTTAACTTTAGGGAATGAGAATTTGGCCTCAAAGCTACAGACAGCTGTGAAATTGAATGCTCTATTGGAGCATTTTAAATAGCACATTTGGCCCGTTGGAGGTAACTAAATGGGTTTCACTTCTACAGATTTATAGAACTTGTTCTTTTTGCCCAAATTTCTACCTCTTCCGCTGACTCACTCCAAGCTCTTTTGAATTGAGCCCTTCATTACTCTCACTCCCCACAAGGAGTAAGGTAAGCTGGGATTGAATTCACACAAGGCTGGCAACACTCACTTCCTTTCAGATACTAGAATTTTATCCATCTCTTTTCCTACCATAGCGACATACCAGAAAGTACAAATTGCAGGTCGTCTAGTCTTGCAATATAAGAACGAAGGTCTAAGAAATGGGTTTCAACTTTGGCTGCACATTAGAATCTTCTGGGGAGCTTCAGGTAATCCCTATCTCAGGCTGTTTCCTGCTCCTATTTCATCAGAGCTGGCTGGGTGAGATCCAGGCTTTGACATGCTTTAAGCAACTCCTCAGGTGGGTCCAGTGTTTCGGTAAGGCTGAGAACCAACAAAACAGCTCTTCTCAGACTTTAGTGAGCATCAGTCTCTCCTGGAGGATTTTTATAACAAACTTCTGGGCCTAACCCAACCACCGGTCCCCAGATGACTGCCTCAGTGCTCCTCACACTGTGGGCAGTCTTTTTCTAGTCTCTCAAATTGTATCAATGAAACACAACAGCCATTACACAGAAGGAAAGAGAGGAGGAAAACGACAGCACCAAAGCTTTGTCTTTGCAAAGAGGCAAACATAGCCCTTGTTAGAAATGCAGATTCTCAGGTCCCACCCAAGACCAAATCCCTGGAGGTAGGGCTCTTGAATCATCAGGTTCAGTAGCTCTCCAAGTGATGCTGATGTTCACTGAAGTTTGAGCACCATTGGCCTAAAGAAGCTATTAAGAACGCTACAATAGTGATAACAGCTGAAAATAATACTGACAATGCTGATCTTCCAGTCATCCATTAACCTCTCGTTGCTGTCATTTGATGCTACAGGACCCTGATAACTAGAGAAGTCCTGATTAAATCCATTTGTGAGCCGACTCCTCCTCCTACCTTGTTCATCTGGATGAGCCCTGCAGACTGTCTCACAGACAGTACATGAATGCTGAGGTCCTCTCAGAAGGCGAGACCGTTTATTGCTAGGCTAAGCCTCCATGAAAATTAATGGCGATATGTCTGCCAAGGACCCAGATTCTCACTTTTTGATCAAAGCAGAAGGAGTGGAGTTTAATTATAAAGCAAAGCCTACAACATCTCCTGGGGGAAAAGTGCCCTCGAGAGAAATATATGTGGGAAACCTACCATATTGCTGCTACTTCAGTTAGGAACGATGTTCTCACTCAAGCCTCTAGCCTGCTTCATGGGGTCTGGGCAGGCTCCAGACACAAAGCACACAGAAGGAAGAGCTTCTACCTGGACACAAAATCCAATCCCATTCTTCAGCTCCTCTTTCTTCTGCACACTTCCCTAGGTATAACATCTGTGCCCTTCTCTTGACCACTATCACCCACCAGGTCTCTTGAGGTAACTGAGTCCCAGCATTTATTTTATTTTCTTCTGTTCAGCCATTATCTCCTGTGGGGTAAAAATCTTAGTAGAGCTGAAACAGAACATCAGAGTCACTAATAATTCCAGGCTTACCTTTCAGTATTATCTTTAGCCATGAGCAGTGTTATAAAGCTCTTCTGAACTAGCCCCTTTAACCAATGGAACTCCAGGCATCTGATGTTTCTTTGCATCTAATATTTTGTGGGACTCCCACGAGTACATATGTAATTAAAATATTTTTTCCTGTTAATCTGCTTTGTGTCAATTTAATTTGCAACCCAGCCAAAGAATGTAGAAGGGTCATGGGAAGCCATTTTCCACTCTGTTGAAAGGCTAAGACGGTCTGATCATTGATACACAAATCGTGACTTCTAAGCCTCTATCTCTGAGCTCAGTCACAAAAGCTTTGACTACAATTTTTGAGCACAAGTCAAACTTTTTTTTTTTTCCTTGCCTAATTAAAATGCTACCTCACTTCACAGTATGAGGTGAAAACAATCACTAATGTTTCAGACACTTGATCGACATCAGGGAAATACACTTGAAAATCAGACCAAATATTTTCGCATTGAGGATTTGAGTGACAGGACCAGGAATTTGCCTTTTTCCAATAAAAGAAAGAAAGATAATTCTAAGATGAAGCTGACCTAAGTTAAAACTCCCCACAGAGAGCAAGCAGCAAGTTTCCTATGCTGGACGTGGGTTGTGCATAATATTTCATTATTTCCCACCCATCCTGGCTTGCGAGAGTAGCAGGATGCCCAGAATCAGATAATATATGCAGATTAAATAATTGCAAAAGAGCCTTAGACAATTGCTGGTCTCCAGCTTGGGTGGTTCTCTTTGTTATGAGTTTAATATAGCAGTCTTCCCCCTTAAAATTATATTTAAAAAATTGGGATCACTTTGCACATTGATGTACCTCCTTCTTAAGAAGGTGCTCTGTAACCAGGAAGCTGAATGCTAATGCAGGTGTTGCTATGGTAAGCAATCTTTTCTATTGAGCAGGAGAATAAATAGTTCCATGAATTCCTGAATCAATAGTGAAGACTGAACAGTATACAACCAGGTATTTTAGATTCTAAATACAGGTATGAAGCTAGAAGATAATGTCTTCCCTATAAAATCCTAACATAATTATAGATGCGTCAGTAAATTTTGTGTTCACCTCTTAAAGCATTGTTGATAATTTTTTCAGAGTTTTTACATAACCCTCTAACATTTGCTTAAAAAAAAATTATTTCAGCCAGATAAAAGCAATAGAGAAAAAGAAAAAACTGCTGATTTTCATAGCTGGTAAAAGGAGCATGCAGAATTAGACCTTAATTAATGAATGCTTAATGAGCCAGAAGTGTTTAATGAACATTAAATAATAACAGTACAATAGGTATGCATTTCTTAAAAAAAGAACATGATCTACATAAAGAGCTATGCTTCATTTCTTGAAAAATATAACTATCCATATGATGGAACTTCTCCCCTACCCCTCTATCCATTTTTCACCTGGGGGCAAGGGAGGCTTGTCTTCACGGGCAGATTCAGTGAGCCTTTCTTGGCTTCCAGGTGATTCATCCAGTGGGAGACACAAGAGAAGATTAGAAGAAGGTGGGAAAGCCAAATTTGGCTCCCTCCTTCCAGGTTGCTGCACGTGGGCTGAGATCCTCCACCTACGGCCACAGCGCCTGGGTGCTGGCTGCTGTTCCCTCCCCCAGCCCATTCTGCCCCTCACTATTGCTAGCCCTAAAAGCTTCATAACATCTCACTGTGGGTTCTGCCCACAACTTTGTAAGCATATTCCTTTCCCTTTCCTCAATTTCCCCGTTTGAGCATACAACTGATTCCTTATGGGATCCCGGCTACTACTCCTAGAGAATCCATTTCCCATTAAGATAAAAAAATGCATTAAAAAGCATAATTAAATATCTATTTAAATACCTATTTTTAAGCACACACTTCAGGATATAGTTATGCCATTGGGCTATTTCAATGCTGAATTTGCCACCTCTCTGTTGATATAATTTATAAGGTCAAAAATACTCACTTTCTTATACTTTTATGAATCACTCTGCTTTATAAGGTGTATCTTATTGATATCCTGTTTCCTACATATTTTTCATATCTTCTCTACCAAAGTAGAAACTCTGTGAAGGAAGCTCCTCTAATGGCTTTTGTATTCACCTAGGGACAAAGACAACAGCAGGGAAGAGCATAAAAACTCAACCTGCTATCAAATAAGATGCTATGAAGTTTTCCTCTGTGCATTTTGTCTCTTACTGGTCACTTCTGTCTGATAGATAATGCCTTTGGAGGGTGACCTCCAACACAACATAAGTCCTTTCTCTAGATTCTCTTGGATAAATATATCAGTTGTGACTAATGAGTAGAAGCTGAGCAAACAATCTCTTTGGCTCTCACAGTGGACAGGTACTTTATCTCAGAACCATGCGGAATGATGCGGTATGACTTGCAGATAGAAGTAGGAGTGTCTGTCTATCTCTTTCTCTGTCTCTTCCCTCCAAAGGCTCTTCCTTCAAATCCTAAATGCTAAGACTCTGCCTCTCTCCTCAAAGAGGAGGGCATGCAAAGGGCATGGAGGAGGGCAAAAGAGATGGAGGGCATCAGGAGGAGGCAATGCTCTCTCTTGCCCTGGCAGAGCCTCATCTACTTAGCACAGCCCTTGAACAAGGCCTGGCCCTCTCTGCAGCATCATCGGGACCCTAAAAGAACAGTAATTTTCCAGACACATCATCCATTCCCAGGAGAATATAGGATGATGATGTGCTAGGCTATTTCCCCTGCTCATGACATTGTTAATATTGAGGACTTCCACCTCTCACCAATCTATGAGTAATACTCTGGATAGAGCCCCAGGGGGATAAAGAAGTCAGTGCACCTTTCAAAACTGCCTAATTTGCAACCAAAGAATACCTTAAACTCAGAGAGAAATAGGCTTGTTAAGTTTTAAGTGGAAAATCTCAAAGTTATAAGTGAAGTATAGCCACATGCACCTATGACTAAGTCTACACCACCCTCTGATCAAACTTAAAATTAGACTTTTAAAATGGAAGGTGAAAGTACCTACCAAAGCTGAACACACACAAATCCTATGACTCAGTTATTACACTCATAGGTGTATACCAAAAAAAAAAGGTCCATAAATTCAAAAAAGATACGTAGTAGAGTTTTCATAGTAGAACTATTCCTAGTGGCTAAAAACTAGAAGCTTTCAACTTGTTCACATCTGTATAGAATATACAGATAAAGAAATCCTACATGTAATAAGAAGTAATGATCTACAATTATATGCAAAAATATGAACGAATCTCATAAATATAATGTTAAGTGAGAAAAGCAAAATGCAAGAATATATACTACATGACTCCATTTATCAAAAGCACAGAAACAGGCAAAACTAATCTGTGTTAACTGAAGTCAGGACATAAGGACAGAAGGGGAGACTGAGGGGGTGTTTCTATCATTCTGGAAATATTTAGTTTCTTGACTGGGGTAAGTTTATAGTTCAGTACATTTTCTCAAAGTTAACAGACCTCACAGAAGGAAAGGGTGGCTAGGAGTCCACCTGATTTAATGCACAGTCATTAATCTATTAGCCAGGAGCCTTTAATCTTCCCTTAGAATAGGAACAGAGCTGGATTAATGGGCGGGCCATCCAGGGAGCTGTCTAGGTGCCATTTCTTAAGGAACGCTAAGGCCTGCCTAGTGATAGAAGATATAGAAAATTGTACTTGCAGAATTCCTTCCATAAATGTCATTGCACGTGTTTAAAAACTTATCCTTTGACAGTCAGTTAAATTTGGTAGAATACCCCTGGAAAACAATTGCAAAGACCTTTGTTATATATTGTTTAAGAAGAGTAGCTCGTTAAATAAAGTGGCCACGATTCATTAATAACTTCTGTGACAGTTTGGTTTAGTGTTTAGCAACTATTCTCTTCCCTCTCTTTTCCTCTGTGGGCAAAGAATGTGTCTAGGCATTGGTACTGGGCTTGGCCGTGTGACCTGCTTTAGCTAATGGAATGTTAGCAGACCTGAATTATAATCTGCATTTGTAAAAAGAACATGAATTGTTTGTCCAATGACACAAACAATGAAAAGTGGAAGGACACTAAATATACAAGGAAGTTATTATCATCTCTGTTTTATAGGTTGAAACTCCAGATTCTTTATTTTTAGCAAGCTCCCAGGTGATACTGATGATGCTAGTCGATGTGCCACAGGTTGAAACCAGGTAGTATATTGCAAGGCCTTCGTCTATAAAATGGGGACTTTAATACTGACTCAGAAGGTTGTTTGGGGACCAATTCAAATGCTGTGTCTAAGTCCCTTAACACTATGCTCAACAAACGGTCTTTTCTTTTATTACTTTCTACTCCATCTCAGAAAGTAAAAAAGGAAAACAAACACATGTGATAAGTTTTGTGTAAAAAGTAAAGGATATACAATAAGAGGATTCAAGTTCAATACCATCTCTGTTACTGGGTGTGCAAACTTGGATAAGTCAATCAGCTTCTGTGAATCTCAGTGTTCTCATTTGCAAAAGGAGATAATGATGTACATTTCTAAAGATTCTGAAGATTAAATAAGGCCTGGTCCTAGCATATGGTAGGCTCTTCGCAATTTGTTGGTTGAATACAAATGTGGCCAATAATTAAGTGTATCTAAGGACTCTTTGACACCCAAAGGTACTGGATAGTGGCATTGAGGGACATTGTCCTGTGAGTCTCCACTGAGCAGCTACTGTACCTGTCACAGAGCATCTTGGTAGGATGTTGGTAAATGCCTGAAACTACCAGGGGCAGTTAGAGAATGGGATTTCTTTAAAAATGCAAATCTGTTCACCTCGCCTCCCTCAACATTGATACCAAAACCAGGAAAGGATGCCACAAAAAAAGAAAACTACAGACCAACTTCTCTCATGAACGTAGATGCAAAAATTCTCAATAAAATCCTAGCAAATCGTATCCAAGTGCTGATTGAAAAAATAATTCATCATGACCAAGTAGGCTTCATCCCAGAGATGCAGGGGTGGTTCAACATACGAAAATCTATAAATGTAATTAACCACATAAATAGAAGCAAAAATAAAGACCATATGATCCTCTCAATAGATGCAGAAAAAGCATTTGACAAAAATCAACACCCTTTTATGATAAAAACACTTAACAACATAGGCATAAATGGGACCTACCTAAAAATAATACAAGCCATATATGACAAACCCACAGCCAACATCATACTGAATGGGGAAAAACTGAAAGCATTCCCACTCAGAACTGGAACCAGACAAGGCTGCCCACTGTCCCCATTACTTTTCAACATAGTATTGGAAATCCTTGCGAGAGCTATCAGACAAGAGAGCAGAATCAAAGGTGTCCAAACAGGGAGAGAAGAGATCAAACTCTCACTCTTCGCTGATGACATGATGTTGTATCTGGAAAACCCCAAGGACTCAACCAAGAGACTCCTGAAATTAATTAACGAATTCAGTAATGTCTCAGGTTACAAAGTCAATACACACAAATCAGAGGCATTCATATATGCCAATACCATTCAATCGGAGAACCAAATTAAGGACTCAATATCATTCAAAATAGCAACAAAGAAAATAAAATATCTAGGAATATATTTAACTAAAGAGGTAAAGGACCTCTATAAAGAGAACTATGAAACGCTAAGGAAGGAAATTGCAGAACACGTAAATAAGTGGAAATCCATACCATGCTCATGGATTGGAAGAATTAACATCGTTAAAATGTCTATACTACCCAAAGTAATCTATAGATTCAATGCAATTCCTATTAAATTACCAACATCATTTTTCACAGATTTAGAAAAAATAATTATACACTTTGTATGGAATCAGAGAAGACCCCGTATAGCAAAAGCAATCTTGAGCAATAAAAACAAAATGGGAGGTATTGATTTGCCAGACTTCAAACTATACTACAAAGCTGTGGTTCTTAAAACTGCTTGGTATTGGCACAAGGGCAGGGACACAGACCAGTGGAACAGAACAGAAAACCCAAATATAAAACCATCCTCATATAACCATCTAATCTTTGACAAAATAGACAAAAACATACTCTGGGGACAAGAGTCCCTATTCAATAAATGGTGCTGGGAAAACTGGATAGCCACATGTAGAAGACTGAAACAGGACCCACAGATTTCACCTCTCACAAAAATCAAATCACGGTGGATAACAGATTTAAACCTTAAATGGGAAACGATTAGAATTCTAGAAGAAAATGTAGGAAAGACTCTCACAGACATTGGTCTAGGCAAAGAATTTATGAAGAAAACCCCTAAGGCAATCGCAGCAACAACAAAAATAAACGAATGGGACCTGATTAAATTAAAAAGCTTCTGCACAGCCAAAGAAACAGTCACGAAAATAAACAGACAGCCTACAGAATGGGAAAAAATTTTCACATACTATACATCAGATAAAAGACTGATAACAAGAATCTATTTAGAACTCAGGAAAATCAGCAAGAAAAAATCAAACAATCCTATCAAAAAATGGGCAAAGGACATGAATAGAAAGTTTTCAAAAGAAGACATAAGAATGGCCAAAAAACGTATCAAAAAATGCTCAACATCCCTAATCATCAGGGAAATGCAAATCAAAACCACAATGAGATACCACTTAACTCTGGTGAGAATGGCCTTTATCAAAAAATCCCAAAACAACACATGTTGGCGTGGATGCGGAGAGACAGGAACACTCATACACTGCTGGTGGGAATGCAAACTAGTGCAACCCCTATGGAAAGCAATATGGAGATACCTTAAACAGATTCAAGTAGACCTACCATTTGATCCAGCAATCCCATTATTGGGCATATACCCAGAAGAACAAAAGTCATTCTTTAACAAAGACACCTGTACCCGAATGTTTATAGCAGCACAATTCACAATTGCAAAGATGTGGAAACAACCCAAGTGCCCATCAATCCACAAATGGATTAGTAAACTGTGGTATATGTATACCATGGAGTACTACTCAGCTATAAGAAATAACGATGATACGACATCTCTTTGGTTCTCCTGGAGAGAGCTGGAACCCATTATACTAAGTGAAGTATCCAAAGAATGGAAAACCAAGCATCACATGTACTCACCAGAAAACTGGTTTCCCTGATCATCACCTAAATGTACATCAGGGAAGGATACCAATTGGATATCAGACTGGGATGGGGGGTGGGGGGAGGGGATGGGTGTATGCCTACATGACGAGTGCGTTGCACACCCTCTGGGGAATGGTCATGCTTGAAGGTGCAGACCCGAGGAGGTGGGGGGGGAGGGGATGGAGGTATGACTACATGAAGAGTGCCAGGCGCACTGTCTGGAGAATGAGAACGGACGCGCTTGGGACTCTGACTTGGGGGGGATGGGTGGGACATGGACAATGTATATGACCTGAACTTATGTACCCCCATGATGAGCTGAAATAAAAAAAAATAAAAAAATAAAAAATTAAAAAAAAAAAAAAAAACAAAGTCATCCCATCACACTTAGAATGAAATGCCAAGTTCTCAACAAGTCCTGCATGGCCTAGCAAATGGCTGTTGCTCGCCACTCTCCACTTTGCTCACTCTCTTCCAGCCTCCTTTCCCTTCTTTCAAAACACCAAGCACTTTCTACTCCAGGGCCTTTGCACATGCTGTTTCTCATCATGGAATTCTCATAACCCAGACCCCTGTGTGGCTCATTCTTTTATTTCATTTTGGTCTTAGCTGATCTCATCTCATCAGAGGGGCCTACCTGAGTATTCACTCCCATTCCTACCACATCACTCTATAACACACTAATCCTGTTTAGTTTGTCCCAGGGCTCTCATCATCAACTGATAACCTATTATATACATTTCTGTTGCATATTTTCTGACTCCACCATGAGAATCTAAGATTCATGGGGAAGGGCTTTTGTCCCTTTAATTCACTGGTGTATCTTTAGCAGATACAATTTTAGGAAAATTGACTTATTTCCAATATTATATTATCTAGCCACATAAGATATTATTTCCCATTTAGTCAAATCTTCTTCCAAGTCCCTGTATAGAGTTTTATACTTTTTATACAATTGTTCATTTATTGTGATATTTGTTTTTAATATTTTTATTTGTGAAATATTAATATCAGTATTTATAATATTATTATTGTGATTGTAATCATTTTCTGTGTTACAACTTCTGAAGACCTATTATTATAAGAAAACTATATTTAATTATTTTGTGATTTGCTCAACTACTGAATTCTCTCACTAATTCTAATTGTTGTTGCTTTTCTTAAGATTTTTCAAATGTATAATCACACAATTTGCAAATAACAATAATTACTTCCCTTCTACTTCCTGTATTTATATCTGTTATATTTTTAGAACAATTATAAATAATAGGGATGATTGCAATTGTCCTTTTCTTGTTCTTAGTTTAGATGAGAAAGTGCCTAGTGTTTTAATATTAATCATGATGCTGGCTACTATTGTGTGCAACAAGTATAAATATATGTATAGTATGTTCCACATATATTGAAACTACATTATAATAAATATTATTATAGCACTATATTATTAAAACTATTATGTGTACATACATTTTGTATTGTATCATATGCCTTTTGGGAATATATTGAGATAATTGTAACTTTCCAGTGTTTTTCTTCTTTGACTTATTAGTATAGTAAATCTCTTAGTAGATTTCTGAAAATTTAAACTTTCTGGTACTTTTAGTATTAACCTCACTTGATCACTGTAATTTATATCATCTTTCTATATTTCACAAATTTATGGAGTATAATTTAAATTGGTCAGTATTTTTTATTACTCCTCTGCTACTTTGTCATGATTTGGTTTCAATAATAGCTGCATTTTTTTAGTTCACTAGAAAACTTTTGTTCTCTTTTCTAATTTTAAAATTATATAAAATGCAGACATGTATGGATTTTTTGATGTTTGTAAGTATTAATGATGAAAACATATATTGTTTTCCTTTTGGGCAAGAAGGTGCTTAATTACTGCATTTTCCATATGATTAGTGTATTATTTAGACTTTAAATTTGGTAATTTAAATTTTCTTAGAAAAGCATCCATTTCCTTCAAGTTTATAAATTTATCATAAAGCTATGTAAATACTTTGATAATTCTCTAAATTTTTTCTGGTATTGAATATTTTCCTTTGCTAATGATTTATTTAGTAAATTCATTTTGTGGCTACATGTATGTGTTTATATATTTATATATATTTATGATCATTATAATTATATTTACTTATATATTATGCAGATATTGATTAGTATTATGTTCTTTTGCCTTTCAAAAAAACACTTTTCATTTTAGTTTTTTGTTTTATAACTTATCTATTACTATTTTTAATCTATGTTAAAAATTAAATGATAGTTTCTCAGACATGTCATCAAAAGTATAATCTATTAATATTTTAAAAATCACTAAGTTAAACTCCATCAAAATTTTAAAACTTTGCTTTGTAAAATACCCTGTTGAAATGACAAAAAGACAAGGCATAGATTCATAGAAATTATTTTCCAATCACATATCTGACAAAAGAATTGGATCAAGAATATATCAAGATTTTTTTTAACTCAAGAGTAAGAAAGAAAATCCAATTAGAAAATGGACAAAAACTTTAACATTTCACAAAAAATGATATAGGGATGGCAGATAAGCAATGAAAAGATGTTCAAGATCACTAGCCAGCAGTGAAATTTAAGACTATAATGAGTTCCACTACACATTTATTAGAATGATTAAATTCTTTAAAAAATATTGTTAATGCTAAGTGCTGGGCAAGGATGCAGAACTGCTGGATTCTTAAACATTGCTAGTAAAATGGTACAGCTAAATGGTACAGCAAAATGTACCACAAAATGGTACAACTACTCTGAAATCTGCTTACCTGAAGGAAAGCCACTGGAACCACACAATGGTAGGGGCTGATAAATGTTAGTTTTCATGAATTGCTGAAGGCTGAGGTTGGACCACATGACAGTGACAAATTATTGGGGTCCTCAGTGTTCGGGATCCTGCCCACTTTTTAGGGGGCTTTACCTCCAGGAACTACACTAAGATCTATGACAGATCCCTTCATGGATCTGGTGGGAGGAATTATTTTGAAATACTTCCAGAACCTACTTCATAGTGAAGACCTATGTTCCCGGGTAAAAGACGGCCAAAGCCTTATCCCACCGAGAGAAGGGCATTCCTCCCATAGCTTTCCTGTCTCACTGGAGTGGGGAAACGAAATACAGGCAACAGGGAACAGGGCTTCAAGAACATGGACTGGGAAGGCTGTTGCCAGGGAAGGGAATAGGGAGCAAGCAGGGGAAAAGAAGCTATACACCTGGAGAAACACTTGTGAAGGTCACAGCCCAGAGGGACACCCCCCCAAAAGACTGACATTTAGTCATTACAGAACACTTCCCCTCCGCCACACCTTTACCACACCAACATGGCTGCAGAGTAACGGCTGAAAGAGCTGATGCAGACTCTCCGAAGAGGAACACTTGGGGAAACCCAAAGTCAACAGGGAAGACAAAAATAAAGACACTAAAGGAATTTAAGGCCTTTAGCAACTATTTTTAGAGCTATTAAAAATACCCTGACTCTTAGATTAACATAAAACCTCACTCTAAATACTTATTACCTCTGCTCCCATTATCTGATACAACATTGTCGTTCAACAAAAAATTACAAGATGTACCAATAGGCAACACACAGCCTGAAGAGACAAAGCACGAGTCAGAATCAGACTCAGATAGGAAATAGATGTTAGAATTGTCAGACAGGAAATTTAAAATAACTGTCATTAATATGTTAAGGACCATCATGGAAAAAGTAAAAAAAAAATGTAAGAACAGATGTGCAATGTAAGCAGAGAGATGGAAATTCTAAGAAAGATTCAAAAGGAAATGCTAAAAATTAGAAAATATGAAGATTGCTTTTAACAGCTCACTGGTAGACTCAATGTGGCCAAGGAAAGAATCATGAGCCTGAAATAGGTCAAAAGAAACTTCTCAAATGGAAATATAAAGAGAGAAAAAACAAGTGAAATAACCATAAGAAAACATCTAAGAATTACGAAAGAATTTCAAAAAATGTAAAAATTAATGTTTATATATTCTGAATGCTTGAAGTTTAATAATAAATTTAATATGCTTCAGTATTAGTGACTCTTTATTCGTTTTTCATGGAAGAGAAGAAGCCCTGAAAGCATGTAAAATATTTTTTTTGTTTGAGAAGTCTTTTTTTCTCCTTCTATAGTATCATACTCTTTTTACCTGTTTCATTCTATGTCATTTACTTTTTCTCAAATTAATTTCTTTGTTCTTTTCCTCTGCATCTTGGTGATTTTCACAATCCTATTCTCTAAGTCACTATTTTTAACATATTTTGAGGGTCTCACATTGGTTATTTTTCCCTAGACTCTTATTGTAGTTCTGCCAGCTCTGTTTATTTTGATTCTATTTACTTGTCTCACCTTTGATCACTAAAGTTTTCTTTTCCTCCCTGAGCTAAATTTTCTTTCACAGTCCATTCTTCATCTGTCTTTTACATGTTCCATTGTTTCCTCATTTATGTATGTGTGGTATGTGCATATGTGGGATGGCAGGATAAATTCAAGAGCCATCACTTTTATTTTTCTCCTTGGTCCCCATGTTATTATTTATTCCTATAGGCTCCTCTTTTACCAGGGATTATCCCATAGAGCCTTCCATCTGCTTCCACATGTTGAGGTAAATGAGGTAGATTTTCCTTAACTTCTTCCCTTTTTACTCAGGTTATATCTGAAACTCTGCCCTCAACCCTTTCAGCTCAAGGTCTTGGTGTTACTAATTTTTATTCTTTTTTGGTGAGTTTTTTTTTTTTTTAATCTTCCTCAGTGGGCTGATGCTTACAGTTAATTTAGGGCGTTTGTTGTAAGAAAATTTTGGTTTCACTCACTCATATTCATTCCAACTTTATTAAAATTCCTACATCGGGGCCATAACATCAGATGAAAGTGGTTGGTCTAATGGGCTTTAAATTTTGCATCAAAGAGGGCCACTTTGGTGTGAAATCGCTGCTGTTGAAGGTTTTTGATTTTGTGGGTCTATATATCTATTTCTTCTCACTTGTGCTAAGAGTTTCTGCCTGCAACACAAGTGTAAGTCTTGCTGCATGCTTCTTCATAGGCTATTCCTGTCTCCCTCCTGTATTTGGAATGGCCAAAGAAAAATAGATGAAACTTAGCAGCTTTTCTGGTTTATTTTTATTCAAGGTTTCAGCATGTGACTCCACATGAGATATCTATATTTATATTGTTCTGGCTTATCTAGATATTCCATCCATAAGAGGTTGTGTGTGTGTGTGTGTGTGTGTGTGTGTGTGTGTGCATCTGTTGGATGGATAGTCAATGAGATCTGTAAATTTTTTACTACTACCTTTTACAATTCCATGCTGTTTTCTATACTCTACCAAGGGAGCTGTATTATTTTAGAATATAAAATTATTCCCCACTCCACTCCTTCAACATCCTAGGACTATACATCCACACCCTTTGCCATTTGGCTTTGCAAAGCTTTCTAGCAAGCACAGCAGCGAGACTACACTTCTTTGCCCCATTGACTTTAGGCTTGGCCATGTGACTTGCTTTGGCAATGGAATGTGATCACATGTAACGTGAGCAGAGGCTTTACATGTGCTTGTATGGTTTGGTTTGTTATTTTTTTTTTCTATCTTCCAGGAGTAGCACATGTTCTGTGCTGCCTCTTCGTCTTCAGCCTGGGTCCTAATATGAGAGACATGTAGAGCTGATGCAAACCTGAGCCAAGCCAAGACACATGGGAACCCATGAACAAGAAATACTTGTTTTTTGCACACAACTGATATTTTGGAGCTGTTTGTTATGCAGCATTCTACTGTAGCAAGCTGACTAATAAAAGAAGCTATCTTCTTTAAATATCATCCAAATTATTCTATGTCTACTTTACGGCATGTGAAGATATTTATGGCATTAGGCTGAAATGCCAGAGCGGTAGTAAATGAGCTCTATAATCCATCATTGAGTTTGCCATGAGGCCACACTTCCCAAGACTGCTCCCAGCCAATGCCTGAGCAGATCATGGATCATACTAAGTCTGGTCTAATTCTGGGAGATCCAGGATGACTCTGCTGACAGACTTTAACTCAAGAATACACAACAGTTTTGCAGAAACTTCCTTAGACTGCAAAGTGGTCTAGGATGCTCTCATCCCACCTTCCTTCTTTCCTGCTTTCTATCCAGGTCAGATGTACATTGCATTGCAGTCTGACAGTTCTCCTACATTTTCCCAGTTCCTTTCCCATTTTTTTCTCACAGAGTTTTTTCCTAAAGCTTCCCTTTATGTTCAATTCTTTCCTGGCATCTGTTACTCAGAGGACCTGGACTAGCACTCTTTTATCCCCTTACTATTCCAGACTTATAAACAGTGTTCTCTGATGGACATTTTTAAATCTCAGACATTTATAGATAGATGTTGTCTCTATTTTTAAATTTACTTTTTCAGGGAAATTAAAAAAAATCAGAGAACTTCTTTGTATGTGCTGTCAGAGTTTGTTTTTAATCTCTTGAGTTCTAAGTTGGAATATCATTTTTGGAAGAAATGCCATATTCTTTGATACAAACTGGCATCATAATAAAAAGAAAAGGCTAGATTTAAGAAACACAGGTCTGTCCAAAAGATTTTATATGATAGCCACACACTTCCTGGATCCTTAAACAAGGCAGGCAAGATGAGCTTTCATTTTTAAAATTTAATTATAAATCTTAAACACACTGAGGCTTTGTGGACTCATGGCCCCTGAATTAGCTCATGAAGTGACTGAGTTAATAGGACACAGTTGGATCTTTGCAATTATATAGCTATGGCCTTGGTTTTATTTCCCTAAGGTCTGAGGGATTTAGAGTCTAGTAACAGATTTTAAATAGATTAAGGGGGGGAGGGAGTAGGTAGTATTGTGTGTGTATGTGTTAAGTAGGCCAGTTGTGTATCCTCAACTTTTGCAACAGTGTGTATAATGTAGGGTTGAATAATTGTCTCTTGTGTACTCAGTTGCGAACTTTGCACCTAACTAAACCCACAAAGGAGATGGAACTGTAATTTCCTCGAAGCTATTAAATACTTATGGAAAATGGCTGATGCATTGAATCCTATTTGCAGCTTGAGACTCATTGGCAGTTTTGCATTCTCAGGGGCAGTTAAGATAATTTTTAGTGTTGTATGTCCAAAAAAAAAAAAAAACCTTGAAGTCAAACACTTGGGTCAAGATGGCAGTGGAGTAGAAAGAACACAACATCTCTAAACAAATAAATTACCCAAAACATCATTTGAATTCTCTGTGGGCAAATGAATCAGTGTTGTTCTGTTTGTCACCACTTAGGCACCCACACACCTGAAAAGCAGCTGGCTGAGAAGCCACCAGTCCATACTGGTTGTTCTCATGGGTGCAATTCATCCACTGTAAGACCTATTAAATCAAGCTGCAGATAACAGACTATTCATCAAGACTGCTATGAAGAAGGAAAGTCCACTGCAAAATGACTAAGCCATTGTTTCTGTATACAAAAGACCTTCACTGGAAAAATAGAAGACATTTTGGAAAAGAAAGTATCTGGACAACCAATGACTTGTAAGAAGCAAAAGATTCTTAATTAAAATGAGTCTTTGCACCAACACCAAAACCTTGCAATACATTCTTTTCTCAAAAAGGAGTGTCCCTTTAGTCAGAATTCAATTTTACATTTCCTTGCTTTATAGATGGAAGGAATTCCAATTCTTCTATTTATTTCGTAATGCCTGGCATGTGAAGCTTTCGCTGGCTCAAGTAGTTCTGATGAAATGCAGGGCAATGACACCTTGAAAGGTGGTGACAGTATATCCACTCGAAAAGTAATTGCTCCTGGCTTCACGCACAGTAACTTCAGGATGGAAAATACATTCAGAATAGCAAATGCCAAGAATGCTTCTATTCTAATCCAACTTATCCCCCCTTATCATTCTAGGGAAGCAGGTAAGATAAAAACATGAGCCAAAAGTATTATCCATCATATCAACGTTTAGTGTTTGTTAAGTGTTCTGTATTCTCTGTCTCTGTCTCTGTCCCCTCCCTTCTTCCTTCAACCCTTGAAGTAACCATTGCTCTAAATCTTGTTTGCATAATCTGTTTGACATTTTCATAATTAGTTTGTCTCCTTGATATTTTCATAATTAGTTTGTTTCCTATGCGTATATAGTCCTAAATAATATGTTGTTTAGATTTGAATTTATTAAAAGGGTTTTTTATATTATACATAGTATTTGTGGTACTGGCTTTTTTCACTCAATATAATTCTTAGTTTTTAATTTATCCATTTGTTGCAAGACCTGGGCCCCATTCATTTTGAATACTGTCTAGTATTCTATTTTCAAAATACATTACAATTCATTATGCTGCCGTTGTATTGAGGGACCAGAGGTGACACGTTACAAATATCTTCCAGTTCATAGTGTGTCTTCATTTTCCCTAAGGCATCCTTGATAACCAGAGTTTTTCATTTTAATTTATCCAAAAGTATCCATCTCTTTTTTATGTTTATCACATTGTGACTAATTTAAGAGAGTCTTTTTTCTCCAAAGGTACGAAGATATTCTCCTAAGTATTTGTTTGCCTTTTACATCTAAGTCTTCAATCTTATAGAAATATATTTTTGTAGAGGCTATTTCATTAGGTGCCTACAAGTTTAGAATTTATTATTTTCCTGTTTTGATTTTTTTATCATTATACAAAGATACTTTCAACCTCTATCCCTGTTTTTTTGTCTTAAAGTATTTTTGATTCATTTTAATATAATTATACCAGACTTTTTTTGTAAATTTTTCCCCATATCTTTACATTCTAATGTTCTACACTCTCATGTCTTGGGTATATCTCTAATAAAAAGCATATAAATGGATTTGTTTTAATACAGTTTCACCATAATTCAGTAATTGGAAAACATCAATGAATTCTTACACTTTCAGCTGTAACTCTCTTTTTTAAAATTTTATAGAAGTGAAGGTGCAGAGGATGCTACCTTATAAAATTAACAAATTGTTTTCTGTCACACAATTACTACCATTAAGATAAATACGCAGCTTTGAAAGAAGTTCCTTTATCTCCACCCTGATTCTTTTAGAACAACTTGTGGGGATACAGTCCCCCAAAACAAAAGTGTTTCTTGGATCCTCTCAATTCTTATGAAGAAAAATCTTCCACAGAGAAACAAAATGGATCAACTCTTATTAAACATTTAACAATATGTCACAGTGGGGACTTAGCAAGGTGAGTTACCTAATTACTAAACCACTGTTTTTTATTGCTTTTAGCAATTTAGGAAAATGCTCAGGTATAACCAGAGAGGACTTTGCAAGATGCACCTCCCCCCAGTTCCCAACACACATGGGAATGTTTGTTCTTGTTGAGAAGATTGTTCAGGTGCTGTCATGGTTCTGAAGGTGCAGGTCTGCAGAGGAAAGTAAAAGATAGTCCAAGGTAACAAAGGTGTCATGCTTGTAGGTTGTAAAAGAGGTCTCTGGTCTTGGTTGGGCTGATCACATGAGTAGGTGTCACTGGCTACCACCTGGTTTAAGATAGTCTCAGCTGGGTTGACTGTCCTCTACTCTACGTGTCATGCTCCAGCAGGCTCTCCTCGACACGTTCACATAGACATTACAGAGAGCAAGAAGAATAACCCCGATACACAAGCAATTTTTAAACCTTTCCTTGCATCACCTTTGCTAACAACATCCCATAGGCCAAATTAAATGCATAATTGGGCTTAGAGTCAGAGCAGGGAGACACTAGAATGCTTCAGGGCAGAGGGTGAGGCTAACTGGTAGGGGTCAAGTATTGGGGCCAGTAATTCAATCAATCTACCACAGAGATCAATTTCCTTCTCTGACTGAGAAATGTGGGATATACACACACTAATAAGCCTTTTTTGTTCTAGAGAGGGCTGACAGGAGACCATCGTTCCCAGGGAAAAGCAAGTTTCAGCTGAGGCTCAACCTCTTTGAGGGACAAACTTGCCCTTTAGTGTAGGCCCCTTTACCAACATTGCATGCTTTTTGAATAGCTGGAGCTTCTAATTGTTTAGAATCAGTTTTAACAAGGAGAAAGAAGCAACCAAGAAGAAGCAGAGTCCTTTCTCTAACATTGCATTTATGGCAGGAAACAAGCTGATAAAGTGACAATATCCATAAAGGAATGGTATATTTCTTGCCTGGGCTAGAGAGCCTTTTGGGGGAAAAAGACAGGTCTCTTGGTAACTGCTGTTAGGGAAATGTTGATCCTTGATTTGCATAATCTGTGGGCATCTCATCTGAATCTTAGCAAAATTGCAAATGAACAAGTACAGAAACCTGGATAGGGAACAGCTAGATGTCTGAGGCACAATAACAAAATACCAAAGAGCCTTGATTTGGGATAATAGAACATTATTTGTGATTTCCGTATTTAATATTTGGGGACATTCTCTTTATTGAGTGTATATGTGTGTATATGTGCGTATTTGAGACAGTCACACAGCAAACTTCATGGGTAATTTTAGTTTGTTTGGGATGGTTCCACAGTGTTATATTGATGCATGTTTTTGCATTTGCTGTTGGAAAACAGGGCAATAAATCTGAGGAGATTCAGACCTAGTCTGTGTTGCCATAGCAGAATGAAAAGCTAGAATTTCTGCACATATTTTAAGCTGCCTCCTACTTTAATGCATTGTGCCATGTTCTTAGCAGTTTCTCCCATAGCTGATAGGCTTTCGGTGTGCATGTCAGCTTGGTCCTATGTATTAACTGCTGACTCCTCTAATCCTGTTAGAATTTAATTTCCCTTGATTGAATGTGTTGTTATCACCAGGTGCTGAGTGGTCCTTTCCTATCAGTACATATAAATCCTGTTAGTCCTTCCCAGACTCCGGATGTTCCAGAGTCTTCTGAGGTCAGGCTATTCTAAAAGAGCATTTGCTCTCAGGATCATCTGACAAAGAGAGTGAAAGTTAAACTTTTGGACAAAGATGTCCTGTTTGTGCCTAGCTGAGTTGTGGGACTGCGGGCTGCATTAGATCACAAGTTTAAGGACTTTTTTGAAAGTCTTAAATTAAAATGTAAAATGTTCTTCATTGATTAGCAAGGTGCTTGCCCAGTAAAAATCTGTGTGCTTTTCAACTCATCCAATATTACTACACAAAGCATGTGCTTTTTTTATATGTGTAACCTGCTTTACCTGCTTGTCCCAGAAAAGTCTTTCCAACAATTACTGGGATTTGTAATGCAATCAATTCCTAGGGATCTGAGGTCTTTGATTCCCTGTGACTGATCCTTTGTGCTTCCAGCTTCCTCTTACTGCCCCTCATCTGCTGGCCATTTCCTGCTAATTATCTTCCTTCACCAAACAAAAGAAAGCCAGTTCTGCTCACAGTCAGTTTTGCTACTTGTTAGCACCTCTAATATATTTTTTTCCAAAAGTTTGATTTAAGAAGAAATCATTGGATAAAATTGAGGTGTTTGTGACATCTGTGGATTTCAGGTATTAATTAAAATAAATCCATTTTATTACTAACTATCAAGATAATTTTTTAAAGCTTTAACTATTTCACTGTCATGAATTTGGTAACCAAATGTGATCTAAACATTCTACAGCATGTTGTGATTTAAAGGTAATTAAGATAAAGTACTTTCCCCCAAAGCAATAAATGTTTGCTGTCAGATTTTTTTTTAAGGATCTCAAACTCAAAACCATTCTGGACAGTTTTGTATATATACACACACACACACACACACGTGTATATATATATATGTATATGTATATGTATATGTATGTATATATATTTGGTCAGGTGGCAACCTGCAGAACCCAGGCCCTATCTAAAAAACAGGAAACCAGCTGTATTAAGCACAGCCATTGTTTCTCTGTAGGAGTATTATTCTACTGCTGCCAGGATTCCTGAATTTTCAAGAGGAGCTGGAATTTGAGGTTTTTATGCAATATTTCCTAATTTACAAATGTTGGTAAACATTTCAATTAAAAAGACATTTTGAAGTTATGGACTAGAATTAACCTTCTGTTATAGCCTTTTGCAAAGAAGAATTGTCCATCCAATGATCACTGCGATTGGCAGGACTCTTCTTACTGCCTACTGAGGGATTGATGGGCTATGGCCTGTCTCCCATTGTCCATGTAGTATACTAAACATGTTTGTCATTACTGCACCAGAAAGTTAATACTAAACACCTGGCTTAAATGAGATAAGTTAATCAACCCAGAGGATAGCAACAAGGGGATATAAAAAGCCAGAGCCAGCTGATGAGAGAGGGACGTTGGAAATCACGTTAGGCTGTTGTTAGCTCAACCCTCCTAAGTTCTTATCTGGAATGAACCCCTGTAACAAAAGGCAGATTAACAAGAGAAAAACAAACAGATGTTTATTAACATGCTTATTTCATATATACATGGAATTTGAATTCCATGTATATTGAATTCCCTCTTATATAGCATCTTCAACAAAGCACAATAAATTTTTAGAGATGTGACAAGACATAGGAAAATTACTTTGAGTCACTAGGGATGGAGCAACGTGTGGGAAGGCAAATAACTGGCAGATAAATGCTGCAAAGTTTGTTCATGTAGATTACTTTGGTGCCATCTCTAGGCCCAAAAGGGTCTAAAAGTTGTCTTCAGTGGTGAACTTTTGTTCTCTCTGGTAGAAATAAGAGATGGGCTAGCCTTTATCTTTGTAAATTTATGTTCTGACTATAGGCAAATAGAGGGGGGACAGAGTTTTCCTATGTCTGCTTCTTCTTCTTTGCCTTCAGGTCCACGATCCTCATGCCAAAGGGACATATTTCGGTGTGGCATGTTAGGTATCACACACTTTAAACAGGGTAAGAAAGTTGAAAGAAAGAGTTATGGAAATAGTGGGTGCAAAACAAAGCAGAGACAAGGAGACATGAGTCCTGGGAGGGGAAGATCCTCAACTCTCAATAGTTTTCTAGTTCTTAGATTATTTTCCACCGAAGCTAGGATATATTTCTTGCACTAAGAGTTTATTATTTTCTATGCCCTTTAATAACTGTCCTCCTTTTACACAACAAAAGTTATAAAAATATATGGGAAAAATATGTAAGGTGAATATTAACCAAAAGAAATCTGGTATAATTATATTAAAATGAATCAAAAAGATGTTAAGACAACAATCAAGGTTAGAGTTAGAGAGAGTCTTTGTATAATGATAAAAACATTTTAAACAGGAAAATATATTAATACAATTCTAAATACTAAATCCTAAATTAAAACACTGAAGCTGGAGTCTTGGTGTGGATAGCAGGGAATCACAAGTTCACCTAGCTTGTGAGGAAAAAGTGGGGGACTCAGGATTCAGATGGGCTGTCTTTGGTTTCTCCATTTAGTTGTAAACATTCATCTGACTGTGACATATTATAGTTTTATATGTTTCTGGTTACATTGATTTATGGATTTTATTCTCTGAAAAAGTCAAAATCTTATACTCATCAAACTTTGTAGCAAATGGGTTGTAACCTGGTACCTAATAATACAGTTTCAGGATATATAAAGCACAATATTATTGAACTAAAATGGAAAATAAACTAATGCACACTCATTGCAGGAGATTTTAATACAACTCTGTCAGTACATGATAAAGTAGGTAGACAAATAATTAGTAAGGCTATAGCAAAAGTAAATGATATGGTTAATGAAACTGACCTAGACGGCATATTTACAATACTGCACCCAACAACACCATAATTAATATTATTTTCAAGTACATACAAAACATTTACCAAAATGGATCTCATGTTTGGCAAATCTAAACAAATTTCATGGGATTTAAATACACATAGTATGCTCAAAGTGGAATTCAGCTAGAAATTAATAATGAAAAAAAATAGGAAATTCTTATATGTGTGAAAATTAAACAATGTACTTCTAAGGTACCATGGGTAAATAAAAAACACAAAGTAGCTTAAAACAAATGATAATAAGAATAAGACAAATCAAAACTTATGGCCAATCTATGATTAGAAGGAACTTCATAGCCATACAATCGCAGAAGAGAAGAAAAACTGAAAATCAATTATCTAAGCATCCATCTTAGGAAGTTAGAAAATAATGGCAACTTAAGTCTGAAAAAGAGAAGGAAGAAAATAAAGATTGTGGAAAAACTGGTGAAATGGAAAGTCAATATAAAATAGAGTATCAACAAAGCCAAAAACTGCATTTTTGGAAAAACTAGTGAGATTGATAAACTTCAGGCAAGATCAAGAAAAAAAAGAATGAGGAACAAATCACCAATGTGCAGAATGAAAACTGGGACACCACTATAAGTAAAAGTTAATGAATATTAGGAGAATATTATGACAAATTTTCTGGCAAAAAAAGAGGAAAATTTAGATACAATGGGTAAACTCCTGAAATAATCTCACCAAATCCGATCCAAGAAAAAAAACAATAGAAAATTTACTGATGCTGATAGCTATCTAAAAGTTTAATATGAAAGAACCTTTCTACACACACAATAACAATTCAAACACCAAACTGCCTCACTTCTGATTGCTACCAAATGTTTAAAAAAGAAATAGGACCAATAACACACCAATTATACCAGAAAATAGAAAGACAGAAACTCAGCCTTTTTATACAGCCACATAACCTTGGTGCTAAAACCTAATGAGGACATCACAAGAAAGAAAAATTATAGGTCAATGTTTTTCATGAACATTAATGTAAACAACAAAATCAAAATAACAATCAAAACCTAGCAATGCAGAACTAGAATAAGAGTGCATCGCAAAAAAAATCTTGTTTTAAGAATTAATGGGTTTACAAAGCTTAATCAAAGTAATTCACCACAGAGAAAGAATAAAGGATAGATAATCTCAAAAGATGTTTAGAAGCATTTTAAAAAATTCAATAAAGATGCATAGCCAGCTAGGAATAGAAAGAAACATTCTTAATCTGATAAAGATTTGTCTAAACAAGCTTTCCCAGTGATATTGGGAATGAGTCAATGGTACCTGCTATAGAAATTTCTAATCATCATTGTACTGGAGGCCTACTCAGTGCAGTAGGAAAGGGGAAAAAAAGCTGAAAGAATTGGAAAGAAGAAATAAAACAGTCATTATTTGAAGATGAAATGGTTATATAAATAGAAAATCCAAAGTATTCCATAAACTATTTATATTAATAAGTGGATATTATAAGATCACTGAATGCTAAGTGGATTTAGACAATCATGTCAATGCTGTATTCTATCAAGAAACAATTAGAAAATGATTTTTAATTGATACCTTTCACTAGACATTGACGACCCTGCATAATTTCTGCCAGATTAGCTTCCTCCTCACAATAGAAGGGATCATAAGATTGATGCTGTGAACAGTGTTCACACTCTTTAAGTTTTTAATCATATGGCATATACTTTTTTGTTATTTTGCAACAGTGCAGGTATTTTTACTAAAGCCCTTATAAACACTGTAATTTAAACAGTTTAAAAAAGGATACCATTTATAGTAGCATTACAAACACCTATTAAATATCTAATGAAAGATTTTGAAAACCTCTGCATATAAAAAATCTAAAGAAACTAAAGAAATCCTTTAAAAAATAGAATATACTATTTTCATATATTGAAATATTAAACATATTTTAAGATGTTAATACTCCTCAAATTAACCTATCAGTCCAATGAAATCCCTTTAGAAACTGCCACAGTTTTTGAGGAAATTAACAAGCTGATACTAAAATTTATATGTAAATAGGGACAAGTGATTAGGGACAAGAATAAATGAAACAATTTGAAAGATCAACCTTCTGGATATCAAGGCTTATACTACCTGTTATCAAGGTAAAACTTCAGTAAGTAAATCAGAGTAGGACTCTCTGAAAGATACATAAGTAGACCCAGAGAACAGAATATAGAATTCAAAAACAGACTCATGCATGGCATACCGTTGATTTATGACAAAAGTGACACTATAAAGGTTTTTCAATTGCTGGTGTTGAGTCAATTAAATATCCATATAGAAAAATACAAATTTTCCTTATCATCCTCTACAGAAAATCAATTCCAGGCTGATCATGATTGTAGAACAAAATACAAATGGTACAACAATAAACCTTCTAGGACATGATGTAGGAGAATGCCTTCATGTGACTGGAGTAGAAAAAGGTTTCTTTAACAAAAAGCACCAACCATAAAGAAATAGATGGATAAATGGGAATTAATTAAAAATTAATTAAAATTAGAAACTTTCATTCAACAAAACTCATAATTAAGAGATTGAAAAAGCAAGCAAGAAAGTGAGTAAAGACATTGCAAAGCAAATAAATTCTATCCCCAAAGACTAGAAAATATAGACTTTCTTATGAATTAAGAAAAAGGTAAATAATCCAATGGAAAAATGGACAAAATTTCTGTATGGTTATTTCACAATAAGAAGGCTATCCAAAGGGCCATTAAACAAATGAAAAAAAGAATGCATAAGTTCATTAGTCATTGTGGAAATATAAATTAAAACCATATTGAGATATCTATCATTACACACCCACTAATTTCAGATTGCCTAAGATTATCCAGGTGACAATATTAAGTGTGGATAGATATATGGTGCAACTGGATGTCTCACACATTGCTGGGGAAAGTGTAAAATGGTACATCCACTTTGGAGACTGTTTGGCAGTTGTAAAATTAAGCATAGATTTACCATATAAGCCAGCAATTACATTCCTAGGTGTATGCTCAACAGAAATGCAGACATAAAATGCACCAAAAAACATGTATAAAAATGGTTATAGCAACATTATTTGTAATATCCCCAAACTTGAAACAAGCCACATGCCTATCAATATTGAAATATAATTTGACTTATATATTCATATATCTAAGCACTGCCTAGCAATGAAAGTGAATGAACTATCATTGCTTGTAACAGCCTGGATGAACCAAACATATAGTTGGACAAAAGAAACTAGGCACAAAGGAGAACATGCTGTAGGATCGCTTTTATGTAAAGGTCAAAAACACTATTAGAAGATATTCTCTTTGGAAAAGACTGAGAGCATAGCTACCATTAGGGTCAGAAAACTAGGTTATGGAATGTAGAAATGTTCTTTTCTTTTGCCTATGTAGATATACTTCGTAATAATTCATTGAACTATATACATATGATTTGCTCACTTTTTTAATGTATATTTCAAAAATTATTCAAAAAAGTATTTATAGAAATAAAATTATGTGCTGAATTGAGATTAAAACTTTAAAGTTGTCCTATTACAAGTGTTAAGTCAAGGTTTTCAAAAATGAGGAATATTCAATGTCATTATTGTCACCAAAAATATATTTTTATGATTGCACTATTCATAAATAAAACAATATATAATAATAATAATAGTGATATATAATAAGACAGCACAGAAAACATAATTGTTTAAAAATATATATATCAACTTTTCTCAGTCTGTACATTTCTATTAATATTTTGCCTGAGCTTTATAATGTGCAATCTACTGTAGCAGGTCATACCATATATTTAATTAAAGGTATAAGCATAAATGTAACATATATTTATATATAATAAAATTTTTAAGTAAGGAAATCCTCATAGGTCTACCACATTCAAAGGTTTGCAGTCAAGCACTTTAAAAATGTTTATAAGAAAGCACCATTTTAAATTCAAATTTTACTCAAGCAGTGAACATTGTATTTGTTTAGAGGTAACATCATGCTATTGAAAAAATCAATTAAGTCAGAAAGACTCACTGAAATGATGATTCTGTATTTACTGGTTACTTGACTGTGTTCAAGTTTTTAATCTCTTGTCTCCTTATGTCTTCATCTATAAAGACAGGCAATAATTATCACTAACTACTGATATTGTGAGGAATGTATTAACCATCATCAGAACTGATAGTATTTAGCATATACTGGGGACATAATAGTTGATCAATAAAAGTTACCTCTTTTATCCAGCCTTTTCTTTATTATTCTGAACTATTATCATCTAGAGTGGTAGGTGATGCTATGTGAACTCTGCCAGGCTTGAGTATGAAAGAAAAATTCTCAACATCCAGAAAATGCAATGTACTTCCCCACCATAACCTCCTACAAATATAAATAACATTCTCTGATCATTTGCATGCCACGGCACACATTGATTTGGACCCTGTTTAATAAAAGTATCTATTTTAGGATTCTAATATTCACCAGAGTTAACTCAGCAACATAGATCTACAATATGCAATGTACTTTCAAATTTCTTCCTTCCCTATTTACAATATGAATAGCGTCCATGAGATCTGTGGCTGATATGGTTATTTTCTAACTGCTGGTGACATTTTGGAGAAAGAAAATATTGACATATCCCTATGGCCAACTTGCATTACTATTTATTCCATTATGACATATAAACCTATAAGAATAACATCACGGCGATTGTCTCACACTGTATATCCACTTCCTGTCCATTTCCTACCGGTTGCATTTAATCTGCCTATAAATTCTTTGCCTAGAAGAAGTCAATACATCTTTCCAAATTCTTCACCAGGGTCAATTCTGTATTCAAACTGCTTTTTCATCTATCTTAAATTTTACAAAAGGAGTTTGCCTTCTTTCTGTTTCAATTTCCCTGTAGCATTACCATTCATTTTTTGCATTTGACCGCCCTGTAGTGGGTCTGGATTAATTGCCAGCATGGTTTGCCTGTGTTCTCCAGGCCTACTGCTCTTGATTGTAAAATTACAGTGTGTGGGTTTTTTTTTTTTTTTCTGCAAGGGTAATAGAATGTGGATAGTTGATCAAGTGACATATACATGCAGATAAATGAAAAATTAAGCTACCTTATTTTACATCATAAACCTCTGTTCTCTGGTAATAGTATTAATACTTTAATGTACTCAATATATTTCAGTTGAAATGAAACAAAAATAAAATTTCACTTATATAGGAAATCACCTTACCCCCAAATAGCAATATTACGTATGCTTACTTTATGAGCCATGACTCAATAGACGATGAGGAAGGCCATGAGATAATCATGGCATGAGTCCATCAGCCCGAAGGGCTGTTGTTGGGAAGTGACTATTCCCCACTCCCACCTCCAAATGTTCCCCAGCTACTTTTCAGAGTTTTCCATGACACTGCATCACGGGCATTAGACAACTTCATGTTCCTGCACTGGCCCTCCTTACTTTTCCATCTAGCAGTTTTATCTCTTCCCAGGATTCCTCATAGAGTAACTCCACACTCAGATATCAGCCACCTCCAATGGTTGATATTGCCCCTAGAAGTCTGAGATGCAGACATCTGTATCTTTTCAGCCCAAGGGTGGGCACAGGCCCTATCCTGATTCCTCAGGGCCCACAGAGGCCAGGCTGTAACTGTTAACAAGGCTTTCCTGAAGATTGAAGGAGCACAACCCAGATACTATTTAACAGCAACAATGCACGCACAGCTCCATCTAAAATTTCAACTTTCCTAGCCACAGGTTTACCATAGCCTATACTACCAGAACCATTTGAGGCCTCTCCAAATTCTAGAGTCAGAGCCAAAGAAACGCATTGTGATCTTTAGAGACAGGAAGATTCTCATACATTCTTCTTTGAAATTTTTGTAGTGGACTGAATGGTGGCTCCCTAAAAGATATGTCCACATCCTAATTCCCAGAACCTATAAATGTTATGTTATATGGCAAAAGAGGGAATATTACCTCCCGCGGCAGAAGATGTGGTGATGTGAAAGATCTTGAGAAGAGTTTACCCTGCATTATCTGGGTGGGCGCAGATGTGTTCACATTTACCGTTACACGATGGCATCGGAAGAAGTTTGAGATAGACACACAGAGAGGACACGAAGAAGACGAGAAGGCAATGTGACCAATGAAGGCAGAGACTGGAGTGATACAGTCCCATGCCGAGCAATGCCACCGCCTACCCCAAGCTGGAAGCACAGAGGAACACTCTCCTTCAAAGCCTCTGCAGGGAGTAGGGCACTGCAGACACCTTAGTCTCAGACTTCTGGCCTTCAGAACTCGGAGAGAATCAATTTCTGTTGTTTTAGGCCAATAAGGTTATAGCACTTTGTGATAGGAATTCTAGGAAATTAATCTTTGTCTACCTCTTAGTTAATCTTCCTCCCCAAATTTTCATTCTTTTCCCAAGTTTAACCCATTCTGTTCCAGGGAGAGACTTCAAGATACTCTGGATAAAGGGCTAGGCTCTTTCCTATGAACTAAGAAATGTTAATATTTAATTAGACCCTGAATTGGTGTGGCCAGGGCTGGGATCATCAGAGTGTTACAAAATAGTAAAAACGTCGGTGTTGTTTCTTTTATCTACAAAATAAATAAGCCTTCATATAGGTAGTGGTAAGAACCACGCGCTGAGACACCAGCATCTTGGTGATGTTCCTTCCACTGGGTACCTGCAGAGAAACTGAAAGCCAACTCATGTGAGGGAGGAGAGGCCTGAGGGGACATGGGAAGCCCTGCCTGCCCTTCCAGCCATCAGAGCGCCGTGGGTTGGCATTGTTTTCAATGAAACTGGACCCTCATCTCTTTCTTTCCACAATTTCAGGCTTGCCAATATCATTCCTCTACATCAGAAGAACAGAAAACTGGATATATCAATGTTGCACAAAACAAACTATCACCTTGTATGTAGGAAAAAAAAAAAAACTTTACACAAAGCAAAAACAAAAGGCCCAGGTGTGGATCAATCTTCATGAATTTATGATTAAAAGAGACTTTGATTTTATTTCTTATAGAGTTTATACACAGAGGAAAGGGAGAGTGAAGGCTTTACATGGATGGTTACCAGGTTGATTGACTAAGGAGAAATGCAACCTCCATGGCTCTGACAACAGACTCGGAGAAGAGCTCACCCCTGATACATTTACTCCACTCTTGGTTTCATTGTCCTATCTGTTGCCACTTTGTTGCATATGACCCGGGATTAGCATTGGAACTGAATGTGTGCTCACCCCGCTCTGGGTCCACGGTTTTTACACATTGTAAATCTAAATTTGAAACTCCTTGTATGCTAGATAGAGGCTGATATGAGACAGATGTGGGTTCAAGTTTAGATTTAGCCACTTCTTAGTCATGAGGGCTTAGGAAAGTTATTAATTATTTACTTCTTCTAGTCTACAATAGTTTAAACTGCTAAGAGAGAAAACAAGCATTTATATCACAGAGCTTCTGTAAGAAATAAATACAAGGATCTTTGTAACACTGCTTCTTTCCACATAGGTGCACGTATCACGATAGGAGCATAATCCTCTGCACTTTACTATGTATGCACAATAACAATTATAAAGGGTGGTAATTAAAGATGATACTTCTTGTAGACCTGAGATCAGCAAACTTTTCTGATAAAGGACCCAATAGCAAGTATCTTACGCTTTCCTGGCCATGTGGTCTCTGTCACAACCATTCAACTGGCTCTTGTGTGAAAGCAGCCAAAGACAATACTGAATTAATGCACTGTGGCTGCGTTACAATAAACATTTTTAATAAAACATGCAGCATCGCAGATTTGGCCTATGGGGCATAGGTTGCTGGCCCTTGCTATGGACTCTCCGTAACCATAACAATAGGGGAATTTAGTTGGAAAACATAACTGTCCCCTATGCTGACAATCTTAAACATTAAGCAATAATTTCTGAATTCCAAATTTTTAATGATTCTGTACGTGAATGAATCTATTCATAATTTCAGCTGCTATATACTTACTGGTATTAACTAAAGATAATGAGTTAGGATTTTACTATTTAATACATACATTACTAATTCTTCCACATGTTACTAATATCATGTTTTTTCACATTTTAAAGAACCTTGCTTCATTTTAGTGGGCTTACCAATTATAAACATAGTATCTATTTGGCATTACCTTCCTAAATGACTGCCTTTTAAAGGATATAAATGTGATAGGTGTCTTGTGAACACTCAAATCCCTTTCTAGGATCAATGAATCCTTTTCTTTTGGACTCTCCCCATTTTTAAAATTGTTTTTTAAGAATAACATACATACAGTAAAGTCCATGAATCTTAAATCTCAATGATTTTTTACACACGCATCTACGTTTGTAACTACCCCCCAACATCACTATCTGGAATACTTCCAGCCTCGCACTAGGCTGCCCTATGCCCCTCTCAATCAGTCTCACCTGAAGGGTAACCAGTATTCTGTTAAAGGGTGTTAAAATTCAAGTAACTACTATTAACAAATTCTTTCTTGCTTTCTTATTTTCTAAAAGGACTAGATAAATTGATTAGGCATAGCTTTCTCTTACAAAAAAAACCAAACATTTTCTCACCTCCAAATGTTCTGTTCAGTGAAACATTTGATGAACCAACCTTTTTGCAGAAAACCCACCAGCTTGCCAGGTGTGTAAACAAGGCTCCCTCCCTGTTGTTGCCAGGGTCATTCTCCTTGGAAAGACTTCCCGTGGCTGAAGGACATATTGGCAGCCATCCATCCAACACACACTACCACCAGCCCAGTGATTTCATATTTTCTGCCAAACGTTTCCCAGTTTTGCCCTTGAAACTGCAGTAGCAGTTTCTTAACATATATGTTTTCAGCAATTTGTGCAAACTGAATTTTATATCTTTTTAAAATGCAGTATTTATAACAAAAACTGAATGTAATTTTTTTAAAGCAAAGAAACTGCACTTGGAAGGCAGGAATTTAATGATGACTCGCTATGGAAAATGAGAAAATTATTTAAGTAATTTTTTAACTCTCAATGTCCTCAAATACCCTATTTGTTTTTAAGCAAACTGCACCTATAGTGTGGATGATAATAAATCATGTTAAGAATCCCTACATCTTACTTCAAAAAGACATTAATTTCTGTTACTAATGTTACATTTTTTGAAAAAATATACTCAAGGTGGGGAAACGTGACATTGTATTAAGGAGTTAGACTGTATCTTAAAGATTAACATGTCTATGCTACACTAATTATCTGCACAGACCATAGTTATTAGTAATGGCTAATGTTGATTGAAGTCTAGCACATGTATATACCTATTTGTAAACATACAGTATCACCTAGCTATTGATGCATAATGAACCATCCAAAACATAGCTATTTAAAACAAATGACAATTAGTTCGTAATTCTATGGGTCAACTAAGTATTTCTGCCAATCTGGCAGGGATTGGCTGACCTTAGCAGGGCATAGCTATGCATCTACAGTCAGGTGGAGTCTAGCTGAAGACTCACTGCACCAAACAGGTCTCAGCTGGGGTTGCTGCTCTCTGTACCACACGATTTCTGATAGTCCAGCAAACTCCTGTGTAGGGTTGGTTCCTAAAGACAGCAGAATTTTGTAAGGCCTCTTTATAGGTCTACGTGTAGAACTGGCTTCAGTGTCACTTTTGCTATATTCTGTTGGCCGAAGAAAACGAGAAGGATGGCCCTATTTCAAGGGGTGGGGAAATATAATCCACCTCCCAGTAGAAGGAGCCACAAAGTCGTTTGTAAAGCAGTGGGGTGGGGGTAAGGTTAAGAACTGTGGCGTTTATTTCAATTATTTTCTCAAACATCTGTATATGTGTGTGTATGTTTAAATATTTTTCACATATTTTATATAATATGAAAACACAAATTGTTGTATTATGTATATATTGTATACAATCTGTTGTTTTTTAAATATAAGTGTGAGATTGGTATTTTCTTCCTAAATATTGCCTTTTGCACATGCACGCTTCTTTTTTTGTCTTTTCACCTCTTGATCTCTTTTTGTTTATATTTGCTTAGCAAAGTTTCTGCTCCTATTCCTTTATATCCTGTGAATAATATAAGACTGTATTTTGCAAACGAATTTAATCATCTGTGCTTTTCATGGGAGAATTCAGCCTGTTCTTACCTAAAGTAACAACTGAAGTACCGATTTTATTCCATTCACCTTTCTTCACATTTTTCATTTATTTTACGTTGCTTTCTGAAATTTTCATCCTTGTACCTTTGGACATGGCAGTGTCTTTTCTAATTCCTATAGTGATTATCTTCAAAATGCCAGCAGTCATTATCAGACACACATTTCTGTATTATGTGAAAGCAAGTTAGCATTTATTTCCCCTTACAAAGAAATTCTCTTCCCCTACAACTCACATTGAGATAAAATGAGAGCTTTAAACATTTTAATTTATTTTTTAAAATTGTATTCGGGAATAATTTATATTTAGTAAAGTGCACAAATCTTAAGCATAGAGTTCCAGGGCTTTTACCTATGTGTGCAACCTGGTACCCACCACCCAGGTTGAGATACACAATATTTTCAGCAGTTCTCTTTCTCAGTCAGTACTCCCCAGACCCTTACATAGCCACTTCCCTGACTATTCTTGAACTTTTTATAAAAGGAATCATAAAAGTATGTGTTCTTTTGTGCCTGGCTTCTTTCATTCAGCATAATGTTTTTGAGATTCATGTAAATATTGATCAGTAAGTAATTTTAAAAAAATTATTTGTATTTCATTATATAATAAACCATCACTTATTTATCCATCTCCCACTGATGAACACCTGCAATGTTTCCAGTTTGGTGCTATTACGAATCACACTGTTATGAACATTTGTGTGTGGGGCTTAGGTAAACTCATGCCCTCATTTTTTCCTGAGCATATATTAATACTTAGGAACAGAATTGCTGGTCATAAGAGGGATGTTCCCGTTTAACTTCACTAAAAACTGTCAGATGGTTTTCCAAAGTCTTTTTTAGCAATTTACACTCTCATATGAGAGCTTGTATGGCTCTCAATTCATTCCAATGAATGACATGTTATTGATAGTCTTTTAAATTTTAGGTTTTTTAAAAATTTTATTGAGACAGTTATATCTCAATATGGGTTTATTTTGAATTTCCCTGCTAACTAATGATGATGAATACCTTGAACACCTTCCCATGTTCTTATGAGCTATTCCTATATATTCTTTTGTGGCATATTCAAGTCTTTTCCCAGTATAAAAATTAGTGATATTTTTCTTATTGATATTTTAGGATGGTAAACTATTCATAGCACTCACATCTCTAAGAATTGATAAAAAGGCTACAAAAAGAAATCATGTGATATAAAAAGATTACACAATATAAAAGAGCTGAAATATTTGAACATGTATTTATATAAATAGCAATATGCATAACCAATAAACATGAAGAGATGTCCCACCTAACAATTTAGGAAATGAAAGTTAAAACATTAATGAACCATCAATAGCTTTCACCAATTATGCAAAATCAAAAGTGTGACATAAGTGAGAGTTGGTGGGGATGAGAAAAATTGAGAAACTTTATAAGCTACAGGTGAGCATGCAAATTGGAACTACTGCCCAAAACCCATCTGACAATACCTAAAAACTGTGAAAGTGCACGTCACCAATATTTAGCAATTTAGCTTCACAGTACAGGTACTCTAAGAGATATATAAAAAGGTCTACATAGTAGCCTCATTTATTACAGCTACAATAGGGAAAAGCATGAATAACCAACAATAGAGATATGGATACATAATAGTTCTAGAGTAATTAGTATAAATGAACGATATATAGATTTTGTTCATGTCGACAGATCATGAAAACATAATTTTGAATTACAAACAAGTAATCAATTACACATAGGGTATTTTAAAATGTAAGAAATTACACACACACACACACACACACACACACACACACACACATAAATTCTCTAAATCTGGTACCTGGACCAGTGGCATTAGTATTTCCTGCAAACTTCTTAAAAATGCAGATTTTGAGGCCCATCTCAGACCTACTGAATCTGAATCTCTTGAGGTAGGGCCCAGCAATCTGTTTTGACAAGCCCTGCAGTGAATTCTAATGCTTGCTAAAGCTTGAGAACTACATATTAAAATTCTATATATTCTACTGATATGTATTTACTAAGACTATAACCTAGACAGCTCGGGGAATAAAAAGAAATTTCCCAACAGTGGTTGCCTTTGGAGTTGGAGCTGAAAAAAAGGCCTCGAATATCTGTAATGTCATGTATATAAATATAAAAATAAATCTGAAGCAAGAAGGACAAAATTCTTATACTTCTTAATTCTTAGTGGTAGGCATGTGGTTCTTCGTTAAGCCTTCTCTGTATCCTTTTGAACTTTTTCAACTTCTTAAAATAAAGAACTACAGGGAGCATGATGTAAACGGTGAATAGTGTGGGGATTTAATGTGGAAGTGAAATATCTTTTCAAGTTTAATTGAAGAATATCTTGGGATTTCAAGAGAAGCTCTTTAAAAAAGAAAACAACAGAACCCATGATTTTATAATCACTAACAACTGTTAAATTTACTGAATCAAACTTTTCATGGTTTTACAATTCAAAACAACATACAGAAATCAGAAAACACAGTAGAGAATAAAATGTAACTAGTATCTGTAGTCTCAATTTTAGCTTTTTAATTTTTATCAGAACAGTCCCATTATTATTGTTGATTTGTCCTTGAAACATTATAATAAAAAATAGTTATTTGGGAAAAATGTTATTTTTATTGTTTACTTATTGGGGTTGTTTAATATTAGATGTAAACAAGGCATCTCATTGCTTTACAAATGGTTTGTTTTGTAAGGGAAAATTTTATTGGATTCCCATCTTCCTGACAGGGCTGCCCTCCAACACGCCTGATATAGATACTGTGTTATTCAATATCTCTGGAGAACTGGATTTCCCAGCTGCTCTTTGTAAAATAATTTTTATGTCTCACAATTAAGATCTTAGGCTGTCTTGCCTAAGGTTACTTTCTACCACCTGATCGTTCTGAAAGAAGAATAGACACTTCCTGTCACTTATAAAATATTCCCCTAAATAACTAAGTCATGATTAAGCATATCTTGCTTTTCAGTACCAAGGGCTAAGCCAGCACAGGCAGCCTAGCTTGGCTGGTCTTTCATTCAACAGTGACCTTTTTCTGTGTAACACAAAAGAAGTATAAAAACAGCCTTGACCACTAAGGCTTAAATTTTAATTCAGGATATAAGAAGTATCCACTTGCAGCACTGGGCAGAAAAACACCACTGTAAAATAGCATTCTATGTGGTAATCATAAAGTGCTAAATCACCTGGGATGATGCTGAATGCAGAAGGAATTTTAAAAAGAGAGATCATGGCATGGTGGAATTATTGGCAGAAAGATTTCATGAAAGAAATGAGCTTAAACGTTAAGACAGTGGTGTTGAAGAAAGACGTGGGCAAAAAAAAAAAAAATATTATAGGAAACAGGGGCTGGTACAGTTGAGAGAATGAAGGAGCCAATCTGAGTAGTGAAGGCAGTTAAGGTGTGGGAGAGAAAGTACACTGCAATGAATTGTGCGGCACCCAGAAATTTGAAACATGCATAGATATGATGTACAGAACATGATATATTCGCTGATTAATAAAGGTGTCATTTATAAGTATACTCAACCCTTATTACAAACTATCTGGGAAACAGTGCAGAGAAAATAAGGTCCTTCCCAGTTTACCAACATCATCATAAACCAGCATTAATATTTTATTGTGTCTTTGTTCCATAATAACTCTTTGTCCTCCTAATGTTTTTAATTATAAAACTAAGATGTGCTCATTGTAGGATGTTTTCAAAAATGACTCCAAAATATGAGAAGTATCGGTTGATATTTATTGAGCGCCAGTGTAAGCGCTTTTCATTTACAGCACCATGTGATCCTTGCAACAACTGCATCACCTTTATTTACAAAGAGGGAAATGCTGTGCAGAGTTGTTAAGTAACCAGCCCATGGTAACACAGCACATAGGCAGTGCTATCAGGTTTTGACCCCCTGAATTGAGGTGTCAGAGCCTGCACATGCTTAACCACTCTACTGGGCCCTATTGCCTCTCCTACACACTTGCCTATCTTACCCCGTATCTTATCTACTATCTTGCCTACTATCTTTCTTATGGAAACATGAGTCTGATTTTTGCATTAGAGTTCACAGTATGTGTGCACTATTAACCCTCAAAATAAGCCTTAACTGTTAGATATTGTATGTGTTTGAAATTTTTTGCTCTTGTAAAGTGAATGTGTTTGCACAGAAATCTTTACAAATGTGTTCAATTGACTCCTTTAGATCAATTCTTGTAAGTAGAACTGCTAAGGCAGACATAGGAAATATTTAAACCTTTTATGTTCTCAAAATATTTCCAAAAATTTCTCCATATAAGAAATGGGACCATGCCCAATGTGTAAGCAAGAGACAGATTTCCCTACATCTTTTCTAACTCTAAGAATCATAATTTATTAATTACATGTTTTATTTTGAGATAATTATAGATTCACAAATGGTTGTTAAAAACAATACTGATACATCTCATGTACATTTTACCTTGTGCTCCCCAATGATAACATCTTGAAAAACTGTAGTATAATATCACAACCATGATATTGACATTGATACAGTGAAGATGCTAATACCACCATCGCCATGAGGATTCCTTATGCTGCCTCTTTATAGCTACACCCACTTTTCTCCTGTTCTTGTACCCTCCTTAATTCCACACAATCACTGATTTGTTCGCCATTGCTATAATTTTGCCATTTCAAGAATGTTACATAAGTGGAATCACACAGTATGCAAACTTTGGGGCTTCTTTTTCAAACCAAACATAATTCTTTGGAGATTCATCCAGTTTGTTGCATGTGTCAGTAATGTGTTCTTTTGTATTGATGGGTAATAATCCATGGTCATAATATGCCACAGTTAGCTTAACCATTCACTTCCTGGAACACACATGGGTTGTTTCCAGTTTGGGGCTATTATGAATAAAACTGCAATGGACATTTGTGTTCATGTTTTTATATAAACATAATTCTCATTTCTTTGGAATAAATGCCCAAGAACGCAATTTCCAGGTCATGCGGTAGTTACATATTTATTTTTATGAGAAACTTCCAAACTGTTTTTCAGGGTGGCCGTACCATTTCACATTCTCATCAACAATTTATGAGCTATTTTCTCCACATCTTTGTATTACTAGCCACTATTTGGTGCTGTCTCTATTTTTTATTTTGGCCATTCTGATACGTGTGTTGTTTTAGTGAATCATGTTTATCTTTAGTTTTACTCGTTGCTAATTTAATCATAATAAGGTGATTTCTTATTTTAATTTGGAGGGTTTTTTAATCTTCTCAATTTTTTTGACCATTTATCTTTCTTCTATAAATTGTACTTCATGTGTTTTTTTCCATTAAGTTATCTTGGTCCTGTTCAGTCTCCAGTAACAAGATGCCATAGACTGGGTGGTTTATTAGCAAAAGAAATTTGTTTTATGTTAATTGATTTGTTTGAGTTTATTTCTCATGGTTCTGGAGGCTGGAAGTCAGAAATGTGGTGAAGGCCTTCTGGCTTGCAAACTGCCAACATCTTGCTGTATCCTCACATGGAGGAAGGAGAGGTAGCTAGCTCTCTGGCCTCTTCTTGTAAGGGCACTAATCACATTCATGGAGGGGTTCATTCTTATGATCTAATTTCCATCCAGAGACCCCACCTGCTAATACTATCACATTGTGGGTTAGGACTTTAATATATGTATTTTGGGGGACACAAACATTCAGTCCATTATATAAGTATTTTAAGGTTTTAAAAAATACATTTCATGTGATTTTACATACTAATGACATTAATCTTTCATTTCTTAATTCCTTTCTTTTCCCGATTGTACTGGAATTACTTGAGCAAGTAACTGTTTTAATTTTCTTATGAAGATCTGTTCTTAGATCTTGAAAGGCCACTAACACTCCAACAGATGCTTTTTAAATTTGGTTCAATTCTTGATCAGCTCAGCTGGTTGAATAGAACTGAACTGAACTGAAGGGATTTTAAATTCTGAATAGAATCTCCCCATGCACAGTATACGTAAATTTATTCCTCTTCTGTTAGCACTATGCTCCATGTTACTCACATTACTTGCTACCAATGGATTATCTATTCTCTCTGAAGCCAGGTATTTTTTTATTCCTGGTTAGTATTTTAAAATCCTCAGCCCATCTTGTACTTGAAATACAAGTACTATACCTGGAAATGCAGCCATTTAAGTCTGTAACATGTAAATATATTTCTGAGAACAGGGATTATATAAATAGTCGAAGGACTGAGTGAACTTGAGAATTTTGTACTTGTGAATGCTCATTCTGGCTCAGTCAGGGAGTTGCTCAGTGACCTTACAAAAATTGCTCAACCCCTTGCCTTTTTCATTTCTTCTTCTGTAAACAGGGATCAAATCATTTTCTGTCCCCTTGGTCTGATCTCAGAAACTTCACTGATGAGATAAAGGCAGCGGAAAGGTTAAGACAAAAGACAGCATTCGGTCGGGAACAGATTCACTTTAATTATCCACCCAGGGAATATTTGTGTTTGCAGTAACCCCTAATATTGATTATAAGAGAGAGAGGCATATTGATGTCTGCAGCAGAAAGCACAGGGTTGGTGCTCCAGGATGTTCACCCAAAAGCCAAGGAAAGCATTAACAGCCAGTCACAAAAACTCAAAGCACCACAAAGTCAGCCTCAGAAAGTCTTAACAAAGCCAGGGATTATTCTGAAGGGTTGCTGTCCACAGACACGTGCTCTATAGAGGAAGCCAGATTAAAGGACTCATGGCAACGTACAAAGGCGAAACCATCTGAGGTGGGGGATGTGGAATGTGGGATGAATCTACTGCTCGGAGTCTTGAGAAAGGCAAACCTTGCCAGCCCCGATCCTAATTCCCACAGGAAGCAGCAAACACTCTTGGATCTTCCAGGCAGGTGAGATCCAGCGAAACTTCCATCTCTCTCTGAAACACACTGCGGCAGGATTTGCCTGTAGAAGGCAAGTCACTTCTCAGAGTATACCAAGCAAGTGCAGAATTCTTACACACCCAGACCTCTGATATTTTGCCTTCATCTAGGCCAGGTGCCAGCAAACTAAGAACCATAAACCAAAAGTAACCTGCTGTATGTTTTCATATGGCCTGTGAGCTAAGGAAGGTTTTCATTTTTTTTCCATTTTTCTAAAATTTGAGAATATTACAGGGATACAAATGTTTTGGTTATATGGATTGCTTTTGTACTGCTTGAGTCAAAGTTGTAAGTGTGCACATCACCCAGACAGTGTACATTGTACCCGTTAGGTATGATTTCACCCATCCCCTCTTCCCCCTCCCACCTGCCTGATTTCCATTGAGTTTTACTTCCATCTGTGCACATGAGGGCTGATCAGTTAGTTCCAATTTAGTAGTGCGTACATATGGTGTTTGTTTCTCCATTCTTTAGATACTTCACTTAGGAGGATGGTCTCCATTTCCACCTAGATTGTTGCAAAAGGTATTAATTTATTTTTTATGGCTGAGTAGTACTCTATGGTGTACATATACCACATTTTATTAATCCATTCATGATTTGATGGGCACTTGGGTTGATTCCACATCTTTGTGATTGTGAATTGTGCTGAAATAAACATTCAAGTGCAAGTGTCTTTTTGAAAAAATGACTTTTTTCCTTTGGGTAAATACCCAATAGCCAGATTGCTGGATCAAATGGTAAATCTACTTTTAGCTCTTTGAGGAATCTCCATACTATTTCCCATAGAGGTTACACTAGTTTTCAGTCCTACCAACAATGTACAAGTGTTCCTTTCTCTAAAATTATGTGAACTTTCAAATTTCCAGGTTCATAAATAACGTGTTATTGGAACATAGCCATGTTGATTCATTTACATATTGTTTGTGGCTGCTTCTGTGCTACAATAGCACAGTCAAGTAGTTGTAAAAGAGACCACATGGCCTGAAAGCCGAAAATACTTACTATTTGGCTCTTGTTCAGAAAAAAATTGGCTGATCATTCTCCCATGCAATCATTTTATAGATCCAATGGAGCATCTTGCTTTGTGCCTCACACTGGTCGTGATGTCTCACAAGTGAGCCTGTAACTTTGACAGTCAGCCACAATTGTCAAAACTATTCTTGTTTTTAATTCAAATTTCCAACCTACTGGGACTAATTATTTAAGTACTATTAAAATGATCTAGAATAAATCTACTTACTTCCTTGCATGAAGGGAAAAGGAAAGAAAGAAGAGGAAAATTCTTTCTCTGTCGATACTGCACACACAAGCATCACTGACCTGAACCTCAACATCACTGAGTCTAGGAGCAATCTAGTGCATTACTCACTGCTGACTTCCTCAGTATTCCCAGTAAGACTTTGTCAACGGGCTCCCAGGAGTCCATTTAGGAGATTTAGAGAATTCAAGAGCTGGGTGCCACAGAGATTCATCAAATCCAACCAAGCATGCTCTTTGCCATAGCCACTTACAGGAGCCAGAGCTCTGGTCCTGGAGGAGTTACAGGTAGTTTCCATTCTGCAATCCCAGGTGAGCCCACAAGGAGGTAGAATAGGTTGGGATTCTGGCCCTTATTTTTTTCAAAGGCATATCTTGAGTCTCTGAATTCCTGCTAGTTAACCTTCTATACCTGGCATTTTGACTCCTCAGCCTCTCAGCCTGTCTAAAGAAAGCAAGGAAAAGTGTTTTAGCTGATAAAGGAATCTCAGGTATCATCTCATCCAGTGTAGGTCAAATACAGATCTGTGGACCTGCAGCATCAGCATCATCTGGGAGCTTGTTAGACATTCGAAGTCTCAGGCCCCACTCAGACCTTCTGCATTAGAATCCGCATTTTCACAGGATCTCTAGGTGGTTCATATGCACATTAATGTTGGAAAAGTACAGAACTAATCTACTGTCATTCTATAAACTGGAGGCCTTAGGTTTAACTTTGATGCCTCTAATCTGGGACCCAGTTCTGACTTCACTCCTCTCCGCAGCATCTTCAAGCATCCAGGAAGAGTGTCATGCCCACACCTTCTAGCAGAAAGTAACCCAGATGGCTGCCTCATTCTTATTCTCTATCTTTATTCAAAACCAGCACTCCTGGAGATGAGACCCTTTTCCATAATCAAACAGTGCTAACCTTAATTTCTTCATGCCTAATGTTAGGGAGCCACTCCACTAAAATACATACACAGAAATTCTTAAAGACACACACACACACACACACACACACACACGTGCATGTATTAGGTCGGTGCAAAAGTACTTGTGGTTTTAGCATTGTTGAAATTATTAAAATTTGCCATTTGATATTGGAATACATTCTTAAATGTGATTATGTTATATATCATTTTAATGCACATTTCTCGCTTTATGTATTTTTGCTAATGACATTACTCACTGTTTATTCTATATTTATTTTAGACTATGGAAATGATGTTAGACAAAAAGTAAATTGGAGCAATTTTCTTATTCAAGTAATTTTCTTATTCAAGTTCAAAATGGGTCATAAAGCAGTGGAGACAACTCGCAACATCAATGATGGATTTGTCCCGGGAACTGCTAACAAATGTACAGTGCAGTGGGGGTTCAAGAAGTTTGGCAAACGAGACGAAAGCCTTGAAGATGAGCAATGCAGTGGCCCCCCCATCGGAAGTTGACAACCAGCAATCATCGAAGCTGAGCCTCTTACAGCTACACGAGAAGTTGCTGAAGAACTCAAGGTCCACGATTCTGTGGTTGTTAGGCATTTGAAGCAAATTGGAAAGGTGAAAAAGCTCAATGAGTGAGTGCCTCATGAGCTGACCAAAAATCAAAAAAATTGTCATTTTGAAGTGTCACCTTCTCTTCTTGTGTGCAACAACAATGAACCATTTCTCACTTGGATTGTGATGTGCAAAAAACAGTGGATTGTATAGGACAACTGGCGACAACCAGCTTAGTGGCTGGACTGAGAAGAAGCTCCAAAGCACTTCCCAAAGCCAAATTTGCACCAAGAAAAGGTCATGGGCACTGTTTGGTGGTCTGCTGCCAGTCTGATCCACTAGAGCTTTCTGAATCCTGGCGAAACCAGTACTTCTGAGAAGTATGCTCAGCAAATCGATGAGATGCATGGAAAACTGCAACAGCTGCAGTCAGCATTGGTCAACAGAAAGGGTCCAACTCTTTACAACAACACCTGACAGCACACTGCACAACCAACACTTCAAAAGTTGAACGAATTGGGCTACAAAGTTTTGCCTCATCTGCTATCTTCACCTGACCTCTCGCCAACAGATTACCACTTCTTCAAGCATTTCGACAACTTTTTGCAGGGAAAACACTTCCACAACTAGCAGGATGCAGAAAATGTTTTCCAAGAGTACAAAGAATCCCGAAGCACAGATTTTTAAGCTACAGGAATAAACAAACTTATTTCTCATTGGCAAAAATGTGTTGATTGTCATGGTTCCTATTTTGATTAATAAAGATGTGTTTGAGCCTAGATATAATGATTTAAAATTCATGGTCCAAAATGGCAATTACCTTTGCACCAACCTATATAATTGGTGAAATCTGAACAAGCTTTGGTGATTTACCTCCTGATTTTGATGCGGTACTCTAGTTATATAAAATATTCACTGGGGGAGGCTGGGCAAAGTGTTCATAGGACCTCGCTTTCATTTCTTTGCAGTGTCTTGTGAGTCTGTAATTATTTCAAAATAAAGATATTAAAAGAGAAAATTAAAATTGTAGATGCATTTACATATGGATGAACAAATGAGCAAACCGCTAACCAGGATTATCCACAATAGGAGAGAGAGGGGTAGTTCCCTCTCAATTGAGAATTTGTTTTCTATATTTTTTATTACCAAATGCTATTAAGATTCCATCAGTCACAATTCTATCCTCTAATTTGGCTGGTTCTAACTAGAAGTTCTAGTCTCATTGGCATTTGGGGAAAGATAGGGCATTTTTAGGTTGGTGATAACTGTATCTAAGATAAGGGTATTTTATAAATTAATGCATCACAAGTCTAGAAACATTTATTAGAGAAAAATCTTTGTCCTTATGTAAAGCCATAAGAATACATTATGTCTCACAGATAATACTTTTATCTAAGACATCTATTTGGAGCTGAAAGAAGTAAAAATGCATTCATGGAGCTTTGAGTTCAGGATCTTAATATATAGGCCCTGTCCCCACCTCCTGCAACCCAGGTCCTTTCCTTAACAGCCATTTTAAGCAAAATTAAAATGGACTATGCATTTTAACATAATAACCACTTCTGCCTTGCACATGTAATTGCTTGAATTTTAGTTTTAATTCTCTCTATCTCTTGCTGTAATTATGAGAATAATTAGATGTCAGAATTCAGAGCTTCTCAAATTTAAGGAGAGAGGGACAGCAAAAATGAAATCCTTTTTCCTGTCTTTAAATATCAATTGCTAACACAGCTACAACTAACATTTTCATAGTGTTTTGAAACTTATAAGACACTTTCACTTAGAAAGAGTCACTTAGGAGTCAACTCACACAATATGAGCAGAAGCGTTAAAAGCCATTAAACTGGAAACAGTAAATTGAATGGACATTTTCCCACCAAAAAGCAAAGGCCTGTTCAGGTACAATGAAAGAAAACTGGGGCACTCCCCCCACCCCACCCCCACCACCCAAAGTCTCTCACTCTGACATTTTTGGTCTTCTAACTATGGTTCTAATCAGTCTTCCTGATGACTTGCATGAGTCCTGAGCTTGGGAGCAGGGAACAAAACTATAGGTATAAACTAGGACATGAACCTACCAAACACTGATAAAAGATAATGGCTTGAAGTTGGGTAGTGTTAAGGGATAGAAAGGCATGGATTCCTGCAAATGCTATTACAGTAGCTGAGTCTCAAGTACTAAGGTCTGACCCACCTTAGAATTTTCAATGATGAGCAAGTGAGTTGCCTGTTTTGTTGACACCAGGCAAATTATATATTCTCTCATCTGCAACCACAGAATTCCCTGTAGCACCAAAGTTTAACAGGAGGGAATTCTCTTCTCACTTCCATAGGAGGAAGATTTATGGCACCTGGAGGCAAGGAAGTTTGGGAGAGTAGAGATGGCTGGAAGAGCTGGTGCAAGTTCCCCCTGGCCAGGAAGCTGACCAGAGAAACAAGGTGTCTCACTTGAATGGAGATCTGCAGGGGAGCGAGCAGTAGATAAGCTATCACCTTTCTGATTTCCTCAAAGGATGCTTGAAATGAAATTATATTGATAGACTGAGTGTTTGTTGAAAGCAAACAGGGCTGAGTGTTCCCATGGGCTCCAGAAAACACATATTTATTGAATCCTCGATAGGTATGTGCTCTGGGAAAGCAATTCTCACACAAGGCTGCAGGGGATATCAAAATGGGTTCAGCCCAGAGGCAAACTAGAAACCAAATACAAAAATTCAAAAGGACAAATGGTAATGGTCACCAAACAGGAAAGGGGCAAGAAGCAGAAAGGGCAAGCATGGGCACAAAGCCAGGAATTCAAGAAGCAGGGTGTGGTGTGTAAATAAGAAATGATTTGGGGCATTGCCTAAGGCAGACATTGTTTTCTGCAGTTATCTTTTATGAACCATGCAGGATATGGACAAGCTGGCTGAGCTTTAAGGGTCAGAAAGTGTGCGTATTGGGTGGGTGGAGAACAGAAGAGATGCAAATAGAAGAGAATAAGCTATGGTTATTTTCCTCAAGCACCTTATGGTACAGTGCAGAAGTTAGATGCATTCACTGGTAATAAAATGACAAGTAGAATATGGGAAGTGCCTTCCTAGGGAAACAAAAGCCCAAGGAAATATGGAAGAAAGAGACATCGTTTTTTTTTTTTTTTTTTTTTTTCAGGGAATCTTGGAAGGCTTCATGGAGAAACACACATTTGAACTGGATTTTTTAAGATTTCAAGAAGCAGAGATAGTGGGGAGGAAACACTGAATGGAGAGAGAGCAAGTTCAAAGGCCAAAAAGGTGAAACTATGCAGACCATTGTCAGAGTATATTCCTTGGATATGTAGAGATTAACTTGTGTGTGGCAGGTCAATGCACCTTGGAACAAGCTGGAGAGACCAAGTGAGAGCAGCATGGGCCTTACCTGAGGCAGAGAGTGACCTGCATGGTAGACCTGGTAGGGAATGGAGGTGGGGAGGAAAGGAAGAGAAATGTGGGCGAGGGGACTCAGTCAGGGAGAGATCATGATGTTCCTGACTGGGAGTGTGAAAGGGGCTACAACAGTCAGTGATTCTGCAGACAGAGGTTGCCATCTGGCTGGAGGCAGGTCAGAGGGAAGAGAGTCACAGATGGCTTTGAGACTTCCAACCCATACAAGGGGGAAATGGTGATCCTCTTAAAAGAGCATTGGTGCTAGGATATTTTTTCCTTTTTTTTAATGATTCATGTCAAAGATATGTGTTTCTGCCTGTTTTATAATAAAAATCACTTACATATGAGATTATTTATAACTTCGGAATGTTTCTCGTAATATTTTGACATATGTAGACTTAGTTTGGGTTCCCTAGATGCAGGGACTGAGACAGGAATTTGGGTCCCATGACAAGTGATTTATTGAGAGAGTGCAATTGGGAGAAGTCTCTAAGGGAGGGAAGAAAGCAGATGGGAAAAGGGAACTAGCTGAGCAAGACTGGCCTCCTCTGGAGTCTGGCCTTCGCTTGATCCCAGGGGGATCCGTGAAGCATGAATTGCTCTACAGAGTTGATCCCAATTTGAGGCAAAGAGAACGGCCTTCTGTACTCCTGGCTTCAAGTTGTTCTGGGACCAAGTGGAAGATGAGCTTAGCCCCCTGGGCATGGAGGTTCCCATTGGTTTAGGGAAATTCTCTAGAGAAGGGAGCAACTGTGATTTTTTCAGTTGCAACATTGATGGCAGCTAGGTATGGATGTACTCTCCGGGACGGGGGATCTGGCTTGGGTACCAACAGTTTCCGCTACATGTGGGTTTGCATATTTGCCTTAGATAACCATATCTTAGGGTGTTTCAAATAAAGGATATTTTGGTGACTCATCATTTCTATAATTGTCCCTTGTCTTCTCCTTGATGATGAGCTTGAAGAGATATTGCTCAAACTCATGTCTCTAAAGTGGGCATCTTGGACCAAAATCCTAGAAGCAGTGGAAGGCTCCCAAGAGAGTGCAAGCTCTCTGTAAAATCTTCCATTTCTAACCCCAGCTTTTCTTTTCCTCACAGAGCACCATGGTCAGAATATATTCTTGTCTGAATTTGTGAGTCACAATCTTTGTTGCCTGGTAACACTTTAGCTTAATCATCTATCGATCTCAAATGGCAGGAAACACCTGAGCCCAGAAGCAGAGTAAGCCTGAATAAGAAAATAATCAGGCTTTGGTGCTGAAGTCCCAAATCAACCAAGGCCATTTCTAAGGGGAAGGACTTTTAGATAAATTTTGTGTGGCTGGTAAGTCAAGTTTCAATAAAGGTCAGGGTCATAGCTTAGTTACTTATAAAAAAGAATTAATGAAGGTGGTAGTTCTGGGGTTGAACACTTACTTCATAAGCTTCTGAGTTTTGGCCACATGGCCATAGAAAATAGTCTGTCCAGGGTTGTTTGCTACACAACAAAGTCCAATAATGATAATAATAACCTCAAGAGGAAAAACAAAAAGCACAAGATTAAAAGACACAGGAGTAGTTTGATGGCGCTCTTGCTGGCCCAATAGAAGACAATTTGAGCACCAAAGTGTTTAAGAATGGTAATCCATAAATCTGTAACAAAAATAGTAGACAAGTCAATAAGTAAACAAGGGAGAAGGAGGGCTCTTGCTTAAACAGAAAGCTGATTACTGACTGGTGATGCAGCTGATGAGCTGGAGTTGGAAAATCACTATTTTGCAACTGTTAATCAAGCAAGGATCATCGAAGAATGCTAAATTCATGGAGAAATTTTGATGAGGAGAAAGATAGTTTCATGATCTAACATGTCTTTGACAGACTATTAGTTGCAAAGGAAATACACTATACTGTGGAAAAATTAGATGACCCCTTAATGGGGAAGAACCTGGATAACAGTCTGTGTGATCAAAATCAACATCACTAATGAGGGGCAGATAGACATCGTTTGCCTCTGAAAGTGATATCTTGACAAAGGCATTGTATCCTCCACGCAATATTTCAGATGGGATTGTACAAGCTCAATATAATCATGGGGAACTCTAAGAAATCTCCAAAGGAGGAACATTCAATTGAAAGTAGGAGGTTGTAAACTGGAACTAACCGAACAGCACTCACATGCACAATAGGAAATAAAACTCAATGGAAATCAGACAGGTGGGAAGGGGGAGGTGGGAGATGGGTGAAATCCTACCTAACGGGTACAATGTACACTATCTGGGAGATGGGCACACTTATAACTGTGTCTCAAGTTTTACAAAAGCAATCCATGTAAGCAAAACATTTTTACCTCCATAATATTCTGAATTTAAAAAAGTAGGGGGTTCTGTTCAAAAGTTTCAATGTCATAGCTGAAAACAAAGGCTGAGAAACAGTTCCAGATTAAAGGAAACCAAGGAGACATGACAATTAAATGAAATGTGTGATTCTAGACTGAATCGTGTGCTGGAAGGAAAATAATGCTATAAATGTCCTGAAATTCACAAGTGACTGAGGTTATAAAAGAGAATATTACCCTTAGGAAATATACACTTAAGAATCTAGAAGTAAAGAACTATGATGTACAAAACACACTCCCTGATGGCTTACAAAGTATATTTACATATATGTGTTTACATGTATATATATGAAGAGAGAAAGAAGGCAAATAAACAAATAAATTAAAATGTTAACAATAGATAAACCTGGGTTATGCTATTCCTGAAGCTTTTCTGTATATTTTTATATAAAAAGTTATTTACACTCATCAAAGAAAAGCCGAGGACCAGATGACTTCACTGGTGAATTCTACCAAACATTTAAAAAAAAATAAATGCCAATTCTTCTCAAACTCTTCCAAAAAACTGAAGAGAAGGGAATACTTTCAAACTCGTTTCATGAGGCCAGTGTTCCCCCTATACTAAAGCAAGGCAAAAACACTATAAGAAAAGAAAACTACAGGTCATATCTGTGTTGAATATAGATGCAAAAATCCTCAACAAAATTCTAGGAAACCAAATCCAACAGCACATTAAAAAGATCATACACCACGGCCAAGTGAGATTTACATCCTGGTGTGCAAGGATGTTTCAACAGATGAAAACCAATTAACGTGATATACCACATTACAGAAGAAAAGATAAAAAACACACAATTATCTCAATAGATGTACAAAGCATTTGACGAAATTCAGCACAATTTCATGATTAAAAACTCTCAACAAACTAGGAATGGAAGGAAAGTTCTTCAAGTTAATGAAGGGCAAAACTAAAAAGCCAGCAGCTAACATCATACATAACAGTGAAAAACTGAAAGCTTTTCCCTCCAAGTTAAGGCAGGAATGCCCACCCTCACCACCTCTATTCAACATGGTACTGAATTTCTAGCTACAGCAACTTGGCAAGAAAAAAAATGAAATAAAAAGCATCCAAATTAAAAAAGAAGTAAAATTATTGCTGTTCATAAATGACATTATCTAGTATGTAGAAAACCCTGCAGATCACACACATACACACACACACACACGCACACACACACAACTATTAATTGAACTAGAACTAATAAATTTAGTAAAGTTGCAGGATACAAAATCAACAGATTATAGATTATATGTTCCTTTTGGGCAGTGATCATGTCTTATATTCATCTGCATGAATTAGAGGGTACTCAACAGACTACAATGGACTTTTGTGCCCTCAATTTAGTAATGATGATGATGATGATGATAATGATACCTAACACTTACTGAGAACTTAGTAAATTCCCGGCCTTTTTCTAAGTACTTTATACATATCAAAACATTTAATTCTCACAATGATTTTATGAGGTAGACTCTAGTACATGAGTACCAATTTCCAGATAGGAAAACTGAGACACAAAAAGGGTAAATAAACAACTTGCCAAGGTCAAATAGTGTTAAAAAAGTGGCAAAGCTCTTTCTCTTAACCCTCACACTGTACTGCTTATTCTTAGGCCATGTTGAAATCTTGACATCTGAAGGACAGCACAATTTGCCACTGTGACAGCAAGGAGAATTTCTGCAAATAGGGAAGATTGTCACTGGAAACGTCAGTGCTATAGGGCAGGCATCCCACCTGCTCCTCCTCAGGAGGCTGTGTTCTTTTGTTCCAGCAAGGACACGCTGCCTTCTCCCAGTGCTTTCCCTGCTTCTTTCCCTTTGGGGAAGCTTGGGTTTGCCAGCAACTACTCCTTTATGGCCAATTTGTCTTTGAGGCCTCTACGTCCTGCTATCTCACCACCCAGTCTCTCCTCCTATTAGATTTTTGCTGTGATAATTCTGTGTAACAATTCCCTCACCCCCAAATCTCAGTGGCTTAAAACAAACGTTTATTTTTCTGACTCCATTCTAAAAATCAGCTGTGCTTTGTCTAACCTTGATTGGGCTTAGCCAGTTCAGGTGGGCTAGGCTGGATTCTTAGCTTCAGATCACATTCAAGTCTGCCCCGTGCGTTTTCGTCATTTTGAGATCAAATAAACACCAAGGCCTTCTTAAGGCAGATGGCAGAGAAAGAGAGGCTCAACAAACTACGAAGCATATTTAAGGCCTCTGCACATAATATGTTTGCTGTTGCTCCGTTGGCCAAAGCAGGTTGTATGAGCCTATAATGGAGAGGATGAGGAAGCACACTCTATTGGGAGGGAAAATTGTATGGCAAAAAGGCATGGATATATAACCATATTTTAGGAAGCAGTAAAGAATTGGGAATGACAATCTGATCTATACAGCTCTCCAATGTCCCAGAGTCAGCAATGCAGTGGGGTCCCAACACAAATAGTGGCAGGCACAGCACAATGTACGGCTTAGCCCAGGGCTCTGGTGTGGACTCAGCCCCAGCAGTCATTTGGAAGAAGACGGATGAGACTCTCAGAAAAGGCACGTTACCCCAGTTTGAATAAGTAAGGTACAACTAAGTAATCAACCATCAAACAGCTACCGAGATCCCAAACTGTGACATCAGCTTGACGTTTGGGAGTCCAAAAGAGAAATGGTGTGTCAAGGACCATTTGACCTCTCTGGGAAGACATGACTAACATGCTTGCAACACTTATCAAACAAGCCAGTGTGTGATTAAGTTCTCAACCACATACAGGAGCTCCTGGAGGAAAGGAAGGCATTTCACAAAGTGATAATTGCACAACACGAAGCACACGCAGAGAAAGCCTTGGGGAGCTGAGAGCTTTGAAAGAGGACCTTGAATGTCCTATAGATAGAAAGAACAGATAGAAAATGTGAGCTACACATTTCCAGGGAGGATAACCAGATGAGTCAGGAGAGATGGGGGACGATAATAGAGTGGGATATTATAGGATTGTCATTCAATAGAGTTTTAGAAAATTATATCCCAGGAGCAAGAGGGAATGAAGGAAAATGGCCTGAGCTGACAAGTACTTTGGCTGCCCTGGTCTGGGAGAAATTTCTGAACTATCTTTTTGAGTTCAAGTTCTTTTATTTTTCACTGCTTCAAAGCCATTTTACTTTCTGACTAAACTGTGTGGAAGGAAAAAAATGTAAATGATTCAACATATGTCACCCAGAACTACAGAGCCCTGCCGTTCTTTTTAAAAGACAATCCCCACGAGAGCTCTATTTTTGGTTCAAGCAGATTTCCATTTCAGCCAGAGCTAGCTGGAATGATACTTTTCCCTTCTTTCCTATTCAGCGTGGGAGCCAGTTGGGATTCTTTAAAAGGCCCTGCTGTGTTGCCCAGTTTCCAGGAAGAATGCGGCCTCGCAGTCGCTCGGCTGAACCAATAAATCATGACCTGGAAACACCAGCCACTGTGCCCTCCTGTGTATCAGGGACAAAAGGAAATGCGGCTCCTTTTCTTTCTGCCTTTGTGGCGATGTAGCAGCCAGGGATTATAATGTGAGGAGGGAGAATTAAAAGCTGAAAGCTGGATATTTTTCGAGCTTGCGTTAAAATGTTACTTTGGGATTGTAAATGTCATTACAAGAGCCTTCTAGCATTCCCCCAAATCTGGTTTGAGAAGCACAGGAAGATTAAACACCCCCGCTTCTTTGCGGCGGTGGAGATATTTGCCTGGTTCTGGTGAATGGACAGAGATGTGTACAACTTCAAGCCAAGCAGCGGAAAGCCCGTGAATGTTTCTCCAGTTTCTCTTCCCCTGTTTTGTCGAATAAGGAGGCTACTTGTTTCTGAGAGTGCAAGTAATAGTTATATGGCGTCCCATAGGCCTGGGACAACAAGTTGCTAGACAGAGGACAGTTCCCCCGGGCGATTGCCTGGGCACTCAGTGGACATCACAGAAGCAAGAAGCTGTATTCAGACACTGAAATCTCAGGATTGTTTGTTTTCACAGTTTAATTTACCTACCCTGACTAATACATGCTAAGCCAGATCTACAAGGGTCTAAAATACAGTGACCTTAATTTAGGCTACAATAATAAAGACCAAACAAAACAGAGCCCAAAGGGCAAAGGTGTTTGAGCAGGATACATTGATCCCACAAGCTCCACTGTGGGGTTTACTCATGGGTGAATTCCTCAGAATATTATTCAGAGCCTAATAGATCTTACTTTAGGCACAATTTAAACATAGTTTCTTCTTACTGGATTAAAGCAGAAAGATAGGAAGGAGAGTGTTCAGTGACACAATTGCAGCAATAAACAAAGACAGATGACAATTTATCAGGTTGGATGTTTCTGGGGCATTCCTGGTCCTGAATTCATTGAATTTAGGACCTGGTTTCCTGAAATGCCATTTAGTTTGTATATTAATAATGATTGTTCAGTGTTTCCTCTGTGACCCAGAATGCCATGTAATACCAACTATCTCCTAGAAAGAAAACAGAAGAAAAAAATATCAGAAGCATGGCGTTGTGGGCATGGAGGGAGCCCACTAATGTACATTAGCTTGCACATACATCACATCTTCTTACCAAAGCACACAGCTTTGGATCTGAGCGTAGCCACAAAATGAGAGGATGTAAATGCATCAGCTTCTTAATGTCAAGGAACAGAGTGATTTACAGTAGACACTTCATCATATGCACACCTACAGCCTCGTCTAGTACAGCAAACTTCACTCGCATTCACCACAATCTCTCTGGGGACATTTTTCTAAAGCTAAGACTACCTGTAATTGGTAAACGCCAGATGTCTAGAACTATAGACCTTTGATTAGCATCTTCTCCTGCACTCTTAGCTACTGCTCATGAACGGCAAAATTAAAAGGTGGTGCCTGGGGAAGATCTGATGGAGGCAAGTAGATCCCTTTGTGCTACAACCATTAGATGTTTAGAGTCTACTTCTAGATATTCATAATCCATCTCTCATAAGCTAATGAAACCTGGTGGTTTGCTATGTATCATCTGTCATTTTTCCACATCTGAAGCCAAGCAAGAAAAGAGTGACTAAAAGAGAAAGTATGATGAACTTAATTTTCTAATTGGGTATATCCCTGAATGGTTATCTTTCTTATGAAAAATGTCTTAGAATTTAAGATCAGTGCTCTGTTTTCTTAGCCAGCCTATCTTCCAGAATCACATCTGGAAATTCTATGCCTCTAAGCACTGACGGATGCTATGTTTAGCAATCAGGAGATTGGAGTGGTGTTGAAAAGAGGATAAATAAGGATAATCCATGCCTGGTAACTAAGTATAACCTACATGAGTTCTCTGCCTCTTCATGGGATGTGATTAAGTGTCCTTAGTAAAGAGTTTATATTGAATTGGGAAACTTTTACAGAGAAAGATTCAATGGTGATCAATTCTTCCACAAACTAGATATAGTCCAGGACCCCCTCATTCCACCTCTTACAGACACAGGTACATTCAGGGGTCTGCAGCAGTCATTTGAAAAGCGGACTGTCAGACACAACCATTTGTAAGCACAGTCAAAAATAATGAATTTGGGGACAGGGTCCTTCACTCAATTGTTCCCTTCTCTATCCATTCAAGCAAATGGTCAGTCTGAAATGACGGGACTAAATTGTGAACAGGCTTTACAGTGGACCTGTGGGTGCCACTGAAAACTATGCTTTGGTTTTCAAGAGCAAGACAACTGGTTTGAGTCCAAATATAACTATAATTCAGGACTTGCGTTGATCACCTCCATTCAGCTTCAAATAAGGACTTGCAAAATAAATAAATAAAGCAGTTAAGATGCAATTCTGTTTGATCTACTCATTTTTACTAAGGAAAGTCTCTCTCTCTCTCTCTCTCTTTTTCTTTTCTTTAGGAAATATGGAGCCCCAAAACAAGACAAATTTCTACTGCAGTAATTGAGGCCACAGTCCTGTGTGTCTTGCAGACTCAAGTATGCCTATATTTGATTGTGGAATCAGTATTTGCTCATGGTTGAAGAACTTCCTTCCAATATGTAACAGTTAACAAACTGTTAAAAATAACTACTTTAGCCACACACGGCAGAGATTTTTCTTATTTGTGAAATGAAGGATTTAATAATTGTATTTTTGCCCTTCAAAGGCTTTAAAAATAGTTATCTGCTATTTCTGTCCCTATAGGTATAATACTGAGGTGTGCCATTTGCTGGTAAAAATATTGAGAACAGGAATCATATTCTGGAAGGCAGAGGGTACTGTTCCAACATGGTGCTTTTCTTTTAGGAAACCACAGCAATTCAGAGGCAGGTAAGCACAGAGGAGTGGTTGTTGTCTCAATAATGGAGTGCTGCTAAGGCTCTATTAATTCCTTCCTGGTTAAGTGATCCCAATATATTAATTACCACATCACCCAAGGAAGAAGCTCAGGGGTGTGTGTGTGTATGTGTTTGTGCAAGAGTGGGGTAAATTAGATGGTTTGGATAATTCTCAAAATCATTCCATGTAAATGACTACATGTGTCTATCAACTTAAAACTCATCCTTGCCCACACTTACTTACTTATGTGGCCTTTTCTACAAGAGCACTGCAACTTGTATCAGTGTATTTTAATATTTCCACCAGCCCCAATAATGTCTGATCAGGAAAGGGCTTCAAGATGGCTGACAGTGCAAACTGTCACAGTGCAAACAGATCATCTAAGAGAGAACACTGGAATTCAACAGAGATGTGACAGAAAACCTCTAATGCAAGGAAGGGGAGGGAAGCAAGGAAGCCTGCTTGGCCAGGATTGGCTGAGAGCCCAGAGAGGGTACCCAGCGTGGGGAAAGGATAAGTGAGAGACCCCCAGCAATCCACATTCCCACTGGGACTCCTGCAATCCTAGCCACAGGAGGACCCCTCGATCCTTGCAGGCTCTGAGGCTAATGTAGGGCACTGCCTGGAGACCATGTGATGGCATTGCTCCACAGAAGGAGCTCACACTGAGTCTCACACCTCCCCGAGTCCTAAGCAGTTGCAGCAAAGTGTCATTTTGAGAGCCCAGTCCCCACCAGACTGCATCCTGCCCTGGAGACCAACAGCCCCTGCATCTGTACATCCCTGGAGCTTCCTCGACATCCCCTGCTTGTAGCCACTGCCACTGTTGGCTGCTGCCACCAGGGCTGAAGTGGGAGCTACTGGCAGTGACCCCACCCCACCAGCAGAGGGCGGTGCAGTGCATTTAGCTGCCCTACCCACAGCTGCTGCCCCTGCTGGTTGCCACTAGTGGGGCTGAAACATGAGCCACTGGCACTGACCCCGCTGGCCCCGCAGCAGTGGGACCACTACACATTTACATTTACATTTTTTTAAAAAAATTCAGAGTATTACGGGGGTACAAACGCTTTGATTACATAAATTGCTTTTGCACCACCCAAGTCAAAGCTACAAGCGTGCCCATCCCCCAGACAGCGCACATTGCACCTGTTAGGTGTGAGTTTACCCATCCTCTCCTCTCTCCTCCCACCTGCCCAACACCCGATGAATGTGGCTTCCATATGTGCATGTAAGTTTTAGTTGATGAGTACCAATTTAATGGTGAATGCATGTGGTGTTTGTTTTTCCATTCCTGTGATATTTTAGTTAGGAGAATGGGCTCCAGCTCCATCCAGGATAATACAAGAGATATGAGTTCCCCACTATTTTATGGCTGAGCAGTACTCCATGGTATACATATACCACATTTTATTAATCCACTCATGAACTGATGGGCACTTGGGTTGTTTCCACATCTTTGCAATTATGAATTGTGCTGCTATAAACCTTTCAGTACACCTGTCTTTTTTATAGAATGTATTTTGTTCCTTTGGGTAGATGCCCACTAGTGGGATTGCTGGAAGAGAAGAAACAGAAGATGGAGAAGGACCAAGATGAGCTTTGCCTAGATTCTCTTCCCTTCGCTTCCTCCTCCCTGATGAGGCATCCTTCCCTTCTGAGTCATGTCCAGGTGCTCTCTGGTAAAATTTTCCTCTCATGGGTGTTAACTGCAGGAGGTAAGGATATATTCTCTCTCCCAACACTCTTTTGTTTTACATTTAAAACAAACAAACAAACAAACAAAATAAGGGCTTAAACCAAAGAATAATTCTGGTAAGAATTTTAGACACTACAGTCTTTGGATTGAAATTTCTTAAGGGTCTCTCCCAGCTCCTCTCTAACTCTACCTGCTAGTGATGGTCTTATGCTGCCTACAGGTGTGGCTGGTCCAAACAAGTCCCTTCCTTAAAGTATAGAAGATCACTAAAAGGACACGGTTCTAATTCAACAGGAAAAAAATCCGCCAAACTTATTGAGAGGTCAAATAAAGGTTGGCCGATTTTCACGTTCATTCGTATTCTGATCACATAGCCTTAGCTCTAAGTTGTATAATTTTATCTCTTTAATAGCTTCAGACCACACAAGAACCTACATCAGTGCCCTCTCTATAACGAGAAAAGGGAAGAGTATGCCCAGAATTGTTTATCTTGCATTTCCTATAACTGAAAAGAGCATCTTCTAAGAGAGAGTGTAGGAAGGGGAGTAGTGGGAAGTTTTCTAGCTCACACTGTACTTCTCCAGCACGGAGCAGCCTGCAGAGTTTGTGTCAGCTCTTCCCACACGCAGAAAAAAAACCTGCTGAAGAAACCCCCCCATTCTCCTCTTCTCCATCCTCCTCCTGGCTCACCCACCTTGGTGTTCTCTCCTGGGAATACCTGGGGGTCTTCCACAACCCTCTCCACTCCCTTGCTTCATAGACATCCCAGGTCCCAAAGTGTATTAAGGGTATTCTCAAATGTGTATTGACATCAGCTTTTTCCCCTTGGAGAGCAGAATGTTCCCAATTATCAATTGATGGTTCTGAGAAAAAAAAAAATGATGGTTCTGAGAAAAAAAATAATGAAACTGCTTTTTAAAATTCCCCCTTTAAAAAAAGAGGGATCATTTTAGACAATCCCTGCAGCTTCTGTGAGTCTCCAATGACACTCCTGAAACCTAATCATCTTCCATGTTTTGCCCACTTTTCTGAGCAGCAGTGGGTGTGTGTGTCTCTGTTCCATTAGTATTAAAGGGAATTGGGAGCACTTAAGAGGAGGCAAGCCTTTCCCTAGAGATGTAATTTCATGCATTAAGATATAAAAACATGAGAGGGTACACATTGATGTGTGGTGGATTCACGAGATTGGCTCCATTAACACTAATGGGAATGAGGCCCGCGTCTTGCTGTCACCCTGATAGGGCAGATGTACAAACTCTGGCGCCTCTGGAGGCCCAGACTTGCTGACCGACCTCACCCTTGCGTGCAGGTTTGCTTTGTTTTTCAAATCCAGCTGGATAAATATGGCAGAGATCCCTGATTGAATACAGAGACCAGGTCTTCACTCTGGTAGCAGGCAGCCTATGGGGTATGGTTTCAAATGAATGCATGAGACTGATTCCACAAGCCACATTACAAACATCAGTCCAACTCATCTATGATCACATCTTTCAAAGAAGAGACAAAGCAGATCAGGAAGACCAGTTTTCCCAGAAAGAAGATGTAAAATCCTGAACCCCAAAGATCTGTGCATACAGTATCCTGCCACCCTGGTTTCCGTCCTTCCCTGCCTCACTTTCCTTTGTCCTCATTCCTGCTACACTAGGCTTCACTTCCCAGATGAAACATGGGTGAGTCATCTTTTTCTCCAAAATTTTTTCTAGAGGCAACTCTGGCCAAGACAAGTACATTTATTGTTTATCTTGTGCATATATTACATATCTGTAAGTTATATGAGTCAGTTTAAGATAAACAATAATAGACCAAAATTTTTCTAATGCCAAAAGCTTATAGATGTAACCTCCATTAAAATACCATGTTTGCGCAGTCCACTCACAAGGAGAACTCTGGTACCTTTGTGACGAAATGGTATAAAGTGATAAGGCTGTTTCCTGCACAGTCTGGAAAGTAGGCATTAAGTCAGGGGTTGGACGGAGAAACAAATTGCTAAGAAGAGAGCAAGGTTTGCCATCACTTTCAATATTGGAGAGCCTCAGTATCTGCAACATCTGATAAGAGATACCTGTTCTTGAGTTAGAGGGGGCTGAGGGTGGGATGGGCATTATAAGAGTCATGACACTGCAAAGTTGTCTGTTAAGTCATACTTTGGTTGATATGCCCTCAATATACATAACCTAAACTTTTGTACCCCCATAATATGTTGAAATAAAAAAAATAAATAAAAATTTTTGCAAAAAAAAAAAAAAGCAAATTGACCAACTGCATATTTTTTGATGTTCAGATACTTTGAAACTATGTGTTTTTTTCCCCAAAATGTTTTCAAGGTCAGGGGGCCAAAGGACCCTGGGTGAGCGCAAAGATTTAGAGCATCCAACAAATTTAACTCCTTCCTTTAACATGAAAAAAAGAAAAAAGTATAAGGTGGTGTTTAGAATATAATTTTGAAAAGGAGCCAGAGCTTATTTCAAATGTGGGTTCCCATCCTTACTCATCTCCTGATTGTGAACAAGTTACATCACTGACCTTTCCTTAGTCTTATAATTGACAAAAAAAAAAAAAAAAAAAAAAATCCTTCTGGACCGTTGTCTTAAATCAGCTACACCTGAGATGAGGATTCACATGCAACTGATTTCTATAGGAATTGCTCTCAGGAAAGACAGGTGAAGCAGTGAAGGAAGCTCAAGGAAAGGGAAGAAGCCAAGTGAGGAGGGAGAATGAATGTCCAGGGAAATTCCCAACTTCACCTTGATCCCAAGGGAAGCTCTGGAGGATAAAGTACACCCCAGAGTTTGCCCCACCTCAAGGCAAATGAGCTGAGCTTTCGTATTTCAGTACCAGTTACTAGTTAAGGCTCACCTCCTCATTTGTAACTTAAGAATAATGCCCACGTTTCTAGGCTATTTGAAATCTATAATGAATTCGATGTTTGTAAAACACTTAGCAAAGTACCTAGTGCAAAGTAAGAATGTGGCGTGTGGTTGGTTGTTTATAACAATGATTGTCACTGTTACTGAAGAAATTGAGCCAGTTGCTCAGGCTGCACACATCTGCCAGAGCAGAGCCGTGAAATACGAGATGTGTACTTGATTCTTTTCCTTTCTGAGGAGTCGCAGAAACTCTATAAGCAGCACACTCATACTCTGGGTCATTTGGTACTCAAGTGTCTTCTGGGTGGCTCTAATTCTAAAATGAAGTACAATCACAGTGAAGAGTTGGAAATGAAAATCATTCAGTTATGCGTTCTTTACAATTGTTCAAAAAAATATAAAGAATCAAACAATTTAAAATGTGTTCATCCATATGGCTGTATGTATATGGAAGCAGAATTGAATTAGAAATAGTTCACATTGACCAGATAGTGTCAAATTTTTGTTTGAAAGTAGAGTCTTATAATCCTTCTCTAAGTCTCAGAAACAGCCTAGTACATGGTAAAAAGGATATGCCATGTGATTAAACTTATCTTCTCTCCTGAAAACATTTAGCATTTTTCCATCTTTGGTGTACTTTGCTTCTAACCAGGAGGGACCTCTGTGCTTATTAGAAGAATATTCTCAAGCTATTAAAAGCCATTTTGCCTGCATACACAGAGCCAGAAAGGCTGGGAGTTTACATCTTCTAAGTTGGTGACTTTAACTGGTGACTTATTGGTGCTGACCTATGAAATTCTAGTGTCTTTGTCTTGAGGTAGGATGAACTATATAGCTCCCCTTAGGGTCAGGCTGGAGTTGGAAATTTTCCTGAAAGCTTTCCACCCACAATTGGCTTTTCCCCTTCCTGTCCAGTTTCCCTTACTACTTTTCCAGTCTTTTCTGGGAGGGCTTCCATAATACATCATTTCTAAGTGCATCTTTGTCTCAGGGTTCACTTTTAGAGTCCTCACCTAAGACACCAGTACAAAAGGATTTCCTTAACAATTATAAGACAAAGGCAAGCTGGTGATACTACATCTAAAAAATTAACATTTTTCTGCATGTCTATGGCTTACTATGAAATATGTCCAGTATCTTATAGGTTACAGTATCTATAAGCCAAGTTTACAGATAAGAAACCCATTTTAGCAAAGGACGCAGCTAGTTAGTGACTAAGCACATTTTGATTCAAGCTGTCTAATTATAAGGCCCAGAATCTTAACCAGCATACCACCTTTGAACCCTTGAACTTGAAACTGGAAAGTATGAAAGGAGATCCTTTCGTATGTATTCCAAGAGGCATCCATTTCAACCTCTAGTTGAAAGCAATCTTCTTTGTTTTCAGATTCTCTCCCAGGTCAACTGTGTGAATGTTTCTGAGTTTTACATCATTTTCCATGGAGAAAAGCTTAGACTGATACTTTTTTTGCATTTTTATGCTTGTGTTGCTTAGATCTTCTTATAGTCCTGGTTGATACCTGCCAGTGATTCTCCATCAGGGATTGCAGTTTAAAATCATTGCCAGCAATACAGGCTTATCCACCAGAAATGTAATATCCCTGAAACCTGACCCTCTTGAAGTTCAAAAGACAGAATCACTAAATTGAAAGAGAATCCTTCTGTGTAGGGTTGATCTTATTGACTATAATGAGGGCCGGAGTTTCAATTTGCCTCCCAAGTGTGTTGCAAAGAAGAATAAAAGAAAGAAAAACAAGAAAGTGGAGATGAGGCTATTTCAGTGGAATTTGGTACCATAAATGTATTGAAGGTCTTCTTTGAACCTAAAGTGTATCAATTTTAGATAACATATAGTTGAATACTGTTTTTTCAAAAAAAAATTCATTTTCCCTTTTAATTTGAATGTTTATCCATTTACATTTATTGAAAGTACTTATAGGTAAGGTTTACATTTGTCATTTTGCTATTTTTTTCCTACATGCCATATGTCTTTTATTGTTCCTCTATTCATCCATTAATGTCTGATTTTCTAGTCATTTCATTTTTATTTCTTTTACTATGTTTCCAGGTTATTTTTATAAGGGTTGCCCTGGAGATTACAATTAACAATTTATAACAATTTGATTGTATTAACACCAATTGAATTTCAATACTATACCGAAATTTTTCTCCTATGTACCTCATTTCCCTACCCAACCACTTCTTTTTGCTATTATTATCATACAAATTACATCTTTATACTTTGTAGTTCATCAATGCAGATTATAATTTATTGATTTATGCAGATGTTTTATTGCTCAACCGGTTAAGAAATAATATGTTGTATGTGCCCTACCCTAGCTTTATGAACACTGTGAATATTCATTTTACCAGAATAAATAAATTGCTCCAACCCTAGACTTAGAAAACTCTAGAAGTATAACAAAAATAGGCCGTGATTTCAGTGTTTTATACTGAAGGTAGTGTCTGGACCTTGGTGAGTCCTTGCAAAAGCTAAGAGTAAAATTTTCCATTGTGGAAGAGTAGCTCCAAAGCAAGGCAGGATACAATCAGAACTTTTATTTTTATAAACCAGATTTGTCATGGTCCTGATACTGACTGTGTTTATTTTTTTGTTATCATTTAAGGTGATAGCCTTTTCTGAAAGCTAGGTAAGGGTGTGTATTCAGGAGAAATCTAGTCTTAGCCTGATCCCTGCTAGACAATTAATGGACCAAATAGCAACATTTGCCCTATTTCATATCACGTGCAACAGCATTACATGTCCTTGGAGTGAAAGATTATTACGACGGGCCAGGAGCTCAGTTTGGCTTAGGCTGCACTGTCACGAAGGGCCTCAAATGTGGCAATTGTGTTATGGTCTGGATACGGTTTGTTTTTCTCCACCAAATCTTGTGTTGAAATTTGATCCTGAGTATGGGGGTGTTGGGAGGTCAGGCCTAACTGGAGATGTTTGGGTCATGGGGGTGAATCTCTCATGAATAGATTAATGTCCTCTTTCAGGGATGAGTGAATTCTCACTCTATTATCAATTGTTCCCATGAGAGCTGATCGTTAAAAAGAGCCTGGCAACCCCCACTGGCTTCTTCTCTCACCATGTGATCTCTACGCATGCCAGCTCACCTTTACCTTCTGCCATGGGTGGGAGCAGCCTAAAGTGCTCAATAAATGCAGATGCCCAGTCATGAACTTTCCAGCCATCAGAATTGCAAACCAAGTAAACCTTTTTGTCTTTATAAATTACCCAGCCTCAGGTATTCTTTATAGCAATACCAAACAGACTAAGACAAATTTAAATCTTGCCTTTAGGTTATGTTACCTACATATTCATAGAACAACAACAAAAGATAAAACACTGCAAAATGTAAGACCTCAATACTTACAGTGTGGTCTGTAGATAATCAGCCTCATCATCTTATGAGAGATTTTCAGATATGTAGATTCTCAGCCACCATCCTAGACCTGCTGAATCAAAATATATGCATTTATGTAAGATCCCTGAGTGACTCACGTGCACATTAAAGTCTGAGAAGCACTACCATAGATAATCTTGCCATGGATTGTTGAAATTTGATTGTATACACTCCATTAAACAAGGCCTTGGGGAATTTAAAAGGTTGTTTTTGGTCTTTCTAGCTGCTCAGCTCCCTTCAATTGCAAAAGCAACAGGGCAGCTAAAATATTCTAACCTCAAAGTGGCCTCTTGTAAATTATTAGCTAAGCTATATTAAATATCATTCTCCATAATGTTTCAGTAAAATTTCTATGGCAAGAAACAGAGAAAAGGTATGCTTTTTCACCCAAGTAATTTGATTATGTTTTCCAGAGAAATTCCATAGTCATCTCATTCCAGGTACCGAACAAAGTCTACTAAACCTCCGTTGGCTGCTTCTACAAAGAAATGCCAAACCCCAGGTTTGAACCTGTAGGGGTGGGCAGAACCTGCACCTGTAGGGGGAGTTCCCCTAGCTCAGGTGGGCCAAGCAGACTAAGCTGTGTCTCAGAAGGCAAAGATTCTAGTTCTTGATCTGCCAGTGAGGCATTTAGCAAGCATTCCCCCTCTCTAAGCCTCAGTTTTCTTTTCTCTAAAAGTAAGGAGAATGAGCTTGAGTACATCTGAGAGCTTTTACTACAAGCTCTGCTCAGACAAAACCCAATCCTCATTTTACGGATCAAGAACCTATCTGACATGCTGCCTCCTGTCTTTAAATGAGCGTGGCTACAGTTCATTCCTCATATTAAAAGTCATTTGTCCGCTTGCAAGGTCCATAAAATGACAACATACTTTTCTATTTGCTTGAAATTAGCCACCATGTAGTTCTCTTAAATAAACGTCTAGTGGAAATTCCTCACCTCATGAATTTTCATAACTTACAGCAAATTCAGACATGCCTTCCCTTTGTGCAGAAAGTTCTTCTATGGCATGCCTTGGCTTTCTACCGACATGAATAAATATCTTTAAATCAGTGTTGCACAACATTTATGATTCCTTACTGTATAATATTTTTAGAGGAAAAAAAGCCATATTTAGAAGAAAATGTGCTGATTGACAACAGAATAAACCATGCCTATGGAAAGCCTTTTTATCCAGAATACAGAGCCTCTGCAAAGCTGTGGAGGTGGCGGCTTACTCAAACCTTAGCCATTGTATCCGGGGGTAAATAAATCGCCATCCCAGATGTATAAAATGACAGTAAACATCAGAGCCTCTGAGTGTTCTCAGATCTGCATGGTCAATAGCAGAATCTAAACACAGCAGGTGTTCGAACCTCTCGTCTGTTTAGGAAGCTGAGCTATACTTCTCTGGAGAAACCCATTCGAAAGAGTCAATAGCATATGTTGTCCTCAAGGTTGGAGTAAGTTGGCAAAGGCAAGTTGAATCAAAGGCAGTAATGTAAGAAGTGTTCCAGGTATCATAATGATAGTGATACATTTCAACAGCCAAATAATAATAATAGGATGTGCAAGACCTGAACCCTAGTTGGGAGTGCAAGCTGCTCTTTTAGACGAGGAAAAGTCAAATTCTGTAAAAGGAGGGGTAACATTGTTCACGCATGCTTTCTTAGAAAGGGCTAGATTCCCAAGGGAAAGGGACATTTTTTCTTAAATTCCACCAAAAAATAAGTATTCATGAGCAAATGGTATAGCACTATGTTGCCCTAAGTGAAAAAAATCTCATTTGGTTGCTATTTTTGATTAAAAAAAAACTATTTTTGAATGTTCAATGAGGGCTGGACTACAGAGAAACTAGATCATAAATGTTTTGTATTTATAAAAATTTGAGAGAAAGAAACAGTGTATTTGATAGCCTTGGACATGTAGTAATGATACCTCACATTTTTGTATCTAATGACTTTGGAAAACGTTTTGGATTTGCTCTTTGGGATTTGAAAGCATAGCAGTAGGAAAACAACCACAAAGTTTTCATTCTACATGTTTACATTTTCCGGTCATCTACATTATTCAAAGTCCAAAGTTTCATAAAAAGATGGACTTAGAGGGACCTTTAAAAGCCATGTAGAAACCCACTGACACAGGAATTCTTCAAAGGCATTTATTCTTGGCTTGAATATTTCTGAAGGAAAGGGTAGGTGGGGCCATTTGTTAAAATCTCAGTCCCCTGCAGGGCCAGAGTTTTTCCCTGTTCTTCATTCCTTCCTTTCTCCTTCCCCTTTCCCCTTCTCCTGACTTCATTCTCTCCCTCTTCCCCTCTCTCCTTCCTTCCCCATTTCCCTTTCCTTCCTTTTTTCTCTCCTTCTATCATTCTTCTTTATACCATCCCACTCCTTCCCTTGCTACCTTCCTTTCTTCTTTTTTAAAAAACTGCCTTGCCATTGAAAAGTTTTACCTACTGCTGTGCAAAAACTCCCTTCCCTCTAAATCTCCCCATCTGTGCAGTTCTCTGCCTCAGAGCCCCTCAGAATGAGGGTAATTGGTGGGTGGGGCTCTTTCTTTCCAGTTCCACCAACGTTTCCACTCCTTTCCTTCCTCAACTTTCAGACATCTCCAAAAGCTCACACGTGTGGCTGACGAACTGGAAATCAGGGCTGCAAATTAGATCAGGAACATTATTTTTAATGCTTATATATTAGCTACATTTTTATTGTTTAGGTACTTTATCTTAGGAAGAAAGAGGAGCTAGTCGGGCAATAATCATACAACACTCAACTCTTTCGCATATTTACCATGTGCCAGATAATGTATAAAGTACTTATAGGACGAATCTCATTGAAATCTTGCCACCTACAAAGAGCTACCATTAGCCTCTTTGTACAGGGAGTTTGAGGAACATGCCCAAGGTCGTTCAGCTAAGAAACGGCAGCATTAAACATTGAGTCTCTCTGTCTGTTCATCTCTTGACCTTGTCCCACCATACAGACCTCTGTGCCACGTGGAATTTCTACAATGACATTCTAGCTAATATTTAATTCTACCCAGTAGAATTCCCCAGAGGACCAGAAGCTTTGTTCCCATTTACGAGCTCTCTACCCCTGCAGGAGAGAGATTCAGCATACACAGAGGAAAATCTCTTACCAACCCCCTTTCTCTGAGCCACTCCTGTCTCCTGCACCACACCCCTCCTGCCTCTCTTCGTGCAACGTCTTTGCCCTCATCTTTGCAGACCTGCACCTGTCCAACCCTCCCCCTCACGTCACCTTCTGGAAATCACATTCCGCCCCCACCCTGCCTGTCACTCAGCACTGTGCCTCAGCTCCAGGAAACATCCTGGCTTTTGTTTGAAATTCCCCCATGGGAGCCTTTTAACCTCCACCACAAGATGAGAGCTCCAAGGGCAGAGAAGTCCAGGCCCCATGTAGCTCTTTGCACAGAATGGGCCCTCAACTCGCACATGCTGCATGCATTTGATGATAGGGTCTCCACTAAGGGCTCGAGCTCCCCTTCCTCCTCTGATCTGCATACACAGCTCGGATTTCTCAAAGCACTGGCTTACTTCAACCCCCAAATTCCTTTTGAAGCTCGCCCCATCGTCGCTTTACAGGATCACCCACACAACTTTGAATTCCTCCCAGCAGCCTGCATAGAAAGAGGGGACTTACTTAGGTAGCAGCCAACAGTATATTTTGTGATCAAATTCCTCATTCACACAATACCGGAAAAGAAAAAAAAAAAAGAAAGAAAGAAATGATACTAACCCCTGGAGAGTCCCAGCTTCCAAAGGAGATGTTAGAAGAAGATTGCTTTTGACAGAGGCCCTCAAGAGGAGTTTGAGCTTCCCATGGCACGTGTAACCGTGAGCAAAAAGCCCCTGAAGCATTTCGGCATAATTTTCTCTCTTAATAAAAGATTAATTCCCTTGTAAAAGGCTGTGTGGGGACCACTCGTTACTTGTTAGTGCGGCCATTCCATTTCCCCGTGCCTTCTCTGACCTGCTCTTGAGAGCTTTATGATGTGCCATCAGGGGGGTCGTTCCGGGGGTGGAGGGACGCAAATGAAACCCAAGAGGAGGCTGCGGGGTCCCAGATTAAGATGCCACAGCTCTGACATTCTTGTTTCCATTTATGGGTTTCCATGTCTATTTATCAGGCAATCTCCAGGCGGCTGTCTCATCCTCAGGTTCGCACGTTCTAAACACACCTCCCTTCTGCCTGGGAGATCATTCCCCTCCTTTAGGGTCTGGCCGATTTCTGATGATGGTGGCAGCTGCTGCCACTTTTTGGAAACTTCCTAATACAGAGGCCTATGCCGGGCACATCTGTTGCATTATACCCTTTAACACTCATACATCCTGAGGCAGATACCTGCGTTATTATTATAAATCTATAATCAATAGTATTATATGTTATAGAATCATGTATAATTAAGATAATGTTTACTAAAAGGTGTAATGGAATGTGAATTAAATAACAATAATCCCTATTTCATGACTTAGATTGGAAAGATCATCCCGGGTCCCTCAACTAATAAGATCTGAGCAATTGAATTTGCATCTAGGCTTTTCCAACCCTTACGTTCTCATATGTGACTACTCTGCTACACTACCTCTCCGTCCATGCTTCAAGGCCATGCTGAAATGGTCAACTCCCTACATGAAGAGCCTTTTTTGGTGACAACAAAGCTAATGGAGTGCATTCTCCATTTCTCTATGACATTTTTTTTTACATATGTAAATGGATAATGCTGAGTCCCCACAAGACCCATCTCAACATTTTGTCAAAATCAGAAGCGGCACCAGTTAAGTCCCCTATCTAGAAATTGTAGAAAAGTAGCTAAAACCTTTTAGAAGTCTCTTAAAAAATGCCAAAGGTAGAATACAGTCAGTCATTAAGATTTATGCAAAATGTCTTTAAATCATAAAATAATTTTTTCATCTTTTTCTCCCTCTCCCTTCTCTCTCTCTCTCTCTCTCTCTCTGCATAAATATGTACATATGCAAACAGATAGTGAACACTGAATCAAAGGCAGGACTCATGGTGGGACTGGGTTAATCATAAAAGTAAATATAATTTTTTCCATTTTCTTTTTAAATCTGTTCTGTGGTAGTTCTTCCTTTGCCTCTGAATAAAAACTTATCAGGGCCCATGACTTATCTCATCACAATTATGTAATAAAAATTCCCCATCACTTTAAATCAGAATAGTAATTAAAATGTTCAGTTCTTGTAAATGTCAAAGCCGTCAACATGATTCAAAGTTTTGGGCAATCCTCCTACCTGGGCTAGCGCCTGCTGCCAGACCTATCACTAAGGGAGGAGGGGAGCTCCAGGAAGTTGATTTTCTGTTCCAGATCCCCCTTCTGTGGCTCTCTACATTTGTTTTTTGACTCTTCTAGGGTTACATCATGGGGAAGGGTGCAGGAAAGTTTACACTTGAAACTCTTGTAAGCCGCCTCTGTACTTTTGGATAACAAATACATTAATAGCAATATATATTGTATAGCAATATATAGTATTCAACGTAGCAAATTTTTTTTAAAAACTCAAAACAACACAAAGAAAGAAAGAAATGCCACCAATAATCCTACCATCCCAGATGACCACTGCTGACATTTTAGTGTATACCATCAATATTTCATTTTCTTCTATAGAAACATATATTGCATATGCATTTTGAAGGGAGGAACTTTCTCTAGACTGTCTCTGTGAAACCTTAGCAATGACCTTTCTCTGTTATGTAATTCTTGTACAGTAAATAAAAATAAACTATATATCATCTGTTGATAATAACCATGACATCTTTGCTTTTTACCAATATGCCAGAAAATAGGACAGTATAGAGGTTAAGTGTCTAAATCTCAGAGCTAGATTTCTGGGGTCATTACAAGATCCCCCCATTTATTAACTGACTGCCCTTTAGTAAGTGACATCAAGTAATATTTCTATGCCTCAGTTTCCTAATGTGTAAAATGAGGATAATATAGTAACTTTCCTCATGTGTTGTTGTAAAGTATAAAACGTGTAATTTAGTACGTATGTTTAATGTTGTTAGAAGAATGTCCAGCAGATGGTTAAGTTTCATACAACAAATGGCTGTGAAGATGAGGAGGTTGCTGCTGCTGCTATACTCATGCAGTGAAAAATACAGTTCTCTAGAAGCTCGTAATTTACTTTGTGAGATAAAATAAATGTAAACCAAACAATTAGAAAAGATTTAAGTGCTGGTCTCTTAAGCAAGGTTGAGAAATCTTAGAGAGAAAAAAAACAGGCACAATAGGTTTTAATAAACAAGATGGAACTTGGGAGAATTTGAGTGCATTTGAGTCAAATAAACATAGTTTATTTAGTTGTTATTTTCCCACAATGTTTTCCATTTTTCAACATTATTCTTGGGTCTTTTTCACATACCCTAAAAATCCAACCAGTTTTGCAAGATAAAGTGATGACAGCAAACTGCCCTGGGCTAAATAGAGTGTGTACTATTGACATGGAGCAGTGACACCACAGTCACACATATAGGACAGCACATTTCACATGAATCTATGTTCATAGTACTGACTTATTTCATGCTAACACCTGCCTCTAAATTCATAAGTGCTCATAATTACAGAAATTAACTTTCTAAATAGAGGAGGTATTTCCCATGCAGGATGTGATGCAGAAAGTGAATTGAAATTCAATGGATGCATTCAGTGTTCTTGTTGAAGACTTCTAAGCAATGTGGAGACATTATTGCAACCATCTTGGCAGGTATCCAGTGGAGTAGGTAAGAATGTGTGTTATCATCCAAGGACAGATCCACTAAGTGGCCTGAGAACTCCTAGAGTCATAAAATCATAAAATGTTTAACTTACAAGAGATCATATAGTTCAATAATCTTAAAATATACCTCTTAGCAGTGGAATACTTTCTTCAGTAGAAATCTTAACAGCTAATGCCCAACTCTCCTAAGTGAGATTATCATTGTTGAAGTGATGCTTACTCACTTCACCCTGAAGTGTTGTTTGGAGTTTTAGGCATCCCAAAGAATATATTGCTATGAATATTTGAACCATGCAAAACTCATTTTGAAACTTAATCTCTAATGTGGTAGTATTAACGGGGGGGCCTTTAAGAGGCGATTTGGTCATGAGGGCTCTGTCCTCATCAGTGGATTAATGGATTAATGGTGATCACGAGTGGGATTGGTGGCTTTATAAGAAGAGAGACCTGAGTGAGCACAATGCACCGCCTTGCCATGTGATGCCCTGTGCACCTCAGACCTCTGCAGAGAGTCACCCCCAGCAAGAAGGCTCTCACCAGATGCAACCCTTTGACCTTGGACTTCTAAGCCTCCATAAGTGTAAGAAATAAATTTACTTTCTTTATAAATTATCCAGTTTCATATAGTCTTAGAAGTCCACAGAAAATGGACTAAGACACACCCTTTGGAAATCACTGATTGAGTTAAAGCCCCCTGTGGTGGACTGTTACTCTGGTGGCACCAAGTGAGACTCACTACCCGGCAGGTGGCCCTACTGTCCTGCACGCCCCTCCAGCATTGAGAGTGGGCTTGGTCATGTGACTGTCCGATGGGACATTAGCTTTTTAGTGTACTCACACTTTGAAGCATAAAGCTTGGGCTAGGCCACTCTATGATCAGACTACGTGAAAAGAGAAACCATGAAGAAAAGTCTTCAGGTGCCAGATTTGTGAGTGAAGCCCTCTTGGATCCACCAGGCCCAGGTCAGCCTCCAAACCACAGCAGCCTCATGGAGACTTCAAGTGTGACCAGCAGAAGAACCACCTAGCCAAGCCCAGTCCAGATTACAGAATCATGAGGAAAATGTTTGTCACTTTAAGCCACTGAGTTTTGTGGTGAATGGTTATACGGCAACAGATAACTGGAAAGTTATTTACTACAGACATTATTATATTTGTAGCATCTGTAATTATGTCTATCATGAAGAAAGTACTTTGATAATATTGAACCAACCTAATTAACCAGTAAGTGGAAGAACTAGAAATATAATCTAAGTCTTCTCATCCTGACATGCCGCCACTCACGTGCTTCCTCACTTATTTAGTGCCTCCTTTATTTATGGAATTAAACCCCTAAATTCTAGATATCCAATCTAAATTCCTTTACGTGAGCTATATTTTGAAGTAGAATGGACTATTTTGTTCCCTAAGATCAGAATTCACACATCAGAAAACAGCTAAGAACAAAGAGCTTCTAAGCAATAAAATAAGATGTCTCAGTGTCCATGTACTTTTCTTAGAGGACAGAGTCTCTCTCAAATCCTACATGCTCTTATACTGTAGGGACATGTGGTTATCAATCCAGTATCCATTTATTTGCAAAATCATCACTTCCTCATTGCACAGCACTGCTGTTTGTTCCATATGCTTCAGGGGATCTGGACCCCATAATCCTAGAAGAGAAAATTAAGCCCAGTTCTGGCCAATTAGTGTAGTCCCTTCCCTGGCCACAGCATTTGGTGTAGGGATGGGAATGTGATCCAAGTCTGTCATATTAGAGACTTCCTCATTATTTTTGCCAAAGTTATCCAGAAAATTGTCCTCTTTTCCCCTGGATCATAAGTTCTAAGGATAATCCAAGGCCTAGGTGTGTGGTGAGGATGGAGATGTACTAACTGAAGCCATGTTACTTCCATGTGCAGAAAGTCTTCCTGAGAACAAAACTAAAAAGAAGTAGGAATTACCAAAAGATGGGGTTAAAGACAAATATTCCAAGGATGACAGCTTCTGAATCTGATCTCAGCCTCACTCTGTGAGTTTCTTCAATGAACGTATTTTTATACTCATCTTTTTGCTCAGGTCAATTGCAATTATACCATTTTCTCTTGTAAAAAAAAAAAAAAAGAAGAAGAAGAAGAGGACTTCTTTCTAACAAACCTACTTGGCAGGTTTCAAAGTACTTTCGTATTCATCATCCATTAGTCCCTCACAGTAATCTGCCAAGTGACCAGGACAGTAGGATGGTCCCCATTTCATCCGTGGTGAAAATGAGCCTCCGGTGTGTGGGTCCTGCCTGCATCTACTTGCAAGTCAGCTGTAGAACTTGCTTGAGAAATAAGGTCTTCTGCTTTCAAGTCCAGAGAATTCCCACTTCACTGATGTCATAAAATTATTTTCCAAAATCTTCTATTGATAAGACAGTTTCAGGGCATAAAGTGGTAGAAATTTAGTTATGCAGAATGCACAGTTACCTTCTCAGGTGCAGGAGGCGTGACTACCAAGAAGTGAGACGGCACTACCTTTGGTACACTGTCAACATTGAAGGATTACTCACAGTAGGAAAGTGAGCTCAGAGAATTTTATGTGGGATTCCTAAAATTCAGAGCTTGAGAAGGGGATTCTTGTGCAAGTGATTTATTGGGGGTAAGATCATCTCAGGAGAAGAGGAGTGAATGATGCAGGATAGGACACGGGAAGGAGCCACTTAAGGATATGATGTCAGCTGGAAAAAGGGATATAGGGCACAGCTATATGCTCTTAACAAACAATATCCGAAATAGCAGAGATGTATGCATCAGCCCTGTAAAGGGGTTCCAGGTGGGGCACCACAGAATCTACTAAGAAGTCTAAGCAGGGCTCAACCTAATACTCAGCTCTTCTTCCCCTAACTTCTGTGAAAACATATTATGTAACACAGACCAAGCATTTGTGAAGTGCTACCCAATGCCAGGTATGGGACGATATGCAGTGGTGGCATGTCTTATCCAAGCATTATGTTCTAAAGCAAATGTGAAAGATAAAAATAGCAGGAAGTCAGAATTATCATAACACATGCATACACACACACACTCGTATATGAACACATTTATATATAATGGGTAAAATAAGTTAACTGTACATAATGAAGGCTGTATCTATATATTTATACATAAATTTAATTTAGTAGAGTAAATTTATATTTAACTGGATTACACTGTATATATCAAGAACCAGGTCAAACCATGCTTGAACAAAATTCAAGGATTTAGTTGGAAATCTGTCATATCAGTGAGTGCTCAATCTAAGATGTTTTCAGCAAAGCATTTCTGACAGGGGCTCTGACCTGTATGTTTTGCCCTCCCAGTGACTCTTTGACTCAAGTCTCTCTGTTTGACCAGGGCTACAATCACTGTCTCCCCTGGTGGTCAAGGATTATTCGCTCAAACTTGCAGATTATGCATGAGGCTTTTATAAGTCCACAGGAAAAAAAGTTACGTGGCTACTGGAAATAAATCTATATCCTTCTTTTCCCCAAAAGAACATGGCAAGGAAATTTATTTTCCCTTAGAATTTGAGAAGATTATGGAGGGGTGAAATGTGACCCTACACTATTGGATTTTAAAAATTCACATTTTTAAAAATCTTTCTGAATCAAATAAACTCTATTCTCCTGCCTGGTTGCTAGAAAATATATTCCCATTGTTAAAGTATAATTTTTAAAAGGATAAAATAATAACTTAGGCAAATATAAAATGAACATGTCAGAGATTTCTTTTAATTACTGAGAGAAACGGTAAGGTGTTAAAACCAGCCCAAAGCACATTTGAAGATTGGTATTTAAAGGCAAGTTAATCAAGGCAGGTTAGGATAAGATTGTTCAATTAGACACAAAGCTATTTAATGTTTAACAGAGTGACAAACCATAACTTTTGAAGTATCTGATTAAAAATAATTAACAGAAATCTGCAAGATAGGATGTAGCTTCCCTAAGTCTGGGATCTCTAATCGACACAAACAATGAATTAAACAACCTGCATTTGCCTAACCCCTGTGTAACACCTGCACCACTGTATGATACTGAATAATCCAGCCACTCACCTTTGGATCAAATTCAAGTTTTGAAAGATTTTTATTAGTACTCATCATTATTGAGGCTCTCCCTCCTTGTGGATGGGTCCATGCAAGAATCTTGGGTCTTTTACAAGCTAAGAACTAGGGAAAGGGCAAGACCTTTGTCCCCCTAGGTTATCATTTTGACCAGTCCTCCACTGTGACCAAATCCTGATGGAGTTCCAGTCCTCTGTCTTGGATTGACTCAGTGTTGGGGGCAGACCCTGGGATAACTCCCAATGCCCCCCACCTCCTGGTATCCCTGCATCTGTGTAATCCCCTCCCCTTAAGTGTGGTTAGGATCTATATCTTGCCTTTAGCTAATAGAATACTGCAAAGAAGTGATTTTTTTCAGATGTAATTCAAATCCCAAACCAGTTGATTTTGAGTAAAAGGAGATCATCCAAAGCGGGCTTGAATTAATCAGGTGAAAGCCCTTAAAAGGGAGACTGAGTCACCTCTCCTGCTGACCTTGAAAGAAGACAGTTGCCATGTTTTGGACTATGTGGCAAATAACTAGGTGGCAGGTAGGAGATGATAATGAACCTGACACAGCAGCAAGAAAAGCTCAGTCCTACAATCATAAGCAACTGAATTCTTCCAACAGCCATGTGAGCTTCAAAGAAGACCCCAGGCTCCAGAAAGAAACAGCCCAGCTGACACCTTGATTTCAGCCCCTGACACCCTGAGCAGAAGACCCAGCTGAACCCTCTCTGGACTCCTGCCCCACAGAAACTGTGAGATACTAAGTGTGTTGTTTGAAGCTGCCAAGTTTGTGGCAATTTGTTACACAGCAATAGATAACTAATACATTTGGAGACAGTCCACACAGGTTCTACTCCACTAACAGCAGCCTTTTCCGCAGAACCCCCCTCCAATGCTCTCAAGGCCATGGTACATATTCTCATCCACCTTTAGTATCCAGAGTCCATTCCTTTGTCCAGGGTTTGCAAACCAGCCTGCATCTCGGCCAGGCACAGAAAACCCCCCAAACTTCGTCTCTTATCTTAGACCCAGACATGCATCCCCATCATACCCCCTCTCCAAAAACAACTCTTCTTTCCAAGCCAGCCTCCTAACAGACCGTAGGTCCTAATTTTTAACCCTTATATCTTCTTCTTTGGAATCCCCAGTTAAATTCTCTTCTTTGGGCATGAAACCCCAAAGCTCTACTCTTAGCAATATTTGGAAGGAAGAAGGAAAGAGAGAAAGGAGAAATATTATAAGTACAGCTCTAGCTTTTAGAAAATACAATGTCGGCTTCTTTCCTGGAATGAGAGTGGGAAAAGGAGATTCTAGCACCATTTAAATGTTTTGTTTTTTTTTTTAAACTAGTAACTCACCTTTTTAAAGAGAGTTATTACCATAATATGCATTACATAACTGGGATGCAATACAGTCTTTTGGGGTAGAATTACAAAATAAATGGGAATTTCTTAACACTTTCCTCATGGTGAACTTGCATTCCTTATGATCGTGAAAGAGAAAAGGGACCAAAAGAAAAAATATGGTGTTAGTAATAATGAATTGAAGGACACGGGAGCAGGAGAAGATGAAAATATTCCAGGTCAGGAGAAGCTTCCTGAGAAAGCTTCAAGGAGGTAAGTTCTGGAGATCAATTTGTTGGTGAGACCAGCCCTGGAGCTGGCGGGTCACTGCCCTTGCACCAGTGTTTCCCAAGCTGCCTGCACGTTAGAGATGCGTGGGGAGTTTTTGAAAATCCCACTGAGCAGGCCATACTCCAAACCAATTGTTAAATCACACTTTTGGTAGGTGAAACACAAGGATTGGTATTTTTTAAATATCTCTATTCTTTTTAAATATCACTATGTTTTAAAGCTTCCCAGGTAATTTTATTGTGTGGCTAAGTTTTAGAATCACTGCTTTGGACTTTCTTCCTTTATTCAGAGCATGAGTTTTCATACATTAGTGCTTAAGTTTCATTTGGAAAGGCTGACAACACCCAGATTCCTGGGCCCCATCTAGAGTTTCTGATTCAGTTGATCGAGGGTGGAGCCCAAGAATCTGCATTTCTTACAAGCTCCCAGGTGATACTGATACCACCGATTAGAGAGGCACTCTTTGAACAGCAAGGGTTAAATTTTACCTTAATGAAATTGCAAGCACAAATTTTAGTCAGTGGTTAAAATATTACAGGTCATAACTGTATAGGACCCGTTTCGTATTTATGGAATACTTAGAGTTAATAATTCCAGATTCTACACTAATTTTTAACTTGTTTTGTTCCCTAAGCAGCATGATACAGAGACCAATTATCTCCAGAGAGAAAGACTTTTGCACAAAGGCTATCGGGAGAGACCCAAATCTTCTGTGCATTTACCCAATGCAACTGAACTCCCTCTGCACAGTAGAGTCCCCCGGGGGTCACACAAATGATACCAGTGTTTGATCTTCACCCCTGGAAATTCTAATTTACTTAGTATGAGTCCATATAAAATTAGACCTTATTTCTTAGAGCAGTTTAAGGCTTACAGAAAAATAAAACAGAAAATACAGAGTTCCCATATACTCTCTCTTGCCATCCTTACACAGTTTTCCCTATTATTAACATCTTGTACGGGGTGGTACATTTGTTACAATTGATAAAACAATATTGATACACTATTATTAGGCAAAGTGCCTAGTTTACATTAGAATTCACTCTGTGTTGTACAGTTCTGTGGGCTTAGCCAAATCCATGCTGTTGTATATCCACCATTACAGTATCACAGAATAATTTCAATGCCCTGATAATCCCCATGTGTTCTACCTATTCATCTCTCCTCTCTCCAAATGCATGGCCATTCCTGATCTTTTTGTTGCCTATAGCTCTGCCTTTTCCAGAATGTCATATACTTGGGAAAATTAATAAGTAGCCTTTTCTGACTGTTTTTATTTTCACTTAGCAATATGCATTTATGTTTCCTCCATGTCTTTCTGTGGCTTGCTAGCTCATTTCTTTTTATTGCTGAGTATTTCACTGGATATGGACGTACATTTGCATGTTCATCCATCCATTCCCCTACCAAAGGACATCTTGGTTGCTTTCAAGTTTTGGCAATTATGGATAAAGCTGCTATAAACACTTGTGCGTAGGGATTTTTGTGTGGACATACGTTTTCAACTCATTTGGGTAAATACCAAAAAGCACTATTGCTGGATCATATGGTAAGACTATGTTTAGTTTGTAAGAAACTGCCAGGCTGTCTTCCAAAGTGGCTGTACCATTTTGCTTTCCAACCAGCAAAATGTCGTTCCACATCCTCACCAGTGTTGGGTGGTCTTAGTGTTTTGAATTTTAGCCATTCTGATAGGAGTGTAATGACAGGTTATTGTTTTAGTTTGCAATTCCTTGATGATATAAGATGTTGAGTATCTTTTTCTATGCTTATTTGCCACCTTATATAACTTCTTTGGTGAGATGTCAAGGCAGTAGTAGTTTTTAGAAAATAATATTCCTAGGTGGTTTTATGATGAAGCCAGGATTGATGATTACTAAAACCTAGAACTTCCAGAGAACACCAGCCAGAGAGCTCCTCTTTTGTCTCTTGACTTGAAGAAAGTAGATTTCATAGCATTCTTGTATTTCACCCATATTCCATCAGCTTTTTTTTTTTTTTTTTTTTTTGGAAATCCTGACTCAGCCCATTGGTAAACAATGTCATTTCTACCCCAAGGTTTATTCTTAGAAGAGTCAATAATTTGCTTTTTTATCATAAAGCACAGTGGCCTGACTTTCAGATGCCATTGAGCTTTCTCTGGCTTTATTCTTTTCTATCTGCATACAGGGCAGGCTAGAAGTGCCAGAGAATTAATCCCACATATCCCCGGAGCAGCCCTCAACCTACGTAACTGATAGGAGTCGGTGTATAAATGCCCCAGCTTTCTCACCTTTCTAGTGGGATACTTCTAAAATATGTTCTACATTGTCTCCCAAAGTTCCCCAGCAATATTATGCTCCACATGGAGAAGTGGCTCACAAGGGCACACCCTTTATTCTTTGCTTTCCATTTCCTATCTCAGTTCCCCACTCCCCTGCAGGTGCCTCCTGAGATCACTTCCAAAATAAGCTACCTGCTCTTACATCCTGATCTCAGAGTCTGCTTCTGGGTGAACCCAAACCGAAACAGGCTCTGTCCAGACAGAGTGAGTGATGGAGAAGATTGTTCCAGGATATAAAGAAGAAAGTTGAGTGGAGCTAAAAGGGTCATGTAACAGCTGCAGATGTGTGACTGATGATGGATATTCCAACGTCATGTTTGGAACCATCAAACAGCTGTTCTTCTACATTTCGGAAGCCCTGTGTCATAAACAGGGTGCTAGATCTGTTCATTCATTTGCTAGGATATTGGAACATACACAGATAAATTAAAACTTGCTCTCTTTTAGCATTTTTGCAAATATAATTGGTCTTATCCTGGGTTCATCAGAAAGCTGAGGATGAAGTTGAGGTCTTATGTTATATTATTTTATGATCCCAAAGAAGAAGAGTGAGAAACAGAGTGAAGAAGGGAAGGTGGAAAAGCCAATAGGAGGAGGCTGTGCTATAGAGGTGGCTGCCACAAGGGGCACTGGTTGCCTAATCATGGACTCACTCCTCTGGGAAGCCATATAAACCACAATCCAGGACTGGTGGGGCAGGGTGTGATGGGAAACAGGATATCAGACAACCACTGGTTCCCATCACTGATGATCCAAAGGCCAGATTCCAGAGAATGGTTGTGGGGAATGGTGGACAGAGTGGACCCTCTGTGATTGCCCCACCTCTCACACCCAACAATAAAGAAACGGGAGGGGAAAGTGTGATGACCTCAGACCTCTCTCTCCTTGTGACTTCTTCAACAGGTTGAGTGTCCTGACTTCCCAGGGACCCACTGTGAGGTATTTTATATACTTTGTAAGAATTTGGCAGCTCTCTTAAGAAAGAAAAAAAAAAAAAAGACAAAGGAAAGTCAGAGCTTCCTTTGCCTTTGCAAAATAACAGAGCTGAGCTGAGCTTCTCTGGTCCTGATCTCACCAGACATTTTAGCCTCCATGAAACTCTACTCCAGGATGGCTGAGGTCAGAGCCATTTTCTGTGAATCCATGCAGCTGCCTCAATCACACTGTGAAAGAAACTCTATATGGACAAGGAATATAAGGCAGTTCAATTGCATTGTAATTGATTTAATTGGCCATCCCACGGGCTGTTAAATTCTTTATCTGCAGCCTAGTAGTACATCGGGAAGCTTAACACCTCTATCCTGCCTTTCGGAACACAAGAGAAAATGTAAAAGCAAAACACCCACCCCATCCCCCCACACACACAAAAAAAAACTACAATAAAAACATCTCATCAGGCTGCTGAGCTGCTGAGCCTACACAAAGAGAGCCCCAGTGGGGAAATAAGATGGCAGCCACTTCATCAGCAGCATGGAGGAGCTCTCATGGGGAAATGCAAAACTTCTGGCTGCCTTCTAAATGCAGACGAAAAAAAAAAACAGGTTCTTGAGGGATTATTATTGATGCTCATAGAGCTTTCCTTAAATTGACGAACCTCCAAGAAACTTTCTGCTTTTCTTCACTTGTCTGGTGTTTATTGATTCCAGCTAGTCGCCAGGCCCTGGGCCAGCTGGAGATGCAGAGGGAAGATGGCACACATAGGGTCTGGCACAGAGGAGCAGATTCAGTCGTGTGGCACCTGAACCCCAACTCCCAGGTGAGCACGTAAGGGAGAGGGGTGGAGAGCTGGGCAGGAGCGCCCCAGGCAGAGGTGAGGGCGAGTGCAAAGGACCGGAGATCAGAGAGGAAACAGCACATGGGAACAAGTGACCAACACTGCTGCCCTTTACCTGAGCCCTGTGCTCCTGGACACCAGTGAAGGTTCAGCAATCCCCCTACCCTTTTGTGTTCCAGAACAGTCTGCTGCAAAAAAATCTCCCTTCTCCATAGGACTTGGATAAGACTCGAGGATGGTGGCCTATGACAAGGCCAGAAATACACCCTCCAAATTCTTATTTTTTGCCTCATAAATGATTGACTGAACAGATTGTCCTCACTGACAAATTCGATCAAAATGCCTGTTAACCAAACTTTAAGATTCTCTTCTTCCCTGAGGTCCCTATACTTTGGTCCACTGTCAGATCATCCCACCTTCTTCCATCCTACTTCCCCACACCTGGATCTTTCTAGCCTTGTTTTCTCCTCTATAAAACAATTTAGAAAAATCCTTTTTGCCTAAGCCTTGAGAAGCTTGCAGGTCTTATGCTCAGAACATTCTCCATATTGCAATGGCTTTCCCCCACCCTCATGATACTCCTTTAGAATAAGGTCTCCCCTTACTGAGTCCTGACCTGTTTTCTACTTGGTGTGTCTGAGCATGGGCACTAGTAGTTCTTAATACTGAGAGTAGTTCTCAACCTGACCATACATCAGTATCCCCTGGAGGCCTTGTTAAAACACAGGATGCTGAGTCCCACCTCCAGTGTTTCAGATTCACTGCCTCTTGGGAGGGCTCTGGAATTTGCATTTTTGACATGTTTCCAGGTGAGGCTGATGCTGCCCACCTGGCACATCACCTTAAGAACCACTGTAGGGCCCAACAGGGATAGAAAAGTGATGGGGTCAGCAGAGAACTAGGCAGAGGCCTGAACATGCAGGACCAGAGAGATCAGACTTTTGTCTCAGGGAAATGGGGACCATTGAAGGATGAAAACAGAAATGCACTTATTCACATCTGCCTCTTCTGTAAAGCCCCTTGAGGCCCGGAGGACAAATTGGAGGGGTATAATCCAGGCAGGAGGCCTCTGAGGAAGCTGCTGTGTGGTCCAGGTGAGAAATGACAGTGGCCTGGCCTGAGGGGGAGAGTTGGGGTGCTGGTGACTCGGGAGAAGTAGAAATTCAGGTGCTATTTTGGAAACAGCATCGCAGGACTCCGGGGAACAAGGAGGAGAAAGGAGTCCTTCCTTCATGATCACTGGCTTTCGGGCAGTAAGCAAAGCCCACTATGAAGGGAGCAAAGCCCAAAGGAGGAGAGGCTTGGGAGGGAAAGATCAGGCTATGCCACCTGGAGTCTGATCTTCTGGAGAAACCTGGAGTGGGGATGGACAGTACGAAACTAGACAGAAGGTTCTGGAGCGTCAGAGTTTAGTCCAGGCCAGAGAGAAGCTTAGGAATCATCAGGTGAAATACACATGGTAAGGGAAGCCATGGGAACGGTGATGTCACACCAAAGAGAGGACACAGGGTAGGAAGGAAAAAGAGGAAAATGAGATGAGGAGGGTCAATGCCCACAGCCCTGCAGGACCCAGGCCCGTGCCAGCACCAACACCTTCCTCAACAGAGTCTCATAATTGTCATGCTTCTAGTTCCCTGATAATTACATAGGACTCCATTTTCTCTCCCCTCCTAGACTCTAACCTGGACATCTCTCCTATTTATTAGTGGTGTGTGCCAGTTGTTCCAGGCCATGCTTATTTTTCTTGGAGAAAGCATTTGACAAAATCAACTGTATTAATCTGTCAATGTTTGTTTTTAAGATATAGAAAGAAAGCAGATGACCAACATGAGAAACATCTTCTCCCTTTGCTCTTTTCCTCTAGTGTCAGTCAACAAGTGGAAAGGTCAGCGCAGACAGACGGACCCGGATTGAAAACACTGCCCACAAGGCCCGAGACAGGCATGAGGGACTCCAGCTTGCAAACAGTGCCCGAGATCCAACACGTTGACTTCTGTAGGGTGAATTAAATGGAGCACTGTGCCCCAGAAATTGTTTGTCATATGGTTGTGCATATTTATATAGAGATTGTTATATTTTTAGATGGAAGGAGGTGGGTTTTTTTTTCCCAGTTTCTATGGTAAATTGCTTATAAAGCCTGCATTTGTATGATTAAAGTAATAACACTGAATCGGCCAATTTGCCCAAGCAGAAAATGCACCCCATTGTCAGGTTTTAAAATACATGAACCCTTTAAAAGCAGAACCGATACTAATGAAACAATATGGAATAATTTTTAAATGTACTGTCCGCAGACATGAAGTCAAAGTCCCCCAATCTTACTCGCCTCCCAGCTGCAGAGTCCCCTGGAGCAGTGGATGTGCTCCTACTCAGCTTGGGAGCGTGGGAAGTAGGGTCCTCCCCTCATGACTAGACTCCTCTTAGACCTATTCTCTCCAACATGAGGGCCATGGACCACACGTCGTTACTGAGCGCTGGCGATGTGGTGAGTCCAAACTGAGATGCACTGTAAGGGTCAAATCCACGCCGGATTGGAAAGAATGTAGAATATTTTTATGTTGATTTCATGTGAAATGATAATAGCTTTTGATACATGGGGTTAAATAAAATTATTATTACAAAATCTTTGCACTGTGTATTAGTTTGCTAGGGCTGCCATTAACAAAGTACTGCCGACTAGGTGGCTTAAACAACTGATTATTTATTGTCTCACAATTCTGGAGGCTGGAAGTCTGAAATCAAAGTGCCAGCAGCGTTGGTTCCCTCTGGGGGCTGTGAGGAAAAGATCTGCCCAGGCCTCCCTTTCTGGCTTACAGATGGCCAACTGTCTTCTCCCTGCACTGTCTATCCTCTGTGCATGTCTGTTTCTGTGTTCAAATTTCCCACATTTCTAAGAACATCGGTTGGACTAGAGCCCACAATAATGTCTTCATTTTAACTTGGTAACCTCTGTAAAGATCCTACCCCCAAACAAAGTCACATTCTGAGGAACTGGGGGTTAGAATTCAAACGTAACTTTTTTGGGGGGATACCATTCAACCCATAAAACACTTTATTTTCCTTTTCATTAAGAATGGGTATTAGAAAATATAAAATGACATATGTAAGCTCACATTAATTTTCTATCACATAGCACTGATCTAGAATCACTTCTCTCCCCACAGTCTGGTGGTGGCAGGGGCGGGCACAGGGGGGTTGTCGAGGAAAGGGAGCTATGAGCTTTCCTGGGGTGCCAATAACCTGAAAATATACCCACCTATTACATGGCATGATTGTGGTTCCCATAATTCTGTGAGAAACCTGAACCTGAGTTGACCTTGGAATACCACCATACTGAAGGTGAATAGAAGTTTCTTTTATTATTTGTATTGGGGAGTTGACTATAGGGACAGTGGAGCCCATTTTATCCATTCATTCATTCACCCACTAATTCACCCATCCTTCCATTCATTCACTTATTCACATTATATTTGTCCTCTTGGAGGCCTACAGTTTATGCCTGTAGGATATCTGAAAGATCTTCTTGACTAAAGTGGAGAGTTTGGAAATAAGAGCTGGGGAGGAGAGGTTTTAAATAGGAAAGTAGACAGCATTCTCAGCTAGTGAGAGAAAATAGAAAAGAGGTCAGGGAGGGTGGAGAAGAGCTGTATGAAAGCAAGAGACAGGGACCAATAGTCAGGATTTATCCAAGAGTTTCCTCCTCCTCTTTTCCTCATGCATATGGAAGAGTATGGCTTTTGAAAGAAAGTTTGCCCAGAAGTTAGATATGAACTCCTCTCACTGTACATTGTTCCTGTCAGCACTTTGGCACCTCATTAGTATTCAAGGCCTGTGGGAATTTCTGCTGTGCCACAAAAAAATAAAAAAAAGAAAAGAAAAGAAGAAATAATGGTTGGAAGGAAGTTGTTACCAATTCCTGCTCTTTTTTACTGAGCCAGGGAGCAAATTATTCTAATTTAGCAAGGCATGGAAGAAGAGCATGATAGATTCTTGAAACATATATAAATCTTATTTTTCTCTTTGATTGAATTGAGTCTGAGTTGGCTCCTGTGTAAAATCAGGTGTGGGCCCCTCCCGGGATGCACAGAATGGAGTCTTTTTAACAAGGTTCTGTTGAGTTGTTTGTATCTCTCAAAGAAACCCCTTAGAGACTGAGTTACTCAGAACTAAAATTAACTGGAGCCTCTCACTTCCTAGATTCATAATAACCCCGTGCAGCACAGGGAGCATTGGTAGGCATCCTAATCTCTCTGCATTGACCTCTTTACCATTCTCCTTATCACTATGGCAAAGCACATGGTTTTTTTTTAGAGAAGAGACACAAAACTATTCCAAATCCAGCAGAATTGCCCAAAGGAGATAAGAGTGCACTGCATTAACCTTCCCACCCAATATGTTCCTGGCTCCAATAGGAGGGAAAACAAGACTCAAATTAATTTGGGTTATTAGTGACATACTTAGGCTGGTTCACAAAATTCAGTCTGCTTTTTCCTCCCAGGTCTGGACGTCAGTCACATAGCTTATTTCTATCTAAGATTCAGGAGATAAACATTTCTTGCAGTAATTGTCAGCCCCATGGCTTTATTAAATGCTTGCATACGAGTGCTTTAAAGACAGGGCATGAGAGGAGGGCCCAAGGAGACCACGGAGCAAGAACTTGGCAGAGATAATTGGTCACACATAAATACCACATTAGTACCCTGTAAAGTAGAATTGGCCATAAATCAACTGGGCGACAATATATCTCACCTTAGTTTGGTGAGTTAATATGCAAGAAAGGGCATGGTATCTTCCAAACCAGATACAGGAAAAAATAGAATGTTTGCCATATGCTTTTCCTCATGTTATTTTAATCTAACTGGCTCATTGACAACTCATCAATCTCTTCACTTTGTACCTGTGCTCATCATTTCTTGTTGTAGCTCATCAAAACCCATCTGGCTGAGGTAAACCTGTTCTAAGACTCCATTTTTCAGTGACTCCATTTTTTAGTATTTCTTAAGCTGAATTCCTGCCGATTTCTGTTTAAGATCATGTGTGGTAACTTGATATGTAATTTAATTGATTTAAATTCAGTTATGTTTATTTAATTAATGCCTTTCATGCATTTGCACCTTTCACCTGGAAGTTTTCTAACACCCCCTGCTCTAGCTCCAGATGTGGCCACGGGACTTGCTCAAGCCAAGGGGACATTAGCAGATGGGAACAAAGCAAAGGCATGGAAAGTGCCTGTGCATTTCTGCTTCCTCGCTTGCTTCTCTGCAATTTCCCGTGATAACAGGCACAGGCTAGTCTAGTAGAGAGATGTTAGCAATTTAGGGAGGAGACCTGAGTCATCTCAGCAGAGGCCAGCCCCAGTCACCGTGCCAGGGCACCTGAGACACGGTAGCAAGCCCAGTCCAGATCAGCCAAGCCTGGCCCACGTCAACAAGTCTTGCAGTCAACATGCAGAATGTTTTATTGTATGAAAAATAAAACAATATGGTTCATGCTTTAAGGCACTGAGTTTTGGGGTAACTTTTACGCAGCATTATTGTGGCAATAGCTAAGAAAAAGAGAAGATGATAGCAAGGGAATAACTGAACATATATTTTTTTTTTGCCACATAAGAATTAATAATATCTCTTGCCAAATGAATACAAATAAAACTTGCCATTGCAGAAGTAACATGCCATCTGACCATTCTATGCCTTATGTCCAAATGTGGCATTCCATAAAACTTGGCTTAGAGGCTGGGAACTTCTCCACCCCTGTGCTCTGTGGGCACCCAGGCATGGGGCTGTCTCTTCGGCTTTCGCGGTGACACAGGACCAATTTCTTTCTTCTTGCAGAAAGCAGGATAACCGCCATCTCATCCTAATCCCTGACAGCCCTATCTCAACCTAATCCCACAAGGGCTTCAAGAAGTCAAATTTGTATGCTTGATATTATATTAATTGTTTTTCTCTAAAGCTGTAAGAAATTTGCCTTCCTCTTGCCTTTAAGAGAAATTGTATTTGCAAAACTTTTGAGCTTAGAGAATATCAATGATCATCCAGTCAAATAATTTTCTTATCTGCAGAAGGAACTGTCTTTCCCAAATGAAATGTATGATCACTGCTAATACATTTTTTTTTTAAACGAGACAGAAAACAGGGTTACCTATTTGAAGCAGGCTGGGGAGAGTACAATGAAGAAAGCCCCTCTCCCAACACCCTGCTCTTTCCCTCTTCCACACCCCCTACGCCCCCCAGGGGGGCCCTGTAGCATCACAGACTCACCCAGGATCAGTGTTCCTCAAACTTTAACGAGCACAGGAATCGTCTGGAGTCTTGTTAAAACTCCGGTTCAGATTCAAGAGCTCTGAAGTGGAGCCTAAGATTCTGAATTTCTCGCTAGCTCTCAGATGACATGAGGCAGCTGGTGCACGCTTGGAGTGGCAAGGCCTCAGGATACGGCAGAACAATTTGAGAAACACCGACTCGTCTGAGTTCTTTTGGCAAGGAGGGAACGTGATACTAGGGAGGTCACGTTTAATGTCAGAGCTGGGAATTCTCACACAAAGGTCGATGTTCTCTCTTGCCTATCTCTCTATTAATATATTACCCAAATCCCTGCAGGTTCATATTAGACAATAAAAGAACTATTTAATAAAAAATACGGGCCCAATCTTCATACATGTCTTTTTCTTTCTGTTGTCAAAAGATATTTTAACTCACCAAAAGAATTTCTGGTTTTAAAATCAACTAGTTCCAAGAACTTTCACAGCGTAAAAATACATACCAAAAGACTTCTAGTTTAAAATAACATCTGTTACAACTTCTTACATATCACTAAAACACATATAAATGCACAGAAGATAAAACAACCAAACCAAAACAAAATGATCACATCACCCAAAAAAATGAAGAACTCTGAGTAACATAATTTCAGAATTTGAAAGGAATGTTCTTTCTCTCTAAAGTCATTAAGGTTGGATTGTTCATGCTTTGCTCTGTGAGACAGAGCAATTCTACCTGCTGGGGAAAATGAGGAGAAAAATGCCTTCCCTCAATTTGATCCTATTCATAGAGGTTTGGTGTCTAAACCCTCGCTCCCTCCTGCGAAGTCGGTGGCCCCGTTCGTGCACGGGTATTCTTTAGTGAAGCTACATCAGACAATTTGCATAGGAGACCACACCACCCAGTCCAGCAATGTCATACTAGATGAATATGCTTTGACAGCACGATTGGGCTGGGAATGACACACATTAGCACCAACACACAGTTCAGCTTTGATGTGAGAAAGGGTTTCCACCATTGCCACCCAAGTGGACAGACTGTTGAGCTTAGGCTAATCCACAGGCCCTGCGCCCTGACCAGGGTCCAGAAAAAAACTCCCTTCAATCAAGGTTAAATAGAAACACCAACACAGGATCTCTTTAAACAAAACAAAGCAAAACAAAACAAAACAAAAGCTCTACAGATAAGGGAAAGAGGATTTTATCCTGGAATAGCAGAGGGTGAGCACATACAAGGAAGCAGAACTGTTGACTGCCTGTGCCATGCGGGGTGCTCTGCTTAGATGACTGTCCCCCACCCTCTCCACAGCTCACTCACCCTGCCCCTTACTCTGGTTTTAGTTCAAATGGTACCTGCTCAAGGAGTCCTTTCCTTACCCCCCAGATTAAAGTAGGCCTCCCGTTACACACTCTCAGGGCACCCTGTGATTTTGTCAGTATATAATTATTTAGGTAATTATTTTGTTTAATGTCTGTGACTAATAAAGGTGCTACTGAGCATGAAATAGATGTTCAGCAAATAATTGTGGAATGAATAACTGAATCCTATTGATACCGAAGACGTATTTTAATCCATATAAAATAGAAACAGAAAGTAGGAAGAAAAAAAGTGAAGATGAATATAGAACCTCAGGGTAAGAAACAAAACAGTGAGCTGAGACAAAGGTGACCGAGGAGACAGGGAGGGAATTTAAGGACACTGACGTTGTAGAATCCAATTAAAGTCCTCACTAGAGCTAAGAAAAAACAGACACAACATCCCCGAAAATCCATGATGGGACAGAGACTGTGAAGGACAGAATTGAGAGACTATTCTCAGAACTTAAAGGAAAATGATAAAGAGATAAAAACAATGCTGTAGAAAATTATGCACAAAGGCCTCGAGAATACAAATCTATTTTAAGAGTTACAGGCATACCTGATGAGACAAAACGAGGAAAATCAGAACCAAAGGCAATAACGATCTAAGTTTGTTTTTTTTTTAAATAAGAAAAGGACTCAAGAAAATACCCAGGTATACTAGTTAAAAAAAGCTCACACATTCTAACAGCAAAAACCAAACAAAAACAGTAAGAAAAATCTCTGCAACTAGACAACTGCTGGATGCGTTTTTTTTAATTAGCAGAACACAAAAATAATCTAACAATGACAAGGTGAAAAAACAAGTTATCTCAAAAGAAAAGAAAAATAAATGCCTGTCGATGATGGAGTAGAGTCTAGAGAAACAAAAAAAAGATTGTAAACCAGTAATTTTCTACATAGGCAAGTCATTCTTCCTACAATGGAAGAAAAATAAGATCTTAAGCATGTGAGTCTTCAGAAATTATACCAATCCTGTACCCTTTCTGAATAATATTAATAATAAATTACCAAAAGTTTACATTCCTGCTGAATGAAAGATGATTCAAATTAAAGTGTCATGTTTTATTATTAAAATATACACTCTTAATGTAAATTTAGCAGTCATAAAATGGCATGCATAAAATAACAGCTTGCCAAATGAATAAATTAAAACTTTAAAGATGAAATGGACAAAACTACAACCAATGAAGAAGACTTCAAGCAAGGTTTTCCCCAGCCTTTTTTCAGAACACAAGAGGTAAACAAATGCATAAACACTTTAAATAATATAAAATAATAGTTGGAATTTGTAGGGAAGTATTGAAATATGTAATCTATAAATGCATAATCTGTAAAAAAAACACCTTTTTTTCCAAATTTCCTTGAAATGTTTGCAAAAATGGATCACATATTAAAAAACATTCACAAAAGCTTTTATATTTCTAATGAACAAAAATTACATTGGCTATATTTTCTAGCATGAATGTTTTCAAACTGGAAATTTCTAGAACTTTAAACAAAAACTAGACTTTTGGAAAAAAAATTGTCATTGCCATAATTTTAGTTTTGAGCTAGATAGTGTATGAGTTTTCACCTTAAATTGTTGTAGGATCTGAGGTTTACTTTAACATATTTCAGGATAATTAGAGAATATCCATGTGTGTTCATTTTAATTTAGACCATGGGTTGCCCCAGTAACAATCCACCCTCCAGGTGGCTTGTCAGCCTGAAAATCAAAGACCACGCTCTCAGGGTGATGACTACAAGTGCCTCAGCAGTGTTGATCTCAGCACATCATCTACGGTTTTGTTAATTAGCATAATTAATGTCAGAAATGAATTTTCTTTAGTGAGGCTAGTAGTTTCCTGAATGACCAGGGGGACTTTAGAAATGGGTTTTTATTTGTGACATTATTCATGCTCAATGTATTTGTATTGACTAGAAATATGTGAGAGCCATTCAGTGCCTCACATGTACAGGGTGTAGAATTCAGAGTATCTAGTAGTCTTCTCAGTTAGGAATAGTACCCTGTCCTATGACTGATTCATAAACAGTTTAGCATTTAGCAGATAAAGAAAAGGATTCTTGTTTGCCTGAGTCTGTTATATGCTTAGCTGCAACATGCTGCATTAGTCTTGACTGAATATTTTATGGAAGGCACTATTAAATCACCTAAAATCTTGGTATATATTCAAAGGAAATGAAATCAATACATCAAAGAGATATCTACACTCCTGTGCTTATTGCAGCATTATTCACAATATCCAAGATATGCAGTCAACCTAAGAGTTCATCATTAGAGGAATGGATAAAGAAAATGTGGTGTGTACATAGATATCAAAAAGTGGCAGAGTGACCACTTGAGCCTAGGAGTTTGAGCCAAGCACCTGGGCAACATAGTAAGACTCTATTGCTAAGAAAAAAAACAGGAAATCCTACCATTTGTGACAATGTGAATGAACCTGGGCAATATCATACTAAGTGAAATAAACCAGGAATAGAAAGACAAATATAGATACATCTCACTTATATGTGGAATCTAAAAAAGTTGAACTCATAAAAACAGAGAGTATAAGGGTGATTACTAGGGGATGGGGTCAGGGAAATAGGGAGTTATTGGTCAAGGAGTACAAACATTCAGTTATAAGATGAGTAAGTTCCAGAGACCTAATATACAGCATGACTACAGTTCATAATAATTTATTGTATATTTGAAATTTGCTGAGACAGTAGATCTTAAGTATTCTCATCACACATGCATGCCAAAATGTAACCATGTAAGGTGATGGATATGTTCATTAGTTTGGAGCAATCATTTCACAATGTATAATATATGTATATCAAAACATCTCCTTGTACACCTTGAATATATGCAATTTTTATTTGTCAATTATGCCTCAGTAAAGCTGGAGAAAAATCACCTAAAAGTAGAGATGGAGTCTTTATTGAGCCTGCAGAGCATGGCATGTAGACTCTTAAGCCTGCATGCTAAGCAAATAAATGTCTACAGGTGAGAGAGAGCTAGGACTGAGATTTGGCTTCATTGCAATTTTTTAGCAAGTCTGCAAGGAGGAAACTTACCACCTTCTCCATTATGGTAGGCTACTGAAAGTTCCCTAAAAGAATAAACTGGCTGAGCTTGACCTAATCAGTTTAAGTCGGTTCCCAATAGGGCACAGTATTGCCTCAAATATAACAAATTAGTATTCCATTTTAACCTATTGAGGGACTTCTAGGTACAACAGCACAATTTTTCACCTCACTGATTTAAGGTGAAATATTAGGAACCATGATTAGTATACTGCTAGCTATTAAGACTTACAATGTGGCTATTGTGACTAAGAAACTCATTTTTCTCACTTTTATTTAAAGCTCAGTAGTCACATGTAGCTAGTGGCTACCATATTAAACATGATAGGTATAGAACATTTTCATGATGACAGAAAGTTCTATGGCAGTGACATGAGAATCAACAAGATGATACCATAACTGTCCTGATCCCTTGCTTCTCTTTATTGTGGTCATAGCCCCAATTAATAGGATCCCCGAATTCTCCTTATTTGAGAACTGTCTATTCTCTTCTCTCTTTGAATCTGGACTTGGTTACGTGACTTTCTTTGGCCAGTGAAGCAGAAGGAAATGTGATACAAGCAGGGACTTTCTTGCCCTGCTTCTCTGCAATAACCATGAAGACATGCCCACATTAGCCTGGTAGAGAGATAAGAGAGATATATGGAAGAGAGCCATGCTATTGCACCTGAGGTCATCCTAGACCAACCAACCTCTAGCTGACTGACCTGCCGACTGCAGATGGATGGTTGATCCCAGCCAAGACCACCCAGATGACCTGTAGAGTCACAAGAAGCATTGAATGCTTATTGTTTTAAGCCACTAAATCTAGGGGTTGCTTATTATACTTGTCCTGAAGTGTCAGTCACAATCAAGCTCAACTATTGACCTATTGACCCAACTGATAGGCACAAATGGATAAGAGAAAATGGAGTCTAGGGAAGATGGTGCAGGTGAAGGTTGGTAAACCCCAGCCCTCAAGTTAGTTATATTGTCTTCCCCAAGGTAATTTCTTCCTTTCCCTCCATGCAGAGGAATGCTCACAGAGGAGTTTCTGGTCCCTCTCTACTCTCTTATTTCTCCCACAGAAGGAGAAGTTGACAGTCAGATACATCAAAATATGAAATATTTATTGGATCAGGTTTGGAGGCATGAGAATCTATAAAAGGCAGTGTGTAAGATCTCACCCATTCTCTTTTACTTCCTGAACCTCACCAGGAAGTTCATTATACTTCCTGTCACCATGGTGTAAACATACCTGGAAGGGCCCTTGGTCTGCTTTCCAGAGATAAGCACCATCCTTACCCTTGTGACTGACTGGAGAGGAGGCAACAATCACATCATTGCAGATACCACTCAAAATGTCCAGTAACATTACTTAGGTTCTGAGTAAGAGATAGGTGACATCATACTTTGGCCCCACAATGAAAAGCTGAGCTTTTATTTGAATATGGGATTAAATTGTCCAACACTTAAGTGCCATAAATTAACAGCAATGTTCTTTGCTTCTCCTTTGCCTACATATCCTTGTGTACATTTTTTGCATGATCTGACTTTATAGGGAAAAGAGGAATAAGAGGAAGCCAGCCCCTCACATCTCGTTAAAAAATAATGTGATTAAGTTAATTTAAACTCAATTATGGCTAGTTTTCCTTATTATATATACTCCACTCCCTAAATAAAGGTCCAACAGGTAGGATTTCAGACGTTATGATTAAAAGCAGTTTAGGGAATCATTATAAAGAGGGGTGTTTGGGAGAAAAAGACGTTAATAAATTACTGTATCTATTCTTGGAGAGTACGAAGTTAGAAGATCTGTAGTTCAAGTTGAGAAAGTGATTAAAAGGAACAAAATCACTTTAAAATATTGGTGTTATGACAACGAGATGAGCAAAGGCGCAGAGGTGAAGCAGATTTCTTAAATGAAAAGCTTGAGGTAGAATTTGTACCTTTAAATAAATTCAGGCTGCCTAAAATCAAAAGAAAAGGTAAGAAGAAATAAATAGAAATCCCATATGAAATGTTGGAGATCCAAAGAGTGCAATATATCAGACATTAGTTGAGTAAATGAAAGAATTTGGGCTTTGTTGTTTTCTACTCAAATGTGAGAATGAAAATTTGGAGCAAAGATATTGAAAGATAATGTATTGATTGAGTTCTGCCTTAGAACTCAAAAGTTATTGGAATATGGTCTTCCCTTTGGCAAATCAGACCCAAGGCCCATGGGCATGGAGAGTTTAAATGAATGTAGAAGTAAAACTTACATCTGCAGAGATATCAACACGGTGCAAAACAATTGTTTCTTCAAATTTTCTTCAAATAAATGACAAATAGGGCCAGTCTAAGCACAATTGTAAGTCAAAGTCCATCTCCATTCTTGCCCCAATCTCTCAAAGCTTGCTTTCTAGTCATCTTCAGTCTATCTCAATTCACTTATACCATCATTCCAGTTTACCCTAAGAGTCAGTGTTTTGTAGACTTACTACCTGGCATACATTTAAAGTAAAGCACTTGTGTCCCCTCATGGAGTATATTAGCATCCCCTTCCACATTGTTTCTGATGTGCAGCCTCCAAGACCTAACTCAGTAGAATCATCTGCTCTCCACATAGTACTTCAACTGTGTACCTACAACAACACAATAGGCATTAGTCACCTATTGCTCTGTAGCAGATCATCTCAAAAGTCAGTGGCTTAAAACTACAGTTATTGTTCCTTTAGCTCTCATGGTTCCTGTGGGGCAGGAATTTGGGATTGACTCAGCTAGGTGGGAATGACTCACGGTCTCTCAAGAAGTTGCAGTCAGGTGGTGGCCAAGATTAGAGTCATCTTCAAGCCTTTTTCACCCACATGTCTGATGCTGAAACTGCTGAAATATGAACAGCTGGGGACTTGAATGTCTGTGGCTCCTCAGGCTTTAATCTCTAGCTCTATGTGGTCTCTCCATGTGATTTCTCCAGCATGGTAGACTTAGGGTAGCCAAACTTACACATCAGCTCAGGGTCCCAAGGCACATGTCCAAAGTAAGGAAGAACCAGGCAGATGCAGCATCACCACTGATTTAGCTTTTAGAATTCACATAGAGTTACTTCTGTTATTGATTTGGGCAGTTTTAAAGGCCTGTCCAACTTCAAGGGAAGGGAATTTAGACCCAATATCTCAATGGAAGGGTGTCTGTCTCACAGTATAAAAGAGCATGCATTGGTGCAGCTGTTTTTGGTAAACGCAATATGTTCCAACTTCTCTTTTGATAACCCACAGGGCTTTATAATTTGTCCTATCTGATTAAACATTATAATAAACTTAAATGACACCAAATAAAACAGCTTACCAAAGCTAGAAGACAATGTTAATGTAAGATATATCAAAATCAAGGTCCAGAATTATCTCTTGGCAGACTTCAGCTGTTGAGTTTAAAATAAGTACATGAAGTTTATAAAGGGCCATGTGTGGGAATGTAAAAATAATTCTATGAATATATAATAGGGAACTCCTGGCTTGGCAGGAATTCACATGAAAAAAATCTGGGGATTGTAGTTGATCATAGGCATGGTCTGTATCAAGAGTGGGATGTGATTGCTTAAACAGAAGAGAAGCTGCTCCACATTTAGTTTGTATTTATGGCATATAGTATTCATATTATGAGAAGTAAAAGCCCAACATGCCCTGCATTCATTTAACCATTCATTCACCTGGTAAATGCTTATTGAGCTCCCCCTTTGTGCTAGGCACTTTTCCAGGTGCTGGAAATATAGTAGTGAACAACACACACATAAAACCTGCATTCTAATAGAAAGGACAAATAATGAACCAGAAAAAAATCTAGAGGAAAAAAAATGATAAGAAGAAAAAGAATTCAAGAACGTGGAATTAATGCTGAGAATGGGAAGGCTGCAATTTAAGATACGGTGGGTATGAACGTCCTCAGTGAGAGAGGCTATTTGAGAGGAGAAGACCCTGAGGCAGTAATGCCTGGCAGTGAGGAGCCTGGTGTGGCTGGAGCAGAGAACAGGACTGTGAGTAGAAGGTGCAGTCAGAGAGGTCATTAAAGGCAGATTGTCTAGGGCCTGGTGGGTCAATCTTGGAGCACTGGATCTCATTTTAAGAGGGAAGCCATCAGAAAGTCTGAGCAGAGAACTGACATTATCTGAGTGGGAATTTAACCAGATCAGCAAGATTGGCCACAGTACAGAAGGGATACAGGGAGACTAGCTAGGAGACATTTTAAATCATCCAGGTAGGAGATAATTGTGACTTCATAAATTCTTTGCCTAGGCTGATGTCTGTAAGAGTTTTTCCAACATTTTCTTGTAGAATTCTTATAGCTTCATGTCTTATGTTTAAGGCTGTTATCCATGGTGAATTAATTTTTGTGAGTGGTGAGAGACGCAGATCCTGTTTCAGTCTTCTACATGTGGCCATCCAGTTTTGCTCAGTAGAGAAGGTCTTCGGAGAGGCCTGAAAAGGTCATGGCTGTTTACTCTTTACCTATCTAGGGTCCCTCAGCATGTGTGTGTGTGTGATTAAATTGGAATAAACCATACATACAATAAAGTATATAAGGTGGAAATCTTAAGTGTACAGTTCCATACTGTTTTATGTATAAAGCTCATAAAATTATCATCCAGATCAGGATATAGATCATTTCCAATAACCCATAAGGTTCTCTAAGTTTCTACCCAGTATACCCTCACCCAGAAGTGAACACTCTACTCCCTGCTATCACCACTGGTTAGTTTTACTTGTTCTTGAACTTCTTCTAAGTGAAGTCATGCAGCATGATCTCTCATGTGTCTCACTTCTTTCCCTCAGTAAAATACCTTTGAGATGCATCCATGTTGGCGAATGTACCCAGGAGCATGTCCCTTTTCATTGCTGGTATTTCAGTTTTTGGCAAGAGCTCTAGATGGTCAAATTGAAGTTGTCTATTTGTAGATTAAATAATTATACCAATAAAGGGATGGAATGACAAGCCAAAAATGGGAAATTCCAAAGATGTGGACATTCAACTAGGGTTAAATTCTTGCCATGAGAAAAGAAGGACACTTTCAAGGTCGACCTCCAGCAGAATCTTTAGGGGCACAGCACACTTCACAATTGCAAAGACATAGAATCAACATAAGTGCCCATCAGCTGATAAGTGGATAAAGAAAACGTGATGTACGTATATGCCATGGAGTACTACTCAGCCATAACAAAGAATGAAATAATGTCTCCACGGCAACTTGGATGGAACTAGAAGCCATTATCCTAAGTGAAGTATCTAAGTATCTTAGGAACAAAAAACCAAATACCACATGTTCTCAATTATAAGTGGGTGCTAAGAGATGGGTATATGTGGTCATATAGAGTGGTACAATGGACTTTGGAGACTCAGAAGTGGGGAGAATGGGAGAGGGGTTAGGGATTAAAAATTATCTATCAGGTACAACGTATATTATTCAGGTGACGGGTACACTGAAAGCCTTGACTTCACTACTATACAGTTTATCCATGTAACAAACAAACAGAAAAACCACACTTGTACCCCCCCCAAATCTATTGGAATTAAAAAAAAACTTTAAAAAAAGAGTGAATCAAAACACATGCTACACAGCACCACTACCTTCCCCAAAATCTGCATTTTTGTCAAACTGGCTTCATGAATTGTGTACATGTTAATGTTGGAGAAACATTGCAGTGAACTATATTTATTCGGAATGCAGATATGGGGCTTTTATTTAGTGGAGTGCTCACAGGCTGCTTAACAAAAGCAAAAGATTTTGAAATTTGACTTCAGGGATTATCACCTAAAAGGTCTTCAGTTTGTTATAACAGTGAGTTTAACTCAGCTCTTTTTTAACCTCCTTCACTGAAATCTGTCTGCCCCGGGGTAAAACCTTTTTTTTTTTTTTTTTTTTTCCACATATGACTTAATAGAGCATTTTTAAACCAGAAAGAGTAAAGAAAAGATGGGCCAAAACAAGAACAGTGCTCATTTCATTTCAAACATATGTGATAGGAGATTATCAAAGCCACTCTCAGGGTTTCCAGGGAAGATACTGTTCAACAAAGCCACAAGAGTTCTTCCCTATTCTCTGTGGTCTGCTGTGTAGTTAGCCACAAACATACACAAATACACCCACAGCAAAACCCACTAGGCTCTTTTGAGCACTCTAAACAAAAACATAGACAGTCACTTGAGATACTCTTTGTTTCACCCCTTTTTGTGACAAATCATGGTTGTCCTTCCCTGGCTTAGTTTGCATTCATTTGCAGACATGATTTTCAAGTACTAAATTTCAGTCAATAAATAAAACAATATGTTTTTATATTGATAATCAATTTTTGTGGATTTCTAATTGCCGCCCTTAGCTTTACTGCACATCTCACCATATCCATGGTGGTCTTTTGAAGTACAGAGGGGCATGGGAAAACAGGTGTGCAGAACTCACAAGACCCTCCAAAGAAGTCACCCTTGGGGATGTTTTATCAGTACTTTGAATGATATTGACAACATTGGTAGCTATGACTCACAATGCTGTTTACCTGATTGATTTTATTTGATCTTCAGAATACTTCAGGATGAAATATGCTACACTTATAGCACAGACGAAACTGAGTTTAAGCACGTTTTTTGTGCCCAATGTTTCTCAGTCAGTAGGTACCATGTCCAGTATTCAAATTCATGATTTCTATTTCTAAATAACATGGTGCTTTATTTTCCTATAATGAAATGCTTCTGTTAAGAATAATTTTTAAAGCATGAGAGGGGAGAAATTTTGCTTTATTCTTACATTAATATCAAAATCATATTTGCAGCAGTCCCACATTCCAGGCTGTTAAGCTGTACTCAAGCGTGTGATGTGTACAGATATGCCTTGGAACAGAGGCAAGGAATTTTGGTTTCTAATCCTGCTCTATCTACCAAGAATCCATGTGTGGTTTTAAGTCCCTCCTTAACTTCTCTCAGCCTCTATCAGTCATCAGTAAATAAGCATATTGACCCTACACCATCTCTAAGGATCTTTGTCGGCTTATGTTAGGTTCTGTTAGGGTGACTGCATAAGGGAAAGAGTTACATGCAGAAATGTTGGGATGCTGCCGTGGACACTTCTGGAGCATTGTGCCCCGTAGCCTCAGCACACCTGATTGTACACAACTGACGGGAGGAGTGGGACTGTGAAGAACAGCATCTCAGCTCTGAAACATTGTCAAAGTGCAAAAAAAAAATCCCAAAGAACAGGGCATTAACTCCCCTGGGGACAGCTCTCAAGCTGGGTGAGGAGGAAGCTAGTGGATAAATATTGCAGCATCTCCATGCTCCTGGGAGGCAAGTCTGGGGCAATTTCCACACGATTCTTCAGATTTTCAGTGAGGTTGAGCCTCAGTTTTTTGCAGCAGTAACCAGCTCATTAACACACCTTAGGGACTTTTCTCTCTTTCCCATCTCACTTCCCACGCTCCCTGGCTTGTGCTTCCTGGGCTCACCTCCAAATAAACTACCTTCACTGATATTCTTGTCTCAGGCTTTGCATTGTGGAGAACCCAAGCCAAGGCTTAGCCTTTAGAGAAGTGGTACTATTTGAATACAGAATTGGGTGGTAAACAACACATTAGTAACTAATGTATATTCAATCAGGCCCTTTCCCCTGTTTCTGTACAGTTCTCGCAAGAGCTTCCTAATAGCTTTTTATGTGTACCTTCATAGTTTAGGGAGCGAGATGAGAATATGGCATAATGAATGTGTGATGTGGCCTTTTTCTAAATGCGAGAATTTCCATGAAACTTTATTTTTAATAGAGAATATTAAATATGGCATTTTGTAAAATGTTTATCCCTCATTTAGAGTCCTAACTCATATCCTTGTCTTAACTAAATTGGTTTGAGGGTGAGGTGTCAAAGCAATAATCTCTACCAAATTTCTCATGAGGTGATTTTCATTTGAAAGCTGACCAATTTGGCCACAATAGTTTTCTACCTATAGTCATCAGGATAATTTTGATTGTGATTACAGAAATCTTCCTCTAAAGTTTTAGGGTGATCAACTGTCCTGGTTTTTCTGGGACGCTTCTGGTTTTAGCACTGAAAATCTCCCTTCCTTAGAAACCTTTAGTCATGGGCAAACCAGGACAGTTGGCCACCCTACCAAGTCCTACTCATCTTTGTCTACATCATTTAAAAACCACCGCTTGGTTTATCTTAGGTAGTATACCCAACCCTCCCCGGGTATTCAGGTCTTGTACTTGCCCAATCCCACTGGAACCACTCCATGGAAATCTAAATACACATAAAATAATGTCCACTCTACTCTTTAAGGAATCTTTCTTTCACCCTTTAGACCTCCTCCTCAACATTATTTTTTAATCTTCTTTTTTTCTCTACTCTCTAAATCAGTCTTTCTTCCTCACTTTATATTCCAGCCCCAACCCTCTTATTTTCTCAGCACCCCAAGGGACTCACACTTCCCTCCACCATCTGCACCACCAGATCCAAATAAAAATATGCTCCAAGAAACATGTTATTCTGAGAAAGGAATGTATAGATGCATTATAAACTAAACATAAAAATATGTTATAGAAATTTAAAATGCTGCTTCTTTCCTTTGGCTCATTGTTTTGATTAATGCCATTGGCTCCAAAAATTTTAAATGCTCTTCTCTTGATTCATGTAAAACTTTTTGTTTAGAGTATCTGTGGCTATGAAGTAGGCATTTTGAATATTCACCAGGGCCCCATTTAGTGTCTACAGCAGTAACTCACTACAGGCTTAAAATCCCACCGGAAATATCACTAAATAAAAAGTTACTGGCTGGCCAAGTACTGAATCTTGTGTTTTTAATTCCTATGTTTAAGGTGGAAGTGGTAAATCATATAAAAACTCTAAAGGATGGTCTTGACCAAGAAGGCCTTAATATTCCACACAGTTTGACTTAACTTTAGACAGGCTTTCTTCTGACTCTAGACCCCAGATATCTCTTTTCTTAGAGCATTTACTTTGTAAAACTCATAAATCTTTCACTGTCCCTTATAGATGTAAATTTTTAAAAAGCTTCTTGCCAGTTTTCCAACCCAGAAATTTTATTTCCAAGGATCAGGGAAGTATCTCTTTTAAATGTGATCATCTTGGAAGATAGGCCCCATTCCCTAGTTTCTCTGGGAGAGTCGAAGTCTAAGTTCCAAGTTGTAAAAATACCTTCTATCATGATGATGCGAGAGGATTGGTTGACCTTGGGAGAAGAGCTTACTTTTCCTTTGGATAAGGCCAATTAGCAAACACAGATGCCCTCTGATATCCCTTTCACTCCAGCTTCTAGAAACACCCTCATCTTTTGTTTAAGTGGAATTGAGTTCAGACTTAGTTCTGGCCTCTGTCCCCTATTACAATAGCCTTGAATAAAGTCTTTCTTGCCTGTTCATCTCTGTCCAGGGCCATTTTTATTTCAATAGCCTACAAAGATGTCACCAGCTAATAAAGGAACTGGATTTGTAATCAGGAACAGCTTAAGGCAAACTGGTCGCATTTGGGAAAGTCTCTTTCTAGGACATCTCATCATCCCGCCTCTTACTTCCTCCTTGCACATACATATAGAAACACACACACTCACCAAATCTCTAAAATTTACCTGGTAATAACCACTCACATTTATATGGAGAGAACTTAACTTGTGTCAAGCACTAGTGTAAATACTTTACAGATATTAACATGTTAAATCATCAAATAATCCAGTGATGTCAGTGATATTTTTATCCCCATTTTTCATATGAGAAAACTGAAGCAGAGAAAGTTTAAATACCATGCCCAAGATCACTCAGCTAGGAAATTTCAGAGCAGGAAACTGAATCTGGACTGTTCTAATTTCAGAGCCATTTGTTCACACCTTCAAATATATATACCAATGACGGGTATCACTGGCGTTAGTATTCTCAATTTCTCACACTTCCCTCTGTCCATACCCTTTGGTGCACTCTCCCATACTGATGCCAGGCTTGATCATGTGACCAGCAGCAAATTTGATGCAGGCAGAGACTGTAAAAGTGCTTGTGCATTTCAGCTTTTTCTCTTATGTCTCCTGCTGCCAATATTAGAACAGTCCCAGGTTAGCATAGCACGATGGATAATTACAGAAACAAAGATCAGAGAAATTTGTGCCACCTGAGGTCATGCAAGATCAGCCAGTCCCCAGCGGACCCTTGTAGCTGAATGCAGATGCATGAGGCAGCCCAGTCAAGACCAGCCAAGCATGCATCATACCAGTCTGTACAAAAGTACTTGATGAGGGTTGAAAAATCTCACTAATTTTATGTATTAGGGCAGGCTAACTGCTGTAGCAGATAACCTCTGAATTTAAGTTATTTACCAACATAAGTGTTTATTATTCTTTTGCTCATGTTATAGTTCATTGTGGGATGATTAGTTGAGCTGGAGAGGAAGAGGTTGCTCTACACAGTTATCCAAGATCCTTCCCTTTTGTTGACCTACCTTTCTCTATGTCCTTTGAATTCTCCCTATTATGTCCATCCTGTGGAACGTGAGAGCACAGATGGCCACCTGGGTGCTTTTATGGGAAGGTCTGGAAGGGGTGTTTCTAGTGGTGTCACCCCTACTTACATGCCAGGATTCAGCCACATGGCCACACCTAACTGTGAGAGAGGTTAGGAAACAAAATGTACTTAAGCTGACAGCAAAGGGACAACAAGTAATGATTAATAAATGAAAATCTTAATAATTAAGAAATTTTTTTGTCTTTTTCAAACTTAGGGTTTGAATAGAATGTCTCTGCAAATTTGCAGGTGTGGGATGGAAAGTGACGAATTAAAAGACTCTATTTGGAGTCAGGAGAAAAGGAATCTGGTTTGGCTCTGCTACTGATTATTTGGATGTAGGAATTTTCTTGGTTGTAGTTTCTTCATCTGCAAACAGTCATCAGGTTGGATAATTCCTAAGCTTCTTATTTCTGTCCTGATCACCTGTAATTCTACAGAAAATAGAATTTCATCTCTGCCTGTGTTGCTATCATTGTTTAATAGACTACTTTTGGGGGGAGATTTTACTGTCTTTCAATTCAAGAGTTTCAATGTTTTCGAATGGTTCGTCCATTGTAGTAATAATCATGGTGTTACCAGCTGCAGCAGACATTGATGTGCTGTGCACCACCCCGCGGCTTCTGCTTTGCTGATAAATGACCGGGCTCTGCACCCTTTTTCAGAGGTCCACCACTGAGCTACTGGAGGGGCTTCACCCATATTCACAGAGAACTGAGAGTCTCTGGGAGTTTATATCTCTCTGGGACATCTCACAACCAATGACTAACCATGTGGGTGCAAGAGTCACAGATTATTTGCCTTTATGCTATTTGGTCCTGTTGCTTTGCTACTGTATAGATTCTTCTCAGTGACCCGTCCACCATTCTTTAAGATTCTTCTAAAATATTCCCAAAGCTGGGGAGGCTTAACAAATTCTCTTCCTTCCCCCTAACCTCCAACTCTAGGCAGGCAGGGTTTCTCATTTCTTTTGCAAAAATAATATGATAATGAACTCTAGCATAGCTTTTAAATAATACACAAATAGCATGATGTTTAGAAGCCTAACCTCAGCAGAGGGGATCTTGGGCAAGTTATATAACTTCTGTGAGCTCCTATTTAATCACCTATTAGGATAGTGGGATCCCACTGTCTTCATAAATGCAATGTAAGGTGTTTAGTAGAGTATCTGAAACATATTATACGCTAGATAATATTAGGGAAATATTTGTTTCTCTGTAACCTTAACCGGATTACAAAGTTGTGAGCACTAAATTTTATTTATCTCTGTATCTCTGATGTCTAGTACAGTGCCTGGAACACGGGAGACAGCCAATTAATAGTTGATGAATAAATAATATATCAGCATAGAATACTAAGACTATTTTTTACTCCTTTTTTTTCTGTTTTAAAATAAAGCTCATCTACACACATAACCAAGACACAATCTCCTGAAATCTATTACAAATCTCAAAAACAGAAAGTAAATATAAACATTCTGGTACCCCTTATATTTTTTATTCTCTTCAGTATCTACCTTGCTTTCATCCTCAAGCTAGTGAAAGTTTATTTTTTTAATATTTGAAAATATGGTCAACAGTATAAGAACAAAGTCTTCTCTAAACTCATTAATAAATCTGAGCTCATTCACTTACCCCCTTCCCCTCTTCCTTCCTTTTCTCTCTCCCTCCCTCTTACTTCTCAATGTTTCAGAGATGAGATATGACTACATAATTTTTTCTTTCTCCCTTTTTGTTGTTAATAATTTTAAAAAACTTGTGACCCTGAAATCCTTGACTTTTGAAAGTGAACTTCTTCACTTTGAAGTCATGCTGGAAAAACCATTCTTCTAATAAATAAATCTCATGGGAATTATTCTTCCCTGGGACTTTTTCTCTCAAGATTTTTGAAGAGATCTTTCCATTTAGTGAGTTGTTTTTTGAAATCCTCCGAAGTTTTCTGGAAAATACCTCTTGGATTTTCAAAGACTTTGTGAAAAGTTTCTAGTGCTTAACATAATTAGAACAGTGATTTTAGTATCTAAAGAGATTAACTCATGAAATCATTGTGCTGTTTACCTCTTAACATGTAGAATTAATAATATCCATAATAATGGATGATGTTCATAATAATAATTATGTCCATAATAATGTAGCTAATCTTTTCTCTTAATTGTCACAGCATTTCATATGCTTGCCTGTTTTTTTTTTTTTTCCCCTTTGAGATGGGGTCTTGCTGTGTCTCCCAGGCTGGAGTGCAGTGGCAGGATCATAGCACACTATAACCGTGAATTCCTAGGCTTTAGCGATCCTCTCACCTCAACCTCCCAAATAGCTAGGACTACAGGCACATGCCCAGTATGTTTGTCTCTTAACACATATCTCTTTCTATCTTGATCTGGAGTTCTATTTGTACATTTTGTTCCCTTGCCAAGTCATAAGATATAACCAAAACTTAGCACTGAGCCTCAGGTATAGTAGAAGCTTTAATGTATTTGCTGGATGAATAAAAATGGCCAGGAGGTGCCTGTGTGAAAATAAATACCCGGGATGATATATCCTTCATAGTTACAAGATAACATATAGACACAAGAATATTGATAATGTCAATGATCCAAAGAGTAGAGCCGCTCTACTCTAGTTTTCCAAATAACTTAAAACCTGTAACCAATTTTCTCAACATATTTTAAACATCCTCATGAAATCAGACAATGTAAAGAAAAGAGGACACGGGTAATGCCACACAAAACAGATTTAAATTCAGCCTATATCCCTAGTTCTCCCCTGACTAAGGAAACAAAACCAGCTTTGACTACAATACCCAACACAAATGAATGCAAACTTCACCCTTCAGTCAGATGCTTAGGGGAGCATGTTCATTTCCTTTTCTTCCAATTCCCTAATTAGAATCTCTTATCCAGTCACTCTGCCACCAGAATTCTGTGCCTGGCTCGGTATTAGAAGTCAAGTTATACTTTCCATATCTACATATTAATTTCCTCTGGGCACCTGGCTGAAATTACAAAGAACTTTCCCTGCTAGTTCATGCCCCTGTCGAGCCCGAAATCAATTTTATGTCAATCCCAAACCGCTTTTTCATCTACGGTTCCTCCATTCTATTCATTGGGGTGGCAGGGAAAGTAGGCTTAAAGCAAAGATACTTTGCTTAATTTGAGCATCCTACTTAGAGGTGGTTTAAATGTTTAACTGAAATGGAGATTCGGAGCAACACAAGATTATGTGGGATTTGGCATACAATCTTACTTTCACACCGTGAGATTGCTTTCTTCCTTCTGTAAAGATTAGCCTTATGAATTCTCTAGTAGAAAATATCTCTGTTTCACCAACTCATTTAAAGAATTGGCAACTATCCAGAGATGCTGTTAAAAACATTGATATGATGTCATCGATTGTACTTATACATTTTCTCCATAGAAACCTAGAGACTAGAACTGAGAGTGTCAATTTCCTGTAAAGTTATGTCTAAGTCAGGTTCCCTAGAAGCAGAGCCTGAGGGAGGGGTTCTTGTCCAAGTGGCTTATTGGGGGACAGTTCTCTGGAAAATAGAAATGAGGGAAGCAGGTCAGGACAGGGGAAAGAGGTAAGCAGTCATGTGGCCTTAGCTGGAGTCTACCCTGGTTTCCTCAGGGAGCTTTGTAGCACGCATAGAACTATGGAAATGGTCCACCTTTTTGTCCCCCTTACAGGTCAGGCATTAACCATGGGCTGCCCTCAGGAGGAGGGCATAGAATCTCCCAGGTATTTCTGGATGAGGTGACTCTCATAAGATGAGGGAAATTCTCTGGAGATGGAGGCAGCTGTAAGCTGTTAACAACTTCTGCTTGCAGCAGTGGACATGGGTGCCCTACCTCTGCAAAGTGGATCTGGACAGAATAGCAACAGCATCAACTATGCATTTTCAGGACTAGCCTAACTCGGCCATTATTTTACACACTGGGTAAACTCAAATGTAGAATCAGTTATTCATAGACACGTGAAGGAACACTGAACTTGAATGGAGATAATTAGTTAACCACCTCTCAAGTGGTGGATGAAGGAAGACCTTTTGTAAGAATGACTAAAATTCCTTCAAAATGCCTTCTTTAAATTCACATTCCAGGGCAGCCTCGGCACTGAAGATGATGAATGTGGCCAGAGAATGTTGGACTGGCTCTCTGCTCCTTATCTGCCATTTATCTGTATGTAACCAAAGCCTTGAATGCAGAGCTTTAGCAAATAGAGCCATATTGATAAGCCAAGGGAAATACAGTCCAATGCTGGACCCCAGTATCCACAGAAATGGCTCACTCATTAATGCACCCTTCAGTGGTTTTCTTCCTTCTTCATTGTGCTTCCTGAGATCACATTGACAAATATGCCTCCACTTTGTATAGGTGATAATGTCTCAATATAATAAAACATATATTTTCTAATCACGACTTTTAATAATTTTTACTAAATTATATTTTGAAGCCTAAAGCTACTGAACTTATACCCTCACCCTATAGTCTCAAGAAATTCAAGAAATAGGCCGTGCTCTTAAAAGAATCATGTGATAAATATTTAATTTTAAATTATGATTTTTTTTAAAGGATGGAAGAACTGGTTAAACATCCTCCTTAAGATCCAGGTGTTCTTTGTTTTGCCAATCTAAGTCCAGAATATGTATGCAAATAGAGTATGGGACATAATTGTGCTGTTCAGTGTGGTAGGCATGATCCACATATGGCTAAATTAAGATTACATAAAATTAAAATTTCAGTTCTTAGTTGCACTAGCCACACATCAAGTGCTCAATATGTCATTCATAGCTACCATATTGGACAGTGCAGATACAGAACATTTCCACCATTGTCCAGATCTCTATGGGACATCACTAGGGTAGAGTCTCATGGTTGTCAAATACAAGGATGATGCTTCTTTCTTTCGTTTATGGGAAACAGGCTCACTGATCACGCCACCCTTTCCCAGGAGGATGTCTTTATTTAACTTTATGGTTTTTCCAAAAAGAAAACTCCAGATTGTCACTTCCAAACAATCAGAATTGGCTCATGTATTAGCCAGGATCATGTTAAATTATGCTGAAAAAAAAATTAACCCTGAGAATCACTGGCTTAAAAATGTGCTCTCTGGGCTACATTCATCAAATGGGGGGCTCTGGTAAAATAGTTTCTCCTATACGTAGGACTTGTTAAGAACAGAATGTCCTGGCATATTTCAAAATAGCCACATGCAGGGACGCATGAAGCGATATTTCTCCAATTTTTGCTCTGAGTACCTGGTAGAGCTCCTGGAGATAAAATTTACCAAAGCGCAGCAGCCCCTTAAGACTGGGTTCTCTTGGGCTTTTTATCTCTCAGACCTATCCACACCGAACCTCCAGCAATTCATTAATTACGGTTTTGTTTTTTCTACCCTGACACTGGTTCCCACGGAAGAAGTTTCTGTTTGTGGATTTCTGTTCTGGCAAATTGTGATTTTCTGTATCTGTCAAGTCTGTCTCTCCAATTTTTAGGGCAGCAATTTGCCCTGTGACCTCAATTCTCTGATAGGTCTAAGAAGAGTTGTTGATTTTCAGTTTTCAGCTTTTTACTTATTGTTAGTAGAATGGAGTGATGACTTCCAAGCTCAGACAGAAATCAAGAATGAACTTTCTTTTTTTTTAGTGGGTTTTATGCTTCTATTGTAAGGTAGGTGGACTGTTCTGTTTGCTCCCCTGCCCCTTTATTTTCCTTTTTCCACTCTGGACTTTCAGAGAGGAAGTTCTCGCTACTGTTCTGATTAAAAGTGGCTTCTTTTGCTAATGTCTTCTTCCCTGTGGTTAACGTCCTCCACCCTAAGTGCGTTGGGGTCTAAAACTCATTATTATCTCTCAGTGTTCTCTGTACCCCACCTATAAAAGAAAACTGCCATAGTAATTCGGAGACTTTACAAATTCTTTCTTCATATAGTAATATACCACTTAGTATCATTTCAAAGACTTATTAGGCATATGCTGTAGTTGTAGAACAAAAACATAGTGAGCAAAATTGCCATGGCCATTTGAACTCAGATACCTGCTGTATGTGTGCATCTCTCACAGTATATCTTTCATATTCTAATTTTTAGGACTTTGAACTAAAAAAAATATTGATTGGCCTGCTACTCATGAGCTAGATGTTCCATTTGGTTATTTCTGGACAGACTGGAGCAATGTCAATATGTTATTTTCTTCCTCCACACCCCATTCTTCCCTGGTGAGGATCTTCTGTAGAATCTTCCGTTAATTCACCAGAAGAAAGATTAAATCCCAGGTAGAGGTGATGCGTGATAGCAGATCACTGAGTCTTCACTATCAACAATTTCATACCCTTGAACTGGATATCATAAGTGCTATGAACCACTGAAGACCAGTCTGGCTGGTATTTTTTGTATCAATTTTCCATGCAATTGGCTTTTATATCAATCTACGAATAGTTAAAATATATGTGCCTCCTGCTTCCTCCTGGACATTTTTACAGACTCACTGGCTTTGAGAAGTCACATTACAGTAAACCCAGTGTTACTGTGCTAGGCCAGGGGAAAAGCTCCTTTAGTTAATCACATTGTCTGATTAATAGAGACTCACAGGTTTCCAAATAATTAGGAAATACATCTAACACAGGTTCTGTGTTAAACAGAATCTAATTTTCCTTGATGATTCAGAGGGCATTTTTACATCTTGTGTTACTTAATCATCATTATTAGGAAAATCAATTGCCAGTTAAGCAAGATTTCCAATAGGTATATGCCAATAAAACAATTTTAGAACCCAGAACACCAAGCTTCATTCATTTATAGGAGTTTCTTATGTTCTCTACAATTTAATTCAAAGCTACATGCCTTTCTTTGTGATATCCTAGGTGACATGGATGTTGAAGGAAGTCCATTTGTACCCACTGTGTGTCTCTACTCTCCTCTCTACATGTCTTCCTTTGCTTATTCAACAAACCTTCCCTGAGTGTCAGCTCTGTGTCTGGTACTGTACCGGGCAGTGGGGCCACAGGATTCCTGCTCTCATGTGCTTGATGCTGGTGAGGAGAGGCAGACAAGTATTAAGTCACCAAAGGCACAAGCCACAGAGCTGTGAAAGACATAAAGCTTGGCCACTTGGAAGAGAGTGACTGGGGATGGGACTGTCTTTCTGCAAAGATGACAACTAAGCAGAGAAATGAAGCGTGGATGGAACATGATGTTTGACTATCTGAGAGAAGAACATGGTCAAGACAAAGAAAAGATCAAGGACAAAGTTCCTGCAGGGTAAGACAGGGATGTGCTAGGCACGGAGATGGTAAAGGTGGTTGCAGAGTCCAGTGGGCAGTGGGAAGCTGAGTTTGGAGACAGAAGTGAGTGACGAGTCAGAGAGGGCCTTATTGTCATGCGCGTGGTCTCTGAGTCTTGTCTCACATTTGCAAGGCATCTCGTATTACAGACACAGCCAGGCCTAAAATCACTTTCATCAAGATGCCTAAAAAAAAATCACAGTTATGATGCCACCCAGAGAGGGAAGCAGCCTAAATGTCCATCAATGGATGAATGAATAAACAAACTATGGCATGTGTATGTGTGTGTGTGTGTGTGTGTGTGTGTATAAAATCCTGTCACATGCCACACATGCATGAACCTTGAGGACATTATAATAGTGAAATAAGCCAGTCACAAAAAGACAAACACTGTATGATTCCACTTTTTTGAGTTATCTAAAGGTGACAGATTCACAGGAACAGAAAGTAGAATTTTGGTTACCAGGGGCTGTGCAGGGGAGGGAAAGGGGAGTTGTTCTTTAACGGGTATACAGTTTCAGATCTGAAGGTAAAAAACTTTTGGAGATGGGTTTCACAACAACATGAATATATTTAACACTATTAAACTGTGCTGTTATAATGATTAAGATGGTAAATTTTATGTTTTTATGACAATAAAAAATTGCATTAAAATGTTATTCATCTTGATTACTGAGCTTTTTGGCACCCTCTTAAATTTTGCACTTCAGATGAATTCCATCTCTGCACTGCCCTACCAACCAAGGGTTGTAACTAAGGCTGTGGGAAGACATTAAAATAAACATATTCTGGGTTAAAACACTGGCTAAATTTCTCCAAATTCTTTTTCTTTCTGTTCTCTATCCATCAGGAAATGTGTGTACTTCATCCTTGATAAAGAAAGATAGCAGTAGAGATGGTGCCAGATTTAATACCATTGAAATTCTCAGAGATCCTGGTATTATGCCCTGTTCCATAAACCATTCAAAGGCTAGTGAAATCCATATTAGTCATTCACCTCCACACACATTCCTCCCAGAGGACTAGAGACCTCAGATGGTTTGAATAAATGTCAAAACTAGCTTCTAAAATGGCATTTAGAATTGAGTAAAGTGCAGTCCACAGAAATTGTAGCTTAGAGCCCAGATATGATGAATATTTGAATACACAATTCTGAAAACAGCTAACTTCTCCATAAGAAGCATACTCTCTAAAAGAACAAAACAATCGGAATGCAAAAGAATGGGGAAGATAATTAGTATTTAATAAGACTTGTTCCACTTCAGTGAAAAGATTAGAGAAGAAAAGTTAATAAACCCAAAAGTAGGTTAATCTTCTATTCCGTCCCTTAAACCTGCCATTTTTTATATCTTTATTATATCCCAAGTGCACTCAGAAATAGAAAAGTCCACCAATTAGATATTTTTTGAATATTTGTCCAACTACATTTAAGAGGTATTTGAACACTCCCTATTACAAACACTAAGGATATAGCTGTGGAAAAAAAAAAACAAGAAACAAAAAAAAACATTAATTCTCCAATTCCTTGAATAAGAAAATACACTATAAGAAAACTTGCTCTTTTTGTTTTCATGTATTAAAGAGATATTTGGGAAACCTGACAAGGGAATGAAATACAAGCCTTTCTAAATCAATAGCAGCAAATTATTTATTGTGGATCCTAATATTGTCAATTAGTGGTCAGTCCCCAGATAAATCTCACTCCCTATAGCCCTCAGCCTTCTGAATTACATGAGTAAGTTCTACAGATGTGAATCCTCACTTCAGAGTTCTTTTGCAAATGATTTATGGAGAGAATGCTGTCAGAAGAAATCCATAAAGGGGTGAGGATGGTGGGATAGAGTAGGGAAGGACCTTAGCAGCAATGGGGTCTCAGCTGGAATATAGCTTGATCCCAAACCTGTGAGGAGCTCTAGAGTGTGAATTACACCACAGCATGGTCTCCCCTGGAGGCAAGGGGTTAGGCTTTAAAATCCCAACATCATTCAGTCATTTACCACAGTGACCTCGGATCTAGAGTGGGTGGGATTTGGAGACTAAGGGATAAACTCCCAGGCATCTCCAAAAGAAATGGTTTCCATTAGCTAAGGACGATTGGATGATGAATACCCAAGTCCAGTAAAGGAAATCAAGGCAGGGAACAATAGTATCTACTATGGTATGAAAGGTCTGAGTTCTTCAGGGAAGCAGTCACAAAGTGGCAGACTTTGAAAAACTAAAGTAGGGAAATATCCCTTCTCCTAGTGAAATGAGAATTTCCTAGTGATGCCCAAGCCTCATCCAGCCAACCACATTTTATTTAGTATTTGGACTGTCCCTAGCCATTCTCCAATCCCAATAAATCTAGGATACCAGTATTCAATGAGTAGTAGAGAAAGCCTTCCCAGAATGGTCCAGTTAGACCCAATCTTAGAGATCATTTGGTCCAACAGCTTTCAGCTATTGGTATCTAAGAGCTCTTATTCACCGGGAATCTTGTGGCTATCCAATGTGTAGATCCAATGAATGAGGACTCATTCTGGTCGGAGAAAGAAAGTATGGGTATCAATCTCTCATAGACTTAAATGGCTTCCCTTGGACTACAAGGGTCACAGTCCACCTCCCAACTATTAGCATGTGTCTTTAGCCAGGCTCCCTAGAAATGAAGCCTCATGTGTGGGTTTTTGTAAATGATATATTGATTGATTTCAAGAGAAACTTATATAGGACAGAGAGGAAAGTGGAATAGGGCAAGGAAGAAGACAGGCAAGGACATGGGTTCAGATCAAAACAACAACCACAAAGATCTATTTGAACTTTACCATTGTGCAATTGCATCCCCGAGAAGCCAAGACATTTGCTTGTGGCCTCATAGCTCCCCAGTGGTGGACCAGGGCTTGAAAGTAGATGAGATCATCCTATTCCTGAGCTATTCCCATGATGTCTGTTTTAGGATAGGCTTCGTAGAAGCCAATCCTGAAAAGGCAATTATTTTGCAAGTGATTTATTGGAGGATGTTTCAGAAGAAACCTTTAAGGAAGTGAGGGAAACAGGCAGAAGAGAGGAAGGAGTCGAGAAAGGAAATAGTCTTAGCTGGTGCCTGGCTTAAGGCAGATCCCATGGGGAAGCATGGAGGGTACCACAGTTATGTCCCAACTTGAGGCAAGGGGTTAAGATTTTATACTCCAGTATTAGTCATTGGTTTAGGGCTCTAGGGGGAGCATGGCTTCCCAGGCACTTCCTGGAGAGCTGTTTCTCTGGGCAGGAAAATGCTAGAAGTCATTAGGTTTCACTGTTGACTGAAGCTGGCACATGTGCTGGACAGAGGGGGACCGGGCAGGCACCAATAGTTTTTACGACAGTATTTCATGGGGCTCCCATGCAGCTTCAGTCACTCAATGTGAATATCAACACGACGAGAGCCCAAACCCATAGCGGTGTCTAAGGAACTGCTTGAAAAGGCGCAATCACAGCTACCGCCCACAGTTTCCATTTGGTCTTCTGTTTTTTTCCCCCATAGTGTGAGTTTTATCAAAGATTTTTTTAAAAAAATATGCTTTCATTTAAGTTATCTCTAAAGAAGCCAACTTTTGATTCCACAAGGAAGTTGCCGAAAATACAGATAAACCTCTATGTTCATTGAGGGGATTCACAGCTTCTGTTAAGGCTGTTCGTTTCCAGTCTGCGTGGGGAATGTGTCCCGGGAGAGCCCCTTCCCCAGCAGACCTCTGCCCTCTATACCAGCCTCCCCCCTCCAGCTTGCAGTCACAAGGGGTAGGGGGGTGATAGTCCTGGGTGTGTTACTATGACTACCTTATCCTGGATAGTCACTGTGGGTTTTAAATAGCCATCCAATTAGCTGTTTTGTAACATTTTGTTGTGTTTTTTTTCCCCCACTTATCATCACTGAAATCTAATTGGATTTTTAATAAGGTTTTAAAGAATCTTCTTGTGTTGGTTTTGTTTTTAAGAGGAAAAGAAGCAGAAAAGGTATTAGCAGAAGGCAGAAGGCAGAAAGCAGCTTGGTGCAAAAATATCAAACAGAGAGCTGGAACTGGAAACGTCCTTACAGATCTAAGTCATATGCTTTCACACTGTTTTTTGAGTAGCACTTGCATTTCTCAGAAGTATCTCTAGGTTGGTTCTCAGAGCCATAGGGAAAAAGAGAACACTGGACCCAAGCACATACTCACAATCACAGAAATTAAAGTAGCTTCATTTTTAAATCCATTTTCTGTGCTGTTCTATATTCCATAAAAGAATTTGAACAGCTAGTTGGAAAGAGGAAAAAAAAAAGGTTTGAAAGTCAGAATTTAGTATGGGGCAGATGCTATCAGATCACAATCCACATTCTAGGCAGGTAACACCTTCTGGGAGCAGCCCTGGACCAAAGACTGATGGCAGTGGGTATATAAATACCCCAGCTCCCTAGGACATCTCTGAGGCATGTGGTCTGCCCTACCTCCCAGGCTTCCCCAGTGGGATTAAGCACCAGGTGCCCACAGTGGTAAACTGCAGTCTGTTGCCTGCCTTGCTTTCTCACTCCCCTTCCCTACCAGTGTTTCCTGGAATCCCTTGCCAGGTAAACTACCTGTACTCAAATCGTTTCCTCAGGGTTAGCTTATGGGGCAACCCAAACCAAGACATAGCCCAATTTCATTCAATTCTCAAATCAACAGCAGATACTGAAAGGAAAAAAAAAAAAAGTTACCATTTTTTTCTTTAAGTTTTACATTTTCCTTTCTTTTCAAAGATAAAATTAAATATTATTTTTAATGATTGGACGATGAAGGAATGACTTCCACTGAGTCCCTGAGAAATGCTAGGCAATATGTTAGAAACAACAATCTAGTGAGAGAAATACCCCAGTTTAACAAATGAGGAAATTGTCCTTCAAAGAGCTTGGGTGAGTAACTCAAAGGACACAGGCAAGGTTTAGATTCAAAACCTAAACTTTGGCTCTCCAATTTAATATCAGCATAACAGTTATTGATCTTTATATTAACCTATGATGTCAGCTGATTCTTGTGTTACAGGTTAGTGATCTTCAATAAAATATACATTCCCTATACTACTTAAGGTGGTTTCATGAAAATCAACATTTATATAAATTATATCAAACACGTGAATTAATGTGGAGTTCAAATATTATCACTTTATACTTTTCTTTATCAAACAAATGACATCTAGTCAATACTATCTAGTTTCCTCTTTAGTCCTTCTATTAGAAGACTTATTAATTCTATACCTTTCTGAATAAAGAGATATAAGCGGAGTAGAAGTGACTAAATGTTTTCTTTTTCAGAAAGTTTTCTTTTTATGTATTAAAACTCCTCTTTCTTTTCAACAACACATTCTCTTGGCCTCAGGATTGCAGGCCTCTTTTTTAATCATGGGTGGGATTGGGAGACTCTTCATCCCCCGTGATGCAGGCTTTTGCCCAACCAGATCTCCTGGTGCCAACTAGTGACCTACGAAAAAATGCATGGAAGAGAGGGGCTGGAGAGACAGCCAGGCCCAGGTGGCCCACTGCACTAAGGCACAGAGCACCTTCCCCTCCCAGGACCTTAACAGAGTGGGTCCTTCCTCACTTCCCTTCCCTACCAGGGCCCTTATCAGGACCTTACAAAAGTTGACCATTTTAAAGAAGGTAGCAACACTGCAGTTGCTGCCTCTGTCCCTTCTCATGAGTTAAAGAAGTGATCCTTGGAGAAATTGCTGGATTTTTTTCACTGGTAGCCCAATTAATGGCTTTCCTGGACCCATGTTCTTTTCCCGTAACTATAATCCCCATCCACTCTGACTCTGAGCTAGATCTTGTGATTGGCTTTGACCAATAAAATGCCTAAGAAATGATGTCATGCAGTTCTGAGCCCAGGCCTCAGGAGCCATTGTGGACTCTCTATTGGAACCCTATGTCTGCCAGGAGAGCCAGCTTGGGTGAGCCCACAGAGTTTGCAAGACCACGCGGTGGAGCTCCAAGTTTCCCCAAACCAATCCCCAACCAAGCCCTTAATGCAGAGCTACCTATATGACTAGAAGATGAACATGGAATCATGAAGGAAACTATTTGAGACCTGAAGAATCTCTTAGCTGATCCCAGCCCAAATTTCCAGCCTATATATTGTGAACTAAATTAAAAATTTTTTTAAGACACTAAGCTATGGAATAATTGGTTATGTAACAGTTGGCACCACTTCCTCCTCTGAAAGAGAAACTTCGGAAAACGTATTTACTGTTCAATGGGTTTATGCAGCCTGCAGGACCAAGTCAAAGCATCTTAGCTGTGCACAGTAGGAATTTCCCAGCTTAGCCTCTACTTATCTTTGCAGTCTCACACTCACCTCATAAAACCCCTGTGTACAAGCAATGAACTGACCACAATGAAGTTTTCTCCATTCTCTGAAAAAGTCCCCTGCCTGTCCTTGTGGAATAATAATGACATAACAACCACAACGACGACATTTATTGAAAGTTTATTGTGTACCAGGTACTAGTTTAAGAATTTTATGATGATTATTTCCTTGATTTTCACTGCACTTCGAAGTGAAAAGTGCTATCATTATTCCGAGTTTAGAGATGAGAAAAATGAAGCACAAATAATTTAAGTAATTTGCCAAAGGTCATGCAGTGGTACAGCAGAGATTCAGTACTGGAATATCTGCCCCCAGAGGCCGAGGGCTTCCTTAACCAACGTCCTCTCCCATTCTGTACCTGGTACAGGTTGCCTCTCTTTTCAAGGCCTAGCTTGCCTATAACACCATGAACCGCCTTTACATGGCTCTCACCGATGTTCCAGGTGGTGTTCAAAGACCTTTGCACGCACTGAAGTTTTGATCCACTCAACAACTGACAGCTATTATTATCCATCATTATCCTCATTATAGAGAAAGAAACTGAGGCCCAGGGAAGTTGAGTTATTTGCTCAGTGTCATACAGCACGTTAGTGACAAAACTTTAATTCAGGCAGAGACTATCTGGCTCCAGAATTCAGGTTCCATATCATCACACACTATTGTCTCTCATGTCACCTGCTCACACCAGGGACAGTCTTCTATGGCATCCCCAGGAAGGATTGTTCCTTCCCTGCTTTGTTCTTTCACACTTTCCTATGCAGACCAGTGTCTAAGGTTTTGTATTTGTGACAAAACTTAACTTTCTGTCTTCTCATAAAAAAATTTGCTCTGCAAAATTGGGACCATATTTGGAGTCATAAAAAAGTATATGTTCCGATTTGGGAAGAGAATCTTCCCATCAGCTGTGTCTACTGGGGAAGCTCAGACAGTAAATCTACATATTTAAGGATTAGGGGCTGCAGTGGCTGCTGGTGGGCTGCACAGGTGCCCTCCCTGGGCTGGTGCACCCGTCCCCAGCCACAAGACAGTTGGTGCTCTCAGCTCACACCGCCCTCTTTTGTAGAGGATTGCACCCACCCAATAAGAGCAGCTACCCTGTGAGAACTATCTGGGAGATCTCATTAGCCAGTGACTAGCAGATACTGAGGCTCAAAACACTGCCTCTGCCTCAGGCAGAGAGAACTTTGCAGTGAGAGTTCTACTCTAGAGCTCCCTGTGCAATCAGGCTGAATCTCGTTTTCAGCCAAATCACATCTTTTCTTGATTCTTTTCCCCTTCCCTACCCAGTAAGAATCCCCAACTCAAGGGCTGATACATAGAAATCCAAACTAAGACAAGAGCTTCGTAAAGATAGGAAGCAATTTCATTGGGGATAAAAGTACTGTTCATTTGACGAAAGTGCTATACATTTATTTTTTTCTGAATAATAAGATGCAAAATATTTATAATTGAGGGAGCAAAAACGAACTTTCTTTCTAACATCTAAGGCTGAACAAATGTTTTTAAGAAAAATTATGTATGTATCTTTTCTTTTGTAAGTTAGGGTGATATTAGCTGCTATTAAAAACAAATCCTCCAAAGCAATGGGTCAAACAAGGTAGAAATTTATTTCTCTTTTATGTATCAGTTGCAGTTCTAGGTTAGAGGGCCACTAGATCCCATACAATCTTAGAGACTTGGGCTTCGCATGTTTTTCCACCATGGTGTACAGAGGGTGATATTTTTTTCTGCATGTTGGAAGCCATGGTATAGAAGCTGACTTGCAGCAAAGTAAAAAAAAAAAAAGAGTATGAAGGAAGCATGTCCACCCATCAAAGGCTCTATCCAGAAACGATGTCACTTCAGTTTACATTTCACTAGTGTGAACCAAGTCACCACACACCTGGCTGTAGGGGAGGGTGGGCTAGGTATAGTGTAGCTGGTCACCTAAATGGCATTGTATTATTGCATTATACTGAAAAAGGAAAGAGGAGAATAAATCTTGTGAGGAGTTAAGAAATCCCTGCAATAATCCTTGTTATTAGTTTGGCATTGGCTTCCTGTCTTTTCTAATATTCACTATAGGGAAACGGAGGACACCTGAGCTAACAACTTTTTAAATTAACCACAGAGCCTGTCTTTTTGTGTTAACTTCAATGATTGTAAAGCCCATTTTGGAGAATTTCTTGTCCTCATAAATGTGCCTACCATAGGAAATCGTGTTAGCCCACCGATTATGCCTGATATTAATTATGAAATGGTAAATGAAGTTATCAGGGTTTTTTTTTTCTTCCGACTTCTGTATCAGGGCTGCCAAATGGAATTTTCTGTGATAATAGACATATCCTATATTTGTGGTGTCCAGTCCAGTAGCCACTAGACAGATGTGGCTACTGATCACTGGAAATGAGACTAATGTGACTGACAAACCAAAATTTCAATTTTATTTGATGTTAATTTTAAATTTAAATTTAAAGAGCCCCATGCAACTGGTGGCTACCATATTGAAAAGAGCAGCTCTCTATAGTGTTGCTGATGAGAGAGGAAGTTGTGCAGTTCATTTGTCTCCCAGCAACTGCTGGGTCCAAATTTGTATCAATGGTTCCTCTGATAGCTTCTGATCCAGCTGCAAGGCAAAGCTCTGTTTCATCACTGTGGGATATCTTTGCTGCTATCTTTCAGCATCAGGAACAGTTGTCGGGACATAGTACATTTTTAATAAATATTTATTAAACAAATAAATGAAATAATGAGATGTGCTCTGTCCAACCAAGTTAGATCTGCCATATATGATATGATTTGACCTAGTTCAGAACATTTTGCAATGCAAGTAACCAACAGTGAAACCACAATTCATATAAACTATGTATCAATCTAATTTAGTTGTTTGGATGGGCACAATTATTGGACCAAACATATCATGGCTGCAATGTCTTCCAACTAGACAATAGCAATGACATCCATAAAACCTACACTCCAAATAAATTCTTCATATTCCAGATATTTTGCATGTCTCCCGCATACGCAACACAGCATTATCCAGTTAACGTCTGTATACAACTTTACTAGAATGGCGATGTAGTCAAGTACCAGAATTCATAAGCACATTTGCCATCTGGAGTCAAGATAAATGTAATTTATCCATGTCTGGGTAAATCCGAGTTTAAATTCAGTCAAGTGATGGACCAGGCATGAAGAGCCATCATTTCACAAATGTGGGCCAAGTCAGCCTCAGAGCTGTTAGCACACACGCTTTATGCTTAGCCCCACTTCTTTGTAGAGTGGGGCCTCCAACACTCTTCATGATTTTTCATGCTTGCTGAATATTAGGAAATAAGCCATCCTTGCTAGGGCTGCTTGATTTAGGAATAAATTTGTACTTACACAGGTAAAGCCAAGAGGAGGATTTTTCCCCTCTCCAAATTGATAGGGCTTTACATACACACAAATATGCTTACAACTATGATTAAAAACAAGCTTCCCTGTCACATCCTATCTCCCCTAGATCCAGTATGGAAAAAAAGGAGGGCCTCTAACCAAAGAGTGAAAGAAAATGCTATAGTTTCTCACCACCACAAAGCATGGAGTAGAGACAGAGATAAGACGGAACGGAGAAGGAGGTGAGAAGATGCACAGAACGAGGCCTGAATGATACCTGAGTTCTCCTTCAGTATTTAAAAGTAGGAAAGAACTTCAGCCAAAGGTTCTCAGCAGTTATAGTGACAGTAAGATCAGGTGCTTGTCCTGCCTGAAGAAATGACTGCTGGACCATGTTCCTTTAAGGGCCCAAATCAGTGTACTTCTTGATCTTATTGAGAGGGGTCAGGCATTCAGATAGTGCCCTGCACAGGCAGGAGTCATCCTTTCATCTTCTAAAACAAATTGATGAAATCCAATCACGCTCTTAGGTTCTAACTTTCAATTGTGCCTAAATTCAAACTTTTGCATCATAAAAAAGTTGAATTAGCCAGATTTATATTTAAAACCTTTAAGCTTTAACTAATGCAGGGGAGAGTCTAGTGATCAAAGAAAGAAGTATTTATTACAAAACATTCATTCTTTGGGGAGGCCCAAGTCCTACAAAAGGATTTGCCCAGGGACCTACAAGATAATATGGAATTATTGTCCTTAAAGCTTTACCAATTCTATACCTGACCAGCGAGTAAATTGAGTCTTCTTATATATAGCCTATTTTACTCAAAGCAAAAGCAAATTTCAACCTCTACTACATTTGAGAAAGGCATATAATGCTCATTATAAATATTTTGGCACTAACATGTGAGAGCCTACACTCACACACACACACATGCACACTCATTTTCAATGTAAACAAAGACGGCAAAGACCTGTGAAAATTTATCTCTTTCTAAAAGCAATGAAAAACTCCCAAAAAATTGTCAGAATAAACTTTTTAGAACTCTGCAAATTAACCAAAGGCTTTCAGCAACCTGGGGAATGTTTGTTCAAGGAATATAGTTGAATCTCAGTAAGAAGAACACACTTTGTGACATTTTAACTTGCTCTACCCTATCCCTCACTTTTCACATCAGCAGTAACCTTGAAAATAACAGGCTACATTCCCTGTCTGGTGGGAACAGAATGGAGCTGGAGCTTTTTCAAAGCCTCATTCCCAAAGAAGGGTTTTGTTTTGGTTTTTTTTTCCAATTTATTTATTTATTTATTTTACCTGACTGGTGGGGTGGGTTCCTGGAAGATCCTACTTGAAAGACTTATTTTTATTTGGCCTACACTGGAACTCACCCAGTGCAAAAAGCTTCTCTTTGAGAATATTTATCAAAAACAATAAAAAGCAAAGATTTTAAAAGTCCTGGCTGCCTAAAATGATAGATAACAATTGGGGCAAACCATGGACTGTCCAAAAAGCTTAAAGGGAAAAACCAAAAACTGGTTCTTTGAAAAAATAAATAAATAAATAAATTGATAAGCCTTCTAGCCAGGCTAAAAACAACAACAAAAAGACACAAACTACTAATACCAGGAATGAAAGAGGGGACATCACTACAGATCCCATGGACATTAAAAGGATAATAAAGGAATGTTACGAACAACTCCATGCCTATGAATTTGAAAACATGGCTGAAATAGATCAATCTGCCAAAACTCACCCAAGAAGAAATAGACAATTTGAATAGCCTTATATCTATCAAAGAATCTGAATCAATAATTAATAACCTTTCAAAACAGAAAGCACCAGGCCCATATGAGTTCACTGGTGAATCCTTTCCAACATTTAAGGAAGAAACTATACCAATTCTCTACAATCCCTTCTAGAAGACAAAAGCATAGGAAATACTTACTAATTCACTTTTTGAGGCTATCATTACCCTACTACCAAAACCAGACAAAGATACTGTAAAAAAAAGAAAACTACACATTAATATCTCACCTGAACATAAATCCAAAGCAAGCGGAGACAAGTAAATAATATGGATTAGAGTGAAATATATGAAATAGAGATTAGAAAAATACAGAAAATCAACACCAAAAATTGGTTCTTTTAAATAAATTCTCAAAAAGATACAAATAACCAAAACTGACTCAATAAGAAATAAAAAATAATCTAGATCCCTTAGAAGTACAGGAATTACATTAGCAATTTTTTTAAAAATCCCAAAGATAAGAAGTTTAGACTAGATATTGTTTCACTGGTGAATTCTACCAATTTTTTAAAAAGAAAAATTGACACCAATCCATAACAAATTCTTCCAAAAACAAAAGAGGAGGGAACACTTCCTATCTCATTCCATAAGACCAATATTACCCTGATATCAAAATAAAAGAAAATCAGAAAAAGAAAACTATAGAAAAATATTCCATATGATTATAGATATAAAAGCATATTAAAAATTATATATCATGACTAACTGGAATTTATGTCAGGAATGCAAGATTGGTTCAACATATATAAAACAATAAATATAATAAACCATATTAATAGAATAAAAGATTTAAAAAATCACACAAAATAGACACAAGGCAAGCATGGCCAAAATCCAACACAATTTCATGATGAAAACACTCACTATACTAAGAATAGAGGGGAACATCCTTAACCTGATAGAAGACATCTAGGAAGAACCCACAGCTACCATCATTCTTAATGGTGAAAGGCTGAAAATTCCCACTCCCTAAGAAGCTTTCCCTGTTTCTCTCCATTTCTATTCAACATTGTACTGGAGGTACTAACCTAGGAAATTTGGCTGGAAAAAGAAAGAAAAGGCTTCCTTATTGGAAAAACAGAAGTAAAAGTATGTCTATTTGCAGATGACATTATCTTATATGAAGAAAACCCTATATAATGTACAAATACAGTATTAGAGGTAATGGACAAATTCAGCATATAGTTTTCAGGATACAAGATTGATGGATAAAATCAGTTGTATTTCAATATACTAGAAATGAAAATTCCAAAAATGAAATTTAGAGAACAATTCCATTTTAAAATGCCATCCAAAAAACTTAAATACTTAGAGATAAATTTATCCAATTAAGCACAAAATTTGTATGCTAAAAACTATAAAATATCACTGAAAAAATAAAAGATGACCTAAATAAATGGATCAATAGCCCATGTTCACAAATTGGAAGACAATATATTAAGATTGCAATAATCCCCACATTGATCTGCAGAATTAATCAACCCATGTCTATCTAAATTTCAACTGTCACTTTACGAAAATTGGCCAAGCGATCTTAAAAGTCATATACAAATATTAGATACCCAGGCTAGCCCAAAATCCAGACAAAATCCAGGAAAAACTACCCAGAAAAAAAGAACAAATTTTGAGGATTCACTCTTTCTAATTTCAAAACACACTACAAAGTTGCAGTAATAAGGATTACATGAACTAGCATAAGGGGAAACATACAGATTAATGGACTAGAATTGAGAGTCCAGAAGTAATTCTGTACACTATTGTGAATTGATTTTAAATAAGGGTATCATGACAATTCAACAGGGGAAGAATAGCCTTTTCAATAAATGGTGCTGAGACTAATGGATAGCCACACATAAAACATGCATTTGGACTTCTAGCTCACACTATATGCAAAAATCAACTCAACATGAATCAAAACCCTACATTTAATATATAAAACTATATAACTTAAAAGAAAACAAGTGTAAGTCTTAATGACTTTGGATTATGCAATGGTTTCACAGATATGATACCCAATGCACAAGCAACCAAAGAAAAATAGATAAATTAGATTTTATCAAAAACTTGTGCGCATCAAAGGATACTTACAGAATGAGAGCAAATATTTTCAAATCACATATTTGTTAAGAATCTAGTATCTGAAATATATAAAGAACTCCTACAACCCAAAATAAAAAGACAACCCAATTATAAAATAAGTAAAAGGTTTATTGGTGTTTTCTTATGGTGTTAAAATATATATAACATAAAATTTATCATTTTTTTTGTTTTGGGTAGGTTTTTTTTTTTGGGGGGGGACAGAGTCCCACTCTGTCGCCTCTATAGAGTGTAGTGGCATCATCAGAGCTCACTGTAACCTCAAACTTCTGGGCTTAAGCGATCCTCCTGCCTCAGCTTTAGTAGCTGGGACTCTAGGCATGGGCCACTGCACCCAGTTAATTTTTTTTTTTCTTTTCTATTTTTAGTGTAGAGATGAGGTCTCTCTCTTGCTCAGTCTGGTCTCCAATTCCTGAGCACAAGCAATTCTCCTATCTTGGCCTCCCACAGTTCTAGGATTACAGGTGTGAGCCACAGTGCCCAGCCCATCTTAAAAATTTTTAAGTGTAAAATTCAGCGGCAAAAAGTACATTCATAGCGTTACTTACAACTATACATTTCCAGAATGCTTTCCTCATCCCAAACAGAAATTCTATACCTATTAAGCAATAAATTCCCATTTCCCTCTCTCCCTAGCCTCTTATAAGTTCTATAACACTTTTTATCTATATAAACTTGCCTCTTCTAGGTACCTCATATAAATGGAATAATATAATATTTGTCCTTCTGTGTCTGGTTTATTTCACTTTACATAATGTTTTCAAGGTTCATCCATGTTGTAGCATATATTAAAATTTAATTCCTTTTTAAGGCTGAATCATATTTCATTGTATGTAAATACCACATTTTGTTTATCTATTTACCTGTTGGTGGGTATTTGGATTGTTCTCACCTTTTGGTATTGTGACTAATGCTGCTATGAACATAGGCATAGATGCATTTGTTTGAGTCCTTGCTTTCAATTCTTTAGAGTATATACAAAGGAGTGAAATGGCTAGATCAGATAATTCTATGTTTTACTTTCTGAGGAACCTTGGCAAAGGATTTGAATTGACATTTCTCCAAAGAAGATATACAAATGTCCAAAAAGCACATAAAATTGCTCAACATTATTGGTCATTAGGAAAATACAAATAAAAACCACAATGAGATGCCACTATATAACCATTAGAATGGCTTTTAAAAAACAAACCCAACAACACCTAGTTCTAAGGAGAAGGCAGAGGCAACTGGATCTCTTATCTATTGCTATTAATAATAGAAATGTAAAATGATACAGACACGTTGGAAACAGTTTGCCATTTCTTATAAGGTTAAACATATTGGCCATATGAGCCAACAATCCCAATCCTAGGTATTTACCCAAAAGTAATGAAAACACATCCATGCAGAGACCTGCAGGAGAATGCATACAGACAGTTTTATTCATTAACGACAAACTGAAAATAACCCAATGTCCCTCATTTGAGGAATGGCTATAAAATTGTGATACATCCATGCAATGGAAAAACCACTCAGCAATAAGAAGGAATGAACTACTGTTACATACATCAACAGGGATGACTCTCAAAATCATCAAGCTAAATGCAAGAAGCCAGCCTCCAAAGGCTGCATACTATATGATTCCATTTATGTGACATTCTGGAAATGGCAAAACTAAGAACATAAAACAGCAATAGTAAGGGGTAGAGTTGATTGCAAAGAGATATAGAGCTGTTTGAGGTGATCGAACTGTTCTATATGGTGATCATGGTGGTCATATGACTACACATTTGTCAAAACTCCAAGAACTGTACTTAAAACATGTGAATTTTGTTCATGTAAATGATTCCTTAACATACCCGACAAAAGAAAAGAAATAAACATGTTCCAGGAACATAATACTACATACATATTCTTCTATCAGTGCATTAGCTGTTTTTATTTTCTGCTATATTTTTTCTCTCCGACTGAAAATAAATAACTAAAAGCTGAGGTGGGAGAGCCCTGGCTCACAGACGCTGTAATTGGGCTCTTCTTTAAATCTCATTTCAACAAAAATGAGCCAAAATAAATGACACACTGGCAACTTGGCGGCACAAAGAAGAGACAAAGCAGGCAAAATAACATGACATGATTTCATTTGTTGAAATTTATGAAGTAATTTATTTATAATGATTACAGCTGTGTAAATAGCCGTAATCAAGCTTACAAAAGCCTTATGCAAACTCTGTTCTTTATGCATCTAATTTCCTCCCTAAGAATGTCAACCTGGTGGAGTTGGATGTACACAAGAAGCTTGAAAGAACACAGACCTTTAGGACGAGATTCAGCCAGCACCAAAACATACTGCCTGGTAGATTACCAAAGCCAAGCCCAACTTCCACTTGCAACCACAACTCAAGACACGTTTAGTACACAAAACTTGAATTGCTTATTGCTTATAAGCCTCTCTGAAAATGTCAATATTTCTCATCCGATTACAGGGGAGAATAAAGCTGGGAAAAATGGGAATGGTTGGGTGCGTTCAATGTACACATTTTCTTCAGTCCTCATCAGCTTATAATAGAGATTTACGGGCCCCACTTAGTATAATAATAAACAAATCATCTCTAAGTCAAGGATCAGCTGTTTGAGTTTAACAGATAACATCTGCTGCAAATCATACAGAGGGAGCAGGCTTAATATGAGAGTCACACACACCCTCCCTTCCCTTCCTTATCCCTTCTGCTGCTGGCCCTGTTGTTCCTTTATTTGAATGCCAGTCAACATCCCATGGCTGATTTGGGTAGGGAGGATAGAGACGGGGAAGGAAGAGGAGAATCATCTCAGGCAATTTACCACCACTGAAGCGCTAGAATCCACTACCGTCATACTTAGAATTCATTACCGTCTTTTACTTTAGACTATATTGACAATCTGTGAAATGAAGGGAAAGTTTCAGGATAAGTCCTTGCTAGTAATTGAAGTAAATGATTGATAAGTTTGCAGTTTACCTTAAACTTTCAACGAGCGATCTCCTGTTCGAACTGCAATCCACAGCTCTCCTCTCTGCAGGTCTGCATCATCCTTGTGTTAAAGGTATCTAAGAACCGTATGGTTCAGATCTTTTGCCCTCCTCATTATCACCTCTAAATAAAGATTGATTTTGAAAGCAAATAAAGTATTGCTACCATAAAGTTTGTGTTATCGCTAACATCATTATTCATACATGGGTCATTTAATATATTCTACCATCTATTCATTCATTCAAAAAATATAAAGCTGGCACGACTTGTGATTCGTAGAATATAACATGAACATCCGGTCTACTCACGCATTCAACACATATTGGCTGGGTACCTCCCAGGCTAGGTGCAACAGATGACAATCTAAAGACAAGCCAATTCCACATCCTCCATGGAACATAATATTCTTAGAGCAAACAAGAAAACAAGGGCAAAAAAAAAAAAAAATATATATATATATATATATATATATATATATACACACACACACAAAGAGGATAATTAGAGAATGTGGCAAGGAAATAAAAGAAATAAGTCATTAAAGCAAAAACAATGCAAAAGTCCTGAGACAGATTGAGTTCAGGAGATCACTTCCATCTTTCTCAATTGCTAATGCCTGGAAGACATTGGTGCAGTGGGGCTTTACAGCTGGGAGGGTCTAGAGACAATTAAGTCAATGTAAAATGGTCCTTCATTTTACATATCAGAGTAGCAGGTTCTAATAGAAAAGCCAGACTAGTCCAGGCCACATGCAAATGTTGGGGTGGGCACCTATGCCGAGAGCACACTGAAAGAATTGAGTAGAAATCACGTCAGCAGGTTCTCATGCTATCGATCTTTGAGACACCTCACTTTCACGTGTCCAAGCCTCTCTCAAATTTTTCTGCCAACTCTGAGACAATTGCTTTTGGAGTCATGCTCACTGTTGTTTTGGAGAAGTCTCCAAGATAGAGGCTTTGAACCTGTATAACCAGCTCCATTCTGGAATGTTCCAAGTAGTCCTGTGTGGCCCAAAGAAACAATATCTCCGATAATTGCATCTACCAACATTGGCATAGTACCTCCCAGGACACAAAGCACTGTAATGGACAATTCTGCATTTGAGTCTCACAATGCTGCTAAACAGATATTATAATCACCACATTACAAAAGAGGAAGCAGGCTTTGGGAGGCCAACATGGCCTGTCCAAGTTCATATATCTGGTTGTAAATGGCAGAGCTGTAGCTTAATTCCAGGGAAGGTGAGCAACTGCCCAATTTACTCAGGACCAAGGGGATTCCCAGGAAGTGGGACTTTCAGTGCTAAAATCAGAATAGTTCCAATCAAACCAGGTCCTTTGGTACCCCTATTACCAGGTCTGTGAAATTTAATGTCTAGCATGCCTGCCACCAAGGATAGGGGGGCAGGACTCTAGGGTTTGTTTGCTCTTTCTCTAGTCCTAATGAAAGTTATTCTAATTGACCAGTGGTCCTAGAAATCTGTAAGGACTCACCACCTCTGCAACCCCAATGGCCTCTAACAGCTATGTGTTTTTTAGTGTGACATGGTTGGATGGCCATGCTTTGAAATACAAACCTGAGAAGAGGATAATAAACTTTAAAATAGCAAAGCAGGTGTCAAGTACTCCAGGATCACCCCCTTTTCAGCAATTTCTAGGCTCTTCTTTGCCTAATGGGAGCATTGGTTGGAGAAGAGGAAAGGAGTGATTTTAAAAGTTTTGCACACATCTCATCAGAGTATTTGACAGTGCACCATTCATGCTGGGTTAATCATTGCCGTGGGCGTCCCAGGAATCACAGGGAACAATTTTATGAGAACTTTATAGTCAGTAACATACTCCCACAGCGGAGCAAGGGGAAGGCATACAGCTCCTCCCTGTCACTGGAGCTCGAGGGACCTGCAACCCTAACAAATATCAAATTGTAAGGAAGACTAGTAAGTTCCTTTTGAAACAATTTCTTTGGAATTATGCAAAGAAGTTAGAATAATAACTAGAGAAAGCATTTTAGAAAACAATCATTTAATTGGTTCTTAAAGCTTTGAAGTGGTATATAATTTTTAAAACGTGAGGAAAAAAACCATATTTCTCTTAATAAGAGCAAGGAACATATGCTGAGCGTTTACAATATGTCAGATACCCTTCTCAGGATTTTACATACTAAACTATGAGCAGAATGATAACCTTTCCCGTAAGAGATTTAAAGAACAGCTTTTAGGCAGGAGGGTGAAACCTTGTGACTTGGTCCTCTCAGTGTCTCAAGATAGTGAAATTCAATCAAAGAGAGGCCCATCCAAAATGTTATTGTTTGCATTCAATTAAAAATTTTTCTCTATGAAGTTTTTCCTTAGAACATGTATACATGGTTTCTAGATTAAATGTTAGCAAAGTAACTGTGCCTGCCACACATTTTTCTACCTTTTATGAGAATACCCAAAAACATAAGCAACTAGAGAAAAAGACAAAAATTAGACATAACAATGCAAACAAAAGTTAACAGAAGACCAGATGCCATGTGGGAAGAAGGGAATTTCTACTGACTACAATAGAAAGGGGTTGGCTTAGGGATTTTATTTTTAGATGATACAATACTTGCTCTATACTCAGAACAAATTCAAAATAGATCCAAAGAAGACAGAAAAAGACTCATCCTTACTCCTTGCATTATATCCCAGATCAAAGGGCTGCAGCGTTTAGAAAGACAGGCAGCCATGTCCCAAAGCTAAGAAATCATGTCCACATCCCTTTGGCTGCATCCTTAGGAAACCACAGCTCCCAGCATGCACTGTGGCAGAAGCTAAGGTGGGAGGTTTAGAGCCAGGTTGTGTCTTGGAATGTTTAGTTATGTAAGGCTAAGCCTGGTAAGACAGAGAAGCAACAGAAAGAACACTGCCTGAGGCCCTTCAGGATGAGCCATCTTGAGTGTGGAGGTGGAGAAAAGTAAGTTGCAAGAGGCCGAAGAGCCCCTAACTCTATCTCTGGCTCCATTTTATGAGAAGAGGAGGGTATAAAGACAGTCAATCCACATTTTAATTGGTAAACATTCAAATTTCTCATGCAAGGACAATTAATCTGAAAACACCAGTATCAGCTGTTTCCCCTCTAATGTATAGGATATAAAATGTTTCATAAAAATATATGTCTGAAAAATATTTCTACACTCCACAGTAAAATTTAGAGTCTATATCCTCATTTCTTTCCATGGATGACAGTTAAGTATCAATAAACTGGAACTGGGAAAATAAGTACAATTACCAAAGAGGGAGGATCAAAATAGATTCAAGAAAGGCTGGCTAAGATAAAATTTAAAAATAAATGGAAATGGAAAATTCAATTTATATAATTAAAATGGAAAGCAATAAAGAGCATCATGATCACTGCAGAAAATTGAAGCACTGTTTACCTAGATCAATTTTAAAAGTTGTCTCAAAAGGAAGAATAAAAGCAAATAGAAAAATAGAAAAAAATTAAAAACATATAGAGAAAACAGATTCAAGAGAATTACAAATATTCCTAGGACAGAAAATAGAGCAGCAGGACAAACGCAGTAATGACAACTATAAGGGAAGAAAAAAATTTTTCCACATAAAGCAAGCCCTAATTTTTTATACATATGGAAAGACCTCTTTGAATTCTAGGGAAATGTAAAACAACCTCCATCTAGACCAACCTCAGATGCTTATTTTCTAGAATAATAATGAAAAAAAGAGGCAGGAAAAAGACAATAAATAAAATCATTCAAACTGATGTTATACATCTCTATAATATTGCATCTATAAAATTAGTAAAACAGTGTCTATGTTTTGAATGGCAAAAGCTTGAGGTTTCTGTATTCCATACTCAGCAAAGTTCCATCATTGAACCGTGAAATTATCTGGGAGATATTTTCATCTATGGATGACTCAGAAAGTATAACAAACATGACCTCGTCTTCAGAATATTACTAAGAAAACTGAAGAATTAAACTTCAGGATTCAAGTTCGATGAATGTTTAAACAAATTAAATATTTAGTTAGATAACAACTGTGTAAATATTGTTTCAAAATTGAATGTGCAAGCTAAATAATTCCTGAAGATAACAGTTTTATGATCAAAAAGGTATTTAGTAATAATCTTGGTCTTTATTTGTAAAGGCTGCGTGCTAGGTCTGGTGGGAAAAATGAAACTTGGGCCACATTTCTTTCCCCAAGTGGATAGTCAGTAGTCCTTGTGTTCTTTTGGATAAGAAATTTGATAAAGTTACCCATCAGTATAATTTAAAACAATAGATCCATTTTAAAACAACTGTTGAATATAAGTATAAAATATAGTCCATATATAGAGAAAAGAACAATCAAAAGGAAAAGTTCAATACAAAAAGAAAAATTTGAGCCAAGTATTAATTTTCATCAGCAAAATAAGGCAACTTTTTAAGGTTTTTGTTTATTTAAATATTGTAATCTTATATGTAGCATTGGATATAGTCAATTTTTTTAATCTAAAATATTTATCTTTCAATAGGGATCTTATTTTCCCTATAAAAAAAGAAATAAACCTCAACAGATCCAAAAAAAGAGAAAAAAGTACAAGCCACATTCTCTTAATATTATTCAATAAAACTAGAAATTGTAAAAGAAAGTAAGAAAAAAATGTAAATGTTTAAAAATTAATAATGTTTAAATTATTATTGGGTCACAGAGGTAAAATATTTTAAGTAGAGACTACTAATATTTATTAGGTCATTAAATATGAAATGTTGATTTTGTATCAAAAGTGTAATTTATTATATCTCAAACAAGAAGCAGTATAATTAATCAAAGTATATACCTAAACTATCAACATGGTTTTGCCATTTTAACAGTAGCTTGTTTATGCCAGCAGCAAAGAAGCCTGGAGAGTGAGTGACAATGAAATCATGAAAGGCATCTTCCACAGCTTGTTGAGAATTGAATATTTTTCCTTGCAAGAAGTAACACAAGTCCTAGAAGAAGTGATAGTCAGTTGGTACAAGATCCAGTGAACACAGTGGATAACAGAGAGTTTCCGAGTCCAGCTTCTGTAGTTTGAGAAGCATTGTTTGTGCGACATGGGGTTGAGCATTGTCTTGCAAGAGGATTGGTCTGTCTCTTTTGACCAATTTTGGCTGCTTAATGGTCGAATATTGTTGAAATAGTAACATCATACCTTGCTGCTAATTCACAGGTAGGTTGAGATGGAAGCTTATCATTATCCATCTTGGTCTTAGGTCACCCACGTGGCTCATTTTAAAGGTTAAAACCACCAGAATGGAACTTCTCAAACCATCGATGTACTGTGCATTCATTATCCACATCCTTTCCAAACACTTCATTGATATTTCGAGCTGTCTGTTCTGCATTGGTTCCATGACGGAACCCATATTCAAAAATAACATGAAGTTTTGCTTTATCCATGGTTTCAAAAAAAAAATTGCTCTAAAAAATTTTTGAGATAATCACAAGCCAGAATGTGTGTTTGAAAGACTGAGGATGTACCTTCACAATAAACATAAAACAAGAAATGTCAAAGTGAAATGTCAGAGATATCAACTGTTTAACTTAATACTTAAGGAAATCAGACATTTCATACTTAATAACCTAATCGAAATAACAAACATGAAAATATTTCATATGAAATATATGGAATACCACAAAATTGCACTCAGTGGACCTATAGAAAGCAAGCCAGTAATGTATTCCTTCATCAAATTTTTGTACATCTGCAATGACTACAGGTACTGCCCCAGTTGCTAGGTGCCAAAAGATAAGACACAGTTCTTGCTTCTGAGGATCTCATGGTCTGGAGAAGACAAGCACAGGAAATAATATTAGCAATACAGGGGACTAAGCACCATGTTGGCCCTGTTCACAGAATGATGCAAAAACATAAAGTGACACACTTGACTCAGCCTAAGTCCTGCTGGAGGATGCTACGCCCAAGCCAGATCTCAGTGGCTGAGTAGGAATTACTCAGAGAAAGAGTTGGAAGACAGTGTACCTGATAGAACTGACAATACAAATAAAGACAGGGAGACAAGAAGTAGTATTTTATGTGTGATGAATATTGCCAGATCATAAATGGTAAGCTAGGGAGTGGTGAGAGAGAGATAACAAAGTAACAGGTAAGTAAAGGCAGGCCATGGAGTTCTTTTTAAGGTTCTGGGACTCATCGTGTAAGGAAAGAGGCTTCAGTGGGCTTGAAGCAGAGGATGGTGAGGTAATATTGTTACAGAGTACTCTGAAGGTTGTTGGAAATACAGAATTTAAGGAAACAAGACAAGTTAAGGAAAAGGAAGTAGGCTGTGAAATTGGTCCTGGTTACAAATGATTCTAGCCTGAATTCATGCAAGGGTATCAGGGATGGAAACTAGTGGATGAATTCAAGAAAAGTTAGAGAGATGATATTCAGGGTTTGGTGAAATCCTTGATGTTTATCTAGAGGACACTTCTGGCTTGAGACATAATTTGTTCCAATAATTACAGGAGTTGGGACCCATTGGAGGGGAAAGGTGAGGAGTACAGTTTTAAGCAGGATGATTTTGAGATTCTTCTCAGTGCATCTAGGAGACAATTTTCATGTATTTATGCAAGTCTAAAAGTCTGGAAAAGCAGTCAGGGATAGATAGACAGTTTTGTGGGTCACTAACACCTAGGGAATGTTCACAGACTGGAGGATGAATAAAATCACCAGGGGAAAGGTAATGGGAAGAACAGGGACTCAGGATTGAACACTGAGGGACACAAAGTATGAGCAGAAGGCAGAGAGATTCTGAAGTTGAAAGCAAAAAAAAAAAAAAAAAAAAAAAATTGGAATGACCAGGATCATCAGGAATGTGTGTGCTGCAGAAATCGAAGGGTGTTGAATTTCAAGAAGGAGAGGACAATCTGCAATGGCATGAGAAGCAAGATGAGAGCTGGAGACATGCAACAGGAGACATTCTTTGCAGCAGGAGACATTCAACCACATTAGCAAGAGGGGTTTCCAGTGGGGGCGAGAAAGAAGCCCAAACTCAGCAGCTCAAGTTAGCTGATGAAGGGAAAAGAGTTTGGATAGAAGGAAAAGAAGGCAATGTGGGGTCAAGGAAGAGTGTTTTCAGAATGAAAAGGGACTTCTCCAAATGTGTACACTCTTGTGAAGGATCTAATGGGAGGCCGACGTCTTAGGTAAGACTGATGAGGCAGATTCTGAGAGGAAGCAGGAGGGTAGAATATAGTATAGTCTTGTATCTGCTCCTGCAAGCTTAGTACTGGTTGAGTATCTACCTATTCTAGAACAGAATGTCTCAAAGTTTAGCACGCATCAAAATTAGTTTAGGAGTGCTTCCTAAAACACAGACTTATGGCCCCAAACCCAGAGGTTCTGATTTAGAAGGTCAAGGCTGGGCTGGAGAATTAGTTTCTAACAATTCCCCAGTGATACTGAAGCTGCTAGTCAAAGCACCCTGTAGTATTTGTCTTTCTCTTTGTCAGAATCCATGCTTTTTCATCCTTTTTGCCTCGGTTTACCCTGTTCTCACTATCTAAAAATCCATCTCTAATGTTACCTATAGCTTTCTTTCAGCTCTCTAGTATTTTCAACAAATGCTAAGTCCTTCATAAAGCCCTTTCCAATTTATCCCAAATGGATTTCAGTGTCCTACATCTGTAGGACCACATTGTTCTATATTTAATAACTTCCTAAAAAGGAAACATCTTTCATTATGGTTTTGTGTCTACTTCGCATCACCTCTAATAAACTATAAGTTCATTGAGGGTAGGGATTACTATGCCTTCTTCATAGGCTGTCTCACGCATGGCTCTATCTGAATTGCAAGCTATAAAATTGCACACACAGTGCTTAGAATGCAATTATCAGCCTCTCCTATGAGGCCATCTTTGCATTTCCAGTTCAGCTGGAAGAAGGCAAATGTTGTGCCTGTCTTAAAAACCTTGTATCAAGCTGAAAATTTATGTTTCTAGGGCAAAGATTCTCAATAGCTCAGAATGCACACATTTTAGCTCTCTGGGGCTTGATTCTCACTCCTGTAGTCACTGATATTGAACTTCACTGATGCATTTTGCTAGGCTATGAAGCAGATATAACCAGAGGGAGAACACATTTGAACTGGAGGTTTAATTCAATTCCAAACCAGAGCTCCATTGTATGCATTATTTATCAATAGCATTTAAGTGCCCGCGATGAGCCAACCAGACTTGGCTCCATAAATAAACTATGTCAAACTTGGTCCCTGTCCTCCAACTTTTCACACTCTAAAGAGGAAAAAGGAAACCAGATATACAGTTTTCATCAAGATAATTATGACTAAGTGACGCTTAGAAAATTGGCCAACCATGACCATAAGCCATTTAAACCTAGGAAGTAAGACAAGACGTGCTGTGGGGAACCCTGAACCCTTCTTGCACAGGACTTTTTTTTTTTTTCATTTTTTACGAAAGCTTTTGCCTTCTAACAGTGTAGAGATTCTTTTTCTCAATTCTGTCTGAACTCATCTATATAGAGGAAGACCTCTGAGCAAGGAAGTCTTTAGTGAGTGAGAAGAAGACCACTTGCTGTGTTAATGTCTGATGGAGAATCGTAGCATCTCAGAAATGAAAAGAAATATAGTGGACCAGTATGCCAACTTCCATTTCTATCCCTTTTGGGACAATTTTATTTTTGGTAGTAAGAGAGATACGGGAAAGAAAAAAAATGGGGATTCTCAGTGATAATTGCTGAGATAGAAGCAAAGGAGGAAGTAAAGATATTGTGTTGTAAAAGAGACCAAATGCAGTACTGCGGTCTGAACATTACAGAAAAGACCCAAAGCTGGGTGTGGTCCCAATAAAGAAAGAAAGTAAAGAGATCCCTGTATAGCAGGCATGTGTGGCCTTAGGTTTCTTGGCTAATACCCCTAGTGGCTTTACTTTTAGCTCTCATTTCTGGACCCTCCATTCTCCAGTATCTAGTCATATTCATACAGAACCAAATTCAGGCCATAACTGTTTCTCTCCAGCAAGAACCCCATCCTGCCTCTGATCTAGTTTTCAAGACCGTCCATTTTCCACCCCTTTCCTTTTAATAATTCAAGTGAACTCCCTAAAAAACTCAACACCCATTCTCGGGTGGAAGCAGTTACAGAAGAAAGACCTCCACCCATTTTCCCTGTTTCTGAGTTCATTTTTTTCAAATAGAAATTTTAATTTAAACAACAGAAAGTGGGGAATGAGAGGGGTGGCCTTGCTGAAACGCCAGGAAAATACCTAATCTCACAATTTCCCCCAGTAACAGTTAAGGATCAATCCTATGAGTTCTCTCACTAGCAGGTGCCCTGCAGGAGTCCTGTTTTCGCCCAACTTCTGAAAAGAGCTGAAAGGACACAAAAGAGATGTAAACCTGCCTCTTTCAAACTTGCTTTTTGAGAATCTGCTTTTACAGAGTTCCTGAGTGAACAGCAGAAGAACTAGCTACAGCTTCAACCATATCTCGAGGACAGAGTCCCATGTCCTGTGATAAGCCCTTCTCCAAGGAAAGGCAGGAAGTGAAGTCTTGGACTTTGACATCCTGCTGCCACTTTTACTGTCGGCTGACAGCTGTCGCTATGTTTTTCTCTCTTCACCCCCCTTGAAATCAGCGAGCCACCTGCCCTCGCTGCTGGCACCTCTTCTCTTTCTTTGGGCTGCCACACCATCTCCCTGCTCTCTTCTCCCATCTTCCCTTCTCTCTTTCACTCTCTCCTTCTATCCTTCTGAGAAGATAAAATAAACTTTTTTTTAAATTTTATATCTAATCTCTGAGTGAGAAATCTTTCTCCACCCACACCATGAGCACCTAACTAAGCTTTCCACCCTAACAGTGGGAAAGTAAGAATTTAGCAGCGGTAGAACAAAGAGGTTAGATGTTAAAGAGTAAATCTGGGTTTGTAATAAGGAGGAAGGACTGGGAATACTGAGTGTGAGACAGGCTACTGCCTATGTATACATCACCTTGGAACAGTGGGGTGATACCGACAAGAGGTACAGGCATGACGGTTGTGTGAGCCCAGTAAATAAAAAGACATTTGAGATAAATGACCTGTCTAATGATGTGATAAGGCCCTAAAGAGAGAGGGAAAGGAGGAAGATATGAGAATGTGTAGGAAAATGAATGCCATATACAAAATCAAAGCAGGCAAAGACCACAAAGTAACAAATATACATCGAGTTGCTTCTGAGAGATTGAATATACAAGCAGATAATAACCAGATCATCAATAAAAATAGAACTCTGACCCAAAACCTGAAGCAACCAGTCCAGGAAGCCAAACCACAGCCTCTGTAGCAACTGGCCCCAGATGGCCAGGACTTGATTAGTAACTGACAGCTTTCCTAATTTTGGCCCCCGCTTCCAACATGAAAGCTGGAGAAAGCCAAACAGACCCTCATCCCACAGGGTGACCCACACCCTAGGCAGCCTGCCTCCAGCTGCCCCATGGCAACAGCCTCCAATCAGGGCTGCCTGAAGCCTTCCTTTTTTCCCACTGTAGAGCTTGCCCACTCTCCTATCTACCCCTTTGTGTCTTCGCCAAATGCAAATGATGGAGGCTGCCCCCCTTGCTACAACAAGCTCTGAATAAGCAGCCTTTGCTTGTTCTCGTTTGGGTGGTCTTGGTTTCTTTCCACACATCTATACAAACAACACTGTTCTGGGTGCTAAAAATAATAGTGTACAAAGCAGAAAAATATCCCTGCCCTTAGGGACCTAATATTCTCTCTGGAAAGACAGACAAAAAGCAAGGGGATAAATTAGGCAAGTATGATGACGATGATAAAGTATTATGACAAAAACAGGATAAAAGAGATGTAAAAGAAAGGCCTCCTAGAGGAGGTGATATTTCAGCTGAAAAGTAAGGGGTAAAAAACAACCAGCCTTGTAAGGAGCTGGGGGAAGAGACTCCAAGTTGAGAGAACAGCACATAGAAAATCAGCCCCAGCAGAGTCCCCTTGACTTGTTTGGGAAACAGGAAAGGGCAGGTGTCAGGGATTTGGCAAGCGCAGGGCAGGTAAAGATGACCCTGGGAGGTGAGTAAGGCTGGGATGCACAGGCTGAGGCTGGACGCTCTTTCTGTGCTGGGATGGCATCGGAAGGTTTTAGGCAGGAACACTTGGGATCCCAAGACAAGTGCAAATGTACAAGCAAAGCGTTTTAAATGCTCCTTTCCAGTCAATTACCACTATCGAGTCAGAGCAGTTCATCCTAAAGACTTCAAGTGTTTATAGTGATAACAGAAATGCTGCTGGGATAATAGTGCTTCAGTGTAATTAAGCACTTCTGGTCTTCCATCATGAGATGCAACAAGCATCAGCCCCTTCTCGAGATCCCAGGCACAGCCCGTAATGGACAATCCATCAATATCCTCTTCCTGCCACCCCAGGCCTGTTTTATGAGGATACTGAAAGCTTTAATAAACCCTTTTAGATAATTTCATGAAGGAGGGAATTAGTAGAGCTGAGAATGAAATAGGTTAGGGTCTGTCAACAAAGTGGGCACCATTGTTTTTATGACTTCTACCAGTGGTCTCTGGTGGAAAACTCTAATTAGCTAGAATATTGATGTCATATGTGGTTGCATCGATCTGCTCTCTAAATACCAACCATCACTTTGCTCACAGGGGGACTTTGCTGAGATTGCTAAGTCACAAAAGTCATTACAGGTAATGAGCCAAATTCTGCCACCACGAAGCCTGCTCCATCACTGGGAACAGGCTCCTTCAAAGGCTACGTGAACTCATTTCCCCCAGTCATTAAAGAGCAGCAGGCCTCACTCACCAACTTGCAGGTCCACCGGGAAAAAAGAAGTGTCACGGAGGGATGGTGTTCCTAATTTCTGCCGCAGTCTGGTTTATAAATACAGAGCCGTTCAGGTATCAGTGCAGTCTCGCTCTGTGAGTTCTGCTGCACATGTCGGACCAAGATAGGGGCTGTGCCTAATGATGCAGCAAAAACAATATCGTCTGATGAATGTCATTATGCTCACGGCCAGTAGTGTCAGCGAGGACTCCTTCTTTAGAATCAATGAATCACTGGAGAGAGCATCCCTGTCTGTCCTGTGTGCCTCCGAATAGAAGTTGCAAACCTCAAGTGAGCAAGTAAAAGAGATGAGCAGGGAAGGACCTACAGCTGATGTGGTTAAACCACCACCCACACACACGTGCCTTCATTCTCTCTTTATCGTACCTTGGCTTGATGCTATAAACAGCACAGTCTTAGAATCTACTTTGGCAATAGAAGAGTTGCAAGATAGGAAGAGCCTAGGTCCCTTGAAGAAACACCTGAAGGAAAGCTACCTACCAAATGGAGAGCACCTGTTATGAATTAACAGCAACAGGAAATAAACTTATATTATTTTAAGTAACCGAGATATTGAATGTATCTGTTATAGCTTCTGGCATTAGCCTAACTAACGTAATGTGTCTCCAGCTAGTAAAACCAGACTTTTGTAGAATTCACACACATAAATGTGTTTGGTATGTATATATCTCTTTAGGGTAACTATCAGGGCCAAGCAGTAAAGCAGCAATGCTTTTTAACAAATTTATTGAGATTAAATTTTCACACCATACAATTCATCCATTGAAAGTATACAGTTTGGTGATTTTTAGTAAATTTACACAGTTGTGTAGAATACTTGTATCAACCTCAAAGTTTCCTCATTTCTATTTGCAATCAATCTATGCTCCTGTCCTTGAACACAGGGAAGTACAAATCTGCTTTTAGTATTTTTGGTATTTATCACTTAGTGTAATGTTTTGAGGTTCATTCATATTTTTGCAAGTATCAGCAGTTTGTTCTTTTTGATTGCTGCGTAGTATTCCATTTATGGATATACTAAATTATGTTTATCTGTTCACCAGTTGATGGATGTTTGATTTGTTTCTGGTTTGGGATTATTATTTATCATGCTGCAATATGTGTCTTTGTGTGGACATTAATTAATTTCTCTTGGGTATGCCTAGGAGCTGAATTTCTAGGTTGTGTTAACTACCATTTTATACCCAACAAGAGCCTTCTCTGACTCCCTTAGAGTCTTTTCCTTGGTTTTCCTAAATAATTTTTTTCATATTTCAAATACTGCATTTATCACCTTGAATTCACTGATTTTTTGGTTTGTTTTTATTCACATATCCTTCTTTCTGCTAACTAGATGTTGAGCTCCTTAAAGGTCAAAAATATGTTTTTTTGTGATACACGAATGTTTAGAATAGTGAAGAGTACTAAATGGTTGTTGAAAAAATAAAAAGCCAGAAGACTTGAGTTAAATAAGCTATTATATAGTCAGAGTGCCGTATTGTGTTTTGTCAACTTGGTTTCCCCTAGAAACTATGTTTTCTGTAATCCTCTGTTTGATCTCAGTAAGAGTTGACCACAGAAGAACATGAATGGGATTTGGAAGGAGAAAGTGACACGAAGCCACTGTTCTCCAAAGGTCATGGTGCTGAGCTGCTCCTGTGGATAGAGCAGATGCATCTTGTAGGCTCAGCTTGTCTATCTCCTCTGCTCCTGTCTGCTCCTCTTCCTCCCTGCAGGTCCTACTGGCCAACAGCAGCCCAGGTGCACCACCAGATGCCCGCCAGACGCATGGCTGTGGATGCACGGAGATGAGACTTATACAGCAGCAATGGCTTCCAAAAGACCCCTTCTTCTTTTTTCCCCATTTTTTGTTAAATTTAGACTAATTTAATCTTTTTTATTTTTTTATTTTAGAATATTACAGGGGTACGAATGTTTAGGTCACGTATATTGCCTTTGCCCCGCCCAAGTCAGAGCTACGAGCGTGCCCATCCCCCAGACGGTGCGCACCGTACCCATTAGGTGTGAATATACCCATCCCCTCCTCCCCACTCCCACCTGCCTGACACCCCAACACCCGGTGAATGTTACCACCGTGTGTGCACATAAGTGTTGACCCCTTCTGCTCCTGCTTTCATCCTTGCACTTTGATGGCCTGATGCACTTGGGTACAGAATGTTCCTGCGCGTTCTGACGTCCCCCACACCAGTGCTGCAATGGGACAAGTTAGCAGCTCTTCCTTTGCTTCTCTAATCCCCCCCCCCCCCGATCTGCACTCCCAGTTCTTGCAACATTTGAGCAAAGTCCCATAACAAAGCCCTCATTTAGTATTAATAGTAGCTCCATTTCCCTGGCTAAAACCTGACTCATACAGTCCGTTAATCATGAGCCATATGTAAATCCTCGTTCTTCTAAGAGCCCAGCTCTGTGGCCTGGAGCCTCTGAAAAGCTGCCTGGTCCACACTAAGCAGGTGGGCCCCCGTCCTACGGTCCTACGTGACATTTATTTTAAAAGGTCTTTCCATGCACAAAACATTACCCATGAGACTTAGGAAGAGTTTTGTTTCCAGCATTAAAATGTCACCGCAGATTTTTTAATGATACTGTTTTTCTTTTTCTTTTACTTCAGTCGGAATTTAAATTTTTTTTCTGATAACATTTTAATTGCCATTAGAATTCCTAAGTAATTGACATCTCTTAAATCTTCATTATAAGTGTTAATTGCAATCCTGAATCTTGAGGTAGACAAAAACAATTTGATGTAAACATGGAAAGAGACAGATCTAGAGTGGTTTAAAAAAAAAAGTAGAGAGAGCGAGAGAGAGAGAGGGAGAGAGGGATAGAAAAATCTAGAAAACAATTAGGGGTACTGCCACCTTATTTTCTTCTTTTGTACTTTCTTCTCACACATGCCTTCAATTGTTTACTTTAGAATAAAGATATTTTATTGGGTAAAATTATTATTTCCTGACTTCCACCCTTTTCAAACAGCAGCACTAAAGCATCCAATATTCCTGCCTGGCAATAGATTGTCTTCTGATATCTTGTCAATTGTAATTGGAGCATATTGCAGATCAGAGGCGGGAGTGTCACCATTAATGGTCTTTACAGTGAGTTATTACAGAGGGATGTTCCCCCACCAAGGAGGCAGTTGTCTGGTCATGATCTCCCGTGACAAAAGCAAGGTTCTAAGAGTCACGAGATAATTGGTGATGGTGTCAGTACTTAGGGGCTCTAATGAGTTCAATTTCTGAGAGCTTAACTATGAAGTGGGCACAACGTTTTGTTGAATTTTGTTTTAACTGAGAGAGACAGACTTACTGTGTCCTGCAGAGAATCGCTTGAGCTCTTACCTGCATTATATATTTGACGGCCAATAAGAACCCATATTTTGGGGAAAAAAGGATGAAAGGGAACTTACTACTATTCAGAAGCTTGGAAAAAGATGCCACACCTGTTGCCAAGATGTTAATTGCAAAGGAAGTGGGTCAACTTAAATAAGAGAAAAGACCAGTACCCAGTCTCTGCTCCTCGAAATGGGCAAGTGGAGGAATATGATCCTCACAAGCCAGTCGACTGGGAGATGAAACCAATAAGTCTCCACAATGAATTTGTTTTTGAGAAAATAAAATGGATTCTTTTTGTTTGAGATCCAAGCTCAAACATAGGGCCTATGTGTGATCATCATCAAGAAAAGACACAGCCTCTGGCTGCTGCTGGGAGATCTGTCTGACCCTGGCAGTATATCCTGATGGCCCCACGCAGTGCGCCACGGCCATTCCAGCAGGGACTCCGAACAGCACAGCGGATGTGACGTGGCGGGTAAGTCTGAAGTCCCACTTCAGATGGGTTTGAATCTCAACTCTTAGACTCAGAAGTTAAATGACACAAGATTTAGAAGTCATTTAAGTATTTTATGCCTCAATTTCCTCCTCTCTAAAATGTACATAATAATAGCATCATGAAACTAAGAAAAAAATTAAGTGAGCTAATATATGTAAAGTTCTTTAAAAAAGTGCTTGGACCAAGAGCTGCTAGGCCATCTCCAAAACCCTGAAGAATGATAGGTATCCTCACAAGAGTTTCTATCACAACCCTACCTCCTTCCATAATCACAGTTCCACCTTGGTAGGGAGCTCTACCAACACACACACACACACACACACACACGCACACATTAATCCAGCCATGGCCACTTGGTGCATTCAAAATATTTTCTTCTTCTACACCCCACCCCCACTGGACCCCAATCAGAGTCTCTGGTCCTTTTTCTATTTCTAAGGATCATTGTCTGAAGTGCCTTTGGATTCCCTTATGGGCTCACCAGCCATCACCACCAGATTAACAGGCAGACAGGAGCTTAACCTCACCTGCCATAGGAGCTACAGGCAACCACCTGTGTTTCCTGCCTTACCACAGTGTAGTTTTCACAGGTTGCCATAGACCCTACCACCGAAACACAACCTCTGTCTTCCACCCCAGCTGATTCATGTATGGAGTCAGTTCCCCTGCACCAGGACCCCAGAAGTTGTGAGCTACCCGAGAAATGCAAGGAGTTCATGAATATTGATAACAACTCTCAGTTACTCCTCACAATGAAGCACTGGTTCCACTTTCAAAGCTGATGCTCAGGAATTGTTCACGTTTATATTTCAAACTGGTGTTTTGTTTTGTTTGTTTTTATCTACATCCGTTGGCCTTTTCTGTTTACTCTAGAGCTTGCCTGTGCTTCCTAGTATTTCCTTAAGAACTAACGCATTTCTGGCTTGAAATATCCCTGAGATTGGTCACCAGTCAACCCAAGTAGATTCTATTTTGACAACCTCATCAATCACTGTAGGTTTATGGAACTTGTAGATTATGACATATTTTGGGTGCTGGTAAGTCTTTGTCCCATCACTGGTAACTTTAAAGACTGACATTTAGCCATAAGGAAGTCAATGAATTAATTTATGCATTCATTCACTCCCTGCCTGGTTCCATAAAAAAACCTTAAAATAATTTTTAAAAGCTCATGAGGTTAGATAAAGCAAAGCAAAGGCTGAATGGCACTCAAAAATGTTCTAAGTTCTGCAAAAATATTTAAACCGTGCCACAGATTCATCTCTGAACTTCCCAGCAACAAAGTCAAGGGGGAAACATATTCAGTGGCTAGACACAGGAGATCGTTTTTGAACTCTGGTCTCAAGACTTCTGGGGGATACACACTGGTTGGGAAACATTATGAAACCTTGACAAATATTGGTTTGACATAGTCTATTCCCTTTTGTTAACTCCAAAGCCATATATGCCCCTCTCACTTTCAGGCAGCAAGGGCTGCTTGAGCAGCAACAGTATCTCATAGAAAGAGGACTAGAGCTGGATTTGAGAAGAAAATGTCTGGATGCTGTTAAGGCTTTGATTAACCCCAAGAGATTACATTGCTTCTGTCTGTTTTAATCTGTATCAAGCAATATGCCATTAATTTGCATTGATCCTCACATTCTGCTTGTCCCTGGTGTGTTCTAGGGAGAAGAATTCAATTTTCCACGCAGGCAAGCTGGTTGGCCTTCAGCTGGTTTGGAGTTGTGTGTGCAGGCATTACAGTGACATTATCGAGAGTTCCAGATGAATGGTTACTTATGGGAACTCATTCAGACACTAGATGAATTCATCATCAAAATGAAAAATTACAGCAATGGTCTCAGAGACAGTGTTCCCTCTATTTTTCTTCTTCTATTTTTTTAATCAAATGAGTAGTAGCCATGTGACATATATAATCAACTAAAAAAGTTTGGGCATATAGAAATAAGATTTAGATGTAAAATCAAGCCAAACTTCAATAAGCCAATCTTGCACATTTAATAATTCATACAGTCATTTCCTTGCCCAGTGGTAATGAGCTATACATGGTAGGCAATAGGCAAAATAATTATAATTACATTATAACATAGCTACAATGAGCGTTTCTTTTTTTTTTTTATTTCAGCTTATTATGGGGGTGCAAAAGTTCAGGTAACATATATTGCCCATGTCCCGCCCATCCCCCCAAGTCAGAGCTTCAAGCGTGCCCATTCCCCAGACAGTGCGCCTGGCGCTCACCATGCAGTTATACCTCCATCCCCTCCCCCCACCCCCCACCTCCCCGAGTCAGCACCTTCAAGCATGACCATTTTCCAGACGGTGCGCAACGCACTCATCTTGTAGGTTAGATAAACCAGAATGAAGAAAAGTGAAAACTGGAGAAAAAGAAGCTGTGTTGATGTCCCTTTAAATACCCTTGAACCTAAAGTAAAGAGGGCCCAAGGCTTAATATTTTCCAAAAGGTTCTGATAACTCAGTATTCCAGAAGATAGAGACCACAGTCTCTTCTTCCCAAAGGAATAATTTCTATACAAGTAAAGAAAAGTTGTTCAGGTCCCAAAGAAAATTTTGTCTGGATAGATTTGATTAAATATCTTTTTTAACCCTAAAACTAAGATATCAGTTGCTTACACTTCCACTCACATTGCATTAGCTGAATGCAAGTCACATGGCCATGCCTCCCTTTAGAGAAGATGAAGTGCCATCCTACCATGTACCTGAGAGAAAAGGGTTAAAAACAAGTCCGTGAAATATCCTAATTATAACAGTACCGGCGTGAGCCCCATTTTTCAGATGACAAGACCAGTTGAGAAAGGTTAATTAAGTTTAGGATTAAACACAGAAAAAAGAAAAAAAAAGATCTGAAGCGTGGTAACCTGAATTCCAGATCCTAGGTCCATAAAAACTGTGCAGTTATAATACTACTCTACTACTAGTAATAATAGTTAGCATTCAAAGGTGGTGCAGAGTAGCAGTATGGAAGATTAACAAATAATAATAACAGCCAATAATAACAGCCAGTTTGCATTAGCTAATGATAATGGCTAACAAAGAGCAGAAAAGATCGGCAGCTAAATGATGGATTCCCAGCTAGGGGTTATGGGACCCTGGGCAAGTAACATCCTCTCCATTCTCAGTTGCCTCATCTGTAAATCTCTTTCGTGGAGTTGTTCTGAAAATTAAATGAGTTTCATAAAAAGTGCTGAGCAGAGTGCCTGCCCCAGAGGAGACCCTCAGTAAATGTTTCCGGAGTGCTTGCTGTGCACTCGGCTCTGTGGAAAGGGCCTTGCACAGATACATCCTATGACGTTTCAAACACTGCCATTACGATGGAGGTGTCTGACCTCACCCGGACCTTTGGTTATAGAACGTGCCATCTCTCCCCTCACTTCTGCTCACCACCACCACCTCTTTGCCCACGCTGACCTTTACTTTTTCCCTACGTGGCCGCTTCTTTTGTGACCTTACCTAAAACACTCTCGGCCATCCACCTGTCTAGACCATTTTACCAATGCCTGAATTATTCTGGAATTCTAAGTGACCCTAAGACACGAGTATGAGAAGCCCTTTCCTCTAACAATGAACACACCAATTTAGTCCTTTATGATTTCCACCAATAGATTTGTATATATTCCTAATATAGATAAATATATATGCTCCCAATATGGATTTGGGATCAGAATGAAGAATAAAATAGAGTGTTGCCCCTCGACAGATATAAAATCCAATTCAGAAATAAGAACTCTATAAAAGCATAAAAACAGCCTTGCATAGGCTGTTTTTATACGTGAAAGTCTGGCCTCCCTCAGAAGAGTCTTCCCTGTAATCACTCCTGGCAGCTCTCTGCTCAGAGTAGGGCCCTGAAGAAGGTATATTTATTGTTATTTGGAAAAATCTCAGCTGTGCACCCGAACACACAGTTATGTCAAGTGAGTGGAAAATAGGTTCCAGGGTTGGCCCTTCATTAATTATTCTTTACAACTTTGTGGGAAGCTGAGGAAACCACATGACTCCTCTCTGCCCTGGTGTCTGCTGCTAAAAAAAGAAACCAGGCCTGCTATGGACAGGGATGTGCAGAGAGCGGGCCCATCGTGAATCAGGACAGGAGATTAAAACAAGCACTGAGTTACGAAGCATACGCAGTTCCTTATACGGGGGCTCGGCCACATCTGCACAAAGCATCATTGTTTTATATTAATTAATTTAAAATGTCTCTTTGGCTGGGAACTTCAAAGTCGATTAAAACTCCAGACTTCCATCACCCCTCCGGTAAAAGTCAAGAATCATGGCCTTTATTATTTTTTGTCCTGTTGAACCTCTGAAAATTTCAGCACTTCTCCATTGAATTGGTCTAAGATTATCAAATATTGGCTTCCCAGAAATAAATTCTAATAAGAACCATACCTGACAAATTAATTTTAGCCACGACTCCCAAACAGTCCACAACATGAAAAGATTTGCTAAGGAAAGGTCACTTCAGGAACAAAGAAGAAACACAATGTTGGTACATGTTGGGGAACAAGTGGGATTCCTAGACTGGGGAAACCAGTCTGGAATGGAACAACTCTCTCTCTGGAAGGAGCAGCAAATCACTGGGGACAATAGGTGTAACCTTCCACAAAGGGGAAGGGGAAGTAAGGGAAAACTCCAAGGGGAGAAAAACAAATCCTTGCCTGACAAAGTTATTATTTTTTCACAATTGGGTAAACATGAATTAGAAATCAGAAATAAAATAATTATTTTTAAGGAAAAACGTATGATGAAAATTTAGACAAGTACTACAATTGTAGCAATACTTGTAAGCCCTTTAGCTTGATCTCTAACCTACTTCACAATTATTTAAAAAACAATAATATATAGGTTACAAGAAATAGACTTAGAGTAAAAAGATAAAGTAATGCTAAAAATAAAGATGTAGGCAAATGTGAATCAATTCACATCAGACAAAAAGAAACAAGAGGAGATGATAATAATGGATCACAATGCAAAAGGAACATTTGTTCACAGAGTGATCTTGTTGAAACATCACTCACATAAGGTCACTTCTTTGTTTGAAACCCTCCAAAGACCTTCCATATAAAAGCATAGTTTATATTCTGTGACCTGCAGGAGCTTACATCTCCTGGCCCATGTTGACCTCTCTGATTTTATCTCCTGCCACTCACCCTCCCTTTTCAGCCACATTGGGAGACTTTGCACTGGCTGGAAGAATCTTTCCCTGGGTACCTCTTTCAGGTCTCCATGGAACACTCACCGTCACAGTGAGGCTATCCCTGGCCACCCTAGCCAAAATTGTAATCCCTTGACTTGAGGTTGCATGTCTCTCTTCTCTGCCTTCTTTTTCTTTAGCAGTAATTAAAATACTATATATTTTACTGGTATATGGTATGTATTGTCCAATTTTCTCACCGAACTAGAAGCTCCAGAAAGTGAGTATTTATGTTTTATCAACACTGTATACCTTAGAACATGAATTGGTGAGTGTTTTTTGTAATGGTCCAAATAATAAATATTTTAGGCTTTGTGAACCATGCATTCTCTATTGCAATGACTCAACTATGTATGTCATGGAGGTGCAAGAATAGTCTTGGGTGATATGCAAATGAATAAATAAGTGTGGCTGTGTTCCAATAAATATTTGTGAACACTGAAATTTAAATTTTCTATAATTTTCAATCCCACCATATTATTCTTTTTCTTTTTTTCCAAGCACTTAAAAATATAAAAACTATTCTTAGCTAACAGGCTGTACAGAAGGTGTCAGCAAGCCAGATTTGGCCCATGGGCCATAGTTTGTGGACTCCTGCCCTCAAACAATGCTTGGTAGGTAGTAAGTATGGAGTATTTACTTGTAGAATGAATGAACATGAAGATAGAGTTAATATTGTTACTGAATATTTAATAACAAAGACAGGAATAACAAATTACATTAAGCAAGAATTTGTTGAAATAAAATAATCTACAAAATCTTAACTATAAGGATAGATTTTTATTTTATCATTATCAGTCTGGCATGAAAATACAGAGTGTATCAATGCAAGAAATTGTACAATACAGGTTAAAGACATATTTTAACTTGAATTTTGCATACTGCAATCAGAAAGCACAATTTCTTAGCCAGTACTCAAAGATTATCTATGAATGTTATGTGTCGGTTGTTAAAAACAAATGTGTATTCCTTATACTCCTCACACTGCATTAAAGTCTATGTCTACTCAACTGGAACCTGGGTGGCTTTGTGATGTCTTTAACTAATAGAATAAACAGAAGTGATGTTATGTGACTTCTGAGGCTAGGCCATTAAAGGCACAGCTTCTGCTTGTGTCTCCTGAAATGCTCAACTTCTAAATGCCCCTTGTTGGGATACTACACTGCAGACTCCAGATGCCATATTGTAAGGAAGCCCAAACCACTTGGAGAGACCATGTGTAAGTGCTTAAGTTGACAGGTGAGCCCCAACTTCAAGTTATCCCAGCCTAAGCTTCAAGTCATCCCTGTTTCACCTCCAGAAAGCCCCAGATGATGCCACACACCCCGAACATTCAAGTCATGAGAGCCATGGTCTTCCCAGCTGGGGCCACAGACATCCTGAAACATAGACAAATCATCTGTGTTCTGTCTGCAATCCTGACCTGGAAAATCCATGTTCATAATATAATGGTAATTGTTGAAAACCCTCTTATTTTGTGGCAGTTTGTTATAACACCATTAATTCCAAGAAAAGAGAACTAATCATAATATCAGATCAAAAATAAAATTATAGTATAGTTCAATAAAGTCAAAGAAAACTTTTCAGTTTACTCATAAATATAACTAGAAATTAAAGCACAGATATAATGGAATATCTAAATTTACTTTAACAGTAGTGCCCTGGAAAGTAATTTAGTGAAGAAAGAACGTGAGATTAGGTTCTATAGTTTCCTTAAATAAAAAAAAATTTTTTTTACTTACTTGTAAGTTTTAGAGAGTACCAGTAAATAAAATAATGTAATACAGAGGAGAAAGGAAAATTTTGAAAAAGACTCTGGCTTAGAACCACACATTTTATTTGATTATTCCCATGACCAATCAGTTGTAAAATTCTACAATTTTTTCCAGCATTTCCATTACTTCTCCCTTTAAAGTGCTACAGACCCAGTTCCTCTTTTCTCAGCTCTGCCTCATTACCTGAATAACTTCTCTCCCTATTTCAAGCATCTTGTTCTTCAGGATCGCTCTCCCTCTGCCTCTAGAGGTTTTTATTTTACATATAAGAACACAGGTTGCATCAGGTCTCTCTCCTTTTCAAAATAACTATGATGGTATTCTTCGCGTATAAAATAAAGTCTAAAATCTTTAATATGGCAATTAAGGTCTTCAAAGTCTACCTCCAAAACGCTTATCAAATCGCAGCCCTCATCATTTTTGCTTGGCAACACTAGTAGTAAATGAATTTCTTTTTTCATAATAGTCGAAACAAAAGTCCTAGAATTGATTTTCATTGTCCTGGCTTAGATTGCAATTCCATCCCGACAGCCAGGAGTAGAGAACTCACTGCTTAGCCAGGCTGAGGAAACTGGACCTGGTGGTAGGGTGAACACAAACCATGTAGAATGAAATTGGGCTAAGGATAGCTACCCCAATACGTTGTCACATCAAGAAGAGGAATGAATGCAAGACATGCATGAGCACCACTCATCTATTGCACAATTTATCAAAACTTATTGAAAAAACATTCCATTCATTGAGTGTAGGAAATAACTTATCTAAAAGCACACATGAAAGTTATCTTTGAACATTTGAAATTTACTCATGAGAAAGCGGGAACAGACTTGATCTTTCTAGCTCTGAAGGTTGTACATAGAATTGAGGAAAGGAAATAACACACACACACAGAGATGTTGGTTAATAAAGAAGAAGTGCTGTCTTTACAAAAAAAAAAAAAGGACTGGCCATAGGTAGAGAGTATGGATGAAACAGAATCCAAGAGAATAAAAGTTAAAAGAAAATGATCAGCTCCACCATGAGCCAAAGGCCCTAGGGGCATGAATAGGGTGGCAAATGGCACCTGTACACATGACCGAATGGGTTTAGAATGCACTCCAGGCATTCAGCTGCGCCCAGGACACTTACATCTACCTGTTCATACATCAACTTCCAGGGTTTTGAGTGAGGTGGAAAGCATGTCCATGGTCAAATGCATCAATCACTATATATCGACCAGTCATTAGACAGGTCAATCAATAATACAGGCCTACTCTGTAATTGTTAAATAAATGATTCAGAGAATGACTTGGATTTGAGTCCTCAATATATATTCAATTTTTACAGAAATTATCTATTTAATAATTTGATCTATATAAGGCCCCGTTTCTTCATCTGTGATGTGATAGATCCCTACCCCCGACAATGCTTTGAAGACCACATAAGAGTGCTGAATCTAACCAGGGTTCAAAGGGTTGTTATTACTATTATTAAGCGCTCTGTGTCTTATACTGATACTTTGGCTAAGAAACTGGTTATCTCTCACTGGACTTTGAGAAGTTTACAATATAGGAGGGAAAAAATTGACAAACATAAATTAGGAGTTAACCTAAATACATAGCAGTAATTTGAACCCAGTCGGGTCACTGATTGTATTTTTTAAATCAATCTTATTTTCCTCTAAAAGTAATGAGTAATTTGATTTCAATTTTCTCTCTGCACAGTCCACTCCTTACCCTCTTCCCATAAACTATTTTTATTAAGTATTTATCAATTCATCTGATGAATTTCTGATGCAAAACAAGATAAAAGTTTCTCTCATTACTTCTCATAGTGTCTGTTTGAGAAATGACTCTGTGCAGAACTTAGGGCAAAAAAATATGTCACTAGAATATTAAAGCAACACAGATGATTAAAATATCACACCTTGCCTGTTTCATTGGCAAGCTGAATGAAGAAACAGAGATGAAATATTAGCATGTGTTTTTCACATGAATATGTTACAGAAGAAAGAACTTAAAAAAAAACTTTTTATTTTGTTTTCACTTATATTCGATATTTTTTTTTTAAATCCTCATAACTTATCTTGATGCTTCTCCTAAATAATAGCTTAGACACTCCAGATGTGGAATATATAATAAGTCACACTTAGAATAACATACCAATTTTTTGGACCAAGGAAAGAATACCAAATACTGTAATTTCTTCTCTTAGAATTCAGGAAGTTCATCCTGAGTTAGCATATTTGAGTTTAATATATCTAGCCTTTTTTAAAAAACATAGACTCAAAATGAAAGATTCCCTGAATGTCTCTTGAATATCTAAAGTTCCATTAATCCATTTTTATTTGGTAAAGAACTTTAAAGTTTTGGTAGTTTATCCACATGAGGTCAAATAAGTCATCTGATATAATTTTTAAAATATGAAAGTATTATTAGGATATAATTCACATACCATATAATTCACTCATTTAAATTATACAACTCAGTTGATTTAAGTATAGTCACAGAGCTGTACGATCATCAGCATGATCTCATTTTAGAACATTTTCATCACCCCCAAAAGAAACCCCATACCCATTAGCAGTCACTCCCCATTTCCTCTCCCTCCAGTCCCTGGTAACCACAAACCTGTTTTTTGTTTCTGTGGATTTGCCTATTCTAGACATTTCATATAAGTGAAATCATACAACATGTAGCCTTTTGCGACTGGCTTCTTCCACTTAGTATGTTTTCAAGGTTCATCCATATTATATCGTGTATCAGCACTTCATTTTTTATGGCCAAATGACATTACATTGCATGACTGTGCCACATTGTATGTATCTATTCATTAGTTGATGGACATTTGGGTGGTTTCCACTTTTTGGCTGGTATAAATAATACTACTATAAACATGCTATACAAATTTTTGTGTGAATGTATGTTTTCATTTCTTTGGGGTATATACCTAGGAGTGGGATTGCTGAGTCATACAGTAATTCTTTGTTTAACCATTTGAGGAACTGCTAGATTGTTTTCCAAAGCCACTGTGCCATTTCACATTCCTAGCAGCAATATATGAGGATTTGAATTTCTCCACATTCTCACCAACACTTGTCGTTATCTGTCTTTTTGATTATAGCCATCCTAGTGGGCACCGAGTGTTATCTCATTATGGTTTTGATTTGTATTTCCCTGCTGGCTAATGATGTTGAGCATCTTTTCATGTGTTTATTTGCATCTTAATTGGAAAAATGTCTGTTGAGGCCCTTTGCTTATATTTTAATTGGTTCATCTTTCCATTGTTGTGTTGTAAGAATTATTTACATATTTTGGATACCACAACTTTATCAGATATATGATTCGCAAGTATTTTCTCCTATTCTGAGGTTATCATCTCACTTTTTTGTCAGTCTCTTTTCAAGCACAAGTGTTTCATTTCTATGAAGTCTGATATATCTCTCTTTTCTTTCGACATTTGTGCTTTTGGTATTATATCTAACTTTGCCTAACCTGAGGTCATGAAGATTCACTCCTATATTTTCTTCTAAAAGTTTAACAGTTTTAGCTCTTATGTTTAGGTCTATAATCCATTTTGAATTAAGCCTTCATGTATAGAGTAAGGAATGGGTCCAAATTCATTCTTTTGCATTGCGGATATCCACTTGTTCAAGCACCATCTATTGAAAAGACTATTCTTTTCTCCCATTGAATTGTTTTGGCACCCTCATGTAATTTTTGACCCTTGAACTGGTTGTCAAAAGTCTCTTAACAATCTAATCGAGATGTTTGACTGTAGTGAATCTAGATTATTAAAATTTTTATTTAGAGCATTCTATAGTTTGATAGTCCTTTAAAAATACATATAATGCCTTGATCCTAAACATTAAAGGGGCTTTTAGATTAATTCCTAAAGAAACCTCAATTTTTGCTATCTTTGAAGATGTAAAAGTTCTTGGAAAATCTACTGACTTACTTGACTCTTGCTCAGCAAATTCTTGTATCTGTTAGTTAAAGAACTGAATGTTCTAACTAATGCTCCCTTGCGAATTTTGCAGTTGACAAAACCTAATAGTTAATCCCAGTTCAATTACGTGGGAGTCCTTGTCAGTTCTGGCAGTATCTCGAGGCAGATTTGATGTGGAAAGCATTGCAAAGCATAACCTGGGCAGACTTATGGGACTCTAAATAGGTACAAGTATTTTTAGCAAGAACATTTTAACCACAAAACATGGAACAGTGAAGAGAGAGTCACATAAATGTTGTGTCCTGAAATATTCACCATCCATTTAGAGATATAGTTATTAAATATACACTATTAACCAAAAGACGCATGCAATTGTCTTTTCTCATCTTATCTCAAGGATCTTATCTGAAATGATCATGTTACTATTCACAATCTTCCTATGAGATGATACTAGTCAAAATGTCCCTATTTTATAGGAAATGTATCAGTTAGCTTTTACTACAAACCACCACTCCAAAACATAAAACAATAACTACTCACTTAGCCCACGGTTTTGTAAGACAGCTTGACAGTTTATCTGATCTGGGATTGTTCAACTGATCTTAAGCTGGATCACTCAGGAGTCTGTGGCGAGCTTGCAGGTCAGCTGATGGCTGGATGATCTAGCACGGCTTCACTCACACCCTGGAGGTTGACCAGCTCTCATGGAGGCCACGTGCTTCTCCTCATTCAGCTAGCCTGCCCGGATTTCTTCACTTAGAAGCCTCAGGTTCCAAGAGCAGCAAGAGAGGGTAAGTCTAATTTTTAAGTACTTTCCAAGCCTCTTGCAACAAATTTGCTGTTATTCCATTGGCCAAAGCAAGTCACGAGGCCAGCCAGATTCTAGGGGAATGGAAAAAACTCCACCTCTGCATGAAAAAAGTTGCAAAGTGTGTCCAATTTTGCAATTTACTACACAAAACAAAACTAGGGACATTTCATAGCGGTAGCAAAATCAGGTCTTTTTTAACCTGGGACTTTAAATAAACCATGAGGTTTGTATATGGACTACTATTTAAACTTCTCTGCTACTTCTAGATAATTTCTTTAACAATTACTTTTGTCTTCACTGAGAACTTTTATTAGCTATTTCAATAAATGTAGGACAAGCACATAAAAATAAAACATAAGGGAAAAAAGAGGTACAAAATGAGAAGAAAGACTTTTCCCCATACCTTTCTCATTCCTTCATCCCTCTATACCTTCTCCTAATAGACAACAATTTTTGACTGCTTCTACTTTAGGCCTTTTGAAAGTAATACTAAGTCAAATGTCCATGTCTTTATGTCCAGATTTATCAATACTAGGCAGTGCCTGGTAAGGCTCTATGACGACACAGAAATATTCTCTATTCCTCTCCTACCTACTTTCCCTGCCTCCTCTTATATTTATTGATTACATTTTTAAACATGTTAAACCATACAATAAAATCTCTATTTTATACCCATCAGCTTTAAGCTGCAGCTCTTGATTTCCCTCCATATAAGATGAATATTATTTAATGTTCTGAAATCCTTTCACTTGGCCTTCACACCCTCCACCTGTACCCCTTCTCAGAATCCACCCAGCCTTGCATTGTGTGGCATTTATAGTCTATTTATAGTCAAGTTTTGCATTCATAGTTTGGTCCTGAAAATTATGAATAAACAATATCAAAAATATAATGATAATACAGAAATCAGTGGCATGCACAAATTCACAAAGAGGTAATCCTATCTCCTTTAACCAAAGTCTCTTGAGGGAGAGTATTCCAAACATCCCTGTCAAATGTATCCTATTACATGCCATCACTTATTCAAGATAAGATACGTTTCATTTTTCTTCCAATAGGTAACATGATTTTCTTATACAACTTTGTAAATTTCATTGCATTTTTTTTCTTGCTGTCAGAAAGCAAGGATTCGTATTTTATCACATTCCTAAAAGCATCCACTTTCCTTATCATACTACTTGTTGGATGATATAAAATGCTTTGAGGCCATAAGCATAGCTGTGTTCTTATTTCCTTTTATTGTTCTCCTGGGTTAGTTCTATTGTTTCCTAAGGCCTTTGAATTTCTCCTGGATTCCTTTAGAAAACAGTGTATAAAAGAACTTAATGAGTACTTAGAGGAATGAATTTATCTTTTAATTCCTAGAATTCTAGGTCTGGGTTTATTTCTTTCTCAGAATTTTGAAGGCATCTTTTAAGATACAAGGTTGCCAAAGAAAGAATTTTAATGCCTATTCAGGCAACTGCTTAGATGGTTTTCTGATTTTAATGAAGAACAATCAGAAATATTCTGGAAGAAGGTTTAAAATTTGCCTATGCTATAAAGCTTAGCACTCATTAGAAATTAACATTTTTAAAGTCTATGTCTGCTAAAATACTATTTGTCTTCATTTTACTCATACCTCTCAAGTAGATGACACACATTTTGTGTGAAATATATCACCTAGGAATGTCCTGATTCATCCACACAATTACTCATTCTATTAGCAAGTTAACTTTGTACTGATACTATTTTAAAGGCATGTATATGATTGGTCTTGAAAACAAAAAGCATACATTTTCAACTTCCCTTTCTCTGCCTCCTGTCCGAGTACCAACCTCTTTTCCCAACAGCTAATCTTCATGGACCTAGAAAAGTTAAAAATAAAGCTAGAGGGGAATTCTGGGCCCAGAGCTGATGAGTGAATGATTTAACTGGCCATGCCTACCAATATAAGAAACTAGTCTGGTAAATTATTTTATCAGGTATAAAGAATTCCCATGTTATACCACTTTTTAATTTCCAAAATATATTTTCTCAATCTGAAAAAATACTCATCTTCAAGATGTGATGATTATTCTCATTTGCCTATTCCATTTCCCTCCTCCCATTCTCTACCCTGCTTTGTACCCCAGAAGGTCTCTTACCTCTGGACACCTTCTTCCACTTCTGTGGGGCCTCCAGGAAGTGCTGGCAGGAGAGCAGACGATGGGAAGTGAAAAAAGTCAGACGATTTTTCCCTGCTCCATCCCCACTTCTCTACCTCATCTCTGACAGTAGTTGTGTCCCTCCCATCTACAGCCTCCTCCACACTTAAAGGACTGAGGTCCCTGTCATCTTCCTAACTGTTGGACAGGGACCACTCCATGGACTCCAGAGACACCAGTTTGTCCCTACAGGTGGTAATAGTCTCCCATCTCTCTGTTTCTCCATGCCTTGATTTCTCCCTGAGACCCACCCACAATCTCAGTAATTAGTCCTTTCACCAACGTCTCTTCAGGGGAACTGTCTGGGTGAGCTGTTTCTGGTTGCAACCCTAACAGATACACTAGAGTTCAGAAATCATTTAGTTGAAATCCCATGGGTATTTAAAGTCATAGGCTATCTCTACTGTGATTCACATTGTGCCCTAAGTAAATCCCTGCTATCTCATAGTTAGAAATTCTATTGATGTCCCCTGATTGGTGAAATTTTTTGATGACTAGAATATGTATTGCTTTCAACAATCATTGTATTGGAAGGTCATTTAATACTTTGCCGTTTGAATTATTTGATACATTTAGTTTGGTGCTGCCCAATCTCAGCCACGGAGTTGCTTAATACTGATTTTGGCACACAGAATTCTAAGATAGTCTCCAAGATGTTCTGCACACCCATCCCCGGGACTGTGAATTTGATGGATTTTACTTTTGTGATCAAATTATGTTTTATGGCACAGTTGACTTTAAGAAAGGAATATTATCTGGGTAGGCCAGACCTAATTATCCAAGCCCTTTAAAAGCAGCAAGTTTTGTCCAGCTGGTCACTGAAGAGAAGTCAGAGAGATTTGAAGCATGAAATGGATTTAACAGCAAGGAGATTCTCTGTTGCTGAGCCGGAGGGGGTCACCTTAGGACATCAGAGTGGCCTCCTGAGACTAAGTGTGGTCCCCAGACCACAGCTAGACAGACAACAAGGACCTCGGTCCTATAACCACAATGAAATGAATTCTGCCAACAACCAGAGAGCTTAGAAGAGAACCAAGAGCCCCAGAGAGAACTGCAGCCCTGGCCAACAAATTGATTTCAACTCAATGAGGACCTGAACAAAGAATCCAGCTACTACGTGCCTGAACTTCCGACCTGCAGAAACTGTACGGTAATAACTTTGTACTGTTTTAAGTTGCTAAATTAAACCGGTAATTAAGCAGGTAATTAATTAAACAGTAATAGAAAACAAGATGCTTCAAATAGAAAAACAGTGCCCCAACCTCCAAGATTCTGTTTTTTGGGGTTGGTTTGCTGTGGGGTCAAGGCATCAGGTATTATGAAACACTTCCTATCCCAGGTGATGCTAATATCCAGCCAGGAATAAAGATCATAGCTTTTCCTCCATAACCAAATTTGAATTATCTGAAAAATAAAACAAATCCCTAGAGTAGCTTTCTTCTTTCCGGTTCACCTACTCAACAAATAGTTACCGAATGTTTACTGGGTGCCAAGTGCTAGGGCCTGGAAATTTATTTAACGGTAAGAAAATCAAACATACTGTCTTCCTTCATGGAACTTGCAGGCAAAGCAAGAGATAACACATTTTTTAAACACCATATGATTTCTTGCACATAAGGCAAGGGTCATGTTTACAAAAATTGTCTGGAAGAAAATAAGGACATGCTTTTATACTTAGAGCCTCCTATTATAGGGCGTTTTCTCAATTATTTTAGTTTGAACCACAAAGCCCTGTTTAGGGAAAATAAATTTGCCTCAACTGACCTCAATCAGTGCTACTCTGGTATGCTTACAGAGGTCACTTAATAATTCCGGAAAAAAGTAGGAATATAATTTAACACAGATTTAGTCATTATTCTTGGTATTAGGACACCAGAACTGCAAGTGTAGGATGTCACAGTAAACAAGATTTTTAAAGAGTTTTGAGAAGACAAACATTAAGCAAATATTTTCACAGAGAAATGTAAAATGACTACTATGCTAAAACCTTCTAAAGGGGAGGTGCATGGACAATAGTGGGGTTTGATTTAGGGTTGGTGCCAGGAATTGTCAGGGAGGGTGTCTCTGAGAAAAGAAGCCAGGAAATCAAACATGACCAGGTAGGAAGTGGAATTGGGAGGTGGGCTGAGAAACAAAACGCTCAACAGCGGTGGTTGCCAGGCTTGGCTGCAAATTGGAATTCCCTGGGGAACTTTAAAAGTACTGATGCCTGGATCCCAGCCCAGATTTAATCCTGATTTAATGTGTCTGGGGTGTGGCCTAGGCATCCCCAGAGCATTCCAGTGTACACCCAAACCGAAAGGCCTGAGATAGGAGACTTCACAGATTCTAGGAGCTGAAAGAAGGCTGAGGAGAAGGAAGCCATGGCCCCTCAAGATTTTCGGTAGCTGTAGACGCATCACAGACACATTGTGACACAGACTTGCCCTTTCTGAATCACTTGCCTAAGCTGCCTTCTTCCATATGTTAAGTTTGATCTAAAGGTTTCTCTCTAGATAATGAACTGTAACCTAGCTGGAGATGTAAACAGACTGCGATATTCTCTTGTACCAATCACCGAGTTTTGACCAATCACAAGCAGCCAACTACTCCAACTGTGTTCAAATAAGGCAAACACTGAGCTGGAACCAATCCAGCTGTTTCTGTACTCACTTTCCCTTTTCTGTCCCTAAATCCTGCTCTACCACGCGGCAGCATGAAGTCACTGAGCCTGTTCTGGTTTGGGGGGGCTGCCCAATTTCTTGAATCATTCTTTGCTCAATCAAACTCTGTTCAATTTAATTTGCCTTGAATTTTTCATTGAACACTACTATTCAAAATATTTTTAAACGTGTTACTTTGTGTTGAAAGTTAATCACTAGGAATTCAATATGTGAAGTCAAAGAGATTTCACCAAAATTCAAAGGATCGTTCCAGGTTAAAAAAAAAAAAAAAAAAAAAATGAAGGAGTTTCTAACTCATTTTTACAGCCTTCCACCCCCAGCCTGCTCTGAGACTTTGCCTAGGCAGAAATATGTTTATAAATTTCAATACAGTTATGGGAGAGGGGCAAGAGAGCTCTCCTAAAAAAGAAGAGTGGGACACTATTTAGCAGCACATGCGTTTTCTTTTTGGCCCGCCCAAAAGCCCATGTTATAGTGCAGACATGAGACAAAGAGTTTACTAACATTGACAGCAGTGCAGATTGTCCTTCTAATGGTATTTTGGTGTCAGCTGAATAATTATCATATGGCATAAGACATGAAGTTGATTGATTCGAGATAATGCTTGTCAAAAAAGAAAGATTTTAGGCAAATTAAATTTAATAGAGTTTCATTGAGCCAAGAACAACTGGGGAACCAGTCTGCCCCCCACCCCCTGAACCAGAATAGGTTCAGAGACTCCACTGCCACGAGGTCAGAGAGAATTCATGGACAGAAAAAGGAACAGAAAATGCAAGTGTGCTACACAAAGAGCCAATTGGTTACAACTCACCATCAGCCTTATTGAAACGCGATTTGAATAGTTGGCTGCTTATGATTGGCTAAAACTGTGATTGGAACAAGAGTAGGTTACAGTCTGTTTACACATCCAGTTAGGTGACAGTTCATTAGGTACAGAAAAACCTTTAGGCCAAATTTAAAATATGTAAGGAGGCAGCTTTAGGCTAAAGTCACTTTAACATGTTCCAAAATCTCTTTTGGCACATTGCTCACAAATTACTAAATCAGACATGTTTATGCAACTTGCCTCAGACACTTTACTCTCTTACTCAGCTGCAGCCAAACTGGGCCAGTTATGACTTTTCTAAACCCATAGCGTGCTCCTACCTCAGGGCCCTTGCACTCTTTCCTGCCTCTCACTGAGATCTCTTCCTCTCATACTCCTACCCTTCTCTTCCTCACTTTCCTCAGAGAGTCACTTAATCAGAGATTCTCTTTGACGGCTCAATTAACAACACTAGCATGATTCTTAATCCACCTACCTCTTCTCACTTTTATTTACAGCATTTATCACCCTGTGGCATATTGTAAAAGTATGCATTTATATTTTATCTGTCTCCCCACCCCCGGTCCAGCTTGGAAGCAAATGCAATCAGCAGCCTTGTCTGATTTGGCTGCTAATTTCTCCTGACCATCTAGGATGGTGGCTGGCACATATTTAGTGCTCAATGTATACTTGTTAAACTCATATATTGGAGAGAAGTTTAACTTTTTACCCTGAAGCTTCAATAATTTGAGTCTATACAACCAAGTAATAATAGATTAACAGGGGATAAAAAGGCATACAAATTTTATTATGTGAACACATGCACGGGAGTCATGCAAAATGCAAAGCTCCAAGAAACCGCCTGATGGTTGACACTTTTATACCTTCTTGAAGTTACAGAATAGGGAGGAGAAATGTTATAAGATAGGTTATGGGAGGGGAGGACAGAGGAGAAAAGGCCTGACTCATAAAGGTACTCTTTGTAAAAAAAAAAAAATTATTTTATTTTTTAATTGACAGTGATTGTACATATTCATGGGATACATAGTGATGTTTTGATACATATAATGTATAGTCATCAGATCAGAGTAATTATCGTATCCCTTTTCTTAAACATTTATCATTTCTTGGTGTGGGGAAGATTCAATATCTTCCTCCTAGCGATTTGAAACTATATAACATATTATTGTTAACTGTAGTCATCCTACAGTGGTATAGAACAATAGAGCTTATTGCTCCTATACTCACAGGTGGGAATCCCCAGAAAAAATAGGTAGTAGTCTATGGTTAAAGTTTCTCTTGTCAGAATTTCAAAGTTGTCAAATTCTCAGTTAATCTTTCCTAGATCTGCACAAGGCAGGGCTTCAGACAAAGCCATTTGTATCTGTTGTTTACTTCATTTTAGTTTTTCTACAGATATAAATCTCCTCCACAAAAGACAGCCTTGCCAGGCTATTCCTGTTTGCAAGCTCTCTAAATAGCCATCTCAAAATATGTCAAGGAAATATATTTTGGGGTAAAATATTTTGATTTCCTTCAATAGGAAATATCACAAAAAGGTGTTTTAAACAAAGAATATACTCTTTTGGAGAAAGGTAATGTTCTTTAGAAGTTATAGAAAGCATGTAAGATACAAATGGACACAGAAATGAAAATTATAACATTTCATAGTCAGCTATTTTCTGGATAGTTGGTGATTAAATTTTACAGAATTTCAACCTTCATTGCAAATTATACTTCTATAGACATGGCTATTAGAATAAAAGTTAAGTTAGTTTTTAATGTGCCATATTCCATTAAATTCCACAGGCATTTTATTTCATTAAGGCAAATAAAACCATGATTTGAAGCTGAACAGTCTCTCATCTTTCTGTTAGAAATCTCTATGAAATAGACAGTGATATATATGTTATATGACAAAAAATAGCAATATAATGTTTTACATTAAAAAGCAGTGTACAAAGTACTAGTGTATTCAAAATGTGGGAAATAACAAGTGCAAATAAATATATTTTCCATTTCATGCTTAGTTCTTTAGTTCCCAACTTTATTTGGTATTGTACCAAGATAACTAGTATAATAATTAGTATAATACATATATTTCAGTGCAACGAGGACTGAAATCCCTTCTTTGGATGTCCCGTCTTTTATCATAGTCCCATAGAAACCTCCTGTGAGCATTTCTCAAGGAAAGTGGACTAATCACATCGCCGCTATTCTGTGGACATGTTCATTGCTTAGATGTATTAGTAATTACCTGTTTGTTTTCTGAAAAGAGGTGATGTGGTGCTTTTCAAAGTTGGATTTGTACCAGAACCAACTGGAGAGCTGGTTAAAATGCAGATGACTGGGTTCCACCCCCAGGCACCTTTACTCAGAAAGTCTGAGGCAGGTCCCAAGAACTGCATTTTTTGCAAGCTCCCAGGTGATGCCAATGTTCCTGGACCACTCTTGGAATACTACTGATCACTTGGGTTCTGAGGGTGCCATTTCCTTCCTGTGTCCTTAGTCCATTCCAGAACCACTCCGTGAAGTGAAGCCACCAAAGAAAGACTGAGTCAAGAATAAAAGTATTTATTACCATTGTTGTGGTGACTGGCAATACTTCCACTTGATTTATCTGGAAGTGGGCCCTCTTTTGGCTTGGTTCAATAGAGGCTGACCTGATTTGACAGTTTGCCTGAATACCGAACAGCAGCTTCCTTGGTCCAGTTCACTAGGATACTTAAATTCCTAGCCCTTCCCTTATGTCATTCCAAGAAAATGTCAGTTTATTTGAGTTGGCAGGAGGATTGCTTGAGCCCAGGAGTTTGAGATCATCCTGAACACCATAGCAAGATGCCATCTCCATAAAAAAAAATTAACTGGCATGATGGCACACACCTATAGTATTAGCTACTTGGGAGGCTGAAGCAGGAGGATCACTTGAGCCCAGGAGTTAGAGGCTACGATGATGCCACTGCCCTCCATCCTGGGCATCAGAGTGAGACCCGGTCTCTAAAAAAATATATGTGTATATATGATTGAGCAAGATTATATTTTCACATGCTTTTTGGCCATCCATCCCCTTTCATTTTGTACTTTTCTTTGCCTCAGCATGAATTACAAGAGTTAAAATTGTTCTAAGATCAAAAAAATTTTATGATAAAAGTATGGGAATATGATGAATGGAAATCATTCTTCCAAAGTAAGACCCATTGAATCATGCTCAATTATTCTGACTCGTTGTTATAGGATGATTTTCTTCATAAAAGATAGATGTCATATGGTACCCAAGTTAAGTGCGACATGACATTGCTGGATTTGTCAGAAAATAATATCAACAACAACAGTGCCTTTACTTAAGGCAGACAATCACCAGCTGATTCCACTTATTTTAAAATTCTTATTTTGTTACTGCAAGAACTGAAGTGATAGTCCCAGCTAGTTAACAAAAGAGCTGAATCTTCTGAATCAAGGACCAGCCTTTTCACTGAATGTGAAGAGTTCTCTTCATCTTCTCATTAATTGGCCAAGTTTAATAGTTTCATACAAAAGAATTGTCCACATACACAATTGTCACCCATTTAGGCATTGAAACTTCTTGTTTTGCATTCAATATATTAAAAGAAATATTTTTTAAAAGCAGTATATCATTATTACTTTTTTGGATATATAATTTTTAAAAATCAGTATTTTCCAAATAACCCAGGGGCCTTTTATTAAATGAAAATTACACTGAGTTTTTTATTTATTTTTTATTTTTTGGAGCCTCTGAAATCATGTAGACATTTTGTTCCCTCACTGGAGCCATAAAGCATTGTTCATTCATTTCCTCTTTATGGCATTTATCGTGTGTAGTGCCTGACATTTACTGAATGTTCAAAAAATGGCAATATAAGTACTAATAGTGTTGGAAATCATGGTAACAATAAGAGGAGGAAGGGAAAAAATAATAACACTCGTAATCACATTTGTACAGCTTTCTTTCCTGTACACCAATTGCTGTCACTTCTATTATATATCATCTACACCTTCTGAGGAAGGGCTTTGATGTGGTTCTATCTTTCTAGTACAATTATATGCCTGTATTTTGTGACTTCTGTTTTTTGCTCTGAAATCTTCATATATCTGACCCTGTTTTTTGTTAAGGATTAGGAAAATTTGTTGTGCAACTAAATGGAGAGGTTGTGCATTTCAATGAGTCAACCATCATTGAGTGGGAGCCAAAGACAACTGGCAACGACCAGGAGGTGTGGCATGAAAAGGTCATCCTCAAGAGCTCAAGATAAATAGCAAAGTCTTTTGAATACCAAATTTGTGGTAGGCACTTTTCTGAGAGTTTTCCACAAAATACTTCAATTAATCTTTACCAAAATAAATAAGGAGACACTGTCATTATTTCCACTTTACAGACAGGAAAATGGAGATACAGAGGTAACAAATTTGCCAAGTTCACAAAGCTCAAAGTGGTGGAACCAACACTCGAGGAGGAAAACTCCAGCATCCTCTTGTTTATGGCTGGCTGTGTCTTATGGCATGTTTTCCCGATGCATGGCCTTGATATTGGTGCTTCACCCAAATCTCTCCTGGTCCAGTGCAGCCTCCCCCAGCTGCTGGGAGTATTGGCCACTGACTGCTCATAGTTGTCTTTTCTCTGGAGATCTGTCCCTGCCCATTTCTATTGCAGTATTTGTCCCATTGTACAATCATTCTGTTGACATCCTTTTCCTCCCTACTTACCTGTGAGCCCTTGTTTAGTTATTGCTCCATCCTTTACCCCTATCAAGCATGAAAACCATAAATAAACAATAAATGTCTGTTCACGAAGTGAATGACTGATGCTGGAGAAGAAAACAAGCAGGACTGGCACCAGCTCTGGATTCATATAAAATGTGCTCTCATGTCTCTTGATTGCAAAGCAAAGAACTGTTATTTCTGATACAAAAGAGAAGAGAGGATCTCCCTTCTATTTCTAATATTATCAGTGTTTAATTTATGTCTCTGTCCCTACTTTAAACTGGGACCTTTTCCTGATCTCAGAAGACATGGTACAAATTGCCATTCCATTTTTTCCATGAAAAACTCTTTATTTTGCCAGATAAGATTTTGCCACCCAAAATGTTGTCTGTTTCATCTACACAAATCTTACCAGCTCCTCATGCACAACCCAGGTTCTCTCTTCTATCCCTGAGGATTACAATTTATTATTTATTATTCTAAATCTTCATCCATGTATCACTATCTTCTCACATGGGCCTGTGGATTTTGTAACACATTTTAAAATCTAATTGTCAATATAAACAGAGGACCCACAACAAAAAAATTGCTAGAGTCACATACCCTCATTGCAGCTCTGAACTGTCACTGTTTTGGCCAAGGGAAAGGATATGGTTCAGCCATATCAAGGAGAGGGACAAGTCACTCACGCCATGGTCTAGAGAACACAGCAAAGTCACGTGGCAAAGGGCATAGATAGACGGAGGGATGAAGGATGGGAATGATGATATTGCCATGTTCCACACCTTGCATATTCCCAGTCTGTCTCCCTCCCGATCATCCAGCATCTAATGACTTTTACTTCTCCAGTTGCTCCCTTGTTTTTGGTGCTTCCTCACCATACACTGGGTACAAGATTCTCCTCATGGTACTGAGCCTTTGGCGTACTTGATTCAGAAGTTCTCTCCCCTTCACCCTCACCCTCACCCTCACCTTCCTCCTCCCTTCCTCCCTGCTTCTTCCTGTCACCACCACCCGTCTTAATCACATCTATTTCCATTTCCAACTTCAAGAAATATTTATTAGGTGCCTACTTGTGCCAACACTGCCTGTACCCTGGAGACACAGCAGTGGACAGGCTGCTTCTCTCATGCCCAGCACAGAAAAAAGACATTTAGAGGCGATCACAGTTCTCCTGGGGATGACATTAGCTATCTATTATTGGCCCCCACTGAAGTCACAGTGGATCCTTTACACTGAGTGCCTTGGGGCTTAAAGCATGGCCCACAGGCTGAAGGTGCTAGTGATATATTTAAGGTTAAGTTAGTTGCTGTTCTTAGTCTATAGTCAGTTACATTTTCTCATTCTCACTCGCTCCATAGTAAAGAACACACACACACACATAAAAAAAGAATAAATTTAATTATGAATATGAGCATAATGTCACGTTCATTTCAATCTTGTGAAAAACCTGGTTAAACCTCCCAGAGGATCTTTCTCTGTGTCACAACATCATCTTCCCTGTGACAGATTTCACATTTCTTTTATATCATGGAGTAATGACTAAATTGCTGCTCAGGGAAATGGTATTTGGCTAAAGGAAAAAAAAAAAAAAAGATCATTGGTGCAGGGGGAAAGATTTGTGCCAATATGAATGCGGAGGCCAATTTCTAATCTGAGGATTAGAATACAAATCATGTAATGAATCAATATATTCCTCATACCTTGGCAGAAAAGAAAGAGGAAAAGGTCAGTGGCCATCTCAAATGTGATACACAGCCGAGCAGCATAGGCCCTCAACTCATGGAAATTTTCTACGTGTCGCATATGCAGGAAAAAAAATAAAAAACAGGAAAAGTGCCTTTTATGCCAAACATATATCAGATAATGACATATAATGAAATGCACACATCTTTTTGGGGAAAAAGAGAAGCTATTATATTCCATTGAGAGATATAATGTGTGAAAGAACTAAAAGCCTCCTTTCAATGCCGTAATTTTCTTCAAAAAATATTCTGGAAGCATTATATCACTGTAAAATATACCCATTAAGACTAATATTATCTACAACAATTTGAAGGACTACAGATTGAACTTGAATATAATCTTTCCTATACGTTCCTTTGCATAATGATAAGGAGAGAAAAGCAAGAAATTCTGTGTACTGTAGTACATACTGCCAGAACTTCACAATAGTTCCACATTTCTCTACAGAAGCTTCATGATAGGTTTTATAAGCCATCCACTCATTACTATTCAACAGATACACACTAAACACATATCATATGCCAAGCTTTCTTCTAGGATTGAAGATAAAATGGTGAAAGATGAAATCTCAGCCATCATGGACATAGAGATTTTAAGCTTGTAAACAAGTATATTCAGAGAGCATTAAGTACACCGAAGAAAATAAACTAGTACAAGAGAATAGAGAGGGAAGGGAAGTGACAGGACCCACATTAGATAGGATGGTCATGGAAGGCCTCTTGGTAAAAGTCCTAAGACATGAAGGATGAAGGAGGCATCTGGACACATGTACTGCAGCCTCCTTCAGAGGTCATCCCTTAGGCTACTGGAGCCAGAGTCAGAAGATGATGTCTCCCACGGGGAGCCAAAGCCAGAAACTGACTGCTACAGATGTATGAAAGCCAAGCTCCTTGAACCCAAAGGGAAAGACCTCTGCAGGGTTGCTTGCACTCCTGAGATCCTCAAGGGATCAGGCTGAGGCTGAAACTTTGCCTGAAATCATACCCTTGCGTGGCTCCTTCTTCTTCCTTGAGCCACTTCTTCTATCACCTCACTCGTTTCTCGTGGGAGCACAGTTTAAAGAAATCACCTTCACTCAAACCCTTATTGCAGCATCTGCTTCTGGGGAAGGAGCCCCAGGAGAGCTCCCATGGCAACATGAATAACAACAAAAAATATATATGTCAGGTACATACAATGCTTGGTCCTAGCATTTTTGAGTGGTGGTGGAGTTGTGGAAAGAAACATGGATGATGATGATGGGTTGTGGTCCCAGATTTTCCACCATATATAACCCTAGACAACGTCATAACTCTAGGCTCTATTTCCTCATCTATAAAATGGGGAGACTCAGTCCATGGTGATCTCCAGGGAACATTTCCTGGTCTAAAATAACATGCTACATGTATGCATAGGTGTGGATGATGTATTAATACACATTCACATATGCTACATGGCTCTAGAGAGATAACGGTGTTGCACCCAATGGGATATGGAGGGATTGGTGAGTATTTTTCTAGTAAGTGGTTTTTACTTGGTTTACTGCTATAAGCCAAAATGAACAGCTGGTTAAGTCCAAGGGCCATGATCAGAGGTCAGGAATCAAAAGGGTTTTGCTGCAATTACAGTAGTTCTCCCTAAGATCTGAGTAAGATTGAAAGACAGGCAACTCAATCAATGAAGGAAAAGAAGGAGAAGCCAAATGTTAACATACTTTTTAAAAAGTCTGTTTTCTTGGTGGGAAAAGTGGAAGCAGGGAGGAACCATGATAAACACTGCCAAATCATGATTATGGCATAGTCCCTGGACCTGGACACAGTCTCTAATTCTGACTACACTGTAGCTAGAAGGTATCTGTTAAAGGTTATAAAAGGGAAAAACTGAGGACAAGCAGAAAGAAGCTCAACTTTGTATGATGCAGAGGAAACAGCTCTTTATATAACAGATGCTCAGAACTGATTATTTAACATTCCCTTAACAACCATTACAGTGAGAAAAAATAGATTTAAAATTAACTGCATGATATCAGTGACACTACTGAGTCTCAGATTTCCAACTCTATAAAATGGAGACAGTAAATTTCAAAGGGATACAGTGAGGTTACAGAGCAGAAAAATAGTTGGTATGGGAGGCAACACAGCATGTAATGGTTTAGAATCAATTGGATTGGTTGAGCCACGGCTGCCCATCCCTTGTGAGCTGTGTGACCTCAGAGAAGTCATCTAACCTCGAGTCTAGTTTCCTCAAATGTAAGATGAGATACTTATTGTCCATACTTCATGGGATTATTAAAAGTTAGGCAGTTTTGCAGGTTTTATAATAAGATGTGTGCCTGATAAAGATCGGTTCCCTTTGGCCACATTTTCCAACTAAACTTTCTGGAATATATGTGAGATGTCAACCAGCACCCCATCTGGCATTTCCTGAGCCCGGTCCCCCTCACTCTGCCTTCTCTCTTCTTATGCTATGGTTGGCTCTGTCGTCACTACTCACCTAGTTACCTCGACCTCCTCCTTGATAAACTACCAATTTTGATAAGTTTTCTAGTTTATTCTTTGCATGTTTCCTCAGGCACCCAACACTGCAGGGGGTGCAGGTGCCTGACATCTATTCCCCAGCCCTGCATTCACTTCCTTTCAAATGTAAACCATGGCGTAGCTCATTTTTCCTGTGCGTGTAGCAAGCTTTTCCATATAATTTGATCTTGTAACAGATAAAACACACACACACACACACACACACACATCTTTACATCCCCAGGCATTTTGTGTCCTTATCTAAAATTAGCGCCGTTGCTGCTATGCTATTTTAGGATATGCAGGGTGTCCCTTGCTCTAGCTCTACCAGCTTAGCCAGCTGAGTAGCCGTGTGCAATATGGACTATGTAGGTTCAGCACCAAATCCTGAAACCACCAAGCTGCTCCTTCTGCTCCAGTTTACCAACACAGTTAGCAAATGTGTAAGATGAGGTGGGTACAAGAGCCAATAGAAAGGATAAACATGACATAGGTGTGAAGATGTAAGTGAGAGAACTAAAACCCCAGAAAGATGATGTCCTGGGTCTGGTTCCCTCAAAGCAGAGCCTGAGATGGGGATTCCTGGCAAGGGAAGGGTCGCTTTCAGGAGGGACCCATCAGGAAGTGAGAAAAACAGAATAGAGCAGGGAAAGATAAGCAAATATGTAGCTTCAGGTGAAATCTAGTTCAGCCTGGTCCCAGAGGGAGTTCTAAAGTGTGAATGGCACCAGCATCCACCTGTCATTGCCCAAAAGCTGCCTCAAGGAAAGGGCATGACCTATAGGTATTTCTAGACAGTGCAGCAGCTCCCAGAAGCCTAAAGCAGTTTCTCAAGGAGAAGGAGGCAGCTGTGAGCCAACACCAGCCAGCACACCACAGCTGGGAACTAGGGCCCCACCCAGGTTAAGGCAATTTATTAAGGGCACCAACCCTGGTGGGAAATATAACAGAAACATCAGAGCAATGGAAAAAAAAAATAGCTGTGGAATGCTTAGGATTCAGGGATCATACCTTACACATTTTTAAAATTCTCCAGCACTAATTTTGGTCCTTAGATAAAATAGGTGCTCGCTAAATGATTAAATCAAAATTTCTTTGGGATAAAGTGAGCTGGAAGAAATAGTTATTTATCTCAAAGTGGGGACATCTGAGTTCATAGCACATGGGGATTTTGATTTCAATAGAAATGGAAAATTATAATTGGTGGGATCTTTGGTGAGTTGGTGGGATCTCTGTTTTCCCTTCTTACCCTTTAGTAGCATATAAACTATATGGTAAGGAAGAAAGGTATTGGACTTGGTGTAAAAAAGAGGGAACTCTAATCTCATTTGGTCACCTATTAGTTTTATCTCAGTGGATTGATCTCAAATAAACAGATCTCAGTTAATTCAATTTCAAGATGGAAATTGTAATAACTGTGCCAGCAAACTCATGGTGTTCTTATAAAGCTTAGATGAGCTAATGCATTGAAAAGGAAGCCTGTGTCTTTTGAATGCAAGTGACAGACCCCAACCCCAAGGGCTTAGGGGAAAAAGTGACTATATAGACACCCTAAGAAAGTGGTGGGGAACATGGGATCAGCTGGCCTCATGGGCTGGCACCACCCATGTACAAGCCATTAGGACTCCCTTATTTCTTTTCAACATCATTTTCATGGACTGGAGTGCTTTTCTTATGAGAGTGGAAATATGACAGAGAAGAGCTTTGAATTTTATCATCTGAGAGGGAAGAACCTTCTTCCCTTCATTCTTGCTAGAAAAAATTGCTGACTGGGACTCTCTTTTTATTGCATAAATTATAAACCCTAGGAAGAGGTGTCAGTAGGGCACAGTGTTTAGCAGCTATTCTATGACTTTCATCTGAAGTCAGAAAGAAATAGTTTCCCAAAAGGAGGGCTGGTCCCAAGAAAAAGGAAGATCTGCGGGGAGACAAAAGATGGATATCTACGGGGATGTGGTATCAGAAGATATAAATGTGTCTTTTTTATGTTTTGTGCTCTTAAGCACATCAATGAATTTATCTCAACATCTTATTCATCCTTAAAATGGGAATACTAATATATATTTCACTAGGACATTTGAGGATTAAAGTAGATAATTTATGGGTAAAGACGCTTTGCAAAATGTAATGTTCTTTTAAAATTATAAAAAGATGTTATTATGAATTATTGTACATTAAATACAGAGCACTTCCCAGGCTTATATACATTTTAGATTCGTTTTTAAAATGGAAAAAGAAAGTTAATGGCTGCCTTCTCAAAGCTTGCAGCCAAATCCACCACACCACAAGAAAATAAAAACATGTGCTCCAAGGAAACAGCTTTGGCTGAAGGTGGCACCATCTTCAATCAGTTGCTTCCTCAGAACAGTTGTTCTCTGTAGGGAGTGACACAAGGTATTGTTTAGAGAGGTGTCAGTTATGTAGAGTTTTCTTTTTTCATTCTCAGAAATCGAAAGTGATCCTCACATAAAGCATTTGCAGCTGTGTTGGGAAATGAGCTAGTCACGCCTCGGCAATTTATGGCCAATTTTCCATTAATAAGAGAGAATGGAGTGCGGTTCAATCACTTTACAATCCAAACACTTGTTCTTAAGAATGGGGGAGAGAGAGTACAATAGTTTTGTTCTGTTTCTAAAAGAGCATTAATTCAATATTGTATATCTTTGAAGAAAAACATTTAGATGGCTCTAAGTGGTAGGAAGGTAAGTTTTACAGGAAAATACTCGGAAAGCGAGGCATTAGAAATACCACCTGCCATGCATTAGAAATACCAACGGGAGTCTACATGCAAGAGACAGACAGGAGAGCCAGGATCACAGTTCAGGTAAGAGAAAGGGTGGGGAGGAAAAGAAAGACAGAGTGGGAAGTGAGACTGGGAGTTTCAGGAAATAAGTCCAAGACGGGGGTCTCAGTTCAGTGGCGGATTCCGATAGCAGGGACGGGGAACCACAGGTAAATTGAAGGTCTAGGTGAAGCAGAGCTAGCAATCAGGATAAGAAAGAGAAATTGGACCACAGAAGGTACCAAAGACCCAGTATGGACAGTTTGTAAAATTCAAGGCAAATGGAGAGTTAAAGAGGTGAACTAGGGCAGGAGAATGAAGACAAGACATAAAGTCAAACTCTGGTCCCAGCCAGAAGCTTGTAACACATGTCTTCCTCGGGCTTACAAAGAGGAAGGCAAAATGTTGATTTCAGGGAAGGACCATGCGTGTAAATAGAAGGATGAAAATTAGCTAACAGTCTGAAGAGGAAGAGATCAAATTAAATTTCCAAAAACAGTGGAAGGTTTCTTATGTATCTTCCATTTAATCCACTCACCAGGCCAATTCTCTCAGTTCTTTCTATACAACATATTGATCGGTGCTTGTCTTAATTTAGGCGCCCTCAAAAGAAGACCTAGGGTCAAGGATTAGGGTGTAAGTTGTTTATTTGGGAGGTGATACCAAGAAGATCCATAGGAATGTGGAAGGGAACCAAGAAAGGGGCTATCAGCGAGCAGGTGGCCATTATGGGTATCTTGGGGACTGAGTAGAATTGCTTCCAGAACCTTCCTACTAAAGAAAGCACCGGAAAGCTGGAGTATTTGTCAATTAATGCCCATTCTTCATGAACCTCATTCATTAGGGGTTGCTCTTGGGGTTGTGGGCTCCCCAGCAATTCCTGACTTCCCTCGAGTAGAGAGACATGGGCGTTTGAGGGAGGAGGACACCAAGGCTGCAGGTGACATCCAAAGTGAGCCCAGGAGCCAATGCAGGGCACAGTCAGCCCCTGCTGCAGTGCCCCAAACATCACCACCCCTCAGTCAAAGCTTCTCTCTAGTAAACCAACACACTTCTATTGTGCTTGATAATGGGTATATTTACCAAGAGTCAGCTAGGTTTATTACCAAATGTGTTAGAATTATAATCATTATGTAAGTAGGTAAGCAAATTAATGAATCAATGAACTATGAGTACATGAAGAAAGAGATGTTTGAGTGAAAAATAAATTGAATGCTTCAGAATGGTTTGAGGAAATTGCCCCACTAAAATATGGTTTGCTGAATGAGGTGTGGCTGAGAAAACTGTAAAGGTGTTGGAGAGAAATGGTTAACAATCGAGGAAGGTGATTTAATCAGATTGCTTTGCAAGTCACTTTAATTCTTGTTGCAATGTAAAGAAACTGAAGTTGGAAATCTTAGGGGATGTGTTAAGTGTGTGATTTATTGAGAGAGACAACACATGAGCCCAATTAAGAGACTCAGAGTCAGAGAAAAGACCTCAGCTTTACATCAAAGATTGGCAAATGAACACCAATTGACATGTTTTAAGTTAAAATGAAAATGTTTAAGGCATGTATGAATCATTTTTTATGAGCCCTTACTTCAAATGATTTTTTTTTCAATTAATCAACCAGCCACTAGCCTTGTATGTGTAGCATGAAACATGCTTCAACTCCATCCCGAGGAAAATACTCCGAGACTATAGCACGATCCCTCAATGCAAAGTTGGCTGCCCAGCACGTTTAATTTTAAGCTTCCCAGGAAAATTGAAGTACAAAGGAAAAAGCACTTCCTCAGCAACTTGGAAATTGGGATTAAGGGTCAAAAGGGGGAAGATTTCATGCCGGGTACTATTTTAGACCCATCACAAAGTACTATGGGAGAAGGCTAACAAAATTAAATGAAGATTTAGGAAGGAAAACATTCAAGCTTAACTGCTGCACCTCAGTTAAGCCCTGCACAGTTGCACGGAGCACAGCCATACAGCTTCAAAGATTAAAAAAGGAAAGAACTGAAAAACAAACTCTAATTTTCAGAATAAGAAAGGTGTCAAATGCTTAGGGACATAAGATTGCAGAAGCTTAAAGTCCAGAGACTGCCTGGAGTCCCATCTTCTTGTCATTTAATGCCAAAGTCAGTTTATTTAATGCTCTGCTATTTGGACACTTGTCACTTTAGAGGGAGTCAGCATGCGACTCTTCAGGTTGGCAAGATTCAGAATCACTGAGGTTGGGTACCAGGCTTTATAGATCAGAAGATTGTTCTTATATCCTATTTGTATCCACTGGCTTACTGTGGATAAATTCTTATTTCCCTGCAAGTGTTCTAGCAACATCAAAGTAAACCTAAAAGATTTTTTTTTTCTTTTGGGTAATGACTCAAATTTTCAAAACGACAAGGTAACCATATTTCAGCCTCTCTTTCCCCCAGAACATAAGTCATCCATTGTGTGATTAAATGAAATTATAAGTTAACACTATGTGATATTTCTGAGCCTGCGTGCATGAAGAACGTTTTCAGTCAAGTTGAAAAGATTATTTATTTTATTTATACCTCATTTTGTTCCAGAAATAATTAAAGGCAAACTATAAAGCAACATAAAGTGCAGCAAGAGAACAGAAACATCTGTGATTTCATTTCTCAAAAATATCAAAGAACTTACAGGATTGGGGTTTAAATATCAATTAACCTTCTTTTAACCAGAAAATTGAAACACAACTTCTTTTTTTTTCTCTCTCTCTTTTAGTGGTGTAGACTGTCCCCGCACCTCCCAATGCTGTGAGGCCCCCGGCCAAGGTGCAGATAGAAGCTCCCCAACCTGGCTGACAGCCTGCCCTTGTCCCACCCCACCCTTGTGTCCATCAGAACTGCGAGGGCACCCCCAGCCTGTATGCCCAAACTTCTTTCCTCACCGTCCCCAACAGCTGCCCCTTGGCCACCCCCCACCCCTAGGGTGAGAGTCTGCATTCAGAGGACAGACCAGATCCGCTCCGGTCTCTCTAGGCAGAGGATCCTGGAGTCCTGGTGTGGGTGGCAGAATAATGATCTCCCAAAGATGGCCACACTCTAGTCCCACAAACCTGTGCATATGTTGTGTTACATGACAAAGGGGAATTAAGGTTCCTGATGCTATTAGGGCTGCTAATCAACCGACCTTAAAATAAAGAGATTATCCTGAATTCTCCTGGTGGGGCAATATAATCTCAAGAGTCTTTAAAGGTGCAAGAGGGAGATGGAAGAGTAAGAGTCAGATTGATGGGATGGAAGGAAGCCTTGGTGTGGGCATTGCTGGCTTTGAAGGTGGAGGGAGGAGCCAGCAGCAACACAAGGGGATCTCTACAAGCAAGAAAACGGATTCTCTCTTGGAGCTTCAAAAAGGAGCCTACACCTACCAACACCTTGGTTTTGGTTCAATGAGACACATTTTAGACTTCTGACACTGAGAACTGTAAGATAATAAATTTGTGCTATTTTAAGCTCCTGTGTTTATGGCAATTTGTCACAGCAGCAAAGGGAAACTGATACATCTGGGTGCCTGCTGTCTGGTCTCAAAGGAGGTGTGCAGGCTCTGGGTGGGGACTTCTCTCTGCCCTGTAGACATCTTGTCCCGGAAGGAAGGATGTGGCCAGAGGTGAGCTGGTGTGTGTGTGTTGTGGGATTCTCTAGAGTGCAAGTGCCTGCATGTGTTGGTCTAAAAGAGGTGGGTACTGCTACATGCGATAGGAAAAAAAGTGCTGCAAGGAAGGAAAAAAGTCTTACTAGACATGTTAGAAAGGAAGGCCCAATTCTGCCCAGCCAGTTGGAGGCATTAAGTGGGCCAGTTTGCTGAAAGCGGACAAGCCCTCGTGCCCTTCCCCTTTACAGCCCAGCATTTGACTTCTGCTTATTTTGCTTTGCATAACAGGAGGAGCATGAGGAATGGTGATTCTGACAGAGAGGGGTGAGGCCAGAGCTGGGCCAAGAGAGGAAGTAGGGACTGGGCCAGGGACATGGTGGAAAGAATACTCCTCATGACTCCCAAACCTGGTTAAATTATACTCACTAAATACTTTCTCTGGAAACTGGTGGAGGAATGGAGTTCTGTGCCTGCAGAGATGTGGGGTCATAGTGGATGCTGGAGAAAGTCACCGAAACCCCCAAGGAGAGAGGTTCCTGGTCTCCCAGCTCTCAGGATGGTCAGCTGCTGATGGTGCAGACCTGAGTCCCTCTCTGAGAAACACCTATCCAGGGGACAGCCTGCAGCCAATGAATGCCACATGAGGGTACAAAGATCTGACTTTGTGCCCTAGTTTGAGACAGCTCTGTGGGGCTACCCCAGTTCCAGAGCACTCCTTAGGCTCAGCTGAGGCTTCTGTGGCAACTGCATTGCTGCCCAAATTCTCTCTTGGCCCCATCCTTCCTTTTTCACTCCCCACAGGGGATTCCAAAAGAACTCCCTACAAGAATTCCTGTACAGAAATCTGAGTCTCAAAGTGGGATTCCTGTGGGAACTGATCTACAACAGAGGTGAAATCAGCAAAATAACCTCAAAGACCATGAAATCAGATGATGTTGGGGGAGAATGATCATCAAAGAAAGGTTTGGAGTCCAACCGTTTGTAGCATCATGGTGATTTAGATCCTTGAGGGTCAGAACATCCTTGGGACTGTCAGCAGGAGTCACAGATATTTTAGATGCAAGTGTCTTCTCAGGGCCCAACAGGTTGGGGAGAAAAGGGCATAAAAGAATCACCCGTCTTCATTCTTGTGTCACACAATCATTTCCAGGGCTTCCATATTTTTGTGTGTTTGCCTAATAAGCTGCCTTATCAACTTTAATTAAAAAGCAAAATGGCTGGAAATTAGAAGACACAGGACCAGGTTTCCATAAGGAAACCATATGTATTAGGAGATAATAAGGCCATTGAAAATCACAAGAAAAAGAGACAAAGATTGCTAGTGGACACATTCCCATCCCTGGAGTGTTTGTGTGTGTATGTGTGTGTGTGTTGTACAGCTCTATGAGTTGGCAAGTGCACACAGTTGTGTATCCACCACCCACAACAGGATATAGAATTGCTCTGTCACCCCAAAAAATTCCTACACACCCCTCTGTAGTGAACCTCTTCCTAGGCCTAGTAGCCATTCATCTGTTTTCTGTCTCTGTGGTTTGCCCTTTGAGAAAGTGTCATGCCAATAAAAATCAGATAGTATGTGGGATTTAGAGTCTCATTTCTTTTATTTAGTGCAATGCACTTGAGATTCATCCAGGTATGGTGTGTATCAGTAGTTTATTCCCTTCTATTGCTGAATAGTATTCCATTAAACATATAGATGTACAAATATTGATGTATTCATTTCCCTACTGAGTGGCATTTGTTTTGTTTCCAGTTTCGGATAATTATGAATAAACGCTACAATAAACATGTGCATACATAGGTTTTCATCTCATTTGGGTAAATTCCTAGGAGTGAGATTGAGTCATATAGTTTTATAAGAAGCTGCCAAACTATTTTCCAAAATAGCTCTACCATTGTGCATTCCTACCAGCAGTGCTTGAGAGTTCATATTCATTCACCTAGGAGGTCTTAAGGCCAGCCAACCCCCTGATTTCCCAGTTGAGTGAACTAATAAATTCCTAGCTTAAGTTCAGTTTCTATTGTTTCCAACCAAAAAAGTATTGACTAATATAAGTTGCAGTTAACTTAGTTCACAAACCCTGTATAATTTATTCTTTCTCTGTGTTTACTCTGTCATCCCCAGGGATACTTGTTGGGTATCTACATGGAAGATGCCACTGTCTAGGAACCATGACAATATATATATTTTTTAAGTTTTTATTTTTCCTCAAAGGACTCTAGAATTTGTTACCATCATTAGCCATGGAAGATTTAAGACAAGTATCTCTTAGTAGTGAGGTGGAGTATCCCAGTAACTCCTGTGTCTCCCTTTACCTAACTTTCACAATAAGATCTAGCCTGCTCTTATGACTCTGGGAAGGAAATACAATACATAACCATCCCCCAAAGATGTATTATTAATGTTCGCTTTGGGTGATGGGGATCATTTCCATGGTTATAGTAAAACCTGGAATGTCTTATATATATTATGTGAGAATAATCTTCAGGAACATTAGAGATTTTTAGCAGAAAGATGTTTTAGCCAAGATCTTTCCAATCACCTCAGTGAGATGAACCACTATTTGCTGCTAAGCAGGCTTTTTGACAAAAGGTTACTTTCCTAGGAAATCTGAGGTTGAGTATCAGCTTCTTAAAAACTATTTCCTAGTAAGATACCCAGAAGTCAGGCCCCCCTGAATAAGCCCTCCTTGCTCATAGGCAAAACTGAACAAAAAGTATGTCTACCTGAGACCTTAAGCCAGGGACTTTGCTGGCAGCAAACCCAAGGGAACACCATTGTAACAACTTCTCAGTTGTACCACACTGGATACAAGGCGCCTAGATAATGCATCAGGAAGTACCAGTGACCATTTTTAGGAAGTAAAACATCCAGTTGCTTCTAATCCTCCCCTGCACCTTCAGCAGACACAGAGGACAATAGACTGCCTTGTCTCTCTCCACATCCTGCTTCCCAGAACAGCCTACAGAACCTTTATCCAGGGCTATGAGTAGGTTCCATCCAGACTCAGCACAATTCACAATTGCAAAGATGTGGAAACAACCCAAATGCCCATCAATTCATGAATGGATTAGTAAATTGTGGTATATGTATACCATGGAGTATTACTCAGCTATAAGAAATAACGGTGATATAGAATCCCTTTTGTTCTCCTGGAGAGAGTTGGAACTCATTCTATTAAATGAAGTATCCCAAGAATGGAAAAACAAGCACCACATGTACTCACCAGCAAATTGGTTTCCCTGATCATCACCTAAATGTACATTTGAGAATGACACCAATTGGGTATCAGACTGAGGTGGGGGGTGGGGGGAGGGGATGGGTGTATACCTACGTGATGAGCGTGTTGAACACCGTCTGGGGAATGGTCATGCTTGGATGTTCTGACTCAGGGGGATGGGCGGTACATGGACAATATATATAACCTGAACTTTTGTACCCCCATAAGCTGAAAAAAAAAAAAATTCAAAGAAGCAAAAAAAAAAAAAAAACTTTGGTTTGTAAGATTCCCTTTGTACAAAATCCTATTTTAATGTCTGTCCAGATTTTAGGTTAATTGGAAATATTTTTAAAAATGCACTGCATATTAACAAAATCACTGAACTATTTCCTCTCTACTGAAAACCAACACTGTTCAGTGTTTGTAATTCACTTACTGCCCAAATAGAAACAGAGGGATGGACTGGGTCATTACTCAATGTCCATTCCAGTGACAGTAATCTCTGTAAATAAAGACAAAGTGAAAATAACCAAGAGTGTTTAGTCTGGTCTGGTTACAATGTAACAGAGAATTGTCCACTTCACACAAACCTATGAAATGATGAACAACAGAGTTTAAATCAGAAAGGCTTTCTGAGAAGATTAACAAGTGATCTTAACTTCGGGGGAATTAAAAAAAAGGAATTGATATATACATATATATATCCTTTCTTTTCTTAATCACTACATTACTGATATAGTGTGGATATTTGTTCCCTCCAAATTTCATGTTGAAATTTGATCCCCAATATTGGAGGCGGGGCCTAGTGGGAGGTGTTTGGGTCACTGGGGAAGATCCATTATGCACCGCTTCCTGCAGTGAGAGAGTTCTACTAATTTCTGCAAGATCTGAATGTTTAAAAAGAGTCTGGCACCTCCTTTCTCTCTCTCTTGCTCCCCTCTTGCCATGTGACATGCTGGCTCCCCTTCCCCTTCTGCCATGATTGGAAACTCCCTGAGTCCCTCACCAGGAGCAGATGCTGGTGCCATGATTCTTGTACAGCCTGCAAAACTGTGAGCCAAATAAACCTCTTTTCTTTATAAATTACCCAACCTCAGGTATTCCTCTATAGAAACAAAAAACGGACTAAGACAACTCCGCAAGAGTTTTCTGTTGTGGCCAGTAGGGAAGAATTTATAGCATAAACAGCTAGAAGTGATCGTACTAAAAGCTACTACCAAGGAAAGGCTATGTAGGACAAGATCAAGGAGAAGTATGCTGGTGGAGACACAGGAAGAATATTTGGGATCATTGAAGTTGCTAGATGATGTGGAACACTTACTTCCCCCCCTGAGGCCCTAAAAAGAACAGTGTTTAAGCCCAGGGAAAGGGCAGGTAATTTCCCCCCACAAAGGCAATTTACAACTGTCTTTTTCTTCCTCTGGCTGGCAAGTACCTAATGAACCTTTACACATGCAGCCTCTCTCCCCTACCAGAATAGAGGTGCTCATCTGCTTTAATAGATATGCAAAAAGAAGAAGACCTCTATATCTCTCAGGTTATACCTCTCAGGTTAACAATGTTTCAAGGAGTCAATGATATTATCAACATACAAATATTGCAGTGGTGACTATACACCCCGTATTGTATTAGGAAGTATAAGGGGGTAACAGTTAGGTGGTAAATCGTGCCTAATGTCAATAAATTTAAAGTCTGCTACAATCAAGTTAAGGAGAAAAAAGTTAAATTTTTATGGCTAGATGATATTTGGAAATATTCACTTGTACTTTTCTCTCACTTTATCTGCTCTTCCCTTCTCCCATTCACATATTCATTTGAAGATATTCATAACTGAATATGCTTAAAGATATTCATTTATGGTTTTCTCTGCATTATTTTTCCCCTTTCCTTCTCCCATTCAAGTACTTCCAAAATGAGATGGAGAAGGAATTAAGGCCAGTCCAAGGGCATGTTACCAAGTTGATTCCCACTGGGACAGGAAAGAAGAGTATTTATTTATCCTCCACTTTCGTTGACTCTCTGTGTGTGTGTGTGCGTGTGTCTGTGTGTGCATGTGTGGCAGGGAGCTGTCTTACATGAGAAATACACGGATGTGACTTTTGTCTCCAAAGACCTAAATCTACTGAGGGGGAGGGGATTAGAAGAAATAAACAAAATGATCTGAAGAAGCAGGAAGGCTCCCCTTCCAGATGAAATAAAATATACTCTCTAAGCTTTGGAGGGGAAGAGAGGAAGGTAGATTGAACATAGGAGTGTGTGGGAGCTAAAGTCTTCGTTAGATTGGGGGAATGGGAGACCAGAGCTTATCAGGATGAGTAGACAGTATTCTAGCTAGATATTTCTACAGCAACTTTGAAGCCAGAGCTTCAAAAAATTGGGTTTTCAAAGAAATAGGGAGAAGTGGGGAACCAGGCTAACATTTACTCCCCCTTCTGGTCTGGAGGTACAAACAGCGTCACCTTCACTGGCTGTATATCCTTCTGTTGCTTTCTCATCTTCCTTGTGTCACTCTTCCCTAAACCCCACTCTTTTCTTGGGATTAATTTCCACAATAAACCACCTGCACTCAAGACCTCTCCTTGGGCTGTATTTTGGGAGAGGAGGAAACACAGACTAGGAGAAGAGTAAAGGTGATGGTTTGAAAGCTTTCAGATGCATTTGGAAGATGTTTATTCCCGTTTAGACTTCTGCACCATGCTTCATTCCTTGTTCCTACTCCACTTGGTTTCCTAAGACGCCACTCAATCTGGAAAGTCCCCTCCTAGAAGTCAAATGCAACTAGCTCTTCACATTTTCCATTCTTCTTGAACCTCTTTACAAGTGTTTGACGGTGATGACTTGACAACTTCTTGAAGCTTGGGTCTTCTTTGCTTTCCAGTGTACTGGACTTACCATGTTCTTTTTCTCTCATTCTGAACATTTGTCTCTTTTTCCTGGTCTCGTCCTTATGAACGGACTCTTCACCTTCATTTCTCTCTGGGATACCTCCATTCAGTTCGGTGTCATGAAATCCAACACAGTCTCTTTTTATGGGTGGGTTTCAAATCTGGATTTTCTGGCAAATCCTGAGGTTTTTCCAGGATTCTAATCCTCCATTTATACCCATTTGGTGAAAATGACATCCTAGATATCTTATACAAACTCAATGTATCCAAGAACTAAGCCAAAAATTCACTGTAAACTGGAAATGAAAAAAAAATTAAAATAACAACAAAAAGATGGATATAAGGGAGAAAAAGACAGAAATAAATGGCCCATTTAAGCGTCTAATCTTAGGAAACAACAAGAAGATAAAAGACACAAGGATAGAATATTCCAGCTGGTAAACTGAAAGAATGGTAACATTTTGGAGAAGGTTAGGGGGAATTGGGAGAAAAACAATTTAGGATGAAAGGAAATGAAGACTTCTGTTTTGATCCTATCTGGTTTCTGGTGAGAGTGTATTCTCTGCTCAGTTTTATGTGTTTCAAAAGACTTAGGGTCCTTCCCTACTTTTCTCACTGATCCTGATCAGACATTACCTCTTTGATTTCTACTTGCTTTAGTCTTGCCCTGACTTCTTAAGGAAAATGTTACCATCTTCTAACAAAGAATTTCTTTTCTCTCCTGATGCCAAACCTGTTACCTCTGTAACTAAAACAGAAAGAAAAGTGTATACTAATATAAACAGTAGAATCAGAATTAAAAATAGTACCTATTAAAATATTCAACAAATAATCACCAAAATTCCCAACTGCAGACTTAACAGCATTCAAATCTTCTGAAACTACTCTTTATTCTCCTGAAATGACATAAATGTTTACTTTATGTTATTTTAATACTTGAGATATAAGAAAAATACCATTCTTTAAATGGCTCTACCAGACAGTAGAAGGCTGGTGAATAGAAGCAGATCTACAAGCTCATGTGAAGAGGCCAACAGCACAGAGAAGCTATTTTATTTTGTTTTTAAGGCCTGGAAGCTTCCTTGTCTGCTTAGAGGTCTGAAAGCAGCCACTTCCTAAGAGCCTATTTTGCTTGTCACCCACCTCTGTGCCATTAGAAGCCTGTTAATTGCTGTCTTGGTAACAAAGAAAAACAACACCATTGTGCTACTAATAAAACACCGTGTGAATTGCTTCCTTCTGAAATGCAATGATTTTAATTGACTTTATTTTCTTCCAAAAAAAAAATAGAGATGCACAATCATGGTGAGGTCTGCCCTCATTAATAGAGATGCGTCACTAATTTGAGATGAAAATTAAAGTCTCATCAATATCCATCTTGCAGCTACCCAGCCTGCAACACATACAGAATCAGGTGTGTGTTTCTCTTATTCCTCCTCTTGCTCAGCTTTTCCTCCTGAGACCCAATAAAGGACTTGGGAGCAGGTAAAAAGCAGCACATTATTCTGTAGCTTTATCCTGGCTGCACTTTGGAAAACAGATTTGCAGGCTCTGAACCAACAGGCAGTAAGTCACTCAGCCCATTTTCTCAGAATTACCGCGGCACGATTACTGTTTGCTTCCCAATAACTCTATAACCACGGACAGTAACAAATAAGCAGACATTTTCTCCTCTGCACTCAGAAAGCTGTGCCTTCATGAATATCTCTTCCTTAGCTATTTCCTAATCCAATTTTTTCATGTCAGAGCTAGGAATTTGTGTGACAGGGTATTTGGTGCATTTCCACAAGGCAAGGCTCAGCCACAATTGTGCTGGTTCTGGGCAGCTTTGGGTTATAGCTTCACAGGTTAAATCTGTGATAATTAGCTACCTACTCATGTCTGGCAGTAATTGTATTAATGAGAGCCCTAGATTATAAAAGAAGCCTGAGGGACCAGTATTAATGGCGAATATTTTGCATATCCTTGTTTTGAGCCGTTGGAAAAGGTGCATGATAAAAATTTCAGCCACTCATCCATTCAACAAATGTTTATTGTACATCAATTCTGTGCTTAGTGAGCACCTATACTATGTAGGGATATAGTTATGAACAAGATCCCCTAGGCTCCTGGACAGGGAGCAAGATTAAAATGAATTAATGTAATTAAATAAATGTATTCACAAAATAAGTCCAAGTAATGGTGCTATGAAGAAAAATTAAAGAGGTATTATGCTACAGAGTGATTTCCAGGGAGTGGGCACAGCTGCTTAGGAGGAGGTGGCCAGGCAAGGCTCTCTGAGATGACATTCAAGCTGCTGTGGCAGCTTTAAAATATGGCCCCCAACCTCTTTGACACTTCTCCTATCAAGAGGCAATATCTATGTCCCAGCCCTCTGAATCCAGGCTCTCTGACTGTTTGACGAATAGACTACAGCTAAAGAGAGGCTGTGCCAATTACCCAGCTCAGGCCTTAAGAAACTAACAGCCTCTACTTCCTGTCTCTAGGAGGATGCAGGCTCTCGGATGAGTTGGTGGCAACGCTATGAGAAAGCCCAGGCAGCACGTGATGAATGCTCTGCCTTACGTAGGTCAGCTGCACATTGCAATATCAGCCGCATGCCACTTCCGAAAGTGGGTATCACCTCCATTATTGTACTATAGCCTCTGCCTAACCAGAAATGCCACCTATCCAGACTGCACAGAAATGTGGCTACCCAGACTTAATCCCGACCTCCAGGCTATTTGTTATATATGTGATATCTATAAGGTCAAAGTATTTATGGTCTATAAATGCATCATTCTGTGCATAGAAAAAGGGCACCATAGCCCTGCTGCTGCTGGGATGTAAACTTTGAGTTTCAGGCAAGCAATAGGTCAGCATAAGAAATACTCTGGGATCAGGCAAGCCCTGGAGCAGCTTTTCGGATGTGTGGCACCCTTTGACATCTGTGCACTTTTCCTACAATAGGTCTGTGCTCACCCCTGGGATACGACAAAGAGAAGTCAATCCCAGATGCTTCTCCTTGGGATGTCAGAAATTAAATGGTTTGTCAGGATTTTAAATGGTGGCTCCAGATTCCTTTCAATTTTAGGATGCGTTGATTAAGTCATTTTGCTTTATGAGCAATGAAGGGTTTAGGGTTGATTTTTCTCCTGGCAACAGTTAATTCTGGTGAAAAGACATCATGAAAATATTGATGGAGAACAGCAATATTAATCCATCAGCCGTTATTTATTAGTGATGTGTTGGGTAACAAACACAACTCATAAATTTAATGAAATGCAATGTCATTAATCATTCACCATTTATAATGAAGGCCCATAGAACTTCCTTTGAACATTTTCTTCTCACAATCTGCTTATTACAAGCTTAGCGGTGGCTGCCTTTTCTTTCCTGTGACAAATCCCCTTTCCTTCTTTACTTCCTAATTACTAATCCTCCTTTACAATTCTAAGGAAAGTAACTGCTCTCTCTGTCTGTTGCTATGGCTTCCCAGCCTAAAGCAAGTTCTCCCCTGCTTTTCGCTGAGAGGAACCTGATGGTTCTTTTTCCTCAGGCAGCCATGTGTACAACCGCCAAAGGACAAATCCTAAATGGTCTAAGCCAATCAAAGAACCCTATCTGTTTTGCCTGTGATTTGTCTAGAAGTAGATAATGTAACTACTGGGCAGCAAAATGGAGGGGGAATTCTGCTGGGGCACTTGAGTAAGATTTTCCACACTGAAGAGTAGAAACCAAGAAAAGAAACCTTGTTGATGCCCCCTTGCTTCTCATCCAGGGCACTGTCATGTGATGTTTGGAGGCAAAGCAGCCATCTTGGAAACATGATGACAGATGTATTTCATTCTGAAGATGACAGGTCAGAAAAAAAAAAGGAAAGTGCTGAGTTTTTGATGCTGTCTTGAGTTGCCCAACCAAGCCTGAGACTGCCTGACAACAAGATTCTTAAGTAACTAATAATTTCTTCATGGATTTAATCCATGTTTATTCAGACATTTGGATGGATGAGTTTTTATTTAACCAATTCAAAGAGAGAAGGAAAGACCAGGACCACTCCTGTAACCTGTCGTACCCAGGGAAGGGTAGAAATGGTGACCCACATACCATATACTAACTATCTGAAAGTTATAAATTAAGCCACAAACTGCTAAATTAAATGTGCCCTCAAACTTTGGAAAATAGTATGCCATCATAACAACCTGAAAAGTCAAATTGCAAATTTGAATGTTTGGACTCCTTTTGTAGCATCACATTGAAACATGGTATGCAAGGAGACTCTACCACAGTCCCTGACACATGGCTTGGCCCTCTTCCCTTCCCCTTCCCCAGTTCTGTCCTACCTATAAGGTGACTTGACAGGCACAATCAGATGCTTTATCCTGCAAGTTCAAGTTTCACTCAACTCTCGCATACCTTCAACAGCCACACTCAGCTACCCCTTAGACACCAAGGTGGGTATAGCTTTGGAAGGATGGACTTGGGGAGGAGTCACACATGAGCTCTGAAAGCAAATCATGGCAGTTTAGAAGAAATTTCAGAGCCCCAGGCACATGAAGAATAGTCTTGACAAATAATCTTGGAAATCTGGAACATAGCAGGAGTGAGGACCGCCGAAGCATGTGGCTTAGAGCAGGGGCCCCTCCGGACTGGTCTAAGGTCCTGAGAGGGAACATTTTTTTTTCTTTTTTTTTTTTTGAAACAGAGTCTCGCTTTGTTGCCTGGGCTAGAGTGAGTACCGTGGCATCAGCCTAGCTCACAGCAACCTCAAACTCCTAGGCTTAAGCGATCCTACTGCCTCAGCCTCCCAAGTAGCTGGGACTACAGGCATGTACCACCATGCCCAGCTAATTTTTTTCTATATATATTTTTAATTGGCCAGATAATTTCTTTCTATTTTTAGTAGAGACAGGGTCTCGCTCTTGCTCAGGCTGGTCTGGAACTCTTGACCTCGAGCAATCCACCCGCCTCGGCCTCCCAGAGTGCTAGGATTACAGGCGTGAGCCACACCGCGCCTGACCCTGAGAGGGAACTTTTTAAGGGAAGGTGTTAACCCAAACATCACAGAAAGGTGGACTGAAATGCCAAAGCCCAATCTGTATGATGGTTCTCAGAAGCACTGAAAATAACTTCCTTTGTTCACTTTATTTTATATGTAGGATCAGAACATCAATGATTTTTAGCAAGTGACAAGCAGTTGTTTTTAGCTATAAATCCACAGAGATGGATTTTTCACGCAGCTAATGAAGCTTAAGCTCCAAGGCCTCCCACTTGCACAGGTTCTCAGAAAGAGCCTCAACAATATGTTCACAGGATGCTGAGGGCTGCCTACTGTCTTGTGAACCAGAGGACAGACATCACCACATACTGGAGATGGCAGAGTGTATTTTTGTAATATGTGTAAAGGTAAGATATTTTTTCATTCTTAACTTGAAAAGCTCTGCCTGTCCCCCAACCCTAAAAATGTAGAATGGTACAACCACTGTACTAAACAGTTTGGCAGTTCCCTAAAAAGTTAAACATAGAAAGAAACACAGTTCACAATTGCAAAGATGAAGAAACAACCCAAGTGCCCATCCAGGAGTGGATTAACAAAACATGGTGTATGTGTACCATGAAGTACTATCAGCCATAACAAAATGGTGAAATACCTATTGTATTATCCTGGATGGAGCTGGAGCCCAGGCTTCTAAGTGAAGTATCATAAGAATGGAAAAACAAACACCACATGTATTCACCACCAAATTGGTACTAATCAACCAACACTAATGTGCACATATGAGAAGTAACATTTATAGGGTATCAGGCAGGTGGGAGGGGGAGGAGGGGATGGGTAAATTCACACCTGACAGATGTGGTGTGCGCTGTCTGGGGGATGGGCATGCTTGTAGCCCTGACTTGGGCAGTGCAAAGGCAATTTATGTAACCAAAGCGTTAGTGCCCCCATAATACTCTGAAATAAAAATAAATAAATTAATAAAAATCCCTCCAGTGCTGTAATGCAAAAAAAAAAAAAAATCACCGTGTGATCCAGCAATTCCATTCCTAGATACATACCCCAAAGAGTTGACAACAGGGACTCAAACAAATGCTTCTACATCAGTGTTCACAGCATGTAACAACAATAGTTACATGGTAGAAATAACCCAAGTATCCATCAAGGGATACCTGGATAGACAAAATGTGGTATATACATTCAATGGAATGTTATTCAGCCTTTAAAAGGAATGAAATTCTGAATAAAGACACAACACGGATAAACCTTGAAAACATTATGCTAAGTTAAGCTTGACACAAAAGGGCAAATATTACATGATTCCTCTTATATGAGATACCTAGATTAGGCAAACAATTCATAGGAACAGAAAATAGATGACAGGTTACCAGGGGCTGGGGGGATTGGAGAATGGGGAGTTATTGCTAATGGCTAGAGGGTTTATGTTCGGGATAATGAAAACTTCTGGAAATATATAGAGGTGACAGACAACATTGTGATGTATTCTTACTGACACTGAATTGTAGACTTAAAAATGGTTAAAATGGCAAATTTTATATTATGTATATTTTACCATAATAAAAAGGGCCCCCCAAATCCTCTCAGCTTTGGGTCCCATGAGACTGGATTTTTCCTGTTTGCCACTCATTCAATCCTATCAGACATTCGTTGAATATTCAGGAAGTACAAAGCACCGCAGGCGTTCAAAGGCACAGCAACCATCGTGCCCCTTACTGCTTCCCCAAAGGGTGTTGTGAAAGTGGGATTTGTTAGTCTGTTTTAGAGAGTTGGACATAACACTTGACCTCAAAAAGTTTTGCTCTATGTCAACGGGCAATCTGCACAAGAATAACCCTAAGCAAACCATACCAGAGATATAATAATTGAGTGTGCATACAGTGCTTAGCAAGGGCCTGACATGAATTAGACCCCACAAATATAGCTTCACTGTGTCTCACAATATCACCAGCCCCACCCTCCTCCCACGCCCTGGAAGGTTTATAATTTTTCAAATCTGTTGTTAAGTATCGTGTTGATTATATGCTCAGTGTTTGAGGAAATACCAAAGAAGGAAACTGTCATTTCCTATCCCCTAAAAGCACTAGCGTGGAAAGAGCACATGCTTTAGGAGTCAGTCCATCTTAGGTCTATTTTAGGCTGTGTTTCCCCAGAAGATTCCTCAAGGCAAGGTAACAGAGGTTTCTTGGCAGGTGATCCTAGGAAACACCCCTGGGGAACAGGGCATTGAGACTGGAGGGGCAGGAGACCAACGCAGGGTGAGTTATGAGCAGGCTGCCACTGTGGGCAGCGGGAACAGCGCCCTCATGACTTCTGGGAGACCCTGTGGAACACATCAGCATAGCCCTACCTGCAAGGTGTGTTTATCCTCAGTTCCCATCCTCCTTGTTCGAAGGTTGCTCCTAAAGGTGTTAGCTTCCCCCCACTTCCAACCTTCCCGCCTCGAAGGCCAAGAGAAAGCCCTCAGGCGGAGAAGAACAGGTGTCTGCAGACTGATACCGTCAGTGTACGCTGCCCTGGTGAGGGCCAAGGGGACCTAGAGGGACCCCACTGGTGTCTGCCTCCACCTCCAACTTGGATAACCTTGGACATAATTTTTTTTTTAATTCTCTGTATTAGCTTCTTAAGGCTGCGATAACAAAGTACCACAAACCAAGTGGCTTATAACGACAGAGATTTGTTTATCTCACAGTTCTAGAGCTACAGGTCCAAAATCAAAATGCCAGGAGGGCCAGGCTCCCCCTAAGACTCTGGTCTTTTCCTAGCTTCTGACAGTGGCCATCGGTCCTGCATTCCTTGGCTCGTAGCTGTATCACTGCAATCTCCGCCTCTGTCGTCACATGGCCTTGTCCCCGTGTGTCTCTGCCTTTGCATGGCATTTTCCTCTTCACATAAAAACACCAGTCCTAATGGATTAGGACCCACCCTTCTGACCTCATCTTCACTTGATCACTTCTGCAAGACCCTATTTCGAAATAATTCATAGGCACCAGGGGTTAAGTACATATCATTCAACGTATCAGTTTAGGAGACACAATTCAACCCATAACAACGTCTTTGGTCTTAATTTTTTATGTGAAAAGTGAGAATTATCACTTGTATTCTACAGGTGTGTTTTGAGTGAGGAAAAAAAATCCTGAATTGCATAAAATATCACTGAACAATCTGTGAGGATCATATGAAGCCTGCTCTGTGATGAACCCAGAGAACTTTGAAATGAACAGAGAGTGGAAATACACAAAATCATTTTTTTAAAACAAAGTCTAATGGGTAACCTAACTGAAGTATTCCCCTCTCTAAAGAATGTCTTGATTGGAAGTGGTTTGGGTTTATTCAGTCCTGGGAAGAAGGGTCACAAAAGCAGACCATGAAGACTGGCCTGTTCCCATCCTGACGGATGCAGGAAAGCGGATGCCCTGGGCTGGCCTCCACGGAGTCTTCATTTTAAGCAGAAGTCTCTCACTGCTGGGGCCCTGAACCCCAAAGCATTGCCTCTGACTCCTGGGGGTGCCTGCTTGCTGCTCACCTGCTGCGTCTGATCGGATTTTCACTACTGCCTGCCTTTCCAGGGAGACTCGGCCAGCTGTCGCACATCTCTCACCTGCTCTGTTTTTCATTATAAATTAATACACTGGCATTCTGATTTTATGCCTCAGTCCTCGAAGCTTGCTTCTCCATCCCTGAGAAGTGCATCTCTTCTTTCTGGTGCTCATTCTCAGACTTAGAGCATGGTGACGTTGGGCCAGTTCCCTGGAGAAGAGGGCGGCCAGGCTCCTTCAGGTCAGTGGGCATCTTAGTTGCTTTGGAATGCACCTGTCTCCTTCTTAGTGTCTGTTCTGGTGCTTCGCCGTCTTCCTTGTGCACTTGAATATCCTGGAAATCTTCTTAAAATGCAGATTCTTCTGTCACCAACTTGGTGACAAGGATCCACTTGGTCTGTGGTAGGAATGTGACACCTCTGGGATGGAATCTGAAAGTCTGTGGTTCTAACAAGTTCACTGGTGTTGCTGCCACTGCTGGTATGGGGTTCACACTTTGAAAGCCATCAGACCTTGCTCCTCAAAGTGTGGTCCAGGGACCAACACAATCAGCATCCTCCGGGGGCTTGTTAGAAATGCAGTTCCTTCAGCCCCAGTCAGACCTACTGAGTCAGAATCTGCCTGGGTGGGACGCAGCCATCTGTGCTGTTAAGAGCCCTCCCAGTTCTCATGTGTACGAAAACATTGGTCTAGAATTTGTGCTTAACTGATATTACAGCTTTGTTTCCCCCTTGTCTGCCATGAAAAATTGAGGGAAGTAAGAAATATATACGACAAAATCGTATCAGCATCAGTGAACACAGGGAGCAGGAGAACTGAGGGGATTCTCTGTGATTGAAGCAGATGAGTGAGCGCTGCATGCCGGGCGAAGGGAAGGAGGAAAGAGAGCAAGCCTAGGACTGTGCAAACCCGCGGAGCCTGCAGACTCCACGCCCAGGGAACGCAGACTGCAATCTTAGGGGAAGACAGGGACTCATGATCAGGAGAACTAGGAACTCTCACTCGTCAGAGCAGGAAAAGAATTGGCCTGAGGACTTGCAGGGTAGGCAGGAAGGTGTCTCCTCTTTTCTTCCTTTCAATGGTGTTCATATGATTGCAAAGCAATGCTTTATATTTATAGCATATTTAGAAAATATAGAAAGAAACAAGGAAAATAAAAATCACCCACAATCCCACTTCATACATTTGACATTGTAGTAGATACACTATATCCTAAGATATATATGTGCACATAGATATACATAAGAAAGATTTTCATAAATATATACATACACAGGTACACATATGCTATATATAAATGTAAATATGCGTACAAATGTATGGTATATATTACACATGCAGATATACCAATATTATAAATAGGTATAGTACATATATGACACACATGTAATATATACATATGTAAGAAAACTTTTAAAATATAACTTTACATATATGTACATACATAACATCATTTATATAATATATGTACATATTATATACATCTATAAATTACATATTTTTTCTACATAAAATATATGTGCAGCTATATGTACATGTAAAATATATAAAACATTTCTATAAATATACAAGTTTATAGCCTACTTTTTTATGCTTAGAACTATATGGTACTTCACCTATTTAAGCAGGACATTCACAAAGTGGAAATTTAAAATTCCCTAGGAGACCAGCCTGAGCAAGAGCGAGATCCTGTCTCTACTAAAAATAGAAAGAAATTATCTGGCCAACTAAAAATAAACATAGAAAAAATTAGCCGAGCATAGTGGCACATGCCTGTAGTCCCAGCTACTCGGGAGGCTGAGGCAGTAGGATTGCTTGAGCCCAGGAGGTTGAGGTTGCTGTGAGCTAGGCTGACACCACGGCACTCACTCTAGCCTGGGCAACAGAGCAAGACTCTGTCTCAAAAAAAAAAAAAAATTCCCTGGGTATCTACCACTAACCATCCCCCCTTTTTCACACACACACACACACACACATACACACACACACACACACACAACTAGAGGCTATAAACCTTTGTGGATTCCATAAAGACTCAGAGGAAAGTGAAGAGGTAAAAGTCAGCCCTTCCCTCCCATCAGAACCAGTGAACCAGGTAATTGCGCGAGGACTGCCAGCTCTAATGCCCAGGTGCTGGGTCACCACCTCTCACATGGATGCCCTCCACTCCCCAGCCCTGGGGAGTGCTCTGAACCAAATCAGGGGTCAGCGGATGAGCTGAGCCAGCCTCCGGAATGCCTTCCTGTATATTTCAGTTCAGCCTCCCCAACTCTCCAGTGTGACACAGAGTCGAAAAATTCAAAACAAACCAAAGTTAACTTTGTTTCATGATTTTTTTTTTAAATTTCAGATCCTCTCTTGAATGCTTCAACGAACAGTTGATCCACTGTGGTGTCCTAACCAGGATTAGAAATCATGACCATAAAACCATGTATGGGCAGATCTATTCAGATCTGATACAAACCCGTAGCCATCTTTTTCCCTTTGTCTTTATCAAGAAGTCTATCCAAGCAGAGTCTAGAAAATTTTTAACAAAATGATGCAGCCTTTTATTTAGAGCCTTTAAAAATAAATGATTTCACAGAGCTCATTTCCATGTTTATTCTATTGATTCAATTTAAAACAAATTGTAACACAGAACTCATAATAAGCCTAAACAGTCCAGGGATCATTTTCATTTTTGGAATAATAAGTCTTATTTTTTTCCCTGCCTCTGCCGCTGCAATTATTATGGAATAGGAAATTAGATTTTAATTAATCAGCAAGGGTTCCTTTTCTCCAATCACTGGAAATTTTGAGGCTGTAAAACTACCAAGTAGAGATGTCACAGGGCTTCAAAAATAGCTGGAAAAAATAAACTATTCTTTGGCCTGGTGTTTTACATTTTTCAGACGTTAAAGGACAGTTCAAAGGAAGGTTCTCAAGGTAAGTAGAAATCTCACGCAGGCACAGAGCAGGCTGGCCATGAGCAGGAAAGCGTTTGCTAAAGACAGAAACTAGATGCAGCACCCATCTTCCCTCCTAGGACCTCATAGGGACATTTAGCCACTTTCCTTGTCAAACAAGCTTGAGCCAGCAGACTTACTGCCCAGAGGCACCCACTCCTGTCTCCAGGATCCCACTTCATATGTGGCAGAAATGCAATCAAAAATACCATTGCTACACTTCTTTGCTTTCTCCTCCCAGCCACCCAAAGATCTCTTTTGTCTCAGGTACTGGCATTATGAGACTTATTAATTATAGATCAACTTCTAATTTGAAGGTATGAGCCAAGACGGTAGGGGGTCTCATTAACATAAGATTAAAAGCTGACTCAGAGACTAATTATTTTGTAACCATAAAAATTCAGGCTGGATTTAGGTTTGAGCAATGCAATTTCTCAGCAATGAGCTCGTCTGTAAGGGATATTTTAAGATACACTGTATCGGTTTTTTCTGAGTCTTCCTGTGACTCTACCTCTGTTTAATTTTTTCACTGCTGATGTTTAAATGTGCCTGTGTGAGCTCATAGGCACACATATCAGGACACAGCAGGCAAGAGCAGTTTATGAATTGATGAAAGGAATTTCTATAGGAAAGTGGTACAAAACTTTGAAGCCTGGTATGAGCCAGAAAGACGTAGTCAAGTTCAAACACTCATGAAATGCTAAGTGAGCTTCATTTATTAATGATTATTGATAGAAGCTAAACAGACACCTCAGTAAACGAATAGCTTTATTTGCCTGAACTACACCTCATTAAGGAGAGAATATGTGTGAAGTCTCTTCTGGTAACTACCACATGTTGGTTTAAAGATGTTGTAGATCTCTGACAAAGAGTTTTCACTTTTTTCACTTATCTTCATCATAATGAGGAAAGATGTATTCAAAGGCTGGATTTATTCAATTACATTTTTCTACCTTTTTTGTATGAGTTAAAATGAATATTATTTATGCAATGTTGATTATGGTAGGTGGTAGTATTGTAGTTGTTGCTGTCATTGTTATGTTCTTAGGACTTTTTGTTTTATTTTATTTTTATGTTCTAGCTTAAGAGAACAAAGTCTGGTAACTTTAGGTTGTTTTCTGGTTTTTTTAAATTATACATATGGTTTGTCATCAGTTAGGAGTGGTTGGAACTATAAGTAACAGAAAAGTCAATTCACTGTGTCTTAACCAATAAAGATTTCTGTCCCATATAACGCAGCATCTGAAAGTAGAGGGCTATTGGAATTGGTTAGGTTTTCCCCACTGGCCATTTGCCATCTTTATTTTGTTGGTCTCTTGCCAGTCATATCAGATTAGGGCCCCCACTGAAGATCTCATTTTAACTTAATTACCTTTTGAAATTTCCTATCTCCAAATATGGTTACATTCTGCAGTACTCTGGCATATGGATTTGGGGCCTGTGGGGCTCACCATTCAGCTCATAGCAGTAGGCAGAGGGTAAAGTCTGAGATTTTGCATTTCTAACCAGCTCCCAGCTGATGCTGAAGCTGTTGGTCTGAGGACCACACTTTGAGTGACAGTGACAAGATTCTGCATCTCACGCTGTGCCCGGGCAAGGACTGATCCAGCAGCCTCATTTAAGGAACTCTTTGTATAATTCATGCATTGACCATTTATCTTTTATACATCTTTACACTTTAATGCAGTACATAATATAATAAACCGTCCATTATCTGATCTTCTCCAAATTGATTCCTCCTGGAGTTCATATAATTCTTAATTCAATTGTCCTGGGGACTCTCCTTGAGCAATAGGAATTAGAATGTTGGACTGGAGGACCAGAATTCTAAGTAACTTTGACAAATTGGAGAACCGTTACATTATAAATGAACAGGATACAGTCCAACGGTGATAGGTGCAAGACAGTGCCCTTAGGCATGAAGAAGAAAGGATACACCATGAGAACTAGAAAGCACACATCAAGTGGAAACCTAGAATCTCATCACTCAAGGTGAGAAATTATTCTAAAAATAGGCAGCTGGACAAGAAATGGCAGAGGAGCAAGGCAGCAAATGCCTCTGTGCTAATGCAAAGCTCCAAGGTACGAAGAAATAGATAACTAAGCATTAAAATTACTCATTATGTTACCAAGTTTTAAATATTATACTTGTGATAATTATGTTTGCATGGCTCCTAAGCTGATTGTGACATTATGTTCTACTTAGGTTATACCTGGCATATACTTAATACCCTTACTTGTTATAAAAATCAATGCTGATTGCACATTAGAATCATTGGGGTAACTTCTAAAACTAGAAACATCCAAACCCTTCTATATTACTTTCCTAAGGTTGCTATAGCAAAGTAACACAAACTGTGTAGCATAGGACAAGAGAAATGTATTGTCTCACAGTTCCTGAGGCTAGAAGTCCGAAATCAAGGTCTCAGATGCTTCCTCTGCCACCCATAGGAGAAGGATTTTTCCCTTCCTGTTCAGGCTTTTGGTAGCCCCAGGCATTCCTTGGCTTACAGCAGCATAACTCCAGTCTAATCTTTACTTGGTATTTTCACTGTCTCTTCATATTGTCTGCCTTCTGTGCATGTCTGTGTTCAAATATTCTCTTTTTGTAAGGGCACTAGTCATACTGGATTAGGGTCCACCCTCACAATCTCATTTTAACTTGCTTCCTCTATAAAGATGTTGTTTCCCCCAAAAAAATCATATTCTGCGGTACTATGGCTTAGGACTTCAACATTTTTTGGTGGGGGGAGATAAAATTCAAGCTTGACACCACCTCAGAACAATGACATCAGAATATCTGGGGTGATGCCCAGACATCAGTATTTCGTAATTGCCCTAGAGATTCTAATACGCACCTCGGGTTAAGAACCACTGGCCTGGGAGAAGGTCCCCAGCAGCCACTGTTGTCGTGGGCAGCTGCTAGTACTGACATTAGTTTAAGTGAACATTGAATAGGGCTTTATTTGCTGTCTCAGGATTTTGATTAAAACACCAAAGCTGAGGCAATAGGTGGTAAATAATGAACATTCGTGAGTAGTGGTTCTCAAGTTTGGATGCACCCTGAAATAACACAGGAGCTTTTTTTTTTTTTTTTTTTTTTGAGACAGAGTCTCACTTTGTTGCCCGGGCTAGAGTGAGTGCCGTGGCGTCAGCCTAGCTCACAGCAACCTCAAACTCCTGGGCTTAAGCGATCCTACTGCCTCAGCCTCCCGAGTAGCTGGGACTACAGGCATGAGCCACCATGCCCGGCTAATTTTTTTTGTATATATATTTTTAGTTGGCCAGATAATTTCTTTCTAGTTTTAGTAGAGACGGGGTCTCACTCTTGCTCAGGCTGATCTCGAACTCCTGACCTCGAGCGATCCACCCGCCTCGGCCTCCCAGAGCTAGGATTACAGGCGTGAGCCACCGCGCCCGGCCTCACAGGAGCTTTTAAAGAATACCGAAGGCCAGGTGCATCACCAGAGATTCTGATGTAATCAGTTCACAGTGAGACTTGGGCATGGAGAATTTTTGAAGTTCCCCAGGAACAGTATGGTCAAGATGAGAACAGTGGTTTATAAAGAAAAATTTGCCAGTGGCCCTTCAGACTGGAAGAGCTAGGACAAGAACCCAGGGCTTCCAACCCCAAGACTTTGCTTTTTCTGCTCACCATCTTACTTTTTAACGTATTATCTTATAATATCAAACTGAAGCTCTTTAAATATTATCTTTCCAGTTTTCATATAAATATGGAAAAGCCATTCATTCTCATCTTTAAAAATTTAATATTCCCCTAACCCTATTTCCCAATCAATTACCCTCTCTCCCCTGCCAGGCAAAGTTTCTTGAAATATTATTCTAAACTCATCTTTGCCAAGTTCTCACTTCTCAGGTGTCACATAAGCCTCTGAAATGTGGCTTCCACCCTGGCCATTTCCTTGAACTTGAACTCACCAAGGTCACCAACAGCTTCGTAGCTGCCAAATACAAAAGACAGTGAGTCCTTATCTTCCTGAGCTCTACTACGTTCACACATTGGCCCACTCCCTCCCTTTCATGTACTGTTCCTCCTCTGCCTTCCATTGAGTTTTTCCCTTCATTTTCCTCTGGAGTCTCTTCTTATTCACCTGCCTGTTGGTTAAATTTTGATGTTCATCTTAGTCTTATTTTCTTCTCATTGTAGATTAGGCTGAAGCATACAAAATTATGTTTTGTCTTGTTTTGTAGGGTCTTGCTATGTTGTCCAGGCTGACCTCAAACTCCTGGCTTCAAGTTATCCTCCTGCCTGGGCCTCCCAGAGCACTGGGATTATAGGCATGAGCCACTGGACCTGGCCCCAAAATCACTTTAATTGTAGGCCAAAAGTGGTTAAATATTGGTCACATCATATGGTTTAACTTAATATTCTATCCCAGTGCAACGTTAACCATACTATCCATGGTGTCAGCTGCTGCCTGCATGCAGGGCTGATGTTCAGACGGGTTGTTAAAATACTGCAGAGTTTCCTACCAATCTGAAAATAGCTGCTGCACATTGTCCTCCTCCCACCAGGGCCCTCCCACTCCCCTAATTGTCCTGCCTCCTTTGTTGGTGCTCCTGACAAGTCCCAATGATTCAATAACTAAAGGCAAAGTTCCTGGCATAACAGGGAAACCCTGGGACCCTGCTTCAAGGTATAGTCAGCATCTGTTCTTATTGGTTAGTGTCCATTCTGTACTGATCGTTAAATATTTTTATATTACCCCTGCCTTTATATCCAGGCTTTCCCAATCAATCTACCCAGCTCAAACATCTTTCTTAGCCTCAGACCTGTATTGTCATGTGACTCTTCCTACTTTGATCTCTCATAGACACACCAGAAGCAATATGCCCAAGATGGAATTCATCAAACCTCCCCTTAGTGACAATTTTTGCTTTAATGGCCCCAGTGAACTACATCTACTGGCATCTATGCCCTTGTGTAGTCCCCTTTCACACTGACTTTGGACTTGGCCACGAGACTTGCTTTGGCCAATGGGACATCATCAAAGGTGATAGAAGCAGATGCTTAAGAAGTGCTTGTGCTCTTGGAATGCTTGCTGCTGGGGACAGCTGCCAAACTCTAAAGAAGTTCAGACTAGACTTCTGCGTTACTGCACCACATTGAGAAGGAGTGGAGCATGGTGGCCCCAGACGTCACTCCATCCTGTCCATATGCCTCACCTACAGAATTGTGAGAAGTGAAACGGTGGTTGCTTTAAGCTTTGGTATTAGTCAGGGTCCTCCAGAGAAACAGAACCAAGGCATATACACATAGAAGGAGATCTATTGAAGAAGTTGGCTCATATGAGTATGGAGACTGAGAAGGCCCAAGGTCTGCAGGGGAGTTGGCAAGAAGGGGACCTGGGAGAGCCAATAGTATAGTTCTGATCTGAACCTGAAGGCCTGAGAATCAGAATAAAAGATTATGTAGAACTGATAATATAAATTCTAGTCTAAAGGCTTACAGGCCCAAGGCCCAGGAAGAGCCAATGTTTCAGTCCAAATTTGAAGGCAGGAAAAAGTTGATGTCCCAGCTCAAAGACCATCCATCAGGCAGTAGGAATTCTCTCTTTTCTAGGGGAGGGTCAGCCTTTCTGTTCTATTCAAGCCTTCACCTGATTGGATGAGGTCTACCCACATTAGGGAAGGCAATCTTATTTACTCAGTCTATCAATTTAAAGGTTAAACTCATGCAAAAACACCCTCACAGAAACATTACCGAGAATAACATTTGACCAAATATCTGGGCACCCCATGGCCCAGTCAATTTGACACATATGATCAACTGCCATAGCTTCTAAGCTTTGGGGGAGTTTGTTATACATCAATTTATGACATAAAAAAAAACCTTACTTCTTGTGTAATATGATACAATACAATACTGACCTATATAATACAGACTCAAGCCTACTTCTTATATAATATGACCCACTTTAATAAATGACATTATCACCCACCTAGCACTCAAATCCAAAATCTAGGATTCTCCTAGACTCATAGTTTTCCTTCATTTGCACTTGGCCATTAATATTTTTAAATTCTAATTATTTTCAAAAGAGTCTTTGAAAGGGCCACTTCCCTTGATAGGACAGAAATGGCAAATAACTGCCATGTGCTATCACTGCTCCCTTCAGTGACCATGGTGGACATGGCCAATCCATCCACAAGCCCTGCCAGTGCTTGGCTCACCCAGGAAAGTGGCCACGTAATTCTCAAAACCCCACTCTAGGTGCTTACTACAAATCAATCACATGGTCTATAACCTCTTTGCTCTCCCTGTCCCAGAGCCTCCTGATTTATCCCTTGTAGTAAGGCAAAAGCTACTTTGCTGGTTACACCAACCTCTCCCATCACTACTAAAGTCAATTTATCTTCCACCTCCTTAGAAGGTTTACCAAATTAATCCTTCTAAAATGCATTTAGAGTTGTCTGAGTTGCCAGCTCGTGTGCTCACTCCAGGACTTGGAGGTGTTTAGGTGTGTGGGAGTTAGGTTGATTGCAAAGATGCCTCCCATTCTCTATCCCTACCTACCTCCATGACCTTTGGGACATTGCTTTGCAGCTCCTCTCATTAGGAGATGAAGTCTATTTCCCCACCTTTTGATCTGTGCTGGCCTGGTGACTGCCTTTGAATAGTAGCAGTGACATTGTGCAGATTCTGAGCCTAGACCTCAAGGGACTTTGAGTACTTGCTCTCTCTTCTCTCTCTCCCAAAACCCTGCCAGTGCCACGAGAACAAACCTGGACTAACCTGCCAGAAGATGAGACGTGAAATGGAGCTATATCTCTCAGGCTAAGTCCACTAGACATGTCAGAGAAAATAGCCAGGATAACCAAGCCACCCGAGGACCCACAGATGACCACAGATAGGCTTGTGGGCCAAAGCCACTTGGCTGCCAGCTAGACTCATGAGGTTATGAAGTTGTTACACAGCATTTCATGGCCATGGGTAACTAATACAAGGGTTACATGAACGACCCATGAGGTAGGGCCATCACAGATTTCTTTGGATGAGAAACTAAAAAACTACTGCAAGGGAACCCATGCAAGTGAGTTAAGAAAACAAATGTAAGAGCCCACAAAATCGATAGGAGGCTATTGTAGAAAAACCTTTTTGAGACTGTGAGAACACAAGGGGTCACCTGCAGACCCATCGACACCAGAGCTAGCACTTTCATCACGGGTGGGAAACAAAGCCTGCATCAGCACCTGAGTAGCCCCAGGATCTTCAAAGGGCATTTGCCAGCATCAGCCGCCTCAGCAGCTGACATTCCTGCAGGGAACTGAAGCAGGGAAAATGGTAGACACCACATGGTAGCAAAGACGACTGTGATTGCAAGAGCATTTGAGATGCCGCCCGGGGACTGCCAGAAATAAAAGAAGGCACCTTGAAACGTCCTGATAGAGAAAGAATACCTTGTGATAACATACGTATTTTTTTTAACTCTATCTTACCCCACAACCTAGAGTGGACCCAGAAAAATGATTTGTAAGTTTATTTAAAGTTCTTTAAGATTGCTCAATAATCTCTTTTGTTATGAAAAAAACAAAACGAGTTAAAATTCAAATACAAATTCATTCATCTCTCACCTCGTATGCATGCCCACACATTCACACACATAATTTCCATCTGCATCTTTTCTACTTATTTCTACCTTCTTACTGTCCCCCTACCTCTTAGGTCATGTGGTTTCTCATGCCCTGCCACATCAGCTAGAGAAATGAATCCCTCTCTTTTTGAGAGAGCAGCTCCTGATAAGACACATAATTTTATGCAAGGATCAGCAGCTAGATTTCTGTTCCTTAAGCTACTATGTCAACAAAGGGAAGGTGGTTTCTTCTCTCCAGCAGCAACGGTGAGATTGACTTGCAGTAGAATCCAAAATAAATAAATAAATCACGGCCACCAATTCTTTGCCTGTCCAACATGTAAGAGTAAATTCTTTTTCTCTACCCCTTGAATCCGGGCTTGGACATATGACTTGTTTTGGCCAATGTGATATCAGCAGGTGTAATGCAAGAAGAGGCTTGAAAAAGCACTTTCAGACTGAGGCTAGCCCTTTTTCCGTGTGCTTGGAACTATGAAATAACAAGGTGAAGTGGCCCAAGCTGGCCCACTGGAGAGGCCAAGGAGAAGAAAACCAGAGCCTCCCCCAGCCTTCAACCTGCCCCCCACCAGACATGTGAGTGAGGTCAGCCTAGCCCAGCCAGCTCAGCTGAGCTGCCAGGTGCCAGCAGATGCATGAGTGAGCTTGGGTAAGACCAGCTGAAGAGAGGCCCTGTCTAGTCCAGCCAATTTGCCAGCCCACAAAATAATGAGCAAATAAATGATTGTCAGCTTAAGCCACTAAGTTTTGGGATAGCTTGTTTATGAAGCAAACACTAACGGATGTATCACTAAAAATAAATTATACAATGTCAGAAGCATATGGTGCAGTGAGGAGTCATAACATCTCCTCATATAGAACAGGGTTTCCAAACCACAGCAAATTGCAAAGAGGGTAGGATGGGAGCATTTTTTCCTTTCTCTGTCATCAGAATCTTATTTTAAAAGCCCACAGGGGAAGGAAGGTGAAACAAACAACAAAATACAAAATAAACTCAAAACAAAAAATCTTAGAAAATGAAACAGGTGTGTTATTCTGAAAAGGGTAGTTCAGGTTATGTAAACTAAGTAACTGTTCGTGTTTTTTTCTTCATGTTAAAAAAAAATCAGATCCAGATTTATGTCCTACCTCTAACAAATGAATAGAACTTTCCAGAATACACTATGTTTACTGTTCATATATTTTTGATCACATTTTTCACATATTATACAAATCTTTACCCCATTCCACTGCTTTTTCACCTTTTATCTATTATATTTTTCTTTAAAGCATTTCAAATGCTTTTTGAATAAAGGCTTGATATATATGACATTTACTTATTGATTTGTTTTACTTTGATTTAAAGACAAACCTTAAAATCAGCTGATCACAATGCCCATCCTTTTTTATTTTCTCCTTCTACTTTGTTTCATGTGGCCATGGATAGAGTCATGGGAAGGGAGGAAGAAGTAGAAAATAGAGGTGTTAAAACATTTTGCAATTTCCCAAGTGCTAGAGATAATCTAAGATATATACATTTTCTATTGAAATAGTTTCCCCCATAATAATGCACATTCTTATTAGAACCATATTTTTGCTGACAGAGCCCAGAGTTGCTTCACTCAGCATCCTCCATATAGGGGGGAAGAAAAGCCATGCTTGCCACTACAAGTATACTTTGATTTGCCCGATCTCTTATTTTTTTTAGAACTTCACATTCTTCCTTGACACTTCCAAATGACTCTGGGACTGACTGCATTTGAACCAAGTTATTTGAATTTTGATCTATGTCTTTAATCAGGCACCCTGTTTCGAATACATTAGCTTGGATACGTAGTGTCAAATGGCTATTGTTTTTTCTGTAATGTGAGTATAGAAATTAATAGGATTTAGAGATTAGCTTGAATGTCTTATTTTATGTGACCTAGATAATAAATGTCTTATTACTGCATTCCTAATAATAAAGCACATAGTGTTTCTCAACAAGTAAAAACAATAGCTATATAAATACAAAACATATTACTCATATCTGTTATGTATTTAGTTGTCCATGATTAATATTAATCATCTCTGCTTTCTTCCAGGGAGCTTAAAGTCCCATATATTTTACAATCAAAACTGTCAAGAATTATAACACTAGAGTAGTGTTATGATCTCTATAAAAGGAGATATAAATGCCAATCAAAAGGGCCATTGGTTGCTTCATTTATATTCAAAGTGCTTCTGCCCATAAATTGCATTAATAGTTTATGTTCTTCTTACACAATCTCAGAAGGAGCTCAAGGCATGTTAAATCCTTTGATTCTTATAACCTCTGCTTGAGGAGGAAGCAGCCCTGGCAAGGCCCTGGGATCCCCTGTGCCCCATATACCCTCAAAACATGGAGAACAGGCCACCCTCTGCCTCTCTCCCAGAAAGTGCCCTGAGAGGGTGACATTGACCTTGTACGTGCTGAACTGACTTGATTGGTGCACCAGGTTAAAGCTGTTTGAGGCTGTGGTTCTTATTTCTCTTTACTTTGTCAGGGGAAACACTTTGTCAAATACTAGATCCACTGAAATCTCATCCTAAGCCCAACTTAGAACAGGCTCCTTCTAAACTTCTGGGACTATATACCTGACGATGGTGTCCTCGGCGTACCAGCCTGATACCAATTTGTATTCTTTAGTAAATAATATTCAAATGAAATTCAAGAACACATCCAATTTAAAGCATCCTTGATTAATCCATTCCGAAATGTCACTTCTTTACTCCAAACACCTTCCGAGAATGGTGCTAACAAGCTCAAGGCAGTGACTCTCCTTGAAATAAGAAAAGTTGTTCATCAAGGGGAGCAAAATTACCCAATCAGCCGCATGAAGATATTTGAAGTAATTGTCTTCCTGCTCTTTCTTGTATTTTTCTAAGGCACCTATTATTTGATTGTGAACATTAAACTAGACTCCAGGAAGGCCACCTTCCCACTGACTTACAGGTCAGCCCCTTCAGATGACAGACAATGGCAGGAACATCAAGCGGACACCTACAGGTTCACTGTCAGTGTCGTGTCTTGTCTCCTGGGCATCTTCTGTGATTTTCTTCTGTCTGTTCGTATAACTTCTTGGCTCTAGTTGGAAGCGGGAGAAGCCCTGTGGGAGCAGAATTGACTAGTATCCACACTGGTCAGCGCTGTCACTTTGTAGGTGGGTGAGGAGGAGGGAATGTGTTACGAATAAGTGACTATGAAGGGAACGCTGCCGGTTTATTGTTCATTTTTTCAAATTGAAAAATAGTTGCTGTTGTTTCAAACTATGATATTTAATGAATCACTAATTAAATAATAGAATGTCTATATGCCTGTCACTGTGCTAGGCAGCTAAGGATCAAAGTAAATGCAGACAAATGGTCACTGCCATTTCTTATGTCTTAAGAGAACAGATATTCATTAATTTACTTGAATAAGTATTGATGGAATCCCCACTATGAGCCAGGCTCTCTACTAGCTCTGGGGAAAGAGCAATGGATAAAACAGACAAAAGCCCTAATGTTCTTGAAAGTTTACAGTTTAATGGAAGAAACAATAAAACCCAGAATAAATAAGATATGCAGTATGTAGATGGTGTTGAGTTCTACGAGGAAAAAGAAAGCAGGGAAGGGATTAGGCAGCAAAGCATGTTTTAATTTTTCACAACACATCCAGGGAAGACCTTGCAAAGAAGAAAATATTTGAGTGGAGATGGTGTCCATATCACCTCTCCTGGAAGCTGACAGGCCTTTGGGGTTGCCCGGACTTGTAGAGAATGGCAAGTATGACAGAAGGGACACCGTGTGATGTCCAGACTAGGTCATAAAAGGCAGTACAGCTTCTGCCCAGATCTCTTTCATGGGATGCCTCCCTTTGGAACCTGGCCACCATGTTGTGAGGAAGCCCAGGCCTCATGGAGGCCCATGTGGAGGCCCACGTGGAGAAGGGTTGAGGCTGAGCTTCCGGCTGACAGCCCGCAGCCGTGTGAATGAGCCACCTTAGAAGTGGAGCCTCCAGCCCCCAGCTCAACCCCTCAGCTAACACCGTACAGCAGCAACACACAACTTCTGATCAAATTGCAGGGTTGTTAGCCAAATAAATGATCGCTGTCGTTTTAAACCAGTATGTTTTGGGGTGATCATAGCACGAAGTAACCAAAACAGGCAAGGAAGGAGAATGTGGCTAGAAGGAGCTAGATTAGGAAACTGTAGTAGAGGAGGGAGCTGGATCCGGAAGGGCTTTACGGGTCATTGTAAAAATGTACTTTGCTTTCCACTCTAATGGGAAAGCCACTGGATGAAGCATTAAATGATGATCAGGTGCTGGGTGTCTTCAAGAGGACAGCCTCCCGAGGCAACGTCTCCTAAACACCCTTTAAGAGCAGAGTCTTTTTCCAATAGAAGGAGCCTTCCTCTTCTACCTCCCACAGGCAGCATTTTGTGCTCATGGTAACAAACTCACAGACTGATCTGACCAGCCCATTGGCTGTCACAAGACTGTAATATTTTCCTCCATGTAGGAACTAGCGCTAAGGATCCTAAGAGCATGTTAGTGGGCCGGGTTACAGACAGACTTCCCACTTCCATGCCGATTTAGGTTCCAGCCAGTTTAGACCTACAAATGCCCAAATGGGTAAGAGAAAGGATGCTTTGCATGGAGGCTTTGGGCATTGTTTTCCCTCTGGCTCAAGCAGCCTCTAGTTTGCTGACTTGTAAGGGCTGCAGCACGGCCCATCTGTCACGGAGACACTTGCTTCATTGTGTGGGAGGACAGGCAAACGCTGTCCCAGAAACAAAGCGCTTTTCAATGCTGAGAGGCTCAGAAAGACAAACATTAAAAGAATCCATCATTGCCAAGGTTTTAAACAGGTGAACGCACCAGAGTGAGGTGCAATTTCGGCCCCCACTCGGAGCCGAGTTTGTGAGAGTGCTCATTTTGGAAGTTTGTGAAGCTGGACGGCCTCCAAAAAAGGGGGCCAAGGAGAAGCCCAGTGATGATGACGGCTAAGGTGAGTCTAGAGGTGAACAGCCACTGTTCTCTTCCCTGCTTCTCCGGGTCACAAAACGTTAGGGTCATGTCTGATTGCCCCCGAGGACAATTTCTGGGTTTGAGATTGAGGTCCAGGATTAGCCAGAACAAGCATTTTACCACTCCGTTGTTCAGTTTGAGGGAACTACAACCAGTGATAAATTTCTAAATGTTACATTATGTCCCTGGGCAGATTAAAAGGGAACATTTGGGTAGGTGGATTAGCAACAGGATTTGATAAAATATCCTTTAGACTAAGCCCAGTCCGGAAGAAATAAACACTTCTGGTCTTGCTGTTTTATTTTGTTTTAACAAACTCAGGATCCTAGATAGGATGGCAACGTGCTGAATACTGTTTCTGGTAAACGTCACATAGAGTTGCCTTGAGAACCTTAATGTTCTCAACAAGGTCGAGATGAAGGAGGACGGTCCTAGCTCTGAAAGGCATGCCAGACACACAGAAGAGTGGCTTACTTTTGGGTTTGGATTTGCTTCCCCAGATTTCCAATTATGTGGTTCTATCAGAATGACGTTAAGCCTTTCTTAAGTGAATCCAGTCAAAGAAAATAAGAACTACAAGGTTCCTTTGAGACGTTCTGAGGGACACTGTGCCTCAGAACAGTTAAATGACTAGCCAAGGCCCTCAGCTGTTTGGGGGCTAATGATCAGACACTTTCTGTCCTAGGCTTTAGAGACTTTACCACTATTTACTGCAGTTGCTGATAACACGATTCAGGTATGCCAACAGCACCAACATCAGCACCTGTCATACAAAAGTCACTCAATAATGGTGGTCTCCCCACACAAACCTTAAGGTCTTTAACGGTAGGGCTAGATCTTGGCTTCTACATAATAGCGGCTACTTTTAAATAGATAAAGGGACAAATGTTGGATTCCAAACACACTAAAAAGAAGTTGAACATTTTATTGTTCCTTAATGCTGAAACTGCAATATATTAAACACCTATAGATGTTATTGAACACCTTCTATGGGCTCTATGCCATGGATAGAGGAGTGAGGAAATCAGAGGAATCCCCCAGCCTCGTGGAGCTGACACTGCTGTGGCTATGTCCAACAGCTGAGCAGTCCAAACAGGTGAGCTGGCTCAACCCACCAGACTCCCAGGCCAAGGAGACCAGGGAAGTTTAAATACCCCCCCAAAACCCGGCAGCTACTGAAGACAAAACAGTTACCGCCTACCTACACACCCTCCCCTTCCCAGTCCATGGAAAAATTGTCTTCCATGAAACCAGTCCCTGGTGCCAAAAAGGTTGGGGACCACTGTCCTATGGTACCTGCCTTCTTCTGGAATACCTCCTGAAAGATATGCTTGAGGCTGTTTTACAGTTAACTTTTTTTATTATACACAGAAGGAGTACACTTTAAAATAATGATTAAAAGTATAGTAAATACATAAACCAGTAACATCGTCATTTATCATTATCAGGTATTAGATACTATACAAAATTGTATGTGTGTACTTTTATACGACTGGCAGCACAGCGGGTTTGTCTGCACCGGCATCACTACCAACACGTGAGTCACGTGTTGCTCTGTGACATTATGACAGCTGTGATGTCACTAGAGGGTAGGAATTTTTCAGCTTCATTATAATCTTATGGGATCACTGTCCTACATGTCCACCATTGACCAAAACGTTGTTTTGCAGTACATGATTGTGCCTGGGAGGCTATACCCCTCCCCGTTTGTCCCACGCAAAGGCAACCTGCAGCTGGCTAATGACTAATGTAAACAGGGTACAAAAGCCTGGCCCCTTTTTCTCAAGGCAAAACAACCCCTGGTGCCACCCACACCCCAGAGCTCCCTATGGGATCAGGCTAAGCCTCTATGTTAACTGAAAGCCTTTTATTTGCTGCCTTCTTTTCTTATTCTATCCTGACTGCTTTTCTTCCTCCCTTTCTCTTGAAACTCTACCCAATGAATCTCTTGTACTGGAATCTCCATCGTAGGTTCAACTTCTAGAGAACACAACCTAAGAAAATCTGCTTTCCTGAAAAGTCTCTAACCATCCATCAGAAGATCTCTCAACATTTCTATATATCTATCCCTTCTTCCTTCCCACTGGCTCTGAGAAAGAGACAGTCTTCCACTGCAATGTTAATCGCTTATCCACACTCTAAATTCCAGCTTCTCAAAGCACAGGGATTGTTGCGGCACCATTGTTTTCCTCGGCATCTTAAAAGGTCCCTTATTCTGTTACTACTAACCCTTCCTCTGACTCCATGCATGCCAGGTAACCTCCACCTTAGGCAGAACCCTAGAGAACGGCCTCAGCCTTGGTGCTCTACTCCTTTCTAGAAAGCATGCAAGGTCAAAATAGAGCCCAATTTTTCCCTGGAAAACTTTTCCCCAGCTCCAGCCCACATGGATCTCTTTCACCTCTTCCTTCACTTAACATCTACCCAAGCAAGAGATTTAGCTCTAAAAGAAATCCTTAGGTGCTGTCTTTATGGACAACACTTGCCTTCACCATTTGTTTTATTCATGTTTCTTGTCTCTCCAGCTAAGTAGCAGGTCCTCATGGATAGGGACTGCATCTTTCTTATGATTCTGTATTCCATAGTACCTTGTTCAATAGATATGTATCAACTGATTAGTTAAAAGAAAAATCTAGAGTCATACTTAGGTTTCATAGTGCAAGGGAGACATAGTCTAACTGCACTGTCAGAGCACAGAAAAGGTTAATGGCGTGGTTGGGACCTGCCATTACAGAATATCACCTCTTTAGCAATTAGATCCTCCACAGTAAGGATGAAATACCAAAATGCCACTTCCCTAGTTAATTGTGAAAGTAGATACATTTTCCCCTTTGTAAAAGCTGTTGTTGTTTCACATAATAACTTTAACTATAATGGACATGAGGCAGGACAAATCAATTTTTAGCCCTCAGTGAGTTAAGTTTGTCAATATAGAATGCAAACAGCAATAGAGATTGGTAGTTAATTCTACAGTTTTATTCTAATATTATAATCTCTTTTTTCTTTCCCAATTAAACTTAAAATCTTCTGTAATTAACAGAATTTATTCAGCCAGTAGAAAGGTCATCTCTATATCACCTACTCTAAGTCCACATTATGCAAAATGATTTCAAACTTCAACTTTTTACAAGAACCAAAATACATATTAATACAGATGTGGCCAATGTATCAAATGGAGGCTTTAAATTCTTCCCCTGCCCCCAGAATTTTCATGCCATAGATTTTGAGTGATGGCGATTAAATTCCAATGAGCATCCTTACCTTGGATTTAAATGTATACCTCGGAAAGAGAGACAAATTACATTAATGAAAGAGTAAAAATGTAACTCAGTTGGACTTCATTCATCTGAAGGTCAATTTTCTACTGGGAAACTCAACTGTCTAGAAAACGGCACATATAGCTGAGCAATCCAAAGTGAGTTTATGGCAGAGGGGAAAGGAATTTTTTAAAAAGTCACTTAGTGTTGTTGAAATGGCTGTAACAAAGTACAAATGCTGAGGGTCATGGTTTAATAGATGGGCCCTCAGATCAGCACTCTGAGCCTACTGTCATATTTTGCACATTGTTGCTGCATATTTAGTTATCTATCTTACCGGCCCCCAGCAGATTAATATCAACACATTACTAAAGGCAGAAGAGCTTCAGGAGGCTCGACAGTCACCTCTAAAGCCACAACTAGAAACTGGAGATCACATGGAAAAACACTGCTTGACACAATAAGTGATATTTGCTATGTTGGTCATGACTCATCAGGAAAAGACAGGTTGAGTTCTCAATCTTTGTTTAATAAGGAATAGAAACGGGTAATACGGTTTTGAAAGGCTTTCAGCAAACGTTTCAAAAAAAAAAATCTGTCATGCTGTTAAAGAAAAACACTTTGAAAATCTAAAATATTCATGAATGTTTTAGAATGATCTTGATTCTGTGGGTCAGTTTCCACTTCACATACTCCAATCTATGTCCTCATAAATAAAATAAATGTCCCCAAAATGTTCCAGACTTCCTATTAGACTTAGAAAGAGGCAAACGTTTTTACATGGAAAATAGGATGACTGTAATTATTAAGAACCACTTATTACTCCAGAAGAAGGGGGAGGGGGGCAAGAGGTACAATATGAGAAAGACTAATATTACCAAATGGGATGTGGTTCCATTTTCATTCAGTCAATGTGGGTGACAAATTGGGTAGAGTTGAAAAAATAAAGGAAGACATTATAGCCTTACCCCAACATACCCCAAGAAGTTTTTATCTAAATTGAACTAGATTATTTCAGGTTTCCCTTACAAATCTAAATTGTCAGAGTCTCTAAAATAATATAATCCTTCTCTCTCCACCCCTCATGACCCGTGAGTTCACGCCCATATCACAGGTGAAAAAGAAGCAAACAGTTTTGACTGGCTGAGGAACCAGCACCTTTAAAGACAAAGGAATTTTGGTGTTTGGCATAGTTATAGCTAAATCAGGGAGTATAAGTATTAATAGATAGAGGAAACCAAAAATATTTCACCCCAAATTTTACTTCTTTGATACATTTTGAGATGGCTATTCAGAGAACCTGTAGACAGGAATAGCCCTGAAAAGCTGCCTTTTGTGGAGGAGAATTGCATTTGTAGAGAAAAAAAATCTACATTAGGGAAATAAACAGCCAGGCTTTCTCCCAGGCCCACCCCCTTATCCCCTTATCTAGATCTAGGAAAGATTAACAGACCATGGGCTACCTGTGAACACCTTTGCCCCATGCCTTTCTTTCTCTCTTCCTCCCATAACCTGCCTTGCCATGCATGCTCCATGTCCCTATTCTTTCGGTAACCTCCAGATGGTATGAAAGCATTAACCCTTTAGCCCTTTCTCTGAGTTTTCATGTTTTGTATGACTCCCATGCACATATATGCAGGTTGCTATATTTTGCATGCCTTTTCTCCTATTAATCTGCCTTTTGCCAGTTGATTTTCAGTGAATCATCAGAGGGTGAAGGGAAATTTTTCCCTGGCCCCTCAAAGAAGGTACAGGAGAAGAGTTCCAGAGTTGCAGAAGTACCTGTGAAGTGGGATAGCTATGAGGGTCATTGATAAGGTCGGTTCTGCTGGATTTGGTACCCCGTGGAACAAAAGCAAAAGGATAAGAGAACTTTGAAGTCTCAAGCTTGGATACTTGCCTTAAAAGAGGCACTGGCAGTAGACACAGGAAGGTGACCACTGGGTGGTGTGATACAGGCAGTCTTACACATCAGACCTTGGGAGGTCAGCCAGTAGAGCCCCCCCAGCAGGGAGTTTAAAACATCAGTTTGGACCTCTTGAGAAATACCTAGAACTTGGTATTGTTTACCTAGATGTGATCGTCTGAGGTCCAGAGCAGTGCCACTCTAGTGCAGGCCACAGACCAATGGCATAATCTTGAAGAATATTAGAAATGCACTTTCTCAGGCTCCACCACAGACCTACTGAGTCAGAATCTCTGAGATGAAGCCCACAGTCTGTATTTTAACAAAGTCTCCAGATGATTCCATTTATACTAAAGTTTGAGAAGCATTGGGCTAGAAAGCTGATGAGATCATTGAAGGAGAAAGTATATGATTCAAAGAAAAGAAATTTTCACATTAGAGAATTCCTTTAGGAGCTGAAAAACAGAAAAGGAAATAACATAATAGAAAGACTCTCGAAAGAGTATGAGAAAACTTATGGTACATTTCATTGTGAAAATCAAGGAAAGATAAAATTACTTGTGTGATTACCTTAGGCTTCCTGGTAAACTGGCCAACTCTGTGTGTGAAGAGATTAGTTGGGAATAAGGAAAGAACCAGTAGCTCCAAGAATAGTCTTTTATTTATTATTGACAGATGAAAAATCAAGACTATCCTCAACAAAATAGAGCTTTGGTCACTTTGGGATAAAATACACAGATGAGTGGTGGTACTATGAATGGCAATATTCCAGCAGAGTGGCAGATGTTTTGGCTGAATTTTGGCTTCTTTGCCAAGAACATATGTCTTTAATCCCACACCAAATAGACAAATCACTCATCTAAGAAGCTGCAACACAGTAAACACTGGGAATCTGCAGTGGGTCCCAGGAGGAAGAAACAAAAAAGAGCTCACTGGTTTTGCTCACCTGTAATTTATCAATTTTATTATTTCTCACACAAATATTGAATTAGAGTGTTTTAATAACTTTCTTCCAGCAAATAAATTTCTCTCTAATGTAGACTAATTACAGGCACAAAACAAGCTCTCTGTGGTCCTTGATGCTGAGAGAAAATTACTTCTGGCTATTATAGCTCAGTAATGACAGCATTTAGTGTTCACCCCATCATCAAAGCCTTCACAAAATCATCCAGAAAGTACCTATTTTCACAGAGCACTGGGCTAGGCTCACAATTCTGGAGAAAAGTGTTCTGGCTCTCATGCAAGGCAGTGCCTGGCATCCTCAAGGCAGGCTATTTGCCTCTCTAAACTAATGTGGGTGACAGACATGTCATTAGGGGAGGCTACTCCCAGTTTATTTTTACTCCACCACAGAAAGGTATAAGTTCCATTTCAAGGACTGAAGAGGTCTTTGGTGAACAAGTTCTTCCTTGCAGCCTCTGTATTGACTGGCTTAATATCATAGTTAGACATATCCAGGTTTGGTGAAATCCCTGTTTAAGCAGTTAGAATGTTGGTTCTAATGGCTAAAGAAAAAAAAAAGTATACATATTTTTAAATATATACAAAAAAAAGAAACTGATGGAGAAACCCTCTGGTTAGGTATGTTCTTCACTGTGAAAGCTTGCCCTTTTTCCTACCCTGTTCGATCTGCTACACAAAAAGAAATAGTTCAGTCTAGTAATAATCAAAATCAAAACATAAAATTTTAGGTGTAGAAAAGATACTATAAGAGAGTGTTTGAAAGTAGAGTTAGGGACCAGAGAGACCTGGGTTTCAATGTCAGCTCTGGCACTACTTTGTGACTTTGACTAAGCCACTTATCTAGAGGAGCCTCAGTTTCTTGATCTGAAAAATGGAAATGAAAGTCCTATCTCTCAGCAGGAGTGTTTTATGGATGAAATGAGATGATGCATACACAGTGTTCAGTATTAAATAAATGAAACCTTTTGTTATTATCTTCTACAGTTTCCTCACGTTACTACATGGATAGGATAGTAGAAAATGTGGCCCTGGATTCAAATTCTCCCTCTATCACATATTAGCCAGGATTTCTTGAGTAAGTCACTTGACTCTCAGGTTCTCACTAGCAAAGTGAAGAGAATAGGTTATAGTGTTCTTAAATTCCTTTCTTTCATCTCAAATATTTCATACACCCATACACCGTTATCAATTGCCCTGACACTTTCCTGACTTTGAAATTAATTATAAAATGATCTCTTATGTATAAACTATACAAAAACGAATTTATAGATGTGTGTTTCCATTTTTCTGAATTTCTAAAGTTTTTATTGAATAGAAAATATAGAACATACAAACAGAAAACTGACAAATTAAAATTTTAACAAAATGTAACCTGTATAATCACTATGCAGATCAAGGACTAGAATTTGGACAACGTCCCAGAGCCTCTCACCATCCTATTCATTTTTAAACACATCGAAAATATCTGTTAAGTACATACAAGAAACAGTTAACATAGAGTTCTTTGCTTCTCATTAAAACAATGACAACAACAATACAAACAACAAAAAAGCTAAGCTTAAAGAAAAGAGCCAATTGGATCCAAAGCATTCTAAATGAGAAATATAAAAAGATGGATCAAGATAAATAATCTCCACAGTGAAACCTAACAGAAAGCTAATTTCCGGGATCCTGTTATATCCATGCTAATTTGGCTACCTAGAAAACATCCAAATGCAATATGTTATTTAGAATAAGCCCGTTTCTTTAAATGACCATGACCACTGTTGGTTTCATGAGGTCTCACCCCTGAGCCTTGCTGGGCTACAGCCAGCTGCTTGCATTTCTACAGTTTGCTTCCAGATTCACAGCCCTTTTTCCCGGCTGTCTGGTGGAAAGATTTTCAATACAGACAGACCTGTGTGCATTTGGAAATGACAGTCAGGGTGTTGAAATAGAGCTTCTTTTCTGGCTGCATCATTATCTTTTAAACATACCTATATGCTGAGTTCCAGAGAGTCGTTTTCAATGTGTGCACACTTTTCCTACCTCATACGCCAGCTCTAAACATAAATAGACTCCATTAAAGTCACAATAATAGTCTTACAAGCTTGACATTTATAAAAGAAATGTTTTGTGGGAAGTGTAAACTCCCCGACTTTTTACTTTTGCTTTAGCCTAAAAAAATTAAAAGAAAAGAAAAAGAGGAATTTTTAGGGACTATAAACAATTGAGGGGGGAAAAAATACTGTGAGTTCTCCAAGAATGCTATTTCTCTGAATGTGGGAGAGACAAGGGGAAATACCTTTGCTTTTATCTTGCTCAATCCCATTGCCCTTGCTGCCAGGGCTACAGCAACTCAGGGAACCCAGAACAAGGAGGGGAGGGACCAGAAAAAGGGGAACCCTCCCCTGAAGCAGAGGGGACCACTGTGTGGGAGTGGCACCAACCCAGGGAAGAGCACAGGGTGCAGTCCCCGGGTCCTAATTCCAAGGTAGCTTCCGGAAGCCCCTTTCAGAAGAAGAAAAGAGTAGATATGAAAACCGAAGCTTTCATCTGCAAAACCAGAAATGTTTTAAAAAAAGAAAAACAAAAACAAAACTTTTCCTTTTTTATGTTTGAAGGGCTCAAAGGAGAAAAAAGTGTATTTTTATTTTTTTTTTTTTTGTTTTGCTAATCCAAATGCCATACAATAGAGAAGACTCAAGACGGGGTGTGACTTTGGGGCACTTGCTCCCACCACAGAGACTAAAAAGAGCCCTCCTGGGCTGGGGCTGGTGGGGGGACCCCAGGGAATCTGTCAGCAGAGGGGAGACACCCGGCTTCCAGCTTCCTATTTGGAACGCTGGGAGGAGAATCTCCTAAAAGACCCCACACTATGTAAGGGGGCCTCAGGGATGACAGGGAAGTCTTATTTAAGCAAAAAGGTCATGAGCTCCCACCTCAGCCCACCCCTCTTCCCCTCCCCAAGGCATAAGGAGATCTAAAAAGCCCTGAGAGAATGGCCTGGAACGCCCACCACCAACCAGGCCTGAAAGATGGCAGACGTCACAACTGGAAGCCATCCCAGGACCCCAGACATGAGCAGTGGATGCCAGAGCTGATATAAATGGAGGAGCTGCTGTCCACAAAGCCCCCTAGGAAAACACAGTGAGGACTGAAAGATAAGCATTGCTAGATCACTTCTTCACATTCCGGATGCGCATCCTCTGAATCCCTTCTGGGAAGCACAGAGAAGAAGAAACCCGAGAGAGAGGCAGAATGGCCTTGAACTCAGAAAGGAATTCTCGAAAGTCAGAATCAGTCTGAGTCCTGAATATTTACCCCAAAGAGGTTACATTTTAAGTCAGAAGGGACTGAGTTGTCTTAAATGTAGGGCTAAAATGGACAGGCTGAATTCAGTTGCACATGAGATAATTTTGGGCTTCTGAGTATCTGCATCCTAATGTGTCCACATCGCAGCAGCCTCAGGAGCCTCTTTGGAGGTTCAGGTGGAAGCTGCTGCTGCTTCATATGCCCAGCTTCCCAGGAAAGCCATCCATCCCCTGGGAGGCAAGAATGTTCTGTGGTTGTACCTAAATGTAATCTAATTAGCCCTCTGGCAAGGCAGGGTGGGACCATTGCAGCCTGTCACGTGGCATCCACCCTCAAATGGCTGAAGACGTTCAGGACGCCCTTCTCTTGATGCACACCTGCACCCCAACACCCTGCAGTGTCACCCTCAGTTCTGCTCTTCATTTCATCTTGGCCGTGAGGGGGCTGAATGGGGAATAAACTATCCCCCACCCCATGGATGGTCCACCCTTGCCCCTTTTCCCAGAAGTAAAGTGATCTATGAGAGTCTTTGCTTATAAAGCTGTCTATTACAGGGAGGCCCCTAGTCAAATGTTTCTTTACTGGCTCTTAAATGAATTCTTCCCAGGATGTGATCAAGATCAGCAGCGTCACCAGGGAGCTGGTCAGAATGCAAATTCTTGGGACCCCACCCGGACCTACCTATCAGAAACTCTGGGGAAGGGATCTCTTGGAACAAGCCACCCCACTCCTAGCTCATCCCCAGTCTATGCATGTAAAGTGTGAGATGCACTGTCTGCGGGCACCTAGGTGGTTCCTCTGTATTGAGCTAAAGGTTGACAGCATCTTCAGGATATAAACCTTAACATCCTATGGTGCCTGAGCCTCCAGCAGCATCTCAGCAGGCCTACTTCAATCATTAGCAGGAGCCTGAGTTCATCCAACAATTATTAAGGATCTGCCATGCTTGAAACTCTAAGTTCCCTCTCTGTGTCCCCAAACCTCCCTGCTATGGCCCTATGATATGAGGAAATAGAGGAGGCAAAATATATCAGCCATTTCAGTTCAGTCCTCTTTCCGAAAGTTTTATTTCAGAAAAGTGGCAGCCCACTAGGGCTTGGGAACATTATCTAGTTGCCCTGGCCTTGAGGCAAACAATATTCCTGTCCATAAGAGTAATCTTATTTTCTAGCTCCTCTCAATGTGTGGTCCATGGACCAAGAACATTAGCATCACCTAGAGCTTGTTAGAACTGCAACCTCATGCTTTGTCCCAGACTCATTGAAACAAAATCAGTTTTTACAGCAAATCCAGGAGATTTGTATGCTCATTAAAGTTTGAGAAGCAGTAGTCTGGCTTGGTGGTTCTTGGCCCAGACTGCACACTACGGTCACCTGGGAATGTATTACAAAAACACTAGTGAGCCCCAACAATTCTTATGTAATTGGTTTGGGGTGAGTCCTGGGCATTGGTATTTAAAATAAAAATTCCCTCAGGTGATTCTGCTGTGTAGCTTGCACTGCTGGCTAAAGCAACAGACCTGGAAATGTCAAGTCTCTCTGGCTGAAAATCTGCAGGTGTCTTAAAGGCATAAAGGAGGAGGGGAGGTGGGTGGCTGTGCCAGACATATTACAAATATTAGCTCATGGACTCTAGGAATAGCACTGGGAATGTGCTCTCAGCAGACCCTTGTCTTAGTCTGTTTTGTGCTGCTATAACAGAATACCACAGACCGAGTAATTTATAATGAGTGGAAATTTACTTGGCTCATGGTTCTAGAGTCTGGGAGGTCCAAGATCAAGGCACCAGCAGATTCACAGTCTGGCTTCTCTCTGCTTCCAAAATGGCATGTTGTTGCTGTGTCCTCACCTAGCAGGAGGGAGGGAGGACGGGGGCCAAATATGTCTTTTTTCTAAGAAACTCACCCCTCAATAACTGGCATTAATCCATTCGTGAGGGAGGAGCCCTCGGGACTTAAACACCTCTTAAAGGTCCCACCTGCCAATACTGCCACACTGGGGACAAGTTTCCAATACACGAACTTTGGAGGAGACACATTCAAACCATAGCAACCATTTTAACCAATCATGGAAACAGAGGCTTTGAGAGTTCAAGGGACTTAAACAAGATTCAAAAAAATAGCAAGTTATGAAGCCAGGATTCAAAGGTCTGAATTGAAAACCTGTCTTACTTGCTAAACACAGGAAGTAATGATAAAAAATGAAAAAGATACTAGAAGTACGCAGTGGGATATCAGTGAGATATAAACTAAGATTCTAAGACATTGGGGCTTGACAGTACACAGATTCTGAATTGGTTTACATTATAATCAAATTTCCACAGAATTCTAGACTAAGGGGGTTTTCTTGGACTCTTCATACGAGATTTGTGAGATCTGCATTCTCTCTCCTGCGCTCCTCCTCGGGCTTAGCTCTGGGGTTGATATAACCGGTGAGGGAGATGTAGACTATCGGCTTGCAGGACCATGGTGTACCTAGGAAGCTTGCAGTTAACGAACACTGAGCAGTGAGATATGACACTTTCTCTCTGCAACCTCTTGATGTGTCTCCCATGTCACTTTCTCAAACCCTGATTCTCAGAGCTAGGTGGCTGCATGGGGGCAATGGGAAGACAGGATGTTTAACTAAAAAGATTACACATTCCACATGAGACCTGCCCAGATTCCCATGCCAACTCCTCCACTTACTATGTGACTTTGAACTCCCATGCCTCCGATAATCCATCCGTAAAATGGAGGCAAGGACTTTGCAATGCCACCCTCCTTGCTTGCTGTTGTAACGATGAAAGATGACATATGTGAAGATGTAAAGCATGGAGTACAATGCCATTGGTGGAATTTATTATTATTTCATGACTTGGCATGGCCTTCTGCCCTCTTGTTCCTTCACCAACTTTTCAACTGTTATACTCATCATCATTGAAACTTCCTGACAACGCTTCTTCCACACAGAGCTACATGCCCTAGGTCCACCACTAACACTCTATAGAACTGATGACTAAAATAACCCAATAAACTGAATTGAGTGAAGTTGTCTGTGCACAGCTGCCTCTGTCACTTGAACAGAAGCTCCCTGAAGGCACGTACTTCTTGTTCCCCATTAAACTCCCAGCACCTAGTCCAATGCCTTCTCATAGGAGGTTGGCAATGAATATTTATAGAATAAATGAACACATGTCAATGTTTGGGGAGCACCCTTCTGGAAAAGTATCAGGTAGGATGTTTCGGCTATAAGCAATATGGCACCCACCCAAAACTACATTCAACAATGTGGATGTTTATTATATCACATAGCAACAAGCCTAGGAAGAGGTGGTTCTAGAGATGGGACTGTGGCTCAGTGGCGTCATCAAGGATCCCTCTGTCTGCTGCCCACCTTCACCACATTGGACTGGTTCTTTAGTTCTCTCTCATGGTTGCAAGACGGCTGCTACAGTATTAGATGGATATCATATTACTTATATTAATAACTGATACATTCCTACCTGATGCAACAGGGAAGGGGACATGAGAAGCTACTTATGTTGGCCAAGAAGACCATATTGCAATTAGCAAAGGAAAGGAACTAACATTAGAGCAGAGGAAGGGAAATATTATTAACCCATCATAAGCAACACACTCTGTCAAAAACAATACATAAAATATATCATTTAATCCTCATAAAAACCCCAGGAGGATGTTATGAATATTCCATTTCATAAAAGAAAACTCAGAGAGGTTAAGTAACTTATCTAAGGTCAGTCAGTGGTAATTTTGGTGTTCCAGCTCCCTTTGGTATGACTGCAATGTCAGGAAAGATCTGCTATGCCATGTGCATGCAGAGTTGGTGTTCCATTTGGTCATCCTTTTGGATGACTGTGTTCCTTAGATCTTTTCCTGTGAAATGGTTTTGTTGGGGAGAGTGTGAGATATAAGGGGAGGCAATATGCTCTCAGGAAAATAGGGAGGGTGTGAGGTAAAGTGACTATAGTAGGAGTCTGAGAGCTACCTGGGAAGACTTCAAATTGCACACAGAGCATATCCAGATAAACACTGTTCTTTTGATTGAAAAAATACACATGTGCACACACACACACACACATTTTACCCATATTTTTGGATAGTCTGTATTAACTGTAAGTTACTTGATATATTTATGGGATAATTAAGGCAAACTTTCACAAATGAATTGAATCTGGTTTTGGCTGGATAACAATATATCTATTTACTTTTGTTAGACCTTAGAAATTTCACTACACTGTAATTGTATTTCTAATGACAGAAGATTCATCTCAGCTCATCGTGTATGCATTTTGTTATTCACCACACATTTATACTCAAGTAAATGAACTTGTTCATTATACATCGTAATCTTTTTGTTATACAATGTTTCCATTTTTGAAAGCCATGTAATCACTTCATTGTGGTGTTGGCAATTGTCATTATATAATATATAAAATTTCAAAAGGATGCAATTTAAGGATTTTGATCTTGCAGCATAAATATATGCATGACACGTAATACGAATAAACTTACTCCAGATGGTTGCTCAAAACAGATAAATCAAATTTCCCAGTAGTAACAAACTAAATTCTCAACCAAATATAGTTTTTTCACTGATTATAATGACCAGAACAGTGAAGTCACTCCAAACATTAAAAATGTGACAAAATTGGGATAGTCTATAATAAAAAGAAATTAGATTTTTCTGGCCATTTTAAGAGTTCTATGGGGGCTACAAAAGATAAGGGCCTGCCCACCTGAAAAAAAGCCCAGGTTTTAAGTTCATTTCTGCCATATTTTAAAAGACATGCAACCTCGACATGTTTGGGTTTCATGGGGAAAGAAGCAGATACAGTGAATTTAATCCACCAAGATGAAGTTGGCAATACCTTTTCCTTCCATAGCCCCTTCAAGCAGTATTTACAAGCCTTTCAAACATAGGCAAAAACAGAACACTGCAGAAAATGTTAACGAGAAAAAAAACATATTGGCTCGGTAAAACAAATAACCCTCAAAGCCAGAGAACTGCATGTTTATTGACTCCATCACTGTTAGCCCTGCCTTGTGTGGGTACAGTACAATTCAAGTGCATTAACAAACAGCTTAGCTCTTTCTGCTCTGTTGCTAGCAACCTTACTGCATTCAGCGGCTAGTAAAATTAAACCTCTTCCAAATAATTCTCATGTGCACGGACTATAAAGTGAATGTAAATTAAAGCAATACATTCAACTTCTTTAGAGAGCTGCTAAAGAAAAATTCCACTTTGGCAAATATTTTTCATTTACTGCCCACCCACAAGCAAACACTTAGGTGGGCTTCACAGAAACCACCTTTGTTCCCCAAGTCCCTTTATATGACCAACCTGCTTGGTCACATGGCTTATGCACACTCCTCAGTGCCCTCAATACTGACATCACCCAAGGATCAAAACTCAGCAATCTTTTGTATGTAAAATCTCTTTCTCATCAATGAAAAAGAAAGGCAAAAATACCAATGGAAAATAGATTAACATTCATGAAAAGGCCAGAGAAAGAGAGAGAGAGGCAAATGCCCAATAAACACAAGGAAAAAAATGTCTTTTCAGGAGTGATCAAACAAATACAAATAAAGACAAATAGGTGTGATTTTTAACAGTGAGATTAACTGAGATTTTTTTTTAAATAATACTATTTCACTTTGGAAATGAAATACCTTGGAAAAATGACCAAATTCTTCAAATGTTGCTGCTGTGGTGGTGTGAATTGGTATCACAATTGAATATAACAGGCATTCACTAACTGACCCAATAGCTCCCCTTTCATAACTAAGTCCTCCCCTTGAAAGTCTGGATTATACAGTACTCTAACCACCCACTCCAAACCAGAGCCCCATTAACCCAAAAACCCTGGTTAAATTTTGATCATCAATCAATTGGTTCAAGCCAGAACCACTGGGGACGTTAAAAATTCTCAGTTTACCAATAACTTTAGTCAATGCCAAATTATACCATCTGGTACTTAATATATTCATTAATCCTCATATAGCATTATATTACAAGGAGCATATTCGATCAATTTCTCACATCATATCTAATAGGTATTATAACAGATGGCAAGAATAGTCTGTATAGGAGGGGTCTCTTCACCCACTGATGCTTGACAAATGTTTGCCTATGACTTTCATTAATGCTTAACAAGGTCATCTTTAAACTCCAGCACACAATGGAAGAAGACTAATCCTATGGCTTTTTATGCAGAGATAACCTAAAGCAAATTCATAGCATACTCACCGTTAATGTGGAATATTAGATATCCTACATTACTGATTAGATAACCTTCAATAACAATTCCAAAAGTAAATATGATTATATATCATATCCAAAACATCTGCAGAAATACACCAGTGACCAACATAAGTCCAGGTACGCTGGGGAAATGTCTAACACTGTCATTTGCAAGCCATTATCCTTTCTCACTGGCATCTCTGCCTAGGTGAGTGCTTTAAATTGAATAGAAGCAAGATGTGTGAGTTGCTTGGTAACATGAAATTAGGCTATGCAGAGATTTCCACCTGATGTCTGGCTGGGACTCATCACCACCTTTTAGGAAATTTGTCAATTTTTAAGAAAAGGGAGTCGATATCAGTGGGCAGCCACGACTGTCCTGTGCACTGCAGGTCGCTGGCTAAGCTACGTGTTCTGCTAATTAAATTCACTGTGGGAGATTCCTAACGTGTGTCTCTGTGGGAAATGGATCTGAAAATCTGGATGATGACCCTAATTGCTGCTGGTAACAAGGTTATGAAACGTGCGCTGTCATGCCTAGAGAATGCAGAACTCAGATAAGGGTGTCTAGCTCATAGACCATATGGGGTTCTTCAGCTTACAGCTGGAGCTGCTAAAATCAGGCTCAGCTGCCACTGGGCACTTCCTGAACAAAGCCTGTCACTTTGTGCTTTTCAATTACTTACCTGCAAATGCAGCAAACGGGCAACCGTGAAGAAGCACAAAAGTAAACCAGCAGATGCTAATGTTTGCCTAACCTGTGCTGGGATATTAACTCAGGTCTGGTCTCAGGCAGAGCTACTCAAAGTGTGGTCAACAGACTGCAGCATCAACATCACCTGGGAGCTTGTTGGACATGCAAATTCTCAGACCCCACCTCAGATCTATTGAATCAGAATATCTAAGGGTGGATCCTAGGAATCTGAGCCTCTAGCAACCTCTACAGGTGGTTCCAGTGCCCACTAGAGTCTGGGAAGACCTAGTCTCAAGTACACTAGCTTAGGAGTAAGGGAATGTGGCTCTGTCATAAATAGGAGGGAGCTAGATCAGACAGAGGGGACATGCAAATATATGTACGGTTTTTACAGTCTCCGGCTCTCTGACATAGGCAATACCTATATTTCTTAGAGTACATTACACCTACATAAAGGTGAAAGTTATAAGGTAAACCATATAGGAAGCTCTTGTAAAAAAATCTGCTAAGAAATGATGAGATAAGAGCTGAAGAATGAAGATGAGGACATAGATCTCTAAGATATTGAGGGAGTACAATAAATTTGATGATTAAGTTTAAAGAAACAGGAATCTGGGATTAACCCAGGGTTTCTTTCTTGATGTGGACAATACAGCATCATAGTCTCATCAATCATTAATAAAGTCAGGGTTAAAATCTGGAAGAAAGGTAAGAGATAGGAGTGGGGAAAGGTGATGAGTTTAGTTTAGTACCTTAGGTGTGAGAGGCCTCTGAAACTTAAAGGTGAACATTATTGCCAGTTGGAAATGTGGTCAAGAATTTAAAACTAATGTCTCGGTAGGAAAAATGGATGTGGGAATCATTTGAAAACACAGATGGTAATCAAAAGCCATAGCTGAACCAAGAGCTAGAGAGCAGGATAGGAAGTCATCCAAGGACAGAATCTTGAGGAAAGGGCACATGAATGGGTCAATAGAGAGAGAAGACACCCAAAGGAGATCGAGATGCATCAGGGAGGTGGAGTGGAAGGAGGAACAAAAACTCACATGAGGGCCCCCCTGGCTTCCCAAATCCTCTGCATCCTTCAAAGCTTGGCTGAAACTCCATGTCCTCAATGATGTGAAGCCTTCCAGACACCCCTTATTCACAGGTGTAACTCCCACCCCACATGTGTCTCTATTGCCCCATGTAGCAAACACAACCTGGTCTTATCATCGATTGTCATCTCCACACACTAGTTCTTGGGAAAAGGCATATGTCTCATTCAGATGCAAACGACAGAAAACTCAACTCAGATTGGTTTAAGAAACAATAAAATAAAGGCCAAGGCAGGATTCTGCCTTTAGGTATGGTGGCCCCATTCCCCACTTGTTGACTCTGATTTTCCTGGGAATGCCTTCATTCTCAAGCAGGCTACCCCTATGGGTGGGCTTCAACAACCCCAATGGGTAAAAAAAAGGTCATTATTTATAGTCATTCACAACTCTGGTTGGCTCTCATTAGGTCACATTCCTATTTTTAACCAATCATTGAGTCCAAGGGGATGCTAGGTTCCAATTGGCTAGGCTAAATCATGTGACCAGGAAGTGAGCATAGAATCTGTTTCACCCTGGGAGGACTTTGACGTGAACCAAATGACATACTCAAAGAAAAGAAGAAAGATTGTCAAAATAAGATAAGGTATTGTTGCCAGAAAAAAGTGTAAATTGATACTGGGCGAGCAAATAGAAATTTTGCACAGTGAAGATCTTGCATGCAATGGGCATTCAACAAATATGCCCTGATTGCCTGGTTACAAGCTTAATTGACTACTTTGATCTCATCATTGAAAGACAGGAAAATGTGTTCCTGTCAAGAGAAGTGACTTTTGTTTATGTGTTAAGAAGAAATCTAAAAGAAAAAGAAACAGCTGATATTTGTATCTACTGGCATCCTGACTGGTGGGGGTAGAGAGAATTCAGTGTAGGTGAGAGAGCAGCAGAAATGCTAAGAAGGAAGATGAGCAAGACGCAGGCCTCCCCTGGAGGCTAGGGACATTTGAGGGTGCATCGTGATGGAGACTGCCTTGGTTTGAAAGCCACCCACGTTCTGAGGCATCTTGGTAATGAGAATAACAAGCTTGGCTATATAAATCAAATCTATGTTTTTAGAAAAGTTTGACATTTGCTAAATTACCTACGAAAACTTAACCCTGGTTGTTAAGAACCAAAAAATTGTATTAATTTCAAAGCAAAATGTCAAGCTCTCCTAAAGATCTCCTAACACCTACAGATGGAGGGCAAGGGAGGAGGGTGGGGGAGGGAGAGCGGTGCAAATTAAAGGCAATAAACTTTCCAGCATCTTCATCTTCATAACTGCTCAGAGATGTCTCCCAGCATTTTTAGCTGGGTAATTGTGCCTTTCTATTGTGTCTATTAGCAGCCCATTTCTTAAAGGTATGTTCAGAGAACAGCATTTGGTTTGAAAACTAAATTGAAACACTGGAAGATAGACACAGCAAAATTGACCCAAACTCATTTTATTTATAGATTGTAGCCAGAGGTGTGGTAACTAAGAAAACCCACCAAACAAACGATTCCAGAATACTAAACTGGTAGTTCTAGAACCAAGAGACTTCGGCAAACAGCCAGAACAAATCTATACAAAATTAGAATTAAGAAGCTCCCCACCCCTGTATGCTTTAATGAGTCAGTTATCCTTTACTGCACTGGACCATTTCTTAAGAAGAAAGTGGGAAAAGTAAATTTATAACATACGGCTGGAATGGATCATGTAAAAATATTTCCTAGTCAATAATTCTTAAGAAAATTGTGCCTACTAAATTATTTCAAATCAAAATATATCAGTTTTACATAAAATGATTATCTTTGAACATTTAGAGATGACAACTATGCAGTCTGCATAATATTTATCTAAAACCCCCAAAATACATACATGTGTAATTCTGTTCCCATACATACGAAATTACACATACATATGAATATATTTTGTACAAACACATGAAAAGGTACACCAGAATACAACAAATTTCAGTATCTTCACTACTAGATTTAAATGGTGGCTCTCATCTACCACCTAACAGTTGTCTGGAGAGCTAAGGTGGAGAGAACCTTGTGTTTACTAGGGCGAGAGCAGGAATGTTCAATTGGTAAGAAATGCAGCAAGAAAGGAAAGAGGAGCCAGAGGACCTCCAAGAAGTGAATCAATGCCTCCAAATATACCTTATGAAGTTCAAAAGAAAAGGTGAGAACACATTATTATTCTTAACACATTGCCACACTCGAAAAAAATTTTTTTCCTTGAGGCCACAGCATTTTATTACAAAAATAGAATAAAAACTTCAAAAACAAAATGATCCTTTCTAATTTAATGAAAATTTTTTTTATTGTTTTCTGTATGTGAGTTATATGCAGCTTGAAAAATAGTTCTTGTGACTCCCAAGGTGAAGAGACGTGTGAGTTACATCTGTATCATGAGGTCCTAGGCTCAAAACTAGTGGGAGTCACATACAACTCACATGGCAGTTAATGTGCTAAATTTATTTTGGTAAATGTATAATAATAGTTCAAAATTGTCTTATAGACTTGTTTATTTTTGGATAGGGAAAGCCAGGGAACCCACCTTTTATAATCTCTTTTGTAGGGAAACATGTTTCAAGTTTAAACACCTGGCTTAGAAATAGTTTCTGTCTGTTCATGTACTGAGAACCCTGGGTGTTCACTCACACACACACACACACACACACACACACACACGCACACACATACGCACACACAGTCATGAACGTGCAGTCTTCCAAAGTGTATGAATAGAAACTTAACAATTTTAAGGCAGTGTTTAAACTTTGATCTTAATAATTATTATTAAAAATTAATAATTTAGCTTCTGGATAGAATAAGAACCATATGTACAAATATGCATGCCCACACACATGCCTCCATATCCTTTACTATTATGCTCCTTCCATATCTGGAAAATAATATTCTCCAGTTGAAAAAAAAAAATCCTTGGCTACTCGAGGGACCTTTTCTACAATGTAGAAGCATGTGACAAACATGCTTTAGTGGAGCCAAAAGTGGCTGCTTTGGGTGGGGGGAAGGTGTGGGTTTCTAAGCATAGAGACCTCAGGTGGCTGAGAGAGGAGAAGGCAGCACAGGGACAGAGTGACTGCGGGTGGAGCTGATATGATTCCTCTGGCAATATTGAGATTAATCCACCCACCACAAGCTTATCTTTACCTAGGTGGCAATTCATGACAACAGAGTGGGCGTGCCCTCCTTCCATCTCTTCCCACCCCTTCCCAAAAGGACCTTGGATAAAAGGAGAGAAATTGACACTGGGGTTCCTTCCAGGGTCTTCTGCCCATAGAGCAAAGTGGCTACAGAGGCCTCCAAGGGGAGCCTAGGACTTGCTGCTCCTCTTCATCTGTCCACACACTTGGGCACATTTTTGTGACCTCCCTGGCCTTTGAAAGGTTAGGATTCCTGATGCCATTACATAGGGGACCATCCCACTCTGTAGGGACCATTAACTGACTGTCTCTAATAAAAAATAAAGACTGTATGGGGACAAAGCAATTGCTTTCATTGGGAGTCTTGACTGTGTCAGGTCAGTCACCAAAGGGCCAACGAAGCTTGGAGAATGGCCCATAATGTTCGTTTTCCCAACCTTGCCCTGTGACCATTGTCACCTCTCTCCCAAGGCCATCTTCTGCAGGGGAATTTCAAGTGTAGCTGGAATTGGATGGTCTTGTGTTTTTCCTTTTGGGGCATTGTGTGGGAGAGCTAGAAAGGGCTGGGGAAAGAAATCCATTTTATTTTTCTCCATACTTTTATGATTTATGAAACATTGATCTACTCCCTTCAGTTAGATAACCATGAGTCAGAGAAATACAGTTACCATAAAGTGGCAGTGTCATTTCTAAAGTAGACCATGCTCTGGTTCACAAATGATGGCCAATTAAAATAAGTTATTCCTGTCGGTGGGGCTGTGTGAAATGAACTATCACCCAAGATGAATTAAAGCCTGGGTTTGGAAGTCTTCCTATTGACTAGCCTGGGCCGTAATTTATAATTATTTCTGTTTACGCAAGAGGTGGAGCAGAAGAGCCAGGAAGAAAACTGGCTTAGCTCTCTCCTGGGTATGAGCAAGAGTGGTGGAAAGGACATCTGTTTATTAAGGTTTTGATCCATAAATATTTTTTTCAGTCATCACAGTGTCAGATGTCTACATGGATATAGATATATAAGGGAAAATCAGCAAAGTGCTTGTAATGAAAATAACCAGCCCCAGCACAATGGCCTGTAAGGCTTGTCGCTTGAACCCAGCTCACATCCTGGCAAACTGGGACCTAGCTCGATGCACTTTCTGTATTTCTGAATGTAAATAGTTTTATTGTTTCATAAAGACAGGACTTGTATTTTTTTAGGGAGTACCTTCTCTCTGTTTTGAGACTGATTTTCTTCTTTTTTTAAATCTCTGCTTCTCTAAACCTTATAAGATCTAAGAGAAGTAGACCCCTAGAGTTTCAAATATTAAGGTAAGAATGACTCCATCCTCAATCTTGCCAAACAGAATAAATGGGGGAGAGGAGAGATTCCAATAAGCCTCTCTCTGACTCTACACCTTTGTTTCTCTTCTTCTCTTTCTGTGTCTGTGTATCTCTGCATTTCTCTGTCTATTTGACAATCTCTGCATATCTCTGTGTAACTACAGGAGTATTAGAGTATTTCTCTAATCCCTCTTTCTGTGTTCTCACTCTTTACCTAAAACTCTCTTATAATCTCACACACACACACACACACACACACACACACACACAGAGCACACTTAAGAGTTGGAGGCACGAGACTCAGCACCAAACCTCCCTTCCTGCCTACACCCTTAAATGTGGCCATGAAATGTGAGTTTTCCTGAAGTCAGTTGAATCAAAGAACATTGACTCTTACACCCTTCAAATCCCTTTAGCTGGGACCTTTTGCACCTGCCCTACAGATTCTTCCATGCCAGGCTCAGATAACAGACCTGAGTCTAATCAGTAAGAATGTAAAGGTCATGGGCCCGAAGATGGGCCATTTGACATCAAGCCAGCCTTGCGGCTAATTCTAATCTAAGCACATATCAGAATCCACACCTGGTTCCACACTGACATCCTTTCCTGTGCTTGGGGCTGGCAGTGGCACAATGCCCTGCCCGACTCATTGCATTGCTGTCTTATTCCCAGGTTCCCTGGAATGTGTCTTGGTATACTGCCCAGTTCCAGTTGTCTATTTCATTCATTTAATTAATAAATATTCATTGAGCATCAGCTACAGGCCAGACTCATGACTAAGCTTGGAGATGGCATCAGGGAGCAAAAGGGCAGGTAATTTATCCATTCCTCTTGAGTTTGCCGTTCCAGTTGAGGTACCCAAGTTCTGTCTCCACTCTAGACTAGTATAGTCCCTTGGATCAATCCTTTCTCTCAACCTCTCTGATCCTGCCTGACTTTGACTCAGTTCTCTGCCTCTCCTAATGCTAACTTTGACTATCCCAACTCCTCATACACCTGTGACTATCCCATCCTCCAAATCAATCCATTTTCACCCTTCTCCACCTTGCCCGGCCCATCTCATCTTCAAAAAGACTCCGATACCTCGTAGTAGAGGAGGGTTAAATTTCCTCAGCGCGAACACCCTTCTTTTATCTGAGAAACAACTCACTAGTCTGCTTCCTGAATTTAATCATAAATGAGGAAACTCCTTCACTGTGAATGCATTGTGGCTCTCTGCAAAGTAGAGAGGTCTGTATCAGATTTTCTTCACACATTATTAACGGGGGCAAGAGGTCTCCAAACTCAGCTGTGAAAAGAGATGCAGCCCTTAATCTCCGAAGCCTCATAAATAATCAGGTTCCACAAAAGGCTGGGTAGGGAGCCTCAGACCCCCAAATACCTGCTTGGCCTCCTGAATCTTCTCATTGTGAAAGGATGCCGGCTGTATTGATGTCAAGATTGTGTGTGTGTGTGTGTGTGTGTGTGTGTGTGTGTGTGTCTAGGCATGTGTATGTGTGTAAGTGCCATCAACCATTTTCTTCCACCTCCTTGAAAGCTGAAATCTTCACTCATCATGTCATTTTATGTCCCTAACATAAGTTGTCAGGAGTGTTGGGATTCACAAAAATTCTTGCACACTATTCTGTGACATCCATTTCCAGTGAGTCTTTATAAAGCCCCATTGTGTAGCAATGGAAAAGGATTTCCAACTCCCTTGGGCAGCCCATGATGAAATCATATTCATAAATCTGTTCACCTTTTCTACCACTTTGCTTCTACCAGAATTCTTGTAAATGTGCTCGCTCTGTCTTACAGTTAATAAATTAAATGAGGAAATAACAAAGGGAAAATGCTGGATCTTAGTACTCATTCCAGAGACTTAACGGTGAAACGGTTCTAAAGAGTTAACTTGTGCTTGCAACTGCTGAACTCTGGGGTGTGGCTGTGGCAGCTACAGAGGGGGACATGGGTTCAAAGCGAGAAAAGAAACGTAACAAACGTCAGTTATCAAACCCGTGGTCAATGTTTCATACAGCCCAACTCAAAGTAAATAAATATTTCAGCAAAAAGCACTGCCCGTGATGTATGTGAATGTCACCAAATTAAGAAAGCCACTAAATCCCCTGCAGTTGCAGAGAAGTGGGAGGCAAGGATTTGAGAGAATAGGTTGATTCATTTCCTCAACTGTTCCAAGGTTTACTTTCTCTGCTATTTTTTCCTCTTTCACTTCTCCCTGCCTTTCCTCAAATGTTTTCTTTGATTTTTATATCATTACCCTTATTTTCCTTATTGGGACTCCTGAAACAGAAACACAAATAACATGGGCATGAATTTGTGTACCCTTCCTTCCGGGAGAATACCTGGGCATGGAACAATAAATATTTCTCCCCACCTTTCCAGGCCCCCTCCACCCCCACCTGAGGGTTTCAAACCCTTCAGCTAATGCAGAAAGCTTTAGTTTATTTAAGCAGAGACAGGCAGGGCACTGTGACAAGAAATTGGTAGTAAATTCCACAATTAGGGAGCAGAGCTGCTAAAAGCTCTTACTCAAAGGGACTCAAGATTATACTGTGAGCAAATTAAACTGCCTGCTGCTCCCATTCTCACCGGTGACTTGGGACATATGGTGACAAAAGATCAAGCAAATATATTGAGTTGTACTCCTGCTTAAAAAATAAAAAGTGTTGAAGAAACTTAGAATGTGACATCGAATTTTAAAAACTGCAATTCCCACCAAAGGAGAGAAGGGAGCCTTGATATCTGATACTTTTTCAGAACATCGGGACCTAATTCTTGGGTAACCTACATTTGGTAGATGCCACAATCTGGCAAGTGGAGAATTACAGCCCTTTAGCTTTCAAACAACCAAGGTATTAATTAATCTCTCCAAATTTTCCTGGTGAGACTGCATTCTCAGCCTGGCAGTATTTCATAAATAACAAAAAGTTCGAGTGAGAGGGCAGGAGACACAGACGTCCATTCAAGGATCCAATGACAATGGGACGACAAAGGCCACTCTACTTGAGGATGGTCTCCAGACATTTTAATTGTATTGAATTGCCAACAAGAGCTCGGGTCAGCAACAAAATTCCCGCATCATCAAATGAGGCAATCTTTATGTAGGAAATTCAGAGGCTGAAATCTAATCATTTAATTAAGGAATTACATCACCTCTGCCTGGATAACAGCAAAAAATTCTAGTATTGTACTCACCAAGCAAAACTGCCAAGGGAACCTGCCAAAACCCAATATCACGTGGACTCGACAAGGTCACACAAGGAAACAATAACAAGAGATACAGTCAGAAACTAACTAAACCAGTACAAGGGTAGAAGTTGGTTGGTTCATAACAATGGACGAGAGTTCCCAGCCAGATCCTCCAGGAACTGAAGAGAGATCCCACCGTCAGCCTGCAAACCACAAATCGGTAAGCTCCCAGGCTGATGCCCATGCCTGCTTCCCTTTCTGTGCAGCTCCCAGGATAAAGTATGGTTTCCCCAGAAGACTCTCACCCTCATCCCACTGGGAGGCTTTACTTACTTAACTTCCTACAAATCACTGTCAAGAAAACAGAGAGGGCAAAAAACAAAAATTAAATAAATGAGCAATGTATACAGTTCTTGAAATCCTAATCATCATCTATAATGTAGCCCTGGCTCTATTCTTAGTTGCTCCTCCAAAAGTTTTTCTGACTTTGCATTTTCTTTGGTCACTTAGAAGGTATGTCACTTGCACTCCTTCATACACATCATTTGTGGGTGATTGCAGCAGCCATCTTTTTTTTTTTTTTTTTTTAGCTCATGTAGGACCTGGTCACAAGAGTGTTCTCTTTCTAGGGAAAGACCTGAATATGCAATCACACGGCACAATAAGCATTAATTGTTGTCACTGGCTCCTCTCTTGCTCAAGAGGGTAATTGAATTTAGGGGCTATCCCAGGCTGAACATGTATGTTCCTCAAAATGGGCTTTATGTCACACTCTCACATGCCAATAAAGTGAATAATATATACCTTGGGTTGCTGAAAAATATGTTATATATATTAATAGGTAGAAGTGTCTGGGATACTATTTATGGGTAAAAGTTCACTCTACATTTTTTAGAATAATAGATTAAATCTATTACATTTAATTATGTAACCTTAAGCAAACATTTCTAAACCATAAAAATTATGTGAATTTACATATGGGCTTATCCTATGATCTAGAAATTTTGGTACTAGGTTTTATGCAAGAAATGAAAGCACAGGCCCATAAAAAGTCTTTACAAGAATATTTATAGCAGCTGTATTCATATGCGCCAAAAATTGGAAACAACCCAAATATCCATCAATAGGAGATTTGAGAAATGCGTTGCGGTATATTCATACAATAGAAGACTATTCAGCAATAAGAAGAAACAATCTTGATATATGAAACTACTCCTATTCAGTCAAATCTTAAAAACAAAACATAAGACCGGGTGAAAGAAGCCAAAAACAAAAAGTACATCCTATACGATTCTATTCCTAGGAAATTCGAAAACGAGCAAACCTGTTCCCTAGTGACAGAAAGCAGGAGAGTGATGGTTGACGACGGTGGGGAGAACTGGCTGGAAACAGTCAGGAGGGAGTTTCCAGGTGATGATAATGTTCTATATTGACATAGCTTGGATATTATAAACTTCAAATCTCATGTTGAAATTTGATCCCCAGGGTTGGAGGTGCGGCCTGGTGGAAGGAGTTTGGGTCATGGGGCAGATCCCTCATGAATAGCTTGATGCTGTCCTTGGGGTCATGTGTGAGTTCCCATGAAATCTGATTGTTAAAAAGAGCCTACCACTACCCCTCCTCTCCTTCCCTTCCTTCCTCTCACCATGATGCCTGCTCCCCCTTGCCTTCTGCCATGATTGGAAGCTTCCTGAGGTCCTTACCAGAAGCAGTTGCCAGCACACTGCTTCTCGTACAGCCTGCAGACCATGAGCCAAGTAAACCTCTTTTCTTTATAAATTACCCAGCCTCAGGTATTCCTTTCTAGCAACACAGAACAGACTAAGACATATATCTTGATTAGCGTGTATGATACATGAATATTACACTCATTGATCCATGCTCTTAATATTCTCGCATTTCACTCTCTGTAAATTATACCTCAATTATCAAAAAGATTTAACAAAACATAATATTGGTATATCTGGAAAATATATTCCATAACCCAAGTGAGTGTGTAAGCACTTAATGTAAATAAGTTCACTTTGTGTTGTTAAACAATAAGTTCATTGTGAACTTGGTTTTTCTGAGTGTCCCTTGTCACCTGCCTGTCACCTGCAGTTAAACCAGCATCACAACATCTTGGCAGTAAATTCTACCATTAGGAGGAACTAGAGAACCTTAGGTGATATTTCAAGCCCTTTCTATGTATGTACACTAGCAGAAAATACAACCAACCAAATTAACTGGAAGGAAAAGGAAAGGGGCTTTGGGCTGTGTTTCAAAATCTACCAAAATATCAGGATATCTTTGAATGCATCTGAAGCACTCCCCAAATCCGCCCACTCAAAACGAAAAGAGAGAAAGAGCTGGAGTTGGCAGCATTCAGTAAATCATTAAATACTACCAGCATACCTGTCTGCTTGGGATGAGCTCTAAACCTTGATTGAAATTTCTCCAATAAATCAAATGGAGCAAGGTGATTTTGTAATTGCCCATAAATAACATTTCCATCCTTATGTCTTAGACAGAAAACTAGGATTTGAGACCCGCTGGCAATGGGACAAGCCTCAGATGGCAATGCAACCAGCACATTGTGGTGTCACCCTTAATAAAACAAGAGCAAGTGCAGATTTGAAGAAAATCATCACAATTAAACAACAAAGAAGACTGTCAAATTGCCAATGCTAGAAAATATTCTCATACAAGGCAAAATAGAATTTATAATGACTTCATACGTCCATTCTTGAGTCTATCCCTAGAAAGGTAATACCTGCAGACGGATGGGAATACAGCCAAACCCAGAAAAGCACATACCAGAAGGGCCATGGCTGTTCCTATTGGCTAGATTTTGTGACTGGGATACGTATGGTGATTTTTAGTCCCAATGCAAATGCACTGCATATTTTCATGTGTATTTCTTTGTCAGCTCTAATGACTCATCAGTTTGAAAAGTGAATGTTCGTGGGAGCCTCATTTTCTGTCAATGAGATAATATAGGCTTAAATGTCATAGTGTAAACTGAATGGGTCTTTAACTTGTTGGTCGGGACCCAGCCACTGTCAATAGTTTCAGGTAATAGCTAAAACGACTTAGAATATTAATTGAAACTATTATTTCCCTTCATATTAGAACTAAAAACAAAGTGCTAATCAATTAAGAAATTCACTGTTTGCACTCCACTTAAGAATATGCCTAAATTATATGCATTAGGTCAAGCTAGAAGCTCTAACCTATTTACGAAATAAGGTTATTAAAAATGAAGATGTGAACTATCCTCCCAGAAGGTCATTATAGCTGATGGTGTCCAGGCCCCAGTAATGGTGACCTGCTCCAGGCAGCTGCCAGCTCCCTCCCTGCCTGAAGGTACTCTCTCTACTCTGCTCCCACCAAACAGGCTGAATTTCTGGGAAATTAGTGCCTTGAGAAGCAGACTTCAGCCAATGATAAGTGAGAGTTAGTAGAGATTAATAAATACCCCAGTTTCTCCCACTTGAGTAGGACAACTCTGAAGTGTGTTCTACACTGCCCTCTAAAGGTGCCCACTGGAATTGAGCCCTGGTTGCCCAGGGGGTAACCTGTCATTAACACAGTCTGCGTTGGCTACTCTCCTTTCCCTATCTCTGCACTTCACTCCCCTGTAGGTACTTCTTGCAATCACAATCACACATAATTGATTTGTACCCCGATCCTAGACTCAGGGTCTATTTCTAAGGGAACCTAAACTTTGAGACCCATAAACATAATCTTGATTAGACCCAAACCTAGCTGCCAGATCAAAGCTCTCTGTGATTCAGAAAAAATAAAAAGCCTTCCCCACTGACTTCTAGGAAGTATAAACTGCTCCTATGATAGACCAAAAATGGAAAAGCCTGGACTGACATTCTAATTACAGAGGATTGGTGGAGGATTGTCTGGTTGTCTGACATTAAGTTCAGAAAGCAAAGGGAAATTATTTTCTCCCAAATAAGTGTGCCAAAAAGAAAAAAAAAAAAAATCCCCATAGCGGTAACCTTCCACCTCAAAGCCACATGTGGCCCTCCAGATTCCCAAGTGTGGCCCCTCGACCAAATCCAAACTTCACAGAACAAATCCCTTTATTAAAAGGATGTGTTCTGTTAAATTTGGATTCAGTCAAAAGGCTGCACGCAAGGATCCAGAAGGCCTCATGTGGCCCCAAGGCCGTGGGTTTCCCACCCTGAAGTACAGTGGGTTCCTGAGACCCTTCATTAGTACGTGGAAGTATTTGGGATGCTTTGTGATGCTTGTGGAATTCAGACTAGACAGACTCCGAAGTAGAGTGCTGGAGGTGGATAACGCAGTTCTGGCACTTTCTATTCCCTTCAGAGAAGAAAACTAGCCATTCAGGTCTCCAAGAGACTTGATCACAGACTATTTGCAGCCTCCTGGAGGAGCCCCTCTCGCAGTCTGTACACCAGGGAGTGCTGGTGTGTGGGAGGCAGACAGGGCAGGGAGTTAAAAGATGTAGGTGCTGTCTGTATTCAGCAGGCGCAAGCTGTGTGCCATTGCTAGCTCCACTTGATCTTCTTTTGGCCTTAGCTCCTTCTGTTCTGAAATGAGGGGAAGTGAACTAAAGAATTCTTCAGCTCTTTAATCCTATTCTCTAAGAGTAATGATGATAATGTATTTTTCGAGTCGGTGATGGTAATTGTAAAAAAAAAAAAAAAAAAAAAAGAGGGCTGTGATAATCTCCTGGGGCTTGAATGTGTCCTGCCTGATGGATGTTGGTTTGGGAAATTGTGCTGTTTGTAATTCAAAGGCCCCTTAACCTAAACTCTTTAAGGAATTTCCCGTAATAGCTTTGCTGGTGGAATTCAGAAAATACCTCTTTCTTTCAACAAAATAAATCCAGAACCCAGAAATATAAAATGAAAAGGAAAAAAATGTTCAAGACTTTACAAAGAATTGGAGCTTAGACAATAAAGTTAGAAATAGTTATTTTGAAAGAAAGTGTGCTCTAATCATTATGGCAGGAAATAGATGTAACATGTGTTTGAACCCTGGCCACTAGTGCTTGAGACAGAAATTGGAGTTTAGGTGCATCTTTAGTCACTGCTCTTCCCATTTTTTAATATGGATACACACATTCTCAGGTTTCTTACTTATTATGTATATTGTTTTTCAAGTCAACTAGAGGATACTCATCCTCTCCTTACCTGACTCCTTGTTTCTCCATAGTTTGCTATGCCTACAATTCCTCATTATAAAAATTCTGAACATGGAATGCCTTAACCTACATATACCCTTTCACAAGAAAGTAAAGTTTCAGAAATACTAAGTAAGGGTGGTAGCCAGGATGCTAACCCATGTTGATGTGGTCCAAAATATAGAAAATATTTTTCTCCTTTAAATGTTATTCATTTTATTTTTATTCTTTCATATATAATAATGCTCATTATAATACACAAAACAATTAAAAAATGTATAAAGAAAAACATGACAATTATTGTCTAACTTTAGACTCTTGATCTTTTGAGAGGCATTTATGACATGCTAGTCTTTTCTTTTTATATTTTAATACACATACTCCTTGACTTATGATGGGGTTATGTCCTGATAAACCCATCATAATCTGGAAATGTTAAGTCAAAAGTGCATTTTCAGCTCATGATATTTTCAATTTACAATGGATTTCTCCATAGCCCCATGGTAAATCAAGTATTGTACTGAATGTGTATTCTTTTTGGACCATTGTAAAGTCAAAAAATTGTAAGTCAAACCATCGTAGGTCAGAGACCATCTGTATGGTCATATATGTTTGTCTCTTTCTGCTCAAACTTATGAAGATATTCTCCTAGGTTTTCTGCTAATTTTTCTTTGACTGCATTTGCACATTTTATATACCTGTGACTTATTTTTTATATGGTAATGAGATAGGGATCTAGTTTGATCCTCTGGCCAGGTTCAGTGGCTCATGCCTGTGCTCCTAGCACTCTGAAAGGCAGAGGTGGGAGGATCGCTTGAGCTCAGGAGTTTGAGACTAGCCTGAACAAGAGTGAAACCCTATCTCTATTAAAAATAGGAAAAATTAGCCGGGCATGGTGGCACACTCCTGTAGTCCCAGCTATTCCAGGAGGCTGAGGCAGGAGGATCACTTGAGCCCAGGAGTTGGAGGTTGCTGTGAGCTAGGCTGATGGCACGGCACTCTAGCCCAGAGGACAGGGCAAGACTCTGTCTCAAAAAAATTTAAAAAAAAAAGGTAAAAATAATAGTTTTATCTTCTTCTATAGATAAACTATTATCAAATAAGCCATCTTTTCCCAGTGAATTGAAATCCCACCTTTGCCATATATCTAGTTCTCATTTGTGCTTGGCTCTATTTCTGGGCTGTTCTGCCCTTTGGCCTATTTGCCTGCTCTAATAGCAACATGTTTTGATTGCAGTGGCTCTTGCCCACTGAAAACTGGCCTCTCCCAAAGATATCTACACCTTAATCCCTGGAATTTATAAATGTTACCTTATTCAAAAAAAAAAAAAAAGGTCTGCAAATGTGATTCAGTTAAGGATTTTGAGATGAGGAAATCATCCTGTATTACTGGGGTAGGCCATAAATGGCATCACAGTGTCCTTATAAGACAAGACACAGGGAAATTACAAAGACGGCAATGTGACCACGGAGGCAGATAATGTGGAGTGAAGCAGCCACAAATCAGAGAATGCCAGGAGCCAGCAGAAGCTGGAAGAGGCAAGGACTGGATTCTCCCTGGAGCCTTCAGAGGAAGCACAACCCCGGTGACACCTTGATTTCAGACTTTTGGCCTCCAGAACTGTGAGATAATAAATTTCTGTTGTTTTAAGCCACCAAATTTGTAGTAATTTACTACACAGCAGCAGCAGAAAACTAATAGAGTAGCTTTTTGCATTTTTAGTAAATGCTAAATCAAATCCCTACTCATTACTCTTTTTCAAACTTTCCTTGGCTTTTCTCAATTATTTAGTCTTTCAATGGAATTTTTAATTATTTTGACCAGGTCTAATTCAGATTGAGATTGCATTAAATTTACATATTAAACTGAGATTAATTGGTATTTTAATGATATTAGTCCTTCCATCCAGAAATAAGGTATTTTTCTCAATTTATTTATGTCTTGTTTTAAATCCTTGAGGGAGATTTTATAGTTTTCTCCATTTCCGACTTACATCTTTCTCACTTTATTTATTCATAAATATTTTATTGTTTTGTCACTCTTATGAATAATAATTTCTTCACATTTCTAACTTCATAATTCAGTCACAGAGAAAGACTATGGATTTTACATATTTATCCCATCCCTCTCACTCCCAATTTCTATGTTCTCTTAATAATTTTAATAGTTGTTTTACTGGACTATCTTTAATTTTATAAGGATACAATTGAGTCTCTTCCTTTGCTGTATTTATACTGATTATTTTTATTTACTACTTTTATTGTATCAATTAGCACATGTTAAACATTGTTCCATTTTAATAGTATTAGAAGTTATTGCTAATCTTTCCATATTTTAATGGAATTGGTTTCAGGTTTTTACCATCTATTTTCATGTTTTCTGTTAAGTAAATAATTTTTATCATGGCTGCTTCTTTCATTCTTTGTAATTTTTTTTAATTTTATTTTTTTTCCTTTTTTTTTAATTCAGGATATTATGGGGGTACAAACATTTTGGTTACATGAAATGCGTTTGCCTCGCTCAAGCCCTTTCTTTGCAAATTTTACTTAGATTTTTTTAAGAGGAATGGATGCTAGATTTTATAAAGTACCCCTTCAGTATCTAGTAGTACAGGCATATAGTTTTCATCCTCTAATTTGTTGAAGGAACTATGTGATATATTTCAAAATTTGAAATCTCTTTCAATTCTTTGAATAAATACCATTTGGGTGTGGCAGTTTTATTCTTCTACTATTCAGCTGAAATCTCTTTCCTAACAATTTATTTTAGGATATCTGCAACTATATCCATGAGTAAATTGATTCACAGCTTTATTTTATATATTAATATGAACCTTATCAGGTTTTGTTATTAAGATTATGTAAGTTTGGTAAAATGAATTGGACACCTTTCCATCATAGTCCTGCAGTATCAAGTCACTTAAATTACAGAGAAATTCTCACATTTTTAAAAAAATTAGATCGGGACAGGCATGGGGGTGTAAAGACCTGAGAAAAATAGCAGAAAAACATTCATGGATCTCCTTTGGTACCCGACAGTTTTCATCACACGCCCAGAATTAGCAGTAACATGAGCCATCAGCATGGAGCAAAGTGTCCCCTCCCTAATGTGCACCAGTCCACCCTTCTAGTATCTCAGCCTTTATTCAGTCCCCATTTATCACGCACTTCCTCCATACCAGACCCCACACCAGGCACTGGAAAAACCGCTACACCAGACAGTTGTTCCCACCTTTCAGGAGCTCCCAGTTGTCACAGAAATAACTCATAGATAACTTTTAAGCACAGAGTGAAGTTTCTAAGTGCAATAAAGTATAATGCAAAGGGGTCCAGCTTCCAGAACAACTGGGCTTCCTAAACAAAAAACAGAAAATGTCTTTGGGTTTCTCAAGTAATAGTACTAACAGTAGGTCATAAGGCTCTGGACAAGCCACAGGGGCCATTCCTACTCCACCTGCATCGCCAAGCAGCACACCTTCTGGCTCATTCACACAGTGTTTATGCAGGCCAAGCAAGGCCCCCTTAGAAGGCGGAGATTTCTGTTGTTGGGCCATTTTAATTTTCTAAATCTTTGCGTACATTTACTCCCATTTGATGGCAGATCTATCTGATTAAATTAGATGGCTCTATAGTGATCACAGATGACAGATTTCTACAACCTCAGTTAGGTTCCCAATGTCACCATATATACAAAGAGGTTATGATTAGAAACAGACCACTCATCGTAAAGGCTAAAGATATTTCCTCAGTAAAAAGAGGAGGGTAGTGGTATGCTAGTGCTGGCTCACGCTAGCTCAAGAGAGCCAGCTGTTAAATCTTCAGGAATTCTGCAGGCCACTTGTTAAACATGGCCATTATTAAAAATGTCATGATATAAACTTAAAGAAATTATAATAAAAAACAAAGGTAACAAATACTCAAAACTCATCACACTCTAATTGTTTTGCTACATGTGCTACCATTACACTCTTGAGACTATTTGCCGTTATTATACCTGTGTGGTGGAAAACATCCCAGCTCTGTGTTCTATGACATCAAGTAGCTAACTTGACATCAGCCCTGGTGATTATACCATGGAATTTGGCAAATGCTTCACATCAAGACTTTTTCCCCCTCAGAAAGCCAGTTGTTAAACATTACGAGAACAGCACTGGAGAAGAGGATTTACTCCCAGAAAATTGCAAAGCAACATAACTTTAACCATAGGCCCAAAGCACCTACAGACATAAACACAGCAGAAAAAAACAAAAAAAAACTACAGGGAAGACAGATACAAACTAGACCACTTGAGGATGACAGTAATGTTAGTGGTGTAAGATGTGACTTGGGGCAACCTTCTCAGTCACGCTGTCCAGACTGGCTTACAATTGCCTGGGTTGCTAAGGGAGGCATTCATCTGTAGCTTTCCCAGATTTCCAAAGACATAAAACCCAGAATAGATTGGCAGCAGCCCCTCAGTACTTATCACCAATAAAGAAGCCCAGATGATTGTCAAGGCAGAAATAAACCAGATTATTCATGAACCAGAAATAATCCAGACACAGACTCAGTGAGAGCAAAGTCTCTATCATTTCAGGGCTGACAAAATCATCCTGGGAGCTGAGAGAGCTGGACCTGGATGATATAATAGATAGTGTGCACCAGATGAGTTTTTAGGGTTAAATGTTTTTAATTCAATTGACAATTAGGAACCACTTCAGGTTTTAGGTTTTTGAGGAAATAGTCTCTAGTGCAGTATTGCCCAATAGATCTTTCTGCAATGATGGAAACATCCTTTCCTATCAATAACATTCTATCAACGTGCACTGCCCCAAACAGCAGCCACTTTACCTGGTTGTTGAGCACCTGCAATGTGATTAATGCAACTCAGGTACAGCATTCTAAACTGTACTTAATTTTAATTACTCTCAATTTAAATTTACATGACCTCACGTGGCTAGTGGCCATCATGTTAGACAACGCAGATCTATTGGATTTGAAGCTTGGAAACACAAGATGAATGTAAGTCATAGAATTGGGATGATAATTAATCAGACAAAGTGTAGTTCCCTGTGCAGCTGGGTTTATTAAAGTATGTTCAGCTCTTTAGGCTACACATCCATAACTATGCATTCCTGAAGGGTTCACTTCGAATACTAAATCTCCATTATATTTTTTAAAAAGTCAGTCTCATCACTTAATGGTGCCACCTCCATCAGCATCCGGAAGTGGTCCCCCTGAGCTATGTCAGGAGTCTCTTGGGCTTGCCTCTCCTAGCTCTCGTCACCAGTTTTATCAGGCTTTGGAGGTAGTCCAATTCTGGAGTCCATCCTGACCAAGGCAGGCAGAAAAATCACCACCTCCAGCTTGTCAAATTGTAGGGTCTGCAGCTTCCATCTGATCCCTGCCTTTTTACTCCAACTGTGGGACTAAAATGCCTCCCAATCCTCACAGTTTCCACCCCTGTCTTCACGTCTCTGCTGAGTCTGGAGTGCTGAGCAGCATCCTATACTACTTTATAGCCATGATAATGCCCCATCCACACTTAGCTTCTACAGGGCCCCCCATCACATTGTACAGACACAATATGACCTGGAGAATTGCAGCAGCGTGGCTCACTCACCAAACCTTGGATTCTGAGGTCACCCAGCTGCTGTTTCATATGTCCATTTGCCCTAGGTAAAATTGGACCTTGGGTCACCCTTCTGGAAAGAAAGCAGTAGCCCCTTGAGGTACCCCTCTTGGCCAGTGATAGAGTAGGTTCCAGTGGAAGAATCCTCATGCTTATCTCGAGGGAACCTCCATGTTGCCTTTCAAAAGAACTCAGACAATTTTTGAGGATAAGTGGTGTTACATTTCTAATCAAGCATAACAACTAGGCTTCCAGAATACAGAAGGCTGTGTTTATTTTTAGCTCAGTTATTAGTTGAGAGTTGGAAATTTTAATTAGTTTGGGACTTTGTTTTTTTTGAGGAGCTGGTATCTTTTTGTTCTTATTTATTTATTTTTTTTTGTAGTTGGATTTGTTAAAATATAAATAACCTACAATAAAATTCACTCTTTTTGTCATACAGTTCTATGAATATTGACAAACACATTCAATCTGGTAACTACCACCCTAATCAAGATATAGAACCGTTTCCATCACAACAAAAAACTCCCTCGCGTGCCTTTGTAGTCAATTCCGTTCCCTACCCCCAAGCAACCATTGATCTGTTTTCTGTCCTTATAGTTGTGCCTTTTTAAATGTGATATAAATAGAATCATCACAGTATTTAGCCTTTTTAGTCTGATGTCTTTCACTTAGAATAGTGTATTTAAGAGTGAAATGTTCCATTTAACTTTTTCACAATCTAGCTAACAATTAGAGTACACTGTAGCAAGTGCTATATTAAGATGTGTCCAGGGAAATATGGAGATACCCACCAACATGACCAACATGTCATGGAAGTCTGCTCAGAGAAGATACTTGATTGAGGTCAAAAAAGAAGCCAAGCACCAACTGATAAGGTAAGGTGAAAGCCTTCCAGGTAGGCGAAACCAATGCCCAAAGACTGGGAGACATTGAAACAAACGTGCTTCCTACCTAAAAAGAGAAGCTACTACATAGCAAAAGGTCCTATATTTCAGTCTAGAGACCAAGGCAACTGTAAGCCCACAACTCTAAGACTCTAGTAAAAAGAATGCACACTTCTAATTAGCAAGAATTCCAACCTTATCACCACATACATCCCTCCCTTTGCTTCAATAGTGATAAGAGGTGAAAATCTGTCAAGCTGGAAATCCATCAGTTTGAACAAATTTTACAGCAAATCTCACCCTGAACTGAGGGTTCGTAAGCATGAGATGAGGGACAGAGCATAGTTTTCAGTTCCAGCTCAAAAATTTCCCCTGACACATAAACAGGAGAAAATTATTTATCATTTAATGGCATTACATGTCCCTTAGCTTTCCCATGGGAATGTGAACAGGATGAAATTGAAAAAAATAATCTACAGAGTTTTCAGCCACGTGTTTCTAGATTCAAGGGCAGCAGATCGGCTTAGTAGCCAACAAGCTGCTCTATTTTGGACAAGTCTCTTGACTTCTCTGATCCCATTTATTTTTCTGTTGCCAAAAAAAAAAAAAAGAAAGAAAGAAAAGAAAGAGAATGAAGTTGGATCAGACCATTTCATAATTTTTTTCTAGCTCTCCTATTTTATAGTTTTATAAGTTCATGTCAAAACCATTGCACTTAAGGAAACTTGCAGCATACTCCGAAATGGGGCTGGAATAAAGGCCCCATTCACGGTACCAGGGTTCAGTGAGCACAATGTGGCTTTTTGTCGGGGTGGTGGGTGGAGGGGTGGAGACAGAATCTGGGAGGTCTGGTGTTCACTCTCCCCACCACCATCCTAAATGAGTCACTTAAACTATGGCAGCAATGGTGAATGTGAAAAGAGAAGAGAAAACAGAGCTCCCGTCCACTCTAATACTTCTCATACCCCTCCTGGGGCCATCAGAAGCAGTTCTGGAGGCCATTGTACCTGGCCAGACTCTGTCTTTATTAAAAGGCAAACTCAGCCACATCTGTTCTCATCAGCTCAAATATTGCTCTAGTCTGTTTACCGTGAGACTATTGGAAAAGCTGTTATAAATGAGGCTGGAACCGTGTGTCACAGGCTCCAAAGGACACACAGCTGTTTTCAAAAAGGAGATCATGCTTCAATTCTGCACTTTGTCACTGCCTCTCTGCCCTGCCCCCCGACCTTGTCTCTGCTTCATGTCTGTCCCTGCACTACAGATCTGCCTCCACCAAGGGCATTTCCAGGAGTAACCCTCTCTGGGGGATGATACAGGGCCTGTCCCAGCTCCCTTTGCATGCAGTGGTACTGTGATCTGTTGGGGAACTGCAGGAGGGTCGGGGTCCCCGCATGAGCCATAGACTCCTGCAAGGTCAGGGCTAGAGGGGACCCCAGGGAAACTGACTTCACTCGTGTTCAAACCTTTCTTTAAATGCAGGGTAAAAATTCTCCAACCTTGCAAGGAAAACCAAAATGAAAACGTGATAAAAGGTGCAGAAATGGGGCAGCAAGGTGGAGTGTAGGGGGAGGGGTGAAAATCTTTAACTCATTTCCTTACCTTCAACACACACACATACACACACTCACACACACAGGCATAGACAAGCACAACCACACTGTTAGGGAAGTAGAATTAAAAAAACAAATAAATAAATAAAAGATCTTCTCCCAACCCAGCAATCATCTCCACAAAGGTAGTAGAGAAAGAAAGCACTTTTACTGTGGGGTAAGCCTTAGCTTTCCTATGGGAATGTTAACAAGATGCAATTGAAAAAAATAAAATCTGCAGTTTTCAGCCAAGTGTTTCTAGATTCAGGGGCAGCAAACAAACCAGGATGTGCTGTGCAACACAGGCAACCTGCGAAGAGATTGCAAAGACTCACACCCACCCTTTCATACAGCCAAGCACATGCAACCCGCTACATACATGTTCTCAAGGCAAACAGTAACTACTGCTCAAGTAAGAGGAGTTGGCAGCACCATTGTTCACACATATTAGGTGACCCTAAATTTACTTGGTAATTGAGGTGACAATCTATGTTAGCTAATTGACTTTATCCAGAGGGGGGAAAAAAACTCTTTCTGACAGAAAGTAGTTTTATAATGAGATTCCCACTGAAGCTAGCCCCCCCTCCCCCACCTTCCACAGAACCTCAGATAGGGGCCCTATCTCCCTTGATGTTGGCATTTCAAAGAGATGGCTCCCAGGACCTTGGGGAAGACATTCCAAGGCTGACACAAGGATTATTTAGTTTCCAAAACATGTTTTTTTAAAGAGATCAGGAATTTGCAAGTTGTATAAGGTAAATAGTCTGACAAAAAGGGAGGGAAGAGGAATCTCTCCCCTTATTTTCAACAGGAGGAATTAAGCCTCTTATTTTTAATTTGTGTTTGTCCTTACGACACATGTGCAGGCATGCACGCTCACACACGGCACTTACTTAAATTGCCGGGGATCCTAAATAGTCTGAAACCTGCTGTTCTGAAACCACGCAGGCTCATTCCCCCAAGTAGACTTTACCAGCAGTGGTAACGCCCGAGGCAGGTGGGATCACCGATCCAGCTTTTCTACCCCACTCAGCTCTCAGCAGTTAGCGTCAGAGCCAGCCGCGCTGCCCACCTTGGCTTCACATCGGAACAATGCAACGCTTGGCCCACCCAGATCAATTAAAGCCAAATCTCAGGGGATGGGGCCTGAACCCTGGTGTGCTTTACAGAGGAAACAGGTGATTCTAATTTGCATCCAGGGTTGAGATGATCCACTTAGCTAAAAGCCCAAGGAGGTGAGTGACAGACTTGATGAGACAGTGGCCCTCAGCCCTGGCTTTGCATTCAAATCCTAGGGGAGCTCATAAAAATCCCGATGGGTAGGCTGTACCTAGGGGTAATATATCAGGATCTCTGCAGCTGGGGCTTAAGTGCAAATATTTCGTAAAGCTCCCCGGGTGAGCCCAATATGCAACCAAAGCCCAGAACCAATGGGTTAAAAGTGGTCCTCAACAGCAACTGGGTCAGAGCTTGGTTCTGTGGCTGTGGGTTCACGGCCAAGGGCCTTAACCCTACCAGTTACACGGGGCTATCCTACTACCTACTGTCTAATGTGTTCATCAAACGACTTAATTTTGAATCATGTTTAGTGTCGTGCATGTCATATGTTAATACTCAATACGTTGTAGCCATGATTATTATGAGTTCATGTAATGTTTAAATAAAAATTAAGAACTCTGTTTAAACTAATTTTTAGTCTGGAAATAAAGCTTAACAGCTATCTAATGGAAACTTTTCCTTCTGTGTGACCCTGTCGGTTTTATGAAGCTGACAGAAAGAGTTAAGTGTCATTTCTATTTGTCCTGCTCCTACTGTTTTTACCTGCCCTGGTCCCATTTTTGTCATCCAACAAAAGAAAAAGACTCCTAGGCAAAAAGGACCCTCCCCACCCACCTGAGGTCATCAGCCCCTAGCCCTGCACATCTGGGTAATCCATGTTCCCCTCGGGTGATGCCACGTGTTGGCAGAAGCAATGAGGTTTTCCTATTGAGGTTAAAGAGGTAAAATCGCCTGTCCCAGTGATTCTCAGACTTTAATGTGCATTGGAATCACCTGGCTGGCTTGTTAACTCACAGAGGAACCCTGGCCCCAGAGTTGCTGATTTTGTAGGGCTGGGGTGGACCTGAGATTCTGCACGTCTAATAGGGTCCCAGGTGTTGTCAATGCTCCTGGTCCAAAGACCACTCTCTTGAGAACCACTAGTCCCTATCCCATTTTTCTCCTTTTCTTCTCTCTTTGTCATGCAAGCGAGGGAAGAAACTCCTATTCCTGCCCTTTGTTCTTCCTGCACCTCCATTACCACCAAGCTTGGGAACGGCTGGAGGCAGCACTTGAGAAAGGCTCCACAAGGCTCCACTTCAGGCAGTTTTCAAAGGAAAATAACATATACATAAACAGACTTGGCGCTTTGGAGAGAAGTCCCCTGCCTTTTCGCCTCACCATCTGAAAAAGGCTTCTTTGTAGCAGGCAGGAGAGGGAGGGTTGTTGGCGGGGGCTGGTTTCAGACAAAATTCTTGTTTTCATTTTGCTGTTGTTTCTCATCCCCGCCCCCATATTTTTCTCACCACACCCTGGGCTGACTCCATTTTTTTTTTTTTTTTTTGCCCCAGGAAATGTCTATCACAAAATACAGAAGGCTGAGAGCACTTTAGAAATGTAAATTTACGACCATATCTCTAATGCTGCGGTGTACTAGAAAATGGTAAATAAATAAGAGCCTTTCCCCGAAATACCGACTCATTTAAATTTAAGAATAAGAGGTTTCCTTGTGCTAGAACTGGAGTGCCCAGAGAAAACAACAAAGTCAAGAGAAAGTTCACTTTACAAAACAAAGGGAAAGCCAAGATGATTGGGCGAGGGGAAGTGGGGAGAGCAAGAAAATTGGAAAATGGAGGCGAAAGAAAAAGCTGTTTTGATTCAACCCAAATGCAAACAAGATGCCTCAGCTCAATGTGACTAGAATGTCTTCGCCAAGATTCCTGCCAACTCAAAACTAGCAGCTCTCGGCTTCGGACTGTCATAAACCAGTTCAGGGTTTATCATAAGGTTGCCACATTTAGCAAATAAAAATGCAGGGCACCCAGTTAAACTTAAGTTTCAGATATTTCAAAGCATGTGTGGTAAGTACAAATTTACTCTAAAAGGGTTTTCACTGTTTATCTGAAATTTAAATTAAACCGGGTATCCAGCATTTTATCTGGCAACCTATATACCCACCCCGCCTTATTGGATGTTTTCTACATAAACTCAGTCATTGGGCTCAGCCTTTATTTCTTATGTTCCTGGAAAAAAACCAAGCACTGGTAGCCTTTACTACAGCTCTGGAAGATAGATGTTTTTACATCACAGATGGGCATGCAACTTCACGTTCAAGGTTGAGTCTAGCTTTTCCCAAAGCCCCTCAGCCATTTCCACAATTGAGATTCCACTTGGTTCAACTTTCATTCTCTTCCTTCACTCTAGTTTCTTGCTCCTCTCACACCCACAGTCCAACTCATTTCAAATGCCAAATATTAGTAAGACTTTTGTCATTTGACTCTTCTGACCCATCTCCAGGTATCACTCTGCACCCTCAAATAGTATATCAGAATATCATCTAGAAGCTTTCAAAATATACGGATGCCTAGGGCCACTCCCAAAGATTCTAATTTAATTGGCTTGGGGTTGGGGGGGCTTCACATTGATATTTTTGAAAGCCCCCAAGTTGATTCTCAGGTGCAGCCAGGGTGGAGAAATTCTTGCTTAAATCAAGGCTTCTCAAACATTCATTCCCACAGAAGACACTGGAGGACCCTGTCAAAGTGCAGGTCCTTGTTCAGTAAGTGGAAGGCAGGGAGGGAGGTTTTGCATTTCCAACAAGCCGGCAGGGGAGGCTGACACTCCAGGTCAGAGGACGACATTGTCAGCCAACAAAATCTTAAAGGAAATCAAGTGCCAGGTGTTAAGACCCTTCTTTGAATAGAATGGAACAGATTGTCTGTTGTACGTTGTACAATATACCAGAATACATGGTACATGCTACAGTATACTAGAACACCAGTTATCCAGGGTGGGTGGGTGGATATTCACAATAGCAGGAAGGTAGAACATCATTTCTTGAGCTCAGCATTTAGAACTTGTACTAGCTGAAACATTAAGATCCAAGCATGTCCCTAATAAAATAATAAGCCCTAGTATTTACGTATCTCTTCATCTGTTTCAGAGCACTTTATCATAGCTATTCCTTGACCTGCTCCACTCCTTTCACAAATATGCATGAGAGTTTTGAGTTCCCATCAACAGATATAAACACTGAGGCCCAAAGATGATAATAGACCCAGGGCTGTTATTAAAATGCTCTACAAATAAGAGTTTGGTAACATCCATGTTTCTGCTAAATCCAAATGTGGCCTCTAACTTAATAACATAATTAATTATAAACCAGTGCTTCTTAAATGCTAATGTGCATACAGATCCCTGGGGATCTTGCTAAAAGGCAGACTCAGATTTAACAGGTCTGGGTAGAAACAAGGTTGGCTCCCAGGTGATGATGCTGCCTGTCCGTGGATTCTACTTTAGGCATCAAGGAACTCAGCCTCACCTCAGTAAATTCAGCTTTTCTCAGCTCTGACATTTGGTGGCTTCAGCTTCCTAAGTGGTGGCATTCTTCTCATTATTCTCTTGTGTTCCTAAGCATTTAGCAAATGTAGTGGCTAAAAAAAAAAAATGGACTGAGAGTTCTGTGTTTTGGCATTGCTTATTTCCATTAAAAATTTGGAACAAATGCCTTAAAAATTGTACTTTTTCCCCATTTTAAGTTATCTTTTAAAATATAAATGTAAGTGGTATATACCCTCACCATTTCAGCCTTCATTGTTTTATTTAAGATGCTCACATATGGGACTTTAGTGGCAACACTTGTGTGCCAAAATAAAAGTTTAAAAAATCCGCATTTGTTCATATTTTTTCCTATCTTCACTTGAACATGGGTCTATGGAAAACTCACAATTTTTACTTTACAAAAATAACTGATCCATGTGTTGTCTTTTTGTTGTTGTCATTGTTACTCATTTTTACCTTTAAAATAAATACTTTTTCTTTGCTTGTGGCAGAAAAAATAACCAACAATTCAAAGATAAATTCCAAGCTCAGAACACAGTCAGCTCTTGATGTCAAAACTGAGGTGTCAAAAATGTGAGCAGTGTTTGTTTGGAAAAAGATCTCTCAGTCAACAGTGTCCTTAAAACCATCCTCCTAGAGTTCCCAAGAGGACTGATAGAAAAGTTTTCAAAGGTCTCCAAAACTCTCTTTGCTCTTGGTTTGGAGAGAAACTAGAAAAGACTGAGAAACATCACCCCCCCCACCCCACCCACTCAAACATGCCTATACTCACTGTTGTTTGAGTGCATTCACATTCCTTGTTTTTGGAAAGTTATCATTTTTTTTCAGCAATAACAAAGAGAACAATAGTGCCTCCATTACTTTCATACAAACCACCACTTATCACTTCAATATTTGTGATAGATATATTGCATTAATAGCTCCAATTTTCCACTCCTCCCTATGGTTTTAGTAAAGACCTCCCATACTGACTCTAGCTTTCACCATATGACTTGTTTTGGCCAATGGGAAAGTAGAAAATTTGATGCCAGCAAAAATTTGAAAGCACAGGTGTGTCATCTGCTTTCTCTCTAGCTTCTCTCAGTACATGCTTTAGTTATCCTGTTGAAAACTTATAAGAAAAATGTAGGGTGAAAGTGGAGTTATCCCAGCTGTGGTCAACCTAGACCAGCCATTTCCCAGCTGAGCCATCAGCTGATAACATGTGCGTGAGAGATCTCAGCAAGATCAGCTGGGCTCAACCCACACCAGCAGAACAGCCCAGCCAACTCCTCGACTTGTGAAGTGTTATATGATTGTTTTTAAAGGTGTCTTCCTTCTTCTAACAGTAACCACAAGTCTCCAAGATAGATAAGGTCTCCAGCTCATCCACTGATGAGACCAGTTCAGGGTCACTGCAACCCCAGGAACATGACCAGCTCAAGGTCCAAAGTGGACAAAGTTGGAAAGATGAGAAGACAGTAAAAGAGCATTTTGAACTAACATAATCTTAAAGTTCCATAATCTTGACGTTCACAGCATGCAGAAACCCATTCTTTAACAGCACACTAAACAGCAGCTATAGATGGAATCAATACAAACATACCTGCCCTCTCCTTGGCACCTCAAGACGTTCTGCGTTTCATTCAAGTGGGAGAAACCAGCAGCAGGACTCCTGGAAGGTACGGCGTCTTTTCAATCAAACAAATAATAAGGAAAAGCTGTCAGTCTTACCAAACAGTGAAGTCTACAGGCTCTACAGCATTTATTATTGGAAAAAGAAACAAAATGTGTAATTCATGTTATATTGTAGAAAGGGGGAAGAAAAAGTCTTTCAAATCAAATGGTGAAATATGAAAGCCTTTTTCTACAATAAGACAAAGAGTAGTCGCATCTACTACTCACCTTCGACACGGACGTGTTTTAGCCAATACTTCTATATCCATTACCATAATAGAGGGGGTACAAGACTGTTTGCCAGTCCCCAAATTCATCTCCAGCCAAACTGACAAATTCTTGTGGAGGTAGAGATTCCATTTATACATTTGGCAGCAGACACCAACCAGAGTAGAAATGAATTTTCTCTGGAAGGAAGAAATGGTCTGAGTCCTGAGAGTACGTTTCCTATATTCTCTTTCTGCCTTCCATTCCTTCCCCATCCCAGATTGCTTTGCGGCTTCACGGAACTGAGGACTAACACCTGGCCATATACGGAAATCACCTGTGTAGCAATGGAAAAATACCTTTCCTGGACCCCACCTCAAACTTGCTGAATCACAACCTGCAAAGGGTGAAATGTGAGGCCCGGTATTTTTTCAAACGTTCTTCAGGTAATTCTAGTCCGTAGCCTGCTTTGAGAATCACTCCTCTAAAAAATGATTTCCTCAAGCTCATGAATAACTTTAACGCAAACCCACCTACTCTTGGCTCCTTAAAATAAAAATGAAGGTGTGCAATGAGAAACAGATTTCCCTTGAATAAATAAATGGAAAAGATTTGAGGTTCTTAATGCAAATACCCGATTTTTCTTATCTGTTACTTGCTAGCTATTAGATTTTAGAAAATCATTTAATCGCTGGGCTTTATCCCTCAGCTGTTAATTGGCAAACTTAGGTTAGACGGCTCAAAACTTCTCTGACTATGTATCTCTCATGCACTAGTCCTGGAATAAACTCTGGACTATATATTTTCATGTGGTCTCTCAATTCTTACCCAAAGCCCAGCCATTTTTAAAATACTCTTCTTGAAGACGGATGAGCTATCTCTTTGACTCTCATCTCTATGGCTCAACTGGTACTTTATGCAGTCAGAAAAAAAGTCAAAGAGGGAAAGGAGAGGAGAGCAAGGTCATAAGTAGAACTTTCGCTTTGGATACAAATTATTTCTTTAAGGTCCTTTGCCCCCTGGGCCAGTAACTTGAAGTTATTATATTTTACACTACACAGGTGCCAGTCACTCAAAAGGTATTCAGAGAAGAGTTGTAGATAATATTTGTTTCATGACAACTAGTGAACAACTACATTCAAATACGTGGAAGAATAACCGAAAGCCCCAAAGGGTCTCTGTTGAGGCTGAATGTGTATATAGGGTAAGGAAAGCCATATCCTTCTGAGAATTTAGCAGGCCTCCCCCAGGGGGCTACAATGTGGGCTGGACAGAAGACAAGGAGGAAGTACTTTCCAAATAAGGAAGGATTTAAAAGGCATTCTGTGATTGATTGTAGAAGGAGATTGAAAAGTCTCTACTAGGATTGGTCATTGTGGCTGTACAATGTCATCTGCATGGGCACTAAACTAGAGTATAATTCTCCACTGGGTCTGAGATGAATTGATAAAGGCTCAAACAAGCTTTGGGTTATGCAGGGGTCAAGCCTTTTTGGGTATATGCGCAAGGTCCAAGCAGAATTTTTATCTGCTACAAAACCAAGATAAATAAGTTTATACTATATTTATTGCTTTATAACTTGCCTTTTGCAGCTAACAATAAACACCTTCCCTCATCAAAATATAATCATATTTAACATTATTTTTAATGACTGCAAAGTATTCCATCATTCCATTATAAGAGTATGCCATCACTTTCACTTACCCTCTTGTGGCTATTCATAGCTGCAGTGCAAAGCCACAGAGCCAAATTTCTCACAGATCCTCATTTATTGTCTTTAAATACATTTTTAGAAATGGAATCACTTAGCCAAAAGTTATAGGCATTTTCAAAACTGTGTTGACTGCCAAAATTGTCCTCTAGAAATGGATACTTCCACCACCAAAAGACATGTGCTACATCACTCATGCATGAGATCATGGGCAAGAATAAGCAGGAAATTGAGAACACATCAGGCTCGTGGGGCCCTGGGGCTTCTCCAGTGGGGAATGGCTGACCACTGGGCAGCCTGGTTCTGTTTAAAGTACTGTTGGTTACTGTCATGGTTAGGGCTCCCCCAGAACAGACCCTGAGACAAGGACTCAACTATGAGTGGTCCTAGGAAATAGCTCACAGTAACCTCAAACTCCTGGGCTCAAGCGATCCTCCTGCCTCAGCCTCCAGAGTAGCTGGGACTACAAGTGTGAGCCACCATGCCTGGCTAATTTTTCTATTTTTAGTAGAGATGGGGTCTCACTCTTGCTCAGGCTGGTCTCAAACTCATAAGTTCAAGCAGTCCTCCTGCCTTAGCCTCTCAAAGTGCTAGGATTATAGGCGTGTGTCACCATGTCCGGTGACCTTTTTATTGTCTTAATGGTGTCTTTCAAAGGACAGATGCTTTGTTTTGTTTTCAATGTTCACAATTTAATTTTCCTCTCAAAACAGACTTATTCACTAGATGAGTCTAGTAGTGTTTGAACAATTTAGAAATAACAAGCCCCACAGTTTCATTGCCGTGTTCAACACCGTGGTTGGTCAGAGACGATGTCAGTATGAGAATTTCAGTTTTATGATTCTAGATCTGTGGAGATTTTGAGTTTGTCAATTCAGGAGCAATTCAGGGGCTTACCTTCTTGAATGGCATCTAAGAGGGAACTGCTTTAGGTGGTGACCTACTCTTTTGCAGATGCAGGGTGTCAAGGCTCTAGTTATAAATCTGTGTTCCAGCTGCAGCTGTGTCCTCCCACCCACGAAGGGAGAAGTGGAGAAAGAACAGGAGCCGCCAGCAGTTTCAAATTCCTCCAAGCTGAAAGCGATTTATGAAACCTCACAGATGATGGTAGAGCAAATTCATGTGCCCTCTCGTCTCCTTTGACCTCCCATCAACTTCCTTTCCCTTCTTGGACTTTTAAGAAATCGCTTTTTAATGATATCCATAATTCATGAAAAAGAAAGAATAAAATCAAAACATATTACCACTGGCTTATAAACGCCAGGGCTATTAATTATTAACAGCCCAAGAAGGAAGTCAGAAATGATCCCAAAGGTGAGAGAGATAAAGGCATGATTGCACACACACGCACACACGCACGCACACACACACACACACACACGAAGTTGATTGGAAGCCTTTGTACTCAAAGGTTTCCAATTCATACCACACATATTAAATGGTGATTTAATTCCTTTTTTCAAGGAGCACGCAGTTTAGCTAAAATAGTAACCTTAGCAATCATCTAATGAAAAGCCCTCCTGCCACAGAGGAAAAAACCCAAAGCCCAAAGCAGAGCCTGCCCTGTATTACAAGACAGCTAGTGACAGAGCTAGCAGCAAAACATGTTTCTTTTTACTACCAGTCCTCCTTGCTAAAGAACACAGTCTCTTTCAATGTCATACTGGACACCAGAGGAGGATGCCAAGTGTTTGCCAAAACAAAGGGACTCGTTGTTTGCAAAGCCTAGGAATCAGTTCCTACTTGCACTGTTTTGCTTCTCCCATCTAAGCAGAAACACTCCCTCCTCCGGGAGAAACGGCCAGTGGAGAATCAGCCTTCAGGTGTGGGGTGGACCTCACAGAGATTTATCCTAAAGAACATCTATAACTTCAACCCTTCCCAGCACCTGGAGTTTCTCAAATGGAGATACATTCCTTAGGGCTGTAGAGCCTGCTCCAAGCTTCAGAAATCCCCAACTAGAATGGGAGTTTCAGGATAACTTGGGATACTTCCTCCTTTGAGGTTCACTTTCTTCATTTGTAAAATGGGACAAACAAGATCACCTGCTCTTTGGGTTGTTTTAAGAATTAAATGAGATGATACACTAAAGTTCTCAACGCGGTCGAGGGTTGGCTGGGGATGGCTGGGAGCTAGATGAAAGGCTGAGAGGAAGGAGAGACACTCAAGGAGCTTGGCGAGGGCAGGGAGTGCATGGCTAACCCTAAATTCACTACAGCCTCCTGCACAGTTTGGTTGAGGTCCGTGGTCTTGGGGCAATAAATTAAAACAAAACAAAACAAAAAAGCCCACCCAGAACCTGGTTAAAAGACAATCCTTCCATGGAAGCAGTTGTCCCTGCTCATTTTAAGGACAGGTCCAGGGAGGCCTGTGAGGGTAACCTGAGCTACGTTTCCTTTGCTACTGGAAGGGCGGGAGTTGAATCAAATGGGAAGCTTTCAGCAATGAAGAGGGCATTGCTTATTGGAACCTTCTGATTCAGCTGGATCATGCAATTCATTCTCTCCTTCAAAAAAGGAGAGGACTTTTAAAAATGGTGTTTCTATTATTTTTTCCCCCTTAACATTTGAATCCCACCAAAATTCTAGAAAAGAACATATTATTCAACCTAAGGAATTTGTTTTCGTATGAGAGAAAAAAATAGAAAGTTCAGAGAAGCTAGACAGGAGTGGCTCTTTTTGTCCGTGAAGAAGAAAAGATCCTTTGAAGACAGCACATGCTCTCTTCGGAGGTTAATGTTCATGTCCGTCCCTGTCACCTTCTCCTTCCCTCCCCAGCGACATCGGGCACTGCATCTACATCTGTCTTCTTCTCCCCAAATCCTGCTCTAGGGGAGACCATGAGAGGCCGGTATTCTGCTTAGAGTTGTTTCAACTGTATAAATGATTTAGAACTTTAGCCTGTAGCCCAGGTGACATCTACCTTCTTCTTTTCCTCACTTCCAACCCAAAGGCTCTAAAATTTACCCCAGGACTTTCTAACAGGATCTTAGCTCTCAGAGGCAGAAAGAAAGTAGAGATGTCAGAAGAATTTTCTGGCAGCCTTTTAACCAGGCCTTTACTTCTAGCCAGGCTATGATACCCTCTTCCATTTTCATTCTAAACATTCATAATGTATGTGATGTCTTCTCTTCATTGACTCTATTTTGATGTCAAAAAGTACACGAATACGCAACGACTTTCTTCTTATTACTATCACGCGTAGTTTCTATTTTGAGATGAGGAGCTAATCACAACTAATCTCCAATAAATAGACACTAGTGTCCATTTGGGACTGGAACCCCCAGCGACCGCCTGCCCCAGTTTCCATGGGAGGTCTGGCATCAGGAAGAAAGATGTTTAGACTCTAAGGGGTTATGTGCTGGGCTTTGGACCTCAGGGATTTCTACAGTAACTCCAAGATGGATTGTGCCTTCTATTTTTGGATTCACACTGGGAAGCCAATTAAATTAAAAGGCTATTCATTTCACTATATTTGTCTCCAGGCTGCTCAAATAGAAATGCAAATGACTCCTATTGAGTGAGTTTTCTACCTCAAAGAGAAAGAGATTGCAACACCAAGCCCTGTGTACTTCACAGAGGCCGGTCTGCCTTGAGGAGGAGAAACACAAGCCTCAACCCTCAGGCTATTTATAGGCTTCTTTTGCAAATGTGATTGAAAGTCACCCTAAACGAAGGAGGAGTCTGCTTCTTTGGCCACTTACAGTTCCTCTGTGCAGTTGTCAAAAATGGGGTCTGCATTTACAAAAATGGACACAACTGAGAGTGAGGAAAAACTCCGCCCCCCACCCCCCAGCATAACTCAGAAGACTAGGGAAATGACAGAGCTAAATATGACAAATGCTGCTTTCTGAGTGTTGTTTCCATGTACAACAGGCCACGGCCTTGCAGAGAAGGTAGCTGCCAGCGACCCTTGGGCTCTGTCCTCTCATTTTCAAATCCTACAAAATGGGGAAGTCAGTCTGCTGTCTCAAGAGCTCACACCAAAGGGCCAGAAGTGGGTTGAGCTGGCCAGGTTGGCCTGACATATAGCGTGGCCAAGGAAGACCAGATCACAGAGGCTAAAGTGCAGTTGACTTAACCAACCAGGGCCAACTTTGAAGCCAAGTGTGCGGATCTGGCTGACTGGGACATGCAGCACTCTTGAGAAGGGGTCAGTAGGGAGTGGACACTGGGGAGATGAGCTCACATGTCTACCGTGGAGTCCATGGGAGGAAATGACCTTTCCAAGATGGATTAACTGGTGGCTTAGCTAAGAAAAGAACTAGAAGCAACTGGAATTTGTAGTTTGTTTCTTAAAACATGTGTGGCAGGCAGAACATAAGGGGATGACTGTCCTCCACTGGTCCTTGTAGGATAGTAATTTCAATTTTGAACAGGTGACCTTCCCCGGATAGAACAAGACTTTCAAAGTAGCCTATAGTCTATGAAATCATAGCCTGCAACCTGCCATTTGTAGATCATTTTGTGGCCTGACCAGCCCAAATTGAAACTTGCCCATCATCAATGGCACATGAAATATTAGGTTGCCTGTAACCGCGGGGCTAGCAGAGCCTCAGGGATGAAGAGGATGTGGGTTGTGATGGCTGCCCTGGCCTTCTTTATGGCTTATGGAGACTCATCTGGCAGGATGTAATAAACAGAATGAAATCTGAGACAACAAAATGTCTCAATGTTTATGAAAGCCCCAAACTATTTCCCAGAAAAAGGAGCCATTTAGAGCAAATTGAAAATCACTTGACTTTATCTTCACTTTCATGGAAAAAAAAAAAATCTAAGGACTATTCAGCTCAGTTTTTGAAATTCATATCTATCTAAAAACGATTGGAAGGAAGGGAAGGAGGAAGGGAAGAGGGAAAAGAAAAAAAGGAGGAGGGAGGTAAGAAAGGTTGGTACACAGAGCCCAGAATATGAATAACAATTTGATGGTCTTGCTAATCTGCCCCTCAAACTTCAAACTACACTCTTTATTTTTATTTTTTTCTCATAAAATAGAGCAAATATGAACCTGAGAACTTAATCTTCTATCAGGCAAAAATCTCCCCTGAAATTTCTGTTGTTTTTTTGGTGAGTGCCCCACATAGCAAATTGAATCAAAATGAATGAGTTTTTTTTTATTATTCTATTATATTTCTACTATCTCCTAAAAAAATGCAAAGCCATCAAAAAATGCAAGCAAACATGTACCAGAATGCTCAGAGCAGGTCTATTCATAATCCCCACCCTGGAAACAACACAAATGTTTATTGGGAGTAGAATGGATAAATAAATTCTCTTGCAGTCATACAATGGGATACTAGATGACAATGACAATAAACAAACTACAACCACATGCAACAATATGAAATAATCTTTCAAACAAAAGAAGCCAGACACAGTAGAATCCTTATGATTCCATTTATATTAAAGTTTATAAACAGGCAACTAATCTATGGTTACTTAAGACAGGTGAGTGATTACCATTGGGGAAAAGGGACAGGTGAGAATGCCTGGAGTGTTTGTTAGTTCTACTTCTTGATTTGAATTATGAATACACTTGGTGAAAATCCATCATGCTGCCCACCTATGGTTTGTGCTTTTTTCTGCATGTATGTTTACTTCAATAAAAATTTATGTTAAAGTGTCCATTGTATGAGTAAACTATGAGGGGTGATGGCCATGTGCTATATTTTAACTGTGGTAGTGATTACCTGACCACATACATTCATTAAAACTCACCAGACTATACACCTAAAATTAGTGAATTTTATTATATGTAAAATAGACTTTAAAAAACTGATATATATTTTTTTATTTGAAAGAGTTTAGGAAAAATAGTTCTACTCTCTATACACCAAAGCACTTTGGAAACAATTCGGAACAAAAGCAAATGCATGCATTCCTGAGTTTTATTTTGTAGCATAAACATGTCAATCAGTGGCTCAAATGCTTAAATGTATAGAAATTATTAAAATACAAATCTTCAAAAGCAGAGATCCTATTTGTTTATGAATCTTAGTATTAGGAAAACTGAGGCTAGGAATTTCTGTTGCAATTCTAATTCATAGTCTTCTAAATTTCTTTCAGTGTCATTAATGTGCTTGAATCGGCACATTATCATGGCTGTGAATAAGAACGCTGCCAAACAAACAACCACAAAACCTCATTTATTGCTCACACATCTGGAGCCAGCTGGGGTTGCCTGTGCAGTTCTGCTGAGCTCCCAGGGCTCGCTCCCATGTCTGGTGTTAGGCTAGAGACTGGCTGGTATAAGTTTGCCTCAATTGTAATGATTCAGGTGATGTGATATAGTTGTTATCCTCCAACACTGTCTCCAGTGTTCTTTGCTTCCTGGTATTCACACCCCTGTGTAGCTCCTTCCCCCAAAAATAGAGCTCTTCTATGTAACTAACTAATAGGATATTCCAAGGATTATTTACAAAATATGTTGTAGCCTCTCCCTTGTACTCTTGGATTATTTAGCTTAGTGGAAGCCAGATGCCAACTCATGAAGATACATAATCAGCCCTGTGGAGGGATTCACATGGCAGGAAACCAAAGCTTCGACATCCAGCACCAACTCGCCAGATCAGTGAGCTATGAAGTCATTAAAGTATGAAATGTCTGATTTCCTTAAGTACTAAATTTGACAGTTGATATCTCTGACATTTCATTTTGACACTTCTTGTCTTATTTTTATTGTGAAGGTATATCCTCAGTCTTTCAAACACATGTTTTGGCTTGTGATTATCTTTCACTTTTTTTTTTTTAGAGCAATTTTTGTGAAACCATGGATAAGTCAAAAATTCATGTTATTTTCGTATGAGTTCCACCATGGAACCAATGCAGTGCTGACAGCTCAAAATATCAAGAAAGTGTTTGGGAAGGATATAACTAACAAACACACAGTACATCAATGGTTTAAGAAGTTCTGTTTGGTAATTTTAATCTTGAAAATGAGCCATGTGGGCGACCTGAGACCACGGTGGATAATGATGAGCTAAAAGCTGTAGTGGAAGAGAATCCATCTCAACCTATGTGTGAATTAGCAGCAAGGTTTGACGTTACTATTCCAACAATATTGGACCATTTGAAAGAAATTGGCAAGGTAAAGAAGCTGGATAGATGGGTTCCATATGAATTAAACAGGCGTCAGAAGAGAAATTGTCTCAAAGCTTGCCTTTCTTTGCTATCCCAACATAGAGGAGTACCATTTCTACACCATATTGTTACGTGTTATTAAAAATAGATTCTTTTTGACAATTGTAAGCATTTGGCACAATGGTTGAGTAAAAATGAAGTCCAAAACCAAATATTCATCAAAAACAGCTAATGCTGTCTGTTTGGTGATCCATCATTGGTATTATCCACCACAGCTTCAAGAAACATGGTCAATGGATTACAGTGGATGTCTACTGCAACCAATTAGACAAAATGATGAGGATGCTTGTGATTAAGCAGCCAAGATTTGTCATAGAGACAGGCCAATCCTCTTGCAAGACAATGCTTGACCACAAGTCGCACAAAACAATGCTGCTCAAACTACAGAAGCTGGACTTGAAAACTCTCTGTCATCCCCCATATTCACCAGACCTTGTATCAACTGACTACCACTTCTTCCAGGCTTTGGACCACCTCTTGCAAAGAAAAATATTCAATTCTCAACAAGCTGTGCAAAATGCCTTTTGTGTTTTCATCACCACTCACTTTCCAGGCTTCTTCACTGCTGGCATAAAGAAGCTACCGTTAAGATGGCAAAACTGTGTCAACAGTTTAGACACATACTTTAATTGTACTGCTTCTTGTTTGTGATATAATAAACTACAATTTTTATTCAAAATCAGAAATTTTGTATTTAATGGCCTAATAGCTTGGAAGTGGATCCTCCAGCCTCAGTCAAACTTTCAGATGATTGCAACCCCTGAGCCAGAACCTTGAGCCAGAACTGACCAGCTAAGCTGCTGTTGAATTCTAGAACCACAAAAATTCTGAAAGATAATAAATGTTTATTGTTTTATGCTGCTAAATATTGGGGATAATTTGTCTTGTGGTTATAGATAACTAATATACTAGACTCTGTACCACATAGCTTTCATCCTTCAATTGGCTTTCCTGGGTACATTCTATGGTGACAGCAGAGATGCAAGAGAACAAGTGAAGACATGAAGCACTTTTCAAATCTCTGCTTATGTCATGTCTTCTAAGATTCCTTTGGTCAAATCAAGTCAGATGATTGAGCCCAGAGTTATATGACAGGGCAGTTTGGCTCACCTATTATATGGGAAGGTACTGCAAAGTTACATGGCAAATGGCATGCTTGGTTGTTTTAAAATGTGCCCACAAATTCTTTGACACTGGCCCATTAAAAGGTAGAGCCTATTGTCTCCCCCTTGAATGTCGGTTGGACTAAGTGATTCACTTCTATAGAACAGAATGTTGTAGAAGTGATGGTATGTGACAGCCCAGTTTAGAAATGGGCTGTTTCTCTCTCTTTCTCTTGTGGATTGCTTGCTTTGGGGAAAGCCAGCCACTTTTCATGAGGATAGTCAAGCAGACCTGCAGGGAGGTCTACCTGGATAGAAACTGAGTCCAACTATCAGCGACCAGCTCCAACTTGCCAGCTAACTTGGAAGTGTATCCTCTATCCTTAGTCAAACTTTCAGATAAATTCCATCCCTGCCCATATCTCAATTGGGACCCTAAACTAAGCCATTCCTGAATATTCCTGACCCACAGGAACTATGAGAGATAATGAAGTTTTATTATTGTTGTAAGCCACTAAGTTATGGGATAATTTATTATGTAGCAGTAAATAACAAATGTAAGGAAGAATGAAGAATTAAGGTTTTTTTCTTCTTGTTGTTTTTAGCTTCATTGTTAGGGAGGTGTCATTCTTAAGGTAGGAAATATCCCAGTCAAAGAAAGGGTGTTTGAAACAGTGCTGAGTAGCTAAGAAAATTGGCAAATGCTCATTTCTTGTCCCCATACAAAATCATTACATTACTAAAATATAAGTAATTGGAGAAACTATTGACATGTCTTTCCATTTCCTGGAACCTAAATTGGTAAATGAATTTCATCTCCAGAGCCATTTCCAATCAATTGCTAATGACTGCCTAAAGTTATATGTCAAGACAAACTCTGAGGCTACATCTGGGCTCAGGTGGAAAGAGAACTGGGATCCAGTTGTGATGATGTTTCTGCTGCATGTTTGTGTTAAATAATAGGTACCTGCAAAAATAAACATCCACAGGCTTCGTGTTTTCTCTCATTTCCTACAGGGAGGATCTTAAAATACCTCATGACCTTTTATAATTGTTTAGGTAAAAACTATTACCATGGATCAAACCCTCTTTTATCCATCTCACTGAAATCACATGGAAGCCAATCCATGTTTCCTTTGAACCACTCCAGGATTTGGCTGAGCCCACACATATAAAACAGCTATTCTGGCTGAACCTGACCTCCTGAGATATTTTCCTCTTACCTCCCCCACCCCTCTGTCACCTACTGAGGGACCCTTCAAGAATACCAGAATTCCACAATGTTCAACATCACTAATAATCGGGGAAATACAAATTAAAACCACAATGAGATACCACCTTATCCCTATCAGAATGGCCATTATTAAAAGTCCAAAAACAAGAGATGTGGTGAAAAGGGAACACTTATACACTGTTGGTTGGAATGTAGACTGATACAAGCTCTATGGAAAACAGTATGGAGATTCCTCAAAGAACTAAAAGTAGACCTACCATTCAATCTATCAATCCCACTACTGGGTATCTACCCAAAGGAAAAGAAGTTGTTTTATAAAAAAGACACCCACATCCAAATGTTTATCACATTACAATTGCAAAGATGTGGAATCAACCTAAGCACTTGTCCTGAGTAGAAAGAGAAAATGTAATACACACACACACACACACACACACACACACACACACACCATGGAGTACTACTCAACCATAAAAAGGAATGAAATAATGTCTTTTGCAGGAACTTGGATGGGAATGGGGAACATTATCCTAAGTGAAGTATCTCAGGAATGGAAAAACAACCACGTTCTCACTAATGAGTGGAAGCTAAATGATGGGTAACAAGAGGCAACAAGAGATGTAAAGGACATTAGAAACTAAGAAGGTGGGAGGGTAAGACGTGGGTGAGGGATAAAAAATTACCTGTTGGGTACAATGTACATATTCTGGCAACAGGTGCAGTTAAAGCCCTAACTTCAGCATTATAGAATTCAACCATATAACAAAAAACACTTTGTACCCCTTAAATCTATTGAAATTAAAACAAAATGATAAGTTGTAAATTCACTTGTCATATTCAGAGATTCTGGCCTCCTTGAACTCAGAAAGCATCCATAGCAGCAATCGTTGTCTTTTTCATACATACAGTGTCAGTTGGGGAAGAAAAAGAGAAAACACGTGGAGATTGCAGAACCATTATAATCTGTATAAACCAAGTCTGGCTTCTGCCCTGAAGTCCATTCCTACACGGTGTCATATTCAAGGAAACAATGACCCACCAGCTAACATATTTAAATACAAGTTGAATCTTTCCTGAAATCTCTTGAAAGTGGATTCTATTTGCCCATTTTAACTGTAAGGACAATTTATAATTCTATTTCCTGATATTTCTCCTTTCCAATATTTCATAACTGCAGAAGTTACCCCAGTGTCTTCTCTCTCCTCTCTCTCTTAAAACTCTCCTAACTTAACTCCATCAAACCAGACCCATTGCATATCCATACCCTTCATCCCCAGCCTTTTCCATCCCCAGATTTGTTCTGCCAAAGTCTTGAGATAGTAGCTTTCCTCTCTCTCCAGTGTGGCTAAGTACAGCATGACCTGGCCCTCTCGGTCCTGTCACTCTGCCCAATGGCCCGATCTGGTCCAGATCCACAGGCAGCCCCAGAGTTCTCCCATCCAGGAGGAAGAGAGAGCAAGTGATCATTCTCCCATATCATCTGTGTTTGCTTTTATTACTCACTACCACATAATTAACCCAAGAAATTCATTCCTTTTATTTCAAGAAAAAGGAGCCAGGGTAGTTAGTATTAAGATTCTAATGTTTGCTAATTAAGAAAATGGAATATAGCAACAAGCCAGTGTGAAATCTATAAACTTTTTATTCAACTGACTAGCATCTGCATTCAGTTAAAATATGTATATATATATATATATATAGTCTACATACAATGCCTGATATACAGTTGACCCTTGAACAATGTGGCGATCAGAAGCTCTGACACCCCCCACACAGCCAAAAAAAATTGCATTTAACTGTTGACTACCCCAAAACTTAGCTACTAATAGTAACCGAAGCCTTACTGATAACATAAGCAGTCGATTAATATAATACATATGTTGTACGTTAATATGTATTGTATATTGTATCCTTACAATAATAAAGTAAGCTAGAGAAAAGAAAATGTTATTAAGAAAATGAAAAAGAAAAGAAAATATATTTACTACTCATTAAGTGGAAGGAGACCATCATAAAAGTCTTCATCTTGTTCATCTTCATGGGTTCAGGAGGCTGAGGAGGAAGAAGAGGAGCAAGAAGAGGAGGGTTGGTCTTGTCAACTCAGGGGTGGCAGAAGGAAGAAAATGCATGTAGAAGTGGACCCACTCGGTTCAAACCCACGTTGTTCAAGGTTCAACTGTATATGCAGATTCAGACTCCCTGTAATAGATCCTGACAAGAACATGAACCCTTCAGGTCCCCTCACCACAATCCTCTCTCCACAGCCCCCAGGCTGGGCCCCATGGATGCCCATCATTTAATTAACTTAGCTAATACTTACCACATATAACCAACATTTTAAAAAACTTTTCCTTAGCAGATTACTTTTAATAATATCTCCAAACTGTTTGAAGTTAGGAGCAAATAAAACTCCTCTTAGTCTTAGGCATGTCATAATTTCAGAAATATTAAAGAGGTAGAATATAATCAAGTATCTTCGAGATGCATCTGACCTTTCTGCTTTGTAGAAAGCCCCATAAATCCTAACACTGGGAGTCAGCTCTGAGCCATTACTTGTGTATGCTAATTGTACACAACATTAATGGAGAATGTGGGTGACACTGACTTCCCAACCTACAACTTTGTTTCATCATCTCTGGATCACCAGCTGGGACTTTGATGGGGCATTTTACAGCACAGTCTCTGCTACCCTTGTGAAACATTATAATCACATAAAACGTTATGCTCTAGGATTGTATGTAATACAGAGCCTACCCCTGGCATCTGTGCCTTAATTATCTCTTTTCATCGCTTCACTGCCCATTTAGGAGTCTTTAGAAGGCTTTCCTCTGCATGAATAGGGGTGTGGAGTTTAATCAGCCCCGCCTGGCAAAAACACCCTCATTTCCAATACCAGTTCAACAACTCACCCAAGGTGGTTCTGGGAAACTCATTCAACTTCCTTGTGCTCTTATTTAATCAACAGGGAAATGGACATTTCTTGGTCTCCAGAGTAGCCAACATTTCCCCTATTCATGTATGGGACCTTCTGAAAGGCCTGTTGCAGATGCTCAAACCAACTTTCCCTACATACCAATGAAAACTTGAGCCAAAGGCCCAGAGAGACCACTTAACCTGCTCTGAGTTCTATCAAGGACAATCTTGGCACCTGGAAAATTGCCCTAATTCCCAAACTTGGAGAGATATTAGGAATGTGTCTGGGCCAAAAACTGGAATCAATGACATAAGTCTTGTCCCTCCCTAGTTCTGTAGTAACTACAGGCAAAGTAAATTCCCTGGCATCTTCCAGAGTATCCACGCTGACTGTGATCCCAATGCAGACACAGCCTAGACATTCCCCCACTGCCTGAAGCTGACCACTAGCTGGCTCCACACAGTTTTCTGGTGAGGCAAGAAGCAACGTGCAGCATGAGCACAAGCAAGACAGTTGGTAGAGGGAGGAAGAACAAAGTCCATTTTGAGTTAGCACCAGCTTTTTCAGAAAATAGAAAATAAGCCCACTCAGTGATGATGAGCTGATGTCTCTGAGGTCAGAGACTAGCTTTGCCTGTCCCTGGCACTATCCCAACAGGGCTGGCCTTTGGTGGCCTTTGTGATGCTTTCCTGAGGTCGGGCAGCAAGATGGTGGTGCACTAGCAATGGACAAAAGCCAAGCACACACCCGGGGTCTGATTCCACACCACTGATGGGAATGATATCTCTGTTGCAACCAGGGTCCTCTTGGTTGCTTCAAAGATGGGCTTCAAAGTAGCCTATCTCTTTTATATGTGGATAATTTTGATTCTGGCAAAGGCATAGACAGGCAAAAGTCAACCACTGGAGCAAGAGGGCAGGGAAAGCCTTTCTCCCTTGTTCACCAAGCCTAGACATGCTGGTGTTCTTTCAGGCCCTCAAATTCTCAAATGTTACATGGCATGGCACAGTGTACTTGGTCCCCAAATCTGCTCTATATCCCAATTGCCTAGCAACTTTTGAACTCCCAATGCTCAACTTTCACCCCACCCCAATTATACCCAATTATACACAAGTGGCTACGGGAGGAGGCCAGGCATCAGTTTTTTTTTTTTTTTTTAAAGATTCCCAGAACATTCTAATGTGCAGTGGTGTTTTCACACCACTGGCAAAATGGTTATAAGCACAGACACTGGGGTCAGGATTGGATTTGAATCCTGGCCCCATGAGTTACCAGCTGTGTGGCCTTGGACAAGCTACTTCAACTCTCTGTGCCTCAATCTTCTCATTTGTAAAATACAGCATTTTACAAATGACAATAGTATTTAACTCACAGAGTTTTTATGAGGATTAAATGAGTTATTATTTGCAAAGTACTTGGATCAGTTTCTGGTATTTGATAAGCACTACAAAAGTTTGTTAAATATATACCCCAAGTTCATTCCTGCCTCAGGGCCTTTGCTTTTTCAGTTCTATCAGTCTGGACCTCATCCTACTTGACTGTCGTGAACAATAAGTAGTCACCCACGATAGTTACACTCTGTCTTAGTGTCCTTTTTGGTCTCATGTCTTTAGGTGTGTATTTGTTGCATGTATTTTGGTTGTCTCCTCCAGTGGAATGTCAGCACCATGACAGCAAGGTCTGTCCTATCTCTAGAGCAGTGCCTGAGTAAATGAGACTAAAGGAATGTGGATACTGGGGTGGATTTAATTTGTTAGGAACACCTAGAGGAGGCAGTAAGGGAAAGAGACCCATGCTTTGGGATAGAGATCCTTCCACAGGCTACCAAATGTTACGATGCAGATAGAATCTTAGAGTTTATTGTGGATGAGACATCATGACTGAGGAGAGGCGCATGTGTTAGCATCCCCAATTAAACCTTGTGCAATAAAAGCCTGGCTTGTAAACAAGAAAGGTGGCCTCTCCCTGAAAATCTAGACCTGCCGAGAGCTTGCACCAGAAAATTGCCTCATTTGAATTCTCTTGTTTCATTTCAGTAAATAGTTCATAACTATTTTATTCCGTTTAAAGCTTAATTACCTATTTTCATTTCTATAAATTGCTCCCTCCCCAGCCAGGGTCCCCAGTTCTTACTCACTGCGTGGGTATGATAGAATAATCTTCAAGAGTTTCAAACCGAATGAAATACACGAAGACACGGTGGTGAGGAGATTCACATTGAGGCAGACAGCATGCGGAGCTTAGCAGTGCGGTCCCACAGGTACCAGAGCAGTCTCTGTGCATCTTGTTAGGATTCAACATTTCCACTGAAGCTAAATCATCATATACGTGTGTTCCATTTCACAGAAGACGATATACCCTAACCTGAAAGCCCAAGTCACCCTAAGTGGGATCAGGATTACAAAATTGCCTCCTGTTACAGAGGATGCACTAGAGGTTCCTGCAGACTGCAGTTCCCATTCATGAACATTTCAGATTAGAGCTGCAAAGCAGCTCATGGTGAAATTGGGCCTGGGGAACCTAAAGCCACTGTCAGCTGAGGATCCACTGGAAATGACTAGGAGCCTCCAAATGTATAAGTCTATGAGATACTATTGAAATTACTAAACTGTTGATTTGTAATAATCTTTTGGAAGCAAGTCTGTAACCTCTTTTACCTACAGTGCCCAGGACAATGATTCTTCTCCACCTTTAGCCTCAAGAACCTAGAGACCCCTGGACTCCCAGGCATCAAGACGAGGCTCTGGAAAGCTCACAGCTTGACTCCATCTAAGGCAAGCACTTCATGAGCAACAGTCAAGGGGAGGCTGCAAACCAAAATGTGTTCTGGGTAGATACCATGATGACCAACAATTTGTGAGAGCAACACATTCGAAGTGTTCTGTAGACTGGTATTTTGCTGTGGAAGATTGTTTAGCAGATGCCAGCCAGGCAGTACCACTGCTACCTTCCTTACTGTCCAGTGGGGTCCAGGGCTCTGTCCCCAACAGGCCACCAAGAGATGTTGCTGTTGAGATACAAGTTGGCCTGTGGTCAGAGAAGAGGCCTTGAGGCCGGACGCGGTGGCTCACGCCTGTAATCCTAGCACTCTGGGAGGCCGAGGCGGGAGGATCGCTCGAGGTCAGGAGTTCGAGACCAGCCTGAGCAAGAGTGAGACCCCCATCTCTACTAAAAATAGAAAAAAATTAGCTGGACAACTGAAAATATATATAGAAAAAATTAGTCAGGCATGGTGGCACATGCCTGTAGTCCCAGCTACTCGGGAGGCTGAGGCAGAAGGATTGCTTGAGCCCAGAAGTTTGAGGTTGCTGTGAGCTACGCTGATGCCATGGCACTCTAGCCCGGGCAACAGAGTGAGACTCTGTCTCAAAAAAAAAAAAAAAATTAATTGATTAATTAATTAAAAATAAATTTAAAAAAAAAAGAAAAGAGGCCTTGATCTTTCAGCTGCTTTCGATTTGCATGCATTTTAAGGAGTTTGCTTTTATATCTAAATTATGTGTGCTTTGCCCAGCAGGCTAAACTACTTCCACTTGGCCCTCTTCTCTTGCCATACATGGCTGAACAGGCTTCGGGGTGCAACGCTGCTGATCAGAACCACACACAACTTTTTTGATCACAATGGTTCAAATGGGAGAGGAGGCTTGGTCTGTTTTCCTTCTCAGGCGTATGTGCCATTTTACAAGACGAATATTGCTTTGCCAAAGGCGTGATGGTGAGCTTGTGAAATTCTGGTGCTGGGGGTGGTTTGAGTTGGGCCCAGAAAACATCCTTCTCAAATCATTTGAAATCCTGGCCATTGTCCACATCTTGAGGACCCACTTACAGTGGCCAGTGCCCAGGCATGAGGTCGGTGCTGGAGACAGACATCCGTGTGGCTGGAGCAGATGCAGAGGGGAGGAAAGGGCCCCAGCGTGGTAAGACACAAGGTCTTTCTCCCTCCACGTGATAAACTATCTGGATCTGTGCTGTGGGTTTCTCCTGCGTCAGGACCACAGAGCAGGAGGATACACTCTTCTCCAGGCTTAGCTGACCATAAATTCTGCTTTAAGACCACTTCCCTTTTCAGCACCAGCAGAAAACGCATCAGGTGGCAGGAAGCAGTTAAAATCAAGTCATCGCTTTGTCATCCAGAGCGGCGGGTGGGCTGGGCATGCATGAGGCTCTGCAACTGCTCTTTCTCCCTTGTTCTTCTTTAGGATCCTTTCATTTATAGCTAGGAAAAAGTAATTACCTGCAGCTGGGTTTCTCCTCGGCAGGGAATTTAAATCAGCAAGTCCACCCACCAGGTCACGCCTTGCTGACCAGTCCTCTGGGACAAAGCACTGGGCCCTCTTCTCCTCAGCCCATGTCCTCCCAGCAGCTTCTAGTCTTGGGAGGACTCAGGTTATAAGCCAATGACCTTCCACGCACGCCTCCTGCGGCTTGTCTGGGATCACTCGATTGATGTCTTTATCCCATTGCACTATCAGGCGAGTGAATTTAAAAGACAAGTAGCTCCCCTCTAGGTCTGTCTCAGAATTATGAGAGAAGGGGCCTTCTGGAGGGATTAGTTTAGTAGAGTGCTTCATAGCCAGAGCTCCAAACTGGCTCAGACCGGAATCCTAGTCTGCAAGTGCCTTAACTTCTCAGTTTCCTCATCTGCACAGTGGGGATGACAGCAGGACCAACCCCACTGGTGTAAAGATTAAATACTTGCATGCAAAGAATTTACTCGCATGCTTGAGCAAAGGAAGTATTCAGCAAATGAGAGTAATTATTAGATGGGCGGTGGTGATGAGGGATGGAAAAATTAGAACTATAGGATTAAAGCAGGAAAGTCTCTGGAGGTCAGCGGGGCTCGTGCATTGCAAAGTTTACAGAGCATGAGAACCACCTGGAGGGCCCAGAGTGACTAGATTCAGTAGATCAAGGGTAAGACCATGAATTTGCCTATCTAACAAGCCCCCAGGTGATGCTTTTAGTACCAACTAGTTAAATCAACCACTTTCCTGATACAAGAGCCCCTCTTTTCTACCCCCTCTTCCTGCAAGATCACTTGGAAGCTCTATTGGGCAACTCCTAAGATGGTGGAAGAAAGGAAGTGAATCGTTCGAGACCAGCCTGAGCAAGAGCAAGACCCCGTCTCTACTAAAAATAGAAAGAAATTATATGGACAGCTGAAAATATATATAGAAAAAATTAGCCAGGCATGGTGGCACATGCCTGTAGTCCCAGCTACTCTGGAGGCTGAGGCAGGAGGATTGCTTGAGCCCAGGAGTTTGAGGTTGCTATGAGCTAGGCTGACGCCACGGCACTGTAGCCCAGGCAACAGAGTGAGACTCTGTCTCAAAAAAAAAAAAAAAAAAGAAAAGAAAAGAAAAAAAGGAAGTGAATCCTTGCTGGTGCCCTGTGACGAGTCAGGAGCTTTAAAAAATATGCTTCCTTATTTTCACAATAACTTATGGAGTTACTTATAGTTGTTCCTGGTTTTTATTTGTGTTTTTCCAAGATGATGAAATTAAGACTAAAGGTAACTTAGGTGCCTTCAACACTGTCACATGGTAAGAATTGAACTCAAGTCTCTTAGGCCTGAGTTCTTGCATCACTGATGTTCAATTACGTCTGGGAACCCCTAGCTCACACCACCTTCCATTATTGAGCAACTCTTAAAAGTTAAAATATGTGTTTGTTATTATCCTGAGCTGCAATCTGCCTCCATGGATTTACTGTCCTAGTAATGGCTTCTGAGTTTTCAGTAGAATCAAAAATGACTTAATATCATTTGGTTAGACAGAAGATAACCATTTACTTTTTCACAAGATGGCACAGTGGTCAAGTGTATAGCCTCCAACCAAGAGTTCCTGAGTTCAAATCCTGACTCTCCCACTTCTTAGCTGTGTGACTTTGGGCGAGTTTCTAATTTCTCTGTGCCTCCATCTTCTCAAACCTATAGCGCAGTGCTAGTATTAGCAACTTTGTTAGAATGTTGTTGAGAGGAGAAAACAGGTGAATGCACGTACAGAGTGACACAGCAACTGTAGCTTTTATGAGCTCAATCCATAAAGCCTTTTAAAATCTTCATAAAGTCCTTTGTAACTGTAGGTCTTAAAAATGAGGCCAGACTGTTTTTCCCCTCCTTATGATATGAATATACTGCATTTAGCAGTGTCTCGTTAAAAGTCTTCATTGGTGATTAGAGGCGCTGGATAAAAAGGATTATCAAAGGCAACCTGTGCATTTCATCAGCAAGAGGCCTGGATTAAACCAACCAAGGTACTCCAGAGTGACTTTGGTTTCTTGCAGAGGTGATTCTGTTTCTTTTATTTTAAGGCAGAGAGATGGAGTCATTCAAGATGCTAAGTGAGTCTGCCACGCATGTCTCAGCCAGGAACCCCCTAAAACTCCAGGAGAGCCAAACCATGGGAAGATTAAAAAAAAAACAAAAAACAAACAAAAAAAAACGCCTGATCATCAAAGGATGGAGAACGTTTGGGGCCTGTCAAAAATCATTTTTTAAATTACAGAAATAATGTAAATGGTGAGGCAAAGGAACACAAGTATCATTTGTCTTAGAATGGTGTGGGGGGAAATCTTCCATTTTCCTCCCCTCTCTGTGTCCTTGACCTTGGCAATGTGGCATTTCACCCCTTGAATCTGGGTTTGGCCATGTGACTTATTTTGGCCAGTAGGATGCAACAGAAGCCATGCAATGTCAGTACAGAGCCTGGGCCTCAGAGACCTTGACTCTTCTTGGAACTTTGCCAGGACCTCATGAATAAGCCCAGGGTACCCTGCTGTTTCCCCAGACAAGTGAGTGAGGCCATCTAAGACTAGCAAGCCTCCGTCCATCCTACCAGTTGATTATAAACTTGTGGGCAAACCCAGTCAAGATCAGTCAGGTCTGGCCCAGAACAGCAGAACCACTGAGCTGATCCATAGACTCATGAGAAAGAATAAGGTTCATTGTTTTATGTGTCTGAGTTTTGGGGTGGCTGGTTTCACAGAAATAGCTAATTGATATACCCCCTACAGAGTTGGTAGGAATAAAACAGCAACAACAAAAAAGATATCCAAAGCAGTAATAGTACTGCTTGTATAGTTTGAACTACAGAAAACTGTCAATATTCAGCCATTTTGTACTCACAAAAATAGCAATTTCATATGGACCAATCAATTATTAAGTTCTTCTCCCATGTCAGGCACTATATTTTACATAGACTCTCATTTAATCTTTACCATAACTCTGTAAGGTAGATATTACTATCCCCATTTTACAAATGAAGAAATGTAGGCTCCATAAATAACTGTTGAAGAAGTGAATAAAAGAAACATTTCTCAAGGTCACAGGTTCAATACCTGGTGGGACAGGAATGTGAGCTTAGGTTGGATTGATCCCTCAGCCATTGCACTCTCTATGACAAGAAGCAGATGGTAATGACAATGGCTGACGTTTATCGAGCTTTCACTAGGCGTCGGGCTATTCTAAGACCTCTGCTTGGCTTATCTCATTTAATCTTCAGATATAATGCTGTGTGGTTGGTGTGATTTATGCATGAGGAAGCCAAACTTCTCCAAACCACGGCAATGCAGAATGTGAACTTCCAGGCCAGAATTTGAATCTAGGCAGGGCTCCAAGTCAAAAACTACTCATGGCACCTTTTAGGGAACTGAGGAAAGAGAAATGGAAGGAAAACATGGGGTTCTTCATAAGCAAAAGCCTAGTAAACTTTTGACATTTAACGTGACAAAAGTCTCTATTACCCCAGATTCACTGTAGTAAAAAAATCTCTGGTTTTATAAAGGCTCTTTCTTCCCAAGAGGGCAAACATAGTCTTTTCTCATCTATTTCCACTTTACAGTCATCCGTCTCTTAATGAAGTGGATCATCCTAAGAAATGCATCATTAGATGACTCCATTGTTGTGCAAACATCATAGAATGTACTTATGTCAATCTAGATGGTATAGCCTCCCGCACACCTAAGCTGTACGGTACGGCCTATTGCTCCTAGACTACAGACCTGTACAGCACGTCACCGTACCGAATACTGTAGACAACTGTAACGCAATGGTATTTGTGTCTCTAAACATACCTAAACATAGGAAAGATACAGTAAAAATATGGTATTATAACCTTACGGGATACATGTAGTCTGTCATTGACTGAAACATGATTATGTGGCACATGACTGCATTATATGTCAACTTTTGGGAAACCAGGTTAACCTCTCCATGGAGACATGGTAGGTGACTATTCTGTGGGATCGCTATAGAAGCCCCTCAGTTCTCTGAAGACGTTGTCCACTGAGATGTCTACCATCAGTAACACACTTCTGAATTAAGGCCTTATTCCGGAAATCCCTGAAGGTTAATATTAATTAATTTGTATTACGCAAACTTAAATGAGGTGACAAAAACCTAGGAGCCAGCAGAGACCAGGCACATGAAAGAAACAATGGATGTGGCCTGGTGTCGTGCAGGAGGGGGCAGTGGGGACAGTGGCAAACTGAAGAGCACATGTCCCCTCTAAAAGGGGATGCTGGTACTAGCTTTGAGGCAATTGTTTCCATTGACAATGACAGATGTTTTTATTTTACAAAAGAAGACAAAACATCTAGATATTTGTGGGTCATTTCGTTTAAAATCTGACAAGGAAAGAAATGGATCCTTGGGCTGGAATTGGCCACAGGAGGCCAGTTTGCAGCCCTGTGCTAACATCAATGCATCAATGCAATATCATTTCTTTAGGGTGGAGCTACTCCAAGTACAGTCCCTTGGGACATCAACACCCACATCACCCAGGAACTGGTGAGAAATGCAGGATTGGAATCTATGGGAGTGTGACCCAGGTATCTGGGCCTAGCAAGCCTTTCAGGTGGTTCCTACACACACAAATGTATGAGTGGTCCAGAAACAACAAGGACCAGAGGTACAAGAAGGCCTGAGACAGGGTCTGGGGCTGACAGGGAGGAAGGTCTCCAGTCCCCAGGGCTAAGGACAGGAAAAAGAAGGTTCTGACAAGACCCGAGAAGGCTCCTGAGAGTTCTGCGAGCAGCACTGTCATCTGAGCAGCCCAAAGGAGCCTTGCACATCCTATCGGTTGTTCCTCCTCCAAAGCCAAGATACCAGCCTCTCAAGCCCAGTACCTCCTACCCTCGCAGCTCCCAAGAAAGTGACACTGTGTCCCCGTATTTGCAGAACATTGTCAGCACTAAATCTGTTCGGAAGCATGTCTCCAAAGTTGTCACTGTTCTCAACTAATTAGTCAAAGGCTTCCATCTGCCTAGTGGCTCACCACACTTTTTATATTAATTTTCTTATGCAAATAGGGTGATTCTGGGGAGGAAAGATGTCAAGCAGAGTGATAGGTACCTCACTCGGGCCAGAATAGGATGCACCCTTAACATGCAATCAGCAAAATCTCCAGAAAGATCATGTTGAACTAAGCTTTTGTATTTGGGCTTCTCTGAAGCTTAAAAATAGTTTTAATTAAAGTCACAGGAAATGTCTGACATATATATATAGGAGATATTGACCTAGCCTCCCTACTGTAATCTTAACAGTATAAGAAACTGCCCACCAAGCCAATCATTCAAAGCACAGTTCAATTAATTTCTCCTTCTTTCTTCTTTTATTCCCTCTCATTTTTTTTGTTTAGCCATGCTATCTTATTTTATTCTTTCCTCCTTTGTATTATTTGCTGCCTTTTTTTTTTAAAAGAAGCTGAGTTATCCTTCAAGAACAAATTCCACTGTAGCAAGTGACCTCGGGGACTATAAGGCAGTAGATTAAAATCTAGTAGTAGCTTAAAATACTGAAGATGATTTGAAAGAAGGGGTCAATTGTCTAATATTAATGCAGTAATAACTAGAGAGACATTATTCTTATTGCCTCCTTCCAGGCAGAACTATCTGGTACCTCGTGAAGTTCATTGCCACTGCGAGGGAGAGTAAAATAAAAATTGGATGAAGGCCAATTCTAAGTTCAGTACTGACCCCATATTCAGATTCCCCTTCGAAATGTTTGCTGGGCTAGAAATTAAATTCAGGGTTCAGATAATTTCCTTCCCTTTGTATCAGATAGCCGTTGCTGCTTACAAAGCTTGCCAAAGCTTAACAGCTTAAAACAACCACTGTTTGCATAGCTGACAGCTCCGTGGGCCTGCTCCGTGGTTCTGCTGATCTGGGCTGGGCTCAGTCATGCGACAGTGGCTCCTGTCTCTCGTCTAAGATGGGCTCTCTTTCTGTGGACACAGCGGCCTACACAGACCGCAGCTTTTGGAGAAACTTGTAAAGACAGTATGACAGGCACTGCTGGTGCCCTGACTGGGGCCCAGACCCCCAGGGATCCCTTCTGCTGGCTCCTTGGGCCCATCCCCCAGATCAGTACTTTCCTGCTGAGGGGTGGCCTCTGTGACCAATTCCAGAACTTCCTCACCAGCACAGACAGCTGGGAGTTTTTTTTTTTTTTTTTTTTTTGAGACAGAGTCTCACTCTGTTGCCCAGGCTAGAGCACCGTGGCGTCAGCCTAGCTCACAGCAACCTCAAACTCCTGGGCTCAAGTGATCCTCCTGCCTCAGCCTCCCAAGTAGCTAGAACTATAGGCATGCACCACCATGCCCGGCTAATTTTTTCTATATATATTTTTAGTTGTCCGGTTAATTTCTTAGTAGAGATGGGGTTTCGCTCTTGCTCAGGCTGGTCTCGAACTCCTGACCTTGAGCGATCCTCCCACCTCGGCATCCCAGAGTGCTAGGGTTACAGGAGTGAGCCACCGCACCAGGCCAGACAGCTGGGAGTTACTGGGAGCTATATCCCCGTGGGTGACCTCTAGCTAAGAGTATGAAAACGCGGGTCCCTTGCTTGGATGGACATAAATTCTGAAGCATAGCTGATGCTCCAGAATCTTCCACAGGATGGGGCTGAGGCTGGGGTTTGCCTGAAACCACACCTTTGCCCAGCTCCTTCCCTCTCGCATCCTGCCTTCCTCACTCCCTCCTGGGAACAGGTAGGACCTGAATAGATCATTTGCACCCCTGTCTCAGGGTGCGCTTCCAAAGAGCCCAACCTAAGAGAGATGGTCTAACCCAGATGTTTTCAATCTGAGCACAGAGCGGCCCTGTCTGCCTGCAAGATGTGTAGTGTTTCCGAGGCTCCAGTACCGGCTTTGGCCCTTGCCCATCCTGTCTTCCCCCACCTCCCTCTCCTCCTCCTCTGCTTCCTTTCTTTCCTTCTCCTCTACTCTCCCTCTCTCTTCCTCCACCTGCCCTTCCTCCCTCCTCCTCCTCTTCCTCCCCCCTCCATCATCTTCATCATCATCTTCAGGATCCTCCCTGTCTTCCCCACGGCCCCTTTGCTCTGAATCTTTTTCCTTGTACTCATTGCTGTTTATTTTCACAAGTAAAGACTTGTGAGCCAGCGATCTGGCAAAACGCACACATTTGGGCTGACAGTTGTGGGGCGGCTGCTCGAGACGTTTCCGTAGGCAGGAATGCCTCCGTGTGGATTCCCGGCCCGGCCCCTCTCCCCCACAGCAATCCCACTGGCGCAGCTCACAGACCCGCGAGGCTTGATTTATCGAGCCGGAGATCGGTGTGAAAATACTGTCAAGCTTCTGGAACCTGGAAGATATTTAGATCGCTCCACTCATGTACATCATATTTACGAAAGGAAAAGGAAGTGGGTAGATTATAAATTAGAAAAATCTGAAAGGAAAACTCTATCCTTTCCAAGCCCAATCTTTTATGAACTTCCTTCCAAAAGGCTGAGCTCGACTGTAAATAGCTTACATTTGTCGAGTGTGCCTTTATTTCTGGCTTCCAGACGCCTCTCTGCACAAGAGGCGGCTTTCGGGAATTCCACGTGGGCTCTGGCAGATCCGCCCAGACCGTGTTTCTGCCCCCTCCCCAGCACCCCACCTAAGGGCAACCGCGGGTCCAACGCTCACACCGACTGGCAGCTGGAAGAAACTAGCAAAATCGTTGCATCTCTGTCTCTTTCTGTAGGTAAGGAAACTGAGGCCCACGAAGGCAAGGGTTATATACGGGATCCAAGAATTAAACTCGGGGCCAGCTCTGGTCTGAGAGCGGAGAATCCCAGGTCAGAGTCTCAGCTCTACTACAAGTTTCCTTAGTGACCTCAGGCCAGTCACTCTACCTTTTGAACCTCAGTATGGCCGATCACAAAAATGCCACAATCATCTTTGCACACTCTTTGTGTGTGGCTCTGCTGTGTCTCCCATCAAGAAGTGGGTCCCTTTTCTGGCCCCTCCATCTGGGCTGGCCTTGTGGTTTCCTCCGGCCGACAGAATGCAGCAGGCGTGACAGTTTGCGAGCTCTGGGACTTGGTATCAGGGACCTTGCACACTGAGGGTCCTTTTCTTGGAACCGGCCCAGCCATCCCGTGGGACGCTCAGGGGAGCCCTGAAGAAGAGGAGTGAGCACGTGGGCAGAGATGAGCCACCCAGCCAAGGCCATCCTAAACCAGTCCCTTCCCCACTGAGCAGAAGCTGCCCGAGTTAGCCCAGGGAGACAATCAAAGCTGCCCAGCTACACTCATCCTAAATATGTGACTCATAATATTGTGAACTAAATAAATGATGATTATTTCAAACCCCACTGCCTTGGGGTGGTTTGTTATGCCGCCAAATTTAACTGACATACTTGGTTTCTTCATCAGCATAACAAAGGGAAGTGACATAGATCGCATTTTTTAGGTTTCATTTGAAAAACCAAGTCCATAGAAAGCTAAGACCTGGTGCTGAGCTGTCCAGCATGGTAGCCACTGGTCACACGTGGCTACTTAAACATAAATTTAATTAACTGAAATTAAATAAAAGTGAAATTCAGTCGCTCAGTCACACTAGCTGAATTTCAATGCTTAATAGTCACACACGGCTAGTGGCCACTGCACAGGACAGCACGGGGACGGAACACTCCCACCATCTGAGAAAGGTGCACCGGATGGTGCCATTCTGGAGCTGCCATGCAGACCAGCACCAGAGCAGACACCCCGAGGCCACAGCTCGGGACCCCCACTCCCACCGCTCCAGGGCTGCAGCCCCCGGAGCACCCGGCTCCATGGAGCCTACCCCTCACACCCCCTTGGAAAATTTCAAATCTATTCTGTGAGTCCTCTGCTTCACCTAAAATATCTAAATCACCAAGGAGTCTTTGGCCTGACTGCAAACACGATCAGTATTTTCGTCAGAGTGAGGAGTGAGGCTCTTAACGAGGTAGGTGAAGTCCTCAGACTGATGCCAAGCTTTCCCTCCTTCGGGGGATTGCCCTACTTTTTATTTTAAGCAATTTTTCCATGTTGATAAGGTTGATAGCTAACTTTATCTGCGTTCAACCCTTAAAGAGGATTGATGGATTGATTCGTGTGCGTGTGTGTGTGTGTGTGTGTGTGTGTACATGTACATATATAGGTTTTCTCCCAATTTTCTTTGCATTTTTTTCCCCCCTCTCCAAAGCTCAGGGCTTCCTCTGACTTCAAAGAACTGAAAAAGACCCAGAGGAAAATGGGTATCTGACCTAATTAAGCATATAGATTGAGATTTGCTTTCTCGGTTGATGAAAAATTCCCTTTTCTACATAAGCCTCATTCTGGTTTCCTGGATAAAGGGGACTTGGAGAACTGCCCTCCTGCAGCTCCTCAGAAAAAGTCTGTCCCTGCCAGGAGCCTGGGGCAGGACAGGCACAGGGAGCTTGTGGGACAGCGGAGGCAGGGAGCCACTGAAAGTGGCAGATGGGGAACTGCCGTGACTAGGTTTGAGTCTCAGCCTGGCCACCTCCTACCTCTGGTGGATCCTCCGTCTAATTACTCCATCTTCCTGCGCCTCAGCTTTCACATTTGCAGAAGGAGGGTAACAACTGTTCTTCCCTGGTAAGGCTCTGATGACTGGGAACAGTGCCTGTCACAGAACAAGAGCTCAGGGTAGTCACAGGGGACATGTCAGTGCCCTGTCTAAGCCCTCGGGGGCTCAAGGGACTGACTGTGGGCTTCCATCCTCTGGTTCCTGTATGCTTCACTGCTGACAGCTTGCACTTGAACCCTTCTGCAGAGGCCTGCCCTGGGGCTCCTGGAGCCGCGTTACCTGCACAGACCGACAGGAAGCCCAAGTGCCAGGAGTCATCCCAAGCAGCCAGTATAGACAGGGCAGGAGTCAGACAGCCCAGCTCCCTTGCGTCCACACTGTGAAGTGTAACCGATGCTCCAGAGCTCCCCACCGGACCAGACCGAGGCTGGGACTCTGGCTGTAATTGCCCCCTGGCCTGGCGTCTTCCCCTTTTCTGGCCTTGCCGACTCCCAGGTTCCTCCCGAGAGCATGTTCTCAGTAAGTCATTCGAATGTGGATCCATGTCAGGCACTGCTCCTGGGAAGCCAGACCTAAGACAGTAGCTGTCATAATTATTATCACAATAATGACTATTATCATTGCAGTCATATTGCATAAAAGTGATTTAGGTTCTAAATGAGGTGACAAACATGATTTCTCCAAGTGTACCGAACTTACCACTTTTCAAAGCACCTTGCTTTTTCCCTATTTCTGTATGTTATGACCAGAACCTCTGGGGAACAAGAGATTACATGAAAAATGGATCCATCTCCTCTTCTCTTCCCACTGCCAGCTCCTTCTAGCATGGCCAGGGCCTCCTCTGCCTGGCTCCAGACATTCCTTGGCTCCTGGCCGCATCAGCCTGACCTCTGCTTCCAGAGTCACATCTGCTTCTCTGGCTGTGGCCCTGCTATCTCCTTCATATGTGGATCTTTGTGATTACACTGAACCCACCCAAAACTCCCCACCTTACCAGTGATCTCTCCCATCTCAAGGTTCCTAATGTAATCACATTTGCCAAGTCCCTTTTTGCCATGTAAGGTAGCACCCATAGATTCCAAGAATAAGGATGCGGGCATCTTTGGGAGCTATTAGCACACATAGTCCCATCTCTTCCTTTATAAAATAATGAATGCACCTTCCTTCAAAATGCTTCCAGGTGCCAGGCCACACTCCACATATCAGCCTCGTCACGTCTATGGCAGACAGAACTTGGAGGTCCGGATCGCTTTCCTCTGCCTTCCATCCTTCCTCCCTCCACCTCGCTGATTATGATATTTTTCTCTGTTTCTAAAAGCTCCGTTCTTCTCCTTTTTTCCCCTAAAGCTCCTCCAGTTCTCTCCATCCAGGAATTCTCATTGTAACCATCACTGAGAACATATTAATTCTCTCCTGGCTTCATCTGTCTTGGTTTTAATGCTATGCTTGGCTGCAAGTTGTTTAAGGCAGAGACCACAAGCTCTTTTTGTTCCTTTGCTTTCTTACAACCCAATGCAGGCATAGTTGGCACTCAATAAATACTGGTGCATTAATTGAAAAAGTTATTAGATGAGTGTTATGTGGTTTCCTTTTCCTGCCTGATGTTCCTAAGTTACCCCTGTTTTCAGGGAGCTTGGGATACTCACCCCGTGAGGCACTGATTGCAAAAATGTCTCTCTTCTTTCCTGCTTTATATCTATACCCTTTACAACATGCCTTTGTGGCTCCTCCCATAAAGAGGCATAGTCTATTTTGCCACACCATGAATCTGAGCTGAACTTGGGACTTGCCTTCATTAAAAGACTGTGTCAAAAGTGATGCTGAGATAGTTCTAAGCATAGGTGGCAGAGGCCCCGGGTGCTTCCAATTTCTCTCTTCAAACTTTGCCACCCAGTGTGAGCAAGGCTGGGTTAGGCTGCTGGAGGGTGAGACAGCACATGGAGTAGAGATGAGCCATCGTGGCCGAGGTCCTCCTAGACCACTCAGCCCCCAGACAACCTTCCAGATGACAACAAATGCTCACGTGAGCCTAGTCAGACATATGAGAAAGAATAAACGTTTCCCGTTTTAAGCCACTGAACTTTGGGGTGCTTTGTTAGGCACAAATGATAAGAGACACCTACTCTGGGTGGAGGAAGGGTTGGGTGGCCTAATTGCCTTAAATCAGGTCTCAGTTCATGTCATGTCATTGTCATAGGTTCAGACTAAACAAGAGCCCTATTATCATATAACAAATATATGACATGTCTATATTTCCAAATATTTCTATATATTTCTGTAGGCATTTCTATACATGAAATGTCTCATATCTATATAAGAGATGTTTCCAGCCTGAAAATGTCGCTTATAGGGCTGCCACAATACATTAAAAATTAGAAGAAAAAATTACTGTCAATTTTAGACTTCCAGCTTATTTAGAAATATTAGAAAATCTGACTGGAAGGGAGAATAAGGAGGCCTTCTGGGATGCTGAGGATGTTCTGATTCTTGATCTGGGTGCTGGTAGGTTTAGTGTGTAAAAAATTCATTGAGCCATACACTTTTTTGTAGGTATGTTATACCTTAATTAAAAATTCAGGTGAAATGCAGTAAGGCAAAATAGGGCTCTTGTTCAGTCTGGAGCTATGACAATGACATGACATGAACTGAGGGGTATGATGTATTCAACCCCCTACTCCCTGCTCCAAAGCCTGAGATACGAGGGAAAGTTAAGCACTCACCAATTGGCCATAGTTGGCCTTCATCCCCACTGTCCCACATTTGACCCATTATCTTAGTTGCCTGTTTCCTCTAGGCGTCTGAGCTTGCCAAGTATTAAAGAATGTTTCTTGTTAAGGCATGTTATGAAAGTACCTTCTACTCAGACTACTGGCATGTCTTCACCCATCTCCTTCCTTTTTTTTTTTTTTTTTTAGCTATTTTGGCAGTTAACAGTTGGCTCCCTCTCCTGTAGTGTGAAGTAGAAAGGCAGCTTCCTAGGGAGGGATCTTACTTCCCAGCTTCTCTTGCATCCAGGTATGACCAGAGGACCAAGTCTCTCCAGTGGAATGTGAGTGGGAGTGATGAGTGTCTCCTCTCTTCCAGGCCTGGGGTTAAGAAGCAGTCGGGATTGATCTCCAAGGACTCCAAGGCCCAAAATATGTCAGTTGGACTGAGCCCGGGGTCACGAGTCAACATGGGGTAGAAAGCCACCTGCTGATGGGAAACACCCAAACTGGACTCTTAGGTGTGGAAGCAAAAACATTCTCTTCTGACAAACCACTGCAATATATTTGTTTCTGCTGCTGGAGTTAACCTGATTAATACGCTATTTCATCCTATGGTTATTCATGCATTCGCTCATTCAATAAATATTCATGAAATCTTCCCATATGCAAGGCACTGTGCCAGCTTTCTGCCTTCAAGGATCTTATATACTGGCTTGAAAATAAGGACAGACCACTAATGTCTGTTTGCCTTACTAAGTGGCAGACCATGTATAAGTTACTTTACATAGAGGAAATAGCATTTGGTGATCACACTAATTCTATGATATAGATGTGATAGTCCCTAACTTATAAATGAGGAACTCAAGGCTCACAAAGTCTAGGAAACAAGGTTTTTTAAATTAAACACCTGTTTTCCCAGTACATTAATACTGCTTCCTAGAAGGGAGGTAAGACACAAGAACTGGTAGACGGGTTATTAAGGATTAAATGGCACAAGAGAGCAATGTATAAATGCTGAGGATGTTCAGAGACCACTAGCTATTTTGATATTATATTCACACTTTCTCCAAGCAACACTGACTCATCTGTTTCTGTCTGTGTTCCAGTTGAGCCCCACCCTTGACTTCTCTGATAGTGAAGATCTGGGGATAGGAAAGGTCCATATTAGCCACCAATGTGTGATGTGGCAAAAAGCATCATGCAGAAGGACTCAGGAAATCAGAAACTGCTAGATTCCTGCCGCACTAGGCAACTGCTCTGTGTGTTGCTTTTCAAAAATCCTATTTCTCCCTCTACAAAATGGTCTTGGTAAAGCCTGTTCTCCTCCTCTCCCAGAGTGCGGGGTACTGGGGGAGATTGCATTTAAAATGTATAAAACCATAGAAAGCATAAATCAGTCTTACTAATTATTCTCATTCATTCACTCAACGAATCATAATTTAATGCCTCCTCTCTTCCTAATGATATGCCCAAATTTTCTCTATATCTTAATTTCAGGCACATTCTACTCAGAAATATTCTCAGAATGCAAACTTGGCTGTAAAATCAGAGGCTTGGCATTGCCTTAGATGTAAGTACCAAGGGAAAAAATTGCACGCAGTTAACAGTACACAAAACCTTCAGATCTGAGACCTTTCAACCATGATTGGATTAGAGTCTTGCAGAAGTGGACAACCCATAGACTTGAAGGCTCCCTGTCTCAGTCAAAAGAGATACAAATTGCTTCCCCAGTGCAATCTTCTCAGGGGAGCTTCTAGGATAAAACACTGAGATGGAATGAATCCATCTCTAAGCAGAAACCTGAGGAAGATGCCATTATTTTTTTTTTCATGTCATTTTAACGGGCTTGCTTTGAAAAGACAGCAGCATGTTTGTGCTGGGTCCTTGGTATTTTACACTGGCTTCTGTAATAATTCTTTATGATTGCAGAATAAGTGGACTGGGAGACAAATGCTGCTTAGATATTTAACAAGAGCTCCCTCCTGGGCCAGGCGCGGTGGCTCATGCCTGTAATACTAGCACTCTGGGAGGCCAAGGTGGGAGGATCACTTGAGCTCAGGAGTTCTAGACCAGCCTCAGAAAGAGTGAGACCCCGTCTCTGCTAAAAATAGAAAAAATTAGTGAGGTGTTGTGGCACATGCCTGTAGGCCCAGCTACAGAGGAGGCTGAGGCAGGAGGACCTCCTGAACCCAGGAATTTGAGGTTGCAGGGAGCTATCATGACGCCACTGCACTCTACCTGGGGCGACAGAGCAAGATTGTTTCAAAAAAAAAAGGGTTCCCTTTTGCATGGTTACTCACCCTTCTCTTTCCATGCAGCCTTTTGGTTTTTGCTCAGCTCAGAAAAATCTGTTTTATTCACTCAAGAGTCAACCAATATTTATTTGACCACCTGTATGTGCCAGGCTCTGAGTAGGGCCCTAGGGAATACTATGGCATCAGACAGGAGTCACTGCCCCTGCCTCGTAAGGGGCTTGCCCCTGAGACTGCATTTTGTTAAAGATGCTTCTCTATCCTTTAATTTGCCCATGATCCTCCTAAACAATGAACTCCTTGAAGACTGCCTAAGTTTTTTCTCTCTCAATATCCCTAGTGAGAGCTATAGTGGCTGGCTTGTGGTGTGGGGCGGGCACTTAGCACATATTTATTGAATGAATAATTGAATGTTTGACAGGATAGTTTGCCTGGATATTATAAAGGGACAGTCTATATGTCACACAAACAGCCTCAGTTTTGTTGCCCACGGTCTGGAGGTGAAGAATAAAAGGACTGAAACACTCTCTGAGAAACTCTTATTTCTGTTCTACAAGGGAAAAGGCATCTGTCTGTTCATTCATTCAACAAACATTTGTCAACTGCCTACTGTGTGCCAGGACTGTTCCTAGGTCTGAGGCAGACATGTACCCGCACTAGCAGAGCTAACTTGCATTTGAGTAGGGAGGATAGTCTCTAAGTAAATAAGTCAATAAATAAACAATGCAGTTTTTTGACAATGTTAAGTAGTACCATAAAAAATTGAATAGGGTGTTCCAATTACTATTGAATCACAACCAACCACCTCAAAAGTTAATGGCATTAAATAACCATTTTTATAATACTCATAGATTCTGTAAGAATTTGAACAGGGACCAGTGGAAATGGATTGTCCTTGTCATGCTATCCAAGGCTTCAGCTGGGAAGATTCTAAGGCTGGGGTGCTTGACCTCAGGGGCTGGAATCATCTGAAAGTTTCTCAAGTGCATCTGGTGGTGATGTTAGTTGGGACATGAGCTGGAGTGCTGACTGGGACACCTCCATATGGCCTGTCTGTGTGGCTTGGGCTTCCTCCCAGCATGGCAGCCTCCGGGTAGCCTTCCTGCATACATGCCGGACCAGGATTTCTAAAGCAAGTGTTCTAGCAGGCAATGCAAGAGCCTATTGCTTTTAATAGACTTCAGAAGTTATGGGAGTCATGTAATGCCATTTCTGCAGCATTCTGTCGGTTTTTTTTTTTTTTTTTTTTTTTGAGACAGAGTCTCACTTTGTTACCCGGGCTAGAGTGAGTGCCGTGGCATCAGCCTAGCTCACAGCAACCTCAAACTCCTGGGCTTAAGCGATCCTACTGCCTCAGCCTCCCGAGTAGCTGGGACTACAGGCATGAGCCACCATGCCCGGCTAATTTTTTTGTATATATATTTTTAGTTGGCCAGATAATTTCTTTCTATTTTTAGTAGAGACGAGGTCTCACTCTTGCTCAGGCTGGTCTCGAACTCCTGACCTCGAGCGATCCACTCGCCTCGGCCTCCCAGAGCTAGGATTACAGGCGTGAGCCACCGCGCCCGGCCAGCATTCTGTCGGTTTTAACAGAGTTCTCAAGGTTGGCCCACATACAAGGGGCAGAGGTTTAGACTTTTGATGACAGGAGTGTCAAAGAATTTGTAGACATTGTTGAAAACTACCACATGGGCTCATGTCATAGAGAGTGACCAGGAAGTTAGTGACAGCTACTCTCAGAAGGTCGATTTTGAGCTAAGATGTAAGTGACAAGAGAGCCATCCATACAGCAATATGGAAGAAATGCTTCCCAGACGTGCAGAATATCACATGCAAAGGTCCTCAGTATATCACAGCCTGGGGGTGGGGGGAGGGAGCCATGCCTTTAGTAAGCTTCAGGCTCATAAACCAACCACGGAAGCACAGTCTGCGATTAGCAGCCTCATGTTTACCTAAATGCTTGAGCCTGGATGGGCTATTCAAATTCTGGAATATTTGTGGTATGTGAGCAAAGGCTCACTGTCCCTATGGAAAAGGCTTCGACTGTGTCCCCATTAAAGGGATAAATCTCAGATAAGTTTATAACCCAAAAGAGGGAACAAAAAATGCTTAGGGGTCCTGCCAGACTTGTGAAAAGGTCAGTTCTTCTCAAAGACACACTACGAGACAGACCAGCCTGGCAGCTTCTCAAAGCCCATATCTAAAAGATGCCCCAAAACATCCCAAGAAATAATATAAGATTTAAAAAATATATATTAATGCCACAACTGAATTTACCAGAATTCCTTGATAGGGAAGGAACTGTCCTCCTCTCTATGGTGTCTCCTTCAAAGTGCAGGGAGACCATCAGTGTGACCCTCCTGGCTTCTCCTGCCAGATGGAACAGTTTTGGAACAAGAGCTGAGACTGCCTACCCCAGCCCCTGCCTATGTGTTTTTCTTAGAATCCAGTTGCTCACAAGAAACAAGCATTGGTTCAACCCCTTAAGTAGGGACACCTACTCAGTGCATCCTACCATGTCTGAGTGATTAAGTCGAAGTTTGAGGCTCAATATTCAGAAATCCACTTTCCCACAGAGATAAGCCACATCCTCCAATATCAGATCTATTTTCTAAAATCCACCTCTGTCCACAGTGTTTAAATCTTACTTCCCAGTTGGTTCAGAACTTGGGAGGGGAAGAGGGGTACTCTTTATTGGTACCCCCCTTCTGAAAAACTGTAGCAACTGGCAAACTGGTCCAGGAATCTCAAGGGACATAGAGGGAATGTCACTAATTGGTTATGACAGTAGCAAACGGAGAGGCTTAGGTTGTGCCTGCAGCACAGGCATGGACACAAGTTTTGAACACAGTAGGTTGCAGACGCTTGCGTTGGCCACAGGGCTGGGCTTTATCATTTTGCAGTTGGGCCCCTAACTGCTATGATCCAGACAGGGGGCTTGAAGTCTAAGGGGCCAGGCACATAGGCTTTCACCTTGGGGGAGGCTTTTTTCATGGAGGCATCTACATATGCATGGAGGCAAGGCTGTGAGCCAAAGTGTTTCAGTGAGGATACTGACCTTTGCATCTCTCCTAGGAACAACCTTAGTCACATGCCAGGTAGCAGTGAACTTCAGCCAGGGGGTAGGGTCCAGACAAGCAAACACTATCCTGGCTTTAGCAAGGAGCAGTCTCAGTAAAGGCAGGAGCTGCAGGGGTGGCCTCAGACAAATCTGAAGGTTACATGGTGCAGGCTGCTGAAGCTTGCTCTCATAAAACATCTGTGCTGACCTCAGCATCCATTTAAGGGCCACTTGGGGAAAAGTACTTTGATGCCTGCAGCCCAGTAATAACCGACAGTCACTGTATCGGTTATCTATTGCTATATAAAAAACCTGAAAACCTTATGGCTTCAAATAGCTGCTTATTATTTTTCATGAGTGTACAGATTGGATGGGCAGTTCTGCTGATCTGGGCTCAGCCTGGCTGATCTTGGCAGGGCTTGCTCACGCGTCCAGCTGTTTGCTAACAGGTGGACTAGGGTGGCCTCAGCTGGATGACTTGCCTTTGCTCCACGTGTCTCTGAGATGCCTCCAGCAGGGTAGCCTGGGCTTGTTCTCACAACAGCTTTGGGGGTTGAAGAAGAGAAGAGGCAGAAATGTGCAAGTGCTTTGCCAGTCTCTGCTCATGTCCCATTTGCTAGAGTCCCTTTGGCCAAAGCAGATTCCATGGCCAAGTGCAGAATCAATGCAAGCATTTAAGGCAATCAAGCTACCCCAGCCACTAACCTGCCTTCTAAGGCAGTAGGACCAGTTAAAAGTAGGGCTGTGGTTTTGTTGAATGAGGGGCTGGCCGGGGCTGGAATGAGTACCTGGAGACAAGGAGAGACTGAGCAGCTTCACCAGTAGTCTCCCACTCTGCCCTTTCTGCTTACAGCAGACTCTCCTTGAAATCAGTGTTGACTCAATATTTAAAGAATACCATGATCGTAGTCCAGCACTGTTTCTTCTCTCTGCCTGAGGCCAAGACAGAGTCATGAAATCCCCAGTTCCAGGACTGAGAGCAAAGGCTTTGACGGCGACACAGTCTGAATCCTGTGCCAGTTCTGGCCTAACTGCCTTAATGTCTTCAAATTCACTTTCCTCATCTTTAAAGAGGAGAGGGAGGGAAAGCACTCCCTCCTTGTGAGAAAGAAACTGGAAAATGGGTAAAACATTTAGCACAATGCTGGGCACTGAGTAAATGCTCAATAAATTATAGCATCTACCATTATTGTTATCTGAGAGGACAATGCAACTGTTCCCTAACAGTGACCAGAATGAGAATAGGAGTGGGACAAAGAGACTCCATTAGCAGCGACAGATATTAGTGGAGCTGATTCATCAATAGTAGGAAGGGCTTGATGTGTATTCAACCAAACAGCCTTTCATGGGATGCAGAAAGAAACACTGTTCTCAGGAATGAGAATAGCAGCATTTGGCTGGTGATAATTCATGAGAGAAAGAGCTGATTGGTTGGTTTGAGATGGATGCTGCCCCTTCCTTTCCAACCCTCTATTGTCATGTCCCCTGGGAGAGGCTTCATAGTAACTGAGGGGTTATGATGTTCTAGGCCTACTTTTTCCTTAATTGGGAAAACCTTAGGCCAAAAGACTGAGCTTCCAGGGAAAGTATATACACAGTTTCAGATATTGAATTAGACTTGTGTCAACCCAGTTAATAAATGACACAAGGGACTCGAGAACATGGCTACCACATGTAGGTGTGTATATTGTGCCTGCATGAGAACAGGAGCAGCCATTCACATGATTGTCTATGGAAACGGTACTCCCTGACTTTGTGCAGTGCACAAACTACACAGCAGTCTATGCTTGCCTTGCTTAGGTATAAACTTGTAAATTATTGAATTAATGTGGAAATTCTCAGACACAGGTTGATATCAACCTTTATTCTTTGAAACATTGACAGCTTTCTCTAGGCTAGGCCTAAAGCAAGATTGATGCAAAAATTGGGGATGGTGACTTTTTCTTTTCTGAGAATTAGGGCTGATCTGAGATTGTATATAATTTTCTGTGTGCTTTCAGAGTGTTTCCATCCATCCATGTTTGATTTCTCATCACAGCAGAGTAAAAATGATGCCCTTCAGAATGGTACCACATGGCTTTATTCCTACTGTTGATGTTCATGTTGTACTCTAAAGCTTAGATATCCATTTATAGTTTAAATGAATAAATACTGAATAGTGTAGTCTCTCAATACTTAGAAAAGATGTATCCCAAAGTCCTTTGTGAATCTACAAATTTTCAAATACTATAAAAGCTATAATTCTCAAGCTGAGTGGGGAGGGTATAAGCTCAATGCCTCCCATAGTAAATTCCCAAGAATTTATTAAATTCTTGAAGGATTGTGCACTGCACAATTTAAGAAAAGCCTACTTAATATACCAGTAGGATTTTTAATGTAAGACATAAAACACAAAGGTCAACAAAAACTTTAACTGGTGGGAATAGAGAGAAAATAAACTGAGAGAGCATTTCAGAAGACATAACTTAAAAAAAAAAAAGCTTGAGCAACTGTCTACTAAACATGTAATTTTCCCCATAAGAGACAGTAAATTATAACTAAAAATTTTAAGTGACCCTTCTAGACTCTTCAATATTCCATAAATATAGGATTAAAGTCATAGATATGAACTTCTGTTGAATAAGATATTTTACTCTTTAATTTATAGGAAACTGACTTTCTAAGAACTGCTTACGTATCTTTGCATTCTCTTCACTTTCATTGAAACAGGAGCAGCTGAATTGCTCAGGAGAGGAGAAGGGAGAAGCAAAGGTATTGTTTTGTTGAATTGCAGTATCTTTTAGGTGTCTTTATGTCCCAAGAAGAAAACTACAATCACAAAAGCGTGAACATGAATAACAACAGAATTTACTAGTTTAAGCATCTGTGAAGCCCAGTGGGAGTGTTGGCTTGATCCCACCATCCACAAGTTGTCTTGAGGGCTGTGACACTTTTCTCCCACAATTCTTTTTGTTTGTCTTCCCTTGACCTCGGGGTGGCTCCCCCTTGGTAGCAAGAAGGCATCCAGAAGCTCCGGGAGCTTCCATCTACTTCCTTGTTTAGATCCAGAACTAAGAAAAAGAGAGCGTCACTCTTGATCTTGGCATTTCACTCTGGCTCTGGTAGACCGATTGCAAAAATGCCTCCAATTTTCCACTCTTCCCTAAAACCATATCCTTTGTGATGTGAACTTGTGGTTCCTCTCATCATGAAGTGGAGTCTATTTTCCCACCCCTTGAATCTGGGCTGCTTCTGTGACTTGCTTTGGCCAATAGAATATGGTGGAAATGACAAAGTGCTATTTCTGAGCTTAGGTTTCAAGAGAATTACAAATATTTCATGCTCTCTTAGCGTCCTGCCTCCACCATAAGAACAAGCGTCAGCTACCCTGATGGGGAATGGGAGATCACATGGAGCAGAGATAAGCCACCTCCACTGGGCCCAACTGAGAGCAACCTGTAGCCAGCCAACCTCCAAACACATGACAGAGCCTAGCCTGGGGCAACAGAGCCACTTCCTGATCTTCAGCTGACCACAGACACATAGGCAAACCCAGCTGAGGTCAGGAGAATGACACAGCTGACTTGTAGAGTCGTGAGTTACAACAAATGCTTATTGTTTAAAACAGCTAAGTTTTGGAGGGCTTTCTTACATAGTAATATCTAACTGATACACAGATCTTCTGGGTTTGCCTCCATTGCCTTGTTTTAAGTCACAGGCTCACCTCTAAACCAAATGGCTGGACCTAATCCAGTCAACACCCACCTTGAGCTGTGATGGGGAAGTGGAAATAAAAACCTGAGTGAGCATCAAGTATAGTTAGGAAGGAGATGGAAGAAAACTGGGGAGTGGGGATGGATGTCATCCCTGGGGGCAAACAGCCTGTCTCCTGCCATCACGTCGTGAGAGTTCCCAGGTGTATGACAATGCAATGAGATGAGGATGACAGGGTGGCCCCACTGCATTAAGCAGCTTTTACCCAAAAGCCAACTTCACAGCACATTCAGATTAAGTGTCCTGTCGCAACACAACTACAAATTACTGACTGCCCTGAAATTTCAGCTGTTTTAAAATTCTTGAAACCTCAATGTCAAATCTACAAATGTCAAGGTTTTAAGTACTAGTGTTTTCTCACACTTCATATAAAAAATACTAACAGACCGAATACCGTGCCTTCTACGCTCAGAAAGCCTTCAAAGAAGAGAGCTGCTTGCACTAAGTAGAGCATGTTTTCCCATGAGGCTCCAACGTAGGCGTTCAAGGCCCATAACACACATATCTTTTTTCTCCGGTGCTTTCTGTAACAAGGGATTCCTCCTGCAACACATATCAATATAATGAAACCACATGGTAACTCTTCTTGGAAACACCATCAAGTGTTGCTTCAATATGTTTTTTTTAACGTTTATGTTCTAAGTTTTTTTAAATGCAACTGGAAAGGGATTAAAAGCATCCTAGGGAAAAAAAAAGATAAAGAAAGTATATGCATCAGAAGCATGCATGCTAACCTGACAGGTATAAATGTAAAAGAATTATCCAGTGCAAATTTGGGAGCGGGGTGGGAAATAATGAAGTGTTCACTCACAGCACCATGGAGTCGTGGAGAACGGACAGATTACAGATATGTTTTCAATATCAAAATCAAAATAGCAAGATTTGCTAATGAATTGGACTTTGTCCTAAGCAAAGTTGTATCTTTCACTAAGATTGAGAAGATGAGCAAATTGCTTTTGTTTGTTTTGTTTTTTTGTTGTTGTTGTGGGAAAGTAGTGTTCATCGAGACTTTCATTTTGGAAATGGATATTTTGAGATATCCATTTAGAGATCCAAATGGAGTTGTGAAAAGGCAGCTAAACATACAAACCTAGAACTCCGGTCTGGGCTGAAGATATAAATTTAGGTGTCATTATATATCCTGTCCCAAACTTAGGTGACATGAACAGCAGTCATTTTATTCTGCTCATAGATTCTATGGATTAGCATTGGATAAGGCTACAGTGAAGACAGGCCCTCTCTGTTCCTTGATGTCTGGGGCCTCAGCTGGGAGTGACCTGAATGGCTGGTGCTGGAACATCTGGACCTGGAAGATTCATTTCCAAGCTGGTCTCCCCACTCCCATGTCTCTCTCATCCCTGGGCTGAAGGGCTGACTCAGTTGGAAATGTTGGCCAGGATGCCAAGGTGCGGCTTCTCCAGCACGACAGACTCAGGGTAGCCCATCTCTTACGAGACCACTCAGCCCTGCAAGAGCAAGCATTTCCAATGACCAAGGTCACAGCCTTTGATGATCTAGTCTTGGAAGTCATATAGCCTCACTTCCAAGAGGCGCTGTGAACCACTCAATTTCAAGGGAATAGACCTCGACCCTATCTCATACTGGAGGGCGTAGCAAAGAATTTAGGATAATACTTAAAGAGACACATCTTACTCATTATCAGTCTCCTCCAGTAGAAAGTAAGTTCTGGGACACCGGAATCTCCATGTATCTCCATGTCCCAATTCTCCAGAGAAACAGAACCAATAGGAGATATATATATATATATATATATATAGAGAGAGAGAGAGAGAGAGAGAGAGAGAGAGAGAGAGAGAGAGAAAGAGAGAGAGAGAGAGACATAAAAGAAGATTCAGTATGGGAATTGGCTCACGTGATTATGGAGGCCAAGAGGTCCCACAACATGCTGTGTGCAACTTGGAGACCCAGAAACCTGGTGGTATAATTCAATCTGAATCTTAATGCCTGAAAACCAGGAGAGCCACTGCTGTAAGTCCCAGAATCTGAAGGTCTGAGAACCAGGGGCTCCAATGTCCAAGGACAGGAAAAGTTGGATATATCAGCTCAAAAAAGGCAAGAAAGGACTTTCCCCTCCTCCTCCTTCTTGTTCTATTCAGAACCTCAATGAATTAGATAATTCCCACCCACATGGTGAGGGCGGATCTTTTTCACTCAATCTGTGGATTCCAAGGCTGATCTCTTCTGGAAACACCCTCATGGACACATGGCGAACTAATGTTTTACCAGGTATCTGGGCATTCTTTAGCCCAGTCAAGTTGACAGATAAAATTAACCATTACACCCTAGTACCTAAAACGATGCATATTTGTTGAATGAATCGATGAGGGATATAAAACCATGGAACCAGATGAAATCACTTTTCTAGGCAAAAAGTACAAGAGGGAAGATTACAGGGCTTAATACCAAGCCCTCAGGGCCATGCCAACATTTAGGGGGTCTGACAGAGGAGGAGGAAACAAACTCCTTTCCCCTGGATCATCTGAGCTCCCTGCAAATCAGCCAAGGGGACATGCCCACCTAGAACCCATGCTTCAACCCCTCCATCATGCGTGCCATGGTTTGGATATTTGACCCTCCAAATCATGTTAAAATTTGATCCCCAGTGTTGGAGGTGGGGCCTAATAGGAGGTGTTTAGGTCACAGAGGGTGGGGAGGGGGCGGGGGGAAGGGGCTGAGGATCGATCCCTCATGAATGGGTTGGTGCTGTCCTTGCAATGACTGAGTTCTCACACTATTAGTTCCTGCAAGAGCTGGTTGTTAAAAAGAGCCTGGCTCCTCCCTCCCTTCTCACCTGCCTCCTCTCTTGCCATGTGATCTCTGCACATGCATCTCCCCTTTGCCTTCTGCCATGAGTGGAAGCTTCCTGAAGCCCTCACCAGAAGCAAATATTGGTGCCATGCTTCTTGTACAGCCTGCGGAACTGGAAGCCAAATAAACCTCTTTTCTTTATAAATTACCCAGGCTCAGGGATTCCTTCATAGCCATGCAAATAGAATAAGACAACACAGTACATAGGACCCTGGCATTCTCTGCCCTCATGGCCTGGAGCTCCCTTCTTCACAAAGACAGGCCTTGCCACCAGCATGTACACCCCTAGGCCCTAAGGGCAGTTCTTTGGTGTCAGATCGGGGTAAACTGAGTTGAATGTATGAGCTGGGGAGACTACACACGAGCAATGGGACTCCTTGTGCTACAAGATAAAGTCAACGGTGGTAAGAGAAAGGGTCTAGGCAGGGGCCCAGGACCCAGGGACCACCTCTTCTCAACTGCCACATTCCCTGGTACCAAACTCTGAGGGATGGAGAATTTGAAATTTGAACCTGGCCTTCCAGATTGCTGCAAAGACGTATTTGTCAAGGTAGGATGCTGGAACATATTTTACTTAGCAGTTTGTTAGCTTAATTCATAACTGTTAATATTTAGACATACGATTTGTAGGTAGCCATTTGTATGATTGTCCTGGGTCCTGTAACTGTTAGGGTCAGCACGGCTCCATGGAGGGTCTGAGGTAGAAGGACGGTGGTGCTACTTCCAGAAGCCAGAATACTGAGACTCAACTCCAGTCCACATAAACCCTTGCTGCACTGGCAATTAAAATTTGCAAACATTAGATTACATCGCCACCAGGGGAACTGTGAGAATGCCCTAATGAAATCATGACCGAAACTTCCAGGCTTCTCCGAGATATGATTAACAAAGATCAGGCACTGAGAATGCTTTTCTATTTAATTAGGAATTTTATGAAGTAAGAGTTCTCATTTAAGCAGATAAACATAAATATCAATCCTTGCATTTATGGGGATGTATAATTTAAGTTTTAAAATTCAGGAGTCCAGTGTTTGTAAAAACCTTAGACTATGTTATATGATGCTAGAGCTGAGTTGATCACTGAGACCCCTTTGTCCACACGAGGTGTAGAATGAGCCAGATTTACTTTCAAACATGTTTTCAGCTATAAGTTATTGGAGTGGATCCTCCTAGCATTGCAAATTAAATTTAGGGGAAAAATTGTCTCTGCCCGGGAACTGTGTGCCATGTATGAGCTCTTTGATCAAATCCCTACCACAATTTAAAATATTTTTATCATGGAAATTTTCAAACATACTGTACAATGAAACTCAGGTACCTCTCACCCAGTTCACTGATCATCATTATTTCCTTCCTTTTTTAGTTAGGTGGTAATTCTGCAATCGTCTCCAATAGAATCTTCTTTTTGACTGAAGGCAGTGGGGTTTTTGCTTGGTTTGGGTTTGCTTTCATTTCACTTCGTTATTTTTTTCCCCCATCTTGCTCACTGAATGAGTTTCGTCTTTCTTCTTTGTGTCGTCCAGAATGATGGGGACCAGCTCCCCCGATGGACATGTGCAACTACATAAACGCATTCGTCCCGCTGATGGGTTTTCACAGCATTGATGTTTGGCCACTCTTCTCCCCTGATTATTGCATGAATGTCTCCATTGTTAATCAGAAAGGAAAATGCTTCTGAGAAGAAATTGGAAATGTGACATTAATTTAACATAGGCTTTTGGGGTTAGCACAAAATGACAGGACAGCAGGAAGCAGTTAAAAATCTTCCCCTGACAAGAGAAGCTAAATGACTCTGAGAGCTACTCCCAATCAGGCATGGTATTGACAAGAGACCCGCTCTGATAATGACCTATGAAAGACTGCATTCTGACCGCACACCGTAATTTGTTTTTCTAACCAGGGTGTCTTAGCGGGAGTTTGGGAAGACTGCACAGCCCTGTGTAAATGACAGTCACATGGCAAAGCCCAACAACAGGCTCATTTCATTTATTTAGGCTGTAAGCAGCCACTGGTCAGGTGTCTGGCGACATTAACCTCTTTCTTCTCTATCACTGGGATGCTGTGGCCCCTATGGCCTCTTATACCTGCCTCCTGCCTCTTTATTCTCCCACCTGTTGTGAAGTGGTCTTTCAGCTGTGAGGTGTCAATGCCTTTCTGCAAGAGAAAGTCCCCCTCACCTGGCCAATCAATGTGGGGTGGGGGCCAGGAAGCAGTGCAGGCTGCCCAAGTTCAAGGGCTGTATTTGGAGGTCAGTAAGCAGCATGCAGTGAGGCAAGAAGAGGAGACCCCAGACCTCCTAAATGAGAATCTCTAGGGAGTAAGGTTCTTACAGCTTTATTTTGCAAGAGAGGAGAATTCAGTCTTGAAAAAGGGAGCAGGAATTAACTCCTGTGATGACAGGGCCCTAGGCAAATGAGGCCCCAGCACTGGCCCAAGGATTGGAGGCTGCAGATGGGGACATTCCTGGAGAAGGCAAAAATGAGGTGCCAACAGCCATGGGGGCACCCAAACAGTGCTTCTGGCACACCTGTGTTTACTTGAATAAAAAAATTAGCCATTCAAATATTCCCGGTAACATTAATCACTCATAATAAAGGTCAAACTTGCTTTCAACACACAACAAACAATTCCAATACTAAAACTGATTTTAATCCCAAAATATTTGGAGAAGGGGTTATATCTAAAATTGCCTACGGCCGTAGGCCACAAAAAAGGAGTTTGTTTTGACTCTAGCAGACCTAGCAAAGGGGATTTTTTTTTTTTACCTGCAAAATAGACTCCTCTTGGAAAATGGCTCAAAAACTCCTTATGCATCACATGTTCAGCTTTTACAGAGTAATTTTCTGAGGAATCCTAGACAATTCTCTAGCAGAAAAAGCATCTGATGTGCTAGAATCCACCTACATCAGAATAAATCATTTCTATCTCTCATTAACATGACAAAATTGAAGTATTTATTAGAAATTTGGTTAAAGTGTGAGAATTCCTCAACAATGTTACAGCTCTTTCTGGCTTTATAGTCTTCCTAACTATTGATCATAGCAATTTAAAGCAGCAACAAAATTACTTTTTAATTGTCTGCATTGACAAATTGTTAAAAGTGTACATAAACTAAAAGTAAACTGGTTCTCATAAATGCATAAATGAGGAAAGTGCATCGGTTTAATTTGTGGTCTTTAACATTTTGTTTCACTGAATCAACACTTATATGGCACTTCCTGTTTGTGAGGTACTGTTGTAAGTGCTTTAGAAATATTAAATTTATTTAATCATCATCATAACCCTGCAAAGAGAAAGAAACTATTGCTACTACCATCTTTCTTGAGGGAACTGAGGCTCAGAGGGGTTAAGTAACTTCCCCAAGGTCACATGCAGCTAGAGCCAGGGTCCAAACCCAGGTGGGAGTCCTGCTCCAGGGTTTGAGCTATTAACCTCTACACTATGTCAACTCTCTACCTTCCTTCTAAAAGAATATAAAGATGGAATCAAAGATGGGTATCTGTAAGCCAACTGTCTACAGAGGATGGTAGAGGAAAAACGTTTTTTCTTCCCTCTCCTTTAGGCTAAATTAAGGCAAGTGCCCTTCTAACTGGATGCTGAAAAGCTCCGCTGCACTCTGGGGCTCGCCCCTCCCCACTTCTAGGATCTTCATCCTTTTCTGCATCCCATGTCCTGTTTGGTCTTCATTTGCATGGCTCTTACAGTCCTCACTGTTCCTCTTGCCTCCAGCCTGATCAAGTCTATCTTTCCCAGAGTTCAAAATGCTCCCCAAACACAAAACTGTTGTTTCATCTCTACTCAGATCCCTCCCATGTCACTGCTTTGTTTTGTGGATGAAAGCCTAACACCTGACCTGCCTGCCTCCTGCTCCTGCCTGAGTCCTTATCCTATTCCAAACCGGGCACACAGTGGCTGGCCTCATTCTTCCACCCGTACCCTTTACTGGAGCCAGATACTGAGCTGTTTGCCATTGTATCCCTGAAATTTCTCTTCTAGCATTTCTTTTACCCTACTCCCCATCCCCCACGACAATCTGCATCACCAGTCTTCACCTAGACAATTCTAGTGATGCATCCTTCAAAGCCCAGCTCAAGCATTGTTTCTTCTGGGAAACTTACTGCTCGCGCCCCGAGGCTGCACGCCCCTTTTCCAGTGATCCTGTAGCAGCCCCAGGCATTCCTCTACTATCCCTTAGCACTACTGATTTCTCCCACACAGCCCCCTCCTCTACACACTCCTCACTTACATCAGTGACACTCAGTGCCATCTGCTGATCTGACTGCAGCACAAACATCACGCAGAAGCCTATTAGATACACAATTTCCCAAGTCCCACCTAAGACCTGCCAAATCGAATTTCTGGGGGTGGGGCCCAGCAATCTATGGTTCTTCTGCACGCTGACAGTAGAGCAGCACTGCGCTGGACCGTCAGTTTCTCAGATCTCATAGCACAACACCTCTTACTGGTCTTCGTCTCCCCGGCACCTCTGTGACTGCCTAGGATGAAGCAAAAGATCAATAAACGATCAATGAATGAACGAATGGTGGGTTGATCCTTTGAATGACTCATTAAACCTCTGTCTCTTCTGGGGAGCTAAATTATACAGGAAACACTATAAATATTCTTTAGTCCATTAATGCTTCCAAATAGTCTTGGAATTTTTCTTGAAGAATGAAGAGCTAGCACAGCTTTTAATTTTGAGTCGGTTAAGGCTCAGTGCACTGTTTCAACACTATTATAAAGGGTGCTGAAATAATTCAAAGTTTAGAACTGTTTAAGACAAGCACAAAAATGAAAATTCCCTAAGATATATAGAACGTCTCTCAAAAGTACATTTGTACATAGTCTACAGTACAGCAGAAGGTGCTACCCTCTGCTTCAAGCTTTGAGAGATTATTTGAGCTTCCTTAAATAGTCATTATCTTTCAACTATTTTTGGAACATAGTAGTTTAGGAAGAAAAATGCAAATTGTATAGCCACAGTAAAGACTGCTACATATCAAAATATTATTTCATAGACTTTTCTGGTTTCTCCCAGAATATAAAGTCCTCATACTTTATGTTGTTCATAGATTTACTACAGAACTTTGTTAACATTAACAAGGCTACTAGTATGACTTAATTTTTTCAGGTGCAATTTCACTCCTCTAAAACCACTGATGTAAAGGAGACAGTCTATTAAATATAAAACTGGCCACCAGTCATAAAAACAAAAAGTATGCCTTAATTTTGAAGTAATTTTCAGTACTCTTGTCACATGAAGTGAAAAAAGGATTTCATCTTTATAGTAACTTTTAACACATACCCACTCTGGTTACTTCCAAAGACAGCTTAAAGAGAAATCAGTAAGAGTAAATTAATTTTTAAGGGCCAGTAGTCTAATAGATGACTTTCATTATGTCCTATGTACAGATCTGACAAAGTAAAGAGTGGGTTGTTTGAACTACCAATCTCGAGGTTGGGGACTTTTTAGATGGCAGAGTATAAAGTAGCATCTGCTAGTAAAATTGCTGTCCATTGGCCCATTTAAGTAGACAGGCAAACAGGAAACGATAAGGATAGCATCTGTGTAAGTAGGAATTACACCCTCTCCACAGATCTTCACCCCTGAAAAAAGTTTAGAAGAGGCAATGGGAATGGGAGTGGGGGGGGGGTGAGGGGTATGAGAAGGGAAATACCCAAGTTGGGAAACTATATCCAAACATTCTTTGGAGATCACTCTGTACCTGCCAGCACCTTACACTGCTTGGTGTGTGGCAGGGTCAGCAGTGGTCTCCACCTCTTCTTCACAGATATTTCCATCTCACCCACCTGGCAATTTCTTGGTTGAGAAACTTTATGACCAGTGCTTCTGTTAGTTATGGAAATAAATGAGGAAATTCTACTTCCCTAGCATTCGTTTTGTTAGAGTACATATTCTGAAAAGTAGAGGATAAATGTAGTCCAAAGGGAGTAGTTGGTCAATAAATGCAAATGGCCCTGAAAAAATGGTGAAATGTATTAATGAGAAATCCAAAAAGTGTGCACATCTTCTACTGAAGCACCTCAAAAGCACTCATAACCCTGCTCTAACAAACCCTTAAGGTGACCAGTTTTCAGGGCCACTTGTTTTGCCTCCAAGTTTTATACCATTTAGTTCCTGAGGAATGCTTTCCTCCTTCCTGTTTTCTCCCAAATTTAAGGCCGTGGATTTCATGAGCAAGTCACACAGTCAACTGGAAATAAAATGTACTTTGTAGATCCTGAGTCCCAACAATGGAGGAGGCTCATTCCCAATTGTCTTGGGATAATGAAAACAAACATGTGGATTACGTTTTAAGTGGCAACAAAGAAGAGATAATGGCTTGGGGTTTCCTGGATTAAAGATCTTTGCAATTCAGGTTGTAACTGTGATTAAACTGATGAGAATGGAGAGTTCCAGTTCCCTTATTCTTTGGAACAATTCCAAAACTCTGTTGAGCAGGTAGACTATAGAAACTGAATCCTGAGTAGATGAAGTGGTTAAGCAAATATACAAGGTTTCACAATAAACTGCAGTAGAAAAGCATCAGAACTGCAGAGGGGAAAAAAAAGTGTACATGTGTACAATTATGTATGAGTATAGGTGTATATATGTATTTGATATACGGAAATATACTTAAAAACTAGTTGAGCACATAAAAATCTGCATTCAAAAATTCTCATATGGCATTTACTTTTTTATCCTTAGACTTAAGCTACTAGAACACAAGAAGGAGCAGCACTGGTCACATCAAAAGTCAGATGTCATTCAGTATCAACACCCCTTAGAAAAGGGAGATGCAGACATTTGAGCAACTATACTTTCACAATGGCAGCCAACCACAAATTCCACAACGGGAATACAAATGCATCCATTCACTCCCTCTCAATAACTTAAGACTCAGGCTTTGAACAATGCAACTGATTAACATATTCATTGTTCTCTTATGTTTTTGCCTCAAGTTTTTACTTCTTCAGGGATCAAAGATATCTGGATACTTAGCGAACAAATGCTCCTGTGAAACCATCTCTGCAAAATGTAGTGGCACCAAGAGTGCCAGATTAAATTTGTTACTATTTCAAGGGAGACGCAAAGATGCTAAAGAAAACAAATCTATGAACTAGGTTTATTTTATTTGCATTTAACATGATTATACACATTCAGGTGTCTAACAAGATCTGCACTGTTACATTAAAAATACAGTACAATAACATTCAACATGAGGTACTTCATATTTATATATTTTTCCTTCATAAATAATGCTGTAAGCTACTAAATCCAAGCACACTGACGCACAAGTGGCCACAGTGTCTCGAATTAGCTGAGCTTATTTAAACACCTTAAAAAACAAAAATGACAGTTCAGTGCAATTATGTAGAAATTAGACCATTTACTTAAATACTATTTTAAGATATGCTTAAAGAATGTTACATTAGAACTGCTAGCCTAGTTCCCCTTTATCCCCAGTAGGAACAATGACAAAGACTGCCAGGTACATTGGGAAAAGCATCTACAGCATATTCTGCTTAATAAAGTTGTGTTTATACATTAGAACTGCCTGCCTTGTTAGAGCAATGGTTTCTAGCTTTAAAAGCTACAGAATTCAAAATTACAAAAGAAAATAAAGCAAGCACATTAATCTTCATTCCACTTTGCTAAAAATGCAGAAGGGAGAATAGGGTTTTAAATGTAAAATTTCTTACTCTAAATACATTTTTCAAATTTTACCCTCAGTTGTAGGCACCAGCCAATCAGATGGTGTATGTGTCTTTTTTTTAAGTAATAGTAATTAACATAAAATTCAGTTCTTCTATACCCAGTGTACAGGATCTCACGTGGCTTTCACCAGCAGTTCCCTAGTCACATGGAGGAAGTTAGCTAACAGGAGCACTGACAGTGAGCGTTAGTGAATGAACAATCTTCCCTCTAAGGCTCTCACACCCACCTCAACAATCTGATAGGGCAAAATTAGCCCTAAATCAAGTTTCTTCCCCTCTGGCTTAAAAAGGAGTGCCTTCTAATCAGAGCTACCAATTTGCATGGTAGCTATGAGTTACTGAAATGTTTAACCATAATTTAAAAACAGAAGCCTTTTGTAGAAGTTATTTTTTTAATTTGAAAATGTTCCTTTATTTCATCGATTTCAGCTTTGCCAAAACTACTACCTATAATCTCCTTAATAAGAAGTAATCATTAGACAATTTTGGAAAGTTGTTCTGGGAGTACTCATCTCATCTGTAATCACCAGTAACAGCTTTTGATCATCTATGCTAACAGACATAGGTAACGGCAAAAGCGATTAAAACATTTCCCCTAGTCCAGTGTTTTCCTCCCTCAGGGAAGCCGGCTGAGGCAGCAAGCCCACATCTGCAGGGGAAGAGGCCCAGAAACACAGTGAATACTTAAGGGCAGTCACTCGCTGGGCCTTGCTGGGGCCAGCAGGAGGACCATTACTGTCCCACCTCTCACTAGCCAGGCAGGGAGGAGACAATTCCCGAGTTGGCAAACACACTTGCATGCGCACGGTGGCGCACACACACACACACACCCCAGGACTAACCCCTGGCTCCAGACAAGCCAGTTTCGGGCTTGCAGAGCAGGAGAAGGAGGCGGCCAGGGACCACACTCTGGGTGGCGGGGGAAGCCATCTCAGGATCACATTGAGCAGAAAAGCTGCCCAGAAACACATGGATACTTCAGCTGGAAGTGAACACATTGGACATTGCCAGGGTCACGGGCACTAAACCAACATAAGCCATCAGTGAAGGAGAACTTAATGAGCTTTTCCCTCCTTTGTTTACATTATCCGTGGACAAGTAAGAAAGCTGGATGTGATGCCGATGCAGTGAACATTGGGTATAATCGAATGTGTCGCTCCAGACCATTTTTTGAAAACCCTGCAGGCATGTATTGGCACTTTACGATGGCCAGAGGCCAGATTCTAGCAGTCCAGGACAAAATTATAATTCACAAAGAAAAGAGTATATGGTCAAAGTAGATCAGGTAAAATATATTTCAGACAAAAAAAAAAAAGAACAAAGTATCTTATCACATTAACATGTAGTGCTACAAAACTAATTGTTACTCCATTCATATAAAGAATTGTTTGGTCCTTTTAAGGGGGAATAAAGGAATAGAATTCTATACAGTACGACTTACAAAAATAAGCAAACAGTGGGGATCAAAGACTAAGTAGAGAGAAAAAAGTTTGGCTTTTTCAAACTGTGTATTCTAATGTGAAATCAATTAAGCTATTTGTTGTACGGGACTTTTTTAGGTTTCCTGTTTAAACTCTTTTAGTTTAAATTAGTAGGACTGCAACTTTTTTCAACTGACAATAAAATTTTATAATTTAGTTACTTCTAAAAGAAGTGTCTATATTGCAATATTTTGTCTTCTAAACTGAAAGAATATAAATCTGTTTGTAGTGGAAGTCATGGCCTAAACAATGCCCAATTCCTTATTTTCCTATTTTACATTGATACTTTGAAGCATTTAACATGCAACAATCTTATGAATTTAGGATTGAAAAAAAAATCCCAGAAGACAAATTTAAAAGGAATAAAATAAGAGCAAAACATGACTAATGTCTACTTTCTACATTACTTATTACAAAGCAAAACTTCTTTCAAAATTGTACACTGAGGTTTATCTGCTTTTTGGGGGGTAGAGGGGTTCTGTTCAAAAATAACTCTTATTATTTTAGACTATTTGTTTCTATTTATCAAATAAAGGAAATTCAGGCTGATCCAAAATTACCTTCGGAGGGACAAAACTGGGAGGTCAGTGGAACACCTGGAGAGCATAAAATCTCTCCAGGTATACAGACACAACTCTAAAAAATCACAAAGCCTTAGTAAGAACTTGGCTCTTTTAAGCATATAGTTAAAAGCGGAATGCTGCATTTTTGCCTGTACATAATTAAAAGGCTGAAAGAAATTAGAAACTGTCTACGGCTTCATTCATTACAAATTACCTGCGTTGATCACATATCTGCAGATGAGCTAAGTAAGCATCAAGCAAGTAGGGACCAGATGTACACCTCAGAGCTCACACTGCTTGGGGAAGTGAGTTTTCAAGCATAGAATATAAGTTCGGGAATCTGCCCTCCTTGTACCCCAGTGCCATTGGTGCTATCTGAGGAGCACTGAAACTGCACTGTCACTTTGCCACATTGAACTTCTGTCATGCCTTCTTGTCCAAAGTAGCTGAGTTCATTGCCATCCAGTATCACACTGGCTGTGTAGAAGGTGTCTGGCTCAATCTGCACCGGGTACTCAAACCACACTGGGAAGGTGTTGCTGGAGCCATCTGAGAAGTACTTGCTCAAGTTCTGCCCGAGGACAACGCCCTGCCGCTTGAGTTCAATCTTGGCACTGTATTCTGCAGAGCCACAGCTGGAACCATATAGCCCAAAGCCAGCGATAAACACTCTTTTATCAACTGCAAACTGGATGCTGTCACAGCGACCCCGATAGCGCCACTGGTTGCTCCGATAGGCACATGACTGGAAACGGTGACAGCGCTGAGGGACAAGGCCCTTTCGGGCTTTACTCACAAACTGTAGCTCGGGCTTTTTGGCTGCAGTATACCAGAGGAAGATGTCATTGGTCTCATTGAGAGTTAATACTCCGGACTGTGCAGCACCATTTGCAAAATCATCGAGGGCCATCGTGGGTATGCGGATCAAGTAAAGTGCCTTTCCTAGGACCTTGCGTTTATTTTCAATGCTCAGCGCTAGATCTTGTCGCTGGCATTCTACTTCAGCCCAGTTGAGAGCTGCCTCAAAAACCACAATTTCTTTGGCATTCAGAGTTTCCCTACGGAGGATACTTTCTAGTGTCTGGAAGTCGATATCACAGAATCCCTCAGACTTGAGAGCTAACTCAGCTTGAGCATCAATTACCTCCCAGCAACGCTGGGTCAGGTCTGGCTCCTCGAACAGGCAGCTCTGGGAAAGGAGCACACAGGCGTTCTTGGCGCTCAGGCTGGTCTCCAGGAAATTAACACAGGCTCTGGCAAGGTGAGGGACAATGTACTTTTTGGCAGCATAAAGTGTGGCCAGCACTGTGTCTGCAGCCAAGTCAATTTCATCACAATAGATATATCTGGAAAAAAGCACATAACACGTAAATGGAATTTTCACAAAATGAGAGTGCCCAGCAAGAAAAGATGCAACCATTTTCAAGTTTGTTCCAAGAATATCGATTTATGTGACAGTTATTACAAACATGTTTAGAGATTAAAGAAACATCTGAAATATATTCATAAACTATTAATATTTCAACTCAGTAGTAAGTTTGTATAATTAAAGACATTAACTTCATGTTACCATTCTGGCCTCTATTTTATAAGGTACATTCAGCATCTGCTTAAAAACAGAAAGTATTAACACTGTTTGAAAAAACTGCGTATTAGAGATAGTCAATATTATGGAAAAACCAGCAAAATTCTACTACATATACTATCTTACATTTAATCAAAGATACTGTGAAACTTTCTGTACATTCAGATAAGAACAAATGCCTTTAATACTATAATGGCAACAATAATTGCATCCTGATGCTTTTGGACTTTTTGTTAAACACAAAATAAAACCTGAAATTAAATGAAATATTTTTCAAGTAGTTCTAAGTTCAATGAATTATCAAATATGGACTTCAATGCTTTCATTCAGTTGGAATCCAAGAGACCTTTGTATCTGTTTTTTCTTAAGCTCTAAACTCTTCCTTCTCTACCCCACAAATTCCTTTCACCTTGAGCATCAAAAAATATATTATTTCCAGATATATTTGACTAAAAGACAAAGTAGGAAAGCTTAAATATGCATTATTTCTGTGCTCCCACGAATGCCCCTATTTCAGGAGATGAAACATTTCTTGGTGCTGGAGAGACAGTGAGTACCAAGAAATGTACCAAGTGGTACATAAAGGTAAAAATCATCTGCCTCTCTTACATTGCTATGGGGACATAAGAGAGAATCAGTGGGAACTACACATTGGTGAAAAATACATACCGACATGCTGATAACACTTGACTTAAATGTTTCTACCTAAGGTGCACAGCTACGTTATCTGAAGTATTGGTTCAGTTATTAAATTTTACCTTGGTGAAACACATATAACTTAAGAAATCAGCAATAGCTTCTGTAAGGAAGTACAAAAATATAAGGATGGCAATGAGAAAAACGACCACAATCACAAATGGAAGTTGTCTTTTTGCTCCCAGCAAGTCCTTCTCTTCTCTGATAGGCTAAGCCTGCTACCACTGGCAAAGCTGCCTGACAACACACCTGCAGTTCGGTGACACTGACTGAGGGCCAGGACCCGCAGGAGCAGCCTGGAGCACGGTGAGCACTTTGCAGCCTTTACCCTGGAACCGTCAAGTGAACAGTTGTCCCCCCTTTTTTTTTTTTGACAACCCCAGGAAACTGGCTTCTCACGCATGCTTTAGCAGTGAGGAAACCTGGCCATCACTATCCCAAGTGTGGCACTAGAGCAAACGGCACGTGACTCATTTCTGATTCTTACCACTTTCCGTGGTGTGCATGTATAATTTTGAAAAGCTGTATCAATATAGAGTCTAGGCAATACATCTGTGAGAAAAGATACTTTTCAAATGACTTAGGTTAGATGTAATTCTTTGCCACTCTTGGTCATGTTTCCTAATTATGTATAGATCTGGAACGACACACATGCTACATGACTGCAGTGAAGCCGAAATGCTGAACTAGTGCTCCCAGTCTCCACAGCAACAGAAAACACTGCCCAAAATACAAAGCTCACTTCAAGGGGTGGAGATCCTTGTAGGTAAAATTGGTTTTTGTACATATATCCCTAAAAGATTACAAAGGTGAAAAGTGGTGGATTATTTTGTGTTTTGGTACTTCACATGCTCACTGGCCTTTAATTTCCCTATCTCCCGCTGTTAAAGTCCCAGTCAGCAGCAATCAGAATTAAATACTTTTAAGTTCTAGAACTAACTATAATATTTATTTTTCAGTAGGAAGCAAACATTGTATAGCAACATTTTAACTATTTATGGGACTATCATCCCACTTGTTGACTCACTGAATAATATTTTTCAACAAAAGTTTTATTTATTCCAGTGAACCAAAATCCCTAGAGTAGCAGATAACCTTGAACTGATATACTGTGGTGTGCTAGAATAAAGGTTAAGAAAAATCACATAAATATTATTTAGAAAAATAACTAGATTTTAATCACATGGTAGACTGTCATGTTGTGTAGTACCAGTACATGGTAAAGAACCTGATTCCATCTACCTGGTTAAATACACTGGAGTCTCCAAAAGATCCACTAGATACAGAAGTATTTAAAAAAAAACATATCATATAGTTGTGTATTTCTGTATTATCAATTAGAGTTTTTCTGTATAAATCCATATGAAACTACATAGGAGACTATTTGTATTTTTCAAAAATTTCTTTTAATAGTTAATATAAAATACAAATGCTTCTTATCCTTGAGAAAGAGTATCTGATTTTAGATAAAAGTATGTGTATATATGTATGCTCAAAGATCAGATTATTTCAATAGATTCTAAGTTTTATATTTGCCATTAGGAGACCATAACTCTTAGAACACTCAGAAATCTCTCAAGTGGTGGCATTTCAATAAGGTATACAGCATCTGGAATTGTGAAGCAAAACATAAACATTATTTATTTCTTTGAAGACTTCTTCATATACAATGCTTTAAGAGAGAACATGCTCTATTAGATAATGCCTATACCAAAAAGTTATTTTCTTTAATTGTAAGTCATTAAAAAATCAAATCACTATACCTGCCACTTGCCCCCAAATCCTATGTCAAGGTGTGATTATAAATGCCTACATGATTCCATATGCCCTCCACTGAGAGATGAAGAGTAGTTTTCTCCAAAAACATTTACAAGATAAGCAGCACCCTCTTTCTTCATCAGTCGTCTTTTCTGTTACACAGAATTTACATTTAACTGTGAAACCAGCAGAGTACAAATACAGTATAAACAAACTCTTTCCAAACGTATGAATGATGCTTACTTCAGCATAGCGAGAAAAGCAGCAGGTTCGACATCTGGTATACGGATTTCATCTTTGTCCTCAGCAAGCTCTCCGTAAAACATCGCATGGAACACAGAGCTCCCAACAGCTAAAACATACTGTGTAGAAAGGGAAATCTTATTTCACACACTAAATTGAAAGCACTTCCAGCAAATCAATCCAGAAAAACAACTGTAAGTAATCAGGTTTAGGTACGGTATAGTACCTAAACCTGCTGGCTTTGAAAAAGCCAATGTACAGGGTATCTTGCCATGGAAGCATAAGATGTTCATGCAAAACAGTCTCTATGCTGCCAATTATCTCAAGGCTTTAAGAGATTAATGCACAAGTCCCCTCATTACTAAATAAATAAAATAAAAGCTTATATAACTAATTTCTAGAAGGGTAAACATATGACTTTACTAAGCTGTCACAACTTCCCATGACTGGAGAGTTAAGAGGGCATGTTTTGTGTGAGATACAAAGCAGTGTAGAAGGAAACAAAGAAAAAAATTAAGCATGGCCAAAGCCCTTTGGAGAGGGTACACTTTCTCTGGAATCGGGTAAAACATGCACTGTCTGCCATCAGCAAGCTGCCCACACCAAGTTCCAGGCTTATGGAGAGGGTCCCTCTTTGTAAATCTCAAGACTAAACTGATCATGCAGCTGTTGCTTACTTTGTGTCCTGGCAACCGCTGAGTCCCACCTGGTGGCCCGACCACAAAATGTACATCTGCCATCAAATCATTATTGAACATTACCGCATTTCTATAAACAGAAGCAACTCATTAATTCACAGCAGCCAGCATTTTTAATATTCTCTTCCCCAACATACAAAACCCACAAAAGATTCGCAAGCTAAGCAACAGTTTAGTAACTTCAAGGCAAAATAAGGAAGGTTCTAACTAAACAACTGTGTTTGTAATCGTTGCAAACACTTGGGCAGTAAGCAAAGTTAAAAAAAAAGTTATACAAACTTTTCATAACGCTAAGAACAAATAAAAGGTTTCTATCTTCTATGCCCCATAGACACAACCCTGTCACTTATATGTTACAGCTTGCAAAAACATTTTTATCTAAGAGGAAAACAGCTGTACTGTTTTGGAAAAGATACAAGGCAGTTTTCCATTACCAATAAAGCTTCTGGGAAAAGAGGAAACACAGATTTGTGTTAAAATACATTACAGGTTATGCAAAAGCAGAAACTTCAACACAGGAAAACTTTTAAAGTAAACATGCTGGCCCGGTACTTACCTTTCTCTAATGGTGGGATAAAGACCCTGCCAATTTGGGGCCGGTATAAGGTTGTTGTTACTGAGATTCTGCTGGTGGTACTGCTGGACAGTGGTGCTGCTGGAGTTGGCTGGCTTTTTACGGGGAAATATATCAGCAGCCATCTTCTTCTTCTTTTTAGTCTTCAAGGTAATTATTTCATAACAAACTGGGGGCAACTTGCTGCTGCTGTTGCTGCTGCTGGTATTTGCTTTCTTCGAGCTTTTCTTGGACCTGTTCTTTACCGTCTCTGGAAGCATCAAGAAGAAGGTGAGACATTTCATGTTCTTTTCCTTGTCATCTACCATGAGTACAGTGTGTCTCTCTTTATAGCTAGATATCCCAAATTGGTTTGAACATCAAGGAAATGAGGCTAGCCCGAGCTAAGAGGTTAACTGAAACCAGCAAGCTGATATTTTGCTTCTTTCTCAGCCAGGCAAGGTGACCTTTTCACTATGTTGAATAGAAACTGGCTTTAAGTTTTATCCAGTACTGGGTCTGTTAAATACATCCCCATCATGATTCCTGTTTCTCTTATTTGCTCATAAAAATAACCATTTCCTAGATCACCTGAAAATGCTACACTGAGCGAAGATGACAGGCACAGAGCTGTAGCACTTGTTTTCTGAATTAGGTTAGCAAGATGTGCAGGAGCTGCGTGAGTCTGCTCAGCCGGCTGAAGTTGTGTGGTGAATGGATCGGAGGAGAGTAGGTATTACAGCCCTGCAGATGGAGTCAGACAGCCAGTGCTCCCAGCCAATAGCTGAAGCCACCAATCAGGATTGGACCAAGCAAAACAGTGACACCTATTGTAACTTGCGTAGTTCTGATATTAAAGGAACAGCAGTTGCATTCTCTTGTCTACTGTATATTTAAATAAGATAAACAACATGTGAAATATATTTGAAAACAAGGGAGGGGTTTATGCCCATAGATTTCTCTCCAGTAGATGTACATTTATATTTTCCCAGTTAAACAAGCAGGGTCAATTAACAAAAAAAGGTAGGGACAGATATCTACTTTATATTTCTAGTAAAATCTTTTTTCTTGGTAGCATTTGGTTTTAAACACTTTAAATAAAATCTTCCAGTCTAGAAGCTAACAGAGATTATTAATAGCAAAACCATACTAAACACATGTATTACAGCTTAAAGGCAAGGGATATTACTTTTCCTTTTCTTTTTTTCATCTCTTTAAATGCAAGTTATTGTCCAGTGCAAAGGAAGAGCACTGAGGCCATGTGTTCAGTTTACCTCCCAGTGTTTCCTAGCTCCTATAATGGTCTTTGACAGGAGTTTCAGGCCACAAAACACTGTTAATTAGACTAAGATTATACCAGCATGCTTAAATGCACTGAAGAATAATATAAACTCTAGATGTACAAACAAGATTCAAATGAGACAAGTTTGGTAATCAGTGTTTAAAGGCTGTAATTCACTAAAAATACGTCAGATGAGGCCCTGTTAGGGATCTGAAAATCCAACTTAACATTCATTGTTACATTTAGTTTTGTCATTGTTTTAAATATAATCCACAACTTCTAACACAGAACCAATAATAAGGCAATTCAAAATGATAAACGTTCTGATGCCACTTACTTAAAATACAAACAGGTTCCCTCTGCTTTAAATTAGAATATAAGCTACTATAGGTTTTTAATAGATGTGAATCCTCTAACAATTTCCAGTTTGAACAAGTAAAAAAACCAAAAGCACCTGCTGTAGGGCCCATACATGCTCTTTATTTGTAAGAGGGACTAATGAAGAGATTTAATCTCACCCCTATCTATCTGGATCACTCTCATTTGTTCAAAGCGCAGCAGCCATTTGCTAGCTCCCAGTCAAATGGACCCTTCGCGGCCACAGCCCTCCTTGTTGCACAACAGTCATCTGAATAATGACTGCCTGACACAGTAAGGGCTCGGCAAATGGGAGCTACAATTGTTATTATAATTAATAATCTACTAAAGACAATAAACAAGACATCAGTCTTTAAATCCCTAGGACCCTAAATCACTAAATTGGACCAAGCAATACCCTCTTTATTATCATCATTATTATTCTTAAAACCATTTGCAAAGCCACTGCAAAACATGTTACATAAGAGAAACACGGTCTTTAGCACAAGGTGACCCATCTCCACTTCAGACGGACCCTGAAGTGCTGCTTATTTATTACAATTATCATATTCCCAATAGCAGGGCTAACATACACACACACACACACACACACACACACACACACTTCTAAACCACCTTCAAGACACAATGCTAGAGAGAGATCTAGAAACCAGTTTAAAAAGCACATGGAGAAAGCCATGAAGAAGAAACAAATAAGCACCTATTTCAGCTAACTATTTAGAATACAGTTAAAACTAAAGGATTTCTCTCCCGCTCAACTGTTACTGAACTTCCTGACCACTTCCCATTTAGGAAACCCCCCACACCAGGCAGGCCCTTCTGACTTGGATTAATCCCATACATATCTCTAACAAATCTACTATCTGGCTTTTCAGGTCAAAAGTAATTAATTAGAACAGAAAGGGAAACCAGCTGCTTTGAGACAGACATACTATTAATTGGCAGCTGGACAACCAAATAGGAAAATAATCATAAAACACAGATATAAGAACTTGGAAGGCTTTGTGATTTTTATTCATTTTCCACATAGCTCAATACCCATCACTAAGAAAATCTCCAAAAAACATGGCTCTTATACCACTAAGTTAAAGGAAAAAGTGCATATAATAGTTTGAGAAAGAAAATTATGCAATATTTTAGAAAATGCTCTTTCTGAAATTAAAGATTTCAGTTATTTAGAAAATTTTTATAGAAAAATCCTGAAAATCTGGTTAAACAAAATAGGGGCTAAATATGAATCACCTAGAACAGTGCTGCAAACAGAGGCATTATCACTCGAATGTATGTGGGGACTGATGCATGTGGATGTTTACAATTAAGACAGAAAAACTATCTGAGAGCTACCTTTTCTTACCACGGTAATAAGGCAGGTAATGCAGGTTTTTGCTACTAACAGTATAATCCAAAGACCAGCAGTAGCAGCATCTCCAGGGAGCCTGTTAGAAATCCAGAGTCTCAGCCAGACTCTGGATCAGAAACTGCCTTTAACAAGGCTCTTCAAGTCATAGGGCATTAAAGTTTGAGACAACCTCACACAGATAACTTAGGACTATTATAGTGTCTTCCCAACGATCCAGTATCAACACCTGGTGCCACATTTTGCATTCAACTGTCAAGTTGAATCAAAGTACTTTAATTTGGTTTGGACATTAAAAACTCAACGACCCCTCATATCTTGTTCTGAAATTCTTCTAATTAGGCTCTAAATGTCAAAATTCTAAGATTCGGATGTGCAGATAGCCAAATGAGAGGGCCTAAGATATTTGTCCATCTCTGGAAAGGAAGCTCTAGGCCAGATTATTTCAAAGGATAATGACACAGATGATTTTAGTGGGAAGAATAAGGAATTAAAAAATTCCAAGTGTGAAGCAGATGAACAACTTAATATTTTTAAATAATCTACTTCACAATTCTATTTAAAATTGTGCCATGGTAAAATTAGAAATCAATCTAGTTCAGTTCTGATTGGGCCATTTACAATAAAACAGAGGGAAGGGAGGATCTGAACAGATCATTTAGCCTTTAAGGTCCTTGGTTTTCTCAGCCATAAAACGAAGAGGATCGTCTAGAATAGATGAGTTTCTAGCACTTCACGCTAAATCTACAGAAAGAAATACATTTTATATTCTGACTTAGTACTAACACAGAAACACATACAGGCAATACAAATTCAAAGACACGATTTGCAAAACAAAACTTACTTTTAGCATATTATATGATATACTGATATTTTCCATTTTATTCCTCTCTTCTTTTTTTTAATGTTGGTCTTGATCCATTCCATTAATCTCACGACCACAGGTTAAGAAACACTGGTCTAGATTATTTCTAAGGGCATTTAAGGTTTGGCATTCCAGGGTTCTTTTCTATCAAGAATCTGGACTAGGGACCACCAGATGATGAAGGTTCCATGAAACCCCTCAAATGGCCTGTGAAATTGGCAGTGTGCATTTATTTTCTGAAAAGAGAAGCCACAGTCCTCCTGAGTAATCCATGACCCAGAACACAATAAAATGTTATGAAAATCTAAGATTGATTTAAATATACAAAACTTTAGTATCACTTTGTTCTCTCTTTTCATTTCTATAATCTACTACATTAAATACAATTTATGGCTTCCTTTCCCCCTTAATTAAATATAAATAGTTAAAACCTCATCTATAGTCTATAGCCCAGAAACATCACCCACTGGGCTGAAGGATAATAAAGGATAACAGCACATTACCTAGTGTCAAATTTTACCTCTATAATTTCTTTCCAACTAGCATTCTATCACTCGTTCCTACACCACGTGAATTTTCGAGCTGTTTTAAGACATGGTTATCTGCCCTAATGAGGTAATTGGCCAAGAATTTTCGAGCTGTTTTAAGACATGGTTATCTGCCCTAATGAGGTAATTGGCCAAGAAGCCCATCAATTTTTTATGAAAGTATTTTAAAATACAATATGCTGACATGGGGTGTATTAGGTGTTGGGTATACAATGATGAGCAAGATTAGGACCCAAGCTTAAAAGGTTAAGTAATAATATTGGGTTTCATTTGATTTTATAATCGCTAGAAAGTTGAATCACTTCATTCAATTCCCAATAATAACAAAATTATCGACAGAATTTAAGCTCACTTAGATCATCCTTTTCGCCACTGGAAGTTTTGCTAGCAAATCCTACCTTTACTTAGTACAACCTTATATATTCAGTTTGGAGACTGGACTGAGGTTTGAAATTAAAAGCAATTCTAGAAATCACTTAAATGCAACTCTTTTTTCACATATAAAGCAACTGGATGTCAGAAGTTTAAAGGGGTTGTGAAAAGTCCATAGCTGAGTAGTGGGGCAATGCCTGGACTAGAAGGCAGATCTCCTGCCTGCCATGCTCTATTTGTTCCACTCTAATTTTCACCTATAGTAATTACCCCACATCCTTACATAATGCTCTATTTTTTTATTTCTAATCTACTTTAAAAGAAAAATACATGTACAAAGTTTACAGAGATGAAAACCATGAACATATATGCCCCACACCCCTGCAGAAGCACACTATAGGAAGGAATGCTGAAAGGATACTTTCTGGAAAGAAATGGAGAGGAACTCTAACAGAAGAAAAGTCTCAAGGAAGCTGCTCAAACACAGAAAAGGCTCACCAAGGCTCACCAGGTAAAATGAAAGTTAGAAAATCAGCCATTCACGGTTAACACCAAGTTCAATGTCAACAACTAACAATGCTGGCAACTCTCGTTTAACTTGCTCTAATTCTGGACTCCTTGTCTGGACTTGTATGTGGTTTACTACAAGACACCTAAAAAGCTAAAGCAGTGAGGTTAACTGAGGTTTAAGCAAAGTAAGACAGACTGAAGAAATAATTAACCCTTCCAAAAATTATTACTAGAACCTAACAGAGGAGAGTGTTTAACCTGGTAAGTTATGATGAAATAGCATTTTGTTTTTGCTTATTTTTCCCTTCAATACTGAGCAAATTTATGCTTGTGATTTGGGAGGTAAAAAGATAGGCAAGAAAATGTTGGCAGTCCCCAAAGACAGCAGCAGCTGCTGGAAAACACACTATATGCTTTCTAAATTTAGAAATAAACATGGAGTCAAACATTGGCAGCATGGTATAATGAAAAAAGCAAGAGCCAGTAACAAGTGACCTTAAGATTAGTTACTTAGTATCTGTGAGCCTCACTTTCCTCATCTGCCAAATGGGATAATTACCCCATTCTCCCACCCCCAGGTTTATTATGAAGACAAGATTATTATGTATTTGTGAAAGCACTTTGATGAACTGAAAACACTCTACAAAGTAAGCTGCCACTATTGGTAGCAATTGTACCCACTGCAGGAAACATCCTTTGTGATTCAGTCACCCCAAAGACAAAAACTCAAAGATTAATCTGGCTTCCTCTCCTTGCACTCTTTCAGGCTGCACAGTACTGACATTTCATCCCATCTGCAGGCTTGCTCTAGCCCCACATGTTTGGCCAAGCAGGTCCCAGGTTGCTGTGAATCTTCTCTGATTTCGCAGGTAAGGTTCAACAATAATCAAGATTCAAGCTGTGTCCGTGTGGATCAGGTCCACATCCAGTGTCCAAATCCTGCAGCGTTAGTTCCAAATCTGCACTTGGAACCCACAATGTAGGCTGAGTGTCTACTGTGGACTTCAAACCTCCATGAGGCCACCTGCTGGCTGATGGCCGGCTGTACCCACCTCCTGAGAGAACCAGAAGCTGCAAGTAGTTCACCTAGTCACTCAGCAATGTCTATACTAGCAATTCGTTTTGGCCTCTCTCAGTAATAACGTAATTTGAATTCTAGCACCAAAGGTGGTAACTAAGGCAAACATATGAGAAAGGCATACCTCAATGCTATTTAGAAAAATAAAGCTCATGATAAGTTCTACTAAGTCACCTTTTTACCACAGAAAGCCAGTTAACCTTGACCTGTACATTAAATTTGGGGGGGAAAAAAAAAAAGAATACCCAAAAGGTAGAATGTGACAACTCTCAGAAGACAGGAACAATGACTCTTTTTAAAATTCCATATGACATTTAAACATGATATTTGACGATTATAGCTCTTAAACATACTGTGTCTCTGTGTCAGTGTGCACCTTGTTTGTAATACTAAACTCACCTAAATCCCAAATTATTCCCTTTCAAACATTAAGTGAAGTGATCTTGAAAAGGGGTGTATATAAAATTTATCATGAGATACTCTAAAGACCTCTATCAAAAGGAATACTATTATAATTTCTTCTGCAAAGTTTAAGATACTTTGGTGAAAGAGGCAATCAATTGCTAATTTTTACATGCTTTGGATGATCTCATAAATTTCCTAATGTGTCAGTATTGACTACAAGATCTCCTATCTTTTCCAATTCTAGGTTTCTGGGATTAAAGAATTTTATAATGTTTGGCAAAAATAGTGATTTATTTAATATAGTTTTCTTTACATTTTAATAATATGATTATGACCAATACTCAACTAAAACTCTGTGAGTTTATTTATGTGCTGTATTTTATTGACTAAAGTTCCTTCTCCTTCCCCACATTTTAACATCTCTGAAATTAGACTGTATCTTTTAATTGATGGCGTCTCATGAGCATAACTATTAGGCTTTTTTTTCTTTCTTAGTGGTACACAAGGTAATGGCATGTCTTATAATTGATGGAACCTTACAGTCAGTGCAATAAGGTAAAATCTGTGTAATTCAACAGAAAGAAAGGAATTTCTTCTTTAGGTTGGTTAATTATTCCCTTAACCAGGCAAGATGATGGCTCAGAATACTGGCTGAACTACATTAGAATAATTGAGCTTTCATCAAATAGTCATTTGATAAAGTATATAATCACAACTCTCAATTGGGATTGCTACTATGACAACCGTTGATATGGTAGAATATCTAGATGGAAATCTCAAAATGAGAATTTGCATTGCTAGGACTGGTAAGAGTTACAGCATTAATACAACGCATTTCTAATATTTTCTCATGGTGCACAATTGTACATAAAACTGTACATAAACTGTACATAAAACTAATTAGTAGAAGCCTATAACTCTCTGGGTAGTATTTGCTAAAGATATTTTATCAATCAAAGATTTACTACCTTGCAATAACTTTATACATAGGTTGAACCTGGAGCTAAATAATTCCTTAGTAGTTATTGCTTACTTTCCAACAAACAGAATCTGTATTAAAATGTTAGTTTAAGAGAGAGAAACATTATCATAATATAATGATCCCATTATACAGGGGCTGTCCAGAAAGTATCCAGCTATTAATACAAAAACTTATGAAAATTATGGCTGGATAATTTCCAGACAGCCCTCATATGAGAGACTCTCTTCTAGGTACCTGAAAACAGTTTTATCCAAAGAAAAGTAAAAACAAGGCTCAGGAGGTCTATTCTGAAAAAACTGGAAGGGGGCGGGGACTGTTCTAATCCAACAGGGGACTTTAATCCTACTGGAAATGCTGGAATGGAATACCCTTGCCCAACCATTGCTGTGGCTTTCTCCAGGTCATTTGTTGGCTTAGGATGACAGAGGAGGAAAATAATGTGTTTTGGTCAAAGAAAAAAGATGTTTCCAGTATTTTTTTCTTTTTTTTACTTTGGCTGGTGATACATTTTTTTCTGATATTAGGAAGATAATTGCCAAGAACACCTCCCCAATCAAATCATTTAAAGTTCAAAGCCCCTCTCACCTATATACTTAATCAAAGAACATCTTGCTCTATTTGGGAAAGTCACCTTTTGCAATGAGCACTTGGATTGGGAAGAAAGAATGCAGACAACTCCCAAACCACCAGATATTCTTTATCAGTCCTGATTAATAGTGTAGTTCCAAGTGTCACAGCCAAATTTCCCCAATATTCACAACTCTTAGTGAAAAGTCTCTACAAGAAATACAAACAGATTCCCAAATATAAGTCACCTAAATGTATGCTATACCCTTAGTCACTCGAGGGTGCTTAGAAATAAATGCTCTCCTCAAGTTCAATTTTCTGCCTCCCCCCTACCACCACTATAACACCTGAATGATATAAATTATCTTAGATCATAAATTATGCTCACTGTAAAATGAACAGGGCAGGACTGGGAAAGGCAAGGCCAGAAAAAAAATTTCGAGTCTTTTTTTCCTTTTAAACAAAACCACATAGAAAAGACCGTTTACAATTTCACACATTTTGACCATCATTATACACATGTCACATGAGTCTCAATTAATTACTATTTAATGAAATCCCTTCCTTCATTTTTACAACGTATGTGACTAAAATGAAATTGTTATTTTAGGCAAACAACACAAGATCTAACACTAGAGGCTAAGCAAAGCCTGAGAAATTCTGCTGTGGGAAAGCACAGGCATCTGTGAAGTTACAAGGCACCTTCACTCAATTTCTAACATACCACCAAATGAAAATGAAAAAGGCACATACACTTCTAAAACGAGTAACAATAATATTCTTTAGCAAAAAACTCAAGTAGAATTATAATAGAAGCCTGTGACAGAGGGTTATTATAGAAACCAGCTTCTGGCAAAAACTCAAAGTAAAATCTGTTCCATTTTAAGACCAAATTTAAAAATATGTTTTTTGCTGCTTTTAATTAGCTTGAAAGTATACAATCCCTGGCAATTTTTATGAAGGACACAATATAAAGGCACAGTGTACTGTAAATGTTGGCATAACCTTAACTATATCAGCACCAAGTAACATTCAGAGACTCCCTCCATTAGCTGCAGAAAATAATTTGGCACTGACAAAATACTCCTTTGCTGTTTCCATCTCTCATGCTGTTGTAATCAGAATAAAAATCAAGGAGGTTCTATACTTAGCTTGATCTCATGTGTCAGATCTAAGAAAATAGGGCATTTCAAATAAAAATTCAATTCTAATAATATATTCAGCAAGTCTTTTTTTTAATTAAAAGCAACTATATAAGTAGATCAGTACTTCAACTGCCCAGAGGTACAGAAGTAAAATAATCTAATTGCTCATAACATAATGTTTAAATAAGTCTCATTTAGAAAGTAAGGACTATTCATGGAAATATGTTCTTAGATTTGGGTTTCCCCAATCACTGCATCATATAATAAGTGGACAGCATTTACATATGGGCCTCAACTATAAGGAGCAGATTAAAAGTATTAAAGTCAAAACACATCCTCAAAGAGTGGCAACTTAACTGTCAGTATCTTCATTTTTTTTTTTTTTTTTTTTTTTTTTAGTAACACAGAGAAGCAACCATTCCACCACAGTTAACAGTGACATGAACTCAGATAAGATACCTGGTAATGATGATGACGACTGGAGCCAGACCAAGAAGAGCAGAAATCAAAATTTACATCTGAGTCAGGTCTCTCTGCATAAGAATTTTCCCAGTGAGCTGTGGGGATGCCAGGATTTCTAGAGTTCAGTATAGGAGATCTGGTTGATGTCAGTAATTGCTTAAAGTAACACTCTCTTGTAAAATTAAAAATATAACATCAAAAAGGAGATGAAAAGAGGTATTTTAAGTGGCATGTGGTCAAATCTTAACTACACTATGTAATATTTTTCCTAAGGGGCTATCATGTGAATTGAGGAAAAGTCTCTCCTGCATGCCAGGAGTGCAAATGAGCAGCTGTCCAGGAAGAAAAGAAATCCTGTCTCACCTTTCTCAGTGAGAGGAAGGTAGGTACATGGCTCACAACGCATTTCGGATCTCCATGACCTGGCTCCAACTCACCATTAGCTTCTCTGACTGACTCATCTTCTTCATTCACCCATCCTGCAAATAAGACTATTCCCACACCACACTACAAATGGATCCATTGCTTCCTGCCATCCTTACTGTCCCTTCTTCCCTACCTACCTATCAAAAGCCTACCCATTCAAGGTGCAGTCCAAAGAACACCTCAGCAAGGAAGTTTCCCTGGTGCTTCTCAGACAGCACAGGGACAGGACGCGAGCCTACCTTCTGACTAAGGCAAATAACATTGGACAGCATGACCCAGCCTAATTCAAAGGGCTTCCTAGCCACTGAAATCCAGCCATACCCAGATAAGGAGAGGGGCCTAACCGTTTGCCTTGTGAGTTATGTTTTTTAGGGCCACTGAAGCAAAATACTGACACAGCCTGACATGGCACCTGGCTGCAAAAGAACCAGACCTATCCAGACCTGACTGCCTCAAGCCAGAACAGACCCCCCCTGCACTGACCTTACCTTGACTTTTCCTCATTATAATCTCATTTTAATGCTAAAAATCACACCCCTGGGTGGAGATTTAACATGCTAATGAGACAGGGGATGCATTAAGAAACCTGTGCACCTCTGCATGCTTACATGGCACCCTTTTCCCAACCACGCCTCTTTAAAACTCTCTCCAAATTCCCCTCAGGAGCCAGCCTGAGGACTTTTCCTTTGTGTTTTCCCCCTTGTGCTCAAACATGAGCCCTAATAAAGCCTTGCCTGTGACCCCTGTTAGGCCTCTTAATTTCTATTGCACAGAAAGCCCAAGGACCCATGCTGGTAACAATTCCAGAGTCTTTATGCCCAACTGCAGTACTTTCTCACATTTTATCTTGCCTTAAGTTGCCACATAGAGTGTGCTTTCTCTGAAGACTGCATGTCCCTATCTCCAACAAGAGCTAGCAGTGCCACATCCACACACCTGGCTTTCAATGGTTACAAAACAGGGAGGTTCAAACCCAACACTTCCAAGTCCAATTATGAATAGCACTCTAAACTGCATCTGTGGAGCGCAACTGGCCCTAAATAAAAATGGTCCAAGACTATTTGATGTTTCCAGTTGTTGGTTAGACGAGGTAGAGTGGCAAAGAACCTACACACCTATTAAATGTGTCCTGGGGCTCTCCTGAACATGTTTAAGCACAAATGTAATGTTATAATACTACACTCATCTTGCGGCTAATACAACTGAAAATACTAAAGCTCAACTCAAAGCGAGTCCTTACATGCTCAAAGTAAGGCTTTGATTCATTACAAGGCTAAAATGTAACATAATATAAATATTCACAGAGAAGTGCAAGTTAATCAGGAACAAGAATTGGTTACCAGGACAAAGCTGCCTTTATCAACCAGCCTCAATTCATGGTCTGGCATATTTATTTATAGTGCTAGTAAAGAATTTTAGTGATTTAATGAACTGGAAAGGATGATAAATTCTCAGTAATTCTCATGAAAGGAGGAAAACAGTCATATGAATAATCCTCAAAAAAGATAATTAAAAAGACTTTTTATGTGGCTCTGAAATATGTTTAGTCTGTACTTAACAGTGAATCGATGAATTTCCACTACATTAGACACACCCAATCTTCAAACAAAGTAATAAAACAAGCCTATGTGTACAGGGCCTCCCCTGCAAACAAACCACACTGCTAGGATGGGCGGTGTCTCATTTCCGATTACTACAGAGCAGGAGCGTGAGTGGAAAAGTGTACTGCGTCCACACGTGCATCTGTGTGTCTTACTTTACTAAGAACTAGAGTGTGAAGTAATCAGGTGTCTGATTTTTTCAAAAAATAAAGAATTCTCAACTTCTGTCTATGTATTCCCTTACAATATTGGAGTAACAATAAATGGGAATGAATAGTATCAACAGCAGAAAAGCTGAATATTTTACCCACAGCTGGAAAGTCTCCTGCTGAGTTGGTATGTTTGTGAAAGCAAACTTTTACCACCAGCAATGATTTTTAAAAACCATTCGTAGTGCTGAAAATGTAAACAAACTGTTTTAAAGTCATAGTTTGCGTTTCGTGTTGACAAAAAACAAAATTAAAGCTGCCTGAATTTTCAAATAACAAGTTCAACTAGCTATAAAAGTGTATTTCCTGGAACGTGGGATGAGGTAAATATTATATATTCTGTGTGCGCCTGTTCGATGCATGTGTGATTTAAAAGTATCACGCATTTTAAGCAGTTCTGAATTGCACTGGTTAAGAAAGTATCTGAAGTAGGCATAAGTGACTGAATCCCTCCGCAAACTCCCAGCAACATCTGGTAGTGGTAATGCATAACCAAAAACCCTTATGGGTTTTCCTCCAAACAGAAAAGAGAGTTTTCTCCAGGAACTCTGAAATATAAAAACTGCTCCACAGCCTGGCTGTGGGACTTTTCTTTTTACTACTGCTGCTAGTTCCTAAGCTGTTTGGAGGTCATGCCAGGGGACCCTGAGCAGCAGAAGGGAACATATGCTAAGGACCTGTCAAGTCACCTGACTCTCCTCCCATTCCTCCCTCTATACACACCTGAATAATGGTGGAGTTAGGCATAGTGGTGAAACAGCCTGGATGAATGTGAATTAGCTACTCTGCATTTCTTTGCTATAATCAATGTACTGGTTCATGGAGAATCTCTCAGAAATCCAACAGTAAAAATTATTGATTTTATTAAACCTGGACCCTTGAGTACACAGCTTTTTAATATTCTGTGTCATAAAATGGGAAATATGCATAAAGCATTTCTGGTGAAATTGAAATAGAACAGCTGCTTTGAGAAAAAGCACTTGTGCAACTGTGTTACAAATCAAACCAGTGTTTTTTTCTTGAAACATCATTGTTATTTGAGAGAATAAGCAAAATATGCTTATTCACTTAGGTATCTGGCAGACATTTTCTCAAAAATGAAGTGAGCCTGTCACTTCAAGAAAAACTGAGTATTTATTGCTGATGGTAAAATTCAAGCAAAAATCAGAATTTGGAAACCCTGATTAAGCCACCATGAGCCTGACAACTTCCTAATATTTAAAAGACTGTTCTGATAAAAGTAGTGGTATTAAATGAATATGACTTTTTGATGTTATATAATGAATCTGTCAACATTTGAAAGATTTGCATAACTCAATGAACCAATGTTGTATAATAACAATGCAATTACAGTCAAGAATCATGCATGGGTAAAAGATCCATTCAAAGTACAGGACAGACCAATGGATTTTGAGGATATCAAAACAAAAAAATTCACTGATAATGGCTTTAGATTCCAGATGGCAATTAACCTTTAAGAAACTACCACTTAGCAAGTTTTGATGAGGTATCAAACTATTATCTGAAAATGCTACTAAATATTCCTTTCTTTTCCAGCTAGACATCTATGTCAGGCCAGATTTTCCTCATATGCTTCAATCAGAACATTTATTTTTAAAATAGTATTTAAAATTTTTCTCTGTTTCAATTTCTATTCCAGTGAATATCACAGATATGATATTGAACAAGTTTTCTGGGCTTTTCAAAATAATTAAGAGTACAAAAGGGTCCCAGGATAAAAAGGTTTAAGATCCACTGATGCTCTGCTTCATAAGGAGTTTGGATTTTATTGCAAACGTGATGGTAAACCACTAGAGGTTATTAACAAAAAGATTCTTAAGAAACTCTACATGATCAGGGCCAGGTTTTCATATATACCTGCTTTTTCATTTCACTCTCCTAGAACATAACTAATTCTCAGAGCATAATTCTCAACCATTCATACCAAAATATTTTTTTCCACATTGTAGACAGAATGGAGGACACAAGATAAAGATAACAATCTTTAACACAAAAATTAATAGCAGTCAAGGAGCTACTATTCTGTTTGTTTGTTCTATGTCATTGTTTGGCATCTTGGCATTGACCCAACCTCAGAAAATTCACAAAATAGAGGGTATAAGGTCATTATTAACTGACACCCTCTTTGAAGACCTTAAGAACACAATTTTAAATCAGCTTTGAAGTAGACAACTATCCCTAGAAACTTTTCCCGTATCACACTTCCTTAGGAGAATTAGGGATAGCAACCTCAGCATGGCTGCCAACATTTAAGACAAGTTGTTGTTCACTTTTTTCTTTCATTTAAAAAGACACATATTAGGCACAATCTGTCTCCTCCACAGTGCCATTTTAATATTATACCATAGCTAAATAGTATGGTATCTGATACTATACAATATGAAAATCTTCCTATATGCTAAATAGAAGACAATGGTTTGTTGGAAATAAAGTTTAGGTTGGGTCTCTGCAAAAGTCCAAAAGAAATATTTAATCTACCAGTAGTAACTTTTCATTTAAAAATGCAGTTGACCACTGAACATGGGTTTGAATTGCATGGATCCACTTATATGCAGATTTTTTTAATGAATACACTGGCAATTTTTTTGAAGATCTGCAACAATTTGAAAAACATACAGATGACTAACTGCACAGCCTAAAAATTTTTTTTTAAATTAGGTATGTCATAAATGCATATAGTCTATTTTACCACTTACTACCATAGAATATATATAAATCTATTATTAAAAGTTAAAATTTGTCAAAACTTACGCACATGCAGACTGTACATAGTGACATATACAGTCCAGAGAAGTGTATGCAAACATAAAGATGCATTAAATCATAAATGCATAAAATTAATAGTATACACTGCACTACTGTAATAATTTCATAGCCACCTCCTGTTGCTACTGTAGTGAACTCAAATTTTATATGAACCTAAAACATCATGTGACCCTAATCATCTCTGCATGAGCATTTCATCTCTCCAGTAAATTATGTATCGCAATAAAATGGGATCTCTCATGGTTCTCGCATATTTTTCATGTTTAGTGTAATACTGTAAACCCTGAATAAAACCAGGGGATCCATACAAAGTGCCACTAGTGATGCTGGGAGTTCTCCTAAAAAGCAGAGAAAAGTCATGACATTACAAGAAAAAGCTAAATTGCTTGCTACGTACGTGTACATTGAGGACTGAAGCTGCAGTTGCCATCCACTTCAGACAGACAATTCATCTTGTAAACAGATGATATAAACTTACGGTATAGATAAATACAGTATAATACCATAAATATATTTTTTTTCTTCCTTATGGTTGTCTTATTAATAATAATATTTTCTTTGCTCTAGCGTACTTTATTGTAAGAATACAGTATATAATAGATACAACATATAAAATATATGCTAATTGACTGTTTATGTTATCGGTAAGGCTTCCAGTCAACAATACACTATTAGTAGTTAAGTTTTTAAAGTTTTTGGTGAGTCAAAAGTTCTACATAGATTTTCAACTCTGCGTTGGGGGTAGGGGTGTCACTAACTCTAGTCTCCTAGTAGTTCAAGAGTCAACTTGTAGTCTTCTACTAAACAGCTAGCATTGGTACACTTCATTGGCCTCATTCTTAAAAAACACTTTAGAGGCTGTACATTTTAGTAGGATTCTATCCTCATAACTACTTCATACTCCATAACTATGTAACATTATAAAATAACTGTAAAATCAAAATACAAGTTGTCCTGATCTTCAGCATCCCATTTTCCTATAACCCAACCCAAACACCATTATACACTGACATCCCTAATCAATACCCACCTGGTCAAATACATCACTGCCTGGTGGTGATCTTGAGTACATGTCAGGAGCTGTTTGCTAGCTAGGAGTTCAGGATTAATTTTGGCATTTTGGGGAGACTTTCACATCATTTATAAGAGAAAGTAGCTAATAAAGTAACCCAAAATTAAGCATGGGCCAATCCCACAGGTCCCACAGAAATACTTATTAAATGGTATTAAGTAGAAAATCTACTAATTTAAATAAAGAAGTTATACAGCATTTATTAAATATGTGTTTAAGTCATCCAGGGAAGGGTGGGGAAGTCTGCCCTGCGGCTACATGGGCATCAAAAGTTACTGCACATGTGCACACTTAACCACACTCCCTTCACTGCTGACCACACTCAGATGACAGCCCACTCTTGAACAGATGGGCTCTGGCTTCAAGCACTTACTCATCCTATCTCTCAAAGCCATAGGAAAGGGTAAGAGAAGAAACCACAGGAAGGGAGGGAGCATTCCGGGATGCACCAACGCCAGCATTGGCGTCTACTTTTGTGGGGAAGGGGCAAGGGCTGTGCAAGAGACAGCAACAGAGAGCAATAGCTGCTTGGAGGCTGAACCTGCATCCTGAGCTCCAGGAGGTACTTCTCACCATTTTTAATGTCAACAATAAGGTTATTTTGGAAAGAATTGCCTGGTGTAACCCCAATCATCAAGAATTTTATCATTTTCTGGGTTTTCTAGCAATGTACATCATTCCCCAACAACACATTAAATGCTGTTCGACTTCATTACACTTGACTTTTTCACTGTATTTTCCATGAACAAAGCTTACGAAAACAGGTAGCAGTCTATATTATAAACCCTTCTCTATCCACAGAGATCTAAAGTACATAGTAGCTGAGCGCCAAAATTAGTCCCTCACTATAGAGTAGTTATGTTTGCTGATGCTGGGTTAAGTAAGACCACCACATTCAAAACACAAAAAACTAGAGAAGTAGATGAAATGAGTTGGCAATTAAAAATAAAAAACAAAAACTTTCACAAAGGCAGCAAATACAGGAGTCTCTAACGCAGATGCAGAACTTTAAAACAAAGTGTGTTTTCCAACTTAGCTATCCATTAATGTCCTAAATTGAGGGAAATGTGATTCATCATCAGAAAGGTAGGTAGGTCAGTGCTTGCCACTCAGCCTTGGTCAGTAGTACTGACTGTTTAGGGTTCAATATAAAATAAATCTCTAACAGTGTTATTTTCAAAAGAATGAGTCTTCATTCCTCAAAAAGCAGATCTAACCAGAGTTTCAAAGACAAGGCAAATTCATCAGGTAGATGCATTCAGAATAATAGTGCTTTGTGAAATTTTATTTCTAATGTGTGTGGTAATCATGACTAAAATGTTTACACCCTCTAATTAAATATGGGACTGTTCTTGCTCCTATACTATCACAGAAAAATTAAGTAGAGATAAAATATACATAAGAAACTAGCTACATATTGAGAAAAAAGATAAAATTGAAGAAATGTTCACATTTTGTGTTTAGGTAACAACTATTGGGTTTATGCATTTCTAAAATACACATATCATGTTTTTGTGTATTGTCTATTCTTCAGTTGCTTAAACAGTCTCTAATATAATCTTTTTTCTTGCAAATCACACCACTTTTTTACACAGCAATTGCAACAGTACCAATCGTACAAATATTCTTGCTCTATTAAAAAGAAAGAGAAGGAAAAGGAGTCTGATATTTCTGAGATATCCTTGGATTTAAAGGACACAACAGGAGCCTACAAACACAGTAAACAAAACTTTAACTGCTATAATGATTGCTGTAGTGATGACTACAATGTTCTCTTGTCTAGGAAACTGAAGGTAAAAAACTGAGATCCTTTGATTTTGTGGATTTAGTATCACATTCAAATATGTACCTCTGTGTGGTTCTGGAGGGTTTCAAAATCACCTTATAAAAGTGATTTCAGCAAGAACCTCAGAGGAAAAAAGTCTTAAAGGGGGCGTGAAAAACGTCCAGAACAGCATGAAAGCATTAAAAGGGGGAAACAAAAGATTACAGTCCATTTTAAGAGACAAACACTTGCAGACCGGTTAAAAAACAAAATGCAATACAGTACATCACTGATATTTACACCAGGGAACGGGGCATGTTGCTAAAATCTCCAGGGTGATGCCATTGCCTAATCTTGGTTAAAAACTGAAATCCAAAGACAGCAGATTCTCAAATACAATTCACATTATTCAGATGTGAATCAAGGCAGCTGACCAGGCTTTTTTGTCAGTTAAGTGTCCCGGTCTTACACATTAGCAGAGTTTAGTACTTTACAGACCGTACCCTATTTAATCCTCACAACCAGCCTCTGTATTATCTCTATCATAAATTATACACGTTCTAGAACTTCTCCTTTGCTGGTGAGATGCTAAATCAGCAATGTTAGATCCACAAATACCAAAGAACTATGCATATGTTGCTTTATGAGAAATTCACTGAAAAAAAAATGGAGAAGTCATTCATTCAAAAAATATTTACTGAGTACTTTCTATGTGCTAGACACTTGGGACACATTAATAAACCCACATAAAATGCTTGTCCTCATGGAGCTTATAGCAGAGGTGGGGAAGAAAGGTAATTCACAAAAAATAAAATAAATATACAGTAATTTAAAAGGTAATAGATGCTATGGAAAAAGAAAATGTAGAGCACTGCAAGAGGGATATGGGGTGTGTCTTGTATTTATAGAGTAGACCTCACTCACAAGATGTTATTTTAATGAGGACCTCAAGGAGGTAAGGGTGATGGCCATATCTGGGAGGTGAGGAGGGAAAATTCAGAGCAAAGGCCTAAGGTGAGAATGTGCCTGCTGTGTTCAAAGATCAGCAAGGAGGTAAGGATGGCTGGAGTGTGAAGCACAAGAGGGAGAGAAGTCGGAGAAGAAATCAGAGTTAGTGGGAACTAGGTTGTGTAGAATTTTGTCAACCATTATAAGGAATCTGGCCTTTACTCTGAGTAACATGGGCCACTGGTAGGTTTTAAGCATAATTTGACTTATATTTTAAAAACATCACTCGCTGTTATGTTGACTTAAAAAAGGAGAAGCCAGGGAAGGAGAAATAAGACCAGTTATTTGTTTGGAGGCCATGGCAATAATCCAGGCAACAGATGCTGGAGACTTGGACAAAAACCCTGATAGCAGAGATGGGAAAAGTGGTTAAACTCTGAATTCTGAATACATTTTGAAGATAGAGCAGCAAGATTTGCTGACAAGCTGGACATAGATAGCATGGGATAAAAAAAAAAAAAAAAAAGAGTCAGCATGACTCCAAGTTTTTTGGCTTAAATAATTTGAAAAACTGAGCTGCTACCTACCAAATTGGGGCAGGCTGCAGGTGGAGCAGGTTGCAGAGGAAGATCAGAAATTCAGTTTGGGCCCTACTAAGATTGAGGAGTCTTTCACATAGTCAAGTTAGGAAGTCAAAATAGTCAAGTTAAGAAGTCAAAATAGTAGTTGGAGCTGTCTGATGTGTAAATACATACTTGGGATCCTTAAGCAGCTACATGGCATTTTACTAAAGTCCTGTGACTATTTGTGACAATAAGCCTACAAGAACTGAGCCTTGGCACATTCCAAATTAACAGGTTGATGAGAAGTCAAAGCCAGCAGAAATTTAAAAACAAATGTACAGAAGAAACCAGTGGCCCAATGGTATTAGAAGGAAAGGCAGGAGAGTGCAGTGTCCTTGAGAATCAAATGAAGAAGGCATATCAAGAAAGGACCCATTATATCAAATGCTGCCTACAGGTAAAGATAGGAACTGACTTATATTTAACAACTTGGAATATTTGCTTGGGAAAAAGCCCTGGTGACTATCTTCTACTCAACTCTAGGAGACATGATCATGCACTGAATATAATGTTATGTTTCAATCTTCTGATGAATTCAATTTGTTTTTGTAAAGAATTATCCACAAGGAAGGGTTTGATCCAATTTAATATCAAATCAGTAGACTTGCTGACAAATAACAGTGATAAACTACAAATGCTAATGGTCATTTGCTAATATTCAATTTCCATCCCGTAAAAAAATAAAAATACCTTTAGGTAAACTGAAAGTAAAAACGATAGATTTCCTTTGTTCTGATGGAGAATTATGATAAACCAAAAAGCCAACAGTGTTCTACTCTTTTTCTATTAAAATAAAGAGTTGTACATTATCACTATTACTATTTGATAATGTTCCAGAAGCATTTTATAATGTTCCAGAATGTTAACTGTAGTGCAACCTGCTATAAAACCAAAATAAAAGGTATAATTATTAGAAAAGTATCATTATCTGCAATTGATAATATAAATAGGAAACCTAAGAGGAAAAACTGCAAAGCTGTTAGCATAAGAGCCAGCCATAAAATACATGCACAAAAATCAACAACCATCTTAGACCAGCAATAGACAATTTGAAGAACCCATCACAAAATCAACAGAAACATATACCTAAGCAGAAACCCTAACAGAAAATATTAAAACTCAGATGAAGAAAATAACTCTGCTCAGAGAGATTAAAGGTCTGAATAATCTTTCCTGTCCCTTAACAGAAACACTGATTACTCTACAGATGTCAGTCCTTGCCAAGGAAACAAAATACAACATGACCCAGTATTTTTTTAGTTCTAAGGATTCATCTTCCAAGTCTTCCAGATTAAGATGGCATATTTAACATATATGTTCCATTACACCCTTTCTCTAAACCCCACTAAAGTGACAGCAAGAGATCTTTCCAAAAGACAGACCTGAAGACTTAAAGAACTACAGTGGAAACTATAACAAAATCAGGAAAGTGGAAAGCAGATGGACAAGTATTAACTGTCTTCCGACCTAAGAGAGGAAATGCTACCCCAGCAGTGAGGAAAGCTGAGAAGTACTCCAGGCTACTCGGAGACTGAGGGTGAAAGGGGGGCAAGCTAAAATAAGGTTAGCAAAATCTGTTTGAGAAGCTCTAAAATCCCTAGATGTCCTCCCCATCTCACTGTAGACCACTAGTGGACAAGCCCAGAACCCACAAGGCTAGAGATTTGTTCTTGGAAGAGTAGACAAGACAGATAAGTCTAGACGGTGAGAGCGTGGGAACCTTCTCCAAAGTGACTCTACACAGAGGATGCTTGTGGTAGGGGTCCCTGGCCCCTATGAAACAGGAAGAAATTCTGTGAGAATCTCTGCACCAGGGACTAAAGCTGTAAAGTTGTAAAATCTGCTAAGGGATCTATATTGTAAAACTGCTAACTTGCTTTATGACTTCTGTAACTTACTCACTTGCAAAGAGCAGGCCTACACCAAAAAGATAAGAACTCAAGGCCCACATGCATGCCTGACCACTGCCCATGACCCTGTCCCCACTAGGAATAGAGATAACTACATTGTAGGTGTGCCTCTGACCCTTCCTAAAAATGTATAAAGGACTGCTACACTCTTTGTTCAGGGCTCAGAATTTGGACCCTGTCCTCTGAGCCTCACTGGTGAATAAATGCTCGTCTTCTCCGTCACCTGGTCTCTGGGTCAGTCATTTGGAGAAGGCTCCCCCTTCTTCTCCTGCAACGTGCTGAGACCACAGCCAGATTCCTCCATGAACACTGGAAGCTATACTCTTCCCTCAGAGCAGAACACTGGACCACCACTCTCTGACCAGCCCAAGAAGAAAGACTTTACAAATGGCCCTAGTGAAAAACTCAGGAGAAACAGTAAACCGTCAAAAGTGGCTGCCACTGGGGAGAGAGACTCAGGAGACTTGGGGGGAAGGCATGGGAGACCACTTATTTTACAATAAGCCTCTTAGAGTTTTAAAAATGTGCATGTATTAATTAAAATATAATAATCTTTATCTGAAAGGACAGGTGAGTATATTATGATTTTTTTAAAGAAAAGTGTGACAAAAAATATAATTAAAACGACAGTTTTATAGACAATCAAGAAAGATTAAACACTGGAATGCTGACACTCTACAGGGAGACCATGCAGTCGGTAAGGGAATGTGTCGTGGCATAAACAAATTGGCAACAAGCCTCAAGAGTCTTAAGAGTTCACTTCTGCCCCAGAAATCTACTGCCACAAATCTAGCCTAAGTAATTCAGAAATATTTAAACCTTCAGCTCTGCCTGTATGTCTGCTATTACTTACTGAGCCTACATCCTTTGCCAGGAGGCCCTGTCGGTTTTCCTCTATTTGGTTCATTCCACCTCACCAAAACTCTGTGGTGCAGGCACCATTACCCTTATTCCAAGAAAATGCAATTAAAGAATTAGGTAATTAAATCCCTTAGGAAGCAGTCAAGCTAGGATTTGCAACCAGAGAGTATACATATTCTCAACCACTAAAAATGGAAATATGCCAAACAATGGAAAACTAGTTAAGTAAACTTGGGCAATTCATCATTAAAATCCCTATTTTCAAAGGATTTAAGGACAGAGGACACATCTATGATACAATATATTAAGTAAAAGGGCAGTATTTAGAACTACAGATAAAATAAAAATGCCAATTTGTTTAAAAGTATGCCCATGCAGACAAAAAGTGGCAAACAGAAGTACACCATCCAATAAAGAGTTACTTATTTTTGGATGAATGGACTGTGATTTGTATTAATATTTTTTCAGTAATTCCCAAAATGTCTACAACAGAGGTAACTACTTTTTATTTTTAAATACTTAAAAACTACAGTAACAATATAAATTCTCAATCATAGCTGCTTAATTTGAAAAAAGATATCAGTAATTGCACACTTTCAAGGAATTTGTTACTAGACAATTAGGTTGAAAGAGACACTAAATTGAAAAGGCTTATGGTAATTTTAAAATGTGCAATGAAAAAGAGGAAGACTGAGAGAGTACTATCCTAGCAGCCCAGCATTTCTGGAACTATAAGGTCCAACAAATGAGAGAGGCCTCCACCACTATTCCTTTCTCATAGTGAAATGGGAAAAATTAGCCTTACAGAATTTGCTTGATAGCTCAGTTAACAGCAATTTAACTAGCACATAAAAGGAGATATGTTAGTAAGAGAAAAACATTTGGACTCCCAATACACACCCCAAAATCATTGGAATCCTAAAGTCATTTTGAAATTGACTGAATTCTGATTACTTACATAGTGAAATTTGAAAGCTTTCAAAAAACAAAATAAAAAACCTGAAACATGTAAATGAAATATTTCTGCAATATGTTATTCAGAAGAGTTTCAACAGTTCCTTGTAAGGCAAACTGGAATTAGATGGCTACAGAATACCTGTGTTGAGCATTAAAAAAAAAAAATTTTTAATTGATCTTTGGATGTGTTGGGGGAGGGAAAGAGTGGGTGAACGTGTAGACTAATTGTGCCTTTCCTTTGTTATTTTAAAGTATAATATTATAAGTGGTTTAACTTTTCGTAAAGAATGCCAGCAAAGCACTTTCTAGGAACAAAATAACTTAAAAGCTGGTAATGGCATTCTTTTTGCCACAAATTATCAAAAGTTTTTCACATAGATGTAGGATTATACTTCACTTTTTAAATGTTTAAACATGTCATAGGACTTTAGAGAAATGGTGCATACAATTCTTAAGTTTGTGTGCCCCAAAGGAAAACTGTTGGAAAAAATGAAAAGTTGTTTCCACTTCATGCTGGAACTTTATTATTAATCAAGTTCTCACTGCAAGGATTGGGAAAAAGTGAATATACAGAGAAAACCAACATAGCAGCTGGTAGCTACCATCCCATTAATAAATAATTCTGTAATTATCTTAGAAAGAAAACCTGGAATTTGTAAAAGCTCACTCTTACCTGCGCTGAGGCCAAGAAATAAAAAGGGCGATTCAAAATCTTCCGAAAAGGAAAGTCCTATTTAGAAACCCAATGGCAAGAGGACCCGCCCACTTCCCCTGGAGAACTCGTTGCTACAGGAACCTGTAGTAACCCCTTATGCTCGGTAACTTTTGAGCAAGGGGAGTCCACCCAGAGGTTAGGGTTAAAAGAGGGTAGCTGGGTGGAAGGTTTGGAGGGGAGTTGAGGAAAGGTTAGAAGAAGGGGAAACCCCTTGGCTGTGGCAGAGGGTCAGTGAAGGCGGGCTTAGTAACCCCAACAGAAATTCAAACCACCACTCAGAACAATGTTCCGTGTGCTAGAGTCATACATAGTTCAGCTAAACTTTGAACCACTCGAGATGCTCTCCTCCCTCCGTGGAAAGAAACAAACCACCCTTTGTGAGTTCCTGTCTAGGGAAAATGAACTAGAGTTTCATCCCATCAATTACAAACTGCTACTACTTCGTAAAACTAAAATCTTGACTTCCTTATACTAATCCCGTGGTTCCCAAACTCGGCGGCACATTGGAATCACCTTGGGATCTTTAAAAAATACACTGTATTTTAATTGGTCTGGTGTGCGATTGAGCACGGTGAGTTTTAAAACTCCCCGGCGACTCCTCTGTGCAGCCAACTTTGGGAAAACTGTATTAGAGGATTTGGCGAGGTGGCGGGGAGTATTTAAAAAAGAAAACGAACAAGCACAGTTATCGCCCTTTCTCTTTTTTTAAAGACTAATAATAGAATTAGCTAGCTTTCTCCAAGCACACACAGGACAATAGGCTGTTTGATAAATAGGAATCCCCAGCATGCCCTAACAATACTTTCTTTGAAAACAGCAGGCAGTGTGAGCCTTTCCTTCCCAAGAGAGCAAACATCCTTCTTACCGAAACACCAAAGTTCCACATCTATTAAGAGCAAATGGGCCGCAAATGTCTCTCAGAACTTGGAGGACGGACTCCAGCACCCGAAAGAAACCGACCCCCGCGATCGCCCACCATCCCTCGCCGGGGTCCTGCGGGGACCAGGGCGGGGCGAGCCTGGCGTGTCCTTCCCCAGGGTCCCCGGGCCGGACCCCGCCCCGCGACCCCGCCGGCGGCGCTTCAATAAAGTTACTCGGGGGAAGTTTGCTCCGGTTTCCAACCGGGCGCCTCCCCCGAGAGGGGCGCGGCCCCCGCCACCTGCTCGGCGCCGAGGCTCCCCGACCGCGCCCCCTTCCCGGACCTCCCCCACCTCCGGGGTCGCGCACCCCGCGGCGCCCGTGCGGCCGGCCGGAGCCCGCGCGAGCCCGCCTCGCCCCTCCTCGGGTGCCTCCGTCCAGGCGGCCCTGACCCTCGGCCCCGGGCACCAGGACCCCCACGCGGGCCTGACACGCCCCACAGGGAGCCCCTCGGGCAGCCCGCCCGCCCGGCCAGCGCCTCTAGAGCCCAGGCGGGGGATCTGGGAGCCCCCGCACCCCCGGGCCCAAGGCCGGCCCCAGGCCCCCGGCCCGGCCCGGCCCCGCCGCTCTGGGCCCCTCCGGCCGCCCGCAGGGTGCGCGCCCCTGCCCCGGCGGTCCCGCGCTGCGCACGCGCGGAAGCACCCGTCCGCTCGCCCGCTGCGCCCTCACTCACCGCCCGCGTTCCTCGTCGCCTCAGGCGCGGCCACCGCTCGCCGCCTTGCCCGGTGCCCGCTCCTCACGCTCGGGCCGGGCACTCGGGGATCCAGCGCCCGGCGGGCTCGGCGGGCACCCGCACGCAGGGCACGCTCCGCGGGAGCGAGCGCGCGCGCCCGAGCACCGGGAGGGGGCGGGGCGGCAGGAGCGGCGCACCCAGAGGCGGCCCTGGATACGGGGCATGCGCAGTGTCTGCCCCTTCCTAAGGTCGGCGTGAAAAGGGGGCGGGGACCCTGGACCGGTGGAAGCAGGCAAGGGGCCCTCTCACTCCGAGGCACCTTCGCCCTTGTCCCGCAAACTGCAGTTCACTTCTCTGGTTCATTCAGCTGTCAATGTGCTAAGCATTTATTGAGCACCTACGTTGGCATGGCCAGGGTGCAGGATACAGGACATCGTCGTAGTGGGGGACCAATTGCACCCGGCTTTAGGACTCCTTTTGGGCACTGATTCCAGCCCTCTCTTTGAACAGGTGGCAGTGCATACATGGAGATCACGAAGTGCCTAAAACTTCAACACTCTAGGGCGATTTGGGGAAAGAGAGTAGGTGCTAGCTGGGGTGACCATGAAAACTTCGTTGAGAAGCGAAGGATAGGTAGAGCTGTAGTCTGAAGATACATGAGTTCACCTAGAGAGAAAGGTGAACACAAAGGCATAAGTGGCAAAAAAAAGATCAAAGAATATGTGAACCCATGAACCCTTCAGGGGACAAGTTTAACCTAAGTATTTTGTTCCTAGTGAAGGTGAAAATGGCTGTGGAGGGGAAGTTGAAGCTTGTAGAAATAAGCTTTAATGCTTACCCAGTACTTCAGATTTATTCAATGGGTAATTAAGAGAGCCAGTGGCAGCCTGATTAAATGCAGATTTTGGGAATATAACGTGAAGAGTAGAGATTTGAAATGCTGTAGTATGTGTTCTAGGTAAGAGGTAGTAGGGTCAAGTGTTGGCATTAGGAAGAGACAGGATGGAAAAGTTTCCAGAGAATGTGAAGGACAGGATGACTCCCTAGCTTTTGTCTCTGCCTCTTGTGGAGAGCTGTTTATCATGACAGGCACGGACCTCATTAGATGAGATCATCACCTTTGGCAAATGTTTATCAGTGAATAAATTAGAACTGTAAAATATAGCTATCGTCACTAAATGCTTCTTTCAGTGTGAGTTTGGCCCCGGAAAAACATATTTCTGCTCAACTGGAAAGCTATTAATTTGAGAGACAGTATAATAGTGAAAGACACCTGGGCTCTGGAAAACAAAAACACCTTTTATAAAATCCAGATGCCTCATACAAAACTGATATTGTCCAAGTTACTTAATATCGCTGAGCTTTCCTGTGCTCATCTGTAACATGGGATAGTCATATTTACTTTATACGATGGTTAAGTTTTATATTAATGTCAGCGTGGCCAGGTCATGGTACCCAGATAGTTGGTCAAACATTATTCTAGATGTTACAGTGACAGTATTTTTTAGATGAGAATAATATTTAAATCAGTAGACTTTGAGTGAAGCAGATTAATCTCCATAATGTGTGTGAGAGTCATCCAGTTGAAGGCCTAATAGAAAAAGACTGACCTCCCCTAAGCAAGAAGGAATTATGCCAGTAACCAGCCTTAGAAGTGCACTTCCCTGGATCTACAGCCTGACCACCTACCTTGCAGATTTTGGAGTTGACAAGTCTTCACAATCACATGAGCCAGTTCCTTAAAATAAATCCCAATAACTATCTATCTCCCTCTCTCTTATCTCTAAAACTGCAAAAGGGTCCAAAATGCAGTAATTTGTGCTAAAGTTCCATGTTACCTAACCACAACCTGAGTTGTTTACTTGTGAGATCTGACCTTCTGAGAAAGCAGGAGAAAGGTGATAGTCAAATACCATTAAGCCAACAAGATTTTCCTTATATCCCTATAAGGAAAGTAACCTTAAAATTACCAGTCCTCCATTTGTCTCTTATTCCTGCTTTCCTCTTTTTTTTTTTCCTACCTATAAAACTCACTCACTCTGTTTAGCTCATTGCTGCTTCTTTCTACATTGTAAACTGGATGCTACCTGGCTAATGAGTCACTAATAAAAGCCAATCAGATTTTGAAACTCAATTTGTTGAAATTTTTTTCTTTGACATATATTTGTAATATACGTATATGTATCTCCATGCTGTTGGCTCTGTATCTCTGGAGAACTCTGGCTAATACAAGGTTATAAAGGTTATATACAAATTACTTCTTATCTGAAAACAAGCATTACAATTTTTACCTTCTGAGGTTGTAAAAACTTAAATAAAAATGGTTAAAGCACCCAGTATGTAGTAGAGTCTGAATAAATGGCAACTACTATTACTTATGAATCAACACTGAAGACAAAAACCAAAAGAGAGGAGAGGGTGGATATTGGCACTTTGAAAGCATTTTCTCAGTTCACTGGATAATAAATATGTAAAAAACAGATTTAAGAGGTAAAAGAAATTTTGGTGTCCCTAGCTCTGACACACTAAAAAGGTGATACATAGGTATATTTTAATTACTTGCAAATAAATGCCCTAATGAGTCGTTAACTAAAGATAGACTGGTGTACTCTAAACACCAAACGTGCAAGTCAGAGACATGAATTCACATCTGAACATTTTATTCCAATTTAAGTTCTAGTTCAATTCACTCTACTTGCTACTAGGAAGGAAAAACCTAGGAAGAGCTAACTTTTGAAATGTTTTCCAATCTCACAGAGTAGTTGCATGATAAGGCACTCAATCAATGTGTTTATTAAATAGGCTTCTGGGGAAGCCTATAAGTATGAGGAGTATGCAAAAATGGTTAAAATATTTCATTTATTCTATAAAAATTACCATTTGTTATGTACTAAGCAACATCCCCACCCTCAGGGAATTTATCAAGTAGCCTAGAAAGAAATGAATAACCATAACTATCATTTAAGGCAGAATGTGACAAGTGCCTTAAAGGGAACATAAATAATGATTTGGTCAATTGTACCTTGTTTATATAGTTAATGCTGGGGGCTCACTCTTCTAATCATGCCTCCATTGTGGTTCCCAGCTTTGCATATTTTGGTATGGTGAAAGCTCTGCATATTTTGATATGGTGAAAATCAATGAAGCACACCAGTATCTTTTAAATATGATTTTTGCAAAGTTAATAAATATCAAATAAATCAACATTCTCAATCTGCCAATAATTTTTCTTCTGATACAGTAAGAGAGGGTGAGGTGGGAGAGGCACAAGCCACTCAAATGTAAAACTTCTTTGTTTTCTCTGTTTGTCTTGTTTAAAGGAGAATTGAACTTTAAGAAAATATAGAGATAATTTTCCTGGCTTAATGGAAAAGTATGAGGAAAATACATAAAAACTAACATGAAAATAAAAAAAGGTGGGGGTTTGGGTTTATAAAAGGACAATGAGTGATTGAGTTGGAAACCATTAACCAGGTGGAAAAAGATAACCAGCATGTTTGTCCTGTGACTGGTGTTGTCACATGTGACTTCTTTTTCCTTTTGGCTGAGAATGAAAGATTCCATAGTGGCTGAGCGTAAACTAGCTCCGGGACTGACAAAAACAAGTGATCTGGGAAAAATACACAGCATTTTCATAACATTTAAATAATCAGGGTGATACTCCATTATGAGAATTTTTGAATATATTAATTTCATGAGTTTTGCCACAGTGACCAGGAAATAAATTAATCTGGGATTAAAGGAAACCTTGTATTAAAAAGAAAAAATTTAATATAATTGAAAGAAATGGCCTCAAGCCATGGATAATAATTATCAACTGATGAATAATTGAATAATAACAGTGATAATAGAAGGTATGAAATAAGTTAAAATGCATCCTAGGCCAGATTTTTTTTTTTTTTAAATTACACACCTGGTATGGTACCTTACAAATCTAACCAATGTACTAGCTCTAAATGGTTTAAAATTGGATTTAGAACACAATTAGTCCTACACTATTCAGTACTCCCCTTTTTGTACTCTTTCTTTTTATTAATGCTATTCAAAGAAATTCAACCTGTTCAGTATCACAAGTAGACTGTTGCCCGTTCAGTAGAGAAAATAGTAGTAATATAGGTATTTCTTACTGTAGATGATCCTCGACTTCTGATGGTTTGACTTATGATTTTTCCACTTCCTGATAGTGTGAAAGTAATACACCTTCAGTAAAAACTGTACTTCAAATTTTAAATTTTGGTCTTTTCTTGGGCTAGCAATATGCTGTTTGATACTCTCTCGAGTTGCTGGGCGGCAGTAGCAAGCCACAGCTCCCAATCAGCCTCTGTATTCTACAGTGTCTGCAGTGTACTAGCTTCAACAAATTACACGAGATATTCAACACTTTATTATAAAATAGGCTTTGTGTTAGATGATTTTGCCCAACTATAGGCTAATGTAAGTGTTCTGAACACATTTAAGGTAGTCTAGGCTAAGCTATGATGTTTGTAGGTTAGGTGTATTAAGTACATTTTCTACTTATGACATTTTCAGCTTACATATAAGAATACTTGATCATGAAAAAAATCAAAATTTAACAAAATGGTTAGCAGGCACACTATCGATTATCCTTTACACGTTCTATTTCCCTCTTTGCTTTAGTATTTTAGCCCATTGACAAAATGTGATCAATGCTCAACTTTTCAATAAGATATCTTTTGCATATTTTAATTATACCTATATCTCGATTTATATATTAACTTTACATCAGTGAGACATTTAAAATATCAAATTGAGTATAATCATAAAGATTAAATGCATGTAAATTATTTTGCATAAGCAACAACAAAGACAGGGCAAGAAGTCCAGTATTGGGTTACAGTTTTTCTTTAAAAATGAAATTCCTATGAACATTATATCCAGTTTCTAGAATGTAGACATGTACTTCATTAAGCAAGTTTTTGTAAAATCACATGAATATTAAAATAATTGTTTCCAAGCATTATATTCTAGATAATTGGAGCAGTCTTGATTGGTGCTGTTTAATAGAAAAAAAAAAATGAGCCACACATGTGAGCTACATACGTAATTTTACATTTTCTAGTATTCACATTTTATAGAGTAAAACAACATAGATGAAATTAACATTTATAAGGTATCTTGTTTAACTTAAATATCAAAATATTATTACTTCAACATGTAATAAATATAAAAAAGTATTAACAAGATTATTTTACATTTCCTTCATTCTACATCTTCAAAAACTGGAGGGTATTTTCCACTTTCAAATCATCCCAATTTAGATTCGCCGTATTTCAAATACTTACTAGCCACATGTGATTAGTGGTTATATTGGACAGCGCAGATCTAGGACTAGGTCACTGGTTCTCAAACTTGGCTGCACATTGGAATCCTCCCAGGGAAACTTGAAACAGTTTTGATACCTATACCCCAGTCCTACAATTCCAGTGTATGTTGTCTGGGGTGCTACCTGGGTAATGAGATTTTTTAAAAGCTCTTCAGGTGATTCTAATAAGCAGCAAAGTTTGAGAGTCACTGGTCTCACCAATTTACATTTTTAAAAAAGCATTATCAAAACTTTGATATTATGAAATCAATGGCCATTGTTTTCACATTTCCTTTACTTAAAACCGACAATATTTTCAAACCATGTTGAAATGTCCTAGTGGTATAGCATCTATAGCATCCATGGTATGTGTACATCACTAGTATATTTTAATATGATTAATAATTGATAATAAAATTGCAACACTTTGATTAATCTGGCCATGAGTTCAAATGTAACGGGTGATTCCAGGTGAGGATTTAATCTCAGCATTTGATGTGAACTATTAAGTAGCAGTACTTCTGCATATGTTCTTTTGGGGAGGAAAAACGTTTCCTCTACCCTCTTAGGTTTAGTGTTTGGGGATGGGGAATTAAACTGGAATTGGCAAATTAACAGTAAAATAAATTTTATACATATGCACATGGGAACACATAAAGAGTGGCTCTCTAAATAGCTAAAGATGGAGGTTTGGATATGTAACATTATCAACATTATCGGGGTTGGAGAAAAGACTTCCATGGGAAGAACAAATGAGTTTCTAGGAGAACCAATGAGAGATAAAAGTTTGTGATAGTTGCAGATGCAAATGGTCTTCCTCATTTTTTTTTTTTCCTTCATGGCCATAAAATTCCCTCAGAGCAGGGATTCATGGCAGTCTCCATTCCAGAAGTTTCTGCTTTTACTGAGATAAAGGAAGATCTTAGAAGGATTCTTTCTGCATCTGATGAATCTCAAATGTCTTTATTTTAAAATAATCTTTGTATCAATTCTGGAGGCCCAAGTAGATCCCCACAGTTTTCAGGATTTTATACTTTATAATTGTTTGGAAAATTTCCAAATAGAGACAATGCCTCTGACAATGTGGTCATGAAACCCTTCTATCATACCTGTATTTATTTGATATGTTAACTCATGTCCAATACCTTATATAGCAAATATAAGAACTAACCCACATTCATAACAAATATTTCCCATCTTGTTTTGTAATTATGTGCCCCTAATATATCAGATATACCTAATATTGCTGAGTAACAAAACACCACAAGATGTAGTGGCTTTAAAACAACCACTTTTATTACTTTCATTGAGTCTATAGGTCTGCTGGGAGGTTCTGTTTCTGGGCTAGTCTCTGCTAATATCTGGTGGGCTCTCTCAAGCATTGATATTCTGCTGGTGAGTTGCCTGGAGGCCAGCTGGTCTAGCACAGCCTCAAATAAAACCCCCCAGCTCTGATCCATGGGGTTTTTCGTGGAAGCCTACCACTGCTCTGAGTATAAACCTTAGCTAGCCTGCTGGAGCATGAGAGACCGCATAGAGCAGAAATGCATTTTTAAGTCTCTGATGGCTGCAAGTTGTCACTGTTTCATTGGCCAAAGCAAGTCACATGGGCAAGTCCAGAGTCAATGTGCGAGGATACTACCAAAGGGCGTGGTTACAGGCATTAGTGTGTTCTGTCTACCATGACTAGTGCTTTATTTAGTTAGTCCTATCATCTTTTATTCTGTTCATTTCGGTTACTCTCAGTCTGCAGTGTTATTTGGGTATCTTAGTTTTTGCAGTGTTGAGTATCTATCCCTTTTGTAAACTAGACCTCTTCTTTAAGTTTTATTAGCATCCTTTTGTTTAGAATTATCATTCATGGTTCAGTCATTTTTACACTTTTAAAACCTCTTTTTAAACTTGATTATGTGAATAAATAAAAATGAATACAATCTTTCATCAAGTAAACAATCAGTAAACAGATGCAATATGTTTTAAAAGACTGTGCATTGTCCTGCATTCCAGAAAGTTTTTAAATGCTACACCTTTTGTCAAAATTCTAAACCTCATTTCAAAAAGATTAAATAAATAGGCTCTCATATACAAATAATATTGATAAATGCTTCCTTCCTACAGCCCATTGTCCATTCAATATTTGCAGTTCACATGGGTGTTTTTTTCACTGCACTCATTCACAATCCATGGCTCAATTCATCATGTAAAATCATTCCTGGTTGAATTTTGAGGAGATACTGAAGAGTTGTATGTGGAGAGACTCTTAAACTCATATATTTGAATAAAAGGCATTGTATTTTATCAATCGGAAATATGACTAGGCCATGTTTTCAGAAGTAAAACAAGTACTTTTATTTTTTTTCTCTAGGATTACTTATTTGGCATATGTGGAGTTTCAGAATCCTATAGAATTCTTTTTCTTTTCCTCTTTAAACAGACATTGTAAATTATTTGTTACTAGATTATAACCTTCGAAGAGTAAATTACAGTTCATAGAGCTTTGAATTACCATACAACATTTTGTGCCTACATGAGTAAATGACAAAAAATAGACTAAGAAAACACTACCTAGTTATATTATGCTGTTTGCCCTTTGAAACGGTTTATTGCTATGTAAATCCCCATAAGGAAGAAAAGACTAAATCCTCTTGGGTGTAGCTGGAGAAGGTACTCTTTCTGATCACATAAAAATCTGCAAAAGGAGAAGCCCTGTGGGTTTGGATCCTCCCAAGATTAGCTACGTGGGCCTGGGGTATATAGGAACCCTAGGAACCCGATGCGACATCACAAAGCCATATCCCACCAGATACTTGCTTTGGTTTTTCTCAGAACCAAACCCCCAACAGGATTCAAGTGAAAGTAGTTTATTTGGCAGTGACCCAAGGAAACCCTGGAGGTGAAGTAAGTGAGCAAACCAAAAAAGAGGAGGAAACCAGTCACCACTGTGGTCAGCTGGAGCCCAATCCTGCTGGGGAACTCTAAGAGTTTCGAACACATGGCAGGGATACTCCAATGAAGGGTCAAGGGGGCCGAGATCATTAGCCACTAGCTCCCATTCATCAAGGGACAAGAGAGCTAGAATCATTATCCACCAATTCCCACCTGACAAAGATTGAAGAATGCTCTCAGAGAAACTAATTTCCTAGCACCTACCTTTAGCCCCTGCTCATAAGCTGAACATGGTTCTGAAACCAGAAAAAAAAGCAAAGAATCTTACTTGCTGGCAATAAGAAGTCAGTCCTCTTGTGCCTGTTTATAAGCAGCACCTGTATGCACCAGGTACACAGAGATACACAGTAACATTGTGAAATCCCTTCCCAGGCAGATCTGAATATTATCTTCATTCCCTTCAGGGCTTGCGTTCTTCCCATTTTTTCTTTTACTGCCCTCTCTGCTCTTCTTACAATTCAGTCCCGTCAACAGAGGTATGCTCTGAAGATGTACATACCAGACAACGACCCACCATGCCCAGAGGACAAGGCAAAGTACAAGGTTTGCCAAACCATCAGGTTATGTGTGTTCCCTCTGAGCAAGCACCTCACATGCAGTCCTCTTTTCCAGAAAGTCTACAAGAATTGCATGAAGGGGTAGATGTCTTGAAGCAGATCTGAAGACAAAGATGCTGGCAGAGATTCATCTAGAACAGTGGTTCTCAGTTGGAGGACAGTTAGCCTGCCAGGAGATATTTGGCAATGGCTGGAGACATTGGGTTTTGCTAGTCACAGCTGTGGGGGAGGTGCCCCTGGCATCCGGTGCTCAGAAGCCACAGATGCTGCTAAACATCCTACAACGCACAAGACAGCATGCTCCACCCCACAAATAATAGCCACCCCCCACATTCCACTGTGGTGCTGCTGAGAAATATTTATCTAGAGAAACATCAGTAAAAGAGAAAGAAACTGCAGGTTATGCATTCCAATTTCTTCTCCTAATCTTTACTCCCAGTTTTTACTCTAACAAGCAAAGTTTTCATTGATTCCTAAAGGTGATTCTAAGCGTGTTGGGAGGCACAGGAAAGCTCATTATGTTTTTTGAAACTTTACTAAATTGAATAAGGGAATAGCAGTGTAACCTTTTAAAATGTTTCCAGATGCTGAGCATTGGATTGAAATGCTAAATTGAAAGAACCAACTATTACCGATTAGTAGTGCTGTGGCAAAAAAGGGCAGTTTTCTTTTGATGTACCAAGTCACGAAGGACAGAAAGATACTGACACTCAGTGATTAATTTCTGGAAATGTGGTTGAACGAATCAAATTATGTATCATTTGATGCCATTAAATTTGAATTCCTGCATTATATGTGGACCTTTAGCTTTTTAAGCATTCTCCGTGTGTGAAATTGAATGTGCCATTTACAAGCTATCATGTAATTTTCTGTTTTCTGAAACAAAAGCAACAATCTGGGTACATTAAAGACTATTATATAATTGACAAACCTGCTTTTTAAAACTTGATCCAAAACACTTACAATTACTATCATTTGCCAAAGGGAGGTATTCCTTAACAGAGCAAAATCATTTAAAAATTAAAATGAAAACCCTCTTTTGCTTTTGTTCCAATAAGCATACCTTCCATGTTATGCATCGCCACAGTTTACAAAGTTTCTTTTTTTTATGCCCATTAACTCACTTGATATTTAAATCAGCCACATGAATAGACAAAACAGATAATCATTATCTCCATTTTTAAAATGAGGAAGCTAAAGCTCAGAGATCATAATTTACAGGTTCAGCAATGAAGACATAGAGTTTTGACTACAAGACAACCACATTTTCATCACATATTACTTTGACTTGATGTTTAATTTCAATTTTCAAAAGTTTTATTGAAGTATGATATACATATAGGATAGTATACAAATCATAAATGCACGACTCAATGAATTTTCACAACCTAAAAACACCCACGTAACCATGACCATCATTTCAAAAGCCCAGTCATTCCCCTTCAAGATATTACTGCATTTCTCTCAGAATAACTCATATCTTCACTTCTAACAGCATTGATTCATTTGCCCATTTTTGAATTTTATGTAAACGGAATTTTATGGTGTATACTATTTGTGTCTTTTTTTGCTCAATATTAAGTTTGTGAGCTCTGTTCAGGTTATTCTGGTTGTAATTTGCTGATACTGTTTTTTTTGTTTTTTTTTTTCTTTCAAAAATTTAGGGGGTACAGTGTTTTTTGTTACATGGATGAATTGTATCATGCTGAAGTAGGGCTTTCAGTGTACCTGGCACCAGAATTGTGCACACTGTACACAGTGGATAGATTTTTATTCCTCACTCCCCCACTCTCACCATTAGTTTTCAATGTGCATTATACCACTTTATGACCATGTACATCCCCCATTTTGCTCCCACTTATAGATTCTCATTATCGTATACTAGTCTATGTGTAACCATCTCAAAATTTATTCATCCATTTGATCATTGATGGCCACTGGGTTGTGTTCAGTTTTTTCCTTTCATGCATAGTAGTGCTATGAACTTCCTTATCCACATCTTTTGCTGAACGTAGATACAGATTTCTATTGAGTTTATCTCTAGAAGTAGAATCGTTGGGTCAGAGAATATGCATATATTCTACTTTAGTAGACATTGCCCAACAGTGCTTGTACAAATTCACACTCCCACCAGCATTAGGTGAGAGTTTCTATGGTTTTTTGTCCTTGCCAACACTTGGTAATATCTGTTGTTTTTTTCATTATAGCTATTTTCTTAGGTATGGTAACACATCATGAAGATATTTCATTTCAATTTTAATTTTAATAATTGGAACCCAAGTTTCTTGATATAACCAGCCTGTAGGTTAAACACTGATTTTAACACTAACATTTGCCATCCCTTGTCCCTACCTACATAAATGCAGGTTCTTAACACTCCAAATCTACCCAGTTATTTTGGATTATCTATTGAGTCTGCAGAAACCCTCTTCTGGAGTTTGTCTCTGGTGGCTTCCTTAGTGCTTGGTGCCCACAAGGCGTGTGGACAAGTGTTTGCATAGGAGTCATGGATGTCAAGTCTGCTAAATGGGTACTACACCTCCACCAAGATCAGTTTTGTCCAGTACTCCAATGGCTTCCAAAGCCAGGGCTGCTGAAGAGCATATACTGTGTTCCATTCTGTTCTCATTTCATGAGAACTCTATTCTGTGTTCTGCTAAGAAAGGTTCTTTGTCACTTGGGCTCCCAAGCATTACCTCTACCTTTACCCCAACCCTGCCCTGATACAGCTGGCAAAATCCTGTCCAAATCCCACACCTCAGCTCATGCTGAGGGACTCCTGAGCTGCTTCTCTCCCTGGGCTCATTCCTACCTGATTGCTAGAGGAGGCTTGGAAGACACACCCTATGGTGACCTCTCCATGCTTCTCTTCATTTCTCCCACTTCTGACCGTGGAACTCACATGCAAAACTTCCCTCTAGAACCCCATGACTGACTGTCCTCACCTCAACAGTTCACCATCCACAACTAGACTCTAAATCTTAGTGTAAGATAGCCTGGGATAATATGTTATAAAATTTTTGTTTTCTAATAAGAAGGTTAATTGGGAAGCTAGAAAACCATGAGCTGTCTATGATGTCAACAAGCATCTCTGTACTCTCTCACTGAGAAGTCAGAGCTACTCAAGATGGATAATCCTCTAGGAAATGGAGGTCAACTGGAGATCCTTCAATTGGATGTGTTCTACCTTCAATGCCTAGGCCCCTAATGTCCTATGGGGTAGCCAATATCTGTAAAGAGTTATACTACAAGAATAAGATTTTACTCATTATCTTCTCTAGTCCTAGTTTTGCTTGTATTAACTGGATGGATTGTCACACTAATGCTTCATAAAGAAACAACCCCGAATTCAGTGAGTTAAAACAGTATGATACAGTCAGCTCATGAGTTGGAGGGCTGGTGATTTAGTCTGGTCTAAGCTGGGCAGTTCTAGTCTTGGCTGTGTTCACTCACATGTCTGGATTACTCACATGTCTGGATTCTTAGCTGTCTATAAAGCCTTTATTGGGATGAATGAGGTGGCTGCTCTCTGTCCTAGGTATTTTTCCTCATTCCCTTGGGAACAGCAGGCTAGCCTGGACAGGTCCTTCCCATGGTGATAGTGAGGGCAAGAGTGAGTGAACTCTCTCATACAGGGGCTTTTCAAGCCTCTGTTGCTAATCACTCTCTGACATTCCACGGACCAAAGCAAGTCATGTGGCTGGAACCAGAGTCAGAGTGGGAGGGACTGCAAAGTTAGCAAGCTAGAAGCTTGGGTACAGAAAGCGGTGAGGAACAGGGCTTTTTTCACACTCTATCACACTAGGTAACCTTAGACAAGTTGCATAATTTTCCTAAGCCTGAGTTCTGTTGTCAATAACATGAGGATGATTATAAGAAGCAGCTTCTTCCCAAATTTTCTAATGATTTAAAATGTGATAAATAGGTCGCAAACACCTAAGTGCCTCAAAAACTGTTAAGTGATATATACATGTGAAATGTCACTATTATTCTTATTATGTACATTTTTAAAATTATATCTAGATGGTTGGCCAGGCAAAATTCTGGGGTGAGTGAGCTTGGCTTTCAGAGCCTCTGGCCATAACAAGTGGCCTTGTGTTTTATTAGGCCTCCCAGGTGCTTCCATTACAATGGCCTATCCATGGAAGCACCCAATAAATGAAGTTCTGAAGGTAATGGCTAGTCAACTCTTGTCCTCTCTTGCATTCAACCAAAATGATTTGACTACCTTCTCTGTGCATAGCTCCCTCAATCTGTTATTACCAAGTTCCAGGAATGTAAATAAGAACAGAGATAGCCACTTCCCTGGAGGAATTCAGTCTAAGGGTGAAAAAAACTTCAAAACAGGAATCTCATTACAATATCTGCAGCACTATTAATACATTGGAGATATGTGCTGATGGAAGTGAGATCTACTGGGTCTTCCTAGAGAAGTGAGGAGATTTCAGAGAAGGTATTGTCGAGCTGAGAGGGAGGCAGGAGAGATGCCCAGGCCCACAGGCAAGGAGTGTACATTCCAGTCCCAGGCAATAGCCTATGGGAAGAAAGGATCTGAGAGAGGCGGCGTGTTTAGACATTGTTCAGTAATGCTAGAATTTATAAGAGGATCATAGGTGTGATAGGAAATGAAGTTAGACAGGTGTGTGTGGGGGCACTAAACAGTTTAAATGAGTGGCATGTTCACATTTTAGTGTTAGAAAGGCCACAATAGGGAGGATGGACTGAAGTTGGAAGTGGCCAGTGGCGGAGAAGACAATAGCAATGACATTGCAAGAGTTCAGGAGATTCCCTGCCCCTGCCCCTGGGCTGCACCAGGAGGGATGAAGAAAGAAGGGTAGATATGATAGACACTCATAGTGCTAAAGGGACAATGTGATCGACTTGATGGATGAAAGAGGTATGCCCACCCACATCAGGTGCATGGAAAGATATTCCTCAATCACTATGTAAGTCAGTCAACAGACTGACATTTACAGAGAGATTACTTTGGACAGACCAAGGAGCTAGTCACTGTGGAACATCTATAAAGATGATGAAGATATAGACCCCTGACAATTAGTAAACAAATAGCTACAGTAAGTCACAGAATAGAAAAAAAGCCTTTATTAAAGAGCACACAATGTGCTAGGAGATCATCAAGAAAGGGGTGATTTAACATGATTAATAAACCCTCATTTTTAAGACAAGCTTTCATTTTAGGCAGTTGGGAGATATCATTCTAAGCCTAGATTGTTCTTGCCTCTATTCATTGCCATAACAGATTCTGTTTCCCGAATGGGAAACCAGCTAACAACCTTTTAGTCTCTTCTTCTAATCTTTGTAAAATGAATAAGACTCAAAATTAGAGTTCTTCTAGAGTTTTCTTACAGGAATTGCTGGGCCAGCACAACGCCTGTCCTTGCCAGGTGATGGCTGCTTTGAGAGACATACACATTTCCCAGTGGTTCTTTAAGAACAGTTGGGGTGGTATCACTAACTCTGGGCAGACTGCCCTGGGAGAGCAGGAGAGTAGATTCCAGGTATTCATTCCCCTGCTTTGTATAGCAGTACACGACTATTTCTCTGGAAGGTGGGAAGGGTGCCAGGTCTGGAAACTCTCTTGAAGTCCTGCCACCCACCTACAGAAGTGAACTTTCATTTTATTCTTCCTACTATCTTAGGCTGGGTTCTCCAGAAACAGACTCTGAGATGAGTAATCAGTCATGTCCAAATTATAACAAAGGAACCTGCCCCCCAGCAGAGACCAGCCAGACAGTCAGTGAAGCAGGACAAGGAAGGAGAGGAAGCCACAGGATGGCAGGTGATTACTTGCTCCACCTTGACCTCCTGGGAGAGTTCCAGAGAATAAATTACACCTTAGACTTTGTGGAGCCTTAGGGCAGACGAACTAGGCTTTTATACTCTGGGACCAATCAGTTTTTGGCTACAGGCTGCCTGGGGGGATGTACTCTCCCAGGCACTTCTGGTTTTCTGTGAGTTGGGAAAGTGGCCGCAGAGCTCTGGGAAGTCCTTGCAAGGAGCTCCCAGGTGCAACCTACGAGAAGCAAATGGACTTATTTATTTATTTATTTGTTTGTTTGTTTGTTTTGAGACACATTCTCGCTCTGTTGCCCAGGCTGGAGTGCAGTGCCGCGTGATCACAGCTCACTGCAACCTCTAACTCTTGGGCTCATGTGATCCTCCTGCCTCAGCCTCGCGAGTAGCTGGGACTACAGGTGTGCACCATCACACCTGGCACAAACGGACTTTAAACTGGGTGAGGGGTAACATGAAAACATGAGGAGAGTGAGGACAGTGAAGAGGCAATGGGGCTACTGGATTGTAGATCCCATTGGAGTTAGAGAATTGTCAGGGTGGTAGGGAATGGACTGGAGAGAGAATGTGTGCATTGGGAGAGTGGGACCCTTGAAACTGAGATGATAGAGTGTTTTCACCTATTGTTAATGATGAAGTCTAGGGCAATAATTCTCAATAGAGGAATACTTCCCAGCCTTAGGCCATGTTTTAAAAAATTTGGGAGGCAGTTTTGGTTGTCAAAAGAAAGGGAAGTAGTACTGTCATTTGAATGGCCACAGTCAAAGATGTACAGGGCATTCTCACACAGTGAAAAATGCCCCAAATATCAATAGCATGATAATCAAATATTCCACCAGACATTCACCGAAGCGAAAAAGCCACCTATCTTAGCCAAGAATCTAACCCCATTTGACATAGAAACACAAATTATAATACATGTTTTGCACAGTTTTAGCATGGAATTTTTCTACAAATGGAATGATAGCATGTGTTAATATTGTCCTTTGTTATTTCCAGAGCTTTACCAAGTATCGTTCATCCTTTCACAAAATCATGACACTGACAGTAACTGCAACTTGTGAAATTTGAGCTGGCTAAAGCAACACACCGATTCTATGTTTTTGGAATTCATGGTGATGTTTTTGTAAGAAGGTATAGGAATCAACCTCAGTTGTCCTCATTTCAAGAAAAAGAAGGAGGGAGAGTTAGAGGAGGGGGGGGTAAGGAGGGAAGAGAAGGAGAAAAAGAAGAGAAAGAACAGCAGCAGGAGGAGGACACAAAACCTGGGGGAGAAAAGGGATCCCGGGAAATCTGGCACAGCTCCAAGACTGTGTGCTGTGCCTGGGCATGAAGGGTCCCCTTCAGCAAGACTGAGGGGAATTGGAGGAGGATAATCCTCCCAATTTCTGATTATATGCATATTTTTTACCTTGTCTTTATTTTTTTTTTCCTTTGGGAATTTGAAGAGTACTTTTGGGGTCAAAAGGAATAAGAACTACAAGCTTCTTTACTTACCTAAAACACACATTTTGAGAATTTTGTCAGAGCCAAGTCAATTCCGAAGCAAATAATTTACAATTAGAGTAAAAGGACAGAGCCCTTCTCAGAGGACGTTGACATTTACCTACAAAATATTGAGAGTGATTTTGGGCAGATTACATACACGCTTTCTCAGGGAGAAGTGAACTGGTATTTGTGGGGCTGACAAAAAAAAAAAAAAAGGATGAAGTTTCTCAGCTACAAAGCAGATCCCACAGACGTCAAGTCTGATAAGTGCTTCCATTAGGATCGTGGAAAATTCTGTGGAAATCTACACAACCCCTAAATGGTGCGTTCACTCAGGGTGTTTCAGCATTGGGTCATCTGTTTGGGCAGGTAGTTGGAAAGAACTTAGCAGAACAATGTTAAAGGGAAAAAAAACATCATTTCCTGAAATGAAATGTCTAAAGAGAACGATAAACTTATTTGCTGTCTCTTTGAAGTATAATTGATATGCTAATCAGTGTCCATAATGAGTTTTCATTTCTTTCCCCTAGTAATATAAATTTATAAGGAAATTTAAGATTGATTTATTTTCTTAAGCAAAGGGCAGGCAGGCAATATAAATGAATAAAGAAGGTGAGCTAGACTATGAAATTTGCCCTTTTGTAAAGGAAGCAGTTACTTTTCAGCCTCTGTCTGTAGTTGCCATGTGGGAATGAGAGGTCTCATCTTATCGGACCTTCTGAGGATTTGAGAAAAATTGGACATTTGAACACTCTCAGTATTAAAATTTTGTCAGCTATTAAAAAACTACTCTGCTAGCCAAACTTCATAAATAGCAAAGACATCATTGTGTAACAGAATAAACTGTGAAATTATTGCTAAACTTTGACGTTATTGTTCTATTAAAGTTTATAATTAAACCTTTGATATTGAAATAAATTTGATTTATTGCTTACTTTTATTGTAATTTTGGTTTTCTTCTTCCTTCTGCCCATTGTCAGTGTTATGTTTATACTTTTGATATAAAGTCCACATCATAATCAATATCTGTTAATCCCTGCTTTGTTTTCTGGGGATCCCAATGTTGGAAGCATCTTTAGTATACAAAGATTTCCAGGTGGATTATTATGAAAACACAAACATCTTTGGCAAAGAGGTCAGTAAAAAGAACAATAAACAGAATTCAAAACTTGCATTCTTGGTGTAGCCTCTGTTCTCTAGTCTGTAAAGATTGAGATGTTAATTGCTATACAACAGTTGCTTATTGAGAACTGCAAAAAAGCCTCTGAATATGAATGAATATCTCTAAACAATATGACCTAAAATTTTATGCTTCCTAATAGAAAACAGAAATTTGCCATGGTCTCTTATTAATATTTTGCTCCAATACAAATTTAATTCAGTTCAGCAATTCAATAAAAAAATGCAAAACAAATTACTTATCAGCTCAGCAACGATCAGAAAAATTAAAAATACCCACTTTTGATAAACATTTTGAGTACTGGGTTCTCCTTCACTCCTGGAAGTATAAATTGGGGTAACTTTTGGAAACTCAGTTCAGTAATATATTCAGTAGTATGCATCAAATTATTAATAAAAAATACATAAATATACAGTTTGATTCAGCAATTTGGCTTCTAGGAAGCTTGTTGCAGCCCTACTCATAACAGTAAAGCAAAAGCAGCAACTTCAATGTTTGTTAATGGGAGAATAGTTGGTGGTGTGTTAGCACAGCCAGTCAGTGGGTTTTTTAGTGAATTTTACATTCACTAAATGTAAAATGATGTCTATTCATATTTGTTGATAGGGAAGTAATGTATTGTATGTGAACCAAAAAAACTAGGATTCAAAACAATGCATTTATTATGGTCCCAGTTTTGTTAAAGTTCATATACTGATACGAGACAGTCAGGAGATGGAGAGGAGAAGGAGAGAGAGAGAGAAGAGAGAATTAAAAAAAGAATATACCATATACTGGCAACCCTTGGTTGGCATAGTAATGTGAGATTATAAAAATGACCATGCAAGCTGTTTCTTACTAAGTGTATACAGAAATGAAAAAAATAGTAAAACTAACAGCCATGCATGACTTAACAACAAGGATCCTTTCAGAGAAATGCCTCATTAGGCAATTTTGGAGTAGTTCAAACATCAGAGTGTGCTTACATAAACCTAGATGGTATAGCACACTACACACCTAAGCTTTATGGTATAGTCTATAAACCTGTACAGCATGTTACTATACTGAATACTTAGGCAGCCACAATGCGTAAGTACTTATGTTAGAGCCGGTTTCCCTCGGCCCCGGGAACAGAAAGACAGAGTCACTGAGGCTGCAAAGGCAAAGGAGTTTTATTTTGACTAGCTCGAGCTAGGGTCCAGGTCCCAGAGCACCAACGCAGTGGTCTCTTTATGAACCAGGACCCCGCCCTGGGGTAAAAACAAAGCTTTTATACTTTTTTTTTGCTGGAGTCTGTTGCTAGTTATTTCTGATAAGAGACTCTTTCCCAAGACTTATGTATCTAAATATATCTAAATGTGGAAAAGTTAATGTGTTGAGCTTTGATAGTATTATGGCTCCAGTGTCACTAGGTAATAGGAATTTTTCAGCTCCAGTGTAATCCTGTAGGGCCACCATCACATATGTGGTCCATTGTTGACTGAAATGTCATTATGTAATGCATTACTGTGTCTATGTAATGCACTCTAACATAAAACAATAGAAGCATTGTTAATTAAAGTGTTTATTTCTTTTTTTTCTTTTTATTTACTTATTTATTTATTTTGAGACAGAGTCTCACTCTGTTGCCCGGGCTAGGGTGAGTGCTGTGGCATCAGCCTAGCTCACACCAACCTCAAACTCCTGGGCTCAGGCAATCCTCCTGCCTGTAGCTGGGACTACAGGCATGTGCCACCATGCCCGGCTAATTTTTTCCATATATTTTTAGTTGTCCAGCTAATTTCTTTCTATTTTTTTAGTAGAGACGGGGTCTCCCTCTTGCTCAGGCTGGTCTCGAACTCCTGAGCTCAAACGATCCACCTGCATCGACCTCCCAGAGAGCTGGGATTACAGGCGTGAGCCACCGCGCCTGGCCTAAAGTGTTTATTTCTTAATAAAAAGTTATCAAGAGTAGTTTGAATACTGCTTGCCTTCTAGTCACATAACTTACAATATGAAGCGAGCATCTTTTCTATGCCTTGGCCAATTGTCATACTCCTTTTTAAGTTTGGGCCGGCTTCCAACATATCCTTTGCACTTTGAATGTCTTGAAATATCTCTGAGAGTTTCTTTGATGGAAAGATTTTTTTTTCACTGGCATCACTTCTTCTGAGCCTTCTTCATTCTTTTTGTCACAACTACATTCCTCATTTATGTCTCTAAGTTTGCCTTCACTAAGCTCCTCCCCAAGACCAGCAGTGTCAACATTGTCACAGGGCAAATACACAGTTCTTTTTCCCATATCATCAAGGATTGAGAGCTCCCAAAATTCTTTTGGAGAATAAGCAATAGTTTTGCTGAATATTGCCAGTATTCAGAAAGAGCATCCATTTACAGATTCAAACCAGTAGTTCCTATTGCACATATAAGCATTATTTTCCACCTAGCACCCTAAACATATGGATTTATTTGTTGAGGCATTTTTAGTTTTATTATTCTATGCTGAAAGAATGTAGGTGGCATAATTCCCACATGATGGAATTCATTAAGATTATATTTATGTCCATACATACAATTAAATTTCATAATCATTCCATAGACAGACATTTGAAAAAGATGTGTGCTGTTTACAGGGTAGAAAATTTGATAACCATTGAGTTTCTAATAAGTGCAGGGTTTCATCTTAGATACTGGGAATATAGGGAGAAGAAGACAGGATCCTTGTCTTCATGGAACTTATATTGTAGTGCAAGAGACAAGGGGAAAAAAGAGTATGTGTTAAATAAAATATTTACAAGTTGCTATATGTGCTTTGAAAGAAGCAAGGATTTGAGGTAGAGATACCAAGTTGCCCTCAGTTTGGATAGGGTGGTCAGGAAGGGCTTCCCAGAAGAACTGATACTCAGAGTCTTAAAGATTACAAGCTGCAAGCTAAGTGAAGCTTTGAAGAAAGAGTATTTCTTGGAGAGAAATTGGGAGAGGAAAAAGGATCTGCGGATACTGGCAAGGGAGTGTTTATAATGAGAAGTCATGGACATCATCGGGTCGAACAAGGAAGAGAAGAATAGACAGCGAGACAGTTAAGGGGCTATTATTTTGGCAGTCTCCAGACAGTCGAAGAATTGTGGTGATGGGAGTTTCTGAGCTTAGGAGTGAGTTAGAGCACAAGTGGTGGACAGATAGTGGGATGTTTAAAATCAAGATTTCAGAAATAGGGCAGTTTCTGACGATGACTGTATCTAAGATTGTCCAGGGGAGTGAGTGACTAAGTTGGACTGGAGAAGAGACATTTGTGACAAAGAGGAAAGGATCCAGTGGTAGAGGGTTGGAAAGCTCATTTGTGTGATGTGGCTATAGGATTTGAGGCAGAGAGGAAAAGAAGAAAACAAAATAAGTTTATTTTTTATATTATTCAGGTTCTCCATATTTCAATTAAATTTTATCTAATTGATTTATTGAATTCTCAGATGGCTTTAGCATTTTACTGTTTTTATCAAACATTGAGCAGATATGAAATAATATGGTATTAAAACATATGGGAGGATAAATAATAATAATGTTATAAGCACCTTAGTATCAGTCACCCAGTTTAATAGATAGAACATTTCTGTTAAAATTGATGTGCCCCACACCCCATGTCCTGCTCTAATCCAGTCCCTGCCGTTCCTCTCAGAGGTCACTAGCTTGAATGCTGTATTTTGTCATTCTCTTCCTTTCCTTGTTCATTTCACCATGTGTTTATATGCCTAGACAACATGTTGCTCCATATTGCATGTTTTTAACTTTATGTCAATGGAATCAAACTGCATATGTTTTTCTGTGACTTACTTTTTTGGCTTAATATTATGTTTTTGAGAGTCATCTAGATTGATATATTCAACTGTTCATTTTTACTAAAAATTAAATTACGCAACTTATTTATCCCATCAACTAATAACAAGAATTTGTGTCTTGCTTTTGTTGTTTGTTTTTCTTTTGTGTTTGCAATGCTATAAACACTCTTGTAGAAGTCACTGGAAGCAAAGCTATTAATACAATGGTTTCTCCAGGGTATATCCCTAAGAGTGAAGTCATTGGGTCCTCTTCAACTGTTCCCAAACGATGACAAATTATTCTCAAAGTTTTTGTTTTCTTCTGTGTGAAGTGCCTGTTACGTCTCTTGCTTACTGTGTTTTCATTTTGACTTGTAGGAAGAGGATAGATGGATGAACTGAATGGATGAATGGATGGATAGATGGATGGGTGAATATCAATAGACATTCTAATAATTTGGGTCAGTTTTATGTGTTGCAAATATCTTCAAGTTTTTAGCTTAACTTTTCTCTCTCATTTATCTCTTTAAATATTTTTTATGTTAAAGACATTTACTTTATTATGCAACACTGTCACATAGTAAGTCATTTAATCCTCAACTCAACTCTGCGATATAGGCACTATCATCAACCCCATCTGACTTTTGAAAGACAGAAGCAGAGTGTATAAGTAACTTGCCCAAATACATACTTGTAGTGTAAGAACTAGGATTTCAACTCAGACCATTAGTCTCTAGAGTGTGAGATCCCAATCCCTATTCCGTGTGCTTCTCTGTAATGAATGGAAAATTTTAATTTTAATATATCCAAAATTATTAACCATTTTTTTCATTGATTGTAGTTTCTATATCTTGGTTAACAAGTCCATCCTTGTCTCAATATCCTAAATACAGGTTTTGGACTTTCTCCTGAGAGTTTTATAGTTGCCTCCCCCTCCAGGTTTTAATCCCCTCATTGTGGATTGTGTGTGTGTGTGTGTGTGTGTGTGTGTGTGTGTGTGTGTGTATAAAGCATCAAATTTCGTTTTTTCCATAAGAATAACCAGTTGTGAAATGCTGATCTTTCTCTGCTGATGTATAAAATCATTTCTATAATAAACATAGTAGAATAAAATCTACTACAAATAAGTGAATTTGGTGATAAACAACTGGAAAATAAACTGAAAAAATTTACCATTATAGCATAATGATATGAAATACTTAAGACTTATACAATGAAATCTCCAAAATACTGATGAAGGAAATTAGAGAAGACCTAAGTAAAAGGAAAGATACACAATTTTTAAGGATCAGAGGCTTCAAAACTATTGAGATGTTAATTCTGCCCAAATAGATCTACACAGATTCAAAATAAAGTCCATATTGCAGCTAGCTGTTTTTATAGAAAGTCACAGCTAGTACTACATGTTATTTTAAATGGTTTTTGACATTATTTTTCACTCTACTACAGTATTGATGGATTATAGAAATACAATTAAGTTTTTTACATTGATTCTGTTCCAGCAAATTTGCTGAACTCTGTTATTCATTCTAGTAATATGCTCATAGATTTTGGACAGATTTTCTATAGATAATCATATTAGCTTTGAATTATGACTGCTCTATTTTTTTCCTCCCAATAGCTATGCTTTATAGTTCTCTTTCTTACCTTACTTCACTGGGTAATATTGAATAAAGGTGGTCATAGAAAGCTTTTTTATTTCTTTTTCTTGTTCTTAAAGTTTAAAATTTGCATATAAAATTAGATGCTTCTCTCTTTCTTTCTTCTTTTTGATACTGTTAATCAACTTAACACAATTTATTTCTATTCCTAATTTGCTCTAGAGTTTTTTTTCATATATATTTATTTATTTATTTTTAGAGACAGTGTCTCACTCTGTTGCCCAGGCTGGAGGGCAGGGGCACGATCATAGATCACTGCAGTCTCAAACTCCTGGGATCAAGCGATCTTCTTGCCTCAGCTCCCTGAGTCGCTAGGACTACAGGTTTGTGCCACCAGGCCTTCTAGGGGCCATTTTAAATAGATTATCATATCACCCCTGAACATTCCCACACACCTCCTCTGCCCCTGACTGACAGGAAGATGCAGATGCTCAGGGAGACCCTGTGAGCCATGTAATGAAAACAGAGGCAGGTCTATTGGCAACAAGTTCCCTCAATTTTTTGCTTGTTTGAGAAAGTCTTTGCTTCTCCTTCACTTTTGAAAATTTATTTTATAGGACACAAAGTTCTAGGTTGGTGGGCTTTTTTTCTGTCTCAACACTTTAAATATTTCACTACATTGTCTTCTGTTTGTTCAGCTTCTGAGAAGTTAGATGCAATTTTTATCCTTACTCCTCTATAGGTAAGATAATTTTTCTTCCGGCCTCTTTCAATATTTTTTTTCTTTATTTTTTATTTTCTGCAGTTTGAATATGATAGGCCTAGATGTAGTTTTTGCAATTTATCCTGCTTGGTGTTCTCTGAGCTTCCTGGATCTGTGGTTTAGGTTCTGACATTAATTTGGGGGAAATTCTTAATCCTTATTGCTTCAAAGATTTCTTTCATTCCTTTCTCTATTTATATTCCTTCTGGGATTTCCATTACACATATGTTATATCTTTTCTAGTTATTCCAAAGTTCTTGAATATTCTGTTTCTTTTTTTTTTTAAGTATTATTTTCTTCGCTTTTTAGCTTTGGAAGTTTATATTGCCATATCCTCAAGGTAGGTGATTCTTTCTTCAGCTATTTCCACTCTACTAATGAGCCCATCAAAGACCTTCTTCATTTCTGTTACGGTGTTTTTGATCTTTAGCATTTCTTTTTCATTCTTTCTTACAATGTTCACCTTTCTGATTCCATTACTCTTCAGCTCTTGCATGCTGTCTACTTCCATTAGAGCCCTTGCATATTGACCACAGTTGTTTTAAATTGCTGATTAGATAGTTCCAACATCCCTCCCATAGCTGACTCTCAGTCCTGGGCTTGATTTATCTCTTCAAAGTGTGGTTTCACATTTTAGTATGCCTTATAATTTTTTCTTGATAGCTAGACATGATGTACTGGGTAAAAGGAACTGCTGTAAATAGGCCTTTGGTGATGTGTGGTAAAATGTGGGGGGAGGGGAAGGATGCTACAGCCCTATGATTAGGTCTCAAGCTTTTTTGAGCCTGTACCCTGGACTGGGCAACTTCAGGATTGCTTCTCAGTTTTTCTCTCACTTAGGTGGGACAGAGGGCACTGGAGGGCACTGGAGTTGGGGTTTTTTCCCCTCGCTAAGGTAAGTTGGGCTCTGATAAAACCCTAATAGTGTAGGCTCTAGTAAAATAGTTTCTCTTGAGGGCAGGCCTTTTTAAGAACAGAATGCTCTAATATCTTTCTCTGACTTTTTCTATGAGAACCTAGCAGAACTCCTGGAGGTAAAACTCACAAAAGTGTGTGCACCCCCTAAGACTGGACCCCCTTGGAGCTTTTAACTCTCAGGATTGTCTACACTGAGACTCCAGCAAGTCATCACGTACAGTTCATGTTTTATTATCCCAATACTGCTTCTTGCTTTGGTTTTTACTTGTGCATCTCTGCTTCAGTAAGTTGTGATTCTCCGTATCTATCTGTCTGTGTCTCCAATCTTTAGGTCAGCAGCTTGTCCTGTGACCTCAACTCTCTGATGGATCTAAGTCAAAGAGCAGTTGATTTTCAGTTTGTTTAGCTTTTTACATATTGTCAGGATGAGTGATAACTTCCAAGCTCCTTATATGTCTAACTGAAACTGGACTCTTTTAATCTGTTAATAAGGTGAATTTCATTATAAATTTGTTTAAACCAACCTCACATTCTGGGGACAAATCCAGCTTGACCATGATGTATCCGTTTTATACTCTACTCAATTCAGTTTGCTGAAATTTTCTTTCAGATTTTTATGCCCATGTTTATGAATGAGGATTTTCTGTAAATTTCTATTCTCTGGATCTTTTTTTGTTTGGTTCTTGTGTCATGATTACATTGGTTTCATAAAATGTTGGGGAATGTTCTTTCTTTTGCCATTCTCTAGAAGAATATGAGTAATATTGAAACTATCATTTCCTTTAATATTTGTTAGAACTTGCCTGCAAATCTGTTCAGATCTGAGATTTTCTGTGTGGAGAAGCTTTAAAGTACTGATTCCTTATCTTTCATGATTATAAGGCCACTCAGATTTCCTATTACTCTAGACTCAGTGTGGATGCCTCATATTTGTAGGAGTTGGCAGATTTTGAATTTTGGGGGGATAACATTCTTCTGTGTTCTTTTGAAATAGCTGTAAGAGCTAGAATTATGTCTTCCTTTTCTTCTTTATTTGGAGATAATTCTTTGAAGTTTGGAGTAAAGGTAAATTCCTTCAGACACTGTTTTTGCTTATTTTAAGTGCATGGGAACTATTCAATAGGGAATATTGGGAACTATTCAATAGGGAATATTGGGAACTATTCAATAGTTTCCTCTTCTCAATCAGTGTTTGCCTCTGAGAAGTCCACACTTTCTCATCCACCCATGCTTGCATTTAAAAATATTGTTTGTATTTTAAGCTAGCATTTTAAATTGTTTTCAGTAAGAGAGTCAGTCCTGTTTTGTAATTTTCAATACTGCCAGAAAAAAAAATTGGGCATTTGTTTTTAAAGACTTTTACATTTATGATAAATTTATGTATTTCTCATAACTTCTACAAATTAACTCACCTCATTCTGCTTTTGTGAATTTCCTATTCACATCCCCTGCTTGTGTTATTTTGTTTTTTTAAATTCAAAATAGTATCAAGTGTACTCCAAGAAAAGTCTTGATGATATTTCCAATCACTGTAATCTTTGGTAGCTAGTTTATATTCAAACCACTAATAAGATCAAGATTGATACCAGCCTGCCTTTCCTTGTACACAGGGACCTAGTGAACAAGCCCATTCTTGCCTTCAAACTCTGCTTTTCAGAGTTGAGTAATACTTGTTTTATTCCACTGAATTCTGTTCTACTTCCTGCTTCTGCTATGAACTTGAGATTTATCCATGCTTCCTTCAATTTAATATTCTCAGCATTAAATATATATCTTAGTCTGATATTTCCCAGAAGCAAACAGAACCAGAGAAAGGGAACCAAAGGCAAATATTTATTTGGGAGGTGATTCCAAAAAGCTGGATCATCTATCAAACCAAGTTCTATTTGCGTTATGAAAAGAATATAAATGTGAATGTCTAGGATATAGAGATCATAGTCAGTAAGAATTGGGTTCTACATTATGTTAAGATAGATGCTATCTTAGTCCCTTCAGGCTGCTATCAAAAAACACCATAAACTGAGTAGATTATGAACAGCAGAAATTTATTTTCTCACAGTCCTGGAGGCTGGGAAGTCCAAGATCAGCATGTCAGCATGGTCAGGTTCTAGTGAGGGCTTTCTTCCATGTTGAGCACTGCTAACTTCTTGCTGTGTTCTCACTTGGCAGAAGGGGTGAATGAACTTCCTTGGGTTTATTTTATAAGGGCATTAATCCCATTGTGAAGGTTCTACCCTCAAGATCTAATCACCTCCCCGATATTCCTACCTCCTAATATTATCACCTTATGGGATTAGGATTTCAACATATGAATTTTGGGGTACACAAACATTCAGATCATCACAGATGCCAAAGACAAAGAGATTAAATTAATAGCATCCTATTTTAGAATCACCAAACTATGATGATGAAAATTAATACTTATTGAGCATTTTCTATAAGCTTTTCATGAAGTTTAATAAATTTAATCCTCAAAAATCCTAATGAGGTAGGATACTTATTTTATTTCCATTTTATACCCTGAGGAATTAGGCATAGAAAGATTACTTAATTTGCCTAACGTCACACAACTAGTAATCAGTGGAGCAAAATTTGAACCTAGGCACTCTAAAAAAGTCCATGCTCCTGAATATTAATCCTATGCTATATATTGCCTCTCAAGTTTATTCTAGACATGTACTTGCATTGTAGAAAATTTGGAAAATGTAGAAAAGTAAAAAGAAAAAAATAAAATTACAGACAATTGTTTCAGTCAAACCGTGTTACATGGTTGGAATTTTCCAACCTCTGTTTTATGAGGGAAAAAGCTGTAGAGCTCTAACAAATTAGGAAAACTACTAATTATAAGAATTAAGGAAGAAGGAAGGAAGGGAGTTATGGAGAGAGGGAAGAAGGAAGAAAGTGTCAAAGTAAAATACGTAGAAAGGAATCCCTAAATGTAATGTTTTATTTGGGAGGAAACAATTGCAATTCCAGGCATACATGCAGACCTAGTGGTTTTCTGTATGTTCAAAAAACAAAGAGGAGGTTAGAGGTTTTATAAAATGGAGAAACATTACCTATTGCTCTTCACTGGCAATAGTAGAGTTTTAGGGGAGTTGGCAAGCTCTGACTGGTGAACGATTGCAGTGGGTAAAACTAGTCTTAAGAGTTGTAGCAGTTGTTTCAGTGGCCATTAGGTAAAACTGGTCTCAGGTTACAGAAGGCAATTTCAGCATGCAAGCTTGCAGAGAAATACACTCCTAGAGCAAAGCTATGTGTCCTGAGTGCTTTTCCTCTCTGGCTTCTTAACTCTGTTTTAGTTGAGTGTGACAAGAGGGACCCAGTTAATATGATCAACTTTCATAAAAGGAAGAAGAGAAGAAAGGGAGGAAGGAAGAAAAGAATGGAGAGAGGAAGGAGGAAGAGGAGAAGAAAAGAAAGAAAGAGGGAGGTAGGACCTGGATATAAACCTGATTTTTCTTTACCCAAAGCTTCTTTACTTTAATACGTCATCTGGCATAGGGGATTTATTTCAGGAACACATATAAGATCTAAAGGCAATTCCATTAGAGTGTGTGGGTTTGTGTTTAGTTGTAACAGCTCATAAATCTTTGAACCTGCACCTGGAGTGTGTGGGTTTTCTGTTCCAGGTCTCCACTCCAAGGCCCCACACGTTACAGAAGCTAGCATTTACTTTTGACTTCATGTCTTTGGACTGGACACAGACATGACCATAAATTCTCCCATAGCTTTTTAAGAGTCTTTTGCTCTCTGAGGCAGCTTTCATATTTAAAATAGACTCAAAATAATATTCAGGTCATTTTTCTACTTATAAAAGGAGTGTGATTTAAATGATGAAGATAAAATGAGGGTACATTATGCAACTTTAAAATGAAGTGATTTGCTCTTTTTATTTTAAGCATTGAAGTAGAAAGATGGGGAGAAGAAAGAAATCACTGAAGGAAATTAAATTAAGGACCAAGGAAGGGCAAGCTCATAACAACCAGCTTAATTATAATAATTTATAAAGGCTCATTGTAGAATGATTTTCAAATATCATTAGTTGGATCACAACAGATTTGACCTGGTGTGTCTTAAGCAAGCGGCTTTGTTAGTAATCAGTCTGAAATCTTTAAGACTGTCAAAAGAGCATCTGTGATCTATTATTAGTGGGGAAAATATAAATTATTTTGAGCCACAGAGTATGTGGTTGTCACCGAGTACACCATTATTAGATGTTTTAGAGGGAATTGGACAAATGGCATAATTAGGAGGAGTAAAACTTTCCAATTTAAGAAAACCTTGAGATGGATTTTTCATCTTGTACACAGGCTAATAATTAAAGCCTAATATATATTCCTTATTGTGCTTTTGCATTTAGGTTTCTAACTTTGGCTGGTGATTGCTGTCCTTGGCCTAAATTAACTTTTTCCTCCTGTGAATAAACATGAATTATCTATAGGGTACATTGGGCTTAAAATGGCTTGCAGTCGTTAATTAGTCAATTATGATAGCACAATTTTGAGCTTTTTCATAAAGTGGGTTCAGTTTGTTTGCATGGGTTTCAATTGATTAATACCTTGCCATTTTAAAAATAAGGATTTAATATAATTAAATTACCTCAGATGGTTAGAGCAGTGATATTTAAAATGTGGTCCCTAAACTGGCAGTGTCAGCATTACTTGGGTGCTCCTTGTAAATGCAGATTCCCAGGCCTCACTCAGCTCTATTGATCAAGAATCTCTGGCAGGTGAGACTCGAGTGTCTGTGTTTTAAAGATGCTTTGCAGGTGACTCTAACGTGCAATAAAAGTTAAAGGTATCGTTAGAGCTTGGTCTGAAAACTTTTTCTGTAAAGGGCCAGCTCATAAATATTTTGGGCTTTGTGGACTTAAATGGACTATTTATAACTACTTATCTCTGCCATTGGAGGAGCAGAAGCAAGTATGCGGATGTTTTCCAATAAAACTTTATTTACAAAAACAGACTCTGGGCCAGATTTGGCTCAAGGCCCGCAATTAGGCAATTCCTGGATTCCAGGTTTTAATATTATGTTCAGAAGTTGGGAGACAGAAGAGAGAAGAGCTAACCTTTATTAAGTACCTACTGCATACTAGCCATCTCATATTTACCCCAAACAACCTATGGCTACTGTGTCCAGCCATGCAGGTTATATACTGAAGAACAACAGCTGGTGACATTTGGAATTGTACCATATACAACTGGGACAGTGTTATAGGAGGGTCCTGGGTTTGCATCGTTATACTCATCTTACAGATGAAGAAACTAAGGCTCAGAAGAGTCAAAGAAATTGCCCAAAAATACACTTTAGGTCAGTGTGAGAACCAGGATTAAACCTACTTCTGTCTGGCTGTGGAGGCTGTGCTCTGTGCACTGTCTTTACTGAAGGCAGGTAACATAACTGATCCTGGCCGCAGGCTGTATGCATTCATGGCCCTGGCCATGACTGCAAAAACTTGCCACTGGACATTGGAAGGTAGAGAAAGAAAAGAGAAACAATGTGTATGAATGAGTGACTCAAGGAAACACCTTCGAGAATAAATAATACAATAAAACCCTCCAGGATTGCTTCATATCAACATAGAGATTACTATTAACATTATGGCAGGTTGGTAGTAAGCTCCCTATCAGTTAGCTATAGATGCATAACAAACTGCCCCAAAGTCAGTGGCTTACAAATAGTAAGAATCTGTTATTACTTTTCTGGTCTTGGCTTAGCTAAGTCGTGTGTCTGGGGTTAGCTGTGGATTGGGCAGCAGCTCTGCTGATCTTTGCTGCATTCTCCTTCATGTTTGGGGAGTCAGCAGGCTTTAGACTGGCCTAGGATGGTTTCAGCTGGGACAGGTGTACTCTCTGTCTTGTGGTCACATCATTAATTTCCCCACAGTTTAGTCCATGCTGTCAGTTATGGGGATGGCAAGATTTCAAGAGAGAGCAAGCAGAAGTGTGCAAGGCTTCTTGAGGCTAAGGCTTCTAACTGGCACACTCTCATCAGGACTGAATCTCCTCCCAATAAAAGATGAGATCTATGTCCCCACCTCTTGAGGTTTTTCAGGCCTTGTGGTTATTTTTGTCTAATAGATTGCGGCAGAAATGATGGTGAACTAGTCTAAGCATAGCCCTCAATTGGTCTTGAGTCCTGCCCCATTACCATGCCCAGGCTAGCCTGTTGGACGTGAGGTGCCACATACAGCAGAGACAAGCTTTCCTAGACTAGCCAGCACTGAGCCCACCTCCAGCTGACCAGAGATGTGTGAAATTGATTCATGATGTTTTGCATGTAGTTGTAGGTTACTCATGCTCATTGCTGGATAGTGTTCTATTGTATGAACATACCACAGTTTATTTTTCCCATTCTACTTCTATTGGAATTTGAGTAGTTTCCAATTTGGGACTATTGTGAATAATGCTGCTATAAATAATCTATTATATGTCTTTGGTAAAGAAATGTTTATATTTCTATTGAATAGACAGCCAGGGATAAAGTTGCTGAGTTGTGCTGGGTGGTGGGGGTGGGGGTGCAAATGTTGAACTTCCACAGTTAGTGTCAGTTTTCCAAAGTGGATATACTGATTTCCACCCCCACCATTGGCACATGGAAGTTCCAGCCAGTGACGGTTTCTAACCAGGGGCTTTCCTGTCTTTGTCCTTGACTTTTTCCTCAACAATAGGGGCTACTGGGTAACCTTGCGTCTGATCTCCCTCCTGAGCATGAAAAATTGTGATAGAAGAACTCAGAAGAGGACAGAGTCTTTTCTCCAGCTAGAAATACTCAGAATTAAAGGCAGAGTGAGAAAAGAATTATGGTCAAAGCAGACTTTCCAAAGCAATAATGACACTTCACATTAATAAATATAGTGGGATGACAATTCCTTTTAGAACTTCCTGTTTCTGCTATTCCCTACCATCTGAATGTCTAACAGCGGCTTGAATGATAGAAATAAAGAATCTTATACAATGTGCTGTGATGGCGACTATTTCTCCATAGAGAAGATGGATGGGCTGTTTTGAATTTTGCTTGGTAGTTATTTAAAACACCACAGGAGAGTTCAGCAATTTTCCAGCAACCTGAAAAATACAAGTCATGCTTTGTTGGTTGTTTGGCACTATACCTCAAATGCTCTTGTGAATAAAATGAAAATGAAAGTAAGTGAATTCTAAAAGTAATGTGCAGATGACCCCCAAAAGGGCACTGGTCCTTATGCCCTGATAATCTAATCACCTCCCACAAACATTACTTCCTAACATCATCATATTGGCAATTAGACTTCATCTATGAATTTTGGGGGACACAAATATTCAGATCATAGCAAGTGGGGTCTTTGTTTCCTCCCCTTAGTCTGGGCAGGGGGAGGAAATTTTAGAAGAAATTTTATAGATTTCTGAGGCTGTTTTATAAAAGTCCATGTAGCTTCCACCTGGTTCTTTTAGGACAGCTTCTGAGAGTCCTGAGCCACCATTTATGTAGTCCAGCTGCCTTGAGGCCACCATGTTGTGAGGAAGCCCAGTCTAGTCCATGTGGAAAGAGAACATGGAAAGGTCCCGAAACTACTTAGAGAGAGAGAGAGAGAGAGAGAGAGAGAGAGAGGTGCAATACAGCCTCCAGCTGCTCCAGTTACTTGCTGTTCCAGAGACTCCAAGCCAGAAATATCCAGACAAGCCCTTCCTGAATTCCTGTCCACAGAAACTGTGAGACATTGTCATTGTTTTAATATACTACATTTTAGGGTTGTTTATTATGAACAATAGCAACTAAAACAAAAGAATTTCTTTTTTTTTGTTGAGACAGAGTCTCACTTTGTTGCCCGGGCTAGAGTGAGTGCCGTGGCATCAGCCTAGCTCACAGCAACCTCAAACTCCTGGGCTTAAGGATTCCTCCTGCCTCAGCCTCCCGAGTAGCTGGGACTACAGGCATGCGCCACCATGCCCGGCTAGTTTTTTCTATATATATTTTTAGTTGTCCAGATAATTTATTTCTATTTTTAGTAGAGACGGGGTCTTGCTCAGGCTGGTCTCAAACTCCTGACCTCGAGCGATCCACCTGCCTCGGCCTCCCAGAGGGTTGGGATTACAGGCATGAGCCACCGCGCCCAGCCCAAAAGAATTTCTTAATTCATGTACCTTCATGCTGGTGGACAGTCTTAGCTTCTACTGTGAGAATAAAGGGCAGGCTTGAAGCTCAGCTGGGGAGCAGTTAATTACTATAAATACAAGTATTTTTTAAGTTTAGCGATAATAAAGGCTGCTCTTGGAACATTTATGTATTGGAAAAATTATGTACCAGATGAACATGTAATGCAGAAGGCATTTGAATTATACCTGTATTTTTAAAAAGTAGATGTACTTTTTTATTTTAAAATTTTTATATAATTATAAACTTATAGAAAACATGTAAGAATAGTACAAAGAAATTCCATATACCATTCATCTATAGTTACCGATTACTAACATTTTGCCATATTAAACAAATTCCTCTCTCTCCCTTTATACCCACACTCACATCCCCAATATATACTTTTTTTTCTGAACCACTGAGAGCAAGTTGCAGAAATTCTGTCCATTTACCTCTCAATATTCAATGTATATTTCCTAAGATCAAGGCCATTCAATAACCACAGTACATTATCAAATTTAAGAAGTTTAATATTGATAGACTACTAATACCCAATCAACAGATTTTATCTAAATTTCTCTAATCAATAATGCCCTTTATGCTATATATTTTTCCTGGTACAGGATCCAATGCAATGTGATTTGCATATTGAATTCATTTTTCATGTCCCATAATTCCCAGGAAAGAGTTACTATTTATTTATTAGCTTTTTAGAAAAATATGTCACTCTCTTTGTTTTTACTATCAAAGAGAGATAAAAGCTGATCTATTCTTCTGATACTTTTGTAAGATTGCTTTCGAGACTGCTTCACAATACTGTCTATATCTCTGGCTTTAAAAAGTTGGAAGATATACAAGCATTTGCTCAGCCAGGGAAGGTTTAAATGTATCTGCTGCACTGTTAGCATCTATCCTAGCAAATGCAGTTTGTCTAGTGAAGTGAAAATGGTGCTTGACTTTGAAGAATCTAAAGAATGATTCAGATGCTGAAGAATTTGCTTCCTTATGAATAAGTAAGTAAAAAGGTTACTTTGTAACTTGTGAATTGAGAATAGTGTAAGGTCCTTTGTTCTTCTAAACTAAGTGGCTTACCCGATTTTGAATGTTTGTATGTCTACAGTAACATATTTGAGTTGTAAACTTTGTATACAAAATGGGATAAGAAAAGTTTGGGCGTATTTGGAGAGGTTGACCACATGCCCTAGAGCAGGGGATTGTTGGTGACATGGCCCTTTTCGATAGACTGATGAAGCTTAAAATTCCTTCTCACAGTGATGTTTTGAAATACACACCTGAAACCCTGACTGGTTCAGGTGGGGTTTAGTTCAATCAGAGAAGCAGAACCATGAGACAATCTCTCCTCTCTCTCTTTCTCTCTCTCTATATACACATCCACACACACACACATATACATACACACACATATTAAATAATTATATATAACCCATATATAAATATATAACAAATATATGTGTGGGTATACATGTTTTCTTTTTGTTTAAAATAAATATATAACATGTATAATACATATATGCTTTTTCTGTAAATACATGGTGGATCCTCATTATTTGCAAATTCCATATTCACAAATTTGTGTCCTCACTAACATTTATTTGCAACCCCAAATCGATACTCATAATACTCTCATAGTCATGTGCAGACACGCACAGAGTGCCAAAAACTTTGGCTAGATCAATGCACACGTTTCCAATAGAAGTTGCACAAGGGTCTGCTCTACCTTCTTGTTTCCGCTCTCATACTGTAAACAAATGCACTTTTGGTGGTCTATTTAGTGCCACGTTTGTCACATTTTTATGCTTTTTATTGGTGATTTTGCTGGTTAGAATAGATCCCAGCATAGTGCCGAAGTGCTTTCTAGTGTGCCTAAGTGTGTCAAGAAAACTGTGATGTGCCTTATGGAGAACATACATGTGTTAGATAAGCTTCTTTCGGGCCTGAGTTATAATGCTATAGGCTGTGAGTTCATTGTGGATGAGTCAGCAATATATATTAAATAAGGTGTCGTTAAACAGAAACACACATAAAATAAGGTTATGTGTTGATTGTTTGATGAAAACATTGTGACCAGAGGCTCTAAGGAACCTAACCTTATATTTCCCCTATTAGCAATGCCTCAGTATTCGCCGATTCAGTCTTTGCAGTGACTTTATAGAACATAACTACTGTAAATAATGAGAATCGGTTGTATATATGTTGTATGATAAAGGGTGAAATGCAGGCAAAGAGGAAAGAAAAGTTAAAAAGTTACTGAAGCATTAATGACTTGTTCAAGAAACCTCAAAGATGCAGCAGTGTTGAACAAAGCCCAGTAGTCTTTCAGGGACGTGTGTGGGGATTATAGCTTTCTTATTCGTATATAAAAAGAAGCTGTCACTGGATCCAGTTATTTCTCTTGTGGTATACTGTGTCAAAAAAAAAAAAAACCAAAAAAAACCAATTTTGTACTATACTAAGCAAGAAAGGAAGACTATATTTAAGACTATTACAATAAAGGGAGAGAGAGGCCAGCACCCAACTCACTTGACACAAAGGGCTGAGAGCTTTTGAGAGCTGGGATGAGAGGCTATAGGCTGCCTGTGCTTGCTAATTGGTTTTTCTCAAAGGAAAATTAAACTTTGTTGTATCTTCATGAAAGGAAGTAGCTTTACAGCTTGGCTCAAGGCTGAAGTTAGTCTCCTAGCCTCCCACAGAGACTGGGAGACAGGGGCATGACCTTCCTCCATGATTATGATGATGACGTTTCCAAGGAATGGCTCCCGGGTCCTCCAGAAAGACATTCCTTGTGTCTTCAAACTGCCAAGAGGCTTTGAGGGAGATTTATGTACATTTTAAAGGGGCAGAGAAACAATTTGCAATTACAAATTTTCTAAAGTGAATGCTATAAGAAAGGGAGATCAAGGATCTGTGAACTAAAATAAAATCTTAAGGCTCACCCCCCACCGGCTGGCTGAATGGACCCCCTCTTGGCCAAAGGAATATCCTAAAACTAAATTGCCTGCCACAAGGAGGGAGGACAGACATCCTTCATCATGCCCCCCTCCCTTCTTGGGGATGTCTTTTGTAACCCATTAACAGGCCTAAGGGTATTGAGACAAGCCTGCAGTTCCTCAATTTACACAACAAATATATGTCTGGGGGCTTGTCTCTGATAAACAGCTCCTTATGTTAAAATATTCCAAGCCTTTAGACAAAGCTTCATGTTTTTAACTAATTACAAGTCAAAGAATCTTTAAACCCACTTATAACCTGTAAGCCCCTGCTTCGAGATGGCCCACCTTTTCAGGCCAAACCAATGTATGCCTCCCACGTATTGGTTTATAACTTTACCTGTAACCCCTGTCTCCCTGAAATGTATAAAACCAAACTGTAACCCAGCCACAGCAAATCCACTTGCTCAAGTGGCTCCAGGTCATGATCCTCAAATTTGGTTCAAAATAAATCTCTTTAAAATTATTTTACAGAGTTCGGCTTTTTTTTCCCGTTGACAGATCTATAGTCAAAAAGAAACCTGTCTGAAGTTTAGTCAAGCTGAGGGGAACTTAAGTCTTTCATACACACACACACACACACACACACACACACACACATACATATATCCTTTAAATATATATATGTATGTATATTTGTTATAGGAATTTGACTTCATGCATTTGTGGAGCTGGTAAAGTAGTGGATCTTCAGTGGCTGAAAAGTCATTACAAATAGTTCACAAGTACTTGAGTACCACATTATTTGTGAAATGAAGAAATAATCCTGCTTGCATGTTAGGTTTTAAAGAAAATGCTTTTGTGATCAATAAAATACAAATTATTTTGTTGAATGAATTGAATAATATCTTTTTTGTCATCCTTCATTGTATCAATCAATGAATATTAAAGTATAACATTATCATGTACAAGACACTCAATTGATTTTTCTTTAAAAAGAGGTCCTTATGCACCAAGAATTATTGGCATTATTAAGTAGTTAATGAACTATCCCCATTAAATGAGTCATGGTCAATATTTTACTTCCCAACTCCTTCATCAAAAAGCAGCATTCTCCTTGAGTTGGAGGAATATTGTAATTCTATAGAAAATTTTTAAAAACATTTTTTCACAAATGATTTGGTGATAAGCTTAGTAAACATTAAAAAAAAGCTTAGATTATGAAATGTTAAGAATGCTTATAGTATAATAAAAGGCTGGGGCATAAAATAGTGACATAAGCTCCGTTTCACATATTATGTATTTTCCTAACATAACTTCCAAAAGAAAGACTTCAGATTCAACGTCACACAGTCAAACAGGAATAAGAATGTTTGCAAAACCTTGTCAAAAATAAGATAAACCTGTATATACAGTTTAAAAGTAGAAGAGCTATTTTAAACTCAGCAGTGTGTCACAAAGCTCAAGACTTCGATTTCCTTTCGTGTCACTAAATACAACAGTCCAATAATAAAGGGTGAAATGCAGGAAAATGGGGAAGGAAAGTTCAAAAGTTACCAAACATTAATAACTCTTTCAAGAAACCTCAAAATGCAGTAGTTTTGTATAAAGCCCAGTAGTCTTTCGGGCTGTGTCGAAGGGTTACAGCTTTCTTCTTTGGAATACAGAAGAGCCATCACTAGATCCAGCTATTGTTATTGTTGTGGTGATCCTTTTGTTCTCACAGCTCTCATAAGGAAAGAAAAATGTTCTTAAGTAGTGTAAATAAGATATAAGATCTAAGGGATTAAAATAAAGCTTCTGAAATCATAATACTTTGAGATGGTGCCCTGAGGCCTAACTCCAACATTCTCTAAAAATATACTAGTTTTCCCTTATAAAAAAAATTCCATACACATAAACTTTCTCTCTCTCTCTCTCTTTCTCTCTCTCTCTCTCTCACAGTTTTCAGTAATGGATAGCTTAACTTTTTCTTCAGATGCTTACAAAAATGCAAACCTTTGGAAAGTATATTTTAAACAGATACTTAATGAAACCAAAATATCAGCCAAACATGTCAAACAAGTGACTATGAAAGTCAAATATGTTTAACTGGAAAATATAGGAACAATGTATACATTCTCGAAATCCACTGGACAGAGACAAAACTGAACCATTGACATCTTTTTTGATGCAAATCAATAATTCATTTGGAATTCCTATTTCTGCATTTAATTGAAAATGTATCCTGAAAGTGTCTTGGGTTTTATGTGATTGTTTGACCATGTTGCTTCCTCCTTAGAGGGAGCCTAATCCTCCTTGGAGCTCCATTAGTGGGAAGCAGGTGTTGCATTTGGAGAAGGCATGGGATTTTTTTTCTCATAAAGCAATAGTTACATATATAGTAGTCATAATGGTAACAATAGTAACAGCTACTACTGTATCTTCTCAATTGGAAAAAACTTTTCAATCACCTATATTCATCCTATTGACTATCATTTTTTCTAAAATTTAGGAGGTGGCTAATATTATACACAATAAATACATCAAATAAAATCAATGATCCTAAAAGGCCAACTCATTTTTTACCACTGCTCCAATTAACGTACAGCAGTAAAAAGCAGAATTGACATTGATTTTCCTTTCTCTTTTTTTTGAAAATAGATTTTTCCCTTGATAAGAAATGGAAAAAAATGTATTCTGCAGAACTATTTTTCTTTGTGCTATACAGGGTTGTTCCTAATGTACTCCTGACCATCTACTTGATGATGAGGAAAGTTTAGTATCAATTAATCCATTACTATGGTATTTCCTTTTGCTTGTTGGCATTCATCTTATTTTAAAATACTAAAGGAAATACCAAAAGGAAAATACAAAGACAGGAATCTAGGTTTGTCAACTATGTCACTCAAAGACAGATTAAACAGTGATTTTTCAACATGGCGGGGGAACAGAGTGCCCAACATTATATTTCTGGACCATGGATGAAATACATGAAGCTATTACAGATTTTAAAAGAGGCTGTAAGTAACAAAGGGGAAGTACTAATTATTTTATATATCACACCAAAGTGATAATCTAAAAATCAAAATCAAATTGTAAAGCTGATATTGTGGTATTCTTTTCCAGAAGTTGTATACAAATGTGTTTATTTATAACAGGATTCTGTGGGGACAGGGAGGAGAAGTGACTCATCAAAGATGTTTTGATTTTGTGACTAAAATTTAACTGGAAGCTTATCTCCCCGACACATGTACTATACCATATGGGTGCGTACCTAGAGTACAATTTCCTGTTATTCTTTATTCCTGTGAAACAAATGCAGCCTAAACATGGCAGGGAGTTCCAGTGAATATAACACATATCTCTTGTGATAGGCTATGACAGAAAAAGCCATCTAAACCCCCAACCCTGTTTCACCAACCTCTATTTGCATACATCAACAAAATACAGAATTCTTTGTAAAAGTCTCCAGTGTGTTTGCAAATGTTTTATGGTCACATAGTCTTAGGCACTTTCCTGATTTAATATTTGCTCCAAGAGAAGGAATCTTTTCTGCTAAACAACAATAGCCTTCAGGCCAATGAGGATCCTTTAAGGGTGTTTGATCTCAATGAGCTACACCTGGACCCAGCGAACGCTAACAGGGACCTAACCAAGGGTGTTTACAACCCCAGGTCACTGGGTCAGAAAAGGGACCACACCGTGAACCCCCTTTGAGAGACACACTAAACATTCTCTTCTGTCAATTTGAGGAACTTCCATTAGTAGTCACTTCCCAAAAAGAAATTATGTCTGCATCTAGAATACACGCATTACCCAGATGAGTTTGAAATTGGATCTCGTTTAGACAATCAAAACATTTTCCGTGATTCACTTGCCATCACTGAACTGAAAAAGCGAAGGCGCAAATAACCGCACTTCACACACAATTATCTCGAAAAGCAGAATTTTACTGATTTGAAAGTCATCTCTAGAACCCAGCATCACAGAATTCTGCCCTCCTCCTTCCCCTACCACACACGTGTGAGGCACCTAGGGGACCCTTGACAACGCAAATGACTTTTACATCATCGAGTGCAAATGAATGACTTCATACCAAACCCTAAAGTAGGCACCTCGGGTTTTTTTTTTTTTTACATGATATAAGTTAGGATGAGGAGGAAGATTCACTGTTTTATGCAAAAATGTAATAATAGGTGCATGGAAAAGAACTGAAGTGCTCTTTAAAAAATAAATCGGTTCATTTATGAAAACTATAATAATACACAAAACTTAAAACCTACGCTCTTAGAAATAAGGACAGTGTAACCGTCCTGGGCACGGGGGATAACGACAGGGAAGGATCAGATAAGGCTGTTTCTTCATCTGGGTGCTGCTCACGTGGCTGTGCTTTGTGAAGACTCAGCAACCTCTCCACTTCTCACAAGCACTTTTGGAACCTTTCTTTCTATTCAACAACGAGGGCAGAAAATTTGCAGTCATGTTCAAGCCATGCTGCTCACTTTTAGATCTGATTCTGTGAACTGGCTGATGATCCTCAGTGTTTTTTTTTAAAGCCTTTTATTTTTGAAATAATTCTAAATTCACAGGATGTTGCAAAGATAGCACAGAGAGGTCCCATTTACACTTCTCCCAGTTTTTCTGAGTAGTTACATTTTACGTAATTATATCACAAGAGCAAAAGCAGGAAGTGGGCATTGGTACAATGTGTATGTATAGTTCTATGCCATTTTAATCACACGGATAGATTCCCATAATGACCACCTCACAGAGACATAGCTATTATACTACCAAAAAGATCTCCCTTGCGCTATACATTTATAGTCACGCTTAACCCTTATGTCCCTACCGTTCCTAACCCCTGGTAGCCACTAATCTTTTTTCCATCTGTATAATTTTGCCTTTTTGAGAATGTTATATAAATGGAATCATATGTAACTTTTTTTTTTTTAGTTAGCATAATGCCTTTGAGAACCACCCAAGTTGTTGCTTGTGTCAATAGTTTACTCCTTTTTATTGCTGAGGAATATTCCACAGTATTATGTGCCGCAGTTTGTTTAACCATTTACTTACTGAGAGACACTTTGATTGCTTCTGATTTTTGGATATTACAAATAAAACTGCTGTGAACAATCAAGTACAGGTTTTTCTGCAGACTTATGTTTTCATTTCTCTGGGATAAAAGCCCGGGAATGCAATTGCTGGGTTGTATGGTAAGTATATATTTAGTTTAGTTTTTTTTTTTTTTTTAAACAAATTGCCAAACAATTTTTTAGAATGGCTGTATCATTTTACATGCCCACCAGCAATATATGAGAGATCCAGCTTTTCTGCATCCTCACTGGAATTTTGTACTATCATTTTTTTTTTAATTTTAGATGTTCTAATAGGTGTGTAGTGATGTGTCCTCATGGTCTTAATTTGCATTTCCCTAATGGCTAGTGATGTTGAACAACTTTTCATGTGTTCTTTTGCCATTTGTATATCCTCTTTGGGGAAATATCGTTTCATGTTTTTGCCCTTATTTTGTTTCCTTTATTTTTGCAATTTTGCCTAATTAATTTCCTCAAGATTTTTAGCATCTTTTTAAATAAAAATATCTTTCCCTATTTCAGCATCTATGGGTTGCCATTTCTGCCCGTGATGAGTGACTCTTCCCATGTGTTTTCCGAGTGCTCTGTTTTCTCACCTCCCTAACAGTGCTCATTTTTTGTGTGTGTATTCTATCTGGAAAGCCATTTCCTAGACTCTTTGCCTTCCTGATGCTATGGTTACTGATGGAAAGTCAGAGCATTTGCTAAGAGTCAGATCAAATGACAGCTTTTCCAGGAAGCCCTGACTTTTCCCACCAAATATGCATAATTGCTGGTCCTTTAAACTGGCATAATACTTTCAAAACTAGTTCCCAATGGCACCCTGGCAGATGCTGTCTGTGTCCTGCCCATAGGACACTTGGCATTTCCCTGCATACTGGCCTGACTTCTGTGCCAGCAGCTGCTCCTCCCTGTCTGAGACTTTCTCTGGCTTCCAGGGTTGCTCTGCCTGAGCAGAAGTGCTGGGAATAGCCCTCAACCTACGGTGAATAAACACTCCAGCTTCCTCAACCCTTGTGTTGGGATGACTGTCCAGAGTTTCCAAGTAGGAGTGAGTAAGCCCCAGTGGCCCACAGTGGTAACTGGCTTGATAACACACCTTTTGTTGTCTTACTTCCCTTCCTTGTTTTGCTTTCCTACTGACGCTTTCTGAAGTCTTCTGTATAAACTCAAATAACTTCAGGTTTTGCTTTTGGAGACCCCCAAAGTAGGTAACTAGTATTCCCTGCCACCATGGTGAATAGTAACCTGCCCACCCATGGTCTTTCCTACTCAACAGAAAGCTCTTTGCAGACAGGGAACTAGGAAGAGAGAAAGCAAACCAAAAGGATGTCCTAGCTGAGAGAAGGGCAAGTGCACAAGTCAGGAAGCCAACACATTCTTGTTGTAGTCAAAGAACAGCAGGAGACCAGCAGGGCCTGGGTAAAGTGAGTAAGAGTCAGAATGACTGGAGCTGGAGATGAGGGCACGTGAGAGAGCTCCATCTTTCTCCTTCTTCACATAGGGAAGGAGGGTGGAGATGAGAACAAATGGACTGAAGAATTTTATGGCCTAATGACTGCGGAAATGTAATACTTCTCATTAATGTCACCAATGTCTAAATGGATCTTAACTATTCTACTAATGCACACAGGCCATTTCTCCTGGTATTTGAATGTTATTAACATAAATATTCAAGCTAATTAGAAACCTTAGCATTTTCCTGTTACATAGAAAATTGGATATATGAACAAGGTCCGGGTTATATGTTTATTGATTAAACAGATACAGAGGCAGGATCTATTGTTGGGTTAAGTAGTAGGGAGGGGTCAAAATGACAGTCTGTGAATTGGGCAGAGAAACTACCCATTTTCAGACTGGGAAGTACCCATCATTGCATTTTGGTTAGATCTTAAGTCTCTGCATTCTTATGTTATTAATCTCAAAGATGAATCAACCTAAATCTTGACATAAATCCTCCCAAAACCAGAGGATAAGAGTATTAACCCTAACCAGCTGTATCTGTGACTAGAGGCCATGAACCTTTTCTGCAGAGCTAAAAAATAGATTTCATTCTTGACCTGAGACATTGCCATCTATCTCAGAATTAATCAAAGTCTGCAAGACTGAGTAACTTTGAGGAGAACGTGCCTTGGAGGCCAAGTTGAAAGGTCTCCAAATCCATTTCACTTCTGATTGAAGGTAGACTTCTAGGATTTAAGTTATACCATGGACAGAGAAAAGACAGATAAATACAATAAGCCTATCTTGACATCTTCCTTAAATGCATTTTCAGGAAAAAAAAAGAGGGATGATTCATTTGCATTAGATTTATTAATACTTTGTCTTTGTTATGTACCTTGGTTTTGTGTTCCTGGTACCATGTCTGCATAACAAATTACCCTAAAATGTATTGGCTAAAAACAACAGAAGAACTTTGATTACAAATTATCAATGTGGGCAGGGCTCAATGGGGAATAGCTTCTCTCTGCTTCCCTTGGCTTACACTGGAAAGAGGGCTGAGAGCTGGAATAATCTTAAAGTCCACTCCTTGGAGTGTTTGGTATTTGATGCTGGGAGGATCCAAATGCCTGAGGCTGGCAAGGTGGGGGGGTCCTCAGGCACAGCTGTCTATAGAAGATCTCAACATGGTTGCCTCCATATTGCAGCTTCAGTGTAGTCGAACTTCTTACCCATCTGCTCAGGGTTCTCAAAGTGCACGTCCCAAAGACTGGTGTCAGGCCAAGCCATATTGCTGTCTATTACCTGAGCAGGAGACAAAGACTCCAACTCTCAATGGAACGGTGTCAATGTTACATCGTAGGATGAGCAAGTGCGTTATGATATACAGAGGTGAGGCCATCTCTAAAAAATAGTAGGCCATATTTTGCTTTTCCTAATACATGCTGAACGGCAGACGTATGAATTCTCTTGCAATATTAGACAAAATAACTCACAGCTTTCAAGATCTGAGCCTGGATCCTTGAACAGAACAACTGGAAATGATAAAATGATTAAGAAAACACTCATTACATACAAAGCTCAACATTTTTGCACATGGGTGATGCACTGGAATCAAACAGAACTGAGTTTGAATTTCAGTGTGCTATTTTTAATTCAGTTATTTTCATCTATAAAAGAGAATTCGTATATCAGGGTAGTTATGGTGATTAAATGAGATAATTCACGTAAACTCTGAGCAGAACACCTGCCCATATAGCTACTGGCTTTAGTAGGGGAGTGGTAGTGATGGAGACAGAAATTAATACTAGCAATAATAGTGATGTATTTTTTTTAAAAAATGTCCATTTTGAGTTATCTCAATAGATTTCCTTCTGACACTCTGCTAAATTCAACAATAAGTAGGTATCTTTTAATTTTATACCATTCAATCTCATACGCATTAGTGCTTAAAAATTTATGCACATCTGATGAATGCACATTGATTTGAATTAAACAGAATCAAATCAAATTCTCTCTAAAAATAATACCTGAGTTCTGTTCTTGGTTCAGCCAGTGAATCGCTGTAGAACTTGGGACTAGCATGCTTTGTGCATTTTGCAACAACTATACCATTGCTTTAGGGTTGGCCTCTTCCACTGTAGAATATCTATAGGTTCAGATGATGGGCATAAGTCTCTTTCACTAATGAAAACATGTAGCATATGTTTTCAATGGGAGACTGCTGCACTTTCAGAGAAGCCTTGAGAGTCTACCAATGTCCTCCGTGTTCTCTCCTGCTTGAGGATCTTGACCACAATTTTTATCTGTGCTTCTCATTTAGCCTGGAACTTCAAACTCTCCCATGGCCTCTCTTGCACTACTGTCTTGAACTGGTCCTCTGCTTTTACTCTCTTGCTCCGCATTTCATCACTAGCTTGTATAATCTTTGAAAGCGAGGGATGACTGTTCTGCTTCACTAATTCTCTGATCCACAAATATATATGCAACACCCATCACTTGCCAGGCACTGTTCTCAGCCCTGAGAATGCACAGTGAACTACAGAAATGCCTCCCCCAGAAGCACAAACCTGTAGAAATGGGTTCCCCTACAAGCAATTTGTTGGAGAGGGAATGTCCGAAAACACCAGTCCAGGAGTAGGGAAGTGGGACAGAAAAAGAATAGCCAGTAAGGGAGATATTTTCTGTGGGCAACCAGAGCTTTGACCTGCTGGGGAACCCTGAGAAACTACTGAAAACTTCCTCAGCATTAGCACCGCGCCCCGCCCCCCCCCCCCCCGGGAAGGATGCAGGAACTAGGGTGTTTATATTTCCACCAACTCCCATCAGGGCTCCTCACAGGGAGGGACCAATTAATTCCTGGGCCCTCTGCAAAAGTGGATTCCAGCAGCTAGAGAAAGCTCACAGGCAAATAACTGAATGTTATGAATTGAATGTTATATGGGTACAAATAATAAGAGGTGAGGGAACGTTTTAGAGTCCTAGAGCTGGCGAAACAAATACCGCCAACTGGGTGGCTTAGAACAACAGAGATTTATTGCCCCATAGTTCTGGAGGCTGGAAGTCTGAAATCAGTATGTCAGCAGGGCCAGGCTTCCTCTGAAACCTATAGAGGAATCTTCCGTTGCCTTTTCCTAGCTTCTTGGGGTCTGCCAGCAATCTTTGGTGTTCCTTATCTTGCAGATGCATCATTCTAATCCTCTATCCACATATGGCATCCTCCCTCTGTCTTCAAGTTGCTTTCCTGTTTTTCCTCTGTGAATGTCTCTATGTCCAAATTTCTCCTTTTTATAAGGACATCAGTCATATAGGATTTGGAGCCACCCTAATGACCTCATTTTAACTTGATTACCTCTGTAAAGACCCTATTTACAATTAAGGTTGCATTCTGAAGATCTGGGTTAGGGCTTCAGACATATCATTTTTAGGAGACCCAATTCAACCCATATCAAGGAATAAAAGTGGTTATTCTGACAGCATCTGCTCTGTAGTCTCTGTTCTGAATGACCTACACTCTAGTAAGGGAAAACTGACAATAAAGAAAATAAAGAAATACAATGTATAGTATATATGATAATGACAAATGCTGTGGAGAAAAATGAAGAAGGGAAGTAGGATGCTTCTTTGTACTCTCCAAAAGCCTTAGCACAGTTCTACTCACAAAATTGGGGTTTAATAAGTACTTGTGAACGTCATGGCTAAGTGTATAAATACAGAGAGGCTTACTATTCACGTTATTGTGCACTGGATGTTTAATATCTATCAGTGACCATTCCATTACTATCCTGGGTCTCTGTGGAGCAGTTGTGTCTCTTTATTTCAATGGTTTATTTACTCAGTAAGGACTTCTAGCAGCTCCATATGTTGAATGCTGAGCTCAGAAAAGTGACCAATTGGATATTATTTGCAATCTCTCTGGAGAAGGTTTTTAAGGAAGGAGAGACAGAGAGAGAGTGTGTGTGTGTCTATATATATGTATATATCTATATATATAGTGCCTCTAAAGCAATTTTTTTCTTTTCTTTTTTTTTTTTTTTTGAGAGAGAGTCTTGCTCAGGCTAAAGTGCTGTGGTGTCAGCCTAGCTCACAGCAACCTCAAACTCCTGGGCTCAAGCGATCCTCCGGCCTAAGCCTTGCAGTAGCTGGGACTATAGGCACACACCACGACACCTGGCTAATTTTGTCTATTTTTAGTAGAGATGGGGTCTTGGTCATTGCTCAAGCTGGTCTCGAACTCAGGAGCTCAAGTAATCCTCCTGCCTCGGCCTCCCACTGTGCTAGGATTACAGGCTTGAGCCACTGTGCTCAGCCAACAAAGCAATTTTTTAAAACAGCCTAAAATAGGAATGTCAACAGAGAAACACTCTCCTAGTTTACCTGAGATAGACACGGTGAAACATATTTCTACCCACCTCATAAGGCTCTTCTTCTTTAGTATATTTAAGTTAATTTTTTAGGGCATAATATCTCTTTCACAATTCAGAAATGGGCATTCTAAGCACTGAAGGTATAATTTTATATAAATGTGCTGGCTTCGTTTCAGTTTCATGGTGGTAGAAATTATACCAATAAAAAAAAACCTTATAACTTTATGTATTGTGTGGAGAAAAATGACACTAATTCTAAACAATGGGGAATAATTGAGAGGTGCTGTCAAGCAGTACAGTGACAGAAAAATCACCTTGCTGATCTCTTTTGTATCTTTGAATAATCAACAGATATAAGAAAGGAACAGGTTGGTGCTATAATCCCTTTATGTTATTATTGGAAGAAAGACTATTTTAATCTTATTTTGATGGTCCCTTATCTAAATTGTTAACAACTTCTTTACTCTGTATTATTAGGTTAAGTCCCCAGTCGTGGTCACTGATGACTGGACGTCCTCTCAGTTTTTTCAGATCTTGCTCCCTTGGTTCTGTGTCCTGAGACCCACGGGGTTTCACTCAATACTGATCTTAAATACATAGGTTTTTTCTTTTTTTCCCCCCTCAAAGCTACTAAGCACAGTTTGAATGTCAGTGCTTTCAATTAAACCTTCCAGGTATTGTACTGGTGTTAAATAGGCCACCACTGGGGTTGGTTGCTTCCAATAAATGTAGAACTAAGGGAAACTGTGGGGTGTAGAGAGAGATGATCCTTTAAACCAATATAATGGAGATAAAAGATTGCACAAACTGCTCTTTTTCTTGCTTGACTTAGAATAGACACGTTGTAAATGATACTCTTAAACAACTGAAACATGGTAAAAAATATCCACTGACAAAGGGAAAAAAAAGGAAAGAAAAGAACTTTTACTTAACGGTGTTAGTTCTTGGCAATGCGTATATTAAAACAGAGAAGACAGGCAGTCTCTTTCTTCGGGGTTGATTTCATGCTCAACAAGATTACATAGTGAAGAGTCATTGGAACCGTTGTGCTTCCCTTTCCTTCTAGCAGTCTCTTTGTGGCCTGTGCTGAGGATGACATCAGCCTGCTGTAATTGTCATGCAGGCGGAAAGACCAAGGGGACAGAGGCAAAGCTGGTGGCCCCCTGCAAGCTGACTGCTTCTCACTGCAAGCACCCGAGTGTCTCCCTGCAAGCTTTCTCTGGCAGTGGGAATAGGGCTTGGCCCATTCACAAAGCAGATAAGGGGGACAGGGGAATGGGAAAGACACTGTTCCTGGAGCAGTCCTTAATCTTCTCTCCTCAAGTGAGACAACTTGGAAAGAGAAGTGTTCCATACTCTATTCCAGAGGTCCCCAGTTGGGTGGAGCTCAAGTTGTTCACAGTAACAAGCTGCCTATTAATGCACCCACGAATGGCTTCTTTCCTTGCTCTGTCTTCCTACCCACTTTCTGCTAATGTTTCCTGGATTGCTCCCAAATTAACTACTTGTACCCATATACTAGTGTGATCATCGCTCTGAAGATTTTAGCGTGTTTGGATATAAAGGGGCTCTTTGGCTTTTATAATTGTACTTTTCTTCTTTCCTCAAAGAAACATTTATAGCAATTTTTTTCTGGAAGCATTTCAATGTTGATTAAAAAGACCTGGAAGAGAATCATGAAGACGGAACCTTTGTAATTTAATGAAGGAGTCTCCATGTAGTTTCTTGAAACTTAGAGATGAAGATATCACATCTTCCAGAAATTCAATAAGCTTTCTGTGGTCTACAATACTCAGGATATTGGATATTGACACATACATACTCTAGTTAAGAGAATATATAAACAATTTTAAAGAATTGGTCTATGAACAGGGATAGCATAATGTTTTTTTTTCCACAGAAATAATTATTGAGATTCCCCTATGAACGTATTTTGAAAATTGATTCCCCATGCATAATGGGGCTCCACTACAGCTCAGGACTGGGATACTTACCACATCCTGGAGAAGGGTTTGCTCCCTCCTGTTTTAAGTTTCCTTGCATTGTGAAACTTGCAGAAGTGATTATTATACTCTAGTAAGAGACACATGGGGGATGAACAGGAATATTAATAGGAAGCTTAAGCTTTTATTCAAAAGCAGCTCACTTTTAGATCTCAGTTTATGACCACCACCCTCTACAGGTTTGCCCAAGAAGCATTTCAAAATGATTCTTGGTGATTAGCTACCAAATAGAAAAAGTAGCAAAATAATTAATTAGCCTGTCCTTTATAGCAATGTTTCCACAATAGAACTAGGACTTACAGGTCCTAAATTCCAAATATTAGATTGTCTCTTCCTTCTGCTGAGTGTTGAGTGGTTGCCAAGGCCATGGAGACAGAATTGTCGAGGCTTAAAGATGAGCACCTGCAAAAGTCATTTCTCTAGTTCATCCCTTTAGAAGGGGTTTGTGTGGTATAAAATGGTACAAAAGTAAATACTTGTGGCAAGTACCAGGGTAGTGTATTCCCTATGATGGCAAAGGCCTTGGGGTGTGACCTCTGTGTTTTGGAGGTTGTGGGAAGAATCCTCCATCTTCACTTTTTTATCTTCCAACCCTGCCCGGATCCAGCCCAATCACTGAGTTGCACAGGTTTATGGGAGGGATGCAGGAACCTAAGACCTTGAGAGAAGTCTTGTCCTTCTAACCAGAGGAAACAAAAAAGAATCTCCTGTTGTCCAAAGAGTGCACAATCCATATTATTTTTCTCTTTCTTTTTTCTTTTGCCACTCAATCTCAAATTAGCCCTATTTACACAAACTACACAACATTATGAGAGGTGAAACATCTGAGAAAACTCTATTTTTTTTTGTCTAGAGGTATTAGGAAAAGAAGTCATTGGGAATTGGAGACTGTTGGAGAAAACTCAGAGAGGAAAGAAAGAGCAGGAGAAATGGATCTCCAAATTTTGGGTATGTAATGTTGTAGCTCTTGGACTCACCCCTGAGCTGGGTACATGTGGAACAGCTCCATCAAAGAACAGCAAAGTCTTTGAGAACTGAACTACAATGTAAACCATGACTGAAATTCTAAGCTATCCTCTGACTGGAGCATGCACCAGCCAAACTTAAATAGCATAGCAAAGACATTGAACTGACATTGGGACCAGCACCACTGAAGGTGAAATTTCTTGTCAGTCTGAAGCTAATCATGTTGACTACCAGTTATTAAAAAAACTCAACATTTTCCAGAAGATTATAATAGGATCTGGAAACTTGCAATATAAAATTAAAATATCCTGGATATGATCCAAAATGATGTGACATAAAATGAATTAGGAAAATCCAGTAAATACACAAGGGAAATGATAATAGATGCCAAACTCAAGATGACCTAAGTCTTGGAATAGTCACTCAAAGACTTTAAAACAGCTGTTATAACCATCCTCTATGAGGTAAAGTTAACACTCTTGAAAGATAGAAGTGCCCAGCAAAGAAATAGGAATAAGAAAAAAGTACCAAACGGAAATTCGAGAACTAAAAAATGTGATATCTGAAAATAAAAAAAAATACACTGTAGAGGCTCAATGACAGAATGAAAGTGGGAGAGGGAAGAGTCCAACAGAAATCATACAATCTGAAGAACAAAGGAGAAAAGATTGAAAAATATGAACAGCACCTCAGAGTCTTCTGAGATAATACCAACAGGTCTAACATTCATATCTTTGGAATTATAGAAGGTAAATATACTCTAGAAGGGAAAGAGTTTGGTGTAGAAAGAAACATATTTGAAGAAATAATGGATTAAAGCTCCCCAAATTTGCTGAAACTCATACAAATTCAAAAAGCTCAGTGAATTAAAAAAAAAAAAAGACTAACTCAAACAAAGCCCCACTCAGGCACATAATAATTCAACTACTGAAAACCAAAGTAAAAAAAAAAAACAAAAAACTTGAAAGTGGTCAGAGAAAAAGGAATATACAACATAGAGAATGACTATAGATTTCTCATCAGAATCCATGAAGATTAAAAAATAACAAAATAACATTTTGAAAGTACTGGAAGAAGAAATAAATTTGTTCACCTAGTATCCTATATTGAAAAAAAAATATCCTTCAGGAATGAAGACAAAATAAACATTCTCAGATAAAGAAAGCATAGGAAATCTTGTCACCAGTAGACTCTCTATAAAAATGAATGCTCAAAGAAATTCTTCAGGCTGAAGGAAAATGATACTGTAACGGAACTTGAAACATCAAGAATAAAGAAAAATAAAAAAAATTAATAGTAAATATCTGAGTGAAGATAAATTAAAAATATATATATTATTGTTGAAAGGATATAACACTGTCTGGAAGTTTTTAAACGTAACCAGATGTAACATGCCTTAGTTAATATAGGCTGCTATAACAAAATACCTTAGACTGGGAAATTTATAAAAATTGGAAATTTATTGCTTATGGTTCTGGAAGTGAGGAAGTCTAAGATCAAGGAGCCAACAGATTTGGAGTCTGGTGAAGGCTTGCTGTCTGCTTCTTAGATGCTACCTCTTGCTGTGTCCCCACCGGGCCGAAGGACCAAGACAGCTCTTTTCAACTGTTTTTATGAGGGTACTAATCCTATTCAAAGGGCAGAACCCTCATGTCTTTTTCACTTCCCCAAAGGCCCTACCTCTTAATACCACCACCATGGGGATTAGGTTATAATATGAATTTTGGAGGAGTACATTTAGATCATAGCAAATAAATATGGAAAATAGTTTTAAAAGGGTGAGAAAGGGTACAGGATCTTATATAGTTGTAGGTTTCTATGCTTTGTTGAAGTGATGAAACATTAACTCTAATTGGAGATTGAAAAGTTATATAGATTGACAATGAGGCGGGGAGGGAGAAATTCCTAGAGAAATCACTTAAAAATGATACAAAGAAATATATAGTTAAAAAACAATAGAAACATTAAAATAAATATTAAAAATATTTAAACAATCCAAAATAAGGTAAGAAAAGAGTAGGTAAAAAATCAAAACAGAGGGGACAAATGGAAAACAAATGATAAAATGGTAGATTTAATCTAATCATATAATCAGATGAGATGAAAAGTTAAGACTCAACGAAATGCTGTATATAAGGAACCCACTTTAAATATAATGACATAGTTAGGCTAAAAGAATGGGAAAAGATGTACCATGCAAACCCTGTTCAAAGGAAAGCAGAAGGGCTATTTTAATATTAGACAGAGTTGGGTGAGGAAAATTACCAGGGACAAGTAGATCAATTCACCAGGAAGATATAAGAATTCCAAATGTGTTTATACCTCATAGGAAAGCTCCAAAATATATAAAGCAAAAAATAATAACAATAAAAAAACCTATAAAGAGAAACAGACGAATTCCCAACCGCTCTGGACAACTTTAACATTGACCTACTTTCTTTCTCTGTGAATTTGCCTATTCTGGATATTTTATAGAAGTGGAGTCATACAATATGTGGTCTTTTGTGACTGGCTTCTTTCACTTAGCACAATGCTTTTAAGGTTGATCCGTGTGGTGACCATGTCATCAGCATTCCATTCATTTATGGCTGAATAATATGCTATTGTGTGGATATATCATTTTGTTTATCTATTCATCAGTTGATGGACATTTGGGATATGTCTGCATTTTGGCTATTATAAATAATGCTGCAATAAACATTCACGTACAAATTTTTATGTGATGTATGTTTTCAATGCACTTAGATTTATACCTATAAGTGGAATTTTGGAGCCTATTGTATAATAACTCTATGTTTGACTTTTGAGGAACTGCCAAATTGTTTTTCTCAACCTGCATAATCTCAATGGACCTATCTCCAAGTTAAGCAATTCTTCTGCCAGCTCACATTTGCTGCTGAGCCCCTCGAGAGAATTTTTCATTTCAGTTATTAAACTTTACAGTTCCAGAATTTTTAAGTTTCTTTTCATAATCCTCTCTCTATTTGATGAGCCATCATTGTCATATTTTCCTTTAATTCTTTAGACACGATTTTTTCTTAGTTCTTTGGATGTACTTATAATAGCTAACTTAAAATGCCTACCTGATAAGCCAACATCTTAGGCCATTTTCTATTGGCTGCTCTTTTTTTTTGTTCTTTTGTATGGGTCATACCTTCTCCTTTCTTCGTATGGCTCATAACTTGTCAAAATCTGGACATTGCAGATTACATATTGTGACAACTCTGTTACCAGATTTCCCCCTTTCATCTCTCCCCATCTCTGCATTTTCTTGTTGCTGCTGGCTATTGTTGCTTGTTTGTTCATCAACTTTCCTAGACTCATCCTGTAGATTCTGTATTCCCTGCAGTATGCAGCTACTGAGTTCCCTGCTAGCTTTTTTTGTTTTAACTGTTGTTTTCATTTTCATTACTGGGACCTAGGGGTCACCCTTGGGGCAGTGTATTTTAGGAGTAGGCTACTGATCAGTCATATTTCCTGAATTGCCTTGAGCCAGTAACTGTTCCACCTCTTGCCAAGGAGATCTGTGTGTGAAGATACACCTTCCAATATCAGGCAGTGTAAGGTCAGTTTTAGCTCTTCCTGTTTGTGCAAGGCTTCAAGGTCAGTCAGAGCTGAGTGACTGGAGCTTCCTCCTTTCCCAGTTCTTTCCCGGGCACACCCTGGTCATGTGCGTAACCCTGCATAGGTGTGGGGCCATTCTGGAGTCTCAGAAATATGTCGCAGCTTTTCAAAGCCCCCTTTGGTGGTCATCTAGTTCTCTTAAGATTTCCTTTTAAATTTTCATCCAGGCTCCTGTTTGCCCTAAATGAAATGCCAGCCTCAGGCAGCTTTCCTTGGACAGTGTTACCAGCAGATTGCTATTGTTTCCACTCATGCCCTGAGGATAGCACATTTTTCCTCTGATTTAAGCTTCAGGTCAAATCAAATAGAAACAACAACCTGACCGGGAAGGGGGCTTTTCCAGGGAGCTGCTAATTTGAGGAACATATTTACTGTCCTCTGGAGGTGCATCTTTTCACAGAACTCCAAAGAGGTCACTTTTCTCTGTTGAATGCCAGGCTGCAGGCCTGTCATGGTCACCAGGACACTGAGCTGGGGGTGCAGGGGGAGGGAATAGTCCCAAGTGAAAATGACACAGACCCACTATTTTTAAGAAATAGTTGGATTTGATTGTTTTGCCTATATTTTCATTGTTTTGTAGAGACATGGGTTTATAGATGTCCTCATTCCAGGATTTCAGCTAGAGAGTCTTAATCAAACTCAGGTATTTCAAAGTAAAACATGCATGCTGTTAATCCCTATGCTTCGTTTATAATGACTCAATGAATATCAAGTGCATAGAAGAGTTTTGGGCACACATAGTAAGTATAATAAGCATATGTGAGTGTTAGCTATTGTTATTGTTAATCTCTCTTCCCCAACAGTGGCTTCTCTCTTCTGCTTCCCTGTGGAGCACGCTGTTTGGAGCTACAAACACTGTGAAGTCATTGATAGCTGAGGAAAGCATTTAAGATGTATTTTCACAGATTTAACACAATTACTAAAACCAATGCAGAGACTTTCAGACTCTGAGGTACTATGCTGCGGACGACGGATAACTTCTACTCAAGCCTGGGAGTAAAACTAGGACTAGTTTTAAGCAGTGACTAGAGAGAAATTTAGCGTGAGAACAAAGGTAATAACTCATAATAGAGTCTCTCCATTCTTCAATTTAACCTTTTTAAATTAGAATATATACATATATATTTTACTTTTAAAAACCTAATTGAGTGGGAAAATACTCTTTTGTTTTTGTTTATAAACCCCATTTCTGGAGACTTTCTGTCCATAGTCAAGTTATAATGGGAGCGTATCCTGATGAGAAGTGAGGTATTAATATATAGGAAGAAATTGGAAGGCTCCTGAATGATGCCATTTTGCCTACATATTCTAAATGGAAAACAATCCCCAATCTACGTGGGGTAGAAAAGCTTGAGCCAGACTAGCATGAGCCCTGTGGGGTAGCTAGAAGTATCCTTCTGGAGCAGGATGCAGAAACAGAATTTTCTAATTTTTCAAAGAATAAAAATCACCTGAAGTCTAATAATAGCAGCTCTTATTAATATGTGACAAACTGAACTAAGACCTATGAGGGGAAATAGTAGTCTTAAAAATTAAGATAAGGCTGGGTGCCTGTGTTTATCAGTGAGATGGAATTCCCACTTTGGGCCAAAACTGGCATTGAGACACAAAGAGGCAAATCTGACAAACTGGAGGGTTATGCTGCCAAGAACCAATCTGCACGGGAAATTTTTATTTTATTTTTGTTTGGAGAGAAGCAAAAAAGTGGCTTTTTACAAGGATGCAGAGAGAGAAGGGCACAGGCCAAGGCATTCTCTTGACTCAGGGGCCCTGCATAAGTGTCCAGGTACCCAGGTTTGGAGGAGACACCCCTCTATCTGCAGGCTGACTCTGGGTGGATCCACGGTGTGACGCCCTGTAAGCTCCAGGAGGCTGCCCCAGACAAATGTTCTCTCCTTGACCAAACTCTAGCCAGGCTCCTCTGAGCCCCTTCTCCGAAAGGTCTCAACCTGGGCCTATAAAGACTTGAACAAACACTAACACAGTTTCTAGTAGCTTAAAGCCACATCCCTAAGACAGCCCTAGCCCCATTTCAATGCCTGCCTGAAAAACTCAAGGCTGCAAGAAAATGTTCACTGTTTGTTCCAGCCAATGCCTGAGGATAAGGCCACCCGTCTCCCAATCTCAGTGGGAGGACAGAATCCTAACTCCCCGCTGCCCGCTAGCAGACACAGCTCACCAAGGCTTTGTAATTTTTCACTTCCTTGCCTCTACTCACTCCCCTTTCCCTCCTCCCTACTCCTTCATCCTCCTTTTAAAACACCCTTTCTTATCTGCACAAATCAAAACTGAGTTCCGTTCATGCTGGACTCTTTTCCCCCATTGCAATACTTATTACTGGTTAAAATCTGTCCTTCCCACTTTAGCTAGTGTCCTATGTTGTTTATCTTTGACACTCCACCAGCAGAGTTGTCACTGCACCACAAGGGACAATGGCACCAGCTGCTTCTCAGGTAGAGGCCACCAGCCAGGGGGATTCTGCAGGAAGATTCAAAAGGGTGATCAGTGAATTCGAGTGAGACCGGCTTCTAGGGAAGCCTGGAAATAACTGCAGGAAGCTTATGAAAGGAACTTGAGGACATACTTTATGCCATGATGCCCTTATGCGCCAATCAGGAAAATTTGAATTGTGACAGTGACTATGACAGCTGTAATGTCTAGAAGCTATTGAGGATTGAAGACACTGTAATAGTCCCTAATTACTGAGCCCTTCCTAGTTCCCTGCAGTGCAGCGTGTTCCTATCTACACTGCTTACAGCAGTTCTTCTAGGCTGCTTTCATTTACCATGGTTAATAGATGAGAAAAGTAAGGCACAAAAAAAGAAGCAACTTTCCCAAGAACACACACCCAGTATTTGGCAGAATCAGAATTGGAACTCAGATCTTCTTCACCAAAAATATTATTCTCATTTCGGTACACCCTGTCTCCTGGCATCTGTAAAAGCTATTTCTTATTTACACCTTCAAAACGTCTGGATACCAATTTCCAGTGAGTAAGAAGAGCCAGTACAACAACAACAACAACAAACATCAAAGGAAAAAGGCAAACGAATAATAAAAGGAACCTCTACTGTGAGCATGTCATCGGGTCCTACAAATTCACAGTGAGAAACCTGGGAAATGGAAAATGGAAACGGGCACAAAAAGTGCAAAAGAAACTTGACCCATAAGGCTATCCGTGTGATAATTTACAGAACAGTAGCTGAAGTCATAATTGCCTCCTGTTCATTTACCCAAGGTGGGAAAAGGAAGTTAATTTCAAAAGCTGAAATGCTGATAATCGCTTATGTGTGCTTTCATTTTAGAGAGAAAAGCATTGCTGGAGCTGCAATTGTCCCAGTGAAAAGATGGTCATTGTGGGAACAATTTGGTGAAATGCATGAATTGGATAAAGAAGAAGAAATAAAAGAAGAAGGGGAAGGAGAACAAGGAGGAAGAGGAGGAGGAGGAAGAGGAAGAGGAGGCAGCAGTGGCCAATTATGTTTAAATATAAATTAAACCAATTCCTACTAGATAAAATAAGTGCAGAATTGCTCAACAAATTAGCCAGCAGGATGTTACTATTCCAATCAACATCATGCTGGTACATGAGAAGGGCTAATTTTTTTGGATTAACAATTGTTATTGAAAATTTTCTTTCTCAAGGATCTGGGCCCAGGCATCTTGGCTAATTTAGGAAGTTGATTTTCTAAGCTGTTAGGGTTTTCAATACTGAGACTGATAGTGAGGCCCACTGCTATGGAGTGAATTTTGTCCCCTTCCCAAATTCATGTGTTGAAGTCCTATACCACAATGTGACTGTATTTGGAGATAGGGCCTGTAAGGAGGTTAAATGAGGTCATAAGGGTGGGACCTTAATCTGATAGGACTGGGGTGCTAGAGAAAAAAAAAAGAGGAAAACACACCAGATCTCTCTCTCTCTACACACACACACACACACACACACACACACACACACACACACACACACACACACACACGAAAGGTCATGTAATGACACAATGAGAAGGTGGCTGTCTGCAAACCAGGAAGGGAGCCCTCACCAGAAACCAATTGTGCTGGCACCTTGATCTTGGATGTCTCGCCTCCAGAATTGTGAGAAAATAAATGTCAGTGGTTTAAACCCAGTCTATGGTATTTTGTTATGGCAGCCCCAGGAGATGAACACACTCACATAGTGTGTGGCTATTTCTTGTGCCTCACTGTATTGTGTCAGTCTCATTGGTTTCCTCTGTCAGTCAAAGTGTTTCAAGATAAGTGAGCAATGGCAGGGATTCCCAAGCTGTTGTAACTACCCTTGGGTGAATTTTATTTTATTTTTTATTTTTTCCTCTTTTTATTTCAATACATTTAGGTGGTACAAGTTGAATTCCATTACCTGTATATATCGTATAGCGGTGAAGTCTGGGCTTTTAGTGAACCTATCAGCTGAATAATGTACATTAGGTGAATTTTAAAATGAATGATGTGAATTATGTTTGACAAGTACTTTTTCTCTTCTCCATTTAATTTTGTTGCATATAATTTATAGTGACCTATATGTTTTCTATCTCCCTTACTTTTCCCTCAACCATACATAATCTTGTTACCTTTAAAGTTGCCATTTAAATATCACTTAAAAGTGTTTTTACAAGGACTTTGCAATATCACAGAAAGAGTTTTGGCCTTTTAATTCCAGATATCTTTCACATTCATTTAGGAAGGAGAGGTGATCTGAGGAAAGGGCAGATAAAAGACACACAGTTTCCAAGTTTTCTAGAACTCACTAAAGACATGGATGAAACAAAATTGTCCCCAGGCATCTACCACTAGGGCTATCCATTCTTTTAATGTAGTTTTGGAGCACTGATATTGAGCTAAGTTAACAGAAACACAGCAAGCGAAAAGTACTCATTTAATCAATCCTAAACCTACTCCTCCAGACCCCTTATTGTCGCTAACCCTGTTCCTCTGTGAACTCTTTAAGGAAAGAGACCCTGTGTCTTGTCTTATCTCAGTATCTCCAGTATGTGGCACTTACCACACACTCCAAAATAAATGTTGAGTTGTATCAAAGTCCACCTGACCTAATTAATATCTTTTGTCCTTTAAAAACCAGATTCAACAATAAAACTATAACAGAATTATAGCTATTTCACCCTAATTGCATTTTCAAGTCACATTTCTTTTATTCGCCGAGATGTAATGAGGACATGCATTTCCCAGGAAAATGGTGCAACTCTATAAATTCACGACAAGTCCTTCAAACAAAAGATGAGGAAAGTGGATCAATCTAGCCAGACAATGAAAATTAAGTTACTTCTATTTTGACTAAAGAAAACATCTTCTTTTAAGGGGGAATTTCAAAACTGCAAATTACAATTTAAAATGATAGCTGAAGGGCATAATCTACAGGAAGGCAATTTTTGTAAGATATATTAAATTTGAACTTTTCTATTATATTTGATGAGATGTAGAATCAGAGGATTTTAAAACTGGAAATATGGAAGGGGCCTTGGAGAACTCCCATTGAAAACCAAATCACACACATACACACAAAAAAACCCTTTTCTGTGGGTAAAAATGGAAATTTGATTTTGAAAGATGGAGCAGCATGTCCTCAGAGGTCTCTGTGCCAAAGCGGTTTTCAAATAAAGAAACAGATAATAAAACTTTCTGCTCTCTTAATATATGGTGAACACACAGACACACACACACACACACCACACACCAAAAAAACAGGCACCCATCATCCGTTAAAGATATTGCATGTTGCCATGACACCACAACAGGATTGCTAGTTGGTTTGTTTACCTGGGAGAAGCCTTACATTGCATCCTCCATACCCTTTTAGTTTTAGGAGTCTCAGCGTTCTGTTATGTTTTGGCCTTTTTGCCTAATTTTCTCTCCTGACAGCAAATAAATAATTTGGGGGCATAAAGATATAGCAGAAATAACAAGAGCTTTGGAATCAAACAGACCCAGGTTTGCATTCCACTCTGCCATTTCCTAACAAGGTGGTCTTGGACAGCCACTTAGTTGCTCGCATTTTCAGCTGAATGATGAGCCTAATGATGATGCCTGCTTGTGGCATTACTGAGGGGGTTAGAGATAGTTTATCTAACCTAGATACAGTATCTACCACACAGGAGGCACTCATTGATCATTATTGAGTTTTCACACAGAACTGACCGATTTGTCACCCTGCTGTAGTTTCTCAGGTTCAATCCAGATTGAGTTGTGACCTCAGTTGTTTGATTTATGTCCCCATGTAGATCCATACTGCTTTGGATCAGGTCATGTGAAAAACAGCACTAGACATGTTCACCTTGGTTCCAACTCAGAATCAGTAAAAGTCATGATATCAGGAGATAAGGGCAAGATTGACCATCCACCAAAATAGACACACACACTCACAGCTTCTTTGACCAACCCATCCACCTCCAAGAAGTACCAGTAAATGCACAGGAGTTATTTACTCTATTCAATATTATGAGCAATTAAGTCCAAAAATGTTCACTGAAAACTACTTTGTGTTAGGAACTTTACAGGTAGCAGTAGTAAACCATAATCTTGGACTTCATGAAGTTTATGGTATTACAGATAAAACAGGAACTCAAAAATACAAGTCCCTTTCCATGTCTTTTTTCTTTTTTACTCCTCTTTCTTCCCATGAAAATTTAACAGACTTACAATCAATTTCCTCACAGTCTGGTTCTTGGTTATAGGACACTAGCTATTTCCTGCTGACGTAGTAAGGCTTCAAGACCATATATTTGTATTTGTATGTAGTGCTCTTTTGCCAAAAAAATAGTTTCATAACTAAAATGAAGATTTTTGAGCAAGGGGGAAAAAGTGAAAAGGAATAGAAATTTGTATCACCTGGTTGAACTAGGGTAAACATATATAGTAAATAATCCGTCCTCCATGTTGATCCGTTTACCTTTAGTGACAGAGAATGAATGAGCCGAGGCATAACCATTATGTATCTTACCCACTTGCTCACCCACACTGGGTTATTAGCAGGAATGCACAGGTCCATGTGCATTCCTGGATGCTATCTGGATGATAAAAATTCAAGTTCAGATTGGTTTTTATTACTTTGGAAGACACTTGGGCAGTATGCACAATGCTAAACATGCTCATCACTTTTGATCTGGTAATTCTATTCCTAGATATGAGTTCAACAGATAAGATCTGTTAAACACATACTGATGAATTCAACACTGAAGTGTTCACCAGATGACATACATAAGAATTATTATGGCATCACTACTTTTAATAGCCCTAAACTGAAAACAACCCAAATGCCCATCATTAGTAGAATGGTAAATCATTTGTGGCATATTCATACATTGGGTCATAACATAGCAATAACAAGGAATGATCTACAATTATATATATCGTAAATGAATCTCATGAACATAATGTTGAGTGAAAGACGACAGATACAAAAGTATCTTCCCTACAAAGTTTCAGCTGGACAGGAGGAATAAGTTTTGAGATCTACTGCACAGCAGGGAAATTAGAGTCAATAATAATATTATATATTTCAGAATAACTAAGAGACTAAAGTTTAAATGTATTATATCACCACAAAAAATGTCAAGTAACAATGAAATTGATTGTGATATTTTTAATTTTTATTCTTATTCCTGTAGGTATGTATAAAGGAAATGCTTCATGTTCAAGTACCTTTGACTCTTCAAGTCAATTCTGAAAGAGCAACTTACTTAATTACTTGAATGTTTATATACTACCCCACAAAAATGTTTTGTCCCCCCTGCTTCCCATCCCTCCCTGGGAGAGATACAGAAAGTAAAATGAATAAAATATGGAAAAAAAGTGTCAAGTAAGTAAGGTGATAGGTTAATCACCTTGATTTAATCACTCCATGTTATATACATATATCAAAACAATACCTCGTACTCCACAAATGTTTGCAATTATAATTTGTCAATTAAAAATAAAATAAAGGAAAAAAAGGAGAAAGTGTCCCCTGTATGATTCTTCTTATTCCTTAACTGGCTAAACTACTTTAGAGTTAGAAACCAGGATGCTGGTAACCTTTGGGAAGGTAGTCACCGGGAAGGGATATAAGGAAGTTTCTGGACTGCTTAATGTTCTCCTTCTTCATCAGGGTGTTTGTCAAATGGCTATTCCCACTTTGTAAAAATTAATTTATGATTAATTTATTATAATTTATATGTTTTTAAGTATATAGGTTATACGTCAATAAAAATTGCCCCCAAATTTAGGTCTTTCTCATAATGGATGGGAGGGGCATCAGAAGTGGAGAGAAGTGGTCCACAAGTCTAAGAGAAGATCATCAGGTTCAGTCTGATCATTGCATCTACCAATGTCTAAGAGCAAAGGTGAGCCTGACGTCTGTACTTCAATGTCAGTGCCTTATTTTCACCCCTTGACTTCCAACTTTTGCCCTTGGAGATAATTGAATCCAGTGCTAATGCCAGGGAGCCTCAGTAACTGAATCAGCATTTGATTGAACTAGGTCCTTTTAGCATCCCCTTTTAACTGTTTGCATGCCAACGTCACTGAAATGGACAATGCTCATTTTAGTTAAAAGCCTCCTAGGTTGTGAGTAAACAGCCTGCTTACACAAGCTATTTGGGTGACACGGCTTACCAGGATTCTTTAGTTTAAATAGAAAGCAGAATCTGAATGAATTACCTTGTTCTTCCACAAGGAAAAGCATTGTCCTCATGTAGCCATCAATTTAGTCATCGATCAGTCACGGAGCATCTACTATACTCCAGGCCCTGTTGTAAATCCTGGGGATAAGGAAAAAAACCACATGTAATCCCTGTCCTCATGGAACTAATAATCTAGCCAGGAGTCCACCCATTTAACAAATACCTAAAATGATGTGCTGTACCATAAGAATGGATTGTACAAAAGGCCTTGAAATAACAGAAAAAAAATGAGTAATTTCCAGAGATCAAAGGAGACTTGAGTGAGAGGGTAACAACTGTGCTTGGTTGTAAAAAATAAAGTTGGGCTTTCAAAGATGAAAAGAGGAATGGGGGGCTCCAGCCGGAGGGAACAGACCCTGCAAAGTCCTTGCTGTGAAAGTATGTGCTGTGTGGTGGTTCATTGACCACTGACCAAAGATTGGGTGCTGGGAGGGAGAAGGGGGAGTGAAGGACAGCAGGTGTTTGGGGCTGGATTATAAAAGTATAGAAAATGCCATTGGTGCTCACCCAGATCTCCTTTTCCTGGCCAGTATGTTCTTCCTTCAGCTGCTGTGAATTTTAGCTCAGTCCTTCCTCCTCCTGGGGAGAATTTCTCTTGGTCTGTAGGAGCCACCTTACCCAGAGTCGCCTGAAAGGCCATAGCCCTCACTTCCTGGGGCAATCTGCAGCCAATAGCTGGCTGATCTGTGGGGTATGGAAGCCTGCTCCTTGCTTCAGGATGAGGTAACTGTGCTGTTCACCATCCTGACTTCCCCTTGGGATCAGGGTGTGCCTAGACCTCAGCTAAGCCCACAGCCTTGATCAGCTCCTTCTACCTGTTCCACCTGCTTCCTGTAAATCCTTCCACCTGAGAGCATTCCTCACTAAATCACGTGCACAAGAGCCCCTGGCTCACACTCTGCTTTTCAGGAGGCTGCCCTAAGTCTTCAGTTTTGATCCTGTAAATAACAAGAAGCTATGAAGATTTCAAACCAGTGGAGTGAGTCAATCAGAACTGCATTTTGTTAACACCATCATAATTTTGAGAGTAAGTCCTCTGGTTTATTTTTAATGTAAGAACATATTGCTTTTAAACACTGCTTTGATATAACTTCTTCATGCTCAATCTGAGGAGGGGTGTGTGAGTGTATGTGTGTGCGTATGTGAGATTCTAACTCTTGAGGGGAATGTGAGTGCATCTGGAAAAAAATGGAAAGGGGATTTTCCCTTTCATGTGTTTATTTTCTTATAATTGAAGGCACTTAGGAATTTTCAACCCAAAATATGACTCTCTGGTATAAAGAATATTTTGAATTAAAGGCCCTTGGAGAAAGGGGTTTTCCCTCTATCTGCATAAAATAGATGGACCCATCAAAAGATCAATTGACTTCCCTTCCCCTCTCTGTTATCTTACTATATTGCAGGAAGGAAGACCAAAAATGCAACCAGACCCGGCCCAGATTATTTTAAATATATTAATAATATCTATCTCTCAGGGTAATTTATAAGTCAATCTGTTTCCCTATCCATTCATCTTCCCTAGCAATCATATATTGTCCCTAAACAAAATTACCTCTATTCCTCATCTCCCCCCACTTCTCTAAAAGGAGGGTATAGAAATTTCTGGACCTCACTGGGATATTGGGTAATCACTCTGTGATTCTCCCTGTGCGTAGGGTCAACAAACCTCTTTCTCTTATTATCTGCCTTAATTGTGAGTTGATCCTTCAGAGAACTTTCTGGAGAAAGGGGAAGTTCCCCTCACCCCCACATAATTGTACTCTGGGATTTCCCCTTTATTTAATTATTTGCCCATGGTGGTTTTTATCATGTTTCTTGTAGCAGTAATTACTTCTCATTTCTGTGTCCTTTGTTTGAAAAATATTCTTATCCCATAGTTAATTATTTCAGAGTATTTTAGAATTAGAGCTTTAATAATTGATTATGGGCCAGGAAAGGTGATCATTGTTAGAGAACCTGCTAGAGATTACTCTAACAATGTCACAGAGCTTCTTTCTCTCTTTCTCTCCCTCCCTCCCTTTCTTCCTGCCTTTTCTTCTTTCTTTATTTGCTGGATATCTCAAAATGTTAAATATATTAACCACGAGCCTGCTAACACTCAGAATAATTGGCTCTTAAATTTTGTTTTGTAAAAATTCAGTCTTGCTAATTAGTTGACCTTTATTAATAAAATATGCACATTTTCATTCAACAGGTGCTGGAGTGATGTAGGTGCTTGCTGTAGAGTGTTCATCTATTCACTGGAAATATAATTGCCTTTCCAAAACTGTAACTCTGGTCTTGATCCTTGCCATGTGAGGGGGAGAAATTTATGTATCTACTTAATTTATTCTCAGTCACAGAGGAAGGGAATAAATCTTTATTTAAGATATTAAATGCACAAGAAAGCCATTGCAACTTTAAATGAAGAATTACTCTTATTAAAAACAAAGATGTTATGCTCTCCTTTTATTTTCACCTGAGGAAATCCTACTTAACCTTCAAAGCTAAGCTGAAATATCACTTCCTTTATGAAAGAGGGGCTGAGGAAGATTTATTCCTGTTTTTTTAATCCAGAGGTCAATTTTGCCTCTGAATTCTGTAAAATTTAGTTCAGCCCTTTTTAACTCACCATTGAATACTCTCTTGGAATATAAATACATAAATATATCAATTAGCTATCACTGCATAATAAACACCCGAAAACTCAGCGGCATAAATTTTAAAAAGTTATTTTTGCTTATGAGACTATGGGTCCACTGGGTGGTTCTGTCTCATCTGGGCTCGCAGATGTGTTTGTGGCCAGCTGCAGATTGAGTAGTGGTTCTTCTCTTCTTTGTTGGGCTCTCTCACTTGTTTGGGGCTCAGCATGCTTGAGGTGGTTTAAAATAGCCCCTGAGGCAAGTGGGCTGCCTTCCCTGGGGTCTCTTAGGGTCTAACAGGTTAACCGGACCTGTTGATCACATGACAGGTAGGCAGTTCTGGAAGAGAGTCTAAGTGCGCAAAGCTGCCTTCCCTGGGGTCTCTTAGGGTCTAACAGGTTAACCGGACCTGTTGTTCACGTGACAGGTAGGCAGTTCTGGAAGAGAGTCTAAGTGCGCAAAGCCTCTTGAGGCCTCCACTTGGAACTGGCATATGGTCACTTCTACCTTCTGTTACTTAAAGTAAATTACAAGGTGGACCACATGCAGGGAGTAAGAAAGAGGCCCTACTTCTTGATGCACTGAATTACAAAACCACATCACAAAGAACATGGTTCAGAGAAGAATGGAAAATGGAGACATTTTGCAATGAATATATTATACATACGTGGGTGTACATATTTGCTCCTTATCAGTCTAAAATCTTCTTGAAGATAGGCAGTATTTGATTAGCTTGTATGCCAGCATTAATGGTGGTGTTTAGAAGGGATATCTATTGGTTTCAACTTTTACAGCATCTCTTCTTCTTTTCTTCCCCTGATAATAGCTCTTTGCCTGTCCTCTGTCATGCTCCCCTACCCTCATCCAACTGGGTGCTCTCACCCAAACAGCTGGCCAGGGGATAAGAATAAAACTCAGGCTGGAACAATGAGACTCTTTCAAAAATTTGATCTGGCGGATCCTCATGAGGAGGGAATGTGGTCGCAGCAGAGGATCCTTGAAATCTGGTTCTTTAAATCTTCCTTTAATTTCGGGAGCTTTCCACTGTCCTTCCAGCAAATATTCTTTTCTCTTTTTTTCTTAAGGCAGAACATCTGATCATAAGGACGTTGCACACTCCTAACTCTGAAAAGTTTGTTGAATGACTGAAAGAAGGCAAGGATCCTCTCATCAGTGACCATCTTCATCAGGTAAGAGCATTTGGCCCAGGCTCTCCTAGGACATGGACACCTTTGGTTTGGTCTACCTCGCAGCTGTTTCTCTAGGAATTGGCCCTTCCCTTGTCTACAAAATTAATGGGGAATAACCAAGTTAGTCCAAGGGCACCTTAACGCATGGCCGAAGTATATTTGATGAGAGTGTCCAGTGAGTCCCCAAAATTTGTGAAAGGACTGAAGGAAACTAAGATATTTCACCCCAAAATATACTTCCTTGACATATGTTAAGATGGATAGACAGAGGGCTAGAAATATGAGAGTAGCTAAAAAGCTATATTTTGTGTGGGAAATTTACATCTGTATAGAAAATCTACAGTGATCTGATTTCTCTGAAGACTTCCCTTGTCTGGGTCTAGGAAAGATTAACTGGGAGTCTGACACCTTTAAAGGTCTGAAAGAAACACTTGTCATCTATTCTCCCTGAAGGCTGCTACCTGTGAGGTTTCGTCTACAAAACCAGGTGACCTTTGCTAGACAGTCCTCCTCTTCTCTCCCTCCCGTAACCTGTCTTGCCACTATCACCTGATTTATCACTGTAACCTGGTTTTGGCTATGCTCTGAGCCCCCCATTCTTTTAGTAACCTCAAGATGGTATAAAAACATCAACTATCTGGCCATTTCTTTGAGATTTTACATTTTGTAAGACTTCCATGCATGTTAATACATTTGTATGCCTTTTCTCCTATTAATTTGCCTTTTGTCAATTGATTTTTCAGGGAAACTTTAGAGGACAAAGGGGAAGTTTTCCCTTGGCCCCTATAGCACTAAGACAGATGATCTGCAAACATAGCATGTTAATTTACATGCAGTAGAGCATATTTCCTGTCAAGTACAGAGATATTTTCTATGAGTGTATGAATATGGGCAAGTCACTTCACCTAAGCTTCAATTTCTGGATCTGTAAAATGGAGACTGCAATATCTTCATTCCAGAGCTGTTTAAATTATTAAACGTGGGTGAGACAACTGGCTATAAAATAGGGTTTCCATGACCTCCTCCTTGGGTTTGATTAATTTGCTAGGATGGCTCAAAGAAATCAGGGAAATACCAACTGTTATTTTTGCACGCTGTACCTCTAATCCATTAGGGAATTAGTTGTGTTTTTCAACATTCAAAATATAGTCAGAAGCTGATAATTTCTCTCTATCCTTCACCATTAACATCAAATTCTGAACTGCCATTCTCTCTTGCTTGGATTTGGGCAAAAGCCTGTTAACTTGTCCCCTTCCCTCTGTTCTTGCCTCCATACAGCTCATTCTCAACACAACAGCCAGGGTAGTCCTTTAGAAGTGTAAGTTAGATCACTCTGCTAGCTCTCATTTCTTTCAGAATAAAAAGGAAGGTCACTTTAAGTGACCTACAAAACCCTATACAACATCCACCCCTCCACACCTATTACCTCTGTAATAGTCTCTTACTATTCAATTCTTCCGCTCACTCTCTCCACTCCTGGCACGCTGGCCTCTCTGCTGTTCCTCAGATGCACTGGACATGCTTCGGCCACAGAGCCTTTGCATGGGCATTCCTGGTACTGAACACAGCCACCACCTGAAAACCAGACACCAGATTGGTGAAGGAAAGGTGGTCTATTCAAGTGTTGGCAGCCCGAGGAGATGGCAGACTAGTGCCTCAAAGACAATGTCATCTCCTCTACTTACCAAGCAACTTATAAAAAGGAGGAGTAAAGGGGGTTGGGGGCAGAAAGCAAGCTTTGTGCAAGTCATCACCACTTGCTCCTGTGGTTATCAGCAAACAGTAGGTCATCTGGTTGATCTTGTCATTGCAGTCTGCAGTTGGCCTATTCCAGACTCTTGATCTGGTTTTCCTCAAGGTCATTTTCTAATCTTGTGCCTGGCAGCTATGTAAACAAGCAGCAGGTTAATTCTAAACTTTTAAGACAGAACGAACCAAAGCATACTGGAAGCAAAATAGCATCCCTTCAGCTAGCCTAGCGTTATAGTCTGAATGGCCCTTGGGGTGTGTTGACATTCCCTCTGCCTAGGCCACTGTTTCTCAAGGTATCTATGTTTCCCTCTCTCACCCTCTTTGAGTTTTTGCCCAAATATAACTTTTCTATTTAAAATGGTCCCAACCTCAACTAAAAATTGATTTCCTTTATACTACTTTACTTTCCCTTTTTTCCCCATAGCACTTTTACCTTTTTCCAACATACAAAAAATCATTGTTGATTTTATTTTTTAAAAAAAATTTCCCCCTACTCCCACTAGAATGTAACCCCATGGGGACAGAAGTCTTTGTCTGTTTTCAATCACTGATAGATCCCATCTACCTAAACAGACTGACACATGGTAGGCACTCAATAAATAATTGTTGAATGAATGGATGAATGAATGAATGAAACTGTCCTGTTTCAGTTTGAGCATCTGCCTTTTTATAAAAATGGGATCTGTTCAAAATAATATTTTGAAGTTGAATGACTAGTGAAATAAGCTAAAATTTTCAGGGTATTTGATTGCAAGACTGAATTCACTGAAGTGGAGAGTGCACTTACCAGTGGGCCCGTACAGGCACACAAAACACGCACACACACAACCCCCTCTTGTTCCTGTTATCAAGTTGTCCTCTTTGTCCCTTTTACATGAGATTTCTCCTTAATGTAGTACTTCATCACTGAAGCATTGAAGAATTGCATCACATGTTAATCAAGGACTTTGGCAAATTTGCTTTTATTTGATTAGCTCCTAAAAAAAGCACAATAGAAAATCAGTTACTTATGAAATTTCAAATGAAACAATTCAGGTAGGTGGTCTACTTTAAGATGAGCTAACCATCTTAACTCATCGTAAAATTTATAAACAAAAATCTTCTTTTCCCCTAGGTTAGCATTTTCAGAGGACATCTTGTCCTTCCTATACCAAATAGAGAAACAAACTTCATGGGGTGCTGCAAAATCCACATTCCCATAGGACTAAAATGCTAATGGCCTATTTGCATTTTGTGTGCTCATCAGTCCAGTCCCAAGTTGCTAAGGAAGGAATTATGTCATAATAAACCTCTTAAACTTCATAAAAATATAAGCATGTGTGTATATATATGCACTAAAAAAAAAAAAACATGGAGGGAGTCATCTCAAAATACTACCCTGTTCTCTCAGAGGGGCAGGACCCTGGGGAAGTGATACTGATTCCTGGTGCACACTTTTTTCTGTTGATTTCTACAGCCTCCAGAACATTTTGTGCTCAGTTGAACAAAGGTTTCCATCCCCTTCATGGATCATTCCTCAATTTTTAAATTTAGGATGCTTCCTTCAAACCTTAATATACTTTCATCTTAAAGGAAGACGTAACACTCCAAATATTCTTAAAATACCTTCTTATGCACATTCTTCTTCTTCAGTTATATTTTTCAAAGACATATAATGGTGAAGTTTGGTCTTTCATCCGTTTCCAAAAAGGACACCTAATACAAGCGACATGATTTTTTCTTTTTTTTTTTGGATGGAACAAGTTCTGTTTGTGGTTGGAGGGTTATAAAGTCTTGGTGTCATCACTACTTTGTGACAAAGCCCAAGTGGTCCATTGCTGATCAACGGTGATGGCTGTCCCCATGAAGGTGAAATCCCTATTACTAGCACAATATTGAATTCAGAGCCTGACATGTTCCCGGCTTCTCAGGCAATCGGTATTTGCCCCAAAATAGCTCTGTGAAAAATGAGTGATCATTGACAGTTGGAGGTCATGCCCCATAAATATTAAAAGTTCTAGGCTGCAGGCATGTTTCAGCGTAGCGCCTGAAGCTCCTCATTTATTGGTAAGATCTTTCAAACTGCCAACGGCAGACATTTCAAACTAATCAAAGTTTTAGACAAATAAAATAGTTTCTTTTTTGACACCATTTCTTTTTGTGGATGCAGCATTTTGCAAATGCAAAGAGCCTTCAATCTATATCTGAAAGGAACACAGTGAGGGTGACCTTGAAAATATTGCTGAACTTGCCATTACTTAAGCAGAGAGGATGCATCCTTCTGCTCTCTGGCCCATATATACCTTAATAAATAACTAATGGCTTCAACAAGAAATACTATTAACAGGACAGGGTTAATGATAGGAGAGAGAGAGAGAGAGTTAGCCATAAAGGTTAATAATGAAACTTTAGAGAAAAAAAGATGTACACATATTCTGAAGTGGCTACGACTGTATATGCAAAGTAAAACCAACACATACTTTCATGTTTTGTTAAAAGGAAAACACAAACAGTGAGGATTCATTATGGTGAGCTACATTTAGAAACAATCAACTTGAAAAGAGAAGTGTATTCATTGCATATGACCTGAATTTCTCCCTTCTGAAAACAGGTGCAGAGAGGCTATGTCTACGTGATATGCATAAATATAATATACTTCTTGAGGGCATTTTTCTTCCCACTCAGATGCTTGTTTTTATTCAAGATTTTTACATTGTCAATTATATGCTAACTTAAGTCCCATTCTTTGCTGCAAGGAAGTGTTTATTCATTAATAGGAAAGAACCCACAGCTGTCCAAGTGGTTAAACTAAACACTTTCTGTTTTCAACATTATATGCCAAAAATAATGTCCGACATTATGTGAAGAGAGAAGATAAATACATTTGGAAGTTTGAAAAAATCAAGTCATTTTTGCGTTACATTATTTTTATGAGGAAAAAACCCTCAAAGGTGCTTGATTTATGCACATGGATCAAAACCACATGTATTAAAATATAAAATGTTTGCTTATCTCAGTTCCTGAGTCCTTTCTTAGACAAAAGTTAGTTTCTCCTCGAAGATACATAAAAGCCATTGGGTTTCTAGAAAACTCTTCAGTGAATGTGTCAGTACATTTATTCGGACTCTGACGGGCCCCTAACAGTTAAAACTACTTCCCTAAATTACTGTTTTTACTTTTGCAAGAACATAGTTTATGAATTAAGAAGCTGTGCCTTCACATTTTTTCTTGACGAATAGCTTTTTTCTCCTTTTTACTTTGTTAAATTTTACTAAAAGACAAAGGAAAAACAATTTAGAAATTCTCTTAAACTATCACTGTTTTCTTAGTGTGTATATATATTAGAGCTATGAGGACTTAATACTGATTTAATTAATTAATACTGATGGCCTCCAGAGTTCAGGAGACTACCACTAAATAAAAATAAAAACTTGAAAAATCATCCACTTATATTTAATTGGTTTAGTCAGCAGGTCGTTCAATGCTAGGAGAGTATTTCACTTTCTTAAAAACAAATATGCTAAATCTGTCTTCTTCTCCAGCTGCTTCAGTGGGAAGGAATTATCCTTCACATTTCAACCTTGTCTTTTTCTTTGTTCCTCAGTTGCAGTTAATCTGGTCACAACCCCTGTGGGATAACGTTAATAAAATTGTTCCTAACACAGAAGTTAATTAATATTTTATTTGCCATCTTCCCTAGTTCTTTAAAAACATACTCTTTCCTTTCCATAGAATGCTTGTCCCAATGTTGTCATTTTTCCAAATTCTACCCATCCCCAAATTTTTGCCCACTTGCTTTCACCAGCTCCATTCAACCGTCCGTCCTCCCAGTCTACCCTCCGTGCTGGAGTGACGCGCCTCTCCCCCACTGCTGTCACGTAGAACTTAAAAAATGCTTTTTGTATACCGCTAAGTTTCTCCCCTATTTTTGGCTCTATGTCAGTATGTGTATGTTGTTAGTACGTTGCATATTTGGGGAAGGCAGGGCACAGGTCTCGTGCATTTCTAGGTTCTCCATTCCATTCGGCCAAGTTCATTCTATAAAGGAAGTTCTCTGTACATGGATGAAGAATGAACATATTCATAGTACTCATGATATATTTTTATTTTTATGTATACCAATGCATTAGGAATAAGGACAGGGTAGATGCTAAAGTTTTGGGGGGGTTTTTTTGTTTTTGTTTTTTTGAGACAGAGTCTCGCTTTGTTGCCCGGCTAGAGTGAGTGCCATGGCGTCAGCCTAGCTCACAGCAGCCTCAAACTCCTGGGCTTAAGCGATCCTCCTGCCTCAGCCTCCCGAGTAGCTGGGACTACAGGCATGCGCCACCATGCCCGGCTAATTTTTTCTATATATATTTTTAGTTGTCCAGATAATTTCTTTCTATTTTTAGTAGAGACGGGGTCTCGCTCTTGCTCAGGCTGGTCTCGAACTCCTGACTTCGAGCGATCCACCCGCCTCGGCCTCCCAGAGTGCTAGGATTACAGGCGTGAGCCACCGTGCCCGGCCTAGATGCTAAAGTTTTTGATTGGAATATAATATTTAATATAGTCTTGATATTCTATATTTCTCAGGTTAACAAAAAGACACAAAAGTTCTAGTGACTTAGAGAAAGTGAGTTCAGAACCCACAAATTAAAAAAGGAAACTCCCCAATGCTGTAAATATTAATCCTGCTTTGTTTGAGATTTCCTAGCCCATAGTAACAGGAAAAGGACTAGATGTGAGCGTCTTTTAGAGATAACGATCGCTTCCTGGTAAACATGAAAATGTATTCACAGTTTCTACAGAATAGTTTTTAATGTATAATGAATGCCTCTGAAAGAACACACTACAGTTTATTCTAAGCAAAACTAAAACATAGATAACAAACAAAAATGATTAACTCTGTACCTCTGCTTATTTTTATCCTTATATTAGAAGGGAGATTCAGAATGCCAGGAATTGTTTGCAAAATTAGCACACATTCCTTCCATTAACATAGAAAACATCTTACCTGCAGCTGCCTCAATTTGCTCAACGCAGTTGGATGCATTGTGGATAAAGTGCCTGTTCGTCCACAGCACCCTAAGTGCAGGGGACAGAACTTTGGTCTGGGTAAGCAAAGTTGGATGGTTTTCAAAACTGTCAACCCTAGTAGATTTACAACGGCAAAGAGACTGTCATTAAATTTAGCCAGTGACCCTGAGTTTGGAAGAATCCCAGACTGGTACTCACAAGCCAGAGGTGGACCAATGTCTAAGGAGCAATTAGGGGCAAATAACGAGACTGGATTCTGACATGTGGGGTGAGAGGTGAGTAGAAAAGAATTGAAATGCTGATTGAGTGATGTTAGATAATTTAGAACTAACTAAAGAATGATTTCTCTTTGCTGAGCAGTCATGGAGTTACTCAGCAGGGTCAACTGCCGGCGACATTATCACAGTCAGCCTTCTGACAGTTGAGAGTGCACACAAATCACCTGAAGATCTTGTGAAAGTACAGGTTCTGATGCAGCAGGTCTGGGCTAGGGCCTGAGAGTTCACGCTTCTAATCAGCTCCCCGGTGCCACTGGTGCTACTGGTGCTACTGGTTCTCAAAACGCTCTGATCTGCGTTGCAAGGGTCTAGAGTTGCATTATCTTCTACAGAATCTGACAGCTCCGCAGGAATAATGAACACTGAATGGAGATGTGCTCTCCATGTAAAATACACATCAGAGTTTTAAAAATTGAGATATAATTTAAATACCATAAAATCCCCCCATTTAATATGCACGGGTCAGTGGTTTTTGAGTGTATTCAGAAGGTTGTACCACCATTACCGTTACCTAATTCCAGAACATTTTTGTTAACACCAAAAAGAAACCCAGCGCACTTTAGCTATCACCCACTCACCTCCATACCTACCTCCCAGTCACTGGCAGCCACTAATCTACTGTCTTTCTTTAAGGATTTGCCTATTCTGGACATTTTATATAAATAGAATCACATAGTATGTGACTTAGGTCAGCACCATTTTCTCCACCGCCTTCAGTGAGGTGGTCTCGTACATTTGTAATAAAGTTATGTTGTATTGTCATAATCTGTTTTCTTTCCTGGGGTCCTGGAACCTACTAAATGATCTTTTTAAAATTTGCATACATTAAGGATCAGTCTTTGTGCTATCAAGTTCTATGGGTATGACAAATGTATATCAGTCCCCACCGTTACAGTATCGCACAGAATAGTTTCATCTGACCTAAAAAATCTTGTTCTTCACCTATACCTCCCTCTACGTCTCCTCAACTCTCTGGCAACTTCTGATTTTTTACTGTCTGTTTTAGTTTACTAGGGATGCTGTAACAAAATACTATAGACCGGCTGGCTTAAACAACAGAAATTAACTTTCTCACAATTCTGAAGGCTAGAAGTCTGAAATCAAGGTTTGGGTAGGGTTAGTCTCTTCTAAGCCCTCTCTCTTTGGCTCTGTCTTCTCCCCATGTCTTCACATGGTCTTTCCCCTGTGCATGTCTATGTCCTAATCTCCTCTTCTTATGTGGACAACAGTCATATTGGATTAGAGCCCACTCTAACATGATCATTTTAACTTAATTACCTCTTTAAAGGTCCTGTCTCCAAATACAGTCACATTCTAAGGTTCTGGGTGTTAGGATTTCATTATTGATTTCAGATCTTTCTTCTTTTCTAATACAGTGTATGCAGCCCATGCTATAGATTTCCTGCTAAGCACTGCTTTTACTGCATTCTAAGAATTTTGATAAGTTGTATTTTACTTTTCCTTTAGTTCAAAATATTTTTAAATTTTTCTCGACTATTTTATTGTCTGAGGAATTATTTAGAATTAAGATGCTAAATCTTTAAATATTTTAGATTTTCTGGATCTCTTGCTGTTATTAATTTCTAGTTAATTTTATTGTGATCTGACAATGTTCTTTGAATGCTTTATATTCTTTTAAATTTGTTAAAGTGTGTTTTATGGACCATTATATGGTCTACCTTGGTAAATGTTCCATGTGAGCTTGAGAAGATTGTTTATTCTGTTGATTGATAATACTGTTCAGATAAACTATATCCTTACTGATTTTTCTGCCTGCTGGATCTATCAATTATTGAAATAGGGGTGTTGAAGTCTTTAATTCTAGTAGTGAATTTCTCTGTTTCTTCTTGCAATTCTAAGTTTCACATCATTAATTTTGATTCTCTGTTGTTAGAGGCATACATGCTTAGGATTTGTATGTCTTCTTACAGAACTGATCTTTTTTATGATTATGCAATTTCTGTCTTTATCCCTGATAATTTTCCTTGTTCTGGAAGTTTTCATCTGAAATTAATGTAGCTACTCCAGTTTTCTTTTTAATTTGTGTTAGCATGGTATATCTTTTTCTATCCCTTTACTTTTAACCAATTTGTGTCTTTAAAGTAGCTTTGCTATAGTTGAGTCTTTTTTTTTCTTTTTAAAACCATTCTGATAGTCTCTCTGTTTTAATTGGTGAATTTAAGCCATTCTCATTTAAATTAATAACTAATATAATTGGATTAATATTTCATAGGTTTGTAACTTTTTTCCCTTTAGACACTTTAAATATTTTATTTTACTCTCTTCTTGCTTGCATGGTTTATGATGAGAAGTCCAATGTAATTCTTATCCTTATTCCTCTGTAGGTAAAGTTTTTTCCTCTTTTTTTAAAATAAAGATAATTTCTTTTTCTTTGGTTTCTGTGGTTTGAATATGATCTGTGTAGATGCATATTTATTTTTGGTATTTGTCCTTCTTGGTGTTCTCTGAGATTCTGGAATTTGTGGTTTGATTTCTGTCATTAATTCTGGAAAATTCTTGATGATTATTATTTCAAATATTTTCTTTCTTTCTTCTGTTATTCTAATTATGTATATGTTACACTTTTTGTAATTATCCCATAATTTTTGGATATACTTTTTTATTATTTTTTTTCACTTTGCATTTCAGTTTGAGATGTTACTATTGACATAGTTTCATGATCAGTGATTTTTTCCTTGGTCATTGCAGTCTAATGATGAGGCCATCAAAGACATTCTTCATTCCTATTACAGGGTTTTTGATTTCTAGCATTTTCTTTTGATTCTTTCTTAGAGTTTTTATCTCTGTTCTTATATTACCTATCTTTCTTGTATGTTGCCCACTTTTTCCATTAGAGCTCTCAACATAGCTAAGATATTATTAACATATTAATCATACTTATTTTAAATTCTTTAATACTTCCAAAAATTTTCATCACATCTGATTCTTGGTCTGATGCTTACTTTGTCTTTTCAGACTATGTTTTTTCTTGCTTTTTAATATAATTTTTTGTTGAAAGCTAAACATGATATATTAGGTAAAAGGCAATATGATAAATAACTCTTAGGTGTTTTTTTTTAATTAACCTAGAAGCTGGGCTGTGTTTAATGGTGGTTGTAGCTGTAGGTGCCAGAGGCTTCAGTTTCTTCTAGTGTTCTTGCCTTTTTTTCCCCTTTGGTTTTTAGTTTCACCTGAGAACTGCTTTTTAAGTAGAATCGGTGTCTTGCCTCCCTTTCAGTTTTAATTCATGTTATTACACTGGAGCCCTGTTGAGGTGGTGTAAGGCATAGGAGACAGTGAGTGTTTTGCAATATTGTAACATCAGTCTTCTACGGGGCTGAATTCCCGGACTGTGGCCTTCAGAAGTGTTTTTCGGCCCTTTTTTTTTCACTCTTGGATGAGAAAGAAAGGCCAGAGGGGGTTAGGGTTAGTCACCTGTCCTTTTACTGGGCAGGATAAAGCCCTGGTACAGTCCTTCCTTTGGAGAGCAAGACTTTGTTATGGAGAATACAGCTGTGTCTCAGAATGGCTGCTTCTCCTTAGTGTTCCTGTCATAGCAGCTCAAGTGAGCAACTGTGTCTTCCAAGAATTCCAGTCTCCAGGCCTTTGAGTTTTTCCAACTGAAGCCCAAGACATCATAAAACAGGAACACCACTCCTTCTATGCCCTGTCTGAATTTTTTTTTTTTTTTTTTTGTTGAGACAGAGTGTCACTCTGTTGCCCGGGCTACAGTGAGTGCCGTGGTGTCAGCCTAGCTCACAGCAACCTCAAACTCCTGGGCTTAAGCGATCCTCCTGCCTCAGCCTCCCGAGTAGCTGGGACTACAGGCATGTGCCACCATGCCCGGCTAATTTTTTTTCTATATATATATTTTTAGCTGTCCATGTAGTTTCTTTCTATTTTTTAGTAGAGACAGGGTCTCGCTCTTGCTCAGGCTGGTCTCGAACTCCTGAGCTCACACAATCCGCCCACCTCGGCCTCCCAAGTGCTAGGATTACAGGCGTGAGCCACCGCGCCCGGCCATGCCCTGTCTGAATTTTTGAACCACAGAAACTTTGAGAAAAATAAAATGGTTGTTTTAAGCTTCTAGGCTTTGGGGTAATTTGTTATGTAGTAAGTGCAACTGAAACAGAGCCACTGGAGGCTTTTGATGTGGAAATAAACATGACTGTATTTATATTTTAAGAGGAGAGCTCTGGTTGTTTTATAGAAAATAGACTATAGCAAAGCAAAAGTGAGTGGAGAGACAAGTCGGGAGGCTATTGCAGTTGCCCAGGAGAGAAATGATGGTGCTTTGGGTAGGGTGGTTTTGGTAGAAGAGAGAAGACATGGTATGATTCTGGATATAGCTCTAAGATGAGGCCAACAGGACTTATAGATGAATGGGCACGAGGCAAAAGACAATGAGACTAGTCAAGGATAACTCTAGGGACTCTGGACTGAGCAACTAGGCAATAATAGAGGGAAAAGAAGGCATTGAACATATTAGGTTTACAACATTTGGTAGGCATTCCTGTGAAGATGAGGGCTTTGAGAGATATTTATATATGCCTGCAGTTTAGGGTAAAAGTGGAACTGAAAAAATAAAATGGAGAGATATCAAAACACAAATGATACTTAAAACTATATGTTTGGATGATATAATTTAGGGAACATTATGGTTAGAGAAAAAATAGTGTCCTTAGACTGAGCCCTCAAATGCTCCAATATGAGGAAGAGAAGCAGACATCCAAGGAGATCACAAATGAGGGGGGAAATCAGGAGATTGCAACGTCCCAGACGCCGAGTGAAGAAATGACTTACAGAAGACAGAACCATCCAGTGATTCAGATGCTGCTCATGGATGCCATGGGCTTAGAAATGAGACTTGACCATTGTGTCTGGCAACGGGGGAGTCATGAGTACTGTTGACAAGGGTGATTTCAGTGTTTTGGCAGAGACCAATGCCTGAACAAGAGACAGGAAGTCGAGATAAAACAAGTAGGGAACATTTTGAGGAGATTTACTGTCAGAGGGTGAAGAGAAATGATACTGTAGTTGAAGGGAGATATGGAGTTCAGGGAGATTTTGCTGATACTAAGATATGTTACAGCATGTTACGGAATGTTTGTGTGCTGCTAAGACTGCTTCCATAGAAAGGGAGAAAATTGGTGATACACAAAAGAGACAAATACCTGGAAGAATTAAATCTGTAGCGGGGCAAGTAGTGATGAGATCCAGCGTCCACGTGGAGCAAAGAGAAAGAAAGCATCTCCAATGGGGGACCACACAGGCTCTGAGTGGAAAGATTGGAAAATTGGATGTTATAGAATATGGAAGTCCTTTTTGATTGTTTTTATATTTTTGGTGAAATTAGAAGTCACCCACTGAGGGAGAGGAAGGAGCTGTGTGCCAGGGGTGAGGGAACTGAGGAAGTGTGAAATAGTTCTCTCAAAAAAAAAATGAGGAAGAGAAAATTGAGCAGAGATTTATAGAATTTCTGGGCATCACTTAGGTAGCACTTGAGGCCAGTGATCATGAATATAAGGTAAGATTATGCAGCAGTTTTTTTCCCACTATGTATAGCTCTTTGAGAGTTGGTACAAAGAATTTAAATAGGGCTTGGAGTTTTGTTTGGTGATTACAATAGAGAGAGAAAGAGAGAGATGACAGAATTGAGATGGAATGGATTGGATTATTGTTTCCAGGTTTTACTTTCTCCTGTAAATCGGATTATACATCTACACCCCTTGCCATATGACTTGCAGCACCTGCTACTAACCACTGTCCCATTGACCTTGGCCCAGCCGTGTGCCCAGCTCTGGCAAAGAGAATGGGAGCAGATGTCATGTGAGCGGAGACTTTACACACGCTTGCATGCTTTGGCTCTTTTGAGCTTCGGCCAGCACCATGAGAAAAGCCTGCTCCAGGCAGCTGCCTGTCCTCGAATGAGGGAATGTGGAGCACACCCGAACCAAGCCTGGAGCTTGACACAGAGCTGCCCAGCTGCCCTGCAGATGCACGATCCAGAAATAAATACCACTTCTTAACAGCCACAGGGATTTTCGATTATTGCTCAACGTTATTTCAGCAGAATTCTGATTAATACATGAGAGTATGATCATGCATATGATACCATGAGGGTGTCGTCACAATGACGAATGGAATCCAAGCCCGAGGAGGAGTGGAGTGAAGCTATGAAGGAGACAGACAGACAGTGCCCAGGTGGCAGGGTCAGTGGATGGGAAGTCACATCACAGAGGGAGTCAGGCTATCAGAAGGAGTAAGCTAGAAAGATAGGAAGTAGTGGTGAGAGAATGGTAGGCTTGAACTTGAGATTTGGAGGGGGCGAAGTTATTGGTCATGTGAGTAATATCAAGGCACAGGGCATGGTTGTGGTAACCTGTGGCTGAGGTAGGGGAGAGGGCAACAGGGGATTTTGGAAGATGAGGAGGACAAGGATCTGAGAGGTCATTGCCACGGTCCTGAAAATAACCAGGAATGAGGACTGGAATGGTGTGGGAGCTCGAGAAGTAAGGAGATTGTTAACATCTTCATTAAGTAAGAAAAGTTTCAGTAGAGCTGTCGATGGCAGCAACAAGGACAAGCCGTTGGTGTAGCCTAGTGGCAAGAGATTCAAAGAAGATGGAGCTGTTTAGGGAGAAGAGAAGAGCAGTTATTTGGAAACAGCGATGAGGAGTAAAGGTCCTTTCAAATTCAGCAGTGAATGGAGTGAGAATTTGCAAATTACAGCTAGTCCTGGGATGCCTGCAGGGAGCAGCATTGTTGGGAAACAGCCTGGTTCCAATTAGGGCCAACTGGAAACAGGATTCCTTTCAGAAAGAAGATGAGGGTACTGGGGGTTTTGCTGATGATACCCCGGGTAGGTTACGCAGCTAGTTAAGCAGGACAGCTCAGGACACAGGGTAAGCTGGACGCCTTTGACAACTAAAGGAGGGGACTGTTTCTGATGTGTTCTGGGGCCTCATCTCTCAGGCAGCTTTTAGTGTGGAGCAAAGAATGACTTGCCAAGCATTAAGAGGATCTGTGGGGTCCCCTTAAATCCTGTGGTATATGATATTGAGGCACGGAGCGGTGGACTTGCCAGGGCTTCTTAGCTTTCTTGCAACACATCTGAAATTAGGCAAACGATGTCTTCACAGATCATTACTTCAATTCTATGTTCTTTCCTCTCTCCTTTCTTCTCTTCCCACCTTTCCTCTCACTTCGACTATCCTCAAGGATTTACAATTTTTTTTTCTATGCCAGTTAAAAAAAATACCCCCAGGACAAGGTCTAAAGCTCATGCATTATTGTTGCTGTTGTTATTCTGTTATTAATCGTGACACATTATCAGCTGCTCCTTACCCTGTATTGAACATTGCCCACGTGTCAGGCATTATGCTTGCTGCTTTCCTTAAATTATCTCATTTAAGCCTCACAACAACTATGTGGAGTGGGAAACGATTGCTCTCATTTTACAGCTGAGGAAACTGAGGATTTGAGGATGTAAATCATTTATCTTGGGCCAATCACATGGCATGAAGCGGAATGAAGGTTTAGATCTGGGAGTCGGGGCAAGAGGTCCCCGAGTGATTCCTTAACCCGACCAGTGGCTGACTGTTCAGTGGGAGTCTGTGGGTGATTCTAAACAAGTTGGGGCATTAGCAGCTGGTGAGAACTATCCTCTCCCCTGTGCTGATCTAGCATGCATTCATCTGTTCTCACACTAGATTTGTCTTTACGGTGGCTTGATTTGTGGTGACTTCAATTGCATAGGCGTCTTTCTTCTCTTTGGGGCAAAAGGTCCACTTCCTCTCGATCACTGCACCTGGCAAGATGCTCTACACACAACACATGCTTAGAACAATGTATGGATCTCTTAGGTTGAGAGTTACCTGGGTTTTACTTAAGTCCTTATCCTTAGGCATATATTAAAATCAACTGCGGGGTTTAAAAAAATGTCCCAATGCTCAAGTGACATTCACACTGTGGACCGATTTAAGTTAGAATCACTGATGCTGTGGCTAGGCATTAGTCTTTTCAAAGCTCACCAGATGATTCCACTGGGTTGCCAAAGTTGTGAATCCCTGCTTTGAGGGAGGCAGGTTCTGACATTTGCTTGTTCTACTTAAGATATCATTGCCTTTCTAATAATACGGGATTTGGGAGGCAGGAAGTAGCAAGTGCTATAGTAACACTGATGTCAAAATACCTGGAATACTAACTATGGTCCTTTTCTCTCTCCATACCATTTCTCCTCTGGCTGTCACGTAAACAGCTATTTATTCCATTTGATTTTGCCACTCTCTTCTTGTTTTTACAACTTCATCGGGTACCTACATCTAGCTTTCACTTGATTTGCATCCAGGTCTGCCCCTGCTGAAATGAGCTTACTTGGCTGCTTAGTAGACACAGCAATCACTCCCAGGAATTGCATCTGAAAGCAGAATGAAATCTTCATAATTTGCACTATCCCAAGATGCATTCATCCTAATGGAGGTGACTGAACCATTTAGGCTGAACTTGAGAAGTATTCTTGGCTTTGTGTTCTGACTCCTTCTAAGCCACCTGGCAGTTCGTGACACTCTTCAGGCAGTGCTAGCTGATGTGAGCTGACATGGAGCCTCAAACAAAAAGGGACGGAAGCCAACCTCTGCCATTAGTACTCTCAGGTGTTTGTCCAAGGGAAGCTGGAAAGAACCACCTATATTTATATCTGTGAAAGGGATCTTAAGTGTGGGTGGCAGAAAAACACTTGATTAAATATCAGGGAATTTGCCTTTTGCTGTGCTGAGCATTTCTTAACTCTTTCTGGGCCTTTGATAGATTGATTTCAAACATTTGCCATAATGATTTACCCTTCTCTGGATCCACCTCACTTGTAAGACTGTGTGGCTCCTCCCATCCCAAAATAAAGTCTGTTTCCCCACCCTTGAATCTAGGTTGGTCTTGTGGCCTTCTATGAGCAATAGAATTCAGTGGATGTGATGTTGTGCCAGTTCTGAGCTTTCCCTCAGGAGGCTTTGCACTCTTCTGGGAATGCTGAGCTGCCCGCTGGGGTCAAGGCAATTCTGGACCAGCCAGCCTGCTGAGCCCAAACATGTGAGAGAGCCCAGCCATGGCAGCAGAGCACCTGTGTGACCCGTTGTGAATGCATGGGCCCAGTCAAGACCAGAAAAGCTGCCCAGGTGGCCCATAGAATCCTGAGCAATAATTCATATTATTTTAAGCCATTGAGTTTTGGGGTTATTTGTCACAGAGCAATAGTTAACTGATAATGGCCTCAATTATTTTGTCTTTAAGAGAAGGGTTAGTGGATTGGTATCTAAGGCACTGTGGTTTTAGGAGAGGTTGTGCACAATAATTGTCTGTGGATGTCAATCTAGCTGCTCTGTTTCTAGCACAGACTGACTGAAGCAAGGTGGCTGGGCTCTCACCTCTGTGCATTTGTAAATTTCACAAGTGGCTCTGATGCACGGCTAGAATGGAAAGAATTCCTTGAAGGTTTTCTTCTGGCACTAAAAGTGTCTTACTCTCCCATAGCAGGTCCCCCATTAGGGTTGTAATCCACTCTAAAGGCGTGTGATATGTAAATGCCCAGATAAAGTCTGGATTATTTTAGACAAAACCAAGAAGGAAGGGATCCAGACTCTACAGTGAAACTATTAAAAGGCAACATGCCCTGGGTCTTGAACATGTTTGCCACCCTCTTTCTTTCTCTTGAGGATCTCTGTGTTGGCTAGAAATTATTTTCTTGTAAAAAGTAGAAACTCACTGCATAAGTAAGGGGATTTGTCACAAAGATTTAAGAAATTTTCTCAGAACATAACAGAAAATGCAGCTGGGCTTTCCCAGGCATGGACTTGGCAATGAATGGCATCGGAAACCAAGGATATCTTGGTTGCTCCAGGATCCTTTCTCTTTCTCCTTGCCTCTCTTATCACAAGAATTCCCTGATTCACCTGTACACATCCTTTATTTTCTTCTCTTACTTCTCAAAGACTACCTTCCTCTGATTGCTCATTAGCCCCCCAACCCCCCTTGAAAAGGGAGATTCAGTCCTGGAATTTACCTGACATTCTGGTTGCACACAGATTAATCTTTTTGTGTCCTAATTACCAATTGCCAGGAGGAGAACTCTAATTGTCTAGTTGGAATTAGTTGGCCAAACTGGGTCAAGCCATGTATGACAGGGACAGCTTCTGTGTTCTGTAGAGCTGCTCCTTCTGGAACTGCCTGAGAATAGCTTGGGATTGAGGGGAAATGAATCCTGAACGTAACGAGTGACTTTTCTAGAATAATCTCTTTATATTGGCTCATCAGACCAACATAGATAAAAATACGTCAACCAAATTTCTGAAATACTTAAATTTGACATCAAATCACTATTGCTTTTTTCAGTTTTATTGAGGTATAATGGGCAAAATTGCCTAAGTTAAAAATGTACAACATAATGATTTGATATGTATGTAGTGCAATGATTACTACACTCAAGTTAGTTAATATATCTGTTCCCTCACATTGTTACCTTTTTTGTGTGTGTAGGGAGAACGTTTAAGATCTGCTTTCTGGATTCAGGAAGATGACTGATCAGAGACATCAGCTGCCAGAGCATCTCAGTAAGAAGGAAAAGTTTTAGATGAAAGAGAAACAAACAAACAAACAAACATAGATTGGGTATAGCTCTGGGGGAAGGGTACCAGAACCTACAAGAGACTCCATGGGAAGAAGTTGCAGAGCAGAACAAGAAGGAGCAAAATATCAGCAGAGATCACGACTGAGAGGGCTGGGGTCCTGCAAAGAGGGTAGGTGGAGCAGTTTCTTTCTCTTTCCTTCGCATCTCTGACAGTCAGTGGGGCTCCCCAGCTGCTAGAGAGACTTTCTACCCCCATGAGCCCAAAATCTGCTACTGTCAGTGATCTGGGAGTGTCCTGTGGACAAAGCACCAGGCGCCCAGCCCCCCTTGGGTGCTTCCCATCTCCCCAGGTTTCATCTTGCTTGTTCCCACACAAACATTTCCCAACTACAACCTGGACTGCAGGTGCCATAGGGGTCCAGCGCTTCTTGGGGAATCTGCGTGACTCCAAAGCCTGGACATTCTGGGTCGGCTGCCTTCTGGAGGGAGGAACAGAGATGACCAGCATGCTAGCTTTCCTTCATCCAGACTCTTTTCCTCCCCTTCTCCTCCCCTACCCGTAGCTGCCAAGAGAGATAATTGAGCCACCACACCGAGGCTTCCATCGAGAGTGGGGCTTAAACCTTTTCTCTTAAGGCTTAAGTGATGAGTATTTGGATTGTGAGCTTCCTGATCACTGGCCCTCCCCTGGTGCTGCTTGCATGGTGGCTCCATCAGAGTAGGGAACACTCCAAAACAGAAGGACATGAAACCTGCTTGAGCATCTCATAAGCAACTTGGGACCAGCACGCTTCTCCCTGGCATGGTCAGGGATTGACCTTCAGAGACCCAGGGACAGTCCCACAGGCCAGATCCCATACCCCCAGGTCTCGATCGTATTGCTTGGAGGCATGAAAAGGAGATTTGTGAACTAATCTTGGGAGGCAAGGGAGCCCATGTGGGCAGGACTGAGAGGCCAGCGCAGCGTGGGTCCCAGCCCCAGCACACTTGTGGAGCATTCCTCCCCCCACAGGAAGGCTGTGTTGTCAGCACAGACTGGGATCCTGGGCAGGGAAGCTGCCTAGTCCACAGTACTTGTAGGGAACCTCAGATAGTTTGAGCTCCTGCCTGCCAGCAGTTGCCGGAGGGAAACTGCAGAACAGAGGAGCGGGGAGAAGACCAAAATCCACTCCTGCCACCCGATTGTGAATCTCAGGTGGCTCTGCCTTCACAAGCAGACTTGCTGGTTGGGTGGGGCCACTTTAGCCCCTCCCTGGTGGCTTTTCCCAGAAGCTGGGAGAAGAACTTTGATACCTGCTGAGACAGCTATCTTGCCAGCTTTTGTGTTGCTTAAGCCACATAGTCTATGGTGTTCTGTTATAAGCAACCCAAACTGAGATATCAATGATACACAATTACTATAATAGCATAATTTAATATATTACCATAATGCAGAGTTTTAAGGAAATGGGAAACAGGATAGATAAGTTTTCATGGGAGGAAACTGGTACCCTGGAATCTTCCTAACACATAGTAAGTCAGTATTTGTCAAAAGTTGGATTGATGAAAGTGTTGGTATTTAGTAGTGCATAATACTGGAAAAAAAGATTACAAAGGGATCATTTAGACTTTTGGCATATTTTTTATAGTTTGGCATGTGCTTATTGTCAAATCTTTTTTTAATGTTTAAAATCAACCATGATTTTAAAAGGTAAGATTGCAAAACCACATAGCATGGCAATGCATAAGAAAAGATAATAGAGCTGGCAAGTGCCGGTGCACTAGAGTTTCCTGTTTCCTTACATTTTGTTGTTGGTTTTGTCCCTATTTTTGCCCTGTCTCACCGGAGAATCACAGAGAGGAAGATGCGATTGATGGCAGGCACAAAACGGTTCCCAGCTGTGACACTGTAAGTTCAAAGTTGCATCTCCTTAAAGAGAATGAAAGGAGAAATTGAACAAAAAGTCCATTCCTGGGGTTTGGCTGTGGAAGGGAAGCAGTTAGGGACCAGGCTATTCACATGCAGCCCTGACCTCTGTTTATTGATACTCTTAAGAGTTCTCACACTTAATTGTTCCTAGCAGGATGAGGGTTTGTAGCAAGTTTTCCCCCCAGATGAGAGACCGATATTCAGAGAATAAAACTGTCTTCTTTTCTTTTTGATTTAAACTGCGATTGCTTGATATTATTTTTGGACGCTCTCAAGTGGTTTGGAAAGGTTAGTGTGTGGGGAGATCATTGAAGAGATTGTTAAACCATCAATCCCTAGAGATTTTGATTTGGGAGGAATGAGGTAGAACCCCAGAATCTGAATTACAAGCAAGCTCCCAGATGCTGTGATGCTGGTTTGCTAATGTACCCCTTCCCACAAAGCCAGAGAGATCGTGAAAACATTCTCACAGGCAAACTATTTCCATCTTGGTTTTTTGCCTATAGTATTAATAAAAGTGGTCTTCAATGGCTAGTCCTGCTTTCTAACTACTGTTCAAAAAACATGACTGCAGATCAACTATGCTAGGTTGAAAAAAAAAAGGCGCAGTTTTCCTAATAATTTATTTGTAAACAATGTGAGTTGGCAAAAATGTACTCTTGCTTTTCCCTCCTTTCCGAATCCCATGTCCTCCAGTATTTCACAAAGTCAATCAATCTGAGGAACCAAAGAATCATGAGTTTTAAATCAGAGGATGTGGGGAGTTTAGTTACATCCCTTCACACCTGCAGTGTGCTACTTGGAGGAAGGCAGCTTAATGCTGCAGCAGAACGGAAAAGCCCGGGGGTAAACAGTCAAAATCTTCCTCTTGGATGAAGGTACCTTTTCCATTTGATGGAGTTAGCACATGTAGAAGGCAGAGCAGTGTCGTTCCCACTTGACTGCAGATTTCTCTTATTGAGTGTCACTGGGGCTATTCCATGGTTTCCAGGTTCTCTCACGTCACTGATGTAGTCTGAGTGGATGTGTGAGTAGGAGTGCAGGTGGGTGGTGAAAAGTGTTTTCTAGCTCCTGCTTTTTTCCCTTAATTCTTCCTAATTTTTGCTCATATTCTCCAGTAAGGATGTGTACCTTGCAGAAAATACAGAAAAGCATAAGAATAAAAGAATGCCTGGGTCTTAATCACTGTTAATAGTTTCATTCATTTCCTGTCTGTATTTTTAAGTCTGTAAAAATTCATATCAGTTTTCTACAAACTTAGGATCATACTTTACATGGTTGAGTCATTTCTCTCTTTTTAATAACATCATGGACATTCCCACATATCATTAAATACCCCATAAAGTTTTTTGTTTGTTTATTTGTTTGTAGAGACAGGGTCTCCCTCTGTTGCACAGGGTGGAGTGCAGTGGCAGGATTATAGTTCATTCACTGCAGTCTTGAACTCCCGAACTCAAATGATCCTCCTGCCTCAGCCTCCCAAGTAGCTAGGACTATACTTCACCATACCTGGTAATTTTTCTTATTATTTTAGAGAAGGGGTCTTGCTCTGTTGCTCAGGCTGGTCTAGAACTCTTGCCTCAAGCAATCCTCCCATCTCAGCTTCCTGAGTTGCTGGGATGACAGGAGTAAGCCACTGTGCCCAGCTCAATAATAACAAGATTTTTAGTGCTATAGAATTTTCCTCTTTATTATTTATGATAATTTCTTGAACCGAGTCCCTATTTCTAGGTTAAATGTTAAAATCCATCTGTCTCCCATTCTTTCCCTCTGTCTTTTTCTCTCTCATACATGTCTGTGCTTGTGGGAAAATAAGAACTTTTCCTAAGTCCAGAAACAAGAGAAAAGCTCAAATCCAGAGAATACTAAAGTGCTAGTAACAATGTTTGGCCTGGGGGTATTTACATATTTCTAACTGCCAAGAGCCTAAGTTTAAATTGGCTAATCACAAGGGCAACAGAGGACAAAACCTGGGCCGCACAGGTGGGAAAGCAGAGCCAAGCCCCAGAAAATGTGAGCTATACCCATGCAGGAGATCTTGAGGATATTTGCTGAACTCATCCTCCTCTGAATGCCAAGACAAAAATAAAACAAAAGCAAACAAACTACACACACACACACACACACACACACACACACACACACAGAGAGAGGAACTTATTTGCTTCCACCATGTATAAATGGGCATTGGTCTATGTTGGAATATACAAAGCAACACTTTTGATTTAGATAACTATGCATCTATGTAGTATTAATTTAAAAGAACAGATGTGTATAATTTATTGAACCTTTTCTCTATTGAGAAATATTTAGTTTTCTTTTTCCTATTTCAAACAAGGCTGCAAGGAACATCATTTATACAGAACCTATGTGCATTTGTGTATTTCCAAGGCATAGAGTTTCGGGTATGGATTTGCGTCACAATGGATGGTTTTAACAGCCGATTAGACACAACTGAAGAGCTACTTAGTGAACTGGAAAGAGATCTGAAAAAGTTACCTAAAATGCAGTGCCAAGAGACAAAAAAATAGGAAATATGGAAAAGTGGTTAAGCTATATGAAGGATATAGTTATGTGTATCTGAACAAAGGCAAAAGAAAGATTTGGGAATAGGAATGTTCACAAAGATAATGCCTAAATTGTCCCTAGAATTGTTTAGACACCAGTCCTCAGATTAAAAATTTCAATGAATCCCAAGAAAAGTAAATAAAACAAAACATCTAGACACACTGTAGTGAACTCATAGCACACTGAAGACAGAAGATCTTACAGTCAGTTATAGAAAAAGAAGACAAAAATCACCTACAAAAGAATAATTGCTAGACTGACAGCTGGCTTCCTGCAGCAACAATGAAAGGCAGGAGTCAGGGAGTAAGATTTATACCGTACTAAGAGAAAATACCTGTCAATCTATAAAGTTATGACTTGAGAAATCACAACGGTGAAATAAAAACATTTTCCAGACAAAAACTGAGAGAGTTTATAAGCAGCTGACCTTCCCTAAGGGGATATATTCAGGAATATATATTCAGGTAGGAAGAAAATAATTCCAGAAGGTATGTCTGAGTGGAAAATGAAATAAAAAAAAATCAAAATTATGAACATTTTGGTAAATCCAAACACAAGTTGATAAGCTATAACAATAATGAAATCCAATTTGTGAGGTTAAACAAATCATGATAAGCCTGAATTCTAGACAATAGAATCTAATTTAAAAGTGGAGCTGTTTTGAAGTTCATGTCTTAAGTAGGAGAAGAGTTAAGATATTGAATTATATATCTTAAGTTAAAAATGCATGCTAAAATTTCCAGAGGAATATCTAAAAGGATAGAAACTAAATGCAGAACTTCTAAAACAGCAGATATTAAAAATGGAATGGAGAAAATAAAACTCAGGTCAAATGGCATTGAGAAAGGGTAAACAAACACACACAAACAAACGAAAATACAAGTGGGTACAAAATATACAGAGAAAAATAAAAACAAATATATCTGCACCCATAATCAATAAAGTAAAGGACTAACCTCCCCACTGAAATTCAAAGATTCTTCTTTGTACAAAAAAAAGTGACTACTTTTAAAAAGGTAATTGCCTAAAATAGAGGTTATAGAAAAATTGAAAATAAAAATATAGAACAAATGCCCATGGAAAACGAATTAAAAGAAAGTTGGTAGGGGTATAGAATATAAGACAAAATCAACTTAAATTAAAAAGCATTTCAAGAGATAAAGAGGATTATGTATATATTGATAACCATTTTTATTCACTAGAAAGATACTTTATAAACTTGTATGTACCTTGCAAAATAGGCCTAAAATAAATAAATCAGAAAAATTTTAAAACTATGTAGAGGAAGCTGAAAAATCCACCAGCATACTGGGAAATTTCAACACACCTCTCTCTAAAGCTTCAATAGGTTAGTAAAGTAAAAATAAGGCTATAGAAGTTTTAAACAACATAATTAAGAGGTTTGATGCAATTGATATATTTAAAATATTGTTTCTGGCAACACATAGAAAATTTATAAAAATTAATAATATGTTCGGCCAGAGAATCTTAACTTCCAAAGATTTATAGTCACATCTACCACATGATCTAACACTAATACAACTGTGAAAAGAAAAACTTTAAATACATTAAATGTAACAGTGCTTATCTGGGAAAAAAGCAGTTCATGTATGCGGCAGCACTGGGAACCAGAAGAGGTTCCACCCAGCAGCATGAGCAATAAGATTTGATGGCTGAACAGGGAAGCAAAGGAGAGAAATCATCTGATTGGCTACAGCTAGGCATCTGCCTTATTTGGGCATGGTGTGAGGAGGCATTTGTTTTATTTGGGCATGATCTGATCAGTTGTCTGCCTGTGATTGGTTAGAGCTTGGCTGTTTTTGATTGGCTAAAACCAGGCTATTTGTTACCAAAAAATACTCAAATTAGGCTTTGGTTTATTTACATACTAAGTTAGGGTGCAGGGTCCCCCCCCCAACATAGGAATTTACAGCCTCAGGCTAATGGCCTCCTGCTTATTTAATTTAACACAATTAAGTTAGAAATTAATAACAAAATGATACCAGAAAGAAAGAGATGTGGAATGAGAGGTAAGGGTTAATTTTTCCAATACAAGGACCCTGAACACTGGCCTTCCAGCAAAGGAGCTGGCCTCCTTCAAAGTTCCTTGGAAACTGGCTCTGGTTTAGCACATAAGGGGTCAACTGAGGCTTGGACTGCAGTCCTCAAATCATGCCAGGGAAGGGGCAGCTGCTACATCCCAGCTATAAACGCTGAGCTGACAGGAGATGGCTAGGGCCAAGATTCTGCCATATCTTATTTTTGTTGTGTCAGAGCCTCTCATCCCATGAGAGAAGGGACTGATGCTTCCCAATAGTGATTCTTATAATAAAAACCTTCAGAACAAAATATGGAGTTCCTCTCCCCAAATCTGACTTCTGGCCAGGTCAGTTTTTTTGTGTGCTGCCCCTGAATGTGATGAGGGCATATCTACTACAAATTCTGTTTTTGTGAGTTTCCTCCAGTACAAACTTTTCCAGCAGTCTTGACGTATGCCCTACTAGGTCAGTTGCCCTTGTTTAAACTTCATAAAACAACGGACTCTCAGACATGGAAGGAGGAGGGGAGAAATTGGCAAAACCACTTTGGAAAACAAGTTGGCATTGCTACATTCATACACAACATTTTTTCCAGAAAATTCCACTCCAAAGAAACTGGCACAGGTACAATAGAGAGCTTCTTGTTCTGCCATGTTATAAGCTAGTGAGGTGGCAACATGTAAAATTATCTCATTCTTTGCAGAGGAGCAACGCTCACAGGCAAATGAAAATCTGGGAAGGGACCCTTTACTGCTTCTCACATTGGCTCCCAGAAAACTGACATGAAATTCACAAAACAAAATGTCAGCCTCATGTCGAATCTGTATAAATAACCAAATAACACTTATTCCTCTTGCCATTATGGTTTCTCAAATTTTTGACACATGGAAGTCAAAAATTAAGGATGTGCAACTACGATCCATTAGTTCTCTAAAATACATAGTGTGGCCCTTTGGCACCATGACAACACATGACTTGCTTATCAGTAGGACTTCTCAAATTTAATCATTTGCATTGCTATTGTGGCTTCCCAACCAATATTTGGGGTTTGAGAATTCAAGGGTCACCTCTTTTTTTTTCTTTTTCATTTCAATTTCTTTTTTCCTAAATTGTCCTGTGAAGTTATGTCTGAGATATAATAGACACGATATAAGCATAATACTTCTGACAGTTTTTAAAGAATCTCTTAAAAATTCTTCAGGAATATAAAATGCAAACATGAGCTTTTTAACAACAACAATAAAATAAAGACATACACACATACACATATTTAACTAGATACCATAATGTCTTGTTCCCTAACTTGGAAAAGCAGTAGTAAATCTTTACTTTTCTACTTCATAGGTGAATTATAATTTTATTTTTTAAAAATGAGTATCTTTTAAATTTATGTTTGTTTATTTGGCATAATGTTATCATAAAATGTATCCTCATCTTGATCTGAAACTTACTTACTTTTCCTTTATAGCATTGCCCTTTGAGCTATGTGCCATATGGAGAAGTACAAAAACATAGCTTTACCAATTATTTACATTCTTCTGGACTAAAATACCCTCAGGGATTGCATAGAAATCACGTAAGACTTTTGGTCTAAAAAAGAAGAACACATTCACATGTCAGATATTTGTCATTGGAGGCGCAATCATCTTTAGTTTCTTTAAATCTTATTGCACGTGTTATTGGTGGTGGCATTCTGACTGTGTTTGGCAGCATCTCCTCTTCCCTACACACAGGAGGATTACACTCCCCTCTCCCTTGAAGTTGGCAGGGCCATGTGACTTGCTTTAGCCAAAGAAATGTGAGTAAAGTGATGTGTGTGATTTTTGTGTAGAAGCATTTAATTGCCACAGTAAGGAGCTGAAATACTGAGTTAACACCAAAAGAACAGCCTAGACCCTTAAGTATACTGTGTGAGAGCAAGAGATAAGCTTTCGTTGGGTTAAGGTGCTGAGATTTTAGGGATCTTTGTTGCTGCAGTCTAACTTAGTTTATCCTGACAAATACACCATCCAGTCTACTTGAGGAAGAAATGCCTCTATTAATATAGGCACTATATTTTAATGACTCATTTTATCAATAAACATTTTGTCATCAGAGCTAAAATTAAAAAGATTTCTACCAATAGAAATCTAGTTATTTTTCTAAGTAATTCAGTCTCAAAAATTGGGAATTATCTGTGATCCTTTGATCTCAGTTCTCACACTTAATGATTTGCTAAATCTGTTGACGCCTGAAATGGAGAGTGGAAACACTGGGAAACAAGAGATTGTGATTCTCATTCCTGTTCTCTAAATTGTCAACAGATATTTCAGGGTAAAAGACAACTTCTACGTGTCTTTGTTTCTTCATTTTTAAAGTGAAAGAGTTGGATGATGATATTTTAAAGTTAATTTTCAGCTCTAATATTCTATGACTTCTGAAATGTTTTGCAAATGAGGTTCTTGTTTTGTTTTTCAGGTATTTTTTGTCACAACGCTTCAATACTCATGTTCTAGGCCTTTGTCCCTTCTGTACCCAGTGCATAGCTTTCCATCTATACCTCATTTCTTTTCTGTACTCAAACGTTTTTCATTTCCCTCCACTATATACACCAGTTGTTAAGTGCTGTGCAGTATATAGAGCTGAATTTTTGAAAACCCATGTTTTCTTCAACTCTTGGGCAAGTTCAGAAACCATGGCTCTGGGGAAGGAAAAATAAATATCTGCCCTTGCTTTCTTAGCATGTGCCATGGCTGACATCAGCAATCAATTGCAATACTTTTCCTCTTTGAATGTGGGACGACATCAGAGTCATTCTCAACACTGAGCGTTATGAATTTACTCCCCATCAATCAGAGATTTCAACATTTATGTTGAAATGTTTTTGTTTTATCCCTGGTCTAACAGATAAAGTCCACATTCAACTAGTGTTCCAAGTCCTCCACCATCAAGCTATGTATTTTCCTCTCAACCAGCTCAACTCAACAATCTATTTTGTTTTCCATAGGAAAGTTTGTTATAGCATTATAATCTTACTCGTGCTATTTATTCCCTCCATCTAGAAGGATTTCTAGGAAGAAAAGTTACACCCCGTTCCTCCATCACAAACTCAAATTTCTATTCCACCCAGTGCCTTCTCCAAACACATCAGCTCTCCTTTTTGCTACCTCTTAGCTAAAAATTTGTATTGGAATTTCCCCCTTTCTGAATGTTTTTCCCTATGACAGTAGCTATCTCTCTAGAATTTACTGAAAGACTATATACTTATTAAATTTAATTACTGTCAATTTAGGTAGCATTTTGAAATGAACATTTTGTTAATCACAGCTATATCCATTTATCGGAAATGTGGGAGAATCTGCACACATGAAGCATTTTTCTGCCAGCTTTACAATATTTGCTGTACCTACGGAATCATGCCTTGAACGAAGTCTGCGTCATACGACTAATTCATGGCCACACTGAGAAAACAGTTCATTAAGAAGTGCATGATGTTTTCCTTCTCTAATGACTTATATTTCTTTAGGGTAGGAACCACATCTTAGACTTTTTCTGTAGCACAATACCTTCACCAGCCTCCTGACATCACCCCCCGCTATAGACTCAGGATGGAGACAGACATAAAAAAAAAAAAAATACTTGTTTTACTAAAGTGCTACTGCTAGCACACTGTTTAGAAATGCTGAGGTATGTGCCAAATACTTAATAAATAAGGAGAAAGATACACCAAGGATATTATTCTAGCTCAGTGTTTCAAAGTATGGACAGTTCACTGGTGCCAGTCTGTGATGAGAAAAGTACTGGAGTTGAGAGTAAGCAGTTGGAAACTTTGGTAGCAATTTTCTTCTTGTTACGCTTTTCTTCTGATTATTAATATATTCATTGCTGTGTAATTTCTTCGACTCTTTAATCCAGTAATAAAAATCTGGCCTTGTATTTTGTGTGCCTTTGTTTATTTTTGATTTCATGTTCTAATAATCATTTTTATTTTATTTTCAGCAAAGTATCATTCTTGACAGATTGGAAATTAAAAACAATATACATTGGTTCTTCACTACACAGCATTTGAGAATTATTTCTCTGAGTATCTATGTGTCTATCTCTAGACCAATTTTTTTCTGTATCTTTTTCCTATGTGATTAGGGTTCTAATTAGTATTCAAATCCACAGTTTGATTCTTTTATGAAAACAAAATATATTTTGCAGATTTCTCTAGAGATAGTATCAGTCCGATAATTATGCAATCATTGTTTAGCTTTTAAGCTGAGCAACCTCATTTTCCATCCTCAGAGTGTACCAGTATATTTAGAAACATGAAAAGAGCCAAATAGGTGATGAATAATGAATTGACTGTCCACCCGAACTCTGGAATTTCCTGCATTTAGCTAGTTCTAACTTTAAATAATAAATATTATTAAACATGGGTTCATGTCCAAGAAAAATGAACGATAACTCTTATATCCCAGGAACAAGTAATATATTATGCTCAGAAATAGGTTTCCATCCACAAATGCTGGCATTTCAAAGTGACCAGCTGTATTTAGGTATGAGAGGTATAAGGCATATTACAGGAATATAATTTTATTGCTGCTCAGGTCATATGGGGATTCAGTTCGTCTACATTTTCATTTAAATCATATTCACAAGTAATGCCATTTTGAATAAAGTTATATCATTAAAAGTGTCAGACACTTTAGACTCCATTTCCATATGTCCTATTATATGAAGACCTGCAACTTCAAATTCTCTCCAGATTAATCTGAGAGGAAAATACAGGCTCTCATTCTGAATACATCCCAGAAGGGATTAAGTGACCTGATTTCAAGAAAAAAAAATGGAACAGGCTATGCAATGACTAATTTGTCTCTTGGTAAAATAAAAGTGACAAACAACAATTTTATTCATAATAGAAGTTTCCCCCAAAGCAGACTTTTCTGCTAACTCTGGCATATTCTATTTGCAAAATATTTTGAATGTATCTCATGTCATGTGCCCCTGTTTACGAATATAGGTTTTCTCCTTGCAGGAGCATGAAACCCAGCATCTATTTTAATGTAAAATTAAAGATTTATAGAAGGCATAAGAAACATATCACAGCAAACACATAATTTTATTGGAAAGTAGGCACTCTGAATCTCTTTCACCCTCTGAGAAAAACAGCATAGTTATCTAGCATGGTTATCTAGTGAATATTATCTGCAGATTTGTATTTAATATGCAATCTCTATGTTTTATTGAGCATGCTTTGATTTGGTAATGAAATGAAAAATAAGTGTGGCCTTTTCCCCACTAAAATAAAATTCTCAGTATATAGAATGATTCATTTAGGAAACTTGCTGATTGAAAAATAAACCCTCTTTCTAGCCTCCTCATCTGGGACATCTTAAATTTACAAATACAAAAAATGCTGGGGTGCCTGATCATTTAGTTTCAGTATCATAGGTCAGATGTGGTAGTAGCCAGTTCAGATTTAATAGCTTTTTTTTGAAAAGAAAAAAAATATTCTTTTAATCTTTTGATCCACAAAATGATTCCTCTTTCCCCCAATTTTCTCCTTGATTAAGACATTTTATATCATTAAAGTGAGAGCTTTGAGTATTATCATTTTTAATTGAGTATTATCTTTTTCATTCAATAACATCTTTCAAGAAAAAAAGAAGGGGACATGCAAAGATGATAGAGAAGAGGCCAAAATAGGACATCTTGTTCAAAGCTTAGTCTGAAATGTTATTTCTGAATATGTTGAAAAATTGCCTCATCCTTCTGGTACTGGTATTGGGAGGGAGGTAACAATATCTGACAGCCTCACTAAAATCTGGATTTATCATTCTGTGCTGTTTTCAAGTCTTTCTGAATTTTTTCTAAATATGCTATTTAATGTTTTAAAAGTGGTAGTGATTAGAGATGAATTTAAGTGGTACTCAATTCCTTGTCGGTCCGCACCTTTGATATATCTCAAGATCAAGCAGGAACGTCTAATATGGCATCGAATGTCATACAGCAATGAGACGCCACATTATAAGACAGGAAAGCTAAGACACTGGAGAAGGAAATCTAAACTCATCAGCCTTTTACTTCCTCTGGCTTGTCACAGTCTGTGAAATGCTTTGAAAGTGATCCCTGGGAGAAGGCAAATTCTGAGTGGAACAATGAGATTTCAGCAACATGGAGAAACTGAAGAGGTGGCTGAAACCCATGGAATGTGACATCTCACTCAGCCAAGGCTCCTTAGACACACCCTAAGAGGAGCTGACTGCTGGCTCCTGGAGAGCCATTGTCACGCATATGCTTGTGCCTGGAGGAATATAAGTGTTTCCATGCTGCATATTGAGATGTCAACGTGGAATTAGATATTTTACATTTAAACTTGAAAAAGAACAGAGCAATTTGTATACACGTCTGAAACCGTAAGACAGATTTTCTATCTTCTTGTTGCTTACTTCATATTGTGATTTCTTTACCTGGACTTTCCATAGACTCACCCTCTCTGCTCCTGGAATACCACATATGGCATGATGGGATATGTGGGCATGTCCTAAAAAAATCTCGCTCAAAATATCTTGTTTTGTTGTCTTTTGGGATAATTGTTCAAATGGAAGAGTTTTTTGTTTTTTTTTTTAAATGAAGTATGTGTCTCTTTTTTTGTTTGTTTCTTTCCTTTGTTAGCTCTTGGGGAGCTATTCCATGAAATCACTAGTTAAGACTGAGAGTAATTTCACCTTTCATTTTAGAACTTCTGAACTAAATATGTATTTTGGTCCCATCTTTACTGACATAAATTTTACATGAATACACCCCCAAATCTTTAGCTAGATCAGAAGAGTTGAAGAGCCAGGGCAGCCCATTTCTGAGTCGCTGGTTTCTAAGGCTGAAGTGGCAGTGAGGAGATCAGTAAGAAATTGTGTGCTTCTCTCTCTGGGCTGAAACCCCTCAGACATCTCGAATGCCTAGTGGGGGGTTCCATATGCATTGGGTCGAAGGATCAAATCTGGGCAAATTTATGTGATAGGCAACCTTATTTTTTGTCTTTAATATATTTTCTTTCCCTTTTTGTAGCTCCTACTCCCATTTTTCTTTGGAATTCAGTAGCCACAACCATTTCTTTTCTCCTATTTTCCTTCCCTCATGCAAATCCCTACACATTAGTTCTAAACATCTGCTTATTAATCTCTTCCACGCTCATGCCCTTGGAAGGTATGACTACTTATTCAGAAGCATTTCTTGTAGGAGCAATAATGGCTTAAGAGGTATCAAAGCCAAAAGTAAAAAGGAGACTGTGGGATTCTAGGCCTCTACCACTTGGGAGGGGGAGAAATGTTGGCTGGGTTGAGATCAGCAAGGTCTCACATGCTAAGTCTTCTGTGGAGTCAGTTAGCTCTTCTATTTTTGAGTGAGACTTTTTCTGCTAGACATTATTACTAGCACTAGGTAAAATAAATGACCTAGTCTACTCTGCTTCAGAAAATACTGTACCTTGTCCACAATGAGTGTTCCCACTAACCCATTTAAATGGCTTTTTCTTTCACTAGGCAAAAGGAAAGGCAGGGAAAGCAGAAATGAAAAGTTGCAGATTTCCAACTCTGTGCAAAGCCTCTTACATATATTAGCTCACTTAAGCCTCATTAAAGCTCTATAAAAATATAATTATTATTTTTGCTCTTTTTTCTTAAACAACCAGCATTTATTGAATCTTTCTTGGAGGACTGCCAGTTTTCTACTTATTGCTCTACTTAATTCTCACATGGACTCTGTGAAATAGGTATCACTAATACTCCCAAGTTCCCAGATGAGGAAGCTCAAGCTTAGAGGAGTTAACGTGTGGGGCTATAATTCCAGAGCTGGGATTATGGACTCATTTGCATTTTTCATAGGATAGAAAAATAGCCAATGGTTGTACAGATGTAAAATGGTTAAGCTGAGAAGTGAACTAAGGTTTGCACTGACCCCAAGCCAATGGAAATGCTATTTTGGTTATGTTGAGTGTGTGTGTATGTGGAGGGGGAGAGTTGAAATAGATGCTTCTTTTTTCAATTATTTCTAAATTCTTAGCTCTTTTCTCTAAAGAATGATTAATTTAAAAACAAAGAAACAAAAAGACCAAAGAAAGAAAGAAAGGGAAAGCATGGAAGAAGGTTTTTCTACAATCAAAGTAAGAAACCATTAGAATATAGGATGAACAAAACATAGGCTTATTAGATAAAGAATGATCAATAATACCTATTTATGGCTGATGAAGTGCTAGCTGTGTGGCATTAATGTGAGAGATTTTCATACTTAAGCCTCCAACAATTCTACCAAGTAGACCTTACTATCTCCTTTACCATATGAAAATAATATGACACATAGAAGTTAAGTAATTCATCCAAGATCAAACGTCCAGTAAGATTAGGATATGCTATTACACTTTCTAAGGCTATTTGATATTATTTCTTGCAACCTTTCCTCCCAGGCTCAGTTATCAGTCCTTTCTTCTAAAGAAGAAAGGCAGTGACAAGAAGGAATTCTGCTGATCTAGATTCTCACTAGGTCAGATAATATCATTTTCCTTTTGGCCCAGTTGGGAAGGAAGAGAGGACCTGGCCTTCCCCAGAAACAGATGACAGCTCAGAGACCCTAGGATGCCAAAGGGACAGAAGGGAGAGCTCAAAATTCGCTGCCCCTGCCAGCCCAGCATCACTCAAAGAAGAGCTAGCCAGATCATCTTAATGTTATTAATTGATGGAAAAGATAAAAAGACAGATTAAAAATATGCAGGATATAAAATACCATAATAAAATATATAATTTCAGGAGGGGAAAATGAAATGTTGGTTTGTATTCAGGTTTATAAAATATATTCATCATTTAATCTTTGATAAATATACTTCTTAGCTTGAGTCACCAAGGGGTCCTTCTCATATTGGCTGTTTTTAGTTACTCTGGACTGAAGAGACTCTTCTGTTTAAGAGCTTGGAATAGTAATCATATTTTGTTTATAGGAGATCCACTTTGGGGAAAAAAAGTGCTTTAGAGACTAAAAATAAAAATATAAAGAAATATATTAGGAAAATATAAACAAACAACAGCAAGGAAAGGAAACAATATTAATACAAAAGAAAAATTCAAAGTGAAAAGTATTTCTTAAGATCAAGGGAGTCTGATAAAATCATAGCTAATCATTGACAAAAGGCATTGCTCCCCAAAACAATACAATGGCCTAATATTATAGATTAGAAACATATGAAGCAAAACTATTAGAACTATAAGAAAATAACTAAAAAAATATAGTGAATAATTTTTATATACCAGTCAGTTTTTCTCAGATCAGTTATACAAAAAGTAAATCTGAATACAGAGGATTTGAATAAATTTATTTATATAATTTAATTAATAGTTAATGATATTCTTTTCTCTAAAGCTGAGAATATATATTCTTTAAAAACATATATCAAATTGGTCATAGGAAAGTAGTTTGACAAAAAAATCTCAATACATTTCAAAAAGTAGAAATTTTGAAGAACATATTCTTTTACCAAATTGAAATAAAACTAGAAATTACTAACAAAAGTTTAGGCATATAAACACCAAAATCAATAAAATATTTCAAATCAGAAAAAATAAAAATTAAATAACTCTTCAGAAAATGTATTTGAGATGACTGCTTGCTGAAATTATTGTGGTCTAACCAAAGTTATACTCAAAGGCAAATTCATAGTTTCATTGATTATGTATGTTAAAAATAAAACTAAATCAAGAAGGCATTCATTTAAGAAATTGAAAAAAATTCTAAAGAAAGTAGAAGAATGAAATAATAAAGATAAAAACAGAAATCTAAAAAGGGGTAAATGGATAAAATTAAAGAATATATCCATTTGCTTGTTCTTGAAAAAAAATTGACATTTTTTGTGTGGAAAATTTAATCAAGATTTAGAATGACAACTGATTTACTTAAAAAGATAATAGAGAATATTTTAAAATTATAGAATAATAAGTACAGTTTTATTAATTATAAAAATAAATAAGGTTTTGCCAATAAAATGGACAATCTCAATGAGAAATATGACCATCTAAGCAATTATAAATGACCAAATGTTCTCAAGAGAGGTTAAAATAGTAAATAGATCAATGCATAGAATAAATTTGATACAACAATACAGTATGCATGTTGAAACTTTCACAGAAAAAATTTGGCAGTAGTCCCCTACAGTTTATGCACTGAACATATCCTTGATTCTAAAACATTATTAAACATGCAAAGCACACACACTCTAATATTATACACTAATATTATAGTATTACAGTATTACAATATCAGAGTAGCACCACACTTAAAAGTAAGGGTGCAAAATCTCTACTTGGAATGCTAATGTTTCAAATCTAGGAAAAGATCATAATGATAATACAAATTGAGTAAATAGGGTTCATTCTAGGAATTTGAAAAATTTTCAATACTAAGTAACTGATTAATATAATCCATCTGTTGAGTAGTACAAAGAAGACAAACTGTGGTTATTTCAATATTTAACAGCATTTGTTTGATAAATGTCATCATTGTACCTCAATTAAAAAAATAAATTCTATAGGGTAGGATTAAAAGGATACTCCTTTAAAATTAGCTTTACAAATTTGTATCAGAGCAACAATGTTGGTATTCATTTATTTTAATGGTAAAATACTAGGGGCACCTCCTGTACAGTTAGGAAAATGACAAATAATATGGGTTCCTCTTTTTGCTGCTATAATTTATCTTTGTAAATTACCTTTGTACAAAGACATTCCAATCAGTGCAATAAGATAGCAAACATAAACCACTGATGAATCATTGGTGAAGGGGAAATCTAATTTTTATTATTATTAAATATTTGTAGATGATTTGATTGTTCATCTCATAAATCCAAGAATGTTGATGAATAAATCAATTAAACTTTTCAAAGAGCTCGGTAATTTCCATAGGTACAAAATCGATTGGCCAAAATCCATTGCTTCTTCTACAGCAAAAATAACTAGTTAGGAAATGAAATGGAAAGAAATAAATCCCATTCATAATATTAATAAAAGTGAAAACTACCTAGATGTAAACAAGAAATATATAACTTTCATTTTAAAAAATGAGAAATAACTAACCTAAAACATACAATAAAAGAGAATTGAATAAATAGAAACACATAGCAGGTTTTACATAAATTTTTTAACTCCTCCCCAAATGCTTCTAAAAGTTAGTGCAAAATAATACCAAATCAGGTTAGAAGGTGATTAAAAAATCTGAAAATTTATTTGCAAGAATGAAAAGATATTAATTCCAAAAACATTTTGGAAAACTGAATAATAAATGTACTTACACAAATAGTCAAAATAAACACCTTCCCTGCCCCAAATGAAAAGGATGTAGAACTGGTCTCAGGAATATAGAGGCCAAATTAGCGAAGTAGAATAAAAAAATCTAGAATAGACTTCAAAATTGAAACTGTGAAATGATCAAGTGATTTTTCTATAGGTTTAGATTGGTTCATTAAAGTTATATACTTAAATATGAAATCAAAGTCCTTGTTCAAAATAAAATGCTCCTGTGTTGTCTTTTGTTATCCTTTTTGCATTCATTTCCTCTACAGAAAGAGACACAAAAATCATAAGAAAATGATTATTATAGTTATCATTCTATTCTAATCACATTACATGTATTCATCATTTAATTAACCTAGCAACCTTATGAAGTTGGTACCATTATTTGCTACAATTTGCAGTGAAAAAAATACTAAGACTTAGAAAGTTGCAGTCAATAGCTTACAGAGAGTGATTGTGAGGCCAGGATATAAATACAGGCAATCTGGCATCAGAGCCAGGTTCTTAAGAATTAAACTGTAATTTCCCATGTACATATTCATTTTTTGTAAGTATTTCTAAGTAGAAGTGCAAAGTCTTGACATAGATGCACTAAAATAACATCAGTTTTCTATCGGTGGTGCAAATTTTATTTTCTTCTTAATACTTGAATGCTTAAAAAATATGTAGCAAACATGGAAAAGTACTCTTCAAAGATGATCTCAGCCTGATTACTTCTCTTTAATGAGTAGTTCAGACAAGCCTACCAAATTGTACCGTTTGGCTCATCGGTTCTCTAGCCCAAGACATTAATGCCCATTTATTTTCACAGTGGTTTGCAGAGATGCTGCTGTTGTTTATTGGCACCATCATCACTATCGTTGACACCATAGTTCAACTTCCCAAAATGTCCCAGCTCTGGTGAGTGCTCTATATACATTACATCAAGTACTCTTTTTGTTGTTATTCTCATTGTATAGAGGATGAACTGAAGCTTGGAGTGGTTATAGGTCTTGTTCAGGGTGGCACAGCATAGCCCATACTTGGGATAGACGAAGTCATCCAGCTCTGCTCAGCTTTGCAGATTTCTACTTTCATTCTTCATGGATACGTCTCACAGAAGTTTATCACTGGGCTCGGATGGAAATCTCAGAACCTAAAACTGGTGTTTTCAACTTGGCTGATTGTCATTAAATTTGAGTGCACATGTAACTAGTTTGATCAAGTACACAAAGAAAATTAAGAATGAAACATTTTTTGCTATGTGAAATCTCAGTTTGCCCTTGGCCCATTATCCTATCTTCTTTCTCTCTCAACACCTTCTGCCTTTGATTCTATGCTTCTGCTTGATCTCTGGGAGGGAGAAAGTGGGTCTGTAAAATTAATTTGTGCCATGATGTATTATGTTTTCCTATGGGCATTTGCATTTTAAAAGGGGATTTTAGGGGATAAGCACACCTACTTAAAGAGATTAACCCAGAGAAATAAAACAATGATGATTTGAATATTTGGGGATAGGTGGCTTTCAAGCCATGCAACATAGATAACACTTTCAGTGCCTTTAATAAGAACATTAATTTTGGTTCTACTTGGAATCTTCTAACCCTGGTTGGGGAAGTTCCTTCAAGGCAGCCAAGCCCTAGACCTAGAGTCTCCCCCAGAATAACTGAGACACACGCCCATTCTTCTGGCCTAAACTAAGATCCAAAGCTTCTGTCTACTCTTTTACAACTTGACATCACTGGGCAGAACTTAAAAAACAGAAATATACTCCATTTCTTGCTGTAAATAAACTTATGCCTGCATTTCGAAATATTTTTGTGTGTACACAAAAATATAAAACACAAAAATACGTATTCTATTTATGTGTGTGTACACTTAAGGAAGCCACAGACCTCTCATAAAAGCTTTATTTATGGATGCCCTTCCACTGTGGCTAACAATTTGCTACTCTATTTGAAGTGGATCATAGGAAACCATGCTCCTATTTTTTTCTTCTAGTCTTCTCTTTTGCAACTAAAAATAGGGGAGCAGGACTGAGGTCTTGTGAGGTGGTACCCAGCTTATCCCTAGATGTCTCTATGGGTAAATATGTGGGTGTGGGTATGTGTCTGCCTGCGTGCATCAGGCTTCTTGCTTAGCCATCGCACCAGAACGGCCCCTAAGAAACCCACATTTGCTTTTGAGCTGAAGTCAAGGATCAGCAAAGTCCCTCTAGCTAGAACCTAGGGAAAGAAACAGAATTTTGTTGCTGGCAGCTCCATTCCCTTGGCAGAAAACCCCCATGTGCACCTGTTCGAATAGATCTCGGGTGGTTTTTAGCCTCCCAACATTTGGCTGACATAAAGAGTGCAGAGTGATTCTTCGTTTATTTTACAATTCAGTGAGCACCAAATTAAGTTTAATAGCCATGATAAACACACACATGCACACATACCTCCCCGTCCCCAATTTAAAAAAAGATTTATTACATTCTGGCTAATAAACACTTCACTTGAGGTTTTGTTTTTTTTTTTTTTTTTTTTTTTTTACTTTTTTTTTAACACCATCAAACTATTTTAGGACATTCATTTATTGTTTGTTTAATCGTAGGATTCTGAGCACATTTTTTTTTCAAAGAACATTATAGTACTTAATCTATAACCTGTAAGTGGTGCTGATATTTGCATTTAGAAGGAGAGTAAAGGATGATGTTCAGTAATACTTAGTGTAGTGTGTGTGAGAGGGTGAAACAAATGCCACATATTCTACAGAGTAAATTGAAGCAGGAGGGTAGGAGGCTGGACATTTAGGTGTTTAGGTTGTTGGTTTGATGATGGCTTTTGAGAGACTCTGGAAGATGTCCGGAAAGACATCTTTCCTACCAGCCTGAATAGTCTCAGAATTGCTGACTATTGACTGTCACCTTTTAGGCTCATGCTAAAGCAGGAACAAAGCTGATTTTAATTATGACTCTGGCCAATTGCTGCCAATGTGTGCAGAGAGTGGGGGGTCCCATCCAGCCCTTAAGACTACGGCTGGGAAATATGCCCTTCACATTCCCAATCCTCTTTTATCCAATTACTTGCCCAAAAGAAAGGGTTTACAACCCTGTCACCCAAATTCTAGGGGTGGGGAGAAGACTATTAATTTGACGAGTACATTGATGGAAGGTTCAGAAGGAAAATGAAGGAAAATTACTTGATTTAAATATCCCATCCATTACTAATTATAGAGTACTTGATAAAAGTATAGATTTCCAGGTTAAGAATTTTGTGGTGTGGAAGACTGAAGCATCAGCATCCTCTGGATGGCAGAGGTTTATAAACTTCTTATCAGTAGAACTTTCTTCCCTATCATAATTGTGTAAGGAATCGCTCATATTTAATATATGACAGATAAAACAGAATTACATTGGTTGACCTGATGATGAAGAGTCTGAAGGCTCATGTTCTTAGATTTCCCCTTGAGGGCCCCTCACTTCCCATAAAACACCTTTGTGGGACCTCAGAGCTTTGTGGAACTCTGTTTGACAAACAGCCCATAGACTTGAAACCTTTGGCTAAAATGATTGAAGTAGCCAGGAGGCAGCGAACATCCAGCTATGTGGGAGTGGAGGCAGAGGGATGACAGTGAAAGTGTGCCCACATGGTGCCACCACCATGCACTGAGTCTGTGGCAGGGGGCTGGCATACATGCATGCCACACTGGGCTTGTGTATGTATCTGGTACTCATCACACAAAGAATTTTTCTCAGGGCGTAGAAACATCCATGGACAAGTTGGCTCTGGGAAGGAATATGAGAAATAGCACTTCCAAAATCCAGCAGGATTATTTTCTGACATCTCTTCTAGACTTTAGAAATAGCATTCAATTGTGATGGCAGAGCATTTGGGTCAGAGCATCTTAGTAATTAAAAAGGCATTTAAAAATATAGAATGAGAATTCCAGGAAAAGATGGTGGAGCAAGGGCGTCTTTCCTTTTTTCTCCCTTCAATCTGCTAACATTTACCTCTGAAATCTGCTGATGGTGGGGAGGATAGGATGGAAAATGAAAATACCCCCAGCTGGACACACTGGAGATTGATGAAGCCCGTGGCCACAGACAATAATGAATATTAGCTTAATATGGATAAATTTGGACTAACTCAAGGGAAGATGCCAAAAATAAATACAGAACCACTCGAATTTAAAGTAGGATGTAGTGTTCTCTGAAAACATATTAGAGTGTCCTATGGGAATGACAGAGACATGGGACCTGGTGGGAGCAGAAAGGGGGAACAGGGTAGATCCCTGACATGTGCCATTTGGCTTGGCACAGCAGTGCGGCAGGAGGCTAAACCAAAGATGGTTTGAACACTCGATCTTTAGAGTTGTTTATTTTTATGGCCTGCCTCCCTGCTCTAGAAAACTGGTCCAGAGCCAAGGATGGACTTATGGATTTATGAAAGAAAGTGGCCAACAGCATGGCAGCTGTTCGTAAGTGTCCACTCTGTAGAGTGACGCTTGCTAGGTATAGATGCATGGGGAGGTGGTAGACATTTAAAGCTGATAGGCAATTCTTTGGGCTACGTTGCAGAAAATCAGTTGGAAACTATTCCAAGACAACATCATTATTTTCACACTACTGTTGCCCCAATTTGCTATGTATTTACCCAATCAGCCACTACACACTTCTGTACACCCATAAACCTATTTGGATGTTTATATCAATAAGCTAAGTGTTGGAATAGAGTTGCACTCATTTAAAGATTAGGAAGAAACTCAAACTCTCCAACATGCAAACCAGGCAGAGATTCATTCTATGTTGATTGAGCAAATATTTGGGAATAGGCAATGTGCCAAGCACTGTCCTAGGCACTGGGGACACAGCATGAAAGCACACAGGGGTATCACGGCACTTAACTCCCAAAAGGGTAAAATGCATGTCCTATGCAAAGGACAGGTGGGAATTGCTTATGGGAAACTTACTCCGTGAAACAGAGAATCCCTTCAAGTGGATTCCACTCTATATATTCAAAAAAATTACAGAGAATAAGGGAACTCAGAGTAAGTGATCTAACAACAGATGATAGCCAGAAAGTAAGCTGGTAGCAGTCAAAAACTGAAAACAAAAATAACACTGTGACAAGAAGAATAAGCAGAGATTGGCCTTCCCCAGGCAGGGCATGCCCTGGGGATTTCCATACCCTGGATGTGAACTACAGGGCACAAAGAGCCTTAGTGGGGTTGTCACAGGTCCTCTTGGAAGAATGAAGAGCCCTCAACAGAAAGAGGCTGGAGGTGCACAGCTGGATTCCGCAGGGCTGAGGAAGGATCATTGGCTGCATACACATGTTCACTTGTGAAAATTCACTGAGCTATGTGTGTCTGTATGATTTATATTCTTTTCTATTTTTGTTTGTTCTCCCTCAGTAGAAAGTTTACTAAAAACAATTGAGGTGTATAAGCAATGATGAGAGCGATGAGAAAGGAATAAAATTCTTGGCAGAGAAGACAACATGAAAAATCATAATTCATTTGTGTTTCTATGTGTGCTGAGAGATAGAAGTGAGAGAGAGAGAGAGAAAGGGGGAATGGGGGAGGGAGAGAGAAATGTGGTTCTTTATTCCTAGATAATGCGTAAAATTCATGGTAATCTATGCTTACCAAATGGAAAGTGATAGGCATAGACCTTCAGAAAAAAATTTTAAAAGTTGCAGGAAATAGAATGACTATGACAAATGGGAAATGTCAGGTTGAATTTCTTCCATGATAAAGCACTGGTTAAAACTAGTACAAACTTTCAGGTAATGAGAGCCTGTACCTCTCAAGGGAGCCAAAAAAAGGAAATACAATAGTTTATATCGGGTATTGTCATGGAAAATATCCTAGATGCCTGATTGCAAAGAATAATGAATTTCACTATTAATTCATTTATTCCAGAAATAACTGTTGAGCCTTTACTGTGGGCTAGACCTTGTAGTACTTGAAAAGACATAGAAAAGAAGATATTGGCAGGAGAGAATTTATGGTAATAGACAATATAGGTAAAGGAAAAGGGAGAAAAATACATCTCAATATTAGGATTAAAGGCTGTCTGAAAAACAGGGATGCAAACGTGTATTATATAATGGGTAAAAAACAATACGGACTGGATAGAAGGATAAAACACATTTTTGAGAGAGGATGAGACTAAGAGAACGGCATTTTGAGAATATTGCAACTATAACAGAATGCTAAACTCAATGTTTCCTGTTGTCTTGGAGTTTGATGGCATTGCTACACAATCAATATAGGACCAGGAGCACAGTCAGGAAGCTATCGCCACATCTATCACTCCACCACTTCAGTGTAAACGGCCTGACTTCCCAACTACCAGCACCTGCCCCTCTTGCCTGATGGCTGCACCTCCGGCTACTGGTGACTGCTCTGTCTGAATGTCTTCATAGCAGGCTCGAAGTGCCAGGGAATTAACCATTCCTCACCCATAGCAGCTCTCAATCAATGCTAGATCAATTGTATAAATGGTGTATTTATGCATAGATAGATTAGTGTATAAATGCCCCAGCTGGATCACTTTTTTGTGGGACAACTCTGAGGTCTGTGTTATATGTTGACTCCCAGAAGTTTTGCCTCCAGTGGTAACTGGATTAAAAAACACACCCTGTATTGGCTTCCCTCTCCTCTCTGTCTCTCTTCCCCCCTCTCTCCAATCTGTATTTCTTGGGATCACCCCCTAACTAATCTTCTTGTACTCACATCCCCTCTAGGGGTCTATGCTTTTTCCTGAAGGTCTATGCTTCTAGGGGAATCCAAACTAAGAAAAACATGAAACCAGTTTTTCAACTCTTAGCATCATCCAGAAATGAAGTCAAGGAGATTAAAGAAGCTAAGAAAAGCTCATTGTGATGATTTATTTGCAAAAACTTTGGGAAAGCATGCATTTCCCCCACCACATAGGGAAGGTAAGAGGAAAGTTAAATGAGAAGATTGTGGAGCTCTACTTGGAAAACCTGATATATGGAGTCTAAAAGTGGGGAGCCCAGAGATCGATGCCTGACTCCTACCTGGAGAAGCAAGAAGGAGAGCAGTTGAATGGAACTGGGCTATGTGACAGCATGCAATGGACACAAGAGGATGTCTCCTGTGCATCCATAGGAAGGAAACAGGATATAAGTTATTGGGGTTGCTAAGTCGCCGTGATCCTCCTCCTCCTGGTACCCACACCCTTGCAATGTGTCTGTACAGCTTCTCCTGTAGAGAATTAGAGTCTGTTTCTCCGTGCCTTGCATCTGGGAAGACCTTGTGACTTCCTTTAACCAATAGATTTGGTGGGAATGACATCGCACCAGTTTCAAGCCTGTGCCTCATGGAGCTTCACGCATGTTGAGTCTTTCACGGAACTCTGCCCAGCTGCCACATGAAGGAGAATGACTTAGCCTGCTGGGGGATTTGAGACCACGTGAACCAAAGCTGAATCAGCCCAGGTGCCCCAACCAGATCCCAAGACATGTGAAAGCCAACCTGCAGATGCCCGAAGAGTGCCACAGAACCACCTAACCCAGGCAAACCCAGCCTAAATTGCTGATCTACAGAATTGTGAGCTAAGTAATTTGTTGTTAGTATAAACCACTATTGGTATTTCAGAGGTGGTTTGCTACATAGCAAATGCTTGCTGATACAGAGATTGAACATTTAGTATTGACTATATTAGATTTTTTTCCTGTCTGGAAATTGAGACTATTTTTAACTTGCTAAGAGTGATCTGAAAAGTATGTGATCTATGTTAGAGAGTGTCTAGGTTTGGGGAAAAAGGGAACCTCAGAGCTAGACTCTGACACATATCAGTTATGAACCTACCAGTTATATAAACCCTTATGCAATTCCTAAAATCTAAGCACTAAACACTTTTACTAGATCGTAAAGTCTCTTGATGCTGTGGGTCATGGCTGATCTATCTTTCTGGTGAGATAACTTCAAAAGATAACTTAGGGGGTTTTGAAAATATCAAACACCTTGGTCCCACCTCCATATATTCTGATTTAATGTGGTCTGTGGCTTGGCCCAGGTATCAGGTTTTTTAAAGTGATTTTTATGTGCAGCCAAAGTTAGTCTCTTCCCTAGATCTTTACTCTCATTGATCCAGTACAGTCAAGCGGTGGTGCTGTGACCTCACCCTGGCCAGCTGGACTCTCTACCTGAACTTGGAATCTTGATAGCAAATGGAAGAACCATTCTGCGTGGCACCCAAACAAGAGCATGCCGCATTCTCTGTTCTGTGCTCTCTCTATGCCTGTCCTTCCAATCCTTGGAGCTCCCCATACCTTATCAATAAATATCCTTTTTGTTGGGTTTATTAGGGTTCTCCAGAGAAACAAAAACTAATAGAAGATATAGATGACATAGATATAGATAGACATAGATATAGCTATAGATATAGATGTATGAGAAGAAATTTATTAGGGGAATTGGCTTGCATGGTTATGGAGGCTGAAAAGTCCCACGGAAGCCCATCGACACGCTGAAGACCCTGGGATTCTGACAGCGTGGCCCAGTCCAAGTCTGAAGGCCTTAGGACCAGGAAGCTGATGGTGTAACTACTGTCAATCTGAGGCCCAAGGCCTGAGAACCCGAAGGGCTGCTGGTATAAGTCTTACAGTCTAAAGGCTGGGGAGCCTGGAGTTGTTGTTCAAGGACAGGAGAGGAAGAGTATATCACAGCTCCAGCAAATAGATCCTCACATTCACTCATTTTTTTTCTGTTTTTGTTCTCTCTGGGCCCTCAGAAGATCGGATGGTGCCTGCCCACATTGAAGGTGAATCTTCTCCACCTAGTTCACTCAGATTCATGTGCCAATCTCTTCTGGAAACACCATCGCAGACACACCCCAAAATAATGCTTTACCAGGTTTCCGGGTATTCCTTAAGCTGGTCAAGTTGATATCTGAAATTAACCATTGCACTGAAGTAAGCTGGGCAGAGTCGTTTTCTATTGCTTACAGCCAACAAATCTCAACTGAGTGATTAATGAGCTTTTTATCTATCTGTATATCTGCTGAGAGCTCTCAATCTGCTGGGTTGATCAAGATCTCAGCCCCTGGTATCCAGCTCTTTACCATGCACAAAGAGAACTCTGGAGATAGAGGGCAAGAGGGCCGCCCAAGCTTCATTAAAGGTCAGTATCTCAGAGTTCACATTTATACCTTCAGGTCTGTTTCTTTGCTTGTTCAGTCAAAATCTGCTTTCTGTTTATTTGTTTTTAGGAAAAATGTAAAGATGACTAAAAGGGTGCTGCAAAATTAAGTGGACAAGTCAGAAAGCATATGACAAAGCAGAGAAACTGGGAAACATTCCATATTACCAGACAAGGAGAACAAGAGCATCTGCTCACGGCAGAAACATGCAGAACACTCTGTCTCAATTACACGTTTGCATGGAGACGAAATGAGAAAGATGTAGGATTAGTTGCTATCTGGCATTTATTATATTATTTCTTCTGCACACTCATTCGGTGTTTTAGGTCAGCTTCTCTAGAAGCACTTGATTGATTGAAGGCAGGTTCGCAGGACATACCTGTAGGGAGAGGGAGAAGGGCAGAGCAAGCTGAACAAGGATGCGGTCCCACCTGGAGTCTAGCCTGATCCCAAGGGGAGCTCTGGAGTGTGACCAAAACCACAAAGTTGAGGCGACAGGGCTGCCCTTTTGCACCCCCATATCAATTATTCATTGGCAATCTCTTAGGCATTTCTAGGAGAACAGCCCTAAGTTCTCAGCACTCAACACTCACAGCTGGAAGGTGGGTGTGGCTGCTGGTGAAAGTCATCCGACATCAACCTTTGACATCTGGGTAAATACTGTTGGTTGCACAATGCCTCAGTATTTTCATTTATGAAATGCAACAAATGATAGTATCATAGTGCACATAATTTTAACACCGAATTGTTTTGTAGGTTGAGAAATTAACCCCCATTTCTTTCTTTGCATACCTCAATAAATGCTGTTTTCATGCATTGGCTACTGCTTGAAAATAAATCATCTTTTTCTTGAAACTTTGATTTTAGAGAAAATGAAAAGTCTTGGAAAGGCTTGAATGCTTCATTATACGCCTATTTAGCAAAAGGCATATTTATTGATAAGCTGAAAGTTGAGAGATTTGGATTCCAGTTCTGCCCGTGTTGCTCTCCGGCAAAATGACTTTGGCTAAGTGGTTTGCCCTTTCTGGGATTCACCATCTTGATTTCTACAAGTTGGGGTCAGAGTAAATGATTTCTCTGAGTTACTTTTGAACTCTAAAAACGTGTCAGTTGCTGATTTGATTTCTCATTTCATGCAGGGAGGAAGCAGAGATAATTTTTTTTGTTTGGTTACAAGGAACGAGTTTTTATCTTGCAGACAAAAGCGAGGGAAAGAAATGTAATAGCTTTGAGGTAACAGCAGCTTTGCTTTGTTTGGATTCAGGGTCTCAGATACGACATATTGGATGTGTCAATGGAATGTGATTTATTTTGCTTCATAACATTTGGGAACAGATATTTGGTATTTCATCCAAGGAAAGCAATTTGCAGAAACCTTTTAGAAGGTGGCTGGAGCATCGGTAATCGGTGCCATTTCTTTATGCCAACATTTCCTTAAAACTGCACAATCTTTCATTTAATCATCCCTCTCAGCAGGCTCCTTCCAGGGCTCCGGAGCAGAGCACCCACCCCTCAGAAATGAGGTTCTATTTTTAAAGTCCACCAGCCAACACACTCCCTAATAATCGTTTGAAGTCTGCTCAGATGGCTGCTCTTGTGGGTTCTCCGTGCACCCCTCCCCGCCCCCAGCTCCCCATCTGCACAGCCCTCCCCCAGAAGATATTTTTAGTTCTTAGCAGCTACATCCTTGAAAATTACCAGGCAGATGCTACACTCTGCTCTCAAGTAAACATTTTAGAGATTCAAGTTTTCATTTCTAATGTTTTCAAGAAGATTAAGAATGCCACTCTTTAATACTGTTCAGTATTAATAAAGAATCAGTCCGGACTTCGAAGCCTTCACCCACCTCAGAATCCATCTTTCTCGCGAGGAGATAAATACCCTATTTATTCAAAGGCACTTAGTCTCTTCTTCACGTGGATCGGGAGTGACTTTGACCCATTGTTCCAGATGGTCTCTCTCCAAGGCAGCCTTGGGAGTTTTACTGGGGGTGGGATAGTTGGGGCTGTCACTCTACATACATTCTCCCTAAGGATTCAAATTTGAAATCAGGAAATACAGATGTGTCAAGACCACTGTGCTAGAACCTATAGCAGTAATAGTTTTGAGCCCATCATGGTATCCTGGGAGGCTACGATCATCAAAATATTTTCCAGGCACCTATAGAAATTCCAAGAAATAACACATATACATAGTAAGACTTTGGATTAGTAAATATGAATAGCAGTATTTAATTACGCACCCCCCACAACAAAAACCATATTGTTTGGCACGCTAGTGGCTGTTTTGATCTGTGGGTTGGAGTCTTTTTAAATGTTTCCAAATAGGTTATAGATGCATATGAGAAAAAAATTATAGGAAAAAGGCCAATAGTGAAAAGGGTCTCCCTCCAACATCCTTTTGCTAATCTCTCTACATATATTATATGTGTATATGTGTATATTTATATCATATTATATTGTACACACAGACATACACATATACTTATATATGCACATATATAAAGTGATTTATTTAACAAATCCTGATAATTGGTTTCTAATTAGCAGGGGATACTGAGGGAGAAAGAGGAGCTCTTGTTCTTTCTATATGGAATATCCAGCTAATTGCTCTTTGGTTACTTGGTGGTTATTTTTTGAGTTTCTAAGAGTTCTATTTTTGGTTTAGCTATAGTCTCGTCCCTTTTCTCTTGCTCTTTCCACTCCTTTTTCTTTTAAAACCTTCAGCAAACCCAGGCGATTCTGCCTAGTAATATTGGTTGAAAAAAGCAGTTTGAAATGCCTTTCAAAAATGAATTCTCCATAAATAAATAAGTCTCTAAGTGAAATATCATGATTGTTTAGCTAAGGTGTGCTGCTTTCCCTTGTTTACGTTTCCCAGGGTCTGTTTTTGATGGGTACAAAATCTTCCATTTGTTCTTCTTGTTCGCAGGCTGTGGTTTATTTCTCTTGTCTGGACGCTGTTCTATGAAGCCCAGGAGAGATGCGTCATCGCAGAAGCTTTGGCATTTCTCAAACAATGAGCAGTATGAGGTGACAGAGCCAGGCACCCACTAGAAGCCCAGTAGGTGCTGGCTGGCTGGCTGTGACGGTGGCCCTGGTGACTTTGAGGGTCTGAGTATCTGCACTGACTGCCCGTTCATTTCCTGTCCGGAGGTAAAGTGAGAGGATTATGCAATGCAAAAGCACAGCTGGCTCCAAAGTGACATTTTCCAAAGCAGCGTTGCCATTTGACTGCATTTACCTGTCTTGGTTTAAAGAGGGAAACCAGGCTGCATTTCCCTCAATGCATTGGAGCTTTTGAGTCTTATGTGAGTTGATGTCTGGACTGACACATTTGGACGAAGAGCATCCTCAGCACACCAGCAGATGGCTGGTAAACCTGTTTTCTTGAGTCTCAGTTCAAAAAACAGTATAGTGTTTCACTCGTTCATGATGTCTGTGTAAGATTTTGCACCTTTCCTAGAGACTGTGCAAAAAGAGAAAACTCCTATAAACATAAAGCAGTGTAATTTAAAAATAATAGACTTATATTGACTGATTAAATTATATAGGCTATTGAGTGGGTTTTTTTTTCATACATAAAAAATATCAACTATTTTAGGTTGGGTTTGTAGGAATAGAAACTGAGATATAGATTTTTGTACAGATGATGCGTTGAGAGAGGCTTCTCAGGAGGAACCTGTATGGGAGTGAAGGAGGCAGGATGGGGCAGAGGAGGAGGCCTGGAAAGGATATAGGCTCACAGCCAAGACTCAAAGGAACTGGGAAATGAGTGCAATAACCTGGTCACTGGGGTCTGGGTGGGGACCCACAGCACCACCGCAACCCACAGCATAAAGCTAAGTACTGTGTGTTATGACCAACACATATGTATTTATATATTAAAGAGGAAAGGATTCCCAAATAATACTTATCTGTCCACGTGTGGCTCAATTTGAGTAATTTCTATTTTTTTCTAGTCTATCCTAGTTCACACACACACAAAAAATGGTAGTCATGGCCCACTGTTAGGTGGTGACCTGCAGTTTATATGTAAATACTATTTATAAGCTGATTATATTTAAGTGATTTAATTAGATTTTTAATCCCAATGGAATATTAGTGACACCTCTGATGTCACAGAACTGGAGTTGACCATAGAGGTGATCATCCAAACTGGGACTCTGTTATTTGCAATGTCATCAGGGCAACAGACATTCACCAGAGCTGTCCTGGGACAACCAGGATGCATATTCATGTTACAACAAGCGTCTAGAAGTATTTGTCGGTAAACATCTATGGAGCACTTATTGTTCATGTTGAGGTGATAATAAGATGTGACACAAAACGGAAAGTTTCTGCCCTTAGGGAAACCGATTTGACTCAAATTAAATCACAAAAAAAAAAAAAAGATAAACAGCAACTGTGATAAGTGCAACAAAGGAGATGTGGGTTTCCATGAGGGGCATTTGACCAAATTAGGGAAAGTTTCCCAGAGCAAGGGATGCTTGAGTCCCACTGAGAGCCAAAGGATCTAATCAAGTAAAAGGTACAGAAAGGGCCATTCTAGTCTGAAGCAGGGTGAGCATGAGAGATTGGAAGGTGCACCTCATCATTTATTTTATCCACAATTTTTTAAAAATCCAGTAGCAATGTTCTAGAAGCTGGGGTATATCAGGGAACATGACTGGTAAGTGAGGAGTTTTCTGTTTTCATGGAGCTTATATTATGGAGTGTGTATGTGGAGGTCGTTAACAGGTAATAAAATAGAAAGAAAATAACACTTAATTACACATAGTGATAATTGCCAAGAAAAAAAAATAAAATAGGGTCCTATGTGTTGAAAAGGCTATCATTTTCCTATTGTGCAGCCTTGGCGCCCTTAACAAAGCTCTTTTGACCATATACCTAAGGGTTTATTTCTGGGACTCGATGTCTGTATTTATGCCAGTATTACAGTGTTTTGATTACTGCAGCTTTGTCATATATTTTGAAGTCAGAAAGTGTAAGGCCTTCTGCTTTGTTTTTCTTTCTCAAAATTGTTTTGGCTATTCAGGGTTTTTTTTGAGATTCCATATGAATTTCAAGATGATTTTTTTTCTGTTTCTGCAAAAAAGATAATTGAGATTATGACAAGGATTGCATTGAATCTGTGGGTAGTATCCACTTTTAATAATATTCGTTTGCTTTGGGTAGTGTAGACATTTTAATCACATTAAGTCTTTCACTGTGAATATGGGATGTATTTCCATTTATTTGTATCTTTAATTCCTTTCAGCAATGCTTTGTAGTTTTCAGCCTCCTTGGTTAGGTTTATTCCTAAGTATTTTATTCTTTTAATGCTATTATAAATGGAATTGATTTCTTAATTTCATTTTGAGATTGTCCGTTGTTAGTGTATAGAACTGATTTTTGTATGTTGATTTTTGTATCCTGAAATTTTGCTATATTCATTAGTTCTAATAGTTTGATGTGTGTATGTGTAATCTTTACAGTTTTCTCCATATAAGATTATGTCATTTGTGAACAGGGATAAATTTACTTCTTTCTTTCCAATTTGGATGTCTTTTATTTCTTTGCCTAATTGCTCTGGCTAGTATTTTCAGTACTATGTTGAACAGAAGTAGTAAGAATGGACATCCTTGTCTTGTTCATTTTAGAGGGAAAGTTTTCAGTTTATTACTATTGAGTATGTTATTAGCTGTATGGCTTTTATTATATTGAGGTAATTCCTAGTTTGGTGTTTTTATCATGAAAAACATTAAATTTTGTCAAGTTTATTTTTTTCTTCATGCCATGGTTTGGCTTGTTTGACTCCTTCAAATCTCATGTTGAAATTTGGTCCTCAACATTAGAGATGGGGCCTAATGGGAAGTGTTTGGGTCATGGGGGGTGAACCCCTCATGAATGGCTTGGTGCCACCTTTGCAATAATGAATGAATTCTCACTCTGTTAGTTCCCCTGAGAGATGATTGTTAAAAAGAACCTGAGCTTGGCTTAGTGGCTCTTGCGTGTAATCCCAGCTACTCAGGGAGCTGAGACAGAGGATCTCTTGAGCCCAGGAGTTTGAGGCATCAGAGAGCTATGATGGCACTACTGCACTCCAGCTGTGGTGACAGAGAGAGACCCTGTCTCTAAAAATAAATTGAAAAAAGGCTCCCGGTACCCCCCACACCTCTTGTTTCACCTCTCACCATGTGATCCCTGTACACACCACCTTTCTTTATTTTTCTTTGTTTTTTTAAATGATGTGCTTGAATTTTTATTTTTTTGTGTATTGTATATAGGTATTTTCTTTTTAATTACCATGGGGATTACATAAAACTTCTTATAGTGATAACAATCTGTTTTAAACTGATAATGTAACGTCAATAACATATAAAAACTCTACTCCTTTCCGTCTCCCTTTCCCACTTTATGTTATTGATGTGTACAAATTACATCTTTTTATGTTTTGTATCCATTAGCATAGTTTTATAGTTATATTTTATCATTTAAATTCTATACCAGAACTGAATGATTTACACACCACCATTACAATATTATAAGATTTTGTATTTGTTTATATATTTATACTTGTCAGAAAGCTTTATATTTTCATATGACTTCGCGTTGCTGTCTAGCATCCTTTCGTTTTAGCTTGGAGGAATCCCTCCTCCACTTCTTGTAAGGCAGGCTAGTAGCAATAAATTTCAGCTTTTGCTTATCTGGGAAAGTTTTTATTTCTCCTTCATTTTTGAAGGATGATTTTGCCTGATATAGTATTCTTTGTTGACAGTTTCTTTTCTTTCACTGTTTTGAATATTTTATTTCTTCTGGCCTGTAATGTTTCTACTGAGCAATCAACTGATAATCTTGTGGGAGGACTTTTGTATGTGACAGTCAATATTCTCTTGATGCTTTTTAGGTGCTTTCTTTATATTGGTTTTAGGGTGTTTGGTTAAATATATCTTGATATGAGTCTCTTTGGATTATCATATTTGGAATTTATTCAACTTCTTGTATTTGTTTTTCCATTTCTTTGCTCAAGTGTGGGATATTTGTTGCTATCATTTTTCAAATAAGCTTTCTATCCCTTTCCCTCTCTCTCCTCATTCTAAAACTTTCATGATGTATACATTGGTCAGCTTGATACTGCCCCATAAGTATTTGCTGATTTTTCTGCTTGATTGAATCTACTGTTCAACTTTTCTAGTAATGTTTTTTTTTTAACTCAATTAGTGTATTCTTCAGCTCCAGAATTTATGTTTGGTTCTTTATTTTTATATATGATTTTTATCTTTTTGTCAGTATTCTTTTTTGGCTTATGTGTTTTCCTGCTATCATTTACTTTTCTATCTGTGTTCTCTTTCACTGCATTGAGCTTCTTTAAGACAATTATTTTGAATTCTTTGCCAGGTAATTCAAATTCACAGATCTTTTTTCTTTATGGTCAGTTTTTAGATGTTCAGTTTGTTCCTTTAATAGAGCCATGTTTTCCTGCTTCTCTATGTTTTTTGTTTTTCTAAAATACGTCTTGCTATTTTTTGGTGGGATTTATGCATTTGAAAAACAGCCCCTTTTAACAGTCTTTATAAACTGGCTTTGTACAGGAGAAAGCCTTCCTCAATCCACCCAACTAGAGAGATTCTGGGAGACTGTTAAACCTTTTGGAGAACGCATCTTCTCTGGGTGTGCGTGTGTGTGTAATTTCTTAGAGGGGTTTGCTTTTCTTTTTCAGGAGCTTGCAATCTCTTGCTCCCTCTAGTGTCTATCTCTGGTAATGCAGGTTCTCTGGCACCGTAACGAGCCCCTGAGCTCTCTTGTTCTCATCAGTCCCTGGGTATCCTAAGTATGCCTGCTCCATCAGTGCCCCTAGTCAAGTGAGACAGAAAGCAGTCCGTCGGGCAAAAAGTCCCCCCCAAAAGCCAAAACATTGGCTACAACTTTCATTCTTTTCTTTCCTCCTGAGGAGGAAGTCATGAGTTGAGCATTCTTTCCTGATTTCTCTGAGCTGTACTGGCTTCTCTCTGCAGAAGTGAAGGTGTTCTGGTGCTGTAACAAGCCCCTGAACCCTCAGGCATTCAAAGTGTGCCAGTTTTTAGTGGGCACCCTGAGTCTGGTGAGACAGAAGCCAGTCCCTCTGGCAGCCTCCGCACCTCCCACCAAAATCCAGAAAGTTAGACATGTGTTCCATTCTTCTCTTTGCTTCTGATGGAGAAGTGTGTGTTTGACATTTCCTCCCCATTGCACCATTCCACACCAGTTTACTGGAAGAATTATTGCAGGTGAAATGAGATTATCATGTTTTACCTGTTTCAGTGTGTATGTTCTTAGCTTTGAACTTACCTCAGGTATTGCAATTTTTTAACTGGTTGCTGGAATTCTCTTAAAGACTTTTTGGACAGTCTATTGCTGTTAAGTCAGTGTGTATGTGGAGGAACAAAGTCTGGGTTTTCTATTCTGTATCTTGCTCTATGGGCAACATTTTTAAAGACATAGTGCCGTGAGAGAGGGAAGATCACTGGAAGTTATGCCGTTAAGGGAGGATTTTTAAAAAGTGTAGCAGGTACTAGGACATATTACACACTGACAAGAATAAATCAACAGAGAGTGAGAGACAGATGATGCTCTACACCAGAGCAGTGATTTTTACACTTTTGTGTGCATTAAGAGTATATTGGCAAGCTTGTGAAAATACAGATTGCTGAGCTCCGCTGCATAGTTTCTGATTCAGGAGGCCTGGGGTGGGACTCTAGAATTTGCATTTCTAACAGGTTCCCAGGTGATGCTGATGCAGCTGGTCCAGGGAACATACTCTGAGGGCTGTGGCTCTAGAGAAAGAAAGGAATGATGTCCTTGAGAAGAACCAAGGAAACTGGAGGCAGGGAAAATGGGTTTTTCTCTCTTGGTTTTGCTTTCTCAGTTACATTGAGAAACAAGTCAATTAACCAACTTATGTGGTATGTTTTATTGCACGTTTACAAAAACTGTAGGTCTTGGACTAATAAAGTGCTTATTTCAAACATTTTCCTTCACTGTCTCTGCAACTTTATCTGTTCTTCACAGATCTCTTTCCATGTTAGATACAGAACATAAGGTCATCGGTGCATTTTACACGAGCTAAGTTTTTGTGAAATTCCTCTTTCTTTGCCCAGAATTCTCACCTCTTTTTCACAACTTTTTCAGATGCCTGTAAGGTCCTAATTTTCTCCTCAGGTAGCAATTTGGAGCAGGTGTAGTGGTTTCTCTGACAGCATCGGAGAGACTTGAGAGTAACTCTGGGGACATGGACCTCATCAGCTTGTCAACAAAGATTCCAGCCTCGGCCACATTTTAATTTTTGCAGCAATTCACACATTGGGGAAACCAGGCCCCTGATATGCTTGGTGAAGTGCTAGAAATTTCAAAACACATGGCAATAGCCCAGAGGTTTTGACAGAATCTGAATATTGCCTTCTTGCTCCACCATAGGATGATTATGTTAGCCACAAAAAATAAAAAAATAAAAATAAGCACAGTAAACCTGTGATGTGCAAAGAAAAATGTCAAAATTTTCACACTTTAAAACTTATCTCATCAGGGAAAAGGTTTTTTTCAGAGGAAAAATCAGCAACTTTTGGTTAAAAAAAAAAACCTCTCTCTACACAAGCTGCATCTGTTCAGGCGTCTGTCTTCTCCTGTCAGATCTGCTTGAGTTGAAGTTCCCAATGTGGTAAAGTCAGATTCAAGTTCTTCCAGGGTCTGAGAGTATAGAATGTACTGAACACCCAACCGCGGGGAACTGAAGTGGAAATGAAAGGAAATCCATTTTGAAGACTTTTTCCCCCTCCACCTTCTCCTTCCTTTGATGTGAAGAAAGAAGCTCAGCATCCAGGGTAGTGATAATGGAATTTCTTTTCCAATCAGATTCTTCATTATATAATCCAACTGTGTCTTAATTCTTCTTATGTTCTCTTTATACCCCCTGATGTACCCTAGAACCCAAAACTAAATATAGGGGCCCACGCTGGGGAAGCCAGCACTAGACAAAGAAAAACGCAAAATGTTTCACATCAAAACAAAATTAAACAAAAGCATATGGAGTAGAGGTGAGGGGGAACTAAAATCCGTAAGACCCTTTTACACAGCATATCTCATTACGTCAGCTATACTCCAGAAAATCCATTTCAATTTTTTATGAGATAGGGTATAAATAATAATTAATTTTTGTACAAAAGATTAAATATAATCCTAAAATCCATTCAACTGTATAAATTATGAAATATCTATATTCAAATTATAAAATATTTACATTATGAATTAATTGCATTATTTATATTTTAGGTGCATCATATATAAGCTATTTATATATCAATTATAAATTATGTTTAAGTATCTACAATAATATTTAGTGAAATAACTAAAACCACACTTAAAACCAGCTTCAGATTGATGCATATTAAAGTTGAGACCTAAAATACAATTTTGAGTTTATTATCTGAGACATCTTTTTTGCCTCTTCTCTTGTCCCCATTAATACACCAGGCATAATGAGATAGACTATGGTCTTTATGGAAAAAGTAGAGGCTTTTAATAGAGAATTTGGAAGACCAGTTTTTGTCCTTTCCCAGGACAGCTGAGAGAATCAATTGAAAACAAACAAATTTGAAAATGGTTTGAAAATTATAAAGCCCAGCATAAACTCAGGTGTTTATTATTGGGCACCTACTATGTATAAAACTCTCTGCAAGGCACTGAGATTCGATACCTGGGCCTGCCCCCCAGGGAGCTTGCAAGCTAGTTTGCCAGGACATATGATGCTGACTAAATTCTCTTTAATGAGCATTAAAGTTGGTCAGTGGAAGGTGAGGTCTCTTAATGAGGAGCCAAAAAACCTGTTTTGTGGAGGATGTGGAATGTGTAGGTGTGAGAATATGGCTTAAATGGGCCAAGAGAAAGAATTAGGGATGGCATTTTAGGTGAAAAAGAGAAAAGACAGTAATAAATTTGGAGAATGTTAGAAGTTAGAAAAGGAGTTTATAGCACAGAATACATAACAGATTTTGTCAGAGACTGGAAGCCAATTCCTGCATTAGATCTAGGAGGAAATGGAGGTACAAAAGGCTGCATGACCTGCCCAACAGCTGATTTGTGTCAGAACTGAAGTAGTCCACTTTCGATTATCAGCTTCATATGTCAGAGTTCCCTTCTTTTTAAACTCTAAATTCTGCTTGCAATTGTATTTTAGACTAATTTCCAACAGGAAAGACAAAAAGATTTCATCTCAGATTTTCATTGTGTCTGATTGGGAGTAGCAAGTGGCTACTTAGATCATGTGTTGAGAAGGATTCTGAGGCAGCATCTGGGCTTAGGCTGAGCAGCAATGAGATCTGTGCTTGATTATCAATGTCTGTTATGGATGAAGAAGGAGGCAGCTGAGGTACACGTGCCCTGCATTTGCTGTCTTGGTTGTGGAGTCTTGGGCAAAACACTGATGGTGCAGTACCAACTGTAGCTACTGAGGGTAATTCTGAGGTTCAAGAGAAAATAGTTCAATATGTAATTGCCAGAAAGAGGGAAAGCAATAAGATTGGGGGGTAGGTGCTAGGGAGATAACCACTTCCTATTTCCTTACCTGAATTCTGAGAGAAAAAAGAAGATGATATTTCTAATATATATTTAAACATCTCTTGACAGTCTACAAGTTATATCTGTGATTTCATTTGATCCTCTGGAGAGGCCAGTTATGAATGCCAGTATTCCTATACTATAAATAAGAAAATGAGTTGGGGAGAGATAAAATTCTTCATTCACAGACATGCAAATAGAGTGGACAAATAGAACAACTTTTTGAGGATCTGACCTACTTACTCATACTCATTTCCTGTTTGTTCATCAAACTGTAGGTAGCATGAACTCCAGCCTGATTGCCCGTCTTCAAATCCTGCTCCTTCACTAACAGACCTGTGAGGACCAGCTCTTAGGCCAGCTATGTAATCCTGTGTCACAGTTTCCTCATCTGTCATATAGAGGTGATAACAGTACTGACCCCATAAAGGTGTGTGAATTTCACTGGTCTGTGGCCTGGCATATTGTAAGTGCAACAATTGAGTTAGCTTTTATTATCATCATGTTCACTTCTTGTATTTGTGCTGATCTATTTTGCTCTTCGGCAGACAGTTTTTCCTTCATTTAAAAAAAATTTCAGATTATCAAGATAATACATATGTACTAGGGAAAACTGGCAAGATGTGGAAAATGGCAGAAGAAAAACATTTAAAAATCTCCTTAAGCCTATAACATATACATTTTTATCTAAATAAGAGAGCACATTTGGGTGGGCCATAGACTGGTCATCAGCTGTGGTAATGAGAAGAAATATTTTCAAACAGAGTACGTGAGGCATGAACTCACAAGGTGAGATTGGAAATGTCAGATCTGAGTTGACGCCTACACAATTCCCTTTTCCTAGATTACAAGCCAAGAGAGTTGCCATTATTTTATACATCTAAGGCTACTTTCTGATGATGACTCAGTAACATTCTTTTATACTGTACAACTATTTTAAAATGTAAGCTTATAATTAAGGAAGGCAGAATCTTTTTTTCTTTAACTCTATTGTATTTCAAGGGCTGATTCTGAAGGATTCCCTCTGAGCCTTGCTAACTTGGTCATCCCACACCATGAATACACTCAACTTGGCTAAACCTGGCGTTTAATTTGCTCACCACTTAAGAAGTGACACCTGTTCAATTATGAACACTCACGTCAAAAGACTTGTTACTACTGCAGTAAGTTCATGTGTGTTTTACAGGCTGGTGTTTTACATGAGGAAGCAGCTATTATTTCTGGTTATCATTCACCATTGAATCTAAGACTATATATTGTTTGCAAGATTCACCGCTATTTTATAAGCCATTAAGAAAATGCCGCTGAATAATTTTAAGAGACCATCAATGTTAAGATGCATCCCAATTTCAGAGATGTCAAAATATGAAAAATGAGTACCTTATAACTGATGCAATAGAGAATGTCTTTTATACTTTGCGAACAAGTTCTCTGGGGACATTTGATCATTTGAAGCTTGTGTAGATCTTTCCTCAGCTTCACACTCTATGGACAGCCTTCAGTTGCAAATTATTTAAAATGGACTCCTGCATATGAGAAAACATAAAGAACATTTATCATTAGCCAATTCACAAGTTAGAGCTACTGGGAATGATCTCTTGGCAGAAGAGCTAAATATGCCCACTGGCTGAAAATAAAATTGTGTTTTTTACTCCCTTTTGTGATTCTTAATCATTACAACAAGATGTATGACACTTTCCCGCACCCTTCCCCGCCCCATGACATGAATAGAAAATAAGCATTGTAAAATGTATCTAGAGGAATAATTGACTAAGAGGCATTTCTGTCTTGTCCTTGCTGCTAGGGAAAGAAGGAAATGAATTTAACTCTCCCTCCCAACTCCACACCCCGCAAGGACAGAGAAGGCTTTGCACTGGAGGAGTAGTTAGCATCTTTGGTTGTCAGCAGAAAAGATGAAGAAAACCTCCACTTGGTTCTCTCTTGGGAAGTTTAGGCCCATCTGGAAATTAATCTGATGTTTCTGTGAGTAGGAGGGTGATGCATTGAAAGGCTGTGGTATGCTACAAAAAAGTATCTATAATTGTTTCCATTTGTATCCATGCCCTTTGCATTATGACTCTGCATCTAGTTTCCACCTCTTGAATCTGGCCTGGCTGTGTCACTTGCTTTGACCAACAAAATGTGGCAGAAGTGATGGTGAGCTAGTACTGAGCAGAGACCTCAAGAGGCCTTGCGCAATACTATTTGTTCTGTTGGTGTCCTTGTCACTGTCATATGAATAAGCTCGGGGTAGCCTGTTGAAGGATGAGAACACATTCCATGTGGAGGAGACATGAATAATTCCACTTGTCCTACCTGATGTTCCAGGGATGAGATAAAATTCAGAATCAGCAAAATCTCTTATCTGATCTACAGCTGACCTCAGGTACATAAGGGAACCCAGCCAAGACCAGAAAAACCACCCAGGTGAGCCCAGCCCAACTTGCCAATCCATAGACTTTTGTGTTTAAAAAAATGGTTGTTGTTTTAACACATTTTGAGATAGTTTATTATGTAGTAGTAGCTAACTTAATATATGGATGCAGGGAAAGTAAACTTGACAAAGAAAAGGTAAGAGTGTCCCTATAGTTGGGAGTATGGGCAAATAGCACTTGTATAGAAGCTCACACTACTTCCTGTACAGAAGTTCTGATGAGCTGGAAAGAGTGTGGTTAGAGGTCTTTCCCAAAAAACACATCCTTGGGAGAAGAATCAAGAGACTCTTAGAGTTGACCTGATGGGCAAGCTGATCAGTGCCAAAATCTGACACCTGCAACCTTCTTTATAAATCTTCTTTTGAGCTACTGGAAATGTCTTGCCCAGACACACTGAGAGTCAGAAGTGTCTGGGAAGTTGTGCTCCCCCAGAGTTACCAGTAGCCGATGACTGGTGAGTGTGAAAGCCCAGCTCCTTTGTCTCAACGAGGGGCAAACTCTTACATGTCACTTCAGGCAGAGGTTGAGACCTCACCTGAAATCCCCCCCTGTCTGTTCTCTTCCCCATCCCTGTCCTGTTCTCCCCTTTCTTTCCAGTTTCTGTTGGAGCACATATCTCAAAAACAACTTAGTCTTGTCTCAGGATCTGCTTCTGGAAAACTCAAGACAGGTTGATTTTGGGAAAACAAGAGCAGCTTGTTTTTGTATCAGTTTGTTTTGTATAAATTAATCTAACTTTGCATGTGACCCTACATATTGGGCATCAAATTATTTCAGTAAGCCATAAATAACTCAGTTGTACTTATTACCTAAGGTGTTTATTATGTTGGAACGTGTGTAGGTGGACAGAGCAACATTCTGTGGAATTGGAAAACAGTTTGTGCTTATTTCCTAAGCTCATTTAATAAGTATATATTTAAAACATAGCATATAGTTTTCATTTTTTCTTTTCAATTTCCACGTCACACTCTTTTTAAGTTGATCCTTGCACTAGACTTTACTTATTTTTTATGTCATAAACAGTGGGAAGTACTGTAGGAAAATACCAAATTCATGATGTGAAGATTGAAAATATTAGTAGTAATATTACATCTAAAAACATTATTAATCCCATACAGCCTTAGGTCACAATGTTCAGAGCAGTAACAATGAACATGAAGATTAGACTAAAGAAGAGAAAATTACATAATTTTTCAGGAGCAGAGAAGAGCCTCCACCTAGGAAGATGAGATTGAAGCTGGCTTCTGCTGCAAGAGTCCCAATTAACTATCCCCATTTGAATACACCCAGAAAACTCTTAAGAACATTACCCTATAAATAAGATGTTTAAATTAGAGCTCATGAAATATGAGACGATAATGGTAGTGAGGAGTAGATTTAATCATAGCCTCTGTGTCTCCCCCACATCTCCCTTAGTATTTTGTATGTCAAGAGAAAACAGTTCAGGTCAAGATTATATTTAAGATTTAAAAAAATAGCAACTGCAAAGGTTAATTTACACCAAGATAAGGCTCAATGTTTACATGGTGCCACTGTTGTAAACTGGTTTTCTTGTATTATTACTCTTAGACACAATGGCTGTTTTTTTTCTGCCTTATTTGGTATCTGTTTGCTTTTGAACAGATAATAAATTTCATGTCCTTGTGCTTGCCTCCCTACTGAAGAGCTGAGGATAAGCCCCATTTTATTCTTTGGAAACTTGAGGAATTTACTAAGCAAATATTTCCAGTGTTATTCTTTGAGGAGGTAGATGAGGGACTAGGCGAACTTGGCTCTCCATAGCGTGAAGTTAGCCAGATCAAGTGTAAGCATCACTGCATATCTGCTATAATATCTTCTGTTTAGTTAGAAAACACACTGGTATTCTTCAGGTCTTACTTTATACTCAGGACTATGTGAGATTCTGGAGTGGTAGAGAAGTATTTTAGGGCTTATTACTTTTCTGGGTGAGCTTCCAATTTAGTGAGTAACAACGAATAGATAGATAGCAGATAGTGGGTGCTGGGATAGTTTGAATAACAAAGGACAGAAAAGGATAGGATACTGAGGAAAGACAAAGATTTCATCTTCTATGGCCACTTTGATTGATAGTAATGGCCTAGAGTGTTGTGTTAAGTAGGACCCAGAGGTGGTATCTGGTATCTCAGCTTAAAGAGTTGCTTCACTGTCTAGCAACATGTGCTGAGGACAGGGAAAGGGGGTGGCTGGTGTGTGAACCTGGGTTGGAGATGACACTTTATTTTGGCTTTGAAGGTTGTGCTGGTTTTATATGGGGAAGGAAGAGTATTCCAAGTGAAGACAGTAGCCAGGATTAAAAATGGATTCATAGGTGTATGGCACAGAAAAGGGACCAATCTGAACAGAGCTGAGAATGAGTAAGTGAGTTACAGGAATGGCTATAAAGAGAAAATAGATCACAGGGGTTTTGAAACCCAGGAGGAAGAGTTTAGATTCGATGTGGTGGAAACTAGAGTCCTTGAAGATTTTACAAATGTGGAGAGATGAAACCAAAATGTGGCTTAAGGAAGGTATGGCTTAGGGAAGGTGTGTCTGATAGTACCGTGAAGAAAACAGAGAAATAGAATGGATTTGAGGCAGAAAGGACCAGTTTGGACACATAATCAGCCTCATGAGGATACCTGAGAGATATTTTGAGGGAAACATGAACAGACAGGTGACTTCCTGTCTGTAGAGAATGGATGAGCTGACGGAATAGATATTAAGGTAGCACACAAGAACCTACATGTAATGGAGGAGTCAGGTATAAAAGTGATCTTCTAGATCATGAATTTTTTCTTTCTTTTTTCTTTTTCTGGCTAGTACTTCCTATTCAAGTTTTCATGTCCAAAGAGAAAAAATAAACCAATACATTTACCTCTGTGTTAGTACAACAGTTCTCCAAGTGTGGTCGTTGAATCAGCAGTATCAGTAGCACCTGGAAGCCTGTGAGAGCTGCAGACCCTCTGGCCCTGCTGCAAACCCAGGAATCACAGACTCTGAGGGTGGAGCCTAGCAATCTGTGTTAACAAGTGTCCAGGTGAGTTTGATACACACTAAAATGCGAGAACCACTGCTGTAGCAGAGTACTTCTAAGACTTTAGTGTTTATGAATTACCTGGAGAGCTCGCCAGGGGCAGACTCCTGGGCCCCACTGCAAAGATTCTGATTGAGCACACCTGGGCGCCACTCTGCACGTGCTCACCGCCCAAGCCCCCAGGTGATGCTAATGCTGCTGGGCTGGGCTCCACGCTTGGAGAAGTCAGGCTGAAGAGGCCACTGACGCCTCCTACTGGTAGCCACTGATTTTCTGAGTGACTTCCTTTTTCTGTGAAATAGTGCACTTGTCATCTCTTTTGTTTAGAAGATTCACCTATTACATTTTGACCATTTGCTGATGATGGTGAGGGGTGGCAGGAAAGAAAATTGTCTCTGCTCTTTAATTCATGACAGGTAGATGTTGGCTCATGGTGCTTTAGAAATGGGTGTTTTATGGGTAATTGAAGAAAAGGATTTATATAAAAGTAGGAAGTATCAATTGAGATGAGATGGGAATATTTATAATGCTCCAATATCTGAGTTTTCTCTCCCAGCTGTGTGGTAGAGGAGAGAATCAGATGGAAGAAGAGATGGGATATCTTTGACGAAGATTAATAAATGGAGAGATGTGAAGCTATCCTAGGTATCTTCTAGCTTGAGGTCTGAAAATGTATAACATATGGGTTTTAATAAGTACTGGGCCCAGTGAACTTGATTTTACTTTTAATTCAATTACTCCTTGAACAGCCACATAAGCAACGTGGGGGCATCCTTTAATGGGTTAGGAATCAGCCTCGGAAAAGTTTTGTAAAATTCCCTTCTCTAACTCAGGAAACTGGTGAGAGAACAGAGTGAGGATCCCAGCTAACTCTGCAAGACTTCAAGCTCCTGCTCTTTCCACCGTGTCACTGTACAGTACAAATGAGGTCCCTGCCTTGCCAACCCAAACTATTCTTAATCCACCGTGCTCCTGTGAATATCACTATTTGCTTTATATGCAGAACAGTAACCCAGGGATCAAAAATGAGTTTCTTCCTGCTGGAACTGCTTCTAATTCTAGAGCTCACTATAAAGAGAAGCACAGTGAAGATACCAAGTTGGAAATACCAAGGGTAAAAAAATTAAAGCTCCCTCCAGCTTCAGTTTTTTCAACTGTGCAGTAGGAATAATAACATCTCACAGTGTATGCCTGGGACATAGGAAAAAAGGTATGAGACAGTGGATATTTTTATGTTTATTTACTATGGTAATTAATCATTTATTTATTTAAAAGAACTCTGTAGACCATAAATCAATATGTAAGCATAAGAAATATTATTATATAAAATTAAGGAATAAAAGAGAATTTGGTAAGTGCAATGGGCTGAATAGTGGCCCCAAAATGATATGTCTCCTTCCTAATCCCTGGAACTTATGAATGTGATCTTATTTGGAGCAAGTGATTAGATGTATGACTTGAAATGTCATATTGTATTTGTTCTTACTAAACACTCCTCTTTCTCTGTATCTACATATTGAGGTAAAAGAGGAGGATGGTTTGGTCTGCCGTCTTGATAAAATCCAGGTCAGATTGTACATTCTGTAATTTACTTTGAATACTGTACATTATTGATCTCACAAAATAAGTGAGTGATCAACATGGCATTTGTAATATTTTTCTCCACACTTAAATGGGGAACACTAGGACTTAGAGCATCTATGGACTGTTGCAAAGCATCATTATTCTATTTCAGGTTTTCTAATTTTTCAACATCTGCCATGAAAATCTAGATACCTGGAATACTAAAAATTATAAACAAGTTCCCAGATAAGCTAGGAATGTAAGGTAGGTGTAATTAAAGATCTTGAGATGACATCATCCTGGATTATCTGGGTGAATCCTAAATCCAATGAGAAGTGTCTTTGTAAGAGACACATAGAGAAGATAGACACAGAGGAGACTGTCATGTGGAGATGGAGGTAGGGACTGGAGGGATGTGGCCACAAGCCAAGGAAGCCAAGGCTTGCCAACAGCCACAAAAGCTGGAAAAGACAAGGAGAGATTCTCCCCTAGGGCCTCCAGAGGGAGTGTAGCTCTTCCAACACTTTGATTTTGGACTTCTGGTCTCCAGAATTACGAGAGAATAAATATCTGTTGTTTTAAGCACCCCTGTTTCTGCTAATTTGTTACAGCAGCCACAGGAAACTAATACAGTGAGTGAAAGGAATTAAGAGCATTTTGTTTCCTTCCCAAAGTATTAGAAGCTGGCACCCAGACAAATCTTTAAAGTAGGTGACATTTGTCCTTGGCATATTGCCATCTCCCTGGGTACAGTGGTGGTCATGCCAATGAAATTTCTTTTCAACTCTCTCCAGGCCCATTTTTTCTATTGCTTTTTTATTTTTCCATTTTTTTCTATATTCCTGACTTCTGTTAACCTTCTTCCTCTTGCATCAAAATTACTCTGCTGTGTTCCACTCCTTTAAGTAGAAGAAAAGGTTTGAACAGGTCAGCAATAACGCATGCCATGCCTGAAGCTCAGTCTTAGCTTGATTCCATAGAAGCAGAGCCTGAGATGGGAATTTTAGCCCAAGTGATTTATTGAGGGAATGATCTCAGGAGAAAGGAGAGGGCAGGGGAAGCAGATAAACAAAAGATGTGGGTTCTACCGCAGCCTCACCTCAGCACTCAGGGAGTGAGTGACACTAGAGTTTTTTTTTTGTAATAGACTTTAATTTTCCAGAGAAATTTTAGATTCACAGTAAAAGTGAGCATAAAGTGCAGAGATTTCCTATATAACCCCCTGTATACACACATTCACAACCTTCCCCATTATTAACATCCTGCACTAGGATGCTATGTTTGTTTCCATGATGACCTGCATTGAGACATCATTATCACCCCAAGTCCACAGTTCACATCAGGGTTCACATTTTGACAAATGCATAATGGCATGTGTCTACCATGGTAATATCACATAGAATATTTTCTCTTCCCTAAAAATCCTCTGTGCTCGGCCTATTCATTCTCCCCTTCTTTTTTATGGTTTCCACAGTTTTGCCTTTTCTGGAATGTCATGTGATTAGAATAATACAGTGTGTAGCCTTTTCAGATTGACTTTTTCACTTAGTGATGTGCATTTAAGGTTCCTCCATGTCTTTTCATGGCTTGATAACTCGTTTCTTTTCAGTGCCAAATAATACTCCACATCTGAATGTACCATAGTTATTTATCCATTCACTTACTGAAAGATATCTTGGTTGCTTTCAAGTGTTAGCAATTTTGAATAAACCTGCTGTGAACATCCATGTGCAGGTTTTTGTGTACACATAATTTTCAACTCATTTGGGTACCATGAAGCATGATTGCTGGATCATATGTTAAGATATGTTTAGTTTTGTAAGAAACTGCCATGCATGGGTTTCAATAATTAGTAAATCCAGACACATTATATGTTCTCAAAGTTGTACATTGGAAAAGATGATTGATAGAATTTGGCTACCAAATATCTCTCTGGATTACCTGAAGATCCAACCATTAACCAGTATCTCTAAGTTAAAGTGTTAATGTTTTTGCTTAAACAATGGATTATCTTGGGACTTCTAACCTCCATCATGCAAATGCATAGGGAGATAATGGCAAGTGCTATGTCTCCAGAAATGCTGATGGTTACCAGTCTCCCAAGGAGGATGGTCCTGCAAATGAGATAGGAATGGAGAGAAAAGAGAATTAGGAGGAAGTCCAGGAAAGCCCAATATTGTGGAATTCAAAAGGATCAGGTGTCAGAAAAAGGGAGAATGTTTGAATCCAATGCTGGTGAAAAGTCAAATAAAATGAGCCCTGAATTATGTTCACTAGATTTAGAGACATGGAAGATGATTGAGTGGTGGGGAAGAGAAGACAGATTGAATTAGATTGAGGAGTAGTACAAGCCAATAGAGCAATAGAGAAATGAATAGAGAAAATTCTTTTTGAAGAGTTTTAGTATGAAAAGGTTTGGGGTATCATTTAAATTAATAAGCAAATAATTCTAACCACCTGCCAAATACCAGGTTTTGTGGAGGACTGAATGCATAACGTGGTATCTTTGTCCTTAAGAAAAATGCAATTTAGTTTCGATTGTAAAATGTATGTAATCCTGATGAGGATATAGAAAGTATTCATGAAGAGATAAAAGATAATATTTACTGAGCCTTTACAACATTTCAGGCATGCCATTTTATTTAATACAAATAAGCCTGTGGATTAGATAAATAGCCTATTTGTACTACAAAAGGGATATATATTTTAGAAAATCTAGGTAAGGAAATGAAAAAGAATACCACCAACCACACAGATATAAATATTTTTGATATATTTTCTTTTAAAAATGTTCTGTGTACGTTACTCATATGACATGATACCAACTGAACAGATAAGAAAACTAAGACTCACAGAGAATTTACATGGTTTTCACAATGCCACTCAGCTGTTATATCAGTTAAGAAATCAGGATTTGAACATCATGCTGTTTGATTTTCAAATTTGTAATCTTCCTCCTCGTACCATACTGCCTGATCGATGCATGAATAAATGTAAGAATACCTGCTAGGAAAACTGTATGAATTAGACACCCCTAAGAGGAAGGAGAATTTTGGATGGAGAGTGTCAAATGTATTTCACATGACAATTGGAGTTTGAGCTGAGTCTTAAAAAACAGTTAGGATTTAGATCAGGGGAAAGCAAAGTATGGCCCTTGGGCCAAATCCCACCACCACCTATTTCTGTGTGGTCCATGAACTAAGAATGGTTTTTCCATTCTTCAATGCAAAATATAACAACAACAACAACAACAAAAGGCTCTTAACATTTCAGCAAGGACAGTTGCTCCATTTTGCTTCTTAGCCCACAAAGCTTAAAATATTTACTATTTGGCCGTGTATAAAAAGGTTTGCTGATCCGATTCAGACATGTATGTGAGGGGTGCTCAGAACAATGCCATGAGCCCAAGTCTAAAGGAAGAAAACACAGGGGTACTCTGGAAAAGGGAGGGAACCCACCCGGGAGGGCCTGTGAAGACCTTCCACTGTGGTCAGGCTCTAGAATGTCTCCGTTACCAGGCAAAGAAGTTTGGTTAATATTTTGCTGCATAAACATTTGCAAAATTATCTCCCCAACTAGATTTTGAAGCTTTCCTGGGTAACAATCATTTCTGGGCAACACTCATTTTTATCTTCCCTGTGTGTTCCGGTACAGTCTCACACATGGCTGGTCAGAGGCTCCTGGCTTAATCAATACTAGTTGATAAACAGCCTCCTGCCATGTGGGCAAGATAGTTAATCATCACCAGTGTCGTTCCCTCTTCAATCGTCATAGCTGACAGTCACAGCCTTCCCTCAAATACAGCACTCCGAGGGACAACAAAAGGTGCCCTTCAGTTGGAGCAAATGGCGAGAGAACGGAGAGAAAAATCCCCCAGCGATTTCTGGTGCCTGATGCGTCCCTAATTGCAATATCGACAAGAGAAAACGCTGGCCAATTGGAGCGTGCGAGTGTGATCTAGCTGGATTATGCCATTTGAAACAGGACGGCCATGCCCACGTTGGAAATAAGGATGCTCAGCTTGTGATAAATTCCGTTCCAAGCTCAGAGTTGAGCCCAGGGACCCCGACAGCATAATCAGGGTCGTGATTGATGGAATGTCAGCGACTCTGAGACCCAGCATGTGACACAGCCCGTCACCAGAGACCTGCGTGTTTGTCATAATGTCACAGCACCTGCTGCTGGCGGATACCTGGGCTGCAGGAGTGTGTCGGGGGAAGGGGTGCGCCCGCACGTGCTGGGAGGAAGGCAGTGGGCATCTGCCATCGGGAAAGGCAAAACAGAGCCACGCGGGAGAGAGCAGCATGAGGCGGGGGAAGGTGGCACATTCCCGGTGCAAGGAGAGGAAGAACAGGTGCTCCTCCCAGGAAGGCTGCGGCTGCTCCCGGGCCTGGCAGCCGGCCGCGCCTCGGAGCCCTGCGCACGCCGCTCTGCTGGCAGCGGAGCCCGCGGCGGCACCACCGCGGCGAGGCATTCTGTCCCCTCGCAGCTGCTCCCCGAAAAACTAGAGGGCCTCCGGGAGGCCGAGATAAAGGGACACGCAGCATTATTTTCCAGGAGAGGAGAATGCACGTTTCTCCCCGCAAAATGGTTTTTAAGATCCTTGCCCTAGTCCCCCAATCTCGCAGTTAAGGATTGACAGGCCAGCTAGTTTGATTGTTCTTCCTCTTGGCATTTGCAAAGCATGGATTTTTCTGTGTTCTCTGCCCTGCCAAGTTTGCCTCCGCTGAGGCTCTCTGGGAGGATATTTGTAACTCCACACAGTTCAGTTTGAGGAAGGGGGCAAAAAAAAAGAAGAAAAGAAAAACGGAAGACAATTCTCCAAAGCAATCATGTGGACTTTAAAATATTGTTATGTAAATCAAGCTAATGTGTCTCTAAATTCATTAAGTGGGTTAGAGGGTTACTCACCCAGGAGGGCCACAGCAGTGAAATCGGCGAGGCATTTCATCATCCAGGCTGTAGTGGCAGACCTTTCCTTCTGTCCCAGCTTGTCTGCCCACCCCGCTTCCCTGGGGAGGTGGCAGCAACCTGGAGGGGGCTTTAAAAGTCCCAGAAGGGAGAGCTCCCACTGAAAGTGTCTGCTGTGTACTTCAGTGGAATAGCATGCCTCTTTCCCCTCCTCCCAGCCCCAGATCGAATTCCCTAATGTAGCCCAAACCAGAACTGGATCAGGGATAAAGGAAATTGAAGCCACTAAAACAATGTGCTTTGGTTAGCATTTCACAGTAATTTCTCAGGTTTGGGATTCGAGGATGTAAACACAGGGGAAGGCAGGACAGAATTGTTTCCATCCTCACTACCTTTTGAAATGTGGAGGTATGTAAAGATTGCCCCCCCCCCCCTTTTTAGCGTCCTTCATAGAGGTGCAAAAGTGGAGCAGTAGATCTTCAAAGGCACCTGTTCCCTGCCTGAGTCTCTCTGCAGGCCAGAAGGGTCCCAGGGAGGAACCTGGGATGGTTGATGAACATGTGGGGGAGGCTGTGCCTTAGGAAGCCAGGCCAGCAGCTGAGCCCTCCCAAGGATGGGCATTCATCAAAAAACTGGTTTTGTGTTTCTTCCAGTACTGTTATTTCATGAAGGTGTAATTTACATACAATAAAATGCACAGATTTTTATGTATACCAATCAATGAGTTTGGGGAAGTATATATACCCATGGAACCCACCAGCCATCAAGAAGCAGAACTTGTCCACCACTTCAACAAATTCCCTCATCCTCCCTCTGCTTCCGTCTTCGGCCCATCAAAGGAAACCCCTGACTGATCTGCTTTCTGTCATTACAGATTAGTTAGCATTTTCTAGAATGTCATAGAAATGAAACTGCATAGTAGGTAGTCATTTTTGTCTGGCTTTGTTTGCTCAGAATGATGTTTTTGAAGAACATCCATGTAGTAGCATATATCTGGAGCACAGATCAGTAGTTTGTTGCACTTTATTGTTGAGTAACATTCCATTATATGGCTATACCACAATTTATTTATTCATTCATCTGTCCATAGACATTTAGGTTGTTTTTTGGTTTGTGGCTCGTACGAATAAAGCTGCAAGGAATATTCTTATATGTTTACTTGGATGGACATCTGTTTTTGTTTCCCTTGGGTAAATACCTAGGAGTGAAATTGATGGGTCATAAGGTAGGTGAACAAGTTTAACACTATTAGGAACTGCCAAACAATCTGGCAAAGGGGCTGCACCATTTTTCACTCTCTACAGCACTATTTGAGAGTTCCAGTTGCTCCATGGCTCGTTCAACTGCAGGATTGGTATTGCTAGTCTTTACTGCTTTAGCCATTGTAGTAGGTTAAGAAGTAGTATCTCAGTGCAGCCAAACGTTTATAAAGCAGTCATTTTCCTGGGGACCTAATGCTGAATTCCCAAAGACCCGTAGCTGGGCTGTGCAAGGCAGGAATTGCAATAGGAAGAAAGTTTATATTTAGAGTCAGTCTGCATATTTCCATGTTAAAAGAAAACCTCCAAGCAGCAATTTGAGTGCAAAATTTCTCCCCAGAAGTCTAGTTTCCTTAACAGCTGTTTATAAATATTTACCTTCACATTTTTAATGATGACAATGTATACAGCACAAATACCAGGCACTTTCAAGTATAAATATTCATCCTAGAGACCCATTTGTTATGTAGGACATAGTGAACAACTGTCTCTACATACAGGTCCAGGGAAGGCTTTCTGGAGGTGACTTGACGCAAGGTATTTTACCTTTGTAATGGACCATAATATCCTCCTTCATATACTGGATAATAATAATTCTACCCCCTGGATATGCATCTAAAACATGAGGCCACACTCTGGCATATGGGAAATGCAGAGTGCATGCAAAACATTTGAAAGAGCAAATTTTCACAAAAGATCTACCCTCTTTCATCCTCCTTTTCTCCATGCAACATAACTGCAGGGCTGATTTTGTATCTTTTTTTCTTTTTCTTTTTTTAATTTCAGCATACTACGGGGATACAAATGTTTAGGTTATATATACTGCCTTTTCCCCAGCCAAGTCAGAGCTTCAAGCATGTGCATCCCCCAGACGGTGGGCACTGCACCCACTAGGTGTGAATATACCCATCCCCTTTTTACATATTGTCTATAGCTGCATTTGCACCACAAAAACGCTGAGTAGCTGTGACAGAGACCACACAACTAGCAAAGCCTAAAATTCTTATTGCGTGGTCTTTCACAGAAAAAGTTTTCCTCCTGATTTAAACCCTCACCTAATCTCCCCTTGACACTTTGGGGATATGGGAGAAGGCAGGAGGCGTCAAATGGCCCTGAAACGTGACAGGGAGGCTGAGCAGAGGCTATGATCCCCTATGTGAAAAAATCTGGGTCCAGAGTCAATAATATCATCATGACTGAACAATTGATCCCTTTTCTGTTTATTTAGAACTTTAAGACCTTGCCAAAAATCTCTGCCCTTTATCAAGAAGAAGAAAGATTATTTGGATCAAAATCAGCTCCAAAGACAGTGGATTTCAGAGAATTTACTTCCTTTAATCTTTTATTTTTTATATTTATATTTTATATAACTCTCCTAAAAGAGGTTGGGAACTATAAATCAAGGACTGAATATAAGAAAAAGATAAACATGCCAACATAAACTATGTGGAAGGAACAAAATGGAATTTAGAGGGAAAAATCTTAAGGCATTAAATATAGAGTAATTTGAGCTGAACATCTAGCTATTAGAAGACTGTGATGCAATGATAATTAAATCACCAGCAAAAAACAAAACAAAGCAAAAACCCCAGGTGTTTTGTGATGGAAATAAAGTATTAGGGGAGGGGAAAATAAGCATACATTCTAATAAACAGGATTACTGAGAAATTTTTAGGTCTCTGATTCAAAAGGATATCTATTTATTTTTTTCCTCCAACGTAGAGGCATTTTGATTCAAATCCTTTGGGGGCTTTGTTTTAAAAAGAACTGCCCAGAGGAAAAGCAACCAACATTTGATGGATGAGCATGGAAAAGGAAGGAATTTAGGAAAAAGAAGCACAGTGAGGAGGGAAGGAGTTGTAGAGGGAATTGGGTTGTGCACAGGTAAATCTGTCAGTCACAGCACAGGTGGCCTAAGAGAAAGAACAACAGATGGAGAATAATGGTACCCAAAAGAACCTTCATCTAAAACCACACTTGAGGGTGATGCTTAGTAAAGGGAGGGACAGATGTCAGAACCTCCAGGGCTTTAAAAGGGACTTTTCCTTAAGACTTTCTCTATATGCTCTGAAATTCTGTCTAGGCAGTAGCTAAGAAATCTCTATATCTTTATTTCCTTACTCTGGGGTGTGTGGGCAGAGGGTGAAGCTTGAAGCTTTTCTTCATTTTCCTTCCACAAGACAAGGGTGAAAGCAGATGCAGAGTTAATTTAGCTAAAGTGAAGCCAGGTTTGTCTTCCTGATTTAGGTTCAGTGAGCAGAACTAACTGCATATGGAGAGAGAGGAAGAAAGGAGCAGCTCAACAGGAAAGCGTGAAGACCTTGGGGTAGGGTTTCCTTCGGCTTAGGTTCCTTTGAACCTGACGCTGGAGTTGAGGATCCTTGTGCTGGTGATCTATTGAGCTGGGGAGTGCGGGTGCGGTGCTCTCAGGGGAACGTGGGCATGGGATTCAGTCGGATAAGGCAGGGGAATGGGGAAGGTAAGGATGTGAGTCTAACTTCAAGTCTGACCTCATGGAGAGCTCCAGAGCATGAATTGTGCCACAGAGTAATTCCCACTTTGTGGTTAAGAACAGTCAATTTGTACCTAATGTAAGTGACTGAAATCATTGGTTTAGCTACTTCCAGGGGGTGGGAGAATAACCTAAGTACCTCCCTCCCTACCTGCCTACAGGTGAAGTGACTTTTGTTCAAGGTTAAAGTAGGGTGCTACTCAGAGCCACTAGCAATCAATACAGCAGCTGGAGGATGAATAAAGCAGCCCATTAAGGGGGCTCAGGGAGGGGGCACCTACACCTCCTGCTATATAAGCTTAGGTTTGACCTCTTAGAAGGAATGAGTAGGTCACTCAGTGTTGGGTACCATGGAGAAGGTCATTAGCGTTGGGATGAGAGTAGGCAAAGTCTTACAAGCAGTTGACTCCTGGCATGGGGTGGAGTCGAGGAAACTCCTTTTCCATCTAACCATACTGTCTCCTTTTCTTACCTCTCTGTGTACATGAAATGCCTGCATTACATCATTTATTTAGAGTATATTGTTGTTTTCCAGCAACATAGTTGAATATGCATTGAAATAGCAGTAGAGACAATGTTATTAACATTACTACTTGGGTGTAGGTCCTAGGAATATTTTGTCTCTATAGATGTAAGTGTATTTTTTGTCCCCAAAAGAACGGGAACTATGGGTTTTTCGTGTGTTTCCTTTGGTTGACAGAAAGGTTAACACCATTTTTATTTATTTCTGCTCCTTAAAAAGTTTATTCTATTTTATATTTGTAATATGATGAAAAAAAATCCTACTCAAAATAAAAACCAATTGCAGCTACATTCATATATTTCATAAATACTAAGATGCATGATTTTCCATTGTTGAATGCTACCAAAATCAGGATGCTGCTTCCTTCTTACCTTTGGGTCATGAGAAAGTTAGGACCTAGCAGCATTGCCTGTGCTTGTGAAAACTTGGTTACTACTTCACTTATTTTATGTACAGTGTTGTTACATCTGTGTTCTGTTTAATTGCCATCAAGAACTTGGCATTAAAATATTTCAAAGGCAGAAATGTACAAGAATAGGGCCTTGGGGCATAAATTTGTTATTAATGCAGCAAATATTTGATGTTAGAGGAATGAATGCAATTGCATATTTTCTTGCAGAGCCATATCACCTGCCTTATGTGAATAAAGAAAGGAGGATACGAGTAGTCAAGTTTTGTTACTGAAGCAAAAACAGTACTCATGCTAACTAGTACAACTGAGGTCAGGAGAAATGGTCACATCCCTGAGAATATGTGAAAAAAAAATAACAAAGTCACAAGGAGATGATGTGACTGATTTTGTGCATTGCACAGGACTAACATAAAAGCATTGTGTTAACTGGCAGAATTGTTTTAAAAATTTTTTGGTGCATGTACATTTTGCAATAAATAGAGCCTAATATCTCATAAACAATGATGCTAGGCAATGGCATGGTTGATCTGAGGGAAAAGTATTTTGGAAAATGACTTGATGAATGATGAAATCTGGATGGTGAAACCATTGGGGACATATCTGAAGTCAACAAAGTTAGGTTTCTGAGCTTGCTGCAGCAAGGGTGAGTAGAATTCAAAGGAAGCCTGGGAGAATCCCAGGAAGAGGGATTGGGAAGAGGCTTCTGATAGGACTTGGGATTTGGAAAAATTTAAGGAGAAATTAAGGAAGCAGGGGCGTGGTTCTAGGTTAAATACTGTCAAGAAATTAGCATAAATTTTATCTAGGAGGCAGACAGATTTAAGTGAAGCTCGGGTTGTCATTGGTAAAGAACACCAGTTGCTCTTGTTGCAAACATGATCATGATGTGACCTCATCTAGCATTATTTATATTCATCTGGGAACATCACGGCCTGGCTGCCAGTGGGGCCATTGTAGCAAAGTATGTGAAAAATTCACTGGACTTGAAGTTGAAAGCCTGGATTAAAAGCCTCACATCTTCTGGGTGTGGGAATTTGTTCAGTTTTCATAACCTTTCTGAACTTCAGTTTCCTTGACTATAAAAAGGATCTACTAATAAGTACTTGAATTGGTTGGTGAGAAGATGGAAATACAAACATAAATAACAATAGTAATCATAAAAAATGTGTGGAGGGTGCAGTGGCTTATGCCTTTTGTCCAGGCTACTCAGGAGGCTGAGGTAGGAGGATTGCCTGACCCCAGGAGTTGGAGGCTGCAGTGAGCTATGATTGCATCTGTGAATAGACAGCCATTGTACTCCAGCATAGGTGACATAGTGAGACCTTATCTTTTATTAAAAAATATCAATTCCCTTTGGGCTGTCTTGGTCTAAAGGCCCATGCTGCTGAAGGAGCCCCTGCTTTGAGTGCAGGTGAGAAGGGAGACGGGTGTTTGGGGAGATTCACAGAGCAAGTTCAGAAGCAGAATAGTTATGAGGCTTGCACACAGCTGGAGATGCAAAAGCCTGCCTGATGCATCTGAGATTCTGTTCTCCCCAAAGCAAACCCTGAGCCAAGCATTCCAGACAAGCAATTGATTGAGGAAGGGTCCCCTGGGGAGGCCAGTAAGGGATTGTGAGAGGCAGGAAAGAGAAAGGGAGGAAGCCAAACAAGAGTGTGATTTCAAGTGATATCCCGACCTCAGCTTGCTTCTGCAGGGGCCTCTGGGGCACACGTAACACCTTGGAATTTGTCTAGCCTTAAGGCAAAGGAGCATGGTGTTTGCACCTCTGCACCAGCCAGTCATTAGCTATGGGCTCCTGTGGGGGTCAGACTTTGGGCAGCTGAGATGCCCCTGGTGGCAGGATGCAGCCCTTAGTAGCAAAGCATATGGAAGCTGGAGGATAGATGCATGATAACAGGAATATGAGGGCATCTGGATGGGGCACCAGCAGATGCACCTGGGCCGAGGAAACAACTTCAAAGAGGCTTTGATGGGCTTATTCATGGAAGTCTCCTCTGCACCTCCCATGTATCCTGCTGTTACTATGTTCATCTAGAGAAGCAGTGCTTCCTCCAGAATCTGTCACTTCTTGGTGCATTGCACTAATTGAAAGGCTAGCATTTCAAATGAAATATGTCAGAGATAATATTTAAAAGATGTCATTCTGTCTGGCATGTCACTGGAGTGTGACATGACTACAGGAGCCCTGTTAGAAGTAATGAGGCAAGATGAGCTCCAGCACATTCATTCTGCAGAGCACAGCTCAAGCACTGAACTAATATTATTACTGACCATAAATGTTGTTAGGGAGATGTGGAGAGGATGTTAACGCCACTAAGCATTACAATCAAATCTCAATAATGACCAGTGAAGCAGGCTAATAAATTGTAGATTATGTGTGCCATGCATATTCATTCCTTCGGAAACCTCAACTTCCTAGTTTCAAGAATTTCAAGGGCTTCTGCTGCTAGCACTGGGCTTAGAGCCAGAGGAAAGAGAGAGAAAATAGAAGCTGGCAATGCTGTTAGAATTCTCTGAGTCCTCTGCTATTAGGTTACCTTCCTTCCTTGCTTCCTTCCCCCTAATGAAATGGAAAAATAGAGTAAAGATGCAGATTTGCTAGGAGGTAAGAAACTCCCAAGTGCTAATGCAACACATCCCTATTGAACCAGGGGGACCTGGAAACCAGACCGGCTTTGGCTGTCACTTGCAACGCACTGTGTAACATCAGGCCTCCCAGTCTTGCTTCTCTGGATCCAGGGCTTGCCAGGCACATTTTGGAAAAATAAAAAGTCCTTGTCATCAAGAAAGAGGATGCCGTGTGCGTGCTCTTGTTAAAAATAAATCTGCTTTCACCAAAAAACTATCCAGGAAAACTCTAAGGAAAACCCTTTAGGAGAAATACGATCATTACACCAATGATTTGCATGTTCTGAGGCTCTCCTTGGAGCCATAGTTCCTTTCGAACTGGGGCATGATTTCTGAGGACTTTTATGTTTCTTTTTTTTTAAAAAAAAGTCCGTTTTGGTGGCTCTGTGTCTGTGGTTCAGGGATTGAGACGCCAGGGGGCAGCATCCCCTGATTCCTGTTTGTCTCACTGGCGTCCCTTTACCCAAGAAGCTGCTTGCTGCCCCCTGGCGTCAGACATAGGAATAGCCTCGTACTTCTACCCTCGGTCCCAACCTCCCCTACTCCCTAATAAAGTAAATGTGCTGGGAAAAATGACTGCGCGGACTTTTCCTTGGCCAATATTAGCGCCTTCACATAATAATGGTCTACGATTTATCTATCTGGTACCACCCACCTCTTTATACATGAGAAAACTGAAGTTCAGAGAGGATCTGATTGCCAGGAGCTGCCGCAAGCGGGCAGCATTGCTGGAAGCGTCCTGGCGTCCAGTGCCAGAGTCTGAAGTTTAAGCCAGCGGGTGCTGCTTCTACTTTTGGTGCCTTCAGCCATCAGGGACATGCATTCAGAAGAGTAGGTCTGGAGACCTCCTTTGTTCCATAGCAGCAGTTGCACATGGGGTCTAGTGTGTTGGCACAAAAAAGAGGACCTCGTAGCTTCTGTTTGGCAAACCTAGAGACTGGATGATGGAAATCTCCTAGGACCACTCTTGGATTTTCTCCAGAGTGAAACCTCATCTTCTCAGGCTCATGTTGGATCCTCCTCTGTCCCAGAAGTGCCTTAACAGTCTGGATTCGTGTCCTAGGAACTGAGTCATCTGGGCCAGTGATTTTCTACCCTATGCTCTCCTCCAAGAATCCTTGGCAGATAGAGCTCCATGGCTCATTAGGCAATTATTGGTAGGGAGGGGGATCTTATCCAACTCTTCTAGGAGTCATGGGGTATTTATAGTAAGAAACAAAGAAAGAAAAAGAAAGGAACCCTGCCCTCAAGTTAATCTGATGCACACCTTCATTGTTTCCTGCATCCCCCCTTTCAAAATTATTGATTTAACATGGAAGCATAACTCTTGAATATTAGGATGTGTAATTCATACCTTAGCATTTTTAGGGACAGTGAGAAAATGGGAAGTTAGAGACAGGCTAGGAAATTTACTGTCCTAACGTTCATCAGTGAAAGGCCCTGGAAATTAATCTACTGATTAACCATGCCATTATGTCATTTCAATTGTCATTCATTTATTTTTATTGTATACCAGGTTAATAGTGGATACTGGAGATACAGCAGTAAAAAACAAAACAAAAATCCAGACATAACCACCACCATTATGGAGTTTATAACCTGCTATTGATCTAGTATCTACTATTCCCCCAAATCAACCCATACTCATTGTGTAACTATTTTGTGCAAGGTCATGTGCTACGTAATTCTAGAAAAGTTAGCAAGATATAGAACTTACCGTCAATAATGAGTGGAACTACTAGCATTTCCACTCCTTGTTTCCTAGACCTGTGAATCCTGGCTATGGGAGAATTGGCACCATATATTGGATGCTGACTTAGACATTGGTCTAGCCTGCAAAGTAATGTCACTAGCTGGGACTCTGTCTGAATCTTCAAAAGGCCATTTCACTGTTCATCCAAGCCAGCTACTTCAGGATTATGGGGAACATGGTGAATTTCATGAGCCTGGGCTCATTGCTACACTTCATCTGCTGCAAAATGAGTTCCTGGATCAGAAGTAATGGTATGCGGAATATCATGATGGTGAAAAAGGTATCATATGAGTCCATGGTTTTGGCAGAAGTATTGTGTTCAGGGAAAGCAAATCTGTATCTAGTGCAAGTGTCTATTCCAGTAAGAATGTATACATTTTTGGCAGTGCAGTGGGGCCTTTCCTCAAGAGCATAAGCTCTCCCCTTCAGTAAAGGGGTTGTGGGTCTGTAAAATGGCTCAAATCTTGGAATTGGTTGAGGGAACATGACTCTGTTTTCATAATTCAAATCAGACTTCTGTTTACTCAACCTAGGTAGAACTCTTCCACTTATACAAATCAAGAAAGAATTTAGTAGAATTTCCATCTCTTTATTTTCTAGGGACACCCACGATCAACTAGCAGAATCTCTGTCTAGTTGGCCCATATCAATAAGTCTAGCCTGACCCAGTTTTATATTCCTTCCACCATTATCCGACATTCTCATTATCCATCTCCATGCATATTACCCAAATGTCTGTCTGTATAATTTGGAAACATCACGCTGTTCTTTCATTGTATGGTATACTTTATCTTGAGCCATACTTTGTATAATATCTCCTCCTCTGGGACGTGCTGGGACATGAGTCTAGTTACAGGTCTATAAGCAAAGGAGAATGGTGGGGGTAAGTCTTGAGGTGAATCAACAGTGTCTTTCAGGGCAACTTTTTCAGGAGATGCTATTACAGCATCTTCAGGCAAAGCAGAGTTAACCCTTTCAGAGAAGATAGAATGATCTCTTCTACTGGCCAAGATGACTCAGCATAATTTAGGGGTTCAGTGCCCCCAGCTTCCCTAGCATCTTCCCACATGTCACTATTTCAATTTTCATGATCCTGTTCCTTCTCAATCAATGCTGTCACTGGAACAGAAGACACTGATAAGGTTGAAAATTCAATTTGAATTGTAATTTAGCCGTTCTCAGGATGAGACTCTGGGCTTGGTTTTCAGAAATCTCAACCTTGTGGCTATAGGAGGTAGAGGTTTCTTTTGGGGCAGACATAGAACATTTCTAGTCACTTATACAGAGCTAGAGCTGGGAATTTGAAGCCCTGAGTGCATTTCCTTCTCATACTTTCTCTAGTATAGGCAATTAGCCAATACCATTATGCGCTTCAGTTTGATGAATATGTTGCATGGTATCAAATACATGGCTGTCCAGAACTTTTCCTTTTGTAAATATTTGAGGAGTATCCAGCAGTGATATTTTGCATATCTCTATTGCCACATCACACCGTGGATCATCAGTGTCCTCTTTACCCCTGGAAATAGTCATAGTGCCTTTACATCTAATCAAACTACAGAACCAATTCCAGAAAAGTCAAAATCAATTTAGAAAGTTCACTTTTAATATTCTGTTCCTCTAGAATCACTTCTAGTATAAAAATTTGTATTAGTGAGGATTCCACAAGACAAACAAACAGTAGGATGCGTACACACACACACACATACACACACACAAGATTTATTGCAAGGAATTGGCCTATTGCAAGGGGCCACCTAGGCAACTCTGAAATCCAAGCTGCCCATCAGGAAGGGTAGGTGGGAATTTTTGGACTCCAGCTGAAGTTGGAGACCACAGGAAGTTCAGGGTAATGTCTGTCTTCTTTCTCAGGGAAACTTCAGTTCCGCTCTTAAGGCTCTTGAACTGATGGAACTGATTAGGTGAGGCCCACCCAGATTATTGAGGATGATCTTCTCTCTACACAAAGTTAACTGGCTGTAGGTGTTAGTCACATCTACAATACACCTTCCCAGTAACATCTAGATTTCTGTTGGATTGAATGATTGGAGAGTGTCCTAGTCAAGCTGACATGTAAAACTGGCCATCACATTATTCATCAAAGATGATTTCAAAATATAAAATATTTCTGTCCATGCTTTGCTTTAATTTTTGCTATCCCTAGTTCTAGCATACTTACTTTTGAAAATATATATCAGTGATGTTTCACTAGCGTTAGACTAAGACATAATAGCATTTTTTAGTGAAGCCCACAGTTATGAGTGGTCCATGGGCTCACATCATCCATGTGTACCATACTGCATGTGACTGGTTTCACAGACATTGAAGCCCACGTGGAATCTGGTTCATCCGAGCAGTCAGCATGTTCTGGAAGAGAAAAGGATTTCTCAGAAGGTCAGCCCAAAGATAATGAAAAATGAGCAGGTCTCGGATGTGAACACAGTGGCCAGTTCAGCAGGTGTGTATTTTAAAGTGTCCAGACATTGTTTTCAAAGTCATTTACTCTCCTCACCTGTTAAAGGGTTTCGATCTTGTCACTCAGGTATCATCTCTGTGTCTGACTCCACCAAAGCCAAGAACCATCCCACATTCACAGTGCCCATGGCATAGATCTGCTTCTGTCACCTCTTGCTTTACTCATTATGACAAATTCTGCCCCCGCCAACCTCCCCAGAGGCAGCACAGCCTAAACAATGCCCCATTCTTCTCTTTATCTTTCTCAATTTCCTGGACTGACACAGCAGAGGGACTAGAAGATACTGGAATAAGTCAATAAATCACATTAATTGAGTCTAAGTAGTTGTTTTTAGGATGATCTGTATTTAATTCCATGCACACATTAATAGCTTAATAGGCTTTGAAGCATATACCTCATTAAAAGCATACATAGAAAATATCTCAAAATAGTAATTTTTGAACAAGTACTTTTTATTGTTTTTTTTTTTTTCCTATTATAACCTTTCCTCTTCTCAGAGTCATCTACATTGCTCTGAGGATAAGAAGATTATTAGAGAGAAAATGAAAAGAAGAAACAGTCAACGTTCAGCTTTCTGACTTCCAAAACAGTCTTCTGAGAATCAAAAAAGTTGGCTTGAGAGAGACAGGGCAGTGTCTAGGACATCATCATAGAATCAGAAAGAGAACAGAGCATTTTCAGGTCAAGATGGCACCTCTGCTTCAATCGCATAGCAAGAGGGAAAAATATATATTAAAAAGAGACATGACTGGACTCAATAAAAGACAATCATTTTCACAGTCAAGGAATAGGATAGAAAAACAATTGGTGAACAGAGCAGAAGGTGAGACTTTGTTGCATTTTGAATGTGAAGGAGGCAGTAGTTCCAAGGTTTCGGTGGCTCCGGGTGGTCAGGGCTTGGGATGATGATGTGAATTATGTGTAGGCGAAATTCTTCTGCCAATCCTTGCTTGAGGCTAGAATTCCTAGTGAGTAGAAGCCTTAGAAAGGTGGCAACATAGACACGTAGACACATCTGCAAGATCGGAAGCTGTGGCAACCCGGCCGCTGATCCGAGCCTGTATCTGCCATGGTCCTGGTGTGGCTGCTGGTAATTGAACCCAGCGCCAGGGTAGGAGCGTTCGCCAGGGGAGGCAGCTGCAAAACCAAAAACAAACAAGCAAGCAAAACAACTTATTGCCAAATGAATATAAAAAGGGAAATAGAAAATTTTACCAAGCAAACAAAAAGCAGGGAAAGATAATAACAGCAATAAAGAAAAAGCACAATCATCCAAAACCAAGGATAAAGTGACAGACATAAACCCCACTAGACTTACAGGAAATGAAAATGGATTAAACTCGCCTATTAACAGAGTTTATGAAATTGAATTTTAAATCGGCTGCTTCCATAAAACAAACAAAAAATGCCTACAACACCATATAGAAAAAAAATAAAAACAAAGGCATGAAAAACAAAATAAATACTTAGTAAAAATCAGTATAAGAAAAGTAATACCTGGTAAAATAAAATTTAAGGCATTCCTAGTATGAACAGGGCCACCAAATAATTATGCAAAAAGAGCAAGCCAATGGGAAATTATGCCAATCATGAACTTGTAGGCATTCAAAAATATTGCCTTAAAGCTAATAAAAGTAAATCTTGCAGAATTACAAGGAAAAATGAACAAATACGGAAACACTGGCGATTTTAACAAAACTCTGTCCAAAATGGATGAATTAAGCTGACAAAAAGAAAGAATGCATATAAATGACTTAACAAAATTTCAGACATTGATCTATTCTATATAATTATTTACTCACTGATTGGTAATGCAACTTCTGACATGTCTACTTTCCTTTTTCTATTTTTTTACATTCTATGTATAATATTCATGGATAAAAAATAGGCAAGTACTAAAATATTAAAAACTTTCATGGGAATTATAAGCACTGAATTTATGATCATAGTATGCTAAAATGTTCAAGGGAGAAAGATTTTTATGTTCTGAGGAAGCAAAAACCCAGGAAAAGCCAAGGTAGAGGATCCTTGCCTAGGTTGGGGGGCGTGGTGTAAGATGAGTCACGGGTTTGCAGAAAGTTGAGGTGAGAGTCCTGACCCAACGGAACTCTAAGGAATATGAAGCCATCAGCATTGAGAGAGAGCCATGCCCTATTATTGTCTGGGCTGAGACACCTGGAAGCTATGCCATTGTCTTGTGCTAACACTGCATGTCTCCCAGTAGAAGAGCCAGAAGAGTTGCTCATTCCTCATTGTGGATACTGGAACCTCTACCAACAATTGTCAGCACAGCACCTAAGGATGTCCTAGCAACAGGATGTCACTTGTGCCTTGGGACTTTGCCTAACCCTCTTGAACTGCCTGATCTGAACAACACCCCCACCCCAATGTCAGTATTTTGTGACATTTATAAGCACACCCATACTACTCTTTGACCTCAACAAATAGTGGGGGCCTTCACAGTCCAGAACCCATCAGGTGGATAGTGAAATCTTCTCCATCGCAAAGAAAACAGCAGAGAATTTACTACTTTCAGGCTGTTGCTGTTTGCTAGAGATGGTTTTCCTTCTAAGGCTGATGTTCAACAGAACAGATATAATAGGAAGAAATTTTTTTTTTTTTCCTGAAGAAAAAAATAGCTTTCATTTTCAACTCTGAAGAGAATACCCTACGCAGAGAGATGTTATCAATGCAAACCTGTCTCTTCGGGACACACGACCAATTTGTACTTATTCAAAAAAATTAATATAAAAGAAAGGGATGTTCATTGGGGGCTAGAAAAAGATATCCTTGTCTCATCTTTCATTCCTTCTGTTTCCATGATTTCACAAACTCTTCCCTCCATCTTTCCCTCCACTCTCCATAGCTGTGTGCAACTCCCGACATCCCACACTCAGAAGTGAATGAAGCCTTCTGTGGAAGACCTTTTGGGACCCCTTATCAAATCCTCCTGCCTACCCCACTGGTTTCTTGTTGTCTTTCTCCACTTGCCTTCCCACCACCAACTCGAGTAAGGTGCACAACTCCCTTCTCTTCCTTCCCTCCCCACCACATTTATTAACTGTGCCTTCCCAGAGACTCAATGGAGTCTGCACTGTGTGGACAGTGGTGAACAAAACAGAACAGTGACTGCTTTCCTGAGTCTGATGACCTAATGTGGAAGACTGATACTGAACAATGAACACCACTGAAAATATAGATACAAACTCTAACATGTGTGCTATGAAAGAAAATGATTTTGGTCTATGAAACAGAAAATAACATGGCAACATGCTGTAGTTTCAGGGCCCAGGGAATGAACTGTCATTTTAATGCTGAAGAAACTCTTCTTCTCCACTAGGAAGGAAGAAAGTATCTTTCTTTGGTTTATACACATGAAAGAAAACTAGGTTTGTTTCAAATTATGGGAGTCTCAGAATTTCTGCTTAAAACACTTAGATGTTTTTCACAGTAGTTCTGGCATCTAAGTTTCATAGAAGAAATCAAAGTCCAGACTAACTTGTTTACATATGATTTTTTTCACCTTTGTATTGTTTCTCTTGAGTTCTTGTGATATTCAGATGTTTTTCTTCACATTTAAGATTTCCACCATATGTTATTTTAGAATTTTGTCTTTTATTTTTCCAAGGTTGTATCTTTATTTATCTCAGAATATTTTTATTGTGTTTAATTAATTTGATTTGATATCAACTGTTTGTAGTTTGGTCCTTTTTTCTTTTTGTCTAAAGACACATTATTTTCCATTTGCTGCTACAAATTATATAATATTATCTCCAATTATTTTTAGTTTGTTTCCTTTCCCTCCAAATTCTGGCAGAAATTATTAAGCTTTTAATGCAGAACCAATTATCCTCTTTATGGAAAAGCTACCTTTTTCCTTCAAGAATTGTGGGCCCCATGTAGAGCAATTGATCTCTAAAGTTCTTTCAATATCCTGTGTCCTCACCGTATTGCCATCATTGATTAGACGAGTGGGCATCTATCCCAAGCCATGCTCAATAGATTTTATCTCTCTTGAGAATTTATAATGGAGATTTAAAATGACATTCAAGCTCTAAACATCAGTAGTTTCCAACTCTTCGTTCTAGACCCTCATTAGACCTAACAGGTCAAAACAGTCACAAAAACTCCTGTATCTTCCTAACAATATTTCCCTTTTTATGTTTAGTTTTCTACAATTGTGTTTTTATTACTTTGGTCAAAATAATTTGCCCAAGTCCACATATCAGGAGAAATTATTCCAATCTTCTGAATGGCTGCTCACTCTAACCTACATGTAAAGGATTAGAAAATATTTAAATAATTTAAAATTGATGAAAGACATTTTTTCTGCTTGAACAGCAGAAATGTGAATGCAAGTTGCATATAATGAATACTCACACATGGCAGGTTTGAAAGAAAAGATAAAGGATTTAAAAGGCATTATGAGACTTTGCCTCAGCTCTCTTTAGCCTTTGATGTTCTCACAGAAATCTGTTAAATCCCTGTCAGGCAGACCTCTCAAAGAGGGAGGGGATCGGTTGTTTCCTACAGCATTGGTCCTTTCCGTGTTGTCCAGAAGACATTATTTTTTGACCAAAAGTTAAGGAATGAAATAAATGTTCTTTTTACGTGCATGGAGACAGAATCCAAAACTTGCATCTCTAAAGATACAGAGAATAAAATAATAGAGGTGATTATGGAAAAATGTGTCCCTATGTATCGGAAAATTTAGTGAAATTGAAATTAAATTCTAAGAAATATGAATGTTTCCAGGAAACAGAAAATTTAAGTTGCCTTATTCTCATCCTACTGATATTTAAAAAAATAGTTATAGCAAATATTCAAGGACTAGGTCATTTTAAACTTAAGAAAATTCTTTCAGAGACTAGAAAAAGAGAGGATACTTTGAAACTCATGTGTTGAAGCTAATAAAATCTTGATACTATAATCAGGGCAGGACAATAGGATAAATGGAAATTATGATTCAATCCCTCATGGACATGTATGCAAACCCTTTAACTCCCATACGAAGTCAATAAAAATAGAGTCCAGCACTATATACAAAAAATCAATTTGATTTCCAAACATCCACAAACAATTAGAAAAATGCAATTAAAAAGATATCGTATATAATAGCAATAAATGTATTTGGTACACAGGGCATTTCACAAAAAGTATAGAAGATCTTTATGTGTGTAATTATAAAACTTTAAAAATGGAATTAAAGAAGAACCAAATACCTAGGCATACTGTTTTCATGAGCAGAAAAGGACTCACTGTCAGCATTATAGTTGCCACTTGTTTCCAAATCGATTTATAGATTCAGTATAATTGAAATCAAATACCATTTTAAAAATAAAATTTGACAAGCTCATTCTAAAATGTATCTGGAAGAGCAAAGGCCTCTACATGGCCATAAATACAATCTGCAGTACAGGTAGGTAAGTAGGTATATACGTAATATGTCTGATGTTGACATAGGAATAAACAAATATTCTACCATAGGCACATAATGGAGACCCAAAAGCAGACTCATGAATCTAAAAAGCTGATATGGTTCAAACCAGCTCAGCAGATTAGTGAGGAAATTATTGACCGTTCCTGTGAATCAATAAGTCTCTTGAAAAAGCATTTCACAGGAGAAGGAACACAAATGGCTCAAAAACATGGAAAAATACTCCATGTCATTAATAATTCAGAGAACTGCAAATTAAAACCAATGATTAAATATTGTTTTACAGTTACTAGTTTGGCAAAAATTTAAATCCTGCCAATATCATGTTGAAGAAGAATGTAAAGGAAGGAAAGTCCTGACTCCTGACTCCTGCTGGTGGAAGTACACATTGAAATTACTTTGGAATGTAATAAAAGAATATAACAGTATAATTCCACTAATATAAAAGCCAAGATATCCATAGAATTACACACAATTTAGGTCTGTACTACACATAAGTGAGGAAACTAACTACAATGAAGAAATAATTAGCACAAATTTAGAAGCTACTTGTGGAGTGGAGGGAGGAAAACAGGTATCAGAGAGAGAACCTTTTAAACTACTAACGTTCTATTTCTTAAGCTGGGTGTTAAGTACTACATATATATATATATATATATTTTAAACATTACATATAACTATCCTGTACATTATTGTGTGATAGATTTTCTGTTAAAATATTTTAAGATAAAATTAAATACGTTGAAAGAAAAGATTTTATTTTACAAAAGCAACAAAAATATGAAATATTTATTAATAGTAAGAAACGTGCAGGCACAAAATAAAAAAATCTGTTAAATATACTAAATGATAACTTGAACAAATGGAAATAGGTCTTTTTAAACCTAAGATCCAGTATCATAAAGATGTCAAAGATGCAGTTTAAAATACCCAATTTGTCAGCATTTTCTATAACATTTATAATGCATGTGTGACTTTCAGCTTAAAACAAACAGGAAAAAGATCAACCTTAAGTCCTTTCGTTAGTTGCATGAAATGCCTCCTTTCATTTTCTAAGCTTTCCTTGAGAAATGAAAGTAACTCCAGTAATTTGATCCCACTGTGCTGCCCACCTGGAGCAAAGGTGCGCACGACCCCGTGTTCTCCCTGGCAGGGCCTATGGGTGCATCCCCAGCAGCACGTTCCGCTGTAACCAATGCATTTAAGGAGCGTGACGAGGAACTGGCCCCATCTTCTCTGTTCTAATTTCCCAAATAATGTCTGTGGATATAGAGTCTTAACAACCTGACTTCCTAATTGAGAAAGTGACATGTTTGGAAAGAATTTTAAATACCAGTGTTTGTCAGGTTCCTTGTTTAGTGAACTCTCCGGGTGCATTGTTACAAAAGAACTGTCTTAATTAAGGTTAATTGGTGCATAATTAGAGCCACTGACTTTGGAAAAGATCCCACTGGTGGTAAAGTGGTGAGGACCCTTAATGTCTAGACCGAAGGACAAAGCAATCGCAGCAAACCAAGTTTCAAGATACACTCCCTCTGCCTCCAGCACAGAAGCTGTTCTCCTGGTCTGAGCTGTTTGGAAGAGTACACCTCATTTAAGTGTTTGGAACCTCTTGTAGACTTTAGATAAAGCAATTCTTTTAGCAAAAATTACTGTTATTTTATATATTTAATGTATACATCATATTTTGATATACACATACATATTTAAAATTTACTGCAATCAAGTTAATTAACACGTTCATCACCCACATAGATACCTATTTTTGCATGTGTGGTAAGGGCACCTGAATCTACTCTCTTAGTAAATTTCCAGTATACAATATTATTAACTATAGTCCACACGCTGTACATTAGATCTCTAGAACTGATTCATCATACATAATTGTAACTTTGTACCTTTGACTTGCATCTCCCCACCTCTCCACCCCCAATTCTGGTAACCACCTTTCTACTCTGTCTTTATGAATTCAACCTTTTTTTTTTTTTAAGATGCCACATGTAACAGAGATCATGCAGTATTTTTCTTTGTGTGTCTGGCTTAGCATAATGTCCTGTAGGTTGATCCATGTTGCAAATGACAGTATCTCCATCTTTTCTAAGGCTGAATAATATTCCATTTTGTATATATGTGTGTGTGTGTATATGCATACTACAATTCCATTATCCAGTCCTCTGTTGACAGACACTTAAAGATTGTTTCCATGTCTTGGCTGTGTGAATTATGCTGCAATAAACATGGGTGTGCGGATGTTTTTACAAAATGCTGTAAAGACACTCACTTTGGAGGGTATGCACCTAGAAGAGGAGTTGCTGGGTCATGTGGTAGCTCTATGCTTAACTTTTGAGGAACCTCCATACTGTTTTCCATAACGGCTGTATCACCCACGCTACCTTCCCAGTAAGAATGTGCAAAGGTTCCCTTTTCTCCTCACCCCGACCAACACTAATCTCTTGTCTTTTTGATAACAGCCATTTTAACAGGTGTGAGGTGATACCTCATTGCAGTTCTGTTTTGCACTTCCCTGTTGATTAGTGATGTTGAACATTTTTTCATATACCTGTTGGTCATTTTTATATCTATTTTAGAGAAATGTCTATTCACTTTCTTTGTCCATTTTTAAATTGGGTTATTCATTTTTTGCTATTTGAGTTGTCCTACCCATAAAATCATTGCTAAAACTAATGTCATGAAGCTTTTCCCTTATGTTTTCTTCTGGGAGTTTTATGGTTTCAGGTCTTATATTTAGGTCTTTAATCCATTTTTAGTTGATTTTTTTGTATACGGTATAAGGCGTAAGGATCCAATTTCATTCTTCTACATGCGGATAACCAGTTTTTCCAACACCATTTATTGAAAAGACTATCCTTTCTCCATTGTATCTTCTTGGTGCCTTGGTAGAAAACTAGTTGACTGTACATGCTTGAGTTTATTTCTGGGCTCTCTATTCTGTTCTACTAGTTTATGTGTCTGTTTTTATGCCAATTCCAAAATGTTTTGATTAACTAGCTTTATAATATAATTTGAAAATTGGCAATGTGATCCCACCAATTTTGTTTTTTCTTTCTCAAAATTCCTTTTGCTATTCAGGGTCTTTTGTGATTCCATACAAATTTTAGAATTTTTTTTCTATTTCTGTGAAAAATACCATTGGAATTTTGGTAAGGTTTGCCTTGAATCTGTATATCACTTTGGATTGTACAGACATTTTAATAATACTAATTCTTCCAATTCATGAACACAAGATATCTTTCCATTCTTTCGTGTCATCTTCAACTTTTTTGTAATCAATGTTTTATAGTTTTTAGTGTATAGATCTTTTACCTCCTTGATTAAATTTGTTCCTAGGAATTTTATTCTTTTTCATGCTATTATAAAGGTGAATAAAGCAATTCTGTTTCCAGTCTCATGGCAGTTAAAAAACAAATAATCAATTCAGCAATGGACTACTTATTATTCTAAACTACATTAAAATTTGACTCAGGCAAAAAACAGTCAATCCCACTTTCTCTCTGTCCTTAACTTCTTCCTTTGCAAAAAGGGAGAAGTGGGGTGGGTGGGAAGATGATCACAGATAACAGAAGCAACTGTTTACTAATGGTCTTCTCAGTAATGCAGAATGGACTAGAAAGAATGTGGTGGCCCATCCCCACGTCCATTGGCAACACTATGGTGCATCACAGTGCAGCCCACAGACTTAGGTTAGCTATAAGCCTGGATTTCCTAATAGTGAGGGCACCAAATGCTAAAAATGAATGCCCATGGAGGTCATAAAATTACTTTTCCCTGGTACTTTAAAAAATGGGATGAAAGCACCTAGAATTGGCTGGCCTTTAACAGGGACTTATTTTGGAAGCTAAAAATCGACTAGCACTTCTGTGAGGAAGAAGCTGGGTTTTTTTGTGGTTGTTTTGATTTTGCCTGCTGTTTATTTTTTAAAATTTTTCAATCCATTGTGGGTCACTATTTTTGTAAAATATAATATAAATGAGTTACTAAAAAAAAAAAAGGAGACACAAAAAATTCAAGTCCAGATACATTTTGTTAGATTCAATAGACATAAAATAATTCAGGTGAATTGTTGCTCAACTTTATAAATGTTTTTGTACTGATCTCTGTGAAGACCTGTAAGGAATAGTTCTTGCAGCAATGCTGGTCTGCAGACCCTGTGTTGAATACAATGGGACCAGATAATGTGTCAAAGTATTTATTTCTTGGATGTTCTGAGCAAACTTCACATCTGTTCGCTCTTCCTCCAGTTGGTTGTTGCTCTATAATATATTTCCTGTCTTTACCATAAAGATTCGAAATGTTCATAAATTAGTAAAGCCTTTGTGCTCAGGCCAGATCTGCTTACCCTTCTGACGTGTTTAGATATTCTTCAAAGAATACTTTATTGCTTGAGAGAGAGGATTTACTGCTCAATAAAGAAAGAATAATATGTGCTGACAGGCATACTGCTTTCTTTTGTGTTCTGTTTGAATCTGTTGGGTTTTTGGCAGATGAACCTTTGATAAAATCAGTTGCTTTTTCCCCCCCTAACTTTCATTGGAACTGCAAAAAATGTTTCAAATACAATCTATAGTGGTATGTGTGGATGAAGTAGTGAGCTTGAGATCAGTTTCCTCTAAGTCTGTCGTGGTCACCTGCAAATTGAGCCTCTGTCTCTGAACACTCAGAGTGGGAGTGGGAGGGCTTTTCTTACACAGTAGCAAAGTCCACTGAATATAAGAAAACTTTCCATTTCAATGCAGAGCAGGCTAAAAGACACCACCTTGTTAATTAGAGTGCAGAGTTTCACAGGCTACCTCGGGGTCTGTCTGTTGAGTCTCTGGACCTTGCAATGGTGCATTCGAACACTTAAGATTTTGGATCAGAGACACATGGTCTGAAGGCCAAGGATTTGATTTATCATGTGAAGAAGGTGGGATATTACAGGCTTCTTTTTGGGTAAATTTTCTGTTCATTATTCAGAACAGTAGTATATTTAGACTTTTGGTTAGCCAGCATCTAAGTTAATTCTATATACCATCATCCTGTAAGCATTAGCAATGTACGAGTTTTCAGGAAATTGAGAAGCAATGAAATGCATAAATGTCTAATGCTCTGCTGAACAGGACTAAATCTCCTTAATGGCTTTGAAGGCAGTTCAGGACTTTCCCATTTCTCTGTGTAATCATTAAAAACAACACTTCTCTCAGTGCTGGACAGCAAACACAAAAGGATGGAGGCATGGGCTGATTCTGTATTATTCTACGACACACTCCAGCTATTTATTGAACAAAATTCTGATAGCTTTGTTCATTATTCAACCATTAGACCTAAAATTGGAGAGGTAAGGGCAAGAGAGGATATTCATGCTTTTCCATATGATTGTTCCATATATAAGATTCTTTGGTCAAAGCATTTACCCGAAGGGAACATGTTTTTTTGTTTGTGTGTGTGTGTGTGTGTGTGTGTGTGTGTGTGTGTGTGTGTGTGTGATTCTATTGTTTAATTTTTCCAAATGAAACTTTTAGAAAAACTACCCTAGTTTCTTATTTTCTTCTCCTTCTAATTATAAAGGAATGTTCTACCTCATGACTGCTGGCACAACAATCAAGAATCAATCAGAACAGTATAAGACTCTTCTACTTACCAAGTCGTTTTTATTTTTTATTTTTTGAAAGAAAGTCTTGCTTAGTTGCCCAGGCTAGAGTGCAGTGGCATCATCATAGCTCACAGCAACCTCAAACTCCTGGGCTCAAGCAATCTACCTGCCTTAGCCTCCCGACTATCTGTGACTATAGGCATGTACCACCTCACCTGGCTAATTTTTCTGTTTTTTGTAGAGACAGAGTATCACTATGTTGCCATCCAAACTCCTGGCCTCAAGCAGTCCTCCTGCCTTGGCCTCCCAAAGTGCTAGGATTATAGGTGTGAGCCACCATGCCTGGCTCAAGTGGTTTTTATATGCAAATTAAAGATTTATAAACTTATGTGACCAGAGAAATGCCAAGAATGGGGTCAGAAGACAACTTAGGTTATTGGCCTTTTAAAAATCTATTTTCCTAACTAACATTACAATAAATAGAAAATGTCAACATGGAGTGACTTTTTAAAATGTGGAGACAGGAAACTATTAGATTGAACCACATGAAATTGCCATTTTTCTGGGTCAAGAATTGCCAAACATTGGCGATTTCATGAGGTTCACTTTAACAGATGAAGAGGCAGGAGTTTTTAGACTATTTTAAAAATTTGAATCAAAAAAGATTAGAAAAAGAGCAACTTGGATGCTTTGGGTAGATGGCCTGAAATTTCCCAGAGAAAGAATAATATTTGCTTTAGAGTGATCTGAAATTAAAACAGATTTGTTTACAAAACAGAAAAGAAAAAACAGACATATTTCTTTCTCCCATCCTGTTAACATAGAAAAGAAAATCCAGGGATAGTCAATGAAGTAGTTTAATCAACTATAAGCGGGGTATTTGAAAGCAACATAATGTTCTTTCTCTATATTCGAAATGGCATTTAAGAGAGACACATTAACATGGATGACCATTTCAAGGGATTTTTCCCTTTATTGTTGATTTTACGATATAAAAATATCTTTGCATAAATGTTTGCATTGATTTAAAGATATACAAAATTTTGTAAAAATCTTTGTGCTGATTTTTTTATGCCTTAAGTGGGTAATCATGCTGAGTTTTTCCATTTATTGATGATTTTAAGTTATACAAAACTTGGCTCTGTAGGCAATTAATATTGCTCAAGTACAGCCTCTTGGAAAGGGGAAGTACATGTCTGTAGTCATGTAAGTCGGATTCCAAGGAAACATCAAACTCCAAGTGATTTTATTTAAACTCTCCATTGAGTTTGGATGCTTAGAAGTAATTTCCATCAAAATAATGCAATAGTTGACATTAATTTGTATTGGAGTGACATGTCATGCTACATTTGTTAGCACAAAGCAGCCGTGTGAATCTTTGGACAATGCCAAAGCAAAAATGCCTCTGATTTCACATCTCTGGCACTATTCAAGGTTTGATAGTATTAATTTTCAAAATGTATGCACTTACCTTTGGATAACAAAAAGTCATTTCACTCCAAACTAATAAGCAAATTCTTAAGAATTATACATATATTGCTCTATACTTATAAAGTACTGCTTATCAATGTCCAACCCTATTGTAACATTTTACTCTTAAATGCATTAATCTCAAGAATATCTTTCAAAGTATTTTTTTATCTCTATCTTTCACTAAACAACAAAAAAATATTTATTCCATACCACCAGTGTGCCAAGTGCTGAGCAAGATGTTTTTGTGCATCTTAGCTCATTTAATTGTCACTTACAACTCTATGAGTGGCTGTGGTCCCCATTACCTATCCTCAGGTATAAAGGATCCCACCCCTGGTGACTAGAAGGAGTAGATTTGACACTAGGTCTTCTTTTCCATCATAGTGTAAGAGTTTCACTGAAATACACACTGCATGTATAGCTAGGTGTGTTTAGAAATTTTTCCATTAGTGTGTCTTAGACTTTAACAAAAACTTCCTGAGAATCTTGCTAAAATGCTGATTCTAATGGAGTAGACTGGGGTGGGACTGGATATTCTACATTTCTAATAAACTCCCAGGTGATGCCGATGCTGCTGGCCCACGGACCCTACTTAAGAGTGCGGAGGATCTACACTACCATGAGTACAGGCAAGTGGAGAATTAAGGCCTGTGCTTTAACATGAAAAACTGCTTTGAAGAGAAGCACGTGTCAGATATCAACCCTACCATAACAAGGCTGCCGTCATGCGTAGTATTAGGGGTGTGGGAGCTCCTGGAGCCCACAAAATTAAATAAGAATTGGGAGACTTGGGACAATTGGTCAACAATATCTTAATCTTGATGGGCTATGCAAGGCATAAACAAAGGATTACGAGATGATCAGAAATGGAAGTCAGACATAAAATAAGGAAGAGAGAAGCATTCATGCCACAAACCACCATTGCACTGTTATGAGTGGCTTCTGGCAAATGAGTACTTAAAAAATAATATGTTGTACCTGAGAATACACTTTTATTGGAGTACTTATCACACAGAACTATCAAAGTTAGTCTGATCCTTTGTCTCCTCCCTGAATAAAGGCAGAGGCTGTGTTTGTTCACTTGTCCGTGACTGAATAAGAGCTGGAAGATTTTAACTGAGATCAGGTGCTCTAACTCAGAAAGGTTATCCACTAACCAGCCTTTGGTTAGTAGAGAGAAGTTCATTTGTTGTTTGGTACCTTAATATTTAAAGTGTTATCCTGGGAGCAGCAGCAGCATCTGGAAACTTATTAAAAATGTAAATTCTTGGTTCCTACCCCAGATTGACTGAATCATAATTTGCATTTTAGCAAGAGCTATGGGTAATTCCTGTGTGCATTAGAGTTTGAGATGCACTGATGGGGTAGAAAGCAGGAGTCTGGGAGTAAGGCCCAGTTGGTTGCTATGTTTTGATGGGAACACAGAGAGGTTTGGGAAAGAGAGACAGACTTTTATTTATAGGCTTACCAAAGAGATGAAGCCAAGAGAGTGTGAAGATGCTGGCTTAACTGAATGAGGGCTGCAAATTCAAAGCTACCGCTTGGAGCAGAGAAGAGCTGTTTGGATAACCTAGTTAACTTGGACGCATCAGGCAATTTGTGGTGGCTTAGTATTAATAGCATTGCCTCTCAGGGCCAGAATGCCTGTGTAGTTACTTCCCTGGCAGCATCAATAACTACCCAATACCAGACCCCAAAACAAGAGAATTTGTAGCTCAGTTCAACAGCAGTCACCTCTATTGCTTGGGTGACCTTGTGTCCTATCCCCGGGAAGGCACATGTGGAGAGTTAAAATTGTTTAAGAGAAAGCGCTGAACTCGCTCCTTTATCAGAATGTTTTTATTCCTTTGTAGAAAGTTCCCTCTTATGGACATCTCAACTTAAAACTGTTTATTATCTTAAACTGTATTGTCAACAAGATCAAAAGCAGCTGAGACAGAAAGATGAGCCAACTGCTTACAACTGCTCCTTGCCTCTTCTTCTGTTGCGATACTAAGCACATCACTGTGATTGGTTTAAAGGCTGTATTAATTAGCATCCCCTGTGTTACCAACCATTCCAAATGGCATTTATTTAGCTCAAGATTCTGAACTGAGTTGAGCAGTTCCTCCAGCCTTAAATGGCATGTGTTTGTGATCAACTGCTAGCTTGGCTAGGGGCTGGGTGTTCAACTTGACCTTTGCCGGCCACTTCATCTCCGCTCTGTGCGGGCTCTTATCCTCCAGCAGGCTAACTCAGGCTTGTTCCTAGTCAACAGCAGGGTCCCAGGGGTTTGCTGGGTGCACCTGATGCCCCAGCTGCAATCAGCTCGCCTTAACTTCTGTTGCCTTCTATTGACAAAAGCACGTCACATGGCCATCCCAGACTCAAGCATGGAGAAATAGAGAGAAAATGCTTTAATGTCTCACTGCCAGTGCTGTCAATATAGGGAGGGGAAGAACCGTGCCCCCTTTTGCAATCAATCTGCCACACAGGCCAAATAAAGTCTCAGGAAACCTTTCACAGACAGGGAGCACGTTTCATTCACATTGGTTTCTCTAGCACCATCTTGGTGTTCTCAGGATGCCAGACATATTTTGGGCATTTAACAAATGTCTTAGAAACAGTTTAATTCATTTTGTTTTGCTCTTCAAAAAAGCTTTAAAAAATGTCTGACCAGAATCCAAATGTTGTTGAAATGTGGTGATTACCATACTCATGAAGGGGATCAGATTATGCCATTTCAAAATATGCCGCATTGGCATAAGGATTATTTTGAGCTGAAGGCAGTTGAGAAAAAGCAGACTTAAAAAGAGCTCTCTGCTCTCCTCCTGTCTGCCTATAAGCAAGGCATAAATTTCCATTTATATAGGTGTTCCTCTTCTCTAGAAACAGGAAGAGAAGAATGACTCCAGAGACAACTCACCACCAGAGTGAGCACTGAAATGAGTCTATATAAGCAAACCTTACTAAATAACCATTTATTTACTATTAATTTCCCCCATATAGTTACTGTTCCACAATTCACTGCTCCTAGAAGTCCCAAGCCCCTTTTCTTTGTCTAGTCACTTCTCCACCATTTATCACCCTTAGTTATAATAGCACGTAAGTCCCTGTCTAAGCACTCCTTTTGGTTTTTACTTCTTTTCTGCTACACTCCTGTATATGTAAACTTTCTCTCCTTTTTTTACAGTTCAATCTACAGGCTCCAGATCTAAAACCTAAGAGGATATAGGAAAAGTTTTTCTTTTCCTGCACTCACAAAGATTACCCTATTACCTTGACTAGGATAATATTTTTCAATTGCACATTTGACAAAATAAGAGCCATGGTAAAAAAAAATTAGTAAACATACAATTTGAATGACATTTTCGAAAATGGCCCTTGCTTCACTTAATAAAAATTCTGACAAAAACTCCTGCTTAAATATATTTATTGTAACATCATTTAATTATAAGGACAAATATTAGCAAAAACATAATTTCAAATTTAAGGGAAGGTTATGATATGCCCATAAAAGAGAATATTGGGTATCCATTATAAAGACATCAATAAAAAATATTTTATAATATAAATATTGAAATAATATACTTATATTTATATTTTAATAATTTATATTTATGCTTATAAATTTAATTAATATTTATATGATAAATATTATCATTTAAATAATTGTATTATAAAATACAAAAATATTCATATATTATTATATCTAATATAAACATAAATAAATATAAGACAGGAACTATGACTAAATTCAACCTGTGTGGATTTACTTGGGTAGATGACCTATAGCTAATATATATTTTTTACATATTTATTTATTTTTATATCTTTTTTATCTTCCAAATATCCTGCAATAGAAATATACGAGATACTTAAAATTTAATAAAATATTAATGGAAGGAAAGACAAAGGGTAAAGGAAGGAGGGAGAGAGGGAAGGCAACCCCTTATCTAGTCTATAAGGACTCTTTCTATAACATCACAGGTTTCTATATAAGGCCATTTAACTCATGTCCCTACCTTCTGGTAAAACCACAGCAACGCCATTGAGAAAGTTCCATCCAGGGAACAAGTTGAATGGCTCAACAACCTTCACAGTCATGGAAATCCTCTCCTGGAAATCTCTGGGAAGAACACACAGGTCTCAGTCATCAGAGCAGCACGGATCTGGGGACAAGGGTCCAAGGTCGCTAACTTCACTGGAGACGTTGAACATCAAGGACAGTGCTGAATTGCTGATTAAAGGTTACCCAGGGGGTGTTTGGCAGGAGCTCCAGTCCTTCCCGGGTGTCTTGGTGGAAGTGGAGGATAAAGAGGAGAAGGGGCGTAGGCTGCCAGCCCTATCTCAAGAAGCCACGTGATGAACGCAAAAGCGGGCGACATAAGATCTGCTCACTCAGATCCCCAGGTAAACCAGGAATGGAGGGGGGGTTAGGAGAGGACTGTTGGTGAAATGGAGTCAGAGAGTGGCTTTAATCTGGAGTCCTTATTATCGTATAACGACTCCTCAGGCTGACTTACGGTGAGGAAATGCCCATTTCATCACCATTTCATTATTTTTAATCTCATTCATGAGAGATCTCCTTTTTCTTTCACTGCTTTTTCTTCTTCTCTTAATTTTTCTTTTCTTCTTCCTCTTCTTCTTTCTCTTCTTCTTCCTATTCTTCTCCCATGTCTCACTCCCTAAATCACTGCAATTGATGGACATGTAAACCCCCAATCACGACTTTGGTTATTCTTGTGGGTCACTCTCCCCTTCTCACAGTTGACAATTATTCCTATTCATTTCCACCTCAGTATTCCCTTCTAAATCATTCTTAAATCTCTCCATTTCAGACCTTTTTCACTCCTGATTTATAAACATGGGATGTTGGAGACTTTCTTCAAGCTGCTTCATTTAAATATTAAAATATGTCATCAGTGTGCAACTGCCTTTAAATTTCAGCTTTCATGGCTTATGCTTTTACTAAATTAATAGTCAGCACTTCTGTAGCATTTATGATTTTCAAAGCAATCCACAAACATTAATTAATGCTAATGCTACCTACCCTAAGAGAATGCTGTAACTAGCTAACTGACTGAACTTTATCTCAAATTATTTTTAAATGGTTTTCAACTTGGGAGGGAAGTTGGAGGGAATGTGCAAGAGTGTATAGTATTTGGTGTCATTTGCTGCCTCCTAAAAGTAATGATGCAGTAAATTGAAGTGAATCATCCTCAAAAGTATATTAAGGTTTGATCCACCTGGAATTAATCATCTCTAAGAATAACCTGTTGCCTAAACTGCATCGACCAAGGCAGTGCTTGAAATAAACATCTAGGGACAAAAATAGCCCATAATCTGTGCATCTTTTTTCTCCTTACTTTAATTGCAATTCTAGGATTCAATTATTTTGTTTTCTTTGCTTCTTATCACTATTTGCAAAAAAAAAAGAAAAACCTAAAACAAAGCAAAACAAATTTAACAGAATAAAAGTATGATTTCCCCTGCTGTCAATCAATAAGCATTTATTTAAGACCTACTAAATGTCACGTATACTGTTTAGTTCCTGGAGAAAGAGATAAAAACAATAAAAACAAAACAAAACAACAACCCACTGCTGTTGCCTTAGCATGGTTTTAAATTTAGTCATAAATCAAGCTAACATAACATTTTTAAAAGATAAATGATTACTAAATGCTCCATTTACAAGAGGAGGGAAAAGGAGAAATCCTTGTGGACTGGAAGAGTTGGATGGGGCTTCAAGGAAGAATTAGACTTGGAGTTGGATTTTCTGAGATGATGTGGCAGGTTTTGGATCGTCCTGAAGTATTAAAGGAATCACTGCAAGTGTTTGAGCTTATGAAAGGTGAAATGACTGTGTTAGGCTAAGAGTTCAAATCAGGATGTCCTGGAAGTTGGAGAGATGGGACATCAGTTTGAGGACTTGCTGCAAGTTGTGATAGAGTGGTTTGAGAATAACTGGAAGGCAAACACTGGATTCAAATGAACATGGATACAAATCCTAGTCCTTTGTAGATGGTTGACCTTGAGGACATTCTATCCCTCTTGAGCTTCCATTTCCTCCCATGTAAAAGGTGGATGATGATAATTATTACCAAATATGTGGTGATATGAGATTTAAATAAAGTAATCCATGAGATGCACTAACTTGGCCCCAGATAAAGGTATAATGGAATCTTGGATTAAATGATAGGAAGTGTCAAAAACCTGTATGGCTTGTTTTTCTTTCTTCTTCTTTTGCTTCTCAAATTAAACATTTCACAGTCTGTGCCCTAGATGTGCATTCTCCCTCATGATGAAAACAAAAGTCTTGGATTTTTGTTTCTTGGAGTATGTAAGACTGCTCTAAATGCCCTTCCTGCTAGAATGAAAATAAACACTCAAAAGTATTTAAAAACAAAACATGTTTTATTTATTACTGAGCAGGCAAGAAGAAAGAATCTTCATGAGCTAAAACCTTAGTGTGGGTGGGAGTCAGGGAAGGCAGAGGAGGAGGGAGTTCGTCCAGAAAGCATTTGTTGAACCGATGTGATGTGGAACCTCTGTTTTTCTTTGTGGTTATTATTTTTCTTCATTTGTGCAAATCTATGGAGTGAGTCGGGGGAGAGGGGAGGATGAAGAAGATTTTAGGGCCAACTGGGCACACAAGAATTAGGAAATGAAGCCTCAGCCCACACCAAAGAGCAGGGTATTAGGAGATTCCTCTCTGCTCCCCAAATTGGCATTGCAAAGGACTGCCCCTGGCTGTAAGGTAAACTGTTAGTTCCTCTGCCCCACCCCCTGATCCTTAAGTGAACTGTAAGGAAATTTGCCTCTCTTGAACCCTGATTCCAGGTGAAAGAGGAAAAACGTAATCTTTGAGAATTCATGACCATCCTGTACTTGAATCTGCATCTTGGATTAACACAACTTGTATCATCCAAAAAAAGCCTTCAGCTTAGAATTGCATATACGATGCAGTGATGACTCCAGGTAAGTGGCAAAAAAAAACCCAAGAAAACCCCCAAGCCCCACAAATCCAAATCCTCCCTAGACCAGCCCTTCTCAAATTCTTCTGGGCATAGGGTTATGACTAAAATGCAAATTCTGACTCAGCAGGTCTGGGGCAGGCCTGAGATTCTGGGTGTCTCACAATCTCTGAGGTGAAGCCTGTGTTGCTGGTCCATGAGTCATACGTCAAGTAAACTCAAGGACCCCCACCCACCCCCAACTCACATCACATCTCAGAGAAGTTGCAGAGGAAACATTCTGAGGGTGTTGTTTTAGTCAATCCAGCTTGTGCTATGGTTTGTACATGGTTTGTTTGGTCCTGCCAAGTCTCATGTTGAAATTTGACCCCCAGTGTGACGGTGAGGCTTAACAGGGTGTGTTTGGGTCATGAAGGGCCAGATCCCTCATGAATGGCTTGGTGCCATCTTGGGGGGATTGAGCGAGTTTCCACTCTTAGTTCCCTCGAGAACTAGTTATTGATAAAAGCCTCGCACCTCCTCCCCACTCTCTCTCTTGCTTCTGCTCTCTCACCATGTCATCTGCACACGCCAGATCCCTTTCACCTTCTGCCATGAGTGGAAGCTTCCTGAGGCCCTCACCAGAAGCAGATGATGCTGGCGCCATGCTTCTTGTACAGCCTGTGGAACCTTGAGCCAATAAAAGTCTTTCCCTTATAAATTACCCAGCCTCAGGTGTTCCTTTCTGGTCACACACATGGACTAAGACCACTTGCTCTATCAAATCACCATGGACTGAGTGGCATAAACATTTATTTCTCACAGTTCTGGAGGCTGGAAGCCTGGTGAGGCTTCTCTTCCAGGTTACAGACAGCCAACTTCTCTTTGTATCCTTACATGGTGCAAAGAGGGTGAGGGAGCTCTCTGGGGTCTTCTTTTAGGGCACTAATCCCTGTTCATGAGAGCCCACCCTCATGACCTAATCACCTCCCAAAGGCCTCACCTCCATATACCATTACACTGAAAATTAGATTTTAGCATATGAATTTTGAGGGGACACAGACATTTGGTCTATAATGGGTATGAAATCACAATCCATAACTTTAAAACACAAAGGAAAACAAAAGCCAGGAGAGAGAATTAGATCAGCAAATCTTTCAGGTATTATAATTATCGAATTCTGTTATAAAATGGATGTTTAATACATTTTAATAATTTATATATAAGATTGAAAATATGAGCCAGGAAAAAGAAACTTATATAAATAATAAGATTTGGTAAAACCAAATAGAACTTCCAGACATGAAAAAAGTGTACATATATAGTTATAAAGTTTTAAAAGTTACCAGATGATGTAAAAGCAGATTAAATCCAGCTGAAGAGAAAATTATGTTTAACTGAGATATAGATCTAAAGAATGTATTTGAAATAAAGTATAGAAAGACAACGAGAAGAAGAAATGTGTCAAGAATTAACTAACTTCTAACTTCTCAGCAAGAACAATGGAAACCAGAAGATAGTAAAACAATATTTTTAATGATCTGGGAGAAAATAATAGTTGCCCTCAAATTTTTTTTGTCAAAAATATATTTTTGTAATAAAAACAAAATAAAGTTTTTTCAAAAGGATAAAACTATAGTTTGTCACTAACAGATTCTCCCTAAAGGAAATTCTGGAGGATCTGCTTCAGACAGAAATTCTAGATTCAGATTTTAGATTGAAGTTGTGATGCAAGGAGAAATAATTTGCAAAGTATTTTTTTAAAAGAGACATGATATGTGATAATAATAACAAAAAGAGGGGAGGTGATAATTGGATTTATTATGTTTAAAGTCCTTGTTTTGTCTGGACGCTGTTCAGAGATAATGGCAAACTTTTGACTTTGATAAGTTAGCTCTCATTTTTGGTTTCTAAGGAAACCAATAGAAGGAGACAGGCAGAATTGCATAACTTCTAAGATAGTGGGAAACAAAATTTTAAAAACCAACCAAATAAACTAAGAAAGGAAAGATAAAGTAACATAGAAAAGGTGACCACACTGAATATACATACATACAAAACAATATAAATAAACTCAAAAATAATAAAATGGATATAAATGTAATAGTAATTATGTGGATAAAAATGGATTAAGTGTTTCAGAAAAAGATTGTCAGGAGAAAAATGAAAAAAGTTCTAGTTGAGTGGTTTTTACACTGTGATCTCTGAGCCAGCAGCATCAGCATCACCTGAAAACTTGTCATAAATACAAATTCTCAAACCCACCCCAGACCCACTGAGTCAGAATCTCTGGTGGTGGATACCAAACACTTGTGCTTTAGCAAGCACTCTGCGTGATTCTGAAGTTTAGAAACCAGTGCTCAACCTAAATGTTGTCTACAAAAGACATGTCTAATACATGAGTAGAGAGGTCTGAAAGGAAAATTATAGATAAATATATGCCAGATACATGCTAACAACAACAACCAAAAAAGCTTGTGTAGCTATAGTAACATCAGCTAAAGTACACTTAATATAAAACCCTTATGTAAGAAATTTCTTCATTAGTCTGCTTTCCTTTGGTAACAATTAATCCCCCAAATTTTAGTCCCTTCCAACAACAAGCATTTGTCACTTGTTGGCAGGTGCACCTGGCTGCCATGGCTTGCCTTGCTTTGCTCCACCTCTGCTTTACATTTTCTAACTCTGTCTTTAGAAGTGCATATTGCATTTGTTATTTGTTTTTTTTTTTTTTTTTTTTTTTTTTTTTGAGATAACATCTTGCTCTGTCGCCCTGGCTAGAGTGCAGTGGCATCATTATAGCTCACTGCAACCGCCTGGGCTCAAGCAATCCTCCTGCCTCAGCCTCCCGAGTAGATGGGACTACAGGTGCACACCGCCCCACCTGGCTGAGTTTTCTATTTTTTTGTAGAGACAGGGGGTCTCACTCTTGCTCAGGCTGGTCTCAAACTCCTGACCTCAAGTGATCCTCCTGCCTCAGGCTCCCAGAGTGCTAGGATTACAGGTGTGAGCCACCACGCCCGGCCTGCACTTTCTTTAGAAGTGCACGTTCTCTGGTGGAGGGAAAGAGTAAGGCAGATAAGGAAAGCACATGATGGTTTTTAAGGTTTCCACTCCTCTGTGGCAAACAGTACATCTGCCCATACTTTGTTGGTGAAAGAGGATCACCTGCTCCAGCCCCACTTCTCACAGAGACTGCGTGTCATAGCAACAGGTTGGGGTGTATAAGCCTCTTATGGAAGGGGAAGCAAACATTAGGAATAAGAATATGATCTACCATATTCTGCCCTCTCAGTCACAAATGTCCCCTTTTCTCCATTATGCCTACAAACTACACTCAAAGGCCCCAAGGAAGAGGACAATGTACAGTCCCATCCAATCATGACATCAGACTCAAGGCCCAGGATTTTATGGTCATCTCCACATTGGAACTCCCAACTTATAGTGGTGGAATAGGAACAGGAAAGCCAAAACAATCACTTCCACTCATAAGGGAGAAGGATTGGAGGCACAGACAAGTCACCGGTTCACAGAAATTCTGAAATGTTGCTGACCAAATGTACAACGTCTCCCCCTTTTTAAGGGGTAAGAAATGTTCTTTGATTATGTCCCATACCTTCACTAACATCTCTCAAACAGCCCACAGTGAGTGTGCGCCAACATTTCCAAATTCTTCCCTCTCTGTGATGTTTGGATTTCATGAGAGACCTCTTTGTTTTTTAGCCCAAATTGACGGCTGATTTTTTTCCTTCATTTTTTTCTATTGTGGTAAAATGCCCTTAACATAAAATTTACCTTTTTAAACCTTTTAAGTGTATAATTCAGTGGCATTAAGTATATTCACAATGTTGTGCAATCATTACTATGATTGCTATCCTTTTTAAGATCACCATGATTGCTTTTGTATGTCATCAAGCATAAAATTTGAATTTCTCCATGATATAGAAAGGATTTCCTTTCTAACATCAGCTTCCATTACACCTGTAGTTCACACATTCTTACTTAATTTACTCTCCACTCTCAGAATGTGCTGCAGAATCCTTACGGAAGGCCTTTGCTTATGCATCCCTTTGGGGGGAATGCTCCCATCCCTCCGTGACCTGCTGTCTGCTGAAGAATTACTTTGCAGTTTCCATATTTGCCTAGAGGGAATTAATTTCTCCTTCTCTTTTTTGTCCTTTCACTACACATTATTACTTATTATAGTATTGATTGTGCTTTGTTCTGCATTGTGGGCACAAATGCCATTTACCGCCACTCTCAGAGTACTGTGAAGCCTTGGAAATAAAAAGTGCCCTTCATCTTATCAACTTCCCAAGGAACTTACAACTGCCTGGAGCAAGATGGGCTCTTGAAAGAAGTGTTTCTATGCTACAGAAGAGGACAATAGCATTGCTGTCTATAGTTTCATCAGCCTTCTGAAGTGTGTGGATCTTGTTAGAGGGAAAGGCATTTTTGTTCCGCTGAACAACGGTGGGTATGGATCTGAGTTTAGGAGTGAGAGATGGACAGAATCAAAGTTGTCTACATCCTTATTCAAAATGTGTTCTGTGGGACAGTTGCAAAACAACCATCTAATATACTTGCTAAAACTGTAGGTTCCAGGGTCCCATTCTATATCTGATCATCAGTCTTTGATTGGCCCTAAGAATTGTCATTTTAAATAAGTTTTATATGTACCCCAAATTGTAAAAGCCATTATTATAGTTGAGTGATGGAGAAAAATCATTGCATTACTAGAGTGAATAGGGGCCTAGGGATAAATAGAAATGAGAAAGGAAAAGGAAGAGAAGAATCAGAGATATCATGTAAGGCAGGGGTAATGCACAAATGCCGTGGCCACTGGACAGTTACGGGTAGTGCAGAGAGAAGATAAAGGAGTTTTATATATTCCACATGAAGTTGATTTCATGGCTACAATATAACCCCAAAACTTGTCATTCCAAATCCTAAATAAAATCTGTTGCATACAGACATGCAGTGTGTGTGCTTTTAGTTTTTATGGTAGTTTCTTCAGAGTTGATGGGAATGAGTTGTACATGTAGGCTTATGTGGGGGAGTATGTAGGCGGCACATCTATCTATCTAGGTTATATAGTAGATCTCTCTCTATACATGTATATATGTATGTGTGTGTATGTGTGTGTGTGTGTGTGTGTGTGTATTTCCTTTTTATTTCCAAGGCTTCACAGTACTCTGAAAGTGGTGGTAAATGGCGTTTGTGCCCACAATGCAGAACAAAGCACAATCAATACTATAATAAGTAACAAAGTGTAGTGAAAGGACAAGAGAAGGAGAAATTAATTCCCTCTAGGCAAATATATAAATATACACACACACACAGACACACACACACACACACACATATAGTAGACATAGAATGCCAAGCCAATCTTCTTTGGCAGACGTGGGAGAACAGAGTACGTATATTAAAATTGCAAGCATCCTTAGACTCCACAGGTGTCTTGGAGGAAAACTTTGACATTCCACTGAGGATAGACTGGAAACACGAGCAGATTGACCTAGTTCTGAAGATTTAGGGACACCCTAAATCTGACACCTGGCTCCACAATTTTTGTACCAGTACTGGTAACACAAAGCATGTTAGCTTGCCTTTGCCGAATATTTATTTTCATTTCTATTTTTTATTGATAAATAATATTTTACGTATTTATGAGGTACATGTGATATTTCATTACATGCACTGAATGCATAATGAATAAGTCAGGGTATTTGGGGTATCCATCACTTTGAGTATTTATCATTTCTATGTGTTGGTTCTTGAGAGAAGACTTTTCAAGTCTTCTCTTCTAGCTCTGTAGTCCTCAACCCCTGGGCCATGGACCAGTACCATTCCCCAGCCTGTTAGGAACCAGGCCGTACAGCAGGAGGTGAGTGGTGGGCCAGCAAGCGAAGCTTCATCTGTACTCACAGCCACTCTGCATAGCTTGCATCACCGCCTGAGCTCCACCTCCTGTCAGATCAGCAGCGTCACTAGATTCTGCATTATGGTAAGTTATATAATTATTTCATTATATATTGCAATGTAATAATGATAATAGAAGTAAAGTGCACAATAAATGTATTGCATTTGAATCATCCCCAAATCATCCACCCCCCACCCCCAGTTCATGGAAAAATTGTCTGCCATGAAACCAGTCCCTGGTGCCAAAAAGGGTGGCGACTACTGCTCTAGCTAATTGAAATATACAATACATTATTACTAACTATAGTCACCCTATTCTGCTATGGAACATTAGAACTTATACCTTCTCTCTGACTGTATGCTTTTAGCTATTGACCAACCTCTCTTCATCCCCCTGTCCCACCCACATAGCCTTCCCAGCCTTTGGCATCTATCGTTCTACTCTCTTCATACATGAGATCCTCTTTTTCAGCTCCCACATATGAGTGAGAACATGCAATATTTGTTTTTCTGTGCCTGGCTTATTTCACTTAACATAATGACCTCCAATTTCATCCATGTTGCTGCAAATGATAGAATCTCATTCTTTTTTATGGCTGAATAGTAGTATTCCATTGTGTGTATACACCACATTTTCTTTATCCTGTCATCCACTGACGGACATTTAGATGGATGACATATCTTTCCTATTATGAATAGTGCTGCAGTAAACATGCAAGTGCAGGTATCCCTTTGATATACTGATTTATTTTCCTATGGGTAAATACCCAGTAGTGGGATCGCTGGAGTGTATGGTAGTTCTATATTTAGTTTTCTGAAAAATCTCCATACTGTTTTTCACAGTGGCTGTAATAATAATTTACAGTCCCATCAACAGTGTATGAGAGCTCTCTTTTCTCTGCATCCTCATCACCATTTTTTTTGTCTTTTTAATAACAGTCATTCTAACTGGGGTGAGATGATATCTCATTGTGATTTTGATTTGTATTTCCATGATTATTAGTAATGTTGAACATTTTATTATATGCCTCTTGGCCATTTATATGTCTTCTTTTGAAAAGTGTTTATGCATGTCCTTTGCCCACTTTTTAATGTTTTAATGGGATTATTTGGGGGTTTTTTGCTGTTGAGTTCCTTATATATTCTGAATATATTAATATTAATTCCTTCTTGGATGAATAGTTTGCAAATATTTTTTCCCATTCAACGGTTGTCTTTTCACTCTATTGTTTCCTTTGCTGTGTACAAGCTTTTTAGTTTAATATAGTCCCAGTTGTCTATTTTTGTTTTTGTTTATGCTTTTGAGGTCTTAGACATAAAACGTTTGCCTAGACCAATGTCTTAAAATGTTTTCCCTATGTTTTCTTCTAGTAGTTTTATAGTTTCAGGTCTTATGTTTAAGTCTTTAATCCAGCTTGAGTTGATTTTTGTATATGATGAGAGATTGGGAAATATGTCTTTAATTCATCTTGAGTTAATTTTGGCATATGGTGAGAGAGGGGGATCCTGTTTCATTCTTATGCGTGTGCATATCCAATTTTCCCAGCACCATTTATTGAAGAGGGTGTGTTTTCCCTCAACGTATGTTCTTGGCAGCTTTGTTGAAAGTTGGTTGTCTGTAAATATGGATTTATTTATGGATTCTTTATTCTGTTCCATTGGTTTATATGTCTGTTTTTATTCCAATGGCATGCTGTTTTGGTTACTGTAGCCTTGTAATATATTTTGAAGTCAGATAGTGTGATATCTCCAGCTTTGTTCTTTTTCCTCAGGATTCCTTTAGCTATTTGGAAGCTTTTTTGGTTCCATAGGAATTTTAGGATATTTTTTTCTACTTCTGTGAAAAATAACTTTGATAGTTTGATAGGGATTATATTGAATCTATAGATTGCTTTGGGTGGTATGGTTGTTTTCACAATATTAATCCTTCTGATCCATGAGCATGAGATGTCTTTCTATTTGTGTCATCTTCAATTTTTTTCATTAGTGTGTTGTAGTTTTTTTGTGGAGATCTTTTACTTCCTTGGTTAAATTTATTCCTAGGTATTTAATTTTGTTTGTGCCTATTGTAAATGAGAATGCCTTCTCAATTTCCTTCTCAGTTAGTCTTACTGGTGTATAAAAATACTACTGATTTTTGTGTATTGATTTTTACCTTCATTTCTTAAAAGGACATGAGATTTTATGTTTACCCTGTGAATTCTCTGGAAGCAATGAAAATAATTCTCCCTTTCTATGGACAACCAAGTTTGAGAACTTGTGATCACATCCTTAAAATGTATGCCTCATTTCATATTACAGAGGCCGTGTTTCTTAAAACCATCTCAGAGCTATCTCTGCTTTTACCATTATCCGTCTTCAGGTTATTCAAGGATTCAAGCACAAAGCAAGACTTATACTCTACCCTAAATCTGCCAGCAGCAAGTGTTAAGCAATACAAAGTACCAGATAAACAACTTAGAGTAATAACTTGGATTTAAGATGCTGTTGGAAAAAGTTATGATGTGGTCAGAACTTATTCAGCCTGTTTGCTGAGTAAACCCTCTCTTCCCCCACCTTTTTATTTTCCTGTGAAAAGAAAATGAAGTCAGTTTTTGTCCTTCCTAGGACTCATCTTGTAAACTGCAATATAAAAATAAAATAGAATATGAATTTCACATTTCAGATTTCCTACTTGAAGAATCTCAAATCCTCAGCAAAGCTATGTATTACTCGGCAGCATCCTAGGGAAGAAAATATACATTATTAGGGGCACCAGCTGCCATTTAATATTTAGGGTGAACTCATATCCAATGTTAGCTTGAAGGTAGAGCTTATTTTATTGAGAATCAGTCCAAATCAAGAAGTTATTCTTTACTATAGCCCCCAATTTGAATAAATGTGAATCATGAAAATTCAAAGTGGAAAGATAGAACTTTGTGTTTATTTGCCTTAAGTTAGACATTATCTGGGGTCTACAAGATCTTGACAATTTAGAAAAATTATGAATTTCACATTCTCAGCCCAACTCACCATTTTGTATCCTGTGAAATCTCCAAGTTCACTCCATGAATTCTGTGAGCCCTAAAAAGCCTATGGCATCTTCTGTTTCTGGGCTTCTTTTTTCATCTACACCATTTCCATGCATGCCATGCTGACCCAAACATAGAAGCTGCCCACTCTTGATTTCTACAAAACACCATAATAAAAAAGAAAACAATATAAACAAGAATTCACTCACATGGAGTATGGAAATACATAGTTTTAGTCATGATTTAGGATCCTTGGAGAGGTAACAACTCACATGGCGCATCATGAAAGCTGTATCTGGATCATTAACATAATCGTTATTGTCCCTTCTTTCTCCGTCTCACCACAGGCAGCCTATGCCTCCTGGAATCACCTCTCAGAGAAACTACTTGTTTCCAAATTCTGTCATATATTCTGCCTTTGGAGAAATCCAATTTAAGACAATAATATATTATACTATCTCATAGATAGATATTAGAAGTTGAATGATTGTGAGAATTACATGAGGCAATTGATATAAAATATTCAGAGTGGTGTCTGACACTGAGAAAGTCCCCAGTAAAATAGCCAGAATTCATGGGATTACTAAAGGGACTCAGCTCCTTCACTCTCCATTTGAATCCACTCAAGATTCAAATCTGGGGAAGAGACTGTGATTGGATTATGTCACTTGTCCTGCTGTGCTCAGGGCTACAGCCCAGTCACCTAGAGCCCTGTCATATCACATGAGGTGGGAACGGATTGGTGTCACTAAAGAAGGGTCAACTGAGAAGGGAAAATGCCCTCCCTATTAGAGGTCTAAGCACTGTTTTATATATGAGAGAATGAAGGCTCAGAAAGATTCTAGGATTTGCTGAAGTCGCACAGTCAGTAAGCAGTAGGACAGAAATCGTATTCACCGTCTTTGATTCCAGATCAAGTAGTCTTTCCTCTGCAATGTTAGTGAGAAAAAGCGTACCGATTATGATTCAGCACTGACTGTACCTATAAGCCTGAAAATGTACTTAATGTACCTATCCTTGAATTGCTGTTATTAGTGAAATTGTTTCTTACTTGTGCTATTTTGCTTCAAATGAGTTGGAAAGAAAATAAGCTATTGATTTTCCAAATTTTCTGCAAATCACTGGTGAAAAATAAACACTAAGATTCCTAGCCAGGCTTTAAAATATTGACAATCAGCAAACAGTACAATGATGCTGACCACTAAAGAATTCCTTTGGACATGGAGATTGGATGTCAAAAGGTGACTAAGGTCTATGCCAGGGCAAATCGGGAGTGGTCTGAAATGAAGAAGGAGAAAAGAACTGCACTGTGGGGGCAGGAAGAATAATATAGCATCACAGTGAAATGTGTTTACATCCCAGCTAGTGGAAGAAAAATCTGGCATACAGCCACCAGTCATAGTCTACTTTATTATTACTATTATTTTTGTGTGGGAAACTATGGGCTACTTAAGACAAAGAAGTTGTCCCTGTGCACAATGGAAATCAGACCAGAAGGCCCAATTATAACCCAAAGGTTATAACGGTGTGACAGTTATGTGCTATGGAAAAGGACCTTGGGGCCTCCATATCACCCCAAATATCCCCATTCTTCAGAGTACCACCTGCCAAGGGGTTATCTTTGAGTTCATAGGCTGGCATTACTAATATGTAAAAGGACTTTAGCCTATTCAGGGAATAGGCACTATATATAAATCTAAAATAGTATAGTCCCTGAGAAATAATACAACTTTTAGTACATAAAAACTTTCTGAATTCCAATAACAAATGTCACCAGCTGAGGTGAAATTACATGTTTCTACAGCTCAGTTCAGTGTAGGAAAGTTTGTAAAATAAACTGTGGGGTTATGACCCCATTTTACAACATACGCACAATAAATTCATCTGATAAATTCCCCAAACAACAACAGCTACTAAAACTCCTTAGAAAGAAGGATAAAGTGACCTTCTTTGGTAATCAGATGCTATTGTTTTTAGGACATGTTTTACAGAACAATTTTCTGTGTTTGTAATAAAGAAAATTATTTTGACCTCTATTCCCCTAAGTTTGTAGAAAAACAAAACAAAACAAAACAAAAACACAAAAAAACTAATTCTTTGCTATAAAACAGACTTTGGAGGAACTTTGACTGTGGGTCTTCTTTTATACTGACTTGGCAGCGAATAGATGATTTTGATCTGTTTTGAATCTGGCAGTCACGATTTTTGTGCTCTGAGTCAGATTTCAGATAATTATGTGTGCCTTTTTTCTAATGCAGAGGGTAGCTAAATACATTGCATTCCTTTTAGAGATCAGGAAAAAAAACTCTGAAAAAACAGAATAGTAACACCTTAATGAATCCAATTTTGGGGAGCATGGGGAGGTTTATATTTAGATTTATAGCTAAACAAAAGTTAATAAGAAGTCTTTTTTTCTAAGCATTTTAAATTAAAGAACACTCTGAAATCTATTATTTTAATAAGTACATTATAGTGATATATTGCAGAATTGTCAGGTGCAAGCATATGGGTCTGGGCTTAATTCATACTCACCCAAAATTGTGCCTCATGAGTTATTGAAAAATTTTAGTAATAAGTAATTCACACCCTTATAATAGTTTCTAGGTTCCAGTTACTTTTCTGAGTTTTATATGTATACCTATACGTATACGAGGTCTGTCCAGAAAGTATACAGCCACGTAATAGGAAAAATAGAGACATTTATTGAAGAAGATACAAGATATAAGAAACGTACCTTGGACAATGACCCCCTCAGGCCCCTCGAAAGTAGGCACCTTGGGACCTCACACAGTTCTCCCAGCTTCTCTTAACCTAACCTGTACACGGTCAGCATTGTCACGTGTTCTGATTGTTGCAAGCCTTCCAGAACATGGCTCACTTTCAACAGATTCTCGACCGTCTTTGAAGCGTTCGTGCCACACTTTTATTTGTGCTGCATTCCTCGCAACGCCCCCGAAAGCCTTCTGAATCATCCAAATAGTTTCCACGGAAGAACGATGTTCAAGCTTAACGCAAAATTTCGTGCACATTCGTTGCTCCACTTGCTCAGTCGTTTTGAATGCCTCGGCCACACAGTACGCCTGCCCGCCACACACAGCAGTACGCATGCTCACTCAAGGGGGTCTAGGGCTCCTCTGACAACGTCATTTTGACGCATGCGTATCCCACTCCACGCTCCTTGGCTGCCGGGTTCCATGGCTGTCGCGCTGATCGGTCTTCTTACACCAACGATGGCTGGATACTTTCCGGACAGAACTTGTATGTATACATATGTATATATTAATGCATTTAATTCTTATGCCACCGTGAGAAGCGGGTTGTGTCAGTAACATCCCCACTTTACAAATAAGAAAACCGAGGCGCCGAGAAGCGCAGTCGCCCGCCTGCAATTCCACAGCCAGTGCGCGGCGGAACCGGGTGGGAATCGGCGCTCTGCTCCCGGAGCTCCGTGCTCGGTCATCACGCGGTGTTCCCCAGGGCCCCGTGGGCCTGCTCTTGTTTGCTGTTTTCTTCTAGGAGGGAAATACTACCATCAACAACTTCTGGATAACTAAGGTGGCATAATTTGCTAGTGTGGGACCCAGCGGGTATAGATAAAATCCGCTTTTCTCCTCTAATCAGCTTCACGAGCTTAGACAATTTACTCTGGGCCTCGGGATTCTGTTTCTTGCCATAAATGATACGAATCAGTCCAGACCTGCGCTGTCCTCTACGGTCACCTCTCGCCTCATGAGATCACGGGGCACGAGAAACGTGGCCAGTCCCGAGATTGCTATACATACCGGATTTCTAAGCCTTAGTATGAAAAAAAAAAAAAAAGTAAAATATCTCAATGTTTTTCATATTGATTGTGTTGAAATAATATTTTGGATATGGTAGGTAAAATAGAAATATGATTCAAATTAGTTTTATCTGTTTCTTTTTTACTTTTAATATAACTCCTAAAAACATTAAAATTATATATGTGATTTAACTTCATGGCTTACATGATATTTCTATTAGAATGTTGTGGTCACACCAGTAATTCTTCATCTACATGCCCCATTGATATTTCTAAGTAAAACGGCCCTGTCGGCAGAGGTAGGAAGACACACAATTCCACAAACATTAGCTTTAATATCAAGATTTTCTCATATGCTAAAAAAAAAAAACAACTATAGAACGTATGAGCAGAATATTGACATTGTAAAAATAATTCAAGTCCACTGCAAGTCATTTTAAAAAGTTAATTATTTGCAAATGTTGCTTTTTTTATTGGGAACAAATTATTTGGTCACACTTCAAACGAGGTGGCATTCTGGTGTGTCAGGAAATCACAATGTCCTGGAGTTTTCCAATAACCCTTTCAGTTCTGAGAGCCTGTGATTCTGTTCTGTGTGCCAAAACCCAGCCATGGACTTTCGATAAGGTTAAAATAAAAAATAAAGATGGAAAGGTAGAACATACAGCATGTTTATAAGTTGGAGAATGTCAGAAATATTGTTATCTTTTTTTTTTTTTTCCTTTCTTAGAGAGGAGCTAGTGATTGTGGGAGGCTGCCAACAGTGAACTCACTGGAGGAAAGAAAACTTCAAGGTGACAGGACTAAACAACCCACCAGCAGCACAGACCTGGTGTTCCTCTCGTGGGTTTGCAGTTCTGAAGCTGGCTCTCCTCGCTTTCCCAAACAGCTCTGTTTCCACCTGCACCAAGGCATGGTAAGAGCAGCTGCCCTTCAAGTTTCCATTGTCAGTGCTTATTGAAGGTGAGAGATCTCATGCAGGTGCCAGGTTAAGCCTTGGGGAGAAACTGATAGGTTGCTTTCTCTCCTGTGTCATGCAAATTCAATGATAAAGATCAGCTCCAGGTAAAAAGTTATACTTTTTGATAATTTATCACCTTACAGGGGTCGTAGAATGATTCATGCAATATAGAAGGTGTCAGCAATCAGAAGTAAGATAATAATTCAAAATAATTCTTAAATTTTCTTTAGATAATATGATGAATTGTTTTACTAAGTCCATGTAATGTACTACAAATGTATCTCAGATAAAAACTAAATTTATTGAATAAGAGCAAGTTGGAGCCAAAGAAAATGAAAACAACCATTTAAGAAACTCCTTCCTTTCTCTCCACTTCTCCCATCCTTCATTTCAGATCATAAGACCAAACCATAATAAAACTGTTGGATCATCCAAGCTCTTAGCTTTCTGCTCTTAAGGGATTAATATTATAATAGTGATTCTCAAATTGGGGTCCCAGGATTAGCAGCATTAGCATCACCGGGGAACTTAGAAATGCAAATATGTGGGTCTCATCCTAGACCTACCAAAACAGAAGCTTTAGAGGTGAAGCCCAGCAATTGATGTCTTAACAAGCACTCCAGGAAATTCGCATGCATGTTAATGTTTGCGAACCTGGGCTGTGGTACACACTGTGGGACCAGGCTAGATTCCTTTCAGCAGCTGGTGCAGTTATCTGCAAGTATTGCAGCTAACAGCCCACAACTGTAACTTTATCCAAACCACTGCCTTCGTTGAACTAACTACCTTGCCCACAGATGGAAACCCTTTGGAGGTTATTCCACAATCACTACTCTGGAACCTTGCAACATGAGGATGCAAAAACTCAGCCCTCTGTTTTAAGGTTGGACAATTCTGGAGTGTGTTTTATGCTCCAGAGCTCCTCTGTGGGGTCAGGCCAAGATTAGACTTTGTTTAACTGATACCACATCCTTGCTCAGCTCCTTGTCTTTCCTTGTCTTGCTTCCTCACTCCGTTATAGGTTTCACCTGAGAATCCTCCCTAGCCATATAACAAGTATCCAAATCCTTGCCTTAGGCTCTGCTTCTAGGGAATCTTCTCACACCACAGGCCAGCCACCTGTTTGTATAAATAAAGTTTTATTGGAAAATAGCTATGTCCATCCATTTACATATTGCCTGTGGCCACTTTCATGCTACAATAGCAGAGCTATGTAGTTGTGACAGAGACTGTAGAGTTCACAAACCCTAAGATATTTAAGGAAAAGTTTGCCACTGTCTGCCTAAGATATCAGACAAGCTCAGATGGTCAAAACCTAGATGAGAACAAAAGACTCTATGTATTCAGCATGTGTTATACGCAGTGGTATGCTGGAGCTAATTGTGCACGTCTCTTTCCAGCTCTGCATGTAACAGCACATTGGTAGCTTGACATCAGCCGTGATGAGAATATTTCCACTGTGGAAATTGGTAAATGTTACAAATCAGATATATTAATATATATTACACACAAACATATATATATATATTTTGCAAATATATATATTTCTTGGAGAATCAGTTGTTAAGCATTTCCTAGTACACTACTGGTTCAAGACCCTTTAACCGAAGGAGAGAAGAAAATGGAACTAACATTGTCCCTGGATTCAGATTCCCCCAAGTATATGTGGAAGCACTCTTAAAACAGGGATCTTGATTTTTTAATTTATTTATTTCTTTCTCTATCTTTCTTTCTTCCTTCCTTCCTTCTTTCTTTTCTCTCTCTCTCTCTTTCTTCCTTTCTTTTCTTTTTTTACAAAAAATGTAATTAAAAATGCAGTGTACTGGTAGTGGTAGAGTCTCCCAGAAAGCATAGTCTTCAATCACATCAGCCCCTGGGGAAAGCAAGCAATCTTTCTCTTGTGCCCATACATGGTCTCTGAGGTCTGTCTCTCTGTTACTTTTTGCTGGTCTGTACCATCTACTAAATTTCCCCTGAGATGGGACAGTCCCTCTGCTCTCTTAGTGGGTTGCTCCATCATGTTTTTGTGGTCCTTGGTACACACAGCTATCCTAACAGATTCTCTTGGGCATCCCTTTGGTCTCAGCATTTCCAGAATCTATACAACTCTAAAATGTTATTATCCCTCAGTATTCCTGTTCTCAGCAGCCTCTTCTTTGGTCTTCCTAATAGAAATGGCTAATGGGCCCTGTCTGGTTAGCAGTTTAAATTGGAGGGCATTAGGAGGCTTTTATTCTTCTAAAATAGAAGAAGAACAGAAGAGAAGTAGAATCACATAGATTCATTTTGGGGATTGTGGTAGCCAGCCTATAAAATGACCCCTGATGGTCTCTACTTTGTTATTTATGCCCTGTGTGCTTCCCTCCCCTGTGAGTAGAGATGACCAGTGTAACCTGTAGAATATTGCAGAAATGCCATGTGTGACTTCCAAGGATAAGTCATAAAACACATTATGGCTGCTGCCTTGGTCCCTAGGATCAGTCATTCTGAGGAAAGTCAACTGCCATGTCATGAGGACACTCAAGCAGGTCTCTGGAGAGGAACTGAGGCCTCTCACCAATAGCCAGAATCTCAGAAGTGGATCCTCCAGCCCCCACCAAGCCTACAAAAGACTGCAACCCTAGCCACCTGCATAGCTCTTGAATTCCTGACCCACAAAAACAATAAATACATATTGTTGGGTTAAGCTGCTACCTTTTGGGGTAACTCATCATGCAGCAATAGGTAATTCATACATATAATGTTTAGCCTTTTTAATAAGGTTCGTGATCAACCAAAGTTAGAAATCATCTGAATTTGAAAACCACTAAATCCCAACAGTCGCTGGAGGACGAATCATTTCTATTCAGTTTCTTTGCATAACTAAAAGCATATTTGACTCGGGAGCCAAGGAACATCATAGAATATGTGAATCCTCAGAACTGTGTGACTGTCTCACTGCATAACAGAACCCAATAATGTGCCAACCTGCTACCCCAGGTCAGAGGTTGCAATTTTGCTTAAACGATTTTGGCTCACAACTGATTTTATTTAATCATGGTATATTATTTTGCAATTGATTTCATCTGAAAATGTTCTTCGTAGCGCTGGTGTCCTGGCAGACATTTATCACACAGCTAAAATGCATCCTGAGCTGGTGATGCTGCAGCATCCCTCAGTGTCCTGAAGTCCATCTCTTCAAATTTGGCCTAGATAATAAATCGCTCTGTTTTCCTTAGAAGACCACAAGGCGTGTTCAAAGCCCAGTGTGTTTGGGCTTCCACCTTAATTATTGAACACACAATTCATTTCCTATCTTTGCTGAGTTGCCCAAGAGGTTACAACTATTTTTTTCCCTATTTATCATGTTCTGCACATTTTTTTCATCTTACTTTGACTTTTCTCCTTAATTGAAAATTTTACTTAACTTTGCATCTCCCCCCGCCTTTAAAAAAAAAAAACAACTATAATGAGAGGGAAAGAAATTGAGGTTTCTTTAAAACATTTTTTTAATGTGTAAAATTATTAACCCTTTTTATTTCTCCATTCTATTTGGAAAGCTTATCAGTTTGCTACATCGGAGGCAGCTTTTCCCATGCTGTAGAATGATGGGGTCGAGGGTGCAATGTTCATGTATGATTGTAGCCATAAAAAGTTATTTATGATCCCTTAATGAAACGAAAATCCTTACACTCACGATACCCATTTGGTACCTGTTCTGAAACTTTCATGTAAGAATAGACCCTCACTCTCCTGGGCAGAGAAAGATTTTATCTGGCAAAAGTTGGGCAGAAAAATGTGTTTGGCATCTTCCTCTTTATGCTTTTTTCCAGTTCTCTCTTGTCCCCTCCTTGCTCTTTCCTCAGAGTCCTCTTCTTCTCCTAAATCACCCACAGAGCCTCTTACCAGTCCTCACATGTGCCCACGCCCCATACCTCCCAAATAATTCCTCTTGCCTTAGGGCTGCGGTTTGCAAATGTTCTTTATAGTGAGATCCTACAATGTTTTACATGCTCCTCCAGTAAACAGGTAGATAAAAGAAGTGCTGTTTTATCATATATATATATTTGTAATTTTAAATATGTTAGATTTGGTTATTGCAGATTCAACCAGGAGATTATTGAGGATATTGCCTAGGCACAGATACAGCAACAGGACTTACTGGTGGCATTTGGAGACTTAAGCCAAACTTACCATATAATTTTTCTCATTTTATAAAATATTTTTGTACACATAGAGTTAAAAAATATCCTGATTCAAACAAACAAGTTGTTGCAAATGGTAAAAAGTTTGTAATCATTCACCTTGAAATATCAAAATATCCTTCAAACCAACATGTCCACAAATTTGAAAATGGAATAAAAGAACATTTTGTTTCAAAATAGAACTATTTTCCATATCTAACTATGTATTTTAAGTATCAAATTTTGATAAGCACTCATTTTGGAGCAATAAAAAATGCTTTTCAAATACATTTAGTAACATAAGATATTCAGCAATCTCATTTTTAAGAAAAAAATTCTTTCAGAGATTTACTCAAAATTTTAGAAAACTCAAATTCTAATTTTTCTTTTTGGCTGGCATTCTGTGAAATGTTTCATATTTCCTGAAAGCCAGATAGAGCTCATTCAGCCCAGGGAAAGAAAAACCTAGGAATGTGTCCAAGGTTGGGAAGCCATGCTAACTTTGGGGTGCAGTTAGCTAATGAAATCTCTTCACACTTCAGGAATTATTGACTCCATCCAACATGAATGACTATGAATGTGGGACCAAGGACAGGAGTCAACTTCAAAGGAACTGCTGTCACTTTGCTCTCACTGATGTGTCCTTTCACCAGTGACCAGCTCCAAGCCAAGGAAGATTCAGTGAGGTGGGAGGATACTGAGCTTCTATGCACTCAGAGATTCAGCCCCTTCCTCCTGTCCACAACTTGGTCACCTCTGCCCTCTCCTCTGGCACCTCCACTCTTCTCACTCAGGTCTATTAAGTCTTGGCCATGTGAGGCTTCATCTCAGTTGACGTCTCCCTTTTACTGTATATGGTGAATCAGTCATCCAGATAACATTAAAAGACACAGAGCACCTGTGTGCACACACAAGGCCAAGGCCATGTTTCTGCATCTTGTATTCATATTTTATGGGTAAAGATGCATGTAGGATGTGTATCCATAGAAATAGTCTTAGGATCCCCTCACCTTAGGCCTGCCTATAAACACTTGCAAGTATGATAGTATTTGAATATCGTCATTCATGTTATTTCAGAGAATTCACAAAAATAAAATTTGGAAGGGCATCCTGTTGTAAAAATGACATTTGTGCTACCATCCAACACTTTTGACAGATATTGGCATTAAAAGCTAGAGTTCACCTCACTTGAACACATTTCAGCAATGTTTTGATGAAAGCCTCCACTCCTGTCATACTTTGTGCCATTGCTTTTTAATCACCAATACAGGTAGTCAAACATATAAAAACCAAATACCATGATGGCAAGTTGAAAATGGACATAAACATTTAGCAGTATATTCCTCTTCCTGATGTCTAGTATTTTCTAAAATAAATCTTCCTGATATTCACCTGCAAAAATGCACTCTCAAAAAATACTCAAATTGCTCAAAAAAATAAGGCCAAGATGGTTCAGGTCAGTCCTTTTTGTGTTTAGTTGAAGATAAAATGATCAGAAACTCATTGATCAAGTATGTTGGAGCAAGGTTGCTGGATGCTTCTTCTTCTTATCAGGCAAAGGTACCAAAAGCATTGTTTGACACTTGTCCCTGCAGCCAGTGAAGCCTCTCCTTCTCTTTACTCCCATTCAGTGACTCCTTTGAATGATGCTATAGTGTATTTTAGTTTTTTAAATTTTACATCCATTTATAGTGTATTTTAATCTTTGTATCTAAACTTTTCTTGCACACATTTTTATATAAAGCCATGTAATTTTTATGCTGAAAGAAATCTTTATTTTTATACCTGCTGTGTTTGCTTTAAATACGGCACTGTAACTTAGGAAGGGCTATAGGAGAATGTGGAAAAATATCACAGCATAAAAGACAGGGAATACTTGGGTACTTTGTATTGCCTTACAAAGGTGAAGCCAAAAGCCTAATATAACTGTCCTCATGCTCCATTTTCTCCTGGAGACGCATTGTGAGAATTTTTACTGTAAGACTTTCATTTCATACTGTCTCCAATGTGACCCCCTTTCGCTGAAAAACCAGTTGCTATCTGAAGATCAGGATGGTGTGTCATTTCCTCTTGTGCCTATTCAACCTCTTCATTCTATCAGCAAAAATCTTTGTGCTTTTTCTTTTTGTAACCTGTGATTCATTTCTGGATTTAAGAGTAATTTTTTCACCTTCATCTGAAATATTATGAAAACACTTATAAATAATAGATCAAAACATTTAACATTTGTAAAATTGAAAACTCTGACATTGGAGGGAAAAAATGGTGGACTGGAAGCACCTGCCAGCATGTCCCTCCTAAGGAAAGAAAGAAAAAAATGCAAGCAGCTGCCTACATACAGATCACCCTTCTGTGAAGCAACATTGTGAAATCACAGAGAAGCAATGCAGGACACGCAGGGTGGGAAAAACAGGTGACGGGGTGATACGTATAACAAGATTAAAGAATGCACAGGGAAGAATAGGAGGATAGAGAGCTGGGGTGCCGTGCTCACTCTGCTGGCGCAGTGCAAGTTGTAAGACGGCTCCCTCTTCTGCCACAGACCTCTACCTGGTCAGACTGGGCACCTGCCTGGAGTCTGTGCAGGGTATTGCACCAAACAACAGGCATGGTGGGGTTTGGGCAGCAGCTAAAGCCATACTGAGCTCTCAGGTGCACAGTCCGCATCAGGCTGGGGAGGGAGTGGACTAACTGGAGGCTCCCCTGAGCTGTACCCTGTGACTGGAAGCCAAGCACTTCTCTCCTACAGCACAGTGGGATCTGAGCATGGGAATTGACCAGGGCGCAGCAGGCTCCAACCTGGAAGACTCTGGGTGACTGCTTCAGCAGGTCCTGGGTGGGACAGGGAGAACTCTGTAGTCCCTGGGCTGCTGGAACTGACTTCTGCCATGTGACGTGGCATCCGTGCAGTCCCTGAGGCTGCAGAACAGCCTGCTGCTTGTTCGGTCCTGACTCCACCCTCCAGGCCCCAAATGCCTCCTGCCTGCTCAGCCCTGGCACCATCCTCCAGGTCAGATCAGCCCCACCACACACAGGCTCAGAGGCTCTGCTCAGAAGCCCTGGTTTGGGCTCTTCCCCAGTCCCAGCTCTGAGGCTCTCATGCCAGAGCCCAAGGCTCTGTCTGCCTCTGTCCCTCTGGAGCTCCTGCCAGGCCAGAGACACCATTACAAGACTCCAATGCTGCACATGGATCCAAAGACCCCACCCCAGAGCCTCTACTACCACCACAGGGCTGGAGGAACTGCTCCACAGTCCAACACCCCTCCAGGAACCCCTCCCCCCAACCCAGCCTCAAGCCACCAGTACACCATGACCTGGTTTGAGGAAATGCCCACAGCCTGGGAACCCATGACAACTGCCTAGATAGCCTCACCCAGCTCCTACTGTCACCTCTGCAGGGAGACCCTGGGTAGAGTAATCCTTACAACACCAGCCTCAGTAAAGAGGGTCTCGCCCAGCTCCCAACTCGAACATCCTACAACTACCTGGTGACAACCCAACACCCAACACAAACAGCACTCAGCACAGGCTTGAGCAGAGGCAATCACAGGCAAACAGAACAAATCAGAACAGCTGCATTACAGGCTTCTAGTGCGCACACCCCTCCTCTGCCACATCAACACTGCAGAGTGTGTATTGTGGGGGCATGGAGGGGGTGAATGCCATCTAGGGACCTTCCCTTCTAATCAAGCAGGAGAGTTCCCAGCAAAGAACAGGCAGGTACTGTGCAAATCTGTTAGCCTTGAGTTGAGAAAAGAGGGTTTAAATGAGAAGAAACCAGCAAAAGAACCCTGGCTAAATAAAAAATCAACACAGATCAACACCCCCAAGGGATTACAATGGATCTACAGCAGCGAACTCCAACTATAAGGAAATTATTAAAATGACAAAAATGGAATTGAGAACATGAATGGGAAACAAGATGAATAGAATTGAAGAGAAAGTTGAAAATCAACAAATAGAAGCCAAAAAAATTCAGGAAATTAATGAAAAAGTCACTAAAGAGCTAGACAACATAAGGAAGGATATAATAGAACTTAGAGAAATGAAAGAATCATTTAGGGAATTTCAAAACACAGCAGAAAGTTTCAACAACAGAATAAATCAAGGAGAAAAAAGAGCCTCAGAGCTTGAAGACAAGGCTCTCAAGCTAACCCAGTCATTTAAAGAGGCAGAGAAGAGAACAAAAAAGGCAGAGCAATCACTTAGAGAGATATGGGACTACACAAAGTGAACTAACAAATTATAGGTTTCCCTGAGGGAGAAGAAGAAAGAACTAAAAGCATGGAAAATCTATTTGAGGGAATTATTGAGGAAAACTTCCCTGGTTATTGCCAGAGATCCAGACACCCAGACACAAGATGGTCTTCGAACGCCAGGAAGATTCCTAGCAAATAGCACATCTCCAAGACACATAGTAATCAACCTGGCCAAAGTCAAAATGGGAGAGAAAAATTCTACAAGTAGCTAGATGTACAAGCAACAACTGACAAAGGAAAACCCATCAAGCAGCAACTTGGAAGGAACTGGAGACCATTATCTTAAGTGAAATATCTCAAGAATGGAAAAACAAACACCACATGTACTTTCTAATAAATTGGAACTAACTGATGGACATAAAGGAAAGTAAAAGTCATTGGAAATCAAGCAGCAGGGAGTGGGGAGAAGGGGAGTGGCAAAACCCACCTATCACGTACAATGAACCCTATTCAGGTGATGGGGACATTTATAGACCTGACTGAAGCCATGTATCAAAAAATCTGTACCCCCTTAATATTTTGAAATGACAAAAATAAAACTATGACATTGTCATCGTGATAAAATATGTTTTCATTTATTGCATCACTTCCTGCTCTGAGAGCAGAGACTATGCTAACCCTGGACCTATGCAGGCACATGATTGCACCTGGTGAGCATGAACTACTGTTTGAAACTCAAGTGTACAATTTTATACATACAAAAGTTCTTACTCCTGAAAAAAGCTATTAGAGCAAAATTAAAACTTTTCTTTTCTGTGAACTCTTTCCAAGTTGCATATATGCAGAGGGATAGTGGGATACTACCAGAAGTCAGCACAAAATCTAGTTGAAATGGCAGCATGACTTAAGTTGGTTGTCTCCATTGTGTTAAAAATTTGAACTGTAAACACATTTGAGTATGTGGGTTGTTAAGTTACATCTTTAAGATATTTTAAAAACAGAATTTGGATCAAACATCTGTTGGGTCCCGCATATGCTGAATGCAGTTTGATAACCATTACTTTAGTGCAACTCAGCTCCCATTAGTTCAAATTCAATATTGATATGTGAACGGCTGAAAACACAGTAATTTGTTTATGTTAAAAAGGATGCTTGCTAACCCAAATATAGTTCAAATGGGTAGCACTGCAGGAAGTATAAATGATTCTAACTGCAAGATTCTAGGATAATTACCTTGTGAGTTGGCTAAAAATGTAGTCCTGGGATCCATGTCCATTGATTCAATAAATCTGAGGTTGATCCCAAGATCATACATTTTCAAGGCATCACTGGGGGTTCTGATACTTTCGAAAACACTGCTCTAGAAGCTCTGATTCTCTGAAAGAAAGCCAGCGATGGCCATTCCCTGCAGAGCTGTGTGAACTGTTCAAATGTTGTTCCTTCTAGTGCCTTGTGTTCACTTCAAACTTTGCTGTGAAATAGGAAGTTTAAGTTACTGTTGCAGAGTTCTTTCATTTGTTCTCCCAAGATAGCTGGCAGTGGCCTTTAAAAAAGACAGGTATTGTAAAATTCAGAGATACCTGGTAAAGTTAATTAACTTTTATCACCACAATTTTTCCTAGCTGTCAATTAACAGAGTTTCTGCAAGCAGAAATTCTTCCCACACAGTAGTAATTCTTTTAATCAGAGTAACAACAGTATGGATGTAACATGTCATTTTGTTTCGTTAAGCACACTTTACCAGCCACCTATGGTGTTGTCACAGAACAACACAAATGGAAACACCCTTGTGAAGGTTTCTGACAGTATTGGGGTGCAATGTTGATGACAGTTACAGGAGCTTGCTGTCCACCCAAGTACCAGTTACGCTGGGAGTCTTCAGCCTTCTTTTGCCAGCTGACTAGACAATTGCAGCAAGACTGCTGCTGGGATCCCCCCTCTCCCCTGCACTCCCACTGCCATTGTGGATGTCTGGCTGTCTGCATTTGAGTTTCCCTGGGAGCAGACAGTAAGGGCCTTTTTACAAATTGTCTAACTGGAAAATATGGGAAACACCAGGGGAGTAGGGACAGGAGATAAGACAGAGAAGAAAGTCAATACAGGGTAGAGGGCATGTTATCAAGAAAGTCGGCACCGTGGGCAACTGGAGCACCATTGTAACTCTAGGAGAGAGTGAAGCACAAACCTCAGAGTTATCCTGCCCAAGGAATGAGGGCGCTGGGGTACATATCCATCAATTTCCTGTGTTCGATGGTAATGGATGCTTCTGGGAACAATTGTAGGTAGCTTCCCTCTTATGCCAGTGGAGCAGGCTTATTGGTCAGAAAAAAAAAAAAAATCTCTCAGGCAGAGGGGCCAGTGTGTTTTCAGGAGCCTTGGAATGCAGAGGTGAGTGCTGAGCGATACAGGCATGGCGTAAGAAGCACAAGTTCTACGTTTACTGCCCACACTGTTTTTAACCCCATGAAGATCATTAGTCCTGTGACTTTCCTTTTCTCCCAGTTTATTAAACTTTTCCTGGATGCGCTTTCTTGACTAGACACAGCGAACATTTTTTTTTTAATTTCCACTGTATTTACTCTGTAAATTTGTAGCCCTGAATCAATCCAACACCCCCGATTTCTAGGCCAAAAATAAAAATAAATCCCCAGTTAAATGGTTCAGCTCCACTATAAATATTAACATGTATTCTCCGGGCTTCAGTCAGGCCCTCAAGGTGCCTTCACAATTCTCTGTGGCCCCACAAGACAGGTCCGTTTCCAATGTCCGTTATCCACAGCCTTCTCCTTTCTCCTCAAGCTCTTCTTCTCCTCCTATTCTCCTTCCTCTGAGCTTATGACCTTCATAATATCCATTTCCTTTTCAAATAAGAGGCTTTCCATTGAGGGTGGTCCTCACACACAAGCATGGACACCTGAAGATATCTTTACCTGCTTTCCCCCATTCTCAGAGGAAGAGGTGCCCATCCCTGGAGCATGCAAATCTCTCCTCCCACTCCCTCCTGACTTCTGCAAGACCTTGATCTACCAATTTCCCCTACTCTCTTATGCATTTCTGGCTTTTCCTGATATTCTTTCCCAGTTGCATATAAACATGTTCATGTCTGCTAAATGTAACACACACAATCTCTCACACACACACACACACACACACACACACACACACACACACACACACACACACACACACACTTTAGACCCTTTAAATCTCTCGGAAAACCACTCTTTCTCTCTCACTACAGGTCAACAGACTCTAAAGTTTGTACCCTGTGTTCATTACCTATTGCTGTATATTAATTTACCCCAAAACTTAGTATCTTAAAATAACAAACATTTATTCTCACAGTTTCTGTGGATTAGAAATCTGAGTGTGGCTTAGCTGGGGGTTCTGCCTCAAGTCTCTCAATAATTTTTGTTGTTAATTTCAGCTGAGGCTCCAGTTAGCTGAAGGCTTGACTGAGGCTGGAAGATTCACTTCTGAGAAGGATCATAAACATGGCTCTTGGCAGAAGTATTCAGTATTTCCCTTACTCTTGAGAGAAGACCTCAGCTCCTCCTCATGTGGTCTCTCCATGTGTTTGTCCTCATGACATGACAGCCTGCTTTGCCCAGAGCCTGTAATCTCAGAGTATGCAGAAATCTATAATATCTTCTATGACCCACTCTCAAATCATATACTATCACTTCTGTCATATTGTATCTAAGTCAGTTGCTAGGTTCGGCCCACACTCCAGAGGAGGAAAATTGGTTTTCACCTTTTAAAGACAAATGTATCAAAGAATTGGACACATTTTAAAACCATTACTAGCTCCTTTGCTCATCTATTGCTACCAATTCTGTCTTCAACACGTCATTACACTGTGGCCACTTCTCCCATAATGCCATGGGAGACGATTCCTGTTAAGGGCAACTGTGACCTCATAATGATACAAAGCCAGCAAGTACTAATCCTAATGCATGAGACCTCTCTGCATCATGTGGCAACATCAATCCTATACCCAAAACTGAATTTCTGTGCCCACACTCTCCTACTTTCTCATTCTGCCTCTCTAGAAATGCCTTCTTTTTATTCCTCCTTTCTTTCCTTCTCAACACTTTTAGGTAGCATTCCCTGAAATTATGCGTTTCCCTTGAGGAATCTTATGCATGCCCATGGAAACACCTGTTGTCTATATGCTGATAATTCTTGAGCCTGTATTTCAAGCATAGGCATCTCCCCATGGTTTCAAACTAGTCTTTCCCTACTGTCTGTGGGACATCTCGACCAGTAGCTTAAACTCATGGCTTCTCTGTCCTCTCCCAATCCCTTATACTTCCAAGGAGCAGAGAGAATGGAATGTTTAGGCTTAGATACATTTTTCTTGCTACCCAAGCTGGTGTATGGACCTTTATCTGAGGCTAAAATACTTGTATATGGGATACTCAAGCTCTTTGATCCCAGTAGGTATGGTGGGGAGATGGTCCCATCTGGGGAGGACTCAGAGGAGAAGCTATGCAGTATTTTCCTTCCTGCCTCTTTCCAACACTAAAGTAGAGTTGACCCAAGACCCAAGATTGTGTCTGCTCTCCAGACAGAGAGACTTTAGCAGAAAGCTCCAAGCAGTGAGGAAAAGTGTTGTGTTCTATTTCCCATGCTGGGGAACTCTGAATTAACTTTTTCTCACATTGAAGTGATAAAATCCACTGTTTTGACGTGGACTTTGGAGTTTGGTCATCACTGATTCCAGTCTGGATCACAGGAGTTCAATATGTGTCCAGTCCTTTAGAGTTTTGCATTCAAGTGTGGACAAGAAAGTATTCTTTCACCACTCTATACAATTTGTACATGTATTTCCCCTGGGACCCTCTTAGGGAAGAATAATTAAATGAGGACTGTGTTTGGGTATTACTGAGTAGCTAAACCAATGTCGCCTTGACTTCATCTCAAATATTGCTATGAAACCAGCTTGAGGTCGGCCAGTGATTGCGACCGGTTTCCTGGGTGACGGTGGCGGGCGGGTGGTGAGTCAGGACAATGAGGCAGTGCGTGTCCACTGAACCTAAACTCTTCTATAATATTAACTCTGTGAATTTGTTTTGAGTTTCCTAGGCTGACATAATAATCATAACATCTGTGAATAATGATTATTATCTGAAATATTTATATTTTAAAATTCCATTTTCTTGTCTCAATGAACTCCTTTTAGGACCTCTGATCCAATAGTAAAAGGAGCACTCACAGTGACTGTGTTTATTTTGCTGCAGATTTTAAAGAAAATATTCCTATGATTTATTTTTAAGAATGCTCTTTGCTCAATCAGGTTTTAACAGGTTTCTTTTTATTCTTAGTTTGCAAGTATTTATTTTTTAATGAATAGATGTTGGCTTATTAAATGATTTTTTCTACATCTGTCGAAAATGATTTTTAATCAGTTTATATCAAATTACATTAATAGATATTTTTAATGAAAAAGATCTTTGCATTCCTAGAATAAACCCAGCTTTTGGTCATGGTGTTTTTATATGTGTATATAAATGTCTGTGTATGAAAAAGCTGGATTTACTTTGCTTATATTTTGTTTGGATTTTTTTGTACCTATGGCCGTAAGTGATGTTGTTCTGAAGTTTTGTTTCCTTGTACTGTCATCTATAAATTTGAATATCAAGGTTACATCAGCCTTAAAAATAAAACATTTAAAGAGGGAAAGAAACAAAGAGGGAAGGAAGGAAGGAAGAGAGAGAGGGAGAGGTCATGTGATTTTTTAATATTAAAAATATTTACTATTGATTTTTTAATCTATGTTAGTATTTGCCTATGAAACAATCTGAACACTTGGTGTTTTTTGTTTTTATTTTGTTTGGAGGGGTGAAAATTTTTAACTATTGATTTGATTTTTTAAATTGTTATAGAGCTTTTGTGTGTCCAGCTTGATTTATGTTACCTTTTTTCCTAAAATTTTTTCACTCATTTAATTTTTCACACCATTGGCTTAGAGTTGTTCACTGTATTCATTTTTCTTTTCAATTCCTGCTTGGAGTACAGTTATGTCTCCCTTTTATTCCTAACATTGTTTAGTTATATCTTTTCTGTTTCGTTTTTGAACAATCCGGCCAATTTTGTCTATCTCATTAGTCTTTACATTATACCGGTTTGTGTTTATTCTTTACATTCTACCAGGACTTTTCAAAACTAGTTCTGATCTTTTCATTTCTGCTTAGAACTTTCTAAAGAATCAACACAAGTCTAAGGATATTTTCTTTTAAATATCAGGATCAAACACCTATTCCTTGCCTATGTCTCCAGGCTCATCTTCTATCATTTCTCCGTAAATCTCATCTGTGGCCCTTCAAGGCTCCATCACTTGCATTTTCTGGAAGTAAGACCCTCTCATCTCAAGCTTCTGTGGCTTTTTATGTGTTCTTACTCCTATCTGTAGAGTTATTTGAAGATGCAGTTGTTTTTTATGAATGCTGTTAGGCACTTGGAAGCTCTGAGTCTGAGTAAGAATTTCTTCCTTTTTTTCCTCCTCCACATAAGTTACATTAAGCTGTCATTCACGGCCACAGCAGGAATACAAAACTGTCTTGGAATAACTTGAATGACAGAAGCTCTCTGGTGGTGCGTAGCTTTCAAAAAAAAAAATTCATCACATCACAACAGATCTTTCTTTTGATGTGTTCAGTATTTCGAGATCCCTCTGACAATGACAAATTAAGACACTTGTACAGTGAACCCTGACATTGGTGTGAATATGACTCTTCCTGGTCCTATATAGTTTTTAATTTTTTCTTGCCTGCATCTTTGATAATAATCTCAAAATTCTTTCCATGCCTTCACAAGCAACTCAGTAACAACTAGGAGTTGAGAATAATCTCTGTGTTCCCTAGCTCAGCCAATGGACCTCATTGTTGAAAGAGACTTAGGTATGGAGCTAAAGTCTGAAGAATGCAGGTGTTCAAAATCAAGTGCTGGGATTCCTGTTTTGCAAAAACTTACTTACTACAAAATAGTTTTGAGACATGATAACATTCAACATAAATTGCAGCTTAATAATGAACCATCAGCTATAAATTTTTTCTATGACCATGAACATTTGTTTGCCTATCTCATTTTATTATAGTTGGAAGTCTACTGTGAATATTTATAACATCTGAAAAGAAAATGATATCCAAACATGATGTGCATCAATTTTTTTTCTCAAATACAATTTGTAACTGGGTATAGGTAATCTATGAATTGTACAGAACCCATCTAAAATTCTGCTGTCTTGTGTATTTAAAGCAAATTTACTAGTAGGTCCAATGCAACAGAATATGTAAAAAAAAAAAAATACCTGAAGTAATTTGTTTGAGTTATTTTGAAATTCTCACTAGAGTTTTTAGATTTTAAAAATTATTTTTTCTTTAAATCCACAAGTATTTTTCTAGTTTCTACTTTGTTATAGGTGTTTTGTTTGGCAGTAGGGCATAAAAGTGAACAATACAAGTATATAGAATCCTTGCCTTCGTTGAGCATAGAACATGCCTGATGAGACATTTAGCAGTCACAGAGTATATGTAAGTTACGCTCATGATTTTCTATTAGCATTTGGTGAGTACCCATCAGTGCGTTTTATTGGTCAGGCAGTCAACATTCACCAATGCCTAATATATGCCAGGCACCATGCTATGCTGGAATTGCATAAATACATAAGGAACTAAAAATCAGCAGGAAAGAGACTCTCTAAGTATAATTATAGTTCCATATGATAAATTCAGACATTGCAATATGTAAAATGTAGAGATCTATTGAAGAAGAAGGAGCACACTCTGGCCTATTTTATGTATGCAAGCATGTATGTATGCATCTATCTATTTATCCATCTATCATCTATCTTCTATCATCTATCTCCATTGATCCATCAGTCTCTTTATTGGTGGGGAATGCGGACAAAATTGCACAAGAATTCCACAGACGAGGTACACCTTGAACCCTTGTATAGAGAGTAAAAGTGAGACCCATTTTATATAGTAAAGATTGTAAACAATAGATTTCTGAAATATAAAAATGTTTTAGTTAGGAACAGACCTTATATACAAAGTATAATTGTATGTCTAGTGTGTCCCAGGTGGGAGACACAGCATTGATGGCAGATGTTATTGGTGCTCTGCTGCTTCCCATTGGCCCTTACCATTCCCAGCTCAACTTCCCTCTGCCCAGCACCCATCTCTCTTTACCCAAAGGCTTGCTTTGGCTATCAGAGCCCACTCTGTCCGTGCATGTGACTGGAAGTACCGGGAAATAAATCCCCTTAGGACCAGCTTGCAACCAATAAGAGATGGGGATTGGTAGGATAAATACCCAGCTCCCTCAGCCCTGGTTAAGATAAATTTAAGGTGTGTATTCTAAACTGTTTTCAGAAGTTCCCAAGGAAGATAAGAATCTAATTATCCACAGTGGTAACCTATTTGATAATGCACCCCTATGGCTGCCTCCACTTCTGTTCATCACCTCCCCACTCCCTAAGTGGTCCTGGGATCACCCTGAAAATAAACTGCTTGCACTTGAATGCTCATCCCAGGGCCTGCCTCTGGGAAAACCCAATCTAAGATGCTGACTATTCTTCCTACAGTTTCTGCCTTTAAGGAACTCCCAGTCAAGTGGGACCTCCCAATCACCTCCATCTGGTAGGACCCAACCCAAATTCACCATTTAGAACCAACACATAAACTGTGCACTCATTACAAGAATAAAATACATACACATACAAATATGTTTCAGAGGTAATTTTTCCAAATCTCTAATTTTTCTACCATTACAAAGACTTGAATTCAAAGTCCTTGTCTTCCAGGCTAAGGCTCTCATTGCGTATAAAGCTGAAGGAAGAGTGGCTGAGAATAAACTGGAACAATTAAGACTTCTGATATAACTATGAGTTAGCCATTTATGAGTTAGCCATTGTTGCATAACAAAGCACCTTGAAGCTTAGTAGCTTAAAACAATTGTCTTTCTTTCTTTTCTGTTCTTTTTTTTTTTTTTCTAACAAGGTTATGGGTCATGTGGGTGGTTCTGCTGACCTGGGTGAGGCTCAGCTGATCTTGGCTGGGACAAGGGGAAGGACTGATCCACCTGGCCTCTCATCTTCCTTCAGGATAGCTCAAGCTTGTGCACATGACAGACGTGGTGGTTCAAGAGAGAAAGTAGAACCTTGCCAGGACTCCTGAGTCCTATGTTTAGAACTAGAAGATAATCACTTTTGCTGCTTTCTATTGGTTACATAGGCCATAGGACCAACCTAAAGTCAACAGGTGGGGAAGTAGCTCCATGTCTTGATGGGAGTTGTGGAAAAATCACATTGCAAAAAGATGTGGATACATGGAGGGAAATAATCATCACCATTCTTTTGTAAACAATTTACCACCTTCTGCCTAGTGTTATCTGAATGTATTCTGTTCTTACCAGATGCCCAGGAAATTTTTTTAAAGGGGGAAAATGATACCACATTATCACTTTATTCCATCACCGTGCAACACATTTTGCTATTATTCCTCCCCTTAGTCATTTCCTGTGCTAATTTTTTTTTACATTTCTGTAATTCTGTTCTCTGATACAACACTGATTTTTCTCTAGTGTTCTGAAGCTGCAGATAAGTCCTCTAAGCTAATTGGAGTATGGAGCATTCATTAGAAATATTATAGTATATAAAATTGTATTCTCCAACTTTTATAATAGCAATGGGTAGGAAAATCTATACATTGTGAAACGGTTTTAGGGAAAAAAGAGGAGAAAGGCCATAAGTGTGCAGAGACAGCCAACAAATAGCGTCCTTGCCACCCTGTGGAAGTTTCTGAAATTGCGTTATCCAAAAGCATGGAAAACATGGCTACTGAGCACCTTTTTGTATAAATCTCAGCTCTGGGTGTCCATGAGGGCTAAATGAACTGTTCCAGGCAAAGGGACATCCCATGTGGCAGAACTAAACAGAGCCAGTATCACCTAGGGTGATCAAGTTGGCAGCAGCTATCAGCCTTATCTTGGTGGGGTGATGGCAGAGCTTCATCTCATGGTCGGGATTTTAGAGCTAGAAGAATCTTATGAATTCATCTAACCCAACTCATAGAGCTTTTTGTTAGGTCAATTTTTTTAAGTGAAACCTACATACAGAAAAGTACACAGATCATAATTTAATAGCTCCATGAGCACACCCATGTAACCAGCACTCAGAACAAGAAACAATAAATTCCCAGCCCCCCAGAAGCCCGTCTCTTGCTCATATTTCTATTGTGTATTTAATCAGGACTGTAGTTTCTGGGTCACTTATATGCACATATTTGGCTTTAGTAAATTCTACCAGTTTTCCAAAGTGGCTATACCAATTTATATTTCCACCATCCCAACTTTTTCAACTTTTATTTTTAAATAATTAAATATATACAGGAAGTTGAAAAGAAATGTACAGGGAGGTCCCATGTGCTGTGCATCCAAGCTCCCCTCATGTTAACACTCAGCATATATATATATATATATATATATATATATATATATATATATATTTGCAATGTAAAGGGCAGACTGAAAGCGGCAGAGTGATCTGGAAGAAGCCTCACAGCTGATGACTTGCAAGGTTATGACTAAAGTATGGGCTTTCTGCTCACTCATGAAAAGCCATAAAAGCTCTCTTTAACGTCATCTTACTGTTTGCAAAGTCCCTTTATGTTTATAAAATTATATAGTTGATATAAATATGACCTCTCAGTAAAATCTAAAGAACAATTACCTAGTTTCTAGGATTTGGAGTAGAGATTAGCATTGAGCCTGGTACAGGATCAGTGTTCAACAAAAGGTAGTTATGTATTATCCGTAGCAACAGCATCATACTGTGTGCTGGGCATTTTTATCTCTACTTATTAGAAGAGGGATGTGTTTCATATAGAGGGGATGTTATTTTTCAAGGGTCTGAATTGATAAGTTACAGAGCCTGGACTTGAACTCAGAACCTCTGACCCTACACTTCCATTGCGGGTAGTGATATTAATAACTTGCTTGATATTACACATTGTATATAGCCTTCTCTGCCTTGTCTCAGTTTCCCTCTCCCCTGCTGGTATTCTGTGGGATTACATCCCAAATAAAGTACTTGCACTGAAATTCTTGTTCAGGATCTACTTCTAGGGAATTGAAACTAGGACACTTATCTTCACCTTTTTTTCTTTTCAATCCATCTCCTTAATTTCTGTTCTTATTCAAAAGAACAACTTTCAAAGAATGGTTTCCTTGTGACATTGTCAAGGTTCCTTTAGTTTTCCTAAAAGGTCAGCATGTGCATGGTCAGCTCTTTCTGCAGGATCGGTAATTTCTGTGGCAACCATCTCTATTTCATGGTTTTTATCTAGATTAATTTCATGAAGAACTCTGACTTGAAAAGGTTTAGTTTTTCTACTTGACCTTCCTAGAAGGAATATTTCTGTATAACAGGGAAGCCCTCTCTCATACCTTGACCTCAAATGTTCCAGGAGAAAGCCCTTCCCTGTTAGGATAAAGGTCATGCCTTCCTCAGTTACAGCTGATCTCAAATCATGGGAGTTTAGCTAATGGTTAAATCCACATTACGCTTAATTATAAATAGTTATGAGTATATAACATTCAATCCATGCCCCAGTGATTTATGGAATACAAAGGTGATGGAATATGGCTGTTTAAATACAAAGCAAGAGAAGAGGCTCAGCAAACACAAGGACAACCTTTGCACAAAAGCCATTGCTAAGCATTAGTCAGGCAGTTAAGATTAACATGGGATAGCACAACCCTCCATTAGTTACTCATCAGCAAACACTGAAAAACCAGAGCTATATTATAGCTCTTCAGTGTATTTTTAAAAATGAGAAAATGGAAAAGCACAGAGGCAGATCAAGGACCCAGGGTCATGCTACCAGCTGAATTGCTGAGCTGTGGGGCACTAAGTCCCCCCAGTCTTAATCCATTGTACCAACAGGCATCACAGTGAGAAAACACAAAACACTAATCCAGTAATTCCCGACTTTAGTATGCATCAAAATCACAGGGAGCTTGTTAAAACACAGATTGCAGTACCCTATCACCTAGAATTTCTGATTCAGTAGAGTTGGGCTGGGGCCCTGAGGGTTTACATTTGTGACAAGTTCCCAGGTGGTGCTGATGTTTCTGGCCCAGGAATCTACATTTTGAGAATGATTGCACTGATTGGCTAGATTTATTCTAAAATGGAGCTCAGATGGTCCTCATGCAAGGAGCCTGGCCATACTGGCAGACGCCGGGGGATGTTATTGCTAGTATCACAAGGCTTAACGTTCAGCCTTGGCCAGAGAATGTTAGAGGTGAAATGGCAAGGAATTAGGTTTCAATATTAGGCTGTCAGAATTCTGATTTGAAATATCCGAAAGATGCACGGGCAGCAATTATGACTCAAGGTTAGCAATGCTAAGCTCAGGAAATACCAAGACTCAGAATCTCAACTCTTGCCCTTCCAACCAGTTTGCTTTCTACCTGGCCTCTGACACCTGCAAGGGAAGAGAGTTGATTTCCCAGGTAAGTGCTGAACTATTAGGAATGAAGGCAAAAAATTAAATTAGCCTCACTTATTTTGGTCCTCAAATACCTATATCTGAATGCTCCTAATAATGGGTACTTCTAATGAATTCTTGGATATAACACCACTCCAGAAATGCCTTTGGTCATGTTCTGGTCACCATGATTTTCAGTTGTCCCTTGAAGTTATGTGGTTAAGAATGACTGAAGTTGAGTCCAGGCTGTTTTCTCATGAGATACAGGACCAATGAATTATAAACTTCTTGGAGCCTCTGCTTCTTTACCAGGAAAAAAAGGGCTAAAACAGCTGCTTCCTCATACACCTGCTTCAAGGATTAAGTAAACTATTACATGGTAGATGTAGTAACAGCTCAGTCTAACTCCATTACAGCATTATTCTTATCATTTAACATGTGCTAGCATTTTCTCTGATGACCACCAAACTCCTGGTAATGTTTATGGTCTATGGGAGATTTCACGCACATAGATGGTATTTGAACAACAGCTACTTATGAGAACAGAAAAACACCTTTTACTTTGGGAATTAAAAAACTCAAAGAAGTAATGAATACTGTGTGTGTGTGTGTGTGTGTGTGTGTGTGTGTGTGTGTGTGAATTAAAAATACTTGGAATTACCTATAAAAGAAGAAAAGACTTCAGTTGAAAATATGGTGAAATGGAAAATATGGTCAAATATATAAGAGCATTGTGCCAGTTAATTTCTTAATTTTTTGTAAATGTACTGTGGGTATGTAAGACTGAAACATTAAAGGAAGCTGGGAACAGGGTGTACAATAGCTCTGTACTATCTGTGTAACTGTTCTGTAAATATAAATTTTCTGAAAAATAGTTTTTAAAAAGTATCAAGTTAATTAGGAAAGAGCTAGGGAAGTTGAGACATAGTGTTTAATAGCCTTGTATAGGATACCTATTTATTCTTTTTTTTTTTGTCCTGAACCATTCTTTATTTGGATAAAACATAGATACAGACAATCATTAGGACCCAGCAAAAGTTGAGATAGATGATTTGAAGTAACACCTTCTCCCCAGTTTTAAAAATTATTTTAACCTATACTACTGGATAACCTTGTAGTGTTAATCACAATTAAATTGTTCCACTGAAGGCATATGTATTTCTAAGAGATTTTGATGGTTTTTATCATGAAGTTGAAAAGCTCATAAGATTTCTGCTGGGGCTGAGAGAATGGAACTATGTGATTATTAGTGTTATGTTGACCCTGACTTAAAGTTTCTTTGCTGTCTCTACAAAAACTTGTCAAAAGCAGTTTCCTTTACAGACCTCAATATCTTTTTGGGACAGTTATAAGATAGCATAACTCTAAAAAAAAAAAAAAAACAAGAAAAAGAAGGAAAGACTTTTCCATTTGATAGTGTGGTGTGTAGTTTACTAAGTAAAGATGGTTTAGGAATGGAATTTTTAATTATGCTTCCACAGGAAATTTGACAGTAAGGCTTTTTGCTGGGAAGTTTAGGGCAAAATGAAAATGAAATTGATAATGCCTTGAGCCTGGCCATGGATTTTCCCAGAAGAAATAGTGCAAAGTTGTCAAGTATGAATGACAGTTTCTAGAGTCTGCACAACCAACTCTTGACAGATGGAGCATTGCATAGGCCACGTGGCACATGAGTTCCCACATATTTATCCTTTAAAGGCAATGTTGCTGGTTTGGTTTTTTTGTTTGTTTCTACTTGGGAACAGCTATTAAATAAAATGCATCCAGAAAGTGCTCATTGAAAACTATTTCTTCTTTCCTCTGGATTCAACCTTAAACTACATTTCCCAGCCTCCCTTGCAGTTAGGTATAGTCAGGTGATTGCATCTGGTAAAAGGAACTTAATCAGCAGTAACATACAATACCTCCAGGCCTGGACTACGAAAACCTCCCACAATACTCTGTTTTTTCTTCCTTATATAACACCCTAGAGGAAGAACAAAACAGAAGGAAACTGGGCCCTGAAGGAGCGTGCAAGCCTGCCATTCAATCAGGCATTCATTTTGGACTTTGAAGAAAAAAAAGTTTTTAGAGGGTTGAATTGCTAAAATTAACTACTTACCTAACTAATGCAAAAGTCAGCAGTATACTGTGAAAGTTAATTGGGGAGTATTATTTTTGGTTAAGTATAAATTGGCTCTGAAAGAAATCCTAAAGGAGGGTGAATCTTCCCAAAATAAAATTCCATGATATATCCTTTACCTCAGGCATTTATCATTTATTTGTGTTAGGGCCTATAGTAATTAAAAATTTTAAAAAATTCTATGGTGGATATTTTTTAACGAGATACCTGTACTTGAATGTTTCCATTATAGAATTTGTATTTTAATGGTTTATAGTCACATATAATTTAGAGACTGTAAAAATCCTGAGGGCAGGGACCACGACTGTCTTGTTGGCTCTCTTCCCAGAGTTTAACACAGTGTCATGCATTCAATACAATTTAATTAAATCAAGAAAATGTGGAAATGACATTGATTGGTTCATACACACTAAGAAGGTTTGTATATTTAAAGAACAGCAGTGAATCTGTTCGTTTGTAGTTAAAATACATTATTTTATATCCTCAGCTTTCTTTGAATTAATAAGGGTGAAACTACATAGTGCTTTTGTCCCATACTATGTATTGTCTTGTACCTTTAAAATGTTTGCCTAGGCCAGGCACAGTGGCTCATGGCTGTAATCCTAGCACTCTGGGAGGCTGAGTTGGGAGGATCACTTGAGCTCAGGAGTTCCAGACCAGCCTGAGAAAGAGCGAGATCCCATCTCTACTAATATAAAAAATTGGCTGGGTGTGGTGGTGCATACCTGTAGTCCCATCTACTCAGGCTGAGGCTGGAGGATTGCTTGAGCCAAGGAGTTTGAGGTTACAGTGAGCAAGGCTGACACCACAGCATTCTAGCCAGACAACAGAGTGAAACTCTGTCTCAAAAAAAAAAAAAAAAAAAAACTTTGCCTGGGCACATAGTAAGTGCTGAATAAATACTTGTGAAATGAATGAATTTTGTAAACACTTGTCAACTATTTTCTTATATCGGCGGTACATGGAAATAAGGGCTTATATTAAAATCTTATATAGCTTTAGATCACTGATTATAAATGAAGTTACAAATACATACAATGGAGACCTTGACTGAACTCATATATGTATGTTCTACAAAGGTACATTATAAGTCCTAGATAAGATCTAATTGGTGGTTGACATAGAATAGCATGGGATAAAAATCTTAATTCTTTGTTTAGCTGATGAAGGAAACTTGCCAGAATTTCTTGTTTTTGATTAAAGTAATTAAAAGAATAAGCATAAAATATTAGCATGCAGTTGTAAGAATGAATTAGAGTAAAATTTTCTTCTACCATAAAGATAGTTATTGCAAGAAGATCCATATGTGCATTCATTTGTTAGTGCCCAGTGGTTTATTGTAAAGGAAATTTGAAAAGCTGTGAAGTATTCTCTTGTGAGATATTGACTTTCTAGTTTTTCTTGTTACCAGGGTTTCCCAGAAATTGCTAAAATTAATTTCTGAACCCTATCCTTTGGATTGCAACTGCCAAGAAGAAAAATAAAGGCAGTAGACAATAGAATTGTGTATTATAACTAATGAACTAAGAATGTCTCCATAGTAATAAAGCCATCTAATTAAACATTCCACTGAATAAAATAATACAGCATGGAAAGATGGAAGCATATAATGTAATTTCATTCTGAAGCTAACTTAATTTAATAGTAAAATAAATAGCTTTGCGGCAGGACAATTACAGATTTATTAATTTGCATTTTGAATCCCCTGCTATGTAATAAGCAATCGAATGAGGACTATTAGTGATTTCTGTGTTCCCACCATTCCCCACCCCAACCTAACCCACCTCCATTCCAAGCAAGTAGACATTTCCCTTTTATTCCCCTACCTCAGTTCAAATTTTTGCTTTAGAGCCAAAAGCAAATTTCCTAAAGAAAATTCTTTTCTTGTTTTATGTCTCAAAAGCTAAAACTCAATAAGATTCCAGGAGGCACTCCTAAGAAGATGGAAAGGTGATTGATTGGCTTTGTGTTGGGTTGCAGGGGAGGAACAGAGTTAAAGTGGACAAAGAAGTTTTTAGTTTTGATTTTTGACAAATAACATTGAACAAAATAGTTATAGAAATTGGGGAAAAGGATTGTAAAGTTTATCTATTTCTACAATAATGCTATATAATAAACCACTCCAAAACTTAGTGGAGTAAAATAATAACTACTTATGCTTCAAGAGTCTATAGGTCAGTTTGGTCTCCCGCTAATCCAGGCCTGGCTGCCCGATCTGAGCTGGGCTCACCCGTGGCTCTGTCGTCAGCTGCAGGTCGACAAGGTCAATTTGCTCATTTGCTCTGGGCTCACTCACATACCTGAGGACTTGGCCAAGACCACGGGGCTCACTCAGCTCTGCTTCGCGAGGTCTCCATCACCTACCTGGCTACTTTGGGTTTATTTAGAGGGCAACCGGGCCGGGACCCAGGAGAATGGGCAGAAGCACACAGGACTTCTTGAGGCCAGATTGAAACTGGCTCATGTCAACTTTGTCACATTCTTTTGGCCAAATCAAGTCTGAGACCTGCCCAGATTCAAGAGCAGGAGAAACAGATTTGAGCTTTTGTTGGAGCAATTCTAAGTCTCATTGCACAGGGGCACAGATACAGGGAGAGAAGGAAAACTGGGGCCACCTTTGCAATCAGTCTAATCTGTCTACCACAGTGAAGGTTTTCAGTCCCTTGTTTATGGCTGGCATCTTTAGAACCTTCTATCCCCTGTTTTATGGCTGGCACCTTTAGGAAGTTAGAACCTTTACCAACTTGGTCCCATTAATGATCAGAGCAATTCTACTGGACGAGGAAAATGAGTCTCGGAGATGTGAAACTTGTGTATGATCACACAGATATTAGGTGGTAAATTAGGATAGCAGTTGTGACACTCTCAAAGCATAAACTCTTTCAACTCTCCCTCACACAGCTTCCCTGAATTATGGGCCCACAATCTTCCTTTAACAGTTTACTAATTGAAGCAGAATCAATTCTACCACAGCAGGAATCTCAAGAGTGAGGTGAGATGATATGGCCTGAGATGGCCATGATTGGCAAGGCTTATGCTAGGAATACTTGACAGCAATGAAGGATTGAGTGCATGAAGTTCACCTTTTACGAGGGAGTGGTTACCATCTGAGGGGCCGTCATTCTAAATCTTAAAGTCTGAGGATGCCTGATGAACTCTGGTTCCACAGGGTCACCACTGCTAGGCAAGACAATCTTTGTCCTCAAATAGAATTTCTGTATCATATCATAATGCCCACTGGCTGATGTCAAGGATACTGAAACTAGGATATACACTAGGGAAAGGAGTTGCAGGCATGAGGCTAGAGGTTTTCTGTTTCCCAGTTATCTAGATTTCTGGAATAGGCATTGGGAAGAGAATTGTAACTTGATATGTGCATGGGCATTTTCTATTTTGTTCTTTGCTGTGCTGGGAACATCTTGAACAGTGTCTGGCACATGTGAGCATGAAGTAAATACGTGTTGAGTCATGAAAATGAGGATATAACCTGACATAATGGGCAGCCAGAGGATAAATCATTATAAGCTCATGGGAAAGGAAGTAAAAAAACTTTAGACACTTTCTAGATCCTTGTTGGTAAAGGCAGGGGAGAAAGCTCCAACTACACATCAAAGCTTCTCACTCACTGATTAAAAGACCATCACTGGTTCTCAAAGTGTGTCCTGGAAGCTACTAGATAAATAAGGATTTCTGGAGTTGGCATTCTGCAGCTTCCACTTCAGGCATGCTCTCTAGTGATGTGCACCAAAGATTTAGACCCTCCGTCTTTGGCAAAACTGACATACAGGTAGGAGTTTATTGTTGCTATCTACTGGAAAAGTGCGATTCAAAGGAAAGGCACAACTCAGGAGCATCAGCATCTCCTGGTTCTTTAGTGGAAATTCAAATTCTCAGGCCCTGCCCCAGACCTATTAAATCAGAATCTCTGAGGGTGAGGCCTAGGAATCTGTTTTTTAACCGGCCCTCTAGGTAATTCTTACGTGTGTTAATGTTCAGGAAACCCTGAGCTAAAAGAGACTAAAGAGAACTCATCCATCATTGATTTCCTTAGTAGTAAGTCAGGTTACTTTGACTTTCCTCAGCTATTGCCATATCATAGGGCCTGAAATTGATCATTTATGGCCCAAAAACATTGTTGAATTTTTGACTAAGGAATACAGAGAAATTGACACACGTCAGAACAAATTGTGAAAGTGTCCTTCTTGGTCAACACTAGTAGAGCTCCTCTCCTTACAAAAACTTTCTATGCATTTATGTGAGGAAATTCAATAACATTACTTGTAATTGTAAAAAATTATGGTTTAGATCATGGAAATAAAAGTCTGGTGTCAACTTCCACTCAGCCATTTACAAACCAGAAGACCTTGGGCAAGTACATCTCTTTAATGTCAGTTTATTTACCTATGAAATAAGCAGCATAACAGTGACTACCTTAGCTTGTTGAAAGGATTTAAAAGAGGAATTCATATAATGCATACAATGCTGTGTTCTTTTTATATTAAGGGTGCAATAAAGTGTTAGCTTCTATCATCATGACTATTTTAACTATTAATGCAAAAAATATTAATAAATGATGTGTTTCTTCAAGAGATTTTTCAGTTATATAATGAATCAGATTAGTTTATATCACAATAAACATTTTTAAAATATAGGATTACAGATATTAATCACTATAATCTAAAAATTACATATCCTTTCCTCCTGAGAATCAAAGTGTGCATTCACCAAATAGTTTAAATTTAGATCTCTTGATTTCCTTATTTGAGTTCAGCAACATTTGTGAGCAAATGTTTCTTTCTGATGTACCTCCAACATGAAACAGGAGATCAAACTGAAATAACTAATAGAAAAAAAGTCACTGCATGAAAAGTGACACAGAATCCATTTGTTAATGAGTAGATTAATGTTGTTCAGCCCAGAGAAGAAACAGCACGTGGAACAAAGCAATGGCTTTTGTAAAACTCAGCGTACTCTTTTAAAATATTTTCTTTCAGCTCCAGGTTCTAAAGGAGTGATTTGTGTGCACAATGAAAAAAAAAAAGGCATGTGCAGAGTAGGGTAAAGATGAATACCACCGGCAGCCTCTCTTTCCCATTTCTCACTCCACTCTCACTATGGTTTAAGAAAGAAGGCAGATGCTGCAGCCTTAACTGGGAAATAGGATCCTTTCAGGCCCCAGGCAATCCTTCCTTTGGGAAAGGTTGAGGTCAGACACCAAGAACATCAAAGTGGAGAAAGGTCTTTGGGGTAAAGAAAGAATTGCATCCCTGTGAAGAACAAAGAGGAGGGAAGCCAAAATCCATATTCTATTATTTTCCCATGAAAAACACACCACAGATTTTCCCAGAAAGGAGATTGATTTGTTTCCCTCCTAATTTGTATTATCTGACATCCTATCTTTTTATGATTGAGGTATATACGTTAATACAGGAAATAAACCTATTAGTAGTTTATAAACATTTGTACTCATTCATTATTTTGGAAATTTCCCCAAAAGACTTAAATGGGGTTGTTCAGATTCAGAGATTTTTGTCTTTCAGAAATAAAATAAATGCATCCAAAAAACATCATTTTTAACTGTGTAATATAGCAGTGTGGTTAATGAGTTGGATACATAATGGCTACAGTCTTTAAATTTTGTGGAGATTTTTATTGATAGGATGGATATGGAATAAACACCTTTGGCCCTCTATTATTGGTTAGAATTTAATCTGGGAGAAGGAAATAATGGAAAGTAGGGTCTAATAATCTTGTAAGGTCTCCTGCCAATTTTCTTAACAGTATGACCATTTTTGAAAATGAGCAAGCCCTGGGTACCATATGTTCAAAAGATTCAATATTTTATTTCTCTACAGAATCTTCGCTTGACAAATTACCTTCTTAATCTTTCTCTAGTGATGAGGGAGGGAAAGTTTTTTGATTCGGATTTGTCTGTCTGAGGCTTTATTTTGGAAACTCCTTGGATTCTTAGGGGACTGTCTTATATACAGCTATCATTTAGAATCCTAGTGATTTCTTCTTTAGAATTATGATAAATAATACCTAGCATTGATGCCAATCTAGTACATAACCTTTTAGGTTTAACAAAATGAATATATTTACTGCAATATAGCATGTAAGTAGGTTTATTTATATACAACAGACTATATCAAAGTCAAATTTTTTGGAACCAACACATTTTTGCATGCTCATACATTTTGACCCTTGAAGAGACCCCCAATATTGCCTTCCAAGATCTGTGCTGTCTTGTGTTTGGAGAAGGATTTCAAAGCTCTTTGTCTGTGGTGTATTCAGGGAGCTACTGAGGAAGAGGCCAGAGGTACCTGGTTATCAGGATTTTAGTAATTAATTTTTAGTATTATAAGAATAGCCATTGGTGGAAGAAGACAAAATCTAGTCCATGGGGAGACTTTATTCTACTTTCCCACAATTTTAGATCATTTTTGATAATTTGTAATTTGGAAACTAGTAATTAGAATAGGAGGAAAGTACCAAGTTTTACAAGATCCCAGGGCAAGCAATGTGTTCAGGCCCCCAAACAGAGAATTCAGGAGGAAAAGAGTCAGAGATTGAAATACAGACATAGAAGGAACAGAGAAGAGAATAAGAAAGGAGAGAGAGAGAATTGTTCCATTGGGTCTGTATTCTTACAAATCACCCAACGTCTGTGTCTTTGTTTCCTGTAATGACTTCATGTGATGGCCATGAAAATGAGTCTTTCAGGTCTCTGACTGTGTGTTCAATGAGACCATACCTCCCCCAGGCTGTTCCCAGTCACAGAGTGAGACCAGCAGGGTGTTAAGGAAAGCCCAGTCCAGGAATATGTGGGACTTCTCTGGTGAGTGAATTTTAGCTTGAAGACTCTATGGTAAACAGAACAATGGTCCTCTAAATACAAAGACATCCGCATCTTAATCCCCAGGGCCTGTGACTATGTTACTTTATATGACAGAAGAGATTTTGCAGATGTGATTAATAATCTTGAGACAGGAAGATTATTTTGCATCAGCCCCGTGGGCTCAAAATAAGCACAAGCATCCTTATAAGAGGGAGGCAAGAGAGTCAAATTCAAAGATGTGATAACAGAGGCAGAGGTGAGAGATGATGGCAGGGAGGGGTGGATTTGAAGATGCTACACTAGTGGTCTTGAGGGTGGAAGAGCCACAAGCCAAGGGATATAGGTGGTTTCTAGAGGCTGGAAAAAGCAAGGAAATGGATTCTCACCTAGTTCCTGCAGAAGGAACATAGTCCTGCTGACACCTTGATTTTAGAACTTCCAACCTTCAGAACTGTAAGATAATACATTTGTGTTGTTTTAAAGCCACTTCGTTCATGGTCACTTATTATAGCAGTGATAGAAAACGAATACAGATTCCACATTGGCCCTGGGAAAATACCTTAGAATAGGCATTGCAGACAAAGACTCTTCTATTCAACCTTCAGTTCCTTCCTCTTCTCTTTACCCAGGGACTGATGGCTCTCCTAGCAGCCTCTGATTCTTCCTAATTTTCCTTCACAGGAATTTCCCCTAGTAAATCTGTTGCACATCTTATCTCATTTTAGTGTCTGTTCCTTGGAGTACCTGGACTAATATACCTTCTAAACTTACTTTGATGGTAAAAGGCTTTTAAGGTGCCTGCCACATGGTCTTTAAAACTGTTAGCTATTGTGATTGTTAGTTGCAGTGGCACCAATAATGTAGGATAAAATCCAATTAACCTGTCCCCTGGATAAAACTTAGAAAGCCTCATAGTTTAGTTGCTTATACTCATGCAATATAATTTTCTCCAGCCATTTGGTCCCTCACACCATCTCTGTTAAGTGGTTAGAACATCCAGTCCAGCATGAGAGTAAACTCCAGTGTTCCTTCAGAGTTCATGTTGTGATTGTTGAGAGATGCTCTGGGTAGTTCAGCAGGTCTAGTTTGGGGGTTAGGGTAAGATGCCCATTGTTGGTAAACATCTAGATCATGTACATTAATCCTTTGATCCAGCAAGAGGGCTGATATTTTGAGATCCATCTGCTTCAGTTCTTGATATGTCTGTAGTTGGTTCCAAACTCAGGTGGGGAATAGAATGTGTTTGAAAGTACATTGGAGGAAAATAATAAGGTTCTCATTTGCTGGTTCCTCATGAGTTCCAATTAATCAATGTTGTTGCTGAATATGACAGAAGTACCATTGCAAATCAGCACTGCAATGATGGAATTGTCAATGAATGCTACTGAAAACATTGTCTGTACATATGAGAAACCATGAAATTAGTTCACACTACACAAAAATCAATTTCAGCTGAATTTAAATACCATAAAGGTAAAGAGTAAAACTCTGATAGATTTGGAAGAATATGTGAGTGAGTATCTTTATGAAATCAGAGTGGGGGCAATCCTTATTGAAGATATAAAAGATACAGAATTTAAAATAAAATATTAACACATATATTCTAAGTACAGCTGAGGTAGCAGGCATATTTCTCCTATCCTGGCATGTCTTCTCTTTGCAGTGTGATGTTGATACTTTGCCCATCAAGAGCAGGAGGGAATCTGTGGCTTTGCCATCTTGGATCTGGGCTGGACTTGTGTCTTGCTTTGAGAAATAAAAAGCAATGGGACTGATGTGGGTGACTTCCAAGCTGAGGCCTCAAGAGACATGAAGCTTGCACCTCCACCCTCTTGGAACCAAGCTGCCAAGTGAGAAAGTCTGAGCTAGCCAGGGGGAGACACGCTGTGGAAGAGGACAAAGATGCCCCATCCAAATGTCCCAGCCAACTGCTAGGCATATGAATGAGGCCATCTGGAACCAGCTATTCCCCAGTAGACCTGCCAAATGACCACAAACACACGAGTGAGACTAGCCCAAACTGCAGAGAGCAGAGATAAGTCCTGCCCAAATTGCTAATCCACAGAATGGCGCAAACAAACGATTGTAGTTTTATGTGGCTGAATTTTGGGGTGATTTACTATGAGGCAAATATATAATGATACAAAAAATAAAAACTTCTTTGCTTCATAAAACATTCTAGACAAAGTCAAAGATAAGCCACAGACCAAGACATTATTTGAATGAGTTTAAATTGTCAAAGACTTCCTACAAAGATATATTAAAAATTTTGACAACTCAATAAGAAAAAATATTAAATTAAGCATTAGGAAAGGATATGTACAAAGAATTCTTAGGCATAAAAAAAAGTAACATCCACTAAATATATGAAAAGGGGCCTAAAATTAGATGTAATCTAGGAAGTCAATATTAAAACAGGTATGAAAAACCATTTCATACCCATTGGTTTAATAAAAAGTAGAGTATGACAAATTTTGCTAAGAAGATGGAGTAATGAGAGATTCCTACACTAATTGTGGTAGGATAAATTGGTACCATCACTTCAGAAAACTTTGGCAATAACTAGTAAAATTGACAATGCACATTCTAGAATGTCTATTGGAATAAGCACAATGATATGTACATAGAATTATCATTAGTGCATTATTTACAATAGCAAAAAATGGAAACAACCTCAACATGTTCATCAGGAGAATGAATCTTATGATGAAGCACTATACAGAAGTGGAAACAGGTAAACAACTGCTAGGTTTAACGATATGAAAAAAAAATGTAAAAGTCATAATGATAAAGGGAAGTAGCCTATGTAGATACCACTTAAGGTTAAAAGCATAAAATAGGATTCTGCATGTTATTTATTAATACCTATGTATATAGGTAGAAAAATTATCAAATGCATAAAAATGATAAATATCATACACTGTTAAATAGTAGTTGCTCTGGAGGAAGGAAAATATAAAGGAAATGCGAGGAAGGAGGAATATTTAACACTTTATAGCTTAAGTGGGTTTGTGGGGACAGTTTCATTAATTTATTCTTCATGAGTTCTGTCCATCTGAGTTAGTTCATAATTAAAAATATAGAAAAACAAACAAGCCAAGCCAAAAACAAAGATTTGCCTTAGTTTCCTGAAAAGCTACTGATACCTGAGGAGGCACTGAGATATAGCATTGAAACTCCTGCCAATTTACCAGTCCCCTAACCCCGGTCCCCTAACCCCAGTCCCATTCAGACATCTTCCTGATTGTCACTGAGATCCAGCCTGACACTATGACAGGGGATCCATTTAAAATCTTCAATACAGTAAAAAATCAAATGGATTTTTACCAATATCTAGAAAGCTGTTGATGCCAATTAATTCACTTGACCTTGGACCAGAAATCCACTTATTTGGCTTTTATTTGTTGTTGTGTGGTTGTAAATATGCATGAAAATAGTTTAAAGATGTTTATTTCTATAACTGACTGGCATAACTAAGAGCTCTAAAACCTGACAATGTGGAAAACATGTCTCCCTTTTCTATTTTCCACACCAATAAAAAAAAGCAATCAAAATTTTTCACCTGAAGATGAGCAAGAGATCTCATAAAGAAAAAAGATGGAGCATTTGATGCAAATACACGAGATTATCTTTCGTGCATTTTCAACCAGAGTCAAAGAAATAGATTTTCATAAATTATAGCAGCTTTCCAATTTGAAACAAGAATTCTTATTCAAGGCGACAGAGAGTTGGGAAGACGGATAGGAATGCATTTGACGGGCAGATGCTGACTAGGAAACTCATGTAGCTCAGCTATTATTAATGGAATGGAATCTGGGTAAGACTCAGGGATTTCAGAAGACAAAGGGTGGGTTTGTGTTGGGACTAAGCCCCCTTCAACTCACTTTACTCCAAATCCATATGTGAAGCAGAACACCATCAAATCACATGCATCCGCATCCCCATCTAATATAGTACTTCTGTACTGCTTCCCATATGGATCCAGGGAAGAAAATATAAGCCAACAAAAATTTATATCCAATCCCCCCATCCTCCCAACTCAGAGGAGAGGAGTAGAGAGGGGCACAGAATCCTGATGGGATTTAAATCACAAGTGACTGAATTTACTTTGATTGAGCAAGACTAGATTTTTTTCTAAAGATCACTTAGTTATAGAGAAACAAAGTTAATTTTCTGAATCTACAAAATTTGGGGCATTACTATAAGGTAGTGAGGGAAGCAAGTAGGCGAAGAAAAAGAGCTAAAAAAATTGGTGTGGTTTCAGCTGAAGTCCAGACTCACTGTGATTCCAAGATGAATGGTGCTGTAAACTTCTTTTACCTAGAGGCAAGGGGGCTGGGCTTCTTTCCCGCATCAGTCAATCATTGGCTGTAGGCTGCTTCTTGGAGGCACAGATACAGGTGTGTAATATCTCAGGAGAGGCAATTCCCACCAGATGAAGGCAATTCTCCGAGAAGGGGGAAGCTGTGAGCCCTAGCAAACAATGCTCAGAGCAGCTGTAGGGTAGGGTATCTGCTGGTGAAGGGATCTGAGTGGGCACCAGATCCCATACACCCTGAGAAATCAGTTGAGATTTCCCCCACCCCAGAATCCCAACATAGGTGGGGAAAAGCTCAAGGCTCTCTCAAATGTTCTTATTAACATCAACTCTCTTACTTCCTTTTCTCAGTTTTCATTCCTCCCACAGCAATTTCCACTAAATCTAACCCAGGAAATTACTTTTACATTCTTGTGGATTCCTCCCTATTCTACAGCTTATGGTATGGTATGGTTATCCTCCGATAACCTGCTTGGCTCTTAATATTTAAAACCTTTGAACTCAAAAGGCCTGTTTTTCTCTTAAAAACATGGCTCTTGCTATCCAATGTCTCCACTTTCAGTACTATAATCTTCACTATCCATTTAAAGAAGTGCTAATCAGAAACTTATGAGATTTTTCAAAAACTTATCTTTTCCATCCTTTTCAGGGAATAAATTCCTTGAATGAGTGAATGAGTGAGGAGCCACCAAAAGGTATCTAAAAGGATGATACCAAGATATCTGCAAGGATTATTTCTGCAAAGTAATTTGCATAATGAAAAAATATTGAGTATTAATTGTTATATTTTGGTCTTGTCTGAATGAATTTATAGTGAATATAATTGAAAAATAAAAGGGATTGGTAAAAAGAGAAAGCATGGGGATTCCCAGAAGACCTGCAGTCATGAGAGACTTCATACAAAGCATACCCTGGGCCATATATGAATTCAGCCCCATAGTTGCAATGAAATCTTGAGGTTATTCCATGTTGACTTGCTTGAATTAGTGGCCATTCACCATCCCCCAAGCCTGAAGATGGATGTTCCATTGAAAAGAAGAAGCTGCAAAATACCCAGGCCTCCTCCTTGGAGGCCAGTGGTAGAATTTATGGTCAGCAGTAACAGGTGCCATGAAACTATTCCCAAAACCCAGACTGCACCATGTAGGAAAACAACAAGAGGTCAAAAGGGGTTACTGACAACCCGTAGATGAGTATATGGACCACAGAACAATCCACAGAAGAGCATATGAACAATACACAGAATCTTCCTGTGCTGAAAAACCATTTTAGGGAAGTGAAACTGTCATTATAGGGGCTGTGGACTTTAAATTCATACAATGTTTCCATAAAAAAGATTAAAGATTCTTTAAACAAAGAAGTAGATTACCATCAAAGGGGCAAGTCTCTTTTTGGATTCTTGCCATCAGCAAAAATTGGAATCCTAGAATAAATGGAATCAGTTATATGAAATGAAGAATGTGATACTTTCATTTTGGTTGGTGAAATTGCAGCTCTGTTACAAGGAGAGACATCCCGGATTGCCAGGTTTTCTTATGGAGAGGGCTCATGTCTTGTACTTTGCTTCTCACATCATGATTAGGAAATAGTAGATCAATAACTAATTTATCATTGATCATAATCAATGAAACCTTTCTATAAATTGTTATAGAATGACTTCAAAAGTGTTCTGAGCAGCTTGGAATTCAGTGTTGGTGTTTGGGGGAAGAAGCGTTGCTGAGGAGATCTGGTAAATGAGCGTCCTATTATTGCTCGCTATAGCTGGGAACCCCCCTGAGAGTCTAAGAGATTGAGAAAATGGGGATCAATAAGACTTCAGATAATAATGTGTTGTTCTAAGTGTCCAGAAACAATGGGGCTTCCTAATATTGAACCACAAAAATCACATTTCAGACTCAGCAATAGGCATCTCTCTACCACAAGTTTCCCAGTTGCAGGTATATTTCTGTAGAATCTGCACGAAGAAGATCAGGCTATTGTTTTATTCAGGCAGACTGGCTCTCAAGTGGGACAGAAGGGAGGTGAATGAGCCACATAGGTCCAGCTTTCATTCCAAACTCACCAATCCGATAAGTCTTACCACTCTCCCCAAGTGAGGAAGTGGATTGGAGTCCAAGTGTGTTAAGGAAAAATAACTCTTCATGGAAACCAGAGAAGGGAAGAAAAAGCATTTTGACCCTAACTCTAATGTCTGAACTACTCGTTGACTGTAAACTTATATTAATATGTGTTTCTGGTACCAGTAGCTTTACCTAAATGTGATAAAAAGGTACAAAGCGGTATGTAAGTACTAGTCATTGTAAATAGTGAGTGAGTTTTGTTTTGATGTGTTCATATCAGTAAAGGCCAAGGCATATATACATTCTTATCTCTCTCTACTTGCCTATCCCACGTGGAAGACATTTTTAAATTCTGCCCCATCATGCAGGGGTGCCATCTGATGACTTGCACGTTCTGGGAATTATTATTCCTGGCTAACGAAATACAGGCCAGAGCTTCCTAACTTTTTCTACATCATATAAAAAATGTCAACATTTATAGGTATGCTAATCATTTATGCTGGTTCATAGTTCTGGTTTTGCTTCTTCTGGGTACATTGAAGTATTATATCTTATGTTCTCCTGAAGGTAGGTATCACTATGTCCCTTACTTTAGCCACTGAAACATGAGAAGTGATGTGTGTCACTTCTAGGCTGAAGCTTCCAGAGTCAGTGTGTGGTTTACCAAGTTCCCTTACCTGTGCCGTAACAAGTAGCAATATTCAAGGTGATGGAGGCTTTATGTGCCCATATCCCTGAGTGCAGATGATGTGAGCAAGAGTGCTCAGCTGATATGTCATGATCAAGAAATAAACTATTAGAGTTTTAATTTACTTTGATACTGAAAAGTATTACCTACCTTATCCTGAGTCATACAGAAAACACCCTGGGGTTAGGGTAGATAGAGGAGATTGCTCTTGCTAGAATTGACCAGCTCAGGGATGCCACCCACCCCAGGACTTTCTCAGCTACCTTGAAGGCACAGGGCAGTACAATGGCTGGGAAGCTCTTGCATTGATCATTGCTCTTATCCTGAATTACTGTGTGGAAGTCTCCTGTTGCTACCACATTGAAAATGACAGTTGTTCTTTCTTTTAGTTTTATTTTTTAATTGACACGTAATAATTGTACATATTTATGGGGTATGGTGTGTTTTGATACATCATACATTATGTAATGATCAAATCAGGTTAATTAGCATATCCATCACCTTAAACATTTGTTGTTTCCTTGTGATAATGTTCAAAATCCTCTCTTCTAGCTATTATGAAATATACAATACATTATTGTTAACTATAGCCATCCTACTGTGCAACAGAATAACTGAACTTATTCCTCCTTTTTAACTGTAACTGTCAGAGTAGAAGACTAAGAAACAGGGCAGATAGCAGACCCAGGGACTTGCAGGTAGGGTGCAGGTGTTAAAGCAAACAACCCTCCAGCCGAAACTAACTAGAGGGGCTGATAACTGCAGGCAAAAACCAGCTTCAACCAGCTTGTCAGCTATCTCTGTCACCTTACATAAACTTTGGCTAATTACAATATCATTTACATTGAGGTTTTAAAATTTCTCTGCCCTTGAAATCGCCATGACTGTTCTAAGACAACCATACAAAGTATAAAAATGAGAGTGAACCCAATTCTAGGAGTTACTACCCAAATTCTTAGTAAAAGCCAACTCCTTAGCCCTGAATATTCCTCCCCTCAATTAGTAAGACTTCAAAAGACCAAAAACCACTTTCTCTCAGTGCAGCTGCTCTTTTTTGAGGTTGCTCACTCTCCTCCTGAGAGTGCACTTTATCACCGGCACCCAATCTGCAGGACCCGGCATCTGGTCTCAGCCCTTTCTCTTGGTCTCCTACTCTAACTTAAGTTTATACCCATTGACCAATCTCTCCCCATCCCCACTCCTTCCTACCCTCCCCAGCCTCTGGTAACCACTATTCTATTCTCTAATTCTATGAGATCACCTGTTTTTAAGATTCCACATGTGAATGAGATCATGAGATATCTGTCTTTCTGTGCTTGGCTTATTTTACTTAACATAATGTCCTGTAGGTTCACCTATGTTGACAGGATTTAATTCTTTTTTATAGCTGAATAGTATTCCATTGTGTATATATACCACATTTTTTTAATTTACTCATCTGTTGGACACTTAGATTGGTTCCATATCTTGGCTATTGTAAATAGTGCTGCCGTAAACATGGGAGTGCAGATATCTCTTCCACATGCTGATTTCATTTTCTTTGAACATGTACCCAGTAGGGGGATTGCTGGATTATATAGTAGTTCAACTTTTAATTTTAGAGGAACTAATTTACATTCCCACCTATAGTGTATAAAAATTTCCCTTTCTCTCCATCCTCACCAGCATTCGTTATTTTTTGTCTTTTTGACGATAGCCTTTCTAACAGGGGTGAGATGGTATCTTCATATGGTTTTGATTTGCATTTCCCTGATGATTGGCAATGTTGAGCATGTTTTCATATACCCACTTGCCATTTGTATGTCTTCTTTTGAGAAATGTCTATTCAGATCTTTTGCCCATTTTAAAATCAGATTTGTGGTTTTTTGCTGTTGAGTTGTTGCATACTGTCCATAAAAGGTGTCACCCTTGCTGATCCCTGGAGAATTCGCCGCTACTGCTATGTGCACTCACAGCTGTTTATCCCATCTTGTGGGTCTTCCATATTCAGACAGCTGATGCCGTGTGAGGTGCTCTGCCCCATCACTGGTGAACCACACGCATAGTGTAGCCTTATCTAAGAAGCAGCCGAGAACAATGCAGTCGATGCCTTTGAGTGATCAAAGGTTTAGTTGTTACTTTCATTTATGGCTTGTTGCTTTAAACTATTACTACTTCAAGCATGATGTATGATATACATCTATAATTAAAGAACCAAAAGAACTAGCCACAGTATAAATTCCTAAATTTTCATATTTCTTCTCTGTCCTCCGACCATATGCCGAGTTGTGGTAGTTCCAAGGCAAAGTGGCACGGTTTGGTAGTGTGTGCCTTGTGTCTGGAGCTTGCTGTATGTGAAATGATAAGCAAGATTTTTAAAATGACTCCGGGAGCTCTTTCTAATTGCCTGATAATGACTTGGCCGGACCAGGCACTACCTGTACCCTAGCCACAGAGCTTGCCCAGATCCAACCTCTCATGTCTCCGGTGGTGTCCTCCCATTAGGTACAATTGTGACTTCCTGTAGTTCCTAAGGTTTTCAGAGCCAAGTGGCTGTCTTTCCTAGAGCTCAGATGTATTAGTTAATCTGAATGCTTGCTATTAGTTATCTGAAGGCTTGACTGAGGCTGGAGGATCCACTTCCAAAGTGGCTGGCTCACGTGGCTGGCAGGTTGGGGTTGGGGATTGGTAGGCAGCCTCGGCTCTTCTCCACGGGAACCTTCCCACAGACTGCCTGAATGTTTGCACAACATGGGAGCTGGCATCCCCAGAATGAGTGAGAGAGAGCAGGTGGAAGCTTCTATGATCCAACCTCCAGGGTCATCTGCCACATTCTATCTGCTAGGAGTGGGTCACTAAGTCTGGGAATTCAAAGAGAGGGACGTTAGGCTTCACATTTTTAGAGGTGAAGTGACAAATTATTAATGAACATATTTTAAAACTACCACATCCTGTAAATTCAGACAGCTTCTGTGTGAATTCCAATTTTTCTTCTATTCCACTTACATGTTCACTGTCAAGCTTGTACTATAAGAAGGTAGAGGAGCAGGAATGGGACGGACAGTGTGCCTGTCTTAAAGTGCAAACCCACTGCGCCTCCCTTCAGTAATATTGTTTCCCCTTCTGTGAGATGATGGAAGGACAGAGAATTGTATGCTTTTTTAAAATTTTTTTTACTGATCCTTAGCTTTTGTATGTATCAAAATAGCCTGTCCTTTATTCCATAATGAGTAGGATGTTATGGTATTGCCTTGTCTTATCTTACCACTTATGCAAAAATATAGTTTTCCTGTATCTGTGGGGGATTGGTTCCTGTGCCCCTGTGGCTACCTAAATCCACTGACGCTCAAATTGCTTATATAAAATGATGTAGTATTTGCATATAACCTAGGCACACCATCTAAAGTTGGTCTTGGAAATCTTCTGAATTGTTTATTTAAAATGTGGATTCCTGAAAGCTCTTCCAAATATATCAAATGAAAACTTCTTGGGTGGCCACTGGGAAATCACATTTGGTAATTTTGAGGACCAGTGACTCTTGTTTGATAAAATTCAGTCCTTACTATGACAGTAATAGTTTTTGACTTGTATTTTATGAGTCAATGGGTCTCAAACTGTGGAAGGCATTAAATTGCTGGGTCCCATCCCTAGAATTTCTGATTCAGTAGGCCTGGGATGGGACCAATAATTTGGATTTCCAATAAGTGCCTAACTGATGCCAATATTGCTGATTCAAGGATCACACGTTGAAAACCCACAATATAAATACTAATTTGTAATATTTTTCAAAGGCAGATGTGTGTTTGGTCCAATCAGGTCTAATTAAAATTCCCGGAGTCAGAGAACTTAGAAGGTAAAGTACATGATGGAGATCATGACGTCGAGATTCCTTCTACACTTGGTTAAACAGAGTTAAAATTTTGGTAAATTTGTCTTGGTCCTTAAGCAAGTCAAAGCAGATATAAAAGGATAGCTGGGTTTTCTGACTCGTCTTCCAGTTTGCTCTCTGTTGATCATCCTACCTAGGAATATTTTTGTATACAATAATGTGCTGCATGATGATGTTTCAGTCAACAATGGACTGCATATGTGAGGGTTGTCCCATAAGATTATAATATTGTGTTTTTACTGCACCTTTTATATGTTTAATTATGTTTAGATACACAAATACTTACCATTGTGTTTCAGTTGCCTACAGTATTCAGCACAGTAACATGCTGTACAGTTTTGTAGCCTTGCAGTGATAGTCTATACCTTATAACCTAGGTGTGTAGTAGCATCTAGGTGTACAGCATTCCGGTTTGTGTCTGTGCACTCTATGATGTTCACACAGTGATGCATTTCTCAGAATGTACTCCAGTCATTATGCAACACATGACTGTATGTGCTTCTGGGGACAAATTATCATTGAGATATAAAGGATAATCATCCCAGCTTAAATCAGTAAAGGTCAGAGAGGAGGATGAAATTAGAAGTTTTCATTAAACTGAATGATTCGAACACAACAAGAGATCATCTGCCTCATAGTTAAAGAAGATGTTGAAAAACTTGTTCTGCCTTTTTGGGTATCTTGGTTAAATCATCAGAGGAGCAATTTCTTTTTATGAGACATTAAGGAAAATACAGATATACGAAGCTATTTTAAATAAAGGCTGTAGTTTTGGTTGCAGAGCCTATGACCAATTGCCAAGAAAAATACTAACATAGAAAGTGATAGCCTGAGAGTATGTGAATAGTGACATTTCAGATAAATATTTAGCACGTGACCCCATGAGGCAAAAATGCAGGACAACCTTCCACACTGTGTGGCTACACAGACCCAAGGGCAATATAATGACCATGTCCAGCTTGTTGCTGACTAAAGAGAAAGAAGCTTGATTCATCACAGATGAACAATAATTGTCTTCATCACTAATTATTTATATCATAAGGCCATCTGTGATGTTTTCATGATTTCCAAAAGAGAATGCACTCAGCTTGAAAGGGAGGAAATCTTGCCAGTTTAGAACGGACATCTGGAAGGGTTTGGAATTGAAAGGTTTAGCATGAAAAAGTGGAGCTGCTTACAGGTGCCAAAGCTGAAGCCGGACTCTGAGTGATGGCATCTGTTCTAGAGCTCAGCGTTAGGTTGGGTTTCTCAGAAATAAGCCTTAATGCAAGGATGCATGTACACACCATTTAAATAGGTAGTGCTCCCACGGGAATGCAGTAAGAGAAGAGGCACAACAGGATGGAGACAGAAGGAAGTCAAGCAAGAATAGAGTCCCCAGGAGGGAAGATTCTCCTGACCCCACAGGGGAAGTAGGGACTGTGAGATCTGCCTGAAAGTTGTTCTGGGTCTGAGAAAGCTGGGCTTTTATTCCCTTCACCTATCAGCCATCGATCAAAGGCGGCCCCACGTGCTGTGCCCCTGTGTGAACACACACAGTGCTTCAGGAGCCCAGGGAAGTCCTCTACAGAAGAGCCGCACATGCTGGAAGTTTCAGAAAAAAGTACATTAAAGCTGGGAAGGGTGCACATGATACAAGTATTCCAAAAGCAGCCCAATGTGTTCACTTCAAGACCCATTCTCACTCTTGGTTTTAGGGTTGTCCCAAGGGATAAACTTCAGGAGAATTATTAGAAAGTCTGACTGTTTACTCACACATTATTCATGTTTTCAAATATAGTTTTATTGTTAATAAAGTGATATTTTGATCTCCATCCAATTGATCCCTACATTTTTTTTTGAGATGGGGTCTCCCAATGTTGCCCAGGCTGGTCTCGAACTCTTGGGCTCAAGGGATCCTCCCGCCTCAGCCTGCCGAGTAGCCGGGACTACCGGTGCCCTCCACCACAGCTGGCTTGATCTCTACATTTTTTTCCCCTCAGTTGGCTTGGAATTATTAATAAAAAGGGAAACAGAGGGTGCTTTTGTTTTTGTTTCATTTTGTTTTATCTCCTTAAAGTCTCCCAAATATGTATCAGGGTTCTCTTGTCTTTTGAGTTGATATGATGGAGCCAGCCTTCTTATAAAATATTTTAGATGACATTGGCTGGTGCACAACACCTGTGTGTGTCTTAGACAACTTCACTTGCTTATCTCATAGCACCTCTGGAAACCCTAAGCAGGCTGCCAAGAATCAATACAGCTGTGCACCACCATGTACAATATGCTTCCCACCCCAATTGCTTAATGTAGAATTATGGCATCCAGATGCAATGTCTCGATGCCCCAGCGAGGCAAGACAGGAAAAATTTCTACATTATAGGACATAGATTTATCAATCTATAGAAATACATTTCAGTCCTGTGTCAATGTCTTGTAACCTTGCGATTATTTTTTTCAACCAAGTTGGAAATAGGAAGCAAAGAAAAGGTCTGAGAGAGCCATCTTCTGGAGAGATCTGTTATGACCACAGTGGATTGTGTCCCTTTTTTCCTATATACCTCCTGCACCTCTGCCAAAAGTGAACCTACAGTCCTTTTTGCCAAGCCTGCTTCTCCTCTATATATGACCTACCTCGATGAAAGGAAGACCATCTGTGCAGTTGCACAAGCCTAGAACCCTTGGAATCATTATAGGCTTCTAGATCTCTCTCCTCGATACATGTAATCTGCCCTTCAATTATATCTTTGGCCACTTCTGTCCTTCCCCAACACCAGTGTTCCTTCATATATTTCCTCACCATTAATCATATTGACCAGATCTCCTGTAAGCTCTCCTTACCTTTAGTATTAACTCTATCTAATCCATATTCTATAATGCATGTAAAGTTTTTGTTTTCTCTAAAACACAAATTCAATCGTGCTGATCTTTGATGTAAATGATTTCATATATCTCCATCGTGGCAGGCAGATAATGGCTTTCAAAGACATGCTCACATCCTCATCCCTGGAACCTGTGCGTGTTACCTTATTTGGAAAAAGGGTCTTTGCACATGTAATTCAGTTAAGGATTTTGAGAAAATTATTCTGGGTTATCTGGGTGGACCATAAATACCATCACAACTGTTTTCATAAGAGAGAACTAGAGGGAGACAGATTCACAGTGAAGACAATTTGAAGACAGAGCAGGGAGAATGAGGTCGCAGCCACGGAATTCCAACAGCCACTAGAAGCTGGAAGGGGCAAGGGAGGGGCTCTCCCCTTGAGCCTCCAGGGGCAGGGCAGCCCTGCTGACACCTGGATTTCAGACTTCCAGCCTCCAGAGCTGTGAGAGAATGAATTCTTGTTGTTTAAAGTCACACAGTTTGTGATAATTTGTAATGGCAGCCCAAGGAACCTAACAGACCTACTGTCCTTAAGATAATGGTCAACTGTTTTCATATTACTCATGGCATTTGGTGATCTGGGCTCTGCCTTCATTTCCTAATCCAGTCTCTCATTATTTTCCAAATAAACTCTGTGCGTAGTGTTGGGGATAACTGAAAGGTCTTGATTTGTGCCCTTTCCTTCTACAGCTTCCTGCAATTACATATGCTCTCAAATTTCTCTAGAACTCCCAAATTCTTCTCCTTGTATAATAATCTGCCTAAGCGCATTAGAAAATCTATGTGACAGATGAGTGAGATGGGAGGGGGGGATGTCCCAATCTGAAGTTTTAAAAATGAAACTAATTATATGGGGCAATTTGTGTAAGAATGTGTTGACACTTGTGTGAATTATTGTCATTCAATCATGAATGGAAATGGATATCATAAACTTAGCTTGTACTTATCAGGTTTATAATTACAGTGCTAAGTCATTCTGAGAATGATGGTTGATGTTTCAGAAACATAAGTGGATTTTTCACATCTTTAAGGATGAAACTCTGCACACACAGGGCCAGAGTGACAGATTTTGTTGGAATCCAGATCCAATCCACTTTACTGAGCTGTGTGACCATGCCCCAGCTGCTGAGGGCCTTGGCTGTGGATGGCTCCCTGCTGCTCTCTTCTTCCCCAGTAACCGGCAGCGGGAGTGACTGACAAGGAGGTACGAAAGACCAGCCCCCTTGCCTCAGGCAGGATCAACTCTGTAGTACAGGAAGTGCCCCAGGGTTTTCCCTGGGTTCATTTGAAGCTTTCTGGCTGAGACCACATCCTTGCTTTGCTCCTTCCTCTGTTCCCCCTGTTCCCCTCACTCAATTTCTCCTGAGAGCACTTCCCCAAGCAATCACTTATCCTCAAATTACCACCTCAGACTTTATTTCTATGAAATGAGAGTTAAGACAGGCAAAATTTCAAATTTTATTGCTATTAATATCAGTCCTTGTAGCTCAAGTCCCAAATCAGCCAAGCAATGCAGCAAAACCTCAGTTATCTGACCTAATCTCATATGCAGTATGGTAGTAAATGGAAAGGTAGCTTCAAAGACGTTGAATCTCTCATGAAGCCAAATCCTTTTTACATAGCCTTTTACAGAATGCATGAGTGAATGAGGGAATGAATGAATGAATGAATGTTCTAAAGAAAGAAACAGACTGTAATAATATACTGTGGTAGTTTTCTAAAAGTATACACAAGTGCCAGTGCTCCTCAGTAAAAGTGTATCCTAAGACAAAGAGTTTGAAACTCAACTTCTCCCTAATCTAAGCTTCCTCCTACAGCATCAAGGGTAAAAGTGCAGATCCTGTTTCGATCCGCACTTTTCACCGTTATTTTAAGAATCACTTGATTCATCAGCCTGGAATTGAAAATGGTTTTAGTAGACAAATCTATGTTGAGGCCCAGCTCACTGGATATTTCCAAGAAGTAGGTAGCAGAACTTTTGAAATAACCATTATTTTAAGAATTATTTCACCATTATTTCACCATTTCTTAAAGGACTGTAAGCACTTTTCACCATCATTTTGAGACGATTTGTTTCATCAGCTCAGAGCCTAAAATGGTTTGGCAGACAAATCTATGTTGATGCCCAGCTAACTGGATATTTCCAAGAAGTTGGTATTAGAGCCTTTAAAATAACCATTATTTTAAGAATTATTTCACCATTGTTTCACCATTATTTTAAGAACAGTAGCATTTTTCACCATTATTTTAAGAATCATTTGGTGGAGTTGATTTTTGTGAGAGGTGAAAAGTGTGGATCCTGTTTCAGTCTAAAGAACACTGGACCCAAAGAAGAAAATCCGTTTCCTTCCTGCCATGTGCAGTTTGTGTAGCCTTGAGGAAGGTACTTGATGACATCATGTCATGGGGAGGAATCAATGGAATAATGTGTGCATTGTGAAAGTATTACAAAGCACCAAGACCTTTACAAACATTGATCATTATTATTGCTATGTTCAATAGCCAAGAGGCTTATTATTCATCTCTCCTTTTCATTACACTTACATGAGTCAAATTTCAGGAAAGCAAGTGAATATCTAGTTGTATTAAAAATTAATTTCTATTTTAGGTCTTAGATTTAATGCAAATTCATTCCACTATTCTACACTGAATGACCAATAAAATTTCTATGATAATGACCTTGTCTTTCAGTAGAAAATGAAATTACGTTTATCAGCCTCTATAGTTCATTACATATAGAGAAATTAATTATCTCCCAGGTGCCAAGCACGATCCCAGACTATAAGCTACAGGGGTGAACAAAGCATCAGGAATTGCATTGTCCAGACGGAAAGAGAGGCATTATACTGATATACACGGCAAGGGTTATATATTTACAAGTTGTGCTGACTTCTAGGAAAGAACATAATAAATGCTATGAGAGAGAAAAGCAGAGGCAGCCTCTGATATATAGTGTTCACAGAAGATCTCTCAGAGGAAGTATTAGCTGACATCTGCATGATAAGTAACAATTGTCCAGGAGAAGAGTGGGGGGAGGAAACTCAAAATACTGAGGACAACCTCTGGAATGGCCCCAAATAAGAAAAACCTCTGTGCAGTGGACAAATGGACAGGCATGGTGGAATAAGAGTATCCGTTCTAGGGCAGAGAATGAAGGTGTGCCGTTTTAAAACGGTGGCCATCAAATCACTGGGGGCAAAATAAACCTCTTTGTGCCTCAGTTTTTTTGAGTTATCAAATTGAACTAACAATAGTGCCTACTGTTAGGCTGAAATCAATTCATATGCATAAAGAACTTAAATTTGTGCCCTGCACATAGTCAATGTTTGTACAAATTTATTATTATTATATTAATATAAACACATCTTGTTATTTTCAAGTTGTTGACTCAGTCATTAATGACAGCTCAGAAAATGTAATTATGGTTAAAAGCATAATGCAAATGTTTTAAACCTTGGCACATAGCCCAGCTGACAGAAATTGGTAGATGGGAAGGGAGAAGAAATGCAGGAAAAATAGCAGTCTTGATAACTCATCTCACCAAGTAAGAGTCAAAGGCTAAAATTGCTAGATTAGAAAAAGGAGAGCAGTAAAAGCTATTTAAAGATACCAAATACAACCACAAAGGGAATTAAAAACAGAGGAATAACTATTGAGAAGAAATAGGAAAGGAAGATAACAGTGAAGGATAAATAGGCTTTGGAGGCAAATTTTGAAGAGCAAGTTTTGTGAACATGAGTTAGGCATGAGAAATGGTTAGGTCACTCCTGGCTCTAAGCTGAGAAGGGGGAATCCTGTCAGCTGCACACTGCACTGGCACAAACAGGTTTACCTAGAGACCTCAGGCAGCAGCATCTTTTCAGGGTTAAGGTGTGGCTCATGGAGGTGGGTTCCCATCCAGGCGCTGTCCTGGCTCTGTTACTTAGCAGTTCTGTCATCAACCTCTCTAGATTCGAATTTTCTCATCTCTCAAACAGGGTTAATAGTAGCTCCCTCTTAGGGTTGTTGTAAGGCTTAATGAAATGCACTTGTTTGGGTGAAGTGCTCAAAATGGATTGGTTAATGTTGTATTTGGGGATGCCTTGGCCAGTTAGGCAAGGCATGCCTTTAGGAGGAGGGATATATTGGTTAAAATCTCCTTACGTGAAATTTACAAAACCATCTGGGAGCTCTGAACACTCAGAAAAGTGGATTCTAGAGGGAGACAGTTACATCCATGGGGTTAAGTCATTATTGATCCCATCAAAGAGAAGAGAGATGCTGAGTCCTCAGAGATGGCCACTTTCTAGGAACCAGCACCTGTGTCCTGGCCTTTAACAGGAGCTCTCCTTAATGTATACGGTGATTGGTCCGTTTCCACTTTGTCTTATCTATGACGATGACTCTGTAAGTATAAATCCCTCTACCAAATTGTATATTTTGGAGACTCAACTGAATACAAGTGCTCAAAAATATACTGAATTTGAACGTTGGGCAGTTTGGTGCCTTCCTTCTGCACACATGCGCACAATACATCAAAACAGATTGAAGTTTAGCACTTCGTCCGTGCCATAATTCTTTCTTTTGAAAAGAAAATCCAAAATGCAGCCAGCAGATGGCGAGAGTTGACCATATTTGAACTACAGGTAAACTAGGTTTTCAGTAGTAGATTTTGGAGACACTACTCTCAATTACTTTTTGTTTGTTTGTTTGTTTTGTTTTCCTTTTCCTTTGAATAGAGTCAGGTTTGCACCTCAGATCGAAATTAGAAGCATCGTGAAGGTAACTAAGAAAAAATACCAACTCAAACTAGGGCTTAAGTTCTTTAAAAACGTCATTGTTTTATTTACTCTGGAGGGTAAGCTTTGGAAGAGGAGAAGAGTGAAGGGCCAAATATTTTGGGCAATTGCCCAAATGTAGGTAGCTTGATTAAAATAGTCGTTCATTTCTGGAGTACTCAGCAAAACTGCTTCCAAGATACGTTCTTTGTATTTTACTCTCACATATAATTACTGGCCCAAAATTGTGGGCTCAGCCCTAGAGGATAAATTTTATGGGTCATAAATGTTCTAAATGTTGTTCTTTTCAGGACTGCACAAAGCAGCATGAATTCCAGGGCTGAGACTTGCTTCAGGTTATCTATCTACCATCTTCAACTACGTGCCTGCAAATGAGATGCCAAGGGTCACTCTGTGTCAGGACTTGGTAAGAAAAGCCATTGGAATGTTTAATTTTTCTCTGGACATAAAGCTTCTTTGTGCACACTTGCATTGTAATGCTGGGACACACAGTTGTCCATGGGGCGAAAAGAAAGGCTATAAAGAATGCAGAAAAAAATCAATAATATAAGCCAAGTGCATAGTTATCTAGGAAGGTGAATGCATTGATTGGGGAAGTTTACAAAATATGTCAATGATAGAAAATAAAAATTATCCACATGATGACTAAACATTCTCTCACTCTTTAAGATGCCATTAAAATGGAAGATCCTTAGCCGTCCTCTGCGTGTTAATTTTTAAAGGGTTCTAATGCTTTAGAATCGTGATTTCATGAGAGAGAGAATGCCAATATTTCCAAGTAAGCAAATAAGCAAGGTCAAGTTGGAAGCCCAGAGACAAGAAGCAGAGGAAATGTGGGTGTGTGAACGTGTATGGGGAATATTCTTGCCTTTGCTTTGTGCCACAGATGCTTGGCAAGACTATTGTCTAAGTCTGGCTTTAACATAAAGCTTGTTGTGATTTCTATGCCTAAATGAAGGGTCCTGTGTCTCTGCAAAATATCCTCTCAGTGATCTGACTAGTTACACCTATCCACTTAGCACAAGTATTTAAAAACAAAACAACATAGACAAAACATATGAGAAACAATTGTTAAAGAAAAGTTTCAGAATTAATTTTAACTTGGTAATTTTATTCCAATGGATCTCTTCAGGGAGTATCTTGAACAAAATTTTAAATAGTTGACAATAAAAAAATACCTCTAACATTTGTTTATTTATGAAAATGTAAAGACTGGACATGACTATGTAAGAGAAAAAAACCTGAAGAAAGTCAATATAAAACACAGATATTTTCAAAGCAACTCATTTAAAACTGTCTTTTAAAATTCTGAATCTAATAATATTCTTCAGAACATTAGTTGACTGAACTTAACAAGTTTATTTTTTTAAAAAGCAAAAAAAAAGGTATAAAGATTTTGAACAAGAACACAGTACTTGTTGTATTAGTGTGGCATTAGAAACCATCTAAAGGTTAAAAATCAGGGAAACATTTAGCACACAAAGACATGTTCATTCATGAAAATGTTTTGTTGTGGAAATAAATAATTGACAGGTAAATATGTTTATGTTCTTAACATTACTTAAAAGCATAAGGATACAAAATTGTGCAAACAGTTGGAATATAAAACACCATACATTAAAAAATAATCTCATAGAATATGTGATTCATCAGTGTGTCCATAGCAGAAATATTTAGGGGTGATGTGGTTAATTTTTTTCTGAATTGCTATGTAATTTCCCCCCCAATTTTAATGGCCATGTATTTTCTATTAATATTAAAAAGACATGCACAAACATGTATGTGTGCATGTTTTAAGTCATCACTTTGCATAGTTCTATTTCCAGCCTCAGTTTATTCTGCAAAATAAAAACATTCTTGTACCCTATGGGTCTTTATCATAACAACCCTCTGAGCACCAAAAAGAGAAAAAAATAAATTCTTAAAATGGCTAAAAAGAGTTACATAGATTTTAGAGGTCGTTTTTAATTACAAATATTGTTAAAACAAGATTGTTATTAAGGGAGAAAGCAGGTATCCTTGGTGATGTGAAAGGAGACAGAACAGGAAGCTCACTCTTCCCCTATCATAAGGTTTTCTCCACTTACAAGATACCAGTGTCTAACGTGGAACCCTTAGCCACTTACACCTTTGGGTTAAAATGTTTGCTTCTAGAATTCTTCTTGACAGTCAAAGTCTAGTGGCCTTGCAGAATGCCAGATGTCATTAGTTTTTTGCATCATAAGGAGCAGCATGAGACCAAAGGTAGGGGTGGGGAGGGAGGTACAGGGTTTAAGGGAGGGAGGCTTCCCTCTGAACTACGGTTCTGCCCCAGGCAGTTTCCAGTTAACATTGTCTGATCACTACACACTCAATCCTGTTCACAAACCAAAACACAAATAATCTCAGGTGCTGTAGCCTGTGCCTCAGGGGAAGCAGGATGGCCTGTTGAGATTCAGGCACCCAGGAACCTGAGAAACGCCATGCATCACCCCTCACCTCCCCTGCCCTCTCCTCTGCTGTGCAAAGAAGCCACCCCTCAGTCTTTGCTGCTCGCAGCAGCCTGCCCTGCCTTTGCTGATGGAAAGAGTAGTTGTAGCCACAGTCAGCAGCTAAGCCAGGAGGGGGAAATGGTTTTGATAAGGGCCATAGGGCTCTACACTTTGGATTCAAGGAAAACTGATCTGTGCCTAGAATAATCTGCTCGCCGCCCTCCAGCACTGGTAGAGCAATAGATTGATGCAACAATCAAGAACTGCTTATATTCCGCCGGAAGAAAAGCCATTCATGCTTAGTAAATTTCCCAGAGCCCTCTTTTCTCCCTCTAAACCCTTCTGTGTGTACTTTTCCTACTGCCTGTACTAACAATCTGGGAGAAGGTGAGGGGAAGACGGCTGCAAGCTTATTCAGAGGACTTTCTGTGCAAACCCAAGAAAGAGACATATTTGCAACTCTGTGGCGGGGGCTCCCCCCTTTCTGCCCCGACCCTGTCATTCTTTGTCCAGTTTCCTGGGCTTTTGTGGGGGTCTAAAGAACTATTTGTCTTTTTGCATAGTGAGCAAAGGGGCAAGAAGGGAAAGCAGGGTGAGATGTGAGACACAGAAGAAAGGGGGACTCAGTCGTGGCTTCTTGAGAAAGCATTTAGGATCAGCCGTCTTGGTTGTGGGTCTTTGGAGCAATTGCTCTGCTTCCAACAAATTCCAGTCTGATTTCACAATTCTAGTGTACGTATTTGGTGTTTCCTACTAAGTATTATATGTGCTACAGAATAGTCACAGGATAGAAAACTCCATCACACTCAACCTGTAATCAGAATATTTTCAAAGGGTAAAATTCAGCATTAACATATTGTGTGTATAATTAATAAGTTGCCCAATCTGTGGCCCCCAAAGCTTGTGAAATTACAGGCTTCCCTCTCCCCACCCCATCTCCTTTTTCTAATGCACGTTTTATTTTATAGGATCATGATGGATGATACAAATGTCTAGTAATTCCTGAAACTTGAGAGTATATATTTGCTGGAGAGCATAAAGAATTCCTAGGATGTAACCAAATTTGTTCATTTGAATTCTTGAAATCAGGTACAAAGCCAATAATTAAAATCTTTAGAAATAACCCTAAATTGGCATTGCACGTGCTCACGTAGAAAGCACTTCTACATGTTGTTGAAATCTTTTTGTCTGAAATGCATACGCAAAGACAATCTCAAAGTGTGTATCACTGTTTATAAATATGTTTTAGATATTTCTGCTGCACAAAATCATCTATGATTCCATAGGGCCTTCTGTGTCTGTGCATTACTTTTTAGTTAGCTTTTGGGGACTCTTTGGTCTTTCATCTCCCTCACTCTCTTTCTGTCCTTCTCTCTCTTCTCACAACAGGCTGCTAAGTTGTCCTCGAACCAATTTTTGACTTGAAAGATTTAGTAAACAAAAACACTTTATAATGTTTTTGGTGGGAGTTTTTAACAGATGTATTCTTCCTCTTGAGGCTTTCTCCTCTGTTTGATCTTTTCCTCCAAAGTAATTCATTATAATATGATGGGCAAAAACCCAGGCGGGATAATTGTACTGAGACAGGCCAGCAGCCAGGACGCTGCATCCGTCCTTCACGCTGGTGGCTGCCGTCCCTGCGAGGCTGCTCCAGCCACTGTGGCTGTGAGCTACTGAGACCCAGTGAATGGACAGGAGCGGGGGCTGTCTGGATTAGGGGATGGGTCAGAAGCTCGTCCTTTGGGCTGAGTTTCTATAAAGCTACAGGAATAAGTATTGCTCATGACCTTTAAGGAACAAAGCTTGGAGTGAAGCTGAGAAGGCAGAGATATTATCAAGATGGCTGATCGAGCAGAAATTTTGAGTCGTGTTTTTCATTATGTAATGTTGTCAGCTGCTACTCTTCGGAGTCACCAAGTCCACGTGGAGAGGAACTCAACTTTTCCAGGACTAGCCACCACATTTGTTCCTTTAAGCTATGCTACTTTAAGGCAAACACATACCCATTGCTCTGGGTGGTTATGCAAAGGGAGTTTGTTGGGGGAATTCTGGGTAAACACAGAATCCTGCCACCCCTCTCTGGTAGCCTCTGTCACAGGGAGGTACAGATACCTTTAACTTCCCATTTCTTCTCTCAATGCCCAGCCCATATCATGTGGCACTAAGAGCTATGACACAGAGGGCTGAGACCTTATTCAGTCTACCCCATGGTTGGCCTTTGAAGACACCACAGTGTGCCTTTGTTAACCAAGACTTCTGACGTTGAACAGTGTTTGGAGAGGAGTGGAATTGGGCTGGGCTTCTCCAGGAGCACTATTCTATACCCTGTTTCTATCTGACTGTAGTCCTTTTGTATGACATATTACCACAAATCTGGTACCTTAACACAAATTATCACAAATTTGTTAGCTTAAAATATCTCAAATTCATTATCTCAGTTTCAGTGAGCCAGGAGTCCAAGCACAGGTGAGCTGAGGCCTCTGCTCAGGGACTCACCTCACTGAAATCAAGGTGTCAGTCGGGGCTGCAGTCTCATCTGAGGTCTACTTTCAAGTTCACTGGTTATTATTGACAGAGTTCAGGGCCTTGTGGTTGTAAGACTGAGCCCCCAGACCCTGGAGGGCCCACTACTCCCTGCCGGATGGCCCTGTCCACAATGTGGCAGTTTGCTTCTTCAGAGCCAACAGGAGAGTGTCTCTGCTGACTGCTTCTTTCTCTCTGACCTGTAGATCCTCTTGTAAAGGGTTTTCCTGATGAGGTCAGGCACAGTCAAAATAATCTCCCTTAAGGTTAATTTAGAGTCAACTAATCAGGGACCTTAATTGCATTTGCAAAATTCCTTCACTTCCCCCAGATAACATAAGCACAATGTGACACCCCACCATATTGACAGGTCCTTCATTGGGAGGAGATCATACAAAGGGTGGACTTCAGGGAGCAGAGATCATGGGAGAGTTCTGCCTGCCACTCTGAGATCATTCCTTTATGTTAAAATTTTAATGTTACAACCAGCTGAATGCCATTTTGGTTTGGGTATCCTAACTAGGCATTGTAAACTTTTCACTGTCTGCCAATAGTGAAAGAAATTCAAACCAGAAGTACCTCAACTATGATTATCTGTATTGGCATAATTTCACATTTGCCGAGAATACTTGTAACTCTATGATTAATTGCAACTTTTGTTAACATCACATCACCTTTAGTCAATCTAACTTGTGTATTTCAGAGAAGCCAAAAGATATAATTTTGAGATAAAGAGGACTTTAGAAATATTTAGTTTAGTGATTTCAAATTTGGGAGTATCAGAATATATTTATTTTGTTAATTCCAATTATATATATAGATAATCATTCATATATAAATAAATCTATTGATTAAAAAATGAAAAGCATATATCTACAATGAATTCAATAACATTTTAATAACCTTATATTTTATTAATTATAAAAATCCATAGAAATGTAAGAAATAGTGAGATATATATATGTGTGTGTATATATATATGGGTGTGTATATATACATAAAATTTGTTCCCTCCATTAACAGTTTTTGGAACACACAACTTTTTATATCTCAAGCAATAAATCTATACCTGCCTATAGAAAAATTTATCTATTCTAGTTTATAGATGAGGAATGTATCATTGAATAAATGTGTGAGGAAAATTAGGCAGGTGAATTATGTCATACCCTCAAGGTTCATGAAAGAACTGAAAGTAGAATAAAGATCCCACACCCTGTAAAACTCTGAACAGCTGTGCTGCTTCAACTTCGAACCACAGATATCTATGTTCTCTGCCCTAAGACAGAATGTAAGTTAATAGACCCTCTTTGCCTGATGTGGCTGAGAAACCACACATTCTCTACACAGTAGTTGGGAGCAAAGAACAACCGTATAAGACAGAAAAAGATAAGGAAACTGGGTTAATTCCGAGTTCCTCTTGAATGAGCCCTCCTTCCATAACAATTTTGTAGGAAGTGAATTAACTGAATCTAGGGAAAATTCAGATTCAACAGTAAGTCAGCAGCCATGCTTTACAAAAAAAATGCAATGATAAATCTCTTTGGATAATCTTTTGGGATTTTGCATATGGCTCTCCTCTTAAATTAAGATAGATAATGAGTATTTGCCTATAATACATTTATAAACACCTTTATTGAGGTCTAATTTATATACCATAGAACTCACCTATGTTATGATTTTCAGCAAATTTACAGAGTTTTGCAACCATCACCAAAATCCACTTTTATAACTTTTTTAATCAACCCAATAAGATCCTTTATATTCATTTACAGTTAATTCCCAGTCCACTCCTGCATCCTTTCCTCTGCCTCAGCCCCAAGCAACCATTAATCTACTTTCTGTTTTTATAGATTTGCCTGTTCTCAACATTTCAAATGCATGGAATCACACAATATGTGGTCTTTCATATGTGTCTTTTTTCACTTAGTATAATATTTTTGATATATGTCCATATTGTAGAATTTATCAGAACTTCATTCCTTTTTATCACTGAATGCTATTCCCTTGTATGGATAGACCACATTTTGCTTAATCCATTCACCAGTCGGTGGACATCTGATTTGATTTGATTCCACTTTGTGTCTATGATGATGATCCTATTATGAACATTTAAGAGCAAGTCTTTGTGTGGAAATATGTTATTCTCTTGAGTAATACCTAGAAATGGAAGGCTTGGCCATATGGTAAAATAAAGGTGAACATTTTTAAAAGCTGCCAAATTGTGTTCCAAAAGGACTGTCCCATTTTATTTTGCATTCCCATCAGTAACATATGAGGCTCCCGTTTCTGTACAACCTCATCAACATTTGCTATTATGTGTCTTTTTGTTTTTTAGTCACAGTCACTCTAGTGGAGGTGAGATGGAATCTCATTATGGTCTCAATGTGCATTTCCCTCATGACTAATGAGGCTGAGCATCTTTTCATGTGCTATTAGCCAATTGTATATCTTCTTTGGTAAAATGTTTATTTAAATCTTTTGCCCATTTTATCATTGGTAATTTATCTTATGTATTTAGCTGTAAGAGTTCCTTTATATTCTGCATATAAGTTTTATATCAGATACATGATTTATAATTTTTTCCCAGTCTATAGCTTGTTTTTTTATTTTCTAAATGGTCTCTTTTAAAATGGAAAAGTTTTGAATTTTAGTGATATCCAATTTGTTGAGTTTTTCCTTTTATGTGTCACACTTTTGGTGTCATATCTAAGAAATCTTTAACTAACTCAAGGTCCTGAATATTTTATCCTATGTTTACATCTAAAAGTTTTGTAGCTTTAGCTTATACATTTCGGTCTCTGATCTATTTTGAGGTAATTTTTGTGTATGATATGAAGTAAAAGTTGAAGTTCACATTTGGACATGTGACTATCCAGTTGTCCCAGAGCCATTTGAGAAAAATACTATGCTGTCCCCATTGACTTGCTTTGTGATTTATGCTGAACATCAATGGATCATAAATACTGAGGTATAAACCCACTCTTAAATGTGACTCTGATCTTGCCTTTGAACATGGGAGATGTTCTAGGATCTGAGCCCACTAGTAGGACAGTGCTATGAGCAACTGGCAGTTGGTGAGCTTCTACCTGGTTATCACCTCCCTCTCTGCCATTTGATGTTGGTATAATCACTGACACCACTCCAGCATGTGCAAATGACCAACATGATCTCACATATGTTTTGTTTTGTTTTGTTTTCTTTCTTAATCAACTTCCAACATGTTAGCATATACCTTCCCTAGGAAAAAAAAAAACAATGATAAAATGTTGTGATTTCAAAGACGTTTCTTCTTCCAACTTTGAATTAGTAGACGCTACATCAAATGAGATAATGCATGTGAAAATGTTTCAAAAACCATAAATTGCCAAACAAATGTTAGGAATTATCATTATTGCATGCAGGGAATAAGAGTAAACAGAAGCAACAGTAATGCTTTTAGAGGGCTTAAGTAGACAAAATAGATGGCAGTGTCAACATAAGAAGGTAAAAACCAGATTTGCAGGTAATCCACCTATTGATGATTGTTGAAAGTTGACTTCATCGGCGTTACCTAAAATATGAAGGAGTTGGGTCAACATCAAAGAGGCTTCTCTTGTTTAGTTGGATATAGTGGATAAAGTTGTCTTAATAATTGGTATATTCTCTTCAAGTGAGGTAGAAACTTTGCCCTAAGATACTGATTTCTCTTGTTAATGGATGGCCCTCCTTCCAGGGTGTAGGTGGAATTAACAACTGTTTTTATAATGCCAACTTCATTATGTTGAAAGCCCCAGATAACCTAAAATTTTTCCTCTACACAGTGAGATAGACACTTTGCTTGAAATTTCCAGGCTCAGTGAACACTTAAGGGCAATTTATGAAAGTCTACATATTTGTACTGAGTTGAGGCATTGTTACTTAGACCTCACAAAACACTTTACTAGGATTATAACCCTTATTAATCCACTCAGTATCTACTGTCATCTAGCAAACAGCTAAGTCCTGGAGGTTTGCACATAGGACAGATCAAATGTGAAGAGAAGGAATTAGGAGAATGTGTGGAACATTATGCAAATTTCTCTGGAGTTGGTAATTTACAGATGGAGAGGTCCAGGCACTTTAGCAGGGAAATAAGGTCATTGCTGCTGCAGAGGCTGAAAGACAGATCCCAAATGGAGGGGAGGGCAGAGGTTGAGGGTTGCAGTGTTTTCCTACAGCACAGTTTTGCCTCAGGGAAGCCCTGACTTGGTGCTAATGATGAACATTAATGTTTTCAGCTGGCAGACTGCTCCAAGTTCTCAATTGCTGAACCGATTACTCTGGTACATCATTTTATGTGGTGTTTCTCTGGCACCCTTTTCCTGCATCCAAATCATGGTTGTTTTGTAGCAGTATGTCTTAGCTTTTGTGACCATAGCTCTTCAAGTTTGGTTATTTTTGTGATCCTTATTTTATAGAACAGAGAGGTTCGGAATCTTGGGTTTCACACAGGGCACTAGAGGTGGGTCATGATGATAATTTTAACTCAAAGGCCCTTAAACTACACAGCTTCAGACAATCCTGCCTAAAAAGCTTGAATATCAGAAACTTGTGAGAAAACCTCTCTATAGTCACTAGAATTTCCCAGTGGCCCCAAATTCACTCCCTAAAATACCTTTCTGTGAATAGTTAGGCAGTTGGTGCTTATAGCTTGCGGCTCGGGAAGATTGGAGGAATGTAGCGATCATTTTTAAAATTCTCTTAGTTCAAAGGCTCCCTGTCGATTTGCTAATAAATCAAAGCACATATGGGGAGTGAGGAGGCAGAGGAAATGGGGAGGGGCTCCAAGCTCAGAGATAAAAATTGCCAAGAAAGAGCCTGCCTTTAAAGAAAGGGAAACTCAGAGCAGGAAGACAGAGAGGGAGAAATAATAAACAAGAGGCGTCTTCACGGTGCCCTGGTGTGACACACAACAGGGGCTGGAAAACATTCAACATTTGATGCTAGAGAACAGAAGAAGGCAGAAAACACATTCAGAGAATAACCTCACCACCTATCGCAAAGGCTTCCACGCTGCTCTCATGCACAAATGCAAAACAGAACCCTCCATGGACGGGGCCACTGACCACCCCCAATGGTCTTCTCCACCAAGGTCGTGGGTTAAGCCATTGTAGAGCAGGTTTTGCACCGGTCCTTTCACATTGCCCAGAGCTGGCCCCTGCCCATGCACTCTTGCCCCCTTCATCTTTGTATTTGTCATGGCATTAAGCTCACAGTATGCAGCCAATTCAATAGGGAGCGCTCATATTCCCCAAGTATACACATATATAAAAATTGGAATTAAAAGGAGCTATTCTCTTTGATTTGGCCCCGGTGTCTTGACTGCTTTCTGTTGGGCCCATCCTGATTTTGTCTTGGCCCTAGGCATTTGGGCAGGTACATATTTATGGCTGACTTGGATTCCCTTTTATTGCACCATCTCCACTGTTTTTCTCATGAGAATTTCCTTTGGCAGCAATTCTTAATCTTGTCCAACTTGCTTTTAAGTGACACTGGATTCTTTTGCTGGCCTGTCCAGGGAACCACATTTAGCGGAATCAAGAGACAAGGGAAGGTTTAGAAATGTTTAGGAAGGTATTGATACCTTTGGTTACTTATAGATCCTTTTGATTCTACGTTTAGATAAAGTCCCTCCTCTGAGGTTCCCCCCTGGAGTTGTACTATTCCATCATTCAGTGAGCATTTACTGTCTTCCTTTCCACTCCTTCTAGGCTCAGAAGTCACCCTGGTTGTCTTCATCCATGTGGAAAGCTCCTGCCTTCTTACATTCCAGCAATCTGCATCCCACCCCTTGAGAAACCCTCTCCCAGGATCTTGGCACTGGTTGGGAAATCTTCAACTCTAATATTATAATTTCTGACCATAATTATCCCATTATCCCTGCATGTTTTGCCTTCACTTGTTCTCTACACGAAGATTTTCTGGATACTCTAAGACTTCAATTGCTCCATCCCTCTTCTTTCTTTCAGTCCACTACTTCCTTCCTTCTATAGCCCACCTCTCCACAGTGAAACACTTATGTGCTCAGTTTTCATCTTTTCCACATCCTCATGGACTTGCAAATCAGTATCAACCCAGCCATTCATTTTATCCTTCCAAAAAAGTGGCTGATAAATGCTCCTGAAGAAAACCATTCCACTGTGTAGACCTCTGTTCCTACAAATTTTGGTCTGCAATCTCCAATGTGTCATCATTTTGGTCTGAAAGTTTTTACGCCACTCTAGCTTGCTTACTTCCTCAGTTACCTGAGGATATTCCAAATTGTTAGCAGTCTTCTCATTCTCACCTGCCCTTCACTGATGTCACTTGCAGTAGGTGTCCTTGCTGCTTCTTTACCGATAAAACGAGAGCCATGGGGCATGAGCTGCACCAGGTTCTACACTTTCAGTTCAGAGGGAGGAGCAGCTTGTGCCGAATCTTAGCCCCTACCCTGTGCTGTGAGTCCTGTTACCTCCCACATCTCCTTCATTGCTTGCTCTGTTGCCTGTGTTTTGATCCTCTTTCTTCTTCTTCTTCTTCCTAACCTGTAAGTACATTCAAATTTATCATATTTAAAATAATAAAATAGAAAACCTTCTACCATCCTGTATCTTTCTTATTATTGGAATCATATCCTCTTTCATCCTTTACGGCAAAGACTTTTGAAAAGATCATTTATATTCTTTGTCCACACATCTCACATACAATTCAATTATTTTTAATATTTCCCATTCTTATACAATTAATACATGCACAAAAATTTAAAAGTCAAATGGTAATTCATGGCTAATCATGAAAAACACCTTGATTCACACCTTCCCACCCTTGAGTCTCTATTCTCCAACACTTTTATCTATTTCTTTAGGTACTCATTTCCAAAGCTACGCTCCCATTAACCCTTCCTTCCTCTTACTGTTCTTTCTAGGGCACTATGGGTGTCTATATTTATCTATTTTTGTAACTCTGAAAATATTGATTCTAGTGTTGTTTGTGGGGATGAGGAGCATTGATTGCTCCTTCTAGTTTCTGTTTGTTCTTTCTCTCTTTATTTTGGCCTCTCTCTGCTGTGTTAGTATTTCCTCAAATGACTGGTGGTCTTTTGTTGTTCACTTATGTTTAGAAATGAATCGCCAACCACCTCCCTGGAAACTCTGTGGGCCGGTTGGACTTGTGTTCACTGGTAATTCACTGGGCAGAGACCTGCTCCTTTGGGGTTAGGAGGAAGCTCAGTTGTGAGTATCTGACATTTTAGTGGAATAGAATCCTTCATTTTCCAATTTGTGTAAATTTCTAGGCCCTATTATTCCAGGACTCAAGTGGTCAAGGGGGCTTGGAGATTTTATAACTTATTATAATCACTTTTAGTTGATCCGTCTGTTTGACATATGGGGCTTTTTGCCCATATTCCCATTTCTAAATCTTTTCGTGGTTCTGTTCTCTTGGGCACTTGTAGGCAGTTGCTATTTACTATTCTCATATTTGCTGACTCCTCCATTGTTTTCCATCTTCCAAACATTTCTTAGCAACTATTATCTCTTGTTGTGTCCTTTCCTGTTCTTTACTCTTGTGGTGCACACCTTTTAACTTCTTTGCTTTCATTATGCTAAATATAATGTAGATAATAAATTCTTGCAAGAAACTGAAATAAATATATGCGTTCAACCCACTGTGTTTAGTTGGAAGTCTTCTACTTCACCTTTTAATGCATTGTAATCAGATTTCTGGCCCTGCTCTCCATAGAAAATCCAATGACGTCCTAGTTCTTAAGTCCAATTGACTATTTTCAGTTTTTATCTTCCTTGTCCTCTGCAACTACCATCTACGATTTTTGTAAAATATCCTTCTCTCTTTATTTCTACTACCCCATTCTCCTGGTTTTCCTCTTTCTTTAACCATTTTCAGCTCTTCTATTGCCCACCTCTTAAAATACAGTTTTCCCAACGTCCTATTCTTAACACTCCTTCTCTTCCTTCTCTAAATGTCCCAACTTTTCTCTGACTCCAACCAACCTCTTCCATTTGATTTATCACCCTCAAGGGATAACTTTGCTTTCCTCCTCCAGGGAGATAAAAGAAACAATCAAATGCATATTCCTGCAACCTTATGTTACCCAATCTATAACCACCCAGTCTACATCCCCACCCATTCTTGCTTCCATATTTTTGTCATGTTTTGGTTTTCATAGGAACCTATGTTTTTATCTAAACCTAATTCCTTCACTGCCATGCTCTCACTGTCTAAGTATTCACCATACTGTTGATTATGTCTTTGCTCTCCTGGATTTTCAACTTATTCTTACTACATTTTTGACATCAGCAACTTAACATGATCAAGACATCTCCATATGAAAAACAAAACAAAATGACCCCAAACCATCTTTTTTTTCTATCTAATAAAGAACTGTTTATACATTTTGTTTCCATTTCTTCGTCTCCACTCACATCTCAGCCTCTGACCTTAATTTCAGTTTCACTGGTGCAAACAAGCAGTTCTCACAAAAGTCATGACAACCTCCCCATCACCAAACCCAGTGGACATATTTCAGTTTTTATCCTAGGTAGATCCTCAATGACATTTGATTCTACTGACTCTTCCTTAGTTCTTAAAACAGTTTCTGGCCTCAGCTTCATACATTATTGAGTTTCCTGCCATCTCCGTGGCCCCTCCTTCACTGTAACCTTTGTAGTTTTATCCCATTTTACGTACTCATTAAATGTCATATTTCATATGACTTCATCCTACCCCCTCTTGACTTTTCAGTATGCTATTGCTCAATTGTCACTTCTTCTTCCATGCCCTTGAGACACTTACTTAAAAAAAAAAAAGGCTCAGGCTAAGGTAAAGGAAGAAACCACTACTTATTAACTGAAACATAAAGCTGAATTTATTCCTTACTTCATGGGATTTTTAGGAAGTGTACAATTTAGAGAATGGGTTGATGTCAGCCTAGAAGCATGGTTGCTTTGGGAACGCTGCAGTGAGATGGTCAACTTTTTTGTATGTTCACCAGAGTGAAGCTCTTGCCCACTGGTTGTCTTTCAAAAGAAGGACATTATTGCTCATTGACTGGCTTTCAAAAACCTGTTCTCTGAGCAAGTTATGGATTGATTAAGTGGGTTTAAGACTGATTATAGTGGTAACTTGTTACTGTAGCTACAAAACAATAAGTTGTTTCTGAGGAGTATAGGAAATTATTAAATTTCTTGTTGAGTTGTGTTTTTAAAAAATTGAACTTCAAGCATCCAAATATGTATTCACTGTTCCAACTTGGATATCCCAAAAGCATTTGAACTCAACACGTCCAAAGGAAAATGTGTGTTTTTCCTTCCAAACTTTATCTTTCTCTTGAAAGGCACATCTATCCATCCAGATTAGGAGCTGGCAAACTTTTTCTGTAAAGGGGTAGATAATAAATATTTCGCATTTCGCAAGACATATAATCTCTATTGTGACGACTCAACTCTGCCATTGTGGTGCAAAGGCAGCCACAGATAGTACATAAACAAATGGACATGTTCGTGTTCCAATAAAACTTTATTTGCAAAAAACAGGAAAAAGCTGGATTTGGCCCATGGGTCATGATTTGGCCATCACTGATTTAGACGGCCAAGCCATAAACATAGGAAGTATTTTAGATAGTTTTTTCTCTAACAGGTGCCATATCTATGCCTATACATTATCAACCTTGCTTTTTGTTGAGCTCTTATTGTTTTATTTTCTTAGAATATTTTTTTCCAAAAAAAAACTTTAGAAAATATCAGGGCTTCCCAATATTAGGACCTTATCTCTGACCTAGTGTTTTTCTAGGGATAAACAAGTGACTCAAGTTTGACTAATCAAGGAATTTCTTTTTAATGGAGTTGAAATTTAAGAGGAGATTTGTTCTGCTCTGGCTGTACAGATGGAAACCTAGGACTGCTAGTAGTACGTCTTTCCCACCCCTGCCTCAATCCTCACTCTTGACTCGTCTGCTGCACAAGCAGGCAAGGAATACAGAGAGATGGTGAGAAGGTCCTGGGCACTGTGCCTCGGTTTTAATCATTGCCATCCCTGGTTTTCTTGTGTTTGGGAATTGTGAGCTAATTATGCTCTTCTCACCTCACATTTTTACTCATACAAAAGTTCAAGTGACATGTAACCAAGGAATCCTGGCTAAAATAGATCTCTTAAATACCTCTTGAATTCATTCACTATTCTCCCTTGACACTCTTGCTGCTCAGCCTAAAGGTCGTATCACCTCATTCTGGGACTACACAACTACTCCCCTAACTCTGTACATCTCTTGGCATCTGCAATACTTTTTCTAAACTTCACTCAAAATAGTCATATAAAAATTGAAACCTGAACATGGCATTTCCTTGCTGAAAATCTTTCCATCTCCTCACGTCTTCTCACATGTCCACCCTCCTTCTCCTATACCACATTCTTTGTTCCCTCTGTTCCAGCCACCTCTGCCTGCTTTCAGTTCTTGGTACCACGTTTATCTCAGGGCATTTGTGCGTGCTGTTCCTTATTTCTGAAATGTTCTTCCCTCGACCCTCTTCATGGATATAGCTCAATTCCATCATTTAGATCTCAACTCAATTTTCATGTCCTTGGGGAAACATTCCCTCTCCTTACAGACCAGATTAGCCCTCATTTTTCTTCACTGTATCTTTTACACTTTGGTGTTCCTTCAGAGATTTCAACATATTTATTAGTTATATAACTCTTCAGATTATCATTTTGTATATATCTAAATATTTCCCTACTTTATAAATTCTTTGAAGGCAAGGATAGTGTCTGTTTTGCTAAATGCAGAACATGAATCTGTAGTTCTTTGTGATAGGAAGAACGGCCTTCAAAAATGCCCATGCCTTAATCTTTGGGTCCCACGAATATGTTACCTTCTTTAGCAAAAGAGACTGTAGATTTGATTAAAGTTATGGATCTTAGAATAGGGAAGTTATCCTGGATTACCTATATGGGCCCAATCTAATCACATGACTCTGTAAAAGCAGAGAAACTTCACTGAGCGGATGTCTCAGAGGAAAAAGGCAGCAGAGAGGTGTGGCAGGAAGGAAGTCAGAGATTTGAAGCATGAAAGGGACCCAACTCCTCGTTGCTGAAGGTATCATATGAGAGGCATGAGAAAGAATGCAGGCAGCCTCCAGGTGGAGATCACAGCCTGTCTGATGGCCAAGAAGGAAATGGGGCCTCAGTCCTCCAACCACAAGAAACTGAATTCTGCCAACAACCTGAATGATCTCGGAAACAGATGCATCCCTAGAGGTTCCAGAAAGGAATACAGCCCTGCTGACACTTTGATGTCAGCCTTGTTAAACCTGGAGGAGAGAAACCAGCCCAGCCAACCTTGACTTCTGACTTAGACTACATTGAGGTAGTAAATTGTTGTTGTTGTTGTTGTTGTTGTTGTTGTTTTAAGCTGCTAAATTTCTGGTAATTTGTTACCACAGAAAACTAATGTACACCTTGCGTGTGCCTGACATGTACTACATGCCTTGTAAACATTTAATGAATGGATAAACAAATGGGCAACCTCTTTCTCTTCTAAGAAGTCCATTGCTGATGATCAAAGTTGAGAAGTCCCAGCCTAAATTTCTGTCCTGGGCTCTAGATGTTGTATGTCCATCCGCCTAATAGAAAGATCTAACCCCATGTTTTACAGGCCCCTGAATTTAACATGTCCGGAAACAAACTCATTTCCTTCCCCCACTAACCCTGATCCCCATCATTGATCATCTTCCTTCTTTCACTCCCTTCATTCAATCTATTCTTAATTCCCTTGATTCTCTCTTATTAGCACTCTCATATTCTTTTATCCTTTATCCCATTGCTTCTTTTAGGTTCTAACTAAGCCTTGACCGTCAAAAACCATTCAAGTCTTACATCTGTTTTCCATCCCTCTCTTCTTTCTAGGCTGTATGTCCTGATGCATCTACATGCAATATTCTCTCCTGCAGCCTCAGGCAACTGTTTATGGTGGTGCCATCCTGCTGGCGACTCTGGACTCCCCTTTCAAGATGCATCTTTTCTACCAACTTTCGTATCAGCTCCTGACCCACCCACTCATCCAGAAAGATTTGAGCCTTGTCTCCCCTGTGCCCCACTCTTCTCTGTGCATAGTTCTATTTATGCCACCTATAACACATTATTACGCTTATGTGCCTGCCCGCCTGTCCTGGACTTTATTCAGATGTGCATCACAGAGCCGGGCAGAGGACTGGGACAGGCTGCGTGTCACTAATGCTAGAGGAATGAATACATGAACCAATGAGCTCTCTGATTGCCTGTTTTTGTGTCTGTGAACAGCACTAGATAGGTGTGACTTGAGGTGTTGCCCTCTGAGCAACAGCAGCAGCGGCAGCATTGCCTGGGAACTTGTTAGAAATGCAAATTCTCAGTCCCCACCCACACACCACCTGCCCCCAGCCAACAAGATTCTCTAGGAGTGGGGTGCAAGAATCTGTTTTTAAATAAGCCCTCCAGGTGATTCTGATGCACACTAAAGTTTAAGAACCACGGGTCTAGAATACTACCGCAATTTACTCTTAGTCCTGTGGAATGCGTCTAGCTTAGCTGAGCTTCCCACTGCACCCAACCAGGAACAGTGATTAGAGAAGGAGGGGGCAACAGGAGACACCCCAACCCTAGAGAAGAGAACTCCTGGCCATAACCAGCCATTGAATAGTCCAAAGTTCATATACAGCAAAGATCTGAAGGCAACCTGAGAATCTCTTTTATGTTCTGGAATTTAAATTGAGGCAGCAAATTTTTGTGGCTTTGCTTTTATGTTTAAATGGCACCACTGGAATTTTGCCTTGCCACAAAGCATATTAGAATAAAGGAGAAAGGGGTGGAGATCTGTTTTAAGAACTACAGAGAGTAGGCTGAAGTATCAGCACAATTTTTCCTCCAACGGTACATTCTGGCCACAGAGAAAAGTAGGAAAATTTAGAACTAATTTCTCTTTTTCTCAAAACCTGGCACTTTCCCAGCCACCAATTGACTGCTGGCCCCTGAACCTGACTTGTGTGGCCCTGATGCTCTTACAAGAGTAATTTTTCATGAGTCAGTATAATTATCACCAAGGCACATTGAAACAATGCAGACTGGGATGTCGCCTTGCAGGATAGGGAGAAAAGGGGTTCCCCCAACTTCCTTCCCAAATACCTGCATGTGACAAAATATCTCATATCTTCTTACACAGCATCAGATCCACCACCCAAGAGAATAAATGTATCTGTCTCACTTTCCTTTTTCTTGCAAAAATTTTGTTGTGTGGGTTTGTCTGTGTGTTTGTGTGTATTTGTGTGTATGTGTGCACATGCAAGTATTTCTCTAGGACCATTAAGCTTTTGTGTGGCTTTTGCTATAGACAATAGTAACATAAGTACATACCTTTTTTTTCTACCTATACTTCTATAATCAGGTAATCACAAATGGTGAAAAAAATCTCTGAAAGTTTTCCCAATTACTGATTTATCTTTTCAGCTTCCTTCTTACTTCCAAGTAATATTTATATAATATTCTCTGAAAAGCAATGCTTGTAATTGTACCCAAGTGAATCATTGTAGTTTTCAACAATTCCAGAAGGCAATGGAGAAGTATCAAGCCTTTGAAAAAAAGACTGGCTCCATAGAAGTAATTACACTCACTTGACCCAAGTGAGCGTGCCGTGGAAAGAACACTAGCATTCCTCAGACCAAGGCATGCTATTTTCCATTCTTTGGGAATTAAACATATTCTCCCAGTCAAAATATTAAGATTTAAGAAATATCTGTTGGGTTCTTTTAACTGGAGTTTTTAGCATTTCTTTTCTTTAGATATTGGGTGCAAGCATTCATATACTAAATTAGAAAAAAATCTTCATGTGACTCTAGAAAACTAATGCTTTCCAAGCCACCCAAAATAAGTCCATAATATTGCTACTTGCATTTAAAATTTTGCTAATTATTGTAATGACGTTTGTTACTTATGCCAGCCATTGCCTTCAGTATGGCCTCCAGGTTTAAAAACAACAGTGATTGAACATTCCTTTTACCATCTGGATGGCTAATGAATTAGCAAATTCAACATTATTTTTTGAGGAGATAACTCTCTTTTATTTTCTCTGTGAAAGTCAAGTATAACAGATAAATGTGAGTGTGTGCCTTCTGATGCTCTGTATATTACCAAAAATAAGTGAAGAAAAACTACTCTTTTTGGAATTTTACAGAGTGATCAGGCTTAGAGGTTTTAGGCATTCATCATCTATGACTCTAAGTTAGAGTGATCCAATCTGCCACTGTACCAGAGAGAGGTGGTCCCTGTCCTTATCCCAACTAGTTAGGACAACTAGAAGAAGACTAGGATGCAGACGTAATTCTATCCAGGGGGAAATTTCCGCATTTTTTCTTTCTTTCCATATACTCTGAAAGTGATGGATTTTTTTTTTTTCTTCCTGTAGCCACTGTTCAGCCAAATGTTCTTTTTACATAGTAAGGACGGTGTAGCTCTCAGACCACAGTAGAAATAACTCCTATACCATTTATTTCTCAAGGCAGAACTCTCTTGAAACATGAAAAGGCTGCTTTCCAGTCAAAAATATAAATCAAAGTTCAGGGCTTATACTCAATCCTCAAGGTGGCTTTCCATTAATAAGAGCCTCCACCATCTTTGGTTTCTGTCATCACTGATGTTTTCCTTTTATTAACTTCTGCACTCATGTGCTCTTTGAACAATTTCTAGAAGTTACTCTTCCTTCTCTTTTTGATTCTGTTGCCATTCCTGCTGCTATCTATCACTTTCTTCCCCATCCTTCGGCACTGATCCACAGCCCAGAAAATTTCCCTGGAGGAAAGCCTAGCATCTAGACCTTAGTGCTACTTCATTTGGCCTCACTTCTGGACTGGACAGCATCACGAAGAATCCCAGCACAGGTGCTCCACTGGAGAGCTGGGGCCAGGGAGTGCAGTGAATCCCTCAAGTATGTAGGGTACTGGTTTAAAATATATAAAAGCATCTTGCTAATAACCCTCTTGATTAAATTCTGACTCCCAAGGGAGAGTTCTTAGAAAAACTGGAACATAAATTAGGGATCCTACACATTTTTATTTCTGTAGAGAAAAAATAATGTTCACAAGACTCCCTAGCCTGGAAACAACTTAGTATTTTAAAGGAGGAACTTCATGGGGCAATGTGTGAATATAAAGAGGTGATCTGGGAAAGGGGTTCAGGCTCTGTGGAAGAAAGTTGAGGGAGGTGTATTATTGGCAAGAAAGGTCTTCCAATCAGCCTACACAGAGTGTCTGACTTGTCCAGCCCTGCATATAACAGAATCTCCTGAGGAGATGGAAAACTATTTCATGTTTAATTGTGCTTTAGGGATATAAGCCTAATCCACCAAGATCACCCTGTGCTTTTCAGAGTGCTTCGTAGCCCTTCCCATCTCTTAGGCTGTAGGCTCTGCAGTGTAGAGGGGGCACTCCTTTCCTGTTTCTCTTCTGTGCTCATTGTGGTTGTCCTGTCTGCTAAAACAATATTTCCCCAATTTATAATTGGAACAAATGGTATAAGGGTGATAATTTTCCATTTAAAACAGTTGAGCTCCCTGGGACAAATTGTGTCATATACTACTCATAACATTTTGAACTTGCCACAACTCTCTTTTTGGATTTCCTTTTACAATGTGAACTGTAAAGAGATCTATTAATGTGTTTGTTTATTTATTTATTTAAGTTTGTGGGCAAGCCAAATACATGTGATATACTCACTCTGTTCTAATGTAGATGGAAGATTCTCATGCTACATATTATACTTCCCTTACTTGGTCAGTTTGTCTAAGACCTGCGGCCACGGAAGAATGCCCCTAACAGGGTGTATTAGGCTGGTGTTGGAAAATAATTTTATGGTCAGAAACACTACATTTCTCCAGTTCTTGGAATTCCAGTCATCTTCTTGAACTAATCAGTTGGATTGTTATCCAGGAATTACATTTCTCCTCCCTTAATGTCGGAAAGTTGGAGTCTTCCTTGCTGGCCCCAGATTCCATAAAGAAAGAGATACAGCTCAGGCTGACCAAGTATGATATAAACAAATGACTCTGTAGGAACTTCAAGTGGATACACACACACACACACACACACACACACACACACACATTCTTTTCCTAATAAATTGCTTGAGTATAAGTTTCTTGGTGGTTATAATAAAAAAGCTAAACACTAGTGATATCTTCTGTTGTTGGGTCAGTGATTTAAAACATTATTTATAGACTATGACTGGAAAAAATAGCAACATATTTTTATGTACTAAATTTATCTATAATTAGCAACATGAAATATCTTTACTTTTAATAATCTGAGCTCTCTTAATACCTAGGGAACTTGAAGATTGCTACCCTTGGATTTCCTTGAATTGTTGACATTTGTGTATTTTATCTGATAAAGCTGATTATACATGAAAAATCATCTTTATGCTCACATCGAGCAGATATCATACAAATGTTGTCAAGTAGATTTCTCATGCGAACTGTGGTTTCTTCACAGGGCTCTTTTGGCCGTTGGCTTGCTCCGGTAAAAACTTATTTTCTATTACTTTACCTCACTCTGTGTCCACCCATGGTCTATTACTTACCGGTGGTCTATAAGCTCCTTTTCTATTTGCTCATAGATTTTTAGCTCTTCAACAAATTTCCCTTTCTATCTTTAACTACTCTGCTTGGGCCAATGCCTGTCTTCTATTTCCTGCTTCTCTTCCTTGGTCAGTAACTGGGCCACGGTGGTGGGTTATGAGCAGGTGCAGTGGTTCTTCTGGCCTCATCAGATCCTGAGGGGCTTTCCATGCTGGGCCCTTGTTCTTCACTCTTTTAGGCTCATATCCATTTCCTAAAAAGTGTTTTCACCTGGAGGAGCTCCTTCCTCCCACCCTGCACTCAACTTCTCCTGGCTCACTTCTCTTAATATTTAATATGTCTTCTTGGAAACAATATTCCAAAGAAGCCTTCCATGACCACTTATGACTAAGTTTAGAGCCTTTTCTATGTGTTACCAATACACCTGTGTTAGCCTTCATAGCAACACTTAACTCTGTATTTTATTTCCCAGTTGACCTGTATGTCTCCCCTGTTAGACTGTAAGTTGTTGGAAAGCCTGGGACTACTGGTTCCCCAGCATAAGCACAAAGCCTAAATAAACACTGAATGACTAAATAAAGAAAAAGAAAGAGTGAATGATGGTATTAGTCAAAGAAGAATGGAGAATGATTCTAAGCTTGGGGATGATGCCCCTTGAACCTTGAAAATATGCTGTAACTCAGTGATGATCAATCAGCCACAATAGGCCTTTCCAATTTAGCCAGAATTAAATACAAGGAATGTTTTAGGGGTGCACAGAGCATGTGGTCATAAGGCGGTTTTAAATACAGTTTAGGAAGTATTCAATATTGTCAAAGATTTCTGTTTCTTCCCCAAAAGTCTAGATTTTCCCAGCATAGAACAATCTGTCTCTAGTACTATTGACTCTCAGGTCACCAGAAATGTTCAGGCAGTGGCTGTAAAAGGGTGTCTATCAGAGGGACTGAAAGTAGGATCCAGCCATAGATGGGATCTGCTTATAGTGTGAGATGGGGAATTCTCAAGAGGCTCTTGAGAAGGCACTAACAAAACGTCACATCTGCTGTCTGCTGAACCCTACACTCCTGTCTACTGGTACTGCACCACAATGATATACCCTCTGTTCTACCTATCCAACCTCACCCAAGCACTTCTCATTGGTGGAATATAAGCTGGAACTCTGTAGGCAAAGCAATCTGGGAAATGTAGTTTTTAGACTTCTAACCCTCTGGATACTGGGGAGAGGATTGACAGGAACTAGCAAGGTCATTACATGACAGACAATTCCAAAGGGGGGTGGGTCTCTGGGCCTCTCACAGCTGTATCCATGCCCCAATCAACATTCCATCATCACCTATGGAGCCTTAAAGATGTTGTGGGTCTCCTCCATGCTATGAGACCATCTTGGGAAGAAAGAGATCTTAGGCTCTTTGTCTGCCTAAGGATGATACACAGTCTTTCTAACCTAAAGAAGGCCTCACAGGGTTCCAAAGAAGAAACACAGTACAAAACTTGGCATCTTTTTCCTACCTAGGTTTCCATTATCTCAGCACACCCAGACCACAGGGGCATATGGGCTGGGCCACTTATGAGTTTGATCCTCTCTGTATCACTTCACAATACTCCTCTTGGCCTAAGAAAAGTTTTTGTTCACTTGCTGGGTAGCAGGAGACTCTACTCACTATAGCCTGTGTCTTTCTTCTTCTAAGGCTTGGGGTAAAATCCAGCTTGGGGAGTTTTAATGAAACACTCTCCTAGCCCAAGTGCCTGTGTGCGTGTTTTCTCAACTTTGGGTTCAGTGATGTCACACTGGTAGATTGAAATTGGGCATGATAAAATATTTATAATACAGAAATTGTCAGTGCTATAAATCAGGACTTTTTTTTTTAAGAGCTGCTTGTTAGTTAAACATTTATTAGCACCCCACACTGCTGCCTAGTTTGAAACTCAAACCTGAGCAACAGAGATAATTCTGTCTTTGTTTCTGCTGAGATTCTGCCTTCTTCCTGAGACAATGGCTCCTCCACTGTCATGGGCAGGATAGTGAACATTACTGGGAACAAACAATATATGGGATGTTGTTTCAAAATCTTATTCTACAACAACCACTTTCCACTTGTTGCCTCATTGAAATCTCATACCAATATACATCCACCTATCTATCCCTAATGTTTTATGAATGACGAAATAGATGACAGAGAGATAAGCAAATTGCCAAAGTTCACCTGAATAATTATTGCCATTGCCAAGACTCATCTGACGTCAAAGCCTGAGATCCTGCCACTCCTGCAGCTCCCCTGCACACTGATCGAATGAAGATATTATATTTCTGCGGGGCTAGGATTTCCAGTACCTTCGGCAACCCTTTTCTGTATTCAGCACAACCATTTTTTCCTGCTTTTAAAAGCCTAGAGCTGAAAATCATTGAGTTTCAGTACAGAGCTAGAGGAAGCTCATGAGTGGAGTTTGAATTTGAAATAAGCCCATTGGAAAAGAATTGATCTGAAAGGTCTCCAACATTTGGAATTGTTAGGCTTAGAGGGTGGAGAATTTTAAGGAATGTAGGAGGAAGCAACACAGGCACCATATATGCTTTTGCTAAAGAAAACGGAAAGAAAAGAGGCATTGATATTTTCTTAAGTGATGACAAAGTAAAATTTGAGAATGGTTTTATTATCAAATATGGTACATCCCAGTAACATAGGGTTGCCAACTTTAGCAAATAAAAATATTGGACACCGAGTTAAATTTGAATTTTAGATACACAATAAATCCATTTTTTTCATGTAAGGATGTCTCAAATATTGCTGGCAACCCTAGAATAATAGCATTTTGGCTTTCTTTTTTCTGCAGTCTACTGGCTGATATTTTTGAACAAATAAAATTTTCCATCGTCTGTGATATCTAGGTATCTTAAGGATTATTTGGTTTATGTGTTTTAGTTAAAATATAAAGTCAATATGTATACAAAGATCTGAAGAGCTAATTGCTTTTTGTGATACTTCTGTGACATATTTACTTCTGTCTTTGTTAAAAATCAGGATTAGGAAAAACCAGAGTTATTTTTTGGTTAAAAAAAAGATTTAAATCATTCGGGCATTAGGATGGGGGTGCAGAGAGAACAGAGGCAGAGACAAAGGGAAAGGGAGGAAAACTCACAAACCTAAACTACACATTATTAAGGCCATGGGCAATAACTGCTTCTGAGAACAAATATTTTTAAGCCAGAAATGAGCTAATGCAGCTTAAAATGAAGTTTAAGAAAATGTCAGTCTAGAGCACATAACATTAACATATATAATTTGTTCTACTTAGTCATTCAAGTGTTGAAATACAGTCGTTAGCTTGCCAAACAGACTGTGCACAAATATCTTAGAACAGCAATTCAGAAGAACAATTCCTGTAAATGTCACAAAAGCCACACATACTGAGTATGGGGCACATGGGGAATGGTCATCAGTGCTGACGTTTACAAGGTAAAAGCGCATTTCACTGAAAACAGGACAATCGCACAAGGCCAGTCAGGCTGATCTTTGATGGTAATGAGGCAGCCCTACACCTGCAAGATGCAACAGGACTGAAGGGGCTGTCACATGCCAGTACATAGTGCGCCTAGGCTGAGCTTTTCCAAATGCAATACGACCACGTACCGATAAGCAACTGAAATGTTGCGTGTAGTCTTTTAGATCTGACATGATAAACTCAGTCTTGGAGGAGTTTTTCCACTTCAATATTAGTATTGCCCGAAGGGTGTGTACCTTTTAGTATGTTGATTTCCTACAGAATGACACTCTGGCAGAGGGTGCTAAGTCCTGTTCCCAGGTGATTATTTTACTAATACTACAACTACATTTATAGATTTGTGTGTAATCCCTATCTCTACTTTCTGCTCATTTCAGCCCCAGATAAGATCACTAAGGTCTAAGGTACCAGGAGCTAATGACAGGTATCTCTGGTTTTTTTAATCTCCTCTTGGGTTGCCCCAGCAACATCTCTGATGATATAAATCTGTATAACAACAGGACCAGCTGCCTGAAGAAAAACAAAGCTAAATATAGCAGAAAGTGTCATGCTGAATTAAAATTAAAAAGGCTGTGTGTGTGTGTGTGCGCTTGTACAAGTCTGTGTGTATGTGTATTTTAAGTGACTAACCATTTATTAGCTGATTTGAAAAATCACTTAATAGCCTATTGATGAATCACAAGAATCCAAGAAACAATTTGTGTGAGAGAATTTTTATTTCTTTTCCTGAATCCTCTCAAACTTTAGGCTAAGGGTACCTGTAAAAAAATGGACTTTTTACTGGATCCTTTAGTGGACTTGTCCTCTTGCATTTTATCTGAGTTATGCTTTGGGAAAATAATGGCACCTTATACTTTTGGAAACCCTCATTCATCATATGCAAATTCAGTTATACACATCATTAAATATAAAACACACCTGTGGTGGTGTGGGGGCGGGGCACATGCAGGCTCTTCCTCCAAATCAGCTTCTGATCAAACTCACGGTAAAGTGAAAGGCTAGAGCTAAGACCACATGACAAAGTTGTACTAGGATTCAATGGGGGAGTGTTTGCGCTGAGCTTCCAGACACATCAAAAAGCGGCCCTTGTTGTAGTGTTCTTACAATTTTCTCTCTGCCTGTACACTCTGTCCTATTTGCCAGACTGGTTCCTGGAACATTTTCATCCTTTCACTACACAAGGCACAATCTTATCTTGGTTCCTAGTTGCTTAGTTATACTGGTTCTCAAATGTTGGGGTGCAGTGCAATCACCTGGAAAGCTGTTTACACTCTGGTGGCCGGGGCCCCACCTCCTAAGAACTCTGAATGACAATAGATGGGGCTGGGCTTCTATAATCTAATAAGTTTCCTAGGTGATTTAAAGTTATATTAGAGTCTCCAATGAAAAGGCTCAGGTCTAAATTTTCTATCTCAATATCACAGGTCCCCAGGATCTGATTTTGTTGTACCCAGGCATGTTCTTTCTTCTGATGAAGACTTGGTAGTTCCCCTGTGCCCTTGTTTCTCAGTGTGCTCCCAGTGCAGCAGTGTCTGCAAGCTTGTGAAACATGCAGAATTCCAGATGCATCCAGACCTACTGAGTCAGTGTCTACGTTTCCACAAGATCCCAGCTGACTTGTGCAGTAAGTTTGGAGAAGCACTGCCTTAGAACAAAGCTGCCTGGATTCTCTCTCTGCATCCATTATTTCCAACCCTGACTCTTAATTATCTGCTATTCTAGTCTAGAATAATCTCTTTTCCTTCCAAGTGTAGATTACCACGTCCTCTGCTCTGGGAACTTATTTCAAAATAATTCCAGCTCATATTACACTTTCAGATTTCTGGCAGTCCCATAGCAGGTGAGATCCCACAGGTTTGCACATAGCTTACAAAAGCTTGACTAAAGTTGAAAAATAAATTAATTCTTCATGCTTGCAACTCTCTGTCTAGCCACAGGGCACTTATGTATGTGGTTTCTGCTACCCAGAACTCTGCTTCTTCACTTTTTTTTTTTAACTTAGTTAATTCTTAATTTTCCATCTGAGATTAGCTCAAGACATAATTTCTCAGGGAACCTTCTCTGACTTCACTAAGTAACACAGTTCCCAAAAGAGATTCTTATAGTACTTCTTTACCCTTTCTCCCAGGTACAATTTTATTGTGCTTAAACAAAGATAAAGGGTAGAATTTCTTCTGAAGGCAGATGCTAATATCAGTGCTACAGTCAGGAGACTAGATCTTGTACAACAGAGATATGGGGGACTAAGATCCAGGAATTAAGTCTATGGGACCTGGAGGAGGGCTTGGAATGGCTACCAACAGGAGCAAATGCAAATCTTCTTTGAAGAAAGGTGTCCTTAATTTAAACCTCTAATATTCCACAGATTAAGAATAAACCAAAAAAATATATTAAACGAGGAACTAAACTACCATGTGATAAAGTCATTAGAAATAACAAACTAGAAATTAAACATCCAAAAAATTGAGATATTGAAACTATGAGTTGGAAAATATTTTTTTAAACCCTGAATTATATAATACTTAAAGATATAAAAGATGAAATCATTTAAAAAATGAGTAAAACAAAAGATATCATCAGTAGCAATCAGAGAGATTAAAAAAGAACTACATAAAATGTTCAGAAATTAAAAACAAGATTGCTGATTTAAAAACCAAATAGGTAGTTTAAACACTTGTTTAGATAGTGCTGAACAGAGAATTAGTGTTAGAAAGACTAGATGTGATGAAACTACACAGACTGCAACACAGAAAAGAAAGGAGAAGAAATTAGAAAAAGGAAGTTAATGGTATGGAGAATGGAATAAAAACCTCTAATGGATATGTCTAATCTATGGTATAAGGGCAAAAATAAAGAATGGGGAGGGAGTAAAATTTGAAAATATAATGCTGAAACTTTTTAGAATCAGTGAAAAGACATATTTACACAAATGTAAGAATCAGAATTATATCAGTAGGATTAACAAAAGTAAATTCATACAAATATTGAAACAGAAAAAAGAAAGGACTATTAAAACACCTTTAAATTTAGATAATCAGAAAAGTCACCAACAAAGGAAGGAAAATTATATGGATAATGACTATTCATTAGCAATCTTAGAAGCCTGAAGATATCGTACTAATAGTTTCAAAATGCTCAGAGAAAGTAACTTCAACTTAGTAAAAAAGATCTTTAAATAAGCATAAAATAAAGACATGTTCAGATTGAGAGAAAAATAGAAAGAGAGAGAAGTGATCACAAATAGATCTGCACTAATCAAGCAAACAAAATTAGTAATGCAAATTAAAGAACTGAGCAATAAAATTAACAATCTTGTGGTTTTTACATATATGTGTAAAACTTTGTGCTCAAAACTTAAGAGGTAAACATTTTTCTCAAGAACATATGAAACATCTAAAAGAAATTGTCCATGTGTTAGGTCATAAAACAAGTATCAACAAATCTAAAAGGCTTGGCATCACAGAGATCCTCATATCTGATCATGATGCAACTAAAATAGAAATCAACACTGGCAATATAACCCCAAAACTCTCGTATATTAATATTTGAAAATATAGAAAGACACTTTTAAGTAATGCCTATGATGAGGAATTTTAAAATACTTAGAATCTATAAATCTCTTTTTATAGTTTCCAATTTCCTACTGAAGGTTTCAAGTGCAGTGTTACTTTCCTTGACCATTTTAAGTATTGTTGATTAGTCATCAGTTACTATTCTGTGCTTATTTATGATACTTTCCCTGACTGGAGTCCCTATGGATCTATTTCTGTTATATGTTCTTTCTCTTTCTCAATAAGCCTTGTTTCCTTCTTTTCCTGGTAGTTTGTTTTTGAATGATAGACATTTATTTAAAATGTTACAGGAATATTTTGAAGCCTAGAATAATAATTTTTCCATAGACAGAAGAAAGGGAGGAAGGGTGGGAGGGAGAGAGGGAAAAACGAAGGAAGAAAAGACAGACCCTGGAGGTTCCACAGCCCCAGACAACCTTAATTCAAGCTTAATTCAATTCACCAGAGCACAGGAAGTCCTCCAGGGAGGACCATTATTACTGTGCTATGCCCATTTGAGGGAATAGGGCTCCCCAGTCTTTGCTCAAAAAGGGGTGGTTTTTAAGATTTCCCACCCTTAGTAGGGTCTGGGTATGATTTCTGCCCCATCCCTGTGAGGCTGTGAAAAGTTCAGCTTAGGTTTGTAGCTGCTTTCTCAGGATCAGAAATTTGTTCTCCAGGCAAAAGGAACTTGGATTAACTGTGCATACATCTCCGGGTTTTGGCTTCTCCAAAAATTGCACAGCCCGTTTTTTTTTTTCTTTCTTTCCTATCTTTTGAGGTCTTTGATGCTCTCAAGATATTTTTGTTTATTTGTTTGTTTTTGGTAATTCAACCAGTTTTATTGATAGTCTTCAGTAGGGGCTTTATATGAATCTGTTCTACTATCACTAGAACTAGAAATTTAGCATTCTTTTTTTAAAAAAATTTAAAACAAATATATATATTTACATATGTGTAAAAATAAATATATGCTAAGTTTGAAATAAAATTGTTCCCTTTTTATTTGCTTAATTCTCCTGGTGTAGGGGATGCCATTAAATTTTCCCTTTGTGTGGGATACTTCTGCCTTCCCTCATCGTTCCCTAGTCCATACTTTATTTCAGTCACTGCCATGGCTAGATAGTTCACAAAGGTGGAACTTGGCAGAACTTCACATTAGCTACAAGGTTAATTTCTCTTGCTTTCTGCTCTGGGGCTTCTTTACTGCATGGGACGCCACTGCGAATCTGCTCAGCATGTGCAATTCTGAAATGGAAGGGTGTTGATAGCCCAAGGGTAATACTTGACCAATAGAAGAAGATGGAAGCCAGTGACTATATGCTCTCCTTTTGTTCCTGAGATGGACAATTCTAAGCTGCATACTGTGTGGTTCCTCAAACTGTTCCAGTAGTGTCTTTGAACTGCAATAGGGTCAGAGAGCAGAGAGGAAAAAGGGAAAAATACAAAGGCTGCTTGACAACTGGGCAAATTTTCCAAAAGATTTGTTCAGAGCAGTTATCATTAAAATTTAATTTAAAATTGTATGTGTTTCCTGAATTAGCTCCTTAAACTCTTATTAACACTCTGTGGGTGAGTGTAAAAATGTACAAAACCTGGATCCTTGTGCTCCAAAATGGGGACATGCCAAGATGACCCAAGACCAAGGTGGAAGGAGTTCAGAGTGAGAGCAACCATGAGAATATGTGCTTCTTCTCCCTAGGAGCTGGGAGAGATGATGATGGGTGGGAGATAGGGCCACCCTTCTCTGGATCTAAAAAGTGGGTGCCTCAGGCTGTCATCAGGGGTCGCTCAAGAGCACTCAGCCTGGTGATGGAAATACAGAGGGTAATTGCTACTCACCTGATATCACATCTAATATTCAACATCATGAAATTCATTCCACAAATATTTATTGAGAGCATTCTATATGCCATACACTTGTTCTAGGTACTGAATACATGGCTGTGAACAAAGCACATAAAAATTCTTATATTCGCAGACTTTATGACTTAGTGGAAGAGAAATAAACAAGGTAAATAAGTGAAATTAATAGAATGTTTGATAACAATGCTATGAGAGACAAGAAAGCTAGGCAGGGGATAAGAAGGCAACATGCTATTATCAAAATAGATATGTATTCCAGAGTCAAGGAACAGAATAAAATATTTTACCTTTTAATGCCAACAAGGGTGGTTATGTAGGGCTAAAGGAACAAGCGTATTAGTATATAAATTCTTTTTACTGAAATGCCAGACAACCATAGATACAGAGGAATTTTTTGAAAGGACAACCTAAGAAGACCTGGAAGAAAATTTACTCCATGTTTCTCAGAGTTTGTCTTCTTCAAGGATTTGACCTGGGAAAATTTCTTCCAGCCCCAAGGTTTGGAAGCAGAATGAGGAACCTTCTAACACCTCCAGAAAAGGAAACATATAGAGAATCAAGGCTCAAAAGATAACAATGGTATCATTAGGACTTGCAGGCTAGGGGAGGCCCAGAGAAATAGAATATTTTGGAATCACTAGGCAGGCCCTTACATGTGTTCATTACAAAATCTAATTGCAGCAGGAAAGAGAGATAGTTTGAACACTTCCCAAACCCAGAAGGCATTAGGAAGGAATAATTGACACGTTGACCCACTCAAAAAAGGGCAAGGCAGAGTCAGGACTGAATTTTAACCAGGTACTTACCATGAGTAAAAGACCTTTTCCATCAATGGAAGGTGTTCTTGCTAAAATTAACAAAAGGACATGCTGTCCAAACCTTGCACATCTTTCATTGGGAGAACTCTAGCCTCCTTGACCATCTATACTCCAATTGAAATGGTCTTGGCTCAGGGACTGGATGTAGGCATATCTCCATGGTTTCTTTATTTCCATTTGAAAAGCTAGCTGGAACATTGGTTTGTTGTCCTCTTACATGGAACACAAACCAAGGCTGTTCCCAATTTATAGCAAGATATAACTAAAGAATTTTCTGGTTGAACCCAACAGCTTAGCCTGCTAATCATTACCTGAAGTACCTAGGAAACTGTGGTCTCATATTGCTTCTAGCAACCTCCATATTACTTTCTAATGGTTGCATGCTTTCTTAACACATCAAACAGAAAATTTTACCCTAGATTACTGCAATATAATATGGGAAGTTGAATTAGAAACTTATTTCAGAAGCAGTCCCATTGTAGAGCATGTTTTTAATAAAACAATGAAAACAAAAAGACAAGAACTCTCAACCCTCCCCCAACATTGGGATGCTCTCAAATAAACAGTAGTACATATCTTCTATCTGAAAACAAACAAAAAGAAGAGATTTTGATTAGCATTTTGTTCATGCTAGGGTCAGGCTGCAGCATTCTTATCCTCACCAATTTTCATTTTAACTTTAAAATACCACTGGGAAATGTGCTTGTGGATAGGGGGAATATTCAAATGTTTTTTTTTTTTTTTTTTTTGAGACAGAATCTCTCTCTGTTGCCCGGGCTAGAGTGAGTACCATGGCGTTAGCCTAGTTCACAGCAACCTCAAACTCCTGGGCTTAAGCAGTCCTTCTGCCTCAGCCTCCTGAGTAGCTAGGACTACAGGCATGCGCCACCATGCTTGGCTAATTTATATATATATATATATATATGGCTGTCCAAATAATTTCTTTCTATTTTTAGTAGAGGTCTCTTTCTATTTTTAGGGGTCTCGCTCTTGCTCAGGCTGGTCTCGAACTCCTGACCTCGAGTGATCCACCCGCCTCAGCCTCCCAGAGTGCTAGGATTACAGGCATGAGTCACCGTGCCCGGCATTCAAATTTTTTTGATGCTTAGAAACTGTGAGAGGTTTCCTTAGTCAGGAAGCACTGGGTGACTTTGGCTTTTTCTAATACTCTGATTTCAAGACGAAATAAGGAGAGGACCTGAAAGATAAGTATGTCTAAGGAATTATTCAGTTTATATGGCGCCAACTATTGGAGATTGGGCTACTGGTGGCAGGAAAAGGATGTCATCCCCATCTCCAAGTTTCAAATGATAGCTCTTCAAGTCCCACAGGTCTTCTGTGTTTTCCAAGGAGAAGCAATGAACTCTCAAAGCTGATTGTAATTACCAAACACTTCACCACATGGGTAGCTCCAAAAAATGGGCACTTGCAATATTGATCAAGACCGGCCCAGGGAAACCAAGGCCGAAATCTTCTTTACAATTTGATTTATATGATTTAAGGCTCTTCATCTGGCACACCCGGCCATGCCACTGTTAAAGATTCACCTGGCTTAAAAGCTTTATCTTCATGAATGGAGGTCTGGGTGGAGACAATAAGCCTCTAAGCCAAGTTCAATGCCTTCCTGCAATGACTCAACTTTCTGCTCTCCTGACCTAATCCTAGCTCAACACCAGCTCTTTATAAGCACTGGAATTTTGATCAGCAGTACAGGTGGGGGCCAAAGCTAGAAGAAAAATGCATGAAAGCTGAAAGGAGAATATCAGTCATTTCATGTTTTGCTCATGGCCTGCCCCATTTCTCATGTAAATTCCCAGCATGTTCTAAAGAGAGACATGGATTATATGGGGGGTAAAAACACTCTATCCAATGACTCTTGGCCTTGAGATGCTGATAAAAATGTGTGTGTTCTTTTTAGGTCATGATAGGGCAAATTTAACAAGCTTCATAGCATCTGTGCTTTCCTTAGACAGTATAGAGAATGGGCTTCTCCTTTGTTCCCTTATGCTCCTTTCAGTCTCACTTTACAGAGTGACACATGGCAGCAGTTATGTGTTAGGGGTCTCCTTGTTGAGATGCATTCTCTGCCCTGACCCTCCCAAGTGGCTCTTGGCTTCCCACGGGCATGTCAAGCTGTGTAATGGGAATTAACAGATGGCAGCATGAAACTATGTTTCTAATCCCAGTTTTAACATGACATAAACCCACCCAAGAGGACGACAAAAACGTTCTCTGGATGGTTCTGGGGGTAAAGCCTCCAAGGCAAACAGCATCGAGCATGCAGGCTGCAGACGGCAGGTGGAGGTGCCCAGGTTCTCTGCACAAAGAAGGCTGCTTCAAGTGGTGACTCTGGGCAAAATGAAGAGAGACAGTCTTAGCTTCCTCACTGCTGAGAACAGGTGAGGACAGGTGAGGAGAATTAGGTAAAGCCAAAGAGCAAGAAAGAATCCAGGAGAATGTTCCTTCTCAGAAATGAACAGGAAGTAAGATAACGCTGAATCTCTATTACCCAGAAGGTACAAGTGCTGGCCGCAGCAAAGAATTCATGAAGTTTTTCTCCCACCCCCCACTTTTTTGTTTTCTTTCTTTCTTTCTTTTCTTCATGGCTGGCAGAGTGTTCCCTTCAAATTATCAATTGAAACAAAATGGAACTTGTTGTCTGGAAAGCGTAGGTAAGAGCAGGCATGAATTCCTAAAGATTAATGATTAGTTTGAGAAATTCTATTCTCTCTCCCTCCCTCCCTTTCTTCTTTCCTTTCTTCTTTTTCTGTTTTCGTTTAGAAAAAATATGTATATCCAAGGGAAACAGATCACTTTTCAGAAATGCCAACATGACTTGGGGACCCGGGGCACTGCTGTTCTCTCTAATGCCCCCTAAGGAGTCTGCATCTAAAAGGTCCCCTGGGGATGTGTCCCCATCAGTAATACCCTTTGTTACAAGGAAGAACCCTTGGACTGAATTCTCTATTAAAATTAAATAAAGATTTGCACTGAAAACATGCACATGGGGAATGCAGAATGTGTTTCCTATTAAGGCATCTTGAAGCGAGCTTAGGAAAAAAGCCTATTGTTTTTGTTCATCATAGCTGCCACCAAATGTTGAGGGATCGCAGAGACAACCCAGTCCAGTTCAAGGAGAACAGACTCATTAAAAGATTCTTCATTTTCTTGACCCAAAAAGCTGATCACAAAGACAAGCAAAATTGCCAGAGTTAGGCTGGAAAAACATTTGGAAATTGTGCTAACATCATCAGAACGAGGGCCCTTGTGGTTTTTTCCCCCCAGGCTCGAGACTAAGACCAAAAGAAAGCAACCATTAGAGTCTTCAACCCAGTTAAAAGTGGCAGAAGACCAGGGTGACACAGGAGCTCTTTATTCAGTGTGCAAACCTTCATGAGATATACAGCTAGCAGGATGCTGCCTTTGTGATTTGTATCTTCTTTAGCATAGGTTAACATGTAGAAACACTCCATGCACCAAGGATGCCCCAAATCTTATCTTAGTACATTTCTGTGGAACCTCTTTAGAGTCCCTGAACTGTTTTTAATACCTACTATAAGCAAATTGGGTAAGAGAAAGCCTTGCCTTTCTGTACCCCTCTTTTCTTAATCTCATTCTTCTTTCCTCCTTTCTTTCTCTCTCGTCCTTTTTTTACTCTTTTCTCTCTCTGTTTCTCTACACAATATTTCTTAGATCGAAATTGTGTGCTGTCTCTAAAAGCACTACTATGGGGGTCTATAGCCTCTGGCTGAATGACTCTCAAGTTCCTGGTTTCCTTACAAACTAATATCTGTATTTTCTTCCTGACTCATAGGAGTAGCTCTTGCTTTTAGAAATCCTTTAAGCAGGCTCAGGTTTTTTTAGTTTTCCACAGCTTTTATTTATTCTCTTTAAAGGTACCTGGAGGGTGGGCCACATTTTGTCTGATTGCCAAGAAGACAATGAAAACTGAAAAAGAAGAAAACAATCTTAATTAGAAGTCATTTGGCGCAACAAAGAGAGGGAAAGATATTCTCCCTTCCAGAATTCTTAGGACTCAACCGGGTGGCCACCTCTTACCAAGAAAGCAATCTGTCTCTATGACAGGTAGGTGCATGAGTCAGTTTGGAGAAGGGCTTCTCTTGGGGTCCTTATGTAGGGGAAATGAATGTGCATTGTGGAAGTGGGAGGAGATGGCATAGCATGGAGAAACCCACAGAGAAGTGGCCATCAGCAGATAGATGCTGACTCACAATCATCACGGAACACTGGAATGTTGACTGTGCCAACAGGTAACTTCAATCACGGTACCTCTGAAGCAGGGGCCTTCAGTGAGCAAACAGGCTGATCTTGTGTCAATTGGAAGAGGGTGGGATTATAATTCTTGGAGCTGAAGGTGAAGCCCTAGCCAGGAAGAGATCTGCACTTCCAGGAATAAGGCCATACTGCTTGTGCCTGAATCCATGAGGTTGATTTAGAGATTAAGGTCATGCATGTGCCAAGTGACAAGGCTTCAGGAGACCCAAGGAGTAGAATGCTAAGCCCACACCACAAACAACATGAGGGGACATTTGTACTCTAGGCCAAAACATTATTCCAGGGTTTAGAATTAATTATATGAATGCTTTGTTGAAAAATTGCAGCTAAAAGCAATGTTCATGATTATTGAAGCACTGCTATGGGTATCTCTTCCAAGTTTTATTACAGACTATTGCAAATCAGCTAATGTTTCCTAAGGGAACAAAGCCTTTAGAAGGTCATGTAACAGGGTTATTAAGAAAAGTAGAAAAAAAGGAACAGAATTTTGTACTGTTACAATGCCAATTCTCCAAACTCAAAGATCTTTAATATTTCACAAATCCTTATAACCACCCCATGAGATTTTACACAATACTTCAAAGAAAAGTCTTTTTATTCAGCCTTATTTTTTTTAGAATAGGGAGTTCTGTTCTCAACTATTGGGTGCATGCAAGGTCCTGGTCCCAATCCCAGATATCAATACACTGGACTTAATTGGACTTGGATGGAAAGTGAATTCTCCATCTGTGGGTATTGCATGGATATCAGTTTGGTTCAATTCCTAATTTCCAAGACTGGGAATCACTGGAAGAAACTTCTACATGGTGCGTGTGCCTTGAGGTCAGTCCTTGATGGACTTATACAGGATGCAGAAGCATAATGTCTTGAATTATGTTCAGATTAAATTTGGCTATTTTGATTATTGAATTTAAGGGAATAATCAACCCTGAATGTCGCATTTTTGAGCCAAAGGACTATACATTTGCTCCAGATAAGACCTTTCCCAGTGGAGAAAATCTAGCATTTTGACATGTTGTCTACACAAAGATAGATAAAAGAAAAATGCAGTCAGGCAAGCCATTGGCATCTTTCTGATAAAAACCTCCCCCTTCCTCAACACACTGTTGCCATTAGCAAAGGCAGTTAGACTGGTTATGTGGGTCTAAATGAGGGTTAGGCTAAAACATATTTTATCCCATATATCTTAAAGGGTGGAGTTTTGGACAACAGAGATCCTACTGGATCTTACAAGATAAATAATAAATAATCTTCTATCCTTCCTCCCTCTCTCTTCCACTCTCTATTCATCTCTCTGTCTCCTATCACTCACAGACAATATGTATACACCCATTTTTGGTTTTGCTTATTTATATATCACCATGTTCCACATAGACCTTGAGAAAACTTCTAAAAGTACTCACAAAAAAGATAATAAATGAATCAGAAACCCTGATGAAGGAGAATTAAGGGTTTCTGTCTCTGCAAATTTGCTTTTACCTGGACATTTTATATAAATGGCATCTTTCAGGCAGCTGTAACAAAATGTCATAAACTGGGTAGCTTATAAACAACAGAAATTTATTCCTCATAGTCCTGGAGGCTGGAAAGTCCAAGATCAAGGTGCTGGCAGTTTCAGCATCTGGTGAGGGCTGCTTCCTGGTTCACAGATGGCACCTTCTCATGGAGTCCTCACACGGTGGAAGGAGTAAGGAGTCTCTCTTACAAGGGCACCAATACCATTCATGAGGGCTCTGCTCTCATGATCTAATCACCTGCCAATGCCCCTACCTCCTAACACCATCACACTGGTGACTACGTTTCAACACATGAATTCTGGGGCAACACACCATTCAGATCATAGCAAATAGAATCATGCACTATGTAGTCTTTTACATCTGGCTTCTTTCACTTAGTGTATCTTTGAGGCTTATCCATGTTGTAATATATAACAGTCATTTGTTCCTTTTATTGCTGAAATTCCATTGTATAGATATATTACATATCCATCAGTTGATGGATATTTTCCAGTTGGGGGATATTATGAAGTGTCGCATATATTTTGCACATTATCAGCTAGTTCTTTGTCATGTTTTATATTCATCTGTTCTTGATTCTTATCTTCCTTCATATTCACTTTTAATATATTTGTTTTAAAACTTTTAATATAAGAACTTTTTAT